>NC_142463.1:43988979-46488979 GCF_049115385.1 Moschus berezovskii | reverse complement strand
ACCCTCAACACTTTGCTATATATTACCCACTCTCAGATATATAGAACAAGGCAGTAGATGCAGGAGCAAAATTCTTTCTGATAGATGAACACGTTTTGTTTATTTTATATATCTAAATCTCTGGATCCACAACTTGGTGGGTACCCACAATTTGTTCTATAATGTTTGGAGTCTTGCTAGGCATAGCCATGCTTGCATGCTAAGTTGCTTCAGTCATGTCCAACTCTTTGTGACCCTATGGACCGTAGCACTCCAGGCTCCTCTGTCCATGGGATTCTCCAGGCAGGAACACTGGAGTGGGTTGTCATGCCCTCCTCCATGGGATATTTCTGACCCAGGGATCAAACCTGTGTCTCGTGTGGCTCCTGCACTGCAGGTGGATTCTTTACCGCTAGCCACTGGGGAAGCTCTGCATAGCCATAGTATCACCAAAATTAGTTCAAAAGCTACAGCAGCTACAACTGAAAGTCAAAGGTTCAGTCAAAGTCTTTCTAAAATGGATTCCCCACTGAATCTCTGCAGTATCACAGTAGTTTCTGATCACAGTAGTATCAAAGTATTAATGCTACACAGTAGGATTATCACAGTAGAAGCATTACAGTAATATCTCTTGACATAGAGATAAGATTGAAAAAATCTTCTACAGAGACTTGGAGAAACAGACTCAAATGGGGTACTGGCTAAGACTTCACCAATTAATATCCTTTGATTCCCATTCCATTTGTAGTTCAATTTCTGATTCTTCATTCTCATCCTATTCAGGCTTCCCTGGTGGCTCAGACAGTAAAGAATGTGATGGCAGTGCAAGAGACCTGGGTTCAATTCCCCGGGTTGGAAAGATTCCCTAGAGAAGAGAATGGCTACCCACTACAATATTCTTGCCTGGAGAATTCTTTGGACAGAGGAATCTGGCAGGCTATAGTCTATGGGGTCGCAAAGAGTTGGATACGAAGAGCTACTAACACTTTCACACTTTCATCCTATCCAGTCTAATGGCTACTCATTTCAGAACAATTGTAAAACTAACACTAACACATATATATGGAATTTAGAAAGATGCAAATGATAACCCTGTATACGAGACAGCAAAAGAGACACAGATGTATAGAACAGTCTTTGGGACACTATGGGCGAGGGTGAGGGTGGGATGATTTGGGAGAATGGCATTGAAACACGTATGTTGTCATATGTGAAACGAATCACTAGTTCAGGGTCAATGCATGTTATAGGATGCTCGGGGCTGGCATGCGGGGATGACCCAGAGGGAGGATAAAGGGAGGAGGGAGGTGGGAGGGGGGTTCAGGAGGGGGAACTTATGTAAACCCGGGGCAAATTCATATCAATGTATGGCAAAACCAATCAATATAATATTGTAAAATAATTTGCCTCCAATAAAAAATAAATTAATTACCTAAAAAAAAAATAAATAAATTCTTAAAAAAAATAAATAAAAAACATTAATTGTAGAATAAAATACAACCTCAAATAATAATAGTACCTTTTTCACACATATTTCAGTCAATCTGGAAGCCCAGGCTAATAATCCTATTATCATTTTCATTTCTTTAGGTCGATTCTCACTAGAATCTTAACTTGATATCCTCAATTAATATACAATAAAAACCTAAAACTGAACATTTAAAGGAATCATCATTCTTTTTACTCTGTGAGGTAATAGCAAACATACCCATTTTAGGTTCTGAAATTTCAGACTTTGGGCAAGAGTGCTATACAATATAGGGTAGTCCAAAAATGTTTATGATAGTAGGAAGAAGATATAAATGAGTTTACACACGAAAGATACAGAAAGTTTAAAGACATATTACATTATTTTACAAAATGATTAATAAAGTTTTCGGATAGACTAAACAATTATTTAGCTATTAATAAGAGGGACTAGCTCACAAATGTTTAATCAATAGATAATTGCATGGAATTCTCAAAGCAAGGAGAGAAACAAGCAAATGATCATCATGAGTTGTACTGCTGCTATGATTAAACATGATATCATAGACTTTGAAAACAGATTTCATGTAAAATGGATGTATGTATGGATAATGTAAATACCTATTCATTCCATTTAAAGTAATAAATGAATAAAACTTTTCCTTTTATGGGAAAATTATTGAAGCCCTTTGCAACCTTCGGTCAGGTTATTTAAGGATCCCTTGGCTCTGATAGGTATTTCTTCAATTTCTCCTCTTTCTCCATAAATAAGTAAAATTTCCTGCTTTTCTGAGATCTTTCAACTTCCTCTTCACCAATCATTACTCAGCAGCCTTTAAATATAATCAGGTGTTTGCCATCTTAAATATCACTTCTGTCTTCCTCATACCCTCTTCCAGAGTCTACCATAATTCTCTCTTTTTAAAAGAAGTTTAAAAACTCTCTTTTTGAGTTTTCTAAGTTTCTGTCTCTATTTCTTAACGTTGGTTAGTATGGATTCAGCCCCATTGATTAAATAATTTACTTTTGCCAAGACAACCAGTAACCTTTTTGTTGCTAAAGTCAAAAAGTCTTTAGTCATACCTTGCTTGAATTTTTGGCACCACCATGTGGTACTGTTGACCCTTCTTTTAACATTTTTTTTTTTCCTATTTGAGTTCCAAGGTGCCGTCACTTTTCTTTTTTTCCTTCTATAGCTTTTTACATGTCATTGGAGTGGAAAGCCCCATCTATTCTACTCCAAATCGCCAGTCAAAGCCAATCATATAGTTTTATTCATCTTGCTACGGGTGAGAAATTCTTACCTATTTTGGATCAGTGAGATGTAAAAAGAGGCTTGTTGGGGGATTTAGGGAAGAAAGGCTTTGCTTGTAAGAGACAGCTACTGGAAACTTGGTTCTCTCTCCTTATAAACTTGAAAGAGGAAGCTTTTATCTTCAACTGTCATAGGTAGCCATCTGATAATTATGAGAGGAACCAATTTTAGGATAGAGCCAACAATATGAATGGAAGAGTGGAGAGGGGAAAAACCCCAAGTATTTAAAATTATCTTTGTTGTTCAGTTGTCAAGTCCAACTGTTAGCAACCCCATGGACTGCAGCATGCCAGGCTTCTCTGTCCTCTACTATCTCCTAGAGTTTGCTCAAGTTCATGTCCATTGAATTGGTGATGCTATCTAACGATCTCATCCTCTGCCGCCCTCTTTTCCTTTTGCCTTTAATCTTTCCCAGCATCAGGGTCTTTTCCAATTATCTAACTGAAGATTAATCAGACTCAGCCTAGATTTTATCTACTTATGTTAGCTAAATATTTCTTTAATGTTCAAGACTAAAATTTTCTATAGCTTGTGGTAGAAAAAACCTTATTGATAAAATCTTTAGCCATTTCTTCTCTGTAATTCTAAGAACATGTCATATGTTGGTGTTCCATGGAGCTCTGTGTCTTCTGTCTTATTCATGACTCAGTTATCACTTATGTTTTAATGATTGCTAAATTTGTATCATCAACTAAGATTTCTCTCCTGAACTCCTGAAAAATATATCTAAATATCCACTAAAAATTTCCACTCAGATTTTCTAGAAGACACCTCAAATCAACATTTTAACTTTTTTTTGTTGCACAGCATAGTATGTGGACTCTTAGTTCCCTGAGCAGGGATTGAACTCCTGCCTCCTGCTTTGGAAGCATGGTGTCTTAAGCACTGGCCTTCCAGGGAAGTCTTAAATCAACATATTAAAACTTAAACTCCGCTCTTCTCTTCCACTTTCACTTGCTATTCTTTTTGCCACCCCACCTCAGTGAATGGCACATCATGACTCATACAAATTAGAAACCTGGTTATCAATATTAGAAGTATCATCTGTCTTTTATGCCCTATGTACAGTCAATCACAAGATCATGTTGGCTCTATCTTTTAAGAATATACCAAATCTTTGCATTTTCTCTCTACCACTCATTGCTTCCATCCACTCTCCCTTGGATTACAAGAGAAGTTTTGTAACTTGTTCCTCAAATCTTTCTCCTTTCCAATTCTTTCTCAGAAAACTTGTCAAAGTGCTCTTCAGATAAAAATTTAATGATGGCTCTCCCCTGTTTAAAACACTTCTTCCCATCTTTTTAAGGATAAAGCTCAGCATAGTCTGGTTTATGCTTATACTCCTGGCCTTATTTTCACATTCCTGTTCTCTTAACTTTCTTCAATTTCTTTACTAAATAGGTGTCCTTTCCAGGTGCTCTCCCAGCCCTGTATTTTTTTGATGTGCGCCATCACCTAAAACTTGTTCCTCACTCAAACTATGCTTCTAAAGTTTATACATGTTATCCTAATTATAGTTAACAAGTGTTCATTGCTGCAAAATATTCCTCTGTGTAAATAACAGAATTCACTCTCTCACATTCCTTGTAATAGGTTTATCCAGTTTTCTACCATTGTAAGCTTTACAAGTATCTCGAATGACATACACAAGAGTTTTGCTAGGATATCCTAGGAGGGCAATTGTTGGAATGTTGGATATATTCATATTCAGTTTTTATAAGAAAATTTATTGTCAATGTGATTATGCTTTACACTCTTTCAAGAAGTATAAAGGAGTGCCCACTACTCTTATACTTGGAAACAACTTATAGTTTCATACTTCTTAATTTTTGACAGTCTAGTAGGTTTAAAATAACATCTTTTTGCTTTTTCTTGATTGATAAAAAGTTCCGTTTTAATATTAATTTACTCTCCCAATTGCTTTTATTTTTACTATACTTTTGGTATTGTGTTATCCATCTTTTCATATTTTTTGTAGGAGTTTTAAAAAGTATGTTCTGAAATATTAGTCTCTTGTCCTTCACATATGTTGCAGTTATCTTCTCGGTTAGAGCTTTCTTTTTACTCCTTTTATGGTGATTTAACATGAAGTATTATAATCACCTACTTATCACTCAGCCTATCTCACCAGACTAACAGGTTCTAGAGGTAAGACACCACACTATATCTTATTCACTTTTGTGCCCTAACATCTAGCGAGACCTCAACACATAGTAGTGCTGCTTCATATATACAGTTGCTCATTAAGAGTTTAATGAATGAATGACAGGATGAATGAGTTGCCATGATTTTACAGGTGGTGAATCAATCTTTCAGTGGTCAAATTTCATTTTATACAAATTGTTTACACTATGTTGCTGAATCAGAGCTCAGAAATTATACATTACACAATTTTCTGTACTTGTACTTCAAAAGTGGGTGTCAGGCATTAATAAGAGGTGATAAATTTTCAGAGAGGTGGCAGGATGTTGTTTATAAAAATTCATTACCAGCTCTGAACATTTGGCAATATTCACTTTTCATTTTTTTCAACACACAGTTAGCCAAACTCCCTATTGTGGGATAGCATTTAGCCTAAATTTATCACAAAGTTAGAAATGATGTTAAGACACAAGATATGAAATACATATTACAATGGATATGCAAGGTTCATGGTTTGTGTCATTAATTTGAAATTGGTTACCTTTTTAGTAATGGTGTCCGGAGGTACATCCCGCCTCCCAAGAGGATAAGGATTCCATTGGCCACTAGGAGATACATCTTCTTGTCCATTGTCTAAAATGTTGCTTTGCTGGGACGGGGTCTATTGCAAAAATGGTATGGCATTCTTTAGTGATGTAATAGAAGTTTATCATAGTTTTCTGAAAAGAGTCCCTAATGATTATGGTAAAATTACTTTTTTTTAATTGCAGAAAAACATATATCCTAAACTGGAGGTACTTTTATCCACTATTTACTTGATAAGAATTGTAAATTAACAGCTTTTTGGAAGCAATGAGAAATTCAATTAAAATAACCATCTTAGAGTTATTTACTGAATTTTAAAGAGAAGTTTAAATTTGCAGTACTAGAATAAAAATAATCAGAATAAAATTAACCAGTTGCTACAAACCACATTTAAAAGTTGCTTGTTACTTCTTTAGTATGATCTTAGCATTTAGAATATAAACTGAAACCATATGATACACAGTATGTAACTTCTAATATTCCAAGCCATAATCTAAAACAAATTTTATAAAGCTGTACTGATTCTGGGAGAATGTGTCTTGCACTAATCTACAATGATGTTAACACTAGCATAGTGTGAGATTCATGGTACTATGACATTATCTATAGATCACTTAGAGGAAAAACTAACACATCAAAAAGTATTGGGCTGTTAGAATATTGGTTTAAATAAATCATAATTGTTTTGATTTCAAATTATTTGCATTTATTGTTTATATATTAAAGATTAAACCCTTCATATATATTTTTATTTTTGGCTGGTTTACTGCTTATTATTTTTTAACAAATAACAATACTCCTATCTCTGTTATTATTACTACTAGATATTTTGGGAGGCATTTGTAATCTGATCTAAGTAACAGAAGGTAATCATACACCAAGAGAAAGACAGCCTCCTAAGGAGGGCTACAGTAGTGGGGTATTTTTCCTGTCAAAGCAGATTAACTTTTTGTATAGACTTTTTTCTCTTCCAGCCTATAAGATATATAAGAACTGCCTGATTTTCTAGGGAATTCTTATGTGGTGAGATATTACAGTCAGTGTTTCTTATGCCATTTACCCCACATATTTTGGAGAATCCCTATGGATAGAGAAAGTCTGGTTAGAGAGTGTATGTGTAGTTCTTTGCGTGAAGAATTGTCCTCCAGCTCTGGAATGAGAGAACTGGGCCATTCTCTTCATAACATGGTGCAGGTGCACTGCTTGCCAGGCTTCATCCAGTTATATTGAGTGGTCCTAACAGTTCTCCTTTACAAAACAATTATATAATGATCCTATCTGCATTTTGATTACATGCATTTTTAAAAAGCATTGCTTGGAACTGTTAAAATTAATATTTATTATGACAAAACTAATTAAAATTAAGTGAAATCTTTCTGGGGTCTAGTGGATATAGTGAAAGTAAGGAAATAATTCAGTTTTCTTCTTGTATTTTGACTGTGTGAATTCCTTTTTCATGAGACTTGGAAAGTATGAAAAAAGAGAAAAAAGGTATTGAATTGAGGCACCTGGGTTAGTTAGAAATGAATTTACCTGTGTTTGCTTGAAAATCAGATATAGGTTAACATATTTAAGAGGACTTCCCTGGTGGCTCAGACGTTAAAGCATCTTCCTATAACGCGGGAGACCCAGGTTTGATTCCTGGTTGGGAAGATCCCCTGGAAATGGAAATGACAACCCACTCCAGTATTCTTGCCTGGAAAAACCCATGGATGGAGGAGCGTGGTAGGCTACAGTCCATGGGGTCACAAAGAGTTGGACACAACTGAGTGACTTCAACTTAACATATGTAAAGTATATATTACTTGAAAATAACCAGACAGCTCTTCAATGACCATCTGCCTGATTTCAAGCATTAATTTTCTAATCTTTATCTTTTAGAGATTAATGTTTGTACATGCCCACACATAATTTTTCTAGCTAATATTATGACAAATAAAATTATTAAAATTAAGCGGTTAAAATACAATTATGCAAGGTGGGCAATACTGCACAGTTTTTTTTTCAGCTTTTAGTATGCATGTCATTTCTGGTTTGATTTCTTTGCCAGTAAAGTGGGATTATAAATATGTTCAACTGGCTTGGTCTGTGGAACACAGAGTTTTGCAAAGTGGCCAGAATTAAGCACAAATAATCCTTTTTACCTCCATTTCATCCCCATCTTTATCACTATTTCCTCCACTAAACTTCCGTCAGCTGCCCCAACATGACTCTTAGTCACAGAGAACAACTGAAATTGCAAGATTCTTCTTAACTTTAAAAAAGGCTAAAACCCTTAGTCAAAATCCTAAGATCATGATGATATAGATTCTTCATTTATTTATCAATTAATCTTTCTCTTTTTAAAATTAGAACTAACAACTGCACCAATTTCTGTATGTTACAGGGGGCAAAGAGAACATAGATACACAGACACATGAAAAAAAAATACTTTGACTAGACAACAAGAGCAAAGGAATTTCCTGAAAGCAATTTCCTTTATTCATTTCCAGAATGCTCTGGCTTCTTTGTTTCTCTTAAGTGAGACACCCGAGGAGTGACTTCAGTTTTCAAACGTGGAAATACTGTGAAAACATTTATTTATGTTTGGGAGGGAGGAACCCAAAAGAGAATTAAGTAGTGGGTTCATATTCTTTCTCAAAAGTAATGAGAATAGATATTTACCAAAAAAATACTTTCAATAAAGTGCTCCTGAACTGTCCAAAAATGCAGTTGTTTAGCTGTTAAAATTTTATGAAACGTTAAAAGGAGCAACCAAAAAGTGTAAAAAGAATAATGAAGCTATCATTTATCATTTCAAAGAATATAACCAATTGAGCTCCGTTTTCATTCAATTATTTTTAGTATCACATTCAAGTTATTTTCTTTAGATACTTTAAAAGATTAAGAATTAGTCTTTTCCTCACCACATATAACCAATTAAACATAAAATATGTGAAAAATCATCACAATATAGCATTTCTTCAGCTTCTAAATTCTGAAGATCCTTAATATTTCAAAATAAAAGAGAAAATGGTCAGTATGATTTACTTAAAAGTGAGAAATTACACGTTACAGAAATTCAGTAACATTAGAAGAAGTTTTGCTGAACAGACACTAGTCCAAAAAACGACTGCAAACATTTGCAGATTTAACATTTGTGATTTTGACTACTGCAAATGATCACAAGCCTCCACTGGAAGAAGTAATTCCTGATTTTTCTGAGACATAATGTGTATGAATATATGTGTCTTTGTGTGTCTATGTATCTGTGTATGTACAAGCATGTATATGAGTGTATGCATGCATGTGTGCATATGCGTGCCTCTATGTGAGTATATGTGTATATTCAGCATTTGCATATATGAGTAAATGGGCTTAGCTGCTCCAGAAGGTTTGCTCTTGATTGTTAATTGATGGGGGCGTTGCAATCTTGGGAAATTAATTTATGGCAATTAGCTGGAAGAATTATATCAGAGTAGTATTAGAATTTGGCCCTTTGCAAAGGTCTTGGGATATATTACTTAAGAACTCAAGGATTATTTTGCTTAGTAATTGGCACATAGTTCAAAAAGGCACACAGTTAAAAAATGTGTTGAAAACAACTTTCCCCACAGTATTTTCAATGAAATTATTGTTATATTATTCTTTTTCTGAAAAAAGTGGGTCATAAAGACAAATATACATCAAGCTTGAATCTACATCATTATGATTTCACAGATCTCAATCTGAAGATGGTAATGTAATATCCAGATGATCTTTAAGCTTTGTTTCATTATAATGGTGAGGAAGCATCTGTATGAGTACAAGATTATTTTGGTAGTTTTAGTCACTGTCTATGAGGAATTATGTGGATCTACAGACTGAAGGATTTTTTCATAATTAGAAAGATAAGTGAATCCTTCCTGAGTGATAGGTAGCCAATAATAGATGCAGCAAAATCAAGAGAAACTATAGACATAAATTAACCCAAGATTCTACATAAATATTGCTTTGCTTTCAGCAAACAAAACAGAACTGGAATTAGATAAATAACCCTTGGAACTCAGGTGAATGAATACATGTTGGATACTGGAACTATCTGATCCTGAGTAATCTGCATATATCTATAAGAAAGGACATTAGAAATTTAAAGAGTTTACGTGCAAACATTGCCTAATTCAATGATGGTAGAATGAGTACCAACTAATAAAACAGTGAGGTCATCTTCTTCCAGGCAAAATTATATTAAAATATTATTTAATACATGTTCCCATAATTTCAACTTCTCTTCCCCTGAAATTATAATTTATATTAGTGTCTGCTTCAATAGCCAATAAGCAGTAGGAGCTATGGAACAATATTATGGTGGTAGAAGTTAAAAAAAAGAACAAGAAAAAAATTATCAATTTCTCCAGTGCAGAAGAGACCACACTATTTATATTGGCAGCCAGACACCTGCAGATAGGGTGTTGGAAAACGCAAGTGATTTCTTTCCTAGGCTTGCATATTCTGGAGCAGCAGTAGCATGGATGATTAACTTGCAATTTTTTTAGGTTCACAACCTTTTGGTCTTTTATTGCTACCAAACATATTTCTTGGTGATACTGAGTGCTCAGGAAATGCAAGCATATGTTGAAGAGTGGAAGGTAACTACTAGAATTTATTAAACTCAGCTAAATAAGAAAGTACTGTTTCTATAGCCCATAGGGGATGATTTTTGGGCTGTGCTATATTTTATATTAGTTAATACATTCTATTTGTGTATTCTTTTGCGTTTCCTATTCTATACAATGGTGATAATGCTTCCATTTAGGGTTTCTGGTGAGGGTTATGTGAAAAAGTACATTTAAAGTATCTCATGGTACTAGGTACATAGTAGATTTTCAATAAGTTCTAGTCTTTATTCTTCTCTTGTCAATATATCTATTTTTCCCACCATTAATGTGGATAATAAAAATGACAGTTTGAACTGACATTTTGCAATATTATATTTCTTTTGGTAACATAAAATTTTAAGACATTAGCTAAGCTCATTTACAACAGAGCACATCCAAAGAAGCACACTGAACAATCAATAAAGTCATAGAAAGCTACCTTAACTGCTTTTTGGAGAGGCAGTTATAAGTGAGAAATGAATAAATGAATGAATAAATGAATAAATAAATAAAGACAGAATACTCATAATTCAATAGCGCATGTGTATGTCTTACATGTTCTGGTAATAAGTACTATTAAATCTTTTAGGAATTAGAATAAGCATCTAAAAAATGAAAATATTAAAAAAGAAATTAAATTTATCAAGCTAATTTTTGTGGTTTTTGTTTGCATTCTGTTAATATCAAGAGATTCTATAAAGTTACCATAGAAACTGTAATTTACTATTTACAGTACAGAAAGACTATATATATAATAGTTTGGGGGCAATGGAGTAGTAACCCTGTTTCTTTTCCATCCTTGCCTTGTCTCTTCTCCTGTTGTTGTTGGTATGAATGAAAAGTGTCAGTTGCTCAGTCGTGTCTGACTCTTTGTGACCCTAAGGACTGTAGCCCACCAGCTACTCTGTCCATAGGATTTCCCATCAGAATACTGGAACAGGTAGCCATTTCCTCCTCCAGGGAATGTTTCCAACCCAGGGATTGAACCTGGGTCTCCCTCATTGCAAGTGGTTCTTTACCATCTGAGCCACCAAATAATAAAGTATTAGTGATAATTCATTTTGAGATAGGTTATTTCAATACTCGTTATTCTTTTTTGGTACGAAGCTAGATGGCAACATAGTAATTTATTTATATTGAAGTATAGTTGATTTTGGGCTTCTCAGGTGGTAAACAACCTGCCTGCCAATGCAGAAGATATAAGAGAAGTGGGTTTGATCCCTGGGTTGGGAAGATCTGCTGGACAAGGGCATGCTAACCCACTCTAGTATTCTTGCCTGGAGAATCCCATGGATACAGAAGTCTGGTAGGCTATAATCCACAGGGTCCTAGGTTGGACATGACTAAAGTGACTTAGAACACAGGCACCATAGTTGATTTACAATATTACATTAGTTTCAGCTGTATGCAAAGTGATTCAGTTCTACATATGTGTGTGTATCTACATACATATAATTTCCAGTTTCTTTTCCATACTTTTTTATTCTTGGTTTGCAACTTAATACAGTTTCCAAATAGAATTCCTTTAGATCATCTCTTTGCCCAATTGGGAAGTTTGTAATATCTCGAAGTATTATAATTCTGCAACATTTCTGTTACAGATCATCTTGTTGCTGTTTAGTTTTTAAGTAGTGTCTACTTCTTTTGTGACTCCATGGATTGTAGCCCTCCAGGCTCCTCTGTCCATGGAATTTCCCAGGCAGGAATACTGGAGAGGGTTGCCATTTGATTCTCCACAAGATCTTCCTGACCCACGGATCAAACCCACATCTCCTGCATTGGCAGGTGGATTCTTTATACTGTGCCACCAGGGAAGATCTGTGCCACCCATAGATCATCTTAGAGCTACAGTAGAATGGGAAAGACTAGAGATCTCTTCAAGAAAATTAGAGATACCAAGGGAATATTTTACGCAAAGATGGGCACAATAAAGGACAGAAGTGGTATGGACCTAACAAAAGCAGGACATATTAAGAGAGGTGGCAAGAATACACAGAAGAACTGTACAGAAAGGGTCTTTATGACCTGGATAACCAAGATGGTGTGATTACTCACCTAGAGCCAGACATCCTGGAGTGTGAAGTCAAGTGGGCCTTAGAAAGCATTATTACAAACAAAGTTAGTGGAGGTGATAGATTTCCAGTTGAGTTATTTCAAATCTTAAAAGATGATGATGTAAAAGTGCTGCACTCAATATGTCAGTAAATTTGGAAAAGTGAGCAGTGGCCACAGGCTGGAAAAGGTCAAAGAAGGGTAATACCAAAGAATGTTCAATTGTACAGTTGCACTCATTTCACATGCCAGCTGAGTAATGCTCAAAATCCTTCAAGCTAGGCTTCAAAAGTACATGAACTGAGAACTTCCAGATGTTCCAGTTGGATTTAGAAAAGGCAGAGGAACCAGAGATCATACTGCTAACATCCACTGGAACACAGAAAAAGCAAGGGAATTCCAGAAAAACATCTGCTTCATTGACTACACTAAAGCCTTTGACTGTGTGGATTACAACAAACTGTGGAAAATTCTTAAAGAGTTGGGAATACCAGACCACCTTACCTGACTCCTGAGAAACCTGTATGCAGGTCAAGAAGCAATAGTTAGACCTGGATAGGAACAATGGACTGGTCCCAAATTGGGAAAGAGTACATTAAGACTGTATATTGTTACCTGGCTTATTCAACTTATATGCAGAGTACATCATGTGAAATGCTGGGCTGGATGAAGCACAAGCTGGAATCAAGACTGCTGCAAGAAATATCAATTATCTCAAATATGCAGATGACACCACTATAATGGCAGAAAGCGAAGAGTAACTAAAGAGTCTCTTGATTAAAATGAAAGAGGAGAGTGAAAAGCTGGCTTAAAACTCAACATTCTAAAATCTAAGATCATGGTATCTGGTCCCATCACTTCATGGCTAATAGATGGGGAAACAATGGAAACAGTGACAGACTTTATTTTCTTGGGCTCCAAAATCACTGAGGACAGTGACTGCAGCCGTGAAAGTAAAAGACGTTTTTTCCTTGGAGGAAAAGCTATGATGAACCTAGACAGCATATTAAAAAGAAGAGACATCATGCTGCTGACAAAAGTCCATATAATCAAAGCTATTGTTTTTCCAGTAGTCATGTATGAATGTGAGAGTTGGACCAGAAAGAAAGCTGAGTGCTGAAGAATTGATGCTTTGGAACTGTGGTGTTGGAGAAGACTCTTGATAGTCGCTTCAACTGCAAGGAGATCAAACTACTCTATCCTAAAGGAAATCAACCCTGAATATTGATTGGACGGACTGATGCTGAAACTGAAACTCTAATACCTCAGCCACCTGATACGAAGAGTCAATTCATTTGAAAAGACCCTGATGCTGGGAAAGATTGAAGGCAGGAGGAGAAGGGGATGACAGAGGATGAGACGGTTGGATGGCATCACTGATTCTATGGACATGAGTTTGAACAAACTCCGGGAGATGGTGAAGGACAGGGAGGCCTGGTGTGCTGCAGTCCATGAGGTTGCAAAGAGTCAGACATGACTGAGCAACTGAACAACAAGAATAGTTAATGAATCCATTCTACAGGGTACCCCAAACAACATCATGAAATTAATACAGCAGCAGAGAGGTACTTAATTTTTATCTGGAGAATAATGTACGCAATGAAAAACAGTGCTTCAAGTGTATTACCATTTTTCAGGCACTGAAAGTCATTCAGTCACGTCCAACTCTTTGTGACCCCATGGACTATACAGTGTGTGGAATTCTCCAGGCCAGAATACCGGAGTGGGTAGCCACGCTCTTCTCCAGGGAATCTTCCCAATCCAGGGATCAAACTCATGTCTCCTGCATTGCTGGCAGATTCTTTGCCAGCTAAGCCACAAGGGGAGCCCTTTCAGGCACTGAATATGTGCATATTATTCTCTAGATTGACAAGAAAACAGGGCAAATAGCTAAGTAAAATTAGGGGCTGTCCATACAATAATTTCAAGGAGTTCAAGCAATAGCTTCTTTCATACCAAGACCTCCCTAATCTGCTCTTTGAATTCTGAAATTCTATCATTGTAACTTAAGGGTTTGATTTCTATTTAATTGACAGGCCTTCCAGGAAAGTTGTCTAAGTTGGTGATAGCTCATCTGTTCCTTAGTGCAAATGAGTTTCAAGGCCCTTATGAATGTTGGGTTTTTTTAGGGCAGAGGATGAGCCCTGAGCATCTAAGAGGACATTAAGAACAGGCTCCATTAAAGGAGAGGCTCCAGTGAAAAGGGTCTTACTGATATTAGTGTGCTGGAGCCAAAAACACTCAGTCTCAATTCTGAGATCAGTGACGTCAAGTTACCACTTTGAAATTTCTCAGAGAGCGAGTGTTCTGTCGCTGACATAGGCACAGGCCACAGATCAGGCACTTTTCTTCCTGGAGAGACTTTTGCATGCAATACTGGCTCTGCAACAGGAGACTGAGGACAGAGAAAATAACTTACAGAAATTCTCAATTAAGTCAGTTTTTTTTAAGTGATCATGGGTGATTAAAAAAAAAAAGCTATGAATAGAAATGTCTTGTTGATTTTATTACTCTCTTCAGCATAGGAAGCAAAGTATCCAGAGTTAGAGACTGTTACTAATTTGACAATAAAACATGAGTTTGAGGTCTTATGACATTCATTTTGCTGGGAGGGTAGTTTGTCCCATGTGTTCATTAACTGATTAAGAGAAGAGGATTTGATGGCTCCCATCATTCTATCATCCTTACTTTGGCATTGCTTTTTTTTTAAACTTACTAGGTTAATGACTACATTAACAATACAGTCATAATGACATATTGTGTGAAAATGACTCATTAGTCTCCATTGAAATGCAACTAAGACAGATTGCATTAGTCAATTTAAACAGGTATAATGGACATTTTCTGTTTTGCCTGAATAAAACAAGCAAAAATGGTCCTTGGATAATGGAAATATTTTCTCTTATCGTATATGCCCTTTCAAATGAGTCTACATTTTCATTTAAAACCATGTCAACTTGCTACTTTCCCATTAACCCAGGATGAGTAAAAATTTGCTAGTTAAGCCACAAATTTGTTTCCCATGTTTTACTTCTATGTAATATTTCCCACAAAAAAATGGGCTAATGAAGTTTTTAGAAGTGCTAATGACTTAATTGTCATTCTAACCTAGGGCTCTAGGACTTTTCCAACTAAAATCCAACCATAATTTCTCTTTCCGTTCTCAGAATGCATCAGTAAGAGAGTATAGGACTGTCTCCAAAAAAGTAAAAAAAATGTCAACATGTGTATATATACATATACACACACACGGAAGAAAGAAAAGCAAAGAATAAAAGAAAAAGAAAATGAATAATAAGAAAAATGAGTCTTAAAGCAATACAAGAAGCCATGTATCTGCTCAATCCAAAAAGCAAAGCTGTTAAGTAGGAACCTGATAATCAGTCTAGCTATCAATATTCATTGAGCAGCTAAGAGTATGGGCTCTACATTATTTGCCCTTATGCTTTTTGGACTCCTGAGAGTCTAAGCAGGATTGAACATACAGCCTAAACACATTACGTGAATGAACAACATTAATTGGCTTTGGTATGCTGACACATGTAGGGCAGTCCATACTTACTTTCTGAAGAGGTAGTTCTTGTAGATCAAATTTAGACTTAGTCTGCAAGTTTAAAGTCATGCTTCTGCCTGCATGCATTGCTGAAATACCTCCATAGGGCAGCATGCCAAGGTTAACTGTGTTGTGTTTGTAAGCAGCATTCTGAGTAGAGGAAATAATCATGTGACAGGATGTGAACACATGCTCAACAAACTGATTATTACATGAACATGTTTAAATTTATAACATTTAACTTTATGCAGGCAAACGGTAACTCTCTTTTTCAAACATGCACTTCATCGGACAGAAGCATACAGTAAACAGTGTTAGTTATGAACATAATGAGTACCATCCAAAACTACAGAAAAGACAAAAAGCAAAAATAACATTCTGTTTTACATTTGTTGCTATCTCATAGGCATAGAACCTATCTTTTATATATCATGATTGTAGTGACTCTGGACAAATGTTTATCAGTGGTGATCTATTAATTAAAAAATTTCAAACAGTGAGGCCTTAAATTTTATCAGCTGCAAATCTCATGGTCTCTTTCACATTGTATAGCATACACAAAAGACAAATACTAGCTTCTAATTCTGCCTTAAAACAAATGCCCTGCAAAGTTAAAGTGAAAATCAGTCTTTTTTTTTTTCCTGTCTTATAGGCATAATTATGGCAACTCAGAAAAGGAGCTGGTCAAAAAGTCATTCAATCTGACCAGTGGATGATTGAATTTATTAATTTAGTTAAACTACTCAGTTTGTATGTGAATCCAAATATTCTCTTTTGTTGTTTCTTAAAAATTACATATTAAACTGATGAAATTTCATAATGAAACTAAAGGAACTATGCTTTGAGTTATTAATGCTATTTATCTGATATACCTAAACATTTATAGAATATTCTAGTGATATCTGCACTGTGGCTACCCTTCAGTAAGTGCATCTGAAGTTATTCCACGTGGTTCAGTTTTTTTCTACAGAACTTCACTTAAAAATTAAGTCGTTTTGCATATCTTGTCATCAGATGGTTTTCATCAGTATAATCTCTACTTTCCACCTATCATGAAATTACAATAACTGACAGCATTTGGCCTTTTTAATTTTTAAAAATCTATAAAGTTAGTACACTTTTTAAAATCGAATATTATTGAACATTAATAGGAGACAGTTATTCTATTCTGAGGGCATTATTTGCAAAGAAATGATTTTTAGGATCAGAATTTCGTCAACTGAAAGACGATTACACTCCTGATGGTGTGCTGTCAACCAATCATATTTATTATGGATCCCTGATTATTTCATTCAGAGAATTTTTTTCATTGTCACCACTCCAAAGTTGAGAAGGACTGAACATTTCAAGCTAGCACTTGAAGGATTCCTTAAGGTTTAAAATGACTTCAGTCTAGTGCTTTCTCAGCAGCTATGGAAGAGTAGCAGTCTTAGACCTATGGGTTCATGTTTTACTATCTTTCAGTCAAGTGGGGTTTGTAGTGGAAGGATGAGCCTTGAGGTCAAACCAAAGGAGAAAACAGGCACCTGTAATCTATGGCACTACACAGAGCTGCCTCTCCAAGGTCAACACCAGGCAAGGTCTTTAACCAACATTATGTACAGCTGTTAAGTTTATCCAATGTCCAGGATTCTAGGCAGTTCTCTTTTATAAGGAATGGACAAAGATCTTGTAGTTTCCAGTGTAACTGTTTGATTCTCAGAGTTCAAATCACTCAACTAAATTTTACTGGGAAGGAAGCAAGCTGTGCCTGGTGCAATCTCACTTTGGGCAGAATGTTAAATACCATAATACGGAACTATTTTTACATAATAAGTCTGTGCTCCAGTACCCTGAATTTATGTTGTATGTAAGTTTTAAGTAAGATACAACCTGAATAACTCGGCAACTTGATTGAGAGAGGGAAGAAGTTACTCAGAGAAAGGAGTAAGAGCTTTCAGGATTTGATGGCTTGAAGCAGTATTCTAAGGTAATTTGCTTTCTTTGAATTAAATGAGAAGCTATTGAACATACATTGAAATTGCTCTGAAAAATGAAAGACAATTATAAACAGACAGGGGATATGTGAAGACTAATTAAAAAAGGAGGCGTTGTCACAACAAGGGAAAATACACACAAATTTACTTTTAGTTATCTGCATCTAGCATGGGTAGGGTCTCTAGAATTCTGCTGATCTAAATCCCCCTCCTCCAGTCCTATTTTCCTCCCTCCAAATTCCTGCTCCAACTAGGGGAGGCGCCTACTTTTCAGCAACTCTGATCAAGGGAAATGAAACATTTATCTGGGAAACTAGTAAATAAATGATAGTACCAAATGCTTAAAATTTTTTCTTTTTTTTTTAATCTGTTTTCATTCACTCCTTTGTTGCCTCAATTTACTAGTCATTGCATATATGCTCCAAAAAGCTTCTGATAACCTTTCTCGGCTAGTTCATCTTACCCTGTTATGTATGGTCGTGTCTACACAAGGCCAGAGTTCCCAAACTGTATTGTTTTATTTGGCCCCAAATATTTTCGCCCTCCAAGTTATCTGTCTACATGGAGGGTAAAACTTGAAGTAAGGCATGGTGACAACCAACTAGGTGTCTCCCATGACACCCAGTCATGAGGCTTTAATGAGGCTCCCTTCAATGGGACAGAGCACACCTATTTGAAACAGACATTCTGATGAAATATTCTGCAAGGCAGAACCAGTTTCCACACTGAGAAACTAACACCCACACCCACATTTATTAGTACACTCTTTTCCTATTAACAATTGTTTTTCTTGTTATGTAGACACGACCTACAAACAATATAATTATTTTAAAAGAGTACACCTGAAAACATAAAATTCACCATTAAGAAAATATATAATAAATGCAATGATCTATGCTTTTAATAGTTTTAACTAAAACTACTGAGTGAAACATTCTAATGGTATACCATTACCCAGATCCCCAATTTACACTGAGCACTGAAACCTAGAAAATCAGAACAAAAAGCCCTATTTTCACAAACTAGAGTTTTAAGATTCTAAGGTCAATGCAGAGTACACAGAGCCCTCTACACCGAAGCTACAAAGTACACTCAGTGGTGATGGTCAATTGATCATAGTTCTAGAAAATGAAATACCAGATTTCTCTTAGAGAGATATAAACAGCAACAAAAATATAATTCAGGCCTTATAGAAAAAATTTTTTACTCTCTTCAATTACTATGCATTCTATGATTTATTGTGATTCAATTTTAACTGAATTGGGATTATTTTCCTCTTTTTTGCTGCAATATACACACACTAATTTGTTTGTTTATAGTCTTCATAAAGACATCATCTATTTTTGTTGTCTGTAGCATGATTAGAATTTAAACATTTCTTTCTGTATGAAAACCAACATTCTAAATGGCAGGATTTTCATTAAACAAAGTAATGTGTGGGAGGGCATTCAATCTCTGCTTATTTTATTTTTCTGTTTCTTGCTGGGAAGATTATTGCTCATTAGAAGTAACAGCTTTAGGAGTCCCGTAGTAGTAACTATATGCGGATTTTATAAACAAATTAGGTCTGACTTCAGTATATGTGAGTCTGTGCAGAAAGGAGCAGAATACTCACTTTTTATAGATTCAATAAAAATAATTTTCTCTAGGTCAATAGAGAACAGTTTCATGTCCTAGGAGAGGCATTTTGCCTTCATGGCTAGAAAGCAATTGAAGTTACCATCCCATATAATAGAGTTGAATTCTTTCTCACTAACCACTTTTAGGATAGTTTTGATAAATAATTGACCTACAAGTTATGAACTCTCAAAGAGCATTAACTAGTATCCACAAAAACCTATTATGATCAATTTCCCCACATATGAAGATAAATAAAATGCTCATCATCTACTCATTCATGTAGTTCATGCTTCACTACATGTGCTCAGAAATGCCAATAAAGTAAAACTAAAGGCAGGAGGGATATTCTTACAGAGAAATGCCAAACATACCCTGTCTAACCTTCTAGCTTCTATATGTCTAAGTAGCTGTTGTCTCCAGTCTGCAGGCATTTTACCACAGCTCTCCTCTCCCTTGACAGGAGTGGGCCTCGTCTTTATATCACTGTTATCTGATGGCTTGTCACCATAGTTACCCAAGTTATAGTCAGATGGTATTTTTTCCAAAAGAGCTGCCATAGTAGGCCTAGCTGAAACTGGCCTGGTTTGGGAGGCACCGTAACTCTCTGTACTGTAGCTTCTCGCAGACAATGGCCTCCTTTGGGTAAGGTTTTTAACTGGAAAACTTCCCGCCTGAGCTTTCACTTCTTGATATGAAGGGTGTTCATCTTCATACCTGCCATTCCTTTTCAGGAACTGGGACTCAGTCACTGAAACGCTGCTTTGGCGATCCAGACCACCCCTATACGGAGGTCGGCCATACCTATCACTTGGAGTTAGCTCATGAGGTTCACTGACCCTTCTAAACATGGCCATTTCTGTAGAGCTTGCCAGGGAGTCAGCTCTTCTCAAGAAGCCTGCCCTGGCGCCTTGACTTGCAAACTGGGCGTTGACCACAGCATCTTCATTAACAGATGGCTGAGAAAATGAAAACATTTGCTCCACTGGTGGGTATCCTCGGTAAGCTCGAGGACTAACCAAATCCTTGGCGATGTTTTTCCCAGGTTGTTGCACGTACTCAGAATTGTGTTGAAAAGGGGGCGGTATCCTCTTTTCTGCTTTAACTTCCACCGCTCCTTGGGGATTGAAGCTTTGGTCAAACTGATAGACTTTTTTGGTCATGGAGGCTTTCTGTTGTTGAGGCCCTTTACTGCTTCCATAGGTGAGCATCTCATCATCCAGCATTGGGACTGACTGGCTTCGAGACATACTGGACATACCATGCTCTGGTCCCAACATTTTGTCAGGTCGTTCATGACTTCCTAAGTGATCACTCCCAGTAGCATAGTTTTCTAATGGTATATTATAAACCTTGTATGTACCAATGTCAATCTCATCGATACTCTGTGACTTTTTGAATTTATTGGACTTGATATCTTTCATTAGTGGGGAAAGCCTCTCTGTGCTTTTGCTAATCGAAATAACACCTTTAGAAGAGTCTGGGCGGCAGTGGATTTGAGAAAAGACATTACTGAGACTCCTGTTGGGATTAGAATCATGATACTCCCATGGTACTCCTGGAGAAAAAGGACTAGGTATTTCAGTAGATTCTTTTATATGTTCTTTCCTTTCAGGCAATGGGCTGGTGGTAGGGGTTGTCTCTAATTTGGAAGGGAAAGCAGTCCTGTCTTCAAAAGGACTAGGGGTTCTGGTCCAATTCTGCCAAGGATTGGAAGGAGGCACTTCTGTTTCTGGTGTGTGTCTGTGTGTAGACTGCTCAAGTTCCAGGGGAACACCAACAATCCTATCCTGCCTAATTAAAGGTCTGCGTCCATGAGAAGATGTGCTTCTAGCTTTCGAACTCAGGAGGGGATTATTGTTGGCATTCTCGCCTGTGGTCTCCTCGGCAACGAACCCCGTGTTATCATAATGGGAGCCATCGGTCCAGTTGTCTGTGAATGCGTCACTCATTGGCAGCCGGTCAGGACGCTGTGGTAGGTTCCCTGGGGGGACAGCCTCCCGCTGGCTGAGTAATGGCTTTGCATCAAGAGGCTGTGGGAAAGATTGTGCAATCCTGTGAACACAATGGGAAGAAGAAACATAAAAATGAGGAAGAGCTGGGTCTTTGCCAGAAAGAGAACAAGCAGGCAAGAATACCAGCATCCTTTGTTCAACTGATCATTCAGCCACACTTCACTTATGATTAAGAATAGCATTATTATTTCATGTCCAAAAAAATTCTCTCCTTTACCCTGATCTAACTTTTATTTCTTCTCAGTTACCACCTTCCAGTACATATAGTTTACTTACCTATTATATTTATTGCACATTGCCTTGTGTCCTCTGCAGGATGTAAACTCATGAGGGCAGAGTTTTTTCTCTTCGTGCCTAACATAGTGCTTGGCACATAGTAGGTACTAAGTATATATTTGTCAGATGAAGGAATGAATTAATAAATGAGTGAATGAAGAAATACAGAGATTTTCAGTAATGTCCTGAAACCTGTCTTATAATTAGAACTACCTGATTCTTGGCCTCCATCTCTGGAATTTCTGATTCAGTACACTTCCAAACTATTGGTTGAGGGTACCTTCCTTATCAGTTTCTGGTATATCGAATAAACTCAAATTGTCTTCAAATAATATATTTGAGGGACAGGTATTGAAAGACATTAAATTCATTGTATAGCGAATGCATTCACATATCTTTTTCTAGAAGGTAAATTAAATTATGAATTTTGGTCATTGGTATGTTTATTCCAGTGACCATAGTATCTCTAGATGATGCCCACTTTTCTAAATTTATTTTAAACCATTTGCATAATAATCATATCAAATTATATATCTTTTATTACAGCCTTTTAAGTGCTTTCACTAACTGAAAAAAAAAAAGTGCATTTAGAAGGCATTTTCCAAAAGTACCTAAATCAGTCTCAGCTTGTATGACAAATAATAAATTTATAAACTGAGTTAAATTTTTATTATGAGCATCAATGAGTAGAAATAGTCATTCATTAATTACCAAAGAATATATTGCAAATGGTATTGACAGTATCAGTAAAATCTGCATGGAAGTCATTGATTATCTATGTCATATGACAATTTTTATTTGTTATTTGTGGTGTGAAATATAGCAACAAGCTATAAAACAAAGGAATCAGAACTGGGCAAATGCTACTTCTCTGAGTCACTTTATTGCCCTCTATGGCTTTTGATCTTAATATATTGGTAAAAATGAAAGTAATATAGAGTAGAAGCCATTTTGGAAAGATTAAATACTTTCACTTACATTCTAACTTTCCCATGTGGTGATAAAATGATGATGATGAAGAGGCTGATGAAAATTTATTGAGTATTCACTTTGAACTTGGCACTTAGTGCTTTCCATGCATTTTACTTTAGTTTATAACAGAATTTTTGACAGTGAACGCCCAGATATGTCCCAATTATGTAATGATCCAAACACAACTTTTGATTACTTATTTTTGGTTCTGTCCTCTCAATCTGCTAATCTCTTACCATCTCTCCCATAAACAATTGTCTGCTTCACAAAATGGATTCATCCACTCTTGGAAATCCCAGAGGGACTACATTTGCTTACCTGCCCCTCAGGTCTTCTATGCCACTCATGTGCTGAACACAATTCCCAAATTAGGAAGATTCACTCCATTTTTAAAAAAGTTGCTGAAAATAAGCATTTGGGGGCAGAAAAGAGGGAATTCTAAACACACCTGTTACCCCACAAAGAATTATGTACTGCATCTTTAGCTGTTGTCTGCAAGGACCCCACTTTAACCCGGGTGTTAGAGGATCCTGAGGAAGCCTGGGAAGGTGAGTAGTCTGAGTAAGTGCCTGAGGAAACACTGTTATTCAGACAGTGAGTTTTGTCAACTTCAGACTCATCAGTTGATTCTGAAATGTAAAGGGAAAAATATTATAATGCTATGAACACTGACAAGTATAAACAGAAAAGCAAGTATGAAAAACAGCATACCAATGAATGTTAGAAATACATATTTATAAATTATTTCTATAGACTATGGTGTATCATCATTTACAACTGGTGATTCATCATGCGCATGCATTTGTGGCATATTTCCCACATCAGGTTCACAATGTTACCTTTTTTGTCCTTCCCTAGCAGAACAAGTTTGGGTGGGTACAGAGGGGTCTCAGCTAATGAAGGGTGAAGTTCCCCAATCCTCATTTCATTAGCTGGATGAACAAAAGAATCCTGAGAGATATAATAATACAGGATAAGGAAAGTAAACATTTAAATACTGGTTAACCAAGAAGGCAATATCTTTATTTGGCTCAGATATAATGGGACTCTAGAATCTAGTTCACTATGGCACGCTAGGAGAAGTGAATCATATGTATCTCTGAGGTAAGCA
Organism: Moschus berezovskii; assembly: GCF_049115385.1. Taxonomy (NCBI): domain Eukaryota; kingdom Metazoa; phylum Chordata; class Mammalia; order Artiodactyla; family Moschidae; genus Moschus; species Moschus berezovskii. The sequence goes on along the minus strand of NC_142463.1, from coordinate 46,465,303 downwards.
CTAAAATGTTTTGTTTTTCTAATTTAAATGAGTCCATTTATCCCTCAAACATTTTTTGAAAGCTATTTATGTGTCTCACACTGTGCAAAGAACTGCAGAGTTTCCAAAGAAAGACAAAATGTCACCCATGCCCTGTGTGGATTTACAGTTTAGTTACGGAGTTAGATATAACTCATAAAACAGGATTGAATTATGATAAGTAATATAATACATAATATATAAGACAGAAGCATGTAAGAGTTCTAAGGGGTGAACTCTTTCGGAGTTCTAAGCGGAAAGTATACACTGACAAACTAGATCTTTTTTTTTGGATTATTAAAAAAGTTAATGCACAATTGGGCCTATTTTAACCACCAATCTCTCTCTCAATGCCTACTGTTTTCCAAGTGATCATCTCAGTTTCTTTAGTTCTGTCATGCCTTCTTCTTAAGATTTCTGGTTTTCTTATGATCAATCTAGCCTGCTAAATCTTCACTCTAAATCCATTCACTGAGTGTAATGAAAAACACTGGTATAAGAATATAAATTTATGACAAATAATCATAATAAAAATAACAATGGATTTTAAACTTCTATAGCAAATTTGGAAAACTCAGTGGTGGCCAAAGGAAAGGAAAAGATCAGTTTTCATTCCAATCCAAAAGAAAGCAATGCCAAAGAATGTTCAAACTACCACACAATTGCATTCATCTCACACGCTAGCAAAGCTCAAAATTCCCCAAGCCAGGATTCAACAGTAAATGAACCATGAACTTCCAGATGTTCAAGCTAGATTTAGAAAAGGTAGAGGAGTCAGAGATCAAATTGGCAACATCCACTGGATCATTCAAAAAGCAAGAGAGTTCCAGAAAAACATCTATTTCTGCTTTATTGACTACGCCAAAGCCTTTGACTGTGTGGATCACAACAAACTGAGGAAAATTCTTGAAGAGATGGGAATACCAGACCATCTGACCTGCCTCCTGAGAAATCTATGCAGGTCAAGAAGCAACAGTTAGAACTGGACATGGAACAACAGACTGGTTCCAAATTGGGAAAGGAGTATGTCACGGCTGCATATTGTCACCCTACTTATTCAGCTTATATGCAGAGTAGAGCATGAGAAATGCTGGGTTGGATGAAGCACAAGCTGGAATCAAGATTGCAGGGAGAAATATCAATAACCTCAGATATGCAGATGACACCACCCTTATGGCAGAAAGTGAAGAAGAACTAAAGAGCCTCTTGATGAAAGTGAAAGATGAGAGTGAAAAAGTTGGCTTAAAGCTCAACATTAAAAAAACTGAGATCATGGCATCCAGTCCCATCAGTTCATGGCAAATAGATAGGGAAAAAATGGGAACAGTGAGAGATTTTATCATTTTGGGCTCCAAAATCACTGCAGATGGTGACTGCAGCCATGAAATTAAAGACGCTTACTCCTTGGAAGGAAAGTTATGACCAACCTAGACAGCATATTAAAAAGTAGAGACATTACTTTGCTGACAAAGGTCTGTCTAGTCAAGGCTATGGTTTTTCCCGTGGTCATGTATGGATGTGAGAGTTGGACTGTGAAGAAAGCTGATCGCCGAAGAATTGATGCTTTTGAACTGTGGTGCTGGAGAAGAATCTTGAGAGTCCCTTGGGCTGCAAGGAGATCCAACCAGTCCATCCTAAAGGAAATCAGTCCTGAAGATTCATTGGAAAGACTGATGTTGAAGCTGAAACTCCAATACTTTGGCCACCTGATGTGAAGAGCTGACTCACTGGAAAAGACCCTGATGCTGGCAAAGATTGAAGGCAGGAGGAGAAGGGGATGACAGAGGATGAGATGGCTGGATGGCATCACTGACTCGATGGACATGAGTTTGAGTAAACTCTGGGAGTTGTTGATGGACAAGGAAGCCTGTTTAAGGGGTCGCAAAGAGTCAGAAATGACTGAGCAACTGAACTGAACTGAATTCAATTTATTATTCCCAATTAACCAGGTAGCAGAAGAACATTAAGAAATGCAAAAACACTAAATTTTCCTTTTTCTAGGTATAAAAGTGGCTTGTTTTTATTCTTACTAGTAAGTAGTGATATAAGTTTATGCACAATAGTTCCCTTTATGTCTGCTACCCTAGGTAGCTCTCAATTTCAAAATTCGATTGCACACTTCTTTTGATTAATAGTCTTTGTGAATTGGGTATTTTTGCTTGCTGTGATCAAAAAATCAAGTGCCACCCAAAAATCAATGTGAAACAGAATTTAGAATTGTGGTATTCAATATAATTCCAAGGTTTGAGATGGTAGGTGGTGTCTAAAAGGTGCACACATTTCATTAGTAAGTAGTTTTGGCTATTTAAGAGTGAAATAAAACTATTATTTTTTCTTTCAGTTTTTGAGTGATGTTTTTCAGTCACTAAGTCACGTCTGACTCTTTGTGACCCCATGGACTGCAACACTCCAGGCTTGCCTGTCCTTCACTATCTCTCAGAGTTTGCTCAAACTCATATCCATTGAGTTGGTTTTGTGTACTGTTTCTCAAATAACCACTAAATGGGGCATAAATATTTACCAAGTTGTTCAGACCTAACAATAATAAATAGAGCTGAGCGACTGAACTGAACTGAACTGAACTGAACCACTGATAATTTTGAACCTTTGAAATTTTAAGTCTCTTAGGCTTTGATTTCTATATACAAATAAAATCTGGCTCCTTAAAAACTGTTTCTGAGTCACCCAGTTTATGGCATTCTGTTTAGCAGTCTGAACAGACTAAGATGCTAGGGGGAAAACAAATGCAGTCTTTGCGAGGCATGTATAAAGTGAAATCAGGGCAGAGGAGAACCTTCATGTCTCTCTGACCTCTTTGTTCTTATGGCTTTCTTGGTTATAGTCTCAGTCTAGATTTAGTTTAAAACTATTGGCATAGGGTTGAAAATAGAAAGTGATGAATAATTATATTGATATAGCTTTCCTTCTTCTTCTTTCTCTGTTGCTTTTACCTTGTTTTTTCTTTCTGTTTTCTGATTCTGCCTACCTCTATTTGCTTTTTTCATGGTTTTCCATATTTAACAACATGGATAAATATATCATGTAGTGTGTGATACCCTTTTCCACATTCTTGGCAGTATGATCTAAATAATGATGATTCAAAATTTGCATACGCAGGCAAAACATAAAAATACATAATATACACTGATCAGCTAAACACTTGGTTATTTGTATTTGTTATATCTGAAAGTAGAATAGATAGAGGGCGTGGGTGCTTAGTTGCTCAGTTGTGTCTAGACTATAACCCAACCAGGCTCCCCTGTCCATAGAATTCTCCAAGCAAGAATACTGTAGTATGGCCCCTTAATTTGGGTGTGGTAATTTGAAAAGGGAGGATGATACAGAAAGCAACATCTTCTTATTCTAGGATGTCTAAAAATTGAGGAAAGATCTAGAATCTTGATTTCAGGAAAAATGTTGATATTATCAGTGAAATTTCAAGAGGAAAAGGCTTGTAGAATAAGAAAACTAAGAAAGAGTGGGGCAAATCACAGAAATAAATATGAAGCTGAAAGCTGAGCTTCAGTCTTATTTAGCGTGTCTACTATAGCTAATTAGGAAGTTCAAATAGCCAATACCAAGTCACTATAGTGTTTTTTAAGGAGGGCAGGATTAGACTTGTGTTTTGTAAAGATCATAAACAAGGCAATGAGGGAGCTTGGGACAAAGTAAGTCAAGAAATTGGCAGTTTTTACAGAAATTCAGGACAGAGTTCAAGACCTGAGGAGTGTTAGGAAACACACTCATGAAAATGTATAGGCATTGGTGATTGTTTGGAAGGGGCATAGAGAAGGGAGAAAGAAGGAAAAAGAAATCAAAATACCTCCCAATTGTCTAGCTTGAGAGAACTGGTAGATAATGGTACTAGTTGAGATCAAGACCAATTATACAGAGGAGAAGTAAGTCTGAAGTGAAAACATTACATTTTTTTTTTTGATTTGTTGTTTGAAGTCCTTGTGGGACAATTTTAAGATTTTTTCTCTACTATCAGGTTATTATAAATTTAAGATCAAAGCTACTTTTTCCTTGCCTCACCTCTCCCATCCAGGTATAAAGCAATTTTAGGATCTATGTATTTTGCTGTAGTTATTCAGCTTATGGATTATCATTACCTTACAGTTATGTGATGACAGGAGAGCTAAATATAAAGTGTATGTGTACTTCATGTGTACCCACTAACTGTTAATTTTCCTCCTTTTTATATTATTTCAGTATCTTAGAGATAAAAGTCTGTTGTTTTGTTATAAAATATCTAATATTTTAGAAATGAAAAAGTACATTAACATGGCTTTTATAGGCAAAATAAAGAAGTGGTGAAAATGAATATTTACTAAAGTTTTCTTTCCTAGATATCCAGCTATATATATTCCTCTTTTCTGGGTCAGGTTTGTATCGATACTTCAACTGGCAGATGTGCACACCATGCTTATTTTTGCTTATGCCTTTTTTTTTCTCTTCGCCAAGAATGCCTTCCTCTGTTTTTGACTTTAAAAGAGTCACCCAATCTTGAACAGAATTCAACCTAAAACACTTCATGTAACTTACTGGCAATGATTGTGTATGTCTCCAGTTTCTTAGAGTACTATACTCTCCATCAAACAGCCAATCATTTTATCACACTTTATTTAATATGTTCTCTAGTTGCTTCATCTGTCTTAAATTTACCTGGTTAGTCTCTGAAGTATTTAGGGACTATTAATACATTTTATATTTCTTTTCTTTCTCTCACAGTGTTTGGCACAGTGCTAAATATACAGTTGGTGTTCAATCAGTGCAACAAACTGATGCTTTGAAATGCAGATTTGTAAAAGAGTTTTGTCAACCTATATATTTAGGCAGCAGGTACAGGAATTTCTAGATATACTCATATCAGTTATGTTTCTAATGAAGATAAAAAGATGATAATAGAATTAATTGACGAGTAGATGAGATAGTACAGAGGTGGCATAAATGTAGTTGAATTCTTTTCAGACCACATAAATTGATAAGGATGAATATCTAATTCATTCTAAACTGTCGGAATTGAACTTCATATTAGATTCCATAAAGCTAAATTTCAAAGTTATTGCCCCTTTTTTGCTGTTTATAGTAGTGTTTTCTATAAAGGGTGAAATCCAAACACAAAAATATTTTTAATAATTGGCCCTAAATCTGATCAAGAATTTTACTAAGATCTGCAGAATAATAATAAAAACTTCATTCATACTTTTCTAATGACTCATACAACAAAAGTTAGGGATAGTCAAAGCAATATCATGAAAATGATTTAACTTACTGACCAGGACTAGACAGGTGAGTAAACTATTCCTTCTGTGTATTGGAACTTTCGAAGCTGTATTAATGGTTTAAGGCCATGAAGGTGTCATTTATTAAATGCAACCCTCAGAGTTAAAAAGAGTAGACAGATTTATCTATATATTAGGAAAAAATGCACTTAAGGAAGATCTGCTCAGTTAAAAAAATGTCATTTAGTAATTTCAAAAAATCCAAACCACACTGGCAATTACCAATAACCTTGAAATACCTCCACTGTAATCTCCTTTGGGGCTACAGGCCACTTGTGTTCATATTTTTCTTTCACAGTTTGCTCCGTGTTAGCAGTTGGATTTGAATTCTCAACACGCACTCCATGGCTTGGTTTACCCACCAGATTTTGAACAGATTTTACCATATTCTTTAAATCCTCTGGATAAGGAGTTGGATATCGTTTTAGGTTTATTTCAACCTAGAAGTTTATAAAAAGAAATTTAACATAAAAATACCTTCAGCAAGCATGTTCACAAAACTACTCCATTTTATGTTCAGTAGTATAACCAAATGCAATATAGTGAGTGTTGAGCTGGCTGAAAAACTGTGCTGCAGAGTAGAACACAGTGTTCTTTACACATTCTGCCTCCTAGGACTTCTCCCCACCCCTGGTCACCCTTCTAGATTAAAAACAATTTTTGGATTTTATCCTATGTTTAGACCTGCTCTATAAATGGTTGAAATAGCACTTAAGTGACTGGTAATCTCTGAAAAATTTAATCAAGTTACTATCAGCTGTATTTATACTTTAGAGGTTATTCTCTGCACTATCTTAATTATTTATAAATAACTATTTTGACATTAGAAATATCTTTGAAATATCAATGCAGGTGATGCAATGAGACTCTAAGATTTACAAGTAGAGTTATCATTTATTGAAAACAATGGGGAGTTGACAGTATCTATTAATATCATCAAATATGCCCCAGCTCTATGTTAATTAGCATGTTACATCAAAAGATAGGGTCGCTAATTCTTATTAATAACTTAAAGAAACACCTTTAGAGAGGTTTTCATGTTAGTTTTTACCCTAATAAAGTAACATGCATTATAGGTTACATCTTACAATAAAGAGAAAAAAAAATTGAGAACTTTGTCTAAGATATTCTAGGTAAATATGCAAATTTTGGCTGCTTTTTATTGAGAGATTTATTCCCATTCTTGAATTTATTTTTGGCATATGAATCTCACTTTAGGGAAAATATGTATATTAATTATTATTCTTCACATTTAATTTAGACAGAGAAAATATGAGACATTCCATATAGAATATTCCACCATCAGAGTGCTTAAAATATATTTAAAATGGCATAGATATAAATTATCCAGGCTGATTAAAATGGAGTAGGAGGAAAGATAGGGGCATATTTACTTGGCTTGGTTTATTCTAATAGCCGTGTCTTTTTGCATCTGAGTAGAATCAACTTTACAAAATGGAATGATTTATGTGACTGTGGTGAGTATGTGTTATTAAAAATATGTGTGAGGGTGGTTTAGAAGTGAGCAGAGGTGGAAGAGAAGCTGAAAGAGGAAGAAGAAAGGAAATGAGAGGTTAAAACAGAAAAAGGGTGGGATACACACATCCCCCCATACCTATGTAACACATGGAATGTAAGAAACTATGATAGTGGTATAGATCTGAGGGTTATAAATATGAATTCAAACACTTTTGCTCATCTGCAGTTTAGCAAATCCACCAACTTTGTTATTCTAGTATATTTTCCTGTGGCTCACTGTCCATATCAAATACTGGGATTAGACTTAATTGGATGATTTTTAACATTCACTTCAGTACTAAAATTAAATTATTTTTCCAATTAATTTTTGGAAAGCTTATGAAAAACCAGATAATTTTGTTAGTATAAATATCATTGAAATGTGATTTAATCCTCAATATGCTGAAATAAGGATGAAGTTAATAATATATAGAAATAAATCTACAAAAATATAACTCATGAATAAAGTTAGACTTTACCAAAAAAAGTATAAGTTGTTAGAGTGTAATGTAAGTATATCTCAGGGTACTTTATAATGCATTCTTAAATAAACATAAAAAGAATGATAGCCATGCTAGACAAAGTCCACTGGGATGCATGCATTCTTGGATCTGCTGTTTAAACTGGTATTAGAAACATTAATCACAAATTCAATCTGAGTTTTAAATTATATTATTGAATTTGTTCAAAAATACTTGATGTCAGAGGACTAAAAGTCAAAAAACTACATTTAGAAAATTTAAATTGTAACATGGTATGCCTAGTATACCAATTAAGAACGCCTTTTAATTTTTAATAAGTGGTGGTATATGAATGAAAAGTAATTTTCAAATAGGGCATTAAATTAAAATTCTACACATCTTAAAATATCTTCAATGTAAAATTACATTTCTTAATTGAATCAAAGGCAAAAAATGGGATGGGACATGTTCTTTCTTAATTGAATTAAATACTTCATTGAATAATGTAATCTAATTTTTGAAGATGCTGTGTCTCTGCTGACACGATTAGATGACTGTTTACTTATGGCTATGGTGCTGAAACTTTCTGGTTATTTTATAAGCAAGTTAATGTTATATTTTGGTCACATCACTGAATAATTTGGGTACTTTATCTCTGTAAAAATATTTAAATGTGGAAATAGAGTAGATTTGCCATGAAGCTAAAGAAGCTTAAGTTTTAGGGGATATCACCTTCATGGGTTCTTTCAAAACATTATAAGGGGCCCTACTTGTGTATTTACATGGTTATTTTATATTCTTTTCCTTAAAGAGGCTTCTCTCCAAATTGTGGAAAATCATGAAATCTGGAATTGTTCCACCTATACAATAAGTTCCTTGCTTCCCATTTGCTAGTCTACCAATAGAATTGACTGGAAGACCTAAATTTTACCCCCAACTAGCTATAAGCCACAAATCTGACCAGTTTCTATTTGTGTAAAATAAGTAGATGGAATGATCATATTTAGGGTTAATTCAGAACTCAAATAAGATAAATGTGAAAGTTCTTTGAAAATAAATAATTTCTATGCAGAGATTAGATACTATTTCTAATATCAGATTCTACTTAGGTATTTTTAAAATCTGGAGTCTTTTGGCAATTTAGATCTATTATAGATATGTCTAACCATAATATCTATAATTGGATCTTTTTCAGGTTGTATGCACCAATATCACTTATTCAATATCTGCCATGTCCCAGGCAATATGCAAAGTGTTTTATAAGGATAAATAATTTATTATTAGTTATTATTTTAATATAAATAATAAAACTTATTATTTACCAAATAGATTTAAATATAAATAATAGTCGTAATAACATTAATTAAAATATATAATAAATTACATTTCATAACCCAGGGTAGTATCTGCTCCCATTTTACAGAAGGAAAACAGGGGTTCAGATGGTGTAAGTTGAAGGTCATACAGTTTTAGGTATCAATGCCCAGATTCAGGCTCAGGTTTTTGACTCCAAAGCTTATGCTTCCAAACTTGGCTCAGAGCTATTCTCTGGTATAGGTGCAGCATATATTGTACAATCTTGTGGAAGAAATAGTGTAAATCTAAAATGTGAATTTTATTGAGTTAAATAAGATAATATCAATATTTAAAATATGAAGTTAATATATTAAAAATGAACAGTATTTTATAATTTTGTTATGTTGATAACCTCTCTAAAAGCATATTTTGTACTCTTTTACAGATTGTTTTGCCTATTTTCCAACTCATGTGTGATGTGCTTCTGAAATGAATAAACAAGATCATAAATACAATTATATTTATAGTTCAGTAAAGCTCAAATACAAAAGTAGTTTCTTTATATTTCTAAATATATAAGCTATAAATATTTCCTTATTCTAATATGGGACATATGTAATAGGTGGTAAAAATTTGTCAGTTATATTCTTAGGAAAATATTGTCTTTATCACTCACCATAAAGTATTTGCTCATTTTCATATACATTTTATTAAAATGAAAGATTTTTACTGAAATGTTATTTTTATCTTAATTTTGAAAAATAGAAGTGTTTCACAACATTATATATATCTTAGACCTTAAAAAAAGTGCAGTAAATGCAAATAGTAGCTGCAAGATGTTGGAGACTCCCAAAGATTTGGCAATGAAAAATTAATGTTAAGAGTAAGGGATTTAGAAATGATATTGTGAATTCACATAGAAGTGTGCTTTTCTTATATAATGATTAAAATATAGTTTGATTTGATTGTAAATTCCAGTAAGAGAAATAATAGTTAATGCTTTGGTTATTAGTTCTTAAATATCTTATTCTAGGAATTAATTGGAACATTTTATAGAAAGGAAACCTATAGTAGTTTCAGTTAGGATTCTCAGCTTGCCTTATATTGTAGAAAGAATATAAGCCACAGAATAAGAATCTAGTCCACTATATGTGGGTGATAAAGTTTATAAAAAATAGTGCTCTTCTACATCCCATTAAGATTTTCTTTTTCATTAAACTCTTAAACACCCCACCCACTGAGATAAGGAAGTTCTATTTGCCAGAATTCCCAGGCCAATCTTCTCTTACAGGAATTCTCATTATCTGTGCCTTCAAATTAAAGGGAAATTGATGCTTTTCAATAGATGTCCATCTTTGTGCTCAAAATCCAGTCTCAGCAAATTTCAATTGCAATCTCATGCTGTTTTAAGAATCTAGCTTTAGTTATTCAGTCTCTCCTAGAATTGATATTACAGAAAATTGTGTGTATGTCTGGGGACAATTTAGATTGCATCAGTAGTGTCATCAACATTCTGCCCAACTATTGGTATTCCCACACTTTAAGAGAAAAACCTTGAATAAAAACATAAACAAAAATGAAGTACCCAACTCAAAAACCATGCCAGCTATCCCACCAGTAGGCATCTCATATTGATGTTCCCTCCTCCCTCTGACTCAGTTCTTCCCTCCCCATTGCCAATGTCAATGAACAAAAGTTAAATTGGGATCAAACACTGGCAATTGAAAGGTTTCTAGATGATCAACATTTCTTACCCCACATCATGCAAAACATACCCCATAAACCACTGTTCCAAGGTTGCTTCTACATAGGGGATTCTCCTACCCCAAACACCTAGGCCTACCTGTCTGCCACTTAGAGAGGGAAGAGTGGTAGATTGCGCTGCAACTGGCAATGGAGTACACATGCTCCTTTCCTGCTGGAGGCCACTTATACAACCCCATGCCAGCTGTGGGTCATTCTGGGGGACAGTCATTTCTTGGATCTGCTGATCACACCTGGCCCATGGTGTGCAGCAATCGCCAGACAGTCTGGCAGGTTGGAGAGTAATCCCACGCTGGCCCCTTTCCCAGGGGGCTTGGCAGGAGTGATCCTGTGGGAGAAGGAATCTCCATTTTCTGGGAGAAAGAGGAGCACTGTAGCAAAACTTTCACTTTATCATTTTTCTATTCTTGATTTTTTTTTTCATTCTGGGTAATGCATTTAAAACAACCATCAGAAAATTAGCTTTAACTCTGTGTGAAAAAACAGTTCCAGTGTCACAGGAAACCAAAGGGTCTCAATTTCTTCACACAACGCAGCATTCATACTACACTAAGCACACTATAAGTAGGACATTATACTCTAGTCCATTCGGAAGTTAATGCCATAGGTTAGCAGTTCCTTTTAAAATTTTATGTAAATTAAAGGTAAAATGAAAATGGTGCTAAATTTAATGTATATGTAATGAGCCAGAAAAGTATAATTTCATGTAAGATTTCAGCATATTCCATTCATCATGCTTCCACAATGATTTATTTAGATGTTTGCTTGTATTCTAATTTGTCCAATAACCAATAACATTGGAAATACTCAAATTAGTCAAAATGAAGTAGTCTGAGATTTTGGAAACATGTATTATTTTCCCAATATATAAAATAAATCAAATATAAATAAACATAGAGAAAATGTACTCTAAAGTATAATGAGCCTACTCTCATTATAATCAAACCTGATCACATAACACACAAACAGGGTTTCTACATGTCTGTTTGCATTTACTATATTTTATGCTTTCATTGACACATATATGAAAGTATATTAAGTATACTCTTTTCTTCTTAGAGCCTTTGAATTAGGTTTTTTCTTTTTTTAAGGAAGAATTATGTAGTTTTTGACATTCAATGAAGTAAAAGAATGAATCAGAGGTCCAGGATAGAATGCATCATCCATTGGTTCCGGATTTAACATACAAAATCCTTACAAGAAGAACTGAAATGTTCTAAAGGTCTTTTTTCTTGTTTTAGTTAAAAATGTCTCTTTGGTTATTAGACAGCTCTAATCAACCATTCAGAAACATTTTTTTTTAAGCCCAAATCTTTAACACAATTGTTATTTTGATTTGGGAATCTGAGTTCTTCACAATGATACAGGTAGGCTTTGTCAATTATAGTAAGATTTGAGGGTGTGCTGGTTCAAGACAAAAGTTTAAATGCAGGAAGGAGGAGACAGAGAAGAACATGTCACACAATCCAGATCTATTAATAGGATGCAAATACAATTACTTAGGTAATTAATTACCAACGGTGAGAGCTGTTAGTACCCATGATGGAAAAAGTGCAAAAATAATATAAAAATGATGAGAGATTCAAGATGTTGCCATGATGATAAGATGAAGACCTGATGTTAATATAATCCATACAAATTCTGACATTTTCAAATTTATATAATGGAAAAATATAGATTTTAAAATTCTGACCTTGTTACTTAGATTAGTACCAATAAAGGATTTTTAAAAATATGCTTTAAGGTGAAAAATTTTAAGTAATTTTCCTTAAGGGATACCACCTGCTATTAGGCACTCACCTAAGTTTAAATGAAAAAGTTGTTCTCACACTTAAGAAAATTCATAACGTCTTCTCAAACATTCCAGAGACATAGAATCCTTCCGAAATTTTAATGCAATGTAATAATATCAATCCACTGGCTCTTTCACGTATGTGGATTTTGACTTCATACAGTCTAAATGATGCCCTGACTTGCTCAGTGGTTAAAAAAAGCATTTCAGTGTTTCCAAATGTAGTAGTAAGGTATTAGGTGAAGCCCATTACCCAGACTTTTTATTAGGTTTTTTTCTTTGCTTTCTCTCAGCTTGAATCTCTCATGTTGCTATTCTGTAAGATGGGGTGGTTCATGAATTTGCTCAGTCAGGATGTTTGCCTCATTCTGAAGCACAGCAGTGCTTCCAAAATCACATCCTGCTATAAGGAAAAGTACTGCCATGAGACTTGAAGATGTGTCTGACCTTCTAGCAGAGGTCAGTCAGTGAGTCCCAAAGTCTATCTGAATAATAACAATGAACAAACAAAAATAATGAGAAGAAAGAGGAAACAAAAATTAAAAGGTTCACCTTAACTTTCCCAGCATTTTCATCATCTTCCTTTTTTTCTTCAAATTCAAAGGCAACAGTCATGCGTTGTTGTCTCTGCTCTTCCCATAGTGTAGGGTTAAAGCTGTCACTGTCTGACTGGAAATCTACAGTTAGATTCCAAAGTGTTACTGTTTATTATTTTTTTTTACATAAATTGTTATTTAATAGAACTTAGTATACCATGCAAAAAAAATGGTGATAGGTACTAAAAACAAATACAAAAATAAAGAAAAGAAAAAATAAAGGGATAGAAAGAAAGAAGCAAGTAAAGAAAGAAGGAAAGAAAAAAAAGGGAAAAATTCTCTTGATATTTGTTATATAGTCTTTTAACATCTTAACTCAAATTCAGCTTTGCTAAGTGTACATTAATTATATATTGGGGTTGAGAAGTTTTCCAGTGTAGGAAATGGACATTGCATAATTATGATAAAAGAGAGAGCTAGATTAAGTATTTTAAACTATTATCTCCTTTAATTTGCAAAACAGCATAATGGTAGTACTAACATAATCCTTAATTTAATAATGAGAAAACTATCGCTGAATTTTGAGAGACTTGTTCAAAGTCATGCAGCTTCTCCATGGCCAACGCAGGATTCTATTCCATGTCCTGTGACTACAGAGTCCATAAATGTAATCAGTAATCTGTATTAGGGTGTTATAAAAGATACTATGTAACACTGCTTTGCAATAAATGGTCCAAGATTTTAAACTTTTTTGTTGTAATTTTGTGTGAATGGTTGGGGGCAATGTAGTGGTGCTAGGTTTTACCATGCTAGCTGCATGGTAAAAAATACGTGGAAAATGAAGACTTTAATATTTGGGTCTCAATTAGTTTAAATACGTCTCAAATTAACAGGGAAAAGAAATGGCTTATCAATCTTTAATTTACATGCTGCTGCTGCTGCTAAGTCGCTTCAGTCGTGTCTGACTCTGTGTGACCCCATAGACAGAAGCCCACCAGGCTCCCCTGTCCCTGGGATTCTCCAGGCAAGAACACTGGAGTGGGTTGCCATTTCCTTCTCCAATGCGTGAAAGTGAAAAGTGAAAGTGAAGTCGCTGAGTCGTGTCCGACTCTTCGCGACTCCATGGACTGCAGCCTACCAGGCTCCTCTGTCCATGGGATTTACCAGGTAAGAGTACTAGAGTGGGGTGCCATCGCCTGCTTCTAATTTACATGCTGGTTAATGGTAATATCTTCTTTGCAACATCATTGTGAAGATCATATTAAAAGGCAATAAAAGCACTTTTGTTCAGTTGCTAAGTCATATCCTACTCTTTGTGACCCCTTGCCCTATAGCACATCACGCTCTGTCCTCCAGTGTCTCCCAGAGTTTGCTCAAATTCACGTCCAATAAAAGCACTTAGTTTAGGCTAAATTCTTTCCCGATGCATGAACTTTATTATATATAAAACTTTATTGCAAGGAGTTCTGAAAGTTGGTTTTTTGCATGAAAAGTGAAAAAAGTGACTTGCTTGAAGTTCAAGAAAACTTTTTTGTTACCAGCTCTACTCTCCTCAAAGGAAAACAAAACAAATTAGGCTAATTTCTTAACATCTCATCTTACCTAACTAGGTCTGCCTCACTCCCTGGAACAAATTAGGGATTTAATCTTTTGAGGCTAGATCTCAGAAATAACTGGCAAATATGAGACACTTTTCATTTTCTCCTATATCCTTTCAAAATGAAATATTCTGTTAATCTTGGGATATTAAAAAAGAAATACAAGTAAAATTGCATGAATAAAACATAATCTTTACTTAAGATTCTTCTTATAACCTATGTAAACATAGTGGATTTTCTTCCATAAATTCTAAAAGATCACTTTTACTGAAGCCTGAAAAATATATATGAAACAAGCTTTCATTTTCCTACTTCTGTAGATCAGAATTTGAAGAAAAATATCCACAAATGATTCATTTTCCTATTTAAGTAAAAAAAAAAGAAAATAAAAAAGCCTAACAACATTTATTGTAATTATTCTGTAAATAAGAACTGCATGAGCAAATAATTTCTTTAAAAAATTGATCTTTTAAATGGGTTGGGTGGATTTAACCCTTGGCTAGATTAAAGTGAGTTTGCTCTTTCAACATTAGGTCCAAGAATCAAGGCAAATTGGAAGTGTCAAACAGGAGATGGCAAGAGTGAACATTAACATTTTAGGAATCAGTGAACTAAAATGGACTGGAATGGGTGAATTTAACTCAGATTACCATTATATCTACTACTGTGGGCAAGAATCCCTTAGAAGAAATAGAGTAGCCATCATAGTCAACAAAAGAGTCCAAAATGAAGTTTGGAAGAGTCCAAAATGCAGTTTCAAAAACAGCAGAATGATCTCTGTTCGTTTCCAAGGCAAACCATTCAATATCACAGTAATCCACGTCTATGCCCCAACCAGTAATGCTGAAGAAGCTGAAGTTGAATGGTTCTATGAAGACCTACAAGACCTTTTAGAACTAACACCCAAAAAAGATGTCCTTTTCATCATAGGGGACTGGAATGCAAAAGTAGGAAGTCAAGAGATACCTGGAGTAACAGGCAAGTTTGGCCTTGGAGTACAAAATGAAGCAGGGTAAACACTAACAGAGTTTTGCCAAGAGAATGCACTGGTCACAGCAAAAATCCTTTTGCAACAACACAAGAGAAGACTACACATGGACATCACCAGATGGTCAACACCGAAATCAGATTGATTATATTCTTTGCAGCCAACAATGGAGAAGTTCTATAGTCAGCAAAGACAAGACTGGGAGCTGACTATGGATCAGATCATGAACTCCTTATTGCAAAATTCAGATGTCAATTGAAGAAAGTAGGGAAAACCACTAGACCACTCAGGTATGACTTAAGTCAAATCCCTTACGATTATACAGTGGAAGTGACAAATAGATTCAAGACAGACACTGTCTACCAGGCACTCTGTCTATCAGGAACATTTCATGCAAAGATGGGCTCATTAAAGGACAGAGTGGTATGGACCTAACAGAAGCAGAAGATATTAAGAAGAGGTGGCAAGAATACACAGAAGAAGTATACAAAAAAGATCTTCATGACCCAGATAATCATGATGGTATGATCACTCTCCTAAGCCAGACATCCTGGAATGCAAAGTCAAGAGGGCCTTAGGAAGCATCACTATGAACAAAGCTAGTGGAGGTGATGGAATTCCAGTTGAGCTATTTCAAATCTTGAAAGATGATGCTGTGAAAATGCCATCAAATTTGGAAAACAACTGTGACCACAGGACTGGAAAAGGTCAGTTTTCATTCCAATCTCAAAGAAAGGCAATGCCAAAGAATGCTAAAACTGCCACAGAATTGCACTTATCTCATATGCTAGCAAAGTAATGCTCAAAATTTTCCAAGCCAGGCTTGAATAGTATGTGAACTATTAACTTCCAGATATTCAAGCTGGTTTTAGAAAAGGCAGATGAACCAGAAATTAAATTGCCAACATCCGTTGGATCATCAAAAAAGCAAGAGAATTCCAGAAAAACATCGATTTCTGCTTTATTGACTATGTCTAGAGACTTTGACTGTGTGGATCACAACAAACTGTGGAAAATTCTGAGAGAGATGGGAATACCAGACCACCTGACCTGCCTTCTGAGAAATCTGTATGCAGGTCAGGAAGCAACAGTTAGAAGTGGACATGGAATAACAGACTGGTTCCAAATAGGAAAAGCAGCACATCAAGCTGTATATTGTCACCCTACTTATTTAACTTATATGCAGAGTACATCATGAGAAACTCTGGGCTGGAAGAAGCACAAGCTGGAATCAAGATTGCCAGGAGAAATATCAGTAGCCTCAGATATGCAGATGACACCACCCTTATGGCAGAAAGTGAAGAACAAAAGAGCCTCTTGATGAAAGTGAAAGAGGAGAGTGAAAAAGTTGGCTTAAAACTCAACATTCAGAAAACTAATATCATGGCATCTGGTCCCATCACATCATGGCAATAGATGGGGAAACAGTGGAAGCAGTGACAGACTTTATTTTTGGGGGCTCCAAAGTCACTGCATATGGTGACTGCTGCCATGAAATTAAAAGACGCTTACTCCTTGGAAGAAAAGTTATGACCAACCTAGGTTCCATATTAAAAAGCAGAGACATTACTTTGCCAACAAAGGTCCGACTAGTCAAAGCTACAGTAGCCATGTATGGATGTGACAGTTGGACTATAAAGAAAGCTGAGTGCCAAAGTATTAATGCTTTTGAACTGTGGTGTTGCGAAGACTCTTGAGAGTCCCTTGGACTGCAAGGAGATCCAACCAGTCCATCCTAAAGGAAATCAGTCCTGAAGATTCATTGGAAGGACTGATGCTGTAGCTGAAGCTCCCATACTTTGGCTACCTGATGTGAATAACTGACTCATTGGAAAAGACCCTGATGCTGGGAAAGATTGAAGGCAAAAGGAGAAGGGGACAACAGAGGATGAGATGGTTGGATGGCATCACCGACTCAATTGACATGAATTTGAGTAAACTCCGGGAGTTTCGATGGACAGGTAGGCCTGGGGTGCTGCAGTCCAGGGGCCACAAATAGTCTAACATGACTGAGTGACTGAACTGAATGTTTAGTTAAGAGGTCTTGTGCCTTTCAATTCACAAAGATAAGATATTGCTCCTTAAAGTCAATGTTATTTTCAAGATAAATTTAAAGAGGAAGAGTTATGTTTTTGAAATTTCACTTATTAATAAAATATTATAGTATGGAAGATAAGATTTGTGATTGGAATTAGCTCCCACATGATTTATGTGGCATGCCCATGTGCTAGTATTGGCCAGAGTTGGAATAAAATTAATCCCTTTTATCCATAATCATACAAGTATAGGAGAAATTTCTACTAAATGTTTACCTTCATCACCACGAGGTTGCTGGGGAAACATGTAGTTAGTCAATACTCTTTGCTTTGTTTCTGGATGGGCTTCAGTTTGTAAAGGGATAAGGGCTTTGGACTGGAAGCAAAGGATATAAATTAGATTAATAATATTAGAAATATAAAGAATATTTCTTTTATATATGATAAAGGTCAACAGTCTGGCCTCACTGTGTTGAATGAACAATTAAAAGAAAAGTAAGGAAAAAATAACAAAAAAATAAAATATAAGATAAAATAAGACTACTGTAGAGGAATATTTTGAAATTATAAGGGTTTCATAGGGAGATTTTCTTTTTCTTTACTATATTCTTTTTTCAAAACCTATTCATCTTTATTGAATAATGCCTGTTTTTACCTTGAAGAGACCAAAATGTGTTAAACTGTTTCAACTAAGTAAACTTTGGTATAGTTCTATATGTTCATTAACTGTTGCCTATAAAAAGGCATAAACTGTTGCCTTAAAAAGTTCATACTATACAAGATTATCTATGAATTCAATTAAGTTAAAATGTAAGCATTTACTTTTAAGAGATTTTTGTAACCAGAGTCTACATATACATAAGCAACTGTCCCTGTATCTGATATATCACAAAGAATTTACCTATGGATAATAATATTTAATTCTTTATATTAATTTTATTTCAGAAATACAATTTTTGAAGGTTTGTAGAACTTTGATTTTAAATACAATATATAAACACTGAGAATGATCATAGTTTACACTTATTTCATGACATTTATTAATAAGAGTGAAGTACAATGGCAATTTAGGATGCCAACTTGTCTCATGAAACTGAGTCAGAAACACATTAAATCACTGTTCTAAATAAAAGTTAAATGATGCAGTTACTGTTCTGTTCATTCTTCCACAAGAATAATAAATCCTGATATTATGGGATTTCTTTTTTACAGTGTAAGACTGTAGAAAAGACTGTTTCATTAGCATTGTTTGTATTGATTCCAGAAATTATTTTATAACAGTATACTGATGATTTGAAAAATCTATAGTTCATTGATGACTTGGATTTGAATGACAATCTAATTTTTTACTTAGTAGATGGCAGAAAGTGCCATAATGACTGTAGGAATATAAACATTATTCTCACACATAACATTTCGCAGAGGTTTAATTTTTTACAAAAATTGCCCAATACTTATGTCTGAACAATTCATTTACAGGTAACGCTGCTTTATGCTCAGAAAATAATCATAACAAACTAAATCCAAGATGATTTGTTTTCATTTGGTAATTTATATTTTGGGGTAGGATATTTTAAAATTTTAAGATTACAAGAAAAAAGCCAAAAGAAAACAAAGTATTTCAAAATGGTCTATCACTAGTTTTTGTGGTGGCAGATCAGATGCCTTCCACTATTTTTATTTTCCAGTTAATACAATTATTCATTAACACTCAATTACCGATTCAATTATAATCTAATTTCATAAGTGTAAGAATTAATATCATAGCAATTTCACAGAAAATACTGATAAGAGCAACAAAAGGTATCACAATATTTTTGAATATATTTTTAGAATTAAGTTGATTATAATTAAAAGCATGGAAAAAAAGGAACATGGAGGATAGTAACTCCCTCTTATGGGGATTGTAGTAATGATTTCTTATTCTTTACCTTCAGAGGTATAATTATAGTACATCCTCTAAGGACATGTATGTATCACCTAGAAGAATGATCATTTTGTGTATTAGATTTCTGAGAAAGAAGTAGATACTAAATTGAAGTATTTTAAAGGGATGAGAATTATAGCACTGTTTGTCCATAGCAATGGAATATTTATTTGAGTTGCTACCCTTATAAAAATCTCTCCTCCAGGGGATAAAGAATCTATATTTTGTAGTAATTGTCAAAGGTATCTATTGAGAATAAATTAGTAATTCAACATTTCAATTATAGTTCATTTTAATAAACAAAATAAATCAGGTAATAAAAAATTTTACCTGATTGTCAGAAAGCCACAAAGCCGCAAGCTCCTTCAGTTTGGTAAATGAGAATGGTAAATTTTTCAATCTGCAAAAACAAGATATTTCTAATAGCATGGGTGAAGATGGATAAAGATCATTTAATGAAGAGCTATTAAAAATACTACAACTTATTTATTTCATTCTTCTCTTCAGTTCTTTCTCCACTGAGTAGCCTGAGGAATCATTTAAAAGTGAAAATCTTGACTCTACAATTCTTCAAATGATAGGATAAAACCCAAAATTGTTACCATGCCTCGTCAGACCCTCTAAGATCTGGTCCCCTCAAACCTCTCCACAGCTTCTTTGCTACTCTTTTCTTAACAGTCCTGTCAGTGCCACTGGCCTTCAATCAGCCTACTCCCAGAAATAGCCAAGCTGCTTTCTCTGCCTGGAATACTCTTTCTTCCATACTTCACTTAACTAAAATTCCACAGATTCTCTAGCTTTCAGCTGAAATGCCAGTTTCTGCAAGAACCTTTCCTTGACTCCTTACTTAAATTTCTTTTCCCAATCTAGTCTCAAAGCACTTTTACTTCATGGACATATCTCAGTTTGAAATTATCTACAATATTTATTTTTGTAGTTATTTTTTTTTAACAGTTATTGTCTAAAACTGTAGAGTCTATGAGGGCAAGAGCCATTTCCATCTTATTACTAAATGAATTTACAGCTCAGAATTTTATATTGATTCCTGAAAGTGTGTCCTTTTGTTTTTCTACCCTGTATATATCGTGTAATAGCTATTCAAAGAGGCAATCTTTAAAAATAGCATTTTAAGGTATGTGAAATTTTCTTCAATCAAAATTATATATTAAGCTTTGGCTTCAGCTGGTGGAGGGTCAAATCACCAATTGCCTACTTCAACATAAACATGATATACCTGAATTGTGCATGATCAATATATTGTTATTACATGAATTACCATCATAGCTAGTCAGCATGGTGAATAATATAAACAAGGCATACCAGTGAATTTATTGTTACTTTCTGCATGTTCACTTTTGAATACAGACAAACATTTTAGATATGACTTGGAATGAAAATTTCTGTTAAATCTTTAATATGTTGGAATTCTATCAACCAAATGAGGAAATAATATATTTTGATAAAGGAGATGGAAAATGTTACAATAATGAATAAGGATTTTGGAAGCAGTTAATTTATTTCCAAAGGCACTATTAAATAATTTAACAAATATGAAAAGATATTGACAAGCCTATAAACGTATCAAGAGAGTGTGCACTGGCTAGGAAACTTTAGGAAGGATATAATGACCTTGCTGAGCTAATAGGTACTTGTAAAACATAAGACTATAAAGAATAAGAGATCAAATTATATCACAATTATTTTTTAATAGAATTATTATACTGGCATTTATAATATTAAACCAAATTGCCCATAAAAGCAATTTTAGTTTTAGTTATTTAGTTTAAGTTGGAAATTATAAAGTAAGATTCTATGAGAAGTTTTTACATCATGTGGAGATGAATTAAAAGTAAAATATCAATTCTGCCAAAATTACATAAGGGGATAACTCTCCAGAATCATATACAATATCCATGATAAATCATCAGGCAAATCATAAAAGTTGGATATGGAAAGAAACTGTCAGAGAAGATGTTACCCATATTTTTTTTTCCTCTTCTTGTGACCACCATTGAAAGTGAGGCTTTATTTAGTATTATAACTGTCCAGTAAATTGATCACAGGAGTAATCGTATAGTTGATAGCAAATGAATCATTGTTCCTTAACTGTAATGAAAAACTTCTAAAATTTATTGTATTGAGAATATAAAATTGGAATAATCATGACTTCTAAATAACATGTAATATTTAATTTTTTATTCAAGCATTTTATTCTCTGATAGTGATATTCAACTTTTGCCTCAGCTTTGACTGAATATTTATTTTAATCTCAGGTTAAGATTCATTTATTGAACAACACTGTAAAGCAACTATACTCTCCAAAATTTAAAAAAAATTCACTGATTAATTCATCAATTTAAAAATATTAGTTTGGTTCTACATTATGTTCCAATCACTGTATTAGGAGATAGATTAGCTTATATTTCTGACCTGATGAAGTACTTAAATTACTAGTATTACGAGATTCTCAATGTCTTATTAGTATCTTTTGCACTAGCTTTTAGCAATGTACTGTCTCATGGTAAGCTCACATATGCTATATTTGTTGGATAAATAATTGCATTAGTAGTCCTAACTATGGGTCACTTAAATATTTTATAAGCATATTTTCCATATTGTGTGAATTATTCATGTATAAAATTTGAGTGGACCAAGAATTCAGGAAAAACTTTCAGCTCATCATGAAGACTCTTCCTCCAGTTTGACAATAATGGAACTTGGTTCCACTGGGGACTGTGATTGAATCCACTGGAACCCATTTTCCTATGATATCACTATGACTGTATTTATAATATTGTTCAAAAGAATATAATTAGAAACTTCTGAAAAATGTCTTACTGAAAGTTGAGCACAATATTTAAAGCATCTCCTTCATTTTCCTGTCAAAGAGTCAAAACAAGAAATGGGTTGATTTGAAATGAATTACTCTTGTTGCAGCAAGTTATGAAGCTTCTTGGTCACCTTGATTTTAAAACTAAAATTCCAAAGCTTTTAAAAAATGTTTAATTGTTTACATGAAAATATTATTGAGCTGCTGCTGCTGCTGCTAAGTTGTTTCAGTCGTGTCTGACTCTGTGCAATCCCATAAACGGCAGCCCACAAGGCTCCTCTGTCCCTGTGAGTCTCTAGGCAAGAATACTGGAGTGGGTTGCCATTCCCTTTCCAGTGCATGCATGCATGCTGAAAAGTTGCTTCAGTCATGTTCAACTCTGTACGACCCCATGGACAGTAGCCCCCCAGACTCCTCTGTCCATGGGATTCTCTAGGCAAGAATACTGGAGAGGGTTGCCATTTCCTTTTCCAATTACTGAGCTAAGTGCATTATTAGTTTTTTTTCCTCAGACAGACTAACAAATAACAACTCCCACACTCACTGAAACTTTAGACTCTAAACATTCTCCATGATTCCATAAAAGTTAATCTTTGATAGTTTTGTTGCAGTTTCAGCTTCTCTATTATCATTTGTCTGACTGAAACTTAATGAAAACACAGGGTTCAAGTAGTCTGTTCAATTCCATCACCACTTTATCTTTTTAGCAGTTATTTTTAGTCAGTATTGATTTTTGTCCTTTCCTATTTGAGAACATTTGTGGTAGAGATAAAGATGAATTGAATTTTCACCTTTTCTTTCTGCCTGTTCAGCAATGTAACACTTCAGTCACAAGAAGAGAACCTATTCTTTCTTTGTCCATTCTGTTCTGAACATGGCTAAATAACCATTTGGTTGTCCTTACTATAATGCACAAACCTTATGACTTTTTAGTATTAGGTTCTTGGCATTATTCTTACCAGTGTTTTGGTGGTGTGGACAGTATACAAATAGTTCAGTTAATTTACTGGAGACATAAATGTATATATGAAAACATATATGTGCATACATACATACCTATGTACATATTTTTATTATCAAATTTTATAGATTTTTATTATAATTATTTCCCATGTCTTCATAATATTATGCTTTCTGCATATGGGAGGGTTTTGGCATATAATTTTTGAAAAATCAGTTTAAAAATAGTTTAACTTCTGCTATTTTCTAATTGAATATTTGCATATTTACATAAATATTTGCATCCTATATATTTCATAAGACATAGAAAAAATTTCCAAAATTATTGATAAAAAGGAATAATTTGCTTTTAGAAAAGAATGTGATTGTGAAATGTTTCAAAAATACCTGTTGTCACTCAGATTTAAGACTCTTAGTTTCTGCATCTGTCCAATCTCTTCAGGAAGAAATTCCAGCTTATTGGAGCGTAGAGACATGACCGTTACATTCTTACAGCTTCCAATCTATAGGTAATAACAAAAGTAAAGGATCACAGTGTAAACTATTCTATATTAATATTTATAATTTATAAAGTGATTTGATTGATTTATAGATTTCCTTATCACTTCTAAGACTCAATATGTGCATTAATTTTTTATAATATGTGTATCTTTAAAATATGTTTAAAATATATTATACAATATACTCCTTTAGATATTAAGGCAATGTATATCTCATATTCTTATACATGTTACAAAGGAATAATTTTCCTTTAAATTTTATGATTAGAATACTTGTCAGCTTCATTGTTTTCATAAATCCTTTTTTTTGTCTATCCAAATAAACAGTAATAATAATATTGTTTATAAAAGATCATATATACTCAAAAATGAAGTCTTATTGACATTTCCATTGCAAAATTAGTTTAACTTCACATTACAATGGTACTTTTGTTTTTATTTATAACTTTTGTCTCTAAGACAATGATATATGAATTACTGCTCTTGATTATGAAAGCATTTAATAGAAAATGTTAAATTTAAATATACTTTATAGTTTTTTCTTGACATGAATAAGTGAAAGTCCCGTTTGAAGATTAATGCTAATGAACCCTTTTGGTGGATCCTGAAGTTAAAATAACATTATGCAACATGATACGTTAAAAAATTATTTACATTAAAACTTTCACTTAGAAATGAAAATACAATTATCTCCAAATTTATTTAAAAACTATTCTTAAAAGCAAAATATATAAATTGTTTGTGTGAACTTATTTTTTTACAATTTTTGGCAAGCAGTGTTTAAGTCAAATGCATTTCCTTGGTCAAATTTAAGAACTTATTCCTTGTTATTTTAAAAAGAATGATTAACAAATATATAACTCCTATATGCATTCACAACTCAACTCATGAAGCTACACTGCTAATGCACCTGTTAAAATTTATATCCAAGAGTCATTAAAAATTAATTAAAAGAAACAAGTTTATTCCTCACTTCTCTGGGCAATTCTGGAAGGAAGTTCTCGTCGACTGCTAATGTTCGAAGACTGTGAAGGTAGCCAATAGTAGCAGGTAGAGACTCCAGTTCATTACAGCTACAGTCAAATTCTTCTAATAAAGATAAACTGAAAAGTTAAGTACATTAGTTAGACATTCTAAAAGGTCAGATGGCAAAAAAATTTTGAAAAGCCCACATATTAAAATTCACCAACAAAAGTTATTTATGTAGTGACTGCTTAATATTATGTAAGTTGATTTATCAGTTCAGCCAAATGGTTCAATATCACTTAATAAGTGGTTCAATTTGGTAAAATAAATACAGTTCATTTTTCTGCTTTCTTAATTCACTTGTCATTTAACTGAGCCTGAGAATGACAAAAAGTTTTGTCTGCTTTTATACAACCTGCTGCTGCTAAATCACTTCAGTCTTGTCCGACTCTGTGCGACCCCAGAGACGGCAGCCCACCAGGCTCCCCCGTCCCTGGGATTCTCCAGGCAAGAACATTGGAGTGGGTTGCCATTTTCTCCTCCAATGCATGAGAGGGAAAAGTGAATGTGAAGTCGCTCAGTCGTGTCGGACTCAGTGACCCCATGGACTGCAGCCTACCAGGCTCCTCCATCCATGGGATTTTCCAGGCAAGAGTACTGGAGTGGGGGTGTCATTGCTATACAACATGCTGCTGCTGCTACTGCTAAGTCGCCTCAGTCGTGTCCGACTCTGTGAGACCCCATAGACGGCAGCCCACTAGGCTCTATACAACACAGGTGGCTCTTATAGTCAGATGCTCATAATGTATACCCTTAGAGTGAATGCATGTAAGTACACAGGCAGGTAAAAGGTATAGATGGCAGGTACAAGAAAGAGAAGATAAGGGGAGCAAAATACAACAAAACCACTGATTAGATGCAATGAATTTTACTAAGCATTTTAGAGACAGAAGTAACTATTTTCCTTAAAGAAACTCTATCAGATATCTATTGTTTTAAACCTCTCTTACATATAAGGAAATAGAGGCGTAAAGAGGCTAAGCAACTAGCCTAAGGCCACAC
The DNA here is from genome assembly GCF_049115385.1 of Moschus berezovskii. Taxonomy (NCBI): domain Eukaryota; kingdom Metazoa; phylum Chordata; class Mammalia; order Artiodactyla; family Moschidae; genus Moschus; species Moschus berezovskii. The sequence continues at coordinate 46,439,766 of NC_142463.1, read as the reverse complement.
AAAAGTAGGAAAGCTAGTACCTAAATGCAGACAGTGTGACTCCACTGTATCTTCTTGCCTCTCCGCCTCTGCCTTTCAGTCGCAGGTGCTACAGACAGGGCACATTTCAGCCTGCTGATGTGTATTGGTTTCTTTACAAAGTATTTTAAAAAGTGGGAAACTATATAATGACCCAGACTTTAGGTGTCTTTTGAAAAATAAGGATGATCTGCTAGAACTGGACCTTTATTCTCCCATGACAAGTAAAGAAACCAGTGTAATGGCAGCTGCCTTCAAATAAGCACAGTTCTCCAATTTGCCAAGATCCCCACCACTCCAAACTTAGCCCACTTTACCCCAAATCTACACAAAGGAATCCTATGAATACACATTCAAGCTATCACAAGAGAACAAGACATTTCATTGCTTTGTTTGAGATAGCTGGGAAAGAAAGAGGGCCTGGCACAGAGTAAGCACTAGCTATATTTAAGTCTCCTTTGATAGTAATATTATTACACTGTTCAGTTGAGTTCAGTTCAATTCAGTCGCTCAGTCATGTCCGACTCTTTGTGACCCCATGAATCATAGCACGCCAGGCCACCCTGTCCATCACCAACTCCCAGAGTTCACTCAAACTCATGTCCATCGAGTCGGTGATGCCAGCCAGCCATCTCATTCTCTGTCGTCCCCATCTCCTCCCGCCCCCAATCCCTCCCAGCATCAGACCATTCATATCATTGCTTTGCTGTAAGAGGAAGGAACCCTCAAGGGTAATGATTTCACCACTGTAAAGGGAAGAATGAATTAGAAGTAGTTGGAGTAAGGTTGTAGAATCCTCTTCCTTTTTCTTTATCTTGGAACTAGCTGGCTTGAAGGTAATTTATTCCCATCATTTAGTTAACGAGTGGACACAGAAATTAAGCATTTGAGTTTTAAGTTAGAATGGATTTGTGTCCCAGCTCTGTCACTTATTAGATGTATGATCTTGGATATCAATAAATAAAACAAGGATCAGAGCTCAAAAATCAAAGTTGATTTTATTTACTGCCAGGCAAGGGAACATTCTCTGCTTACACTCAGAAGAAATTCACTTAGTAGTGCACTGGGGGTTGAGGGGGTGGGGAAGTCAGTGCCACAAGGGGGTGGTAACAGGGCATCATGATGATCATGCTCATTAAAAATGAAAAATTTGCATTATGGAGAGGGTAGAATAAGTTGACAAATCTGTGTACAATTGGGTAAATCAAGTCCTATTATTCATGGGAAGGGAAGAATCTAATTCAGTCAAGTCCAGCCTGACCCTGATCAGGGTAACTCATGATTCATGGTTCTTAACAGCTTCAACTGGTTAGAACCCAGAAGTGCGGAAGCACAGCATTCAGCTGTGAATAATAGCTTTGGTGTGCATGCTCAGTCCTGTCCAACTCTGTGCGACCCTATGGACTGTAGCCTCCAGGCTCCTCTATCCATGGGGTTCTCCAGGCAAGAATACTGGAATGGATTGCCATTTCCTCCTTCAAGGGATCTTCCCAACCTGATACAGGGATCAAACACAGTCCTCCTGTGTCTCCTGCATTGGCAGTTGGTTTATTTACCACTGAGCCAACTGGTAAGTGAATAATAGCTCTAGAGTTAAGTTCAATTCAGTTGCTCAGTCTTGTCTGTTTGAGACCCCATGACGGTAGCAGGCCAGGCTTCCCTGTCTGTCACCAAATCTTGGAGCTTGCTCAAACTCATGTACATCGAGTCGGTGATGCCATCCAACCATCTCATCCTCTTTTGTCCCCTTCTCCTCCTGCCTTCAATCTTTTAAGTCTTTTCTAACGAGTCAATTCTTTGCATCAGGTGGCCAAAGTATGGGAGCTTCAGCTTCAGCATCAGTCCTACCAATGAATATTCAGGACTGATTTCCTTTAGGATGGACTGGTTTATCTCCTTGCAATCCAAGGGACTCTCAAGAGTCTTCTCCAACACCACAGTTCAAAAGCAACAATTCTTTGGTGCTTGGCTTTCTATGTAGTCCAACTCTCACATCCATACATGACTACTGGAAAAACCATAGCTTTGGCTATATGGACCTTTGTCAGCAAAGTAATGTCTCTGCTTTATAATATGCTGTCTAGGTTGGTCATAGCTTTTTTTCCAAGGATCAAGTGTCTTTTAATTTCATGACTGCAGTCACCAGCTGCAGTGATTTTGGAGCCCGAGAAAACAAAGTCTTTCATTTCTGTTGTTTCCCCATTTTTTTCCACAAAGTGATGGTACTGGATGCTATATTCTTAGTTTTTTGAGTGTTGAGTTTTAAGCCAGCTTTTTCACTCTCCTTTTTCACTTTCATCAAGAGGCTCTTCTGTTCCTCTTTGCTTTCTGCCATAAGGGTGGTATCATCTGCATATCTGATGTTATTGATATTTCTCCTGACAATCTTGATTCCAGCTTGTGTTTCATCAAGTCTGGCATTTCGCATGGTGTACTCTGCATACAAGTTAACAATCAGGATGACAGCATTGAAGTGCTCCTTTTCCAATTTGGAACCATGTCCAGTTCTAACTGTTGCTTCTTGACAGATTACTCAGGAGACAAGTAAGGTGGTATGGTATTCCAATCTCCTGAAGAACTTCCCACAGTTTGTTTGTTGTGATCCACACAGTCAAAGGCTTTAGCATAATCAATGAAGCAGAAGTAGATGTTTTTCTAGAATTCTCTTGCTTTTTCTATGATCCAACAGATGTTGGTGATTTAATCTCTGGTTCCGCTGCCTTCTCTAAATCCAGCTTGAATATTTGGAAGTTCTCAGTTCACATACTGTTGAAGCATAGCTTGGAGAATTTTGAGCATTAGGTCCATGAATCAAAGTAAATTGGAAGTGGTGAAACAGGAGATAGCAAGAGTGAACGTTGACATTTTAGGAATCAGTGAACTAAAATGGACCGGACGGGATGAATTTAATTCAGATGACCATTATATCTACTACTGTGGGCAAGAATTCCTTAGAAGAAAGCATCCCTCATAGTCAACAAGTCTGAAATGCAGTACTTGGGTGCAATCTCAAAAACAACAGAATGATCTCTGTTTGTTTCCAAGGCAGACCATTTAATATCATAGTAATCCAATGCTTATTTAACTTATATGCAGAGTACATCATGAGGAACGCTGGGCTGGAAGAAGCACAAGCTGGAATCAAGATTGCTGGGAGAAATATCAATAACCTCAGATATGCAGATGACACTACCCTTATGGCAGAGAGTGAAGAGGAACTCAAAAGCCTCTTGATGAAAGTGAAAGAGGAGAGTGAAAAGGTTGGCTTGAAGCTCAACATTCAGAAAACAAAGATCATGGCATCTGGTCCCATCACTTCATGGGAAATAGATGGAAAAACAGTGGAAACAGTGTCAGACTTTATTTTTTTGGGCTCCAAAATCACCGCAGATGCTGATTGCAGCCATGAAATTAAAAGACGCTTGCTCCTTGGAAGGAAAGTTATGACCAACCTTGATAGTATATTAAAAAGCAGAGACATTACTTTGCCAACCAAGGTCCGTCTAGTCAAAGCTATGGTTTTTCCCGTGGTCATGTATGGATGTGAGAGTTGGACTGTGAAGAAAGCTGATCGCCGAAGAATCGATGCTTTTGAACTGTGGTGTTGGAGAAGACTCTTGAGAGTTCCTTATACTGCAAGGAGATCCAACCAGTCCATTCTAAAGGAGATCAATCCTGGGAGTTCATTGGAAGGACTGATGCTAAAGCTGAAACTGCAATACTTTGGCCACCTCATGCGGCGAGTTGACTCACTGGAAAAGACTCTGACGCTGGGAAGGGTTGGGGGTGGGAGGAGAAGGGGACGACGGAGAATGAGATGGCTGGATGGCATCACCGACTCTGTGGACATGAGTTTGAGTGTACTCCGGGAGTTGGTGATGGACAGGGAGGCCTGGCGTGCTGTGATTCATGGGGTCGCGGAGAGTCGGACATGACTGAGCGACTGAACTGAACTGAATCCAAGGCTAGCCCCAACCACTAATGCTGAAGAAGCTGAAGTTGAATGGTTCTATGATGACTTTCTAGAACTAACACCAAAACAGATGTCCTTTTCATCATAGGGGATTGGAATGCAAAAGTAGGAAGTCAAGAGATACCTGGAGTAACAGGCAAGTTTGACCTTGGAGTACAAAATGAAGCAGGGCAAACACTAACAGAGTTTTGCCAAGAGAATGCACTGGTCACAGCAAACAGCCTCTTCCAACAACGTAAGAGATGACTCTATATGGACATCACCAGATGGTCAATACCAAAATCAAATTGATTATATTCTTTGCAGCCAAAGATGGAGAAGCTTTATACAGTAGGCAAAAACAAGACTGGGAGCTTACTGTGGCTCAGATCATGAACTCCTTATTGCAAAATTCAGACTTATTGAAGAAAGTAGGGAAAACCACGTTAGATCATTCAGGTATGACCTAAATCAAATAAAATCCCTTATGATTATACGGTGTAAGTAACAAATAGGTTCAAGGGATTAGACCTGATAGAGTGCCTAAAGATCAATGGATGGAGGTTCATAATATTGTACAGGATGTAGTGATCAAAACCATCCTGAAGAAAAAGAAATGCAAAAAGGAAAAATGGTTGTCTGAGGAGGCCTTTCAAATAGCTGAGAAAAGAGAAGTAAAAGACAAAGGAGAAAAGAAAAGATATATCCATCTGAATGCAGAGTTCCAAGGAACAGCAAGTACAGATAAGAATACCTTCCTAAGTATCAATGCAAAGAAACAGAGGAAAACAATAGAATGGGAAAAACTAGAGATCTCTTCAAGAAAATCAGAGATACCAAGGGAACATTTCATGCAAAGGTGGGCACAATAAAGGACACAAATGGTATGGACCTAACAGAGGCAGAAAATATTAAGAAGAGGTGGCAAGAATACACAGATGAATACAAAAAAGATCTTTATGATCCAGATAACTAAGATGGTGTGATCATTCATCTAGAGCCAGATATCCTGAAGTGCTAAGTCAAGTGGGTATTAGGAAGCATCACTATGAACAAAGCTTGTGGAGGTGATGAAATTCCAGCTGAGTCAAATCCTAAAAATTGTTATTCAAGTGTTGCACTAAGTTCAGTTCAGTCACTCAGCTGTGTCTGACTCTTTGAGACCCCATGGACTGCAGCATGCCAAGCTTCCCGGTCCATCACCAACTCCTGGAGCTTGCTCAAACTCATGTCCTTTGAGTCCGTGATGCCATCCAACCATCTCATCCTCTGTCGTCTCCTTCTCCTTCTGGCTTCAATCTTTCCCAGAATCAGGGTCTTTTCCAATGAGTCAGTTCTTCGCATCAGGTGGCCAAAGTATGGGAGCTTCAGCTTCAGCATCAGTCCTTCCAATGAATATTCAGGACTGATTTCCTTTAGGATGGACTGGTTGGATCTCCTTTCAGTCTAAGGGACTCTCAAGAGTCTTCTCCAACACCACAGTGCAAAAGCATCAATTCTTCGGCATTCAGCTTTCTTTATGGTCCAACTCTCACATCCATACATGGCTACTGGAAAAGCCATAGCTTTGACCAGACAGACCATTGTTGGCAAGGTAATGTCTCTGCTTTCTAATATGCTGTCTAGGTTGGCCATAACTTTTCTTCCAAGGAGCATGTGTCTTTTAATTTTATGGCTGCAGTCACCATCTGTAGTGATTTTGGAGCCCCCAAAATAAAGTCTCTCAATGTTTCCATTGTTTCCCCACCTATTTGCCATGAATTGATGGGACCAGATGCCACGATCTTAGTTTTATGGATGTTGAATTTTAAGTCAGCTTTTCCCTCTCCTCTTTCACTGATTTCATCAAGAGGCTCTTTAGTTCTTCTTTGCTTTCTGCCATAAGGGTGGTATCATCTGCGTATCTGAAGTTAGTGATATCTCTCCAAGCATTTGTTAATTCAGTTTATGTTTCATCCAGCCTGGAATTTCACATGATGTATTCTGCATACTAGTTAAATAAGCAGGATGACAATATAGAGCATTGAGGTACTCTTTTCCCAATTTGGAATCACTCTGTTGTTCCATGTCCAGTTCTGACTGTTGCTTCTTGATGCGCATACAGATTTCTCAGGAGACAGGTAAGGTGGTGGTTCATGTACTGTTGAAGCCAGCTTGGAGAATTTGAGCATTACTTTAAATTTTGTAGCATTGTTTAAATTGAAGAAAGTAGGGAAAACCACTAGACCATTCAGGTATAACCTAAATCAAATCCCTTATGATTATACAGTGAAAGTGACAAATAGATTCAAGGGATTAGATCTGATCAACAGAGTGCCTGAGGAACAATGGACAGAGGTTTGTGACACTGTACAGGAGGCAGTGATCAAGACCATCCTCAAGAAAAAAAAAATGCATAAAGGCAAAACGGTTGTTTGAGGAGGCCTTACAAATAGCTGAGAAAAGAAGAGAAGTGAAAGGAAAAGGAGAAAAGGGAAGATATACCCATCTGAGTGCGGAGTTCCAGAGAGTAGCAAAGAGAGATAAGAAAGCCTTCCTCAGCGATCAATGCAAAGAAATAGAGGAAAACAATAGATTGGGAAAGATTAGAGATCTTTTAGATAAAATCAGAAATACCAAGGGAACATTTCATGCAAAGATGGGCACAATAAAGGACAACAATGGTATGGACCTAACAGAAGTAGAAGATATTAAGAAGAGGTGGCAAGAATACACAGAAGAACTATACAGAAAAAATCTTCATGACCCAGATAACCATGACGGTGTGATCATTCACCTAGAGCCCCGCATCTTGCAATATGAAGTCAAGTGGGCCTTAGGAAGCATCACTATGAACAAAGCTAGTGGAGGTGATGGAATTCCAGTTGAGCTATTTCAAATGCTGGAAGATGATGCTGTGAAAGTGCTGCACTCAATATGCCAGCAAATTTGGAAAACTCAGCAGTGTCCACAGGAGTAGAAAATTTCAGTTTTCATTCCAATCCCAAAGAAAGGCAATGCCAAAGAATGTTCAAACTACTGCACAATTGTACTCATCTAACACACTTCAAAGTAATGCTCAGGATTTGTTAAATAGCATTAGTCTTTCAACAACATGGCTCAAATTCTAATTACCATGGGATATTAGTTGTGAAAGTGTTAGTTGCTTAGTTGTGTCTGACTCTTTGCGACTCCATGGAGTTTAGCTCGTGGACTGTAGCCCATGGACTATAGCCTTCCAGGCATGGAATTTTCCAGGCAAGAATACTAGAGTGGGGTAGCCATTCCCTCCAGGAGATCTTTCTGAACCAGGGATTAAACTTAGTTCTTCTGCATTGCAGGCAGATTCTTTACCATCTAGACACTCGGGAATGTCTATATTAGCTGTGAATAACTGCATGAAGTAAAAGCTTTGCTGCTAACTCTTCAGCCCTCAGATCACAATGTAAGTAACAGACGCGCATCATGATCAGTGATGAGTCTCATTACTCTTTCCAGTCTATCATTGATCAGCCTCTGCGCATCTGCTATTCTGTTCACATATGGACAGTAAATCCTGTAGTTGTGTTGCCTTCTTGTCAATCAGCTGTGAAGAGATATTATTCGCACCAAATTTAACATTTAAAGCACTACTTCTGTTGGGTAATGCTCTTGGTCATCCTAATTCTTTTGGGGGTTTAAATGAAAATATGACAATTTGCCTTCTATCACCAAGAACAACTTCATTAATTCAACTGGTGGACCAAGTAGCTATTTCAATTTTGAAAGCCTATTATCTTACACACATTTTGGAATAAGTTTTGATGCTATAACTGGAGATCAGACATTTTCTTTGGCTGAGTTTTAGAAGAAATATGACATAAAGCATTCAATTGAAAATATACAAGCATCATGGCAGGAAGTAACAGCAAGTAATATGGATGCAGTATAGCAGAAACTTTTAGCACAATGTGCAAATAACACTGTAGGATTTGAACTGAACATATGTGGGATTATAGAAGAAACAGCTGACTTTGGGAATGCCGCTTGCCATTATTCAAGAGCCTTTAGATCTGCTGCCAGAGGAGCTTAGTGAAGGAAAACTTGTTGACATCAAGGAAGAAAGTGGTTGTAAAGAAAAGGATGATGTCCTGGAGGAAGTGACCCTGGCAATAAACTTTACATTAAAGAAACTCTATTATAGATATTTCATGGTGTTGAAAGCATGAAGGATAGAAGTTTGGAAGCTGTTCCAAGCTTAAAAAGAGGATGACATTTCACTGATGCATAGAAAGGATGTCCACTGTGAATTATGACTCACATAATGAAAACAAGGCAAAAACTGTTCAAAGTAATACTGATAGGTTTTTTCACAAAAAACCCACTTTAATTCTTAATGCTCCTAATGTTTACAATGATGGTAAATTAAATGCATTTTGGTTTTATTATTTTTCCATGTTCCAATACATTTATAACAGCAACAGTATTTGATGTTTTGAAAAGGTTTAAAGATCCTTCATGAAAACTATCATAATTTTCCTCATTGATTAAAAAATTATTTTGTCCAGTTTCAGTGTGCATGGTTGTTTTCATAGTCCTCACTACAATGTAAAGTGAGCACTTCCTGAAGTAAAAAGGTAACATTTTTACTGGATCATGGGCTATACTGAATTAATAATTTATACCCTGAAATTATTTTACACCTTTGTGTTACAAAGAAAACTATTAGGTGCAAAACACACATCCTTCAATTATCTCTGAAATTTAAAGGATTCAAACTCAAAATATAATATTCCAACTGACTTTATTGATGGCTGTCCTGCTATAAATCACCTAAAGTATTTTATTATAGGATCCTGAGTACAGTTGTACCATATTACTCACATTATCACTGGTGTCCAAAGGATAGACCAAAATAAGTGAAATAAGTATGACAGAGAAAGAAAAAGATGGTATGATTGCATTTGTGTGTGAAATTTTAAAATAAGCAAAAAAGTGAAAAAATAACCAAGCTTATAGATACAGTGAGCAAATTGGTGTTTACCAGATGTGGGGTTAGGCAAGTGGGAAAAATGGGTGAAAGTGATCAAAAGGAATCAACTTTGAGTTTTAAAATAAATAAGTCATGACGTGGTAATATAGCATTATGCTGTTTAGTTGCTAAGCCATGTCTCTTCTGTGCCCCCATGGACTGTAACCTGCCAGGCTCCTCTGTCCATGGGATTCTTCAGGCAAGAATACTGGAGTACGTTCCCATCCTCTCCTCTGAAGGATCTTTCAGACCCAGGGATTGAACCTGCACCTCTTATGGCTCCTGCATTGCAGGCAGATTCTTTACTGTTGAGCCACCAGGGATTTATATCTATGTATGGTGACAAATGTTAGCTAGACTTCTTGTGGTAACCATTATGCAGTCTATACAAATATCAAATCATCCTGTAGCACACCAAAACTGCATTCTCATTTGTGCATAAAAAGACAAAAACCTATCTTTTTAAATAAGTTTTTTCTATTGTCTATAATAGTGCACATTGAAAGTAAAAACAAGCTGCAAAGACATATAGAATACTTTAAAAAAGTGCTTTCCAGGTTATTTCCTGGTGGTCCAGTGGTTAGGACTCCATGTTTTCACTGAAAGGGTATGAGTTCAACCCCTGATTGGGGAACCAAGATCCCACGCTTGGGAACCATGCGTGACCAAAAAAGCCAAACAAACAAAATACAAAGCAGTACTTCCCAATCTTTTGCGTGCATATGGATCCCCAGGTGAACTTGTTAAAATGCAGATTCAGATGCAATGATTTGGAATGGGGCCTAGATTCTGTGTTTGTAACAAGCTCCTGGGTAATACAGAAGCTGCTGGTCCTGGGACCGCACATTTTTAAAGTCCTTTGCTAATATTTCAAGGATAACGTGAAACACACACACAAAATATGTCAATGACAGCTAAAATCCATGTATACATATTGCAAGAGTTGTGTCAGTAAAATTTTGCCTTAGACCACATGTCAGTACTAGTGACACTATTGGAGGTAGTAATGCTTGATGTTAAACAACAACAACAATATTGACTTAGTTTTCTAAAACTATTCTCAAAATCTAAAACTACATTGTTCTCTAGTTCTGTCTCCATGAATTAGTCTTGGATGAGAAGATATTGCCCTTCTCAGGATATCATTTGAGGTTATTATTAACCCTCAATTACTAGATAAAGTATAATTTCACTTTAACTTCATGTATGGCCAATAGAAACCATCAGATGCCATTAAATCTTCTATTATGTAGGTGGTAATAAACACAAAAGTAAATGACTTCGGGCTTCACTTTCTTAGTTCACTTTTAACTCAATAGAAGTAATGTTGCTGCTGCTGCTGCTGCTAAGTCGCTTCAGTCGTGTCCGACTCTGTGCGACCCCATAGACAGAAGCCCACCAGGCTCCCCCGTCCCTGGGATTCTCCAGCAAGAACAGTGGAGTGGGTTGCCATTTTGGGAATGTGAAAAATGTTGAGACAGGCTTGCATAGTCGCTTAATAGTTGAGTGCACTTCATCTACTTATCAATCCCTGTGTTCTCGTCTATAAAATTGGTTTATAATGCCTGTTATGTGGAGTATCAGGGATGATTCAAGATATGCTACCTTGCTAGCACGGGGCTGCCAAAGTGGCGCTAGTGGTAAAGAACCTGTCTGCCAATACAGGAGACATAAGAGACTTGGGTTCAATCCCTGGGTTGGAAAAATACCCTGGAGGAGGGCACAACAACCCACTCTAGTATTCTTGCCTGGAGAATCCCATAGACAGAGGAGCCTGGTGGGCTACAGTCCATAGGTTTGCAAATAGTCCGACATGACTGAAGCGACTCAGCATGCATGCACCTTGCTAGCATACTGATTTTGGACTTCTCAGCTTTCAGAACTTAGAGTAATAAATGTCTGCTGTTTTAGCACTCATGTATGGTTATTTTGTTATGGCAGTCTGAGCAGAATAATGCATTATTCCATCATTATATATATTATTGTATATAATATACAATGCATTATTATATTTTGTACATAAAGAGTTGACTCACTGGAAAAGACTCTGATTGTGGGAGGGATTGGGGGCAGGAAGAGAAGGGGACGACAGAGAATGAGATGGCTGAATGGCATCACTGACTCGATGGACATGAGTTTGAGTGAACCCCGGGAGTTGGTGATGGACAGGGAGGCCTGGCATGCTGTTATTCATGGGGTCACAAAGAGTCGGACATGACTGAGTGACTGAACTGAACTGAACTGAAGTATTTAACATTTTCTTTTTAAGAACTGGATGTTTCACTCACATTGTATTACTCATCCTCACAAAGATAAACATAAGCAAGGATCAATAAAGAAATGTCTTTTTGCTTATTATTGTTGATGACTATTATGATTTGTTGAAGGCTATTTAACATTAAGTCTGACAATAACCTCAGAGACGTATTATTACTTCCCTTTTACAGATGAGAAAACTAAAGTTCTGAGATGTGATTTGACATGCCCAAGGTCAGTTAGTTAATGAATGGAGAAGCCAGTCTAGATCCAGGTTTTGTAAATATTTCCCCATGAAGGGATTAAACATATTCAAGACATGTTATCAACCATTAAGGAGCACATATTCTAGCTGGGAAGGCATGATATTATAATTGAAAAGTTAAATGATGATACAAAAGATAAATAAGAGACCAACATAAGAAATGGAAAAATATCACATTAGTGTTAACTTATTTGTCCATAAAACTTATTTTTATGTCATACCTATTAAAATCTCAAGTAATGACTATTTTGAGGAATTAAATTTATAAAATGCTGGTTCATTTAGTAGGTATACTGAGCTTTGAATTTAGAGGAAGCTGCAGTGGTCTGGGTGGATAGAAGGAGAAGAATTAAGTAGCAAAACAAGTAAATATATTTTTTGAATCCAAATAACCCCAACTTGATTTGTCAATAACTCTTTACCTTATTGTATTTTATTTTTAAAAAGAATTTATTGAACACATGAGTACTTCCCATTTAATTCTCACAATTTCATGAGGTAGGCATTATTATGATTTCCGTTTTACTGAGGAGGAATCTAAGGCTATAAACCCAATAGTACATTGAAAAGCCAGATTTTGGACCCAAAAGGTTTGGCTCCAGAGCCAAAGCAGCCAACCATTATGTAAGTTTGTTTAAAGGAGCTTTGTTTTAACCAGCATCTCAAGTAATTCTGATGTCACAATGGCATAGGGTTGGAGGAGACAGTTATCTGATAGCTGCTGAAGAAGCTGAATCCAGATATTGGTTCTTAAGGTTTCAGTTCAGTTCAGTCGGTCAGTCATGTCCGACTCTTTGCGACCCCATGAATCACAGCACGCCAGGCCTCCCTGTCCATCACCAACCCCCAGAGTTCACTCAAACTCATGTCCATCGAGTCAGTGATGCCACCCAGTCATCTCATTCTCTGTCGTCCCCTCTCCTCCTGCTCCCAATCCTCCCAACATCAGAGTCTTTTCCAGTGAGTCAACTCGTCGCATGAGGTGGCCAAAGTATTGGAGTTTCAGCTTTAGCATCAGTCCTGCCAATGAACACCCAGGACTGATCTCCTTTAGAATGACTGGTTGGATCTCCTTGTAGTCCAAAGGACTCTCAAGAGTCTTCTCCAACACCACAGTTCAAAAGCATCAATTCTTCGGTGATCAGCTTTCTTCACAGTCCAATTCTCACATCCATACATGACCACAGGAAAAACCATTGCCTTGACTAGGCGGACCTTTGTTGGCAAAGTAATGTCTCCACTTTTTAATATGCTATCTAGGTTGGTCATAACTTTCATTCCAAGGAGTAAGCGTCTTTTAATTTCATGGCTGCAATCAGCATCCACAGTGATTTTGGAGCCCCCCAAAATAAAGTCTGACACTGTTTCCACTGTTTCCCATCTATTTCCCATGAAGTAATGGGACCAGATGCCATGATCTTAATTTTCTGAATGTTGAGCTTCAAGCCAACTTTTTCACTTTCCTCTTTCACTTTCATCAAGAGGAGATGAAACTTTCTTAAAATTCAGCATGCATCAGAAACCCTGGAACATCTTGTTAACAAACAGATTGCTGGTCTGATGTCCAGAGTTTCTGATTCAATAGATCTGAGATTGTCTCTGAGAATTTGCACTTCTAACAAGTTCCAGATGTTCAAGCAGGTTTTAGAAAAGGCAGAGGCACCAGAGATCAAATTGCCAACATCCGCTTGATCATGGAAAAAGCAAGAGAGTTCCAGAAAAACATCTATTTTTGCTTCATTGACAATGCCAAAGCCTTTGACTGTGTGGATCACAATAAACTGTGGAAAATTCTGAAAGAGATGGGAATACCAGACCACCTGACTTGCCTCTTGAGGAACCTGTATGCAGGTCAGGAAGCAACAGTTAGAACTGGACATGGAACAACAGACTGGTTCCAAATAGGAAAAGGAGTACGTCAAGGCTGTATATTGTCACCCTGCTTATTTAACTTATATGCAGAGTACATCATGAGAAACACTGGGCTGGAAGATGCACAAGCTGGAATCAAGATTGCTGGGAGAAATATCAATAATCTCAGATATGCAGATGACACCACCCTTATGGCAGGAAGTTAAGAGGAACTCAAAAGCCTCTTGATGAAAGTGAAAGAGGAGAGTGAAAAGGTTGGCTTGAAGCTCAACATTCAGAAAACTCAGATCATGGCATCTGGTCACATCACTTCATGGGAAATAGATAGGGAAACAGCGTCAGACTTTATTTATTTGGGCTCCAAAATCACTGCGGATGCTGTTTGCAGGCATGAAATTAACAGATGCTTACTGCTTGGAAGGAAGGTGATGACCAACCTAGATAGTATAATAAAAAGCAGAGACATTACTTTGCCAACCAAGGTCCGTCTAGTCAAGGCTATGGTTTTTCCCATGGTCATGTATGGATGTGAGAGTTGGACTGTGAAGAAAGCTGATCACTGAAGAATTGATGCTTTTAACTGTGGTGTTGGAGAAGACTCTTGAGAGTTCCTTGGAATGCAAGGAGATCCAACCAGTCATTCTAAAGGAGATCAATCCTTGGTGTTCATTGGCAGGACTGATGCTAAAGCTGAAACTCCAATACTTTGGCCACCTCATGCGACGAGTTGACTCACTGGAAAAGACTCTGATGTTGGGAGGATTGGGAGCAGGAGGAGAAGGGGACGACAGAGAATGAGACGGCTGGATGGCATCACTGACTCGATGGACATGAGTTTGAGTGAACTCTGGGGGTTGGTGATAGACAGGGAGGCCTGGCGTGCTGTGATTCATGGGGTCGCAAAGAGTCAGACATGACTGAGCGACTGAACTGAACTGAACAAGTTCCCAGTTGGATTTGATGATGTTGGTCAGGGGACCACATATTGAGAATCACCAGTCTGCACTAGAATATGGAAATAATTGAATATTAGTGCAAAGGAATTTGTGTTTTATCAAATGAAGTGTGTGTGTGTGTGTGTGTATGCTCTCTAAGTTTTTGACTGGAATAACTTCACATGTTAAGAAGTACACTGGGGATTCAATAAAAGGAAATCTCCTGTTACTCTATTGTCCAGCCCCCAAGTTCTCAGAACTCCCAAATTCACGTACATTTCTAGTTCTTTGTGTATCTTTCTATGATTAAAGAATAGAGGGAAGCACAGTTTTTAGCATTCAGGTACACAGAATGCTTATTTTCTTGTCATTCAGTTCAGTTCAGTTCAGTTGCTCAGTCATGTCCGACTCTCCGCGACCCCATGAATCACAGCACGCCAGGCCTTCCTGTCTATCACCAACTCCCGGAGGTCACTCAAAGTCACGTCCACAGAGTTGGTGATGCCATCTAGCCATCTCATTCTCCGTCGTCCCCTTCTCCTCCCGCCCCCAACCTTTCCCAGCATCAGAGTCTTTTCCAGTGAGTCAACTAGTCGCATGAGGTGGCCAAAGTTTTGCAGTTTCAGCTTTAGCATCAGTCCCTCCAATGAACATCCAGGATTGATCTTCTTGTCATTATAGCAGTCTAATAAGTGGACTACTGGAATCTGCCATCTAAGGTATTAATGTTATATAAACTAAGCATCTAGATCAAAGAATTAAATTTTAGACATAGGCAGAAACTACAAATGAAGAAACTAAGCCACTGAGAATTTAAATAACTTGTCCAAGTTCACATAGTTAAGTGGCATAGCAAGGGATCACATCCATGCTGTTGGACTCTAAAGCCAGTGTTTCTTGCATTATCCCTCAGCAGTCAGAGGGATAGAAGTGATTTATCCAGCTTTGCATAGTTATTACATTTTCTGACTCCAGTCTTTCTCTTTGACCATACACTATAATGGAATGACTTTTCAAAATATCCATTCAAATTTTTGAGCTTTCATTGCCCTTCTCGAGAAGTACAAAGCTAACAGAAAGAAGATTTAGTGTAGTTTCTCTTCCTATGGAAGATCCTTTGCCCTTATAGCACTGGAGCTCTTAAATGACCAAAAAGTTGCTTATTACTATTTTTCATTGCACACTCAGTTCTTAGAATGGCTGGAACTCCTAGGCACAACTTAAAATTTGACAACAAAAATAACCAATTTTACAAGTCATTTGGCACAGAAGTCATGGAATCTATTTCAGCTGTGAAAGACTGGTGAATTCTTCCAGCAATTTTTGCTAGTTGGATTATTAAAAATTACCAAAGATAAGTTTAATCTATGAAACATTTTATATGTAGAATGAGAATATTTTTGCCCACTGCAGCTGATCTTAACATTTTGGTGAGCAGAGTTCTAGATAGAATGTCTCATAATAAAATACAGACTATTCCACTGATGCTGAAACTGAGACTCTAACTATTTGGCCACCTGATACAAAGAGGTGATGGCCACCTGAAGCTGACTCATTGGAAAAGACCCTGATGCTGGGAAAGATTGAAGGCAGGATAAGGGGATGACAGAAGATGAGATGATTGGATGGCATCATTGACTCAATGGACATGAGTTTGAGCAAACTCCCAGAGATAGTGAAGGACAGGGAAGACTGGTGTGATGCAGTCCCTTGGTTGCAAAGAGTCAGACACAACTGAGCAATTGAACAACAGCAACTATTCCACCATTTATAAAATACTTTCTGCATATGACCTGGGGTGACATTAAATTGTATTCTAATCAAATTTATCTCTAGCCTTGAACTAAACCTCTGATCGATCAGTTTTGAATTCCCTAAGGAAAGCAAATACACTGTATCATTATTATTTTTACTTCATAAAGATTGTTTATCAATGTATACTGTAAAAGTTTAGATTTGGCTTACATTTTGCACAAGTGCTCCATTGAAGTGAGAATGTAAGTGAGAAAATGGCTGTCATAATTTTACCAACCAAAAAATGTATTGTAGAACTGAAATCATTTTAGGACCATGTTACACTCTTAACAATCATTGGTAACCCTAAAGTACTTTTGTTTATATGGTTTATATCTATTGGTATCTATCATATTATAAATTTAAAAAGGCATTTAAAAATAATTATTATTCAGTCTTAAATAACAATAATAAACCCACGACATGTTAATGTAGGTGACATATTTTTATAAAGTATCTATATTTCCAAAACAAGGACATTTAGTGAGGAGAGTGACATTGCTTTATTTTTTCAAATCTCTCCAATGTTTAGATTAATAGAAGGTAACTGGATTCTCATGTCTGCTTTTATATTCAATATGCTGTTGTATACTATTCTGATTAAGTTATATATATGTACATTCTAATCTCACACATATATGTAGTTGGAAAAGGGAGGGAGGAGTATTTTCAGTCTTTTTGAATAATTGTGACTATTCTTTGATACTACACTAAAACTCAAAAAGTGGTTTTTTAGGGAATACAGTAATTGCAATATGGAATCTAAAATACATCAGTGAACTTTTCTTACTCTTCATATCAATACATTAACATCAATTAATCCTTTTGCACTTTGAATGAGTCTATTTCTCATGTGTTATTTTGTAGCTCATGCATTGGTCATAGAAAATGTTGCTTTATAGAAATAAACAGATTTTCCAAATGTTGATGCATTTCACCGACAACCTCAATAAATCACATTCATTATCACACCAGTGATATCAGAAATGCCTTTAAATGTATGGAAGCTGTCAAACTTATAGTGGCAGATACAAATTTTTCAAAATTCCAACTTTTGCTTGATAGCTTAAATTTCACTGTTGGCAACAAATACTGTCAGTTGTTGTCCTTGAAGTAACAAAGCTCACTTTGTTCATTTTTGAGAAAATGTCTGCCAAATACCCAAGTCTGACTAACCACAGTTTGTCAGTCATTCTTCCTTTTTTTAAAATAGGCTTTAATTTTATAGCCATTTTAGGTTCACAGCAAAACTGAGAAGAAGGTAGAGATTTCTTATGTTTCCTACTGCTTTTTTTATTCTCCTTTTTATTGTGATAAAATATAGTATTATAGTCCATTTCCCTAACACTTCCATTCATGGCTTTATATGAATATCAAAACATCAAATTGTAGACTTTAAATATATGCAGTTTATTGTACATCAATCATGTCTAATAAAAGTGTTTTTTTAAAAATCTTTCTCCCCACCCCAAGTATACCCAAATCTGTTAAAATGTGGATTTATATAATTTTTCACATGAAATATGGGACAAGATTCCTATAAAATGGCCTTACATAATTTTAGAATGAAGACAGCTTATGGATATCTCACTTTACCCAAGTTGTAAACAAAATAATTCCAACAAAACATTGATAATAGCATACATATATTTCTTCAAGAACTGTAAATCAAACATTAATGACAACATAAAATTAGAAATAAATCACTTTCAGATAAATGGAATATATTTTTTTTCTTAAAAGGCAACAATGATCTTTTACCTTGAAGCTTTTTATGCAAGCTAAAACATGTTTATTTCCTTAAGTCTAAAAATACATTAAGTTTCTATAAATATCAAATTTTACTACGTGTAATGGTAACATATACATAATGCAGATCTTATAAAAATTGATTTGATTTTCAGTCAAAACATCCAAATTAGTAGTATCTGGAAAATTATAGGCAATGATATAACTGAAGGTCTGGATAATCACTTTGCTTGTAAAAGGGCAATGGTCAAGTATTTCTTATCATACTGTATAGTTGGGTGTCAATGTAATGTTCACATATAAAACTAAATTGATATACACAAATATATAAGTAAATAAAATGTGGTCTAAAATGAGTTTAAATATGAACAAAATTGTTGAGATCTCCAGTGGAAAATGTGTTAAAGTAGAAAACTCAATATATTCTTTTGTTTCTGGCTTTAGAGAAGCAGACTGGTATGAAACTTTGGCACTTACTTTCCGATTGTATTGGGTAGCATCGTAAGTTGATTGTCATCTACTTTTAGAGTGGTTAGCTTTTTCAACAACCCTAAAACAGAGAAGATGTATTAATACACAAGAACAGATTACTGGTAGAAAATACAATATATAAAATACAATATACATCACAATATGATTGTGATGAATGTCATGCTAATTGGCTGCACTCTGCTTATATCAACCTACAAACATATTTGCATGTCTAGTTCTGACCTTCCAGTTGCAAACACTTCACTTACATCAGTGGGAGTTCAAGTACAATGATGGAGACAATAAAGAAAACATAGGGTTCCACAGAAACCTGATTTGGCAGTACTACTACCACATTTTCCTTTTCTATTATATAGTAAATGGATGAGATGAAATTTTTCAAGCCAGCTGTGATTCAATATTTAGTTAACTCATATGCACTAATAACTAACATTCCTGTTGTAATACAAATTGAAAACAAATCTGAATTAAGCCTAATAATTAATGAATGGGTACTGAAGTACTGCAGTGTAGTGGTTATAATTATGGACTTGGAAAATAACAACATATAACTTCATACACTTTCAGTTACCATAAATCCTTGACTGGGATCACTAGTAAACACAAAAGCCCTCAGTTTTTAATATATCAAGTAGAACTTGCTAATAATTGACATTCCAACTATTCATATTTCTCTAATTTATGCCCTTCATAAACTTCCTGCTTTATCTGTTCCTATTCTCAGGGTATTAATGAGCAAAAACTGCAGAGTAATAGAACAGCTTCCTTTACCCAGCCATAACAGAATCCAGAGTATCAATATGGCCTTAATAGCCAAAATCCAAGGCAAAGCATTAACAGTGGCTGATTTTGGTTTTACATATGTTTTGCAGAAAACTTGTTCTGACAGATATAATAGGTTCAATGGTCAAATGTGTTTGGGAAATGCTAAATTAAACAAAATCAACCAGATTTCTTTAATGAAAAATGTTAAGGAACTTTTAATATACTAATGTAGCAGGGTGAGTCTAAAGTTATTGTGGAACTTCTGTGTGTGTGCAGAGTATCTTGTACAATGGTGTTTCACAAACATGCTCTGAGAACTGTTGTTACAGCACATACCTACCCACCTCAAGTATTTTGAGCATAGCTTAAAGGCAAAAAGTAAGTGACAAGAAGTCAGAAATAAAGCTGTTGTTGCATTTGAAGTTTCAGTATGCTCAACTACATAGTCTATCAAAGCACGCAGTATCTCTAGTGAAGAGAAATGTCATCACTATCAGACTGCTGTGAGAAAATACCTACAATATTTGGAGATTAATACATCAGCTTGTGCCCTTATGATACACGGCTGAAAACAGTGGCACCTGGGAAAGAGGACAATTCTCACTAGGGTAATTTATCTCTGAAATTTGAACACCCACTGCCTATTCATCTATGTTCAAAGGGTGACTGAATCACTTTAGCTTCTCTACTGTATATGTAAAAATCCACCAACCTTGGAAATATCAAAGAACCCTCAAGCTTGCTCATCAATTGTGAAAAGAAAACACAGGACCATGAATTATAACTAAATTCTTTATGAGCTGTAGTTGTGATCAAACTACTGTTCCTGCCCACAGGTAGAGCCAGAGAAGGGCTGACAGTTTCCACATCAGTTGACTGGGTTACGAGAAGTTTTGTGTTGGGTTACAGAGGGCTGTGAAAACATCTTGAAGCCAGGTTGCCAAGCAGTCTTTAAGAGAATCACAGTCCCCAGGTCTAAAGTAGTGGTGTGAAAATCTTGAGGCAGGATAGGGATTAAGGTCAAAAGATTGATGCAACAATTTTTTTTTTTTTAAATAATGGATCTTTGACAGAAACTTCTACAACTTCTGGCAGCCTACTCCAGTACTCCTGCCTGGAAAATCCCATGGACGGAGGAGCCTGGTAGGCTACAGTCTGTGGGGTTGCAAAGAGTCAGACATGACTGAGCGACTTCACTTTCTTTCTACAACTTTAAATGCTGAAGCAAATTAGGGCTTCCTCCTTTGTTCCACATATGTGAGCTAAAGGGACCATCATTCATTTGTGGTATGGCTACTTTGTCATTCACACATTCCATACAAGGGTGTGCTCTCTGGACAGATTCCAGAACTTCTGTAGTAATCTGGTTGTTCTTGGAATAGAAATAGGCTATCAACCTCAGCGCTGTTACTCATGACTTCCTCTGACAGATGATTCCTTTACTGTCTAGCTATTGATTTATCTGTTTGGACTGTCTCCTACCCTCAGGAACCAACGGTATTTTATACTATTTCTTCCTCAGTTCTCCACCTGTTTATCTTATATTCCCAATTCAGATATACTGAAGAGGAAGGAAAAGGAGGTTTTTTACTATGATTCTGGCTACTTTCATATAAATATACAATAATCACAGTATAATAAATATTAATATAATTTGTTATCAAAATAGCTAATATTTATATGACATTTACACTATATATTAGAATTCTGAAAGCCAAAATGCTGTGTACTCATCAAATCTAAGATTATAATAATTATTATATTAGGGTTAGATTGAATATTTACTGTATACTAAGTTCTGTTCTTAGTTCTGATGGCTGGATGGCATCACCAACTCGATGGACATGAGTTTGAGTAGACTACAGGAGTTGGTGATGGACAGGGAGGCCTGGCGTGCTGCGATTCATAGGGTCACAAAGAGTCGGACATGACTGAGCGACTGAACTGAAGTTCTGTTCTAAGCAATTTTATATATATTAATTCATTATTTCTCAAAATAATTCCCTGATGCAGGTACTATTACTTCCCCATTTAAAAGGTGATAAAACTGAGGCACAGAGAGATTAAGTAGCTAGAATAAGGTCACACAGCTAGTAAGGTAGAAAAGCTGGAGTCTGAATTCAGGCAGCTTGACTGCAAAACCTGTGTCTTTAACCACTAAGTGAATAAGATAAATTATTTTGGAAAGTAAATATATATATATATATATATATTCTCCTTTATTGAGTTTCTCAATATATATATGTATATATATATTCTTCTTTATTGAGTTTCTCTGCTGTCCGAAGAAACATTATTAAAGCTCTACCTAGAAAACAAAAAGTCATCTTCATTTTGCCTGGAACCAGCACATTGAAAGAGACTCAGCATACAGGGTTGTTTGTTGAATATATAACTCCATTCAAATACACCACAGCTAAAATAGGTGTAAAGGAACTAAAGATTTTTAGTTGTTATTTCATTAGTAATAATACTATGATGTTTCGTGTTTTTTATTCATTTAAATGCTGGTAGTCCAATAGACAACTCAGGTTCAAATAAAGAAGACAAGGTGTAATTTACCATCCAATCAGAATGAATAAATTATTTTAGGACCTTTGAACAGAGTTCCCAGTTATTTCTCTTGACCAAGAAGGAAATTTTTCAAGGAAAGCCAGCCTTGTTACATATACAATCAGGTACTCTGGCAACTCTGCAGATGGATAAATGTAATTTTCCCTAAAAGGTCAATAGGTTCCAAAGATAGTTCCAGCAGGAAGCTACTGACAAAGTTACCCTCTTAATTTGAGGATAGCTCAGCTTCCCAGGTGGCGCTAGTGGTAAAGAACCCATTTGCCAAAGCAGGAGAGAGATGTGGGTTTGATCCCTGGGTTGGAAAGATTCCCTGGAATAAGGCATGGTAACCCACTCCAGTATTCTTGCCTGGAGTATCCCATGGACAGAGGAACCTGGTGCGCTACAGTCCACGGGGTCGCAAACAGTCAGACATGACTGAAGCGACTTAGCACACATGCATGCACAGATTCTAAACAAAGATATTAAATACATAATACAACTTGCATGTGCTGGTCTGCTTAATGCCAGCCAAGCATCTAATCTGGTATTTTCTATCATCTGTACAAGCTATTTTCCCCAGACTGGAAGCCTAACTCCCTAGTCCACTTTCTTAGCAGAGGATATTTTAAACAAATAGTTACATCAACTTTTATTTCACTATGTGACCTTTTCATTTCCAGAATTTTTAATTGGTTCTTTTTTTTTTTATATAACCACCCATTCTTAGTCATCACTCCTGTTTTGTAAGTTCTTATTATTTTTATAAATATTGTTCTTCCTTTTATTTATTTGAGAATCTACACATACTTAAAATAATTTTTTAACTTGCTTGATAACTTTGGTTTCCCTTGGGGTAAAATTTCTATTGTTTGAGTTGTTTTAACATTAGTTTTCCTTTAAAGTATGTGTTTTCATGCCCATTTGTGTCAGTGAATATTTTCTTACCTGTGTTCACTCCTCCATGTCTGACACTGGTTACTTCCACCTGACCCTCAAGTTTCTGGGGTTTAAAACCAAGTCTTAAGTTAGCAACTTAGTGCTCTCATTCTACCTGGGTATTGCAAATTCAGTCCAAAGTAGCTGGTAATGTGCTGTAATTTTCAGTATTGAATCTGTATCTGTTCTCTCCTTTCACCCTAGCTCTAGGTTCTTCAGTCTCTCTTAGTAGGAAAGTGTTTTCTTCCTCTATCCCTGTACATTTGTATTCTCCTGTTATGCTTAAGGGTTTTTTGTTTTTTTTTTAACCACTCAGGATCAGAATTTATGGCTACCACTTCTATTTGTGGTCTGGAGCCCATCATGTCTGTAGGCATTACTGTGTTTCCATTATATCTCAGTTCCAGGTATATGCTCATTCTCTTTAAGCAGAGCTAAATTATGTTATTGTCTCAATACTTAAGGAATACTTACCATATACCACCCATAATTCTTTGTATGGAGAAGACAGTAATGAAGAAAATTATGTTCTTCTAATATAAATAGCTTTTTTATTCTCATTAAGCCTTTGAAGATATGGAGTGGTTTTTGAGTAAGACAGTAAGAAATATATTTTGACCAGATGGCTATCTTGACCAGATGATCATCTCTAGCATATTGATCAGAGGATGCTCTTTTAGACCATTATATTTCCTTACTTTCTACAACATAAAACAGTACTTTCTAAGCTTATCTTAAGTTTCATCTAAGATAATTAATAAGAATGCAGAACAGAGGGCCTATTACATACTTAGAGGGTCAGAATTTTCACAGAAAGAGTCTGGAAATGTGGAAGTGTTTAATTAAGCTTAAGATAAATCTTACAGAGGAGTAAGTTGAAAAAACACTATTACAAAAATACATAACTATATAAATAAAAATATCATCAAATCTACAAAGAAAGAAAAACTAACCTGTTCTGTTAAAATTAGTATTCTCTATTAACCTAAAAGAATAGTGAAAATGGAAGCAACAAAAATTGGAGAACAATTTTGGCTTGTGATTAAATTTTCAGAAGTATTAATACGTTCCAGAACATATGATACATCTAATTCAGAGAGTGTTAAAAACTATATTAAAAAATTAAGTAGTTTGATGATTCCTCTCCTATCTGCGTCCTCTCATAAATAATAAGAGTAAGATATCTATACAAAAGTTTATTCATTATTTAGATTCTTTCATTGTTACTCAGATAAAAATTTATGACAAAAAAAGGATTGAGTAATTAATATATATTAACAGACAAATTTCTCCTCTTATGACTCTTGACAGCATGCTAAAGAGATGTCATTTTTAAATAATAGGACTATGAAGATATTTTATATATTTATCATGTTATTCTTAAATTAGAGCAAGGTTACAATACAATTGAAGTAGAATAGAGCAGCACTGTGGATAGAAAGTGTTGCTTGCTCAGTCATATCTGACTCTTTAGGACCCTATGCACTGTATCCTGCCAGCCTCCTCTGTCCATGGGATCCTCTAGGCAAGAATACTTGAGGGGGTAGTCATTCCCTTCACCAGGGGATCTTGCCAACCCAAGGATCGAACCAGGCTCTCCTGCATTGCAGGGAGATTCTTTACCATCTGAGCCACCAAGGAAGCCCATGCTATTGGTGATTCTATAGTGACAAAAGAAGACATACACAGTCATCCAAGTACTTAAATCTAAGATAAATACTCCTTTTAATAACACTTTAAAACTTAGTATATCTAAAATTATTTAAAGTATGTCAGTTTAGTAAGATCATTTTAACAGGAGAGTATTTTGACAGCTAGAGTTACCATTTCATTCTAAAATATTGGTAAAATAATTTTTCATATTGGATAATGATTATGCTAATTTATTAATATCAGGCTAATTTATTAATAACAGTATATTCCCTACATCTGCAAACAAACTATACTGCTAAAAATGAAAACAGTATATTTGACATAAACACTGATAACAAAATATTATGTTCTCACCTATAGAGTCAGGCAACTGTTGCAACATATTGGATGACAGTAAGAGGTCCTCCAGGGCTTCACATCCAGAAATGTCCATGTCAACGGTTTCTATTCTGTTTTTTGACATATCCAGGTATACCAACATCTTTAACTTCCCTATAGACTTGATGACATTGAGTAAACTCAGGGTTAGTGAGAAACTTTCAGGAAATATTTTAAAGTTGTAAAAACCACAACACTGTAAAATTAATTTCAAAAGCAAATGCAACAATAATAAGTATTGGTGAGAATGTGGAGAATCTGTAACCCTCATACATTTCTAGTAGGAATGTAAAATTATGCAGCCACTTCGGAAAACAGTTTGGACATTCCTCAAAATGTTAAACAAAATTTCCATATGACCTATAAATCCCTAGGTACATGCTTAAGAATGAAACATTTGTCCACACAGAAACACAAATATTCAAAGCAGTGTTATTCACAACATTCAAAACGTGGAAACAACCTGAATGTCCATAAACTGATAAACAGATAAACAAAATGTGATCTATCAATAAGCTGGAATATTATTTGGCAATAAAAAGCAGTAAAGTACCAATGCATGCTACAAAAAGGATGAACCTTGAAAGAAATGCAGTGAAAGATGCCAGTCACAAAAGATCACCTATTATAATATTTTACTTATATGAATTGTCCAGAATAGGTAAATCTATGGAATCAGAAAGTAGACTAGGGTTGCTAGAGGCTGGGAGGTTAGGGGGAAGGAAATAACTGCTAATGGATTTCAGGGTTTCTTTCAGTGCTAATGGAAATGTTCTAAAATTAGATTGTGGTGATGTTTGTTCAATTATGTGAGTATTCTAAAAACCATCGAACTGTATACTTCAAATACATGAATTTTATGATATGGGAATATATCTTGCAACATAGATATGTTAAAAGATAACAACAACAATCTCAAAGTTGCCAAAGACTTAAATGAATATAGAATAAAAAAGGAAGGAAGGATGGAAGAGAAAGTTGTCACTCAAACAACATATGCTGACAGAATGATGCTTACAATTTCAAATGCATGAGAAAGGTATTAAATCATGATTTTAACTTTACCCTACTAAGCAGAATCAATATTTTGTTCATTCAACAGTCCTTTTTGAGGATCTACTACATACCAGAGCTTGTATTATATACTGGAGAACAATCATGAATATCTTAGCTAAGTATGGGGAGAGACTTGTCATGATACAGACAAAGTCTTTATTTTTAAGGTGCTCATACAGTGAAGGAAACTGTCCAATAAACAAATAATTATAAAATCCTATGATATGTGCAATAAAAAAAGTCTGTAGAGAATGCCATAGAAGCACAAGGCCACAAATTGCTTGGAAAGCACTGCTTGTCCAGAAAGAGAACTTGTACCTGGAAGAGAGAATAGCGCAGAAAAGTGTGAAAAAAGGGAGTATGTTTGAGGAAGAGTGGGAAATTCAAAGTTACTGAATATAATGATGAAGTTAAGCATTAGAAGAAGTCATCTGTTAAAAAGCCTTACCTTTCATGTGAGGGTTATTTGAACTCTATCTTATTGGCAAGGCTTTTAAGATGGTGAACAACATTATTAGATATGTGTTTTGAAATAATAATCTCAGGGAAATGTGAAAGGAGATTCATGACGAGAGTTAGAGTAGAACTGAAAGGATCAGAAGGATTTGGAAGCTGTTTAGCTAATGAGATGAAAAGGACCTGAGTTAAGGCAGCAGAAGTGAGGATGAAGTGGGGATGACTCAAGAAAAATTTAGAAGTGGAATTTAAAAGTGACTGGATTAATAACTGATTTCGGAGGACAGGGGTGGAATCAGATCATATGGTGGGCAAGGGATGAACAATGGTTATTTAGGTTGGATGTAAACTATGGGACTAAGAACAAGACAAAATTCTTCATTTTCCTTTTCTTTAAGGGCATGTTTTGCAAATAAATGTCCCACACATATCTGTGTTCAATGGTTCATCTGCTTGTTTGCCTACCTATAACACTTTGCTATACTGTCTCTACTTATTTGACAGAGTATAAGCAAATAAACACTACATCAACAAATTAATTGCACAAGCACATATTCGGCACTGTGCTAAGTACCTTATACATATTACTTGATGCAATACTTTATGTTCTTATTGCTCAGAATGTGTTTTACACAGCAGCCGTATCAGCACCACCTGGGAGCTTGTCAGAAATGTGGAATTGAGATCCACTCCAGACCCACTGAATTGGAATCTGCAGTTTAACACACACTAAAGCTTAGAGGTTAAGTAATATCACACATTGGGTTCCCTGAGAAATGGAGACAAAGAGAAATTTTTGAGAGAGATTCTTGGGATTAATACCAGTGAAAAGAAAGAAGGAAGGAAGGAAGAAGGACTGGGCAGGTGAAGGTAGGCTGTGATGGTTCTGAGGAATTACTCAGCTGACTCTTCAAGTAGTACTGCAGTTGTCTTGAATAGCAGTGAAGGGGCCAGAGCTTCATACTCTTGCACTGATTGATCACTGAATTGGTGGTCTCCTGGAATACAGTTATAACCCTACATGAGAGAGTTCTCTTCATCTGAGGAACGTCCTAAAGAGGGTGGAGAGTTGCAAGCAGTATTCCCAGAGATTGAGGGAATAGAATAAGCTCTTCATTCCAGGAGGATGACACATGAAAGGATCCATCACAAGTAACATTCCAACATTGCCCCATTAATAAGGAGTGGAGCTAAAATTGAAAACTCAATTTTATCAAATTATAGACTATAAAGCCTTTTGATTAGATTAGCAGTTCCTGACCTCTAAATTGCTTATTAACCCAACTCATATCTCTAGCCCTGCTTCTGCCGCTCCCCTTGTAATCCGAGAGTGTGAACACAGTCAGGGTAGGTGAATAGTTGCTAGGCTAGGAACTGGGTGCTCTGGATGAATCAGGCCAGAGGGCTGAGTTTCTTCTCACGCCTAGAAATACGTCACTTGGAAAAATACTGTCACACTTCTTAGAGCTGTCCACCCCAAGGAACTGTTACACTAACTTAGCTCATCTCTTCTGATGAGCACACAAAGAATAGTATATGTGTTTATGTTTGTAGTGTGTGTTTGAGGATTTATTTTTTTTTTGTTCCTTTATCATGAGAAAATTTCTTTTCTCTTTGAAGCTTCCTGAATTGCTATCTGTAGCACAACTCAATATGTTTGTGTGAAGTTTCTAAACATCTTTTTTTGGAAGCAAAATAACACTTCAATGTTTATTTTTGAGTCTTTCTAAACCCTCACTTTGAAGCACCTTATAGCCTGGAGTTAAAAACGCCTTTGTAGCCCAATGACTCAGAGTTCTTGAGGATATTAAATGTTACTCCAACATCCGGACATAGAGGGATCTACAGATGAGCAGAGGGCAACAAATTAAAAAAGGGGAAGCCACTACAAGCAAAAGGAGATATTGGAGTTTGCTGTTCAATTATATTTTTATTGACTGATATTAGAGTGATGGTTTTAAGACAGAGCTTTGTCGCAAACAAATTTTTGTTCATTATTTATTTGCTTCTCTGATTTGCGAAAAGTAAAGTGGAAAAATGATAATCCAGGCTTCTAAAAGTATTTAAACATATATTAGCTTAATGTATTATGGTATGTGAACTAAAAACGAAAGGAATATGCTTTTTTCTCCTGTATCTTATGACATTAAATATTTAGAATTAATCCTTCTGTGAAACTGATAGACATGGGCTGAAGACTGCATTCAAGCTTAGACTTTCAAGGCCAAATGTTTCTAGGTAATTGTCTAACAACTCTTTGCCAGCCTTAGGCATTCAAAAAACCACACCTGTTTAAGGGCGGGAGGTGTAGGAGTATCCCATTAGTATTACCATAAGGAGTGTCACAAAATATGGAATTCAAGTGTACTAAGTAAAGCAAGAAACTCACTTAAAGATGGCAGTTTATAAGAAAAAAATCTAAAGGAAATCAGTCCTGGGTGTTCATTGGAAGGACTGATGCTAAAGCTGAAGCTCCAATACTTTAGCCACCTCATGTGACGAGTTGACTCACTGGAAAAGACTCTGATGCTGGGAGGGATTGGGGGCAGGAGGAGAAGGGAACGACAGAGAATGAGATGGCTGGATGGCATCACCGACTCGATGGAGGTGAGTTTGAGTGAACTCCGGGAGTTGGTGATGGACAGGGAGGCCTGGCATGCTGTGATTCATGGGGTCGCAAAGAGTCGGACACGACTGAGCGACTGAACTGAACTGAAGAAAAAATTACTTTGTAACAGACAAATTAGACAGCACTATCTGTTTTACAGACAACTGAATCACTATCTTTACATTTAAATAATACATTAAATAATACATTGACTATGGAATTCATCAGGTTCCCTCATAATTCAGTTGGTAAATCATCTGCCTGCAATGCAGGAGATCTGGGTTCAACTCCTGGGTCAGGAAAATCCCCTGGAGAAGGAAATGGCAACCCACTCCAGTATTCTTGCCTGGGAAATCCCCTGGACAGAGGAGCCTGGCGGGCTACAGTCCATGGGATTGAAAGAGTTGGACACGACTTAGTGACTAAACCACCACCATGGAATTCATCTGCAAGGTTGGATTTTGGGAACAGAACAAGTGTGAAAAGTAGGATAAGCCCAATTCTCAACCATACCATCTACTGATTCCCATAGCAACAGCATTTGGAGTATCAGAGTGAGCATGAGTCTCTGAAGCTGGTTTGAATCACAGGTCCACCATTTACTGACTATGTGACCTTGGCCCAGTTACTTACTCTTTCTGTTCCAGTTTCCTCATCTATAACATGGGGTTGGTAACAAATTCTGCTTCATAGCGTTGCTCTGAGAATTTGGTGAGTCACTTGGAAAATATCTAGATAGTGCCTGCTGCTGCTGCTGCTGCTAAGTCACTTCAGTCGTGTCCGAATCTGTGTGACCCCATAGACGGAAGCCCACCAAGCTCCCCCGTCCCTGAGATTCTCCAGGCAAGAACACTGGAGTGGGTTGCCATTTCCTTCTCCAATGTGTGAAAGTGAAGAGTGAAAGTGAAGTCGCTCAGTCATGTCCGACCCACAGTGACCCCACGGACTGCAGCCTACCAGGCTCCTCCGTCCATGGGATTTTCTAGGCAAGAGAACTGGAGTGGCTTGCTATTGCCTAGCCCCTGATAAATGCTATGTAAGTAGTTTTGAATAAATAAACACACTACAGGTATAAACTTTTCACACTAGACATGCATTCTGTTTTCCCCCAACGTGATGGACATAAGTTTGAGTAGGCTCCGGGAGTTGGTGATTTACAGGGAAGCCTGGTGTGCTGCAGTCCATGGGGTTGCAGAGAGTGGGACATGACCGAGCGACTGAACTGAATCAAACTGATACACACCTTGAATATAGCACATAACAGTCTCTGCTATGTGTAGTAGAATATAGATTTGTCTCTTCTGTTATATGCAAAACCCTCAAACAAATATGTTCAAGGTCTTGAATATATTATTTTTGTAATTCTGCCATGAGCATGGTTTCTAATTCATAGAGGTATATTTGTATATGGTTTTTAATAAATCAATAAACAGAAAATATGCATGCTTTTCTGTTTTGTATCTGTGAGGATAGTAGAAATGTATTTTTTGGTGAGAGAAGAAAGTATATTTTCCCTAGTCTTTTGTCAGATTTTCTTCTTTATGTGGTCCCATGCTTTTTCAAAAGAGAATAGCTTCCTCTTCTTGGTTTTGCAATCATTTTAAGAAATGTTTAATGTCAATTCAAACAAAGAATCAAGTCTGGCTTTCAGATCACACATTTAAATCTCAGTGACTGAAGAATTATTCCACAATCAACTGCCCTGGCTACTTAACCCCATGCAAGGAGTTTAGAGTGGTTTTCACCACTGAGAGCCTTCTAGTTGTTTTTCGTATGTGTTGTTTAGTTGCTAAGTTGTGTCCAACTCATTTGTGACCTCATGGACTGTAGCCCACCAGGCTCCTCTGTCCAGGGGATTTCCCAGGCAAGAATACTGGAGTGAGTTGTCATTTCCTCCTCCAAGGGATCTTCCTGACCCAGGGACTGAACCCATGTCCCCTGCATTGCAGGTAGATTCTCTACCATTGAGCCACTTGGGAAGCCCTGTGTATGTGTGTACATGCTTATACTTGAGTGCATGTGTCATGAGTGGCAAGAAATAGTGTTATATGGAAAGCCATTCTTTCACTGGATGGAAAATGAATGGTCACACTCAGTGAGTAGACTAGTACACCTTTGATTCAGGAGATATTACTGAATTTTCTGTTAGATAATTTGACTCTAACTTCCTGTTTGTAACAAGTTATGTTCCTTGCGTTTTTCAAGAAATCAAATAGGTCTACTGGAAATCACCTGAACTCAGAGAGAAATTTTTATCTTGTGGAGGAGCTCAAACAAAATGAGCAGAAACCATTATCTAATTACCTATAAGAAGAAAATTGATTTTGTAAAAATAAGGCTTTGTATTAGGTATAGCATTTTTTTCACATAACGATATAAATTTGTTCAGATTTGAAAAACAGTAAGTACAGAAAGAGATGAAATGTACTTCTAAGAGTATAAGAAAAATCTTTCTTATATGTTACATACTCATTTTACTCACCTATAACACACATAACACTCGTAACACTCAATATTAAAAAAAAATTAGTGAAAAACACTTCATGGAATACTATTATCAAATGTTTAACTTTGAAATGAAAACACTCAGGTTTAAGATGTAAGATTAACCATTATCAGTTACAATTAATATACAACGTAGATGCTAGACGACATGGCATAATAAAAACTTACATACCCCAGGTAGCACTTGCAATGCATTATTATCCATCCACAACTCCCTTAAATTTTGTATTTGATCCAGAACTTCAGGCTGGGGGAGAAGTAGGGAGAAAACAGAGGAGAAGAAAACTAAATTAGTCTTTTCTTATCACAGTATAAGATGTAATTTATTGGATCTGAAACTTTTATTTGGGAATCCAGTGTTCCTCTAAGAAATTCCAAGTTTAACAGATCTCTTCTAGCAAAACTGGTATATCCTGAGGTAGCCAACCTATAATTGATGTGGAAACCATTAGAACAAGAATAATAAAAGTTAAAATCTATTACTCTCCCTTAACATGCAATAACTATTCTCTGCAGTATTTATCAATCTCTGTCTTCTTCACTAGAGTATAATTTTTTGAAGGGCAGAGTAATATTCAGTTTTGAATCCCTGTGTCCCCAGATCCTCATTGTTTGCCATGGTACTTGATAAATAGTAGGTTTTTATCATAACACCATACACACAAACATCCTCTGCTCCATGATGTAATAATAGTATAGGAGCTTCCCAAGTGGTACAATAGTGAAGAATCTGCCTGCCAATGCAGGAGAGACACCCTGAGTCAGGAAGAGCCCCTGGAGAAGGAAGTGGCAACCCATGCCAGTATTCTTGCCTGTAAATTTCATGGACAGAGGAGCCTGGTGGGCTACAGTCCATGGGGTTGCAAGGAGTTTAACACAAGAGTGAATGAACACACACATACACAGAATAATAGTATAAGACCCACTCATTTCTTATCTTTTCATTTACTCAACAAAAAATTATTTGTTGAATAATGGGGAGGCCTACTATGCAAAACATACAATGCAGGATCCACAGTTATTCAAAGCCAGTCCCTGCCTTGAAGTAGCTGAGGAGCTAATTGGGGAAATAAATGCATATAAACAACAAAATCACAAGGCATCATATGGGAGAAAAGAATAATGTAGAGAAGTTCAGAGAAAAAAAGAGAAAGAATATGATCAAGGGGTGACATACTGTGCATAATAAATACTTTAATTCCAAAATTAGAAGCTGTCTTTAAATTCTATCTCCTAGGAAGCAGACTATTCAGAGGGTAGGATGCTATTGCTGCCAGCATCATTTCTCGATTTAAGATGACCTCTTCCTGATTTCCTTCCAGAAATTATCTACCCTGCTTCCCTTGAAGTTGATTACTATTTTTTTTTTTTACCACTCCAGGGAATTGACAATGGCCAAAACTAATTACTGCATTATATTCACCTGCCCACAGGGTTTGGCTCAAGGATCCATTCAGAGCAGGTAAGAAGCAAGGGTGCTCTGACTTTTTGTCCTTTTTTAGTCACTAAGCTGTATCAGACTCTCTTGCGATCCCATGGACTGTAGTATGCCAGGCTGCTCTGTCCATGAAATTCTCCAGGTAAGGGGACTGGAATGCAAAAGTAGGAAGTCAAGAAACACCTGGAGTAACTGGCAAATTTGGCCTTGGAGCACGGAATGAAGCAGGGCAAAGGCTAATAGAGTTTTGTCAAGAGAATGCACTGGTCATAGCAAACACCCTCTTCCAACAACACAAGAGAAGACTCTACACATGGACATCACCAGATGGTCAACACCGAAATCAGATTGATTATATTCTTTGCAACCAAAGATGGAGAAGCTGTATACAGTTAGCAAAAACAAGACCAGGAGCTGACTGTGGCTCAGATCATGAACTCCTTATTGCCAAATTCAGACTTAAATTGAAGAAAGTAGGGAAAACCACTAGACCATTCAGATATGACCTCAATCAAATTCCTTATGATTATACAGTGGAAGTGAGAAATAGATTTAAGGGACTAGATCTGATTGATAGAGTGCCTGATGAACTCTGGACGGAGGTTCATGACATTGTACAGGAGACAGGGACCAAGACCATCCCCATGGAAAAGAAATGAAGAAGAGGGGAATGGCTGTCTGAGGAGGCCTTACAAATAGCTGTGAAAAGAAGAGAGGTGAAAAGCAAAGGAGAAAAGGAAAGATATAAGCATCTGAATGCAGAGTTCCAAAGAATAGCAAGGAGAGATAAGAAAGCCTTCCTTAGTGATCAATGCAAAGAAATAGAGGAAAACAACAGAATAGGAAAAACAAGAGATCTCTTCAAGAAAATTAGAGATTCCAAGGGAACATTTCATGCAAAGATGGGCTCGATAAAGGACAGAAATGGTATGGACCTAACAGAAGCAGAAGATATTAAGAAGAGGTGGCAGGAATACACAGAAGAACTGTACAAAAAAGATCTTCACGACCAAGATAGTCACGATAACGTGATCACTGACCTAGAGCCAGACATCTTGGAATGTGAAGTCAAGTGGGCCTTAGAAAGCATCACTACTAGCAAAGCTAGTGGAGGTGATGGAATTCCAGTTGAGCTATTTCAAGTCTTGAAAGATGATGCTGTGAAAGTGCTGCACTCAATATGCCAGCAGATTTGGAAAACTCAGTGCTGGCCACAGGACTGGAAGAGGTCAGTCTTCATTCCAATCCCAAAGAAAGGCAATGCCAAAGAATGCTCAAACTACCGCACAATTGCACTCATCTCACACGCTAGTAAAGTCATGCTCAAAATTCTCCAAGCCAGGCTTCAGCAGTATGTAAACCGTGAACTCCCAGATGTTCAAGCAGGTTTTAGAAAAGGCAGAGGCACCAGAGATCAAATTGCCAACATCCGCTGGATCATGGAGAAAGCAAGAGAGTTCCAGAAAACCATCTATTTCTGCTTCATTGACTATGCCAAAGCCTTTGACTGTGTGGATCACAATAAACTGTGGAACATTCTGAAAGAGATGGGAATCCCAGACCACCTGACCTGCCTCTTGAGAAACCTGTATGCAGGTCAGGAAGCAACAGTTAGAACTGGACATGGAATAACAGACTGGTTCCAAATAGGAAAAGCAGCACATCAAGCTGTATATTGTCACCTTGCTTATTTAACTTATATGCAGAGTACATCATGAGGAACGCTGGGCTGGAAGAAGCACAAGCTGGAATCAAGATTGCTGGGAGAAATATCAATAACCTCAGATATGCAGATGACACTACCCTTATGGCAGAAAGTGAAGAGGAACTCAAAAGCCTCTTGATGAAAGTGAAAGAGGAGAGTGAAAAGGTTGGCTTGAAGCTCAACATTCAGAAAACAAAGATCATGGCATCTGGTCCCATCACTTCATGGGAAATAGATGGAAAAACAGTGGAAACAGTGTCAGACTTTGTTTTTTTGGGCTCCAAAGTCACTGCAGATGCTGATTGCAGCCATGAAATTAAAAGACGCTTGCTCCTTGGAAGGAAAGTTATGACCAACCTTGATAGTATATTAAAAAGCAGAGACATTACTTTGCCAACCAAGGTCCGTCTAGTCAAGGCAATGGTTTTTCCCGTGGTCATGTATGGATGTGAAAGTTGGACTGTGAAGAAAGCTGATCGCCGAAGAATCGATGCTTTTGAACTGTGGTGTTGGAGAAGACTCTTGAGAGTCCCTTATACTGCAAGGAGATCCAACCAGTCCATTCTAGAGGAGATCAATCCTGGGTGTTCATTGGAGGGACTGATGCTAAAGCTGAAACTGCCATACTTTGGCCACCTCATGCGATGAGTTGACTCACTGGAAAAGACTCTGATGCTGGGAAAGGTTGGGGGCGGGAGGAGAAGGGGACGACGGAGAATGAGATGGCTGGATGGCATCACCGACTCTGTGGACATGAGTTTGAGTGTACTCCGGGAGTTGGTGATGGACAGGGAGGCCTGGCGTGCTGTGATTCATGGGGTCGCGGAGAGTCGGACACGACTGAGAGACTGAACTGAACTGAACTGAAGAATACTGGAGGGTTGCCATTTCCTTCTCCTGGGGATCTTCCTGACCCAGGAATTGAACCCACGTCTCCAGAACTGGCAGACGGATTCTTTACCGCTGAGCCACCAGGGAAGACGTCTCTGCCTGGACTTGGGGAAAAGACTCTTGCTCTTGTCTGCTGGATTTGAAACTGGAAGGGTACAGTTCTGGGGGCTTCATGTACGAGGTAAGAAGGAGAGCTTGTTTGAATTAAAAGATGGATCCTGATGGCATCATTTAAGCTGAGAATTAAGCCACACCTTGTTGTTAGTCACTCAGTTGTGTCCGACTCTTTGTGACTCCATGGACGACAGCCCGCCAAGCTCCTTTGTCCATGGAGTTTTCCAGGCAAGAATGCTGGAGAGGGTTGTCATTCCCTTCTCCAGGGGATTTTCCTGACCCAGAGATCAATCTCCGGTCTCCCGCATTGAAGGCAGATTCTTTACCATCTGAGCCATCACCTTAAGTCAGATTTTGTGTTTGTTTGTTTGTTTCCAACAAAAAAAATTATCACTGAAATAGGATACAACCATAGTTCAGTAAAATTTGAGACCTAATGAGGAAAGCCAGTATATTTGATAGGATATCCAGTGGAAAAGAACGGAATGGTATCAATGTTACTACTGGACTATTGATAACTATGGGTCAGTACAATACACTTCAGAGACTTCTGGACTACTTTGG
This sequence comes from Moschus berezovskii, assembly GCF_049115385.1. Lineage (NCBI taxonomy): Eukaryota > Metazoa > Chordata > Mammalia > Artiodactyla > Moschidae > Moschus > Moschus berezovskii. The sequence goes on along the minus strand of NC_142463.1, from coordinate 46,403,818 downwards.
AGAGAAGTTTCTGATGCCTTTAGCCTGCAAATGCAATGGAACATGGTGCTATTCCTGAGAGAAGTTTCATTTGTAACAAGGATCAAAATCTAAAGTTTCAACTTGAAAAATAGTTAGGACTACATGAGGAAGGTAGGGGGTAGATTTTGGTATAGGAAAATATTCCCCCTATTGCTTAGCTCATGGGGAACAGGGAGTGAACTACTCTATTGGAAAACTCTGTATCAGTCATATGGCATAATTTTTCTAAGCTCAGGCATCATGCAGACTTTAGGGGAAAAGAAAAAGCTGCATACCTAAATTTAACACAAGTTTATGGAATAAGACAGAGGCTAGTGTATAAAATTGAAACAATGAGCATTATTCAGGAAGTCTAGCTGTGCTGTGGTAGCAAATTAATCCTGAAATCTCAGTGGCTTAACAAACAGGATGACTTACTCTTACATCATGTTCATTGTGGGTTTCTGCCCCCCACCAAATCAAGACTTTCAGAAGAGTCAAAGCAGGGAGTGAGAGTATGGAAAACTAGCCACTGCCCTTACAGATCTCAGGCTGGAAGTGACAATCACTTCTTCTTATAGCTCATTGTCTAGAACTGTTTATACAGCCTGGACCTAAGTTTAGGGAAGGCTGGGGAATCTGGGAGGAATTCAAGGAATATTGGGTGACTACTATAAAGAGTCAGACACAATTTAGTGACTAAACAACAATTGCCCCTGCCACACAGTGACACCCTATGAAAAAAAGAATGACAAGAATGAAGACATAGTACTTTCATAATTTAGTTATCCCTTAATTTTGTAACTGTTTATTAAACAGCTTCTAAATTTGAGTGTACTCCGGGAGTTGGTGAGGGACAGGGAGGCCTGGCGTGCTGTGATTCATGGGGTCGCAGAGAGTCGGACACGACTGAGTGACTGAACTGAACTGAACTGAACTGAAGTCCAGGTACTTCACTAGAGTCATAATGTGTGCTATGATCTCTGCCTTCAACGAATGAACCCATGGTCTATTTCTTGAGCAAACATATAAAGAGCAATTATGTGACATTATGGGAATACAAAGAAGGAGGGGTCTATAATGCTATAGTATCAAGGGAAACCAGACATGGATCCTGAAGCTGAGATGAGAAGGAACTGGTCAGAAGAAAGGAGAGGAGAGGAAGCATATTTTAACCAGAATCAGAGTGGTGAGAAACAGCATGATGTATGCAGGGGAACCATAGACAGTTTGCTTTACTGGATTGTCAAGTTTAAGATGGAGTAAATAGTGTAAGCAGCAGGAAAGGAGGCTAACAAAAGAGGGTAGGGTCTGTCAAGGCCTCACCTTTTGTTAGGGAGATAGGAATTTATCTTATGGGTCAAGAAGCATCACTAAGTTTTTCTAAGAGGAAGTGATATTTTATATTTATCACTCTGCATGCATGCTAAGTGACTTCAATAGTGTCCGATTCGGTGCAACCCTATGGACAATAGCCCAACAGGCTCCTCTGTCCATGGATTCTCCAGGCAAGAATACTGGAGTGGGTTGCCATGCCTTCCTCCAGGGGATCTCCTGACCCAGGGATCAAACCCATGTGTCTTATATCTTCCACATTGGCAGGCAGGTTCTTTACCACTAGTGCCAACATCCTTTTTGAAAAACGAAAAGAAGAAGCCAGAAAAGTTGACTCACTGGAAAAGACTCTGATGCTAGGAAAGGTTGGAGGCGGGAGGAGAAGGGGACGACAGAGAATGAGATGGCTGGATGGCATCACCGACTCTGCATGAGTTTGAGTAAACTCTGGGAGTTGGTGATGGACAGGGAGGCCTGGCGAGCTGTGATTCATGGGGTCGCGGAGAGTCGGACACGACTGAGCGACTGAACTGAACTGAACTGAATAAAGAAATAATGAGAAATAAAGAGAAGTTGGATTCAGGAGACCTTTAGAAGATGCATGTCCCCCAGTTACACAGCATATGGTACTGACAACTATGGAGGTAGGATTAGATTTATGAAAGGGATTGGATTCATTTTTTAAAATTTATTTATTTTTAATTGGAAAGTAATTGCTTTATAATATTGTATTGGTTTCTGCCATACATCAGCACAAATCAGTCACAGGTACACATATATCCCCTTCCTCTTATATCTCCTTCCCACTTTCCCCTCTGGAACCTCTCTCCAATCTCCTACCCCTGTAGGTTGTCACAGAGCACTTAATTCAGTTTTGATCACGATTAGCTTTAGATTCCTGTGAGACACCAATGGACACATCCAGAAATCAGTTGGTTATTAAAATCTGAAGCTTATGGTATAGGTCTGAGCTAAGGATGTTAAACTTAGGTATTTGAACTCTGTGGATGAGGTCCCTATGGGGAATGTGAAGAGAATCAGAGGTACAGGCGACCAAGGAAGGAACACTGTGGATACTAACACTTGAGAGTTGAAAACAGGAAGTGTCCCTGGCAAAGCCCACTAAAAATTTCCAAGAAATAAAACTAGGATCTGGGTAATAAAATAGAACCTTTTTTCCCTTTGAACTTCACCTTGTTACACTTCTCATAGGGTGCCACCCACAGAAGCCTTGCCCCAGGCACTTCAGAACAGAGTTTTCTAGTATAAAATGGCTGTACCAGTTATGTTGAACACCTCATCTTGGGGCATGTGCAGAGACATTGCACCTGGCACTGTGATATGGAGCCTAAAGCAGCACATCTGCGCCCTCTAGAGCATGTGCGCTAGAGTGTGAGCTCCACCTCTTCATTCCCTGATCAAAGAATAAAGCTTTCCTTTGCTCCTGAGCTGAACTCAGTTTTGTTCTACTGGCTGGAAGGACACCAGGCAGGAGGACCCTTGTTGGGGTCCCACTGGAAAAGGTCAGTAACAGAAGGGCAAAATACAGAAGAAGGCAAGAAGAAATGGAGTCCAGGAGAATAAAGGCTTATTAAAGTCCAATGAACAGAGTTGTATTAAGGAAGTGAAGAAGAGTATCATACACTGGAGAGGTGTCCAGTAAAATAAAAAATGAAGATGGGAACTCAATTTTGGAAATAGTAACATACTGGTAAACTTAGTGATAGTGATTTCGTGAGATAACTATATTACAGTGGGTTGAAGATAAATAATAGGCAGATAAATGGGGACAGTACAGATAGAATATTCTTTGTAAGGTCTGGGTGAGATAAGAGGAGAGAAATTGAGGAGCTAGGAAGAAATTGAGGAAGCTGAGGAAAAAGAGAAGCTGACAGGAAAAGACTAGATGAGAATGGTTCATACTGGAGTTGTCTGAGGGGAATCAAAGAAGAAACGGAGGGGAATCGAGAGTTCTATCAGTGATCACTGTTATTTTAACTTTTGGGGGAGCCAGCTGGGAGACTGACAATCTAGGAAAAAACAGAATAAGGGATTTCAGGTTTCCATGAGGCCAGAGAGAGTGTAGTGTGAGTGAGGGATTGAGAGAAGTAAAAGGATAAAAAATCAGAATGAGAGAGCAGAAGTTAGGAGGTCAAGATTTCTGAAGTTGTTTCAAGCAATGACAAAATTCAAGCTGTAACCCTGGGTATTATGACACCTTCGTGTGTGTGGGCAAGGGAGAATGCTTTGGAAACATAAGACCCTGCATAATCTCTAAGGATCTGGGTAACCTTTGGTGGACTACATAGCTTGCTCCCTTGGCTGCGTCAGGTAAGGTGAAAGTGAACGTGTTAGCTGCTCAGTCATGTCAGACTCTTTGCAACCCAAGGACTGTAGCCTGCCAGGTTCCTCTGCCCATGGTACTTCCCAGGCAAGAATACTGGAGTGGGTAGTCATTCCTTTCTCCTATAGGTTCTTCCCCACCTGGGGATGGAACCCGGATCTCCTGCATTGCAGGTGGATTCTTTACCATCTGAGCCACCATCAGGGAAAGTGGCAGATAAAATTGACCAATAATACCTCTAAAATATTTCTCATGCTGGGTTCTTCTGGGAACTCTAGGCATCTAAGATAACTTGGAGAGGGATTACTGATGCTACATATTTCTACTTTATTTCAAAAGTTCCATTTAATTAACTTAATAACATAATAAAGTAACAGTAGTCCTACTTTACAGATGAAGACTCTGAAAGTCATTTTCTGGGGAAAATAAGAATAGGTGGATAAGGGTTGTGTAACTGCAGCTGGGATCATTACTCAGGTCTCCTGGCTCCAAAGATGACATCATAGTACAGCTTAAAACTGAAATCCTGAAATAATGAAGAATGCTGGTGATCACAAATGCCCAATAAAGAAAGTAAAGCATATGCTGGATTTCTAAAAAACAGATAATGTTTTCATTACTGGATGTTATAATAAAATGTGTCACAGAGGAAATCTCAACAACTTCCTAATAAAAGAAGAGACCAAATATATTTAGCAGATCAATACATAACCTTGCTGAAACAACATAAAGATGCAATGATATCTCATGATCAATAGACAATTTTGAAATGGATCTTGGAACTAAACTAAATGGCTTTCACCCAACCTAACACATAAATTGCCTTTTATTCATACCACTTGATTTCATTCTCAAAGTCAATTGTTTCCATTAAAAATGAGTGAATTAACTGAAGAATGGCTTGGCATACTTCATGCTCATGATGCTGTTGTGAACTGGACACTCACATAACTCCTTTAATGATTATAAATTAGTGTAGTAGTTTAGGAAAACTTTTTCAAATATGTATCTCATGTTATGAAAATGTTCACATTGGTTTTGGGGCAGTTATTGTACTAAAATTATCTGTAACATAGAAAAACCTTATTGCAGAAAAATTTTATTATAGGATAATTAATAATATTAAAAACTTAGTCACACTTTAAATGAACAACAGCATGAGAAAAGAGATAACCAAATTATGATACAATCATAAGTTGGTACAGTGTACCACAATGAGAATGAATTATCTATATTTTTATGTAAGATATACCTTGAAAATAATATTGAATGAAAAAGCAAGTATGGAAAATTTGTAAAACACAAATCATGATAGATTTTAAAGTGTTCAGTTCAGTTCAGTCGCTCAGTCGTGTCCGATTCTTTGAGACCCCATGAATCACAGCACACCAGGCCTCCCTGTCCATCACCAACTCCCAGAGTTCGCTCAAACCCACCTCCATTGAGTCAGTGATTCCATCCAGCCATCTCATTCTCTGTCGTCCCCTTCTCCTCCTGCCCGTAATCCCTCCCAGCATCAGAGTCTTTTCCAGTGAGTCAACTCGTCACATGAGGTGGCCAAAGTATTGGAGTTTCAACTTTAGCATCAGTCCTTCCAATGAACACCCAGGACTGATCTCCTTTAGAATGGACTGGTTGGATCTCCTTGCAGTCCAAGGGACTCTCAAGAGTCTTCTCCAGCACCACAGTTCAAAAGCATCAATTCTTTGGCACTCAGCTTTCTTCACAGTCCAACTCTTACATCCATACATGACCACGGGAAAAACCATAGCCTTGACTAGTTGGACCTTTGTTGGCAAAGTAATGTCTCTGCTTTTTAATATGCTATCTAGGTTGGTCATAACTTTCCTTCCAAGGAGTAAGCGTCTTTTAATTTCATGGCTGCAATCAGCATCCACAGTGATTTTGGAGCAAAAAAATAAAGTCTGACACTGTTTCCACTGTTTTTCCATCTATTTCCCATGAAGTGATGGGACCAGATGCCATGATCTGAGTTTTCTGAATGTTGAGCTTTAAGCCAAACTTTTCACTCTCCTCTTTCACTTTCATCAAGAGGCCTTTGAGTTCCTCTTCACTTTCTGCCATAAGGGTGGTGTCATCTGCATATCTGAGGTTATTGATATTTCTTCCGGCAATCTTGCTTCTAGCCTGTGCTTCTTCTCTGTCCCTTTATTTACTTTAATAAAACTCTGCTACACAAAAGCTCTTGAGTGATCAAGGCTGGTCCCTGGTCCTGAAATTCTATCTTTTTTGGAGATCACGAATTTGACATCCTTTGCTCTAAGCTATGTAGTGAAGTAAAGTAGGATAAGTATAAGTGTTTCCATTTCTCTAATGGGAAAACTAAAGTGCCACAAGGTTAAATCTATTTACTTGTAAATATATCAACTGGCCACTTCTGAAAATTTAACAAGTACTTTCTGAGCACTACCCTCATGTCCAGCTCTCTGTTATGGGAATTAGGTGTATGTGGACACGGGAGGGAAAATTCCAGAGGATTCTAATACAATTTTAACATTTCATTGTTTCCATATTTGCTTTAAGACACTTTAAAAGTCTTGGTTTTATTTTTCTCTGCACAAATTCTATCATGTGAACTATACCAATAAATTATATATATTTTTAATAGTTTCATAAAATAATTGAATGAGCCATCACTAGGATGCATTAATCTCTCAATAGAGTTCTACATCAGTACACCCAAATTATTCTTATGGTTCTGTGTTGATTCCTTTATTAACCCCCATTTGAGGGCTAATTGCTGCTATGTACATAATTTAGTAAAATTATAATATTTATTGGGGCAAACTATAAGGATCAAAGTTACATAATTTTAAATTACATGCTCAATTGTTTTGCTTGTCACTATAAAGATTTTGGTATGTTTTATCAGACAAATTTTTCTATTACAAAGGAGCAATGAATTTTGAGGTAATAAATCAATTTATATTATATCAACTTTAAGTAAGAAACTTTCTTATCGATATAATCTAGCCTAGTATTTGTAGTTCTGTAACTCCCTGAGTTGTCCTCACATACTTACACCTTACTCACCCAGCTTTCTACCCTCACTTTCGTGACTCCGTCTCAATCTATGTTGCAGTCACTCCTCATGCTCAGTGCTTTTCCTTCTTTTCTTTGCCTGGCTAATTTCCAGTCATCCCTTAGATATCAGCTCAAGATCGCTCCTTGAGAAAAGTGTTTGTATGGCCAAACTCCATTAGATGATCCTCAACACTTGTCATGGCTGGAATTTTACATTTCTGAGTACAACTAGATTAATATTTGCTTTCCTCGTTACATTATCAACTTCACCAGGGAGGAACTATCTTTTTTGCACTTTATTTTGAATACTGGGAGTCTGACATAGAGCTCAATAAATGTATTCATTCACCACATTTTATTCACCACTTAACGTACTTCAAGCATTGTGCTTAGTGTGGGGGATATGACAGATAATAAAACAAAGTCATAGAGCTACATTCATTCATCCAAGAGTTATTGAATAAAGGAAGAATAATGACTGTTGATACTAATTATTCCACATCAACCTTTCTTCCATGTAAGAACAAACCTTTGTTTCATGCACATGCTTTACCATTAACATTTTGTGTACAGTGCTTTGAAAATAGTAGATTGCTAATAACCATTTGCCAGCTTGATGAGTAAACTAATGTCCCATTGGATTAAGGTGTATAGGTTAATGCTGGCTATGTCACAGGAACAAAGGACTATATTTTAACTGCAAATTCATTATCCTTTTTGTAACAAGTTATTCTCTTCATGTGTGAACATAATTTTTAAAATAATTTTTAATAATAACCTATCACTATTATGGTTATTTAATATTCCAATTCATATTAGGAAGTCAATAAGGAATATTGCTAAAATGTAAATTCCGACAAACATTATATGAAAAAAGTTTCCCAGGCTTCAACTTGTAACATATGCTATGGTCTATTTTTTTCTTTTTCGTATGGAGTTGTGAACAGATGCTTGGGCAGGTTAATTCTGTACTAAATCTTTTACTTCTACATGTGCATGGAGGTGGTTGCTTGCCAAGTCAGCACTGTAGCTCCCTTGTTGGTCATTAATCACATCAAAACCACTTATTTTTGCTATTATTAAATTAAAATGAAAATGAGAGTTCTGCTAACAAAGGCTTATTTTATATGGTGGGGAGGCAGCTTCATCTCTCATTCCTCTGCCACGAGAACCTTTGCTCTTGTTACACTAATCTAATAATCAACCCTCAGCATGCTTGCACTTCTTCATCTCTATCTATTCTTGTGATCCTATCAATTTCCTGGCCAGGTTGCTCTCTCCCCTCCCCATTCATCCAAAACAAACTCATTTTTCATGGCCCAGCAAATCCTACGCCTTAGGAAAGGCTTTTAAAACTTATAGCAGTTATCAGTCAACCCATGAACATACATCAGTTTCACAGTTTTTGAGATTCTGCTGTGTTCAAATAAACCAGCCATATACTTAGGGGAAAAGCGAAGATTATGTAGTCATATGTCTTTCCCCTATGATGCTATAGTTTAAAAGAGAAATAAAGTCAGCATTCAACCAAAAAATACTTATTAACTGGTGACCACTTTAAAATTTATGGTGAATAAGAATCACCTGGAGAGCTTGATACAATGTAGATTCTTGAGCTCCACATGAAACCCACTCCATCAGAATTTCTGAAAGTGTGACCCAAAAGTAAAAATGTTGATGGTAATTTGAGCATGCTTCTCTCATATACAATTCTTGGACAGATGAATGCACAGATTCTCTGCCCCTAAGGAGCTCACAATCTAGTTAATGCAAGTGGTTAATCTCAATGCAAATCAAATATTATGTAATTATACTTCCAACAACACAAGAGAAGACTCTACACATGGACGTCACCAGATGGTCAACACCGAAATCAGACTGATTATATTCTTTGCAGCCAAAGATGGAGAAGCTGTATACAGTTAGCAAAAACAAGACCAGGAGCTGACTGTGGCTCAGATCATGAACTCCTTATTGCCAAATTCAGACTTAAATTGAAGAAAGTAGGGAAAACCACTAGACCATTCAGGTATGATCTAAATCAAATCCCTTATGATTATACAGTGGAAGTGAGGAATAGATTTAAGGGACTAGATCTGATTGATAGAGTGCCTGATGAACTCTGGACGGAGGTTTGTGACATTGTACAGGAGACAGGGACCAAGACCATTCCCATGGAAAAGAAATGCAAAAAAGCAAAATCGCTGTCTGAGGAGGCCTTACAAATAGCTGTGAAAAGAAGAGAAGTGAAAAGCAAAGGAGAAAAGGAAAGATATAAGCATCTGAATGCAGAGTTCCAAAGAATAGCAAGGAGAGATAAGAAAGCCTTCCTCAGTGATCAACGCAAAGAAATAGAGGAAAACAACAGAATAGGAAAAACAAGAGATCTCTTCAAGAAAATTAGAGATTCCAAGGGAACATTTCATGCAAAGATGGGCTCGATAAAGGGCAGAAATGGTATGGACCTAACAGAAGCTGAAAATATTAAGAAGAGGTGGCAAGAATACACAGAAGAACTGTACAAAAAAGATCTTCATGACCAAGATAGTCACGATAACGTGATCACTGACCTAGAGCCAGACATCTTGGAATGTGAAGTCAAGTGGGCCTTAGAAAGCATCACTACGAACAAAGCTAGTGGAGGTGATGGAATTCCAGTTGAGCTATTTCAAATCTTGAAAGATGATGCTGTGAAAGTGCTGCACTCAATATGCCAGCAGATTTGGAAAACTCAACAGTGGCCACAGGACTGGAAAAGGTCAGTCTTCATTCCAATCCCAAAGAAAGGCAATGCCAAAGAATGCTCAAACTACCGCACAATTGCACTCATCTCACACGCTAGTAAAGTCATGCTCAAAATTCTCCAAGCCAGGCTTCAGCAATATGTGAACCGTGAACTCCCAGATGTTCAAGCAGGTTTTAGAAAAGGCAGAGGCACCAGAGATCAAATTGCCAACATCCGCTGGATCATGGAGAAAGCAAGAGAGTTCCAGAAAACCATCTATTTCTGCTTCATTGACTATGCCAAAGCCTTTGACTGTGTGGATCACAATAAACTGTGGAACATTCTGAAAGAGATGGGAATCCCAGACCACCTGATCTGCCTCTTGAGAAACCTGTATGCAGGTCAGGAAGCAACAGTCACAACTGTACATGGAACAACCGACTGGTTCCAAATAGGAAAAGGAGTGCATCAAGGCTGTATATTGTCACCTTGCTTATTTAACTTACATGCAGAATACTTCATGAGGAACGCTGGGCTGGAAGAAGCACAAGCTAGAATCAAGATTGCTGGGAGAAATATCAATAATCTCAGATATGCAGATGACACTACCCTTATGGCAGAAAGTGAAGAGGAACTCAAAAGCCTCTTGATGAAAGTGAAAGAGGAGAGTGAAAAGGCTGGCTTGAAGCTCAACATTCAGAAAACAAAGAAAATGGCATCTGGTCCCATCACTTCATGGGAAATAGATGGGGAAACAGTGGAAACAGTGTCAGACTTTATTTTTTGGGGCTCCAAAATCACTGCAGATGCTGATTGCAGCCATGAAATTAAAAGACGCTTACTCCTTGGAAGGAAAGTTATGACCAGCCTTGATAATATATTTAAAAGCAGAGACACTACTTTGCCAACAAAGGTCCGTCTAGTCAAGGCTATGGTTTTTCCCTTGGTCATGTATGGATGTGAGAGTTGGACTGTGAAGAAAGCTGATCACTGAAGAATTGATGCTTTTGAACTGTGGTGTTGGAGAAGACTCTTGAGAGTCCCTTGTACCGCAAGGAGTTCCAACCAGTCCATTCTAAGGGAGATCAATCCTGGGTGTTCATTGGAAGGAATGATGCTAAAGCTGAAACTGCAATACTTTGGTCACCTCATGCGGTGAGTTGACTCTGGGAAAGGTTGGGGGCGGGAGGAGAAGGGGATGACTGAGAATGAGATGGCTGGATGGCATCACCGACTCGATGGACATGAGTTTGAGTGAACTCCGGGAGTTGGTGATGGACAGGGAGGCCTGGCGTGCTGTGATTCATGGGGTCGCGGAGAGTCGGACATGACTGAGCGACAGAACTGAACTGATTACATCAAAAATAGAACAGGCTTGTGAGAGAGTTTTAGGGACCCTAGGGGGTGGAAAGAATCAATAGTACTGGATACACTAAAACTACAAATTAGCCTCATTGGGTTCTGAGGGATTAAAATCCTTTTGAAGACAATATTCACCAAGCAGTGGAGGAGGCAGAAGGAAGGGTGGTGTTCTGGAGCATGCATCTACATGGATAGGGACAACTATGGCATAGGAAAGTAATGAGTGCAGTGGAGATCTCCTTAGAGAGGGATTGATAGGCGGGAAAGATTATTTCTTGCTAGTAACATCAGGAAATTTTTGGGAGGTGCTGCATTGGAACTGGGCCTTGAGGAAGAGTAAGATTTATAAACTATAATATACACATGAGCATGAAGGGAAAGCAAGATATGCCAGAAGGAAAAATCAGTACAAGCAAGGACACAGAAGCAGAAAAGCAAGCCGCATGCAGGCAGAATTGCAAGCAGTTTAATTTGGCTTGAAAAGGGTATAAGAAGGTTAATTTTCTTGTAGTTGTAGATTTAGGGAAATACTTTAGGAAGGTAAATTAGACTAGATCTTAGGGAACTTTGAGTATTAGACTTCAGAGTAGCATTTATTTCTTGGATGACTTATTTGACATTTAATATAATATAAATTGTGTGTGTAAGCTAAGTCACTTCAGTCACATCCAACTCTTTATGATCCTTTCGTTCAGTTCAGTTCAGTTCAGTCACTCAGTCGTGTCTGTCTCTTTATGACTCCATGGATTGCAGCACACCAGGTTTCCCTGTCCATCACCAACTCCCGGAGTTTACTCAAACTCATGTCCATCGAGTCAGTGATGCCATCCAACCATCTCATCCTCTGTTGTTCCCTTCTCCTCCTGCCTTCAATCTTTCCCAGCATCAGGGTCTTTTCCAATGAGTCAGTTCTTCACATCAGGTGGCCAAAGTACTGGAGTTTCAGCTTCAGCATCAGTCCTTCCAATGAATATTCAGGACTGATTTCCTTTAGGATTGACTGGTTGGATCTTGCTGCAGTCCAAGGGACTCTCAAGAATACTGGAGTGGGTTGCCATGCCCTCCTCCAGGGGATCTTCCCAATCCAGGGATAGGACTCATGTTTCTTATGTCTCCTGCATTCGCATGCATGTTCTTTACCACTAGCGCTACCTGGGAAGCTCATGATACATATTAGAGCCTCCCCAACGGCTCAATGATAAAGAATCAACCTTCCAGTGCAGGAGATACAGGTTTGAATCCTGGGTTGGGAAAATCCCCTGGAGTAAGAAAAGTTAACCCAAGCTAACCCACACCGGTATTCTTGCCCGAAGAATAGGCAAGAACAGAAGAGCCTGGCAGGCTACAGTTCATCGGGTCGCAAAGAGTTGGCATGACTAAGCAAGCAAGTATATATATATATATATTTTATAACTTGTCTGCCCAATAAACCTATTTTTTCCTTGAAGGCTGGGGCATGTTTCATACATTTTTTGAAATCCCTCAAAATGTATGACAATGACAGCACACAGCAGGAGTTCAAAATATTTCTGTTGGCTGATTAAGAGATTGGTTTTGTTCTTAGAGGGAAAGATTTCATAATGTACAGGAGGGCCATATCCCACTGACAAAACTTCACTCTGTTGGCTCCATGTTAAGCATATGAGAAAATTTTCACCATTGACAATCACAGAGGTCAGGCCATGAGTATGTGGAGGTATTTAAAAATGCAATTTTAGCCCATTGGGAACTGCACTACAGATACATGTTTCTTTTTCATTTTCTTCACAGTTATATTTTCTTATATTTGTATTTCTGTCTTATTAATATAAATAAAAATGAGTACTTGGAATGGAAATACATAGTAATGACTACTCTGTAAAACAACAGTTTGAATATTTAAAATGTAATGATTGATTGTTGTAGTTTTATTTGGGTTACAAATACAAGCAAGAAACCTTTTGTATTGCTTCGTTTTATTGGTTTTTTTCTTTTTTTTAAGAGTTAAAGAACTCACCCTCAGATTCTTTATGGATTGAAGAACGGTTGTGAGATAAGAAAAATCATGATTGCTAATTCACCCCATAACAAATATATGCCTAAGACTTTGAATAAATACATCAAGACAAAAAATAAACATTTATTGAAAATCTATTACATGTTTGAAAATACTCTAGGTTCTGGTATATGCTTTGAAAAACTTAAATTCTAACAAGATCTAATAGTTTGGTTCAATTGTTCCAATAACAATAATAGCAATAGCAATAATAATAATTAATTATATTTTACTGTATTTTAAAGTTTGTAAAACATTTACATATTTTTTGTGTTATTTTTTACAACTGTCTTTCTTTTGGATTTTTCAGTTTTATTTTTATCCATTTCCATAGGGTCTCTTCCCTTGTAGCTCAGTTGGTAAAGAATCTGTCCGCAGTGCAGGAGACCCGGGTTCGATCCCTGGGTGGGAAAATCCCCTGGAGAAGGAAATGGCAACCCACTCCAGTATCCTTGCCTGGAAAATCTCATGATAGAGGAGCCTGGAGGGCTGCAGTCCATGGGGTCACAAAGAGTCAGGCATGACTGAGCGACTAACACACACACCATAGGGTCTACTATGTCAATGATTCTCAAATCTCTATTGCTAGCTCAGGCACACTTACTAAATTCCAGATCTATATTTCTAACTATTTTTTAGGCACCTCTACCTATGTGTTCGGAAGGTAATTCAAACTCAATGTGCTCAGAGCTTCCATCTTCTACTCAACTTCCTCCTCTCCCTATTTTCCTCTTGTTTCAATTAACACCAACATTACCCACCAGTTCAGTTCAGTTCAGTTCAGTCGCTCAGTCGTGTCTGACTCTCCGCGACCCCATGAATCACAGCATGCCAGGCCTCCCTGTCCATCACCAACTCCCAGAGTACACTCAAACTCATGTCCACAGAGTCGGTGATGCCATCCAGCCATCTCATTCTCCATCGTCCCCTTCTCCTCCCACCTAATCACCCCAATTACAACTACACACAACAGATCTGATGCTTCTCCGTTTTATCTACCACATCCTATCCATCAGTTCTTTATTTACTGCATCCATGAACTTTTTCTTCATTTCTTCTGTCTCCCTCTCTTAGTTCTGGCTATTTAATTTGTTTACTAAGCTATTTTAGTAATCTTTTACTTATCACAGTTTTTAATTTGTTCTTATTGAAGTCCTGGCTCCTATCACAATTTCTGAAACATAGTTCAGTTCAGTTCAGTCACTCAGTTGTGTCCGACTCTTTGCGACCCCATGAATCACAGCACGCCAGGCCTCCCTGTCCATCACCAACTCCCGGAGTTCACTCAAACTCATGTCCATCGAGTCAGTGATAGTAGGTTACAAATTAAAAAAAAATGTTGATAGTGATTAATTCATCCCTCAGATCAAGGGTGAAATTTAAAATGTAGACTTGAACATACCTCCTACTTAAAAATTCCAGGCTGTCATTCATGAGATAAATACCAAATTTTTAGCATGACAATTCAGAGTCTAATGCTTTAACTTCAGTTCATTTTTCTAATCTTGCCACCTTTTATCCTACAAAACTATCTGTATGCCAATTATATCTAACCACTTAAAACTCTCCAAGCTTCTTCTTCTGTTTCATCCATCCATAACTTCCATGAGCTGTTTGCTCTCCCCTACCTACCTTTCAAATCTTTCTTTACCTTGAACCTCTCTGTCTTTTCCTCTGAAAGTCACTCTTCAGTTCTATTTTATTTTCTATCTATTTAAGCATCTACCTTTTGTCTCTTAATTGTGGTGCTATCATTTGCATTTTTCTTATTAGGCTTGAATTTCTAAAAGGCAAAATTTATGTTTTATTCATCTTTGTATTCTCAGTTCTTGCAGAGTACCTGCATAAATAGTATAAACATAATGTGAATGAATAAACAGCAAGTGGATTCAAATGTCAAAATGGGTTTATCTCTCATTTTTTCCCAAGTTCCACTGAAGAAAAAAAAAACAAAAACAAGAGAGAAAAAGTGCTGCTGCTAGTAAACAGGAAATGGTAAAACTAAGAAGCCAGAAACTTAGAAAATTCTGTGGAGGATACAAAATAGACTAAATTATATTAAAAAAAATGCAATGCCAATCACCTGTGAATTAATACAATGCAAAAAAATGTCCCTTTGGGAAGTCAGAATTGCTTGGTTTCTCTAACGAGGTCCAAAAATTTGTGCGAATTAGTTCTGGTTTTGAGAGGGAAAACTTGCAGCATCTGTTAAAATGAAATATGTACAACTAGTGAGCCAGTATTTCTGCCTCTAAGAAACCATTCTTTTCAAGTATTTGCATTTGTATGTGAAGAGCTGGTCACTGCATTATTAAAATAGCAAAATATTGGAAATAACATACATGTTCATCAATAGATTACAGATTAAACAAATAATGTTCACCCACTATAGGAAACCACATATAACTTTTAGAAAAGAATAAAAGATGTACAATACTCATGATACATTCTTCAATGAAAAATATGCATATGCATATTTGTAAATGCATTAAAAAAAAGTGAGATTTTTCTCTTTTTTCTTTTTAACTTCTATATTATAATCACTTTTATAACTTGCTGGGAGTATAAATTGATACGGCCACTATGGAAAACAGTATGGAGGTTCTTTAAAAACATTAAAAATAGAATTATCATATGACCCAGCAATCCCATTACTGGGTATATACCCAGAGGAAGCCATAATTCAAAAAGATACATGCACCCCAATGTTCACAGCAGCACTATTTGCAACAGACAGTACATGGAAGCAACACAAATGTCCATCAATAGAAAACTGATAAAGAAGACGTGGTATACACACACACACAAAATGGAACATTACTCAGCCATAGAGAATGAAAAACTGGGTCAGTTATAGACACATGGATGGACCTAGAGAGTGTCATGTACAGTGAAGTAAGTCAGAAAGAGAAAAATAAATATCTTATATTAATGCATATATGTGGAATCTAGAAAAATGATACAAACAACCCTATTTGTTCAATAGAGATGCAAATGTAGAGAACAAATGTACGGCTACCAGAGGGGAGAGGGAGGAATTGGGAGATTGGAAATGACACATGTATACTGTTGATACTGTGTATGGAATAGATAACCAATGAGAACATACTATATAGCACAGGGAATTCTACTTAATGCACTGTGGTGACCTGAGTGGGATGGAAATCCAAAAGGAAGAGGATATATATATATATATGGCTGATTCATTTTACTGTATGGTAGAAAATAACAACTATGCTTCAATAAAAATTAATTTTAAAAAGAGCAATATAAGCAGTTTAACAATTTAAACAAAGAAAATTTTCAGACATGGAATAGGAGGGGCTAAGAGCAAAATAGGCCATAGTTAGTCCATAAGGAACAATCAAAGGACTTCTAGGATAGTAAGGATTAGTTGCTGCTAAGTCACTTCAGTCGTGTCCGACTCTGTGTGACCCCCTAGACGGAAGCCCACCAGGCTCCCCCTTACCTGGGATTCTCCAGGCAAGAACACTGGAGTGGGTTGCCATTTCCTTCTCCAATGTGTGAAAGTGAAAAGTGAAAGTAAAGTCGCTCAGTCGTGTCTGACCCTTAGCAACCCCACGGACCGCAGCCTACCAGGCTCCTCCATCCATGGGATTTTCTAGGCAAGAGTACTGGAGTGGCTTGCCATTGCCTTCTCCGAGTAAGGATTAGTACTTAGAGTTATTTCACTATCTGGTTATTTCAATATGTAGTTATTTCACTGTCTGCTCATTAAAGATTGGTTCTAATATGATGGGCAGGGTCAGATAGAGGAGACAGTATTCCAGCTAACTTCAGGTTGGCACAATAAAAGCAGCAATAAAGTTCCACTATGGTTTATCCTCATTAGTAGTTCTTCCACAACATCTTGCTAGCAAGCACAGCTTTAGCCCCTAGGAATTCCCTAACCATGGCTAGAAGAGATGCTGGGTTGAGAGAACTCAACTAGACTGCCTCACAACAGGGAGCTGACCACAGCATTGATTATCCAGGCATGGACTGTAAAATGAAGATATGTCACCTAAATGAGGTCCCTCTGCTGCCATCCACCCTTCTTGAAGACTCCAAATGATGCCTACCTGCTCGCTCACTGATCAGAGTCAATACATAGTATCTTGCTTATGGGGAGTGAAGTAGGAAAAGGGAAACAGAATAGTATGAGATAGAATTATTTTATAGCTGGAGTTGTTAAGGGCCATGCTTATCTTTGGAGTTGATAAGTCTGGCACTGACTCTTGCTGAGATAAGGGCAGTGGGCTAATTAATAATTTATACTGAACTAAAGTTTGAATTCCCCTAGCAGTACTCATGGCTAATTTGTTTATCGGGACTTATATCTGGCATCATAGGATGAACAGCCTAGCTTGGCTACGTGTACAGAGGGCATGAAAGATCCCTCTAGAGACTTCTAGGGAGGCCTCTTAAAAATAAGATTTATCATATAAATCTTGGTGGTTTTATCCTGAGATGCAGGATGTCCTGTGTGAATAATAAAGACTTTGGGAAGCTGTACTTGGAAGGCTCTTGGGTCCCTGATATTTGCCTTGCATTCTATTTTTACTGTTCTACTGTATAATTTGCCTTTATTGAAAATCTTATATGAGAAAGCTCTGTGGAGTCTCACAAATACTTTCAATTATCTGTGTTGTAATTTTTGTAAGAATCACAATTAAAATATAGCTGTATTAGTTTTTTAGTGCTGCATAACAACCACGATTGAACTGAACTGAACAAATTACTGAAAATCTAGTAGCTTAAAGTTACAATACTTTGGTTACCTGATGTGAAGAGCTGATTCATTGGAAAAGACTGATGCTGGGAAAGACTGAGGGCAAGAGGAGAAGGGAGTAACAGAGGATGAGATGGCTGGATGGCTTCACTGACTCAATGGACATGAGTTTGAGCAAACTCTGGGAAATAGTGAAAGACAGGGAAGCCTGACATGCTGCATTCCACAGGGTTGAAGAGTCAGACATGACTGAACAACAGCAGCAGCTTAAATCAATATTCACTTATTACTTCACAGTGTTGTATATCAGATGTCAGGGCATGATGTAGCTGGGTTCTCTGCTTAGGATCTCAAAAGGCTAAAAGAGTGGTATTATCATCTGGAGTTTGGCATCCTCTTGCAAACTCATGCAGATGTGGCAGGATTCAATTCTTTGGAGTTGTATGAGGGAAGTCCCTGTTTTCTTGTTTGCTGTCAGCTACTTTCTTGTTGGGGTCACTCTCAGGTCTAAAGAATCCTATATTCCTTGAATATGGCTCCTTCCATGAGCCCTCTTATACTTTCAGTCTGTTTAATTAAGAAGAGTCCATTCCCTTTTGAGGGATAACCCAATTAGGTCAGATTCACCCAAGATAATCTCTTTATTTAAGGTCATCTGATTTGGGACTTTAATTAGCATCTGCAAAATCCCAGTAGCACTGATATCAGTGTTTTATTGAATAACTGAGAGAAGAAGTCTGTATTCCAGAGGGTGTGGATCTTGGGGGCCATCTTAGAACTCTGCCTTTCTCAACAGCCCCCAGTTGCTAATTTAGCCTGGTAATACAGACCAGAGAATCATGTTCTGTGGAGCCACAGGAAGCAGAAGAAGATTGTTGGATGTGGGAGCCCTCCCTCATTTTACCAGGGCAATCCCATTTTTATCTATTATACACAATTATAGTCTGTAGATTTGATGAAGGTGAAAGAGGAGAGTGAAAAAGCTGGCTTAAAGCTCAACATTCAAAAAACTAAGATCATGGCATCTGGTCCCATCACTTCATGGGAAATAGATGTGACAGACTTTTTTTGCTGGGCTCCAAAATCACTGTGGATGGTGACTGCAGCCATGAAATTAAAAGATGCTTGCTCCTAGGAAGAAAAGCTATGACAAACCTAGATAGCATGTTAAAAAGCAGAGATAGTATTTTGTTGACAAAGGTCTGTCTAGTCAATGTTATGGTTTTTCCAGCAGTCATGTACTGATGTGAGAGTTGGACCATAAAGATGGTTGAACACAGAAGAATTGATGCTATGAAGAATCGAACACAGAAGAATCGAACTGTGGTGTTGAAGAAGATTCTTGACGGCCCCTTGGAGTGCAAAGAAATCAAACTACTCAATCCTAAAGGGAATCAACCCTGAATATTCATTGGATTGATACTGAAGCTGAAGCTTCAATACTGTGGCCACCTGACTGATACAAAGAGCTGACTCACTGGAAAAGATCCTGATCCTGGGAAAGATTGAAGGCATGAGGAGAAGGGAATGACACAGAATGAAATGGATGGATGGCATCAATAACTCGATGGATGTGAGTTTGAGCAAACTGGCAGATGGTGAAGGACAGGGAAGCCTGGCGTGCTGTAGCCCATGGGGTCGCAAAGAGTCAGACGTTACTGAGCAACTGAACAACAACAATAGTCTGTAGAAATTATAGCTATTATATTTTGTTTATACTCTTTCTTTTGGTAATCACATATAGCCTCATAGTTTTAAAATGTACATATATACTGGTATTTCTTAAAGTTATTGATCTGCCCTGAACTTCTGCCTAGACTTACAGTGAATATCTTTCTTGATATCTTCATTTGGAAATATAAGGCATATCAAACTTAAGATTTCCAGAATAAAACTATTATTTTCCTCTAAAATTACATCTCCTGTCCCCAGAATCTCTAGCTGGCTGACTGGTGAAGATCTTCCCCTATACCAAGCTAGTCTATTCAATGGGAAAGGTAGGTGTTTTTCAAATGTGCAAATACCAAAACAAAGTGTCATAGAACATTAAGAAACAGGGAAATAGGGCTTGAAGAAAGGAACAAAATAAATCTCAAAAAACCAACACTAAAGAATTAAAAAGAAATGTCATAAAAATGTTCAATAAACTTGAAAAAATGATACATGACATATGAGTAAAAATTTTTTCAAAGCAGAATCAGATAATAAAAAAAAGCAGAAATATTTGAGGTGAAAAATATAGTAGCTAAACTGCAAAATTTACTGGGCATGTTCAACAACAGACTTGATCAAGCAGAAGAAACGATGAGACATTTGAAACTACATAATCAGAGGAAAAGAAGGAAAAAATGAAAAGAGTGGAGAAAGCTCAAGGAGCTTATTGGATACTGTAAAATGTATCAAAATATGCACTATTAAAATGCTAGAATAAGAAGAGAGAGACAAAGGCAGAAAGTTTATTTAAAGAAATAATGGCTAATCATTAAGTCTACAAAAAACAAATGCTGAAGAGTGTGAAGAAAAGGGAACCCCCCTACACTGTGGGTAGGAATATAATTTGGTACAGCCACTATGGAGAACAGTATGGAGGTTCCTTAAGAAACTAAAAATAGAGCTACAACACAATCCAGCAATCCCACTACTTGGAATATATCCAGACAAAACTATAATTCAAAAATATATATGCACCCCTATGTTCATAGAAGCGTTGTCCACAACAGCCAAACCATGGAAACAATCTAAATGTCCATTGATAGATGAATGGATAAACAAGATGTACATATATACAGTGGAATACTACTTAGCCATAAAAAGAATGGAACAATGTCATTTACAGCAACACAGATGCAACTAGAGATTATCATACCAAGTGAAGTAAGTCATAAAGAGAAAGACAAATACCATACGATATCACTTATATGTGTAATCTAAAATATAGCACAAATGAACTTACCTACAAAACAGAAGCAGGCTCACAGACATAGAGAACAAACTTGTTATCAAGGGCAGGGGGACAGCAATGAACTGGGAGTTTGGGGTTGGTAGATGTAAACTATTACCTTTAGAATGGATAAAAAGCAAGGTACTAATGTATAGCACATGGAAGTATACATAATATCCAGTGATAAGCCATAATAGAAAAGAATATTAAAAAAGAATGTATGTGTGTGTGTAACTGAGTCACTTTGCTCTATAGCAGAAATTGGCACAACACTGCAAATCAACTATGCTTCAATAAAAAATAATATTAAATAAAAAACAAAACAAAACAAAAATAATGGCTGAAAACTTCCCAAATCTGGGGAAGGAAGCGGACAATCAAAAGTTGAAGAAGGCTATAGTTAAAGATACTGTACTGAATACTTAAAAATTTAAGAGGTTAAGTCTTACGTCATGCACTTTGTTTTTTTTTTAACCACAATCAAACAAAACCCTTGCTTCTTATACAGTATTCTACTCAGAAGTATAAATGTCATCTTTTAGTTACTTAGTCTCAAATCTTAAACTCATTCTTAACTACTCTCCCTTTCACTCCTGACATCCCACCTGTCAACAAATCCTATTGCTTCTATGGAGAAACAGGTTTACTTTAAACTTAATGAAGTTCAAACTTTCAGGCCTCTTTCTTTCATGAACTCCTTTCCAGGTCCTAGGAGGCAGCCTGGCACCGTGTTCACATGGCCATATGTTTTCACGCAACTTGCACGGATCTTTTTTTAGATTAAAAAATTAAAAAAAAATTCACATACCATACACTTTACCCTTTTAGAATGCAAAATTGAATGATTTTTAGAATATTTAAAAAGTTGTGCAACTACCATAACTATATAATTCTAGATCACTTTCATCATCCCCCTCTTCCAAAAAAAGCCACAGTCTTTTCATTCTTCCCCTCTCCACGGATCCTGGCAACTACTATCTACTTTCTGTCACTGTGAATTTGTCTATTTTGAACAGTTCATATAGCTGGCCTTTTGGCCTTTTGCTTCTAGCTTCTTTCATTTAGCGTGGTGTTTTCAAAGTTCATCATTATCAGTCCTTAGTTCTTTGTTATTTCCAAATATTATTTCATTGTATGGTATACTGTATCGTGTTTATCAATTTATCAATTAGTAGACATTTGGATTTTTTCCATTTTAAGACTATTATGAACATGCTGCTATGAATATTCATGTACATGTTTTTGTGTGGATATATGGTTTAAATTCTCTTGGGAAGTGTGGTGGGGTGAATAATAACTCCCTACAGATGCACACATCCTACTCTCAGGGGCCTCTGAATATATTACCTTACACGGAGAAGGAGACTTTGCAGATCCAATTAATGTAAGGACCTTGATATGAAGAGATCATCTGATTGGCCAAATGTAATCACAAATGTCCTTATAAGAGGGAGATAAGAAGGTCAGGGAAGGTAGAGGAGGAGATGTCATGACAGAGAGAAGTTGAAGTGATGCAAAGAAGGGGCTATGAGCAGAGCGATGCAAGTGGTTTCTAGAAGCTGAAAAAGGAGAGAAAATGGATCGCTCTCTAGAGACTCCAGAAATAACACAGCTCTGATAACACCTACAGAACTTTAAGATAATAATTTTGTGCTGTATTGTATTATATGCATTGCTTTAAATCACCAAACTTGTCATAACTTGTTATAGTTCCACAATCGGAATTAATTTTGTAATTCTGAAGTGGGTTGGAACAAATACCTAAAAATGCAGGTGTGGCTTTGGAACTGGGTAGTGAACAGAGCTGGAAAAATTCTAGCTAAAAATTCATTATCAAGAAAGCCTAGACTGCCTTGAATATAGTGCTAATAGAAATATGGATGATAATGAACTCTGCTAAGGAGGACTTAGAACAAAGTGAAGAGCATGGTACAGAAAATCTGTATCTTCTTAGAGTTACAGCTAAATTATCATGAAAAGACTACCAGTAGCAACGTGGATTATAAGGACACTACTCAGGAGGGCTCAGAAGGAAATGAAGAACATGTTGACATGAAAAATGGAATAAAGGGAATCTTTGTTATATAGTAGCTGAACTGTGTCATACACTCATGAGGAAAGCATAACTTGTAGGAAATAAATTTGATATTTAGCTGAAGAGATTTCCAACAAAATTTTGAAGGTGTGGCTTGATCTCTACTTGCTGATTGTACTAGAATACAAGAGAAAAGAGTAAGTTGAAAGAGCTATTAAGCAAAAAGAAACCAGAACTTGACTTGGTAAATACTCATCCTATTCAGACTACAAAAAAATGCTAAAATGAGGAGCTTCACTGCCAGGAAATTGTGCTTTGGTAATAAAGTTGGGGTGTGTGGGGGCAAATTTTTATTAATTCCTTGTAAGGATTAAAGTGCTTAGATAAGTGTTTCATGGAACCTGATAGACATCTTAGCAGAAGCCAAGAATAAAGGTGATATTATCCAGGAATTATCTGTAAAGAACCTCTCTTGACAGTGGAAGAATCCTCAAGATATAAATGGGAGACCCACGGGCTCTTTAGACTGCTGTATCAACAGAAACACAGACAGCATGGGCTGAAAGGAACAGAGAGAGAACAAAATGAAAGAAGACTGTCAGACTCATAAAATTTTATAGGTAGTAAACAGGCTGAAAAGCTACTCCACTGCAAATCTTTGCTATCCTTTCAGAAAAAAGAACAATGATGCAGAGGGCCAGGCACAGAAAAATGAGTCTTGAACCACAGAGGTTATTCTCAGGCCTTGAAAACTCATGGAGTTTACCTGGGTGAATTTTGAAACTGGTTTTGAATGTAGACTCTTTCTATGCCTCCATTCCCCACCCCACCCCCCGTTTTTTGTGAAGATATCTATAACTGTTATCCTTTGCCTTTCACACAGTCATATTTTGGAAGCAGATTACCTGTTTTCTAGTTTTATAGGTCTACAGATGGAAAGGGATTTGGACTTAGGATAGATTATACCCAGAACCTTACCTATGCCTAACTTTTTGTTGTTCAGTAACTAAATTGTGTCTAAGTTTTTGTAACCCTTTGGACTGCATCATGCCAGGCTTCCCTGACCTTCTTGGATGTCTAACTTAGATGACTTTAGATAATGGAATTTGGAACTTTTGAGCTGATGAGATTTAGATGAGATTTTTATACATGGGTTGATTTTGTAATAAGTGAGAATTTTGGAGACCTTGAGTTGGGATGGGTGCATTTTCATGTGGTTAGACATGAATCTGTGGGGATAGAGATCTTACTGGTAGGCTGAACAATGGACTTTCAAAGACATCCATGTCCTGATCCCCTGAACCTATGAATATGTTACCTTACAGGATAAAAGAGAATTTGCAGATACGATTAATTTAAAAGATATTGAGAAAGAGATTATCCTGAATTATCTGAGTGGTCCCAAACTAACCACAAAGGTACTTAGATGAGGGAGGCAGGGGAGTGGGAGAAGAGAAAGAAAGAGATGTAATGATAGAAGCAAAATCAGAGTAGGAGACATAATGACAGATACAGACACTGAAGTAATGTGAGAAAGGGATCACCAGCCATGGGATGAGGTAGCCTCCAGGAGCTAGAAAAGATAAGAAACAGACTCTCTCTTGAAGACTCCAGAAAGATCAAAACCCTGACAACACTTTAAATTTAGGGCCTCTGACCTCTAGGACTGCAAGAGAGTAGCATTGCATTGTTTTAAGCCACTAAGTCTGGAGTTATTTGATCAACAATAAGGAAAGAATACGATTAGGTGCCTAGGCCTGAAATGCTGGGTAAGAGTAAAATCTTTTAATTATAATTTCTAACCTGACTTCCTTTGTGTTGCAATTTCTCTCATGACGTGTGCTGATGAAATGACCACAGGCATTTTAGGGAGATATTAATAGGTAAATAATAATAGACTAATAGATTAATAGATAAAAAGAGAAACAAAAAGCAAAGAAGAAAAGGAAAGATATACCCATTTGAATGCAGAGTCGCAAGAATAGCAAGGAGAGAGAAGAAAGTCTTCCTCAGTGACCAGTGTAAAGAAATAGAGGAAAACAATAGAATGGGAAAGACTAGAGATCTCTTCAAGAAAATTAGAGATACCAAGGGAACATTTCATGCAATGATGGGCTCAATAAAGGACAGAAATGGTATGGGCCTCACTGAAGCAAAAGATATTAAGAAGAGGTGGCAAGAATACACAGAAGAACTGTACAAAAAAGATCTTCACAACCCAGATAATCACGAAGGTGTGATTACTCACCTAGAGCCAGACAACCTTGAATTTGAGGTCAAGTGGGCCTTAGAAAGCATCACTACAGACAAAGCTAGTGGAGGTGATGGAATTTCAGTTGAGCTATTTCAAATCCTGAAAGATGATGCTGTGAAAGTGCTGCACTCAATATGCCAGCAAATTTGGAAAACTCAGCAGTGGCCACAGGACTGGAAAAGGTCAGTTTTCATCCACATCCCTAAGAAAGGCAATGCCAAAGAATGCTCAAACTACCAACACAAGTGCACTCATCTCACATGCTAGTAAGGTAATGCTCAAAATTTTCCAAGCCAGACTTCAACAATATGTGAACTTCCAGATGTTCAAGCTGGATTTAGAAAAGGCAGAAAAACCAGAGATCAAATTGCCAACATCCATTGGATCATTGAAAAAACAAGAGAGTACCAGAAAAACATCAATTTCTGCTTTATTGACTATGCCAAAGCCTTTGACTGTGTGGATCACAATAAACTGTGGAACATTCTGAAAGAGATGGGAATACCAGACCACCTTACCTGCCTCTTGAGAAACCTGTATGCAGGTCAGGAAGCAACAGTTAGAACTGGACATGGAATAACAGACTTGTTCCAAATAGGAAAAGGAGTATGTCAAGGCTGTATATTGTCACCCTGCTTATTTAACTTATATGCAGAGTATATCATGAGAAAAGCTGGGCTGGATGAAGCACAAGCTGGAATCAAGATTGCCGAGAGAAATATCAATAACCTCAGATATGTAGATGACACCACTCTTATGGAAGAAAGTGAAGAAGAACTAAAGAGCCTCCTGATGAAAGTGAAAGATAGTGAAAAAGTTGGCTTAAAGCTCAACATTTAGAAAACAATGATCATGGCATCTGGTCCCAACATTTCATGGGCAATAGATGGAGAAATAGTCGAAATTGTTTTTTGGGGCTCCAAAATCACTGCAGATGGTGATTGCAGCCATGAAATAAAAAGATGCTTACTCCTTTGCAGAAAAGTTATGAACAATCTAGACAGTATATTAAAAAGCAGAGACATTACTTTCCCAACAAAGGTCTGTCTAGTCAAAGCTATGGTTTTTCCAGTAGTCACATATGGATGTGAGAGTTGGATTATAAAGAAAGCTGAGCGCTGAAGAATTGATGCTTTTGACCTGTGGTGTTGGAGAAGACTCCCCTAGACTGCAAGGAAATCCAACCTGTCCATTCTAAAGGAGATCAGTCCTGAGTGTTCATTGGAAGGACTGATGCTGATGTTGAAGCTGAAACTCCAATACTTTGGCCGCCTGATGTGAAGGGCTGACTCATTGGAAAAGACCCTGATGCTGGGAAAGATTGAAGGAGAGAAGAGAAGGGGACGACAGAGCATGAAATTGTTGGATGGCATCACCGACTCAATGGACATGAGTTTGAGTGAACTCCAGGAGTTTGTGATGGACAGGAAAGAGTCAGACACGACTGAGCTACTGAACTGAATGAACCTGAATTCCTTTGTGTTGCAGTTTCTCTCATGACATGTTCTGATGAAATGACCACAGGCATTTTAGGGAGATATTAATAGATAAAAGGAAGTTACATGGGAATTCCTTTAATATACATTTCTTGGAATATATATATAGTTTGCAATCAAGTCTCTATATAGTTAGCCTGTTGTTAGACATCTAGAGTAGAAATATCTTTCAGAAATATTCTGACTGTGTTCACTGTTCAACTCCCCTGACCCTCATAACATTAAGGTACAAGGCCAAGGAAAGTACTGAAATATGAATATGTTCTTTGGTTCTCAGTACCAGATATGTAGGTGAAGGAAGAAAAACGTGGCTTGAAATGTAGGGAGTGTGCGGTGTTCCCAAATTTGACAATCCTAAAAATTTACAAGGTGTATCAATGGAAAATTATAAAGATGAAACAAGTGTTTCGAAATTATCAGTAATAAAAACTATGGTAGAGATAAGCCTGAGTTAGTTTTTTATTATCACAATAGAAAATAATATTACAAAATATTTGTCATGTGAAAGACTGTTAAAGAGCATAAGACCATCATATTGAACAGAAAAGGAGTATCGCAGATGTGTGCCATTATGTTATTTTTCTGGATTTAATGATGTTTATGACATTTATCAGCTTTTCAAAATTGTATTCTGTTAATTTTAATTTGTAATTTAAAATTCACAGTTTCTTTTTTCATCATAAGTAAACATTAACTTTTACACTTAATTATGTATTCCTAATTTTGTATTATTTTTTGAAAGAAGGTGTTCCTAATTTCCCTGTAGGAGGGCATGGCAACCCACTACAATATTTTTGCCTGGAGAATTCCATAGACAGAGAAACCTGAAAGGCTATTGTCCATAGGGCCACAAAGAGACAAAATTGAAGTGACTGGGCATGCACATCCCTGATTTACAAGTTCAGATCCTCCTTCTAGCTGTACCTTTAACATTTACCCAGAAATCAACTCCTTCTTACCACCTCCACTATTACTACCTCATTCCAGGTCACTAGCATTTTTTGTCTATATTATTGCAATAACTTCCTAACGGGTCTCTTTGACTACACCTTGCCCCACTTTCCATGATACTCAACACAACAATCAAATTATCCTGGTGGATTATCAGTTCAGTTTAGTCGCTCAGTCGTGTCCGACTCTTAGTGACCCCATGAATCACAGCACGCCAGACCTCCCTGTCATCGTCAACTACTGGAGTTCACTCAAACTCATGTCCATTGAGTCAGTGATGCCAACCAACCATCTCATTCTCTGTCGTCCCCTTCTCCTCCTGCCCCTAATCCCTCCCAGCATCAGAGTCTTTTCCAGTGAGTCAACTCGTCGCATGAGTTTCAGCTTTTAGCATCAGTCCTTCAAATGAACACCCAGGATTGATCTCCTTTAGAATGGACTGGCTGGATCTCCTTGCAGTCCAAGAGACTCTCAAGAGTCTTCTCCAGCACCACAGTTCAAAAGCATCAATTCTTTGGCACTCAGCTTTCTTCACAGTTCAACTCTCACATCCATACATGACCACTGGATAAACCATAGCCTTGACTAGACAGACCATGGTTGGCAAAGTAATGTCTCTGCTTTTTAATATGCTGTCTAGGTTGGTCATCACTTTCCTTCCAAGGAGTAAACATCTTTTAATTTCATGGCTGCAATCAGCATCCACAGTGATTTTGGAGCCCAAATAAATAAAGTCTGACACTGTTTCCACTGTTTTTCCATCTATTTCCCATGAAGTGATGGGACCAAATGCCATGATCTTTGTTTTCTGAATGTTGAGTTTCAAGCCAACTTTTTCACTCTCCTCTTTCACTTTCATCAAGAGGCTTTTGAGTTCCTCTTCACTTCCTGCCATAAGGGTGGTGTCATCTGCATATCTGAGGTTATTGATATTTCTCCCAGCAATCTTGATTCCAGCTTGTGCTTCTTCCAGCCCAGCATTCCTCATGATGTACTCTGCATATAAGTTAAATAAGCAGGGTGACAATATACAGCTTGATGTGCTGCTTTTCCTATTTGGAACCAGTCTGTTATTCCATGTCCAGTTCTAACTGTTGCTTCCTGACCTGCATACAGGTTTCTCAAGAGGCAGGTCAGGTGGTCTGGTATTCCCATCTCTTTCAGAATTTTCCACAGTTTATTGTGATCCACACAGTCAAAGGCTTTGGCATAGTCAATGAAGCAGAAACAGATGTTTTTCTGGAACTCTCTTGCTTTCTCCATGATCCAGCAGATGTTGGCAATTTGATCTCTGGTGCCTCTGCCTTTTCTAAAACCTGCTTGAACATCTGGGAGTTCACGGTTCACATATTGCTGAAGCCTGGCTTGGAGAATTTTGAGCATGACTTTACTAGCGTGTGAGATGAGTGCACTTGTGTGGTATTTTGAGCATTCTTTGGCATTGCTTTTCTTTGGGATTGGAATGAAGACTGAACTTTTCCAGTCCTGTGGCCACTGCTGAGTTTTCCAAATTTGCTGGCATATTGAGTGTAGCACTTTCACAGCATCATCTTTCAGGATTTGAAATAGCTCAACTGAAATTCCATCACCTCCACTAGCTTTATTCGTAGTGGTGCTTTCTAAGGCCCACTTGACTTCACATTCCAAGATGTCTGGCTCTAGGTCAGTGATTACGCCATCGTGATTATCTTGGTCGTGAAGATCTTTTTTGTACAGTTCTTCTGTGTATTCTTGCCACCTCTTCTTAATATCTTTTGCTTCAGTTAGGTCCATACCATTTCTGTCCTTTATTGAGCTCATCTTTGCATGAAATGTTCCCTTGGTATCTCTAATTTTCTTGAAGAGATCTCTTGTCTTTCCTATTCTGTTGTTTTTCCTCTATTTCTTTGCATTGATCGCTGAAGAAAGCTTTCTTATCTCTCCTTGCTATTCTTTGGAACTCTGCATTCAGATGCTTATATCTTTCCTTTTCTTCTTTGCTTTTCGCTTCTCCTCTTTTCACAGCTATTTGTAAGGCCTCCTCAGACAGCCATTTTGCTTTTTTGCATTTCTTTCCCATGGGGATGGTCTTGGTCCCTGTCTCCTGTACAATGTCACAAACCTCCATCCAGAGTTCATCAAGCACTCTATCTATCAGATCTAGTCCCTTAAATCTATTTCTCACTTCCATTGTATGCTCATAAGGGATTTGATTTAGGTCATATCTGAATGGTCTAGTGGTTTTCCCTACTTTCTTCAATTTAAGTCTGAATTTGGCAATAAGGAGTTCATGGTGTGATATAATGCAGTGTAATTAATGTAACATATTGTAACCTAATGTAACATAATATTACATGAGAATATAAATTGGACCATGGGTTCTACTTATTCAAAACCTTCCAAAGGGCTTCTACTTTACTCACAGTAAAAGCCTTGAAATGTCTTCCAGGATTCCACCTCTCCTTGTGTATCTACCTTCAAATTCCCTCAATTAACTCATCACCTACTCTTCTCACTTACCCTGCTCCAGGCCTTCTAGTCTTCCTGCTGTCCACAAGTCAGGCTTGCTTTCATCTCAGGTGTTTATACTTCCTGTTCCCCTGTCTAGAATGATCATACACCCAGATATTAGCATGATTCATTCCCTCATCTTCTTTAGGTTTTTTACTAAAACGTCACCTTCTGTGTAAAGCTTCCCTGGCCACCTTATCTAATTATACTCTCCAGACATGTATACACACACACCCAGACCCACACGACCACACACATACTCTCTTTCTACTCTTCGTTCTTTAGATTTCTCATTAGTATTTTCATTGTCTTCTAGTTTCAGTTTGTTGTGAAGGTTGAAATCAAATAAATTTTTGATTAAATTTCAGAAAATACAACCCGATATGATATGCATTGCACAAACGTAGAAGATGGCATTTTGCATTTAATTATTTTAAGTATAGTTTTAGTTAGTTTTTGGGTTATTTGAAATCGCTATTCACAACTCAAGAATATTCTTGTGGGTTTATTACATAATTGCACAATACTCCTATTTTTTGGTAAAGTGTTGACTATAAATTTGTAGTCTTTTTTCACATAATTTTTCTTGGTTCAGTCAGAGAGCATTTTTTTCTTTTCTTTAACTCTCTGGCTGAAACCACTGACAGAATCACCAGGACACTCGATTATACTTAGATATATGCTACTCAGAAAAAATTATTTATGGAAAGGAAAACAGAGCTATCAACAACCTTAGATATGCAGATGATACCACTCTAATGGCAGAAAGCAAAGAGGAACTAAAGAGCCTCCTGATGAAGCTAAATGAGGAGAGTGAAGAAGATGGCTTAAAACTCAATATTAAAAAAACTAAGATCATGGCATCTGGTCCCATCACTTCATGGCAAATAGACGGGGAAACAATGGAAACAGTGACAAACTTTATTTTCTTGGGCTTCAAAATCACTGCAGATGGTGACTGCAGACATGAAATTAAGTGATGTTTGTTTCTTGGAAGAAAAGCTATGACAAACCTAGACAGCATATTAAAAAGCAGAGACATTACTTTGCTGACAAATGTCCATAAAGTAAAAGCTATGGTTTTTCCAGTAGTCATGTATGGATGTGAGAGTTGGACCATAATGAAAGCTGAGTGTTGAAGAATTGATGCTTTTGAACTGTGGTGTTGGAGAAGACTCCTGAGAGTCCCTTGGACAGCAAGGAGATCAAACCAGTCAATCCGAAAGGAAACCCTGAATATTCATTGGAAGGACTGAAGCTGCAATACTTTGACCGCCTGATGCAAAGAGCCAACTCATTGGAAATAACCCTGATGCTGGGAAAAACTGAAGGCAAAAGAAGAAGAGGGTGATAGAGGATGAAATGGTTGGATGGTATCACTGACTCAGTGGACTTGAGTTTGAGCGAACTCCAGGAGATAGCAAAGGATAGGGAAGCCTTGTGTGCTACAGTTCATAGAGTCTCAAAGAGTTGGACAGGACTTAGCGACTGAACAACAACAAATAGTGCTAATTAATTTCATTTATAGTGCCCAGTCTTATTGCAGTAATAAGAAATGGCAATGAGGGAAAAGCTTCTTCCTCTGAAAACAGAGGCAAAGATAACTTATTTTATTGTCAGGAAAAAGAAAGTTTAAAATTAAAGAACTGAGGTTTGTATGTACAACATTGTAGATTGCTCCTTAAAGTTCTAGATCAACAGATGTTGCACTTATAAAAATGGACACCCAAGTTTGATCCTCCTATTGAGAAAAACTCCATAATTACGTTCAGACATGAAGTGAAATTCTGAGTTAAATTTTTTTTTTGACAGGTGGCTCTGCATCAGGCACTGGCAACTGGTTATACTGGAGACAGACTGGGAGGCTAGAGGAGGAAGAAGGGACTTACTTGCTCCTTTAACTTAATGGCTGGACAGTTAGCATCTCAACAGCAACACTGCTCCCTGCAATGACACTAACATTCAGTAACAGCAACTGTTGGCAGCTTGCAGTTTTTCCATACAACTAGAACCAGCCTTATTAGCCCCTTGAAGACATCAGCACCAGCTCACTGGTGCCCCACTTTATATGCCTGAGTCTCAGCTTTAAGTTTTCATAATTCCTTAGACTATTGTTTTCCATTTGTCCCCTCTATTAGAGGTGGCAGCTGCTTCCTAGAGTTATTACATCTCTGTTCCTTCAGAGCCTCCCTTCTGTCCTTCAGTTTTCTAATATAATTGCCCATTGTTTATATTAAACTTTCTTTGTTAAATGCTTGATATAGTTTCCATCCCCTGTTTGAACCTTTACTGGTATAGAAACTGATGTGCCTCTAATAATTTTAAAACTTAAGTTACATTTCTCAACTTTCTCTTGATATATTAATAAACTCTAGCAATGTCTGTGATATATATAAATTTAGATGTGTATACACACACAAAATCTATGGCATCAATCATTTTACAAATATAGGAAATGGAAGAGTTAATAACTAGGATGTTTTAAATATTTTTCCCTGAAAATGGGATGACTGGTTATATGATGACAAATCGTATTTTTATTACTTTTTTCTTTCTTATAAGTTTTACTTGAGGAATAATTAGCAAAATTTTATTAGTAGGTGTGGCAAATCTGGGACTTCCCAAGGCACTAGTAAAGAACCTGCCTGCCACAATCGGAGATGTGAGATGCCAGTTTGATCCCTGAGTTTGGAAGATTCCCTGGGGGAGGGCATGGCAACTCTGTCCTCTCCTTGCCTGGAGAATCTCCCATGGACAGAGAAGCCTAGTGGGCTACAGTCCATAGGGTCCTGAAGAGTTGGACATACCTGAAGTGAGTTTGCATGATATGGCATGTGGAAAACCTATGCTGTAATTATCTATAAAAGAAATTGCTGGATATGTAAATATAATGCTTGTCTCATGTATACACGCATCCTAGGTAATTAAAAATGAGCATACCTTGGGCAAACTATGGAGGTAAACTCATGGCCATTAAGGTAAAGCTTAATTAAATTCTAATCAATTTAAATTACAAGTTAAAACAGCATTCAGCTGCCTCAAACTTCTATGAAAACACATTCATATTATTTATAAAGCCAAACGGTCTATAAAACTATTGGCATTTCTTCTACATTATTTTGCTCAGAGTGTTTCCATTCTTCACTTGATTTATCCATTTGGAAGTTTTGTTTGATTCCATGAAATAAAGTGAAAAAAGTCAACAGAAACAAATTCAGTTTGAATATTGAGACTAGAAATTCTTGTTTGTTGTGATCTATAGCCTTACTAAGTATTTAAAATAGTGACTTGTAAAGTGCAGACTATTTTTGCTTTTCCATAAAGAAGTTTTATATATTATAAATATTCTACTACAGTCTACTGTTGTTGTTTAGTTGCTAAGTCATGTCTGACTCTTTGTGATCCCATGGATTGTAGCCTACCAGGCTCCTCTGTCCATGGAATTCTCTAGGCAAGAATACTGGAGTGGGTTGCCATTCCCTTCTCCAGGGGATCTTCCCGACCCAGGGACTGAACACTGTCTCTTACATTACAGTCATATTCTTTACCATCTGATCTACCGGGGAAGCCCTAATACAGTCTATGGATGGCTGAATTTATGAAATCTATAAAGACTACTTGACATACTGCTTCAAATATTAGATAGTTAAAACAATGCAAACAACGCTATTATTTCCTGATGAATCCTCTGAATCTTTAAAAGCAATACATCTTTTTCTTAATTAAAAAAATTTTTTTTACACTATAAATATTTTTATTGCTGTTATTTAGGTGTTTTGTTTTTTAAAATGCATGTTTTGTTCTTGTATCCAGAATTTGAATCACCTGTAGTTTAGAGCTATCTCTGTCACTAACTGGTACATTAAACTGCTCAAAGAGTTGAACATACTCTTAAAATGATTTCATTGTTATGCCTTAAACTCTAGAGAATGAATACTGGCTAATTTTAGGTACAGAGCCAAAAAGACTTTCTTTTTTGTAAATTTATTTTTAAAAAAATTTAAAATATTATTATTTTATTATTATTTTTTTACATTATTGTATTGGTTTTGCTGTTTATAATAGCCAGGACATGGAAGTAACCTAGATGTCCATCTGCAGACGAATGGATAAGAAAGCTGCGGTATATATACACAATGGAGAATTACTCAGCAATTAAAACTAATACATTTGAGTCAGTTCTAATGAGGTGGATGAAACTGGAGCCTATTATACAGAGTGAAGTAGGCCAGAAAGAAAAACGCCAATACAGTATACTAATGCATATATATTGAATTGAGAAAGATGATAACGATAACCCTGTATACGAGACAGAAAAAGAGACACAGATATACAGAACAGTCTTTTGGACTCTGTGGGAGAGGGTGAGGGTGGGATGATTTGGAAGAACGGCATTGAAACATGTATATTATCATATGTGAAATGAATTGCCAGTCCAGGTTCAATGCATGATACAGAAAGACTTTTTTTAAGGACATGAAATGCATATTTTAGAATTACCCTTTATCTGATTACTTTTCCAGGAAAAAAGCTTACAAAATAGTTAATAAAATGTTTATTCAAAATCACTTACTTCAAAATCACTCATATACGTATTTAATCCAGATTTTAGCAGAAGAGACAGAAGATAAAGATAAAAGGCAATATTTGAGAAGATAAAGACTGTTAATCTTCCAAAATGGGTGAAAAAAATGAACCCACAGATAAAGTACACAAGAATAATGTATACCAACCTCATGCATGAGCATAGATGTAAAAAAAATTCTCAAGATTGAACTGAATATAGTTTATACAGAAAGTCATGATCATGTTGGATGTATTTCAGAGATGCAAAGGTGGTTTTCACTAGAAATTCTATGTAATTTATGGCATTAACAGTTTAAAGAAGAAACAATATTATTTGAATAAATTCAGAAACAGCATTTTATAGAGTTTGGCAAAGCCTTATAATAAATTCTCTTAGAAATAGGAAGATATGTTTGAACCTAATAAAAAGTATCTATCTAAAACTAATGTTAAAGAGCAATTTTAATAATAAACATCAAATGTATTTCAATTAAAATCAAGAATCAATGACACTTTCTTCTAGTCAACTATTCAGATTAGTGACTAAACCATCACTAAAGAAATCCACAGACAAATCAGAAATCACTTTAGAAATCCCTAAAGAATCTACAAATTATTCATATTATTAAAAGAGTTTGGCAAGTACCTAGATATAAGTAAAAATGCAAGAATCAAGTGGATTACTACAGGCTGCAACAAAATACTTGGAGACTATATATATTTTCTAAAGTGCATTTATAACTACAACAAAAAAATAAGGCACAAAGGAGTAAACTAATTAGAAATATATAGAAACTTTTTAAAAAAAACTACAAAATTATACTGAATGATACAAAAATAGACAAGTGGAGGTGTGTCATGTTGATGCATAAAAATTCAGTATCATAAAATATCAATTTTCTATTTTTAGTCCAATCAAAATTGATTTATAGAATCCATTTCTAATCAGATTCTGATAATGTTTTTTTCCCTTTTGAGAAACCTGAAAAACTTTTTCTAAAATTCAAGTACCTAAAATGTCCAAGTGCCTAAGTTGGAGACACTTGTCTTATCAGATATCAAAAATTTATTGTTTGTGCTAATTAAGACATTGGATTTAGCACCAAGATAGTAATTGGATTTAGCACCAAGATAGTAAGAGCGATCAATGAAGAAAGTAACATATTAATGTATAGAAATCATATTTTATTAATAGGATTTCATAGTCAGGTGTAAAGAATAACTAAGTAAATGTTGTTTGAGAAATTCAATATCTGTTAAGAAAAAATGTATGCAATATAAAACATTAAGCCTGGGTGGAAATAAATTTGACTATGAATAATGAAATCCTTATTTTTAAAAGAAGAAAACATAAAAAGATCTATTTGATTTCGAGGAACCAAGTACTTCTTAAGTAAGATACAGGATATTCTAGACATAAAAATTATACATTTTATTATGTTTCAGTTAAGAACTTCTGGTCATCAAAAGATATTATGAAGAAAATAAAATGACCCTGCAGAGACTCAGGGGAGATATCTGTAGTACACATAACCAACAAAGGATTAATATCTAGAATATATAAAAGATCCCTGGATATCTACAAGAAAAAGACAACTAACAGAAGATGGCCCAAGAATATATAAACAGGCATTTCACAGAAGAGGAAACACAAACTACCACTAACTTAGGGAAAAATTTTAATCACATTAGAAATCAGAGATATGCAAATTAATATCATAATAAGAAGCAAAAGTAACAAAATCTGACAGTCATGTATAGAAGAAGATACAAAGCTTGGGAACTCTTACACATTGCTGGTGAATAAGTAAAACTGTTTTGAAACGAAAAAACTAAAACTATTTTTTAAATTGAGTATATGCACAATCCAGGACCAAGAAATTTCACTTGTAAACATATGTCTTACATCAACTCTTGTACATGTGTATTTATAAAAATATTCATCACAGCAACATAATGGATTACTAACAAGGACCTACTGTATAGCACAGGGAACTCTGCTCTGTGTTATGTAACAACTTAAATGGGAAAAGAATTTGAACAAGAATAGATACATGCATATGAGTAACTGAATCACTTTGCTGTATGATGGTGGTTTAGTCACCAAGTCGTGTCTGATTCATGCAGCCCCATGGACTGTAGCCTGCCAGGATTTTCTGTCCCTGGGATTTCCCAGGCAAGAATATTGGAGTGGGTTGCCATTTCCTTCTCCACGGGATCTTCCCCAGCCGGGGGACTGAACCTATGTCTCCTGCATTGCAGGTTGGTCTCCTGCGCGGTGGGCAGATTCTTTACTGCTGAGGCACCAGAGAGAAACTAACACAACATTGTTAATCAACTATGCTCCAATACAAAATAAAAAGCTAAAAGAAGTAACAAAAATGATTGTACATGAAAAAATAAAGGGTAAATAAAGTTGTAGTATAGTCATATTTTTAGAAAGCTTGAGAACAAGCCAAGTGAAACAATATAATGTTGTAAATATATGCAAATGTATGGAATGTGAAATAAAATTCAGAACTGGTGATTTTCTAGTTCATAAGAATATAGTGATAGGTTCACAAGGATATATTTTATTCTGTTTTCTAACTTAAACATATATGACATATATTATTTTAAACCTATAAAATTTGATATAATAAAATTTTAAGCTTCTTTAATTTTATAATTTTCTCTTAAATTTAAGTTTTAATTCACTATTTGTTTCATGGCTATTATTTAACAGTCTTCCTAATTCAGCTGCAGAGAAAGCTCATGATAATATCTATAAAGACCCTAGTTGTTTCAATTTGATAATCATGACTGAATACAGAAATAGAGTATATACTATCATTTCAATATAGTAAATAGAAATATCTCTCTCTATAAAACATAAAAAATATATATGTCACAGTTACAGTAAAATTTCAAAGTTCATTTCTCTGCCCTCCATCCTGTTTGGATCTGACCTCCCATATCAAGATCCTCTTTCCCAAGTATTCCTTGTAGGAGTCCCTTGTGGTGGTGGGTGGGGGCGCAGAGTGGTGGGCCAAAAGAAGAGAAACTTTCACATAATAGGAGATGCTACTTCAATGCCCACTGTAATCTCTATGTTCATCTCCCACTGTCCTTTGCCACTTTGTGGTCAGTGGTTTGTCACCCAGGCTGCTGCCTGCCACATTTTAATTCCTGAACTCTAAGCTACACACAGACCCTTTTCCAGTCTGCTGTTAGCCTCCTCTGAGCCGAACAAATTTCTCTTTCTGGTTGGCAAAAAGCTTTCTATTTTGCTTCTTATGACTAACTCTTTTGATGAAGGTTCTCATAGCAGAGCTGTCGAGGGCTCTACTGACATTTTCCTGTGTGTCTCAGTCTCTCCTTTGTAAGGCAGAGTCAGGTGAAGAAAGGAAGTGAAGGAGCAGGAAGCTGGAGCTAGATTTGAGGGATGGTCAGCCATGACCTCACACTGTTACTGAAGCCATCCTGTCTCCTCCAGGCTCTGCTATTCAGTCTGGTCCATTTGTCAGTATTCTTGCTGATGGTGATTTACTTTGAGGGCTTCATTATTCCCTCTACCAGTTCAGAAGCAGTAACAATTCTTAGTTTATGGGATAAATCTCTATATTCCTGAAATATACTACCATACAGCTTCTGGGCCCCATGATAATCACTTAATCTGTTTTAGCATCCTTGACCGTTGTTTGACATTAATATGTTATTAATTATTGTGACAGTGTGAAGACTGTACTACCTAGGGTATACCAAAGGGTTTAAGGATTGATACTATCCAACTCCACACATCAACCTAACAGTGTACCATTTCTGATCAGGCCCCAAGTAATATTCATTTGATCTCATAAAAAAGAAATTGGGAGAGGGGAAAAAGATATAACAAAACTATTAATAATGATTACACAAGTGGATGAAATCACAGATTACTTATATTATCATTTTTATACTTTTATCAATTTTTAAATGAACATTTATTTAATTTTTATATTGATTAAAAAGCTGTAAAAGATATCTTTGGGAAAAAGAAGCTTTAGAAATCTATTATGTTTCAGAACTGTGTCCAGAATCTTCTAGAGTTTACTGCTATTAGAAGCATAATTTCTTTTGTGTAGAATCTTTTATTACTACAAAAGCATCCATAAGTAGGCACTTCTAGTTCAAACCTTATGCAGGATATGTACATTGCTTCTCTAGCAAGCAGACATCTGTTCTCTTCATTAGGCTTTCCCATTCTTTCTTTTTTTACTTACTGCCATCCCTCCACATCTTTACTGTGTCACAAAATGAATCATCTAATAATCTTCTATGTGTCGGTGTTTAGCTACAGAGTGGAATTTAATTCCTTTTCCTCCATGTGATATTGCTTCTAGAGGTCTCTTATCAGAGCAAATTCTCTTAATTTCACATTAAAAATTGTTACTGTCAGAGAAACAACAGCTACTCCCACATGTATGATTAATGAAAGTCAAATATTTGACTAAAAGTAAATAATATTAGCGATATGAAGTTCTAGGTGATACTCCCATCCCCCTACCCCGCCAAATAACTGAGTATTATCAAATAAAGTACCCCAGCACAAATGCAAAATAAAATGTTTAAGAGACCTACTTTATGACAAGTGGGAATATTGGGAGTTCAAAAGTAAAAGATCTTTTTGCTCAGATGATTTCTTAGACATCATAAAGCAGAAGGTAAAATATATGTATTTAACATTTACTTTTAGTAAGCTTAATTTCAAAAAATAAAAAACATGTCTTATTCATCTTTGTTGATGCAAATATTTATGGTAAAACATTGGTTCACAAAGTATCCATACAAAAGGCTGGCAAAATGCTATACTGGACAGAACTGAAATTCATTTGAAACACACATTGTTTATTATAGATTCTCTCACATGAAATTCTCTCAAAAAGTCTATGTGATAGGCTTGATACCCTTATTTTATTGAAGAGGAAGCTGAGGATAGAGAGCAAGTTACAGACCTATAGGTACCCAGCTAACCAGTGATGAAAGTTAAACCTCAGTCATCTGAATCCATTGTACATGTTCTTTCAACTACTAGGCTAAGTTATATGTCATGGGCAGAACCTACTTTCTTAAAAACTAATTTAAAACTAGTATAAACTAGTTTTGCTACTGTTATGCACTACCATTACCATTCTCTCTACTTAAATTAATAAACACTTCCCTTAAAAATACCAGAGGTGTGTTATACTAGGTACCAGGTCCTCTTGACATATGTGTTAAGGCCACCTTGCCAGCTGCCCTATAACAAAGTTGCTGCTGCTGCTGTGGCTGCTAAGTCACTTCAGTCGTATCTGACTCTGTGTGACCCCATAGACGGCAGCCCATCAGGCTCCCCCATCCCTGGGATTCTCCAGGCAAGAACACTGGAGTGGGTTGTCATTGCCTTCTCCAATGCATGAACGTGAAAAGTGAAAGTGAAGTCATTCAGTCGTGTCTGACTTGTAGTGACCCCATGGACTGCAGCCTACCAGGCTCCTCCGTCCATGGGATTTTCCAGTCAAGAGTACTAGAGTGGGGTGCCATTGCCTTCTCCAATAACAATGTTAGGTGCATCCAAAGCAGAGCAAGCTTGGCAGTGCATTGTAGCAGGCAAAGGAAGCTCTGAAATTTATTTTTTATCTGACCGTTTTCAGTTTGCATGTCATATGGATTCTCCGAGCCTGTAGACTTGGTTTAGGGCCACTAGTTGTATTGTGACTGGAGAGGATTCCTTCACAACAGAACTCAGGGACAGACTGCCAAACATGGTACTGGAGGGAAGACAGGGCAGGGACTCACACACGCACATGCAATGACAGTGATGGCACCTTCAGCAGGAGGGAGGTGGCCAACGCTACCAGGGGGTTACCGCCTGAGCCCAAAAAACTGACTGCAGGTTCAGAACTGCAGACTGGGCATAGAAGGTAGTATCAGCGGCAGACATCAGCCGCAGAGGCCAACATTTCTGAAAACCAGTCTGAGGCCAGAGAGTCTCTTTCCCTCAAGTTAGAAAGACATGTACATTCCTTTGCACTCACCCAAATTCCATCTTAAGGAGACATGCAGAGAAAGGCAAGAGATGACAGAGCATTTCTCTGCAAGAAAGACAAACACAACCTAAAGGGACCATGTAACTTCTAAAATAAGATTAAACTTCTAATCACAGAGGAATAAAAGTCAGTTTTTAGCCTCAATAAACTGGATAAAGGCTGGAATAATGCCCAAATAAGTTATGGTCAAAGTTCAGTCCAGTTTAGTTCAGTTGCTCAGTCGTGTCTGACTCTTTGCGACCCCATGGACTGCAGCACGCCAGGCCTCCCTGTCCATCACCAACCCCAGAGTTTACCCAAACTCATGTCCATTGAGTTGATGATGCCATCCGGCCATCTCATCCTCTGTCATTCCCTTCTCTCACCTTCAATTATTTCCAGCATCAGGGTCTTTTCAAATGAGCCAGCTCTTCGCATCAGCTGGCCAAAGTATTGGAGGTTCAGCTTCAACATCAGTCCTTCCAATGAACACCCAGGACTGATCTCCTATAGGATGGACTGGTTGGATCTCCTTGCAGTCCAAGGGAATCTCAAGGGTCTTCTCCAACAGTTCAAAAGCATCAATTCTTTGGCACCCAGCTTTCTTTATAGTCCAACTCTCACATCCATACATGACTACTGGAAAAACCATAGCCTTGACTATAAGGACCTTTGTTGGCAAAGTAACGTCTCTGCTTTTTAACATGCTGACTACGTTGGTCATAACTTTTCTTCCAAGGAGTGTCTTTTAATTTCATGGTTGCAGTCACCATCCATAGTGATTTTGGAGCCCCCCAAAATAAAATCTGTCACTCTTTCCATTGTTTCCCTATCTATTAGAAATGATGGGATCAGATGTCATGATCTTAGTTTTCTCAATGTTGAGTTTTAAGCCAACTTTTTCACTCTTCTCTTTCACTTTCATCAAGAGGCTCTTTAGTTCTTTTACACTTTCTGCCATGAGGGTGGTGTTATCTGCATATCTGAGGTTATTGATGTTGCTCCCAGCAATCTTGATTCCAGCTTGTGCTTCATCCAGCCCAGCATTTCGGATGACGTATTCTGCTTATAAGTTAAATAAGCAGGGTGACAATAGAACTCCTTTCGCTATTTGGAACCAGTCTGTTGTTCCATGTCCAGTTCTAACTGCTGCTTCTTGACCTGCATAGAGATTTCTCAGGAGGCAGGTCAGGTGGTCTGGTATTTCCATCTCTTGAAGAATTTTCCACAGTTTGTTGTGATCCACACAGTCAAATATGCTACTGGAGATCAGTGGAGAAATAACTCCAGAAAGAATGAAGGGATGGAGCCAAAGCAAAAACAACACCCAGTTGTGGATGTGACTGGTGATAAGAGCAAGATTCGATGCTGTAAACAACATTGCATAGGAACCTGGAATGTTAGATCCATGAATCAAGGTAAATTGAAAGTGGTCAAACAGGAGATGGCAAGAGTGATCATAAACATTCTAGGAATCAGCAAACTAAGATGGACTGGAATGGGTGAATTTAACTCTGATGACCATTATAAATACTACTGTGGGCAGGAATCCCTTAGAAGAAATGGAGTAGCCATAAAAGTCAACAAAAGAGTCCAAAATGCAGTACTTGAATGTAATATCAAAAACGACAGAATAATCTATGTTTGTTTCCAAGGCAAACCATTCAATATCACGTAATCCAAGTCTATGCCCCAATCAGTAACGCTGAAGAAGCTGAAGTTCTATGGATCTATGAAGACTTACAAGACCTTTTAGAAATAACACCCAAAAATGATGTCCTCTTCATTATAGGGGACTGGAATGCAGAAGTAGGAAGTCAAGAAACATCTGGAGTAACAGGCAAATTTGGCCTTGGAGTACAGAATTAAGCAGCGCAAAGGCTAACAGAGTTCTGCCAAGAGAATGCACTGGTCATAACAAACACCCTCTTCCAACAACACAAGAGAAAACTCTACACATGGACATCACCAGAAGGTCAACACCAAAATCAGATTGATTATATCCTTTGCAGCCAAAAATGGAGAAACTCTATACAGTCAGCAAACACAAGACCAGGAGCAGACTTTGGCTCAGATCATGAACTCCTCATTGGCAAATTCAGAATTAAATTGAAGAAAGTGGGGAAAGCCACTAGATCATTCAGGTATGACCTAAATCAAATTTCTTTTGACTATATTGTGGAATGAGAAATAGATTTAATGGACTAGATCTGATAGACAGAGTGCCTGATGAATTATGGATGGAGGTTCGAGACATCATACAGGAGACAGGGATCAAGACCATCCCCAAGAAAAAGAAATGTAAAAAAGCAGAATGGCTGTCTGAGGAGGCCTTACAAATAGCTGTGAAAAGAAGGGAAGGAAAAGGCAAAGGAGAAAAGGAAAGATATACCCATTTGAATGCAGAGTTCCAAAGAATAGCAAGGAGAGATAAGAAAGCCTTCCTCAGCAATCAATGCAAAGAAATAGAGGAAAACAACAGAATGGGAAAGACCAGAGATCTCTTCATAAAAATTAGAGATACCAAGGGAAAATTTCATGTAAAGATGGGCTCAATAAAGGACAGAAATGGTATGGA
The DNA here is from genome assembly GCF_049115385.1 of Moschus berezovskii. Classification (NCBI taxonomy): domain Eukaryota; kingdom Metazoa; phylum Chordata; class Mammalia; order Artiodactyla; family Moschidae; genus Moschus; species Moschus berezovskii. The sequence goes on along the minus strand of NC_142463.1, from coordinate 46,360,903 downwards.
TCTAACAGAAGCAGAAGATATTAAGAAGGGGTGGCAAGAATACACAGAAAACTGTACAAAAAAGATCTTCACAACCCAGATAATCACAAACGTGTGATCACTCACACTCACCTAGAGCCGGATATCCTGGAATGTGAAGTCAGGTGGGCCATAGGAACCATCACTACAAACAAAGCTAGTGGAGGTGATGGAATTCCAATTGAGCTATTTCAAACCCTAAAAGATGATGCTGTGAAAGTGCTGCACTCAATATGTCAACAAATTTGGAAAACTCAGCAGTGGCCACAGGACTGGAAAAGGTCAGTTTTCATTCCAATCCCAAAGAAAGGCAATGCCAAAGAATGATCAAACTACCTCACAATTGCACTCATCTCACACACTAGTAAAGTCATGCTCAAAATTCTCCAAGCCAGGCTTCAGCAATATGTGAACCGTGAAATTCCAGATGTTCAAGCAGGTTTTAGAAAAGGCAGAGGCACCAGAGATCAAATTGCCAACATCTCCTGGATCATGGAGAAAGCAAGAGAGTTCCAGAAAAATATCTATTTCTGCTTTATTGACTATGCTTAACCCTTTGAATCACAATAAACTGTGGAAAATTCTGAAAGAGATGGGAATACCAGACCACCTGACCTGCCCATTGAGAAACCTGTATACAGGTTAGGAATCAACAGTTAGAACTGGACATGGAACAACAGACTGGTTCCAAACAGGAAAAGGAGTACGTCAAAGCTGTATATTGTCACCCTACTTATTTACTTATATGCAGAGTACATCATGAGAAACACTGGGCTGGTAGAAGCACAAGCTGGAATCGAGATTGCCAGGAGAAATATCAATAACCTCGGATATGCAGATGACACCACCCTTATGGCAGAAAGTGAAGAAGAACTAAAGAGCCTCTTGATGAAAATGAAAGACGAGAGTGAAAAGGTTGTCTTAAAGCTCAACATTCAGAAAACAAAGATCATGGCATCCAGTCCCATCACTTCATGGCAAATATATGGGGAAAGAGTGGAAACAGTGGCTGACTTTTTTGTCTGCGCTCCAAAATCACTGCGGATGCTGATTGCAGCCATGAAATTAAAAGACGCTTGATCCTTGGAAGGAAAGTTATGACCAACCTAGATAGCATATTACGAAGCAGAGACATTACTTTGCCAACAAAGGTCCGTCTAGTCAAGGCTATGGTTTTTCCAGTAGTCATGTATGTATGTGAGAGTTGGACCATAAAGAAAGCTGAGCACCGAAGAATTGATGCTTCTGAACTGTTTTGTTGGAGAGGATCTTGAGTCCCGTGGACTGCAAGGAGATCCAACCCGTCCATCCTAAAGGAGATCAGTCCTGGGTGTTCACTGGAGGGACTGATGTTGAAGCTGAAACTCTAATACTTTGGCCACCTGATGCAAAGAGCTGACACATTTGAAAAGACCCTGATGCTGGGAAAGATTGAGGGCAGGAGGAGAAGGGGACAACAGAGGATGGCATCACTGACACAATGGACATGGGTTTGGGTGGACTCCGGGAGTTGGTGATGGACAGGGAGGTCTGACATGGTGCAGTTCAAGGGTTGCAAAGAGTTGGATATGACTGAGTGTCTGAACCGAACCGAACTGAACACAGTCAAAGGCTTTGGCATAGTCAATAAAGCAAAATTAGATGTTTTTCTGGAACTCTCTTGCTTTTTGCATGGTCCAACAGATGTTGGCAATTTCTTCTCTGGTTCCTCTCCCTTTTCTAAATCCAGCTTAAACATCTGGAAGTTCATGGTTCACATAACGTTGAAGCCTGGCTTGGAGAATTTTGAGCATTACTTTGCTAGCATGTGAGATGACTGCAATTGTGCAGTAGTTTGAATATTCTTTGGCATTGCCTTTCTTTGGGATTGGAATGAAAACTTAACTTTTCAAGACCTGTGGCCACTGCTGATTTTTCTAGATTTGCTGGCATATTGAGTGCAGCACTTTCATAGCATCATCTTGAGGATTTGAAAGAGCTCAGGTTGAATTCCATCACCTCTACTAGTTTTGTTCATAGTGATGCTTCCTAAGGCCCACTTAACTTCACATCCCAGGATGTCTGGAATCCAGGCCATGGAATCCAGGATGTCTTGACTCCAGGCCAGAAACTGGCTTGGGTAGCCTTTCCCTTCTCCAAGGAATTTCCTTCCCAATCCTGGGATGGAACCCAGGTCTCCCACATTGCAGGTGGATTCTTTACCAGCTGAGCCACAAGGGAAGCCCAAGAATACTGGAGTGGGTAGCCTATCCCTTCTCCAGTGGTCTTATGACCCAGGCATCGAACTGGGGTCTCCTGCATTGCAGGCAGATTCTTTACCAACTGAGCTATGAGGAAAGTCCTGTTCAACCATATAAAAGATATGTAAATCAGTGACCACTTTCAGCTTGTTTCTATAAAGTTAATATGGTACCATGGCAAATCAGGATTAAATGAGGCAACATATGTAACACACTGAACATGGTGCCTGCTACATAGCTGGTGCTCAAAACTGACAAATTGCATCTGCCTATCTATTTATTCTACCCTTTTAAAAAAAGTTAATCCTAATATTATTCAGTTACCTGTAGTTTACTATATAGCTAGATAATCACTTTAATTTCAGATTTTATTTTTTTTTATATTTAGCAAATGTAAACGTGCACTTGATTTAATACCTGGGGTTACAAAGAGCAACAGAAATAATATCCTGGTGTATATTGGTCAAGTTTAGAAAATGTATTCACTTACCAGTTCACTGAATTCATTATTGCCTAGGTCAAGTCTTTCCAACTGGGCCAGTTTGTGCATTGACCTATAACAGATAGAGAAAAATAATATTGTGAGGCAGTGTATGACAGATTGCTCCAAAAGACGTTTCAGCCACCTTCTTGTCAGATTTATCTGAGTATATTATGCACAGATATGGGGGTATTTTTCAGGGAGAAGTAAATTTCAAGTATACAGGAACATGTTCAAACTGTTGCCTGAAAACCTTTAGTAGCTTACCATGTTTCCAAATGCCAGTCTGTGGATGGAGTACAGGCCTGACTGCTTAATGAAAGTCTGGGAAGCTTGTTAAATATCTGTACCAATACAAGGTACCAGTTGAGGCTCTAACATCCATATTTTTAATAATCCACACAGGTTTGGGAACCAATGGATAAACACAGCTCTTCGTGATTTTAAAATTCCACAGTATGGCCACAATTTCATCATCAATCTTGTCAATTTTTACTTTCTTAAATGAATTTCTGTTATAGACAAACTTTTTTATTTTTATTCAGGTATAGTCAATTTAAAATATCATGTAAGTTTCAGATGGACAAGGTTGTTATTCACAATTTTTAAAGGTTGTAGTTTATTTATAGATATTATAAAATATTGGTTATATTCCTTGAGATGTACTATATACCCTGGTAGCTTATTTTATACATAGCTGCTTGTACTAAAATCCCCTACTCCTAACTTTTGTAATCATTATTTCCTAAGCATAATGGCTTGATGATGTTACAGCTTTGAATAACTGTAAACCTTGGGCAAGAGTTGGTCCCAAAGATTAGAAGTACTCATGAGCATTACATACATAATCAGTATTTATCAAGCCATTTTCAAGTATAACAAACAACATAGGAAGAGGTTGTAGCATTCTTCTGATTTTCAAATTTTTTATCTCCCCACTTACCAGAATGCTATCCTCAAGTCTTGACTATATACAGAAACTCTGGAGGCATTGTTGACTCAAATCTTAAAACAATTTAGTTCCTTCATCTTTAAAATTCATGTAGCCATTACCTTATAGGGTTTTATGAGCAGCAAATTAAATACTACTGTAATTCAGACTCTTTCAGGCACTCAGAAATGCAAAAAAAAAATAAAAAATCTGTGTACTCTTTCTCTACTCAGAAACTATTTTTGAAAGATTATTATGTGCTAGAGAGTCTTCTGGGGTCTGGGGAATAGCACTGTATGAAAAGAAAGAAAAATTACTCCTTGAAAGGACTCTACTTCCAGTGCAGATGATAATGCCAATAAATAAAATGATTAAGTAAAATAAAATAATATACTAGAAGGTTGTAAGTGCTATGAAGAACAGTTAAGCAGAGGAGGATGATAAGAAGAATTCTTATAACAGGATTGCATTTTCTAACAGTGTAATTAGGTCTCAGATTACAGAAGAAGAAATGGGAGTATAGTATACCTTTGTCCTTATGGTAAACACATGTGGGTCTGGGGCCTATTTCCCTGTCTCCACACAGGAGTCTAACTGGTACGACTTCCCCTTACAAATGACTGGTCTAGATGGCATGATCACAACCATAGGTCAGGGAGAAAACGTCAGGACTTGGTTACAGTTTGGGTCACATTCTCCATCAGTTATGCTGACAATTTCATCATCACTTGTCTCAACGAAGTAACCTGCTGATAATTCAGATTCATTTGTAATGTTCACCTAGTTATCTGACGTTCTTAATGAGCAAGTTCTAATGAAATTGGTACTCAATTGTGTTAAATGATGTTTACCAACCTGTGTTCATATTATATATGCAAAAGTGGTAGAAATGTGTAAAATATCCATGACTGTTACTTTTATCATTGCTACTTCTCCTGCCTGTAACATTCTACCCATAAATCTTTGCAAAGCTGGCTCCTTTTGAACTCAGCTCATATGTTTCCTCCTCATATCCCCAAATTAAATCTCCCCTCCCATCTTCAATTTGTATATTGCCCTGTTTCATTTTCTTAACACTTACCACTCAAAGTATTTAACATTTTTATTTTAATATTTAACACTGAAAATTAAAATACTTTTTGTTTACTTCCTAATTATTTCCCTCCTGCCTGATTCAAGCTTCAGGACAGCAAGTAAATTGTCAAGTCATACAAACAGCTTCTCAGTCAGTGTTTGTTTAGTGAGCATGAGTGAATGATTCCTTACCAGTGAGATGTTTGAATTCTAGAAATATTTACAAAGAAAAACCATTCAATTTTTACCAGGCATCTATAATTAATTAACAGTTGCCAAAGAGATATCCTAATAGACCTGATTTAATGAATATTGTAATGAATATACATTAGCTTACTTATTAAGAATTATGCATAATGTTGAAGCTGAATATCTATATCTTGTGTTAAGTTTACTCCTGACATTTCAACTAGCAGGTTTTAAAAATTCTAAATAATAAAAAATACTAAGTGAAATATTTAGGTGAGTTTTTCATTTTTGTTTTTTTTTATATCTCAAATATAGCAACAAAAGGCTAAAAGGAAAGCAGTTTAGGACTTAGAATCAATTCAGACAACCTGGGTTTAAACCCCAATTCTACCTCTCACTAGCTGTTTGACTTTAAACCAAGAAGAATATCTTTGCTTCTCATCTGTAATATGGGAATGATCATAAGAATCGTTACATTATAGGGTTATTCTGATGATTAAAATAAGTTAATAAGTTAAAGCACATAAATAGTGCCTGGCATATGGTAGGTGGTCTTTAAGAGTTAGGTACTGAAAAACTTAGGGAAGAATTTCAGAATTGGAAATATTTTAAGAAATTATTGAGGTCAGAGTTTCCTCAAGTTTTCCTAAGGACTTATGTGTTGCATCATTTAAAAAAAAATTCAGATGGCCAGTTGCTGCTGCTGCTGCTAAGTCACTTCAGTCATGTCCGACTCTGTGTGACCCCATAGACGGAAGCTCACCAGGCTCCCCTGTCCCTGGGATTCTCCAGGCAAGAACACTGGAGTGGGTTGCCATTTCCTTCTCCAATGTGTGAAAGTGAAAAGTGAAAGTGAAGTCGCTCAGTCGTGTCTGACCCTTAGCGACCCCATGGACTGCAGCCTACCAGGCTCCTCCATCCATGGGATTTTCTAGGCGAGAGTACTGGAGTGGCTTGCCGTTGCCTTCTCCGCAGATAGCCAGTACGTTTTGGCAAAGCTTGCTTAAAAATTGTCAAATAGGTTTCTAATCAGCAAGATTTCTCATAAAATACACAAATATTTATTATGATTATTTAACAGATTAATTTTTACTATTTCCCATATATATGATCAGAAACATTTCTCTTTTCTACAGGACATTTCTTAGACTAGGAGGACACTTTAAGTGATTTTTTGCAGATGGCAAAAATTGTGTTCTCCATAGTAGTTCATAAAATCATAGACATATACTTACTGCATGAAAACACAAGCCTGTGTGTTTTCCTATCATGAGTACAGGATTTAAATTTGATCAAATCATCCTCATTTGTCTGCTTGAAACTCTGACCAATTAGGCTCTGCCTCTCAGCTCCCAATATTCACTTCAGGCTCTCCTTGCATTTATTACTATTTTAGACATGTTCTCCTGGTTTGACTTTCACATTCTTCTTTAAAAGACCATGTTGATTTTTGCCACTTGGCCTTATGAACTGCAACCTCCGGAAAAAGGAATGTTCCCTTCTCCTCTGTAGAGGAGACTTGGTGACTTGTTTAAGGTCACACGGAAAGTTAGTGTCAGGGCTAACACAGGATCTCTTTTTCCAGCAGTGGCTAGTCATCTAAATCTGGCCTGAATTATTTGGCTTGACCATTGTTTAAATACGAATGTTTTTAAGAAAAGTATATGCTCTAAAGCTGACTGTAGTCTATGCCAGGGGTCAACAAACGTTTCTCTATTTAAGGCTGGATAAGAAGTGTTTTATGTTCTGTGGGCCATAATGTCTCTGTCTCAATTACTCAATTCTGCCACTGTAGTTTAATGCCATATATGACATGTTAACAAATAGAGAGGATTGTTTTCCAGTAAAGTTTTATTTATAAAAAAGGGGTCACCAAGTTTGGAACATAAGCCATAATTTTCCAACCCCTGGTCTACATCAGTCTAGATAGCTCCATGTGTTTATGATATAAGCCTGGTCCCTAAGAAATATCTAAGTCTTCAAAACTTGATATAACAGATAAATTAAGGACTGGAAATATTTATTATTAGATAATTGCCACTAGATAACTATATTTATATACTATTTGAAATTCTTATTCTTAGGGTACATGTTACTGGAATCTAGGAGCATTTGTTCTTAATAGTGTCATTTGGTTGCACTTATGAAAATTAAATACTTACTAGAATGCTATTACTTTATAGCATTTATCCGATTGCAAGTCTGGTAAAAGATTCCAGTTAGAGCAATTATGGGAAATAATGCAATATCTTGGTACATCTGTCACTTTGATAAAATTGTTATAATCTGTGATTTGCTTTTTATCAGATTCAGAGGTTTTATCTATTTAAGTGTACAATTACTTCTGAAGCCACATTAATTTGGCAGGATTTTTGTTTCTCCATAAATTCCCAGTTCAGTAACTTGGGTTTGCTGACTCTTGCAAGATTCTGCAAATTTTTGGCATGGGTTTATTCATTTCAGCTTTTAACTTGTCTTTCAAATGTTCTCAGACACTCTCTAATTAGTGGCTATTCATGTCACAAGGATAGGAAAACTCCCCTCAGTTCCTACTGTCTGATGTTTCTCATTGGAACTTAGGGAAAGAATATACTATCTTTCCAGTTTACCTAATCCATCTCCTCTGTTAAATGGACATTTGCATTTTATACTTTGGACATGCCAATTCTACCACACTATTGGATCCTTCTCTTGTTCACAATCTTTCTTTAGATGAACCTTATATTATACATTTTGAGATAAATAATTTCTTATGACACATGTACTGAGGACAAGAAGGCCCAGGAATTGATATTCTTTAAAAATGCAACACTGGCATACCTCATTTATTTTGAAGAAATGTACATTCATTATCTTTACACACCAGAAAAAATGTAAAATCTAGTATCCAATAACATAATTTCTATGATAAAATATTTTCTATAAAAATTCTCCCTTAATGGCCTATACGGGAATAGAATCTTCAAAAAATAATGGATATATGCTTATGTATGACTGATTCACTATGCTGTATACCTGATAATACACAACACTGTAAATCAACTATATTCCAATAAAAATTTAAAAAATTCTTCCTTGATTATTGCTAAATCTTAAGCCAATGTTACAGTTACAATATTTATGTACTCTCCATTATATCCATTCAATTTCCTCCTAGGAAGGGCAACAAAAAGCTAAACTGACTCCTTGGATGTCCCAGAAGGACATGTAACCTCACAAAACATCTATTTGTCGGAGAATATTGAGAAGACTTAATTTTTAATTCAAATTAATCAATTTGCGAGAGCTTCTAATTAAGATATTTCTCCTTATAGTATTTAAATTATTAGAAAAATATTTAAAATATATAATTTATATCAGACTGTCACATATTTTCAGTGTGTCTTTGGGAAATATTTTTTCCTTTTAAATATTCAACATTTAAAAGTTTAAGCTGATTTCTTGATGTCATATTGAAAAATTTTTCTTTCCTATAACTACATATCTCTAATTTAATGCATAGCATGAAAAAATATTCTGTATGAAGAAATAAACTCACAGGTAACTTCTGAAGATGACCTCTAGTTCATATAGTAAGATAAACTTCTCCAGTGAAGTGTAAAATAGCACCTTGTGAACAACAACTAGATATAAGACAATTTCTGCACTGCTCTAATTAGATTGAGGAGAAGGCTGAATTTCATTTCTCTCTCTCTAGTCTTCTTGGGTTTATGACCAGAACCAATAATTCATTCACTCTGAACATGAATTTTCCCACTGACCAAAAATTTTTGTGCATTCCTAACTCATGACAATGCAACAAAGAAAAAATTGTACCACACTTTTTGAACTCTTTCTGGAGGGACGGTGACATATGAGCAGAAACTACAATTATCCCTGTGGATGACCACACTGGAGGAACTGAAGCTCCTAACTTGCACTGAAGCAGTCCAATCAAGAGGTTATGGGAAATATAGTCAACTATGATGTTCATCTGCACTAGAATATGCTGCAACCTACACTGTATGCTCATGAAGAGGTTTCAAATGTTACTGGAAAACACTCAGGCAAAGCTATTTTTAAACTGAGTAGGGACCCTCTGTGTTTTATGAGACCCTTTTCACATACATACACACACATGCACACACACACACAGGCTCATTATTTCTTCCTATTATTTGATGAAAAAATTATAACTTGCCACATTGGGCTTTCTAAATATTCATGTACTTTTAGATAGATCTGGCCTTAGAGTGTTGATATGCTGACTGATGTATAATACAGAAACAACCCTGTGACTAAGATGTCATAGAATTTGAACTTTAGCAGATAAAGACCTTTGAAAATAATCTGCCAAGGTAGCCATGGCTGGTTTCCCAGGAAACTGTCATTTCCTTTCTCTTTCTTCCTTGCCAGCGATATCAGCCTGCATCAGAAACTGGAAATGCCAAAGAGTTTCTAGGCAAACCTCCTCTGCAGCTAAGACATAAGCATATGAGTCAGTTCTGGTTACTAGAACAGAAAGAGCAGGAAAAGATTCTGAGGGAGATCCTAAGAAAAAAATTTCCCCTTGATTTAAAAAGAGGGAGAGAGGCATGAGAACTTCCCCTGTCCCTCTTTCTCCTCTTTTTCTCATGTTTGAATGAAAATGTGAGGTCTGGAGTTGTGGCAGACACTATGAAACCATGAGGCAACAAACCCAAGGATGAGAACCAACATGCTGGGAATAGCACGTAGAAAAATTGAAAAAGCTTTTGGTAAAATCATTAAGCCACTGAAACCAACTCTGGAACTGCTTATTTCAAGGCTTTGTCATGGACAACAAGGTACCTATTACTTAAAAAGCCACTTTTTCAGAATTCTGTTTCTTACTGCCAAAAGCATATTTCTAAATACACTCCTTCTACCAAGCTATTAAGTACCTTTAAGAGTGTCACATGGCTTTTTGGTGGCAGATCTAAAGTAAAAATAGAGATCTTTTAAATCCCAGAAGTGTCTGATATCCCTCTCATTAAAAAAAAAATCCTGATTTATTAATTTGAGTTTTAGGCAAAAGTATTAAAGAAATAAGAAAAATAGTCTTAGCACTTTTGTTCTTGATCAGAAAAGACATTTTTTGACAATACTAAGCTAGTGCAGAAATGAATATTTTACTACTTAAATTAAGTACAAAGGCACTTTTGGGACTTTTAGAGATAATATGCATTTTAAATAATTTAAAAAGAAAAAGAAATTATGTATAAAATTATTTGCATAGATTTTGCAGCTTCAATTGATTTTATTTTTTTTCTTCCACTTTTATTGAGCTATAATTGAAATACAGCACTATATAAGTTTAAAGATGTACAGCAAGATGATTTGACTTATATCATGAAATGATTACCACAATAGGTTTAGTGAACATCCATCATTACATATAGATAACAAAAGAAAAGAAAAAAAAATTTTTTTCCTGTGATGAGAGCTCTTCATATTTACTCTCCTAGTAACTTTTATATAGAATATACAGGTGTGTTAATTACATTCTTCATGTTATACATCACACTCCTAGTACCTATTTACCTTATAATTAGAAAATTTGTATCTTCAACCACCTCCTTGCTTTCTCCCCTCTGGTAACCACAAATCTGATCCCTCTTTCTATGAACTTGCTTGTTAGTTTGTTTTTGAAGTATAATTGACCTACAACACTATGTTAGTTCTTGGTGCACAACATAATGATCTGACATTTCTATACATTAGAAATTGATCACTATGATAAGTCTAGTTACCGTCTGTCACTGTATAAAGATATAACATAATTATTAACTATATTCCTCACGCTGTACATTTCATCCCTGTTATTTATTTTATAACTAGAAGTTTGTACTAACTTCCTTCACCCATTTCACTCATCCCCTTGATGGTTTCCCCTTCCGGCAACCATCTGTTCTCTGTGTCTATGACTGTTTCTGTGTTCTGTTTGCTTGATCCTGTGTTTTGGTTTTCAGATTCCATGTATAAGTGAAATCATATACCATGCATCTTTCTCTGTCTGACTTATTTCATTGATTAATAACATAATATCTTCTAGGTCCAACAATGTTATAAGTACTTTATGTTTTTTTCCTTCCTGAATTTGACTTATCAAAATTCTAGCTTTTCATTTTGACAATTTCATTTTCATCAATTATTCTGTGGATTTTGGTATGATTTCTGATGTTTACAATTTCAACTTTTCACAAACAATGACTGTAGGTCTATATATATTGTTTCATTTACTTTTTATTACTTTATAGTTTCAGAAATAAGGTAAAGATAATATTTTTCAAATCTGTATACCTCTTCACTATTATGTTTGTTATATATTCACAAATTTTTTTCTAAATTCAGCTTCTCCTTAAAATATTTGCTCAGACTCAACTAGATTTTTTTCTTCTATGTATTTACTATGAGAGATTCTTCCCTTAATATTTGAATGCTAAAACCTACATTACTGGAATTTTTTATGGTGTTTATCAATACATAGAAATAACATTTGATTTTATTTAATAATTGGAATGATATATTCTTTCAGCTGTATATGATCACTTAAAATAGCCATTTAAGAACAAATTCACTTAGGATAACTTTTTGATTGGCCTTAAACAGGACTATGACAGAGGATGAGATGGTTGGATGGCATCACTGACTCGATGGACATGGGTTTGGGTGGACTCTGGGAGTTGGTTGGACAGGGAAGCCTGGCGTGCTGCGGTTCATGGGGTTTCAAAGAGTCGAACAAAACTGAGCGACTGAACTGAACTGAAACAAAACAGGACTAATTTTTCCCCCGTGGATATAATTGGGCATAAAGTCTATCATACTAAAATATAACATTCAGTAGTCAGAAGTTGTGAAATAAAATATAATACAATAGCTATTAGAAATAATGGACTGTACAAGAGAAACCAAATAGAACAATGGATACAAATAAACTCCAGATGAGACCATTGTGAAATGTGCCTCATAATGAAGACTCATTTCAATCAAAGAACTGTTAAAGACACCAAATTCTAATACCACTATTTCTTATGGGTAATTATATAAAATCAGTCTTCCTTTTAAAAAGTCATAAATTCAAACAGTGTTTCTCAACGTACTGTCAAAAATTATATTTTGAACTTGAATTTTACTGAGGAAAGATTCACTTTTTGTCAATGTTACAAAACACTTAGCTAAGTGCCCAAAGAGAAAGAAAGGTCTGATACATCATATCATCATTGTCACTGTAGACAAAGTAACGAATTTATTGTCTCTCTTTTGTACTATCCTGAAATTTCACTTTACAAATTCCTTGTAAATTAAGCCTTTTAAATTTATTAAACAAACAATTATTTCATTCATGTAACAAACATCTATTGAACACACATCAGATGCCAGGCTAAGGGCTAGGACTAACACGTGGTAACTGCCTTCAAGTACCTCACAACTTAATGAAATGGATGAAAAAACTTAAAATTAACAATAATAATGACTAATTGGAGGTTTTTCTTATGTGTTAAACAGTAATTCAAGGGTTTATACAACAAACATAGTCCTTGCTCTGATGGAGTTTATATTCTAACAGAAAATTCAGAAGTTCAATGATTTTGAAATTAATGTGCTAATTTATTATGCCTGGGACTCATGTTGCCCAGAAAATGTCAGTGTTGTGAGAACTTGTAATTCAGGAACTGACCCAGAGTTGGCTTCATATCGGATAATATTGGAATGAGGGCTAATGAGATGAAGAGTTCAGCAGACAGAGAAGGCAGAAAGGAAATTTCAAGCAAAGAAAAGGACACAAGCAATAGCATTCTCCAAGGTATTGAAGTATTTGACATGTTTGGGAAATAGAGCAATGTTTTCTCAATAAAACTCTTGGCAACAAGAAGGGACTCCAAGGAGTCCTTTGTTTCCTAACGTTAAAGCCTGAGGAAGACACAGAAAGTTCTTTCTCAAAGCAGTTCACTCATGGGGAAGACTGGTTCAGAGAATCTATGAGGCCACAGTGGGTCATGTTCCCAGAGTCAAACTGGACCTTCACACTGTGAGTGGAGCTCATAGGTCTTGGGGATGGAGAACCATCAATGCCAAAATAAGAAGATGGAGCCCACCACACTTTAAGAAAAGGAAGGATTGATTGTCCCAGTAAAGCTACTAGGAAGAACTTGCCTCTAACATCTTTATCCCCTATTTTGATAAATGCTACCACTACTTTCCTTGTAATCTAAAATAGAAACCTGGAAGCTATTACTAACTTTTCTTCCTCTGCTGCTGCTGCTGCTGCTAAGTTGCTTCAGTTATGTCCGACTCTGTGCGACCCCATAGACAGCAGCTCAGCAGGCTCCCCCGTCCCTGGGATTCTCCAGGCAAGAACACTGGAGTGGGTTGCCATTTCCTTCTCCAATGCATGAAAGTGAAAAGTGAGAGTGAAGTCGCTCAGTCGTGTCCAACTCCTAGCGATCCCATGGACTGCAGCCCACCAGGCTCCTCCGTCCATGGGGTTTTCCAGGCAAGGGTACTGGACTGGGGTGCCATTGCCTTCTCCTTTCTTCCTCTATCACCCTCCAAATCAGTCAGTTTCAAGCATTGGTTTATTCTACTTCTGTTATATGTCTTGAATATATGTTCTCTTTTCATCCTCTCTGCCTGACCCAGAAAAGGCTTCATATCAGATCACATGCTGACAAAGGTCTGTTCAATCAAAGCTATGCTTTTTCCCAGTATTCATGTACAGATGTGAGAAATGGACCATAAGGAAGACTGATTGCTAAAGAATTGATTCTTTTGAATTGTGGTGCTGGAGAAGACTCTTGAGAGTCCCTTGGACTGGAGATTAAAGGAGATTAAAGCAGTCAATCCTGAAGGAAATCAACCCTGAATATTTACTGAAAGGACTGATGCTGAAGCTGAAGCTCCAATACTTCTACCACCTGATGTGAAGAGTTGATTCATTGGGCAAGACCCTGATGCTGGCGGGGAAAGACTGAAGGCAAAAGGAGAAGGGGTGGCAGAGGATGAGATGGTTAGATAACCTCACTGACCCAATGGACATGAATTTAAACAAACTCCGGGAGATAGTGAAGGACAGAGGAGCTTGGCATACTGCAGTCCGCAGGGTCACAAAGAGTGGCACATGACTTAGCCACCAGACAACAATATCAGATGATTAATTAGAATTAGGGTTTAAAAGATGAAGACTCCCTTAGCTGCTTTCACTTGTTAGTTTACTTACTTCTTGGTTTAGCCCCTCTTACTTCATGGGCTATGGTGACCCAGGACTTTGTAACAGCCTCTTTGCTAGTTGCCTTCCTTCAGCTTTCAGCTTCTTCTAATCCATATTTATCACTGTCACAAGAGTAATCCCTCAATTCATGTCATTTCTGGGCACAGAAATCAAATTATTTCAGGAAAAGGTCCAAATTCCTCAACATTGTATTCAAGGAAATTATAATTTGATACCAGTCTATCTTTCTGGTTTTACTATCTATAATCCTGCTATAGATATTATTGTCTACAGCCATTTATAGTATCTTAAATTAGCTACATTCTTTAATGGGAGCCATTCTCTGGTAGATTTAGCTTTGGAGGTCATGAGACTCAATTGAGCCCTTTTAAATATGTCTCAGAAGACTGCAGATTAGAAAATAGAATTGAGAAGAACTGTATTTTTATGAAAGGAAATTATTAGTGAAAATATTGTTATGGTTTTGCCTCTTGAAAAGTATTATGCTATCAAAGGACTATTATAAGAAAAACTATCATAATTTTTGTAGATCAGAAAAAAAAACCCACCAAACCATTTTGGTTTGTATTTAACCAGTATGAAGTCTCTCATGAGAAGCTGAGCAATAGAAAATAATATTTCTAAATCTATGTAAGAGATGTAATATATAACATGATGACTACGGGCAACACTGCTGTATGATATATATGAAAGTAGCTGAGAGGAAATCCTAAGAGTTCTTGTCATAAGGAAACAAATTTCTTCTTTTTTTACTTTTTATTTTTATGCCTCTAAATGAGATGGTTCAGTTCAGTTCAGTTCAATCACTCAGTCGTGTCCAACTCTTTGCGACCCCATGAATCACAGCACACCAAGGCCTCCCTGCCGATCACCAACTCCCAGAGTTTGCTCAAACTCATGTCCATCGAGTCAGTGGTGCGGTAGATGCTAACTAAACTTACTGGAGAAATAATTTCAGTATATATGTTGTTTTTCAGGGCCTCAATCTTTCCCAGCATCAGAGTCTTTTTGCCAATGTGTCGGCTCTTCACATCAGATGGCCAAAGTATTGGAGCTTCAGCTTCAGCATCAGTCCTTGCAATGAATATTCAGGGTTGACTTCATTTAGGATTGACTGGTTTGATCTCCTTACTGTCCAAGGGACTCTCAAGAGTCTCTTCCAGCACCACTATTCAAAAGCATTAATTCTTTGGTCTCAGTCTTCCAACACTCACACCCATACCTGACTACTGGCAAAGCTATGGCTTTGACTATGAGGGTCCTCTTGTGGAACAGAATTGACCGGTACCTTGACCTTGGTCCTCCAACTTCTATAATTATGAGAAATAAATTCCTGTTGCTCAAATCATTCAGTCACAGCAACCTGAGCTGACTAATAATATTCGGAAATTATAGGCTTGGCAATTTTTTAAATAGGATGCCCAACATCTGGCATTTTGGTAATTTCCACTTTAGGAATCTTGGTAGGAGGCAAAACTTACCTATTGAGAAAGGAACAGCAGGCCTGACAGCTGACAGCTGGTAGCCAGCCTAACTCCTACCAACAAACCATGATATTTCCCTGCTGATCATAAGCAATTTCACAAAATTATCAGTTGAGGACTCTTCAGACAATGATACAATAAAACAAAAATAAGTTGACTACAAAATCAAACCTGGATAGAGATCAAAGCAGACCTCGTGCTTCTATCACTATGAGGTGTTACTGCCTCTCTCATGACAACTCCAATTTCTTTCCATTCTTCTGGTCTCATGGGTTAAAAAATGCCCAAATCTCCAATAACTGAATGTCCCACTTTCAGAGAACACCTGATCCAGAAAAGACAAACATGTGCTCAAACCTTCTCCAAAATCACCTAGAAGTCTGTCCTAACTCCCTCTTACTGAGCTATTCCATGGTTCTCCATGGTATGCAGCTTCCCATGCTGCAGCAATTAATAAACCTAATGTTGATGAGTAAGTGTACATGGTGGTTTTTGGCTGTTGGGGATCAGCATCCCTTTTAGAAGCCAGGTATCTTGTTTTCAAGTTTCTCTGGCTGGCATCAGTGAATTGGGTACAGGTAGGGGCTTCACTTTCACACATTGGAGAAGGAAATGGCAACCCACTCCAGTGTTCTTGCCTGGAGAATCCCAGGGACAGGGGAGCCTGGTGGGCTGCCGTCTATGGGGTCACACAGAGTCGGACACGACTGAAGTGACTTAGCAGCAGCAGCAGCAGCAGCAGGGGCTTTACATCAGACACGCGCTTCCTTCTCGCCACAGAAGCTAACTGTGGAGAATTCCTTATGGCTTAAACAACAACAGCGGCAAAAGTAACACTGCAGGGCGATGGTTCAATATTGGTGGTCAGAACCCAGTGCTGGCAGGGTGCAGTACAAACAGTGGCATTCAGCATTCAGTGGTGGCAATAATGATATTACACCACAGTGTTCTTTTTAAAGTTGCTTTTGCCTTTTTTTCTAAGTTTTACTTGTTATACAGTCTGTTCTTTCATTTATCCAGTGTCCTATTATTAAAGTCTTTTTCAGCTTAAATCATACAGAGTGGGTTTCCCTGATGGCTTGCAGTAAAGATTCTGCCTGCCAATTCAGAAGACACAGGTTTGATTCCTGGTTGGGAAAGATCCCATATTCCACAGAGCAAACTAAGCCTGTGTGCCACAACTAGTGAGCCTGTGCTCTATAGACTGGGGGACACAACTACTGAAGCTCATGCTTTGCAACAAGAGAAGCTATTGCAATGAGAAGCCTGCACACTGTAGCTAGAGAGTAGCCTCTGCTAGCAGAAACTAGAGAAAAAGACCTGCATGGTAATAAAGATGCAGCACAGCCAAGCATAAATAAATAAATAAAAATTTAAAATCATACAAAGTTGGTTAAGAATCTGTTGTTCCTGGAACAATATACTACATGGTATCCCCCTATGCAAACTCAAACATTTGATGACTGAAATATAACTACCTAATCACAGATGCTCCTAAGTTCCAGGTCTAAATTTTTCTAATTTTTTGCTGAACTCTTTGGTTACATCATTTGCACTTCCAATTTATCATGTTGAAAACAAAATTAGTCATCTTCCCAGACCTCCATTTCCTGAATATAAGTTGACACTGCTTAAATCAGAAACCCATAACAAGTCACAGGTCCTATGGATTCTACTCTTTCTGAAACCTGTTTCTTCTCATCTCTATATTCACCATCATAGCTCCAGTTCAAATTGTTGTTTGTCCCTTTAATTATTTCCTTAGCATTGTCAACTGGTTATTGTGTCCTCTATAACACTCTCCACTTAGAAGCTGCAGATATCTTTTAAAAATGCAAAAATTATAATGATGTAAAATAAAACTTTTCTTTTGGCTCCCCTTGCCAGAGCAAAGTTGCTTCCAGAATAAAAATTCACATGATACTGGCGTGTTCAGAAATGCTCTTGAGTTTCCAGGATATGTTCTACTTCCAGGATATGTACAGTTGTGCTTCATGGAATGTGTAATGATGTTTAATAGTGACTCTTTTTAGTCTCTATTCTAAACAGGAAGTGATTCTGCTAAAGAAGATTTTATAAACATTTGCCAACCCTGTAAGCACCAAAGCATCAGAGTATAAATAGATCCTATGAAGCATTTATTTGTTCATTTAATATTTGTTAAGCATCTACTATGTATTAGGACTTATTCTACGATATAAGAATGTAGATAGTAAACACTAGACATTAACAAAACTATAAACTTAATTTAACAATTTACAAAACTTAATATTCCGTGATTTTTCATTATGGAGGCCCTGTAGCCAGGGAGGCTTTAACCCATCAAATAAAAAATGAGGTTTGTCAGGGAGCTGGGAAAAGCCAAGCAGCCCTCTTGGATTTCCCATAGGCCTGACTCTGATTTCCAGCTATTTTTCATTTTCCAATTTAGAAGCAGACTGTTGCCATGGTTTAAGGACATTAGGATGGCACAAGTCTAACAGAATTTTTGTATAAGCAGAATGAGCTTTTACATGTCTACAAATCCGACAATTGGATTAATTTCTAAAACTAGCATAGGATCAGGCCTATGGTAGAAAAGCATTTGATTTATATGCAGAGGTCTAAGAAGTCAAGAAAACATTATAAATGATCATACGAATCAGGTCCGGCATCTTGGGCAAGCTGAGACAGTTCCTTGTTACGTGATACTGCTAAAGATTTAATTAAGTTATTAAAAAGGACACTCTAGGTTAGTTTCTAAGGCTTATCTCAGTAACCAATCTTCAGATAAAGGTCAGATGCTCCATAATGTACAATCAGGAGATTAACACCAGGCTATAGTAA
Source organism: Moschus berezovskii (assembly GCF_049115385.1). Classification (NCBI taxonomy): domain Eukaryota; kingdom Metazoa; phylum Chordata; class Mammalia; order Artiodactyla; family Moschidae; genus Moschus; species Moschus berezovskii. Next base: position 46,342,431 of record NC_142463.1, on the reverse strand, counting down.
TTAAACAAATGAAGTCAGGTGACTTGGGGTATACCAGGCTTTATCTAATCTTATTTTACTATTAACTGCTAGCTATGGCTATATATAAATTGGAGAAGGAAATGGTAACCCACTCCAGTATTCTTGCCTGGAGAATCCCATGGACGGAGAAGCCTGGTAGGCTACAGTCCACGGGGTCGCAAAGAGTCGGACACGACTAAGCGACTGAACGGAACGGATGGCTATATTATTTTCTATGTCACTTGTTTCACTGAGCCTGTGATATAATGCTGATATGCAGTTCCATATGAGATCAATAATTGTAATAATGTGACTCTGTGTATGAGAAAAAGCAACAAGAGGGAATATTTTCCTGGACCAGGAGGCTAGTAAGACAGTGGTCCAGAGACTTTTGCTACTTGCAAGGTCTGGTCCAATTTTAGCACACTGAGTGGCCCATCACTTCCCTAGACCTGGGAATGAGCCTTCCCAGCACTGCGGGACACAATGGCCATGAAATGGTGTCACATGGTCAGATATGTGGCTACGAAGGGACCCTGCTGACTGGAAGTTGGTACTTGGCAGTTGCCTCTACAAAGATTACGTCACGACCATTGCAAGCTGCTGATCTTCAACACCCGCTGAAAGAAGTTCAGGGTGAAAATCAGGAATGAGGCACTCTGTGCTCTGAAAAAAACTGGCAGAACAGGCCTTCAGATAGTCAGATCTTTTCAGAAAAAGGTTTTATGAGTTCCAATTCTTGCATCTTCTCATACCTAGAAAAACACTAACGTCATTAATGGTGACATCTGCTTTGGCTATTAAAAAAAATTTTTTTTTACAATTAAAACTCAAAATAGGGTAGCTATGGTTCAGACATCCTGGGAAATAACTATTTCCCAGGTATCCTGAAAAATGATATTATGGGTGTGATTTCAGATTAGACGCTGTGACCTAATGTAAAATTTAATGCTCCTGTAATGCATTTTTGCTTCTGTACTTTGCTTGCTGCTTGTAAAACCAGTTACTCCATTTTAAGATAAGGTTGTTTTTAAGTAAAGATTCCTAAAATTGTTTTTGAGTAAGGATGTATAATGATCCCTGGATCAAACTCTACCCACGGAGGAAGATTCCTCCGTTTGAACAACAGAAAAGGGGGGAATGTAAGAATGGGTTAGCATAAGAACGGCCATCTTAGAGGCCGGAAAAACCATTTTTACTGAGTACGTGACTTGAGGGAAGAAGAACTAGATAAAACCTGGGAGACAAGTTAATCTTAAACACCAAGGATGTGGGCGGCTTCGACACTGAAAATTAGGTAAACAGGTCTGATAAACTTATCTCCTTAAGACCCCAGGAGAGAGATAGGCACAGCTGTGTGTGTGTGTAATAAAAAAATTCCTGTGAGTTAGGTAATTTAGAAATATCATGATTTGAAAATGCTATATAACCCCTTGGCTCTGAGTGCTCGGGGTCCTTGTTGAAACCCGCTGCGTCGGGCGGACACTTGGATCCCAGCTAGCTGGAAATAAACCTCGCTGTGTGTCTTGCATTAAAAAAAATAATAATAATGTAGATAAAAGTAAAACAGATAAAGTCTCTGCCCTGTGGAGCTACCATTTTAATGGGAGAGATGTATGAGAAGGAAATAAACATAAGCATACAATACAGCTGGCATCCCAGGTGGTGCTAGTGGTAAAGAATCTGCCTGACAATGCAGGAGACCTAAGAGACATGGGTTTGATCCCTGGGTTGGGAAGATCCCTTGGAGTACAGCATAGCAACCCACTCCAGTATTCTTGCCTGAGAATCCCCATGGACAGAGAAGCCTGGAGGGCTCCAGTTCATAGGGTTGCAGGGTCGACATGACTGAAGGGACTTAGCACACATGCATAAAGCATACCATGTGGTCAGAGTGCTGTGAAGAAAGGAAAGCAGTGTGAGAATGACTGAGAGTATTTGGAGAGCTGCTATTTCATATAAAATAGTCAGAGAAAGCCACTGTGTAAAGCTAGCATTTTATCAAAGTTCTGAAAGACATAAAGAAATGCAGTGACATAATGTGGTAGATATATAAGTACAGAACACTACACTGTATAAATCATGACTTCTGTGGTTAAATTTGAGCTCTGTCACTTATAAGATCAAATTTGAGCTCTGTCACTTATAAGACTTATAACTTAGGGCAAGATATTTGGTATCGCTGTGCCTCAGTTTTCCCATAAAATGGGAACTATATGAGTATCTATATTATTGGGTTGTACCTCTTAAATAAACTGATAGATGTAAAGTGCTGAAAGCACATGGTAAACACTCAATGACAGAAGTTACTATTGTTTTGAAAAATGTATGCTAAAACAAATAATTGAGGTTGGGAAGAAAAAATTTCACACAATACAATCCATAAGTTATAGACATAATTTAATGCATATTTATAGACATAAAATATTGGGGGAAGCCAAACCTTCAGTAGAAACCAAGTAAGGAAGACTCAGAGGCTAGCCTGTGAGCAGACGCATAGGAAACCACAGAGAAAAACTTCATATCATTCATCTGAGTATTCATCAAATACTTACTACATTTCAAGCAGCATGCCAGATAATAGACATGGAGGTAAGAAAGTTAGACATTATCTCTTTTTTTACTGAAATTTTATAGTATAATAAGAAGACATACAGTAAAATAGAGTGATCACAGTAAAAGGTATAAATGTAATGGTATAGGACATCCAGAGAGGATACAACAGGAATATATAACGAGAATAGTGCAATAAAAAGTACACATGCCAGATAACATAGAAAATCATCTAGACGGAACCCAAACCATTTCATTACCCTCACTTTTATTTTAACTGCTAATCACAGTGTAAGATACCTATAAAAGAGTACATATCAGAAGTATAATGAATCTTCATATACTGAACTGACTCTCACATAATCAATATCAAGATGAAGAAATGAAATGTTTCCAGAGTCCAAAAGCAGCAGTCTCCCTCATGCACCCTTTTAATCATTAACTTACCTCCCAAAAGATAACCACTATTATAATTTCTGATAAATCTTGAGACAGACTAGTTTTGCTTCATGTTGCAGCCTACATAAATTAAAACAAAAATACTCCTTTTTTTTTTATGCCTGACTTCTTTCGTTTCACATTCATACAGAGACTTGTACCTGACTATTCACAGCAGTCTACTTGGAGCAAAAAGCTGGGAGAAAACTTTCAACTCAAATATCCACCAAGAGGTGAAGATAAAGAAATTGTGCTATATTTATACAATGTATACTTTCAGCAACAAAATTTGATAACCATTAAAATGTAGACAAATAAAACAGTAATGATCAATGATTCAAGAAGACAGACCAAACAAGACAATATATTCTAAGATCACATTTTCATAAAATTCTGGAAAATTCAAATAAATCTGTAGCGATACAATGCAGAAGAGTATTTGCCTGGGGGGAGTGGGTAATCAGTGTCATGAGGAAAACTTTTTTTGATGACGGACATGATCATAATCTTGACTGTGGTGATGATTTTGTTGGTGTATACATGTCTCAAAATTTATCGAATTGTTACTTTCAATATGTGCAATTAGATATCAGTTATCCTGGGTGTTCATTGGAAGGACTGATGCTAAAGCTGAAACTGCAATACTTTGGCCACCTCATGTGACGAGTTGACTCACTGGAAAAGACTCTGATGCTAGGAAAGGTTGGGGGTGGGAGGAGAAGGGGACGACCGAGAATGAGATGGCTGGATGGCATCACCGACTCTGTGGACACGAGTTTGAGTGAACTCCGGGAGTTGGTGATGGACAGGGAGGCCTGGCGTGCTGTGATTCATGGGGTCGCAGAGAGTCGGACACGACTGAGCGACTGAACTGAACTGAACTGAACTGATACTTAAATAAGAGCTTCCCAGGTGCTCCCAGGTGCAGTGATTAAAAAAAAAAAATCTGCCTGCCAATGCAGGAAGTACAAGACACACAGTTTCGATTCCCTTGGTTGGGAAGATCCCCTGGAGTAGGAAATGGCAACCCACTCCAGTATTCTTGTCTGGAGAATTCCATGGACAGAGGAGCCTGGCAGGCTACAGTCCATGGGGTCACAGAGTTGGATGCGACTAAGCACACATACCACACGCACACACACACAAAAATACTTAGATAAAGCTGTTTTTATTTATTTTTTAAGATTTGGATACTTTGCTAACAAATGTAAAGCTTTTCTGAACTCAATATGTATTTAAACCTACAAAAATATCATCAGATACCCTCAGAACTTCAATCTAGTTTGAGTGGACTCTACCTTGCTGAGCCATGGTAATTAAGAACAAGGCTTCTGAGTCAGGCTGCAAGGGTTAGAATCTTTCCACCTCACCTTACCAACTTTGTGACATTCGGTAAGTGATTTTTTTATGTGCCCTTACTTATAAAATAAGGATAGTACTAATATTTACTTCAGAGAATTAATATGAAGACAGTATGAGTTAATATAGGTGAACTCAATAAACATAAACAATTATAAAATTTTTATACTTATAAATTTTATATGGTTATAAAATCCGTTCCGTTCCGTCGCTCAGTCGTATCCGACTCTTTGCGAACCCGTGGACTTCTCCTCCATGGGATTTTCCAGGCAAGAACACTGGAGTGGGTTACCGTTTCCTTTGCCAGGGGATCTTCCCGACCTAGGGATCGAACCCGGGTCTCCCGCATTGGAGGCAGACGCTTTAACCTCTGAGCCACCGGGGAAGCCCAAGATAGTACTAATACTTCAGAGAATTAATGTGACGATCGTATGAGTTAATACAGGTGAACTCAATAAATATTAGCAATTATGCTACTTATGAGTTAAATTCTTGTGCCTATATTAGGTAAAATTAAATGTCCAGTATTCCTTGAAAAACTGACTGAACTAAACTTATTTCTCTTTATTTATATAACCATTATGCTGCTGCTGCTAAGTCACTTCAGTCATGTCCGACTCTGTGTGACCCCATAGTACTGGCATACAAAACCTTATTTGAATAGGCTCTACTCTACTTTTCAAACCCTATGTTTTACTATGCACAAGTCAATACATCTAACACAAATGAATCTCCCAGTATTTTGCATAGTTTATCCATTTTCTCAGCTTTAGCACATGAGTTTCCTTGGCAAAAATACCTTTTCTACGGAACCAAAAGCTCAATAAAAGGACTCAATATATCTTTGAAATTCTCAACACATAGTACAGTACCTCAATATATTATGCTGGGTAAGTTTTCCTTGATTCTAATTTTCATTCTCTTACTGAGTTTTCTATAACTAGTGTTAAATACATTTACTTCTTGTTCCTTAAGCTTGGTATTAATGGAATATACCCTTTTGCTCTTCTGTTGGCATTACTAAAGGACAAAATTAGGATGATAGTTTATAGATTGTCATCTCAATGTATCCACATTTATTGCTGCTTTTTAATCCTCCTTATTTCCAAGTCTTTTTTTTTTACAATTATAGATGTCCAAACCTATTGATCTAGAGAAGACTGATGAGAATTACATTCTTTTGCTTTTCCTAAAAATTTTCCAGCTTCTATTTGTTTTCCTAAAGAGTAAATTGTATATCAATCATGTATATCACAGAAACAAGTCTGATTTTAAGCATGATAAATATTTCATTGAAAATTAAATTTAGAAATATCTTAAAGTAACAAAATACTTTAATATTAAAAGCAGCAGCTTCTATATTTACTTACATCAAGGAATACGGAAAGCACATTGTTCAGTAATTACTATAGAAACATCTTGGACTACTTAACAGTGTTTCACAGTAATTACTGTAGAAAAAATTTATATTTCAAAGTTTTACCAATTTTTGCAAAATCCTTCTGCAAAGCATCAACTTATAGTGAAAATTACAATGCTAAACATTTGTCCTCAAGGAGAAATATAATATATAATTGATGTATATTATGTGCTGTGTGATTAATCGCTCAGTCATGTCCAACTCTTGCGACCCCATTGACCGTAGCCTGCCAGGCTCCTCTGTCCATGGGATTCTCCAGGCAAGAATACTGGAATGGGTTGTCATTTGTTTCTCCAGGGCATCTTCCCTACTCAGGAATGGATCTCTTCCTGCATTGCAGGAAAACTCTTTACCGACTGAGCTATGAGGGAAGCCCTAATAAACAACATAAAATTGACACAAAAATCAGTTCACTGCCTGTGGTACAAAGAATATTATTTATATGCTTATATTTATATTTTATAATTATTTTATATTTATACATATATTATTTATATTATACTTATATTATTTATATGGTAGCAAATAACATTAAATTCTTATAACCTGAATTAAAAATATCTTTGATGTTTTCCTTACCAGGTTAATGTGCAGATCAAAAAATTACCATTGAAAGTTTTGAAAAATGTAATGTATGTTGACTGTGTGAGGTATTGGTACCTTTACAGTCTCTTATGTTAGGAAATGCTAAACAAGAAATCAGCTTGTTTAGCTGATTGGAAAGATAAAACTGATAGACACTGAGCCAAAATTTAAAGGAGGAACAAAACCTTACATAATTACAGATAAACTGATACTCTTACAGTCTTTGAAACTCATTGATCATCTGCTTAATTTATCGTTATGAGGACTGAATGGTTAATCTGGGACATCAGAACCCAAAATGTATCCTGATGTAATTTTTAAAATGAAAAACACCTCTGAATAATAGCAATTCTTGTCATATGTGATGCATATCTATAATACAGAAGAGGCATTAATAGGGTATGGTATTTAATCAAGTGCCTTGAAAATAATTCAATTAAGAACATCAGCATAAATAATTTGAAGCTGCTAAAAGTATAATTTAAGCAGAGCTATAATCTGTAGGCAAAACAGTGAAGTCAGTACATTATGGAATACTAGAAAAAGAAATGGGTTTGAATTCAAGTTCTGCCACTTTCTGCTTAATTTCTGAGACACAGTTTCCCAGTTGGTTAAGAAAAGTTACAACACATACCTTACACTGTTAAAAGGTTTAATGAAATAATGTTTGTGGATAAAGAGCCTGGTGTAGCCACTAAATAAATATTAATTCCCTTTCACTGTCAATGAATACAAGATCACCTACAGTTTAAATCAGTTTTGTCTAGATTACCGTTTTATTGTAGGGAAAGACAGACAAAGATTAAGTTGTTAAACATATGATTTCATCTATCTTCAGGTCCATCATAGTGCCAGCCACTCAGAAGAGACTTAAAAATGTGCATAGCACTGTGCTGAAGTACATCATATGCTTTATTTATGGAATGTTGCTCTAACATTTATTTTCTTATTTAAGATTTTAACTCCTGTCTTAAATACCAGCTCTTCCTTGTTACTCACATAATCAAAACTTTTTAGTAGCCATTAGTTAGCCAGGTCCACCTCAATCCACCTTTCTACTTTTACTTCCACTACTCATCTTAATTTATCCAACTGTCAACAAAATTAGGACATTCTATAACTATGCTTTGTACTTTCTGACATCCTTCATTTCCTCTGCAAATATACCACTGCTTTCTTCTCAGTAGTTGAAATATAACTTCCCCTTTAAACCCTAGGTCAGATGTTCTCAAGTATGTTCTCCTTACCTCCCAACAGGAAGTAATCTTATTTTCTCTAAGTATGGGGGGAATTACTTTTTTTTTTCCTTTCTTTTTCATTAGCCACATACCAATTGCAAGCTACTATTTTAGCTACTCTGGAAAGTGAATAAACAACATACACATCTTCAAGAAATCTACAATTTAGAAAAATACAAAAAGTACCTAAATAAATAAGACAGAGAGATAGACATGTAGACCTGATACACTGGAAGATTAAAGTATGGATAGTAAGAAATCAATCAAGTAGGTGAAGCTAGATGAGAAGGGTCAGAATCATTGCTTCATTTAAAAGATATTTGCTAAATTTTAGAATGATGATCTAAAATTATACTTTAGTAATTCAAACAGAAGTGACATCTATATGAAAGTGAAAGTGAAGTTGCTCAATGTGTCCGACTCTTTGCGACCCCATGGACTATAGCCTACCAGGCTTCTCTGTCCATAGGATTTTCCAGGCAAGAGTACTGGAGTGGGTTGCCATTTCCTTCTACAGGGGATCTTCCTGACCCATGGATCGAACCCAGGTGTCCCGCATTGCAGGCAGAGGCTTTACCCTCTGAGACACTGTGAGCACTCAGTGACATCTATATAAGTACTCAGTAATAATCTAGTGGCTTGAATAACTGAGACCTGGAGCATGTAAATATGTTGATTTCACAGGAAGTTCTGATTAGAATAGTTCTTGCAGAAATTTCATTATTTCTGGATAGAGACTGTCTTTAGAATTTGTATTGTTTTTATTACACATAATTGTACTTAAATACTAAGCAGAAAATTATGTGGATGAGATGGTTGGATGGCATCATCGACTCAATGGACATGAATTTGAGTAACCTCCAGGAGTTGGCAATGGACAGGGAAGCCTGGCATGCTGCAGTCCATGGGGTTGCAAAGGGTTGGACATAACTGAGTGACTGAACTGAACTGAACAGAAAATTATAATTCCTTCAACTGCCATATCTTCTTTGCTCATTCAACAGATCTAACTTTGGACAAAGTACTAGCTACTGGAGAGGCAATGGTGAAGAAGACAAAGATGTAGTATTGTCTTCAAAGAACTCAAGGAAACAGACCTTCAAACAACTAATTATGACAATTTTTTAGCAATATTGTATTCAAAGTCCTATATGTATTTGTGGTAGTTATTATGGATGGGCAACCATAATTTTCACATAGGTATTAACATTTAGGGGCTTCCCTGGTGGCTCAGCAGTAAAGAAACTGCCTTTAATGCAGGAGACACGGGTTCAGTCTCTGGGTCAGGAAGATTCTCCTGGAGAAGGCACTGGCAACCCACTCCAGTATTCTTGCCTGGAAAAAAGTCCATGGGGTCACAAGAGTCAGACACGACTTAATGACTAAATCACCAGCACTGACATTTGGACTGGACCTTAGTCAAGTACTATGTGGAAGAAGAGCTATAGTCAATCAAAAAGTGTTAATGTCTTATGTTTGGCTTTACAGATTTGTTATTAGTTGCATTTGAACATGCCTAGTCCCTTATACTGCAAGGAGATCCAACCAGTACATTCTAAAGGAGATCAATCCTGGGTGTTCATCGGAAAGACTGATGCTTAAGCTGAAACTGCAATACTTTGGCCACCTCATGCGACGAGTTGACTCACTGGAAAAGACTCTGATGCTGGGAAAGGTTGGGGACGGGAGGAGAAGGGGATGACAGAGAATGAGATGGCCGGATGGCATCACCGACTCTGTGGACATGAGTTTGAGTGAGCTCCGGGAGTTGGTGATGGACAGGGAGGCCTGGCATGCTGTGATTCATGGGGTCGCGGAGAGTCGGACACGACTGAGCGACTGAACTGAACTGAGGCCTGTTGTATCAGAGAAGGCAATGGCAAGCCACTCCAGTACTCTTGCCTAGAAAATCGCATGGACAGAGGAGCCTGATGGGCTGCAGTCCATGGGGTCGCTACTAGTCGGACACGACTGAGCGACTTCACTTTCACACATTGGAGAAGGAAATGGCAACCCACTCCAGTGTTCTTGCCTGGAAAATCCCAGGGACGTCGGAGCCTGATCGGCTGCCGTCTATGGGGTTGCACAGAGTTGGACATGACTGAAGCGACTTAGCAGCAGCAGCAGCAGGCCTGTTGTATGGAAAATTCTTTTCAAATCAAATCATAAAGCCACAAAGTGAAACCCTGACTTAAGGAGTAAACTGAAAACAGTTTGATTTTGTCAACTTTTCCCTATTTTCCTTATACACATCAAGAGCAAACACTCTGATGAAAGTCCTTTGGATTTAACTTCCAAAAATGCTTCTCAATTTTACTTAATTGGCCCTATTGTCATTGCATTCACCTTCTCTTTGCCAGATTATAGCAACTGGTCTCCCTGCTATCTGTGTTCACTCTTATAATACTGTTGTAAAGGATGTTTAAAGAAACATCCTTCTAAATAGAAGCTTCTTCCCTTGAGTTATTTGATGGATAAGGGAATCATGCTGTGAACTTGTTTCATGTGTTTGTGTGCATGTGTGCTCAGTCGTGCCTGACCCTTTGTGACCCCATGGGCTGTAGCCTGTCAGGCTCCTCTGTGCATGGAATTTTCCAGGCAACAATACTGGAGTAGGTTGAAATTTGCTCCTCCAGAGGATCTTCCCGACCCAGGGATCCAACCTACATCTCTTGTGTCTCTTGCATTGGCAGGCAGATACTTTACCACTGAACCACCCGGGAATCCAAAATTTGTTTCATAGTATTTATTATTGATATTTTCTTTTTAACCCTATATGGCACCAACTCCTAAGAAAAGCTTACTCTCTTATCCTTTGTAAATCTTCCTCTTATTTCTGTTATCATGTTCACCTCATCTTGTACCTTTGATCATCTCTTTCTCAGTTCAGTTCAGTCTCTTCAGTCCTGTCTGACTCTGCAACTCCATGGACTTCAGGGAAGCACACCAGGCTTCCCTGTCCTCACCAATTCCTGAAGCTTGCTCAAACTCATGTTCATCGAGTCGGTGATGCCATCCAGCCATCTCATTCTCTGTCATCCCCTTCTCCTCCTGCCCCCAATCCCTCCCAGCATCAGAGTCTTTTCCAATGAGTCAACTCTTCGCATGAGGTGGCCAAAGTATTGGAGTTTCAGCTTTAGCATCAGTCCTTCCAATGAACACCCAGGACTGATCTCCTTTAGGATGGGCTGGTTGGATCTCCTTGCAGTCCAAGGGACTCTCAAGAGTCTTCTCCAACACCATAGTTCAAAAGCATCAATTCTTCGGCGATCAGCTTTCTTCACAGTCCAACTCTCACATACATACGTGACCACTGGAAAAACCATAGCCTTGACTAGACAGACCTTTGTTGGCAAAGTAATGTCTCTGCTTTTTAATATGCAGAGACTAGTCTAGGTTGGCCATAACTTTCCTTCCAAGGAGTAAGCGTCTTTTAATTTCATGGCTGCAATCAGCATCTGCAGTGATTTTGGAGCCCCCAAAGATAAACTCTGACACTGTTTCCAGTGTTTTCCCCATCTATTTCCCATGAGGTCACACTATACCACAAGGTCCTTTAGTGGGTGAGCTGCGGCAAATTTATGTCTAGCATCCCTGGCAATGGAGCCAGGGTTTCTGGGGATGAAGTTCTCTTGATAGGGCCTTGGGAAACCAGAACTTGGTTGCTGTGCTCTGAGGCTCTGATATTCATTCATCTGGTTCTTGGGCTGAAGTCAGTCAAGACATTAAACTGGAAATCTTTGTCAGGCTCTCTTACTTGGTTACTTCTTTGTTTCTGAGCTTGTCCTTCTAGTACACCCAAGTGGTGAGCTATTTTGGTCAGCACTTAAGTCTTTTTATTTCATCAGCTGCACTGTTAATCTTATTATTTTTCTAATACTAGTAGTCCAGCAGGGTAGGCCTCCTCAGCTAATAGGGTGGAGCTTCAAATAGATCCAGAGAGTGTGCCAGTAGCCTTCTCTTCCTGAAGAAAGAACTTTATTTATGACTTGAGTGGCTTCATAATGAACACAGATTCATAAACCAACCCTGCATACTTAAAAAATTGTAGTTTCAGTATCAGTGTGACCAAACACAAAGTCCCAAGTGGTTTTCCAAGGAAAATACAGCTTGATAGATTCACTTTCCCCTTTACATCTTAACAGCAGATGTCAGTCTGTCCTGATGTACTGACTTTCTTCTAAGATATTGTGTTCTTTGGAGAAGTGATTTTAATCCAAGAAGCCAACAAGTTTGTGATATCTCTAGAGTAGTAACCACAAGTAGGAAGTACAATATTTACAAATGCCCATTGCAGACCTTTAGAGAGGGAAGGAAATAGCAGTTTAAGATTTAGTCTTCAATAAATTTAATTAAAATATCTTGACTTTTTTTTTTTCCTACTTTCATGTTATTGTACAATTCTGACTCTTTTACTCTGATTGAACTCTCTTTCCATGCCATCCTGTCTCACACTCTTGGTTCCCTTGTATCCCTCACACTTTGTGTTCACACAACACCCTTCTCATATGTCTTGTTTTTGCCAAGGTCACAATCTTTTGAGAACTGAAATACCTCTGATCTGTTAGTCTCACAGCAATCTGCCAGAAACCTCAAAACATGATGCTAAGTGAAAGAAGTCAGACATAAAACATTACATATCATGTGATTCCATTTACATGGAATGTTGAGAAAAGACAAATTTACACAGAAAGAAAACAGCTGCAGTGAGAACTGATATCAGATGGAAGCTTGACTGGGAATGCCACATGGGACTTTGGAAAGTGACAGAAATGTTGAAAACTGCATTGTGGTGATGATTACACAGCTCTATAAATTTACCCAAAATCATTAACGTGCACTTTGATGGGTAGATTTTACATTGTGTAATGACCTGCCTTTTGAGAAACCTGTATGCAGGTCAGGAAGCAACTGTTAGAACTGGACATGGAACAACAGACTGGTTCCAAATAGGAAAAGGTGTACGTCAAGGTTGTATATTGTCACCTTGCTTATTTAACTTATATGCAGAGTACATCATGAGGAACGCTGGGCTGGAAGAAGCACAAGCTGGAATCAAGATTGCCGGGAGAAATATCAATAACCTCAGATATGCAGATGACACTACCCTTATGGCAGAAAGTGAAGAGGAACTCAAAAGCCTCTTGATGAAAGTGAAAGAGGAGAGTGAAAAGGTTGGCTTGAAGCTCAACATTCAGAAAACAAAGATCATGGCATCTGGTCCCATCACTTCATGGGAAATAGATGGAAAAACAGTGGAAACAGTGTCAGACTTTGTTTTTTGGGCTCCAAAATCACTGCAGATGCTGATTGCAGCCATGAAATTAAAAGACGCTTGTTCCTTGGAAGGAAAGTTATGACCAACCTTGATAGTATATTAAAAAGCAGAGACATTACTTTGCCAACCAAGGTCCGTCTAGTCAAGGCAATGGTTTTTCCCGTGGTCATGTATGGATGTGAGAGTTGGACTGTGAAGAAGGCTGACCGCCGAAGAATCGATGCTTTTGAACTGTGGTGTTGGAGAAGACTCTTGAGAGTCCCTTATACTGGAAGGAGATCCAACCAGTCCATTCTAGAGGAGATCAATCCTGGATGTTCATTGGAGGGACTGATGCTAAAGCTGAAACTGCAATACTTTGGCCACCTCATGCGACGAGTTGACTCACTGGAAAAGACTCTGATGTTGGGAAAGGTTGGGGGCGGGAGGAGAAGGGGACGACGGAGAATGAGATGGCTGGATGGCATCACCGACTCTGTGGACATGAGTTTGAGTGAACTCCGGGAGTTGGTGATGGACAGGGAGGCCTGGCGTGCTGTGATTCATGGGGTCGCGGAGAGTCGGACACGACTGAGCGACTGAACTGAACTGAATATACACCTCAATAAAGCTGTTAAAAAAATACACTGAGTGGCTTTTGCTCTCTGCTGCCTTTGTGAAGAAGTCACCTATAAATCTTTACAAATTTTATCCCATAACTCACAAATTCATCATTCCTCGACTTAAAGCCCTTTCACTGAAACCTCAGCATTACCCACAAATGAAGTCCAACCATGGGCCCTTCATGAGATCTTCTCTATCTACTTCCTGGCTATTCCTCCCTCACACAGGTGATTTTGCATGTTCAATTCCTAGTGCCATGTTTCCTCTTAAAGCAAACTACTCCTGCCCACTTGTTATGGATTGATTCAAATTTATTGTTCAAAAGACTCTTTGAGCTTCACCTCTTCTGTACATTTTACCTGGACTTTGCTGATAGGATTAAGCTTTACTCTATACTATTTCTGTTCATCACCTTTCTATAATCCTATGCAAATGCTGCATAGCATGTAATGCTTTACTTGTCTATATTCTTTACCAAAACATGATCTGCCTAATCGCAGGGGCTCTATTGTACTTGGTGTCTCTGATGTTAATCACAATGCTTGACAAATGTTTACTGAGCTGGACTGAATTAAAGGTTTGCATTCTCTCCAAAATTTGCCCAAGCACAAGCGATGACTGAGTTCTGTTTTAAACGATATCTAGTCCCATCCTTATGCATCAGGTAGCTGCAACCAAAGCAGTTGTATGCATTGAGTGAGGGGTAAGGGGAATTACTGGATTTACAGAAGATTTTACTTCACTAAGATTTTGAGCAACTGTGTAGTTTCCACATTCTCAGGCTCTTCTAACCTCTTCTGTCCTGAACCTATTACTTTTACTGTAATGACATCAATATGCTATATCTTTGCCCTATTAATATTTTCTGGTTTTATGCTAATAAATAGACTATCGGTCTTTACCTAATTTATATTGGTTGCTGTGGCAGAAGCAACTACCATAAAGTAAAACTGACAACACCTAATATAACTTTGCTATGTTCTGTTTATGACTAAAAATTTGTAAAATAATTGTATTCTTTGGTGACAAAATTTGAAGAAAGAAATGGCAACCCAGTCCAATATTCTTGCCTGGAGAATCCCATGGACAAAGGAGCCTGGTGGGCTACAGTCCATGGGGTCACAAAGAGTTGGACATGACTGAGTGACTAGCATACTTTTAGATCTGCCAGCTTTGTTCCAGAGAAAGTTGACTTGATTTAAAATAGAATACAAAATGGCAGAAATCGTAGTTGGTAAAATTTGATGCAAAAAATTTATAGGGATGGGAGAATATATGAAATTCTTAATAAACATGCAGGAACCTGTAATTTCTGAGAAACATAAGGAGATGTATTCTATTTTCTAAGATACTGCTGCTGCTGTTTAGTTACTAAGTCATGTTCGACTCTTCTGCGACCCCATGGACTGTAGCCCACCAGGATCACCTGTCCATGGGATTTCCCAGGCAAGAATACTGGAGTGGGCTGCCATTTTCTTCTCTGGGGATCTTCCTGACTCAGAAATCAAATCTGCATTGGCAGGTGGATTCATTACCACTGAACCAGCAAGGAAGGCCTTACACACTGCTAAGAGCCATTAAAAATTGACTTCTCTTCATGAAATGTCAATAAGATGTTGAAAGGCAATTCAATATGTTGCTCACATGATGGCCCAGGTTCCCAGGAGGGATACTTATCTTACAAGGTGGGAAGGGCTTCTGTCATACAATACTTGGTATCCTAGACAATGGGTAAGCACATATTGTGTTGTCTTCTTCTTAAGAATTATTTTTCATTTTAATTATTATTGTATATTTAGTTAAACTCTGGTTTAATATGCATAACCCACCACCCATGAAAATGTAATCAACTGAATATATTTCTAAATGTTAGTTCAATGAGATTACTGTGATTTCAATAATAACAAATGTCTATGAACACATCATTTTAACAATATATCTAGTTTAAATAATATGTATCTAGAGGCTAAAAAATATGTAACTTTATAAAACAAATACATTTAATATTTTTGTTAAATTGACACATGTGATCCTTCTTAGCATAAAAGATTAGAGTGCCATAAACATTGTCAAGGAATTTACAATCAGTTTCACTTGTTGGAACACTCCAGTGATGTAGCATTAGTGGTGGACAAAAATGAATCAAGTATCATATTCAAAGGTATATAATTTAAATTTTTACTTCTGTAATCACTTCTACTGATGCAGTTTTAAAACATTTCAACTAGACAACAATTATTTGTTACTTCTTAATGTCTTTTCATTAAGAGAACTTTCCTTTATCCTATACATATAAGCTCTCAGTTGTATTTAATATGTTATCCTAAGACCAGAAATGCAACATGGTTCAGCAAAAGAATTATCCAACAGAACTACTGCATGTTGTTGCAGAGTTTAACTGCAGTCCTGGAAGACTTCTCAAGTTTAACAATAGAAAATTCAATTTCTTACTTGGAACATGACAGAGGCAGAAATATTTCTTAAATATTTTAATGCTATTTTCATGCAGAATGTTTTAAATAATCTTTAAAATGGTATCTGAAGGACATGGTGGGAGCATATTATAAAACTACACTAAAATAGCACAATTTGTTCTAAAGCAGAGTCAGACATTTACGTTCTTAGGAAAGCAATATATGTTTCAAAACACAGTTTCTAGAGATATATGCAGTATATGTGAAAATGACAGAAGTCAATGAGTATATGCCACACAGCTGAAAACAATGTTCCACAAACTCAATTAAGTAGGTTTATGAAACTTTACATAAGATCTTTACAAGCACACATGGAAGAATCCATAATTACACAATTTGAACTAAAAGAACAACATCCACTTTCAAATATATATGTGCTTTTTACAAAAGGCTATACATTCAGGGTCATTATTTTATAAATTCACATAATTAAAATGCATTAAAAACAGAATAGAAATATTCAGAAAAGTGCATTTCAACTCCATAGTGTAGATTTTATAAAAAGTGACAATTTGTAATTTCCTAACTAAGAAAATAAAATAGAAGCAAATGACAATAAAAAATAAAAGCACCATTAAGCTCAATGTATCTATACTGCTTATATTTGGTTTATGAAAAAAACCTTCAAATTATATTCAATCAAGCAATAGTTCCAATAGAACTGGTATAAATATCTTGTCTTGTTCCAAAAAGAAGTGAAAACCAGGTGAAGAATGAATATGTGGTACTGTACCAAGATGAAGATCTCTGGATGTTGAATTTCAAACTCTTCAAAATTTCACTATGAAATATATCCTACTCTTTGAAGTCAAATGTATAAAATGTTAAAATGCACCCATTATGTCAATTGTTATTTATTTTGCAAAGACATCATTACAGAGATTCATTTTATATGCAAATTGACAAGTTATGTCATTGAACTGCATAGATAAAGCTAATGTGGCTAATTAACAAATGTGTTTTATAGCTACAAAATAACTGTTTCACATTAAATTACATAAAATGTAAGAAAACATAAAACCAGTCAATCACTGGCCTTTCATATTTTGATAAGGGCCATCTGGGAATAGTCATTCACTTTGCAAAGTAAGTTCACAACAGAACATAACTAGGGGGTATGACAGATAAACTGGGCAACGCTATTCAGCCTCTGAAGTATATAAATGACTAGAGAAATTCTCTTGTGTATTGCTTTAGGATGCCTTTTAAATGATGGTTTATTTTGATCTATTCAAAAATATTTATAAAAAAATTATATGTGACAGCAGCTTTATATCAACTAAGTGAAATAAATTGGACAAAAATATGTGTTAATGTTTTTCTAAGACTGATAAAATTTCATATTAATTGGAAATTAAGGCAACTGAACACACTTGGGAAAAATTCAGGTTGCTTTATATTAGCCAGAAATTTCATTGTTAAATTTTAACAAAGACCAAACATTTTGCATCACACTAGGCAGTAAGAAGGCAGCCCCCATCAGCAGGTAGCACACCAAAAATGTTTGGTTTCATAATACAGTTTGGGAGAACTACCTCTACAAAGTCTATTCGTGGTGATGCTCCTGATGCTGCCATTTCTGGAGCCCGAAAAGCTGCTGCCTCCACATCCTCTGTTGTAGGTGTCACTGTATAGTCTCAGGCGATTGGGCAAGGGGCACACTCTGGATCTTCAGATGCTAAGATGAGAAAAATCAATTTCAATGCCCAAAAGATGGAATTCCTAATGCAGAAGGTGACTAAAATAGCTATTTCAATTGGTCTATATTACAGGGAGGTGAAATGTTTGCTTGTCTCAATATAATTGCATATAAGCAGGTTATAAGCAAGATTTTTGTAAAGCGGTATGGTTCTAGGATTAGACAAATACTAGATAGGATAGAAACAGAAAATCAAACTGAGTGGTATTGGACAAGATGACTAAAAAAATGCATGCTTCCTAAAAGAAGAAAGCAAAACACTCATATAAGAATCATTGAGCAATAAACCAGTCTCTTGAAAATAACTTGCTTAAACTTTTATTTTCAAGGCGATTTCTACTCATTTAAATTAATTCTACAATAACAAGCATTATTGATGCATGATGTTCAAGGCAGAACACAAATGAACCCATTAGTATTTTACTCTGATTTTTCAGTGTCCCTTTCCCTCTGAAAATAACAAAATTTGGTTTATGAATGTTCTCTGTTAAGTAAAATTTTCTTCTCAAATTTATCAGTTTACATCATATGTAGAATAATTCAGCTTAATCTATAGTGATTGACAAAAGCTCTTATAGGGGACAACAACACTGAAGAAATCAGTGAGATACAGAAGGGAACATACTGTAAAAGCATGTGCTTTATTATATTCAAAGAATTTTGAGTGGAATCATGTTTTTGGTTATAAAAAATAATCATTCATTCTATTTATTTTTTACTAAATATTTAACAATTTTTACCGAATATCTTCATATTTTAACAAAATATTTGTAACTTATATCTTGAAACATATTTTTTAAAAAATTGATTTGATTTTTAAATTATATATGCATATATGAGAACAAAATTATTTACAAAGTAAATATTTGCTGGAAACATATAAGTAGCTCAAATTAATGTACAATGACTATTTTAAATTAAATCGGTTAACAATTGTCTTTTTTAACTTTAAAAATTGTCATTTTTAGGACAGTCATTTATACAGCTTTTGAACCTGAATCCATTACATTTGATTTCCTGTAAAGTGACAAATGATCACAAATTAGAATGACAGACTCTTATTGAACATAATTTTTTAGCAGGAGCCATCCTGAATCAATTAATCACACTATTAGTTTAATTCTACTTTTCTTTTTTTCCAGAAAAGTCATCAATTGTATGTTTCAATTAATGACTTACACATATTTCACTTACAACTTTGATGTACATTTTATTCAAATTAGTTAAATGATTTAAAAATTGGATATGCTTTAAAAATTGGATATGCTTAAATAGCAATAGCAATAGCTTTTCCTTTTTTCCAGAAAAGTCACCAATTGCATGTTTCAATTAATGACTTATATGTATTTCACTTACAACCTTGATGTACATTTTATTCAAATTAGTTAAGTGATTTAAAAATTAGATATGCTTAAATAGCAAAACAAGTCAAATTACAGTTTCTCAGATAAATGCAATTACGGTTATACAAAATATTAAATAATGATTAAATACCTTATCTTCATTAGAAATTACTCTTTGCTCCAGTTAGAGATTTACATTTTCAATTAAAAACAGAAACATTATCTTATGTGACAATATTTTTGTATACAACTGAAATTAATGCACATTAATCTTCAAGCATTTTTGCAGTAGAAAGCAAGAACTAGAGTCTTCAAATCTATCTGATTATTAATTACAGTGTAACTTTGGAAATTCTCTAAATGTTGAACTCAATGCTTACATAAAGAGGATTAAAAATGCACATAGACTGCTTGAGCAAAATTGTCTATAGGCAAACTTAATGGACAGGCAATACATACACAGATTATCTGTGAGGATACTTTGTCTCAAATTTTCTCAAGTTTTAGTTTCATTAATTTTCTTGGTATAATATTAAATAGTTATTTAGAGAGGTGTTTACTGGACACATTTATATAGCTATTTCACAACATTATCTTAATTCTCCCGATATATGTTTATTAAATTCACATTCTTAGTATAGAAGGAATATATTGGCATGTGCAAAATGTTGCAAAGAGTTTTATATTTCCTATTTTATATGTATGACTGTATTTTATAATTTAGTTGAGGATAATGCTATACAGCTCAAGTTGAATATAATTGTTCACTTTGTATATTTTTCTAGATAATTTGAAATATGCAACTGGATATCTGCCAAACTCAAAGCAATGAAATCTTAGTGCTTTGTTTCAGATCTTTCTGCCTTATCATTTGACCTTCTTATAGGGCATACAGATTATTCAAGAATAAATCTGTCTACAGAATAGTAATATAGCAGTCAGTAATCTCATCCCACTATTGAACTAGTCAAAATTCAACACTGAAAGCTTAAAGTGTTATAGCATACAATTTGACTTTGAAGTGAGGGCACAAGAACGTATCATTGTATTTAAACATCACAGTGAGCAATATATAAATTTTTATAATGGCAAGTAACACTTCATTCTTTAAATACATTGCAAAAAATTTTCCAACCTATGTGTCATTTGCAGTGAGACTATTAAAACAATGAATTAAAACTTATGAATGTGTTTCTAAGACAAAATACAGTCATCTGACAGAGTAGTCTTTAGCTAACTAGTAAGAAAATGTAAAACATTATTTTGTATATAAAAGGTTGAATTAATAAATACAATTTGTGTCAAAGCTAAATCAACTTATGAAATTCCTTTGCTTTGAAACACACTCTATAATGTTTTGAAATATTTTGTTGATATGCTAAGGTATTTTATTTCATAAGGTATTTCATTTATTTACTTAATAAATAAATGTAAGAGTATTTTATCCATGGCCTTCAAGTCGCTACAGGAGTGCATGAAGAGGTGGGAAAGAGAAGAAATGACAGATTCTGTTTAGAGAACTGAACAAAAAATTTGAAGGGATAATCTGTGATTGGAGCCATTATATTGCAATAAGAGATTGGCATACAGTGAAAAAGAGGGAAATCTAGGCAGAGGGAATTACAAATATGAATTAATTACTTGGAAATAGGCAGTCTTTCTTGAGGGAGTTTAATATGGAGAAAACTTATGAGGGAGTTTAATATGGAGATAACTTAAAAGATGAAGCAACTTGTCCTTACACATTTATTTCTCTACTTCACTTTTATTGTCCAACCTTAAAAAAGCTGTTTCAGGTGAAATTCTTCCTTGTGCACTTGATCCGGAACTCTATCAATCTTTTCTAGGAAGCATCTGGTTTAAGCTTTCCTCCCTTTCTTTTTTGTGTTATCCTCTCTACTTTCCCCGCCTTGGGCTGCGTGCAACCTACATCTCTGCTACCTCCACTTCCATGTATACCACATGCCGAGCTCAAGTCAATATTTCTTTCTTGTTCACTGAACTAAAATTTATTGAGCATCTACTGTGTTCTAGGCAATGTACTAAAGAAATGAGAGCAAGATGAGCTGTCCTCCTTTCTTCTCTTCTGAAAAGGGTACTCTATCTCACTTACTCATCTAATATTCACTCATCAACCCACTGCTCTGTGGAATTCTAGTCCTTCCAACTTAGTGAAAGGGCCTCTCTTTTAGAAAGTTAGTATTACTAGCAGTTAATCATGCCAGTTTGGGTGACACAGAAAGAAATCTAAAGCTGACTTCCACTGATCTTGGGTTGCCTGTTGACCTTAAGACAGTTGTTTGACTTCCCTGAGCCACTGCTTTCTTATTCTATAAAACAAACATAATGCTCCTTTCCTCAGTCTTAAGTGAAACACAAAATGAAGTATGATTATATGCTTTATAATGCTTCACCCAGTGCCTTGCACATAGAAGTTCAAGGAACTTGTTAAGTGTCCATGTCCAAAACCCTTATAATTCCAAACCCAACTAATACTTCCCAGTTTTTGTCTTTGGGATCCCTTTGCTCTCTGACTTTTTGAATATTCCGTTCATCAAACTTCTCTACTTCCTTAGGCTCAACGATGAGGCACTCTTCTGCTTTACCTCATACTTTCGTTTCTCCATCATGGACTCATTATCTGCCTGGTCTGTAAATGCTGGTTTTCTGTTTTAAGTCTTTTGCTTTCATCACTCAGATTCACTGATCTGTTCTCACTGTTTCAAATAACATCTCTACTAATGATGCCCAAATCCAGATTTACAGCCCAGATAACTGTCTTTGAGCTTCAAACTTCCATATTTAACTCTATACTAGGCATAGAATTGAATGCCTTAAAATTGAATTCACTGTTTCCCCTCTAGACTAGCTTATCTTTCTGGAAATATTATTATCATATTTATTCTAAATTAATTGATTTACATTCACTGGTCTACACAACATCACAATTTCTTGCCTGGAAATTGAATCAGTCTGTTCATCCATCTTTTCCCCTCAGATTCATATTCCACATGGTTGACAAAGAAATTTAACTATATCACTCTCTGGTATGTACTGAATTGTGTCTCTCCTTCTTCCAAATTCATGTGTTGGTGTCTTTAACATCTAGCATCTCAGAATATGACTATATTTAGAAATAGGGTATTTAAATTGGTAATTAAGTTAAATTGAAGTCACTAGCACGGACTTTAATCCAATAAGGACACAAATAACTGCTTTCCTTAAAAGAAGAGATGCTGGCACAGATTCACAGAAAGAAGACCATGTGAAGACAAAAAAGTTGGTGATGTGCAAGTCAAGTTGAGAGACCTTGAAGAAATCAGCCATGCTGACACCTTATTCTTAGACTGCTAACCTCTAAAACTGAGAAATTTTTATTGTTTAAGCCACTCAGTCTGAAATACTCTGTTATGGCGACCTTATCAAATAAATGCACTACCCGGGGCAATACACAGTTGCCCAGAGTGCATTGGATAGACTCTCAAGGTCTCACACATCCCTATCTAGCTTCCTTGCTGACCACGCTATACAATCATGCTGTGTTTCAACAATCCTCAACTGCTCGCAGTTCCCTGTGTAAACTGTATCTTTACCTATGTGCCTCTACTACTACTACTACCTCTGTTACTACTAGAGGATTCTTTATCTGATTAATTCCTATCTAGTCCTTTGTTGTTTAGCCGCTAAGTTGTGTATGACTCTTAGGGACCCCCTGGACTGCAGCACGTCAGATTTCCTTGTCCTTCACTATCTCCCAGAGTTTTTTCAATTCATGTCCATTGAATCAGTGATGCTATCTAGCCATTTTATCCTCTGCCACTTCCTTCTCCTTTTGCCTTCAATCTTTCCCAGCATCACTGTCTTTTCCAAAGGGTCAGCTCTTTCTCATCAGGTGACCAAAGTACTAGAGTTTCAGATTCAGCTTTAGTCCTTCCAATTAATATTCAGGATTGATTTCCTTTATGATTGACTGGTTGGATCTCTTTGCTGTCCAAGGGACTCTCAAGAATCTTTTCCAGCACCACAATTAGAAAGCATCCATTCTTTGGTGCTCAAGCTTGTTTGAGCACCAATTCTCACTTCCACATGTGGTTACTGGAAAAAGCACAGCTTTGACTATACACACCTTTGTTGGCAAAGTGATATCTAGTCCTTTAGAATCAACTTAATCACTATCTTTCCAGGAACGATCCCTTACCTAAAGTGATTTTTGAGTAATGCACATAGAAATCTTATGAAATATAAATAAACAGAAAAATGAGGAAAAGTCACCATAAATGTTTAACCCTAGTATGACCATTGTAACTCTAATGATTTTCTTTCCAGTCTTTTTAGGTTAGTTTTTACACAATTGAGATTTTACTGCACAAGCAATTTTGCTTTCTGTTTTTATTTGATGTGATATTATTATTTGAGCATTTTCCTATTAAAACATGCTTTTAATAACTTCATATTTCACCAGGTTGACTTATCTCAATTAATCTAATCATTCTCCTAGAATTAGAAATTCAGAAGTTATCAGTGATTGCCCTAAACTTAATAATCTGTGTATCAACTGGACCTCTTCATCAGAGCATCTCACTAAAACTTAATCAGTCCAAACTAAACTCAATATTTCTAACTAGGATCTGTCCTATCCCTTCCATCTCTCCAAAACTTCTTATGTATCTGTTTATAGCACAATAATTCAACAAGACTATTAAACTAGCAACCAGTGGTTCATCCTGATGTCTCATTTCCTTCAATACTTCCCAACTCAAATTCAATCATTAAAGTGTTTTTGATGCTCTGTCTTTTAATTATATCTTGTGTCTTTCCTCTCCACTCCATTGTTACTGATTTAAACTAGTTCACATGATCTCTATGCTATTCAAATGTTCTCTCAATCTAGCTCTCTATCTCCAGACACCTCAATTCCATCTTCCAAAAATTTGCTTCATAACTGCTAATATAACTATTAAAGATTCAAACTGATCATGTCACTCCTTAGCTTACTGGACTTAAATGCATCATCGAATCTTTCAATACCATATTTTGACCCTTTAAATGGTTTTGTGCTTAGTGTTTTTTTTTGTGTTACACAATCCTTCTTGCACTCCTCTGAGGGAATCAGTTGACTTTTCCGTTCTTATAGAAGTTTGTTTTGACTGTCTACTTATGAGTCTATTCTTAGACTGGGAACTTAGAAGAAGAAGCTATAACAGGTCTAAGTATTTATGTTGACAAAATCTTCATGTAGGCTCAAGGTAGGAAGGATATTAAAATGGAAAGCAGAATAAAATAGAAGAAACTTGTAATAGAATCACAACCAGAACTGAAATAATTTTTTTTTTTTTTACATTTCTAAGTTCCTCTGACATGGAAATGTATGATAATTTTGGAATAGAGTCTTTACTAACATATTTATACCAGAATCCCTAAGGACCTGAAAAAAAATATAACATAGTACACCTACTGTGAGTTTAAATTTTATATACAGATATACACACTTTTTACTTTATATGTATGTATCATACATATTTTCATATACTTTTCAAGGTTTAGTAGATTCACAAATCTTGGAAAAACAGTAAATATACTGCTAAAAACATTAGTATTCTAAGAATAACTCAATAAATCACAAGTAGTAATCAACAGAGTTACATTCATTATTTTAAACATGGAAATGTAATGGAGCCTTGATGGTAAGCAGTAATTACCAAAGGAGCACTAATGCAGAATTGATATTCAGTGCTAGAAAATTAATTTTGAAGCTAATTGAAAAGAAACTTTGTTTTGAATAACACCACTATAAGTAATGGTTATTATTATCATTTTTAAGAATGTTCTAATGTATGCCTTATACGGGAAACCAGGTAATACATATATTCTTAAGGCAGGATTATAGTAAGATGCTTTATAAATAGAAAATGGTAAGTAATCCTTGAAGTGAGAATGTCTGTGTTCTAAAAAGTCTGGAAGCCATCAGATCCTAACCTCTGAATGCTCTTTAATTTTACTTTGGGGAGATGAAAGGATACACCATTCTACCATTGAGCCTGTTACTGTGAGCCACACAGTTTTGGTTTATCACATTCTCTTTCGCTTTATGGTTATTTTCAGACCCTGCAGCTTCCCCACTCCTGGCACAGTAATCCTGTCTCCCTTGAAAACCACATCACCCATAAAAAACAATTAATTTTATTGGAGAGGAAGTAAGGAGAAGATTCTACTTTCTCTTATTTTTACCATCTATTCATTTCAGACCTAGTGACTTACACACACACACACACACCAATCCCAAATCTCCTTTTTCCATTAGGAGATTTACTCACCTTCCTTTCCAATATTTCAATGCTAGAAATAGTAACAGACTTACAGGAAAAACATCTTATTGATTGTATCTTAGGTTTCATTCCATCGCCATTTGAGAATTTGCTACCTTGACAAATACAAATCAACTCATGATTAAGTATTAGATGAGATGTACTAGTTGCTGTTCAGTCGCTAAGTCATGTCCAACTCTTTGTGACCCCTGGGCTGCAGCATGCCAGGCTCCTCTGTCCTCCACTATTTCCAGGACTTTGCTCAAATTCATGTTCATTGAGTCAGTGATGGTATCTACCCATCTCACTCTCCATCACTGCTTTCTCCTTTACCTCAAATCCTTCCCAGTATCAAGATTTTTTCTAATGAGTTGGTTCTTTGCATCAGGTGGCCAAAGTATTGGAGCTTCAGTTTCAGCATCAGTCCTTCCAATGAATATTCAGGGCTGATTTCCTTTAGGATTGAATGGTTTGATCTTTTTGCAGTGCAAGGGACTCTCAAGAGTCTTCTCCAACACCACAGTTCAAAAACATCAATTCTTTGGCCTTCTTTATGGTCTATCACACATCTGTACATGACTCCTGGAAGACCTTTGTTGGCAGAGTCAACAAAAGAAGATGTCTCTTCATTTTAATATGCTGTCTAGGTTTGTCATAAATTTCATTCCAAGGAGCAAGCATCTTTTAATTTCATGGTTGCAGTCACCAACTGCAGTGATTTGGGAGCCCAAGAAAATAAAATCTGTCATTGCTTCCACTTTTTCCCCTTCTATTTTCCATGAGGTGGTGGGACCAGACGTCATGATCTTAGTTTTTTTAATGTTGTATTTTCAGCCAACTTTTTCACTCTCCTCTTTCACCCTCATCAAGAGGCTCTTTAACTCCTATTCACTTTCTGCAATTAGAGTGGTATCATTTGCACATATGAATTTCATATTAACAACTATCATTGTTGATATTTCTCCTGGAAATATTGATTCCAGCTTGTGATTCATCCAGCCAGACCTTTTACATAACATACTCTGAATATAAGTTAAATAAGCAGTGTGATAATATACAGCCTTGTTATCCTCCTTTCCCAATTTGGAACCAGTCAATTGTTCCATGTCTGGTTCTAATTGAAGCTTCTTGACCTGTATACACATTTCTCAAGAGTCAGGTCAGGTGGTCTGGTACTCCCATCTCTTTAAGAATGTCCCACACTTTATTGTGATACATACAATCAAAGGCTTTAGCATAGTCAATGAAGCAGAAACAGATGTTTTCCTGGGACTCCCTGCCTTCTTCATGATTCAACAAATGCTGGCAATTTGATCTCTGGTTTCTCTGCCTTTTCTAAACAGATTGTACGTCTGGAAGTTCTCAGTTCACATACTGCTGAAGCCTAGCTTGAAGGATTTTGAGCATTACCTTGCTAGCATGTAAAATGAGTGCAACTGTACTATATTTGTATGTTCTTTGGAATTCCCCTTCTTTAGGATTGGAATGAAAATTTACCTTTTCCAGTCTTTTTTTTTTTTTTAAAGTGTTAGCCTGGGTCTTGTTTTCTCTTTTTACGTAGAGTTCTACTCATTTCAGAGAGATGTCTGCTTCTTGGTGTGACTTTAACAAATTCATGAAAAGTCATTTGACAAGTTTATAAAAGTTCACTTCACAAATTCATAAAAGCCAGACTTGCCTTGACACTTAGCCAGAAGGATCAGTTTCTTCTTCTTGATTGCATATTATTTTTAATGATACTAACTTTATTCTCATTTTATTATTAAAATTACATGTGCTTTTTCTTTCATGAATTCTTCCCGGGTGTACATGTGTTCCCCATCTTGAACCCCCCACCTCCCTCCCCAAATCATCCCTCTGGGTCATCCCAGTGCACTAGCCCCAGCATCCTGTATCATACATTGAACCTGGACTGGAGATTCATTTCACATATGATAATATACATGTTTCAATGCCATTCTCCCAAACCATCCCACCCTCGCCCTCTCCCACAGAGTCTAAAAGACTGTTCTATACATCTGTGTCTCTTTTGCTGTCTCGTATACAGGGTTATCATTTGCATCTTTCTAAATTCCATATATATGCATTAGTATACTGTATTGGTGTTTTTCTTTCTGGCTTACTTCACTCTGTATAATAGGCTCCAGTTTCATCCACCTCATTAGAACTGATTCAAATGTATTCTTTTAATTGCTGAGTAATACTCCATTGTGTATATGTACCAAAGCTTTCTTATCCATTCGTCTGCAGATGGACATCTAGGTTGCTTCCATGTCCTGGCTATTATAAACAGCGCTGCGATAAACATTGGAGTATATGTGTCTCTTTCAATTCTGGATTTCTCAGTGTGTACGCCCAGGAGTGGGATTGCTGGGTCATATGGCAATT
Organism: Moschus berezovskii; assembly: GCF_049115385.1. Taxonomy (NCBI): domain Eukaryota; kingdom Metazoa; phylum Chordata; class Mammalia; order Artiodactyla; family Moschidae; genus Moschus; species Moschus berezovskii. The sequence goes on along the minus strand of NC_142463.1, from coordinate 46,314,748 downwards.
CTATTTGCAGTTTTTTAAGGAATCTCCACACCATTCTCCATAGTGGCTGTACTAGTTTGAATTCCCACCAACATTGTAAGAGGGTTCCCTTTTCTCCACACCCTCTCCAGCATTTATTGCTTGTAGACTTTTGGATAGCAGCCATTCTGACTGGCGTGAAATGGTATCACATTGTGGTTTTGATTTGCATTTCTCTGATTATGAGTGATGTTGAGCATCTTTTCATGTATTTGTTAGCCATCTGTATGTCTTCTTTGGAGAAATGTCTGTTTAGTTCTTTGGCCCATTTTTTGATTGGGTCGTTTATTTTTCTGGAATTGAGCTGCAGGAGTTGCTTGTATATTTTTGAGATTAATCCTTTATCAGTTGCTTCATTTGCTATTATTTTCTCCCATTCTGAAGGCTGTCTTTTCACCTTGCCTATAGTTTCCTTTGCTGTGCAGAAGCTTTTAATTTTAATTAGGTCCCATTTGTTTATTTTTGCTTTTATTTCCAATATTCTGGGAGGTGGGTCATGGAGGATCCTGCTGTGATTTATGTCGGAGGGTGTTTTGCCTATGTTCTCCTCTAGGAGTTTTATAGTTTCTGGTCTTACATTTAGATCTTTAATCCATTTTGAGTTTACTTTTTTGTATGGTGTTAGAAAGTGTTCTAGTTTCATTCTTTTACAAGTGGTTGACCAGTTTTCCCAGAAACACTTGTTAAAGAGATTGTCTTTTCTCCATTGAATATTCTTGCCTCCCTTGTCAAAGATAAGGTGTCCATAGGTGCGTGGATTTATCTCTGGGCTTTCTATTTTGTTTCATTCATCTATATTTCTATCTTTATGCCAGTACCATACTGATATGGCACAGTCATATCTTAATGACTGTGGCTTTGTAGTAGAGCCTGAAGTCCAGCAGGTTGATTCCTCCAGTTCCATTCTTCTTTCTCAAGATCGCTTTGGTTATTCAAGGTTTTTTGTATGTGGTCATTTCTGAGTTTTCCAAATTTGCTGACATATTGAGTGCAGTACTTTAACAGCATCATCTTTTAGGCTTTGAAATAGCTCGACTGAATTTCAACATCTCCACCAGCTTTTTTCATGGCAATGTTTCCTAAGGCCCACCTCACTTCACACTCCAGGATGTACGGCTCTAGGTTAGTGACCACATCATGTTGGTTATCCAGATCATTAAGACCTTTCTTGTATAGTTCTTCTGTGTATTACTGCCACTTCTTTTTAATTTCTTCTGCTTATGTTACGTCCTTACAGCTTCTGTCCTTTACCATGCTCATCCTTGCATGAAAGGTTCCCTTGGAATCTCCAATTTTCTTGAATAAATCTCTAGTCTTTCTCATTCTATTGTTTTCCTCTATTTCTCTGCATTGTTTAATAAGGCCTTATCTCTCCTTGCTTTTTCTGGTTTTCTCCATTCAGTTGGGTATATCTTTCCTTTCTCCCTTGCTTTTTGCTTTTCTTCTTTTCTCAGCTATTTGTTACACCTCTTCAGACCACCACTTTGCCTGAATGGATTTCTTTTTCTTTGGGATGGTTTTGGTCACTTCCTTATGTATAATATTATGAACCTTCATCCATAGTTCTTCAGGCACTCTGTTTATCAGCGCTAATTCCTTGAATCTGTCACCTTCCACTCTATAATCAATAAAGATTTGATTTAGGTCATACCTGAATGGTCTAGTGGTTTTTCACTACTTTCTTCAATTTAAGTCTGAATTTTGAAATAAGGAGCTGATGATCTGTGACACAGTTAGCTATAGGTCTTGTTTTGGCTGACTATATAGAGCTTCTTCATTTTTGGCTGCACAGAACATAATGAACCTGATTTCGGTGTTGATTATCTAGTGATGTCCATGTGCAGAGTCATCTCTTGGACTGTTGGAAAAGGGTGTTTTCTATGACCAGCATATTCTCTTGACAAAAGCCTGTTAGCCTTTTCCCTGCCTCATTTTGTACTTCAAGGACAAAATTTCCTATTACCCGAGGTATCTCTTGACTTCCTACTTTCACATTCCAATCCCCTATGATGAAAAGGACATCTTTCTTTTGGTATTAGTTCTAGAAGGTGTTGTAGATCGCCACAGAACTGGTCAACTTCAGCTTCTTCGACATCAGTGGTTTGGGTAAACACTTGGATTACTGTGAAGTTGAATGGTTTGCCTCAGAAATGAACTGAGATCATTCTGTCACTTTTGAGGTTGCCCTGAAGTACTGCATTTCAGACTCTTTTTGACAATTAGGGCAAGTCCATTTCTTCCAAGGGGTTCTTGCCTACAGTATTATAATGGTCATCTGAATTAAATTTGCCCAATCCCATTCATTTTAGTTCACTGATTCCTAAGATGTCATTGATTCCTAAGACACTGAAGTTCAATCTTGCCATCTCCTGTTTGATAATGTCCAATTTACCTTGATTCATAGACCTAAAATTCCAGATTCCTCTGTAATAGTGTTCTTTATAGCATCAGAGATGTGCTTAGACACAGTTATTCCCTTCCAAACATTCTGTATACCCCAAAATATTTTTTTGCTTTGGCAATAGCACCTAGGAGTTATTTCTCCCCTCATTACTGCTGATGGATCTGAAGTTATCCTGTTTAGAGGCTGATTTTCAGATGACTCCTGACATGACTGGTACTTTGTTCAGTAACTATGCATCTCTGTCATCTATACAAAAAGAATTTCCATCAGTGGCTCTTATTCTGATGCTCTTTAAGGACCTTACTTTCTTGGCTGTTGGAATCTAATGACTATTAGCATTGGCTCATAAAATTCACTATTGCTCCATTCCATTAGCACCCTTAGTTCTTCCTTCTAATAATTAGAGTTCGTGCAGCCTAGTGCTTAATATGGGCTTCCCTGGTGTCTCCAATGATAAAGAGTCTGCTTGCAATGCAGGAAACCTGAGTTCAATCCCTGGGTTGGGAAGATCCTCTGGAGGAGGGCATGGCACTCTAGTATTGTTGCCTGGAGAATCCCATGGACAGAGGAGCCTGGCAGGGTATAGTCCATCAGAATGGCAAAAAGCTGTACATGACTGAGCGACTAAGCACAGCACAGTGCTTAATGCACTGAATAGCTGGCAATTAAAATATTTGTTGAATATTAAAGAGATGTTTTACAGATGGTCAGCTGACACCTCTACTAGAACCATAGCTGCAATACAAGTACCTGCACTGGTGATTAGTATACCCTTTTCAAGCAAAGGAAGCTATTTTCTCTAGATTTGTTCTGTGTAAAGTGGAAATAGTTACCCTCTGTGAGGATGTTCTCAGGTAGAATAACTAAAATTACCCTATTTTTATACTTGTGGTCGATACTCATTCTATCTCTAATGGCAAACTGCAGCAGACAACTTTCTGTTGCAAACAGATGCTGAGAGTTTCTCAAGGACCAGCTTATCTTTGTGCCCTCATGTTCTTCTTCACTAGAAAAAAAATTAACTTCACTTGCAAAACAATTGTTGCCATATAGTACTTAGTAAGCCTAAGTCTATATTATGTTTTATTTGTTTAAATATTCAAGTTTCTCTAACATATGATATGGTATTAGCTCCATGATTCCATGTATCCAATGACAAAAAGATCGTCACCCCACCTTTTTCTTCTTTGGTTACAGAGTTCCCACTGAAGTCTAGAGGTTTTTTTAATATGTTTTGAGCTCAGTGTTTATATCCTTTGTTTAAGTTTGTGTTTCATCAGTAGTATAAATCTTACAAATTGTCCTTTAATCATGTGAAATGCTGGGCAGGATGAAGAACAAGCTGGAATCAAGATTGCCAGGAGAAATATCAATAACCTCAGATATGCAGATGACACCTTTATGGCAAAAAGTGAAGAGGAACTAAAGAGCCTCTTGATGAAAGTGAAAGAAGAGAGTGAAAAAGCTGGATTAAAACTCAACATTCAAAAAACAAAAGATAATGGCATCTGGTCTCATCACTTCATGGCAAATAGATGGGGAGACAATGGAAACTGATAGACTTTTTTTCTTGGGCTCCCAAATCACTGCAGATGGTGACTGCAGCCATGAAATTAAAAGATGCTTACTCCTTGGAAGAAAAGCTTTGTCAAACCTATATAACATTAAAAAGCAGAGACATTACTTTGCCAACAAAGGTCCATATAGTCAAAGCTATGTTTTTTCCAGTGGTCATGTATGGATGTGAGAGTTGGACCATAAAGAAAGTTGAGCACTCAAGAATTGATGTTTTTGAACTGAGGTGTTGGAGAAGACTCTTGAGAGTCCCTTGGACTGCAAGGAGATCAAACCAGTCAATCCTAAAGGAAATCAACCCTGAAGATTCATTGGAAGGATTGATGTTGCAGCTGAAGCTCTAATACTTTGGTCACCTTGATGAGAAGAACTGACTCATTGAAAAAGACTCTGATGCTGAGAAAGATTGAAGGCAAGAGGGGAGGCAGACAACAGGATGAGATGTTTGGACAGCATCACCGACTCAATGGACATGAGTTTGAATAAAATCCGGGAGTTGGTGAAGGACAGGGAAGCCTGGCATGTTGCAGTCCATGGGGTCACAAAGAGTCGGACATGACTGAGCAACTGACCTGAACTGATTATTGCTATGCTGCTTTATCTTCCAACACTTTAACATTGGGCTCTGGATAGTTAATGTTCTTTTCTTAACAACAACAAACATGAAATATAATTAGTGATAAACTACTGAGTGCTACCCTCCACAGTGCTTGAAAGATTCATGATGGGCTTCTTCACCAGCCTTTCATTCTGGCCAGTATGTTTTTAAATACATTCTTAACAGCATATGTTTGAAGTCTTGTTGAATATCATCTTAGAGTTTTATTTTTAATTTTGTCAAGAGAACTCATCCATACATTCATCCATCCTACCAACCTTCTTTCCATTTATTCTACAGACTTGTTATTGCTCTGGCAATGCAGATAGAAATAGTAAAGACAGTCTGCCATAATGGAAACTGTTGGCCTGCAAGGGAAACAAGCAAGTAAATAAACAATTATAGCACAACAGGATATTTTTTTTTTCCTAAGAGAGCACAGAAAAGGAATGGCTGTGCCAGTCTGACTGAGTTTAGAAAATGCTCTCTGGAGGAGTTTATCTCCCCTGAATTATGAAGAATATGTGAATTACTTACTCAAAGAGTAGGGAAATATGTGCAAGGCAGAAGGAATAAAATACATAAAGGCCAGGAGATAAGGGTGTAATTCAGGGTGAATCAAGCATAGAGTGTGAGGAGGGAAAAAAGAGAGTTAAAGGGCAGGACATAAAAGGGTCATTATCTTAAGGAGCTTAGATATTTGTTCTTGAAGGTCATTGAAGTTATTGAGGATTTTAATGTAGAAAATGACTTAAAATTTGCACTTTAATTTTGGAAAAACATAGTGGAGGGTGCAAGACTGGAGGCAGGGAAAGACATGATTTTAACAGCTGAAGCATGAGACAATGATAACTTGAACTAAAGCAATAGTAATGGAAATAAAGGGATTGGAAAACAGATGACAATCACTACATTATAGTTGCCACTTTACATTTATTTATGACTTTTATTAGTATATATCTCTTTTATTAAATATAAATTCCATGAGTACAAAGATAGGGTTCATTTCTGTCTGCCATTAGATTTCCTGTGCCTGACACAGTGACTGGCACACAAGTGCTTAATAAGTATTTGTTGAGTGAATTCAATAATGAATAAATTTTAGAAGTGCATTCATATTAAATATGAACTGGACAGGACACAAGGCAGTGAGGATTCAGTGATGAATAAGCTAGGCAAGCTTCCTGCTTTCAAGGAGAAATTTTAGAAAGGGGAGAAACAAGTAATAAGAGAATTTGTGATAGTAATCAGTGTTACAAAGAAATTAAAATAGGGTTTTAGGGAAGTGCTGGAGTGGAAGAGGTGACTTTAGATAGAAAGGTCATCAAAGAGTTCTAGGGCAAGTGACATGTGATTTAAGATGTGAATGATAAGAGAGGACCCAGTCACGACTGGATCTGGGGGCAGAGAGTTCCAGACAGAAGGAAATGAATAAGCAAATTAGACAAGTTTGACAGAACTTGTTGACTGATTGGATGTGGGAGTAAGAAATAGGCCTAGGATGATTCACAGGATCTAGAAAATGTTATTTCTATTATTTCTAAATGAGCTTGGGGATACTGGCTAAAGTACCGATAGTGATGTAAATGTTCAGTTCAGTGCTGGAACTGCTGATTTTAAGGTACTTGAGATGCACTGAAATAAGTAGATGGTAACTTATCTCCAAGAAACTTTATAAGAACAGAAAGGGTATATGCTACAACTCTAAAGGACTGTCAGGGTTCTTTAAACTTCTTGGCTGACAATATCGTCAGTTGACTACATGTGCTGAAAGTCTTCCCAATACCTCCTACTATTCAGGACCAGCCAGCCTTGTTCTATTTAGGATTCTCTCACATGAATATCCCGGAGAAGGCAATGGCAAGCCACTCCAGTACTATTGCCTAGAAAATCCCATGGATGGAGGAGCCTGGTAGGCTGCAGTCCGTGGGGTTGCTAAGGGTCGGACACGACTGAGCGACTTCACTTTCACACATTGGAGAAGGACATGGCAACCCACTCCAGTGTTCTTGCCTGGAGAATCCCAGGGATGGGGGAGCCTAGTGGGCTTCCGTCTATGGGGTCACACAGAGTCAGACACGACTGAAGTGACTTAACAGCAGTAGCAGCAGCAACATGAATATCCAAACATAACATGACTATTAGTTATTGGTAGTCTTTAGACAGGACTAATTATTTCCAGGCAGAAATCTGAAAGTCTAGACTCTTCTACTGCACTGTTCACTACAATGCTTCAATAACGTTTTAATTTTTGCTTTCTTATAAAAATAGTTTTCACTTGTATTGAAAGATGGCCAAGGTTTGAGGGATCTCATCCAATACTTTTGCCTAAATGTCATACATTAAAACCTACTACCATTTTTTTTTCCTGTTCAACCTACCCTTGGGGATTAGGTTCACATCTATGTGGTATATTGCAAATGTTTCAGTACTATCTTGGGCCATAGACAGTTCCCTTTAGGCCTCTGATGAGAAGGGAGAAAATAAAATTTCTTTACTGAGGATATTTTTGTGGTTAATTTCATAAGGTGTTATAATGACTAATGACCATTCCATGTAAAAAGTGTCCTTTGTGAACAGACATAGCAGAGACTGTCTTGCTACATACACAACTGCTGCAACTTCACGATGAAATATTATCTAAAAACAGAAGGCTCTACTACAAGGAATTTGACCCGATAAACCTGTCTTATTTGTCAGATAACTTTTAAAAAGTACCAGAAAGCTAGACTTTAGCAACTGATTTTATCAAGTGTGGGTAAGACTTGGTAGCCTCTTGTGTTTGAACTGCTAACACCATGATTTCTAGCTCTGCCACACATAGACACTGCATGATATAGTGCATAAAGCAAAAGGCTTCTGGGCTAGAATTAAGATTCTTGATTAGCTTCTTCTGCCATTGCTATCTGAGTTGGACACTTTCATTGATAGCTGGATGCTGCCCAGTTTAACACTTTCTTTTCTTCAGCTTAATTTTCTACCTTCTTGGATGTTCAGTTCCATTCAGTTCAGTGGCTCAGTCATGTCTGACTCTTTGCGACCCCATGGACTGCAGCATGCCAGGATTCCCTGTCCATCACCAATTCCCGGAGCTTGCTCAAACTCAAGTCCATTGAGTCAGTGATGCCACCCAGCCAATTTATCCTCTGTCGTCCCCTTCTCCTCCTGCCTTCAATCTTTCCCAGCATCAGGGTCCTTTCCAATGAGTCAGTTCTTCACATCAGGTGGCCAAAGTATTAGAGTTTCAGCTTCAGCATCAGCGTCAGTCCTTCCAATGAATATTCAGGATTGATTTCCTTTAGGATTGATTGGTTTGATCTTGGATGTATTTAGCTTTTATCAAACCTGTTTTCTAGGCTCTCCCTTTTTAGTCTGATTATTACTCTTAGCTCTCTGTAAACTCAACTGGGTAAATTGCTTGTCATGTCCAGCAGGACTCATAACGTAGATTGAATCAGTTGCATTTTAGGAGTCAAAGTCCAGTATAGAGCATTTGCAATTTTCATGTTCTCACTGCTAGATTTTTAATGATATTCTCATTTTTCTAAAGTAATATGTTGCCACAAGGTCATAGCAAGTTGTGTCCATTAAATATTATTTACGAATCCCATTTACCGAATTTACTCAAAGAACATTATATATGAATCTAGAGAAATATCAATATGGTTGAAGATGTGGCAGATTATAATGCAAAGAGTTGCAAATTGCTGATAGCAATTGAAGTAATTAATTTGTAGTTCTTTTCAACTTGTTTTATATTTGAAATACTTTATATATACATAAAATAAAATATCACTTTCATAAATGTAAAAATATGATCACATATATAGTTTTTTTCAGTGCAGTTTTAATTAAATTTATTTTATTTTATTTTTTTACTTTTTGTGTCTTTTCCTCTTTCCTTTTAACTCTTTTACTCATTTCTCATCTTAACTCTGGGCTCAGGTGACCCAAATATATAACCTAGCATGCAGCCTATATTTTTCTTGATGCTTATATAGATACAAATACACACAAATATAAAGAGTGTTGGCATTGTTATAAAAATTAAGTTACACTGTATGCCATCTTCTGAATCTTTCTCCCTTCAATAATAACTTATAGAAGTCATTTCAATGACTTTATCATCTCACTGTACTATTATTTTAGTTGGCCTTCATTCTGTTAATTTTTATTTTCCAATTTTTTTTGGTTACTACAAACAATGCTGCCATAAACCTTGTAAGTTAAGTAAGCTCCAACAATCTTAGATACTATATAGATACAGAGTCTAACTCCATTTTATTTCCAATGAATCATTAATTGTACCAATGGCACTTATTAAGTAATGTATCATCCTCCACTGCTTTAAAATACTCATTTTGTCATATTTAAAATTGTTATAGATACTGAGATCTATTTCTACCTTGTATTCATACATTGCCTTGTTTTTTCTTTTGACAATATTTGATAAGAATGATCTTGGCGAGGCAGCAGTGAGTGGTGGTATGAAGCAAGATCATAATTCCCTGCCCAGAAATTGAACCTGAGTAATGGCAAGCCACTCCAGTACTCTTTTCTAGAAAATCCCATGGATGGAGGAGCCTGGTAGGCTGCAGTCCGTGGGGTCGCTAAGGGTCGGACACGACTGAGCGACTTCACTTTCACTTTTCACTTTCACACATTGGAGAAGGAAATGGCAACCCACTCCAGTGTTCTTGCCTGGAGAATCCCAGGGACGGGAGACCCTGGTGGGCTTCTGTCTATGGGGTCACACAGAGTCGGACACGACCGAAGTGACGCAGCAGCAGCAGCAGCAGCCTGTATGAAAACCAAGAATCCTGGCTACCAGACCAGCAAGGGTTAGTGTTTAGAAGCTATTTATCCCTGGATCTTTTGCCCTCAGTGAAAAATGCATTTATCACAGAGACAGAAATTATAAATACTGGTACAAAGTTTATTATTAGAGACATAGCATAACAACAAGTGGGAGAGCACACAAAGAAATGGTTTGTTCAGTTAAGACAGAAGGAAGGCCGAGACGCACACCCGGAGAGAAAGGGTGAACTTAAGTGAGGAGGCGTGCAGTAATGAAGTCGTTAAGTCATTTATATGGGTCAGTTCTTCCGGGTCTTTGTCTTCCTTCAGGCCAATTATCTGGCTTCTTTTCCCACATCTGCCCTCCCCTGGGACCCTGCCCTAAGGGTGCACGCACCTCTCAGCCAAGACGATTTTTGAAGTGAAGGCTTCTGGGAGGAACAGACTCATATGGCCTGGCTTTATCCCCTGACTTTTGACCCACAAGGAATCCTCTGTGTCTCTCTTGTCCCAAGAGAAGGGGAGTGGAGATTTCTTAATCTTTTACTCAAACATGGTTTTGCCCCTCTGTCTTTGCCACGACTATTACCTTAAGGTGTTTACAAGAGATAAAGACTGGGTACTCTGTTGCTGCTGTTACTTCCATTTCAGAAGGCAAACAGGAAGCTTATTATAAATGCCTTAACAGGAGCCTATCTCTTGTCTTGGGAAATGCTAAAAAATCTAAGTATCCAGTCTGAAACCCACTTCTTTGTGCCCCCTGAAATACAAACAGGAGGCCAGTTTTAGCTGTCTAACCTGGAGCCCATCTACCTCCTGCCTCAAGAATAGTTAATGCTATATTCTGATATTTGCCAAGGCAAGTTGTTCCATCATTAACACCTTTTGTTATACATTCTTGACCAGTATACATAATTCCTTTTTCTCATATAAATTTTAGATTATTTTATCCAATTAAAAGCTTTTGGAATTGTAAGAGATGACTTAAGTAAATATTAAACTTCACTGGTAGTAATTTGAGAGAAATGATATTTTTATGATATTAAACTTCCCATATAAAATAATTTTTGTTTTCATCCATTCAGATCTTCTTTTATACCCTTCAGTAAGAATTTACAGTTTTATTTATAAGCATTATGACTTTCTTATTAAATTTATTCCTAAATATTTAACTTATTAATAAAGAAAGATTTACACAGTTTTTTCAAATATTAATACATTTTAGTGTAATCTAACTAACTGGAGTAAATTCTTTAGGAATTTTTTTTGTTTATTTAAAAACAGGTCAAAGTGAACATATATTTTGTCAGTTTAAAAAAAACTTCCACAGTTTAGGATTCTTTACTCCTTTTTCAACTTTTCAAGTTCTTAATAAAAGCATTTTATGTAGAAAAAGATTGACACTTAAAATTTTACAATTTAGCTAAAAAAAGCTTCACCCAAAGTGATTAATTTACACTTGTCAAAAGAAAGAGATTTAACATCAGAATTCATTAACCCTAACTGACATCAGAGCAAAATCAAAGGGAATAAAAATTCCCTTATAATAAACTCAACTTATAATATAAGCTTTACTAACCAAAATGGTAGACAGGATATTCAGATTCAGTTCAGTTCAGTTCAGTTGCTCAGTTGTGTCCGACTCTTTGTGACCCTGTGGACTGCAGCATGCCAGGCCTCCCTGTCCATCACCAACTCCCAGAGTTTACTCAAACTCATGTCCATTGAGTTGGTGATGCCATCCAACCATCTCATCCTCTGTTGTCCCCTTCTCCTTTCACCTTCAATCCTTCCCAGCATCAGGGTCTTTTCAAATGAGTCAGCTCTTCGCATCACCTGGCCAAAGTACTGGAGTTTCAGCTTCAACATCAGTCCTTCCAATGAACAATCAGGGCTGATGATTTCCTTTAGGATGGACTGGTTGGATCTCCTTGCAGTCCAAGGGACTCTCAAGAGTCTTCTCAAGCACCACAGCTCAAAAGCATCAATTATTCGGCTCTCAGCTTTCTTTATAGTCCAATTCTCACATCCATACATAACTACTGGAAAAACCATAGCCTTGACTAGACGGACCTTTGTTGGCAAAGCATGTCTCTGCTTTTTAATATGCTGTCTAGGTTGGTCATAACTTTCCTTCCAAGGATCAAGCGTCTTTTAATTTCATGGCTGCAGTCACCATCTGCAGTGATTTTGGAGCCCCCAAAAATAAATTCTGCCACTGCCAATATTCAGATTAGTTATCTGGTATAGAGTGTTGAATTTGGGGATCATAATTGTTACAATAATGAAAGTTTTAATAACATATATAGTAAATATGCTATATAGGTATGTGATACTAACATAATATGTTCGCTACTGAATAAACAATCTGAATAATGAAAGACTGATAATGCATGTTTTCATTGTCTGAAAATTTTAAAAAAATTATTGTTTTCATCTTGCTGTTGGAAATTATCAAAACTCTCTAATTGAGAATCACATTTATTATTGTGAACCTTATATACATACAGAGAGTACAGACTGAACCACTCTGCAGAAGCATGCAATGTTATTGGTTAATGTGAAGCAGTGTATTTGAGTTTGAGCTGATCTGGGGAAACTCCTTCGGGGGAAGGGGTGGGAGCTTATTTTTGTTTGTGAATAATGACATTCATTTCCTGATCAGGGTTAAGAGTAGCAATTTATATTTGTAAAACCCATTTCCTTCCACTTAACTCTTTCCAGATGTTTATATAAAGTTTGTCCTTAATTGCCTCATTAGTCTCATTTTTCTATTAAACACCTTATTGCAATATGAATACAATCCAAATTTTATCCTTCTTATTTCTATGTAAACAGGCTCCTTGTTGCATGTCAACACAGAATCTCAACTAAACTGTTTTTTTTATTATGAAAATTTTAGTCTTCCTATTAAAAACAACAGTAAATTATCTCGTCCCTTGAAAACTATGTGGAGTAGGGTCATCATTCAAATTATTCTTTCTATATCACAGAATCAGGAAAAAGAGTCTTCACTAAATATTTTTCTTATCACCAGTGATTATCTATTGAACTTGCTTAACAGGAAGAATCACCAAAAAACGAGAAGAATTGGATTATTAAATCAAGTCAAATATATAAAACTACTCCCAAAGTTTTCATAATTCAAGTGGGTGATTTTAAGTTCTTACATTTTTGTGTGTCCTCTCTAGGTTTTCTCATACTATAAGTTGTAGAGGCAAGCTTTGAATGTATTAAAGGATTCATGGCAACATTAAACAAGTCAACAATAAATAACTCAATGCAATGGCTATGAGAGTAAAACAATCTAACACAATATTTTATGAAAGCATCCAGAATGTTCAACTATTCCTGCTCATTCTTATGTTACTGTTTGGCTATTTGAATAATACAGCTCACTGCCTTTATCTGAACCAGAACTTGTTACAGCAGATTATGGACCTGAGCAAGGCATAGCAAAAATAACATCTAAATGTCAATTGGAATTTGGCATGAGTGTGAAGTGTTCATGGGGTTATCTACAACATTTTGGTTAAGAAAAACTTTTAAAAATTGGCTGGAAATAATTCTAAAGGTTTTGAGTTTATCTCCATATGATCTTCATGGATATTCAGGCAATTATTGCTTTTAAGACAAAAACATTTTGAAAACATAATAGATCTTAATATATTTACTATCAGGTACCGTGAATTTCCAGATGTTCAAGCAGGTTTTAGAAAAGGCAGAGGCACCAGAGATCAAATTGCCAACATCCGCTGAATCATGGAGAAAGCAAGAGAGTTCCAGAAAAACACCTATTTCTGCTTCATTGACTATGCCAAAGCCTTTGACTGTGTGGATCACAATAAACTGTGGAAAATTCTGAAAGAGATGGGAATCCCAGACCACCTGACCTGCCTCTTGAGAAACCTGTATGCAGGTCAGGAAGCAACAGTTAGAACTGGACATGGAACAACAGACTGGTTCCAAATAGGAAAAGGAGTACGTCAAGGTTGTATATTGTCACCCTGCTTGTTTAACTTATATGCAGAATACATCATGAGGAATGCTGGGCTGGAAGAAGCACAAGCTGGAATCAAGATTGTCAGGAGAAATATCAATAATCCCAGATATGCAGATGACACCACCCTTATGGCAGAAAGTGAAGAGGAACTCAAAAGCCTCTTGATGAAAGTGAAAGAGGAGAGTGAAAAGGCTGGCTTGAAGCTCAACATTCAGAAAACAAAGATCATGGCATCTGGTCCCATCACTTCATGGGAAATAGATGGGGAAACAGTGGAAACAGTGTCAGATTTTAGTTTTTTGGGCTCCAAAATCACTGCAGATGCTGATTGCAGCCATGAAATTAAAAGACGCTTACTCCTTGCAAGGAAAGTTATGACCAACCTAGATAGCATATTAAAAAGCAGAGACATTACTTTGCCAACAAAGGTCCGTCTAGTCAAGGCTATGGTTTTTCCCGTGGTCATGTATGGATGTGAGAGTTGGACTGTGAAGAAACCTGATCGCTGAAGAATTGATGCTTTTGAGCTGTGGTGCTGGAGAAGACTCTAGATAGTCCCTTGGACTGCAAGGAGATCCAACCAGTCCATTCTAAAGGAGATCAATCCTGGGTGTTCATTGGAAGGCCTGATGCTAAAGCTGAAACTCCAATACTTTGGCCACCTCATGCGATGAGATGACTCATTGGAAAAGACTTTGATGCTGGGAGGGATTGGGGGCAGGAGGAGAAGGGGACGACAGACAATGAGATGGCTGGATGGCATCACCGACTCGATGGACATGAGTTTGAGTGAACTCCGGGAGTTGGTGATGGATAGGGAGGCCTGGCGTGTTGTGATTCATGGGGTCGGAAAGAGTTGGACATGACTGAGCGACTGAACTGAACTGAACTGAAATGAAGTATGGAAATACAAGGAAAGTTGAATACTTGACTTTAAAAGTGTCATAAATGTATAAACATTAGCAAATAACCAAAATATGCATATCTTCATTATTCACTGTGTGATCAAAATTAATAATTTGAAATGTTTCTAAGATTGTTTCTGTAAATAAATACATCTTTCTTCAATCATGTTAATGATCCATGTGTCTACTCAAGTCTTTGATTAATTGTTTTGAATTGAGTAAGTCTTCCAGATTTCAGCATATGAACACAGGACACATAATACTTCACTTGGAGTGTGGTGTACAGTGGTGCACATACAATATTACCCGTTGCAGTCAGCTATAGGTGTATTGCCTTCTGCTTATGTCTTCTGATTCCAAGATAAATATGCATTATATGAAAACATATTTATTTCTTCAGTTCAGTTCAGTTCAGTCGCTCAGTCATGTCCAACTCTTTGCGACCCCATGCATCGCAGCACACCAGGCCTCCCTGTCCATCACCAACTCCCGTATGTCCAACAAACTCATGTCCATTGCGTCGGTGATGCCATTCAGCCATCTCATCCTCTGTCGTCCCCTCCTCCTCCTGCTCCCAATCCCTCCCAGCATCAGGGTCTTTTCAAATAAGTCAACTCTTCTCATGAGGTGGCCAAAGTATTGGAATTTCAGCTTCAGCATAATTCCTTCCAATGAACACCCAGGACTGATCTCCTTTAGGATGGACTGGTTGGATCATAAATATCATTTGTTTTAAGAGAATGCATATTTACCTTGGAATCAGAAGACATAGGTGTATTGCCTTCTGGTGATGTCTTCTGATTCCAAGATAAACATGCATTCTCTGAAAACAAACTATATTTATTTCTTCAGTGATTGAATAATAATTGATTGATTGTTTAACTTTGTGTAATGTAGGATGCTAGGCATTGAGGAGGTTACTACAATAAAAAGGTAAGTTAAGTCGCTCAGTCATGTCCGACTCTTTGCGAACCCATGGATTATAGCCTACCAGGATCCTCTGTCCATGGGATTTTCCAGGCAAGAGTACTGTAGTGGGTTGCCATTTCCTTCTCCAGTGGATCTTCCCAACCGAGGGATCGAACCCACGTCTCCCAAATTGTAGGCAGAGGCTTTACAGTATGAACCACCAATTGTTTGTCACCAATAAGTTCTCAGGAACTAGAGGTCAGATCACTCAGGATATGCAAAATGAAATGAGCACTTTCACTATGGCAATTTAGTACAAATATGTTATGACTCAAGGTTTAGTGGGCCAGAGGGGTGATTCTAATATCAGTATTTTGGCTTCCTGGATCCTGTGTATAATTGCCAGTGTGAGGTACAGTGGAAAAAGCCAGAGCAGAATTGGTAAACTTGGAACCCAGGGGCCCTCTTGAATTTTTCAATTCAAAGGGTGAAAGAAAAGAGAAAATGGAACACTCAGTATATGGTACTTCTAGTATGAAAAGTATGGTAATACTATGTAGCCTACTTGGATATAGCCCCCTTCCCTATGAATTTCTTTTTATCTTGACCAAGGACAACTGCATATTTGAATCCCTCTGAGAAGCTTTCCTTGGCTTCTTTTTTGTTTCCGCCCTCTGCAAGTTTAAGAACCATTTATCATGCATCCGCTTCATGCAAACGCTATTGGGTATAATACATACATACATACATATATATATATATATATATATACATATACATACTCTGCTGCTAAGTCACTTCAGTCGTGTCTGACTCTGTGCGACCCCAGAGACGGCAGCCCACCAGGCTCCCCCGTCCCTGGGATTCTCCAGGCAAGAACAACTGGAGTGAGTTGCCATTTCCTTTTCCAATGCATGATAGTGAAAAGTGAAAGTGAAGTCACTCAGTAGTGTCCGACTCTTAGCGACCCCATGGACTGCAGCCTACCAGGCTCCTCTGCCCATGGGATTTTCCAGGCAAGAGTACTGGAGTGGGTTGCCATTGCCTTCTCCAATACATACTCTATAGTGCCTAAATATATGAGACATATGGGAAATAAGTTTAAGTAGGATAAATCAATTGCTCTAAGGCACACATTATTAAGGGGTGAAAGAAATTTCAATTCATATTTGTCTATTCTAAAGTCCAAGTCCCCTTCTCTTGGCCATGATGGTTTCCTGCTCTTGATGTAGACAGGGAACCACAGGTTGAGTTAACAAAAGGTATTCCAGATTTTACTTTGTGAACTCCAAAACAATCATACTGATATATTATGGAAATTTGAATTGGATTTTAAAGAAAGATTTTTTAATTTTACTATTACACTGCTGAAATAGCTCATATAACAGCTGTTTTTTTTTTTCAAAGCAATACTTATTTTTTATTACATACTTTTCAAGCAATAGCTTCCTTATCTATGAGATTAATAATGATTTCTGGATTTCCTTTGCATCAGGCCACCCCAAGTATGACGATTAAAAAATAGTTGATGATATACCAAAAATTCTATTTTTGTTTAGTTTTACTTGTTTAGTAGTAACAGAGGGAAAATCAGTATGGACTTTTGTTAGAAAATGCAAATAGAAAAAACAGAAAAATACTTTTTTTAGAAGAAATTTTTAGGAAGTCAGTTATCCCTGTTATAATTACACTCAAAGTTTTAATTTAAAAATAATCTAGATTTACTTATTTAATACTTATTTTCCAGGTAGAATAAGAATAGCAAACACAATCAGCTTGTTAAATGGGATTTTGTATCATCTATCCAGAACCTCATAAATGGAATGTCTGCCGGATTTTATAAGGGAGTAAATTTTAATCATGAACTAATATTGAATGGTAGCCATTGTAGGTGATAGAAAAAAAATTGGGTAAGTTACTGAGTTATAACTGAAGAAAGAATTTCAGGTTTCTCACTATTACTATAAAAGGTAACAGCTATCCATTGCCCAAATCAATTGAGTTCATATTTCTCCTCAACTTTCTCCCACACTTTGCTGAGTTTCAGTTTTGCCTTAATTTTGGATTGGATTCTTTCAACATACTTCCATCTATGATGGCCCAAATACTTTTAAATGAAAAATTAACTATCATGAATTATATTCAAAAGGAAGAAATAAAAGGTGTTAAATTTCTTAATGATAACTCAAGTAGAGCAGAATTCCATTAAAGTGTCACTTATTTTAAAATTTAAGATACGTCATAAATCACTCAATAGTGGTTCCTTCACTACAACAGTGAAACACACTGTGTATCATCTAGTGTTCTTTCTTTATTTTCTTTTACTGTTCATATCAAGGGGATATGTAATAGTTGCATATGGGTATCAGGAATAATTTAAGATTTTGTAAATATTTCCAAGCAGAATGCATTTAATAAGTTCTGTAAACTTTGGTAAAATATGTCTATAGAAAATTATAATTGCTTTATGGATATTCTGATACATAGTGTTTTAAATGGTTTGCCTCCCAGGCAACATTTGGCAACTAGAAGAGGCAATACTGTCTCATAGTACACTGTTTCTTTGTTATCTCTTTCTTTAGAACACATTTTCATTTTACATAATGCTATGGAAATTTATTCCATGTGAAAATTATTATAATAAATTTCCTTACAAGGAAACATAATCGAAGAATATATCCAGAGATGAATTTTTAAATTAAAATATTAACACATCAGTCAGTTCAGTTCAGTCTCTCAGTCATGTCCAACTCTTTGTGACCCCATGAATCACAGCACACCAGGCCTCCCTGTCCATCACCAACTCCCGGAGTTCACTCAAACTCATGTCCACAGAGTCGGTGATGCCATCCATCCATCTTATTCTCTGTCATCCCCGTCTCCTCCCGCCCCCAATCCCTCCCAGCATTAGAGTCTTTTCCAGTGAGTCAACTCATCGCATGAGGTGGCCAAAGAATTGGAGTTTCAGCTTTAGCATCAGTCCTTCCAATCAACACATAGGACTGAGCTCTCCAAAAAAGTAAATAAAGTTATAACTAATTGCATCAGTTTAACCCAAATTTTTATATTGTTAAAAATTTTTTAAATTTTGATTTACAATGCTGTGTTAAGTCCAAAGTGATTCAGTTATACATTCTTTTTTTTTTTGGCATGGCATTTAGGATCTTAGTTCCCTGACCAGATTCCTGAAGCTGTGCCCCTGCCGTGGAAGTGCAGTCTTAACAATTGGAATGCCAGGGAAGTCCCCCTTCAGTTCAGTTCAGTTCAGTCGCTCAGTTGTGTCCGACTCTCCGCGACCCCATGAATTACAGCACACCAGGCCTCCCTGTCCATCACCAACTCCCCCTATAGATTCTTTATTCCCCCTATAGATTCTTTATTATCTTTTCTATTATGGTTTATCACAGAATATCAAATATAGTTCTCTATGCTACAGTAGGACCTTGTTATTTATCCATTCTATATGTACTAATTTGTATCTGCAACTCCAATTCTTACCTGCTTCC
Source organism: Moschus berezovskii (assembly GCF_049115385.1). Taxonomy (NCBI): domain Eukaryota; kingdom Metazoa; phylum Chordata; class Mammalia; order Artiodactyla; family Moschidae; genus Moschus; species Moschus berezovskii. The sequence goes on along the minus strand of NC_142463.1, from coordinate 46,296,033 downwards.
TGAGAAACCTGTAAGCAGGTCAAGAAGCAACAGTTAGAACTGGACATGGAACAACAGACTGGTTCCAAACAGGGAAAGGAGTATGTCAGAGCTGTATATTGTCACCCTGCTTATTTAACTTATATGCAGAGTACATCATGTGAAATGCAGGGCCGGATGAAGCACAGGCTGGAATCAAGATTGCAGGGAGAAATATCAATAATCTCACATATGCAGATGACACCATCTTTATGGCAGAAAGTGAAGAGTAACTAAAGAGCCTCTTGATGAAGGTGAAAAAGGATAGTGAAAAAGCTGGATTAACAAAGCCACATTCATCAAGACAGTATGGTACTGGCATAAAGACAGAAATATAGATAAATGGAACAACATAGAAAGCCCAGAGATAAATCCACGCACCTATGGACACCTTACCTTTGACAAAGGAGGCAAGAATATTCAATGGAGAAAAGACAATCTCTTTAACAAGTGGTGCTGGGAAAATTGGTCAACCACTTGTAAAAGAATGAAACTAGAACACTCCCTGACACCATACACAAAAATAAACTCAAAATGGATTAAAGATCTAAATGTAAGACCAGAAACTATAAAACTCCTAGAGGAGAACATAGGTAAAACACTCTCCGACATAAATCACAGCAGGATCCTCCATGACCCACCTCTCAGAATATTGGAAATAAAAGCAAAAATAAACAAATGGGACCTAATTAAAATTAAAAGCTTCTGCACAGCAAAGGAAACTATAGGCAAGGTGAAAAGACAGCCTTCAGAATGGGAGAAAATAATAGCAAATGAAAAAACTGACAAAGGATTAATCTCAAAAATATACAAGGAACTACTGCAACTCAATTCCAGAAAAATAAACGACCCAATCAAAAACTGGGCCAAAGAACTAAACAGACATTTCTCCAAGGAAGCTGAGAAGACATACAGGTGGCTAACACATGAAAAGATGTTCAACATCACTCATAATCAGAGAAATGCAAATCAAAACCACAATGAGGCACCATTTCACACCAGTCAGAATGGCTGCAATCCAAAAGTCTACAAGTAATAAATACTGGAGAGGGTGTGGAGAAAAGAGAACCCTCTTACACTGTTGATGGGAATGCAAACTAGTACAGCCACTATGGAAAAAAGTGTGGAGATTCCTTAAAAAACTGGAAATAGAACCGCCATACAACCCAGCAATCCCACTGCTGGCCATACACGCCGAGGAAACCAGAATTGAAAGAAACATATGTACTCCAGTGTTCATCACAGCACAGTTTATAATAGCCAGAACATGGAAGCAACCGAGATGTCCATCTGCAGACGAATGGATAAGAAAGCTTTGGTACATACACACAATGGAGTATTACTCAGCAATTAAAAAGAATACATTTGAATCAGTTCTAATGAGGTGGATGAAACTGGAGCCTATTATACAGAGTGAAGTAAGCCAGAAAGAAAAATACCAATACAGTATACTAACACATATATATGGAATTTAGAAAGATGGTAACGATAACCCTGTATGCGAGACAGCAAAAGAGACACAGATGAATAGTACAGTCTTTTGGACTCTGTGGGAGAGGGCGAGGGTGGGATGATTTGGGAGAACGGCATTGAAACATGTATATTATCTTTATGTGAAATGAATCTCCAGTCCAGATTCAATGCATGATACAGGATGCTCGGGGCTGTTGCGCTGGAATGACCCAGAGGGATGGGATGGGGAGGGAGGTGGGAGGGGGGTTTAAGATGGGGAACACATGTACACCCGGGGTGGATTCTTGTCATTGTATGGCAAAACCAATACAATATTATAAAGTAATCAACCTCCAATTAAAATAAATAAATTAAAAAAAATAAAACTAAATGTTCAAAAAATGAAGATCATGGTAACTGGTTCCATCACTTCATGGCAGATAGATGGGGAAACAGTGGAAACAGTGACAGACTTTTTTCTTGGACTCCAAAATCACTGCAGATGGTGACTGCAACCATGAAATCAAAAGATGCCTGCTCCTTGGAAGAAAATCTATGACAAACCTAGACAGCATATTAAAACACAGAGACATTTGCTGACAAAGGTCCATATAGTCAAAGCTATGGTATTGCCAGTAGTCACATATGGATGTGAGAGCTGAATCATAAAGGATGCTAGGCACCGAAGAATTGATGCTTGTGAACTGTGGTGCTGGAGAAGACTCTTGAGTCCCCCAGCTAGCAAAGAGGTCAAATCAGTGAATGCTAAAGGAAATCAACCCTGAATATTCATTGAAAGGACTGATGCTGAAGCTCTAATACTTGGGCCATATGATGCAAAGAGCCAATTCATCAGAAAAGACCCTGATGCTGAGAAAGACTGAGGGCAGGAGAAGAAGGAGGCAACAAAGGATTAGATGGTTGAAAGGCATCACTGACTCAATGGACATGAAATGAAATGTAAGTTGTTTAGTTGTTTTGACCCTTCACAACCCCATGGACTATACAGTCCATGGAATTCTCCTGACCAGAACACTGGAATGGGTTGCCATTTCCATCCCCAGGGGATCTTCCAAACCCAGGGATCAAATCCAGGTCTACCACATTTCAGGCTGATTCTTTACCAGCTGAGCCACCAGGGAAGCCCCAGCGGACATGAGTTTGAGCAAACTCAGGGTGATACTGAAAGACAGGGAAACCTGTTATGCTGCAGTCCATGGAGTCACAGAGTTGGACATGACTGAACAATTGAACAACAATAACAAAAATTCCAAACTCTCCCTCCATCCCTTCCCTGTCCCCTCCTTAGCAACCAGGTTGCTAATTTAAAACAAACAAACAAACAAATACAGCAACACCAACTTGATATCTGTAATGTACTACCTTCAAAGCTAAGGATCAGTGGGATGACTAAAATGTATGCAAGGGAAATTAAAATAAAGATATACAATGTGCCTTATGCCTGAGTTAATTGTCAATAATTAAGAGCCAGCTGGAGTGGACAAAATATTTAATGAGAAAATAACACATAGTTTAACTTCCTATTCAATTCTGGTTCTTTCAATTAATCAGGTTTTCACCTTATTTAGTGCCCACCAAATGCTTGGCAATGTTTAAGGAAAGGAAAAACTTCCTTCTGCACTACACTGCCTGCATTCATTCATCAAATGTTCTTTGAAAGCCTTCCTTATACCTCATTTTGTTGCCAATAAAAAGATTAATAAATAAGATATAATTCTTTCTTTTAAAAATTTACAGTCTTCTTGGGGATATACTGATAGGCAACAAATCCAATATAATGTGATAAAGGCTATCACAGAGGAATGTACAAAACGCTGTGGTAGCAAAGTGGAAGGAATAATTACTTGTATCTGCAGAGTCAGGAAACACTTTATAGAGAAGTGGCATTTGGTCTGTCCTTTAAAGATTCACAGCATATCAAAAAAGAGAGAAGGTCAAATAAAACATTTCTTCCTGACTGTTTCACATCCTCAGTTACTTCCATCTCCCATTTTGGATTCTGTAGCCCCAGATCCCAGCCACTCTTCTGTCAAGATCCTAAATTCCCTTGCTCCTCTCCTCCTCCATCTGGTGTGCCTGGCCAAACCCAGCCAGCTGTCTCCTAAGCCTACAGCAAAGTAACTGACTTTCTTAAGTCTGCTCAACTTTGCTGAATGGATTTCTTTCACATGTATAACCTTAAATTTCAAACGGGGAGTCAACACTGCCAGAGGATTCTATGACACTGACCTAGTGTATTCACTTTCCCATTTTCTAAGAGAACTTATTTCTCTTTCACGCTTTCTCTGATCTCCTCAAATCTCCATTATCCCATACTCCCTCTCAGGTGACGACTCTTCATGCCTCATAGAGAAAATTAAAGCAGTTAGTTGAAAACGTTCTTATCTTTCCACTTTCAAGGCACCAATCTATGTATCTATCTTAAAATCCATTTTCTCCAGAAACCTTATGCTTCTGTGTGAGAAGCATCCTTGTATTTCTACAGCCACTCCCTCCACTTGTGCTCTGCATCCCATTCCCTCATGTCCTCTTGTAATTATTTTCCTTCTCTCTTGCATCATTAATTCTTTTGTTTCTATTGCATCATTTCTATCAACTTGTAAATACGCTTTAACATTATTCTTCTGAACAAAATCTTTTTCTTAGCACCACACCCCAGTGCAGTTACTGCTACCTTTTTGCTGTTCATTCCGCACCTAAACTCCTTGAAGGAACCCTCTGTACTTCTTCTCCTCTTTTGCTAATCTCTGCTCTTTCCTCAACCACTCCAGTGAAGCAACAGATAATGAATTACTGAAATAGCTCTTATCAAGCTCCCATCAATGCCCTAGATCTTGCTCAGTTTTCTGTTCCCATCATACTTGACCTCCAACTAGTGTTTGATACAATTGACTCCTTCCTTCCTCTCTTGTTCTTCCTGTAATTGGTTTCCTTCTTAACTCTCTGGTTATTCATCCTGAGGACCTTCTGTAGGATCCTCTCTTCCATACTTAAACTATAAATATTAAAGTGTCCTAGACTTAACTCTAGTTAAGGAGATCCAGCCAGTCCATTCTAAAGGAGATCAATCCTGGGTGTTCACTGGAAGGACTGATGCTAAAGCTGAAACTCCAATACTTTGGCCACCTCATGCGACGAGTTGACTCACTGGAAAAGACTCTGATGCTGGGAGGAATTGGAGGCAGGAGAAGAAGGGGACAACAGAGAATGAGATGGCTCAATGGCATCACCAACTCGATGGACATGAGTTTGAGTGAACTCCGGGAGTTGGTGATGGACAGGGAGGCCTGGCGTGCTGTGATTCATGGGGTCGCAAAGAGTCGGACACAACTGAGTGACTAAACTGAACTGAAGAACCACTTTACTGTGAAGTGGCCAGACAGATCTTTGTAAAGCTTTGATGAAATCACATATCATCCTTGCTCAAATCTTCAAATGACTTCCATTATAGTTAGACTATATCCTAATTTCTAAACATGGCTGTCAAGACACTTAATCATTTTGCCCCACCTGCCTCTCCACTTAGTGTTCATTATGTTCTGGCTACACTGGCCTTTTTGCTCCTGACATATCAGGCTTTGCTCCCATCACAAATGTTTATACTCCTGCTGTTCCTTGTTGTTTTTGCTGTTCCTCTAGAACTTTGTATTACTCTCATCATTTAAATCATGCAAAGGCCATGTTTTCACAAAGGTCTTTTCTGACCAGGCTGGTCAAAAAAGAATTTAAAAAATCCAGAAAACCATTAACCAATTAAACAACTACTCCAAACTCAATCACCTTCTATAATGTCATCCTGTTTTCTTTATAGCAGTTACTTGTCTCATTCACTTATTTATTTATGTGTTTGTTGTCTCCCTCAACTACACTTGAATAGTTGTAGTTTTTGAATAAAAGAGAATCCATCTTTATAGTTCATTGTCATATTGTCATATCTTCTAACATGTAGAATGGTGTTTGACATGTGCTAGGTATATACTAAAAGTTATTTTTAAACTGACTTGTTCATTATATGAACTGAGAATTTATTGCCAAATGTACAGAGGCACACACTTGCATGTTATATTTAGGGGAGTGACTGGAAAGAACTTAGGGAGTCAGACTGTGAATGGTCTTGAATTCTATGTTTAGTGGTTTGGAGGTTATTGTAAAATCAATGGAAAGTCAAAGATTTAAAACTTTATATTCTCTCTTAAAGTCCGTAGTCATGAGATCTTTCTTTTATAACACTAAAGTATGTAAGTATATTTTAAAATCATTTCTAATAAGCTGGATTTAATATTTAAAGAGATGCCTTTAAGAGTTTATTTGGTATAAGCAATGTTTGTGCGTTTGAAAATTTCATGAAATATTTAATCAAAATAAAGCTTCTGCCTCCAGAAATCTGTTTAATTTAGAAATGTTTTACTAATGTTTAGTAAATGTTTAAATCAGAAAAGTCAATAGCTTTAATGTAATTAAATCACAGAATTTATTTATCTAAGTTGCAACTGAACATGTCTTTAATAGAGAATGTGTTATTCTTACTTTTAACCACTCCATTTGGTGTATTTTCTACCTCATTGTTTTAGAACAGTCATAAATCTGAACACTTAAGGTTTGGTAAGAATCATAGTGCTTTAATCTGATTAATTTTATTTTTAATTTTACTTATAAAATTATATAGTATTTATTTTATAACTAGAAAAGTTATTATGCTATGTTTCACTACAGGTTAACAGAAGTCCTTTTAATATACTGAAATAAATTTAACTACAAAAGAAAATGAATAGAAACACAATGTAGCTAGGTAAAAGTTTGGTATCATTTTGAGCGTAAATAATGTAAAACTAAACGTAATGAAATAGGAAGTTTGGCAAGGAAGAATTCACAATTTTTAAAAGCCATAAAAGGGCAAGTAAAGTCTTGTGTTACTAAAAGGAAGTATAAAATATATATCCAGGGAAATTAATGTCGGGGAGTTAATATCTTCTGTGAATTTTTACTTTTAATATTGCTCAGGCACTGATCTTAAATGTCACAGAAACTGTGGAAAACTATAGCAATTTAGAGATATTTCCCTTGCGTCTGTTCAGCAGAAAATCAAGTTTTTTTAGGATGTATTTTGCATATTGAAAGACCTGAATTAACCCCAACCTGAGTAGAGAGAAAAGTGGAGACATGAAGAAAGCAGGAAATCTCTGGAAGTTAGATATATTTCACTTGTTTTCATGTGTCCTATTGAGCCAATTATCAGTAATAGTTTTTTGTTTACTCATCATGAGTCCTTTTTAAAAGTGAAAATCAAAACATGGGTGGCAGGGAAATCTTTTAAAATGCCAGAATAAAGCATATTTCCCAGAAATCAGTTTTTTTTTTTTTTCCTGTGCACTTTTCAAAAAACCAGAAGAGGACCCTAGTGCAAGTCATTTTACCAATTCCATGTCCACTGTTGCTGAGACTGCCATCCCAAAGTTAGTAACTGGGAAGGAAAAAGTATACTGCTCAGCAGTTGCTTCCTTGAGAGTTGGACTGTAGAGCTGGGGCTTCAAATAACATATTTAAGATGACAAAAAGTTTCCCATAAAATGAAGCTTATTAGAATTCTGAGTCAGACTATAATCAGATCAAAATTCCTGTGAAAACTTAGCCTTGAACAAACTCTAGCAGATTTGTTAAGCTACCAGTATGAATGCAGAATTCATGGCTAATTTCACAGGACAAATGATGGGAAAATTAAGGGATGATTTGGAGTATTTCAGAGAGAAAAAGGGAAGATTCCAAGAAAGATGGTTGGAGATACAAAAGGTGCATTGTAAACTGTTTTCATCTGAGATTTCCTGCGGGACAGTGAATATTGAAAGATGATGACACTAGAAATGTTGGCTCCCAGTTATGTAGGGTCTGGACATGTTCGTCTTCTGCAAGTTGTGGGTAGTCACCATGAGCTTTTACCTTGACATATGTCATGGTGTATTTTAGTAAGAAGCTCTGACAATAATAATGAGACAGATTTCAGTGGAAGAGATAGGATGAAGGATGAGTTTTTGGTGGTTAAGACAAGTAATATTAAAGACCACAAGTAGGGTAATGACAGAAGAAAGAGAAGAGTGACATAAGTTGATGGACATACGTGGATTTGTGGGTAGTAGGAGAGGAAAATAGTATTGAGATTTCTAATTTCTGTAATTAGGTGGATGGTACTGTCACTAAAGAGTATATAATAAGATGCCTGGAATTTCTGTTTGGTTTGGTTTTGCTTGGAGTGGTGAGCAAAGAGGTATGAAGATGATTTCAATTTTGATATGTGGTGAACATTCCATCTGAGATCCAGCTATTGGAAAGTGGAATTGGAAATCAGATAGATGTTTGCAATGCACCATATCTGAAACCACAGGAGTAAATCTGTTAGCTAAGTCCTTTGTGTCTTTGTATATTTTTCTGGGTCAAGACTCTGAGACCAAGATCAATACTAATGCAAAGTTCAGAATATATCTTTAATAAAGACACTACATTTTTTCATAAAGGGGAGAGCAATCATTCACATTAAATTGTCTGAACATACCCAGTATGTGGGTATGTTCCTTTTGGTTCCAAGATAGAAGGCAGGAGAAGAAGGGAACGACAGAGGACAAGATAGTTGGATGGCATTACCAACTCAATGGACAGGAGTTTGAGCAAGCTACAGGAGATGGTGAAGGACAGGGAAGTCTGGCACGCTGCAGTCCATGGGGTCACAAAGAGTTGGACATGACTGAGCAACTGAACAAGATCAAAGAGTTTTTATATATTTTTTATCATGTCTTATTATCTGAGTTCAATTCACCCAAAGAAACTACAAATCTTAGAAAATAGTTGTTAAGAATTGATTAGTAGTTATTTAAAGTTTTTATATACTTTACTGAGACTGAGAGACAATCATTTATACAAATTCTTGTTACAGTACTATTTGAAAAATACGAAAGACATATTAGCATTAAACGCTATTTTAAAGATTTCAATATTACAGAAAATACAAAAAAACCTTCTGTTTCCTTTCTAATAAAGATTTTTTTTAGATAAAAAGAAAAAAATATTTAATTCATTCCAATCTTTCCTTGAACCCTCTTAAGTTGTCTAAGTACCATAATATACTACTTTTGCTTAAACAGCTTTCCGGTTCTAAATGATCACAAGACTCATTTTCATCAACAATTACCCAAAGAATATTTCACAGTTTAAAGAAGGCAATGACCACCCAATATTCTTTTAAAATAATGACACTGAAGTTCAGAGAAGTTAAATAATTCATAAACAAGAAGCAAGGGCCTGAATACAAATCCAAGTTTGCCTGCAAAGCAAATCCTCATTTAAGTACATTCTGGCTCTTCTCAGGTAAAATAAAACAAGGTACAGGTTAATTGTTCCTTGAGATTCTAAGTCTTGAGATCTTATGAAACTGAAGTCATAGCACTTTTAACCTTGCTATTATATCAGGCAGTTTTCAATGTTTTGGTAAATTTAATCATCAGGGATCAGAGTGGCTATTGATTTGAAGTACTCTGAAAACAGTGATTTGATCCCATGGTTTTATGTGGCTTTTGTGCCCTCTGCTAGCTCCTCGCTGGACTTGACACAACATTTCCTAACCATAATACTCTCAATCTTAATCTTATGTTGAAAATATAAGGCTAAAAAGAAATATAATTAGTTCACAAGACAGAGAGCTCACACTCTTGTGAATTGTCGGAAAGCATGCCGTGCCCTGCCAGTGCTAAGTCGCTTCAGTCATGTCCGTCTCTTTGAGACGCTATGGACTGTAGCCTGCCAGGCTCCTCTGCTCATGGGATTCTCCAGGCAAGAATACTGGAGTGGGTTGCCATGCCCTCCTCCAGGGGATCTTCCCAACCCAGGGATAGAAACCATGTCCTGAGGCTCCCGCACCGTAGGCAGATTCTTACCGCTGAGACCACTGGGGGGAAGCCCATCAGAAAGCATATGTTTGATATTTTCAAATGGAATCTAAAATAATTACATTGTTAGGATGCATTATAATTTATAGAATGTTTTTAAAATCTTAAATGTCATAATTATCACTTATTTCAGTTGAATTTAAAATATAAGATCATGTGCTGCGTGATAAGAACTAAAAAAAAGTCCTAATTTAAGTGCAATTCTCTAAAACCAGAGGGGATTAGCATGGTTATCCTTGATTAGGTATTTGTTACATTGTCACTTTTGATAAAAATAACCCAGAATGGGATGGTACCACAGGTTTAACAAAACATCAAGCCTTATAAATTGATACAAATTGGTAAAAGTATAAGGTAATACAATTATAAAAACACACTGTATAAATTATGTATTATTGTCACAAAACCAGTTAATAGAAACATCAAAAATCTATTCTGTAAGCTGTGCCTGAATATAATTTTTTTTTTCGTTACAATAGTCCCAAGGAACCTACTGATGTATTTCTTTGTAGTAACTAGTACAGTAAAGCCAAATGAGATAAATTCATTAATAGGACACTGAAATAAGACTAGAAAATGACTTAGTCACACCTGTCCAGTTCAGAATACATATTATTTTATGGACTTTTCTTCATTATGCTGACAATGAGAAGTGGTAGGAAATAAATAACAAAGGAAGAAAGGCTTAAAAAAAACATGTCAAATACATTACATTTTTGTAAGTCTGACTAACGAGTAATCTTATTTTAAAAGAATAAATGAATTTATATGAAAATTTAAAATGTAACTTGCAAATAAATAGAAATTTGAGTAAAAATTATGAATATGCAGTGCTTATTGCCATTCAGGTTAGGAAAAATCATATATATTCATACATGTAAAATCTTTATCACTGAAATTCTTATTTTTATGAATAGTTAAGCATTTTAGTACATAAATACATACTTTTCCCTTGCACACTATAACTGCCAATATTTCAGACATGAAACTGATAATTTTCTGTGTTGATAGTGACTTTTTAATTTTTAAAGAACTTCTTTGAAAATAGTTTTTTAAAATTATTTTTTATGTTGGAACAGTACAAAAGCTTACAAAAAAATTCAAAGTATCATACAAATAACTTTTCTGAACTACTTGATAGTAAATTCAGAACTGGTGCAACATCATGTCCCAATACTTTGGTGTGTATTTCCTATAAATTAGAACATTTTCCTAACAAACCAAAACACAACCATCCAAATCAGGAAATTAACACTGATATAGTGTTACTATTTAATTCTCAGACCCCATGCAAGTTTTCTCCTTGTTTTGCCAAGAGTCCCAATAGTGTTGTTCTGTTTTTAATAGCAAAAGCATCAATTCAGAGTCACTGCTTTTAGTTATAATGTCTCTTTACTCTTCTTCAATCTGAAACATTCTCTCAGTCTTTTCTCAACTTTCATAATCTAGTGTATTGTTTCAATTTATATTTATAATTCAATTTATAATTTTTCTTAGAGTATGTCCAGATAAGGCACAATGTTTCTGCACCTTCTGTGAATATATGTATGTATCTTTAGGCATTCACAGTAGAGTTTCTGAACCTTTGTTTTTAGGTGAAGGAAATACTTAATAAAAGCAATGGTGCTCAAGGAATAAAGTCATGTAAATAATAGATGCATCATTTATTAGTTTTCAAGCATAAATATCCTAGTAGTTTCAAAGCATCATTCGTGCTTGTACTAGGTAAAGTTTTCTTTTCAATTTTTCCTTAATGAGTTTTTTCTATGGAGAGTCCAAAAACTGTCATAGATGATAGTGAAATAGAATGATTATTTTAACAACTCCAAGGAAAATTTGCTCAGCAAAATATTATCTTTTGAGTGAATATACTAGAAGTTTCACAATTAAAATAATACATTTAACAAATTCGATACTTTAAAATTGAGAGGACCCCTTTTTTGGTGCTCTGTCATAGTATACCAGGTATTTTGGTATGGCTTATTTTACATAAATGCCAAATAATGTGCTTCTTGATAAAAATAAAACTGTGAAAACTCACAATAGGCTATGATTTGACTTTCACAATTAATACGCATCTGGATCCCATAGTTTTTGTCAGCTTCACAGAGGAGTCTAGGATCTAAAAGTTGTCCCTACTTCAGACATCATTTCCCTAACCTGAATCCCTTCCTCCAAAACTCTTAAAGTTTCTTATCCACCAAATTCATTCATTTTTCCTTTTCTGGATTTGTTTACCAGGGTTTACTTATTTATTGATATTGACCCAGCAATTCTACTGGAACATGTTTGAAATATTCTTTTCTTAGTTGCTGTATTATGACCACAGACCAAGGAATCACAGTTTATGCCTTGTGTATTCAAGTGGCAGGGCAAAAATAAAATTAATATTGGCTTAAATCATGTTTCCTTTTCTTCAAACTATTTCATATTTTTGTCATTATCACAGACACATTTATACAACATCATATTTTAGCTCAAGTTGAAGCAGTCACAGTCATAATAAATTATCAGTGGACAGGCCATATTTTAACTTTAAGGTTTTAGAAAAATTCTCATAAATGGAAAATTTTTGTTTAAGGATAAAACTCACCATTATTAGTGATCATTTGTATGCTGTTAAATTACTTTCATGGAAATGGTTCCTAAATTTCATTTAAAAGAATTGTCTTATTTCTTGTTTTTATCTTGACAGATGTTTCTTAGCTAAATGTATCACTTAATGACAAAATAAAAAAAATAAGTTATATTACTTTTGGATATTCTTTAGTTGTTATAAATATTAATGCCTTAATTTGAAATTATTTTTTCCCTTGTCATGCCTTGCCTGTTATATGTAACTTGAAACCACCTGAAGCAGTGTGTGTGTGTATGTGTGTGTGTGCGTAGGTTTAAAATTCAAGGCTCACCTATCAGCCATTGAGAACTCACTAACCATTTATCCTTTTTTGCTTTCTTGATGCTCATCAAAGACTCATTTTAATATTTGGTATTCCATATAATTTTCTATGGGAAAAAAATACAAATGACACAAAATGTCCTGGTCATATGACAGATATTTCTCTCTGTGAATCTATAGAACAGCTTTCTTGTTTATTAATTAAATGCTCCATAAATTGAAGAAAGTAGGGAAAACCAATAGACCATTCAGATATGACCTCAATCAAATCCCTTATGATTATACAGTGGAAGTGAGAAATAGATTTAAGGGACTAGATATGATTGATAGAGTGCCTGATGAACTCTGGATGGAGGTTCGTGACATTGTACAGGAGACAGGGACCAAGACCATCCCCATGGAAAAGAAATGCAAAAGAGCGAAATGGTTGTCTGAGGAGGCCTTACAAATAGCTGTGAAAAGAAGAGAGGCGAAAAGCAAAGGAGAAAAGGAAAGATATAAGCATCTGAATGCAGAGTTCCAAAGAATAGCAAGGAGAGATAAGAAAGACTTCCTCAGTGATCAAAGCAAAGAAATAGAGGAAAACAACAGAATAGGAAAAACAAGAGATCTCTTCAAGAAAATTAGAGATTCCAAGGGAACATTTCATGCAAAGATGGGCTCGATAAAGGAGAGAAATGGTATGGACCTAACAGAAGCAGAAGATATTAAGAAGAGGTGGCAAGAATACACAGAAGAACTGTACAAAAAAGATCTTCACAACCAAGATAGTCACGATAACGTGATCACTGACCTAGAGCCAGACATCTTGGAATGTGAAGTCAAGTGGGCCTTAGAAAGCATCACGAACAAAGCTAGTGGAGGTGATGGAATTCCAGTTGAGCTATTTCAAGTCTTGAAAGATGATGCTGTGAAAGTGCTGCACTCAATATGCCAGTAGATTTGGAAAACTCAGCAGTGGCCACAGGACTGGAAGAGGTCAGTCTTCATTCCAATCCCGAAGAAAGGCAATTCCAAAGAATGCTCAAACTACCGCACGATTGCACTCATCTCACACGCTAGTAAAGTCATGCTCAAAATTCTCCAAGCCAGGCTTCAGCAATATGTGAACCATGAACTCCCAGATGTCCAAGCAGGTTTTAGAAAAGGCAGAGGCACCAGAGATCAAATTGCCAACATCTGCTGGATCATGGAGAAAGCAAGAGAGTTCCAGAAAAACATCTATTTCTGCTTCATTGACTATGCCAAAGCCTTTGACTGTGTGGATCACAATAAACTGTGGAGCATTCTGAAAGAGATGGGAATACCAGACCACCTGACCTGCCTCTTGAGAAACCTGTATGCAGGTCAGGAAGCAACAGTCAGAACTGTACATGGAACAACAGACTGGTTCCAAATAGGAAAAGGAGTACGTCAAGGTTGTATATTGTCACCTTGCTTATTTAACTTATATGCAGAGTACATCATGAGGAACGCTGGGCTGGAAGAAGCACAAGCTGGAATCAAGATTGCCGGGAGAAATATCAATCACCTCAGATATGCAGATGACACTACCCTTATGGCAGAAAGTGAAGAGGAACTCAAAAGCCTCTTGATGAAAGTGAAAGAGGAGAGTGAAAAGGTTGGCTTGAAGCTCAACATTCAGAAAACAAAGATCATGGCATCTGGTCCCATCACTTCATGGGAAATAGATGGAAAAACAGTGGAAATAGTGTCAGACTTTATTTTTTTGGGCTCCAAAATCACTGCAGATGGTGATTGCAGCCATCAAATTGAAAGACGCTTGCTCCTTGGAAGGAAAGTTATGACCAACCTGATAGTATATTAAAAAGCAGAGATATTACTTTGCCAACAAAGGTCCGTCTAGTCAAGGCAATGGTTTTTCCCGTGGTCATGTATGGATGTGAGAGTTGGACTGTGAAGAAAGCTGATCGCTGAAGAATTGATGCTTTTGAACTGTGGTGTTGGAGAAGACTCTTGAGAGTCCCTTATACTGCAAGGAGATCCAACCAGTCCATTCTAAAGGAGATCAATCCTGGGTGTTCACTGGAAGGATTGATGCTAAAGCTGAAACTGCAATACTTTGGCCACCTCATGCGATGAGTTGACTCACTGGAAAAGACTCTGATGCTGGGAAAGGTTGGGGGCGGGAGGAGAAGGGGACGACAGAGAATGAGATGGCTGGATGGCATCACCGACTCTGTGGACATGAGTTTGAGTGAACTCCGGGAGTTGGTGATGGATAGGGAGGCCTGGCGTGCTGTGATTCATGGGGTCGCGGAGAGTCGGACACGACTGAGCGACTGAACTGAACTGAACTGAACTGATGCACTGGGCACTGTTTTAGGCACTGGAGATTCTACAGTGACAAAACAGAAAAAAACCTTTTTCTTAACAGAACTTAATGTTTGCCTGAGGAGACCATTTCCAAGAAAACAGAGTCAATACAATTCAGAGAGCCATAAGTGAGAAAATCAAATGTAATAGTGAGATGATTTAAAGGCAATGAGGGAGCAGCATTTTATAATGTGTTCACAGAAAGCCTCTGAGGAGGTGCCATTTGAAGAAAGATAGGAATCCTAAGGAAGATCTAACCTGCAAGGATTTGAGGTAAGAGAATTCCAAAGAAAATAGCTCATGCAAAAGCTCCAAAATGGGACCATATTCATTTTGGACTACTCTTCAAAATTATAATTAAGAGGATAATTCTGCTATGAGGAAAAATTTTATCATAGAATTTAAAGTTTTTTTCTTTATGGTTATCAAGTGTTTTCCAAGATGTTCAATGTCCTCAATTATTACACATAATCAAAAGTGATTGTGTCAATGATTTTTCAGCAAATGTGTACCTGAGGAATTTAATTTTCTCACTCATTGATATATCTAGAAGGATGATCGTAAAGGAACAGTGTGGAAAGATTTATAATGCTAAATTCTAATTAATAATAGAATCTGTTCTAGAATCTGCACATATCAAGATGTCTCTATCAGTTTACTTTAAAAAGTCATATTTTAATTCTCTACATTTTTACACTTTTTACACCTTGTTAGGCATGTGGACTTTAAGATAAAAAGAAGAAAAAAGTCACTGAGGATCTGCTAAAGACCTGACATCATGTTTGTGTCCATGAAGAAATCATGAGCTATCTGTTCTTGCAGTAATTATTTAAAAATTAACTTTCTTCCTAAAATTAACTCTCTTCCTTTATTTTCATTGGAAGTGTAAAATAAAGGACAGTAGAAAGCTCTCACGTATCTCTCCATTAGAGGTCTAGACTGGTAATCAGAAAGCACTATGGATAAGGCATACTGAAAGCACAGTTTACTTTTTTTCAAGACAGGAATTTTAGCAACTCTAATTTTTGTAGACATTAAAATAGGATAAAGTTCTCCATATATTATGCAAGTCCTTGGTTCTGTTGATTTTTGCCTGTAAAGTAAAAACTAAGCACACTAGTTTGAAAATAACTGAAGATTTTTTAAATGTAAAAACTGTAACAGCTATACTAATGGTACAAATGCTAACAATCCACCAAGAAGACTCAGTTTCATTTCTACCTATCTTTACACTTTTTCAAGGACAAAGTTAAATGCCTATTATTCTACTTGCTTGAATTTTGTTTGATAACTGATACACAGTCTCACAGTCTACAGAATACCTGTGTACCAATTATGAGCATTGTTATTCACTACTCTGAAATGTCCACTCATCTATCTTATATAAAGACTGTATTAACAATCTATGGTCAAGCTTTCATTTATATTAAAAAAATACATATTTGAAAACCTGTGTCAGATTTATTTATTATTTTATGTCAAAATTGTTATGTAAGAGCAGAAGGGAAAGGAGTCTTTTCTATACCATCAGTATTTTCTCCTTAACTCAAATGTTTATATTTAGAGGAAGGAGACAACTGCTGTTTCACCGTAGTTTAGCTTGTACCTAGCCTTGTTTCCACTCTATTTTAAATGTAGACATTGAAAACATGGGGGATAGAAATGAATTTGCAGTAGATTAATGCTGAATAAGTAACATTCAATCATATTCACATTTCTGTCTGTGCCCCCAACATGGAAGAGGTGCCTTCCATTAAAACTATGTATAATGCTTTGGCTTAGCGAAAAACCACTCAGAAATGCAGAGTGTCTAGATACAGAGACATTTCCTACTTTTCATGTTCTCCCCTGTCTACCACTTATGGAGGAATGAATTGATGTTTAATCTCTATGTATATATTTAAATGAAATTAATATAATTATTGGAAGGTTTATCTTGTACTGATAGAATTTTCATACATATTTATGTATCAAAATGTATTTGAGAGTATTTTATTGCTATATTGTCTGAAAAAAAATCAATGAAATTCAGTGTAGTTTGCATAGAGAAAGAATACAAAAAGAGGAAAATAAAATTAAGTTTTGGTTCAGCAGATGAAATGTCACTAAATCCTGCTGATATTCTTGAAGAATTAATCACTGTACTCAATGTTTTTCTGCAATACTGCAGGAGGGTTAAAACAGCAAGATAGTACTTTCAATATTTTAACTGTAACACATACAAATCATAATAATTTATCTGAGTAAAAATAATCTCCAATTTAAATAAATTTTGACTTTCAAAAATATTTTTTTTATATAGCACATATTCTATTATTAGATATAAATAAGGCAAAACAGGATGGAAAAAACAATTCTATTAAACTAAACATTGTATAAAATTTTGGTGATTGTTTTATATAAAACTATTCTGTGTTTTTATATAAACCATATTTTACATAGACTATTATATACAGGTACAGTTTGAAGAAGTATAAATACATATTTTCTGCCAAGTCATTATAGGATCTCTAGAAAAACTTTAATAATTTTTATGGAATATCTTTGCATTATTTTTTATTTGAAAACTATCACAATCATAAATTAGCTTGAAAAGTTAAGCATTTGAAACTGGTGATTGTTTGAGGGTCATAGAAATGTCAGTTTCATAGGTTTCAAGGCAGTAACTTCCCGGTATGTATGTTCAGCTATGACAAGAATCTTAAATGGATTCTTCCCATTTTTACTTGTAATTATACAATTTTATAAGGCAGGATACATTTAATATGAATCTCTTGTAGTATACTGTACTTTTCAGCCCCTAGAAAAATATTGTAGAAAAATTAACACAATCATAATGACAAAACATAGCTAAAATAAAAATAGTCCTTTTTCTTCCTACTAGTGAAAAATCACAATTAAAAATTTCAAAAATACTCAGTCACTTACTTTGGTAGAGTTTTCAAGTGATTTTCTCTTAACTCCAATATCCGCAATTTGGCAAGTCTGTAGAAATGAATTTAAAAATTTGTTTCTTGATATTTCTCTATAAAACAATATTTTTATGGTAAACCAAATTAATACTGTGTTAACCAAATGACTATGTCCAAACAATAAAAAACCATGGTTATAGATTTTTAAGAATTACGCAAATTGATTATGAGTAGGGTTGCATCAATATTGGAGAATGATAAATAACCACTTTCCTAAACTTTCCTAAAATCTTTCAAAGATATCACTGTCTCAGTCATCTAAATTTTCTGTTTTATAAAAATACATTCACTGTTGTTTAATCATATGCATTCAAATTATTGAATATTTACTAAATACTAAGTACTGAGTTTACTGAAATATGGTAATAATTTCCCTCAAGAGATGACAAATGAATTTTTAAAGCAAATGATAAAGCATAGTGGTTAAAAGCTTGAGCTTTGTGGTCAGATATATCTGGGTGAAATCTAGACTCTTTATATTCTAACCCTATGAGACTGGGCAAATTAATTAATCCCTCCTAATAGAGGTTAAAGCGTCTGCCTCCAATGCGGGAGACCCGGGTTCGATCCCTGGGTCGGGAAGATCCCCTGGAGAAGGAAACGGTAACCCACTCCAGTATTCTTGCCTGGAGAATCCCATGGACGGAGAAGCCTGGTAGGCTACAGTCCACCGGGTCGCAGAGTCGGACACGACTGAGCGGCGGAATGGAACGGAATACTTAGGCCACCTCATGCGAAGAGTTGACTCACTGGAAAAGACTCTGATGCTGGGAGGGATTGGGGGCAGGAAGAGAAGGGGACGACAGAGGATGAGATGGCTGGATAGTATCACCGACTCGATGGACGTGAGTTTGGGTAAACTCTGGGAGTTGGTGATGGACAGGGAGGCCTGGCATGCTGTGATTCATGGGGTCACAAAGAGTCGGACATGACTGAGCCACTGAACTGAACTCCAGTTTCATCATCTGTAATGAGTATGTAATAATAGTACAAAATTTATATGGTTTTGAATGTTAAATGATGTCATCATACATGTAAAACATAATACTTGGCACACCGAAAGTTTTAGTGAGTGTTACTTATTACTGTGGAGCCCTACACCAAGGTCATAGTTGTAAAGTTTTGTTAACAAGGCCACAGATCTGGAACTCTGCACCAAAGTCATCTGCAGAACTGACTGAGCTCTAGTTCCAGACACCGACTGTTGCTATGAGCCCCGCTGACCTAAACTGGCTAACTCCTTGACCCCATATTAGGTAAAAATATACACCTTCGTGCTCACCTTATAGCACCCTAACCAATCACCTAATGCCAGTCTTCCAGCAAGAATTTTCTTTGTCTTGAGACTATAAAAACTGGCTACTAAACCATGAAAGGAGTTGGCTCTCCCATGAGCCACCTCTCTGTTCTAACAGCATCTCCTGCTCTAATAAACTCTATTCTACTGTCATTCTGCCTTGAAATTCTTTTCAACCTGTGCAAAGATCATGACAATTACTATTACCTTAATTAAAAACTGGGAAAAGTGTCATATATATAGCATAATATACCAAATTTAATTGACTCTGAGCCTGAGCTGTGAACGTTTCAAATAGATGCACATTTAAAATCCTGTCATATCATCTGTCCTATGATAATACTAGGGTTGGGAAAATCATGTGAAGTGGATGAGAGGTGCTTATTTTCTGATGATTGCAAAATACTTGGGTGATTAGGAATGCATTTCACACTTAACTACTTGTTAATGTTTGCAATCTGGGACAGTGTTGTTACTAATGTCTATGTTGTGCTGTGCTTAGTCACTCAGTAGTGTCCGACTCTGCGACCCCCCAGTCTCTAGCCCACTAGACTCCTCTGTCCATGGGGATTCTTCAGGCAAGAATACTGGAGTGGGTTGCTATGCCCTCCTCCAGGGGATCTTTTCAACCCATGAATCTAACCAGGGTGTCCTGCATTGCAGGTGGATTCTTTACTAGTTGAACCACGAGGGAAGCCTACTAATGTCTATAAGAGAGCTTTACAATTTACTCAGTTGTGGTTATTTTAGGACAAATATTAAATGACTTATCCAAATTCTGTGTTGTGGGAATAGTTCACTATTTGAACTATTTCACCTACAATGTCCCATATTTACTGTGCTTTTAGGTATTCAACTAGTTCTCTTCCTGTTTCCTTTTTGTTTTGAGTTCTATCAAGTTTCCAATTTAACTTTAATCTTATAACTCTTAATCTGTATTTGAAACAAATTGTCTCAGTTCTTCAGAGCATGGGATATCACTAGTAAAAGACGTTTCTTAAACATTTATATAGCTCAAATCTTAGCATCTGTACTAGGGTAATAACATTTTATGACTTAGTTTGGGTACTAAATCTTAGGTTTTATAAAGTATATTAAACATTCTTTGTCAAATTATCCAGCTGAAGGTTCAAAAGCTTTTTAGATTACAATAGTAAAATAGAGCATTTTTTGGCAGATAATTTATATAAAATTGAAATCTAATTCCGAGTGGTTTGGGTTTTAGTATTATGTTATATATTTGCCCAGATTTCTTCCCTTATGTTAAGACTAGTAAAGAGAACTAACAAAATGCTAAAGCAAACATTGTATTTTAGGGAGATAATTAAACATTTTATGATTTAATAAACCAAAAGTATACTTGTGGTTGTGGCCAGTACCAGAAGGAAAATCTACTTTATATGAACAAATGGTGAAATATTAACTCATTTAGAAACTAGGTATATGCTCTTGTGAATATCTGTGAATTTTCAGAACTGTCTGAGTGTATGGTATTCATAGGTATGATGAAATCATGATCCATAAAAGTAAGAGAATTTGGGAAAAACTTTTGAGGTGATTTCTATATGCAAATAGAGGCTGCTACCTGTTAAAGGACTTCATTATTTCACGGAGTTCTTCTTAATGTCATGTATTAACTTCCACCCAGAGGTGGAGGTTGGGGTATAGTCAGTCAGTTATTTGAAAAATTTGATATGATCACTTAGAAAAAGGCAGTTAACAAAAAACTTAAAATATCTTATCTTTTAAGATATATCTTTTATATTTAAAATAGCCTTGATATGGAAACAAAGTTTCCATTGACACATGAATGGATACAGAAAACCTGTGTGTGTGTGTGTGTGTGTGTGTGTGTGTGTGTGTGTGATGGAATATTATCAGTCATAAAAAGAAGAATATCCTGCCATTTGTAATGACATGAATGGACCTTAAGGGCATTATGCTAAGTGAAATAAAGTTGGACAGGGAAAGACACTCTATGATCTCACATACGAAATCTAAGAAGAAAAAAATAACTATAGAAAAGAGGTCAGATTTGTGGTTATCAGAGGTGGAGGTATGGGAAGGGGAAATGGTTGATTGTGATCAAAAGACACAACTTTATGCTTACAAGATAAATAAGTACTGGAGATGTAATGCATAGCATGATTACTATAGCTAATACTGCTATATGGTGTCCAATATATCTCAAAGTAACTAAGAGTAAATTCTAAAAATTTTCATGACAAGGAAATGTTTTTTCATGGATGTAACTAAATTTAATGTGCTAATCATTTTGTAATAAATTTGTCATTATTATGTTGTATACCTTAAGTTCATACAGTGCTATATATCAATTATATCTCAATAAAGATGAAAAAAGTTCACTCTAGAACACCTAGAAAATATTGAGAATTTAAGACGAAAATAAAAACCTTCCATAATTTCCCTTCCAAGGAAATTCTTTTATTTATTGCATATTCATATTCATATGGGAACACAATTTATATATAGTTATGATAAGCTTTAAACGTAACATCATAGGAATTAAAAGATATGTCTCTCTCTAGTCAAGATTATAAATTGCTACATTGTCATATGGATGTACCATAATATATTCAAGCAATCTCCTAGATGGATGTGTGCTTCCATATTTTTCATATTGTGAATAACGATAAACATCTTTGTCCATAAATCCTAGTGTGATATACGATGATACATTTCTAGAAATGTAATACAAAGGCAGTGGTTATAAATATTTTCAAATCTTTTAAAGCACACTGCCCTGCACAGAGTACATGACATTTTGCAATTTCATCAGCAGTGTGAAGTTATCTCTTTCCTCACACTGTAAACAGTTTTACAGTTTCTGGGATATGCTTAGAGCACAAAGGCCCTTTATTCACATATTAATTTGTATTATTTTATTATTTATGATGATAAACATTTTTTGTGTTTTCAACTTGTACATTTATTATGAACTGCTTGCACATGTTATTTACCCATTTTTTCTAATGAGATCTTAACTTTATACTCCTTTGAAATAATTCTTTATAAGTTAAGGATCTAATTTGCCTTCCATATATGGTAGAAATATTTTCCTATTTATTACCTTAATATTTAAAATATTTATTAAAAATAAATATTATTTTATTTTAAAGGCATGTATGTATTCAAATATATCCATTTATGGTACTTTCCTTTATTTCTATGCTATAAAATCATTATCTAACCCAAGTGTCAAAAAGTATACATATGTATATTTCTCCAGATCATTTCTGATTTTATTTTTTTTTTAAATATTTAACTCTTTAACTCATCTGGAATCTGATTATTAATGACATGTAAAGACCTAATTTTACTTTATTTTTTTCAAGATGTTTCATTAATTGGCATGGTCTCATTTATTGGATAAAAGTGGGGGTATCTTTAATTACAGGGGTCACTTTTGAAGCCTCACCTACTGATGGTGGTTAAGTACTTATCTAAAGTGAAATAAAAGTGTATCGTTTAAAGTTCTTATTCTTACCTTCCAAAATTGGCTGGAAGAAATTCAAGAAAGGCATCATTCAGGTAGAGCTGGGTCAGATTTAGAAGCTGCGTGAAGCCATCAGGGAGTCTAGAAAGGAGTTAAAGGTTTAGTCATTGCGTAGATGTTGCCATAGAAACAGAACAAAAATATATATCTCTAAGGAGAAAAAATAGAAGTGCAATACATTTTTCAACTCTCCTTTGGTATCACAGTAATGGAAGAATTTATTGAGCATGTTGTTACAGCTTGAAAATTTTGCCGGTTATTAAAATAAATGGCATTCACCCCTTCACACTGCTCTCCTATGCTGAGATTTATGTCACCGCCAAAGTCAGCGGCATCATTTCTTACTGTTACCCTGGCCTTACACACCAGTGAGATATTTTTATGGAAATTTCAAGATGTATGCTATCTTTTATAATTTCAACTTTATGATTCTTCTCAGTAGAAAATTCACATGTATAGTCAGGCAAGGTTATCTACTCTTTCACTTAATCATTAGAAGTTGTGTGCAGTTTGTGACACTGATGGCTAAAGGTGCCCAATATGAGAAGGGAAAGAGTGTTTGGTCCCTTAATTGATAATTTCCTTAATTCAGGCCCAACAGATACGTGCATTATAATTCAAACTGACCTGATTCATGCACACTAAAAATGAACAAGAACATAAAATAAGAAACAGAATTCTAAAGACCTCAAGAGTCATTTAAAAGTTGAGAAAATATCCTTTGGGAAAAATCTTATCAGTGAGATAAAGTAATTCTTTGAAATGTTTAAATCATTTTTACCAAAATGATTTAACTCAAGGGTTTTTCTTAAAAGGATATTGACGTTTTATTAATTTAATTTCTATTTAAAAAATTTAATGCCTGTTTCTACACTTTAGACAAGACTATGCTCTTTCACAGAATATTTTTAAACAGTGTCCAAATTTGCCTTCTCCTCAAATTACAACCTATGACCTTCCTTGTATTTACTGACAAAATTATTTAAAAAGCTGCCTCTACTGACTACTTTTTACTACTCCTCAAGCCATTCT
Organism: Moschus berezovskii; assembly: GCF_049115385.1. NCBI lineage: Eukaryota > Metazoa > Chordata > Mammalia > Artiodactyla > Moschidae > Moschus > Moschus berezovskii. The sequence goes on along the minus strand of NC_142463.1, from coordinate 46,272,557 downwards.
TTTCTGGCATCTACGCCAACTCTATTACTGAAACTGCACTTGCCAAAGCCTCTGATGACCTCTAAATCCAATTTCATTAACTTCATTTTATTTCATAACCCACACTACCCAGCAACAGTTGTCATCACTGATTGTCCTCTCCTTCTGGGCTTCTACTATACCACTTCCCTTGCTCTTCTTCCTACTCCTGGAACACTAGATCTGAGTTTCATTCCTTGGTTTCTCTTCCTCTGACCAATCTTTTGTTATGAAATGTTTTATGTATATAAAAGAGTATATGCGTACCCATAATATAATTTAACAAATAGAACCAGTATCTTTAAAACCCTCTGACTGCCTCTTCCTGACTACATCTTTCTATTTGCTCCACAAATTCCTAAATGATGGTTATTTTTCTGTTTTTTAAGGAATTTTACCACACCTATTTAAATCGCTGAATAAGTCATGTGGTTTGTTTTTTTTAACATTATCTAAATCAAATCATACTATGAATATTTTTATGGGACTTATAATAATTCACATTATTAAATAATTCATTAGTTAAGTGAAATTCATTCATTTTGATGTAGATGACCGATCACCATACCACGGTATTCCATTGTATGAATATATCACAATTTATTAATCATTCTTCATCTAACTGAACATTACAGTTGTTTCTAATTTTTGTTTGTATTTCTATTATATATTCTATTTATTTTTGAACATATATCCTGGTGAACAAGAGATTACTTAAGTTATATTGCTGGTTAGAAGAGATTAATATCCTTATGAATAGCTCTCAGCTAATGATCAGCAGGAGTATAAATACCTCAGCTCTCTCACCCAAATCTGAGATATGTGTTTAAACTCTTTCCCAGAGTCCCCCAGAAAGCTTAAGGTCCATTGTCCATACTAGAAAATGGCTTGATAATATATCCTTAATTGAAATTTCCTGATATCATTTTCTAAGTATATTGCTTGAATTCTTTTCTAAACTTTTCTTCTGAGGAACACAAACTAAACACAATTAATATTTTTATATCAATTCAGTAAGAATTGTTTATATGCTCTTAAGACACTGATCTTATATGGATTATTTTTGCTACAAACATCTTTCTTCACTTGGTATTTTGGAGCTGGATTGTTTGTATGTGACTTCTTAGAGGATACTTCCATAAATTTGCTTCCAAAGGGAGGTAGGAGTCATAAAAGCAAAAAAGAGGGAAAAAGGAGGTTGGGGAAAGTGAGAGCTACAATGAAGAGGTAAAAATTCACCTCAGATGGGTTACAAAGAAAACACGGGTTCTAGAGAGAATATTTTATGAATGAGTATTAGTAGTTAATACTTGAGAGTATCAGTAGGGGACAGGTTTTAGAGGATATTTAATGCTTGACTCATAGGTATACACTTATAAAAGTAAAAAAGAATCTATTGGAGATCTTTATTTTTCTCTGTGTTTTTCTTCCTTAACTACTTTAGAGCTCATATCCTGGTAGTATAATAGTTTTCATGAAAATGGCACAGATGTTCAACAGATTGCAATTCAATTTAACTACTATTCTACTTTGACGTTCTTTTGGTTCCTATAATCATTCAAGAAGAGAAATCATTTATGATTTCTCAAAAAAGATTAATATGTGTAAAATGAGAAGAATGCTAAAAACTTTGATCTAAAAATTTATATTAACATCATAACTATTAGTAAATAAAAATCCTTTAAAAATACTAATTTTTTAGTTATAAGGAAAGCTTGAACTACCAAGCTTACCTTAGTCTATTATTCTACCCATGTATGCACTAAATGATATTACTTTATACTACCTATTTTGATGAAAAATACATTTCTTTATGCTGTCTCTCTCAGAAAGTTTATGATGCAGGAAAATCTGGCTATTACATAGAACACTTCTCTAAGGATTTAAGAATTGACTACATTGGGCAGATTCCAACTGCAAGACTGGACTGTCAAAACTAAGTTATATGAAAAACAAGAATGCAATGTAAGATAGTTTTTTCAGTCTGCTTATAAACAGAGATGTGCTGACATTTTATATCAAATCTTTCTTTTATAAAAATGCAGAATTAAGGGGTATATTTATACAGTATGTCTTGTTTAATAGCATGTGTGTTTTTTAATTTCAATTTACTTAAAAAAGAATTTGTTGAATGGTCACTCTGCACTGAGATTCAAAATTAATGGCTTCTTCCTCACCTTCTCCACAGCATTATATTCATAGATTTAGCAAAATGCGCTGAAATTGAAGAAAGTAGGGAAAACCACTAGACATTTCAGATATGACCTAAATCAAATCCCTTATGACTATACAGTGGAAGTAAGAAATAGATTTAAGGGACTAGATCTGATAGATAGAGGGCCTGATGAACTCTGGATGGAGGTTCATGACATTGTACAGGAGACAGGGACCAAGACCATCCCTATGGAAAAGAAATGCAAAAAAGCAAAATGGCTGTCTGAGAAGGGCTTACAAATAGCTGTGAAAAGAAGAGAAGCGAAAAGCAAAGGAGAAAAGGAAAGATATAAGCATCTAAATGCAGAGTTCCAAAGAATAGCAAGGAGAGATAAGAAAGCCTTCCTCAGCGACCAATGCAAAGAAATAGAGGAAAAAAACAGAATAGGAAAAACAAGAGATCTTTTCAAGAAAATTAAAGATATCAAGGGAACATTTCATGCAAAGATGAGCATGATAAAGGACAGAAATGGTATGGACCTAACAGAAGCAGAAGATATTAAGAACAGGTGGCAAGAATACACAGAAGAACTGTACAAAAAAGATCTTCACGATGGAGATAATCACGATGGCGTGATCACTCACCTGGAGCCAGACATATTGGAATGTGAAGTCAAGTGGGCCTTAGAGAGCATCACTACAAACAAAGCTAGTGGAGGTGATGGAATTCAAAATGAGCTATTTCAAATCCTGAAAGATGATTCTGTGAAAGTGCTGCACTCAATATGCCAGCAAATTTGGAAAACTCAGCAGTGGCCACAGGACTGGAAAAGGTCAGTCTTCATTCCAACCCAAAGAAAGGCAATGCCAAGGAATGCTCAAACTACCACACAATTGTACTCGTCTCACACACTAGTAAAGTCATGCTCAAAATTCTCCAAGCCAGGCTTCAGCAATATGTGAATGGTGAACTCCCAGATGTTCAAGCAGGTTTTAGAAAAGGCAGAGGCACCAGAGATCAAATTGCCAACATCTGCTGGATCATGGAGAAAGCAAGAGAATTCCAGAAAACCATCTATTTCTGCTTCATTGACTATGCCAAAGCTTTTGACTGTGTCGATCACAATAAACTGTGGAACATTCTGAAAGACATGGGAATACCAGACCACCTGACCTGCCTCTTGAGAAACCTGTATGCAGGTCAGGAAGCAATAGTTAGAACTGGACATGGAACAACAGACTGGTTCCAAATAGGAAAAGGAGTACGTCAAGGTTGTATATTGTCACCCTGCTTATTTAACTTCTATGCAGTGTACATCATGAGGAACGCTGGGCTGGAAGAAGCACAAGCTGGAATCAAGATTGCTGGGAGAAATATCAATCACCTCAGATATGCAGATGACACCACCCTTATGGCAGAAAGTGAAGAGGAACTTAAAAGCCTCTTGATGAAAGTGAAAGAGGAGAGTGAAAAGGTTGGCTTGAAGCTCAACATTCAGAAAACGAAGATCATGGCATCTGGTCCCACCACTTCATGGGAAATAGATGGGGACACAGTGGAAACAATGCCAGACTTTATTTTGGGGGGCTCCAAAATCACTGCAGATGGTGATTGCAGCCATGAAATTAAAAGACGCTTACTCCTTGGAAGGAAAGTTATGACCAACCTAGATAGCATATTAAAAAGCAGAGACATTACTTTGCCAACAAAGGTCTGTCTAGTCAAGGTGATGGTTTTTCCCGTGGTCATGTATGGATGTGAGAGTTGGACTGTGAAGAAAGCTGATCACTGAAGAATTGATGCTTTTGAACTGTTGTGCTGGAGAAGACTCTTGAGAGTCCCTTGGACTGCAAGGAGATCCAACCAGTCCATTCTAGAGGAGATCAATCCTGGGTGATCATTGGAAGGACTAATGCTAAAGCTGAAACTCCAATATTTTGGCCACCTCATGCGACGAGTTGACTCACTGGAAAAGAGTCTGATGCTGGGAGGGATTGGGGGTGGGAGGAGATGGGGATGAGAGAGAATGAGATGGCTGGATGGCATCACTGACTCGATGAACATGAGTTTGAGTGAACTCTGGGAGTTGGTGATGGACAGGGAGGCCTGGCTTGCTGTGATTAATGGGGTTGCAGAGTCGTACACGACTAAGCGACTGACTAAACTGATTTCAATTATATTTATACAAGTCTTAAGAATTTTTTTTCCTGAACTAAATTACACATTCTATGAGGAGAAGTAATTTTTTTAATCTCTTCAATGACCTAGTATTGTAGTTTGAAAACATATTATTTGAAAAATATATAGTCAGTGCTGCTGCTGCTAAGTCACTTCAGTCGTGTCCGACTCTGTGTGACCCCATAGACCGAAGCCCGCCAGGCTCCCCCGTCCCTGGGATTCTCCAGGCAAGAACACTGGAGTGGGTTGCCATTTCCTTCTCCAATGTGTGAAAGTGAAAAGTGAAAGTGAAGTCGTTCAGTCGTGTCCGACCCTTAGCGACCCCACGGACTGCAGCCTACCAGGCTCCTCCATCCATGGGATTTTCTAGGCAAGAGTACTGGAGTGACTTGCCATTGCCTTCTCCGATATAGTCAGTAGATCTGCTAAAAAATATTCAACTTTATTTATTATTAAGTTTATGGTATGGTTTTGTAGTTTTAATGGTATCACTTGTCAATATCACCATTTCTGGAGGAACACACAAGAACCTGTGAGGAAGAAGATATTCTCTAGCAAGCTATGTTAAACTTAAAGAAGATGAAAATCACGGGATGTCTTTATTCTCCTCCAAGATATTCAATGACATCCAACAGTTTACACTAAGTAAGTGAACTCTAATGAAATACTTTTATGTTCCTAGAATAACTGGTGGCTTTCCATAGCTGTCAGATTTATTTTAAAATTCAAAGCATTTTAAAAATATATATATTGATAAATAATTCTCTAAGGAAACATTTTCATTTTATCAATGGCTTAAATTAAAAGTAGCATATTCAAATTACAATAAATAAATTATAATAGAATCAGACACCCAAAATATTTAGTGCTTGAGCACATGGACATTGATGTTAGAAGATCTAAGTCTGAACCACAGTTCTTTCAATTATTCATCTCTGTGACTTTTACAAATTACTTAATCTTTGTAAGACTCAGTTTCCTTTTTTTTTTTGGAAAATGATCAAACTAATATCCGCTTTCAGAGTTGTTCTAAAGAGGTAAATGATTATCTTCTCCATATTAAAGACTCATTAAACAATAAGCTTTGGAAAATACTGAAAGAGATGGGAATACCAGACCACCTGACCTACCTCTTGAGAAACCTGTATGCAGGTCAGGGAGCAACAGTTAGAACTGGACATGGAACAACAGACTGGTTCCAAATAGGAAAAGGAGTACGTCAAGGCTGTATATTGTCACCTTCCTTATTTAACTTACATGCAGAGTACATCATGAGAAACGCTGGGCTGGAAGAAGCACAAGCTGAAATCAAGATTGCTGGGAGAAATATCAATCACCTCAGATATGCAGATGACACCACCCTTTTGGCAGAAAGTGAAGAGGAACTCAAAAGCCTCTTGATGAAAGTGAAAGAGGGGAGTGAAAATGTTGGCTTAAACTCAACATTCAGAAAACTAAGATCATGGCACCTAGTCCCATCACTTCATGGGAAAAAGATGGGGAAACAGTGGAAACAGTGGCTGACTTTATTTTTGGGGGCTCCAAAATCACTGCAGATGCTGATTCCGTTCCGTTCCAACTGTCGCTCAGTCGTGTCCGACTCTTTGCGACCCATGGACTGTAGCCTACTAGGCTTCTCCGTCCATGGGATTCTCCAGGCAAGAATACTGGAGTGGGTTACCGTTTCCTTCTCCATGGGATCTTCCCAACCCAGAGATCAAACCCGTGTCTCCCACATTGGAGGAGACACTTTAACCTCTGAGCCACCATTAAATTAAAAGACGCTTACTCCTTGGAAGGAAAGTTATGACCAACCTAGATAGCATATTAAAAAGCAGAGACATTACTTTGCCAACAAAGGTCTGTCTAGTCAAGGCTATGGTTTTTCCAGTGGTCATGTATGGATATAAGAGTTGGACTGTGAAGAAACCTGATCACTGAAGAATTGATGCTTTTGAGCTGTGGTGCTGGAGAAGACTCTTGAGAGTCCCTTGGACTGCAAGGAGATCCAACCAGTCCATCCTAAAGGAGATCAGTCCTGGGTGTTCATTGGAAGGACTGATGCTAAAGCTGAAACTCCAATACTTTGGTCACCTCATGCGAAGAGTTGACTCACTGGAAAAGACTCTGATGCTGGAAGGGATTGGGGGCAGGAGGAGAAGGGACGCCAGAGGATGAGATGGCTGGATGGCATCACCAACTTGATGCATATGAGTTTGGGTGAACTCCGGGAGTTGGTGATGGACAGGGAGCCCTGGCGTGCTGTGATTCATGGGGTAGCAAAGAGTCGGACACGACTGAGCGACTGAACTGAACTGAAATAAGAGAGATTGTATTACTTTTGTTTTTATTCTAATTTTCAATATTAACTTGAATACTAATTTAAATACTTTTATTAGTGCTAAATTTATTGTTAGAATAGACAAATTAAGATTGGCTGCCGACATCCTTGTTTCAACATTTTTCTTTTCTAAATGTGTTTACTTTAGAAGTTTAATGAAAACATATTACAGGCATTTGACCTTCATTAGAACATCAAACCAAATTAAAATTTTAGGAGCTATAAGTTGTGATTAAGAAGCCAATGTAAAATCTTCTGCTCTAATTGGAAAGGCATTTTGCATCTAAACATTTTAATTTATAACCTTAAAGTTATAAAATTAACATAACATTATCAGAGAACACTTAAACTATTATTTTCATTTAATGCATTTATTTTTAATCTAATTTCCAATTAATTATTTTAACATCACTGCAAACTTGTATCATGATTTCTCCCTTTACTTTGTAATTATCTTTCAATTTTGCTGTAAATCAGAGTGACTATAATCTATCAGTCAAACTAGGACATTTTTGAGAGTTTAGAGGAAACTATTATTAATCATGCCACATCATGAGATATAAATGGGGAAGACCTGAGCAGAGCCATATAATCACTCTATATACAATCTTCATATTCATGTGGAAGATGTACCATAATTTATTAGCAATTTTCTTATTGTTAAGCATTAAGAACGTTCAATTTTTTCAAAATGTATCTTTTAATTTAAACCCAAATCAAACTGTTCCCCCAGGATTTGTGAAATATAATAAAAGGAACACAGGAATTTATACTATCTTTGTGCATTTCCATATGTAAAAAGGAATTTAGATATTATTTTTCTACTTCATATTTTCTGTGAAGATAAAAATGAAATAATGTATCTAAAAGCCTGAGATATGCTAGGTTCTCAATAAATGATGGTCCTTAACTTTTTAATTGAGAAGTTGTTCTCAGTTTTACTGTAATAATTTTCACCACTGACTTGGTTAAGGCATTCAGACTACACTATAAAGTTCACATCTAAAACTAAACTTAGTAATATAACACCTAAAACTGTAACTTTCATATTCTAGGATTTTCATGACGTAGCTACTGTGAAGATTTCTTGTATCTAAGAAACCAAACAGAAAGCAGGAAAGAAAAATGAAACCCAAATCTATTTTTAATAGAGCAAATTAATAAATCTCTAGTATAACTGATCAAATATAAAAGAAAAAAGACACAAAACAGAGAACATCAGTAGAGAACTTATAGAATTAAAGAGCTAATAAAATAATATTATGGAAAATAAGATGTCAATAAGTTTGAAAACATATGAAATATACATATTCCTAAAAATACAAACTACCAGAAATGATTCAAGGAAAAGTAGATAATTTGAATAACACTATAGGTTTTATGGAAATTAAATTTCTAATTAAAACTTTCCCATAAAGAAAAACTCAGGCTTGAATGCTCCACTTGTAAATTCTATCAATATTTAGGGAAGAAATAATCCCAATAGTATACAATTTCTTACAGAAAATAGAAGATGACATTTCCCAACTATTTTAATGAGGTCAGTTTTACCTTGATACCAAAACCAAACAAAGAAATTTAAAAAATTTCAGGCTAATATGCCTCATGAATATAGATGATAAAAACCTTAGAAGATACTATCAAATCAGAGGCATTCATGTTTAAAATGCACAATACTTCATGACCAGGTAAAGTTTATTTATATCATTGTGGCAATAGATAATATTTTAAAAAACAAAACAAAAACTTTGAAAAAACTCAACATCTATTGACAAGAAAAACTCTGAGCAAAACAGATATCAAAGATTGGCTATATTCTAAGGTGGCCCCCAAGATCTCTTCTAGAAGTTTGCTGCTGCTGCTGTTGCTTAGTTGCTAGTCATGTGGGACTCTCTGAAGCCATTTCCTACTCCTGGAGATCTTCCTGACCCAGTTCATTTCAGTTCAGTCTCTCAGTTGTATCCAACTGTTTGCGACCCCATGGTCTGCAGCACGCCGGACTTCTCCGTCCATCACCAACTCCGGGAGCTTACTCAAACTCATGTCCATCGAGTCAGTGATGCCATCCAAAAATCTCATCCTCTGTAGTCCCCTTCTCCTCCTGCCGTTAATCTTTCCCAGCATCAGGGTCTCTTCCAAAGAGTCAGTTCATCCCATCAGGTGGGCGAAGTATTGGGAGTTTCAGCTTCAGCATCAGTCCTTCCAATGGATATTCAGGATTGATTTCCTTCAAACTGACTGGTTTGATCTCCTTGCAGTCCAAGAGACTCTCAAAAGAGTCTTCTCCAACACCACAGTTCAAAAGCATCAATTCGCTGGTGCTCAGCTTTCTTCATCGTCCAAATATCATATCCATACATGACTACTGGAAAACCCATAGTTTTGACTAGATGGACTTTTGTTGGCAAATTAATGTCTCTGCTTTTTAATATGCTGTCTAGGTTGGTCATAACTTTCTTTCCAAGGAGTAAGCATCTTTTAATTTCATGGTCGCAGTCACCAACTGCAATGATTTTGGAGCCCCCCCCAAAATAAAGTCTCTCATTGTTTCTATTGTTTCCCCATCTATTTGCCATTAAGTGATGGGACTGGATGCCACAATCTTAGTTTTCTGAATATTGAGTTTTAAGTCAACTTTTTCACTCTCTTTCAGTTTCATCAAGAGGCTCTTTCATTCTTCTCTTTCTGCCATTAGGGTGGTGTCATTTGCATATCTGAGGTTGTTGATATTTCTCCAGGCAATCTTGATTCTTGTTTGTGCTCTATCCAGACCAGCATTTTTCATGATGTACTCTGCATATAAGTTAAATAAGCAGGGTGACAACATACAGCCTTGACATACTCCTTTTCCTATTTGGAACCAGTCTATTGTTCCGTGTCCAGTTCTAACTGTTGCTTCTTGACCTGCATACAGATTTCTCAAGAGGCAGGTCAGGTGGTCTGGTATTCCCATCTCTTTCAGAATTTTCCACAGTTTGTTGTGATCCACACAATCAAAGGCTTTGGCAGAGTCAACAGAGCAGAAGTAGATGTTTCTCTGGAACTCTCTTGCTTTTTCGATGATCCAGCGGATGTTGGCAATTTGATCTCTGGTTCCTCTGCCTTTTCTAAATCCAGTTTGAACATCTGCAAGTTCACGGTTCACATTCTGTTGAAAGCTGGCTTGGAGAATTTTGATCATTACTTTGCTAGAGTGTGAAGTGAAGTGAAGTCGCTCAGTCGTGTCTGACTCTTTGTGACCTCATGGACTGTAGCCTACCAGGCTTCTCCGTCCATGGGATTTTCCAGGCAAGAGTACTGGAGTGGGTTGCCATTTCCTTCTTCAGTTGCTAGCGTGTGAGATGAGTGCAATTGTGTGGTAGTTTGAGCATTCTTTGGCATTGCCTTTCTTTGGGATTAGAATGAAAAGTGACCTCTTCCAATCCTGTGGCCACTGCTGAGTTTTCCAAATTTGCTGGCATATTGAGTGCAGCACTTTCACAGCATCATCCTTTAGGATTGTGAATAGCTCAGCTAGAATTTCATCACCTCCACTAGCTTTGTTCGTTGTGATGCTTCCTAAGGCCAACTTGACTTCGCATTACAGGATGTCTGGCTTTGGATTAGTAATCACCCAGAAGTGGGATCCTGACCCAGACGTGGGATCAAACCCACATCTCCTGTGTCTCTTGCATTAGCAGGCAGATTCTTTACCACTAGTGCCACCTGGGAAGCCCCTATAAGTTTTGTTGTTGTTCAGTCTCTCATTCGTGTCTCACTCTTTGCGACCCCATCGACTGGAGCTCGCCAGACATCCCTGTCCTTCACCATCTCCTAGAACTTGCTCAACCTAATGTCCATTGAATTGGTGATGCCATCCAACCATCTTGTCTTCTGTCATCCCCTTCTCCTCCTTCAATCTTTCCCAGCATAAGGGTCTTTTCCAATGAGTCAGCTCTTTGCATCAGGTTGCCAATGTATTGGAATTTCAGCCTCAGCATCAGTCCCTTAAATGAATATTCAGGATTAATTCCTTTTAGGATTGACTGGTTTTATCTCTTGCAGCCCAAGGGACTCTCAAGAGTCTCCTCCAACACCACAGTTAAAATGTATCAATTCTTCAGCACTCACCCTCTTTATGTTCCAATTCTCATATCCATACGTGACTACTGGAAAAACTAGGTTTGACTATATGGACTTTTGTTGGCAAAGTAATGTCCCTGCTTTTTAATATGCTGTCTATGTTTGTCATAGTTTTTCTTCCATGGACCAAGTGTCTTTAATTTCATGACTTCAGTCACTATCTGCAGTCATTTTGGAGCCCTAGAAGTTGATGCCCTTGCAAAATCTTCTCCTCTTGAGTTCTGGTAGGACTTATGATTTGCTTCTGATTAGTGGACTGTGGCAAATAGCATGTCATTCTCTAAACTATAGTATGTTACACACCTCTATCTTACTAGGATGCTCACTCTATCTGTTGGCCCTGAAGAAACAAGATGCTGTGTTGTGAACTACATATGGAGAGGGTCACCTGACTGGGGATTTCACCAGCATTTAGGATTCAAGAATGGCCTCTAGCTGTCAGCCAGAAAAATGCCGGGGCTCACAGGTTTATGACAGCAAGGAAATGAATTCTGCCAATAAGCTGAATGAGGTTGAAAATTGATTTTTTTCCAGTTGGCCCTCAGATGAGACTACAGCTTGACTGTTGCTTTGATAGTAGCCTGGTGAAAATCTCAAAAAGGGAACCCAGCTATAGCATGCCTGACTCACACAAACTAAAAGATAACAAATATACATTGTTTTAAACCACTAAGTGTGTGGTGATTTCTTGTACAAAATTATAAAACTAACACTGATTTTGGTATCTGAAATTGGGATTCTACTGTAAGAAATTCCTAAAAAATGTGGAGTGGCTTTGGAGTTAGGAAGTGGTCAGAGACTGCACAAATATTGAAGGGCATTATAGAGAAGGCTTAGATTTTCTTGAAAAGTTTGAAAGTAGGAATCTAAGCTTTGAGAGCCCTGTTGATAAGAGCTTAAAAGGAAGTGAGAAATAGGTTATTTAAAATTTCCTCAGCCTGATAAAGGGAATGTATTAAAAAAAATAAGTAACTATCATGCATAATGGTGAAAGTCTGAATGCTTTCTCCTTAAGATTGAGAACAAGGCAATGGTGTCTGTTTTTACCTCTTCTATTCAACATTATACAGGAAGTCCTAGACAGGACAATAAAGCTAAATAAATTAATGAATTATAGATCGTGAAGAATGAAATAAAACTTTATTCCCAGGTGACATGATGATCTACTAGAAAATTACACGCTTTCTCCCACAAATCTACAAAATATTTATTAGTACCATTAAATGAATCTATTAAACTTGCAGGATTTAAGGTCAACATACAACAATCAATTGTATTTTTGTTATAAATAAATCATTTATAATTACCCCCAAACTGAAATACTTGGAGTAAAATAGATATGCACTATGTTTAGGGAAAGGAATACTCAATATTTTTGACATGTCAATTCTGCCCAAATTTATCTACAGATTCAATACAACCATTATCAAAATTCCATAAGGTTTTCATATTTTTGTAGAAACTGGCAAGCTGATTAAAAAAATTATGGAAAAGCAAAGGGAATAGAAGAACCCAAATAATTTGATAAAGAAGATAAAGGTTGAAGGACTCACATCCCCTGACTGTGTGAATTACTACAAAGCTACAGTAATTGAGATAGTATAGAATTGGTATTAGGAGAGGCATATAGATTAACATAAAAATAGAGACTCCAGAAATGGGTCCAAACACATATGATCAACTGACTTACAAAACAGATACTTAGAAAATTTTATTTACAAAAAAGGATAAAATTTCCAACAAATGGTACAGGAACAAATAAAATGCAATAAATAAAGAAAAAAGGGAAGCACAACACACACATACCATACATATAAACAAAAAGCAACTTTAAATGGATCATGGACCTAACTCTAAAATCAAAACTACAAAAGTTCCAAAGGAAAGCTTAGGGGAAAATCTTTATAACTATGATTTATCAATAGTAAAGATCTCTTAGATAGGGACAAGAAGAATAAATAATAATAAACTAAATAGGGCCTTATCAAAATGAAAATCTTTCAATCTTTGAAAGTCACTGTTCAGGAAGTGCAAAGATAAGTCATAAGAGCAAATATCTGCAGTTTTAAAGTCAAATTAAATTCTGACTAAAAGTATCTGATATTTAGCCAGAATTTATAAAGAATTTCTATAATTCAATATTAAAGAGAACTCAATAAATATGAAAAAAACTCTGAACTTTTATCAAAGAGGCAATAATATTTTAAAGAAATACAAGGAAAGATGCTAATTTGATTTTAAAACTGTAAATTAAAACTACAGTGAGTTATAACAAAGAGATACTGTATCTACTACAATGGCTAAAATAGAAAAAAAATTAAACAACTGATAGTATCAAATCCTGAAAATAATAAGGAATAATGGAAAATGTAATAGATTGCTGATAGGAATGCACAATGAAATAGCTATTTTGAAAACAGTTTGGAAATTTCTTATAAGGTGATATATACACGTACCTCACTACACAGAAAACTACTCCTCAGTGTTCACTTAGTAGAACTGAAAACAGATGCTTACACAAACACCTGTACATAAATGTTTATAGCTACTTTATTCATAATAGCTCCAAACTAGAAACAACATAAATATCTATCAACTGAGGAATATATAAACAACTTGTGCTATATTCATACAAAGGAATTCTACCTAGAAATAAATGGGAATGTAGTACAATTCTCGAAATGGTAGGAACAAATCTTAAAATCACTGTGTTAAGTAAAAACACACAAAGTATGGCACTATTTATATGATATTTTGGGAAAGGCAATACCATGGGAATTTGATTTTTCTTTTGAGTAATTTTTTTCCCCTAAATTGACTTTTCTTTTGAGTAATTTTTTAAATGAATTCTCAAACTTGCTTTTAGTGTTAGACATTTTTTTGATGAAATTGGTTATATTCATTTATCTTTTGAAAAGTTAAATATATGAAAGGAATCCAGAGACATAGTCAATAAAACTATAGATTTCAAGCTTTTGTAATTTATTATCTGACTTCCACTCACAAAGACCTGATGATGCTTCCTAAATACAATGAGCTATAAGAATTAAAGAACTAGAAATCAAAACAATTCATCATCTGCCCTGGATTATGACTTAAGTCAAGGACATATTATAGTCTTGTTGTGATAAGTCAGCAATATTTATTTCTTTTATGAGAAAGCTGCATTTTGGTCTAAGTTTTTTGAGGAATACTTTTCACATTTTTTCTCCACTGTATTTTACATTTGAGGTAGAAAATTTGTATCTTTCAACCATAGTTTGTTCCTTAATACTCCACACTTTCCACTAAAGGCCTCAAATTATTTCACAAACCATTCACTGTAAAGAGCCTCATCTAAACTTAATCCTCTTACGTTCTATTTCATTTCTAGTCTCACTTACATCCTCTTTTTATGATCTATAGAGAAACCATCCCCACTACTACCTATCCTCAACCTTACTGGATAAAAATTTCCCATTAAATGCCTCTTGTCTTCTTCCAGAAACACTAGATGGATTAGTTGAGCTTTAGTTTCTCCCTGTCCCTGTCTCTATGTGGACAAAGGACTGAAGGAATTTTCTCAAATCCTTCTGTCAGTTTTTGTATAATTAAAATACCAGTCTTTGCAATTCATTACCTGCATCCCAACACCACTGAATAAATTCAACCACTTTCAAGTATTACTACACCTTTCAATAGACTTTCTAGATTTTTATGGTTAAATAACTATAGCATTCAGGTTCATGACTCACCAAAGCCATTCATGTCATAGTTTCTTGACCTATTTGATTCCACAGTATACTCTATCACTGTGACATAATTGTAATTTGAAACATGATCACATGCTGAATTTCACTTTCCCATGGCATTGCTCTACTAACAGATCGTAACACACAAATACCTTACTCTGGTCACAGCATCTTTACCATCCATGTCTTCCATTTGGCTCTCCTCATAGAATTATATTTTTTCCCTCTTCATGTAATCACTGGTACCTAAATAGTCTCTTTTTCTGATCATACTTAATTTATTTTCCAGCTTGAACCACATTATCAACTAATTTCATGCACCATACACTCTTGTACTTTCTTGAAGTTTCATCAGAACCTTAATGCTAATTTTTCAACATGACCACAACTAATAACTGTTTTCTTAGTTTTGATACTTTTCCATAGAATGTCACCTGAGAGCCACAAAAAATGCTATCGTTTGCTGTAAAGTAATGCCTTCTTGTGCCAATTAGGCCTTCATTGTTACTCAGCAATGCTTTAATCATCTTTTGTTGAACTATTCTGATTTGATTATTCCTTTACCAATATTCTATTAAATTGAATTTTAAAAACAGCATTTAAAATTCATTTACTATGTGAACTTCTTTATCTTTTATCTTTATTCTTTTATCCCTGGAAATACAAAGATAAATAAAATGTGATGACTCATACTCACTTAGAAATGGGATTGACACTGGCTTCAATAATTGTTAAACACTTACAGCACTTTATGTTTTCTGGGAATTCTTGTACACCTAAAATTAGAAAAAGAGTACATGAAAATATACTATAGTTTAATATTAAGAATAAATAAATACATAGTGTAAACACCATATGGATAATCATTAGGTAAGAATAAAAAATAATACATTAGTGTCATATAGTACATGTATATGTTTTAAATATAAAATGTGAACGCTGTTATATTTTATGAAGTAATAATTGGAAATTAGACAAAAACTGAGAAAAATTTAGTATAAGATAGATCATGGCTATTTACTAATCTAAAGAAAAAAATAGTTGGGCTTATTTAGTTATCATAGAAACTAACAAAAGAGAAACCAACAGCTAAACAAAATAAAATATTTGCTTGCTCCCTTAATTTTATAAGATTGAGAAGACTGAACATGCACAACGGAGAGACACCTAAGGAAAAATCACAAATCAACAGATATCCCCAAACTATTAAGAAGTCCTAACACATTTTATACAAATCTTCCTAGTTGGCACACAGTGCAGCTCTGCATCTGCCTGAGAGGGTGACTAGGTGAGCAACCCTTCCTGGGATCCTCTCTGGAGTCTCTGAGGTAGCCAGCTGGCTCATTGCCCTTGGAGAACTGCTCATCTGCTGTCACAGCTGTGCTGTTGGCTTTGTGACAGAAAAATACAAATTTTTCTTACTCAAAATCAGTAAACCTCAACTTAATCCATAAATGTGATAGTCAGAGGAATAAAAGATGCAGTGGATGTTACAATCAGTTGATAAAAATGAGTTAAACAAATAGTTGGCCTATATAACCATAAGTTCCACATTGACGTATTAACAAAGAGCAGGTAGGAAACATTTCTTTTAATAAAATCTCAGACATTTCCAGAAAGCAAAACTCAAATTTGCTACACACTGGCAAATATTTACATAGCCTTTATATCTCATTAAGTATTATAAGTAATCTAGAGATGACTTAAAATACACAGGTGGATGTGTATAGGTTCAGTTCATTTCAGTTGCTCAGTCGTGTCCGACTTTTTGTGACACTATGGACTGCAGCACGCCAGGCCTCCCTGTCCATCACCAACTCCTGAAGTTAACTCAAACTCATATACATTGAGTCGGTGATGCCATCCAACGATCTCATCCTCTGTCATCCCCTTTTCCTCCTGCCTTTAATCTTTCCCAGCATCAGGGTCTTTTCAAATTAGTCAGTTCTTCACATCAGGTGGGCAAAGTATTAGAGTTTCAGCTTCAGCATCAGTCCTTCCAGTGAACACCCAGGAAAGATCTCCTTTAGGAAGGACAGGTTGGATCTTCTTGCAGTCCAACGAACTTTCAAGAGTCTTCTCCAACACAACAGTTCAAAAGCATCAATTCTTCAGCACTCAGCTCTCTTTATAATCCAACTTTCACATCCATACATAATTACGAGAAAAAACATAGCCTTGACTAGATAGACCTTTTTGGCAAAGTAATGTCTCTGTTTTTTAATACGCTGCCTAGGTTGGTCATAACTTTCCTTCCAAGGAGCAAGCATCTTTTAATTTCATGGCTGCAGTCACCATCTGCAGTGATTTTGGAGTCCCCCAAAATAAAGCCTGCCACTGTTTACCCATTTCAGTTCAGTTCAGTTCAGTCGCTCAGTCGTGTCTGACTCTCCACGACCCCATGAATCACAGCACGCCAGGCCTCCCTGTCCATCACCAACTCCCGGAGTTCACTCAAACCCATGTCCACAGAGTCGGTGATGCCATCCAGCCATCTCATGCTCGGTCGTCCCCTTCTCCTCCCGCCCCCAACCTTTCCCAGCATCAGAGACTTTTCAAGTGAGTCAACTCGTCGCATGAGGTGGCCAAAGTATTGCAGTTTCAGCTTTAGCATCAGTCCTTCCAATGAACACCCAGGATTGATCTCTTTTAGAATGGACTGGTTGGATCTCCTTGCAGTCCAAGGGACTCTCAAGATTCTTCTCCAACACCACAGTTCAAAAGCATCAATTCTTCGGCGATCAGCTTTCTTCACAGTCCAACTCTCACATCCATACATGACCACGGGAAAAACCATAGCCTTGACTAGACGGACCTTGGTTGGCAAAGTAATATCTCTGCTTTTTAGTATACTATCAAGGTTGGTCATAACTTTCCTTCCAAGGAGTAAGCGCCTTTTAATTTCATGGTTGCAATCAGCATCTGCAGTGATTTTGGAGCCCCCCAAAATAAAGTCTGACACTGTTTCCACTCTTTTTCCATCTATTTCCATGAAGTGATGGGACCATATGCCATGATCTTAGTTTTCTGAATGTTGAGCTTCAAGCCAACCTTTTCACTCTCCTCTTTCACTTTCATCAAGAGGTTTTTGAGTTCCTCTTCACTTTCTGCCATAAGGGTAGTGTCATCTGCATATCTGAGGTTATTGATATTTCTCCAGGCAATCTTGATTTCAGCTGGTGCTTCTTCCAGCCCAGCGTTCCTCATGATGTACTCTGCATATAAGTTAAATAAGCAAGGTGACAATATACAGCCTTGACGCACTCCTTTTCCTATTTGGAACCAGTCTGTTGTTCCATGTACAGTTCTGAGTGTTGCTTCCTGACCTGCATACAGGTTTCTCAAGAGGCAGGTCAGGTGGTCTGGTATTCCCATCTCTTTCAGAATTTTCCACAGTTTATTGTGATCGACACAGTCAAAGGCTTTGGCATAGTCAATGAAGCAGAAATAGATGTTTTTCTGAAACTCTCTTGCTTTCTCCATGATCCAGCAGATGTTCGCAATTTGATCTCTGGTGCCTCTGCCGTTTCTAAAACCTGCTTGAACATCTGGAAGTTCATGGTTTACATATTGCTGAAGCCTGGCTTGGAGAATTTTGAGCATGACTTTACTAGCGTGTGAGATGAGTGCAATTGTGCGGTAGTTTGAGCATTCTTTGGCATTGCCTTTCTTTGGGATTGGAATGAAGACTGACCTTTTCCAGTGTTGTGGCCACTGCTGAGTTTTCCAAATCTGCTGGCATATTGAGTGCAGCACTTTCACAGCATCATCTTTCAAGATTTGAAATAGCTCAACTGGAATTCCATCACCTCCACTAGCTTTGTTTGTAGTGATGCTTTCTAAGGCCCACTTGACTTCACATTCCAAGATGTCTGGCTCTAGGTCAGTGATCACATTATCGTGACTATCCTGGTCATGAAGATCTTTTTTGTACAGTTCTTCTGTGTATTCTTGCCCATCTCTTTGCCATGAAGTGATGGGACCAGATGCCATGATCTTAGTTTTTTGAATATTGAGTTTTAAGCCAACTTTTCTACTCTCCTCTTTCAGTTTCATCAAGAGACTCTTTAGTTTTTCTTCACTTTCTGCCATAAAGGTGGTGTCATCTGCATATCTGAGATTATTGATATTTCTCCCGGCAATCTTGATTCCAGTTGTGCTTCCTCCAGCCCAGTGTTTCTCGTTATGTACTCTTCAGCCTTGACGTACTCCTTCCCCTATTTGGAACCAGTCTATTGTTCCATGTTCAGTTCTATCTGTTGCTTCCTAACTTGCATACAGATTTCTCAGGAGGCAGGTCAGGCGATCTAGTGTTCTCATCTCTTTCATAATTTTCCAGTTTGTTGTGGTCCACACTGTCAAAGACTTTGGCAGATTCAATAAAGCAGAAGTAGATGTTTTTCTGGAACTCTCTTGCTTTTTTGATGATCCAGCAGATGTTGGCAATTTGATCTCTGGTTCCTCTGCCTTTTCTAAAACCAGCCTTAACATCTACAAGTCCATGGTTCATATATTGTTGAAGACTGGCTTGGAGGATTTTGATCATTACTTTACTAGCATGTGAGATGAGTGAATTTGTGTGGTAGCTTGAGCACTCTTTGGCATTGCCTTTCTTTGGGATTGGAATGAAAAGTGACCTTTCCCAGTCCTGTGGTCACAGCTGAGCTTTCCATATTTGCTGGCATATTGAGTGCAGCACTTTCACAGCATCATCTTTTGGGATTTGAAATAGCTCAATTGGAATTTCATCACCTCTACTAGCTTTGTTAATAGTGGTGCTTCCTAAGGCCCACTTGACTTTTCATTCTAGGATGTCTGTCTCTAGGTTGGTGATCACACCATCATGATTATCTGGGTTGGGAAGATCTTTTTATATTGTTTTTCTGTGTATACTTGCCACCTCTTCTTAATATCTTCTGCTTCTGTTACATAGGTTATAGGTAAATATCTCACTATTTTATATTCTTGTCACCTTTTCTTAATATCTTCTGCTTCTGAACATAGGTTACATGTAAATATCCCACCATTTTATACATGTAACTTGAGCACCTGTGGATTTTGGTATCCACGGGGCTTTTGGAACTCATCCCTCATAGTTACTGAAGAATGACTATAATAAGCCCTACAAAAGTTAGAAGAGAAAATAGCTATAAGAAGCCATTGTTATATCCCTGCAGTACTGATTGGTCTCTAGTTTCAAAACTGTTGGGCTCCCCAGTGATTCAGCAGTAAAGAACCTGCCTGTAATGCAGAAGAAGCAGGTGACGTGGGTTCAGTCCCTGGGTTGTGAAGATCCCTTGGAGGAGGAAATGGCAACTCATTCCAGTATTCTTCCCTGGAGAATCCCATGGACAGAGGAGCCTGAAGGGCTAGTCTATTGAGTCACAAAGAGTTGGACATGACTGAGCTGCTAACACTTTCACCTTGAAAATATTATTAAGCATGAATCACTAGTCCTGCCAAGTACTTCATATCTGACAGAAGGATAAGGAACAGTCTGTGGTAGGATTTAGATGAATTTTTTAATCATAGATAATCGGGAAAGTAAATCCTCACCTTCCTAGATTCTGTTGATCTAACTACCATGTTCATAGTATCTTGAGGTCGAGCAAAGCAGCAGGAGGATAACCAAACCAAACAGGTCATTTACCACTGAAAAGTAAGGGTATGAAAGTGCCTCAGGGATGTTTCTCAGCTACTTTTTTCTATGTGAAAATTCATCAGAAACTATGCTGTCCTAAAACTACTGCTGAAGTGTCCGGTTTCTTAATGAAAACTCAAGAAGTCTTAGGAGTGCCATTATGTATGAATTAGCTGAGAAAAGCAATTCTCTCTTTTTTTTGGAAAGTTTATAACACCTAGAACTGCCCTTACTAACTAGATGTTAACAAAATGGCACCAAAGTCAATAAGGTAACCTTTGAACTATCTTCAACATTTCTCCTGAGTATTCATAATCACTCAGGATAGCTGCAACCAAAAAGGGTACAAGGCTTTTCTTTTCTCCTTTTAGTTTTTTCTGTTCAGTTACCAATGGGCTCATTACAAGCTGGTCTGCTGATGCCTTATCTCCACAGGTGCCTGCCTTATGCTGATACTGGCTGAAATTATGTGTAAACCAAGATATGGAAGCAGAAGCAAACTAAAGTAGGATTTTAAAGAAAAGACTGTATCTCTTTATCTTCTGCTGAAAATGGAATCCCCTGCTGTGGTGAAATGTTACCACATCATTTGTTTAAAACTTGTATTATGTTGTTTACAGTTTAAACTTAAAAAACCATTCAGAGTTGAATCTGTTGAATTAAAATTGAATCCCATAATGGAAAAGAGTCTGATTCTAGGAAGAATTGGGGGTGGGAGGAGACTGGGATGACAATGAGATGGCTGAATGGCATCACCGACTCGATGGACATGAGTTTGAGTGAACTCCGGGAGTTGGTGATGGACAGGGAGGCCTGGTGTGCTGTGATTCATGGGGTCGCAAAGAGTCAGACACAACTGAGCGACTGAACTGAACTGAACTGAAGTGAGTTATAAGATAGAATGGTGGAAATAATTGAAGCAGAGAAGAATAAGAAAAAAGAATGAAAAGAAATGAGGACAGTCTCAGAGACCACTGAGGCAACATGAAGTACACCAATATTTGAATTATTGGGATCCCAGAAGAAGAAGAGAAAAATAAACGGTATGAGAAAATATTTCAGGAGATTATAATCTAAAACTTTCCTAACATGGGAAAGGAAATAGTTACCAAAGTCCAGGAAGCCCACAGGGTCCCATACAGAAAAATGCAAAGAGAAACACACCAAGATAGATATTAATCAAACAAACAAAAATGAAACACAAACAAAAGTATTAGAAATAGTGAGGGAAAAGCAACAAAGAGCATGCAAAGGAATCCCAATAAGGTTAACGATTGATCTTTCAGGAGAAACCCTACAGGCAAGAAGGGAGTGGCAGGATATACTTAAAGCAATGAAAAGAAAAACAGCAATAACAATAAAGATTACTGTACCCAGTAAGGATCTTATTCACATTCTAAGAAGAAATTGAAAGCTTTTCAGATAAGCAAAAGTTCAGAGAATTCAGCACCACCAAACCAGCTTTACAAGTTCCTTCCTTTACAGCTAAAAGAACTTTTCTAGGCAGGAAACACAGAAAGAAAAGGCCTACAAAAACAATTCCAAGACAATAGTTCAGTTCAGTCGCTCAGTCGTGTCCGACCCTCCGTGACCGCATGAATCACAGCATGCCAGGCCTCCCTGTCCATCACCAACTCCCGGAGTTCACTCAAACCCATGTCCACAGAGTCGGTGATGCCATCCAGCCATCTCATGCTCGGTCGTCCCCTTCTCCTCCCGCCCCCAACCTTTCCCAGCATCAGAGACTTTTCAAGTGAGTCAACTCGTCGCATGAGGTGGCCAAAGTATTGCAGGTTCAGCTTTAGCATCAGTCCTTCCAATGAACACCCAGGATTGATCTCCCTTAGAATGGACTGGTTGGATCTCCTTGCAGTCCAAGGGACTCTCAAGAGTCTTCTCCAACACCACAGTTCAAAAGCATCAATTCTTCGGCGATCAGCTTTCTTCACAGTCCAACTCTCACATCCATACATGACCACGGGAAAAACCATAGCCTTGACTAGATAGACCTTTGTTGGCAAAGTAATGTCTCTGCTTTTTAATATACTATCAAGGTTGGTCATAACTTTCCTTCCGAGGAGTAAGCGTCTATTAATTTCATGGCTGCAATCAGCATCTGCAGTGATTTTGGAGCCCCCCAAAATAAAGTCTGACACTGTTTCCACTCTTTTTCCATCTATTTCCCATGAAGTGATGGGACCATATGCCATGATCTTAGTTTTCTGAATGTTGAGCTTCAAGCCAACCTTTTCACTCTCCTCTTTCACTTTCATCAAGAGGCTTAGTAAGTGGTAATAGGATCATTCAGTTCAGTTCAGTTCAGTCGCTCAGTCATGTCTGACTCTTTGCGATCCCATGAATCACAGCACACCAGGCCTTCCTGTCTATCACCAACTCCCGGAGTTCACTCAAACTCAAGTCCATCAAGTCAGTGATACCATCCAGCCATCTCATCCTCTGTCGTCCCCTTCTCCTCCTGCCTCCAATCCCTCCTAGCATCAAAGTCTTTTCCAGTGAGTCAACTCTTCATACATAGCAATAGTGATAGTGAAGTCACTCAGTTGTGTCTGACTCTTTGCAAGCCCATGGACTGTAGCCTACCAGGCTCCTCCATTCATGGGATTCTCCAGGCAAGAATACTGGAGTGGGTTGCCAATTCCTTCTCCAATACATAACAATAATTACCATAAATGTAAAAAGATTAAGTGATCCAACCAAAAGACACAGATCGGCTGAATGGATACATAAAACAAGACCTCCATATATGTTCTCTACAAGAGACCCACTTCAGACCTAGGGACAAATAAAGACCAAGGTGAGGGGCTGGAAAAAGATATTTCTTGCAAATGGAAATGAAAAGAAAGTGGAAGTAGCAATACTCATATCAGGTAAAATAGACTTCAAAATAAAGACAGTAATAAGAGACAAGGAAGAACACTATGCAATCATCAAAGGATCAATCCAGGAAGAAAATATAACAATTATAATTATATATGCACCAAATATAGAAGGGCCTCAATACGTTAGGCAAATGCTAACAAATATAAAAGGAGAAATCGATAGTTACACAGCAATAATGGGAAACTTTTAACACCACACTCACACCAATGGACAGATCATCCAGACAAGTTAAAATTAATAAGGAAACATAAGCCTAAAATGTCACATAAAATCAGATGGACCTTAACTGATGTCTACAGGACATTCCATCCAAAAACAGTAGAATATACCATTTTTCCCAAATACACACAGAACATTCTCCAGAATAGATCACATCTTGGGTCACAAATTAAGCCTTGGTAAAATTAAAACAATTGAAATTGTATCAAACATTCTTTCTGACCACAATAAGACTAAATATCAATTACAAAAGAAAAAATCTATAAACAACACAAGCCCAAGAAGGCTATATAATATGCTTCTAAATAACCAAGGAGTCACTGAATAAATTGAAGAGGGGAAAAAAAAAAACCTAGAGACAAATGACAATGAAAAAAAGACAATTAAAAACCTATGGGATACAGTAAAAGCAGAGCTAAGAGGGATGTTTATAGTAATACAAGTCTACCTCAAGAAATTAGAAAAACATCAAACAAATAATCTCACCTTACATTTAAAGGAACTAGAAAAAGAAGGAAAAAATTGCCTAAGTTAGTAGAAGGAAAGAAATTGTAAAGATCAGAGTAGAAATAAATGAATAGAAAATGAAGGAAGCAATAGAAAAGATCAATAAAACTAAAAGCTGGTCCTTTGAGAGGAGAAACAAAACTGACAAACCATTAACTAGATTCATTAAGAAAAAGAGGGAGAAGATTCAAAACAACAAAATTAGAAATGAAAAAGAAGTTATAACAGACAACACAGAAATACCAAGGATTATGAGACTACTAATAATACAAGCAACTATATGCTAATTAAATGGGCAACCTGGAATAAATGGACAAATTCCTAGAAAAGTACACCCTAAACCAGGAAGAAATAGAAAATATGTACAGACCAATCATAAGCACTGAAATCAAAATTGTGATCAAAAATATTCCAACCAATAAAAGCTCAGGGCCAGACAGCTTCATATGAGAATTCTACCAAATGTTTAGAGAAGAGCTAACACTATCCTTCACAAACTCTTTCAAAAAATTTCAGAGGGAGGAAAACTTATAAATTCTATGGGGCCATCATCACACTGATACCAAGACTAGACAAAGGTATCACAAAAAAACAAGATTACAAGCCAATATCACTGATGAACATAGATGCAAAAATTCTCAACAAAATTCTAGCAAACAGAATTCAACAACACATTAAAAGAATCATACACTATAATCAAGTGGGGTTTATCTCAGGGATGCAAAATTTCTTCAACTTATACAAATCAATCAATGTGATACACCATATCAAAAACTGAAAGATAAAAAACGTATCATCTAAATAGATGCAGAGAAACATTATGAAAAAAATTCAACACCCATTTATGATAAAAACTCTCCAGCAAATGGGCATAAAAGGAATCTACCTCAACATAATAAACATATATGATAAATCCATGGCAAACACTATTCACAATGGTGAAAAACTGAAAGCATTTCCTCTAAGATCAGAAACAAGACAAGGGTGCCCACTCTTATCACAATTATTCAATATAGTTTTGAAAGTCCTAACCATGATACTAAGAGAAGAAAAAGAAATAAAAGGAATCCAGAATGGAAAAGAAGAAGTAAAAATCTCAATGTATGCAGATGACATTATACTATACATAGAAAACCCTAAAGATGCTACCAGAAAATCACTAGAGCTAATCAATGAATTTAGTAAAGTTGCAGGATATAAAATTATACACAGATATCTCTTGTATTCCTATGCACTAACAATGAAAAATCTGAAAGATAAATTAAGGAAACAATTCCACTCACCATTGCAACAAAAAGAATAAAATACCTAGGAATAAACCTACCTAAAGAGACAAAAAACTTGTATGCAGAAAACTATAAGACATTGATGAAAGAAACCAAAGACAACACAGATGGAGAGGTATACCATGTTCTTGGGTGGGAAGAATCAATATTATGAAAATGACCATACTACCCAAAGCAATCTACAGATTCAATATAATCTCTATCATATTACCAATGGCACTTTTCACAGAACTAGAAATTTTTTTTTTACTATTTGTATAGAAATACAAAAGACCCTGAATAACCAAAGCAATCTTGGAGGGGAAAAAAAAAAAAAGGAACGGTTGAAATCAACCATCCTGACTTCAGACTATACTACAAAGCTACAGTCATCAAGATAGTATGGTACTGGCACAAACAGAAATACAGGAAAATGGAACAAGAAAGAGAGCCCAGAGATTAAACCCACACACATATGGGCACCTCATCTTTGACAAAGGAGGAAAAATATACAATGGTGGAAAGATGGCCTCCTTGATAAGTGGTGCTGGGAAAACTGGACAGCTACATATAAAAGAATGAAATTAGAACACATCCTAACACCATACACAAAAATAAACTCAAATGAATTAAATACTTAAATGTAAGGCCAGAAATTATAAATCTCTTAGAGGAAAACATAGGAAGTATACTCTTTTACATAAATCACAGCAAGATCCTCCATGACTCACCTCCTAACTTAACGGATAAAAAAACAAAAATAAACAAATGAGACCCAATTAACTTAAAAGCTTTTGCAAAGCAAAGGAGAGATAAACAAGATACAAAGACAATCCTCAGGATGGGAAAAAATAATTGCAAATTAAGCAACTGACAAAGGATTAATCTCCAAAATATATAAGCAGCTCATACACCTCAATATCAGAAAAACAAACAGCACAATAAAAAATGGGCAGAAGATCTAAATACACATTCCTCCAGAAAAGATATACAGATCACTAATAAATACATGAAAAGATGCTCATCATTAGAAAAACACAAATCAAAACTATAATGAGGTATCATCTCACACCAATCAGAATGGCCATCATCAAAATTTCTGCAAACAATAAATGCTGGAGAGGATGTGGAGAAAAGGGAACCGTCCTCCACTGTTGGTGGGAATGTAAATTGATACAGCCACTACAGTGAACACTAGGGAGGTTCCTTAAAAAACTAGGAATAAATCTAGCACTTCTTGTTGTTCAGTAGTGAATTCATATCTGACTCTTTCCAACCTCATGAAAGGCAGCACGTCAGTTTTCCCTGTCCTTCTCTATCTCCCTGTTTGATCAAACTCATGTTTACTGAGTTAGTGATGCCATCCAACCATCTCATCCTCTGTCATCCACTTCTCCTCTTGCTCTCAATCTTTCCTAGCATCAGGGTCTTTTCCAATGAGTTGGCTCTTTGTATCAAGCAGCCAAAGTATTGGAACTTCAGCTTCAGCCCAGTACTTCCAATAAATATTCAGGGTTGATTTCCTTTAGGATTGACTGGTTTGATCTCCTTACTTCTCAAGGTACTCTCAAGAGTCTTCTCCAGCAGCACAGTTTGAAAGCATCTAGCATCTATCCCAGTAATCCCACCACTGGGCATATACCCTGAGAAAACCACAACTCAAAAAGACACATGCACTCCAATGTTCATTGCAGCACTATTTATAATAGCCAGGACATAGAAGGGACCAGGTGTCCATCTATAGATGAATGGATAAAGAAGATGTGGTACATATATACAAAGGAATATTACTCAGTCATAAAAAGGAACCTGACTGAGTCAGTTGTATAGAGGTGTATGAACCTAGAGCCTGTTATACAGAGTGAAGTAAGTCAGAAAGAGAAAAACAAATATCATATATAAGTCATATATAGAATCTAGAAAAGTGG
Source organism: Moschus berezovskii (assembly GCF_049115385.1). Classification (NCBI taxonomy): domain Eukaryota; kingdom Metazoa; phylum Chordata; class Mammalia; order Artiodactyla; family Moschidae; genus Moschus; species Moschus berezovskii. Next base: position 46,245,551 of record NC_142463.1, on the reverse strand, counting down.
TACTGATGAACCCATTTGCAGGTAAATAATGGAGACACAAATGTAGGGAATAAACTTGTGGACTCAGTGGGGAAAGAAGAGGGTGAAGGAGGGACTAACTGAGAAAGTAGCATTGATATATGTACATCATTGTGTGTAAAACAGCTAGTGGGAAGCTGCTACATAACACAGGGAGCCCAGTCTGGTGCTCTGTGATCACCAAGAGGGATGGGGCATGGGGGAAAACTAGGCTCAAGACAGAGGTGGTATATAAAACTGTGGAAAATTCTTAAAGAGGTGGGAATACCAGACCACCTGACCTGCCTCCTGAGAAATCTGTATGTGGGTCAAGGAGCAACAGTTAGAACAGGACAATGAACAACAAACTGGTTCCAAACCAAGAAAGGAGTACGTCAAGGATGTATATTGTCACCTTGCTTATTTAACTTAAATGCAGAGTACATCATGAGAAATGCTGGGCTGGAAGAATCACAAGCTGGAATCAAGATTGCCGGGAGAAATATCAATAACCTCAGATATGCAGATGACACCACCCTTATGGCAGAAAATGAAGAAGAACTAAAGAGTCTCTTGATGTAAGTGAAAGAGGAGAGTGAAAAAGTTGACTTAAAACTCAACATTCATGAAACTAAGATCACAGGATCTGGTCACATCACTTAAAGGCAAATAGATGGGGAAACAATGGAAACAGTGAGAAACTTTATTTTTGGGTGGGGGGTTCCAAAATCACTGCAGATGGTGACTGCAGCCATGAAATTGAAAGATGCTTGCTCCTTGGAAGAAAAGTTATGACCAACCTAGACAGCATATTAAAAAGCAGAGACATTACCAACAATGGTCCGTCTAGTCAAAGCTATGGTTTTTTCAGTCATCATGTGTGGATGTGAGAGTTGGACTATAAACAAAGCTGAGCACCGAAGAATTGATGTTTTTGAACTGTGGTGTTGGAGAAGTCTCTTGAGAGTCCCTTGGATGACAAGGAGAGCCAACCAGTCCATCCTAAAGGAAATCAAATATTTATTGGAAGGACTGATGCTGAAGCTGAAACTCCAATTCTTTGACCACCTGATGTGAAGAACCAACTCACTGGAAAATACCCTGATGCTGGGAAAGATTGAAGGCAGGAGGAGAAGGAGAAGATGCAGGATGAGATGGTTGGATGGCATCACTGACGTGATGGACATAAGTTTCTCTAGGCTCCAGGAGTTGGTGATTGACAGGGAAGCCTGGAATGCTCCAGTCCATTGAGTTGCAAAGAGTCAGACATGACTGAGCAAATGAACTGAACTGATATGTGTGTGTGTGTGCACGCGCACATGCACGTGTTTAGTTGCACAGTCATTTCCAACTCTTTGCGACCACATGGACTATAACCCAGCAGGCTCCTCTGTCCATGGGGATTCTCCAGGTCTGAATACTGGTGTGGGTTGCCATACCCTCCTCCCGGGGATCTTCCCAACCCAGGGATCTAACCCAGGTCTCCCACATTTCGGGCAGATTCTTCACTGACCGAGTCACAAGGGATTCACATTGTTGTACAGCAGAAACTGATACAACATTGCAAGCAATTTTCCCACAGTTAAAAAGAGAAATTAAAAAAGTTGAATCCAGCTTTACTAACTAATTGTTGGGTAACTCTAGGCAAGTCATTTAAATGTTCAATGTTTCAGTTTCCTACTCTGCAATATGATTGTTATATGAATGGTTTCATCAGAGAATTGCAGTAAGGATTGAAGGAGATAATGTAGGTGAAGTAACTGGCACAAAGTGTTGCATATATGTTATATGTAGTCATTTGAAACAGAAGTAGAGGCTGTATGTCAATCAAGGGACCAACAATCATGTTGAAATGATCTGATTTGTATAAATTTGTAAAGTTTATCTACCTAAGAGTATAGCAAAGAGAAAGAAATTACTGTGCTGAAAGAATATCTCAATTTCTTATCAATGGAAGAGCTCAGATAAATGTTCTCAGAGACGGGAAGTAAATAGTCAATTCATATATTCATGAACATGTATTTATAAATTATAGTGTAAATACATAAATAAACATATATAAGTAGCCTATGCTGAGCAATATTTTTGTATTTTTGTGGATTTTTCATAGCTATTTCAATTTGGTTAGGAAAGTCAGAACACATTTTGAAGAACAGGTTGCCAGTAGAACTTTACTGTATATACTAATATACGTCCCTTAGACTTTAGGAAAAGACTTTAGAGCATACCTTCAACTCATGAAAAAAGTGAAAGAGTGAAAGTGTTAGTCACACAGTCATGTCTGACTCTTTGCAACCGCATGGACTTTAGCCAACCAGGATCCCCTGTCCTTGGAATTCTCCAGGCAAGAATACTAGAGTGGGTACCCATTCCCTTCTTCAGGGGATCTTCCTGACCCAGGGATTAAGCCCAGATCTCCTGTATTGCAGGTAAATTCTTTACTGTTTGAGCCACCAGGTAGTAAAATATTGTAGTTAAAAGCACAGGTTGGTAGGATGACTGAATCTCAGTATTATCAAGTAGCCATGTAATCTTAGTCAGACATTATAATATTTGAACATAAGGTTCTCATTTCTGGTCTAGTTCAAAGAGTTGTTCTGAGTACTAGATAGTATGTTGTAAAGCACTTAGTATCATGTCAGGCACTTAATAAGTACCTAATAAGTACTAGATAAAATTTGTGTATTAATAACAGGAAAGTTAACTTGTACTTCATGCCACTGTGTAAAATAATTTAATCCCTTTAATAATATTGTGAGGAAGATGTATTAGGCAATATTATTTTCATTTTGTAGATGAAAAAACACACATTCACAAAGATTAGGTGACTTACTAAAATACCTAATGGGTGTTTATAGATAGAAACAGATATATGTGGGGTTTGATTAAATTTTTTAATACCGTATCTATTGTTTCTCTTTATTATATTACTTCTTATTAAAATTGGGTGGTATTTTATCATAGAGCCCATATTTTTTTAAGCATTTTGTTTCTTTTTTCTTTTTAAATATTTGGTTGGCCAGGTGGCTTGTGAGATCTGACCAGGGATCAAACCTGTGACTTTGGTAGTGATAGCATGGAGTCCTAACCACTAAACCGCCAGGATTCTTGTAGAATCCTCATTTTTATTAATTTTTAAAATTTTTATTCACTTTTAAAAATATGAATGTATTTAATTGGAGGCTAATTACTTTACAATATTGTATTGGTTTTGCCATACATTGACATGAATCTGCCACAGGTGTACATGTGTTCCCCATCCTGAACCCCCCTTCCACCTCCCTCCCCATACCATCCCTCTGGGTCATCCCAGTGCACCAGCCCCAAGCATCCTGTACCATGCATCGAACCTGGACTGGAGATTGATTTCACATATGATAATATACATGTTTCAATGACATTCTCCCAAATCATCCCACCCTCTCCCTCTCCCACAGAATCCAAAAGACTGTTCTATACATGTGTGTCTCTTTTGCTGTCTCGCATGCGGGTTATTGATACCATCTTTCTAAATTCCATATATATGCATTAGTATACAGTACTGGTGTTTTTCTTTCTGGCTTACTTCACTCTGTATAATAGGCTCCAGTTACATCCACCTCATTAGAACTGATTCAAATGTATTCTTTTTAATGGCTGAGTAATACTCCATTGTGTATATGTACTACAGCTTTCTATCCATTCATCTGCAAATGGACATCTAGGTTGCTTCCATGTCCTGGCTATTATAAATAGTGCTGCAATGAACATTGGGGTACACGTGTCCCTTTCAATTCTGGTTTCCTTGGTGTGTATGCCCAGAAGTGGGATTGCTGGGTTGTATGGCAGTTCTGTTTCCAGTATTTTAAGGACTCTCCACACTGTTCTCCATAGTAGCTGTACTAGTTTGCATTCCCACCAACAGTGTAAGAGGGTTCCCTTTTCTCCACACCCTCTCCAACATTTATTGCTTGTAGACTTTTGGATAGCAGCCATTCTGACTGGTGTGAAATGGTATCTCATTGTGGTTTTGATTTGTATTTCTCTGATGATGAGTGATGTTGAGCATCTTTTCATGTGTTTGTTAGCCATTTGTATGTCTTCTTTGGAGAAACGTCTGTTTACTTCTTTGGCCCATTTTTTTTTTTTATTGCATCATTTATTTTTCTGGAATTGAGCTGCAGGAGTTGCTTGTATATTTTTGAGATTAATTCTTTTTCAGTTGCTTCATTTGCTATTATTTTCTCCCATTCTGAAGGCTGTCTTTTCACCTTGCTTATAGTTTCCTTTGTTGTGCAGAAGCTTTTAATTTTAATTAGGTCCCATTTATTTATCTTTGCTTTTATTTCCAATATTCTGGGAGGTGGGTCATCGAGGATGCTGCTGTGATTTATGCTGGAGAGTGTTTTGCCTATGTTCTCCTCTAGGAGTTTTATAGTTTCTGGTCTTATGTTTAGATCTTTAATCCAATTTCAGTTTATTTTTGTGTATGGTGTTAGAAAGTGTTCTAGTTTCATTCTTTTACAAGTGGTTGACCAATTTTCCCAGCACCACTTGTTAAAGAGATTGTCTTTTCTCCATTGAATTTTGTTGCCTCCTTTGTCAAAGATAAGGTGTCCATAGGTGCATGGATTTATCTCTGGGCTTTCTATTTTGTTCCATTGATCTATATTTCTGTCTTTGTGCCAGTACCATACTGTCTTGATGACTGTGGCTTTGTAGTAGAGCCTGAAGTCTGGCAGGTTGATTCCTCCAGTTCCATTCTTCTTTCTCAGGATTGCTTTGGCTATTTGAGGTTTTTTGTATTTCCATACAAATTGTGAAATTATTTGTTCTAGCTCTGTGAAAAATACCGTTGGTAGCTTGATAGGGATTGCATTAAATCTGTAGATTGCTTTGGCTAGTATACTCATTTCCACTATATTGATTCTTCTGATCCATGAACACTGTATATTTCTACATCTATTAGTGTCCTCTCTGATTTCTTTCACCAGTGTTTTATAGTTTTCTATATATAGGTCTTTTGTTTCTTTAGGTAGATATATTCCTAATCATTTTATTCTTTTCATTGCAATGGTGAATGGAACTGTTTCCTTAATTTCTCTTTCTGTTTTCTCATTGTTAGTGTATAGGAATGCAAGGGATTTCTGTGTGTTGATTTTATATCCTGCAACTTTACTATATTCATTGATTAGCTTTAGTAATTTTCTGGTGGAGTCTTTAGGGTTTTCTATGTAGAGGATCATGTCATCTGCAAACAGTGAGAGTTTTACTTCTTCTTTTCTAATTTGGATTCCTTTTATGTATTTTTCATCAAGTTTTCCTGTGGCCAAAACTTCCCTAACTATGTTGAATAGTAGTGGTGAGAGTGGGCACCCTTGTCTTGTTCCTGACTTTAGGGGAAAAGCTTTCAGTTTTTCACCACTGAGGATAATGTTTGCTGTGGGTTTGTCATATATAGCTTTTATTATGTTGAGGTATGTTCCTTCTATTCCTGCTTTCTGGAGGGTTTTTATCATAAATGGATGTTGAATTTTGTCAAAGGCTTTCTCTGCATCTATTGAGATAATCATACAGCTTTGATTTTTCAATTTGTTAATATCGTGTATTACATTGATTGATTTGCGGATATTGAAGAATCCTTGCATTCCTGGGATAAAGCCCACTTGGTCATGATGTATGATCTTTTTAATGTCTTGTTGGATTCTGATTGCTAGAATTTTGTTAAGGATTTTTGCATCTATGTTCATCAGTGATATTGGCCTGTAGTTTTTTTTTTGTGGCATCTTTGTCATTGCTTTATCATTATGTCTTATATGATTCTCTGATATTTTAATTATAAGATATCCAGAAAGAAAGTAATTTATACATTCAAAAAATATTTATTGAGTTCTTACTCTGTATTAGGAATTGTATCAAACATTGTTAATACAGTATGAGAAAGATGGATACATTCCCTTCATTTGCAAAGCTTATATTCTGGCAAAGGAACACATACAATAAATCATAGCTATAATTAGCATATTAAGAAATATATAAAATTAAATTGCATTTAATTTTGAGACATGCTACAGAAAATCTAATTAGAACAGAATCAAGATGGATCACAAATGCCTGACGATTTCAAACTTAACTAGATTGATTAAGGTAAACCTTATTTATAAGGTATTTCCAAGCCTTATGGAAATTGAGAAATTACTTAAAGAAGATGAGAATGACAGAAATACAGATATCTGGCATCTGAGGGTGGAAAGTAAGAATTTCAAGCAGAAGGAATAGACACTGAAGATGCTATAGAGATTAATTATTCTTGGCATATTCTAGGAATAGCAAGGCCAGTGTGGATAGAACACGGGGAGGAAGAGAAGAGTGGCAAAAAATTAGGTTAGAGAAGTAATAAGGGTATGTATGGTGGGGAGATGGAGGGGGTCAACTCCTACAGCCCCCTCAGGCCATCACAAGAATTTTGCTTTTTATTCTGAATGACATAGATAAATATAGAAACACATAAGCGTGATACAATCTGATATATAATTACAGAGGATCATGGGCTTCCCAGGTGGCACTAGTGGTAAATAACATCTCTGACAATGCAGGAGACGTTAAGACATGCAGCTTCAGTTCCTGGGTTGGGAAGATCACCTGGAGAGGGGGCTGGCTATCCACTCCAGTATTCTTGCCTGGAGAATCCCACAGACAAAGAAGCCTGGCAGGCTAGAGGCCATAGGGTTGCAAAGACTGAAGCAACTTAGCATGCATGCATGCTAGCACTGGCTCCTGAGTAGTGTAGTGTTCCTGAGAGGGAGGTCAATCACAGGCTATTGATAATAAACCATAAGGAGAGTTGATGGTGGTTTGCATCAGGGTAGGAGCAATGAGCAAGAAGGAAGTGAGTGGAATCAGGATATTCTTTGAACATAAGACCAATAGAATATACTGATGTATTGGATGTAGAGTATGAAAGGAAAAAGGAAATCAAGGATAACTCCATGCTTTATTTACCCTGAGTGACTTGAATAAAAGGGTTGTCTTGAAATTAGATGGGAAAAACAGTATGTAAAATAGGTTTTGGAGAGAAGATAAAAATTTCACTTTTGGACATGTGTAATCATAAATGTCTGTTCAGTTCAGTTCAGTTCAGTCATTCAGTCACGTCTGACTCTTTGTGAACCCATGGACCCCAGCACACCAGGCCTCCCTGTCCATCACCAACTCCCGGAGTTTACTCAGACTCATTTCCATTGAGTCGGTGATGCCATCCAACCATCTCATCCTCTGTCATCCCCTTCTCCTGCCTTCAATCTTTCCCAGCATCAGGGTCTTTTCCAATGAGTCAGTTCTTAGCATCAAGTGGCCACAGTATTGAAGTTTAGCTTCAACATCAGTAATGAATATTCAGGACTAATTTCTTTTAGGATGGACTGGTTGGATCTCCTTGCATTCCAAGGGACTCTCAAGAGTCTTCTCCAACACCACAGTTCAAAAGCATCAATTCTTTGGCGCTGAGCTTTCTTTATAGTCCAACTCTCACATCCATACATGACTACTGGAAAAACCTTAGCCTTGACTAGATGAACCTTTGTTGGTAATGTCTCTGCTTTTTAATATGCTGTCTAGGTTGGTCATAACTTTTCTTCCAAGGAGTAAGCCATGTTCAACAAATCTTTAATCCAATTTTCTGTCAACAGGTGGAGTTGTGTTCCCTCCCTGCTATTTACCTGTTGCTAAACTATGGTGGAGGTAAAAGAGAAAATGTCAGCCAGTTTAAGGAGCGAGGTCTAGACTGTACATCTCCAAATGTAGGGTTCATTATCATTTAGACAGTATTTAAACCATGAGAAAAAATGTGAGCACCAATGGTGTAAATGTAGATAATGAACCAAAAAGGACCATGGACTGAACCATGAAGTACTCCAAAATGAAGAGGAGAAGAATCAACATAAGAGACTGAACAAGATAAATCAGTGAGATGGGAGGAAAAATAAGAGTATTGAATCCTAGAAGTCAAATGAAGAAAATATATGGGCTGGAGAAAGTGTTCAACTGTTTCAAATGATGTTACTTTGTCAAGTGAAGCATGTGTGTTGGTTGCTCAGTTGTGTCCAACTCTTTGTGATCTCCACACTTGGCAGCACGCCAGGCCACTCTGTCAATGGAATTCCTTAGGTAAGATTACTGAGTGGGTTGCTGTTCCTTCTCTAGGGGATCCTGTCCACTCAGGGAATGAACCCAGGTCTCCTACATTGCAGGCAGATTCAAGTAAGGTGTCAAGTAAGTCAATGCCCTAAAACTGCCTTTGACTTTAGTAGTGAGGATATCTGTATGACTTCAACTGAAATTACTTTGGAGTAGAGGATTTAAAGACTGGGGTGGGTTTAAGAGAGGATGAGAGGAAAGGAATTATAGATAGAGGATATAAACAACTAGACATCTAGAACTTTTGCTATAAGGAGGTAAGAGACTATTAAGGGAAGAAGATCTAAGAAGTATTCTTTAGAATAGAAAAAATATATATCATATGTTGAAACTGATTAGAATTAACAAGTAGAGAGGAAAATCTTGATCATGTGGTAGAGACTGAGAAGTGCTCCAGTGATATCCATGGGTAGGCAAGAGAGGATGGTTATCCAGTGGGGACACAGATTTAAAGAGAGACTGTAGCTCATCTGTACTAACAGGGAGAAATGAGAGAATGTGGGTGCAGATGCTGGTAGAAAAGACAGGATGCTGACAGTCTGGAAATTATCTTTTGAAAGCTTTAATTTTCTCAGCGGACTGGGGCAAATAACCATGAACATGGGAGAGAAGGTGTGAGAGGTCTGAAGACAGAAGAGAACATGTGATACAGTCACCAGAAGAGAAGGAAAGTCAATAGATAAACGAAGTACAACATGATTACTGGGGGGCATTAAGGATACACTTCAGAAGAGCAATCATGAATTTAGTCATATCAGTCAGTGTGACAGAGTGTTTTTTTCTTTCAGATCCCTTCAGCCATAGGTAGACAGTTAGATTCAGTCACACTTGTAATTTTACTGAGTGTATGTAGATAAATGAGAGAGAAGCAAAGATGTAAAGGGGGTCATCTGATGACTGGCCATAAAATTCAAGCCACGCAGAAAGGGCAGAGCAAACATCGAGGTTGACAAAATTCATGAAAAAATGGTGGTACTTATAGACTGGTGGGTCTGATGGGGTCAAAGGAAAGTTGGAGTGCTATAAGAGGGAGTGTTCTGGTAAGACAGGAGGATGGAGTCAGTGGCACTGAATTTGGTATTCCCAACAATACCTAGATCAGACCTAGGAAAACAACAGAAACTCAGGAAGTGTCTGTTAAATTGGCTCTAATTCTATTTTTGTATCAATATCCTGAAACAATGAAGCAAAACACTTTACAAACATGGAAAGAAACACAGGCTCTTAACTATAAGATGCTTTAGATTCAAATTACCTTTTCTAAATGAAAAAGGTAACTTTTCCATACAAAATTATAAAAAGGACTTCCTACAAATACCAAATTTGGAATACTTCAGTGTTCTCTCAAATGCATTAAAGTTTACGCTTATTACTTAAATTTTTTATATAAATCTGTATAGATGATAATAGTTATGGATAGTGCATTTTGAAATGTTTCTATGAGTTCCCTGAATTTCAGAGGTATCATCAGCTCAAATGATTTACCCCATGATGCAAAAGCCACAGGCTGAAAAATGATTAAAACCTTAATGCTATATAAAGAAGAGGGATATATTTTTACAACACTTAAAATTTTCACCTGATATTTTAAATGTGACAGCAATTTTTATATTTCTCTTTTTAAGTTTTGAGAAAGTGGGCAGGTTTTTGGATATCTAATAAATTGGATTAGATTTAGAAGCAGAAAGAATGGAATTTATTGAGGAAACATTATAAGCACTTTGCTTTATTTCATCTTCACAACAATTTTATAAGATGATTTATTATTGCTACTTAACTAATGAAGAAATTGAGGCTCTGAGGCTAGCTGGGATTTGAAACCAGGCCAAATTTATTCCAAACACTATCACATTTTATGTTTATTAAGCTAACTCCATCAAATCCAGGATTTAAACTATTTGTGGTTATAAATTTTAGTTACTCAAAATTGAAAATGCAATATTTATAACAGACCACAATATATTGGATTTGTTCTAAACATATTTTCTAGGTCAAATACAAACAACCCCAACTTTCTGGAACTCTGAGCTTAATGTACACTCAGGATTTACCATGTGGTGTTCATACATGGACATTGCAAACTGCATGTTCTATGATTATCTTAGATCAAATTTCAATCAGCATTAATAGTATCAACTTTCTGGAACTTTGAGTACATTGCTCAGGTCATAAAGTTCTTCCTTTTGTTGTTTAACTTCTCAGTCATGTCTGATTCTTTTCTGACCCCATCGACTGTAGCCTGTCAGGCTCCTCTGTCCATGGGATTTTCCAGGCAAGAATACTGGAGTGGGTTGTCATTTCCTTTAGTTCTGAATTTAATATACTACAGTGCTACAAGCTTAGTTCAGAATCTTTGTCCTTTTTATATATAGTCCAACCAATAGCTATTAGAAGGAACAAATAGGAAAAGGCTACTCAAAATAGGGAGAATGTCAGTCTGAAAACGTGATAACATGGTCTGACAGAAAAGGTAATGATGGGGAAAAGTACAACATTAACACTAGAATTCTTTCTATTAAAAAGATTATTTGATGTGGATAATATTAAAGTCTTTATTGAATTTGTTAGAACATTGCTTCTGTTTTATGTTTGGGTTTTTTTGGCCATGAGGCATGGAGGATCTTAGCTCCCCTAACAGGAATCAAACCCTCACCCCCTACACTGGAAGGTGAAGTCTTAACTACTTGATTGCCAGAGAAGTTCCAGCACCAGAACTCTTAAAGTCTAACATTATCATTTTGTTTAGAAGCAAGCAGCTACAAATACTCACACACGCAAAAAAAAATTCAGTGACCCAAACCATAATGAACTCAAGTCAATTTGGAAAGGTTAAAGTGCATTCAATATGGTCACATAAAAAATAACATAATAGGAAGTATTTTTGGAATATTTTCCATTCAGCATGATTCACATAAGATTTATAAATTTGACATATAAAGGGATAAATTGTACATATTTGTGGGAAAATAATTTTGTGTATAAACCCACATTCCCGAAGGATATCCAGTAAATGAGGCAATACTCTACTAAGAATGGAAGTATGGACTAGAATTAGATTTCAGAGACACAACCTATTGCGTGGGAGAAAGTTAAAAGCACCCAGCAATTAGGTTCAAAAATTTGGGAGAAACTGTGTGGTCGGTTATATCTTAAAGAGAAAGAGAGAACAAACTGACTGGAATGAATTGCTTTACTTACTATCTTTCAAATAAAGGGAGCTAAGAACTCAGTAGGAACCCAAGCAATAGGACAGTCTCCTGCAAGACTCGGCCTATCTTAGCGGCACTATAAAGAGAGAAGCTAAATCAGGTAAAATAATCAACACTTTGAGACAGCTGTGCAACTGATTCTGCCTTCAGGACATGTCTGTCTAGAGACAGTTTGGAGAAATCTATGACCTTGACCAACAATGAGTTCTTTCACAGAGAAATGAATCTTAGTCAAAATGAATTAAAATGACACCTACCCTCCCTCCCCACCTTCTCTTTGCCTCAACAACAAACATATGGAGTCACTATTTTATGAAATAGGCTTCCCAGGTGGTGCGAGTGATAAAGAATCCGCCTGCCAATGCAGAAGATGCAAGAGACATGGGTTCAGTCCCTAGGTTGGGAAGATCCCTTGGAGTAGGGAGTGGCATCCCACTCTGATATTCTTGCCTAGAAATCAGAGGAGCCTAGCAGGCTACAGCCCACAGAGTTGCAAAGTTGGACATGACTGAGTGACTGAGCTCACATTATGTGAAATGAACCTATTTAATAATCTTACTTCATATTTGACTAATGATTTTTTTCTTTCATTATCAATTAACCACTTTATTGAACATTTACTATGCCTGCTCTTTGATAGTCACTATTGTGGATCTAGAAACAGTATAAAGAGCAGCAGTTTTTATTTTCAAGGAGTTTATACTGAAGCTAAGAGAGAGTGTGGCCTAGTAGAGAAAATGCTCACGAAGTTCCATTACCAGTTCAATTTGGTGATTTTACAATTTCCAGGAATTATAGAGACACACAAAGAAGCCAGAAGCCAGGTTAATCAATCAGCCCATAAAAGACTTTTCTGACTCCAGAAAAATTTATTGGTCTAAGTGAACACTACCTTCAAAAGGATGACGAGGTGAAACCAGTTCCTTTTTCCCTAGTATTTAGATCTATTACCATATTAGAATTTCTACCCCCATGGAGTAAATGTTGGTACTTACATGGTAACACACAGAAAAATTATTTGTTGACTTTATTTCCTGAGGAAGATATTAGAAAGAGTTAAAAATCCTGGCATCCAGCTAAGAAGGTGGCAGGAGAATAGACGTGGCTTTTGTTGCCATCATATTCTTTAATGGAAATAGAGGAGTCAATCCTCTATTTAAACACTATAATCTTTTGCAGAAGTAGATGCTAAAGAAAGGAAAGTAGTCCTAAAGTGATGGAAGTGCTAATGATTTTTAGATAAATAGCACATCAAGTGTTGAAACTGAGGTATTTAAGAGAACAAAATAATAAGCTTTACTCTAAACAAATGGCCTAATGATTTGCCAAACATCAAAGAGCATATTTACTGCTAATTGAGAACAACTGCATGGTGAAATTTTATCCCCAACTCACATAAATCATTCCAAAACAGATTTCCTTTAGAATATATATAACCAGAGTCTCTATTCTTCTGTTAATAGGCTGAAAAATTTAAAGATTTTCATCCTTTAACTGGTTCCTCATATTTTCTTTCCCTAGTGTGTTTGAGATAAACTCTTACTCTTCACTGAAAACTGAGGATATTGCTGTCTTCAGTGTTTTGCATGCATTTTTGGGGAAGGGGTGGAATAATTGGCAAGTCAGTAAAACACATAATAATGCCTTCAACTCTGATTGCCTTTCATTATAACTAACAACAGTGATTTTGCCCACTATGATGCTGTTCAAATCCATTTTTGTATAGAAATAAGTTTGAGAGGATGAGAGAAAAATCACTTAATTGTTGCAGTATTAGGAAGAGTTTTCACATTAAATCATTTTCATTAACGTCCTTAAATTAGAGTGTCACAGTCTCTGTGAAGCTATGACAAATAAACAATCAGACTTAAAACTGAATCACTGCCTAATTAAACCTTATCATTCATTATCCTGCTTTATCATATAAAACAATTTACTCCATTATGACCATATTTCAGCTCTGCCAATAGGCACAGACTATCTATTCAAACACCACGCATTTAAATACAATGCATTTATCTCTGATGGACTAGGATTTTAATTTTACTGTTGGATTAAGATCTGAGGGAGAAAAGATAAAAGATCCATTGGCATGGAAAGTCAACGCATTTACCCATGTATTGCTGTATATAATTTTGGGGAATTTCCTTTGAGAGGAAGAGTGATTTACACACAGCATGAATATTTATTTACATTTCTCTCTTTCTCCTCAAGGAATATACAGATTTAAGTACTTATTTTTTTTAAAAAAAGAATAGACTTTTTATTGAACACAAGAGGTTAAAATCTCATTTCCAATAAGTTTTATTCCAGTTCATTAGGTGTGTTCATTGTTCCAAGTAGGTAATTGTTCTAAACATTGGGTGCTCTTAATGTCCAGGCATATAGAAATCACTAAGATATTGTATTTGTCCTAGAAAAGCCTATAAGACTGTAAAGAACAAAGTGTATTATTAGATGATCCCTATACTCAATGATCTGAGAATAAACATTTTTCTCACAAACAACGAATATATTTTAAACATTGACCATATACTAGGCCACTATGTGAAAGTAAATGAATAAAGAGAAATTATCCAGATTATGTAATCTGCAACATGCTTCAGTAAAAATAATATAATTAAAAATGTTGCAAGTATATTGGAATACTAAAAACCAATACATAAACCAAAAAAGTAGGAGGGGCATAATGAAAAAGCTGCCGTATAAAGTAGAAAAGTAAAAACTAATGACTGGAGAAAAAGACAACCACCCAGCCAAACAATATTGAGACTAGTAAGTCAAAAGAGTATTATTAGAAAGATTAGTAAAGTAGAAAATCTCTGGAAGTATGGAAGATAAAAATGTACAAGATAGATGGAATGATTAAACAACATTAAGAATACAAAGAAACAGCCACAGATATGGTAGAGATTCTAAAACACCTTAAAGAAGCCTGTGGACAATCTTTTACAATAAAATTGAACATAGGGGTGATGAAATAGATTATTTTTCAGAAAATTATATCTTATAAAAAAGTAACTCACAAAGATATAAAGGTGTAAGAATAGAAAGAAAATTACAATTGCTGTATGCAGATGATATGATTTTACACGCAAATAATTCAAAAGGGTATGCTAGTTGTTGGAGTGGGTTGCCATTTCCTCCTCCAAGGGATCTTCCCAACCCAGGGATTGAACCCGGATCTCCAGCATTGTAGGCAGACGCTTTACCATCTGATCCATCAGGGAAGTCTGATATATTCAGCACCATGACTGAATGTAAGATTGAGATATCAGAATGAGCAATGGGTTTATACATAGCATCGACTGAAACATTTAAAATTTTAAAAAGGAACACAGGAGTTCCCTGGTCCAGTGGTTAGGACTCTGTGCTTCCACTGCAGGGGACGTGGATTTGATCTCTGGTTGGGGAATTAAGATCCCACATGATGCACAGTGAATCCAGAAAAATAAGTAAAATAAAAGAAATACAGTTTATAAAACTAACAACCTCAGGTACTTAGAGATAACTCTAACGAAACGTGTGCAGATCTTTCTTGAAAGAAATAACAAAACTTAATTGAAAAACAAAATAAGACCTAAATAAAGGTGAATACCATGTTCATGGACTACAATACTTACTATTATAAAGATATCGGTTATCTCAAATTAATCTTTAAATTCAAACCAATTAAAAAATTCCAGTAGATTGTTTTTGAACCTCAACAAGTCAACCTAAAAATTATATAAATACTTAATACCAAAACAGTAAGACGCACTTTAAAACCCTCTTACACTGTTGGTGGGAATGCAAACTAGTACAGCCACTATGGAAAACAGTGTGGAGATTCCTTAAAAAACTGGAAATAGAACTGCCATATGACCCAGCAATCCCACTGCTGGGCATACACACCGAGGAAACCAGAATTGAAAGAGACACATGTACCTCAATATTCATCACAGCACTGTTTACAATAGCTAGGACATGGAAGCAACCTAGATATCCATTTGCAGACGAATGGATAAGAAAGCTGTGGTACATATACACAATGGAATATTATTTAGCCATTTAAAAAGTGCATTTGAATCAGTTCTAATGAGGTGGATGAAACTGGAGCCTATTATACAGAGTGAAGTAAGTCAGAAAGAAAAACACCAATACAGTATACTAACCCATATATACGGAATTTAGAAAGACGGTAACGATGACCCTATATGCGAGACAGCAAAAGAGACACAGATGTAAAGAACAGTCTTTTGGACTCTGTGGGAGAAGGCGAGGGAGGGATGATTTGAGAGGGTAGCGTTGAAATGTGTATATTTTCATATGTCAAGTGGATCGCTGGTCCAGGTTCGATGCATGAGATTGGGTGCTCAGGGCTGGTGCACTGGGATGACCCTGGGGGATGGGATGGGGAGGGAGGTGGGAGGGGTGTTCTGGATGGGGAACACGTGCTCCCATGGCTGATTCATGTCAATGTATGGCAAAAACCACTACAATATTGTAAAGTTATTAGCTGTCAATTAAAATAAATTAATTAATCTTAAAAAGAGTATCTAATAATACATTTATTATTTAATAATAATACTTTAAAAATAATATTATTAAATATTAAAACTTAAAATTAAGTTATAATGATTAGAACGATGTGATATTGGTATAAGAATAGGCAAGTAAGCTAATGGAGCAAAAAGGAAAGTTTGGAAAAAAATGTCTTTTATATGTAAAAGGGATATAACTCTAACTATAAATTAGTGAGAAAATGATATTATTTAATAAGTGGTGGAATAATTAATTATTTATTTATAGGGCAAAATAGATTTTGATAATATATAGTACAAAAGGTAAGTTGCAAATGAGTTGAAGGCATAAATGTTAAAAGAAAAACTAATAATTTTGGAAGAAAATATAGACAAATATTTTATGATATTACCATACAAAAGAGTTTCCTGGATTAACTGTAAAAATACAGCCCCAAAAGAGAACAATGGTAAATGTTAGTACATTACCATTGACAACTCTCTATTGACAAATGGCACCCCAAGCAAAGTGAAAAGAAACCACAAATTGGGAGGTGACATTTGTAACCCATTTAACCAACAAAGCATTAGTGTTCACAGTATATAAGTCTTTCAAATCACCTAAAACCTAACAGACAAATGATCCAAAATAAAAATGGACCAAAAACATCAACTTGTAGCAAAAGATACTCTATGCTTGCTAATAAAAAGAAATGAAAAAATGCCAACCTTAGTGGTGATTAATGGAATACAAATTAAAATACTGAGCTACCCTTATACATCCATCTGATTGGCCAACATTTAAAATATCTTGAATAACTCAATGTATTAGCAAGGAAATGGAATAGTGGGGACTTCTGTACTCTGCTGGTACAATTAGATTCACATTGATCATTAAAGATGAATTTCAGAAACATAATGTAGAATGAAAACTTGAAGAATAACATACACAATGTGTTAGCACTTCATTGAAATTTTAAATACACTAACACAAAGGAAGGAAAAAGGAAGGAGATGAGAATTTATAAGTTTCAGTAATGTTTTATTCATTAAAAAAGCTGGATTGTTATGTTTTTAATAAATAATAACACTTTCACGATGGGCAAACTGCTATCCATACTATTTCCTTCATGCTTAAAACATTTAATCATTAAAAAATTAAAAGCTACATAAATATTTTAATATAACTGTCAACAGTTTTTAATAATAAATTGAGTTTTGAATGATAATCAACATCCAAACTATAAAATTAAAAAAATACAAATCATCTTTGGTGAGATGAGCAGATGGAATGGAAACGTGGGTGGTCAATTGTGGAGACTTTTAATGCTATTGGACTTCCCTGGTGGCTAAGATGGTAAAGCATTCACCTGAATGGCAATGCACTCCAGTATTGTTGCCTGGAGAATCCCATGGACAGAGAAGCCTGGTGAGCTATAGCCCATGGGGTCACAAAGAATCAGACACGACTAAGCAACTGACACTTTCATTTCACTTTAATGCTGTTAGGGAGCCTACACTCTATCCTAAGTCAAGTGAAGTATCTTAAGTAGGAGAGTAACCTAGTCATATTTGCAACTTAGAAAGTGATGAAGCTACTTAATGAAGGACAGGTTTGTGGATGCTGGCAGCAACAATGGGGTAGTTTTTGTTCAGTCGCTAAGTTGTGTTCGACTCTTTGCAACCCCCTGGACTGCAGCAAGCAATGCTCCACTGTTCTCCACTATCTCCTGGAGTTTGCTCAAATTCATGTCTATTGAGTCAGTGATGCCACCTAACCATCTCATCATCTGTTGTCCCCTTCTCCTTTTGCCTTCAGTCTTATGCAGCATCAGGGTCTTTTCCAATAAGCCGGCTCTTTGCATCAGGTGGGCAAAGTACTAAAGGTTCAGGTTCAGCAATAATCCTTTCAATTCACCATTGATTTCCTTTCGGATTGACTGATTTTAATCCTTTAGGATTTGATCTTGCAGTTGAAAGGACTCTCAAGAGTCTTCTCTAGCACTACAATTCAAAAGAATCAAATCTTTGATGCTCAGTCTTCTTTATGATCCAACTCTCACACCCATACATGACTACTGGAAAAATCATAGTTTTGATTATATGGACCTTTGATGGCAAAGTGATGTCTCTGCTTTTTAATATGCTGTCTTGGTTTGTTATAGATTTTCTTCCAACGAGCAAGTGTCTTTTTATTTCATGACTGCAGTCACCATCCGCAGTGATTTTGGAGCCCACAAAAATAAAATCTGTCACACCTTCTTCTTTTTCCCCTTCAATTTGCCATGAAGTAAGACCTGTCTGTAGGTCAGGAAGCAACAGTTTGAACTGGACATGGAATAACAGACTGGTTCCAAATAGGAAAAGGAGTACGTTAGGCTGTATATTGTCACCTGCTTATTTAACTTATATGCAGAGTACATCATGAGAAACGCTGGGTGGGATGAAGCACAAACTGGAATCAAGATTGCTGGGAAAGAGATCAATAACCTCAGATATGCAGATGACACCACCCTTATGGTAGAAAGTGAAGAAGAACTAAAGAGCCTCTTGATGGAAGTGAAAGAGGAGAGTGAAAAAGTTGGCTTAAAGTACAACATTCAGAAAGCTAAGATCATGGCGTCTGGTTCCATCACTTCATGGCAAATAAATGGGAAAACAGTGGATACAGTGGCTGACTTTATTTTTGGGGGCTTCAAAATCACTGCAGATGGTGATTGCAGCCATGAAATTAAAAGACGCTTACTCCTTGGAAGGAAAGTTATGACCAACCTTGATAGTATATTAAAAAGCAGAGACATTACTTTGCCAATAAAGTTCCGTCTAGTCAAGGTTATCGTTTTCCCAGTAGTCATGTATGGATGTGAGAGTTGGACTATAAAGAAAGCTGAGTGCCGAATAATTGATGCTTTTGAACTGTGGTATTGGAGAAGACTCTTGAGAGTCCCTTGGACTGCAAGGAGATCCAACCAGTCCATCCTAAAGGAAGTCAGTCCTGAATATTCATTGAAAGGACTGATGTTGAAGCTGAAACTTGGCCACCTGATGCAAAGAGCTGACTCATTTGAGAAGACCCTGGTGCTGGAAAGATTGAGGGCAGGAGGAGAAGGGGATGACAGAGGATGAGATGGTTGGATGGCATCACCAACTCAATGGACATGAGTTTGAGTAAACTTCAGGAGTTGGTGATGGACAGGGAGGCCTGGCAAGCTGCAATTCATGGGGTTGCAAAGAGTCAGACACGAGTGAATGACTAAACTGAACTGAACTGAACTGAAGCTTCCTTCGTGGTACAGGTGGTAAAGAATATGCCTGCAACGTGGAAGACCTGGCTTTGACCCCTGGATCAGGAAGATTCCATGGAGAAGGAAATGGCAACCCATTCCAGTATTCTTGTCAGGGAAATCCCATGGACAGAAGAGCCTAATGGGTCCCAGTCCATGGGGTCACAAAGAGTGGGATATGACTGAGCAACTAACAATGGGACTGGAAGCCATGATCTTTGTTTGTGAATACTGTTTCAAGCCAGTTTTTTCACTTTCCTCTTTCACCTTCATCAAGATAATGGGGAGGGGGGCAATTAAGAGACTATACCAAGTGGTCTTAGAAACAGACAAGTCACTAAGTTAAGATGGTAACAGTGGGAAATGTGAGAAAGAAACAGATTTGACATACATTTAAGATGTAAAATGGGCAGGATTTGGTGATTCAATGTATATTGGAGTTAAGAAAAGGATGGATTTTTGCATTGCATGCCTGTGTGGATAATAGTAACATTAACAGAGAACTGGATATAATGGAGGAAAAACAGACTGGGGTGGATGCTTAGTTTGGTTTTAAACACATTATGTTTGGAGGTGTTTGTGGAACATATTTCAGCTACGTCCAGCCTGTGTTTGGCTAAACCAGTCTGAAGCTCAAGGGAGAGGTCAAAGCTTAATGTGAAGCAGTCATTATCCTATGAACAGGACTATCAAATATATTACTATATGGCAGTTTGGAGCTGATTTTAGGGCTTACTTATCATTTATTGTAGTATCATTCCTATTTTTCAGCACTCAGTTGAAATATTTAACACATCCCAGTATAATAGGTGGGGAGGCTATCCTTTGTAAGGTCCCTCATGTAATATAATATAAATACACGCTATGTATTTTACAGAATGCTAAAGTATAAAGTTTATTTATCTCCCAAACATTTATGGAGCACCTGCCATTTATGGGTATTGGGCTAGTTGTTCCAAATAGAGCGATGAACAAGATAGTCTCTGATTTCAAGGGTTTTACAATCTAGTCAATACATAGGGATAAACAGAAATCAAATTACAAAGTGAGATATGTTCACAGCCAAAACACTTAAGATGTATAAACACATAACAGAGAAAGGAGCAATTAATTCTCCTCATCTACAGGACATCAGGAATGTTTCTCAGAATAAATGACATCAGAGATGCCTTTTTAAAGGTGCAAAGGACTCTGGTTGATGGGGACAACAGTGAGAGGAATAGTATCATGTCTTTTGTCACAGTAACCAGCCTGATGCATTTGAAAATGACAGTTTGGCATTACCTGGGAATGCAAAGGAAGGGAGGTGGGTTGGTTGGAGGTATGGTTAGAGAGGTAGTGATAGTTATTCACACAAAATTTCTAGACCCATTCATCTGCACAACAGTTTGCTTATCTAAAGGTTTTAATATAAAATAATATTTTTAAATTGTGGAAAGAAAAATAGTGCATTTGGATAATTTGGTGGAAGAATTAGACCCAAAAAGTAAAAACTGGAGGCACAGGGACAACCAAGATCAGATTTCACCTCCACCTCCAAGTGAATTAATTTCCTCATAAGGGGTCACTCATCAAATTCCAACACAATTAAGGCAAATATTTATCAAGATTGAATAGCACTTGAATGAGTCCTTGGCTCAAAATAAACATTTATCTTCAGTCCCTCAATACCAATACTGATTATACTCTCATGTCTTGACTCTTTTCCACCAGGACAATTCCAACCTTGTCAAACTGTGATGCTGACACTGCACTTATTTTCTGCTATCTGCTCTTTTTTCACTTGAGAGATTCCCAAAGGATATATTATGCTCCTTAAGTAACTGTCTAGGTCTCTGCCATGAAATTCAATGACAGCTTTTTAGGTATAATTTTGTGAAAGGATTGATGTGTTGAAATCTTTAACTATTTGTGTCACTTCTAGCAATGGCTGGTATATCATCATGCTCATCAAACCTTTTGTACTATACTAACCTTGCAGAATGATTTGCCATGCTTTGCTTGGCTTTTTGCATAAATAATTCCACAATATAACCATCATGCTGCTGCTGCTGCTAAGTCGCTTCAGTTGTGTCCAACTCTGTATGATCCATAGATGGCAGCCCACCAGGCTCCCCCATCCCTGGGATTCTCCAGGCAAGAACACTGAGGTGGGTTGCCATCTCCTTCTCCAATGCATGAAAGTGAAAAGTTAAAGTGAAGTTGCTCAGTCGTGTCCGACTCAGCAACCCCATGAACTGCAGCCTACCAGGCTCCTCTGTCCAAGGGATTTTCCAGGCAAGAGTACTGGAGTGGGGTGCCATTGCCTTCTCCGAAACTCTACTTACTAGGACTTCTAATTACGTTCACAGACTTATTTCTGAGTAGAACTATAACTTGCAGTTTACACCCTGGCAACAAAAATTTTGTGATGTAAGAAAACTGCTAGGATATGATTATAGTGCTCATAAAAATGTTGTATTTCTTAGAAGTTTTGTGTCTATATTTGGTGATAAATTTTCTTCTGATTCTCTTTAAGAATAAGATAGATTTTAATTTATTCAAACTATCTAGTCAAACCTGATCTGCCTGAAGACTAAGGGATTGTTATACTTGGTTATAAAATATTTCTCAGAAATTATAATTTGAAAACAGAATTTCATGTGTAAATGTATATGAAGATATAAACAGTATTGTTAGTAAAGAAATATCAATCCATAAAAATATGTGACTTATAAGTCTAATTTTAAAAGAATAAAGGTAGACCTCACATCATCTTACAATTGGCCTAAATCTAATTGCTGTTCACTAAGTTGGCAAATGATCCTTTTAGGACTGTCTTCCTGAAAACCCTCTAAGTGGTAAGTCAAGTTGGTATAGAGATATGTGTGTCCTTCATTTGTACTCCATTGTTTCCTTCAAATGAAATGCTCTCCTTTATTTATACGTTAGTGTGCTTCAAGGAATTCTTCAAGCTATATTCTTTATCTTAACTCTTCCCTAATCATAAATCAGTCTCTATTAATCTTCTTATTCTCTAAGAATTTACAACTGTAATTTGTGCCACATAGTTAGGGCTTCCCAGGGAGCCTTCAACAGTAAAGAATCTTCCTGTGTTGCAGGAAAGGTGGGCTGGATTTCTGGGTTGGGAAGATACCCTGAAGAACGTATGGAAATCTGCTTCCGTACTCTTGCCTGGAGAATCCCACGGACAGAGGAGTTTGGTGGGGCTATAATCCATAGGGTCGCAAAGAGTTGGACATAACTGAAGCGACTTCACCTCAGTCATGTCTGACTTTTTGTGACCCTATGGACTGTACCAAGCCCCTCTGTTCCTGGGATTCTCCAAGCAAGAATGCTGGAGTGGGTTACCATGCACTCTTCCAGGGGATCTTTCCCATTCAAGGTTTGAACCCACGTCTCTTTTGTCACCTGAATTGGCAGACAAGTTCTTTACCACTAGTTCTTTACCACTAGTGCCATGTGGGAAACCTGGAGCTCGCACACACATGCCATATAATTAATCGCTTCACTGTATTGGGCTCGTCAAAAAATTGGTTCAGATTTTTCCATAGCATCTTACAGAAAAACCCAAATAAAATTTGGCCAACCCAATATAATGCTTTACAATATTCCTTGATTATTTTTATGTTAGTCTTCTCTCCCCAGTGAGAATGTAAACTTTTATGATTCTCATAGTCTTGAAGACTGTTAGTTACTTAAACTGGAATATTTCAACAAGTGTTTCATGTCCAGAAGGACCATTCATTCATGAATTCATCCAATAAATTGTACTGAACTCCTACAATGTGCCATACATTGTTTTATGCAATAGAGATGTATCAGTGACCAAGACAAGGATAAAAAGTTAGAACATCACGAACTTTTTAGTTAGGGGAATGTAAAAAATATATAGGGCTTCCCTGGTAGCTCAACTGGTAAAGAAGCCACCTATAATGCAGGAGACTGTGGTTCAATTCCTTGGTCAGGAAGATCTGCTAGAGAAGGGATAGGCTACCCACTCCAGGATTCTTGGGCTTCCCTGTGGCTCAGACAGTAAAGAATCCACCTGCAATGTGGGAGAACTGGGTTCAATCCCTTGGTTTGGAAGATCCCTCAGAGGAGGGCATGGCAACCAACCCATTCCAGTATTCTTGCCTGGAAAATCCCCATGGACAAAGGGGCATAGCATGCTATAGTCCATGGGGTGGTAAAGAATCGGTCACGACTGAGTGACTAAGGACAGATAATACATAAACAAGTTAAAATACACTATATCAGTTACTCATAAAGACTATTAAGAAAATCAAATCAGGAAGGACATTGAGAAAACACCAGTTATTCTGAAGTGCACAATACTGTAATTTTACCTATCTATGGGCATGATTAGGAAAGTTATGACCAACCTTGATAGTATATTAAAAGCAGAGACATTACTTTGCCGACCAAGGTCCGTCTAGTCAAGGCAATGGTTTTTCCCGTGGTCATGTATGGATGTGAGACTTGGACTGTGAAGAAAGCTGATCGCTGAAGAATCGATGCTTTTGAACTGTGGTGTTGGAGAAGACTCTTGAGAGTCCCTTATACTGCAAGGAGATCCAACCAGTCCATTCTAAAGGAGATCAATCCTGGATGTTCATTGGAGGGACTGATGCTAAAGCTGAAACTCCAATACTTTGGCCACCTCATGAGACGAGTTGACTCACTGGAAAAGACTCTGATGCTGGGAAAGGTTGGGGGCGGGAGGAGAAGGGGACGACGGAGAATGAGATGGCTGGATGGCATCACCGACTCTGTGGACATGAGTTTGAGTGTACTCCGGGAGTTGGTGATGGACAGGGAGGCCTGGCGTGCTGTGATTCATGGGGTCGCGGAGAGTCGGACACGACTGAGCGACTGAACTGAACTGAACTGAACTGATGGGCATGATGTTGGATGGTGAATCTCTAGAAGTTATTCACCAAGCACAAATGAATCTTTATACCTACTGAATAACAACTATTATTTGTCATGGCTGGATTTAGTTATTATTTCTTAGGGTAACTTTATCTAATTACATTGACTGGATTATGTCCTCCTAGTATGCATGTCAATTGTATCTTTAACTCAATTTTTACTTGATCACCGATAATTATTTCAGTTCAGTTCAGTTTAGTTGCTCGGTCATGTCTGACTCTTTGCGACCCCATGGACTGCAGCACGCCAGGTCTCCATGTCCGTCACCAACTCCAGGAGATGACTCAAACTCATGCCCATTGAGTTGGTGATGCCATCCAACCATCTCATCCTCTGTCGTCCCCTTCTCCTACCGCCTTCAATCTTTGCCAGCATTAGGGTCTTTTCAAATGAGTCAGCTCTTTGCATCAGGTGGCCAAAATATTGGAGTTTCACCTTCAGCATCAGTCCTTCCAATGAATATTCAGGACTGACTTCCTTGAGGATGGACTGGTTGGATCTCCTTGCAGTCCAAGGGACTCTCCAGAGTCTTCTTCAACAACACAGTTCAAAAGCATCAATTTTTTGGCACTCAGCATTCTTTACAGTCCAAATCTCACATCCATACAAGACTACTGGAAAAACCATAGCCTTGACTAGATGGACCTTTGTTGGCAAAGTAATATCTCTGATTTTTAATATTCTGTTTAGGTTGGCCATAACTATTCTTACAAGGAGCAAGTGTTTTTTAATTTCATGGCTGCAGTCACCACCTGCAGTGATTTTGCAGCCCCCCCAAATAAAGTCTGCCACTGTTTCCATTGTTTCCCCATCTATTTGCCATGAAGTGATGGGACCAGATGCCATGATCTTAGTTTTCGGAATGTTGAGTTTTAAACCAGCTTTTTCACTCTCCTCTTTCACTTTCATCAAGAGGCTCTTTAGTTCTTCACTTTCTGCCATAAGAGTGGTATCATCTGCATATTTGAGGTTACTGAATTTCTCCAAGCAATCTTGATTCCAGCTTGTGCTTCCTCCAGCCCAGCATTTCTCATGATGTACACTGCATAAAAGTTAGATAAGCAGGGTGACAATATACAGCCTTGACATACTCCTTTTCCTATTTGGAACCAGTCTGTTGTTCCACGTCCAGTTCTAACTGTTGCTTCCTGACCAGCATAGAGATTTCTCAGGAGGCAGGTCAGGTGATATGGTATTCCCATCTCTTTCAGAATTTTCCACAGTTTGTTGTGATTCATACAGTCAAAGTCTTTGGCATAGTCAAAAAAGCAGAAATAGATGTTTTTTTCTGGAACTCTCTTGCTTTTTCTATGATCCAATGGATGTTGGCAATTTGATCTCTGGTTCTTCTGCCTTTTCTAAATCCAGTTTGAACATCTGTAAGTTCATGGTTCACACATTATTGAAGCCTGGCTTGGAGAATTTTGAGCAATACTTTACTAGTGTGTGAGATGAGTGCAACTGTGAGGTAGTTTGAGCATTCTTTGGCATTGTCTTTCTTTGCGACTGGAATGAAAAGTGACCTCTTCCAGTTCTGTGGCCACTGCTGAGTTTTCTAGATTTGCTAGCATATTGAGTGCAGCACTTTCACAGCATCATCTTTTAGGATTTGAAATAGCTCAAATGGAATTCCATCACCCCCACTAGCTTTGTCCATAGTGACGCTTCCTAAGGCCCACTTGAACTCGTATTCCAGGATGTCAGGCTCTAGGTTGGTGATCACACCATTGTGGTTATCTGGATCATGATCTTTTTGGTATACTTCTTCTGTGTATTCTTGCCACCTCTTCTTAATACCTTCTGCTTCTGTTAGGTCTATACCATTTCTGAACTTTATTGTGCCCATCTTTGCATGAAATATTCCCGTGGCATCTCTAATTTTCTTGAAGAGATCTCTAGTCTTTCCCATTCTATTGTCTTCCTCTATTTCTTTGCATTCATCACTGATGAATTCTTTCCTATCTCTCCTTGCCATTCTTTGGAACTCTGCATTCAAATGGGTATATCTTTTCTTTTAATTATTTATTTAATGTTGACTGCATGTTCTAGAATGTAAGTTTCATGAAGGCAAGGATCTGTTTTGTTCATGTCTATTTCTTTGGCCCTAATAATAATGCCTTAAGTTAACAAAGCAATACATACATACGCACATAAAGTTTAACCAACTAACTTAATGACGAAGGAGTCCTGCTTTATATCCTCATAATGCCTAGACACAATCTTTTTTGACTGATCCTTGCTTTATTCTAATAAAACGGAGGGCCATGTTCATTTGGAAGAAAATGAGGATTTAATGAACATATGAGAACACAGGAGACTCCCAAAAACATTAAGAAGAAAACATCATCAATATGAATATCAACAAAATCACCAGATATAATGTTTGGCCAAAATTATAAAAAATACTACTGAGCGCTTATTATTCACCAGATATTGCTCTTAATATCTGAGATACGTCAGTGACCAAAACAGAGTAATATCCCTCCTGTCACGTAATGTAGTTTATATTTTGGGGCAAGAGAGGGGAGACAAAACCATAAAAAATAAGTAAATTATATGTATTGAGAAGATGGTCACTCCCATGGGAGAAAAAGGAGCAGAGACAGGCAGACTGGATGTTCCAGTCACAAAAAGGGTGAATGGGTAGGCCTTGTTGAGCGAGTGATATCTGAATCATGTTGGAAAAAGTTTTACTCAAAGAATGAGGAAAATATTCAATGTAAAGTCACTAAAATAATCTCAGAAAGGTTAAATCACATATCTGAATGCAAGGGGAAATAAGGCCTGAGTGAGCCAGGGACATTAGTAAGAGGAGGGAAGAGAAGTTTTCTGCCTTCAGTTTTATAATTCAGGATTTAGTTTTTCAACAAACATTAAGTTAGAGTTGTAACATAAACGAGGAAAAGGTGCTATATCATTTTCTAAGAGAAAACATCAAAGCATAGTTTCAGTTAAAAATTCAAGTTATTTAGAGATGAACTGAAAATCTTACCATTTTTACTGATGTCGAGTTCTTTAAGGTTTACTAAACTAGCGATAGTGGTTGGCAGATTTGAAAGGTCATTGTCAGGAATACTTAGCTTTTTTAGAGCTTGACAGTTGAACAATTGCTGTGAAAAGAAAATAATAATTAATGAGATCTTAATTTGGTTAAATCCATTTATATATAAACTTAGACGCAACATTCAATTCACTATCTTTACCAATGTGGTAATAAAAGGGCCAATACAAAAGTCTCACTTTCTTTCCCACCCTTCCACAGAATCCTCTGGATTCTTTCTGAAAAGAATTTTTTCACATTCCATCCCCGTACTAGTCCCTCCCTATTCTCTGCTACTCAGATTCACCACCCAAAGAAATCAACATTTCTCCCTTTTTTTTAACATTAATGTTTATTTTGCCAGTGAACCAATCGATTTTTTTTCTTTGAAATAATTTCTCAAGTAGCCACTTCCTTTTTATTCCCTCAGCTACCAGGATTACCTCAATTCTCTTTCACCACAACCAGAAATTACTTTCATTTAATCATGTCAAACAGCTGTTTATCAGACATGCAAGAAATGCAATACAGTTGAATATATGTGTTCACATTTCTTTTGTGTACCCCCACACTGCTTCATAAATATTGAGCAAATGAAACATTTAATCTCTGATATTTAATGAAAAATAACCACTAGTAGTTGGTTTATTTCTGCCACTAATCCAAAAGTACTAGATGGGTCGAGTCAAGTAATAATGCAATAATTCTCAAATCCAGCATGGTTTTAATCACTGGTGAGTGGAGGTGCTTGTTAAAATGTGGGTCCTTGGGCTTTGCCCAACAAGATACTGACATGATGGGTCTGGGATGAAGATAAAAATCGTCATTTTTATTAAGTTAGTTCCAAGTTAGTCAGTTGTTAGTTAGTTAGTTCTCAAGTTTCAAGTTAGTTGCTCAGTCATGTCTGACTCTGCAACCCCATGGACCGTAACCTGATAGGGATTTTCCAGGCAAGAATACTGGAATGGGTAGCCAGTAGCTTCTCCAGGGGATCTTCCTTACTCAGGGTCGGAACCTGAGACTACCGCATTGCAGGTAGATTCTTTATCATATGAGCCACCAGGAAAACCGAATAAATAATAGTGATCTGGTTATTTTTTATGTAGGTGTTTCCAGTACCATGTTTCTGGAAATAATGCAGTTAGATTTTTTTCGCTATGTCCATCTCACCTTGACTACTCAAGATTTCAACAGCTGGGACTGAAATTTCTTATTCATTTCTGAAAGAATTATCTTAATGAGATCTTTTCTGTTTAACATTTCTAATTCTGTTTTTCTGAATTTCCACAGATGAAGTCTCTGGTACCCATGACTATGCAACTGGCAAACAATACATTTAACTATTGCTTGTTCTCACACATAATTCATAATTTATATAGTACATGGTTATTATTTATTAACTCAGTTTTTTAAAAAAATAGATTGTGTTAGTTATTATTTAGGATAAATATGTTTGTCATATTTGGCTCCGTACAAAGCTCATTTAGTGCTGCTGCTGCTGCTAAGTCACTTCAGTCGTGTCCGACTCTGTGTGACCCCATAGACGGAAGCCCACCAGGCTCCCCCATCCCTGGGATTCTCCAGGCAAGAACACTGGAGTGGGTTGCCATTTCCTTCTCCAATGTGTGAAAGTGAAAAGTGAAAGTGAAGTCGCTCAGTCGTGTCCGACCCTCAGCGACCCCACGGACTACAGCCCACCAGGCTCCTCCATCCATGGGATTTTCTAGGCAAGAGTACTGGAGTGGCTTGCCATTGCCTTCTCCGCATTTAGTGCTAGAATTTCAATATTCTCCATAGTAATGTTGCTACTTACTTTACAAAATCTAGAAAAGAGAATTTCAACGGACAGTTTCCACTGACTACTAATTTTCCCTTAATACATAGGAAAAAAAAAATGTCTACACTCATGGCCAAAGTTAACTTAAATTTTGTCCAGTCTATCATTCTATTAAGACCATTGTACTATATTCAATGTGATTAGTTATTGCTGCAGATACATATATTTTTAAATCAACTCTATCAATCTCAGTTGATACTGATAAGTTGGATTAGTTACTGCTTGGTATATTATAACCACTTTATGCAAAATTCAGATAAATTATTTTCAAAACATTCTTTTTTTTTCAATCTGTAAATTCAAGTCTTAGTTTCTCAACAAAATGCTCAGCCTCAGCTTATCTCAAGAATTAATAATGGCTACATTCTTCTTCAATTTTAAATGAAGCTACATCAGGGAGAAGGCAATGGTTAGCCACTCCAGTACTCTTGCCTAGAAAATCCCATGGATGGAGGAGCCTCGTTGGCTGCAGTCCATGGGGTCGCTAGGGGTCGGACACGACTGAGCGACTTCACTTTCTCTTTTCACTTTCACACATTGGAGAAGGAAATGGCAACCCACTCCAGTGTTCTTGCCTGGAGAATCCCGGGGACGGGGGACCCTGGTAGGCTTCTGTCTATGGGGTCACACAGAGTCGGACACGACTGAAGTGACGCAGCAGCAGCAGACATCAGGAAGAAAAGGTTTGGGAATTTCTGATCACACTATTACATAAGAGATCCAAGATAGTTATGGTACAGTTGTTAAGACCGTGGCATTGGATCAGACTGATGTGTATTCAATCCCCACTTCTCTACTTACTAGCTGAATGATCTTGGGAAAGTTACCTGACATCTCTGAACTCTCGATTTCCTCTTCTGTAAAATGGGGATAATAACATTACCTTACTTGAAGGATTGTTAAGAGAATTAAATGAGTTACTTTGTGTGTGTGTGCGTGCATGCTAAGTCACTTCAGTCATGCCCAACTCTGCAACCCTTTGGACTGTAGCATGCCAGGCTCTTCTGTAGATGGGATTCTCCAGGCAAGAATACTGGAGTTGGTTGCAATGCCCTCCTCCAGGTGATCTTCCTTATTCAGGGATCGAATGTGCATCTCTTATGTCTCCTGCATTGGTAGGCAGATTTTTTACCTCAAATTCCTGTCATCAATTTTAAGTCTTGCACTTTTTCACATATTAACATCTTTGATATTTGGGATTCATCTCCCAATCTAGATTGTTATATTTTTAAAGCAGTGTTTTTTTCCCTTCATGATAGTATAATAATGCTGTGTCTTATAATCAATAACATTGGATTTGATAAAATGAATTACTTGTAAAAATGTAAAACTATATTTGGCACATAGTAAGAACATTGGGCTTCCCTGGTGGCTCAGAGGTTAAAGCATCTGCCTCCAATGCGGAACCCGGGTTCGATCCCTGGGTCGGGAAGATCCCCTGGAGAAGGAGATGGTAACCCACTCCAGTATTCTTGCCTGGAGAATCCCATGGATGGAGAAGCCTGGTAGGCTACAGTCCACGGGGTCACAAAGAATCGGACACGACTGAGCAACTGAACGGAAGGGAATGAAGAGCATAATAACTGTTAGTCTTCACTAATAGTTACATGTTAATACATAAATATATATATACTTGCATAATAATCTATTCCTTACTTTTCTAGATGATGAGGTAGAGACGTCACGTCTCATTCATCTTGGTGTCAATTTATTTCACCTTTGTATATGACAAAGTGACTGACATAGTGCCCTACGCATACTCTATGTTGAATAAACATATTTGAAAGTATACTTAGATAAGTAAAGTGAAAATGAGGAAAGTGCTAAGTTCCAGCTTAAGTGGTACTTCACTGGTTTGGAAAATTCAGATAGACAAAAAATCTCAATGGAATCTAAATTTAATAAACAAAGCAGTGAACTCTTGAATATGAGTCATGATGTCTATAAGGTGGCAAAGAAATTAAGGCATCTTAAGGACAGAAATGGTGTGGACCTAACAGAAGCAGAAGATATTAAGAAGAGGTGGCAAGAATACACAGAAGAACTGTACAAAAAAGATCTTCACGACCAAGATAATCACGAGGGCGTGATCACTGACCTAGAGCCAGACATTTTGGAATGTGAAGTCAAGTGGGCCTTAGAAAGCATCACTATGAACAAAGCTAGTGGTGGTGATGGAATTCCAGTTGAGCTATTTCAAATCCTGAAAGATGATGCTGTGGAAGTGCTGCACTCAATATGCCAGCAAATTTGGAAAACTCAGCAGTGGCTACAGGACTGGAAAAGGTCAGTCTTCATCCCAATCCCAAAGAAAGACAAAGCCAAAGAATGCTCAAACTACTGCACAATTGCACTCATCTCACACGCTAGTAAAGTCATGCTCAAAATTCTCCAAGCCAGGCTTCAGCAATATGTGAACCGTGAACTTCCAGATGTTCAAGCAGGTTTTAGAAAAGGCAGAGGAACCAGAGATCAAATTGCCAACATCTGCTGGATCATGGAGAAAGCAAGAGAGTTCCAGAAAAACATGTATTTCTGCTTCATCGACTATGCCAAAGCCTTTGACTGTGTGCTGCTACTGCTGCTAAGTCACTTCAGTCATGTCCGACTCTTTGTGACCCCATAAACGGAAGCCCACCAGGCTCCCCCATCCCTGGGACTCTCCAGGCAGGAACACTGGAGTGGGTTGCCATTTCCTTCTCCAATGTGTGAAAGTGAAAAGTGAAAGTGAAGTTGCCCAGTCGAGTCCGACCCTTAGCAACTCCACGGACTGCAGCCTACCAGGCTCCTCCATCCATGGGATTTTCTAGGCAAGAGTACTGGAGTGGCTTGCCATTGCCTTCTCCGCTTTGACTGTGTGGATCACAATAAACTGTGGAAAATTCTGAAAGAGATGGGATTCTCAGACCACCTGACCTACCTCTTGAGAAACCTGTATGCAGGTCAGGAAGCTACAGTTATAACTGGACATGGAACAACACACTGGTTCCAAATAGGAAAAGGAGTACGTCAAGGTTGTATATTGTCACCCTGCTTATTTAACTTATAGGCAGAGTACATCATGAGAAACCCTGGGCTGGAAGAAGCACACGCTGGAATCAAGATTGCCGGCAGAAATATCAATAACCTCAGATATGCAGATGACACCACCCTTTCGGCAGGAAGTGAAGAGGAACTAAAAAGCCTCTTGATGAAAGTGAAAGAGAAGAGTGAAAAGGTTGGCTTGAAGCTCAACATTCAGAAAACAAAGATCATGGCATCTGGTCCCATCACTTCATGGGAAATAGATGGGGAAACAGTGGAAACAGTGTCAGACTTTATTTTTTTGGGCTCCAAAATCATTGCAGATGCTGATTTCTGCCATGAAATTAAAAGACGCTTACTCCTTGGAAGGAAAGTTATGACTAACCTAGATAGCATATTAAAAAGCAGAGACATTACTTTGCCAACAAATGTCCGTCTAGTCAAGGCTATGGTTTTTCCTGTGGTCATGTATGGATGTGAGAGTTGGACTGTGAAGAAAGCTGAACACTGAATAATTGATGCTTTTGAACTGGGGTGCTGAAGAAGACTCTTGAGAGTCCCTTGGACTGCAAGGAGATCCAACCAGTTCATTCTAAAGGAGATCAATCCTGGGTGTTCATTGAAAGGACTGATGCTAAAGCTGAAACTCCAATACTTTGGCCACCTCATGTGAAGAGTTGACTCACTGGAAAAGACTCTGATGCTGGGAGGGATTGGGGGCAGGAGAAGAAGGGGACGACAGAGGATGAATTGGCTGGATGGCATCACCGACTCGAGGGATATGAGTTTGAGTTAACTCTGGGAGTTGGTGATGGACAGGGAGGCCTGGCATGCTGTGTTTCATGGGGTTGCAAAGAGTCGGACACGACTGAGCGACTGAACTGAACTGAACTGAAGGATTCTTTAAATATTCAAACTTTGAATGAAAATGAGGTAAGTTAGTTCAGTGAACTGAAGGATTCTTTAAATATTCAAACTTTGAATGAAAATGAGGTAAGTTAGTTCAGTTCAGTTCAGTGGCTCAGTCGTGTCTGCCTCTTTGCGACCCCATGAATCACAGCACACCAGGCCTCCCTGTCCATCACCAACTCCCGGAGTTCACTCAAACTCATGTCTATCAAGTTGGTGATGCCATCCAGCCAATTCATCCTCTGTCGTCCCCTTCTTCTCCTGTCTCCAATTCCTCCCAGCATCAGAGTCTTTTCCAGTGAGTCAACTCTTCGCATGAGGTGGCCAAAGTATTGCAGTTTCAGCTTTAGCATCAGTCCTTCCAATCAACACTCAGGATTGATCTCCTCTAGAATGGACTAATTGGATCTCCTTGCAGTCCAAGGGACTCTCAAGAGTCTTCTCCAGCACCACACTTCAAAAGCATCAATCTTCGGCACTCAGCTTTCTTCACAGTCCAACTCTCACATCCATACATGACAAAGTAATGTTTTGCTTTTTGATATGCTATCTAGGTTAGTCATAACTTCCCTTCCAAGGAGTAAGCATCTTTTAATTTCATGGCTGCAATCAGCATCTGCAGTGATTTTGGAGCCCAAAAAAATAAAGTCTGACACTGTTTCCACTGTTTCCCCATCTATTTCCCATGAAGTGATGGGACCAGATGCCATGATCTGAGTTTTCTGAATGTTGAGCTTTAAGCCAACCTTTTCACTCTCCTCTTTCAATTTCATCAAGAGGCTTTTTAGTTCCTCTTCACTTTCTGCCATAAGGGTGGTGTCATCTGCATATCTGAGGTTATTGATATTTCTACCGGCAATCTTGATTCCAGCGTGTGCTTCTTCCAGCCCAGCGTTCCTCATGATGTACTCTGCATATAAGTTAAATAAGCAGGGTGACAATATACAACCTTGACGTACTCCTTTTCCTATTTGGAACCAGTCTGTTGTTCCATGTCCAGTTAAGAATTATCATAAATTCTTCAGTATACCATAAAACAGCAACTATAATTAATAGCTGATTAAAGTAAAACTCTTAATGATTATGGTTATTCTGTCTTTAATTTACTAATGATATTTCCAATTTCAAAAAATTGTTTTGAGTCTTAAAATATTTGAGTACTAAAGTGTTCTTTTTCTTGGACTGATGGAAGCAATTTAACTGTGACAGAAACTGGTTTGAGAAGACTATAATTTAAATTACTGACTCCAAAGAGGAATTGTTAGGTGTTTGTAAGGGAGCTGATACAAAAGAGAAAGGCCTAACTGTTGAATATAAAACATTAAGACCAAAAACACACATTCTAAAAAGTGTTATTTATTAATTTATGTAAAACCATTCACTGATATCTGCCACAAAACTGAAAAATATGCTAAGTCCAAGGGATATAAAATGAATAAGACACAGCAATTGAGTTCAGTTGATCAGCTTACAGGGTAATATTTCGATATTAAATATGATGTGAAAAGACTATGCTAACGTAATTATCAGATGTAATGAAAACACACTGGTAGAAGTTTGCTTGAATTTACATGGAGCATAGTGATGAGGTTGAATCATGAAAGTTTATCTGGAAGAAGTAATTAAAAAATGTGTATCACCTAAGAGCCAGCACAAGATAACGAGATAAAGGCTAAAGAGGGAAAATGTATTTGTAGTGTCTAAAGATACTCTAAATTCAAAGACTGTATAACTCAAACTAGTTTCAAATATATGCTTGACAGAATGAGGATATTAGGATTGTGGAGGGAATTCTCTTATTCTACAACATGGCAACCCACTCCAGGACCCTTGCCTGGAAAATCCCATGGACGGAGGAGACTGGTAGGCTGCAGTCCATGGGGTGGCTAAGAGTCAGACAGGGCTGAGCGACTTCACTTTCCCTTTTCACTTTCATGCATTGGAGAAGGAAATGGCAACCCACTTCACGGTTCTTGCCTGGAGAATCCCAGGGATGGGGGAGCCTGGTGGGCTGCCATCTATGGGGTCGCACAGAGTAGGACATGACTGAAGCGACTTAGCAGCAGTAGCACAACATGTATATGAATTTAAACTATGTTTATTGAACACCTATTATATGATATGGTCTATTTCAACACTGAGCATAAGGACATGAGATTCCCATCAATTCCTATTTTCAGCTTGGTAGACTAAATATTCAAAGGAAAACTTTTTAGGGCAATGAATTACACACACACACACATTCCTTTAATCCATAGCTGAGCCCTGGCTGAAAAATACTGGAATTTCTCTAACTCCAGAATAGCAAGAAAATGTTACTACACAGAGTTGAGTAGGTCTGTATTTAGCTTCTGCTCTGGTGGCCAAAGAATTGATGCTTTTGAACTGTGGTGTTGGAGAAGAATCTTGAGAGTCTCTTGTACTGCAAGGAGATCCAACCAGTCCATTCTAAGGGAGATCAATCCTGGGTGTTCATTGGAAGGACTGATGCTAAAGCTGAAACTCCAATACTTTGGCCACCTCATGCGATGAGCTGACTCACTGGAAAAGACTCTCATGCTGGGAAAGGTTGGTGGCGGGAGGAGAAGGGGACGACCGAGAATGAGATGGCTGGATGGCATCATCGACTCTGTGGACATGAGTTTGAGTGAACTCCGGGAGTTGGTGATGGACAGGGAGGCCTGGCGTGCTGTGATTCATGGGGTTGCGGAGAGTTGGACACGACTGAGCGACTGAACTGAACTGAACTGAACTGGTGGTATATGTTGGTTTCTGGTGGCTGAAGACTAAGGGTGTTTGTTTTTTTTTTTTTTGCCAGTGGAAGATAGAAGACTGCTTGGGGTCTCAACAGAGGTTGGAGACTGGCTGAGAGACCACTCTATACACAGTTGGGTTCTCCTAAGGGTGATACTTCAGTAAGGGAAGGAAAAAATCTGGGTTCTGCAAAAAGAGTTAGTGGTGAATATATGACTTTCTCAGTCTTGAGTGAGGTGAGAATGAAGGGAGAGAGAAAGGAGGAAAGGAAAGAGGGAGGGAAGGAAGGCAAGAAGGGAAAAGAGAGAGGGAGAAAGGGAGGAAGGAAGAAGAGAATGAATAAAAAAGATAGGGAGAAAAAAAGAATAAAACAAAAACAAAATGTCTGCTTGTGGGATTAAAACATCAACGTAGGTCAAAATAAAAAAAAGTATGGTAGTGGCATAAAAATAGATATGTAGATGAATGGATTAGAACTGAGAGCCCAGAAATGAACCCCCTTATGTATGGTCAATTAATATTTGACAAGGGAGCCAAAAAGATGCAATGTGGAAAGGACAGGCACTTCAATGAATGGTGTTGGGAAAACTGGATAACTGCAAGTGGAAGAATGAAATTGTACTCCTATCTTATATCAATCACAGAAATAGCTCAAAATGAATTGCTGCCTTAAATATAAGACCTGAAACTGTAGAATTTCTACAATAAAAGATAGGGGAAAATCTCCTTGACATTGGTATTGGCAAAGATTTTTTTGTTTATGACACCAAAAGCACAGGCAACAAAAGCAAAAATAAACAAGTAGGACTACATGAAACCAAAAAGTTTGTGCAGAGCAAAAGAAGTGAAGAGCAGAAATAAAACATACAGAATGGGAGAAAATACCTGTAAATCTTCATCTGAAATGGGGTTAATATCCAAAATATACACAAAATTTATACATCTCAATAGTAAAAATTCTAATTAAAAAATTGGCAAAATATTTGAATAGACACTTTTCCAAAGAAAACATACAGATGGCCAATAGGTACATGAAAAGAAGCTTGTCATCACCAGTCATCAGGGAAATGCAAATCAAAAGCACAATGAGATAAGAACTCACACTTGTTATCATTAAAAAGACAAGACACAAGAAATGATGGCAAAGATGGAGAGAAAAGGGAAACTGTGTACCTTGTTGGTGGGAATGTAAATTGGCAGAGTCATCATGAAAACCAGCAGGGAGGAGCCTCAAGATATTAAAAACAGAACTACCATATGATACAGTAATCCCATTTCTGGGTATATATACAAAGGAAGTAAAAATGTTATCTTGAAGATATGTTTGCATCCCCATGCTCCCTGTAGACAAGACATAGAAAAATCTGTGTTATAAGCAGATGAATGGATAAATATTTGAGATCTATACACACACACACAATATGTGCTACAGAATCCATGATTGATTGAATCCTCACATATGGAACCATGGATCTAGAGACCAACTATGGAACTTGAGCATCCACAGATTTTGCTATCTGTGGCAAGTCTGAAACCAATCCCACATAGATACCAAGGGAGGACAATATACAGACTTACAACTATGTGGGGGTCTGTGCCCATAATCCCTACGTTGTTCAAGAGTCAACTGTATACACAGTGGAATATTATTCATCCATAAAAAGATGAAGTCCCATCTTTGTGACAAAATGGATGAAACTTGAAGGCATTTATGCAAAGTGAAATAAGTCAGGCAGAGAAAAATAAATATTTTCTG
Source organism: Moschus berezovskii (assembly GCF_049115385.1). Lineage (NCBI taxonomy): Eukaryota > Metazoa > Chordata > Mammalia > Artiodactyla > Moschidae > Moschus > Moschus berezovskii. Next base: position 46,208,129 of record NC_142463.1, on the reverse strand, counting down.
TATGATTTCACTTGTATGTGGGGTCTAAAAAAATTGAACTCATAGAAATATAGAGAAGAATGGTGGGAGAAATGGGAAGATGTTGGTTAACGGGTGCAAATAATATTTTGGATGAAAATGGAAGAGTTAAATAAGCATGCAGATTAAAAAGACAGAAAAATATTAACAGAATGTAGTACCAGTCTCAGTTCAGTCACTCAGTCCTGTTCAACTCAATAGGAACAATAAAGAAACAAGTCCCTCACAACCCACAGTGGTCTATGAAGCAGGAAATAAGCCCCAGACGGGGAGCTCCTTAAACAGAGGAACCACATCATTTCCAGGTCATTGTATGTATCTTATAATGATCTTTATCTTTTTAATTTTTTTTTTACTGTGAAATCTATATACACAGGAATGTATATAATACATTTTTTAAATTATGATGATAAAACAAAGAACCATATTCCTAAAATCAGTTTAAGAAAGCTACTTTATTCTCCTCCAAACCATGTCTCTTGTCACCTACCTGATCCACTAAAGTAACCAATTTCTCATTCTCTCTCCTTTTACCACAGGTCTAGTAATCCTAAACATAGATACTGTTAAGATTTGTCTGTTAATCTTTATACTCCTCCTCCTCCTCCTGAGTCACTTCAGTCGTGTCCGACTCTGTGTGACCCCACAGACGGAAGCCCACCAGGCTCCCCCGTCCCTGGGATTCTCCAGGCAAGAACACTGGAGTGGGTTGCCATTTCCTTCTCCAATGTGTGAAAGTGAAAAGTGAAAGTGAAGTCGCTCAGTCGTGTCCGACCCTTAGCGACCCCACGGACTGCAGCCTACCAGGCTCCTCCATCCATGGGATTTTCTAGGCAAGAGTACTGGAGTGGCTTGCCATTGCCTTCTCCGAATCTTTATACTAGTAATCCTAAACTTACATACTGCTGAGTTTTGTCTGTTAATCTTTATGTAAATGAAATAATGGGGGTATACTTTCTTTTGCAGCTTGATCTTTTCATTCAATACTGTGTTTTAACATTATTCCATGTTAATGTATATAATCCACTCATTCATCTTTACTACTTTATGCTTCACATAACACAATCTTCTCATGTATTCTACTGTTCATAGACTTTTGCGTTATTTCCAATTTTTTGAACAATGTTGCTAAGTGTGTGTATATATCTCCTAGTGCACATATACAAATGTTTCTCTGAGGCAGTAGGCATACATTCACATTTACTAATAATAGAATTTTGTTTTTCCAATGTGACTGTAACAATTTAAAGTCCTATTAACATGGATAAGAATTCTCATTTCCTCACATTATTTCCAAAATTTGACATTTTCAGACTATTTTTTCCAATATGTGGTATGTAAAATGGTAACACATTTTATCTATTACTAAAAAAACTGAACACTGTTTCGTGTTTTATTCATTTGAAAGAGTTCATCATATATTCTGAATATGAATTTTTTGACAGTTCTCTCAATATATGGCTCATTATTCCATTCTTTTTATGGTAGTTTTTGATAAAAAGACATTTACAATAGTCCAATTTATCTCTCAGTTTTAGTGTGTGCAGATGGTCTCCTATTTTTTCCCTCCTAAAAGTTTTAATGCTTTGATTTGACTCATTTGGGATTTATTTTTGAGAATGAAGTGAAGTAAGGATCCATTCTTTTCTCTTTATAGATGACCAGTTGTTCCATTTTAAAAAATAGGGCATTATTTTTTCCACTGATTTGCAACACAAATTCTGTTGGATTTCCAACAGAGCTTCAGATTTTCTATCTGTGGTCCACTGGTCTATTTGTCTCTCCCTCATTCTAGCTTGGTGATCGGAACTCTATGACTCTGACTTGTGCTTATGCTAGAGAAGAATGGGGAAGGGATAGAGGGAATTTCTAGAGAAGAAAGAAACAGTCCATCCAAGCTTTGAAAGAGAAGAGGTTCTGTGAGCAGAAGGCAGGGTGGGGAAGTGGGGGTAGATTGGGAAAAGTAGGGCAGTTCAGGAAGCTGTAATAAGAGGAAAGGCCCAGAGGAATGTTAGGAATGGCAAAAAATTAAAAGTGACTCTTTTCTAAGCTTTGTGGAGGTGGATAGGAAATGCAGATTTTAATCAGAACATGAAATGCTCCATGGTGACCTAAATGAAAAGGAAATTCAAAAAAGAAGGACTATAATAGTATATATATATATATATATGTATACATATGACTGATTCACTTTTCTATACAGCAGAAAATAATACAACATTGTAAAGGAGTTCAGTTCAGTTCAGTCACTCAGTCGTATCTGACTCTTTGCGACCCCATGGACTGAAGTACCCTAGGCTTCCCTGTCCATCACGAACTCCCGGAGCTGTACTCCAATAAAAATTAAAAATAAAAGCAATCAAGACTTTATCCCACAGGAGGTGTTCAGATGGTGATTCTTAATCATTTTTGAGTCAACCTTACCGATACTCTCTCTAGAAACACACGCACACACACACATCTACACAAACATACACATTTGCAGTCAATTTCAAGAAGCCTGCAAATCACCGGAAGCCCATGCATGGCTTTATGGACTAGGTTAAGGACCTCTGTGATAGGTCATGCCATGCTACTTCTAAAAAAGCAAATGTGAGCAAGTCCATCTCTGGCCTGTACTGTATTCAGCGGCTCTCTCCTCTCTTTGGGACAGTCCAAGTTTCTCAATACAGCTTTAATGCCCTTTACCTCTCTAGAGTCTCATCTTGTCATTCCCGTCTCTTGTTTCTTTCTCATACCTTCCCTCCTGCCATCCTGTGGGACCACATCTTTAGTTACACTGAGCAGCATCAGATTCTGTATCCACCTGCTCTTCTTTTGTAAATGCCAGGTCTCCAGCTGATGCTTGCTTCCACCCCACCCTCCCCCATTTCCCCTCAACCCTCTTCTTCAAGCTCAGGCCCTCTCACCTTTCTGGTTACAGCTTAAGACTGGTTTACATGCTCTATTTGTGGATATTTTCACAACATTCTGTATTAATCTCTACTGAAGCCTGGATGCCCCTGTTTTGGGATTACTAGACCGTAAGCTTCTTTGGTTTCTGCAGCATCTGCAGTGTATAATGCAATGCCTGACACATGGTATTTTCTCAGTAAATAGTTGTTCTTTCATGAAAATTCTGAGGCAGGGGTGGGTGGCAAATAATGATAGTGCCATTTCTTGAGTGCTTATTATACAGGTGCAAGGCACTAATCTAGATTTTAAAGCATGTGAATCTCCTTCTTGCAACAATGTTGCGAGGAAGGTGTTATTATCTCTGCTTTGTAGATGAGAAAATTTAGGAGGTTAACTTTTACAAGGTCATATGTATAGAAAGTGCCAAAACCAGCATTCAAATTCAGTTTTGTTTGGCACAAAGCTATTTCTATTGCAGCATATTGTTCCCTCTGTACCATCAGATCTATGCAAGGGAAAGACAATAGTGATAACTGACAGCTGGTGGCTGTCTGGGAGGGGAAAGTGAAAGAAAGAGGGGGAACCTCCAGCCCATCATAATGATCCTACAGGGGTTAGGGAAGACTTGGACTCAGTGACTATATTTTAAGAGCAAGGACCTGAATGCAAGTAAATCTGAGTACATGTTATAGCACTTTGTGAACCCTGAACTGCTACATAAATGCAACACGCTATAATTTGGATTAACATTTTATTATCACCTTTATGCTCAGGCTTAAAATATTAAGGACACAGTGACAACATCATGAATATGAATGGGTTAGATCTCAAAATGTAATTCCTTAGAAAGAATAAGGTGTTTTATTTTTTTCTACTACAGATGTTAAAAGTATGAGTTGCCTGTGAATTGTGAAAAGATAAACCGTTTTCTTGAGAAGTTTGATGTAAGGTTATTGATGTACAATGAGAGTGTTATTTATGCCCTATGTTGGCACAAATGGATTCCATCAGGGAAAGGAAGTGATTGTGTAATGAGTTGGTGTTACTGAATGGCTGATTTCTTAGAAGTTCTTGCTTTGAATCCCTTTGAAATTGTTCAGGCTGCAGCATTTCCAAACTCATTTGGAGTTTGGAAATGAAAGCTGTTTCAAATAAATAATTATTTTGTGCACATTACAATAAAATGCTTTTAAAATTATTTAGTTTACTAGGTGTTAACAATTATCTTTAGTTAGAAAAGAGCCAATTCAAAAATAATAGAATAAAAATCATTCTAATGTAGGCACTTGGTGAAACTGTAGGCGTCCAATTACGACATTCATTCACTTCTTTCTTTACTTTCTCTCTCCCTCCTCTTTCCTTCCTTCCCTCTCTCTGTCCTTTTTATCCTTCCCATTTCCCTTCCTTCCAGACTGCTTATATTCAATGAGCATCTCTTGAACATCTGTGTGTGTGTGTTAGTCATTCAGCCGTGTCCAACTCTTTGCGATCCCATGTACTATAGCTCTCCAGGCTCCCCTGTACATAGACATTTCTGGGAAAGAATACTAGAGTGGGTAGCCATGCCCTCCTCCAGGGGATCTTCCTGACCCAGGGATAAAACCCTGATCTCCTGCATTCAGTCAGATTCTCTACCATCTGAGCCACCAGGGAAGCCCTCTTGAACATCAACTCAGTGACAAACACAATGTCAGAACCCAAAGAGGAATAACAAATTATCCCTTTTCTCAAGTACACAGTCAACTGTGTGTATGAAAGTCGCTCAGTCATGTCTGACTCTTTGCAATCCCACTGACTGTAGCCCACCAGGATCCTCTGTCCATGGGATTCTCCAGGTAAAATATTGAAGTGGGTAGCCATTCCCTTCTCCAGGGGATCTTCCTGACCCAGGGATTGAAATGGGTCTCTGCCTTGCAGGCAAATTCTTAACTATCTGAGCCACCAAGGAAGCCCATACACTCAACTAGTGGTTATAAATACACACAAAAAATAAAATGCAATGTAGTAAAAATAGATGGGTCTCTGGTGGTTTAGTCAGTAAAGAACCAGACTGAAAATGCAGGAGACACAATAGATGCTGGTTCCATCACTGGGTCAGGAAGATTCCCTGGAGAAGAAAATGGCAACCCACTCCAGTATTCTTGCCTGAGAAATCCCATGGACAGAGGAGCCTGGTGGGCTTCAGTTCAAAGGGTTGCAAAGAGTCAGACATGGCTGAGAGACTAAACCACCCCAAAACAGATAAATACTACAAAAGAACAAGAGCCTTGAAAAGCACATTTTATTCCAAGAGAAACACTCCTGAACTTTGCCCTTGTCCTAGAAAATACGGGATGCTTGGATTTATGAGCGTTTTTAAATGATTGTACACTAATCCCTCACATTATAATCCACCCTTTAAATGTTCATAATCAAGGAGGGACTAACTCAGATTTTTGTTTTTGAGAAATTGGCACCTCTGACCAGAGAAGCAGGCAGAAGGACAATGAGAAAATATGTAGGTGAATAATAATGAGAGTTTTAGTCAAGGCAATGTCAGGAAGAGTTAGGAGGGAGACACATTGGGTAGAGGACTCATTAAGACTTGGTGCCAGTAACATGGGCAGTCAAAGAAGCAGGGATTTTATGATCCAACAACACTTTACGGTCTCCAGCAGCAATGGAGCTGTGGGCTGGTGTGAGAGGTATGGAGATAGTAAATGCTCAGTTCAGTTCAGTCGCTCAGTCATGTCCGACTCTCCGCGACCCATGAATCACAGCACGCCAGGCCTCCCTGTCCATCACCAACTCCCGGAGGTCACTCAAACTCATGTCCACAGAGTCGGTGATGCCATCCAGCCATCTCATGCTCGGTCGTCCCCTTCTCCTCCTGCCCCCAACCTTTCCTAGCATCAGAGTCTTTTCCAGTGAGTCAACTCGTCGCATGAGGTGGCCAAAGTATTGGAATTTCAGCTTTAGCATCAGTCCTTCCAATGCACACCCAGGATTGATCTCCTTTAGAATGGACTGGTTGGATCTCCTTGCAGTCCCAGGGACTCCCAAGAGTCTTCTCCAGCACCACAGTTCAAAAGCATCAATTCTTCGGCGATCAGCTTTCTTCAGTCCAACTCTCACATCCATACATGACCACGGGAAAAACCATAGTCTTGACAAGACGGACCTTGGTTGGCAAAGTAATGTCTCTGCTTTTTAATATGCTATCTAGGCTGGTCATAACTTTCCTTCCAAGGAGTAAGAGTCTTTTAATTTCATGGCTGCAACCAGCATCCGCAGTGATTTTGGAGCCCAAAAAAATAAAGTCTGACACTGTTTCCACTGTTTCCCCATCTATTTCCCATGAAGTGATGGGACCAGATGCCATGATCTGAGTTTTCTGAATGTTGAGCTTCAAGCCAACATTTTCACTCTCCTCTTTCATTTTCATCAAGAGGCCTTTGAGTTCCTCTTCACTTTCTGCCATAAGGGTGGTGTTATCTGCATATCTGAGGTTATTGATATTTCTCCTGGCAATCTTGATTCCAGCTTGTGCTTCTTCCTGCCCAGCGTTCCTCATGATGTACTCTGCATGTAAGTTAAATAAGCAGGGTGACAATATACAACCTTGACGTACTCCTTTTCCTATTTGGAACCAGTCTGTTGTTCCATGTCCAGTTCTAACTGTTGCTCCCTGACCTGCATACAGGTTTCTCAAGAGGCAGGTCAGGTGGTCTGGTATTCCCATCTCTTTCAGAATTTTCCACAGTTTATTATGATCCACACAGTCAAAGGCTTTGTCATAGTCAATGAAGCAGAAATAGATGTTTTTATGGAACTCTCTTGCTTTCTCCATGATCCAGCGGATGTTGGCAATTTGATCTCTGGTGCCTCTGCCTTTTCTAAAACCTGCTTGAACATCTGGAAGTTCACAATTCACATATTGCTGAAGCCTAGCTTGGAGAATTTTGAGCATGACTTTACTAGCGTGTGAGATGAGTGCAATTGTGCGGTAGTTTGAGCATTCTTTGGCATTCCCTTTCTTTGGATTGGAATGAAGACTGACCTTTTCCAGTCCTGTGGCCACTGCTGAGTTTTCCAAATTTGCTGGCATATTGAGTGCAGCACTTTCACAGCATCATCTTTCAGGATTTGAAATAGCTCAACTGGAATTCCATCACCTCCACTAGCTTTGTTCGTCATGAAGCTCTCTAAGGCCCACTGGACTTCACATTCCAAGATGTCTGGTTCCAGGTGAGTGATCACGCCATTGTGATTATCTTGGTTGTGAAGATCTTTTGTGTACAGTTCTTCTGTGTATTCTTGCCACGTCTTCTTAATATCTTCTGCTTCTGTTAGGTCCATACCATTTCTGTCCTTTATCGAGCCCATCTTTGCATGAAATGTTCCCTTGGAATCTCTAATTTTCTTGAAAAGATCTCTTGTTTTTCCTATTCTGTTGTTTTCCTCTATTTCTTTGCATTGATCGCTAAGGAAGGCTTTCTTATCTCTCCTTGCTATTCTTTGGAACTCTGCATTCAGATGCTTATATCTTTCCTTTCCTCCTTTGCTTTTCACTTTTCTTCTTTTCACAGCTATTTGTAAGGCCTCCTCAGACAGCCATTTTGCTTTTTTGCATTTCTTTTCCATGGGGATGGTCTTGGTCCCTGTCTCCTGTACAATGTCATGAACCTTCGTCTAGAGTTCATCAGGCACTCTATCTATCAGATCTAGACCCTTAAATCTATTTCTTACTTCCACTGTATAATCATAAGGGATTTGATTTAGGTCATATCTGAATGGTCTAGTGGTTTTCCCTACTTTCCTCAACTCAAGTCTGAATTTGGCAATAAGGAGTTCATGATCTGAGCCACAGTCAGCTCCTAGTCTTGTTTTTGCTAACTGTATAGAGCTTCTCCATCTTTAGCTGCAAAGAATATAATCAGTCTGATTTCGGTGTTGACCATCTGGTGATGTCCGTGTGTAGAGTCTTCTCTTGTGTTGTTGGAAGTGGGTATTTGCTATGACCAGTGCGTTCTCTTGGCAAAACTCTATTAGCCTTTGCCCTGCTTCATTTCGTGCCCTAAGGCCAAATTTGCCTGTTACTCCAGGTGTTTCTTGACTTCCTACTTTTGCATTCCAGTCCCCTATAATGAAAAGGACATCTTTTTTGGGTGTTAGTTCTAAAAGGTCTTGTAGGTCTTTATAGAACTGTTCAACTTCGGCTTCTTCAGCATTACTAGTTGGGGCATAGGCTTGGATTACTGTAATATTGAATGGTTTGCCTTGGAAACGAACAGAAATCATTCTGTCATTTTAAAGATTGCATCCAAGTACTGCATTTCGGACTCTTTTGTTGACCATGATGGCTACTCCATTTCTTCTAAGGGATTCCTGCCCACAGTAGTAGATATAATGGTCATCTGAGTTAAATTCACCCATTCCAGTCCATTTTAGTTCACTGATTCCTAGAATGTCGATGTTCACTCTTGCCATCTCCTGTTTGACCACTTCCAATTTGCCTTGATTCATGGACCTAACATTCCAGGTTCCTATGCAATATTCATCTTTACAGCATCGAACCTTGCTTCTATCATCAGTCACATCCACAGCTGGGTATTTGTTTCGCTTTGGCTCCATCCCTACATTCTTTCTGGAGTTATTTCTCCACTGATCTCCAATAGCATACTGGGCACCTACCTAGGGAATTCCTCATTCACTATCCTATTTTTCCTTTTGATACTGATCATGGGGTTCTCAAGGCAAGTATACTGAAGTGGTTTGCCACTCCCTTCTCCAGTGGACCACATTCTGTCAGACCTCTCCACCATGACCCGTCCTTCTTGGGTGGCCCCACACGGCATGGCTTAGTTTCATTGACTTAGACAGGGCTGTGGTCCATATGATCAGATCAACTAGTCTTTTGTGATTATGATTTCAGTGTGTCTGCCCTCTAATGCCCCCTCACAATACCTACCATCTTATTTTGGAGAAACGCCGGCCCCGGCGGTGCAGACACGAGAGACGCCGGCCTGGCGGCGCTCCAGCACAACCCACCATGCGCAGAACCGCGGCCGAGAGGAGCTACCCCACGCCCAAGGTGAGGGCGGTGGCCCAGAGGAGCTGTCCCACGTCCAAGAGGCGGTGGCTCTGCGGGTACAGGAGGGTCGAGAGGAGCTACTCCACATTCAAGGTCAGGAGGGGCAGCCTTGAGGAGATACCCTTCGTCCAAGGTAAGGTACAGCGGCTGCACTTTGCTGGAGCAGCTGTGAAGAGATACTCCACGACCAAGGTAAGTGAAACCCAAATAAGACGGTAGTAAATGCTGGTAGTATCAAATAAGATTGAAGCTGTAGGGGAGGAGAAAACTTACAATCCCTTCCAGTACATTTTAGCAATATTGGATGTCTTGTACAGAAGCGCTCTTTTCTTAGATGGCAACTGCAATAAATACTCAGTCATTTTATCCTCAGGTCAGTTCAGTCACTCACTTGTGTCTGACTCTTTGTGACCTGATGGACTTCAGCATGCCAGGCCTCCCTGTCCATCACCAACTCCCAGAGCCTACTCAGACTCATGTCCATCGATTCGGTAATAACATCCAACCATTTCATCCTCTGTCGTCCCCTTCTTCTCCCACCTTCAATCTTTCCCAGAATCAGGGTCTTTTCCAGTTAGTCAGTTATTTGTATCAGGTGGGCAAAGTATTGGAGTTTCAGCTTCAGCATCAGTCCTTCCAATGAATATTCAGGACTGATTTCCTTTAGGATTGACTGGTTGGATCTCCTTGCAGTCCAAGGGACTCTCAAGAGTCTTCTCCAACACCACAGTTCAAAATCACCAATTGTTCAGTATTCAGCATTCTTCATAGTCCAACTCTCATATCCATACGTGACTACTGGAAAAACCATAGCTTTGATTAGGTGGACCTTTGTTGGCAAAGTTAATGTCTCTGCTTTTTAATATGTTGTCTAGGTTGGTCATAACATTTCTCCCAAGGAGCAAGTGTCTTTTAATTTTATGGCTGCAGTCACCAGCTGCAGTGATTTTGGAGCCCCCCAAAATAAAATCTCTCACTGTTTCCATTGTTTCCCCATCTATTTGCCATAAAGTGATGGGACCGGATGCCATGATCTTAGTTTTCTGAATGTTGAGTTTTAAGCCAACTTTTTCACTGTCCTCTTTCACTTTCATCAAGAGGTTCTTTAGTTCTTCTTCGCTTTCTGCCATAAGGGTGGTGTCATCTTCATATCTGAGGTGATTGATATTTCTCCCAGCAATCTTGATTCCAGCTTGTGCTTCATCCAGCTCAGCATTTCACTTATTCTGCATTTTAGTTAAATAATCTGGGTGACAATATACAGCCTCGACGTACTCCTTTATCACTGAGGCTGTTTTTAAAATACAGATCTTTTCAGCAACAATTTTTCCAATTGTTGAATCATTTCTCCCTTTGGGACAACAAGTTTATTTTAGCTTTTCTCACTGTCTTAGAAGGAAGGGAATCTATCTCTTTCACTGGAATAAAAGCTGTCTGTTTAAATATACAAGATACAGAAGCTTGCTATGGCCATTCTACTTGATAACAAACCTCATTAAGATATTTTAAATGAACATATTCTTTAGCTCTTTTAAAGTCTTCCCTGGTGGTTCAGAGGTTAAAGCATCTGCCTCCAATGTGGGAAACCCGGGTCCGATCCATGGGTTAGGAAGATCCCTTGAGAAGGGAATGGCAGCCCACTCCAATACTCTTGCCTGGAGAATCCCACGGATGGAGGAGCCTGGTAGGCTACAGTCCACAGGGTCACAAAGAGTCGGACACAACTGAGAGACTTCACTTTCACTTTTCTTTCATTCTTTCATTGATGGTAGCAAGTTAATAGCACCAAGAAACAAATAGGAAAATGAAAAGTTGAATATAAACAGCACCACTTTAAATGTTCTTAATTTTGACCTAGCTTAACTGTTGTTAGACATTTGGGGCAAATCCCCATATCTCTACATTACTTAAGAGGTATGTGTGTGTGTGTGTGTGTGTGGCGGGGGAGGGGGGGCTTGTATGTGGGTCTTTGTGTGAATTTTCTTTTGTTACTTTTTAAATAACTTGTTTTGTTGTTTAGTCATGTTTGATTCTTTTGCAACCCAATGGACTATAGCTCCTCTGTCCATGGGATTTCCCAGGCAAGTGTACTGGAGTTTGTTGCCATTTCCTTCTCCAGAGGGTTTTCTCCACCCAGGGAATGAACCCACATCTCCTGTATTGCAGGTGGATTCTTTACCTGTGAGCCACTGGGAAAAAACTATCGGTTGTTAAATTTGGTCAATTAACATTCATAAAAATATTGGCTTTATCTCTAGAGATTAATCAATATGATATGTGAACAACTGGGTTGAATGACATTAATTTTGACTTTCATATAAATTTGTATATATGTATATGTGAACATACATATTAGTATAAACTAGTTTACATATTTAAGTTAACTTTTTACTATCAATGCCTTAATCAGTTCTAGGAACTAAAAACCCAGTCTGTACGAACTAGCTCTACCTAGGTCAGTAAACCAGAGTGAAGGTGGCTCATAGTATAGCTGGAGTCTCTGTTTCACTTATAGTCATAATGGAAAGATTATACATTTTGAAGGCAAACAGACATAGATTTGAATTCTGATTTCATGCGTAAAAAGTCACATGCTATTGAGCAAATTTTATACATCTAAGGCTCAGCTTATCATTTAAAAAACCCAACTAAATTGTATCCTAATCTTATTTTTAACAATGGATTTCTGCCAAGCAGACTGCCTTGACCCTGCAGCAGAGCAGAATTAGTTGTCTCTCTAGTCTGGTTTTATATAATTTCACGGACACATTTCTACAATCCACTTTTGCAAAATCATACTTATTTATGTATCAAATATTCAGTGAGATCCTAACTTTGAACCAAACATTGATTAAAGGTTAAATAGACATCGTCTCATAATTTAGGGTATTTCTTCTTGAATCCTATTTCCCCAGAATAGAGTAGGCATTCAGTAAATATGTATTGAATTAATAACTACAAGAAGTTTGGGTAAGTGTAACTGTAGAATCGTACACATAGTAAATAGACAGACACAGAGGAGAGTTAAATAACAATTCCAGCAAGTGAAGAATGAAGATTGTAGGAGAAGGTGACAACTCAGATGAATTCTGAAGTAGCATGTGAAGCAGAAGAAATAGGATGAGTTGAGAGGCAAGAAAGAGCTTTGTGTGTCAGGAACACTTCTTTTCAGAGCAGAAGTAAGAGACTGGAGAGATAAGCTGCAGCTGCACCATAGGAGGACTCCTATTAGCATTACATGCTTGGTTGCATAATTTTCCTCTATAAGTTACAGAGAAAACAGGAAACAGACTTAACCTTGGTGGCAGCCTGGTCATATTTACATTTGTATCTGCCACCATCGGTTGTGTGAAAAATACACTGGGAAAAAGTGAAAATCAGGTTTAAGATTATATCAATTAAGGAGACTGTATCATTAGTCCATTGAGAGATCATGAGAGCCTGATAAAGGCTCTGTTGATAGGGTGAAGACATTACATTTGAGAAACATTTAGGTGCAAAATTGGTAGGTCTTGGCCATTGATGTGATGTGGAAGGTGAATAAGCAGGAAGAGTAAAGGATGACAGCATCCCGGTGTTGGGGCTGAATGGATAATCACCAACTAAGAAAGAGAATATAGACAGGAGACAGGTTTCAGGGGCGGGGGGATCAGACTTGCTGAGTGTGACTATTCAGTAAGCCCAGAAAGCACATATAAATCTGAGGATGGAGGGACAGAGCTTAGCTGGCACAAGAGATTTGTGAGTCTTCAGTGCGGTGGTTGAAAACTTGAGGATGGATGAATGTGATAACCTAGAGAAAATGGGAAGATCAAGAAGCTCCCTCCTCCTCTCCCCTAAAGTTGTTATTGTAAAAGTCACAAATGAAACTTTATAGCCCTGTTTAATGGATTATCTAGTTTTTGCCTTCCTTTGCCTTCCTTCTCCATTTGACTATGTCATCGCTCCCTCCCTAGAAGCTTTCACTCCCTCAGTTTCTGTGACTATTCTTCTAAACAGAGTTCCAACTGTCAGCATGCACCACCACCCCCACACCCTGCTGCACTGGCCTTGGCCCCATTCCAGTTCTCCTGAGAGACAGTTTCTCTGCAGGTGGGCGGCAGTGTTTCATTGGCAATGAAGAAGCAGCCATCATTAATGTTAATGAGTAAGTTCATGTGGTGAACGCATATTACAAGCTTTCTGTGTAGTCAGTTCTTAATTATTTAGAACAAAGAAAGAGAACCTTTACTCATATTAAAGGACACTGACAAAAAGAAAAGAGACAACTGAAAGCCATGGGAGTTATATTCAGCACAATCTTTTTTACCACCTCAAAAAAGAGAATAAACCTTTATCATCCAATCATCCACTTAAAATTTAAAGAAAATAGAAAACTTAACTCTCTGGGAAATCATATAGCATAGACATGCATATACACATGCCAAAATGAAAAATCAACAGCAAGGCTATATTGTTACCAGTAAATCAAGAAGCCACAAAAAACGTTATAAAAGACAGAGAGACAGACACAGAAAAAGAGAGAACTATTGGTATTTTCTATAATCTCTGGTCAGTATACAACTATTTATGCTGTTTTGGGTTCATTTCAAAAACTGAAAACCATCTCTGAGGAAAAGAATAAATATCTCTAGGATTCTGTTAAAAACTATTTTCATATAAATTTTGAAAGAACAGTTTGTCCAAAGATTTTCTTTCCTTTCATATCACTATTAATTTAGACAAGAAAAAAAAAATAGCTTCCTTTTTATTTATTTATTTATTTTTTTAATTTTTAATGTTTTTATTTTTATTTTTTTATTTCTAAAAAAGAGAATTTTATTAAAAAAGCACAAATGCAAAAAAATGAACAGAGGAAAATTTATGCGTCGAACCTGGACTGGTCACTTATGATAATATACATGCTACAATTCCATTCTCTCCAATCATTCCACCTTCACCCTCTCCCACAGAGTCCCAAAGATTGTTCTAAATGCCTATGTCTCTTTTGCAGTCTCTTATACAGGGTTTAGGTTACCATTTTTCTAAATTCCATATATATGCGTTAATATACGGTATTGATGTTCTTCTTTCTGGCTTACTTCACTCTGTATAATTGGCTCCAATTTCATCCACCTCATTAAAACTGATTCAAATGCATTCTTTTTGATGGCTGAGAAATACTCCATTGTGTATATGTACCAAAGCTTTCTTATCCATTCATCTGCAGATGGACATCTAGGTTGCTTCCATGTCCTGGCTATTATAAACAGTGCTGCAATGAACATTGGAGTACATGTGTCTCTTTCAATTATGGTTTCCTCGGTGTGTATGCCCAGGAGTGCGATCGCTGGATCATATGGCAGTTCTATTTCCAGTTTTCTGAGGAATCTCCACACTGTTCTCCATAGTGGCTGTACTAGTTTGCATTCCCACCAACAGTGTAAGAGGGTTCCCTTCTCTCCACACCCTCTCCAGCACTTATTGCATGTAGACTTTTGGATAGCAGCCATTCTGACTGGTGTGAAATGGTATCTCATTGTGGTTTTGATTTGCATTTCTCTGATGATGAGGGATGTTGAGCATTTTTTCATGTGTTTATTAGCCATCTTTATGTCTTCTTTGGAGAAATGTCTGTTTAGTTCTTTGGCCCATTTTTTGATTGGGTCACTTAGTTTTCTGGAATTAAGCTGCAGGAGCTGCTTGTATAATTTGGAGATTAATCCTTTATCAGTTGCTTCATTTGCTATTATTGTCTCCCATTCTGAAGGTTGTCTTCTCACCTTGCTTAGAGTTTCCTTTGCTGTGCAGAAGCTTTTGATTTTAATTAGGTCCCATTTGTTTATTTTTGCTTTTATTTCCAATATTCTGGGAGGTGGGTCTTGGAGGATCCTGCTGTGATTTATGTCGGAGAGTGTTTTGCCTACGTTCTCCTCTAGGAGTTTTATAGTTTCTGGTCTTACATTTAGATCTTTAATCCATTTTGAGTTTATTTTGGTGTATGGTGTTAGGAAGTGTTCTAGTTTCATTCTTTTACAAGTGGCTGACCAGTTTTCCCAGCACCACTTGTTAAAGAGACTGTCTTTTCTCCATTTTATATTCTTGCCTCCTTTGTCGAAGATAAGGTGTCCATAGGAGCGTGGGTTTATCTCTGGGCTTTCTATTTTGTTCCATTGATCTATATTTCTGTCTTTATGCCAGTACCATACTGTCTTGATGACTGTGGCTTTGTAATAGAGCCTGAAGTCCGGCAGGTTAATTCCCCCAGTTCCATTCTTCTTCCTCAAGATTGCTTTGGCTATTCGAGGTTTTTTGTATTTCCATACAAATTGTGAGATTATTTGTTCTAGTTCTGTGAAAAATATTGTTGGTAGCTTGATAGGGATTGCATTGAATGTATAAATTACTTTGGGTAGTATACTCATTTTTACAATATTTATTCTTCCAATCCACGAACACGGTATATTTCTCCATCTATTCGTGTCCTCTTTGATTACTTTCACTAGTGTTTTACAGTTTTCTATGTACAAGTCTTTTGTTTCCTTAGGTAGATATATTCCTAAGTATTTAATTGTTTTCATTGCAACAGTGAATGGAATAGTTTCCTTAATTTCTCTTTCTATTTTCTCATTATTAGTGTATAGGAATGCAAGGGATTTCTGCGTGTTGATTTTATATCCTGCAACTTTGCTGTAATCATTGATTAGCTCTAGTAGTTTTCTGGTAGAGTCTTTAGGGTTTTCTGTGTAGAGGATCATGTCATCAGCGAACAGTGAAAGCTTTACTTCTTCTTTTCCAATTTGTATTCCTTCTATGTCTTTTTCTGCTCTGATTGCTGTGGCCAAAACTTCCAGAACTATGTTGAATAGTAGTGGTGAGAGTGGGCACCCTTGTCTTGTTCCTGACTTTAGGGGAAATGCTTTCAGTTTTTCACCATTGAGGATAATGTTTGCTGTGGGTTTGTCATATATAGCTTTTATTATGTTGAGGTATGTCCCTTCAATTCCCACTTTCTGGAGAGTTTTTATCAAAAATGGATGTTGAATTTTGTCGAAGGCTTTCTCTGCATCTATTGAGATAATCATATGATTTTTATTTTTCAGTTTGTTAATGTGGTGTATTACGTTGATTGATTTGCGTATATCGAAGAATCCTTGCATTCCTGGGATAAAGCCCACTTGGTCATGATGTACGATCTACTTAATGTGTTGTTGGATTCTGATTGCTAGAATTTTGTTAAGGATTTTTGCATCTATGTTCATCAATGATATTGGCCTATAGTTTTCTTTTTTTGTGGGGTCTTTACCAGGTTTTGGGATTAGGGTGATGGTGGCCTCATAGAATGAGTTTGGGTTTCCCTTCCTCAGCTATTTTCTGGAAGAGTTTGAGTAGAATAGGTGTTAGCTCTTCTCTAAATTTTTGGTAGAATTCAGCTGTGAAGCCGTCTGGACCTGGGCTTTTGTTTGCTGGGAGATTTTTGATTACAGTTTCAATTTCCGTGCTTGTGATGGGTTTGTTCAGATTTTCTATTTCTTCCTGGTTCAGTTTTGGAAAGTTGTACTTTTCTAGGAATTTGTCCATTTCTTCCAGGTTATTCATTTTATTGCCATATAGTTGCTGATAGTATTCTCTAATAATCCTTTGTATTTCTGTGTTGTCAGTTGTGATCTCTCCATTTTCATTTCTAATTTTATTAATTTGGTTCTTCTCCCTTTGTTTCTTGATGAGTCTGGCTAGTGGTTTGTCAATTTTATTCACCTTCTCAAAGAACCAGCTTTTGGCTCTGTTGATTTTTGCTATGGTCTCTTTTGTTTCTTTTGCATTTATCTCTGCCCTAATTTTTATGATTTCTTTCCTTCTACTGACCCTGGGGTTCTTCATTTCTTCCTTTTCTAGTTGCTTTAGATGTAGAGTTAGGTTATTTAGTTGACTTTTTTCTTGTTTCTTGAGGTATGCCTGTATTGTTATGAACTTCCCCCTTAGCACTGCTTTTACAGTGTCCCAGAGGTTTTGGGTTGTTGTGTTTTCATTTTCATTCATTTCTATGCATATTTTGATGTCTCTTTTGATTTCTTCTATGATTAGTTCATTATTCAGCAGCGTGTTGTTCAGTCTCCATATGTTGGCACTTTTAACAGTTATTCTCCTGTAATTGAGATCTAATCTTACTGAATTGTGGTCAGAAAAGATGCTTGGAATGATTTCAATTTTTTTGAATTTACCAAGGCTAGATTTATGTCCCAGGATGTGATCTATCCTGGAAAAGGTTCCGTGTGCGCTTGAGAAAAAGGTGAAATTCATTGTTTTGGGATGAAATGTCCTATAGATATCTATTAGGTCTAACTCTTCTATTATATCATTTAAAGATTGTGTTTCCTTGTTAATTTTCTGTTTAGTTGATTTATCCATAGATGTAAGTGGGGTGTTAAAATCTCCCACTATTATTGTGTTATTGTTAATTTCCCCTTTCATACTTGTTAGTAATTGTCTTACATATTGCGGTGCTCCTATGTTAGGTGCATAAATATTTATAATTGTTATATCTTCTTCTTGGATTGATCCTTTGATCATTATGTAGTTTCCTTCTTTGTCTCGTTTCACAGCCTTTGTTTTAAAGTCTATTTTATCTGATATGAGTATTGCTACTCCTGCTTTCTTTTGGTCTCTATTTGCATGGACTATCTTTTTCCAGCGCTTCACTTTCAGTCTGTATGCGTCCCTCGTTTTGAGGTGGGTCTCTTGTAGACAACATATATGGGGGTTTTGTTTTTGTATCCATTCAGCCAGCCTTTGTCTTTTGGTTGGGGCATTCAACCCATTTACATTTAAGGTAATTATTGAAAAGTAGGATCCCGTAGCCATTTTCTTTATTGCTTTGGGTTCAAGTTTATACACTCTTTCTGTGATTCCTGTCTATAGAAGATCCTTTAGCATTTGTTGGAGAGCTGGTTTGGTGATGCTGAATTCCCTCAGCTTTTGCTTGTCTGTAAAGCTTTTGATTTCTCCTTCATATTTGAATGAGATCCTTGCTGGGTATAGTAATCTGGGCTGTAGGGTATTTTCTTTCATCACTTTAAGTATATCTTGCCACTCCCTTCTGGCCTGAAGAGTCTCTGTTGAAAGATCAGCTGTTATCCTTATGGGAATCCCCTTGAGTGTTATTTGCTGCTTTTCCCTTGCTGCTTTTAATATTTGTTCTTTGTGTTTGATCTTTGTTAATTTGATTAATATGTGTCTTGGAGTATTTCGCCTTGGGTTTATCCTGTTGGGGACTCTCTGGATTTCTTGGACTTGGGTGATTATTTCTTTCCCTATTTTAGGGAAGTTTTCAACTATTATCTCCTCAAGTATTCTCTCATGGTCTTTCTTTTTGTCTTCTTCTTCTGGGACTCCTATGATTCGAATGTTGGAGCGTTTAACATTGTCCCAGAGGTCTCTAATATTGTCCTCATTTCTTTTAATTCGTTTTTCTTTTTTCCTCTCTGTTTCATGTATTTCTACAATTCTATCTTCTAGTTCGCTTATCCTGTCTTCTGCCTCTGTTATTCTACTGTTTGTTCCCTCCAGAGTGTTTCTGATCTCATCTATTGCATTATTCATTGTATATTGACTCTTTTTTATTTCCTCTAAGTCCTTATTAAATCTTTCTTCCATCTTCTCAATCCTTTTCTCCAGGTTATTTATCTGTAACTCCATTTTACTTTCAAGATTTTGAATCATTTTCACCATCAAAATTCGAAATTCTTTATCAGGTAGATTCCCTATATCTTCTTCTTTTGTTTGTGTTGGTGGGCAATTATCTTGTTCCTTTACTTGCTGGGTATTTCTCTGCCTCTTCATCTTGCTTATATTGCTTTGTTTGGGGTGTCCTTTCCCTCTTCTTGCAGTTTGTGGAGTTCTCTTTATTATGTAGTTTCTTCGCTGTGTGTGGGGTTGGACAGGTGACTTGTCCAGGTTCCCTGGTTAGGGAAGCATGTGTCAGTGTTCTGGTGGGTGGAGCTGGATTTCTTCTCTTTCCTTTAGAAGACAATGGGCTACATTTCTGGGAGCCTGATGTCCTCTGCCAGTATTCAGAAGTTGTTTTGTGGACTTTACTCCACGTTCAAATGTTCTTCTGATGAATTTGTGGGGAAGAAAGTGGTCTCGCCATCTTGTTCCTTCCTCCCCAGAACACTGGATTCTTACATTCCACTTGGTCGTGGAGTATCTCTTCCCAGCTGCTCCAGCAAGGCGCAGCCGCTGCAGCTTACCTTGGACGAGGGGTATCTCCTCAAGGCCGCCCCTCCTGCTTTGAATGTGGATCAGCTCCTCCCGGCCCTCCGGTGCCCAAGCAGCCACCGCCTCCTGGACGTGGTACAGCTCCTCTCGGCCACCGCCCTAACTCTGGGCGCGGGGCAGCTCCTCTCAGCCACGATTCTGCACGTGGTCGGTTGTGCCGGGAGCCGGGCGTCTCTCGCGTCTGCGCCGCCGGGAGCCGGGCGTCTCTCGCGTCTGCGCCGCCGGGAGCCGGGCGTCTCTCGCGTCTGCGCCGCCGGGAGCCGGGCGTCTCTCGCGTCTCTTAGAGACCGGGAACTTGAGCTCCGAGTGTCCAGCCGATCCAGGGATAAAACCCAGCAAGGTGTGCGAACTTTGTAGTCACAGGCGCTCCGGGCCCGTTGTCAAGGAGACCGTCCTGGCCCCTCCAGTCACAACTGTGAAAATCCCGTCACCCTCCGACCTGCGGTCTGGACAGAAAACCTTTCCTTTCTCTCCCCCCCTCCCCAAGTGGCTCTCATACTTAACTTTGGCTGATCAGAATCCCCCGCCCCAGCTTCCTTTTTAAAAGCGGTACTGTTATTTCTCATTTTATGAAAGAAGGTCAGCTTTTTGGTGTTCTTTATGTTAGTGGAGCTAATAAATTTGCCACCATTTGTTTAAAGTTTTATGCTTTGCCAGACCCCATACTCACACTTCACACATGCTACTTAATCTATAACATTGAAGAAAACTTACCACAAGGTCAGTAGTTGAAATAGATTTAAGGGACTAGATTTGATGAACTTTGGACAAAGGTTCATGACAGTGTACAGGAGACAGGAATCAAGACCATTCCCAAGAAAAAGAAATACAAAAAAGCAAAATGACTGTCTGAGGAGGCCTTACAAATATCTGTGAAAAGAAGGGAAGTGAAAAGCAAAGGAGAAAAGGAAAGATATAAACATCTGAATGCAGAGTTCCAAAGAATAGCAAGGAGAGATAAGAAAGACTTCCTCAGCGATCAATGCAAAGAAATAGAGGAAAACAATAGAAAGGGAAAGACGAGAGATCTCTTCAAGAAAATTAGAGATAATAAGGGAACATTTCATGCAAAGATGGGCTCAATAAAGGACAGAAAGGTATGGACCTAACAGAAGCAGAAGATATTAAGAAGAAGTGGCAAGAATATACAGAAGAACTGTACAAAAAAGATCTTCATGACCCAAATAATCACAATGGTGTGGTCGCTCACCTAGAGTCAGATCCTGGAACGTGAAGTCAAGTGGGCCTTAGGAAGCATCACTACAAGCAAAGCTAGTGGAGGTGATGGAATTGCAGTTGAGCTATTTCAAATCCTGAAAGATGATGCTGTGAAAGTGCTGCACTCAATATGCCAGCAAATTTGGAAAACTCAGCAATGGCCACAGGACTGGAAAAGGTCAGTCTTCATTCCAATCCCAAAGAAAGGCAATGCCAAAGAATGCTCAAACAACTCCACAATTGCACTCATCTCACACGCTAGTAAAGTCATGCTCAAAATTCTCCAAGCAAGGCTTCAGCAATACGTGAACCGTGAACTTCCAGATGTTCAAGCTGGTTTTAGAAAAATCAGAGGAACCAGAGGTCAAATTGCCAACATCCGCTGGATCACTGAAAATTCAAGAGAGTTCCAGAAAAACATACATTTCTGCTTTATTGACTGTGCCAAAGCCTTTGACTGTGTGGATCAGAATAAACTGTGGAAAATTCTGAAAGATGGGAATTCCAGACCACCTGACCCGCCTCTTGAGAAATCTGTATGCAGGTCAGGAAGCAACAGTTAGAAGTGGACATGGAACAACTGACTGGTTCCAAATAGGAAAAGGAGTACGTCAAGGCTGTATATTGTCACCCTGCTTATTTAACTTCTATGCAGAATACATCATGAGAAAAGCTGGGCTGCAGGAAGCACAAGCTGGAATCAAGATTGGCGGGAGAAATATCAATAACCTCAGATATGCAGATGACACCACCCTTATGGCAGAAAGTGAGGAAGAACTAAAGAGCCTCTTGATGAAAGTGAAAGAGGAGAGTGAAAAAGTTGACTTAAAGCTCAACATTCAGAAAACTAAGATCATGACATCCAGTCCCGTCACTTCATGGAAAATAGATGTGGAAACAGTGGCTGACTTTGTTTTTCTGGGTTCCAAAATCACTGCAGATGGTGATTGCAGCCATGAAATTAAAGGACGCTTACTCCTTGGAAGGAAAGTTATGACCAACATAGACAGCATATTAAAAAGCAGAGACATTATTTTGTCAACAAAGGTCTGTCTAGTCAAGGCTATGGTTTTTCCAGTGGTCATGTATGGATGTGAGAGTTGGACTATAAAGAAAGCTGAGTGCCGAAGAATTGATACTTTTGAACTGTGGTGTTGGAGAAGACTCTTGAGAGTCCCTTGGACTGCATGGATATCCGACCAGTCCATCCTAAAGGATATCAGTCCTGGGTGTTCATTGGAAGGACTGATGTTGAAGCTGAAACTCCAATACTTTGGCCACCTGATGTGAAGAGCTGACTCATTGGAAAAGACCCTGATGCTGGGAAAGATTGAGGGCATGGGGAGAAGGGGATGACAGAGTTGAAGAGATGGTTGGATGGCATCACCGACTCAATGGACATGGGTTTGTGTGGACTCCGGGAGTTGGTGATGGACAGGGAGTCCTGGCGTGCTGCGGTTCATGGGGTCGCAAAGAGTCAGACACGACTGAGCGACTGAACTGAACTGAACAAAAGTTTAACTCCTGGTGCTTCCTCTATTCAGCACAATTCTCTTTTTTCTCTTTATTTTTTTTGAAGTTAATATCTATTTTATTAAAGCATTATATCAATTCATTGTTCTCTCATTTCCATCTTATCATCCCTGTTCTAAAAATAGTTCAACTTTTAAAGCTATAGTTTCTTGTATTTCCCTCTATATTTCTAGAGAATACACATGCATTTTAACTTCTTGTTTATCAATTGTAGATACTGTTTATTTCACATATTGCAATTGAAAAGTCATATCAGTTTGCACCACCACAACCACCATCCTTCTCTTTCTGTTTCCTCATCTTCCCAATATACTCACATCTGAATTTTTGGCTAAATCAATAGTATTTGTCCGCACATTGTGTTTGTTTTATACTATTTACATTGCATTTGTAGAAAAGTACTCTTTTTTCCCTGAAGTTTCTTCACTTTTTATTTGCTTGGTTTTCTGTGCATATTTCTTTAATTATTTCCAAATATGCCAACAACCCTGTCAAATGTCCAACAGTTATATTTCAAAATGCTAAAGCACATCAGATTTTGCTAGGTCCACATTTTATTCTGGAGGACCTCACCACTGCACCCAGAACAGCCAGCTCCAGTGTGGGCAGATTGCTCTGTCACTGTGATACACACATGGCTTCCACAGAGACTAAGTTGCTACTTTGTTGAGTTGGGTTCTGGTTCTCTGGACCTCAGACCTTCCTTCTTTGTGTTTACTCCCACATCTTCTAATAGAAATCTAGGAGTTACCAGGTTTTTTGCTTCCTACCCAGAAATCAAGAGATCAAAGACATGACCACCTTCAGGAAAGTTTGCCTCCCTGCTGCTGCTGCTGCTGCTAAGTCACTTCAGTCGTGTCCGACTCTGTGCGACCCTGAACCTTCTCAAATCTGTATTCTTTGTGTAATCGTCAGGGCTACTACCCTGGGTTAGGCTATGGTCATCTTTCACAGATTTCTCTACAAGCTCTACCAAACTGGTCTCCTGGCCTCTGGATTTAACCCTTCAACTCTATTCTTAGTGCAGCTAGAACTATCTTTCTAAAATACACATCTGATCTTCCTGCTACCCAGATAAAACTTTAAATCAACTTCCATATATTTCAGTATAAAATTCAAACCATGTGTCTTAGTATGGAAGGCCTTTATAATTTCTCCAGCCTCATTTCTCCCATGGTTTCTTTTGCACTATGTATTTAAGAAACACTTTACTTCCAGTTTCTGACTTATCAGTGTCTTAGTTGTAATATTATTCAGGGGGAACACTCCATTGAATGTTTCCTCACCCATACAGCATACACAATATTTGATATAATTACCTGTTCAGCATTTGTTTTTCTTGCTAAATATGCATAATTCTGTCCAATCAGTATTTTCCCATTCACTAGCAAGTATCTGGCACATAGTGGATGTTTTTTTCATGAAGAAATGAATAAATACAGAGGTTGGTCAAAATGTTCATTTGGGTTTTTCTATAACATTACAGAAGAATGCAAATGAACATTTTGGCCAATCCAATATATATTAGGTTGCAAACTCAACTTCCTAGAGGAGCTATATGGGTAACTTCATTGCTAGGGGCAGCCTGGGTGGGATCTTTGGCAACCTAGGTCTGCTTCATCAAAGGAGTACAGGGACACAAAATAGTAAGTGCCACCTAATTGTTACCAATTGAGCATACGGGCAGCACCAGATCTTCCATTTTTTTACATGCAAGCAAAGGTTCTGGACTTTTTTGTAAAAGTTAATATTCTACAAGTTGGCTCTAACTCGTTTTCAAAAATAGGCCAAACAAAACATGGTTACTTATTTCTGATATCTGGTTGAATGGGTTGACGTATTTCCAGTCGTGCTCTGATGAGGCTCAGTTCTGGATCTTTCTTTTGGCATCTTTACGAGAATGCTCAGCAGATAGCTCACATTTTGCATATAAAACAGAATCTGTCATGTTTTTGTACATAATAGCCCACTCCAACATATTTTAATAGTATCATTTTTCTTGTTTTCAAGGATAAAAATCTTATCATCCTTGATTTCTCCTTCCTGTTTATCCTCCAGTCTAGTCAATGCTAGGAAGGAAGGTCTAAGAAGAAAGGTCTTCTTTCAGATTAGTCAAGTGGAAGGGACGTGGGATTTGGACTAACATGAGCCTAAGTTTCTACTCTATGGACTTTACCATTTTCTTGTTTTGTATACCTTTAGTAAATTCTTTTAATTTCATTGTACTTCAGTATCCTTGGACTTAAAGTGAGGATAACAAAACCTATTTGTCAGAGTTAATCTAAAGGACAAAAGAGCTACTGCATTTGAAGAGCCTAGCACACAGTAGATGCTCAATAAATGCTGCATATCCTGTCTTCTGCTCTTTTCTTAGCTCTTCCATCTGTCTTTTTTTTCCCCCTTTTCTACTGCTAATCCACTGGTCCAGGCATGTGAGCTAATAAGTGTTTAGAAGAACTTGGCCTTGGCATCTGTTTCTCAGCTACCTGCTACTTCAAGAAAAACTTCACAAAATACAGGTAATTTATATATTTAAGAACCTTAATTCTTTTGTAAATTATATAACTCTATAACCCTAAGCTTTATACACCTATTCCCACCCTCTCAGTTCACAACAAGATTGTCATTTGCCATTTTCTTGACTCATCGATTCCAGTGTTTCTTTAACATGTTGAGGCCACTATTATTTAAAGATTTCTATATAATGGCATCCCACTCCAGTACGCTTGCCTGGAAAATTCCATGGGCGGAGAAGCCTGGTAGGCTGCAGTCCATGGGGTCGCTAAGAGTCGGACACGACTGAGCGACTTCACTTTCACGTTTCACTTTCATGCACTGGAGAAGGAAATGGCAACCCACTCCAGTGTTCTTGCCTGGAAAATCCCAGGGACGGGGGAGCCTGGTGGGCTGCCATCTATGGGGTCGCAAGAGTCAGACACGACTGAAGCGACGCAGCAGCAGCAGCATATCTATCTTGCCCCTTAAGTCCTATCAACCATCATCATCATCTGTACCTGTATTTTCTTTTCTCTTATCAAAATAAATGTAATGCTCCTATTCCTCTCCAAGGGGATACTTTTATGCATTCTGTGAATTCTGTGTCCTCTTGCCTTCAGGACTTTGCTCATATTATTATCCCATCAATTGCCTCCATTTAGTTTCTCCCTCTTTCTTTTAATTTATTCTCATTAGTGTACAGTTCAGTTCAGTTCAGTTGCTCAGTCATGTCTGACTCTCTGCAACCCCATGAACTGCAGCACGCCAGGCCTACCGGTCCATCACCAACTCCCGGAGTTTACTCAAACTCATGTCCATTGAGTTGGTGATGCCATCCAACCATCTCATCCTCTGTCGTCCCCATCTCCTCCTGCCCTCAATCTTTCCCAGCATCAGGGTCTTTTCCAATGAGTCAGCTCTTCGCATCAGGTGGCCAAAATATTGGAGTTTCAGCTTCAACATCAGTCCTTCCAGTGAACACCCAGGACTGATCTCTTTTAGGAAGGACAGATTGGATCTCCTTGCAGTCCAAGGGACTCTCAAGAGTCTTCTCCAACACCACAGTTCAAAAGCATCAATTCTTCGGCACTAAGTTTTCTTTATAGTCCAACTCTCACATCCATACATGACCACTAGAAAAACCACAGCCTTGACTAGATGGACCTTTGTTGGCAAAGCAATGTCTCTGTTTTTTAATATGCTGTCTAGGTTGGTCATAACTTTCCTTCCAAGGAGTAAGCGTCTTAATTTCATGGCTGCAATCACCATCCACAGTGATTATGGAGCCAGGAAAATAAAGTCAGCCACTATTTCCACTGTTTCCCCATCTATCTGTCAGGAAGTGATGGGACCGGATGCCATGATCTTAGTTTTCTGAATGTTGAGCTTTAAGCCAATTTTTAAACTCATTATTGTACAAATGCACTTTAATACAATTGTTTTTGAAAAAATAAACAAAAACTTCTTTTGAACTCATACTTCTCTCTAGCTTGTCTCATTTCCCTGCTTTCCCTCACTGCAAAACCTCATAGAACAGTATGTATGTATATACACACACACACCATTGTTTCTTCAATCCACTTCACTGGGTTTCCACCTATATCAAGGTTGCCAATTACTCATATACTAGCAAATAAAACAGTCCCTCTTCTGTCATCTCTTAAAACAACTTCTGTCATTAGCTTCCATGACAATAGCACATGGTTTCTTCCAGTATCCATAGCAACATTTTCTCCTTGCTTTCCTAATTTGTCAAGGGTAACTCTTTCTAAATCCCTTTTTAGGCTTTACTCTCTTATCTCCCAAACCCATTCTGTTAGCAAACTCTGTTAACTTTACCTAAAGAGCATAATCTGAAATGCTTTGCTTTTTCTTCACTAGCGCTAGTTGCTCAGTCATATCTGACTCTGTGACCCCATGGTCTGTAGCCCACCAGACTCCTCTGTCCATGGTATTTTCCAGGCAAGAATACTGGAGTGGGTTGCCATTTCCTTCTTCAGGGGATCTTCCTAACCCAGGGTTCAAACCCATGTCTCCAGTGACTTCTGCACTGGCAGGTGGATTCTTTACCATTGTGCCACCTGGGAAGCCCTCACTTATTTCTACCTTGGTGTATTTCCTCTGTCCTGGAAGGCTCTACTTAAAATCTACCTGGTTGATTCTTCACTGTCATCTGAGAGGCATTACTGTCCTCTTAACCTAAAGAGTCTTCCAGCAACATCTCTGCTTTATTTTCATCGTGATACCTGCTATTATCTAACATTTTCTCTTAAAAATCATTTTTATTCTCTTTTTGCAGCAAAGGAAGTTTTGTGACAAGACTATTTTCACCCTGTTTATTTAACTTACATGCAGAGTTCAGTTCAGTTCAGTTCAGTCGCTCAGTCGTGTCCGACTCTCCGCGACCCCATGAATCACAGCACGCCAGGCCTCCCTGTCCATCACCAACTCCCGGAGTACACTCAAACTCATGTCCACAGAGTCGGTGATGCCATCCAGCCATCTCATTCTCCGTCGTCCCCTTCTCCTCCCGCCCCCAACCTTTCCCAGCATCAGAGTCTTTTCCAGTGAGTCAACTCGTCTCATGAGGTGGCCAAAGTATTGGAGTTTCAGCTTTAGCATCAGTCCCTCCACATCATGCAAAATGCCAGGCTAGATGAATGACAAGTTGGAATCAAGATCACTGGGAGAAAAATCAACAACCTCAGATAAGCAGATAATACTACTCCAATGGCAGACAGTGAAGACAGGAACTAAAGAGCTTCTTGATGAGGTGTAAGAGGTGAGTAAGAAAGCTGAGTTGAAACTCAGTGTTATAAAAACTAAGATCATGGCATTCAATCTCATCACTTCATGCAAATAAATGGTGGAAAAAATGGAAACAGTGGCAGATTTTATTTTCTTGGGCTCCAAAATCATTGTGGACTGTGACTGAAGCCACAAAATTAAAAGATGCCTGCTCCTTGGAAGAAAAACTATGACAAATCTTGAGAGTGTATTAAAAAGCAGAGACATTGCAGATAAAGGTCTGTCTAGTCAAAGCTATGGTTTTTCCAAAAGTCATGTATGGATGCGAGAGTTGAACGAAAAAGAAGGCTAAGCACTGAAGAATGGATGCTATCAAACTGTGAGGCTAGAGAATACTCTCAAGGGCCCCTTGGACTGCAATATCAAGTCAGTCAATTCTAAGCAAAATCAACCCTGAATATTCATTGGAAAGACTGATGCTGAAGCTGAAGTTCCAATGTTTTGGCCACCTGATGTAAACAGCCTACGTATTGGAAAAGACCCTGATGCTGGGAAAGACTGAAAGCAAAAGATAAAGGGAACAGAGGATGAGATGGTTAGACAGCATCACCAGCTCAATGGACATGAATGTGAGCAAACTTCAGGAGATAGTGAAGGACAGAGGAGCCTGGTGAGCTTCAGTCCACGGGGTCACAAAGAGTAGGACACAACTTAGTGACTGAACAACAACAACAAAAGTTTTGTGAGAATAGGAACTTATTGGTCTTCCTCAATAATGTATTTCAGCTTCTATAACAGTTGTCTGCATGTAATTGGTACTCAATGAAATGTTTGCTGAGTACATGAACTAATCAATGCTTATATTTTACCTAAAATTTGTTTTTTTATACCGTTTCCCAAAAATTGGCAGTAAAAATCAATAAAAGTTTTCAATTACATTGAAATTTCAGTGTGATCTGATATTTGTGTGAAGATCCAATAAATGATGGGATGAGTAAGTTTCCAATTATAAGACAAAACATTTCAAAAACTGACTGAAATTCTATAGAAGTCCCAGTTTCTCACTAATGCACATAATGGAGGGTTGCTAAGACTATAGTGTTGGAGAGGACTCTTGAGAGCCCCTTGGACTGCAAGGAGATCCAACCAGTCCATCCCAAAGGAGATCAGTCCTGGGTGTTCATTGGGAGGACTGATGTTGAAGCTGAAACTCCAATACTTCGGCCACCTGATGCGAAGAGCTGACTCATTGGAAAAGACCCTGATGCTGGGAAAGATTGAGGGCATGAGGAGAAGGGGATGACAGAGGATGAGATGATTGGATGGGATCACTGACTCAATGGACATGGCTTTGGGTGGACTCCGAGAGTTGGTGATGGACAGGGAGGCCTGGCATGCTGCGGTTCATGGGGTTGCAAAGAGTTGGACACAACTGAGCGATCGAACTGAACTGAAGACTATACACTGTTGAAACAATAAAGCATTTTAAACAAAAGTAGAAATCTGAGTAACAGAAAATTACCTAAAATTTTCCACATATACACAGGGCTTTGTTTTGTTTTTTTACAAATTTATCCTTTGTCTTGTTTTCCTTTGGACCCCGTAAGAGTCCATCTATGTTATTTATTGAAAGAAAAAGTCAATGCATTTGAATGCTAAAGTAATTATAGGTGAAAGAACAGATTTGGATAAAGATGCTTCAGGCAAGAGATTAAACAGATTCAAACTTTGATTATTTATGTAACACTCATGTGACAGTTTTATTTTGGATATGGCTTTATCGTATTCAGATAAATTCGATACCTTTGGTACTGGCAGACAGAATAACAAACACTATGCACACTGAATATCTTTAAGGGAGTGAGAGAATTGCAAAAGGTAATTTTTTATTACTTTTATTGAATTTTCAGAGAGTCCTCCATAAATACAGGTGGTGCTCCTTATATAACATGCCACATTTATAGACTATCTGTGTTTCTGCAAGACAAACACTTAACGAATTATCTGTTACTGTGAAATTTCTTTTAAAAATTAGGCAATTTATTAAACAAGTAGCAGTTTTTATATCATACATGTGTAAATTTAGCCTGTGTTTGATCTAGACCAAAGCTTTTCACATTTTTACACATGACAATTGCTTAACAACTATATTGAAACAAGTAGGTTTTTTTTTTACTTTGAAAGAGTTCTCTTGAAGAAAAAAAAATCAATGATCGTTTAAGTTTTGATAAACAAATCATAATTATGAACAAACAATTCAGAATTTGTCCCCCTAAAATATGTCTTCTTTGGCTCCTTTGGTGTCATTAGACTTCTCACAAAATAAGCTAGAGCCCTTGATTTCAAAAAATTTTATTTAAAGGCCTAAGAAAAACATGGTTTCAGCCTCCCTAATTCTAATTAGCAGATACGTGTGAATTAAAAGAAGAAAGAATCAATAAAATTGCAGATATATGATATGTAGAATATTAGAGGACACTTTTTTGCTTATCCAAAACCCATTCTTTCCCCACTAGAACTTCAACCTTCTTTTTAAAGGCATCTTTCACTGTATAATATTTTTGGAAGCACCTGGAATTTGAATCTTAAGAGATTTCAAATTCTTAAGAGATGTATTCACGGTTATAAGGGGGTGTTTGAAGGTACATTTCTCACAAAAGCAGCAGTGTTTGGTCTGTATTGTCAATGCACTGTGAATTCTATGCAGAAATTCAGAACTCCCTTGGTTTCTACCTTTTTTTTTTTCATTTAAAGTTTTTCAGGCTCTTATTGATTTGGCACCTGAGATACATTTTGAATGGACTTTTGTCTTTACCTAAAATGACCAGTTGTTTTTTATGGCCTAAAATTTTGAAAAAGACAACAAAAACCAACACAACTGTATATACATACTAAGTAGTAAATGCACAGTCATTTGTTGAATAAATTTTTTTGTTATCATGGTACAGTTTATATAAATTTATATTAAAAAGCAAATCAACTTCATTAAACATATGCTTTCTTATCAAAATAAGCCATTGCTCTTAGCTCAAGAGTTATATATCACTTTGCTGTTTTTATAGTGCATGTACTTTATAGTATTTGGTGCTTACTGCAATCCCAGGAGATGGGCAGAAACAAATTTGTTAGAATCTAATGCAGATGAGGAAGCTAAGATTCAAAGGGGTTAAGTAAGATGCTCAAAGTCACCTGATGAATTTCTGACAGAACTTGTATTAAAACTAGGTCTTCTCCATTCAGAACTCTAGATTTACTGTATTATTTCTGTGATAACAATCAGTAACTATAGTCACTACTCTATTTGTCAGAATACTTCCTTCCATTGTTTATCATTTTAATCTATTTCAAAGGAATCTCAAATGAGTGAATCACAGGTTAAGTTTGAAAGGGATTTTAGAGAAACTATTCCACCTTCTACTGCCATAGATGTTAAAGTATATTCCTTGACATTGCTCCTATAACACTTCTAGAGTCAGAGAGCAGTTTTATTAACTTGAGAAAATATTATGTGAAAGTTCTATTTTACATGGATGAAGTACAGAGTTTGAGAGTAAAAATAAATGCAGAGTGTACTGTATTAGGTAGTGGATTATGGAGGAGACTTGAAAATCATCCTACCTAACTTCAACCTCCTGAGTCAGCATTAAAAAAAAAAAAAACAATCAACAAATTCAATAAGAGAGTTTTATTTTCTATGTTCTATGCAGATACTTTTGCCAACATTTCCGGTCCTCACCGCTGGTTGCTGTCAAAGGTCTTCCTTTTTGCAAGATGATATACATTGTTTCAGAGGAAGCTATGGGGACTTTTTACAACAATGATACAGTATTTCAGCAGTGTTTTACTGCTGCTTAACAGGATTAAACTGTACCAGAAATCTTCTAGAGATACAATTAAGCCTAAGATTTTGTTGAGGGAAGTAAGTGGTGGTGCCAGGCATTGTGATTTTGTCTAAGAATAACATGGGTAAAAATTCTCTGGTAAGGTGATGTTTGAGCACAGGCCTGAAGGAAATGAAGCAGCAGGCCACGAGGAAGAGCAGCAGTGGCAGAGGAAATAGAAGGGGCCTCTCTGAGCAGAGAGCTTGCCTGACTTTTATGTGTAGGCTCAGCCGAAATAGTTCCAGCAGTGTTGTCAGAACCCATTCTTTGGTCATTCACTCGGAGCTCTATTTTACCTGCTGGCATGATTCAGGTGTGTTTTTGTTGTTCATTTATTTTTTTTTTTAAGAGTCATTTCTTCCGTGTCACGGCCAGTGACTGGATCCCAGCTATGCCAAAATTTTCACCTGTCTAAAACATCCCTGTTTTATAAACTCTTGTCTGCTTTCTACTGGGTAATCAATTTCTCAGCCTTATAGCCTTGTATTAGTGACCAAGATAGAGTAATGAGCACCATCCATCTGTTTATTGGCAGCCCTTGCCTGACACATGGCTTCCCAATGTCTGTTTCCTTCCCAGAAGAAGCAACTGTTGATATGGAGGTGCTTTTTTCCCCTTGCATCTCTCAGTTTATGAACAATATTCTGAATACAGTGGATGTAATATCATTAAGATGATGAAGCATCTAGGAAGCATGTCCTTGAAAAGTGGTTTGAGAAACTTGGAAACTCATCTTGGAAAACAGAACTCTAAACCAATGTATACAAAATCCTTTAAAATGTTTTGAAGATCAAGGCAGTAATTCCAGAAACATAGTTCTTTATCTAGAGAAGGCATTCCTTCATAATGTTAGCAGCACTCTGAGTGCCTAGCCAAGTTCTTGATGGATAGATAGGTGAATGGATCTGCAACATTAACATATTGCAGAACTTGCAAATAACCAGACCTTCCTGATAATATAATGGTCTGCTTCTTAAGTGAGTGGCTTCTTCCACCATAGAAAGGTTCATGAAGATGTTGGATGACTGTTCTAAAAAAGAAATAATAGACATTTCTGCACTGCGTGGACAATTGGACTAGTTATTAGCTATAGGTTCTTAGAGATCAGTGGTCCCTACCAACACAACATGGGGCACAAAGAAAAACTTGAGTTATACATTTTTTACTTGTTACTATAGCATAATCTATTCTATCTTAACTATAACATAGTCTTTGATTTTAATTTTGGATAGAAATTTAACATCCCATGTGGCCTAAGAGAAGTTAATTACCTTTTCTGACCTTGATTTGCTTATTATAATAATTAAGGGCTTAAATAAAATAATTCTCAAAGTTGAATTTACTGCAAAATGTCATAACATGATTCTGTGAGTCAAGGAAATTCTCTGGGGAACTGGTGGTATTGTCTATTACATATGCACTTGGTGCAGCTGTTTGGGTAAATAACCTATCACTCATTATGGACAGAGGATGCGATGGTCAGATGGCATCACTAACTCAATGGACATCAGTTTGAACAAACTCCAGGAGATAGTGAAGGACAGGGAAGCTTGGTATGCTGCAGTTCGTGGGGTCACAAAGAATTGGGCATGACTTAGCAACTGAACACCACTATGGACAGAGGATTGCTTTTCTAGAAGCTGTCTTTGGAGATTTCAGTTAGAAATGAGACATGCACCACATTTTTTGATGGAGAGTTTAATATGCAGAACTATTTTGAAATCTTACAAAATCTTACTACTTTACCCAGGGTAATTAATATGGAAAATTTCCTTTCTCTGTGGTATAAGATTGATAAATGCCAATTATTGATTCTTTTTATTCCAAGTGCTCCATAAACATTATCACACCAAGCACCCTACCTACTTATGTATCTACTTATGTATGTATGTATCTGTCTGTCTAACCTAGGAATTGATGCTATTATTTTCCCAGTTTTACTAATGAAGAAACTCAGGTTTTCAGAAAATGAATTACTTTCTCAACCAATTAGCAGTGCTAGGTTCTCATACCAGGTTTGTCTGAGTCCAAAGCCAAGGTTCCTTTCTCTAAAATATTTCTGGATAGTTTCAATGGAGAAAAATTTTAAGCACAGTCTTTCAAATTTAGTCCCATCCTCTTGCATATAGGGGCTTCCCTAGTAGTTCAGCTGATAAAGAGTCCACCGGCAATGCAGGAGACCCTGGTTCAATTCCTGGGTCTGGAAAATCCCCTAGAGAAGGGATAGGCTACCCACTCTAGTACTCTTAGGCTTCATTGGTGGTTCAACTGGTAAAGGATCTGCCTGCATGCAGGAGACCTGGGTTAAATCCCTGGGTTGGGAAGATGCCCTGGAGAAGGGAAATACTGGAATACTCCAGTATTCTGGCCTGGAGAATCCCATGGACTATAAAGTCCATGGGGTCACAAAGAGTCAGACATGACTGAGCAACTTTCACTTTCACTTTTCTTTCATATAAAGAGAAATTGACCTCTTCTACCAAATTCACTCTGTGTCTTTCAATTTTGGTTCATGTTGACTTTACAAAAATTACTTCTATTATCTTTTTTAAAGTTTCTCTTCAATTTCAAGAAATTTCTTTGTAGTTTTTTTCTTCATTGCACTTTTTTCACATTTGCCTTTCCACACTACTTTATTTATAATATACATCTGGGATGTTCTTTTACTTCGTATAATTTTAAGTTTCCAATTCCAAATAACAAGTAAAGCAGCACTAAATTATAAGCTGTGTGGGTTTCTATCACTGTGTGAAAGGCATGTCATTTTTGTATTTTTACCTTTCAAGCAACACAGATTGAACTATTCCTAATCAAAAGACTTCCTGTTCTTTCATGTCTATTTTTGCATCTTTTCTGACACACTCTTGACATTCTTTTTCTAATGCCATTAACCTTGACTCTGTTCTCTACCTGTTGCATAAGAATTTAGATATTCGTGGCCAGCTAGAACATTCTCAGTATAAAATATCAGAATGGAGATAATTAAAAAAATTATAAAAGGTAACTTTTGCCATAATGTAACATCGAGAATACAAATGGTTATCTCATTACTCAACAATCTGAAATCATAATGGTAACAATGTCAAAATAGCACCAGAAAAACAGTAAAATAAGAGAGCAAGCAAAAAATACTATATTTAATCTAACTTTGAAAGCTTTAAATCTCCTAAGGACTCAATATTTTGCCTACAAGTCCTTACAAACTTTGATGAAGATGAACCATTCTTTATAGAACAGTGATTTTATAGCATTTTGTTTGCAGTGTACATTGTGGTAATCTCCCCTCTAGTCCTCCTACCTCATTCCCTGGTATCGCTGCCAGTAACCACAGCCCCACAGAGGTGGCCCATCACTGCTGAACCCAATCAGAGTTATCCTGTTTTTCTTGCATAGTGGATCCCATGGCAAAGGACTGGATCAACAATGAACGTGTGACACAGTTAAGTCCAGGGAGCTCTAAGGACAAGGTAACCGAGGAATTCTGGAGGAGCTACTTCTTGTCCTTCTTAGAAAAAGAGAAAGTTTTCAGAAGCCAAATATTTCTATTTTGGGAGGATGTGGAAGTGAACACTAGAATCGCTGTAGCCATCCTGCCCCCTGAGAGAAAGCCAGCCTCAGGAAAAGTTATTCAGTGCATTTTCTACTTATGTGAGCCAGTCAAGCCTATTTCTTGTTATGTCAGTTTGGATTGTGGTTTCTATGAATTAAAACACACATAAGGTGGCTCAGACAGTAAACAATCTGCCTGCAAAGTGGGAGACCTGGGTTTGATCCCTGGGTCAGGAAGATCCCCTGGGGAAGGAAATGGCAACCCACTCCAGTATTCTTGCTTGGAGAATTCCATGGACAGAGGAGCCTGGCAGGCTACGGTCCACGGGGTCATAAAGAGTCTGATACAACTGAGTGACTAACACTTTCACTTTTTCCTAATTGATATGTCAGCCCCTTTGTTTCTTAATTTACCTATTTTTTCAATAATATAGAAATATATACAGGTATTATTATGATCAAGCTGTGAAATAAAATAATTTAGATCATATCTCAATATTAGATGCTTTAGAAGAAACTAATCTACAGCATTGTTTTAGGAAAGTAATAATATTGAACTTTGAGAGCCAAAGAAACCCTGAAAAATTATGTGTAAAATCTTTGAAATATATAAAGCATACTAATAACAAAAGATAAACCATTTCTCCTAAATTCTAATACAGCAGAAAAGATGTTATTAAGTCCTTGATCACTTGTATTATTTTTCTTTATTGTTAATCCGAGCTTTCCTCATTAAGCTCCTGGTGACTTGATATGTAAAACTCTCCAACAGCGTTATCCGTCTGATGTATGAAGTCAAACCCTGCTGTGTGACTCTCAAGACCTTTCATAATCCGAGTTCTTTCTGCTCTCCTCCTCTACCTACATATGTCAGCACTCTCCCACCTGCACCTGAAGCTCCAGACCCTTCACAGTTTTGCTGCTCCTCTTCTCCCCTTCTCCATATATTACATATTAGTTTTTGCTTCTGTGCTTTTTGGTCAGGTCCTCCTCTCCCCTCCCCAACAGCAGTACTCTTCTCTGTACATAAGCTCTACCACAAGACTTGGTTCTTTGGCTCTGATTATACGTCATTGTGCATTCACCTCTAAAGCTTCAGTTTTCTCTGTGATTAGGTTGTCAGATCCTTGAGAGCAAGGCATGAGACTGATTTCTCTTGTAATTCACTAAAGCGTCAACTACTGTGTAGTTCAGTAGATATTAAATGAGTATGTATTTGATCAATTGACCTTGTGCTGGCTATTTGTCTTACAGACTGTTGCACGGACCTAGAAAAAGATTTTAAATATCTGGATTGCCTTAGAATTGCCAGACATAGCAAATAAATATACAGGATGGCCAGTTAAATTTTACCTTCAAATAAATAACAAACTATTTAGTTTTAGCATAAGTATATCCAATGCAATATTTGGGGTATAATTATACTAAAAAATGGCTTGTTTAAAATTTAAATTCTATTGAATGTCCTTTATTTCATCCGGAAATTCTAAATGGACCTGACCTAAAAAAAAAAAAAAAAACCAAACCCAAATCTTTGTGTTTAATTTCTTAAATTAGAGCTAAATACCACATTTATGAATTGTTTAACTTTATATAGTTTTACCAGTCAAGTCCTACAGCACATGAAGTTCTCTGCATCATTTCATCTAGCAGTGGCAACTCATAAAGTGAGTATTCATTATGTAAAAGTCACCACGCATCCTCCTGTACAGGGAAGCAAAAGTGAATAAGATGCTTCCTCTGCCCTCAAGTAGTTTATAGCCTGATGGAAGATACAGTTCACTTTAGTTCTGTCTCTACTTATGTGCAATGTGGATGTTAATCCATACGGCCAAAATTTTTTTAGGCCTGACCCAGCCCTTCTGGGCAAAGATTCAAGATGACACTATACATACAGGTTATCAAAAATGAAGAATATTTGCTTTGAAGTATATATTAAATAGCTCCTGTCTCTTAAGTATTATATAAACACCATAATCCATCATCCTAAACAAAGATAATTTTAAAAAATTATTTTGATCAGAACACTTTATTCTGCTTTTGATAATTAAGTTAGCTTTTATGATGCAGGGCTTCTCTGATAGCTCAGTTAGTAAAGAATCTGCCTGCAATGCAGGAGACCTTGGTTTGATTCCTGGGTCAGGAAGATCTGCTGGAGAAGGGATAGGCTACCCACTCCAGTATTCCTGGGCTTCCCTTGTGGCTCAGCTGGTAAAGAATCTGCCTGCAATGTGGGAGACCTGGGTTTGATCCCTGGGTTGGGAAGATCCCCTGGAGAATGGAAAGGCTACCCACTCCAGTATTCTGGCCTGTAGAATTCCATGGACTGTATAGTCCAAGGGGTCGTAAAGAGTCAGAAATGACTGAGCAACTTTCACTTTGTGATGGAGGATTTTTTTTCTGGTTCTTGGATATTTAATATGCAATTTTTAGCATAAGCAATAGCAATGTAATGCATGAAATTTTTTTCTCTCTGAGCTATCACATAAGTTCTTCACAGGTAGATGCCATGCCAACTACTTAATCCGAGTCACTTATTTAGGTGAACAATAGGATCCAATGATTTAGATTTTATCTTTCTGCTGTGTGGCCTTGTCTGCTTTAGCTAACATCTCCAATCTTTTTTGGTCATGGGCAGTGTGTGTTTATGTGTGTGCAAAATTTGATATTAGTTAAAATTTTTTAGCTACATGATATTTATATGTTATATGCCATATAAACTCAGTGATATTTGTTATAATCAAAGATTTCAAATTGCAAAACAATAGCATGTTTTCTATAATGGTATTCTTGATTTTTTGTGTGTATGTGTATTTATAAAAGTATTTCTTAGACTTAACATATAATTCAAGGCTTTAAAACAATGTTACCTTACCATATAACATGTAAATTTTCAGTTCTGGAATAGGGAGTACCATATTTTCCCTTTCTTTTCTAAATATAAGCTATTGATCTCAACTCACCAATCTGTATTTTCTTGAAGAGCATCTTAAAATAAAAATGCATATCCCATAAAGTAGTGATTTCCACGGTTATTAACATATCAGAAGAAGTTGCAAATGGAGTGGCATTAAAAGGTGATGAAACTATTGGGAAAAGTTATGCTAACTTGAATGATTTTTCAATTATCTAGATAGAAGGATATAGTTAGCACTATCATTATGCCAAGTCTTTGGAGCTATGAAATACTCATTTAAAGTATGTGTTTTAGGTTGTCAAAAATTACCTTTGGTAGCTCTTCAATTTGATTGGCATCTAGGTAAAGCTCCTCTAATGTCCGTTCAAAGTTAAAAACCTCCTTTGGCACCTGCTGAAGGCTGCAGTGGGAGTAATCTAAAACTGAGATGATTTCTTCTTCACCTCGGAAACATCGGCATGGCACCAGACGGCCAATGATTTTCCGCTTGGTGGTCATCTCCAGGCACTGCACTAGAGAAAAACAGAAACAAACAAACAAAAAAACCAACTGCTTAACCACCAGTCTTAGAAGGCATTCTTAAAATATTTAAAGCTTAGAAATTTAATTATGATTATATTTTATAATTATATAATGCTTTAAAAAATTTTACATAAGACATGCATATGCATTATATCATTTAATCCATAAACAGCTCTCAAAGGTATGTAAGATGGGTTTTTATTAACATTTAACAAATAAAGCAATGGATTCAGAAAGGGGCCACTGGCACACAGGTTTGGAATGGCAGAACTGGATCAGAACACAGTCCCGACTTAGTGCAAGGCTTACACTCACATTTGAAACATAGATCTATAATATAGATTTTCCAAATTTTAAACTAATTGCAGTACAGGATAGAAACCTCCAGATTTGTTGGAAAAAATATATTTCCCTCATTTTTCCAAAATATTAATAGTCAAGTTTACCCATAAGATTTATGATTTCCTCTTTTGACTCAAATTTATTCCATTAATCAATAATTATCTATTGAATACTTAATGTGCTCTAGATATTCAACTATGTACTGGGGAGAGAGACATAAATTGAACAAACTCCCTGTTGGAGACAGCTCTATTGTTTATTCACTTCAGAATAAGAATCCGTACTTATGAATCCTTTTATTTTAATGGGAGAAAACAATCATGGCAGAAATTTCTGTGGTGTCCTGACATGTCTTTCGCTAGATTAGCACCAACCAAATGCTATGAAAACTTGCACGAATCGGTATCATGGCATCTACCACACTTCATTAAAGTTACTGTTTTTCAAGTCGTTCTTTTCCTAGACTCTAAGTCTCTTGAGGGTAGAAATTATTTTGTTCATTTTTACATTTGTCTTGGTGCTTGATATACAGTAGACAAGCAATAACCAATGTAAACTAAACAAATCAATTCATGAATGAACAGATGGATACATTTGAGAGTACATCCCCAACCACCATCAGATACTGGTAATTAGCTTGAAAATCTTCTCATTCTAACTAAAAGGTCACTATCTCTGGAATGTCTCAAGATAAACAAATAGCATCTTCCTTGGAGCTACCAGGCACTAATCTCATTGCTTCCTAATTATGTGTACTATTTCCCCATGTACTCGGTGGGTTCTTGAAGGCGAGGATCTTGTCTTTTTCATCTTTGAATTCACAGTAACAGTACAGTTTGCCATCTGCAGAAACAGTTTTGAATGAGCATCAACTTGAAACTTGCATTTTATTCACTGATTTATTTTACTGATCAACATAAACCTATCGCAGAAAAAGAAAGTAGCAATAGTTGACAAAAACAATGCAGTATTTTGTTTTGAAATGGCTTAGATTAAATTAGGAGGCAAATGAATACAATATGCTTAAGAGATGGTGAAAGTTCAGCCCAAAGCCACCTTTATTCTTCTTTTAACTTATGAAATTTATAAAATTATATTTTGGGGCAGGTTCATGAGTCAACTCTTACATATGGTTATTTTGTACATGGTAATTTGTAGAAGATTTATTTAAAAACATTAAAAAGATGACCTTTTTTCTCCATTAGTTTCTACCTCTCAAAATCCTACATTTTTAATTTCTGGGAGCTTGAATCACAAGGTTTTGGAATTGTTATTTTACCTGACCTTACTTGAAAGCCCTGAATACAGGCTGATCTCTACATAGGATCTAGTACATATTAACAGCCAGTAAATGCATCTAATATCTGACACATACTAAACATTTGCTAGGTGCCTAGTATACGTCTGATATACTGATATATATATATATATATACTAGTCATATATATGTGTCAGTATATCAGACATATACTAGGCATATATATACTGTCATATATATATATGTTAGTATATCTGACATATACTAGGCACCTACCAAATGTTTGTTGAGGTTATTGTAGTTGTAAAAGGTAAGTGATGATGGCTCAGACTATGAGAGTAGCAGTAAGAATGGGAAGAAGTGATGGACTGGCAAGGTATTTAAGAAGAAGAATACCTAGGGTGGGTGATGGATTAAATGAGAGGTGGAAAGGGTACTGTAGGGAGAATTCTTGAAAATTTCCCAAGTTTTTAATTTAAGTCTCTAGTAGCCACATGACTACTCAGCTGTGATGCCATAAAGCTGACTCAAGGCATTCATCCTGTCTATCTCTATGATTCACAGATGATGAATCAATTGTTCCTACATTGTTTTTACCCAGTACCTTACAATCACCTTTTTGTGCCAAACCATGTGGCTATTTCTTGATACCCATCTGTTGTTTCAACTGCAATTTTTTTTATTGTGAAGAGAAAAAAGAGTATATCCAAGCTTGTACCTGAACCATTTGGTCAAAGTGTCTACCGTCCAGGAAGGCTTTTGCAATTTAATGCACTTTCAGTACTGCTTTCCCTTTCGTTGAAAGCACTTGTTCCTCTGATAATCTCATTACCTGCCAGTAACCTCTTTCTTTAGTTCAGTTCAGTCACTCAGTCATGTTCGATTCTTTGTGACCCCACAGACTGCAGCACACCAGGCTTCCCTGTCCATCACCAATGCCTGGAACATGCTCAAACTCATGTCCATTGAGTCGATGATGCATCTAACCATCTCATCCTCTGCTGTCCCCTTCTCCTCTTGCCTTCAATCTTGCCCAGCATCAAAGTCTTTTCAAATGAGTTCCTTCTTCACAATAGGTGACCAAAGTATTGGAGCTTCAGCTTCAGCATCAGTCATACCAATGAATATTCAATACTGGTATCTTTAAGGATTGACTAGTTTGATTTCTTTGCTGTCAAAGATACTTTCAAGCGTCTTCTCCAACACCACAGTTCAAAAGCATCAGCGTTCGTTATGGTCCAACTCTCAGTACATGACTACTGGAAAAACCATAGCTTTGACTTGATGGACATTTGTCAGCAAAGGAATGTCTCTGCTTTTTAATATACTGTCTAGGTTTGTCATAGCTTTTCTTCCAAGGAACAAGTGCCTTTTAATTTTGTGACTGCAGTCACCATCTGCAGTGATTTTGGAGCCCAAGAAGATAAAGCCTGTCACTCTTTCCACTGTTTCCATCTATTTGCCATGAAGTGAGGGGACTAGATGCCATGATCATCATTTTTTGAAAGTTGAGTTTGAAGCCAAGCTTTTCACTCTTCTCTTTAACTTTCATCAGGAGGCCCTTTAGTTCTTCTTCGCTTTCTGCCATAAGAGTAGTGTCATCTGCATATCTGAGGTTATTGATATTTCTCCCAGCAATCTTGATTATAGTTTGTGCTTCATCCAGCCCAGCATTTCACATGATGTACTCTGCATATGAGTTAAATAAGCAGGGTGACAGTAAACAGCCTGACGTACTCCTTTCCCAATTTGGAACTAGTCCATTGTTCCATGTCCAGTTATAACTATAGCTTCTCGACTTGCATATGGGTTTCACATGAGGCAGGTAAGGTGGTCTGGCATTCCCATCTCTTGAAGAATTCCCCACAGTTTGTTGTGATCCACAAATACAAAGGCTTTAGCATAGTCAATGAAGCAGAAGTAGACATTTATCTGGGATTCTCTTGCTTTTTATATGATCCAATGGATGTTGGCAATTTGGTTTCTGGTTCTTCTGCTTTTTCTAAATCCAGCTTGAGCATCTGGAAGTTCTCGTACTGTTGAAAACTAGCTTGGAGAATTTTGAGCAGTACTTTGCTAGCGTGTGAGATGAGTGCAATTGTGCAGTAGTTTGAACATTATTTGGCACTGCCTTTCTTTGGCAATGAAAACTGACCTTTTCCAGTCTGTGGCCACTGCTGTTTTCCAAATTTGCTGGC
Source organism: Moschus berezovskii (assembly GCF_049115385.1). NCBI lineage: Eukaryota > Metazoa > Chordata > Mammalia > Artiodactyla > Moschidae > Moschus > Moschus berezovskii. The sequence goes on along the minus strand of NC_142463.1, from coordinate 46,166,224 downwards.
ATATTGGGTATAGCACTTTAACAGCATCATCTTTTAGGATTTGAAATAGCTCAGCTAGAACTTTATCACCTCCACTAGCTTTGTGTGTAGTGATGCTTCTTAAGACCCACTTGACTTTGCACTCCAGGATATCTGGACCTAGGTGAGTGATTACACTATCGTGGTTATTTGGGTCATTAAGATCTTCTTTGTATAGTTTTTCTGTGTATTCTTGCTACCTCTTTGAAACAGCTTCTGCTTCTGTTAGGTCCATACCATTTCTTTCCTTTATTGTACCCATCTTTTCCTAAAATGTTCCCTTGGTCTCTAATTTTCTTGAAGAGATCTCTACTCTTTCCCATCCTATCATTTTCCTCTATTTCCTTTGCACTGATCACTTAGGAAGACTTTCTTATCTCTCTTTGCAATTCTTTGGAAATCTGCATTCAGATGGATATATCTTTCCTTTTCTCCTTTGCCTTTCCTTCTCTTCTTTTCTCAGCTATTTGAAAGGCCTCCTCAGATAGCCATTTGCCTTTCTTTTTCTTGGGGATGGTTCTACTCTTTCTCATTTCAGTTCACTACCTCTAGAATCCATTGATGACTTTGGTATCTAATTTATGGATTATCTATCCATTGTGACTCCTTCCATTCCTGATTTATACTCCTTAGACATAATAGCTTTCAACTGTTTCCACCCTAAGTTTCTAAGAAACTTAATTGTAATGCTGCTGCTGCTGCTGCTGCTAAGTCACTTCAGTCGTGTCTGACTCTGTGTGACCCCATAGATGGAAGCCCACCAGGCTCCCCCATCCCAGGGATTCTCCAGGCAAGAACACTGGAGTGGGTTGCCATTTCCTTCTCCAATGTGTGAAAGTGAAAAGTGAAAGTGAAGTCGCTCAGTCGTGTCCGACCCTTAGCGACCCCTCGGACTGCAGCCTACCAGGCTCCTCCATCCATGGGATTATAATGCTACTCCATGATTTTTCCCTTACAGATTTTTGCTATATAACATGGTGGTTTACCTGTCTTCTATCAAATTCTCACACACTTATAACCAACCAAAATATATATAGCAATTTTGTTTTAAATTAATAATACTTATTTTACTATAGCTATAAATATCACTATAATTCCATAACATTTAGTTTCTTCTGCATCTTTTTATTTCTTTAAAAATTGCTTTATGTTTTTCTTTGCTTTTTTTTTTTTTTTAATATATCTTTCACTCATTCAAGTTGCTGACTATCTCCTCTTCTCCTGGTATAGTGAAAAACGTGTCATTTAACCCCCAGGATAATCCTTCAGGAGCACTCTACTTTCCTGTTTCTGGAGTGGTTCCTTTTCTAGATCTTATACACACACACACACATAAGTGTGTGTCTGTGTGTGCATGTGCGTGTGTGTTTGTGTATGTGTGTGTGTGCGTTTGATCCTGGACTATCTCTTCATTGTTCTTCTGTAAATTTTACAGTTCTTTCTTCTGTTTTATTCCTATTTCCTGAACCCCTTGTCTGTTTCTTTCTAGACTTATTGGACTATAACGTCCAATGGTGAAATATAACATCCAGTAACTCACTGAGAGAGAATATACAGCTGGAACATGTTTTAGACCTCTGCATATATGATCATGGTTTCATTTCACCTACAAATAAATTTATAGTTTGGTCAGATATATACGTCTAGGTCAGAAGTAATTTTTTTTACAAATGTGAAGTCATTTTTAATATATTATTTTCTAGCTTTCAAGGCTGTTGTCAGGAAATCTAACTCCATTACTATTCAAATTCCTGTTTTATGCCCACTTTCCCCTCTGCCAGAACATTTTAGAACTTTTATTCTTAGTCTTTTGAAATTTCATGACGATGTTCTTTGGTATGTTTTTATTAATTTGCTGGGTACTCAATGGGCCCTTTCACTTTGAAAGCACTTATCCTTCCCTTGTTAAATTTTCTAATATTTTTTAATTGAGAATTTCCTCCTCTTCATTGTTTTTATTTTCTCTTTATGCCATCCTGATTAGTTGGACCTACTTCTTAGAATTACCTGGTAATTCAATTATTTTTTCTTTTGTAATTTTCGTGCCTTTGTCTTTTTATTTTATTTTCTGAGAGACTGTCTCAACTTCATCTTCTAAATCCATCTCCTACATTATCTTTTATCAGGTAACATATTCACACTGTCCAAAAATTATTTGTTCCTTCATAAATCATGCTCCTTTTTCACAGTGAAAGTGAAGTCGCTCAGTCATGTCTGACTCTGACCCTGTGGACTGTAGCCTACCAGGCTCCTCCCTTCATGGGATTCTCCAGGCATGAGTACTAGAGTGGGTTGCCATTTCCTTCTCCAGGGGATCTTCCCGACCCAGGGATCAAATCCGGGTCTCCCACATTGCAGGCAGATGCTTTAACCTCTGAGCCACCAGGGAAGCCCCCTTTTTCACAGTATCAGATGGTTTAACCTCTGAGCCACCAGCGAAGCCCCCTTTTTCACAGTATCATGATTCTATTTCAGGGTGCCATATCTCTTTCATTTCTCTCAGAAGATATCATTGTTAAGTTGCTAAGTCAAGTCTGAATCTTTGCAACCCTATGGACTGCAGAATGCCAGGCGTCTTTGTCCTTCACTATCTCCTGGAGTTCGCTCAAATTCATGTTCACCGAGTTGGTGATGCTGTCTAATCATCTCATCCTCTGTCACTCCATTCTCCTCTTGTCTTCAGTCATTTCCAGAATCAGGGTCTTTTCCAATGATTTGGCTCTTTGCATCAGGTACCCAAAGTATTGGAACTTCAGCTTCAGCATCAGTCCTTCCCATGAATATTCAGGGATGACTTCCTTGAGGATTGATTGGCTTGATTTCCTTGCAGTTGAAGGGACTCTCAAGAGTCTTCTCCAGCACTACAATTTGATAGACTTTTTGTGTGTGTGTGCCTTTCCCCCCTTGCTCCTTGCATTTATTCTGAGTTCTATTTTCTGTTTGTTTCTTTTGGTCTTTATCTTTCACTATAGAGGTTTTTCACAAGTGTCTGGTGATCCCTGGCTGTCCTTCAGTTTTGAAGAGTAACTCCCTACAGGGCTAATTGGAAGCTTTGTATGCATAATAGGTTTCACTGCAGGATGACTGGCAGTAAGTCAAAGAATATTCTGGTCTTCTGCCTGAGGCATAACTATGCAGTTTTGTAAATAAGGATCTAAGTCAGTTTTTCTATTTTCACTACTAAGTTTCTCCAGTTCTTTGTCTAGCACTTGTCTTCAAGACTCTCAAGGAGGGCTATGAAGCAAAATAATTTTTGTATCCCTTTGTGGGTATATTATAATGTAGCTAACAATGTACTTTTTATAAAGAGAAATATAAACTATGTTGTCTTTCCCTGTCTTCTTAAAATTTGTTGAAATCTCTTATCTCCTGGTGTCTTTTCTTCAATTTTTTCTCTCCTTGTGAGTATATGCATTTAAATTTTTCTTTTAGTTTGGTGGAATTTTGGTTGTAAGTTCAGCTCAATAAGGTAGGTGGGAGATTAGCTTCCATGTTTAAAAGAAAGTTTTCCTTCCTTTAATCCTCTTCATACTTTTATCTGACCTACTAGGACCATTAGACTAGAACCACATTTTTCTTTCACAAACGCTCTCTTCCTTTTGCTCCCCTGACTTCACGCTCTTGTGACATTTATCCTTCTGCTTCGGTTCCTCAATTTCAGTCTTAAAGAAGATCCATCTTCTCTTCCAAATATTGACATTTAAAATATGAGAGTTATTCCCAGGCTAGTCTTGTTGCCCTTTTAACTGTATGCTCTCTCCCTTTCAGCCTTTACAATCTCACTCACCTTTCCCAACTCCCTTCGTTTAACTTTGATGAGTGACGGCTATGAAGTTTTTCAAATTTCTACTCAGATTTATTTCCCTCATCATTTCCACTTTGTGTTTTATGAACATCTCAAACATACAATGTTCAAAATTGAAGTGATGCTTTTCAGAGGTATGAGTCCATCATCATGGTCAATAATTTAAACTCTAATGCCAATTCCTTGGCTGTATGACTCTCAGCACATATTTAACCTCTATCTGTTTAGACATCTCTAAAATCAGAGTACATACCAAGCTTGTAGAATTGCATCATCTAGTTTTAAGTATTCACCAAGGGTTCTGCCCAAACCTCCTCTTCCTGTGTTCTTCGTCTCAGAGAACGGCCACACAGTTCACCTAGTTTCTCAAGGTAGAAAGCTTAGCAATATTCTTGACTCCTTTCATTCTCTCACTTTCCACACCCAACAATCATCAAGTCCTAATCCTTCAACAGCCAAAACTTATCTTGATTCAGGAATATTTTTCTTCATTTCAACTCCCCAGCAATGTTGTTAAATTATTATCTCCTGCCTATGTACCTGACTCTCGCACTCTGTTTTTCTCCCACCACAGTGAAGCTGGGGTGACCTTTTAAAAATACAAATATTATGTCACCTTCTTACTTCAAATACTTCAATGTCTTCTCTCTGCCTTCAGACAAAGTCAAAAGTTTTTTATTGTGGCTTGCAAGTACGATATTGTCCTCTGAACTGACTGCTGCCCTCCACTCTCAGATCCAGTGGTCTGTTCTGCCTGGTTAGGTGACATTTTCTCCTTGTTTTCGGCGCTCTTTGTAATTGTGGCTTCTTTTGCCATGATCAGGACTACCTGATCTTTTCTTCTATGCTGCTACTGCTAAGTCACTTCAGTCGTGTCCGACTCTGTGTGACCCCATAGACGGAAGCCCACCAGGCTCCCCCTTCCCTGGGATTCTCCAGGCAAGAACACTGGAGTGGGTTGCCATTTCCTTCTCCATTTCTTCTATGAGGGTCTTCATAAATAGCTCTGCTTTTGCACAGGGTACATTTCCTTGCTCTTTTCTAAAAATTTAGTTGGGAAAATAGCCTCTCTTTATTCAGCATGTTCCAACTGTGTCCTCTTCTCTACATGTTCCAATTGTATGCTGTGATACCCTTTGATCACATTTTGATTACTTATTCAAATAAATTTTGTTCACTAGATTGACACCTCTGTAAGGAGAGAGACCATGTCTATAGCCTTTCAACAACATATATTTCTAGTAAGTTTAGTATTGAATATCTGGTTCAGAGTAGGTACTTTAAAAACATTAACTGTGTTAGTGAATGAACATGAGAACTAAAGATGATTATAATGACTTTATTTATAAGCTTTGGAAAATTTCAAAACAATTTATAATCTATTATCTTGTTTTATCAAGACAAATAGACATCCATATATTATTGTATATAAATAATAAACTAACTAAGGTTCAGTGAGTTTGTGATGTGCATAAGGTCACACATAGAGTAATTAGTAGACCAAGATTAGATCTCATTTTTCCTGACCCCAAAGCCACCATTCTTTTTACCATTAGCAGACAAGGCATTGCATTTACAGTGATATTTAGAAAGCAATATTTGAGAATTTATAAACATGAATTTATCAGTAGTTTTACCACACACGCACACACATACACACACACACACATTTGATGGTTATTTACACACAGAATACTTCATAGGTACAAATAGAATGAAGGGGTAGCAGTGAGGAAAATAACATTGCTCTCTTATCTGATGATAAAGAGTTTAAGCATTTCTGAATGTTGAAAGTATGGAAAAATCATAAGGGAGGATGAAAAGCGGAGAAGGCAATGGCAACCCACTCCAGTACTCTTGCCTGGAGAATCCCATGGACGGAGGAGTCTGGTGGGCTGCAGTCCATGGGGTCGCTAAGAGTCGGACATGACTGAGCGACTTCACTTTCACTTTTCATTTTCATGCATTGGAGAAGGAAATGGCAACCCACTCAAGTATTCTTGCTTGGAGAATCCCAGGGACAGAGGAGCCTGTTGGGCTGCCATATATGGGGTTGCACAGAGTCGGACACGACTGACGCGACTTAGCAGCAGCAGCAGCAACAGCAGGATGAAAAAAGTGTTTCAGGAATTGAGTAGGTCATAATACACAAGAAAGCACAAAAATGTTACACCCATGATATACAGAAGCATCATTTGCTTTTTTCCTGAAACACGACCATTGCCTGGCATACTACAGAAGTGTGCAATTTCACATCTAGTATATGGATTTGACTGAGAAGCAACCTGATTTCCTGTTTTACTACATACCCTTAGGAAATATCCCAAAGAGGGCTTTTTAGATTTTCAGGTTTTCAAAGGGACTTAAAAAGGCAAGAGAAAAATATTCATCACTTCCTGTTAATATCCTTAATAAATCAAATTTGAGAGTATTATTTTTTGGATTCTTACTGAATAGATTCTCTTCTCTCTTGAACCTTATTTTTTAAAATCTAAATTGAAGAGCTAAATGGAATTTTTCTACAACCAAAGCATACAGCCAACAGTCTCCCTATCAACACTCTCTGAATCAAATGCATTTATATAGCAGTGCTCACTAACACAGCCTAAACTAGCTGAAAAAGCAGAAAGACTCATCTTGATAATTTCCTCAAATCCTTCTCTATTCATAATTTAAACCAAAGAGAATTTCAACCACTTGAGAATCATGCCTGCAGAGGTTGACTCAAGCAATAAAAATGTGTATCAAAACATCTGATTTTCAGTACCTTTGCATTCTCTAGGATTTTTAGACCCATTATGCCAATTTTCTTCAATTTAAGTCTGAATTTGGCAATAAGGAGTTCATGATCTGAGCCATAGTCCACTTCCGGTATTGTTTTTGCTGACTGTATACAGCTTCTCCATCTTTGGCTGCAAAGGATATAACCAATCTGATTTCAGTGTTGACCATCTGGTGATGTCCATGTGTAGAGTCTCCTCTTGTGTTGTTGGAAGAGGGTGTTTGCTATGACCAGTGCATGCCTTTGGCAAAATGCTATTAGTCTTTGCCCTGCTTCACTCTATACTCCAAGATCAAATTTGCCTGTTACTCTAGGTGTTTCTTGACTTCCTACTTTTGCATTCCAGTCCCCTATAATGAAAAGGACATCTTTTTTCAGTGTTAGTTCTAGAAGGTCTTGTAGGTCTTCATAGAATCGTTCAACTTCAGCTTCTTCAGCATTACTGGTTGGGGCATAGACTTGGATCACCGTGATATTAAATGGTTTGCCTTGGAAACGAACAGAGATCATTCTGCCATTTTTGAGATTCCAACAAAGTACTGCACTTCAGACTCTTCTGTTGACTATTATCGGTACTCCATTTCTTCTAACGGATTCCTGCCCACAGTAGTAGATATAATGGTCATCTGAGTTAAATTCACCCATTCCAGTCCATCTTAGTTCACTGATTCCTAGAATGTCAATGTTGACTCTTGCCATCTCCTGTTTGACAACTTCAGATTTGCCTTGATTCATGGACCTAACATTCCAGGTTCCTAGGCAATATTGCTCTTTACAGGATCGAAACTTGCTTCTATCACCAGTCACATCTACAACTGGGTATTGTTTTTGATTTGGCTCCATCCCTTCGTTCTTTCTGGAGTTATTTCTCCACTGATCTCCAGTAGAATACTGGGCACCTACTGACCTGGGGAGTTCATCTTTCAGTGTCCTATCTTTTTGCCTTTTCATACTGTTCATGGGGTTCTCGAGGCAAGAACTGAAGTGGTTTGCCATTCCCTTCTCCAGTGGACCACATTCTGTCAGATCTCTACCATGAGCCGTCTGTCTTGGGTGGCCCCACATGGCATGGCTCAGTTTCCTTGAGTTACAGAAGGCTGTGGTCCCTGTGATCATATTGGCTGATCTCCAAGCCAGGCTTCAGCAATACGTGAACCATGAACTTCCAGATGTTCAAGCTGGTTTTAGAAAAGGCAGAGGAACCAGAGATCAAATTGCTAACATCCTCTGGATCATCAAAAAAACAAGAGAGTTCCAGAAAAACATCTATTTCTGCTTTATGGACTGTCTTTGACCGTGTGGATTACAATAAACTGTGGAAAATTCTGAAAGAGATGGGAATACCAGACCACCTGACCTGCCTCTTGAGAAACCTGTATGCAGGTCAGGAAGCAACAGTTAGAACTGGACATGGAACAACAGACTGGTTCCAAATAGAAAAAGGAGTATGTCAAGGCTGTATATTGTCACTCTGTTTATTTAACTTCTATATAGAGTACATCATGAGAAACACAGGGCTGGAGGAAGCACAAGCTGGAATCAAGATTGCCGGGAGAAGTATCAATAACCTCAGATATGCAGATGACACCACCCTTATGGCAGAAAGTGAAGAGGAACTCAAAATCCTCTTGATGAAAGTGAAAGAGGAGAGTGAAAAGGTTGGCTTGAAGCTCAACATTCAGAAAACAAAGATCATGGCATCTGGTCCCATCACTTCATGGGAAATAGATAGGGAAACAGTAGAAACAGTGTCAGACTTTATTTTGGGGGGCTCCAAAATCACTGCAGATGGTGATTGCAACCATGAAATTAAAAGACACTTACTCCTTGGAAGGAAAGTTATGACCAACCTAGACAGCATATTAAAAAGCAGAGACATTACTTTGTCAAGAAAGGTCTGTCAAGTCAAGGCTATGGTTCTTCCAGTAGTCATGTATGGATGTGAGTGTCGGACTATAAAGAAAGCTGAGCGCCGAAGAATTGATGCTTTTGAACTGTGGTGTTGGAGAAGACTCTTGAGAGTCCCTTGGACTGCAAGGACATTCAACCAGTCCATGCTAAAGGAGATCAGTCCTGGGCGTTCATTGGAAGGACTGATGCTAAAGCTGAAACTCCAATACTTTGGCCACCTGATACAGAGAACTGACTCATTTGAAAAGACCCTAATGCTGGGAAAGATTGAGGACAGGAGGAGAAGGGGATGACAGTGGATGCCATGGTTGGATGGCATCACTGACACATTGGAAATGGGTTTGGGTGGACTCCGGGTGTTGGTGATGGACAGGGAGTCCTGGTGTGCTGCGGTTCATGGGGTCGCAGAGTTGGACCCGACTGAGCAACTGAAATGAACTGAACTGAACTGATGCCAATTTTATCCTTGCCTAATATTTCATCCCTGGAAAGTTAAAAGGACAATGGCAAGTTTAATCTTTCCAAGATTTCTTGTGATACATACTCTGGCTGTCCTCATCAGTTGGCACAGTCTTACATTTTTCAAATGAGAAAGGTTTCTAATTTATTCACTGAGAAACCCTTTGCCACAGGAATATGGAAACCTGCCAACCTCTCCATGTCCTACTTCAAGAAACATCTTTAAAACCATTACTTCACCTGAAGTAGTCTCTGAAACTCCCTTATCAAGACAGCATACATGGTGATTCTTGGACTCCAAGTGGAGTATCTGAGGCTTGTTTGTTTTTTGATTGTTCACACACTCACATTTCAAAAATACTCAGATTGCATGGGTTTGTTTTCATCTCATCATTACAATATCTGAAAGCCTGCAAGTGTTATCCACAATTTGATTTGCCATCATTACAAGGAAACCAGCTTGTCTTCAAGATCGAAGGACTGTTTTTAGGATAAACACATTTATGGTCTTTAATGCTGATATTACCACATCAGCAATCAAAACAAGAAATCAAGAAGGAAAGGATGGTGCCTGGTACCAAGAAAAGGCTCTTTAAATACTTCTAATTCAGCTTATAGGCAAGTGACTTGTTTTAACACTAGCAGTGCTTCCATCCTTTTTCCTCACATATTTCCCAGGAATTTTCATCCACTGACCAGAATGTCTCTTTCTACAAATGATTCTTAATATATACCATCATCTCTGATTTAGTTTCTGTTTAATGAGTCACCTATCTTTAAATACAACTCAACTGCTCTAAAGCAGAATGTGAAAATATTTGCTAAGCTCCTACTCTGTACCAGACATTGTTCTTTCCTTTTTGATTTCTTGCTTTGGCTAATTGTGTTTTAATTCTCTTAATGCTGTTCCTTGGAGTCATCTTTTACTTCTCCCTTCTTTCATTCTATATTAGACATTCAAGGTTTTCCCTTTCCTTTCTTTACCATTCAGTCAATCTAGTTCAGACTCAGCATCTCTTAGTAGTACTGCCCAAAGTAATATGGTACAAAAGTATACTATTTCCAGACATCCTTCATTTACAATCATCTATTCAGCAAATTAAATGTCTACAATGTGTTAGGCACTGGGTTATATGATGGGAAGAACCAGTGAGCAAAGAGCTATGTTCCCTGCTCTAATGAATTTCCTGGATAGTGAGAGAGATAAATATTGAACAAAAAAAAGCAAATAAATCCATAATTGTACATTGTGATAATTGCTATAAAAGAAAATATTAGAGAAGGCAATGGCAACCCACTCCAGTACTATTGCCGGGAAAATCCCATGGGTGGAGGAGCCTGGTAGGCTGCAGTCCATGGGGTCACGAAGAGTCAGATACAACTGAACGAATTCACTTTCACTTTTCCCTTTCATGCATTGGAGAAGAAAATGGCAACTCACTCCAGTGTTCTTGCCTGGAGAATCCCAGGGATTGGGGAGCCTGGTGAGCTGCCGTCTATGGGGTCGCACAGAGTCAGACACGACTGAAGCGACTTAGCAGCAGCAGCTGCAGCATCCATTTTATATATTTACACATAACATAGTTTGATTAATACCCTAAAATGTATGTCCATTCCCCAGTTCTAAAAGCTTCACTGAGTGTACATTTTTAAATAGAAGTATTTCCCAGTTCATATCCCCAGGTCACATGTTCTTCTAAGACATAGCAAGCTGTATTAGCAAATTGAGGCCTAAGAGTTCTTCAGGATAAAGAGATAAGCTTCTTTTTATTCAGTGTTTCCTAAACTGCTTAAAATTTAAAACATATAAAATGTTACAGTTTATCAACATAATTAGTCTTCTAAATCACACATTTTAGGAAAGGCTCCAACAAAGGTCCTCCAGCAAGATTCTTTATCAGTCAGTCAGTCAGTTCAGTTGCTCAGTCGTGTCCTACTCTTTGCGACCCCATGAATCACAGCACGCCAGGCCTCCCTGTCCATCACCAACTCCCAGAGTTCACTCAAGCTCATGTCCATCGAGTCAGTGATGCCATCCAGCCATCTCATTCTCTGTCGTCCCCTTCTCCTCCTGTCCCCGATCCCTCCCAGCATCAGAGTCTTTCCAGTGAGTCAGCTCTTCACATGACGTGGCCAAAGTATTGCAGTTTCAACTTTAGCATCAGTCCTTCCAATGAACACCCAAGATTGATCTCCTTTAGAATGGACTGGTTGGATCTCCTTGCAGTCCAAGGGACTCTCAAGAGTCTTCTCCAGCACCACAGTTCAAAAGCATCAATTCTTCAGCGATCAGCTTACTTCACAGTCCAACTCTCACATCCATACATGACCACTGGAAAAACCATAGCCTTGACTAGACAGACCTTTGTTGGCAAAGTAATGTCTCTGATTTTTAATATGCTATCTAGGTTGGTCATAAGTTTCCTTCCAAGGAGTAAGCGTCTTTTAATTTCATGGCTGCAATCAGCATCTGCAGTGATTTTGGAGCCCAAAAAAATAAAGTCTGACACTGTTTCCCCATCTATTTCCCACGAAGTGATGGGACCAGATGCCATGATCTAGTTTTCTGAATTTTGAGCTTCAAGCCAACTTTTTCACTCTCCTCTTTCACTTTCATCTACTCTTAATCTAACTTTTCAGCTATTTTACCTAGTACTTTCAAGTCTATGTTCTACTTTACACGAGCATTCATTTCAGTCTTTCAGTCATGTCCAACTCTTTGTGACCCCATGGACTGCAGCACGCCATGCTTCCACATCCATCACCAACTCTTGGAGCTTACTCAAACTCATGTCCATCAAGTCGCTGATTCCATCCAACCATCTCATCCTCTGTTGTCCCCTTCTTCTCTGCCTTCAATCTTTCCCAGCATCAGGGTCTTTTCCAAGGAATCAGTTTATCACATCAGGTGGCCAAAGTATTGGAGTTTCAGCTTCAGCATTACTGGTTGGATCTCCTTGGAGTCCAAGGGATTCTCAAGGGTCTTCTCCAACACCACAGTTCAAAAGCATCAATTTTTCAGCACTCAGTTTCTTTATAGTCCAACTCTCATGTCCATATATGACTACTGGAGAAACCACAGCTTTGACTAATTGGACCTTTGTTGGCAAATTAATGTCTCTGCTTTTTAATATGCTGTCTAGGTTGGTCATAACTTTGCTTCTAAGGAGCAAGTGTCTTTTAATTTCATGGCTGCAGTCACCATCCACAGTGATTTTGAAGCCCCCTAATTTAAAGTCTCTCACTATTTCCATTGCTCCTCCATTTTCCATGAAGGGATGGGACCAGATGCCATGATCTTAGTTTTCTGAATGTTGAGTTTAAAGCAAACATTTTCACTCTCCTCTTTCACTTTGATCAAGAGGGTCTTTAGTTCTTCACTTTCTGCCATAAGGGTGGTGTCATCTGCATATCTGAGGTTATTGATATTTCTCCCGGCAATCTTGATTCCAGCTTGTGCTTCATCCAGGCCAGCATTTCACATGATACACTCTAGACGTAAGTTAAACAAGCAGGGTGCCTGACATACTCTTTTCCTGATTTGGGACCAGTCTGTTGTTCCATGTCCAGTTCTAACTGTTGCTTCTTGACCTGGATACAGATTTCTCAGGATGCAGGTCAGGTGGTCTGGTATTTTAATTCTTTTCAGCATTTTCCACAGTTTGTTATGATCCACACACTCAAAGGCTTTGGCATAGTCAATAAAGCAGAAATAGATATTTATGGTATTACCATAGAATAGGAAGATTGATATACTGATCCATTTTCTTCTATGTCAATCCTGCCACTCTATGGTAATACCATTCTATCTTTATAGTGAATACTTTTATTTTTGGTTATTATAATTTGTTTGCAGGTCTTTAGACATCACAGTAGTTTATTTCTCCATCTGCTAACACACATTGCTTGTGCTCTGATAGAAAAGAGATCCTCAGATATTGAATTTGGATCACTTATGAAGCTCAAATTTTTCTTTTTAAAGTCTTCTCTAACTGTTCCAGACTATAAATAACACTGCTTGCCTTGTCTTCCTCCTCCTCCTTACTATTATTATTATCATCTTAGCACTAACTAAAGAATCTCACCATAAGGATAACAGAATCAACCCTTAAAAAAATCTCAAGAGGAGATTTGTACTGAGCAGTGGCAGTTATGAGCTTATTCAAAAATCTCTCTTTGGAACTTCCCTGGTGGTTCAGTAAGTTGAGAGTTGGGAACTAGTGCCCTGACCATGGAACTAGATCCAAATAAGTTAGCAACAACCAGAACAAAAAATCCTAACATTCTACATATTGTATCACATAGAAATATTTTAATAATTCTGTCCTTCTATACATCCTTTCCTAGAATTTTTATCTACTGACTTACTTAAATATGTAAATATGACTTAGAGGACAGTAGAAATCAAACTTCAATTTTAGCTTAAAATAACCCAAGTTCCTGAAAAAGTTCTAATTCTGTATAAAATGTTACAGTTATGTTTCTTGAAGAACTTTACTTTTGCGCAAATTTTCAGTTTGCTCTAACTATCCTGAACCATATGAACCTGAGCCATGAGCAGTATGATGTAACAAATTTCTAAGTATTAAGGTATTCTCAAAGATTTAACTTTCAAAAGGTAGTAATCTAAAGTAATGTCTCTGGAATAACATCGGAAGCTTTGTTTATATAGAGATACAGAATAAGAAAACGGAAGAGAAATAGTCAGATACAGGTAATTCAATTAATAGTATCTTAGATTTGGTTACAACCTTAGTCTAATCACTTATCTCATCCTTGAATAAATTACTTAGATGATAGTCTTATACCTTGATATCTCTTGAGATATATTTATTATATGGTATAAGATAATTAGGTATATTCCTGATGACAGAGTAATTATGAAAAAGAACAATTAGTCAGCATGATTTATTGAGAAGCCAGAGATACATATAGTACATTTAGAAGTAGTTTAATCAAATATTTTATTTAATAAAAATTGGGGGACATGATGCTTAATATTTATTTTTGTAAAAATTTCACCTTATGTGAAACACTTTATTCTATACCTTCTTCCAAAGATATGAGTAGGAGCTTCAGAGGGAGCCAGTAAGAAAGCATTTTCCATGCAGTTGCCTCAGCTAAGGGATCTCTTTCCTTTTGTGAAGTGGCACAATGTCAATATGGTGCCCTTCACAAGACAAGATGAAACACCTATCTTTTCAATCTGATATAAACAACTTTGAGACAGCATTTTTAAATGGTATTTCATGCTGCTTTATATTCATTCTTTAATCACAAGTATAGATAACTTCTGATATTATCTGTTTATTAATATTTTAATTAATGCTCATGATGGTGGTACTTGTGCCTTTAGGATAATTAGAGCAAATGTTGAAAATTTGAACTAAATAAACAGGGCTTCTGGTAATAATCTTTTAATCAATTAAGTTTCTTTGGATTTAAATTTAGTCAGTTACTTTATAATTGGAAAGATTTTAAGAGACTCATGAAACATGTAAGCCTGCTTGAGGTCACCCTTGGGCTGAAAGAAGTGTTAAAAGAAAATTAATTTAAAAAGCTTTCTGCAAGGAAGCTAGTGGCATGTGAGAATGCACTCATAGATTTAATAACTGCTAAATGACAAACTTATGGAAGCTTAACATGGAAGAATCAGAGGCTCATTTTAAAACTGAAATATTTTGTTATGATTCTGAATTATTTTCATTGCTAGTTTCTGATATGAAATTAAAAGAATAATTTCAAACAAGGATTTAAAACACCCTGAGTATTTAAATACTTATCTTTATTCATTTTATAAGCAATAAATATTATATATGAAAATTTTTGTTTTATATTCTTACTGAATTTAATAATTTAGGAGATGGCGAAAGGCAACAGGTTTTGAGAGAATTAAGAGAATAGAATCAGCAGCAAAGTTTTGGAAATAGAATTGGAAGAAGCCTAAAGAAGGCAGGTGAGATCTCTGAATGAATAGAGCATGCTGAACTAATACAGTCCTGCTGGTAGATAGAATAAACTTCAAAAGGACCACATGTTACCAGAGTAATCACTATTAAAATTCAAATCTGAACATGTGTAAAACTCTTTTCAGGCTTCCTGCTACCTCACCATGAATTCTGTATTTGCAAGCTGGGTGTATAATCCTCTGCCAAGACTTCAGTCTCCTCCTGGACCACACTCATACCTTATCTTACGTGTCTTCTTGTCTTTGCCTTTCCTGATCTTCTCATGAACCATCTTACCTGCTTATCTCTCCTCATTACCCTTCCTTATCCTTTTTCAACTAAATTCAAGGATTATCCTTGTAGAAAACTGTTCCTCTACTATCCCTATTACAGGTGAATTGTGTCCTCCCCAAATTCATGTGCTGAAGTTCTAACAATTAGTGCCTCAGAATGTGAACCCTTTGAAAACAGAGGTGCTGCAGGATAGTTAAGATGAAGTCTGGTCATTGTAGGATAGGGCCCTACTCCAGTATGACTAGTATTTTTAGAAGAATTATGCATGTGAAGAAAGAGACACATACAGAGGGAAAATGTAGAGAGACATGAAGATGTCCATCTATAAGCCAAGGAGAGAGTCCTGGAACAGGTCTTCTCTCACAGTTCTCAGAAGGAACCTTTAGTACTCCTACTCTCCAGCATTATGAGACAATGAATTCCTGCTGGGTGGGCCACCTAATTTATTATCTTTGTTATAGCAGCCTTAGCAAACCAATAGAACCTCTTTCTTCAGCTTCCAAGCAAAAGGTAAGTATCTCTTCTTCAGCATCTATAAAACCCAGGATCGAATCTGGTAAAGATTTATTAAAATTGTTTCCTTGTGAATCTCTTGAGGTAGTATTAATTAGACCATGAACTCTCTCTTCTGTTTGTTCTCTTAGTCTAAATCAGATATGCAATGTGAAATTCTCTTTTGTACAGATGTCTTTTTAATTTTTATTTAATAAATGGTAAAAAGGACAATGCCAAAAACATTAATAGTTAAAATTTCACCAAGTGATATATATATATATATGACTGTATCACTTTGCTATACACCTGAAACAAACACAAAACTGTAAATAAAATATACTACAATATAAAATAAAAATAAGTAAAGCCCCTTGTACAGATTAATTAATAGAGGGAAAGAAGGAAATTTTATTTGGCTTTGGATTCACCAACTTGTTTGAAAAGTGAAAGCTGTTCCATCATGTCCAACTCTTTGCGACCCCATGAACTATATGGTCCATGGAATTCTCCAGGCCAGAATACTGGAGTGGGTAGCCTTCTAGATTCCCTTTTCCAGGGTATCTTCCCAACCCAGAAATTAAACCCAGGTCTCCTACTTTGTAGGCAGATTCTTTACCAGCTGAGCTACCAGGGGAGCCTTGAAGATTTAAAACTACAATTTCAGATGCAGGTAAAAAAGTATAAATTAGATATTCTGAAGAACAATATGTGAGATATTACAGAATGAATAAAATGAATAGGCAATCCCTTTCTTTCTCAGAAATAAACATCCTGGAAAATAAATGACTCTCAATGTCTTTAATCCAGCTTCCCAGGTGGTGCTAGTGGTAAAGAATCCATCTGCCAATGCAGGAGAAACAAGAGATGCAGATTGGATTCCTGGGTCAGGAAGATCACTTAGAGAAGAGAATGGCAACCCACTCCAGTATTCTTGCCTGTAAAATCCCATGGACAGAGGAGCATGACACGCTATACAGTCCATGGGGCTACAGAGTTGGACATGACTGAGCAAATGAGCAAACGTCATTAATCATCACACATGGGGAATACAATAAATTACTTGAATCTAACTGACTCAATGGGCATGTGTTTGGGTAAACTCCGGGAGTTGGTGATGGACAGGGAGGCCTGGCGTGCTGAGGTTCATGGGGTCACAAAGAGTCAGACACGACTGAGCGACTGAACTGAACTGAACAATTTAACCCAAAGAGTTAAAGATTTCAAAAGTGTCTTGAAAAATTGATATGATGATATGTGCAAATGATGGGTATATCTTGTTTAGAAGAAGCAGTTCTAAAAGAAAAAAAGAGACTGCTCTATGTCAGTAAGGACATCAAGTGGATAGTTGAAGCAAACTGAAGAACATCTGAGAGAAGATAAATATAGAAATTATATTACCTTAGAAAATATCCTATTAACCTTCAGATTATGTGAAATATATATGAATGATGCTTTTCTAATGAACATTATCACACTGGCACCAAGAGAAAAATAGGAGCGATGATAGAAAAGTTGTTGAGATATTTTGCACACATAATTCTGCTCAATCAAAATTCTTCTATTTAAAATTCTTTGTTATTTTCTTCAGAACATAAAATCAATGTCTATATCTCATAAAAAATTTGGAAAATATAGGAAAGTATAAAAGAAAAATAAAACTCACCATATTTCTATCATCCAGAAATAAAGTACTATTAACATGGTGGAGCATTTTCTATCACTCATTTAAGGTTGCAATTCTGAATACACACATACAGTTAAATACACATGCACACACATACAACATACATATATATTACCAAGATTAAATACATTGCTTTGTGTCATGCTTTTTCACTTAGCATTATACTATAAATTTTTTCTCATATCATAAAACATTCCTAAAAGTATACTTTTTGAAGACTATGAAATATTGTGGTGAGTAGGTCTACCAATTTATTTGACCAATCTTATCCTAGAAATTTATATAGTTTGCTATTTTCCAAAATTATAACTAATACCTTGATAAACAACCTCAAATATAAGTTCTTCTTCATTTACTAGGTGAAATGAATCTGTACACTTTTATTATTTTTTATAAATACTGCCTAATTGATGGCTGGATGGCATCACCGACTCTGTGGACATGAGTTTGAGTGAACTCCGGGAGTTGGTGATGGACAGGGAGGCCTGGCGTGCTGTGATTCATGGGGTCGCGGAGAGTCGGACACGACTGAGCGACTGAACTGAACTGAACTGAACTGAATTGCTCAATTATGTGTGTCAATTGAAACTGTCCAGAGTATTACACCTGGATATGCATTTTCTTGCAACATTGCCAGTAGATATCATCAGTTTATTCACAACCTTTGTCACTTTGAGAGAGAGTGTTTAATTTGAAGTGTTTCTCATCTCTTCCTTTATTTGTTCCTCTTTTGCCTATAAAATCAGTTTGCTGAATGTACTTGACTCAATAATTATTGTTCAACATACTCAGTTGTGTCCAACTCTTTTTGACTATATATATTGAAGCATGCAAGGCTTCCCTGTCCTTCACTATTTCCTGGAGTTAGCACAAACTAATGTCCATTGAGTCGTTGATACCATCCAACCATCACACCCTCTGTCGCCCCTTCTCCTCCTGCCTTCAATCTTTCCCAGGATAAGGGTCCTCAGTTCAGTGCAGTACAGTTGCTCAGTCATATCCAACTCTTTACAACTCGATGGACTGCAGCACGCCACACTTCCCTGTCCATCACCAACTCCTGGAGCTTACTCAAACTCATGTCCATCGAGACGTTGATTCCATCCAACCATCGCACCCTCTGTCATTCCCTTCTGCTCCCGCCTTCAATTTCTCCAAGCATCAGGGTCTTTTCCAATAAGTCAGTTCTTCTCATCAGGTGGCCAAAGTACTGGAGTTTCAGCTTCAGCATCAGTCCTTCCAAAGAATATTCAGGACTGATCTCCTTTAGGATGGACTGGTTGGATCTCCTTGGAGTCCAAGGGACCCTCAAGAGTCTTCTCCAACACCACAGTTCAAAAGCATCAATTCTTCGGTGCTCAGCTTTCTTTACAGTCCAACTCTCACATCCATATGTGACTATTGGAAAAACCATAACTGACTAGATGGACCTTTGTTGGCAAATTAACATCTCTGCTTTTTAATATGGTCTCTGGGTTGGTAGGAGCTTTTCTTCCAAGAAGCAAGCATTTTTTAATTTCATGGCTGTAGTCACCAGCTGCAGGAACTTTGGAGCCCCCCAAAAGAAAGTCTCTCACTGTTTCCATTGTTTCCCCATCTATTTGCCATGATGTGATGGGACCAGATGCCATGTTCTTTGTTTTCTGAATGTTGAGTTTCAAGCCAGCTTTTTCACTCTACTCTTTCACTTTCATCAAGAGGCTCTTTAGTTCTTCTTTGTTTTCTGCCATAAGGTTGTTCTCATCTGCATATCTGAGGTTATTGAAATTTCTCCTGGCAATCTTGATTCCAGCTTGTGCTTCATCCAGACCAGCATTTTGCATGATGTCGGACACGACTGAGCGACTGAACTGAACTGAACTGAACTCTGGATATAAGTTAAATAAGTAGGGTGACAGTATACAGCCTTGGCATATTCCTTTCCCGATTGGGAACCAGTCTGTTGTTCCATATCCAGTTCTAACTGTTGTTTCTTGACCTGCATACAGATTTCTCAGGAGGCAGGTCAGGTGGTCTGGTATTCCCATCTCTTTCAGAATTTTCCACAGTTTGTTGTGATCCACACAGTCAAAGGCTTTGGTAGAGCTAATGAAGCAGAAGTAGATGTTTTTCTGGAACCCTCTTGCTTTTTCGATGATCCAACGGATGTTGGCAATTTGATCTCTGGTTTCTCTGCCTTTTCTAAATCCAGCTTGAGCATCTAGAAGTTCATGGTTCACATACTATTGAAGCCTGGCTTGCAGAATTTTGAGCATTACTTTGCTGGCATGTGAGATAATTGCAACTGATCAGCAGTTTAAACATTCTTTTCATTGCCTTTCTTTGGGATTGGAATGAAAAGTGACTTTTTCCAGTCCTGTGGCCACTGCTGAGTTTTCCAAATTTGCTGGCATATTGAGTGCAGCACTTTAATAGCATCATCTGTAGGATATGAAATAGCTCAACTGGAATTACATCACCTGCACTAGCCTTGTTCATAGTGATGAAGGCCTAGTTGAGTGCATCCCAGGATGTCTGGCTCTAGGTGAGTGATCACACGATCATGGTTATCTTGGTTATGAAGATCTTTTTTGTATCATTCTTCTCAGTATTGTCGCCACCTCTTCTTAATATGTTCTGCTTCTGTTATGTCCATACAATTTCTGTCTTTATTGTGCCCATCTTTGCATGAAATTTTGCTTTGGAATCTCTAATTTTCTTGAAGAGATCTCTAAACTTTCCAATTCTATTGTTTTCCTCTATTTCTTTCAACTGATCATTGAGGACAGCTTTCTTATCTCTCCTTGCTATTCTTTGGAACTCTGTATTCAAGTGGGAATATCTTTCCTTTTCTTCTTTGCCCTTAGCTTCTCTTCTTTTCTCAGCTATTTGTAAGGCCTCCTTAGACAGCCATTTTGCCTTTTTGCTTTACTTTTTCTTGGGGATGGTCTTGATAACTGCCTCCTATACAATGTCATGAACCTCCTTCCATACTTCCATACTCTATCAGATCTAATCCCTTGAATCTGTTTGTCACTTCCACTGTATATTCATAAGGGATTTGATTTAGGTCATACCTGAATGGTCTAGTGGTTTTCCCCACTTTCTTCAATTTAAGTCTGAATTTGGCGGTAAGGAGTTCATGATCTGAGCTACTGTCAGCTCCCCATCTTGTTTTTATGGACTGTATATAGCATCTCCATCTTTGGCTGCAAAGAATATAATCAGTCTGATTTCGGTATTGACCATCTGGTGACGTCCATGTATAAAGTCTTCTCTTGTGTTGTTGGAAGAGGGTGTTTGCTATTACCAGTGTATTCTCTTGGCAAAACTCTGTTAATCTTTGCCCTGCTTCATTTTGTACTTCAAGGACAAACTTTCCTGTTACTTCAGGTATCCTTTGACTTCCTACTTTTTCATCCCAGTCCCCTACAATGAAAGGAACATCTTTTTGGGTGTTAGTTCTAGAAGTCTTGTAGGTCCTCATAGAGCTGTAACTTCTTCAGCATACTGGTTGGGGCATAAACTTGGATTACTGTGATATTGAATGGTTTGCCATTCAATATATTTAGTGGATACAATGGTCATGAGTTAAATTCACCCATTTCAGTCTATTTTAGTTCACTGATTCCTAAAATGCTGATGTTCACTCTTGCCATCTCCTGTCTGACCACTTCCAACTTGCCTTGATTCATGGACCTAACATTCCAGATTCGTACTCAATATTGCTCTTTACAGCACTGGACTTTACTTCCATCACCAGTCACATCCACAGCTGAGTGTTGTTTTTGCTTTGGCTCCGTCTTTTTATTCTTTCTGGGGTTATTTCTTCACTCTTCTCTAGTAGCATATTGGGCACCTACTGACCTAGGGAGTTCATCTTTCAGTGTCCTATCTTTTTACCTTTTCATACTGTTCATGGGGTTCTCAAGGCAAGAATACTGAAGTGGTTTGCCATTCCCTTTTCCAGTGGACCACGTTTTGTCAGAGCTCTCCACCATGACCTGTTTGTCTTCGGCGGCTGGCCCTACATGGCATGGCTCATAAAGTTTCATTGAGTTAGACAAGGCTGTGGTCCATGTGACCAGTTTGATTAGTTTTCTGGGATTGTGGTTTTCATTCTGATAAAGATAAGAGGCTTATAGAAGCTTCCTGATGGAAGAGACTGACTGAGGGGAAAATGGGTCTTGTTCTGATGGGCGGTGCCATGATCAGTAAATCTTTAATCCAATTTTCTGCCAATGGGCAGGGCTGTGTTCCTTCCCTGTTGTTTGACCTGAGGCCAAATTATGGAGGTAATGAAGATAATGGTGACCTCCTTGAAAAGGTCCCTTGCAGGTACTGCCACACGCAGTGCCCCAACCATGCAGCAGGTCACCACTAACCCACTCCTCTGCCAGAGACTCCTGGACACTCACAGGCAAGCCTGGGTTAGTGTCTTGTGGCGTTACTTCTCCTTTCTCCTGGGTCCTGGCGCATACAAAGTTTTGTTTGTGCCCTCTAAGAGTCTGTTTCCCCATTCCTGTGCAAATTGTGGCAGCTCTATGGTGGGGTTAAAAGTGACCTCCTCCAAGAAAGTGTATGCCATACCCAGGTCTGCTGCACCCAGAGCCCTTGCCCCCATGGCAAGCCACTGCAGACCCATAACTCCGCAGGAGACAATCAAACACTCAAAGGCAGGTTTGGCTCAGTCTCTGTGGGGCCTCCTGGTGCACACAAGGTTTTTTCTAAGCCCTTGGAGTGTCTCTGGAAGGCATGGGGTTTGATTCTAGGTCAGGGAACTAGCTCTTCATGTCAGGTGGCCAAAGTATATGAGCTTCAGCTTCAACATCAGTTTCCAATGAATATTCAGGGTTAATATTCCTTTAGGATTGACTGGTTTGATCTCCTTACTGTCCAAGGGACTTTCAAGAGTCTTCTCCAGTATTATAAAAAGAAAACACATTATTTTTTTTATCAGTCATTGCTTCTAAATATCATCTTTGGGAATACTTTTCTCTCCTCTTGAACAAAAACTTTTGTCAATCCCATACCTTTCTAAATTTTCAGTTCTAAGAGGAGTCTCATTTAGATAATTAGATTTTTTTCTTGGGTAAAGTTCTAATATAGTGTGTGAATAATCCAAATATTTTTGGACATTTTCTATTGGCCATGGTTTTTATGCAGATAGGTCCATTATAAGAGAACCAGGTAGTGATTGTAAAAAGAGTACATCTTGATATGTGAAAATTTAATAGAACTGAATCTTTCACTTGGTTGTGTGTTTACATGAATAAATGGGGAAAATATTTCTAAGATTTTGTTCTCCTTTGTCACTAATGGACTCTTTCAAATGGAAATGTCCCTTAATGGCTCTTCTGTTAACTGACCTTTAAATCTAAATATTCTAAGCCTTAGGTCAAGGATATTTATTTTTTCTTACTGACACAGGATGTCACAGACGAAATAATTTTTTTACTAATATAAATTTAATATTTTACTTTGCTTGCAAACCCAGTTAGAGCTCAGTCCAACTCTAATAATTATAGTGAGATTAACATATGAATGCTGTCAGAACAAATCTTCTTTCTAATTCACATTTTCTAGATGTACATACAACAAAACAAGGTACAGAAATGAACATCAATGGAGACAAAATGCACCTGGTTTCTCATTAAGTAGCAACAACTGTCTTCTTAGATTGGCTCTGAACCAAGGGCTAAATCTAATCTGAAAGAGAAAAGTAACATAATTTCATCATTCTCCTGGGCCATCAGTTCAGTTCAGTTCAGTCGCTCAGCTGTGTTCGACTCTTTGCAACCCCATGAATCACAGCACGCTAGGCCTCCCTGTCTATCACCAACTCCCAGAGCTCACCCAAACTCATGTCCATCGAGTCGGTGATGCCATCCAGCCATCTCATTCTCTGTCATCCCCGTCTCCTCCTACCCCCAATCCCTCCCATCATCAGAGTCTTTTCCAGTGAGTCAACTCTTCGCATGAGGTGGCCAAAGTATTGGAGTTTCAGCTTTAGCATCAGTCCTTCCAATGAACACCCAGGATTGATCTCCTCCAGAATGGACTGGTTGGATCTCCTTGCAGTCCAAGGGAGTCTTAAGAGTCTTCTCCAGCATCACAGTTCAAAAGCATCAATTCTTCGGTGATCAGTTTTCTTCACAGTCCAACTCTCACATCCATACATGACCACGGGAAAAACAATAGCCTTGACTAGACGGACCTTGGTTGGCAAAGTAATGTCTCTGCTTTTTAATATGCTATCTAGGTTGGTCATAACTTTTCTTCCAAGGAGTAAGCATCTTTTAATTTCCTGGCTGCAATCAGCATCTGCAGTGATTTTGGAGCCCAAAAAAATAAAGTCTGACACTGTTTCCACTGTTTCCCCATCTATTTCCCATGAAGTGATGGGACCAGATGCCATGATCTTCGTTTTCTGAATGTCTTCAAGTAGGCTTAGGTTTTAAAGATAGTAGAAAATAATTCATTAAAAGAGTTTATAAGCATTGTGCCAGTGTGTTTGTATGTGTGCATTGGGTTTGAGAGCAAGCTGTGTCAAAATAGGGGAAAAGATGAACACTTTGAGATAAGTTAGTATACTAAATAATTAATCTTTTTGGCTTTTTAGAATAGGCATTTCATTTACACTGCAAAATGCTTTGAGCCATAATAAGGGAATATATGAATACATATTTAAGATAATTAATTTTTTTCTTCCTGTCTCAGAGTTATCAGTACTGGTGGTCTGCTTTGCAAAGATTATATTAGATATAACTGGGTACAGTATAGAAACGAAATGGAATTTTACCATATTTTTAGGACATTTTCCACTTAGAGTACATATGTTCAATCATACAACCAAGGTATCAGAGTAAGAGACAAATATATTTTTTTTTTCCTTGTTAAAAGTTTATATTTCAGGTGAATCTCACAGATTGCTTTCCCCAGTGAATTTCTCCCCTGTACAGATTCTACTGTTGACCACTACTCTCTGCTACTACTGCTACGCTGCTACTATTTAGTCACCAAGTCATGTCTGACTCTTTGCAACCCCATGGACTGTTGCCGGCCAGGCTCCTCTGTCCATGGAATTTTCCAGACAAGAATTCTGGAGTGTGTTGCCATTTCCTTCTCCAGCGGATCTTCCTTATACAGGATCAAAACCACTTCTCTTCTGTCTCCTGAATTGGCAGGTGGATTCTTTACCCGTGTGTCACCTGGGAAGCCCCAATGTTTAACACATACTCTTATTAATTTTTTATCTTCCAAATCGGACCTTAATGTGCTGTCATCTTTCAGTTTATGGGCCAACACTCATCCAGTTTCTTAAGCTACACCTTTGGAACCATCCTTCATGCTACATTTTCAATATCACAGATAAGTCAGAACTTTCAAAGTCACCCTCCACCATTCCCCATAACTATTGCTGGAATGTTAGATCCTTTTGCCTTTACATCCTCTGACTTCTTAAATAATTTTCTAGTTGATTCCATATAGCCTACCCTGTAAATGCTGTCCTCTTATTCCACCTAACACACATTCACAATGCCTCTGCATACTGCCATGCTTTTGCAAATGTGTTTTTCTGACAGTAATGATCTTCACCCTTTTTTTAACTTAAAGAAATCTCAATCATTCATCCTGAAGATAGCTCACATGACTCTCCCTCTGCACATCTTTTCCAATTTCCTTAGCATGTAAGTTGCATTCCTTCTTTTGTCCTTAGAATACTTCCTAGCATTTATTCTGGTAAATTTGCCAAAGCTTATTCATGGATTATAATGACCCAACCTGCACATCCCTGACCGAGACAGACAATTTCAGAATTCTTTACTTTAAAAGTATCCATCCCTAGCCAGCTGAAGATTCAAATTTCTTTTTTAAATTTCAAAAGAAAATCAAAGCACTTTCATGCTTTACTGGACATTACATATGGGTGACATCTGAATGATGAATCATCTTCCTTATGAAATGGCTTCTATAGTCACATATATGTTCAAAATAACACCTTGGTAGGTTATAACAAATATAACCAGATGCTAACTCTGTTTTCTTTCAAAATAAAACACTTTTTTTTGTCCTTTAGTAAATTTAGGGCTCAGAAATGCCTCAAGTACAAAATAATATACATCAATTTTTAAAAAGCATTGGTAAGTTATAGATTATAATTATGTTCCTTAAACAATAAGAAAACTAGTAACAAAATTGAAAACACTTATATAATTGTATTTTCTCTCATAAAGATTTAAGATAACGGAGTTCTATCTATGGCATACCTCTGTGAAATAACAGTGACCCTATTTTCCTGCTTTAATCTAAAAATGACTGACCATGCCACTGCAGAATTTCATAAACATTATTAAATATATGGGTCTCATAACCCCAAGTTATTCACAACAACTGCTGTGATATCTCACAATAGTTATACTCATACACAGATACACACATACATACACATGCATAAACACTTTCTAATGCCATATAATTTGAAGACATTAAACATATTCAAAATAAAATATATAAGGTAATATAAAATTATTTTAGTTATAAAAAATATTTCCTTTAAAATTACTGTCTGGAAATATTTTCATTGGGACTATTTTGCCAGTTGTTTATATATGACTTATACAAAGTAGCATGGTTATATTAAGATATCAAGAAACCTGTATCATAGTCCTAATTCTGATACAAACCAATAAGTGTTTTAGACTATTTGATGCTTAGTTTTTCACAAGTAAATAATAATTTTAGACTGAAATAGTGCAGATCTTTACCAAGAGTAATACCTTATGATTTGATTAATTTAATATACTAAGCTCTGTTTAATCCAATTTAGAATATATGAGAATTTTAGGCAGTCTTTTTCTTCTGAGTTTTTGTGTTATATAATTTGCATATACACATACACAAATGTAGTTTTTAGATTTCTGCTCTTGTTTTTTAAAAATTATATTCAACTCTTCATCACGTTTTAAATTTTCACTTTCTGAATAAAGCATCGCTTTATGAATAATTTGTGTTGGCTTAAACAAATAAAATTTTATCTTTAAGTGTCCTGAGGGTTCTAAAGGGGGAAAAGATCAGATCAGATCTACATTTGTATCTTGCTCCCCAGTGAAGAATAATGGAAGGAAGACTGGGAAACCAATCAGGAGGTTCTTGAGGAAGTTGTGGCCAGCATGGAGGTAGAGATGTGAGAAGTAAACACAATAAAATATTTACTAAATAAATTATAGTTACAGTTGAAAAGACTGGTGATTATCTTATCATGGTTAGTAAATCTTCTGTAGCTTATTCCTTTGGAGGATGGTAGAATTTGGTTATTTCTTCCATCTCCCCACATGGATGTCTCTGGTCTCTATTTCTTTTTTTTTTTGGTTAATCATTGTCAGATGTCTGCTTCTCACCACTGGTTCTCATCTACACTGCATTTCGGTGATCTCTAATTCACTCCTGGTGTCTAGCATTTTTCTCTTGAGTGAGGTTCTCTTCAGCTTTCCTATTCTTTTCCTGCTCTTACTCATTCCCTCAGGCCTTGGGTTACATGTCACTTTTGCGGAATTTTCCTGATCTTCCTGGATTGAAGTATAAAGTTGTCAGATTTAAGAAACAAACAAAAATGAGGAAGCAAACAACAATAATAAAAAATGTGGATACCTAGTTAAATTTAAAATTTGGATAAGCAAGGAACAGTATAAGTATGTCCCATGCAATAAATGGGACATGTTTATACCAAAAATTATTTGAGATACAGATTTAACTGGGAATTCTATATTTAATCTGGCAAGATTAGATTGAGAGCTCTTATTAAATCCTGGTACATAGTTCAATCAGTGAATTCAGCACTTTTGCCTAATGTAACTTAATTGTTTAAATGCCTCTCTTCCTCATTAACCTGCAGAATAAGATCTAAGTCTGCCTTTCCTTATTGCAGTTCCTTTGGTGACCACTAGTGAGTGCTTGGCAAATCGTTGTTCAATTGCGACCCTATGGACTGTACCACGTCAGGCTCCTCTGTCCTCCACTATCTCCTGGAGTTTGCTCCAATTCATGTCCATTGAGTTGGTGATGCTATCTAACCATCTCATTCTCTGCAGCCCCCTTCTCTTTTTGCCTTCAATCTTTCCCAGTGTCAGGATCTTTTCCAGTGAGTTAGCTCTTTATATCACAAGGCCAAAGTATTGGAGCTTCAGCTTCAGCATCAGTACTTCCAAAGAATATTCAGGGTTGATTTCTTTTAGGATTAACTGGTTTGATCTCATTGCTGTCTAAGGGACTCAGAGTCTTCTCTAGCACTATTCAAAAGGATCAGTTCTTCAGGACAGCCTTTTATATGATCCAACTCTCACATCTGTATAAGACTACTAGAAAAACCATTGCTTTAACTATACAGACTTTCGTTGGCAAAGTGATGTCTCTGCTTTTTAATATGCTGTCTAGGTTTGTCATAGCTTTCTTTCCAAGGAACAAGTGTCTTTCAATTTCGTGGCTGCTGTTACCATCCACAGTGATTTTTGGAACCCAAGAAAATAAAATCTGTCACATGGTAGGTAATTAATAAAAATAGATCATGTGTAAATTTATTTATGGTTACTTCTACTAATCTATTCTGTTTGGGGGTTGGCAGTTGGTATGGGCAGAACCATGCTGCTGTTGCTACTAAGTCGCTTCAGTCGTGTCTGACTCTGTGCGACCCCACAGATGGCAGCCCACCCGGCTCTCCCATCCCTGGGATTTTCCAGGCAAGAATACTGGGGTGGGTTGCCATTTCCTTCTCCTATGCATGAAAATGAAAAGTGAAAGTGAAGTCACTCAGTCGTGTCCGCCTCCTAGCGACCCCATGGACTGCAGGCTACCAGGCTCCTCCATCCATGGGATTTTCCAGGCAAGAGTACTGGAGTGGGTTGCCATTGACCTCTCTGGGACAGAACCATAATTCCCTAAAATTCATAGGTTGAAGCCCTAACCTCAAATATGACTGTTTAGAGAGGGTCTTTTATAGAGATAATTAAGGTTAAACAAATCAAGAAGAGTAGGCTCCAATCCAAAGGACTGGTGTCTATTTAAGAAGATGAAGACATACTAGGGATATGCACACACAAAGAAAAGGCTTCTGTGAAGACATAACAAGAAATTAGCTGCCTTCAAGTCAAAAAGGGAAACCTCTGGAGAAGCCAGCTCTACCAGCACCTTGATCTTGGACTTCTAGCTTCCAGAATTGTCAGAAAATTAATTTCTATTGTTTAAGCCACCCAGTCTGTGATATTTTGTTATGTTAGCTCAAGCAGACTAATGCAGAAATCCTGGTGTATGTTGCTATCATTAATCAATACACACCTTCCTTTAAATTTAGAAAACTGACCAATCATACAATAGAGCCCATAAGCTCCCATCTCTTGCTTATTTTCCCCATTTGTTTTTTCTCTACCTTAGAGGATTTTTCTGATGTTCCTCTTAGCTGTGAATGATGGTAGTTATGAAAGCAGATTCTAACTAATAGATGACAAAGGCATTTTTTTTTTTAACTGTAAACTTTAAAGGTGAATTCAGTCTGACTAATGATAGTTCTTTGTTTTACACCAGCAGCCAGTTTCTCCTCTGGTGATTGGCATCTTTAAAATTCAGATCTATAGGCACCATTACACACAAATTAAGCTTCTTTTTGGCAAAGTATGACTTTATATCTTTAACAACTAATCCTTCAATAAATGAGATATAAATTATCTAGTATAGGTAACCAGTAAATTGCCCAGTTAACCAGTAAATAGCCTGCTTTTCCTTTGATGATAAAATGTAACATTCAAAGCAACTGGGAAAAAAAAAGGCCACAAAGGTCTATAGTCAGATCACCTAACTTTCTAAAAGTATGCTCCTAATCTTATTTTAATCTTGTGTTTTCTCATCTTGTATTCATTCTGAGACTGTCCAGTTTAAATATCCTGTAGCTGCTAAGCAGGCTTGATGGCAGAAAGATGGTCTCAAGCCATCCCGGAAGTATTGCTTCCAGGTGGATTGGAAGTATTCCTTCTCTTTGCTGGGTTTACAGTGGACCTGCTGAAAGCCCATGGCTGTATCACATTATGACTAACACTTTTAATTACTATGCCTACCCTTAGCTTAGCCTGCCTTTTGCTGGCTCCAGCAAGGCCAAGGAAAACTATATAACATGATACTTCCTAGCTAGTACCTAGACTTCCCTAGTGGCTGAAATGGTAAAAAATCTGCCTACAATGCGGGAGACCTGGGTTTGATCCCTGTGTTGGGAAGATCCCCTAGAGGAGGGCATGGCAACCCATTCCAGTATTCTTGTCTGGAGAATTCCATGGACAGAGGAGGAGCCTGGTGGGCTATAGTCCATGGGAGGACAGAGTCGGACATGACTGAGCAACTAAGCACATAGCACAGCTAGTGTCTATCCCACCACTTTTTCTTTTCTAAGTCAGAAAGGAATAGATGGAAAAAGAAATTTGGTTTTCTTTCCCTATGGCCTTTATATATAAGCTCAACCTAATCTTAACATTTCCCAATGACATCATTTCACCTCTGTTACCACAGTGACCAGCTATTGCTCTTTTGCTTTTAGTCAGGTCTCTCAAACTCTCTTTATTGTTCAATACAGGAATTTGCATTATACCCAGTAACTTAAAAACTGCTCTTTGGGGTATAATTATAGTCTGTTTTTTCTCTCTAAGGAATTTCTCACTTGGCCATCTTTTTCCAGGTCCTGTTTGTTTCCAAGCTATTAAAAGTCCTCCAAGAACTTCCTCCTGCATATCTACTTTTTACTGACTCTCCAGGGTTCACTTAAGTTTTTTTCTTCTCAAGATGCCAAGAAAGAGTCAGATTTGTAATTCCTGATAGTTTATTAAGTAAAGCAATTTAGCTCTTTCTGTGTCTTATTTTTCTCACCTAAACTTCCCCTGAGGGGCTTTGCCTTTTACAACTAACAGACCCATCAGTGTGTTGTTTCAGAAAAAAAAAAAAAAAGCCTTTTTTCTTTCTCTCTCAAAGGGGTACTATTCAATATTTCTAAGCATGCTCAAAAAGCAGCATACTGATAAACACTATATATAATAAGAAAAACACATAAAGGCAATTTTTAAAAGGTAGGCTTTTGTTTTAAAGAGTTCCATATTTCAATTTTATAAGATACTCAATGAACTGACAATAGAGAAAAATATGTAAAAACTGGCAGAAAAAAAAGTTTTTAGAAAGGTTTATATCATTCATTCAGTTCAGTTCATTTCAGTTCAGTTGCTCAGTCGCGTCCGACTAGAGCCTATGAAATACTCAATTATGGATTAGTATCAACTCTGGGACAGGTGAAGCAGAATGATGAGGGGGTAAGACCAGGACTTATGAAATCAGATGATCAACCACATTCAGATTTCAGCTCTACTCATTACTAGGGCTATCATTTCAGTTACCTTCCCAATAAAAGAGGAATATTCCATTCTAAATAGGACTCAGTGACATAATCAAGGCAAAACTTCTTATTAGGTCTCAGTACATCTTTTTTCTTCTATGATCTCTATGAGACAAGTAATTCAGCTCTCACTTGGCACCCAAAATAGTTTTCAGTAAACCAGAGATCAATTTGCCAACATTGCTTGTATTATGGAGAAAGCAAGGGAGTTCTAGAAAAACATCTACCTTTGCTTCATTGACTATGCTAAAGCCTTTTAACCTGTACAGGTCACAACAAACTGTGGAAAATTCTTAAAGAGATGGAAGTACCAGACCACCTTACCTGTCTCCTGAGAAACCTGTATGTAGATCAAGAAGCAGCCGCTAGAAATAGACATGGAACAACCGACTAGTTCAAAATGGGAGAGGAGTATGTCAAGCCAATATATTGGCATCCTGCTTATTTAACTTTTACACAAAATGCCAGGCTGAATGAAGCACGGCTGGAATCAAGATTGCTAGAAATATCAGCAACCTCAAATATGCACATGATACCACTCTAATGGCAGAAAGCGAAGAACTAAAGAGCCTCTTGATGAGGGTGAAAGAGGAAAGTGAAAATGCTGGTTTGAAACTCAACATTATAAAAACTAAGATCATGGCATCTGGTCCCACCACTTCATGGAAAATAGAAGGGGAAAATGTGGAAGCAGTGAGATATTTTATTTTATTGGGCTGCAAAACACTGGGGACAGTGACTGCAGCCATGAAATGAAAAGACACTTGCTCCTTAGAAGGAAAACTATGACAAACCTAGACAGCATATTAAAAAGCAGAGACATTACTTTGTCAGCAAAGGTCTGTATAGTCAAAGTTATAGTTTTTCCAATAGTCACATACAGATGTGAGAAATGGCCCATACCAAAGGCTAAGCACCAAGAATTGATGCTTTCAAATTGTGGTGCTGGAATAGACTCTTTAGAGTCCCTTGGACTGCAAGAAGATCAAACCAGTCAATCCTAAAGAAAATCAATCCTGAATATTCATTGGAAGGACTGATGGTGAAGCTGAAACCCCGATACTTTGGCCACCTGATGTGAAGAGCCAACTCGTTGGAAATGACAATGATGCTGGGAAAGATTGAAGGCGAAAAGAGAAGGGGGACATAGAGGATGAGATGGTTCGATAGCATCACCAACTCAATGGACATGAATCGGAGCAAACTGCAGGTGGAGGACAGGGAAGTCTGTTGTGCTACAGTCCATGGGGTTGCAAAGAGTCGGACACAACTTAGCAACTGAACAATAACCACCAAAACAGCCCAGACAGGATAAGTTTTCCCTCTGGAATAAAATAAGGCGGTTTCTGCTCCAATCAGATTCCCCTGTTGGACAATTGCAATGTGAGCCCACAATCAAATTTCCTGACTTGATACTGTGAAATAAATTCAACAAAGTCCTTTCTTCCTCTTTCCTCTTGTCACAAAAAAAGAAGAAGAGTATCCCTAGTATAATATTAATATTTATTAAAAGACTCAGCTCCTTGGTCTTTGATCCAAAATTCAAGTATAAGACCAGTAAGTTTAAGGATATCAGGGCTGATCAAAGGGGAGACACAAGCACTGGACAGCAGTATTTCACAGCAAGATTTGTTGGTGGCCCTTGGCCAAGCTTCCAAGAGAGCTCTGGGAAGTGCTTCACAGTGGAAAAGCTTCCTTACAGTATAGTATGGGTCTATTCAGAAAACTAAGATCATGGATCTGGCCCCATCACTTCATGGGAAATAGATGGGGAAACAGTGGAAGCAGTGTCAGACTTTATTTTGGGGGGCTCCAAAATCACTGCAGATGGTGATTGCAGCCAGGAAATTAAAAGACGCTTACTCCTTGGAAGCAAAGTTATAACCAACCAAGATAGCATATTAAAAAGCAGAGGCATTACTTTGCCAACCAAGGTCCATCTAGTCAAGGCTATGGTTTTTCCAGTGGTCATGTATGGATGTGAGAGTTGGACTGTGAAGAAAGCTGATCACCGAAGAATTGATGCTTTTGAACTGTGGTGCTGGAGAGGACTCTTGAGAGTCCTGTGGACTACAAAGAGATCCAACCAGTCCATCCTAAAGGAGAGCAGTCCCGGGTGTTCATTGGAAGGACTGATGCTGAGGCTGAAACTCCAATACTTTGGCTACCTCATGCGAAGAATTGACTCCTTGGAAAAGACCCTGATGCTGGGAGGGATTGGGGGCAGGAGGAGAAGGGGACGATAGAGGATGAGATGGCTGGATGGCATCACCGACTCGATGGACATGAGTTTGGGAGAACTCCAGGAGTTGGCGATGT
Source organism: Moschus berezovskii (assembly GCF_049115385.1). Lineage (NCBI taxonomy): Eukaryota > Metazoa > Chordata > Mammalia > Artiodactyla > Moschidae > Moschus > Moschus berezovskii. Next base: position 46,133,110 of record NC_142463.1, on the reverse strand, counting down.
ACAGGGAGGCCTGGCGTGCTGCAATTCATGGGGTCGCAAAGAGTTGGACACAACTTAGCGACTGAACTGAACTGATACCTTCCAGAAAAGGACTAGGACAAGGGAAAGGAATTGGAGACGGGGTTTATATGCCCAGGTAATGATGTCCATCAGCAATAAGATGGGGAATCTTTGAATTGGAAGGCTGCTAAGGGTAACAGCCTCTTTAGTAGCCATAGGGTTTGTCTTATCCATGGGTACCATCTATTGGGTGCAGTTTTGTGGGGCATGCAAAGTAGGCAGGGTTCAAATGACTAAAATTAAGCTTTGGCAATGAATTAGACATGAAAGAATTTGAGTTTGGCTTTGATAGTTTTGAGCTAACAGTCTTAGCCTGCAGTGAAGACAAACTCTAGGGGCCAATACACAGAGGTCATACTTGCAGAACCTTGATTTACAATTTTATTTTCTCTGATCATTTCAAGGGCTGATAAATATCAAAGGTAATGTAAAGATAATAATTGTGAGAATAATAATCATGATGGCTACATTAATTAGATGACAGCCTACTCTGAATCTCATAACCAGGAGAAAAAGCTGGTAGTTTTATTCCCTTTATACAGGTGAGAAGACTACAACCCAAATTAGTGAATGCATTGAGATTCAATCACAGGGCAGTTTACAAAAACTGTATTTATCCTCTATACAAACTCCCTTCTTATCATGAGAATGTACCTTTCTATTAAAATAAACCCAAATTTTCTGCAACTTTCAAGATATAATATTTCATCTTTCAGAAGATGTTCTGTTTTTTGAAAGAGAATCATAACATATTCACAAACACTAATGAGGTATTTTTTTTTATTGGAGGCTAATTATTTTACAATATTATATTGGTTGGTTTTGCCATACATTGACATGAATCCGCCCCGGGTGTACATGAGTTCCCCCTCCCGAATCCCCCCCTCCCACCTCCCTCCTCCCCTTATCCTCCCTCTGGGTCATCCCCGCATACCAGCATCCTGTAACATGCATCGACCCTGAACTGGTGATTCGTTTCACATATGATAATATACATGTTTCAATGCCATTCTCCCAAACCAACCCACCCTTACCCTCTCCCACAGAGTCCCAAAGACTGTTTCACACATCTGTGTCTCTTTTGCTGTCTCCTATACAGGGTTATCATTTGCATCTTTCTAAATTCCATATATATGTGTTAGTATATTGTATTGGTGTTTTTCTTTCTGGCTTACTTCACTCTGTATAATAGGCTTTAGTTTCATCCACCTCAATGAGGTATTTTTGAAAATCAGTTTTTGATGGTCTAAAATGTTTCATTGTCATTCAAATACTATTGGATTATTTTAAAATATGAAGAAAATATTCAGCAATTTTTATTTCTGTAAAAAGCTAAAAATAGAAAATTAGAATTATAAATAAAGTTGTTTGTTTTTTTCTCAAAGAGGTGAAGATACAGCAAAGTGACTTGGCAAGTGTTTGCATACTAAACACTGTAGCATTGTTAAATAAATTAATAATTGTCTATTCTTAGTGAATCAGTTAAAATGGTAATTAAATCTTATTCCTATAAAGATAGGAATTCCTATAAAAAGCAAGCTATATAACACTGTTTCTGTAATGCTTAGTCACACGAATTCTAAATGTCATTTTGGATATAGAAAATTGTGAAATAATTTTACCACATATCATGGAGACTTAGAGAAAAGCAGCATTATTTCAAAATAATGGAATAATGTTAATGTTACTAAATATATTCACTTTCCCAAGCACTAAATTCTGAGCAACTTTTATCAGCAAAATGAACTAGATTTACAAAAAAATTTCCACCGCTTTCACTGAATTTAACAAAAATATTTGAATTAAAAACAAATTTGTGAGTCTACAATGCTGTGAGAGAGAGATCAAGAAAGGAACTTCTTGAAAGAATATTAAAATAGTATAGAAAAATGACAGAATGTCATTTGGCATTTGCTAATGGCAATTCTAGATGTCCAAGCTGGGTTTCAGTTCAGTTCAGTTCAGTTCAGTCGCTCAGTCATGTCCAACTCTTTGCGACCCCATGAATTACAGCACGCCAGGCCTCCCAGTCCATCACCAACTCCCGGAGTGCACTCAAACTCATGTCCATCGAGTCGGTGATGCCATCCAGCCATCTCATTCTCTGTTGTCCCCGTCTCCTCCAGCCCCCAATCCTTCCCAGCATCAGAGTCTTTTCCAGTGAGTCAACTTGATGCATGAGGTGGCCAAAGTATTGGAGTTTCAGTTTTAGCATCAGTCCTTCCAATGAACACCCAGGATTGATCTCCTTTAGAATGGACTGGTCGGATATCCATGCAATCCAAGGGACTCTCAAGAGTCTTCTCCAGCACCACAGTTCAAAAGCATCAATTCTTTGGGGATCAGCTTTCTTCACAGTCCAACTCTCAAGGAGGAATCAGAGATCAAATTTCCAGCATTCGCTGGATCATAGAGAAAGTTAGGGAATTCCAGAAAAGCATCTACCTCTGTTTCACCAACTATGCCAAAGCCTTTGACTATGTGGATCATAATAAACTGTGGAAAGCTCTTAAAGAGATGGGAATACCAGACCATCTTATCTGTCTCTTGAGAAACCTGTATATGAGTCAAGAAGCAACAGTTACAACCCTGTATGGAACAGCTGATTGGTTCAAGAGAAAAGAGTATAACAGGGCTGTCTGCTGTCACCCTGTTTGTTTAACCTACATCCTGAGCACATCATGAAAAATGCCGGGCTCGATGAGTTACAAGTTGGAATTAAGATAGGTGGGAGAGACATCAACAACCTCAGATATGTACATGATATCACTCTAATGGCAGATTGCAAAGAGGAACTAAAGATCCTCTTGATGAGGGTTAAGGAGCAGAGTGAAAGAGCTGGCTTAAAATTAATATTAAATAACCTAAGATCATGGCATCCAGCCCCATTACTTTATGGCAAATAGAAGGGGAAAAGGTGGAAGCAGTGACAAATTTCCTCTTCTCGGGCTCTAAAATTACTGCAGATGGTGACCGCATCCATGAAATCAGAAGACGTTTGCTTTTTGGCAAGAGAGCTATGACAAACCTAAGCAGTGTGTTGAAAAGCAGAGACATTACTCTACAGACAAAGGTCCATGTAGTCAAGGCTATGGTCTTCCCAGTGGTCATGTTCGGTCATGAGAGCTGAATGGAAAAGAAGGTGGGGCGCTGAAGAATTGATGCCTTCCAACTGTGGGGCCAGAGAAAAGTCCTGAGAGTCCCTTGGACAACAAGGAGATCAAACCAGTCAATCTTAAGGGAAATAAGCCCTAAATATTCATTGGAAGGACTGATGCTGAAGCTGATACTCCAGTATTTTGGTCATCTGATATGAACAGCTGACTCATTGGAAAAGTCCCTGATGCTGGGATAGACTGAGGACAGAAGAAGAGGGTGTCAGAGGATAAGATGGCTGGACGGCATCACCAATGCAATGGACATGAACTTGGGCAAACTTCAGGAGATGTTGAGGGATGAGGGGCCTGGTGTGCTGCAGTCCATGGGGTCGCAAAGAGTCAGACAGAACTGAGTGACTGAACAACAATGGCAATTTAGTAAGGCTTTCCAACCTTAAAAATTTACCCAGAATTGTTTATAAAAGCAAAGAAAATTAAAAATAACTTAAAATATAGTCACAAAGGATTGGTTAAAAAAATATAGAATGTACTCATAGTAGAATACTATGCAACCTTTAAAAATGATGTAGATGAATAATGTTCATTCACGTTGGTTATATTATCTTACTCTGGTTCATATACCTCTCATTCATTCAGAGATAATATTAATGTAAAATCCACATAATTACTATTTTAAATTAAAAATTGATTATATTTAATGAGAAAATCTTTGCCATATATTGATAAGAGCCAAAAAGCTTAACAAGTCACCTTTTTGGAACTATACGTGAGCTTTTGTGTGTGCTTGTGTATTAAATGTGTTCAGAATCTAAACATGGGTTATCTCTGATGGTTTATGATTATTTCCAATTTTCTTTGTTTTGACTATATGTATTGTCTAGTTTTTCTATAGTCACTCTATTTTACTCCAATAATCAGGTAAAATATTAATATAAAGCAAAATAAAATTAAGCAGGATCTTAGATTCTTGATAAATATATGTGATACTCTTAATCTGATGCTTATGCTATTTTGTGCGATGCTCTAAATTTTGTGAATTTCCTACTTACAAATAAGAGTACCACATCATCAACTCAAACTCTTGTTTATGATCACCTGAAGACTGCAACAGGAGACAGTATGCCTAATAGAGCTGCTTATGGTAGCTAGTGCAATTACAATGATAAGAAAACCTGATGGATGATTTCCAAGATGGAAAATTTCTGCTTGTATAGATGCATAACTTGATATAATTAAATGTCTTTGGAAAAAATGTACAGTTTTAGCAAAGACACTATTCCTCTGCATAAAACAGATTCTGTGTTGAGAAATTAGTGAAAGAAATGTTTAGTGCTAGTAAAAAAATGCTTTGATAGCTTAAAGAAGTGAAAAGTTGAGAATGACATATAACTATCAAAATTCAGAAGTGGGCAAAATTTGATGTGGGAGGTCCCAGTTTGCAGCAAATTTTCCACTATTATTCAGAAATAAAACTGAAAATAAATTGGGAGTCACTTGAACCTCAGAGAGATGTCAGGTAGTTCAGTTAATGCAAATAAGGAAACCTAAGCAGAAAATAACAAATAATCAAATCATGTTATTATCCTTGTTTTCTGGATAACTTAAACAAAATTACTTCACTGACTTAATTTTCACACTCTCTTCTCTGTCCCTTGGTGAATAATGTGCCCTCTCATAGAATCTGAAGAAAGTCATGTTCACAGAAAAGTGGAACAAGGACCAATTATAAGCTTAATTGCATGTCTAACAGGGAACATCAAGTATCATCAAAAACCTTGCCAGAATTCCACTACAGGGCTTTGGGTTAAGAGTCAGGAGACCTGAATGCTAGTCCCAGTTCTGCAATTAAGTAGCCACATGAGGTGAATCAAATCACCATTTTTTTTTCCTCCCCTAAAGTGTTCTCATCTATAAGCAGAGTGTACTGGGACCCATTTCTATGATTTTCTAACTTTACCTTGTCTTAAACAGATAAAAAAATACACATTCCATGTATTTTTTCTTTAATTATGTTTTCTACCAAAACCCATCTAGATCTCTTCCTATCCTGGAATCTCCCCTGGAAATGAGATATACTTTTTACCTCTATCCAGTACAGAGCCTCTGGATCAATTTTGGAGCTGCTGATGAACTACTGTTTCAGGAATGTATGGAGGCCCTATTAATTATTAAATACTTTATGTCTAAGGTGATTAACTACAAAAGGAGTAAAAAAGTGATTTACTACAAGAGTGTACTTTGGAAAAAGTATATGTTCAAAGGAGCATGTAGGTTACAATCCAGCCTGCATTCACATCTAATTTTTTTAGTTCAAGAAAATTAAGTATTTTTGTTTATAAAAAGGAGACAGGGTCAAGTCTTCATTCATTTTGTCAAAATTTAGGGTCAAAGTATTGCAAATGTATATCAAGTACAAGTGAGCATTGCAGAAAATTCTCTAGCTCTTCTTCAATCAAGAGGTGCCATAATTACATTTACTGACTTGGATTTTTCTCCAGATTTTTGTCCCTGTTTGTCAATATGAAATATTTTTATTTCATTCCCTCACAACAGAATGTTAACACATAGAACATTAAAATAATTGCTATTTTGCAGTTTCTAAATTTGAACAAGATATTTAGTTTATTTCTAAACTTTAAGGTGTCATTTTTCATTGAATAAGACTTTGAATTTCTCATTGATTGCCTATTTTAGTCATAATGGTGTGTATCTTCCTTTGGACAATTAGCTACATATGCTTCCTTTCATTAGATTGTACAACGCTATCCAATTTTCCAAAACTATAAGAAGCCTTAAAAATTTTTATCTGCAATAATGTAAAATGTTTCCTTCATTTAAAAAATACCTGATTTTTTCTTGAAGTTATGTTTCAGATCTTTATCTTTAAAATTAGCTGATTGGCAATGCCAAAGAATGTTCAAACTACTGCACAATTGCACTCATCTCACATGCTAGTAAAGTAATGCTCAGAATTCTCCAAGCCAGGCTTCAGCAGAACGTGAACCGTGAACTTCCAGATGCTCAAGTTAGATTTAGAAAAGGCAGAGGAATCAGAGATCAAATTGCCAACATCTGATGGATCATAGAAAATGCAAGAGAGTTCCAGAAAAACATCTATCTCTGCCTCAGCTTTATCAACTCTGCCAAAGTCTGTGACTGTGTGGATCACAACAAGCTGTGGAAAATTCTGGAAGAGATGGGAATACCAGACCACCTGACCTGCCTTCTGAGAAATCTGTATGCAGGTCAAGAAACAACAGTTAGAACTGGACATGGAACAACAGACTGGTTGCAAATCGGGAAAGGAGTACATCACAGCTGTATATTGTCACCCTGCTTATTTAACTTATATGCAGAGTACATCATGTGAAATGTTGGTCTGGATGAAGCATAAGCTGGAATCAAGATTGCCAGGAGAAATATCAATAACCTCAGATACTCAGATGACACCACCCTTATTGCAGAAAGTGAAGAAGAACTAAAGAGCCTCTTGATGAAAGTGAAAGAGGAGAGTGAAAAAGTTGGCTTAAAGCTCAACATTCAGAAAACTAAGACCATGGCATTTGGTCCCATCACTTCATGGCAAATAGATGGGGAAACAATGGAAACCATGAGAGACTTTATTTTTTTGGGCTCCAAAATCACTGCAGATGGTGACTGCAGCCAAGAAATTAAAAGATGCTTGCTCCTTGGAAGAAAAGTTATGACCAACCTAGACAGCATATTAAAAAGCAGAGACATTAATTTGCCAACAAAGGTCTGTCTAGTCAAGGCTATGGTTTTTCCAGGAGTCATGTATGGATGTGAGATTTGGACTATAAAGAAAGCTGAGCACTGAAGAATTGATGCTTTTGAACTGTGGTGTTGGAGAAGACTCTTGAGAGTCCCTTGGACTGCAAGGAGATTCAACCAGTCCATCCTAAAGGAAATCAGTCCTGAAAATTCATTGGAAGGACTGATGCTGAAGCTGAAACCAATACTTTGGCCACCTGATGAGAAGAACTGACTCATTGGAAAAGACCCTGATGCTGGGAAAGATTGAAGGTAAGAGGAGAAGCGGACATCAGAGGATGAGATGGTTGGATGGCATCACCAATGTGATGGACATGAGTTTGTGTAGGCTCCGGGAGTTGGACAGTTGCCCAATAGTTAGTCTATCAGCATACCCTTTGACCATTTGCTCCTTTCTCTTAGACATAGCTGCAAAACTGTTAGGCAAAGTTCACTTCTTTCAGTTACCAATTGGTAATAACATTAATGGGAAATCAGTTTCCTTGCTTGCAAATAAAAATTGTGTTTTTTTTCCCTAGTTGAAAAAGTTGATCTGCTTTCTTAAAATGAAAGAAAATGTAATTAATTTTCATATTTCCTTGGTTAATGATCATGGAAAGAGCTGGAATCTGGAATTCTGTGTTCCCTTTCTGATTCTTTTACACTCCACAAGGGCATATATTTTCATGTGGCAATAACTAACCAATCTGTCCTGTTCACAAGGAGAGCTCTGCACAGTAGGTGAAGCCAACGAACTGCACGATGGCTTTATCCTTCTTTCCCTTGCTGCATATTTTATGGCTTTTAATGTAGCTTCATTCCTTGTTAAATTCATTCTCCAGGCAATTTGACAGATGGGACTGATTTTTTTTTTTTGGTGTTTATGTGGTATTTTCAAAGCAAGAACAAATCTGCCTTTTTCAGACAGTCTCCAGTTATAACTCCATAAGGCTGTACATAATTCTGAATTTTTTTTGCGGGGGGGTGTTGGTTATATGGGGATTTAGTATATTAGAATTTCAACCAGTTTCCTAAAGAACTCTGTCAATATATCTTAGACATTAAACTATTCGACTGATAATTTAAAAAGAGAAATAAAAATAGTCTTCTATTTTATGTGACTAAGCGCGCGCACACACACACACACACACATTCTGTAAAAAGTAATAAAACTTCCAGTAAATACACATCTCAGGTGACTGCTATAGACAGCTGATGTTGCATTAAGTACCTACAGAGTGATAAAAGTGGTTGGCATGATGATATAAGTGTGGATCAACTCAAAGCCCTCCTGGGAAGTATTTTTACACTATCCTCACACTCAATGCTGTCATAAATTAATAATCACAAAGATGATGAAAGGCTATATTTAACTTTTTTCTTTATTCATGAGCATGTGACAATGGCAAGATTTCTTCTTTGTAATTGTACAGATGTTTACTTAGTGTCTTCTAAGGAAATGGAAAGCCCCACATGAAATATTTAAGACTAGACTGTTCAATGCAGTCAGAGCCTTACAGTGATACACCTTGTCTTGGTTTGTAATTTCTGAATTCCTTAACTTAGACCAACCATGGAAAGCCTCTTTTCTATTGGCAATTGATTTAGGAAAAGCAACTCTGTAAAATATGGTTATTTTTCACATAATACACGCTAATGGCAATGGCCATGGAAATCCACTTAGGTTCACAGCTGCATCTATGGTACAAGATAAGCTAAGAGTAACAATTAATGAAGAAGAGTGAAGGAACAGAGAGCTACTTAATTGGAGGCTGTGTAAGTAGATGAAGAATCTACTTAAGAAGAAAATCTGGCAGGAAAGGAGTAAGCTGGCAAGAAGATGGTGGGGAGAAATTTGGAAGACAAGATTATTGGTTGCAATATCTCTTACCTCAGAGTACTGAAAATGACAGCCTGCCCTTCCCAGTCATTGACTCCACTCTCTCCTGGGATGCTGTGAAGTGCTGCCAAACCGAGATCTCCTGTAGGCTAGAACTATTCATTCTTCTAGCTGCTAGAAGTTTGCCTACTAATGGCTCACAGGTGCATCTTTCTCTGGGCACTGTCTTTTTCTGAAGGCAATTACATCCCTTAGTTACACTCCTCCAAAGACTGGTTGATACTTGTTTAAAAGCTTCACTTTGGCATAATTCTGAAGGGGTTCCCCAGTTCCAGTGCTCTCTGTAGGGTCTATTAGGCCTCCTTTGTAATGTCATCAATAGTTTAATTTCTCTCTCTATCCAGAATTCTCAAATAATCTTTATCTTGGAGCTTGTTTCCAAGGGGCTCAATTGAAGACATATTCAGTTCTTTACCCTATACTATGGAATTCTTCCACAGTTACCTTACAGTATCTTAACCATCAAATTCCATAAACCTTTAGGTTTCTTTGCAGCTTTTATTTAACTCTGTTGACTACTTTTTCCCCTTCAGTTCAGTTCAGTTCAGCCGCTCAGTCGTGTCCGACTATTTGCGACCACATGAATCACAGCACGCCAGGTCTCCCTATCCAGCACCAACTCCCGGAGTCTAATAAAACTCATGTCCATTGAGTCGGTGATGCCATCCAGCCATCTCATCCTCTGTCATCCCTTTCTCCTGCTGCCCCCTATCCCTCCCAGCATCAGGGTCTTTTCCAATGAGTCAACACTTAGCATGCAGTGTCCAAAGTATTGGAGTTTCAACTTTAGCATCAGTCCTTCCAATGAACACCTAGGACCGATCTCCTTTAGGATGGACTGGTTGGACCTCCTTGCAGTCCAAGGGACTCTCAAGAGTCTTCTCCAGCACCACAGCTCAAAATCATCAATTCTTCGGCTCTCAGCTTTCTTCACAGTCCAACTCCCACATCCATACATGACCACTGGAAAAACCATAGCTTTGACTAGACGGACCCTGGTTGGCAAAGTAATGTCTCTGCTTTTTAATATGCTATCTAGGTTGGTCATAACATTCCTTTCAAGGAGTAAGCGTCTTTTAATTTCATGGCTACAGTCACCATCTGCAGTGATTTTTGAGCCCACCCCCAAAAAAGTCTGACACTGTTTCCACTGTTTCTCCATCTATTTTCCATGAAGTGATGGGACCAGATGCCATGAATTTAGTTTTCTGAATGTTAAGCTTTAAGCCAACTTGTTCACTCTCCTCTTTCACTTTCATCAAGAGGCTTTTTAGTTCCTCTTCACTTTCTTCTATAAGGGTGATGTCATCTGCATATCTGAGGTTATTGATATTTCTCCCGGCAATCTTGATTCCAGCTTGTGCTTCCTCCAGCCCAGGGTTTCTCATGATATACTCTGCATATATGTTAAATAAGCAGGGTGACAATATACAGCCTTGACGTACTCCTTTTCCTATTTGGAACCAGTCTGTTGTTCCATGTCCAGTTCTAACTGTTGTTTCCTGACCTGTATACAGGTTTCTCAAGAGGCAGGTCAGGTGGTCTGGTGTTCCCATCTCTTCCAGAATTTTCCACTGTTTTTTGTGATCCACACAGTCAAAAGCTTTGGCATAGTCAATAAAGCAGAAATAGGGAACTGTCCTGCTTTTTCGATGATCCAGCAGATGTTGGCAATTTGATCTCTGGTGCCTCTGCCTTTTCTAAAACTAGCTTGAACATCTGGAAGTTCATGGTTCATGTATTGCTGAGTCCTAGCTTGGAGAATTTTGAGCATGACTTTACTAGTGTGTGAGATGAGTGCAATTGTGCGGTAGTTTGAACATTCTTTGGCATTGCCTTTCTTTGGGACTGGAATGAAGACTGACCTTTTCCAGTCCTGTGGCCTCTGCTGAGTTTTCCAAATTTGCTGGCATACTGAGTGCAGCGCTTTCACAGCATCATCTTTCAGGATGAAGAAATGGAGTAGCCATCATGGTCAACAAAAAAGTCAGAAATGCAGTACTTGGATGCAATATCAAAACCGACAGAATGATGTCTGTTCGTTTCCAAGGCAAACCATTCAATATTACGGTGATCCAAGCCTATGTCCCAACCAGTAACACTGAAGAAGCTGAAGTTGAACGGTTCTATGAAGACTTTTCCCCTTAGCACTCTCCTCTTTTGGTTCCATGAACTTGCTTAACCGTGTCCTTTCCTTACCTCTCTAAATGTTTTTGCTATAGTTTTGGTTTCTATCTTGTTCTTTAGCTCAGGGTTTTGCTTTTGGTTCTCATTCTGCTTTCTACTTATTGGGAAATCTCATTTGTACCCTTGGCTTTAGTTATCATCTTCATGGTAAAACCTCCTGAATCTATATTTTAAGCCCAGATCTGTCCTATGTTTCAAAAACCTACTTTGTATTATTCCCTGGATATTTCATGGCTCCTGAACAGTCATTCTGTCTACCTCTTATCATGATCTTCATAAATCTACCCTTTATCATATGGTCAGCGGCTTCACACTTGATGCATCAATACGGACAGCTATTGTCATTGTTCCAGTGTTATTGCTTTAAGAAGGCATTGTTCAATTTCTATTTCATAGACATATGGCTCTAGAGTTTTATAATGCTGGTTAAATTTTATGATGTTCTCTCCTTTCAGTTTTTCTCATGAAAACTCTCTTCTCTTGGCAATAGACTAGAAAGAGAATAATCCTTCAAGTCATATAGAAATAGATTATAAGACTGCTTTTCCCTTAGTAGTTGTGTGTGCATGCATGCTCAGTTGCTCCATCATGTCCAGTTCTTAGTAGCTGTAGTAACAATGGAAAAGTCACTTAACTAGCTTCTCTGTAGCTCATTTTTTTTCTCTCTCATTTAGAGATATTATGAGGGTTAAATGAGAAAATGAATGTATAAATGAATTTGGACTACATAAAAGTTACTCAATAAATGCCAGTTTTCCTCTCTTCTGCCCTTCTTTTCCTCTCCAAGTTTATGGTTCCAGCTATGATTTAAAGAACTATCAGTTCCTAGATTCCAGTCAGATAGTTCTCAACCAGACCAAAGGTATAAACTGGGCTCTTTCTTCAGCACAGGTAGGAATAAATTCAGATAGATGCGGCAGCATCAGGAACTCATTCACCTAGCATCAGAACACCTCAGGACACAAAAGCCAAGATGCAGGCTTATGCAGAGATTCCCAGATCAGCACAGGTCTGGCGAGGAGCCTGAAGTGTGCAACTGGTAGTGGTCTCTCTCTGCCCATCATGGCTTGAGAGTCAAGTACAGTCTGTGTTAACTTCCCTCCTAACCACTAGCTTTCCTTTCGTATGATCATTACTTTGAGGCTCACCCACAATTACTTTCTTATCTATCATAATAGACACCTAAGTTGCATATGGGCATTCTGTTGAAAACGAAAGTGTTTGTTTCTCATTCGTGCCTGATTTTTTGCAACCCCATGGACTGTAGGCTGCCAGATCCTCTGTCCATGGGATTCTCCAGGCAAGAATACTGGAGTTGATAGCCATTCCCTTCTCTAGGGCATCTTCCCGACCCAGGGATTGAACCTGGGTCTCCTGCATAGTAGGCAGATTCTTAACCACCTGAGTCACCAGGGATGTCCACATGTGCATTATAAGATCTGAAGACCCGCACAACCGATTTCATTCTTTAAATGTTGAATTTCTGTCCATATAGATGCCACACCTATAACAACTGGTTATCAATTTTAGGTTATTTTTCATGGACAATATTGTATATTTTTATTTCTGAGTATCTAGAAACAAAATGACTAAGGCACACTCAGTAAGATATGTACTTGGAGGTGTTTTTTTAAAAAAATAAATAGTACATGCACATCCTTCTAAAAATATATCACAAAAACAAGCATTATTGCCATGTTGTTAATGTCAGTAGACTTGTCAACCTGGATTGTGTACCACAGTGACTCGTTAATCCCCTCTAACAATTAAGCCGGAGAAGGCAATGGCAAGCCACTCCAGTACTCTTGCCTAGAAAATCCCATGGATGGAGGAGCCTGGTGGGCTGTAGTCCGTGGGGTCGCTAAGGGTCAGACACGACTGAGCGACTTCACTTTCACTTTTCACTTTCACACATTGGAGAAGGAAATGGCAACCCACTCCAGTGTTCTTGCCTGGAGAATCCCAGGGATGGGGGAGCCTGGTGGGCTTCCGTCTATGGGGTCGCACAGAGTCGGACACGACTGAAGTGACTTAGCAGCAGTAGCAGCAGCAACAATTAAGCCTCAGTATTCTCTGCTATTTCATCAATTTGTCCAGTTATGATGCTAGCCAGAAGAGGAGTACTTGCCACCTTTTGAACTGCAGCCTTTCCTTAAAGCTCATGACAAATGTACTCAGCAACAGGCAGAATCAACTCTTCACCAGAAGTAAAGGACTTCTTAGCTTTAGCAATGTTGTTAGTCACTAAGAATGATGCTCTCGGTGCAGACACATTTGATGAAGTAGTGGCCTTCAGTAACTGCTTCTGTTCTTTGTATTCACATTTTTGTTTTGAAAAGCTCCAAAGACTTGCCTTTTAATGCAGGGTGGTGGGCTTCTCTGTGGTGAAGAAGTTTTAAAAGTTTCATGGCTTCACTGGAGAGCCAGTCACCACATATTATACAAAGCAAGCGGCCCTGGAGAATGTGAATTACCTGTTGCAACAAATACATAATTTAAGTAGGACTCCTCGTATTTTCTTTCAAATGCACCTTTATTTTTGTTTGCAGTCTTACGGTCTTCTGCTGTTCATCATTGAATCTTTCCCCTTTTTCAAAGAAGCTCTCCAGCGACATTTGTATTTTACTGATTTTGGCTAGGGGTAGTTTGTGGGCTTACCAAAACTGTGACTGAGACAAGTATGCAGTGCAGGAAAGAGGCACGGATGAAAGTGGTAAATAAAATGATGGACAGGCAACTCAGGGACTAAAATAAGTGTTGGTTTCTGACTTAAAGCCTGCCACCAGATGCAGCTATAGAACTGAAGTACATCAACTCACTTGTCACTATATAGCTTGAATCCAGATGCAGCTTAATTTTGTCACTTGCGACTCATTGATAGGATTTTGCTGTGAGTCTGCAAACAATTGATTTTTTATGGTCTCTGTGTAGTCAAATCTCTATGCTAATGATAAGCTTTATTTGCAGCCACTCTATAGCACTAGTATCATTACTTCAGCTCCACCTCAGATCATCAGGCATTAGATTTTCATAAGGAGCTCACAATCTAGATACCTCATATGTGCAGTTCATGGTAGTGTTCCTGCTCCTATGAGAATCTAATGCCATCGCTGATCTGACAGGAGGCAGAGCTGAGGCAGTAACGCAGCAATGGGGAGTGACTATAAGTACACATAAAGCTTTGCTCTCTCACCCACCACTCACTTCTTAATATGTGGCTGGTTCCTAAAAGGCCACGAACCAGTACTGGTCTGTGGCCCAGGGGTTGGGGCCTCATACCCTATTTATTTAAGTTCTATGCAGAGTACATCATGAGAAACGCTGGGCTGGAGGAAGTACAAGTTGGAATCAAGATCGCTGGGAGAAATATCAGTAACCTCAGATATGCAGATGACACCACCCTTATGGCAGAAAATGAAGAACTAAAGAGCCTCTTGATGAAAGTGAAAGAGGAGAGTGAAAAAGTTGGCTTAAAGCTCAACATTCAGAAAACTAAGATCATGACATCCGGCTCCATCACTTCATGGCAAATAGATGGGGAAACAGTGGCTAACTTTATTTTTCTGGGCTCCAAAATCACTGCAGATGGTGATTGCAGCCAGGAAATTAAAAAACAGTTACTCCTTGAAAGGAAAGTTATGACCAATCTAGACAGCATATTAAAAAGCAGAGACATTACTTTGCCAACAAAGGTCCACTAGTCAAGACTATGGTTTTTCCACTGGTCATGTATGGATGTCAGAGTTGGACTATAAAGAAAACTGAGCGCAGAAGAATTGATGCTTTTGAACTGTGGTGTTGGAGAAGACTCTTAAGAATCCCTTGGACTGCGAGGAGATCCAACCAGTCCATCCTAAAGGAGATCAGTCCTGGGTGTTCATTGGAAGGACTGATGTTGAAGCTGAAACTCCAATACTTTGGCCACCTGATAAGAAGGGCTGACTCATTTGAAAAGACCCTGATGCTGGGAGGGATTGGGGGCAGGAGGAGAAGGGGACAACAGAGGATGAGATGGTTGGATGGCATCACCGACTCAATGGACATGGGTTTGGGTGGACTCTGGGAGTTGGTGATGGACAGGGAGGCCTGGCGTGCTGTGATTCATGGGGTTGCAAAGAGTTGTACACGACTGAGCGACTGAACTGAACTGTAAACATACTTTCTTTTGAAATAAATTTGTCCATTTTGATTTGTATTTCTTGATTCTTAAAAAAATCATTATAAGTATTGTTTATTGTATGCTCACTATGTGCCATGCGTCCTGCTGCTTCTTTTTCTGATTCATTTCTCATATGTTCTCAGATACATATTTCATATGAATATCCCCAAATACTTCATCTATGAATTCATGGATTTTGCCATTTTTGTTTGCTGATTTCTTCACAACACCCAAACAATCTTAAAAGACAATTACAATGAAACCATTTTACAGATGAGGAAACAGAAATGGGAATGAGGGGCTTCCTTGGTGGCTCAGACAATAAAGAATCTGCCTGTCATGTAGGAGATTCGGGTTCGATCCCTTGGTTGGGAAGAATCCCTGGAGAAGGGAATAGCTACTCCAGTATGCTTGCCTGGAGAATCCCATGGATATAGGAACCTGATAGGCTACCATCCATGGGGTTGCAGAGTCAGACATGACTGAGCGACTAACACACACACACAATGAAACTCACTTTACGGATGAGGAAACAGAGGGAATGAAAGGTTAAGGAATGCATTCAATATTACACAGCCTTAAACGGGAATGCTGGATTTCAACCTAGATAATTTAACCCCAGAACATGCATTTTAACAACTAGACTCTATTATCCTCATGACATATGTATCCTTGCTAACCATCATGCTCAACTAACACTATAATTTGTAAAGCAGAGAGGATTTCTATCATGTGAGATGAATAGTAATAGAAGTAAAAGTTTTAATTTCCAAATACTCATACAAATAATTTGTAGGAATCATCCAGTAAACATAGAGATAAGTAAGAAATAACCCAAGAGGATTTCTGGGCTTTTAGTATCAGAAAAACAAAACAAAACACCAGTATTCTTCTCCCCTTTCTGGCATTTTGAGATAATCTTTTTCTCTTAATCCAGCAAGCCTAAATTGAGGTTTACTGTTTACTCTCTCTTATTTACTGACATTTCTTCTCTATGAAATAATATTAATACTTTCAGGATAGTTGCATAAAAGTGTGAAACCATCTCTTCATTTCACATTAAAGACAAAACATTCCACAATTGTAAAAACTAACTCTTTCACAATCATAAATGAATTAAGATTAAAAAATGAACTAACTTAAGAAAACAGACTTCCTGTCATCATAATCTCTAAGAACGACACAACTCCTTCCAGAGAATGAATTACCAATATATACAGAAGAATCACAGCAAAAACTAGCTAATTTTATTACAACAAGAAAAGATCTGTTTTGCCTCATATAGCCAAAAAATGACAAAAACATATGCAAAATAAAACTTTAGCTAGGTAGAATATGTTATATATTTGAAAGAAAAAAGGGTTTGTATATGTATTAACATACAAAGTATAGTTACAAAGTGATAAAAAACAACAAAAAGTAGGCAATAAAGAAAATAATATGCAATTTATAGAAGAGCATATGACAGAAATGAAACAATTCTGAATCTAATTGTCAAGAAAATGCAACCTTGAAGTAATTCAGATATTACTTTACATATTCAGCACAATGAGACCTAGAATAACAAAATAATCATTACAGCCAGTTTAAGAAGTTAGCAAAATAAACAGAATAATCATAAAGAAAAGAAAGCAACTAATACAATACTTCTTAAACTGACTGTATACTTGTATACTCATTGCTTTTCCTTTTTATGTAACGTCTACTGCATTTAAGGCGTCAATGGATAATGTTTTCCACATCCCCTAGGTTTTAAGACTTTGTATTTTTGTTATCTTTCTGTAATGATGTTGTTTTTAAATGCCATGTACTCAGTGAGTGATAGAAACACATTGTAAACTTCAGTTTTCTAGTAAAAAAAAAAAAAAAGAATATTGGAGTGGATTTCCATGCCAGTATTCCAGGGGAATCTTCCTGACCCAGGGATTGAACTCTCGTCTCTTACATCTCCTGCATTGGCAGACAGGTTCTTTACCCTATGAGCCACCTGGGAAACCCTATTTCCCTATAATTTCTAACACCATTAAGCAAGGTTGCCAAACCTTGACACTATTGGCACTTTTGGCTAGATAATTCCTTGTTGTGGGGACCTGTCCTCTACATTGTAAGACGTTTAGTTTGGCAGCAACCCTGGCCTCCACCTACTAGATGTGCATGTACCTCCTCATCCTCAGATAATTAAAGATGCCTCTAGAAATCGTTAACTGTTGCCCCAGTTGAGAATCACTGGCACTAGGTAATGGTCAATGACTTTCCCTCAAGATTATGCTTTTTGAACTAAAGTTGTATATTTGATTATAGAATCCTAAATCCAGAAAGACTTCATTATAATATAATTTTACTTTCAAATTTTATTTATTTATTTATTTTTTTAACTTAATAGAAAAATAATAGTTTTATATTTTATTTAATTTGATTTCTCAGGAAGATATATATATATACAAAAATACGTATATAGTTTACTTTTCTGAATTCTCTCTTCATATCATTTGTCCATTTATCTATTAGACCTCAGAGGTTTTATTAAATGATTTGAACTTTTTAAAAATGTTATGAAGATATCAATCTTTTGTCTGTCTATTTCAATACTGATGAGAAAACTTAAGATTCTTAGAGGCTAAATACCCGTCTAAGTTTCCACGAGGTAGGTTAGAATAAAGATGACACTAAGTTGAAACTTTTGCATTCCTATTCCAGGCTCTTTCTCCTACCAAATGCTCTTTGTAAGTTATTTGCTCTGAAATTAAAATGAAATTAAGAAATAAATATGGCTACCTGTATCAGTGGAGAATAGCCTTGTAGAGAATTTAAAACAGTAGACAATACATAAAAAATTTCTACTTGATTTTGGAAAGAACTAAGTGATCCTATTCCAGTATATTATTTTCCTGATATGATGATGATAATAATCATGATTATAATGAAGATGACAGTGGTTTTCTTAGGATAACATTACAATTAGCTGTATTTCCTAAGCATATACCAATTCATGGCTAATGTGAACAGCTAAGAAGCATATTAAATTGCAGAAAGCAGTCAGCTTGAATGTTAGAATAGACTCAACAATATGCTTAGATAAGTGAGAGATAATGGTTGTCTATCACTGTTGATGGGTGTTCTGCCTACTACTAATTATTTTGCATAGAGAAGACAGTGTGGACACTTTCTTTAAATGACTTTACAGATAAGTTTCCCTGGCCGGCCTGTTGGTTCCTCCTCATGCTTCCATAACATTTCATTAAAAAATCAGAAACAATGGCATATGTGCCAACTATGGGGAAGGGTGAGTGGCTGGGGTTTGGAGATAGGAGTAAGATTTGCTCAGAGACCATTTCAAACAACCAGAAACCTTCAACTTCCCTGGGGCTCTTTAAATAATGGAAAAATAAATAGGAAAAAACCCAGTGGTGCAAGATTTGTAGAATAATTGTGACAGTACATGAACAGTCAATCTGCAGAAGTGAATTTGGATGTGTACTGCCTGACAAAACACTAATTTCCTGTTGGTTTAAACTCTGTAGACTAATAACACAATCTTTCTGGAATACTGAAAAAAAAGAAAAGAAAAGAATCATTACAACTTACTTCTGGGTGGCAATGTGAGGACGGGATGTTTACATATAGTCCTGTGGCAATCTAAGCCGTCACAGCTTTTGAGTACAATATCCATCTCTTAAATTTAGAAAGTCATATTCATCACATCGGGGGTTTCCCACGTGGCACTAGTGGTAAAGAACCTGCCTGCCAATGTAGGAGATGTAACAGATGCAGGTTCGATCCTTGGGTTGAGACGATCCCCTGGAGGATGGCATGGCAACCTACTCCAGTATTTTTGCCTGGAGAATCCCACGAACAGAGGAGCCTGGCAGGGTGCAGTCCATAGCGTTGCACAGAGTCAGATGTGACTGGAAGCAACAAGGATGCATTCACCCCATTACAGATAATGGTAAAAATTGGAATAAGCTCTATGAGGGAGAATTTTATAGACTCAACCAAAATGACATATACAACAATTCAATTTCTCCTATTAATATAACATGTTTACATGTATGAAAATAAATTTATGAATTATATATGGTTGCTTAGAGCAGCACTGCTTGTGACAGCAAAAGGCTGGAAATGACATATATCTATACAATGTACTATTAAGGAGTTTCAAAAAATAAAAACAGGAAAAGTTCTTTATAAACAGATATCAAATTATCTCCTGTATTTTCTACTATGTGGAAAAAGCAACTTTTTCAAATAGTGTCTAAAAATGCTATCTATGGAGAAGAGGGGGAAAAATGTATGTCAACAGGTTTATATATTGGAAAAATATCTCTGGAAATTTATATAAGAAATTGACAATAGCAGCTACCTCCCTCTAAAGAGGGAGATTGGCTGACTGGGTATAGAGTTTTGAAAAAGATTTTTTATTCAATTCATATCATTTGGAAGTTTTCATTTTTGAACTATGCGACTTATTACCAATTAACATTAATAATGATAATAATATTCGGCATCAGAATGTTAATGAACTTAGGGCCCAAAACTGTATACTTAAAATGTCAAATTTTATGTATATTTTATCATAATAAAGTGACTTTTAATTATATATATATACATATATATGTATCTAACTATGAAATGAAATGAAATGAAGTTGCTCAGTCATGTCCGACTCTTTGCAACTCCATGACTGTAGCCTACCAGGCTCCTCCGTCCGTGGGATTCTCCAGGCAAGAGTACTGGAGTGGGTCACTGTTTCCTTCTCCAGGAGATCTTCCCAAACCAGGGATCAAACCTGGGTCTCCCGCATTGTAGGCGTGTCCAACTCTTTGCACCCCCATGGACTGTAGCTTACCAGGCTCCTCTGTCCATGGATTTTCCAGGCAAGAATACTGGAGTGGATTGCCATTCCCTTCTCCGGAGGATCTCCCTGACTCAGGGACCAAACCTGGGTTTCCTGCATTGCAGGAAGATTCTCTACCATCTGAGCAACCAGGGAAGTCCCCTAGCATGGCTACTAATAAAAACAACCCACAAGATAATGAGTGTTGACCAGGATGTGGAAAACCTCGTTTGCTTGTGGCTTGTTCACTGTTGGAGGGAATACAAAATTTTGCAAACACTAGGGAAAACAGTATGGCAATTCCTCAAAAAACTAAAAAGAAAATTATCATATGATCCAGAAATTCTACTTCTGGATATATATCCAAAAGAGTTGAAAGCAGAGGTTTGAAGAGATATTTGTATACCTACGTTTATAGCAGTATTATTCACAATAGGCAAAAGGAGGAAGCAACCCAGGTATCTATCCACAGATGAATGATAATACAATATGTGATATATACTTAAAATGGAATATTATTCCATGTAAAAGAAAAGGAATTCTGACACATGCTGCAATAGGGATGAACATAGAAGATATTATGCTAAGTGAAATAAGTTGATAACACAAGGACAAATACTCTGAGTCACCTATATGAGATCCCTAGAGGAGCTAAATTCATAGAGACAGAAAGCAGAATGGTGGCTTCCAGGGTCTAGGGGGAAGGAGACTGAGGAGTTATTTTTTAATGGGTACAGAATTTCAATATTATTGGGCTGGCCAAAAAGTTCATTCTGGTTTTTTTCCTATGGAATTTCCAGTTTTTCCTACAGACCAAAACAAACTTTATGGCCAACCCAGTAAAAACCCAACTGTATCAGCAATTATGTAAATGGCCTAAATACTCCAAGTGAATATCAGTATTATCAGACTAGATTTTTTTAAAGGTATGTATGATGCTTCCAAGAAATCATAGATGTAAGAACACAAGAAGTTTAAAAGTTCAGTTTAAAAGTAAAAGGATGCAAAAAGAAATACCATGCAAATAAAAGAAAACTGGCAGTGTTTGTACTAAAGATAGAAAGTAGATTTTTAAAACAGGAATAATCAATAGAGATAAAAAGGGACATTTCACAATGATAAAGTGGCCAACCCATAAGGAATGTAAATGCTAAATGTGGTTTTATCAATTGAGTGGTTTTGAAGCAACTTTTACTTTCTTTATCATACTTTCATATTGTTTGAAGTTTTCAAAATGAGCATGGATTATTTAGATAACCTGAAATAAAACAACAAAGCTACTTTTATGTGGACAAAGAAAAGAATAAAAACAATACAAAGATTTAAGAGTATTTGTTTTCTAAATCAAAATTTTAGAAAAAAGTGTTGGTTTTCAGGTTTTAATGACAATTGGAAGTATATAGTGACAGGACATAAAAAGTAGCACTAATGAGAATCATGTAGACAATCTCCCACAAAAATGTTACATAACCTCCTTTTCCTTAGTCCTATTTGCTTATTTAAGGATGTAAAGATAGTCAAATAATTCTAGGTGTATTTTTTGCAAGAACAGGATAATTGTACTTTAAAAAGAATGTGGAGATAATCCAAAGGGAGAAGAGCACCAATTCATTTGCTCATTCAATAATTACTTATAAGTAATTACAATTAAGCAGTTACTATGTGCCAGGTACTAGTTGAAATTATTACTTATGAGGCTATGGGCTTCCCTGGGGGCTCAGATGATAAAGAATCTGACTGCAATTCAGGAGACCTGGGTTCAGTTCCTGGGTCGGGAAGATTCCCTGGAGAAGGGAATGGCAATCCACTCCAGTATTCTTGCCTGGAGATTAATTGGTGTTTACCTCCAGTTCTTGACACAGGGCTTCTAAATCCCTTATAAGTTGCTAAGTGGTAAGAAACAGAGGAAAACAATAGAATGGGGAAGACCAGAGATCTCTTCAAGAAAATTAGAGATACCAAGGGAAAATTTCACGCAAAGATGGGCTCAATAAAGAACAGAAATGGTATGGACCTAACAGAAGCAGAAGATATTAAGAAGAGGTGGGAAGAAAACACAGAACTGTACAAAAAAGATATTCACGACCCAGAAAATCACAACAGTGTGATCACTCACATTCACCTAGAGCCGGACATCCTGGAATGTGAAGTAAGGTGAGCTTTAGGAAGCATCACTACAAACAAAGCTAGGGGAGGTGATGGAATTCCAGTTAACTATTTCAAACCCTAAAAGATGATGCTGTGAAAGTGCTGCACTCAATATGTAAGCAAATTTGGAAAACTCAGCTGTGGCCACAGGACTGGAAAAGGTCAGTTTTCATTCCAATCCCAAAGAAAGGCAATGCCAAAGAATGCTACTGCACAATTGCAATCATCTCACACGCTAGTAAAGTAATGCTCAAAATTCTCCAAGCCAGGCTTCAGCAATACATGAACCATGAACTTCCAGATGTTCAAGCTGATTTTAGAAAAGGCAGAGGCACCAGAGATAAAATTGCCAACATCTGCTGGATCATGGAAAAAGCAGGAGAGTTCCAGAAAGACATCTATTTCAGCTTTATTGACTATGCCAATGCCTTTGACTGTGTGGATCACAATAAACTGTGGAAAATTCTGAAAGAGGTGGGAATACCAGACCACCTGACCTGCCTCTTGAGAAACTTATATGCAGGTCAGGATGCAACAGTTAGTACTGGACATGGAACAACAGACTGGTTCCAAATAGGAAAAAGAGTACGTCAAGGCTGTATATTGTCACCCTGCTATTTTAACTTATATGCAGAGTACATCATGAGAAACACAGGGCTGGAGGAAGCACAAGCTGGAATCAAGACTGCCAGGAGAAATATCAAGAACTTCAGATATGCAGAGGACACCACCGTTATGGCCGAAAGTGAAGAGGAACTGAAAAACCTCTTGATGAAAGTGAAAGAGGAGAGTGAAAAAGTTGGCTTAAAGTTTAACATTCAGAAAACTAAGATCATGGCATCCAGTCCCATCACTTCGGGGCATATAGATGGGGAAACAATGGAAACAGTGGCTGACTTTATGTTTCTGGGCTCCAAAATCATTGCAGATGGTGATAGCTGCTGCTGCTGCTAAGTCACTTCAGTCGTGTCCGACTCTGTGCGACCCCATAGACGGAAGCCCACCAGGCTCCCCCGTCCCTGGGATTCTCCAGGCAAGAACACTGGAGTGGGTTGCCATTTCCTTCTCCAATGTGTGAAAGTGAAAAGTGAAAGTGAAGTCACTCAGTCATGTCAGACCCTTAGCGACCCCACAGACTGCAGCCTACCAGGCTCCTCCACCCATGGGATTTTCCAGGCAAGAGTACTGGAGTGGCTGATGGTGATTGCAGACATGAAATTAAAAGATGCTTACTCCTTGGAAGCAAAGTGTGACCAATCTAGATAGCATATTAAAAGGCAGAGACATTACTTTGTCAACAAAGGTCCGTCTAGTCAAGGCTATGGTTTTTCCAGTGGTCATGTATGGATGTGAGAGTAGGACTATTAAGAAGGCTGAGCACTGAAGAATTGATGCTTTTGAACTGTAGTGCTGGTGAAGACTCTTGAGAGTCCCTTGGACTGCAAGGAGATCCAACCAGTCCATTCTAAAGGAGATCAGTCCTGGGTGTTCATTGGAAGGACTGATGCTAAAGCTGAAAAAGACTCTGATGCTGGGAAATATTGGGGGCAGGAGGAGAAGGGGACGACAGAGAGTGGGATGGCTGGATGGCATCACCGACTCGATGGACATGAGTTTGAATGAACTCCAGGAATTGGTGATTGACAGGGAGGCCTGGCGTGCTGTGATTCATGGGGTCACAAAGAGTCGGACATGACTGAGCGACTGAACTGAACTGAACTGAAAGGTTCCCTTAGCCAAATTATATTAAATTGAATTAGCTCCTCAAATATGAGAAGTTTTAAGGGAAGATTCCCTGGAGGAGGGCATGGCAACACACTCCAGTATTCTTTCCTGGAGAATCCCATGGACAGAGGAGTCAAGGAGGCTGTAATCCATAGAGTCGCACAGAGTCAGACAAGCCTGAAGAGACTTAGTACCATGCACACAAGGTGTCTTTAACTGAATTATATTCTGAGATTAAGTAAATTTGAGTGAATAAAATAAAACTACCTAAAGATAAATCTGGAAAACCTATTTCTATTACTTGGATTGACATAGGAAGGTGATAAGGTAGAGAACAAAGGCATTATTATATTGGAAATGATTCGTAAATCCATCTGACTGTCAAAATTGGATTTTCTCCATTAGAGCTCCCAATGACTCACTAATTGTGATATCCAAAAGCTTTTTCTCCCTCAGTTGTCTTTTTCTGAACACTTTTCAGCACCACTTAATACAGTTAACCTTTTTGACCCTCTCTGCTTCTTTGGTTCCTTTAAAACAAAACGAAAACATCTGAAGTCAGTTTTTCTCTTATTTTTGACTAGAGCTCAGTTTTTGTTGCCAATTCTTCTTCCTCTATGCGGAATTTTGACAACTTAATATTGATAATCCTAGGAACTGTACTGGAGCAATGTTTCCTTTTCACTCGGTATGTTCTCTGCCTGCCTGGTCAAATTCTGGTGGCTTCAACCAGTATCCCTCCTCAGATAAATTCCAAAGAAAGGCAATGCCAAAGAATGCTCAAACTACCTCACAGTTGCACACATCTCACACACTAGTAAAGTAATGCTCAAAATTCTCCAAGCCAGGCTTCAACAGTATGTGAACAGTGAATTTGCAGATGTTCAACCTGGATTTAGAAAAGGCAGAGGAACCAGAGATCAAATTGCCAACATCCATTGGATCATTGAAAAAGCAAAAGAGTTCCAGAAAAATATCTACTTCTGCTTTATTGACTATGCCAAAGCATTTGACTCTGTGAATTACAATAAATTGTGGAAATTTCTGAAAGAGATGGGAATACCTCCCTCCTGAGAAATCTGTATTCAGGTCAAGAAGCAACAGTTAGAACTGGACATGGAACAACAGGCTGGTTCCAAATATGGCGAGAAGTACAACAAGGTTATATATTGTCACCCTGCCTATTTAACATTTATGCAGAGTACATCATGAGAAACGCTGGGCTGGATGAAGCACAAGCTGGAATCAAGACTGCCGAGAGAACTATCAATAACCTCAAATATGCAGATGACACCACCCTTATGGCAGAAAGTGAAGAAGAACAAAAGAGCCTCTTGATGAAAGTGAAAGAGGAGAGTGAAAAAGTTGGCTTAAACTCAACTCAACATTCGGAAAACTAAGAACATGGCATCTGGACCCATCACTTCATAGCAAATAAATGGGGAAACAGTGGAAACAGTGACAGACTTTATCTTTTGGGGCTCCAAATCACTGCAGATGGTGACTGCAGCCATGAAATTAAAAGACGCTTGCTCCTTGGAAGAAAAGCTATGACCAACCAACAGCATATTAAAAAGCAGAGCCATTACCTTGCCAACAAAAGTCCGTCTAGTCAAAGCTATGGTTTTTCCAGGAGTCATGTATGGATGTGAGAGTTGGACGATAAAGAAAGCTGAGTGCTGAAGAATTTATGCTTTTGAACTGTGGTGTTAGAGGATTCTTGAGAGTCCTTTGGACTGCAAGGAGATCCAACCAGTCCGCGCTAAAGGAAATCAGTCCTGAATATTCACTGGAAGGAATGATACTGAAGCTGAAACACCAATATTTGGCCACCTGATGCAAAGAGCTGACTCATTGAAAAAGACCCTGATGCTGGGAAATTGAAGGCGGGAGGAGAAGGGGAAGACAGAGGATGACATGGTTGGATGGAACCACCGACTCAATGGACATAGGTTTGAGTAAACTCCAGACGTTGGTGATGCAGAGGGAGGCCTGGTGTGCTGCAGTCCATGGGGTCGCAAAGAGTCGGAAATGACTGAGCAACTGAACTGAACTGAGGAACTATACTGGAGCAATCTTTCCTTTTCACTCTGTATGTTTCCTGCCTGGTTAAATTCTGGTGGGTTCAACCATTATCCCTACTCAGATAAATCAAGTCAATGTCTTCTAGTTCTAGAGCTCTAGTTCTGCATTTCCACCGACCCTGTAATATTCCCATTTTACTATGCTAGAGGCACATGAATTTCAGATTAAAATTAAAGTTACCTTAAAGAGGATTTAAAAAAGGATTTAACATATTTTACTGAAAGTAAACTGTGCTTCTTTTTTAAAATATATTTATTTTTCTGGCTGTGTAGGTCTTAATTGGGGCATGTGCGATTTTCACTGCAGCACAAGGACTCCAGTTGTGGCTTGCGAGCTTAGTTGCTCCGTGACATTGGGATCTTAGTTCCTGATCAGGGATGGAACCTGAGTGCCCTACACTGCAAGGTGGATTCTTAACCACTGGAAAACCAGTGGTTAAAAGTCTCTGCTCTTTTTTTAATGGTCCAGATCTTATATAATGGGATTACTCTTCTTCCAAACCAGGTTCCTATAAAATCCACTGAAAAAGATATTTCTTTCATCAAAATCCTCCTACTGCAGCCACATAGCTTGGCTCCTAAATTTTCCCCCCTGGGTTATTGCAAACATCAGTTTCTTTGTGTGCAGACTCTATCTCAACAGTATAGCAAATATTTTTTCCTTTGTAAGTTCCTCAATATCTTCAGTCATGGCCTTCTTCATTTCTTTCTGAGTTAAATTTGATGCTGACTATTACAAATGTATTTCTAAACATATTTTCATAGTGTTCTCTCCTTTAGTACCAAGATAGCCTAACTGAATTATTTAAAAAAGGACCTGAAAAAAATATATACATATATATGTATATATATAACTGAATCACTTTGTGAAATGAACAGAATATTGTAAATCAACTATGCTTATGTTAAATAATTTTAAAATTTTGACGGTTCTTTCCTTTCTACAATTTTATAGTGTAAGCTTGTATCACTGTATGACAATCCATGATAAAAAGTCTAAATTTATAAACCAAATACATTAAGGACTAATAATTTACAGTATAATGATGCTTTTCATTTCTACTGAGTCACTGCTTAGCATTTTTCTTTTCAAAATAAATGGCTCAAATTGTATAAATATTTGATAGCATTTGCACATAAGGTGTTTATCATCCATGATTTGCCATTTATAAAGCCTTAAAATAGATTGAAAGAGAAGAAACTTCTGTTGGTTTATATTATTTAGGAATCTTTACTGTTAAGAAATTAAAACACAATTTTAAACATTTTTTGTAATTATAGAAATTTCTACTATAGGATTTTAAATATAAAAATATTTATGGATAATTTCTAAAATATTTTGATCGTGAATACTGCTATCATTTCTTATATATATCTTTGCAAATATATTTTAATCACTATTAAAAAAATCTGTTGAATTAAAAACTTTATTAATTTTATCTTAAAATACATGTATATTATGTTGTGTTGTTGTTTTTCAGTCACTAAGTCGTGTCTGATTCTTTGTGATCCCATGAACTGCAGCATGCCAGGTTTCCTTGTACTTCACTATCTCCCATATGTATATGTATGTATCTAAAGGTATTTATGTGATATATGTGTAATTTTAGCATATAAAATCAATTCCTACTTGCAATCTTCATTCCTTAATCCATATCAGTAAAAGAATTGATGTAAATGCTTTCTAAAATCCTTTTAGCTTTAACATTTTCTGATTCTACTACAATCTTCAAGATACATTTGAGGAGAAAGAATCAACTCCATCCAATTTCATTTGGAACAATGAGACTTTCAAAGATTCTTCTTGCCATTGAAATAATCTTATTTACTCCTTCCCACATTGCTTGTCTTTATCATTGGACCTCCTATTTAATTTCTTGCACATGTCAGTGAGTTCTAATAAGTGGAAAGCTCCTGCTCTGTGCCTGGATTTTATTTGATATAACCTTGAAATTTTGAAATGTAACCTTCAGAACTGAATGTAATTTCACTCTAGTTCTTAAAAGCATGATTATAATATAATTTTTGTTAATGATTAAGAGAGGAATTCACACATTTATATAGTGGTTAAGTATGTCATAAGGCAAAGGGAGCTCTTTTTCTTTACAAAGGAATAGATTGCTGAATTAGGGTGCTGAAAATAAGACCTCAGAGATAATACAAGATCAGATCATTATTACTGACAGAAAATTAGTTTCCTGAAATCCATAATTGTAATTTTTCTTCCTAGCTATTTTTGTGATGTGATATACTTAACAAAAATAAAACTAAGTATAAATTTAAAATTATAAGACTATTTGGTCATTATATAGTAAAATTCCCAAAATACTACTTAATTCTATATACTTAATCATAGTAAAATAACATGGTATCTACTTGCTAGTTATTCCTGTCTCTGCAGACTTCTAGGTTGTGACCACTTTGACTTGCATTTTTTTCATGTAGCGGGCTCCTTTAAAAAAAAAGAAAATGTAAAAAATTTTGATTAAGTGTTCTTATAAATTGACAAATGCATCTAAATAAACATAAAAGTAAGACTGGGTTGTGAAGAGCATAATCAGATGCTTTTCTAATTGTCAGGTTACACATCTTATTAGTATAAATACACAGACACTACTACTTTAGATGCTGTGACTAAATTCAGTGGGGAACAAAAAGATGATACGATTCTTCATTATTCCCCCTTAAAGTAACACTTCAGTAGCTTCAAGAAAAATTCTTTATATAAGCATCTTACTCCTTGCCTGTTTTATGTCTAGTAAGTAAATAATAAATCTCTTCTTGAAATTAGGACTGTAAAGGATATTCTAGAAAACATTAACTATCGTGAAAATGCATAAACAGCAGTCAAAATGTTGGAGATTATATTTATTTAATTGATGCAATTGTTTGTGTCTATAAAATGTACAATCATATAATAAAGTTTAGCAAACCATGTATTTAGGCTGAAATAATTTCCTGATTATAGATGCATTATTAAAATAAAAGATATTAACAAATTTGTAGTTATAATTATTGTTAATAATTTTAACTTAAATATGAAAATTTGCTCAAACTACCGCACAATTGCACTCATCTCACACGCTAGTAAAGTCATGCTCAAAATTCTCCAAGCCAGGCTTCAGCAATATGTGAACCGAGAACTCCCAGATGTTCAAGCAGGTTTTAGAAAAGGCAGAGGCACCAGAGATCAAATTGCCAGCATCCGCTGGATCATGGAGAAAGCAAGAGAGTTCCAGAAAAACATCTATTTCTGCTTCATTGACTATGCCAAAGCCTTTGACTGTGTGGATCACAATAAACTGTGGAAAATACTGAAAGAGATGGGAATACCAGACCACCTGACCTGCCTCTTGAAAAACATGTATGCAGGTCAGGAAGCAACAGTCAGAACTGGACATGGAACAACAGACTGGTTCTAAATAGGGAAAGGAGTATGTCAAGGCTGTATATTGTCACCTAGCTTATTTAACTTATATGCAGAGTACATCATGAGGAATGCTGGGTTAGAAGAAGCACAAGCTGGAATCAAGATTGCCAGGATAAATATCAATAACCTCAGATATGCAGATGACACCACCCTTATGGCAGAAAGTGAAGAGGAACTCAAAAGCCTCTTGATGAAAGTGAAAGAGGAGAGTGAAAAGGTTGGCTTGAAGCTCAACATTCAAAAAACAAAGATCATGACATCTGGTCCCATCACTTCACGGGAAATAGATGGAAAAACAGTGGAAACAGTGTCAGACTTTATTTTTGGGGGCTCCAAAATCACTGCAGATGCTGATTGCAGCCAGGAAATTAAAAGACGCTTACTCCTTGGAAGGAAACTTATGACCAACCTAATAGTATATTAAAAAGCAGAGACATTACTTTGCCAACCAAGGTCCGCCTAGTCAAGGCTATGGTTTTTCCCGTGGTCATGTATGGATGTGTGAGTTGGATTGTGAAGAAGGCTGATTGCAGAATTGATGCTTTTGAACTGTGGTTCTGGAGAAGACTCTTGAGAGTCCCTTGGACTGCAAGGAGATCCAACCAGTCCATTCTAAAGGAGATCAATCCTGGGTGTTCATTGGAAGGACTGATGCTAAAGTTGAAACTGCAATACTTTGGTCACCTCATGCGACGAGTTGATTCACTTGAAAAGACTCTGTTGTTGGGAAAGGTTGGGGGCGGGAGGAGAAGGGGACGACAGAGGATGAGATGGCTGGATTTCATCACCGGCTCTATGGACATGCTGCTGCTGCTGCTGCTGGTAAGTCACTTCAGTCGTGTCCAACTCTGCGTGACCCCATAGACGGAAGCCCACCAGGCTCCCCCGTCCCTGGGATTCTCCAGGCAAGAACACTGGAGTGGGTTGCCATTTCCTTCTCCACTATGGACATGAGTTTGATTGAACTCCGGGACTTGGTGCTGGACAGGGAGACCTGGTGTGCTGTGATTCATGGGGTCGCAGAGAGTCGGACACAACTGAGCGACTGAACTGAACTGAACTGAACATACCACCATTATAGTGTTACATTATGAAATCCTTACAGTCTGCAATATATTATCCTGAATTTTATAGAAACACAAATATGCAGTCTGATTAAATACTATTTAATACAGTCCAGGCCTACATATTTGAAAACTTGAATCATCTATTTTAACTTTTTTATCTGTAAAATGGCAATAATAACTAAACTTTTGTTGTTTAGTTGCTAAATCGTGTTCAACTCTTTTGCAACCCCATAAACTGTAGCCCACTAGTCTCTTCTGTCCATGGGATATCCGAGGCAAGAATATTGGAGTAAGTTATCATTTCCTTCTCCAGGGGATCTTTCCAAACCAGAGATTGAACCTGTGTCTTCTGCTTGGCAGGCAGATTCTTTACTATTGAGCCGCCTGGGAATCTCAATAATTAACCTTATTGTAGTGAAAGTCACTCAGTTGTGTCCAACTCTTTGCAACTCCATAGATAAGCCTGCTAGGCTCCTCTGTCCGTGGAATTCTCCAGGCAAGAATATTAGAGTGGGTAGCAGCTCCTTTCTCCAGGGAATGTTCCCAATCCAGGAATCAAACCCAGGTCTCCCACATCGCAGGAGGATTCTTTACTGTCTGAGCCACCAGGGAAGCCCTTAACTAACCCTAAGTGTCCCATAAAGCTTTTTTTTTTAATTGTATAAATTCTTAATAGTTTAGCACTCTCCTTAGGAGAAATGTACTTGTTATTATTTTCTTTTATTATAGCGAGTAAAATTATAAGCTCAAAATTTACTCTTCAAGTATCCAAGAAACTGATATATACTTGCTGCTGCTGCTGCTGCTGCTAAGTCGCTTCAGTCGTGTCCGACTCTGTGCGACCCCACAGACGGAAGCCCACCAGGCTCCCCCGTCCCTGGGATTCTCCAGGCAAGAACAGTGGAGTGGGTTGCCATTTCCTTCTCCGATATATACTTAAAAATAAATTTATTATATACTTGTTTTCTGTTATCTTGCTGCTACTTCTTGAAGAAAAAAATTGCTGCTCCACCTTCAGGCAGATTTGTCATTCACTATAATGAGAGAAATATATGTCTTAACATATCTATATATAGAACAATAAATTTTATTATTATAACTATATTATAGTTTATACAAATGATACTCCACTATAGTACAATATACTTACTATTATAGCAATTATAATATTATAGTTATACTATTACAAATTAATATAATATGGTTGGGCCAAAAGAAGGCTGAGTGCCAAAGACTTGATGTTTTCCAACTGTGGTGCTGGACAAGACTCTTAAGAGTCCCTTGGACTGCAAGGAGATCAAACTAGTCAATCCTAAAGGAAATTAACCCTCAATATTCATTGGAAGGATTGACACTGAAGCTGAAGCTCCAGTACTTTGGCTACCTGATGCATACAGCCAACTCATTGGAAAAGGTCTTCACACTGGGAAAGATAGAGGGCAGGAAGAGAATGGCACAACAGAGGATGCAATAATTGGATGGCATCACTAACTCAATGGACATGAGTTTGAGCAAACTCTGGGAGATAGTGAAGGACAGGGAAACATGGTGTTCTCCAGTCCATGGCAGGTCACAGAGTCGGACACGACTTAGCAACTGAACAACAACAACAATATATAGTTATGTTGGGCTTCCTTGGTGGCTCAGTGGTAAAGAATCTGCCTGCCACTACCGGAGATGGGCATTCGTTCCCTTGGTCTTGAAAAGGAAATGGCAACCCACTCCAGTATTCTTGCCTGGGAAATCCCATGGACAAAGGAGTCTGGTGGGTTATAGTCCATGAGAGCTCAAGGGTCAGACATGACTTACTGACTAAAGAACAGCAAGAAGATAGACTTGCTTTTGTTCTCTGCAAATCACTGAAACTGGGTCCTGCCATAGCTGGTGTAAATACACACTTTCAGAAAAGTTTTTAGGATATTAGGAAGATACATATTGTTAAATATAATACTTTAATTTTGCAAGAGACCTAGTATTCTTGGTTACAAGTAAGATCACATTTTTTTGAGCAACATCACATTTTCGGGGGTAACATCATGTTTTTAAGGCCAATGTTGAAGTGCAAGAAAAAGAACATTTGATGATGCTAGAGACCAGCATACTAGTCTTAATGGTTTCTTTATGGCAAATAAAATAAGACCTTAAAAAATAAATTTTCTAGTTTTTTCTTTTCTTTTTTTTAGTGCTATCACTGTCCTGGTTGGTCCAGCATACCCTTAGTTAAGTGCCTGAGCCTCTG
Source organism: Moschus berezovskii (assembly GCF_049115385.1). Lineage (NCBI taxonomy): Eukaryota > Metazoa > Chordata > Mammalia > Artiodactyla > Moschidae > Moschus > Moschus berezovskii. The sequence continues at coordinate 46,100,387 of NC_142463.1, read as the reverse complement.
GGTTAAAGTGATTTTAAAAGACTTGGTGGGTTATATGTGGAAATATTGTTTGAAAGCTTTTTGAAAAGTTCCTTGCTTTGGGCTAAAGGCCTTTTGTGTATTCCTGGCTTTCAGGTTTTAGTCAACATTCTTGAAATATAACCTCATTCAGAGCCTTAATTGTAATTCAATGATGAGATCAAGAGAATAAAAAAAAATTCATTGTGTGCATTACGTGGATGTTAATTATCACTTGCTTGTGCTCCTTATTACATAGCCCTTTCCTTCCTGCAATTTCGGTATTTTTCAATGGCCTGAGTTGCATTCAGCTGCTTCTTTTTCCTGCTACTCAAAAGTAGAAAGTACACATTTATATGCAGAGTACATCATGAGGAACGCTGGGCTGGAAGAAGCACAAGCTGGAATCAAGATTGCCGGGAGAAATATCAATAACCTCAGATATGCAGATGACACCACCATTATGGCAGGAAGTGAAGAGGAACTGAAAAGCCTCTTGATGAAAGTGAAAGAGGAGAGTGAAAAGGTTGGCTTGAAGCTCAACATTCAGAAAACAAAGATCATGGCATCTGGTCCCATCACTTCATGGGAAATAGATGGAAAAACAGTGGAAACAGTGTCAGACTTTATTTTTTTGGGCTCCAAAATCACTGCAGATGCTGATTGCAGCCATGAAATTAAAAGACGCTTGCTCCTTGGAAGGAAAGTTATGACCAACCTTGATAGTATATTAAAAAGTAGAGACATTACTTTGCCAACCAAGGTCCATCTAGTCAAGGCAATGGTTTTTCCTGTGGTCATATATGGATGTGAGAGTTGGACTGTGAAGAAAGCTGATCGCCGAAGAATCGATGCTTTTGAACTGTGGTGCTGGAGAAGACTCTTGAGAGTCCCTTATACTGCAAGGAGATCCAACCAGTCCATTCTAAAGGAGATCAATCCTGGGTGTTCATTGGAGGGACTGATGCTAAAGCTGAAACTGCAATACTTTGGCCACCTCATGCGACGAGTTGACTCACTGGAAAAGACTCTGATGCTGGGAAAGGTTGGGGGCGGGAGGAGAAGGGGACGACGGAGAATGAGATGGCTGGATGGCCTCACCGACTCTGTGGACATGAGTTTGAGTGTACTCCGGGAGTTGGTGATGGACAGGGAGGCCTGGCGTGCTGTGATTCATGGGGTCGCGGAGAGTCGGACACGACTGACTGAACTGAACTGAACTGAACACATAAAAAGTCCTTAAGGTACAAGTTCTTACTTAAAATATGGTCTCCTGGGGATAAGACTGTTCAGTTACGCGTCTAATCAGTGTTTATCACCCTGTAGACACTGCAATATTTAACCAGTGTGGGTAGGCACTTAAGTTGTGACTGAACAATAAATAGGCCAGACCTGGATGCCAAGCATTACAACTCCCAGCTTCACATTTCAATTATATTTAAATGAGACTGCTAATGAAAGTGTTTAAATGTTCATTAAAATTAACCTTTCAAATTCAGAGTGCCAGTGGGCACTCCTGATTACACTAAAGTTTGAGATTTAGGTTTCCAACCACTACTGCATAAATGAAAAATTCAGGAGGGTTGAAATGTCAAGAATGGTTTGAAATAAACATTAAATTGGCTAAGAACTTTAACTCTACCTCAGGGTTCATATTCTCTTAGTGTTTTGTGATGTGGTTACTAATAGTCATCATTTAATGCAATAATGTTCTTGGATCTAATGAAAACAGGCGGCATATCAAATAAATTCAATAATTGTAAACCCAGAAAGAATTATGGTACAGAATACCTAAGGAAAGTTACATGGCTCAAAATAGCCTGGAGTTAAAACTCCCCCTCCAGGTCTTCCCCACCATTCTATGCAAAACAAAGAACTCACTCACCCAAAGGAAAAAAAAAAGGAAGTTAAGGTTGATTATGCCCAGCTCCCAGCTGGGCCAGCCTCTGGCCATCTCCAGAATTCTTTGCCCCAGCCATTTAAGAGAGAACTACTCCGAACAACCTTGGAGAACAGGCCCCCTTAAGACAGTAGCTTTAAACATATATGCCTATATATACTTACTCTTTTCTCGGGTTAGTGCAGCAGCTCACTAATCTGACTGCTGCCCCTTCTTGCTTCTTGCCTCTCGCCTCATTAAAGGTAATCTGTTCCTGTAAAGTGCCAGTCTCCTTTTTCCAAACCTCGCCTTCTCTAACTCCCTTACCCTACAAATATTGTATGTTTAGTTGAATTATAAGCTTGAGAGACACTTTAAATAGCCACAGTCCATTCAGTATTTGGTGAAGAATTTCACCACAGCTGTCCTTAGCAAGTGAGAATCTACTGCATTTTAAATGTCACCAATATCTTCAGAAAATTCATTAAGATGTGTTGTTACATTTGGCAGGTTTCAACCTACGAGAATTAGAGTAAGGGGTTTTCCAGAAAGCATGAGGCCATACACTTAACACTAGATTTGTGAGATTTACATGGGGCAAAGGATGTCTTAGCAGTAGCACTGCAAATCACTTGAATTTAAAGGCAAAGCTTTGAAGTCCAGATATGAAGCCTTTTCAGAAACTAGAGGGCAAACCAGAATTCTTTATGCAAGAGTAAGGCCTGTGTGGGTTATGGGATAAATTATGAATAAACCCCTACATGAGTTTATCGTTGAAGGGCAATGACCCAAAACATGTAAATATAATCTAAGATGTGATATGACAGAAGTGTGCACATTGTACTGGGAAGCCTGGAGGAAGGGCACTCAGCACACTCCAAGGGTTCATGGAACTTCTGATGCAGCGATGAGTCAGTGCCTTGGATGTCCCCAAGCATTTTATACATTTTATTAAGTTTCAATTGAAGATCAGTCAATAAATCCAAGATTTCTTAAGTTTCTTCCATGCATATGTTTTACCTTAAGGCCAGTAAAAAAGACAGAAAAAGATGGCAGAGTCTTATGAATCACTATAAGGTGTTCATTCATTGTTCCTTTTCCATTCACTCCCCTCTCCAAATCCTTTCAACTCTACAGGGATGGGGAGGAGTACACATGTATAGAACTGCTCTATCTGGGTAGTGGGGCCAAGAGAAGGAAGCCCTGCGGCTTTACACAAGACTCTGGGCTAGATGCGGAGAAGGAAATGGCAGGCCACTCCAGTACTCTTGCCTAGAAAATCCCATGGATGGAGGAGCCTGGTGGGCTGTAGTCCATGGGGTCGCTAAGGGTCGGACACGACTGAGTGACCTCACTTTCACTTTCCACTTTCACAAATTGGAGAAGGAAATGGCAACCCACTCCAGTGTTCTTGCCTGGAGAATCCCAGGGACGGGGGAGCCTGGTGGGCTTCCGTCTATGGGGTCACGCAGAGTTGGACACGACTGAAGTGACTTAGCAGAAGCAGCAGCTGGGCTAGATGGTGCCATCCTTTCTGCCTCTTTCTGCTTTAAGTCTCTCGTCTTGACTTTTTTTTTTTAGAACACATTCTCTCAACCATTATCTTAAGAAATGAAACGCAAAGTCTTGCTTCATATATCCACATATTTGCATGCATCAATAATTTTTCTTTATCACAGACAGTAATTCATACACAATAACATTTTTGAAGCATTTCTCTTTTTTTATGTTTTAAAGTTTTTATTAACACAGTTGGCAGTGATACTTAATTTTTTACTGTTTTTAAATTATTTTTTAATTGAAGAATAATTGCTTTACAGAGTTTTGTTGTTTTCTGAACCATTTCTAAAACAGAAGTGAGGTCATAAAACCAAGATAGACCCATAGAAAGTAGATCTTTCCCTAAAACAACTCCCTATCATAGAGATTACTTTTTAAATTTTATAGTGGTTCTGTTAGGTATGTATTATTATTCTATTTTCTTAAATGAAAAAAACTGACTTCAGAATCAGTTCATTATTGTAGCTGTTCATTCATTCACTGAACAAGTGATGAGCTTCTACTTGCCAGGCTTTATGGTACCAGAGACTCATCATGCCATCAAAGACCCCACAATCTTAGTAGAAAAAAAGTTGTATGTTCATCACACCATTTTAATTTCCTGAATAGCAAGAAGGCTGGATTTCTCTGCCTTCTACCTCATACTATAGCAGTACAGGGCCATATGATTGAGTTTTGGCCAGTGGTGGGTAAAAGTGCCTGTGTGTGTGCTAAGTTGCTTCAGTCGTGTCTGACTCTTTGCGACCCTATGGACGGTAGCCCTCCAGGCTCCTCTATTCATGGGATTCTCCAGGCAAGTATACTGGAGTGGGTTTCCATGCCCTCCTCCAGGGGATTTTCCTGACCCAGGGATCAAACCCACATCTCTTATGCCTCCTCCTTTGACAACTGGGTTTTTTTTTACAACTAGTGCCACTGGGTAAAAGTAATAGAAGCCATTTCTTGGCCTGGCCCTGGAAAGAATCTTCACATCTGATCTTCTGGTCCTTTCCTGGATGGGCTGCATAAGCTCAGTTAACATAGCTATTATACAAGGGAGCAGTGCTTCTTAATATGGGTCGAACTGTGACAAGAGGAATAAATAAACTTTCATTGTGTGAAACGATATTTGGGGTTTAATTTGTTACCATAGATAGCCTATGTTTTCTTTCTTGTTTAATACAAAATTTCATGGGGGAGACAGTCATTAAACAATTGAATAACAAAACCAAAATTGCCTGGAAGGGAATAAAATGAGTACTTTGAACTGGAATAACAAAGGAAAACGTTTGTAATAGATTGGATCATAGTTCAGAAATATTCCCTTCCCAATCCCCATGTTTCCAAGGTTACCACTGATGTTGGGTTTGGCTCTGTGACTTGCTTTGGCCAACAAAAGAGGAGGAAATAATAATGGACCAGTTCCCTGGTAGCACAGCTGGGAAAGAATTTGCCTGCAATGCAGAGACCCCAGTTTGATTCCTGGGTTAGGAAGATCCCCTGGAGAAGAGATAGGCTACCCACTCCAGTATTCTTGGGCTTCCTTGGTGGCTCAGCTGGTGAAGAATCCACCTGCAATGCAGGATACCTGGGTTCGATCCCTGGGTTGTGAAGATACCCTGGAGTAGGGAAAGGTTACCCACTCCAGTATTCTGGCCTGGAGAATTCCATGGATTGTATAGTCCATAGGGTCACAAAAGAGTCTGATACAACTGAGTGACAGTCCCCACTCTGAGTCCAGGTCTTAAAAGACCTTGTGTGTTTCTCTTCATACTGTTATACCTGTAACATGGGTAAAGGTTGTGAAATTGAACATATACAGAATAGCCTACTGGTCCTAGGAAGAAAATGAGAGATATATGAAGCAGATACCTTAAAGTAATAGCTTCATCACTGGTTTCTCAGACTCTTAACTTTAGCTACCTCCAATATTATAATATAATCTAGAGATAACTTCCCAAAACACTTCATCATATATGTTTTATTCAGGGGCACTAAGAGTGAAGAAAAGAAGAACTAACATTTACTGAATACATGTGCTATTCCAAACATTATCCTAGGTAATTAGAGATGATATTTCTTTCAGATTGGGTTCCCCTGGCAGCAGACTGCCTAACACAAAGATTTGAGAATAAATACTTTATTTGGGAGGCAACCTTAGAAAACACCAGTAGAAAAGAAGTGAAACAGGGGAGAGAGGGAAGCCAGTAATCAGTCCATAATGGAGCGATTGCCACTCTGGGCAACAAAGGCTCATCTGTGTGGAATACACCTCAGGTGAGCCATCAGAGGGTGAGAAACAGGGACTGTTTATCCCCCAGTTCTCATCTGTGAATGACTGAAGGCTGCACCTGGAGCCATTAATCCCTCTGTACTTCCCAGCTTCACTGGACACAAACTGAAAGGAGGGTTTCAATAAAATTTAACAGTGCTTGCACTTAGATGCCACGAGCACATGAGTGTGTGCATGCTCACTTGCTTCAGTCACGTCTGACTCTGTACAACCCTATGGACTGCAGCCTGTCAAGCTCCTCGGTCCATGGGATTCTCCATGGTAAGAATACTGGAGTGGATTGCCACACCCTCCTCCAGCCATGAGTACACAGTAGAATGTCAATGTTCAGGAGGGCTTGGGAGGGCTCCCAACAGCTACAGAACCTGTTTTTTTTTTTTTTTTCCATCTATTTCTTGTAAATATTAGCACTTTAGAGAGGTTTTCCCTGATCACTGAACGACACATTCCCGTTTTCTATCACTTGTTCCTGTCCTTCTGAGCCCTTATCACAATTGTTCACTATTACTTTGCTTCTTTTCTTGTGTATCTATATTTGTTTCTAGACTGTGAACATAATGAAGCCAAGAACCAAGTTTATTTCATTCAACACCACCTAGTACAAAGTAGGAACCCAATATTTGCTGAATCAATTATTAAATGACAGTGCTAGAGAGTGTAGTCATCTTTACTGGATAGGAATACAAAGGCCATACTTGGTGGTGACAGAATTCCAATCCAGGAAGGGCTGACCTCAAATCCCATACTCTTTACCACACTGTGATAATGATATCATGCTGTTTTCCTATTTCCTGCCTCAGAAAACTCAATTATTTCCTATTTCCTACATCATTAAATCTAAATTCTTCTGCATAACTTCCAATTCTTTCTGTAACCTGGCTAATAAGTGCATCTTAAAAAAAATCAGGGCACAAACACATTATAGAATGAATGAAATGTTGCTTAAAACCATATGCAAAAATGACTTGCAGGTTGCTTATTGTCAAAAATTAGTGTCAAATGAGAAAAGAGTCTTATGTAGCTTCCAAAAAGTCCAAAGTAAAAGGCTAAATGAATATAAATGTAATTTCTAGAGCAGTCAGAAGAGTGGGTGTTAATGATGGTGCACTTAAAAGACTGTTCCTGAGGCCAAAAATGACTGGAACTCAGAAAAACTGATGACAGGACAGCAAAAGTCCTTTTATCCATGCATGATGAGTGATTTTGTTTTAGATGTTGGGCCTGAACAAAAAACACTCTACCACACAAGCAACATGAAACTAGGAAAAATGAGGTAGGAAGCAAGAGAGAAAGAAAACAATGTATTTCTACTTATATTTGCTAACAATATGTAGATTCTTTCATTTACATTATTTCATTTAAACCTTAGGACCAGGTCATTAGCATGACTGTAGGGCCCAACAAAAGCAGGAAACTAATTTAGCATTCAGTCATGCAGTGAGATCCAACCAGTTCATTCTAAAGGAGATCAATCCTGGGTGTTCATTGGAAGGACTGATGCTGAAGCTGAAACTGCAATACTTTGGCCACCTCATGCGACGAGTTGACTCACTGGAAAAGACTGATGCTGGGAAAGGTTGGGGGCGGGAGGAGAAGGGGACGACAGAGAATGAGATGGCTGGATGGCATCACCGACTCTGTGGACATGAGTTTGAGTGAACTCCGGGAGTTGGTGATGGACAGGGAGGCCTGGCGTGCTGTGATTCATGGGGTTGCGGAGAGTCGGACACGACTGAGCGACTGAACTGAACTGAACTGAACATGCAGTGACAAAATTACTGAAAGCTGAGTTACTGAAAGAGAGTTGCAGCCTGAATACTGACGGTGAAAATTCACATCAAAAATAATTAGGTAATAATATGGCTTTTTTCCCCTCTCTTTTTTAGAAGAGAAATGTGGTAGAATGTATTGACTGATAAAACATACTTGAAACATTTCCATATGCTATTGCTTCTCTTCATGGGTGCCTATTCCTATGGGAGGGTCATACTTCCTGGCCAGTGATAGTCGCCTCGGTCACGTGACTTACTTAGGCTAATGGGATACAAAGCCAAAGGGAAGCTTTAAGCCAGCCTGCCTGTGCTCTTTGCTGTCTGTGGCAAATCGTAGCTATTGGCTCCATTTTCTCTCTAGATCTGGAACAAAAAGATGATGGAGTGGAGCCCCAGCCAATACACAATCAACATGTAATGGTAATGAAAAATAAATCTTGGTTGCTGTAAAAGCAAAGGTTTAAGGTTGTTTATTATTACAATGATAAAAGTTGTGTTCAAAGAAGTAGGTAAAAGTGTCTTTCTCATTCTGGAAAAGTTTACAATTAAAAATTGAGATCTTGACGAAACCATTTTCCACCCATAACTCGTAAAGTTTAATGTAAGAAAAATGTATAAATGGTGTTTATAATACCGAAAAGACTTTGACAGGTTAGAGCATAAGGGCACATAATTTCAAATGAAAAGATAAATATTTATTGAGTTGCAACATTTATTTGAAACGTGCTGGAGAATTTTATTGGTTAATAATACTATCATAACCCTTACAAATGCCTGAAATTTACTGTATTTATACATTTAATTGATAAGATTTGCAAGAGTGGTTTAAATCTTTAGGGAGGTTTTGCTTGTTACAGCAAGGTTTGAAATACATTATAAAGAAGATAAACGTATTCGATTTATGAAGAAAATATTTAACAAAAATTTAAATAAATGTTTTAATGTGACTATTAAAAGGTAACAACTTTATAAATAGAGTAAGATTTGTATGTTTTCTTAAAAATATTTAAAAACTAGGTTTCAGTTAAAAACTTTAACTTTTATAAAATAAAAATTAAAAATTGCAAATAGCCAAAGATAATCTTCACTGTGCACAAGTCATCCTATAACATTTAAAATTCAACAGCAACAAAGTCACTATTAAGTGGTAAAATATTTCCCATTTAATAAATAAAGAAATGAAGGCTTAGAGAAATTAAAGTTGCTCCAAACCAAAATTATGGTAATATTACGGTTTTTACAATGGTTTTCAAATGCTTCATAAAATGCACTTTATCATCTTCTTTTTGCATTTAAAATGTTAATGCATGTTCACTTATAAAAGTTTTCTAAATCACTGTATAAAGTCTTAGCTATTATAGGTATTTGTATATTGAAAAAAATTATTCTCTGATTTTTCTTTTGAAATTTTTGCTTCCCCACCTGGATGGATTATTTTTTAATAAGAGAAGAGATTTTTCCGACCTGAAGTAATTAAAAACAAACAAACGAACAAACTATACATAGCAAGTTCTTGGTAAGTGCTCACTGAAATAATAAAGAAGATGCAAAAAAAAAAGCATTTACTTTTTTTATTACTTTATTTCCTTTTATCTCCTTCATAAAAGAATTTGAGGAGGCTTATAATAAAAGACATATATAATCTAGGTTTAAGTAAAAAATATTAGAACCATAAAAAAGGAAAAGAAAGTAAAGATCTCATTTTCGGTTCTGTTCAGTCGCTCAGTTGTGTGCAACTCTTTGTGACCTCATGGACTGCAGCACACCAGGCTTCCCTGTCCATCACCAACTTCCGGAGTTTACTCAAACTCATGTGCATTGAGTCGGTGATGCCATCCAACCATCTCATCCTCTGTCGCCCCCTTCTCCTCCCACCTTCAATCTTTCCCAGCATCAGGGTCTTTTCCAATGAGTCAGCTCTTTGCATCAGGTGGCCAAAGTATTGGAATTTCCACTTCAGCATCAATCCTTCCAATGAATATTTAGGATTTATTTCCTTTAGGATGAACTGGTTGGACCTCCTTGCAGTCCAAGGGACTGTTAAAAGTCTTCATCAACATCACAGTTCAAAAGCATCAATTTTTCAGCACTCGGCTTTCTTTATAGTCCAACTCTAACACCAACCTAGATAGCATGTTAAAAAGCAGAGACATTACTTTGCCAACAAAGGTCCATCTAGTCAAGGCTACAGTTTTTCCAGTGGTCATGTATGAATGTGAGAGTTGGACTGTGAAGAAAGCTGATCACCGAAGAATTGATGCTTTTGAACTGTGGTGCTGGAGAAGACTCTTGAGAGTCCCTTGGACTGTGAGGAGATCTAACCAGTCCATTCTAAAGGAGATCAGTCCTGGGTGTTCATTGGAAGGACTGATGCTAAAGCTGAAACTGCAATACTTTGGCCACCTCATGCGACGAGTTGACTCACTGGAAAAGAGCCTGATGCTGGGAGGGATTGGGGGCGGGAGGAGACGGGGACGACAGAGAATGAGATGGCTGGATGGCATCACTGACTCGATGGACATGAGTTTGAGTGAGCTCCGGGAGTTGGTGATGGACAGGGAGGCCTGGCGTGCTGTGATTCATGGGGTCGCAAAGAATCGGACACAACTGAGCGACTGAACTGAACTGAACATCCACACATGACTACTGGAAAAACCATAGCTTTGACTAGATGGACTTCTGTTGGCAAAGTAATGTCTCTGCTTTTTACTATGCTGTCTAGGTTGGTCATAACTTTTCTTCCAAGGAGCAAGCGTCTTTTAATTTCATGGCTGCAGTCACCATCTGAAATGATTTTGGAGTCCCCCAAAATAAAGTCTGTCACTGTTTCCACTGTTTCCCCATCAATTTGCTACAAAGTGATGGGACCAGATGCCATGATCTTAGTTTTCTGAATGTTGAGTTTTAAGCCAACTTGTTCACTCTTCTCTTTCACTGTCAAGAGGCTCTTTAGTTCTTCTTCACTTTCTGCCATAAGGGTGGTGTCATCTGCATATCTGAGGTTATTGATATTTCTCCCGGCAATCTTGATTCCAGCTTCTGCTTCATCCACACCAGCATTTTGAATGATGTGTTCTGCATGTAAGTTAAATAAGCAGGGTGACAATATACAACCTTGACGTACTCCTTTTCCTGTTTGGAACCAGTCTGTTGTTCCATGTCCAGTTCTAACTGTTGTTTCTTGACCTGCATACAGATTTCTCAGGAGGCAGGTCAGGTGGTCTGGTATTCCCATCTCTTTCCCACAGTTTGTTGTGATCCACACAGTCAAAGGCTTTGGCATAGTCAATAAAGCAAAAGTAGATGTTTTTCTGGAACTCCCTTGCTTTTTTGATGATTCAGTGGATGTTGGCAATTTGATCTCTGGTTCCTCTGCCTTTTCTAAATCCAGCTTGAAGATGCGAATGTTCATGGCTCAATGAAACTATGAGCCATGCTGTGTAGGGCCACCCAGGACGGATGGGTCACGGTGGAGAGGTCTGACAAAACGTGGTCCACTGGAGAAGGGAATGGCAAAGCACTTTAGTATTCTTGCCTTGAGAATCCCATGAACAGTATGAAAAGGTCTCATTTTAGGACTAACATTTACTGTGACTTAGTATGGGATGTATCTCTTTGCTTCCCTGGAAAGGAGGCAACAGGGCAAAAGCAGAGGTCACACATATTCTTAATTTGTTTAAACAAGCACATTAAGCCTGATGCAGAACTCTTGTGAGTGCTAAGTCACGTCAGTTATGTCCAACTCTTTGTGACCTTATGGACTGTAGCCCTCCAGGCTTCTCTGTCCATGGAATTCTCCAGGCAAGAATACTGGGAAGGGTTGCCATTTCCTTCTTCAGGCGGTATTTCCAACCCAGGGATTGATCCCAAGTTTCTTATGCCTCCCGCGCTTGAAGGGTGGCTCTTCACCACTAGGGCCACCTGGGAAGCCCGCAGAATTCTTAACGGGGGTTAATTTGTTGATTCACATAATGCATAACCTAAAATACCTGTGACCAAATTCTATACTTTTCCAAGTTTAGAAAAGAAACAGAAGACCTTTCAATAAATAAAGAATAGTGATTAAATCAAAAGCATGATTATCTCTATCATCTATCTATCTATACTTCTATGTTAATAGCCTTTTACTATTGAGTTTTTTTATGCTATTTCAAAGGTGCATCTCAAAATTAAGTTATTATATGTTAACACACACATTATACAAATGACATATATGTGTACATACACACAAAAACATTTGTGTAATTTTGGGAACTTGAAGCAATAATTTATATAATCTTTTGGAATCCTAAAGATCAGAGATTTGAATTTATTATTGGAATAGATATGTAGATATGTAATAAGTGATATATCTTTTAAGGACTTTAAGGTTATGCCATCCTTAGACCAACTAGTATGTGTGTGCTCAGTCATGTCTGACTCTTTGCAACCCCATGGACTATAGCCCACCAAGCTCCTCTGTCCATGGGATTTCCCAGGCAAGAATACTGGAGTGGGTTGGTATTTCCTTCTCCAGAGAATCTTCCTGACCCAGGGATCGAACCTGCATCTCTTGAGTCTTCTGTATGGTTAGGCAAATTCTTTACCACTGTGCCACCTGGGAAGCCCATGGAGAAACTAGAGTTAGTACAATTCAAGACTGAAATATAACCTCTTCTTAAATCCACATGGCCTTTTATCTAAAAGTTTATCAAAAACACTTAGAACTTATAGTGAAATAGAAAAATTGAGCAACAACTTTTTGAAACAAAGTGAGATTTTTTTTATCTTGAAGCATTAAACAATTAGGGAAAGTATATAATTTATTTTTAACCACTTATAATCTTAATAAGTAATTCTGGAAAGACTCATTTCCATGACAATTTTCAAAATAAAGCAAATCAGGACAGGTAGAAGTGAAAGGCGATTTGTGAATCGGAGGTAAGATTTATTCAAAAGCTTTGGTGTTTTCAGACTCCTAGGTAATCCCAAGAACTGAAAGCACTACATAATTGAAGGCTGGAGTCTATGCAGATGGATCGCTGAGCTTGGAACAAGCCACCTCATGAACTTTGCTTAATGATGGTGTGGATAATACATGGTACTAGAAACATAAGTTACATTTATGTAATAAACATTGCAATTGGTCCTAGGAGAGGAAAACATGTCTGGATAATGACTGGTCATAAAACTGCTCACCCTTTTCTGACTGTCACTGATTTTTTTTTAAAGAGAAAAAAGTCACTATGGCTATTAAGCACATATTATAGTATGCCTAGAATACTGCCTACATTTCATAAATCATCAGAAATACTCATATTATTAATATGCTTTCCAAGTGCTATAATTACATATTCAATCAAAACTCACTTTTTCATCCTTTATATATTTTGAAGTTCACCTCTCAATTACAGTCAGCCTTTGAATCAAGAATTAGAGAGCCTTTAACAGTCTCTTTTCTCTTTTTCCCCTTCCCAGTTAATTTTATAACAAGTTTAGTTAAGTGTTTGGCCTAATGGGAGAAAAAAAAAAAACCTGAAAAACAAAAAAGCCTTGTAAAAAGATTAGAAATCATTTTGTAGTCAATGATGCAGGAACCATTGTTCCAACGTGGATTATTCCTAGTAATACTGTCTAGGCACAGTATTATTAATAACAGGATGCCAGCAAAAATGTTGCTGATCACAAAAACTGTCATGTTTACTGTCATCTGTAGTGCTTGACTTTAAAAGAGAGCAATAAGAACTGATGTACTTTATGATGTGCTCTATCTTGCCTGACAGTAAACTGATGGGCATGTGACATGTCAAATGCTACAACTGAAAATAGGTTCTTGATTAAACATGGTATGTGAAGACTTGTAAGCAGATAGGTAACATTATTCAATCTTCAGGCGTGCAGTCAAACGGCACAAAAAGTCACATATAGTTCTGCTTTTAAAATTAAAAAGGAAGGACTTCCCTGTTGGTCCACTGGCTAAGTCTCAGCACTCCCAATGCCAGGGAACTGGGTTTGATCCCTGGTTTAGGAATTGGATCCCACATGCCATAACTAAGAGTTTGCAGGCCCCAACTAAAGACCCTGCATGCTGCAGCCAAAACCTGGCACAGACAAATACATACATATATACATATTTAAAAAATTAAAAAGGAAGTATTTAGTTTTGGGGTTTCACTGGTGGCTCAGTGGTAAAAAGAATCTGCCTGCCAATGCAGGAGTCATGGGTTTGACCACTTGGTTGGAAAGATTCCCTGGAGAAGGAAATGACAACTCACTCCAGCAATCTTACCTGGGAAATCCTATAGAGACAGGAGCCTGGCGGGCTACAGTCCATGGGATTGCCAAAGAGTTGGACATGACTTAGCAAATGAGCACGCATGCATTTAGCTTTGGTCTTGATGACAGGAGTTTCAAATTCACACAAAATGAAACAACACAAGGCCTGATTTTTGTATGTGAATGAATTTAGAAAGTGTTGATGTGAAAATCTTCTTGCCTTTATATCATATGGACACACTGTCAATTCAAATAATTGAAACATGTAAAATGTAATCTTTCCTTTGGCCTCTCCAGTAATGGAGATACCATTTAAAAATCTTTGTGTACAATGAAAATAAATTAAGGTAACTCTTTCTAAGATAGCATGCTTCAATTAAATCGTTATGTTTTCTTTAATAAAATCAGAGAATTTCCAAGGGGGGAAAATATACATTCTTTGCTTTTAGAAGTTTCATTTTGTAAAAACACTTGTTTATTCCATATATACAACAATATCATATGGATCAAAGATAGTAAACTTGTCACTCAGATATAGGCAGCTTGGCTCCAGAACCTGTGTTCTGAACTACACCTATCTATCTATGAAGCTAAGCTTATGCTCTGTGATGTTTGGATACCCTCTCCTTCCAGTCAGATCAATGATTTATTACAAAAGTATTAGTGCACTGAAAGAGAAGGAGACTTTATGAAGAAATTTCTTTGGAGAAGTTATTGCCATTATGTGAGTACCTTTGCATCCCAGTGAGGATGCTCTCTTGGCATTGGCCTTTCATTCTGAAACAGGAGTTCGAGCTACCGAAGAGCAGTCACATCACGGGAGAGATAACCCATAAGAGCATCTGCCAGAACTGGTTCAAGGTTGTTGAGTGCCACAGGAGTACTATAGGAGGAGACAGACATATTGCCTGCTTCTAAACTCCAATACTTTGGCCACCTCATGCGAAGAATTGACTCACTGGAAAAGACTCTGATGCTGGGAGGGATTGGGGGCAGGAGGAGAAGGGGACGACAGAGAATGAGATGGCTGGATGGCATCACCGACTGGATGGACATGAGTTTGAGTGAACTCCGGGAGTTGGTGATGGACAGGGAGGCCTGGTGTGCTGTGATTCATGGGATCACGAAGAGTTGGACATGACTGAGCGACTGAACTGAACTGAACTGAAGGATTACATGAGGAGACATTTGCCCTAAACTTCCTGAGCTCTTGCCCTACTGTCTGCTTTCCAGGGATGTGGATGGGGTTATCTGATTGGTAAGATCTGAAGACATTTTGGGTCCACACCGCCTCACACTGACCGGCTGCTGGAGGCTTCCCTTCTCATCACCCCGAGTGGCTGTCTGCATCTGGACTCCCTGGAGAGCTGCCTCCCATGTCTACTGACAAAGGCAGCACTTAGATGTGCCAGGGGGCTCTCAGAGGGAACCCTGGCTCTCAGGAAGATGGCTCTGGGAGACTAGGTCTATGGTTTGAGGCCAGGACATCTTGAACGTGGGCCTGCTTGGTCAGGATCCATGTCATCTCCCCAGAAGATCCCCCTGGTGCAATGTTCTCCAGGTCTGCCCATGAAAGAAAGTCAGGCTGGTCCCCTCAGAACAGGGATCCAGTGCCCACTCACGTGTGGCCTTGGAGCCATGTGCAGAGCTGGCGTACCTGGGTGTGTGTCTGTTTCTGCAGCCAAGAGTGTCCTGAGCAGGGGCCTGCTTCTGTAGACAGCTCTGTGGTTTCAGAGGGCTTCCCAGGTGGTGATAGTGGTAAAGAGCCTGCCTGCCAGTGCAGGAGATCTAAGAGATGTGGGTTTGATCCCTGGGTCGGGAAGATCCCCTGGAGGAGAGCATGGCACCCCACTCCAGTATTCTTGCCTGGAGAATCCCATGGACAGTGGAGCCTGGCAGATTGCAGTTCATGGGGTCACAAAGAGTCGGACACAACCGAAGCAACTTAACACACACTGAAGAACTGGGCACAGATGCTGCGTTCAGAACCCCTCTCCTCCCTCCTAGCGCCTGCCTAGGACATCTGGTTTTGCCCTGCAGGTTGACAGCTGTACAGCAATAAGCCCCATGGAATGAAGTTACATGAGCTCTTAGGAAGATCATGGGAGCCGAGCACATCAGCCACATCCTCCAATGTCAGTTTTATGAGTAATAAAAATAAGTAGGCAAAAAGTAAATTTTGGTGATGCAAATGGCACCTGGAAAAGTTTTTGATGGGACCAGGGCATGGAGTCATGGTCTATCAGTATTAGCAAGTAGGATATGCAAGATTTGATTGGGGGTTTACTGCAACTCACAGAACTCTTATTCCCAAGAAAATGGTTGTTTTTGTGCAGACAGGGCTGTTTTATCAACACTATATTGACCTTGCTGATTGTATTGGGAACTGGCCACAGTGTTTGAGCTGTTGCAGTTAGAACTCGAGCTCTGGGCTTGATCTTCACATTAGCACTGTCCATGGCCTTATAAATCAGAGAACTCTCAATGTGGATGTTCCCACAAAAGAGTAGTGAATTTGATTAGCAAACAAATGAAAAGTAACAGGGAGTCCTTATATTGAAGAGAATCTGTCCTCTCCTAGGCGGAACTGAGAAAGATAACAAACATGTCATTGAAACGATTGCATATATAAAGGTCACAAACAGAAATAATAAAGTCTGTTTGGAGCACTTTGTAAGAATTGAGTTTGTTAAGGTATCCAAGGGGAATTGGAATGGTATGAAAAGGAGCATGCTTTGGCTTTATTATTGTAACAGAAGCAGTACAAAAATAAAAACAAAATAACAGAAAACTGGCTAATTACATTGGAGGAACAGACAGTTTTCCTTAGGAGAAATATTAAGATTTTATAGGATATATTAGACAGATAGGAAGAAGAAAATGGGAACTTTCAGGCCAAGAGAAACAAATATTAAAAAGAAATGGATAGACCCAGCTCTGATTAATTTTAAAGGAGGAAATAGAAAAGCAAGAGATGTTTCAGTTGTACCAAGTCAAACAATTATGACTGTAGCCTAAAGAAATCTAACCAAAGCAGAGAGACAGAATTTCAGAGAGCAATCTGGAATGAATCCCTAAGAGATGGCAGGGTCTGGGAAACTACAGAGGATGTGGCCTTTCAAAGCTGTAGATAAAGACTCCAGAATGATAGCAACTGGGAACTACAACTCAAAGAAGCGGACACAATACCAAAGCATCCACAAAATCTGGACAGATTTAGGATAGAAAAGTATATTTAAAGCATTATTAGGTGAGTTTCAAAGTGACAAAATCGTTATAGGTGAGGGTACAGACATTGTCTTATACTAAGGAAACACTCCAGAAATGTATACAGTTATCTGTTTAAAAGGAAGATCCAGGGCTTCCCTGGTAGCTCAGACTGTAAAGAATCCATCTGCAATGAGGGAAATCTGGATTCAATCCCTGGGTTGGGAACATTCCCTGGAGAAGGGAACGGCTACCCACTCCAGTATTCTTGCCTGGAGAATTCCATGGACAGAGGAGCCTGGCAGACTACAGTCCATGGGGTTGCAAAGTGTCAGGCACGACTGAGTGACTTTCACTTTCACTTCTTTTCAAAGGAGACATATTACAAGAAAAGGCATGCAGAACAATAAGAGATGGAGTCTCTGCTTGATTTTGATCCTGATTTCATGGGAAATTTCTCCCTCAGTGTGATTATCCAACCCAGTCAAGCGAGAATGAATATGATTTCTTTGAATAGTGAATTCTTTTGAAAGACTCAGAATTTATTGATTTAATAGCTCTCATATAGAAGACCTCATGAGACGAAGTTTAGGAAAATATATTACAAAAAATATATTTGAGTCCAAAAACAGTGAAAACCTAAAAACCAAAGTACTAGGAAATAGTTAATGCTGCTGCTGCTGTTGCTTTAGTCGTGTCTGACTCTGTGCGACCCCAGAGATGGCAGCCCACCAGGCTCCCCTGTCCCTGGGGCTCTCCAGGCAAGAATACTGGAGTGGGTTGCCATTTCCTTCTCCAATACGTGAAAGTGAAAAGTGAAAGTGAAGTCACAAAGTCGTGTCCGACTCTTCGTGACTCCAGGGACTGCAGCCTACCAGGCTCCTCCGTCCATGGGATTTTCCAGGCAAGAGTACTGGAGTGGGGTGCCACTGCCTTCTCCAGGAAATAGTTATAGCTTTACATTATTGAAGAAAGAAATAGACCAACATAGGAACAATATAAATTCTTAGAAACTCAGTTCAGACCCCTGAAATAGAGTTGCCAGATTTAGAAATAAAAATAAAAGACACTGTAATGGTTGAATTTCCAGGTCAAACTGATTGGGCCACAATGCCTAAATATGTGGTCAAACATTACTCTTGAGGCTTATGTGAAGGTGTTTTGGATGAGATTGATATTTAATTAGTAGAATTTGAGTAAAACCAATTAAAACCTCCATAATGAGTGTGTGTGTGTGTGCACACATTTGCACTCAGTCATGCCCGAGTCTTTGCGACCCATGGACTGTGGCGTGCCAGAATCTTCTGTCCATGGAACTTTCCAGCAAGAAGACTGGAGTGGATTGTCATTTCCTACTCCCCACATCTTCCTGACCCAGGGATTGAATCTATGTCTCTTGTGACTCCTGCATTGGCAGGCAGATCCCTTACCTCTGGCACCACCTGGGAAGCCATAAGGAGTGTGAGCCTCATCCAATTAGTTGAAGTTATTTCTAGAAAAAGTCTGACTTTTCCAAAGAAAGAAGGAATTCTGCTAACAGATGGACTTTTAGATTTACATATCAGTTTCTTCTTGGTTCTTCAGCCTGCAGATTTTGGACTTGCCAGCCAAAATAATCAGGTGAGCCAATTCCTTTAAAATACACACACACACATATATATACGTGTTATTGTTTCTATTTTTCTGTAGAATCCAAACACCCTTATCTGAGTTTCAGATAAAGAATAATATTTTCATTTAAATGTGCTCCAAATGTTAAATAAGATAAAAATTTATTTGTTGTATATATGAATTCAAATTTATCCAGGTGCCTTATCAAAGAATTGATACTTTTGAACTGTGGTCTTGGAAAAGACTCTTGAGAGTCCCTTGGACTGCAAGGAGATCCAACCAGTCCATCCTAAAGGAGATCAATCCTGGGTGTTCATTGGAAGGACTGATGTTGAAGCTAAAACTCCAATACTTTGGCCACCTGATGCAGAGAGCTGACTCATTTGAAAAGACCCTGATGCTGGGAAAGATTAAGGGCAGGAGAAGGGGGCGACAGAGGATGAGATGGTCGGATGGCATCACTGACTCAATGGACACAGGTTTGGGTGGACTCTGGGAGTTGGTGATGGACAAGAAGGCCTGGCGTGCTGTGGTTCATGGGGTCGCAAAGAGTCGAACACGACTGAGCAACTGAACTGAACTTGTATTCTATATGGCAACATTAACCTAAAATCAGTAGAACAATAGAAAGAGATGAAGCACCAAGTGCCTACTTTACTTCTGTGAAAAAAGATAATACAGAGATTCTACTCAAGGCCTTCCCAGAACAATCCAATATTGATAAAAGAAAGTTTCTTGAAAGAACAGACACTTAGTCCCATTAAGTCCCTAGAGGCTTCTAAAGAAACAACAGCTGATTTAGGCCAGGAATGTGCGGGAGAAATATCAATAACCTCAGATATGCAGATGACACTACCCTTATGGCAAAAAGTGAAGAGGAACTCAAAAGCCTCTTGATGAAAGTGAAAGAGGAGAGTGAAAAGGTTGGCTTGAAGCTCAACATTCAGAAAACAAAGATCATGGCATCTGGTCCCATCACTTCTTGGGAAATAGATGGAAAAACAGTGGAAACAGTGTCAGACTTTGCTTTTTGGGCTCCAAAATCACTGCAGATGCTGATTGCAGCCATGAAATTAAAAGACGCTTGCTCCTTGGAAGGAAAGTTATGACCAACCTTGATAGTATATTAAAAAGCAGAGACATTACTTTGCCAAACAAGGTCCGTCTAGTCAAGGCAATGGTTTTTCCCGTGGTCATGTATGGATGTGAGAGTTGGACTGTGAAGAAGGCTGACCACCGAAGAATCGATGCTTTTGAACTGTGGTGTTGGAGAAGACTCTTGAGAGTCCCTTATACTGCAAGGAGATCCAACCAGTCCATTCTAGAGGAGATCAATCCTGGATGTTCATTGGAGGGACTGATGCTAAAGTTGAAACTGCAATACTTTGGCCACCTCATGCGACGAGTTGACTCACTGGAAAAGACTCTGATGCTGGGAAAGGTTGGGGGCGGGAGGAGAAGGGGACGACGGAGAATGAGATGGCTGGATGGCATCACCGACTCTGTGGACATGAGTTTGAGTGAACTCCGGGAGTTGGTGATGGACAGGGAGGCCTGGCGTGCTGTGATTCATGGGGTCGCGGAGAGTCGGACACGACTGAGCGACTGAACTGAACTGAACTGAACTGATGTGCTGAGTTTAATTTTCCAGATGAAACAAATGACATTGACAACAGTAATAAAGGTCTAAGCAATTCGATGGTCTTCCTGGTGATTCAAATGGTAAAGAATCTGCCTACAATGCAGGAGACCTTCGTTCAATCCCTGAGTCGGGAAGATCCCCTGGAGAAGGGAATGGCTACCCACTCCAGTATTCTTGCCTGGAGAATCCCATGGATAGAGGAGCCTGTCAGGCTACAGTTCATCGAATCCTGAGTCAGACATGACTGAGCAACTAACAACAAGCAATTCCTTAGCAGTACACATGGCAAAAGGCACTATGGTTCTAGGACTAAAGACACTTGCTCATCAGACTTTGCAGAAACCATGCCATTAGTCAGACTCACATTCAGCCCATATCTGGCACTCAAAAAGGCAAAAATTTTTAAAGGTTTAAAAATATTGCATGGGAAAAAGAGTGAAAGTTTTAGTCACCCAGTTATGCCCAACTATGCATGATGCCAAAATTAACCTCTGGATGGGAGGGGTTTTCCAGTTAAATTTAAATGCAGGAGTCATAGAGTTTAAAATTTATAAACTGGTGTGACTACCTCCTTCATCTCTTTATTTGTGAAGTTCTACATATTCTGGTCTTCCTACTTAAAAGTGCCCTCAAATCTCTATCTAATCATAAACCCCTTAACTTTGCTCTTTGTTCCACAATATGAATCACTTTCTATGTATTATTACCTACTTATTTTAATGTCTGCTTTTCCCAACAAGAGCATAACTTTGTTGAAACTAGAAATGTTTGCCTTTTTTGATTTTTAAATTTTTTCTCACTATGTATCACAAACACCCAGAACAGGGAGACAGGCACACATGTGCACTCAAACAGTAGATATTTGTTGGATAAATGAATGTAGTTTAATCATATTGCAGAAACCTTGCTAATCATGTAGAGGATTATTTGGATAATAAGTAGAACATGAAGTGTTAAGACTTTGGTTTGCAGTGGTCTTGGAGTTAAATCTACACTGCTTTACCTCTCTACCCTCAATGATACCAGAAGATTTCATGAAAGAATAGCAGCTTTTATCTGGGAGAGATTGCCCTAATTAATTCCCCTCTAATTTCTTAAGGGTTTAATGTTTAAGCTCTGTAGCTTAAGACATAAAAATTATAAGCAACATTGCAAGTGGAGATGTTTCTCCACTCACTTATTTTCTGTGTGGAGAGATTTTTCCAACACTATAGACCTCTTATCTCTTTCCTAACTCTTACTAGGAATTGCAGTGATTTACCTTATTTGTAAATCTTGAAGAATTTGACATGTGTAAGCCAGCTCCTTCCTCCAAATTTCTTTGTGGTGACCCTGCTTTAGGGAAGACAAGGTACTCTGATCTGTTTCTCATTGCTACACATTTTGTAGGAGGAATTCCCCACATGAGCAGGCCCATAGTTTTACTGAACTGCTGTGGCTGAGTTAAGTATGCATTGGGGTTAAGGATGCATTTGTAGTGAGAAGTTGATTGTTGTCAAACATCTCAGCTATGTCCTCCTATCCAGCTTTTAAAAGTAATGAAATTGATGCTTGATCTCTAACTTCCTGAGATCTTGTCAATACCTTAATTGGTTCCAAAATTATTCTCGAAATTTGAAGTTATTTATTGGATTCCTTTGAACTCCAATAGGGGCTTCCCAGAATGATCTCTGTTCGTTTCCAAGGCAAACCATTCAATATTACAGTAATCCAAGTCTATGCCCCAACCAGTAATGCTGAAGAAGCTGAAGTTCAACGGTTCTATGAAGACCTACAAGACTTTTTAGAACTAACACCCAAAAAAGATGTCCTTTTCATTATAGGGGACTGGAATGCAAAAGTAGGAAGTCAAGAAATACCTGGAGTAACAGGCAAATTTGGCCTTGGAGCACAAAATGAAGCAGGGCAAAGGCTAACAGAGTTTTGCCAACAGAATGCACTGGTCATAGCAAACACCCTCTTCCAACAACACAAAAGAAGACTCTACACATGGACATCACCAGATGGTCAACACCGAAATCAGATTGATTATATTCTTTGCAGCCAAAGATGGAGAAGTTCTATTCAGTTAGCAAAAACAAGACCAGGACCTGACTGTGGCTCAGATGATGAACTCCTTATTGCCAAATTCAGACTTAAGTTGAGGAAAGTAGGGAAAACCACTAGACCATTCAGATATGACCTAAATAAAATCCCTTATGATTATACAGTGGAAGTGAGAAATAGATTTAAGGGACTAGATCTGATAGATAGAGTGCCTGATGAACTCTGGACAGAGGTTCGTGACATTGTACAGGAGACAGGGACCAAGACCATCCCTATGGAAAAGAAATGCAAGAAAGCAAAATGGCTGTCTGAGGAGGCCTTACAAATAGCTGTGAAAAGAAGAGAAGCGAAAGGCAAAGGAGAAAAGGGAAGATATAAGCATCTGAATGCAGAGTTCCAAAGAATAGCAAGGAGAGATAAGAAAGCCTTCCTCATCAATCAATGCAAAGAAATAGAGGAAAACAACAGAATAGGAAAAACAAGAGATCTTTTCAAAAAAATTAGAGATATCAAGGCAACATTTCATGCAAAGATGGGCTCGATAAAGGACAGAAATGGCATGGACATAACAGAAGCAGAACACATTAGGAAGAGGTGGCAAGAATACACAGAAGAACTGTACAAAAAAGGTCTTCACGACCAAGATAATCACGATGGCGTGATCACTCACCTGGAGACAGACATCTTGGAATGTGAAGTCAAGAGGGCCTTAGAGAGCATCACTACGAACAAAGCTAGTGGAAGTGATGAAATTCCAATTGAGCTATTTCAAATCCTGAAAGATGATGCTCTGAAGTGCTGCACTCAATATTCCAGCAAATTTGGGAAACTCAGCAGTGGCCACAGGACTGGAAAAGGTCAGTCTTCAGTCCAATCCCAAAGAAAGGGAATGCCAAAGAATGCTCAAACTACCGCACAATTGCACTCATCTCACACGCTAGTAAAGTCATGCTCAAAATTCTCCAAGCCAGGCTTCAGCAATATGTGAACCGTGAACTCCCAGATGTTCAAGCAGGTTTTAGAAAAGGCAGAGAAACCAGAGATCAAATTGCCAACATCCGCTGGATCATGGAGAAAGCAAGAGAGTTCCAGAAAAACATCTATTTCTGCTTCATTGACTATGCCTAAGCCTTTGACTGTGTGGATCACAATAAACTGTGGAACATTCTGAAAGACATGGGAATCCCAGACCACCTGACCTGGCTCTTGAGAAACCTGTATGCAGGTCAGGAAGCAACAGTTAGAACTGGACATGGAACAACAGACTGGTTCCAAATAGGAAAAGGAGTATGGCAAGGTTGTATATTGTCACCTTGCTTATTTAACTTATATGCAGAGTACATCATGAGGAACGCTGGGCTGGAAGAAGCACAAGCTGGAATCAAGATTGCTAGGAAAAATATCAATAACCTCAGATATGCAGATGATACCACCCTTATGGCAGGAAGTGAAGAGGAACTCAAAAGCCTCTTGATGAAAGTGAAAGAGGAGAGTGAAAAGGTTGGCTTGAAGCTCAACATTCAGAAAACAAAGATCATGGCATCTGGTCCCATCACTTCATGGGAAATAGATGGGGAAACAGTGGAAACAGTGTCAGACTTTATTTTTTGGGGCTCCAAAATCACTGTGGATGCTGATTGCAGCCGTGAAATTAAAAGACGCTTACTCCTTGGAAGGAAAGTTATGACCAATCTAGATAGTATATTAAAAAGCAGAGACATTACTTTGCCAACCAAGGGTTGCCCAGTCAAGGCTATGGTTTTTCCAGTGGTCATGTATGGATGTGAGAGTTGGACTGTGAAGAAAGCTGAGTGCTGAAGAATTGATGCTTTTGAACTGTGGTGCTGGAGAAGACTCTTGAGAGTCCCTTGGACTGCAAGGAGATCCAACCAGTCC
The DNA here is from genome assembly GCF_049115385.1 of Moschus berezovskii. Classification (NCBI taxonomy): domain Eukaryota; kingdom Metazoa; phylum Chordata; class Mammalia; order Artiodactyla; family Moschidae; genus Moschus; species Moschus berezovskii. The sequence goes on along the minus strand of NC_142463.1, from coordinate 46,076,250 downwards.
ATCCTAAAGGAGATTGGTCCCGGGTGTTCATTGTAAGGACTGTTGCTAAAGCTGAAACTGCAATACTTTGGCCACCTCATGCAACAAGTTGACTCACTGGAAACGATTCTGATGCTGGGAGGGATTGCGGGCAGGAGAAGAAGGGGACGACAGAGAATGCGATGGCTGAATGGCATCACCGACTCGATGGACATGAGTTTGAGTGAAGTCCGGGAGTTGGTGATGGACAGGGAGGCCTGGAGTGCTGTGATTCATGGGGTCGCAAAGAGTCGGACACGACTGAGTGACTGAACTGAACTGAGGTGGTGCTAGTGGTAAAGAACTTGCCTGCTTATGCAGGAGACATAAGAGATGCGGGTTGATCCCTGGGTCAGGAAGATCCCTTGGAGGAGGACATGGCAATCCATTTCAATATTCTTGCCTGGTGCATCCCCACGGACAGAGGAACCTGACGGGCTACAGTCCATAAGGTCACAAAAAACTTGGACAGAATTGAAGCTACTTAGCACACACGGGCACAGACTCCAAAAATACCATGGCATGAATCGAGTTTCATCATTTACAGTTTTTTAATTTTCGGGGGTAAACTTTTATTAGAGTGATAACTGTATATCAAATATTATGCTTAATGCTCATTTCAGTTCAGTTCAATCGCTCAGTTGTGTCTGACTCTTTTAGACCCCATGAACCATAGCACGCCAGGCCTCCCTGTACATTATCCACTCCCAGGGTTCACTCAAACTCATGTCCATCGAGTCGGTGATGCCATCCAGCCATCTCACTCTCTGTCATCCCCTTCTCCTCCTGCCCCCAATCCCTTCCAGCATCAGAGTCTTTTCCAGTGAGTCAGCTCTTCACATAATGTAGCCAAGTATTGGGAGTTTCAGCTTTAGCATCAGTCCTTCCAATGAACACCCAGGACTGATCTCCTTTAGGACGGACTGGTTGGATCTCCTTGCAGTCCAAGGGACTCTCAAGAGTCTTATCCAACACCTGCTTAATGCTAGTGGTAGATAAATGAGTAAGATGGATCTGTCTGCTCTTAAGCAACTAAGAACCCAACTAGGAGGAAATAAACATGCAAGCAAATGGTAAAATACTGTGCTGTAAGTACTGCATTATTAATCTGTGCAAAGTGTTTCAGGGACCAATAGGAGGGTGTTCCTTCCTGCCATCTGCCAAGGAGAGAAGGAGAATCTTTCACAAAGGAGGAATAAATTAGTACGGTAGTTAAACTGAAATAAATGCAAGAATGTAGAAAGGGCTGAAATTTTATGTGAAAATATCTTTCACAAGATAACAGAACCAACCCTTAGCAAAAATGTGTAGCAAGTGAATTTGTTTTTAAACTCCTCACCTATATAACCATTTTTTGACCTTTCCTTTTTCTGAGTATCCAAAGTTCTCTTGAGATTTGATTTGCTGATATTAGTGATCTAAAATCACTTTTATGTTACAGAGTCTTAAGATTTGACTACTGTTACCCTTGAAGGAATTTGCATTTTAAAAAGTCCAGTGATGATTCAAGCCCTAATTCAAATGAATGGCTTGCTAAGCCAGAGGTGCCAGTAAAATTAGTGCTAGTGGATTTTTTCTAAAAATATATCTTACATAGAGTCTTGGGACAAATATAACTGCTGATAACTGAGAAAGCTGGTTTAAACCTGTGGATATTCCAGAGAAGAATTCAGCACATATTTCTGCTTGAATTTCTGTTACCACCTTGAATGGAAAAGTTATCTAAAATTTTGTACTAAGCTTGCATGAGCTTGATTTCAACTTTTTAATTAATCTAAGAATGTTCAAGCTATGAATCTAATTTAATCTAATCTCCCTTTAATCTTATCTTTATAATATATCATGCACAAACTATTAGTGAGTAGCATGTATTAATTTCAAACATGCTGATAAAATTCAACTTAAATATGCAACTTTGTTTTTTGTTATGACACTGTATAGTCACAATCTAAGACATTAATAAAAAATCAAACAAATAATAAGATTTTCAAGCTAATAAGAAATCATTGACCATTTGTTTCTTTTGAGTCCCCTGGTACGAAAATCATGTACATTATTACTTTGACTTTGTCGTAGGACTTAAGAAATGGTTGCTGTAAAAAAAGACATCAGAAATGAAAAGTAGGAAAGACTAGTTTTCTAGAATGGATATGCCAAACTAAAGAGATAAACAGAGTTGAGTAGGAATCTGTAATTCAGCAACTCTGATGTTTTAGATACATGAGTGCCAATTTCTAACTCTTTAAGCTATACACACATGTTATATACCTTTCTTTGTATGATAATTTATGTTTAAAAATTTTTAAAGAATTAAGCAGGAAGTGAATCCTGGAGAGCCAAAATGAGGGCAGAGAATACTGTGTGTAGGCATATAACATGGAACAGTAGGAATAGGATAGCTTCTGAAGTCAAACTTAACATTTGCATCCCAACTTTGGCACTGACTGGTCGTGTAACACTGCATGAATTACTTAACATGTCTGAGATCCTACAGCCTCATCTATGTACGTACGGGCTAAGTCGGTTCAGTTGTGTCTGACTCTCTGCAACCCTATGGACTGTAGCCCGCCAGGCTCCTCTGTCCATGGGATTCTCCAGGCAAGAATCCTGGAGTGGGTTGCCATGCCCTTCTCCAAGGGATCTTCCTGACCCAGGAATTGAACCTGCACCTTCTGCAGCTCCTGCACTGCAGGTGGATTTTTTTTTTACCACTGAGACACTGGGGAAGCCCCAGCCTCATCTATACAATATGGCCAATAATTAAGCTTGACAAAAAGAGGGCTGACCCTAGAATGGAAGGGAGATGTAGAGGAAATGAGTTTCATTCCAAACAAGAAGGAAACTGTATTTTTAAGAAAAGCTAAAAGAGCAACTGAAGATAATGGAAACACAACTGCCCACAAATTATAGGGCTTAGATAGGAAAAGAGGGCTCTGCATGATAAATAGAGGCCTGGAAGTCACTTTAATATCACTGAGGTCTTCCCTAATGGCTCAGATGGTAATGAATCTACCTGCAATGCAGGAAAATTGAGTTCAATCCCTGGGATGGGGAGATCCCCTAGAGAAAGGAATGGCTATCCACCCCAGTATTCTTGCCTAGAGAATTTTACGTATAGAGGAGCCTGGCAGGCTACAGTTCACGGGGTCCAAAGAGTTGAACATGACTAAGCAACTAACACTTTCACTTTCAGAGTCCTGATCTCCCAAGTACCACCTCTTCTGTTTCTATGTTCCCATTCTCATCTCTAAAACAATCTGGGATAGCTAAGTATACTAAGACAAATATATTCTACAAGCAACAGTATGGGATATAATGTTGAGTAACTTTACCTTTTCCATTATACTAGGCAAATGGCAAATACATTACCTCACTTTCATTACCTTCCATTATCGAGGATTACTTTTAATACTAAACAAACTCTTGAATGTGATTGGTCCAGTGTAATAGGCTTAAGCCAATGAGTACATAGTATTCTTATGATGTACAGTGATGATACAGGAATAGGAATTTATCCCCATTTAGGCTAATGAAAGGGTAGGGAGTATTTTCTAGAGGCATCTAGGAAGTTTCCTAGCATAAACAGAAGCCCAGGAAAAGATAGTAACTCCCTCTGCACACGGACATTGTTGCACACATGTATGAGGTCTATAACTACGTAGCATGGTGCTACCATCGTGAAGGGTTACTTCAAATTTCCTTAGCAAATCTGAACCCCACCCCCACTGCCTAAGAGCCCTGACCAAGTGAGTGAGATGATAGTAACACCAGGTCATCCACACCATACTGGAACCACTGGGACATAATTTGAAACATGAACCTGATAAAGAATCCAAGTATCCAGAGACCCATCACAAACTTGAGGTGAAATCAGTGAGAAGAAGGGTAGGCTTAGGATCTTTTAAATTAATGTACCCCACTTCATATATTGCATTTAGTACTCCCTACTTCTCTATCCTGTTCACTGTAAATCATCCAAGGGCTTGACTTATTTTCAAGCCTTGATTCATTGAAACATATTTAGTGTGAAATTCTTAAAAAGGATGGTTTCTGAAAGAGAACATTAAAATAGGAAACAGAATCCCAAAAGAAGGGGTAGACAGATAAAAAGCAAGAGCAATCACAGCAAAAGACAAGGTGACAACCTGATATGGAGGGACGCCCAGATAGAATTCTAGATAGGAACTGGCGTTTACAAAACTGTCCTTGAGTCATCAGGGAAAATGAACATTAAATGAACATTAAATCATGTTCAATAACTTCTAATATGAAGGCAAGAATTTGACTAATTATCATGATTTTTACCAAACTGGTTAATACAAGAATATTTTGACATTTTATACAAATAATGAAGTAAGCAACCGTATTGAGAATGTACATATACCAAGGAACTGCAGAGATCTTTAGATCCTAAATGTGGCCCTCAGCTAGACTCTTGGTCATAGAGCCATAAGAAAGCAAATTCTGCCAACAGCCTAAGTAAGCTTAGAAGTGGCCTCTTCCCCAACTGAGTTCATGATGAAACTTCAGCCTGGTGAAACTCTGAGGCAGAGAACCTAGCTAAGCCCCACCTGGATTCTTGATCCAAAGAAACTGAGATAAACTGTTTTTTAAGACAGTAAATTTGTGGTAGTTTATTACAAAGCAATATAAAATTAATACATCATCATAAACAGATTATGGCTGGTCTGAATAAAAGCTGTCTAAGCAGAGTGATTGAATAGGAGCCAGACTGCATTGATTTGGAGGAGTGAGAGGAGGGTAAGTGGAGTGAGCATAGATGACTCTTTAGAGAGGTTTGCCTGGGGACAGAAGGAGAATGTAGGGCTGTAGCTGAATGGTGCTTTGGTTTTGAGGACAAAGTTTTTATTTTTGCTTTTTATGGGAAGTAACTTTAGCATATTTAAAAGTCTGCCTTTTCGAAGGATCAATTTTTACTTGATTCTTAAAAATTTGTACTTGATTCTTAAAAATTATGCTAAATGCAGCATAGTAAGATATAACTTACATGAAATAAATGGTTAAAAGCAATATGTCTGGTGACCTAATATCAATATTAACATTGAAAATATTGTAAATGATTAGAAAAGAAAGTAGTATAAATTCTGTTATTCAGCTAAACCCTCTTGTTTGCAAATCTCCAAATGAAAGAGGGCTTCCTTGCATTTGGAGGATCCTATCAACTGAGAGACAGCACACACCCACACATTGTCAGAGTCAAGTTCCACTATTCTTTCAATTCTCAGCAAAGGGAAGCCACTATTATTTGACTTTCTATGATGATTTTCTAAGGTGGCAGCTTTCCACAGGAGCTGACCTGTAAGTCTTGATCTAGATCCCATGTTGAATTTGTAGAATTATGAGGAAAGAATGTGAGACAAATTACTATCTAACTAACACAAATTACTATCTAACACTGCTGCAAGAATTCCAGCTTAAACAAAAAAAAAAGAATTCCAGCTTTGTGTCATTTGTTTACAACCTGTTCCTTGAGGTATATTATTATTTCTAAAAATAGTAGTTATAATTTCCCTACATTTTCATTTCTATGATCAAAACATGCTTTGCTATCCTCAAATGGTTAGCTGAAAATAAGCACTGCAATAATAGATGAAAAGGAAGAAAGTAAGAAAGAAGAAAACTTGCCACATCCCAAGTTCTATACCAGGTACTTAATACAAATCGTCCTTAATTCTCCAAACAAATTTTCAAGGAAGACTCTTTAATTATCCTCATTTTTCAAATAAGCAGACTGACTCATTTAGATTAAGAAAATAATAGCCAGGGTCCTGCATCTGATCATATTGTGTCACATTAAAGAATAAATCCCTGTGTGTAACTTTAAAGTTAATGTCTTAATTAACTACTGTATTGCTCTCATTCTAAAAAAGAGGATTCTTTCTTAGGGAATTAACAGTAGTCAATATAAGACAAGAAGAACTATGTATTAAACTAACAGGGAATAATGCAAGAGAATATTACTTTGTGTTTCTCATTTCTCATTATGTCCTTCCATGTTCAACAACATAGTCAATCCAGTTGAGTTCCTGCAGTGATATTTCAAGAATTGTCCTTGGCTGCCATGATCCAGTTGTTGAGGATTTTCTTGTTATAGCAAAATAAATAGTATTTTTTAATGTACCTTATATTAAACAACAATAAGACTTAGCTCTGAAATATGTCTATTATTATTAGACTTTTGCAACCATGGTAATTTAACATCATCTTGTAGCCAGTCACTTGACTTAGGCTAGTGGTTTTTAGGTTTGAGCTTGCATCAGAATCTCCTCTAGGGCTTCTTCAAAACACACAGATTATAGGACATGACTCTCAGCTAAGTTTGGATTCAGTAGATGTGGGTTGTAGACCTTAAAATTTGTGTTTCAACAGCACATTCCCAGGTGCTGCTGCTGGTCTGGAGACCACACTTTGAGACCCACTGGCCTACACCAGGGTTTTAAAACCTTTTTCTGTAAAGAATCAGGTAAATACTTTTGGTTTTGTGGGCCATATAGTTTCTGTCACAACTGCTCAACTTTTCATTTGTTGTGGAAAGCAGCCATACACAATTCCTAAATGAACAGAGGTGTTTATTTAGGAACACCTAAATTTTATTGAAACACACAGCGTGTTTCAATAAAATTTTATCACAGAAAGAGGTGTCAGGATATATTTAGACTGTAGCTGGTCAACCTCTGGGTTAGACCAACTCAGTATAAGAGGCCTGAAAAATGACTTTATATATACTAAATATACTCTGTGACTCCAAGAGAATCAACTATAGCTTTTTTCTCAAAACCCCTTCTAAGTTTCTAAATAAAACCTGCAGAACTATAACAGAGACTAAGTTGATTGTGTTAAACCATCATAGAGGAGAAATCCCGGTGAGCCCAATAAAGAAGCAATAGTTTTATGCACGAGTCAGCATTTTACAAACAGTTTTTGTTTTAATATGCCCATTAACTATATCTTCATTTTCAAATTTTAGTTTTACTTGGATATTGTTTATAATGTTGGAAGTTATAAATATACCAAATGAAACACTATATCGAATGACACAGATGCCAACCCAATCAGATTATCTATTGACTTTCTAATAAAATGAAAGAAAACAAAAACACACTACTTGCCATGAGTGTGCCCAGATTTAATATATTTGGCCTTCATCCAGAATAGTGTACTTCAAACTAATTTAAAATAGCAATATAGTCTACTAAATTGTTTATGCCAATGAATCCACTGCATTAGCTCTATCCTTAACACAATGTAAATTCCTGTAAAAATACATCATACATCATTCAGATAAATTTTTGTCATAATGAATTGCGATTTAGTTCCCTGAAAATAACCAGATGCAAATGCCAGGAGGAAAACTAGTATTATGGGTCATCATATAAACTTAAAATACAAATATTATGATAAAAACATCTCCAACAATGCTATAGACTAGAACCATTTAGACAAAATCTCTGCAACTATATATTGTAACATTTTGATAACTTAAAGATGGATTAAAATGGCTTTATGAGGGAATACATGACTCCTCATTCAAAATCTGTTCCTAAATTCAATTAATTCAATATTTCATTTTGATCAGTGGATTTATATTTGCCACTAGACATTTATTCTTTAGACGAATGCAGTGGTTTTCAAAGAGTACTTGGTTTGTTGTTGTTTGGTTTTGTTTTTTAAAGGTTTAAAGAGTACTGTGGTCAAATGAAACTGGAAAATATTCATTTAAAACAAATTTAAAAATTTTTTAACTACTTCGGAAGCAATATTCATGATACACATGTCTAAGAAAGATGTAGTAAACTGTGTGTCCTTTTCCAATCTCATTTGAACACAGAACCAAGTTATCAGTAGAGCATTTTGAAGTACACAAGAAACAATAAAGAATACAATGTTCTTAGTGCCTAAACCCAGGTACCATATGAAATTTTTTACAGTAATTTCAATTAGATTCAAAAAGCATTTGTTAAATACCTCTATTATTTGATTGATCACTTAAAGGTTAACATTTTAGTTTTGTTATCTACTCACCTAAGTCTATCTAGAACAAAGTTAATCCTATTAAACATACTTACACTCCTCTTCAGGCCTCTTCCGAAGTGCTGCACGAACTTCTTTACAAGGACTTCTCTGATATTGTGGGGGATTCCTTCCCCGTATTAAGTTCTCCATCCTATAGGAGGAAATTAAAAGAATAGTTTAACATAAAAATGTTCATACATTTTTAAAAATTAAATGATTTAGATAAAGAGTCAATGATTCAGGTATATAGAGACGCTTAGTAGACCACGTCCTTAAGAGTACTGAGCAAGGAGCAGGACAGTTGGGAGTGGCAGGGACTGTAGTAAACTGGAGAGGGCTTGACTTTTCTAAGGCATTCCAATTTTAAAAATATAGAAACCCATGTGGATGAAACTCATATGCACATTCTCCAATTAGGGACTCTTATTGAGTTGAATGTTTGTGTCCCTACCCCCCTCCACTCCTCCCACCTCCTACCTTCACAGGTTGAAACTCTAACCCCTAAAGTAACAGTATTTTGATGTGGAACCCTTGAGGAGTAACTCGATGAGCTCAGGTCATGAGGGTGCAGCACACATAATGGGATTAGTGTTGTTATAAAATGAGGAAGACAGACTAGTGCTCCCTCTCCCCTGCACAGGAGGATGCACTGAAAAGGCAGTCATCTACGAACCAGGAAGAGAGCTCTTGCCAGGCACCAAGTCTGCTGGTGCCTCTATAGTAGACTTGCAAGACTCCAAAAGGGTGAGAAATAAAGCTCTGTAGCTTAAGCATGTGTTCTTGCCTGGAGAATCCCAGGGATGGCGGAGCCTCGTGGGTTGCCGTCTATGGGGTCGCACAGAGTCGGACACGACTGAAGCAACTTAGCAGCAGCAGCAGCAGCAGCTTAAGCCACCCAGTCTGTGGTATTCTGTTATAGTTACCTAAACTGAGTAAGTCAGAGACACATTGACTAAAAAAGTGATTACTTACAAAGCAAACACATTTATTAAAAATCAGGTTACACTTTGGAAAGAAAGAACCCTTCACCAGCATTCTGAATACCAGCTTTCCAGAGTTTACTTGCTGATTTTCTCTGTGCCAATGATTAAATTGAGAAGGGTTTTCTACTTCTAATTAATTGTGACTCCTTGAAAATATGGTTAATATAAAGTACACTTCTCAGTTACTTTCAATGCTGACAACCAGAAAATGATAATAAATGGACCAAATGCAACTTGAGTTGGAATATTAAACAGAATATACTCTGTGATTAGTATTTTCTGGTTTCAGTAAACCTTACAGTTTTGTGCCACTGTTGTACACTCTACTTATTTTGAAAACATTAAGCAACTACTGAGTGTTGAAGATTTGAAAATTCAGAACAAAACAGTGATTTGTATCATTTTGAAAATAAAAACATAAACTTATAAGAATCTGCTATATAACCCAGGGAACTCTACTTAACACTCTGTAATGGCCTACATAGGAAAAGAATATAAAAAAAGAAAAGAAAATATAAACATAGCTTCTTAACATCTATGTAATTATTCTAGTGGAATACCACTGTGCTGGCTGATAGCATATATTGAAAACAGCATGGTTGTTATGGGTTACAGTAATGGACGATCTCCTAAGGTTAGTGGTTGCTGCTGCTACTGCTGCTAAGTCGCTTCAGTCGTGTCCGACTCTGTGCAACCCCATAGACAGTAGCCCACCAGGCTCACCCATCCCTGGGATTCTCCAGGCAAGAATACTGGAGTGGGTTGCCATTTCCTTCTCCAAGGTTAGTAGTACAGAGACATATTTCTAGTGTCTAGAGAGGAAATTGGGAAAGGATGATCCAATAAAAGCAATATGTAAAATGGAATGAAATATGAGTAAATAACATTTTTGTACTAGGATAGTAACATAATAGGGCTAGTAGTAAAGAACCTGCTGCCATTGCAGGAGACATCAGAAACTTGGGTTCAGTCCCTGGGTCAGGAAGATCCCCAGGAGGAGGGCATGCAACCCACCCCAGTATTCTTGCCTGGAGAATCTCATGAACAGAAGAGCCTACTGGGCTACAGTCCATAGTGTTGCAAACATCTGGACATGACTGAAGCAATTTCACATGCACGCAGTAACATAACACTATTCCTATGAGAGGCTGTCACTGGTTCTAAAAACACTTTTCCATATATACTTACTGAAACCAATATATTCATAGGTAAGGACTACTTTGTGTGTGTGTGTGTATACTCACTCATATGCCCATGCTATGGATACAAAGTACAAGAAGATATTTCTCAATGTGTGATAACTTGAAACAATTTCACTCAAAGTTCAAGTGAGAAAAAAGCTTATCATTGTATGACAATTCATTGAATGATAATACAATGACAGGTAAGAAAATGAAAATCTCAAGAATTTAAGACATAATTTGCTTTAATGGCATATATGAGGGGCGGGGTCTGAGCTTCCAGGACCAACTCTGTAGTTTCAGTATAAACCATGCAAATTACACAAAATGTTCTAGATTCTGACTCTTGAATTAATTTAATGCAGAATTTTGATTACATGTTTCAGCAAATGCATGAATTTTCATGATGATATAATAACAATTCAAGTGAACTTATAATTAACCACTAGTATTCACAAGCTTAAGATAGTAAACTACAACAAATATAACCTAAAAATGCAAGTATCTACACAAAGTTGTGATTTAATTTTAAAAACCAATTTTTAGTCATCATGATTATACTAATGAGGGATGACAACTTATCCTGGTTGGAAATCTATGTAAACCAGTCTCTTAGATGGGTTATTAATTTTCTTTTTATGTATCTGACTATTGAATATATGAAAACGAAAGCGGTCTAATTGATTTCCATGTAACTACACTTGAGGGTACGCCAGAAAAACTGAATGTATGTTAGAAAGTACGGCTAAGGATTCCAGGAGAGTCTCAGTTACAATGGGTGCTAATTGGCATCAAAGGTCATGAAGAATCATGGTGCCCAAATGTTGCATTATGAGAATGCTCACAAGCAGATATGCAAGAGATTATGCAGTATTAGCAAAGAGTATGGTTTAAATGTAATGAGCCCAGGTTCTAGAATTGGACTGCCTGAGCTAAACTCCCATTCTGTCTCTTAAAGAAATATTTCAGGGAAAGATACTTAGTTATTTTGGGGCTTCCCAGGTAGCGCTAATGGTAAAGAACCCTCCTCCCAATGCAGGAGACACAAGAGATATGGGTTTGATCCCTGGGTTGGGAGGATTCCCTGGAGAAGGGCATGGCAACGCACTCCAATATTCTTGACTGGGGAACCCCATGGAGAGAGGAGCCTGGCAGGCTACAGTCCATGGAGTAGCAAAGAGTTGGACATGACTGAAATGACTTAGCACACACTCATGCATACTCATATACAAAAAGTATATGTTATATGTAAATATAATATTATACAAATATATATATTTGTAAAAATGTTTATCTGCTAATTAACATGTTGATTTTTTATCAGTTATTTTAGAAATGCTTGCTTTCATTTATGATATTTAAAATTTTTAGAACCAATAAAAAGATAACTGGGGTCAAGGAAACTACTATAAACTATATATACAACACAGTAATAGATGAATATAAATTAAAATAGCATTAAAAGCTTTCAGAATGCTAAGTGTTATTATACCCTGTGGGAAATTGAATCAAATTAAATGTGTTACACAGCAATGTTCATGCCCAAGCTAATATAACTGTGAGATTTCCACCCTCTTGAGATTATACTTCTGGCTATTTGAACTCTTCTACCAGATGACCAGTGTCACCTATGATCTACAGTTTGCATTAAATGGTCAGACAAAATGACCAAGAATGAAGCCTTGGAGCACAGCCAGGACACAGCAAAGATGCTATTCTAGTTACTCTCAAGCTTGGCATGTCACCAGCAGGAGTGTGTTAACAGTGCCAGCAAGGAGAGATTAAGTGTGATGACCACAGGCAAGACAGATGCTCTAGCAACTCATTGAAGAGCTCTGGAAAGTGCAGCCTACATTTCAACTGCTGGGAAAAAATAGGGGCAGCCATGATTGATATCAAACAGCATGAAAAAATAATCAGGGGTCATGAGCAACCATGTCCACAACTCTCTTGGCAGTGTCTCCAAAACACAGGTCACAAAATTATCTGAGCAACTTTATATAATACAGATACCTGAGCAACTTTATATAATGCAGATTCCCCCATTTTCAGTACTAAAGATTTCTATTCAATAAGCTGAGGTCAGGTCCAGGTAGATATATATATTGTTTAGCATTAATTGAGTACGTCAAGGTTGTATATTGTCACCCTGCTTATTTAACTTATATGCAGAGTACATCATGCAAAATGCCAGGTTGGATGAAGCACAAATTGGAATCAAGTTTGCCAGGAGAAATATCAGTAACCTCAGAAATGCAGATGACACCACACTTATGGCAGAAAGCCAAAAGGAACTAAAGAGCCTCTTGATGAAGGTGAAAGAGGAGAGTGAAAAAGCTGGTTTAAAGCTCAACATTCAAAAACCAAAGATCACAGCATCTGATCCCATCACTTCATGGCAAATAGATTGGGAAACAATGGAAACAGTAAGACTTTCTTTTCTTGGGCTCCAAAATCACTGCAGATGATGACTGTAGCCATGAAATTAAAAGATGCTTGCCCCTTCAAAGAAAAGCTATGACACATCTTGACAGCACACTAAAAAGCAGAGACATTACTTTGCAAACAAAGGTCTATGTGGTCAAAGCTATGATTTTTCTAGTAGTTATGTTTGAATGTTAGAGTTGGACTATAAAGAAGTCTGAGTGCCCAATAATTTATGCTTTTGAACTGTGTTGTTGGGGAAGACTCTTGAGAGTCCCTTGGACTGCAAGGAGATCAAACCAGTCAGTCCTAAAGGAAATCAGTCCTGAATATTCATTGGAAGGATTGATGCTGAAGCTGAACCTCCAATACTTTGGCACCTGATGGGAAGAGCTGACTCACTAGAAAAGACACTGATGCTGGGAAAGATTGAAGGCAGGAGAAGAAGGGGATGACAGAGGACGAGATGGTTGGATGGCATCACGAACTTAATGGGCATGAGTTTGAGCAAGCTCTGGGAGATGGTGAAGGACAGAGAAGTCTGGCAGGCTGCAGTCTATGGGGTTGCAAAGAGTCAGACATGACTGAGTGACTGAACAACTACAAAAAGTGCTTCTAAAATAGACTTACACTAGTTCTAATACTGGCTTTGGGAACCCTTGTAAATAAAAATATGTATACTCGAAGATGTAGGAAGCAGAAGTTCAGTGAGTTCATTCTACTGGTTTAGAGGTAAGGTGAGGTCTGGTGAGAAGACAGCAATTAGGACAGGTACTATCAAAAATGAGAAGAGTGGCTAAAGCAACAGAGTCAAAGGCTTTCAGTGTCAGTAACTTTAAAGTGACTACCATGCGATACAAGTCAAACATATTTTTCTTTCCATAGCTACTCCATCTTTCTTGCTGTTCCTTCCAGGGCCTAGACTATGGTCAATAGGCCATAAGTATTTAATAAATGATTCAATAGATAGATGAAGTCTACTCTATCCTGGCAGAAACATTTGGAATATTCTCCTTTTTCATTCCAAATTTTACCCATCCTTGAAGATCTATTTTTAACTTCTGATCACACTCAGAAACAAATCCAACCACTACAAATATACTCAGTTCTTGCCTTCTGAATCTTCTCTATGATATCTACTAAATGTTTGGAAGTGTAACCAAAGATTTTCCAGCTAGTATTATTCTTCGTTTCAATGTTTGGATCCTTTACTCACATAGATTCTAGACCATTTGAGGGCTTTGACATAACACACTACATTTGTCAGAATACTGTCATATAATTTGTTTCATTTTCTTGACAATTCTGAAGTAGATATCAGTGCATTACTCTTTATAGATGAGACAACAGGAAGTCCTAGCAATTAAGCAACATATGCAAGGCAACACAGGAGGACCAGAGGAAGGACTTGAACTCAGGTCCTTTGACTCCCAAAATGTAATCTTCATCTCACAATGCATAGAAAAGGTTGCCAATCTTTTCTTTTTTCTAATGTTTAGCATCTTAAAAAGTAGTTTTCTTACTGAGTTGTAGATGTTCACTAAATCTTAAATTATTGAATATTTGTCAGTTATTGTCACTAACTTAGGTTTCTATTAAGTCTAAAAACTAAATAGAAATAATTCATGGTAAAGTAAAATAAAAAATAAGAATTTAAAATGAAAATGTACTTAACGCCTGCATATAGAAAAAGGAAGAAAAATATTGCTATATGATTTTTGAAAATAATGATTGGTAGTCTGTTCTGTCCAGGGAAACAGAATAATAAGGTGGCAGCATATTGTGACCATCCATCCTTACAAAATTATAAGGTCAGGTGACCACTCAGCTTTTCAGAAATCCTTTGTTGGTTTTGAATTTAAGGAAAGAAGAGGAAAGAGTTATTAATAAAAAGGCAGTGAAAAGTGTTCTTGCTTTATTTCTGAGCTGTTGGTTTTCTTTTTATGGAAAGTGGAGTCTGAATTCAGCACTCCAAATCAAACTGGAGCCAAACTATAACTATGAACATGTATTAAGAATAAAGTAGCCATTAAAAAGTCTCAAGTATTTATCAAGATCCAATTTGAACTCCAAATGACAGTGCAGAAATAATCAATACCCAATTATCTCAGTCAAATATTTTGAATTGATATTTAATAAGGACAAACTGGACAAAGTTAAACAGAAAGACTGTTGTGAAAAATATCACATTTTAACTACCCTTAAACTGCTCAGGTAGAGAGTGAAATGCCTAACATAATATAGACAAAGCACTGTTCAGTTGGAAAAGAGACAGATGTGTGATTTATAAAGACAGTGATGATGATTTACCAGACATTCAAGGATCATTGATAGTCTCAAGGAGAAACTGGCTTTATACTGCCATGTCATACATTTACAGGTGCCAGAAGAAATATCAAAACCACAGATATGTAAATGATGCCACTCTAATAATGAAAGTGAAGAGGAACTAAAGAACCTCTTGATGAGGATAAAGAGAAGAGTGAAAAAGCTGGCTTAAAACTCAAAAAGATGATGATCATGACATCCAGTTCCATCATTTGAGTTCAGTCACTCAGCTGTGTCTGACTCTCTGCGACCCCATGAACCACAGCACACCAGGCCTCCCTGTCCATCACCAACTCCCAGAGCTCACCCAAACTCATGACCATTGAGTTCATGATGCGATCCAACCATCTTATCCTCTGTCACCCCCTTCTCCTCCTGCCCTCAACCTTTCCCAGCATCAGAGTCCTCTCAAATGACTGCTCTTCGCATCAGGTGGCCAAAGTATTGGAGTTTCAGCTTCAGCATCAATCCTTCCAATGAATATTCAGGACTAATTTCTTTTAGGATGAACTGGTTGGATCTCCTTGCAGTCCAAGGGACTCTCAAGAGTCTTCCCCAACACCACAGTTCAAAAGCATCAATTCTTCAGCACTCAGCTATCTTTATAGTCCAAATCTCACATACATGCAAGACTACTGGAAAAACCATAGCCTTGACTAAACAGACCTTTTTTGACAAAGTAATGTCTCTGCTTTTTAATATACTGTCTAGATAGGTCATAACTTTCCTTCCAAGGAGTAAGCGTCTTTTAATTTCATGGCTGCAATCACCATCTGCAGTGATTTTGGAGTCACAAAAATAAAGTCAGCCATTGTTTCTAATGTTTCCCCATCTATTTGCCATGAAGTGACGGGACCAGATGCCATGATATTAGTTTTCTGAATGCTGAGCTTTAAGTCAACTTTTTCACTCTCCTCTTTCACTATTATCAAGAGGCTCTTTAGTTCTTCACTTTCTGCAGCAGGGGTGGTGTCATCTGCATATCTGGGTTATTGATATTTCTCCCAGAAATCTTGATTCCAGCTTGTGCTTCTTCCAGCCCAGCGTTCCTCATGATGTACTCTGTATCTAAGTTAAATAAGCAGGGTGACAATATACAACCTTGACATACTCCTTTTCCTATTTGGAACCAGTCTGTTGCTCCATGTTCAGTTCTAACTGTTGCTTTCTGACCTGCATACAGGTTTCTCAAGAGGCAGTTCAGGTGGTCTGGTATTCCCATCTCTTTCAGAGTTTTCTACAGTTTATTGTGATCCACACAGTCAAAGGCTTTGCCATAATCAATACAAAAGAAATAGATGTTTTTCTGGAACTCCCTTGCTTTTTCCATGATCCAGCGGATGTTGGCAATTTGATCTCTGGTTCCTCTGCCTTTTCTAAATCCAGCTTGAACATCTGGAAGTTCACGGTTCACGTATTGCTGAATCCTGGCTTGGACAATTTGAAACATTACTTTACTAGCATGTGAGATGAGTGCAATTGTGCAGTAGTTTGAGCATTCTTTGGCATTGCCTTTCTTTGGGACTGGAATGAAAACTGACTTTTTCCAGTCCTGTGGCCATTGCTGAGTTTTCCAAATTTGCTGGCATATTGAGTGCAGCACTTTCACAGAATCATCCTTCAGGATTTGAAATGGTTCCACTGGAATTCCATCACCTCTACTAGCTTTGTTCGTAGTGATGCTTTCTGAGGCCCACTTGACTTCACATTCCAGGATGTCTGGCTCTAGGTGAGTGATCACACCATCATGATTATCTGGTTCCTGATGATCTTTTTTGTACAGTACTTCTGTGTATTCTTGCCACCTCTTCTTAATATCTTCTGCTTCTGTTAGGTCCATACAATTTCAGTCCTTTATCGATCCCATCTTTGCATGAAATGTTGCCTTGGTATCTCCAATTTTCTTGAAGAGATCTCTAGTCTTTCCCATTCTAATGTTTTCCTCTATTTCTTTGCATTGATCTCTGAGGAAGGCTTTCTTATCTCTCTTGCTATTTTTTGGATATCCGCATTCAGATGCTGAGATGCTCAGTGATCCAGCTCCATCACTTCATGGTAAATAGATGGGAAAAAATGGATACAGTCAAAGGTATTATTTTCCTGGACTCCAAAATCACTGCAGATTGTGACTACAATCATGAAATTAAAAGATGATTTCTCCTTGGAAGAAAAGCTATGACAAACCTAGACAGCATATTAAAAAGCAGAGACATCATAAAAACTATGGTTTTTTCCAGTAGTCAGCTATGGATTGAGTTGGACCTTAAAGAAGAATGATCACCAAAGAACTGATGCTTTTGAATTGCAGTCCTAGTAAAGATTCTTGAGTCCTTTGGACAGCAAGGAGATAAAACCAATGAATTCTAAGGAAATCAACTGTGAATATTCTTTGGAAGGACTGATCCTGAAGCTAAAGCTCCAATACTTTGGCCTCCCAATGAGAAAAGCTGACTAACTGGAAAAGATTCTGATGCTGGGAAAGATTGAGCTAGGAGGAGAAGGGGGAAATAGAGGATGAGATGGTTGGATGGCATTGCCAACTCAATGGACATGAGTTTGAGCAAACTCCAGGAGACAGTGAAGGACAGAGCAACCTGAAGTCCATGGAGTGGCAAAGAGTTGGACATGACTTCGTGACTGAACAACAACAACATCATTTAGGGAATGACAAATACAATAAATAGTGTGGCTTTCCTAGTAGCTCAGATGTTAAAGTATCTGCTTGCAATGCAGGAGTACAAGGTTTAGTCCTTGGGTTGGGAAGATCTCCTAGAGAAGGAAATGGCAACCCACTCCAGTATTCTTGCCTGGAGAATTCCATGGACAGAGGAGCATGGCAGGCTACAGTCCACGGGATTGCAGAGTCGGAAATGATTTAGCGACTAACGCATACATATAATAGTATTTTTTTCACCTTTTTTCTAGAAAATTGAATTCAAAATAGTTGGCCATCATTTGGACATCTTGAAATGTAGATTCCACCCTTTCTAAACAACAAATCAAAACTGGAAATGTGCAAAGTCCCTTTAGTCGTGTTCAACTCTTTGCGACCCTATGGACTGCAGCCCTCCAGGATCCTCTGTCCGTGGGATCCTCCAGGCAAGAAATCCGGAACGGCATGCCATTTCCTCCTCCAGGGGATCTTCCCAACCCAGGTATCAAACCTGTGTCTGTTACACCTCCTGCTTTAGCAGGTGGGTTCTTTAGTACTAGTGACACCTAGGAAGGCTTAGGTGTCCAAACAATAAATCAAAACTGGAATGTGAATGGTATATAATTCACTGTATAGAGTTAGGAGCAAACAATTGTTCCATTAAAAATCTATGAAATTATTAACAGCATGCATAGCAATGGGAGTAAAAATCCAGTTCTTCATAAATTCAGAAAGCATCCTATTCACAAAGTTCTATATTTAAACTGATTTATTTTCCTATTAAAAAAAAAAAAACTTTGTGCTTTTTAGTTACACACAAAGTAATACTGTATCAGAACTCTGCTATTTTTATGAATACGAACAAATTGAATTGGTATGTGGAATAACAATTTTCCCTTATTGTGAAGCTCCTTACAGAAATAATTGTTACATGAAATATTTAGGATATGTTCAATGCTGAAATCTCTCTCTCACACGCACACACAGGCAAAGATTAAATTCACTAAAATCAGAGTTACTTAGAAAATAAATCCCTTAAAGCTACAGATATTAATTCAGTTCAGTTCAGTTGCTCAGTCGTGTCCGACTCTTTGCCACCCCATGAATCAAAGCACACCAGGCCTCCCTGTCCATCACCAACTCCCGGAGTTCACTCAAACTCATGTCCATCAAGTTGGTGATGCCATCCAGCCAACTCATTCTCTGTCGTCCCCTTATCCTCCCGCCCCCAATCCTTCCCAGCATCAGACTCTTTTCCAGTGAGTCAACTCGTTGCATGAGGTGGCCAAAGTATTGGAGTTTCAGCTTTAGCATCAGTCCTTCCAACGAACACCCAGGATTGATCTCCTTTAGAATGGACTGGTTGGATCTCCTTGCAGTCCAAGGGACTCTCAAGAGTCTTCTCCAGCACCACAGTTCAAAAGCATCAATTCTTCAGCGATCAGCTTTCTTCACAGTCCAACTCTCACATCCATACATGACCACTGGAAAAACCATAGCCTTGACGAGACAGACCTTTGTTGGCAAAGTAATGTCTCTGCTTTTTAATACACTATCAAGGTTGGTCATAACTTTCCTTCCAAGGAGTAAGCATCTTTTAATTTCATGGCTGCAAACAGCATCCATAGTGATTTTGGAGCCCAAAAAATAAAGTCTGACACTGTTTCCACTGTTTCCCCATCTATTTCCCATGAAGTGATGGGACCAGATGCCATGATCTTTGTTTTCTGAATGTTGAATTTCAAGCCAACATTTTCACTCTCCTCTTTCACTTTCATCAAGAGGCTTTTGAGTTCTTCTTCACTTTCTGCCATAAGGGTGGTGTCATCTGCATATCTGAGGTGATTGATATTTCTCCCGGCAATCTTGATTCCAGCTTGTGCTTCTTCCAGCCCAGCGTTCCTCATGATGTACTCTGCATATAAGTTAAATAAACAGGGTGACAATATACAACCTTGCCATACTCCTTTTCCTATTTGGAACCAGTCTGTTGTTCCATGTCCAGTTCTGACTGTTGCTTCCTGACTTGCATACAGGTTTCTCAAGAGGCAGGTCAGGTGGTCTGGGATTCCCATCTCCTTCAGAATTTTCCACAGTTTATTGTGATCCACACAGTCAAAGGCTTTGGCATAGTCGATGAAGCAGAAATAGATGTTTTTCTGGAACTCTCTTGCTTTCTCCATGATCCAGCAGATGTTGGCAATTTGATCTCTGGTGCCTCTGCCTTTTCTAAAACCTGCTTGAACATCTGGGAGTTCACGGTTCACATATTGCTGAAGCCTGGCTTGGAGAATTTTGAGAATGACTTTACTGGCGTGTGAGATGAGTGCAATTGTGCGGTAGTTGGAGCATTTTTTGGCATTCCCTTTCTTTGGGATTGGAATGAAGACTGACCTTTTCCAGTCCTGTGGCCACTGCCGAGTTTTCCAAATTTGCTGGCATATTGAGTGCAGCACCACAGTTCTGCACTCAATATGCCAGCAAATTTGGAAAACTCGGCAGTGGCCACAGGACTGGAGAAGGTCAGTCTTCATTCCAATCCCAAAGAAAGGTGTTGGAGAAGACTCTTGAGAGTCCCTTGTACTGCAAGGAGATCCAACCAGTCCATTCTAAGGGAGATCAATCCTGGGTGTTCATTGGAAGGACTGATGCTAAAGCTGAAACTCCAATACTTTGGCCACCTCATGTGACAAGATGACTCACTGGAAAAGACTCTGATGATAGGAAAGGTTGGGGGCGGGAGGAGAAGGGGACGACAGAGAATGAGATGGCTGGATGGAATCACTGACTCTGTGGACATGAGTTTGCGTGAACTCCGGGAATTGGTGATGGACAGGGAGGCCTGGCATGCTGTGATTCATGGGGTCGTGGAGAGTCGGACACGACTGAGCGACTGAACTGAACTGAACTGAACTGAGTGCAGCACTTTCACAGCATCATCTTTCAGGATTTGAAATAGTTCCACTGGAATTCCATCACCTGCACTAGCTTTGTTTGTAGTGATGCTTTCTATGGCCCACTTGACTTCACATTCCAAGATGTCTGGCTCTAGGTCCGTGATCACGTTATCGTGATTATCTTGGTCGTGAAGATCTTTTTTGTACAGTTTTTTTGTGTATTCTTGCCACCTTTGGTTGAATTAATAAAACATTTACCTATAAAAATTAATGACATTCGAAGATAGAAATAACGTAAAGAAGGTCTGCTGCTTCTGCTGGTAAGTCACCTCATTCGTGTCCGAATCTGTGCGACCCCATAGACAGCAGCCAACCAGGCTCAAGAAATAAATCAATACATCTTAAATATCCAAAAGATGTGTACTTTATTGTTAATAGCAAAAACAGAGTTGGCAATGTTGAAGAACTGCATCAGTTTAAAAAATGGTGAGAATTTTTGAAGAAGTTCTATTGTTGGATCAACATAATTATGCAAAGATAAAACTGATGCTAAAAATACAGAAAAAAAATGCTACGTGCTTTAATAAGATTATACTGCTAAGATAATAATGGTGGTGCTTTATGCTAAGTTGTGTTCAACTCTTTCAACCCCATGGACTGTAGCCTGCCAGGCTCCTCTGTCCATGGGATTTTCCAGGCCTGCCACGCTCCTCTGTCCATGGGATTCTCGAGGTGAGAATTTTGGAGTGGGTTGCCATTTCCTTCTCCAGGGGATCGCCCCAACCCAAGAATTGAACCCAGGCCTCCTGCATTGCAGGCAGATTCTTTACCGACTGAGCTATGGTACTGTTGCCAAATTTAAGAAGGCTGAGTTCTAAAGAATTAATGCTTTCAAATTGTGGTACTGGAGAAGACTATTGAGAGTCCCTCAGACTACAAGATCAAATCAGTCAGTCCTAATGGAAATCAAACCTTAATATTCATTGGAAGGCCTGATGTTGAAGCCAAAGCTCCAATACACTGGGACCTGATGTGAAGAGCCAACTCATTGGAAAAGATCCTGATGCTGGGAAAGATTGAGGGCAGGAGAAGAGGGTGACAGAGAATGAGATGTTTGGATGGCACCTCTGACTCAGTGTACGTGATTTTGAGCAAACTCTGGAAGCTAGTGAAGGACGGGAAAGCCTGGTGTGCTTCATTTTATGGGGTTGCAAAAAGTTAGAGACAACTGAGGGACCAGATAGCAACATATCTGAAATATCCACCATTTTTAAAATTTATGAGCATATGGAAACTATTTAAGATATGTATTTTGAATAAGGTAAAATATAGAGATATAATATATTTACTATTATTTAGAAATTAGAAATCCTAACTATTTAGAAATTAACACAATACATATTTATTTGTTGATGTTGTTATTCAGTCACTAAGTCATGTTCAACTCTTTTGGGCTCCATGGAGTGTGGCTTGCCAGGCTCCTCTGTCTGTGGGATTTCCCAGGTTGCTCTTCAGTTGCTTAGTCATGTCAGACTCTTCATGACCCCATGGACTGCAGCACACTAGGCTTCCCTGACCTTCACTGTCTCTAGGAGTTTGCTCAAACTCATGTCCCTTGAGTCAGTGATGCCATCCAACCATCTCATCCCCTGTTGCTCCCTTTTCCTTCTGCCCTCACTTTCCCAGCATCAAGGTCTTTTCCAGTGAGTCAGCTCTTCTCATCTGGTGGCCAAAGTATTGGAGCTTAAGCCCTTCCAATGAATATTCAGGGTTGATCTCCTTTAGGATTGACTGGATTGATCTTCTTGCTTTCCAAGAACACTGGAATGGGTTGCCATTTCCTAGGGATCTTCTTGGACCAGGGATAGAACCGGCATCTCCTGCACTGGCAGACAATTCCTTATTATTGAGCCACTTGAGAAGCCGAATACGTATTTACAAACCCAGTCTGATTTTTCTCCATTCTTTCTTTCCTTCCCCTACATACCTTGATTTCAAAGATTGAGGAAAACACTTGTGTTAACATTTGGGTTTCATGATTTTCAGTCAACATTTATTGAATGAGAATACTAATGCCACTGGAATATAGAATCATCTCTCCTCTTGAAAGTGTTCTACGATTTCAACCATATCCCCAACTATCTTCTGTCTCTCTGTCCTATTATAGGATCCTCCATATACATCTTACCACCCCAATCTCCACTAAAATTCCTTGAGGACAGAAATTGTATCATTTCTGTGGATTGAGCACAATTTGCAGAGCATAGTAGAAATTAAATATTCATTTTTAAATGGCTGAATGAATGAGTGGTGTGAGAAATAAATGTATGTCCTGTACAGCTCTAATGTGATCTACGGTTATACAACCTCTTCATATGTATTATTTATTCCTCATAAAGAGCCTATGGGCCTAATAATTTACAAATGATGAAACTGAGACTTGCTTGCCCAAGGTCAGCAGCAAAGCCAGACTAATGTCTGGATTCTTCTTCTTCCTACTGATCTTTGCACCTGAGCACAGCTGCCTAAATGAAGGAATTGTTCTGCTCATTTCCAGGTGATTCCTGGAGCCTCATTAAGTCTCAGAGGAAGGACTGCTACCATATATGCAGTTGTTTAGATGCAGAAAAAATGTGTGCATATGGACTTAATTCGGAGAAAGGAAATACAAGCCACTCCACTACTCTTGCCTAGAAAATCCCACGGATGGAGGAGCCTGGTAGGCTGCAGTCCATGGGGTCGCTAAGGGTCGGACACAACTGAGTGACTTCACTTTCACTTTTCACTTTCACACATTGGAGAAGGAAATGGCAACCCACTCCAGTGTTCTTGCCTGGAGAATCCCAGGGACGGGGGAGCCTGGTGGGCTTCCGTCTATGGGGTCACACAGAGTTGGACATGACTGAAGCGACCTAGCAGCAGCAGCAGGACTTAATTATTTTGCAAGAAGAGCATATATTCCTTTCTGCAAGTGAAATATGGAGAGTTGACAAATATAAAATAATATTATCTTCCAAATGTGCATAAATATCTAAACATATACAATAATGTATAATATAAATGATATCACAGTCTTTATAATCAAGGCGTGTAAACATCAATTCTTCCCTGGAGTTCTGCCTTCAGCCTGCTCTCCTGCATCCTATCCCTGAATAATCTGTTACAGACCACAAGCCAATGACTCTGTCACCAGATTGAGATCACAGAATGTTAAGAGAATGTTCCCCTAGTAAATTCTCTAGTATTGTTGCATATAGCTCTGAGACACAGAAGATACTCAGCATTTTCTTTAAATAAATAAACTGTTATGATTGAGTACCTTTTGATGGCTATTGCTTTTATTTATGAGAAAAAACTACATAATTGAAATCATATTTATATTTTCTAGGATGTTTTAAAGCACAAATACTTTCAACATCTTAGAATCTTAGATGAGAAAAATGGAACATGCTGTATCCTTTACTAAGGAAAGAAGGGACAAGATGATTCACTGACTTTGAAAAGATGGGTTTCTGGGAAAAACCCAATTAAGCTTCTATTTGAGACTGAGTACCTGAACAGCCTGAACTACTCAGATGGACCTCATGTAATTATGTGCTAATGCTAGGAGCATTTTAAAAAAATCTTTTGGCTTTACCTAAAACTTTATGGGGTCACAATGAAGAATCACATCCCATGGAACATAGCAATCTTATCTGGCATTTCATGCTCAGTTCCTTCCCTCTCCATGGCCAGAAGGGTTTGCTTTGCTTTGTTTCCTTTTCACTGATCCTCTACCAATTTCTTTTGTGAGTCCATTATAGGAAAGTTAGAACATATATTCACAGTCTGTCTTACAACCCTGCTTCCCTGTGGTTCTATTTTTAATTTAGCAGCCAGGGAGTCTTTCAAAATCATGTCAGATTTCAAAATCATGAGTCAGGTTATGTCACTGTGTTGAGCTCAGTGCGCTGAGGATTTCCCTTCCACTCAGAGCGAAAGTCAAAGTCCTTATGATGGCCTATGAGGTCCTTTGTTTTCTGCTGCCTGTAACTTCTCACGTCCTCTCCTTTCCCTCTTAATCAGTCCCAATAGTTCATTTCTCCATGAACACTCTTGTTCTTCCTTGTCCTGTTCTACTTTTTTCTTTAACTTTGGGTTTATCAACATCTAAAATAATCTTTTAATCTACTTATCTGCAGAGTTTATTGACTGTAAAAGTCTACATGTGCTTTGAAAAGAATGTATATAATTCAAATGTTGATTTTTGTTTCTGAGATATCTCCTAATTAGTGAGACATGTGTGAATGCCTTCCCCAGTTTGATGGTGAATTTATTCATCCTTGTTTTTCTGTCATCTTTTGTTTTATATAATTTTTTAAAAATTATATATACATCTTGTGAGTTCTTTTTATTTTTTTGGCGTCACTGCATCATGCAGGATCTTAGTCCACTGACCAGGGATCGAACCTGTGCACTCTGCAGTGAAAGCACAGAGTCTTAACCACTGGACACCCCCGGGGAAGTCCTTGTTTTCTATCTTGATGCTATATGTTTGAGTATATAGAAACTATAACATCCTGACAAATTGACCCTTCTATCATTATGTAGTGATCTTAAGATCTAATAAGACTGTCTGCCTTACATTCTGTTTACGTGTTAATAACACAGTTTTCAAGAGCTCTCGTGGATAGTGATTCCCTGGAATATCATTTTCCATACTTTGGATTAAGCTTATTTTGGTTTTCCATTTAAGATACGTCTCTTGGAAAGAATATTGTTGAGCATTTTAAATCCACCTCTTTAAAAATTCAGTTTGTAATCAGAATTTTTGTTATAAGAATGTTATATTTGTGTTTATCTGATTTCACTGATAATAATTACATTTACTTTTGATTTCTTATTTTGTGCTTTCTATTTATGCAGATTTTCTATTTTCTTTTTCTTCCATTCTTTTAAATTAAGGGTTTTTTTTTCCCCTGCTTTCATTTTATTTTTGATTTCTACTTTGGAAATTATGATTTCTATGCTTAGATATACCATGTAATTAATATTTGTTTACTATTCTTTATTGTATCTCAGACCTTCTACCTTTGATCGCTCTTCTTCTTCCCAAAGTTCATCCTTTAAAATTGTCTTTAAAGTGAGTCAGATTTTAAACCTCTAAGTTGTTCATATGAAGATGTCGACATCTTATACCTCTTCTTGAGAGACAGCTTTGAAGTATTAAATGCTAGCTCACTGAAGGTGTTATTTTCAATTTACAGCCCCGTTGTTGTTGAGAAATCAATAATGATGTATTTTGGAACTAATCTTTCTTTTCTGTCTAGCTGATTTTAAGACCTTTTCATTGTCTTTGGTGTTCAGTTTCACTATGATATTGTCTACTTGTGAATTTCTTTTTAAATTGGGTTTGCTTTTTGATCTGAGATGTATTGTCTTCCAGGAGTTCTGGAAAATGATCAACCATTTCATCTCTGAACATTTGCTTTCCCTCCTTGCCCCTATTTTTTAAAAAATAACTCTGTTCAAGTATAAGTTGGTGGCACTAGTGATAAAGAACCTGCCTGCCAATTCAGGAGAAATAAGAGATGCAGGTTTGAGCCCTGGGTTGGGAAGATCCCTTGGAGGAGGGCATGGCAACCCACTCTAGTACTCTTGCCTGGAGAATGCCATGGACAGAGGAGCCTGGTGTGCTACAGTTCATGGGGTCACAAAGAGTCGGACACGACTGAGTGACTAACACTTTCACTTTTCACTATATACTTAATGTCTCATACTCTTCAGCTGGTAATTCTCTCTTTTGTCCCTGTAATCCTCCCTTCTCCACTCTGTTCTGTGTCCTGGTATACTAACCTCTACGTCATGCATCACCAAAGTTCCCTTGCCTCTGGTATTTAGGTGTGGTTTGGTCAGTGAAAGGTATAGCAGGTGTGGGAGGAGAGAGACGGGAATATTCATTTCCCCATCTGCATACTTAGTGGGTTGTGGGTCAGCATTAGCTGCCTTCTACCAAATTTGGCTCAGTGGTAAAGAATTTGCCTGCTAATGCAGGCAACACAGGAGTTGTGGGTTCAATCTCTGGGTCAGGAATATCCTCTCGAGGAGGAAATGGCAACATCCTCCAGTGTTCTTGCCTGGGAAATCCCAGGGACAGAGAAGCCTGGTGGGATACAATCCTTGGAGTTGAAAGAGTCAGGCATGATTTAGCATGCAGGCCTGTACCAAAGCTTGTAATTCCTCTCAGATAACTCTTTGCTCTAGCTAGAGTCACAGCTGTCTCCAGTTTCCTGTAACCCCTGTTTCTATGCACGTTTACACATAGGGCTGAAAATGACTTTGTTAGTCCTGGATGCTTCATCATACCTTTCTGGTTTGTCTCATTCTTACTATCCTGTTTTTATAAATCCACCTGGTTATTTTGATAGACTCCTGTTCTTTTTTCACATCTACATTCTTTATTTCTTAATGCACATACATTTGAAAATTCCAGTATCTGAAGACATTATAATCTGATTCTTCTGATTCTTGTTTCTGCTGACCTTGACTTATAGTGCTATGCTTCTTTTCGTGTTTTGTGATTTCATACAATGAACTCATTTTTCTTGGATATTTTATCTTTAAGAATTCTTTGAATTCCTGACTGAAATGTGTTTACTCTAGAGAATACCTAAGTTTTCTTTCCTGACTGCCTGGCCATTTTCAGAAACAAAAACAGAAGTTCAAGATTTCTAAAGTTTAGCAGATGCTCTTAGGACAAAATCTGGCTTTAATTCTTACCTACCTTCCAGAGTTTCTCATTTGCCTACTTCTTTATTTTCTAACCAGCTCAGCCATTCATTTAAAGAAATGCATGGAGAAGGAAATGGCAACCCACTCCAGTATTCTTGTCTGGGAAATCCCATGGACAGATGAGCATGACAGGCTACAGCCCATGGGATTGCAAAGAGTTGGACATGACTTAGAATCTAAACAGCAACAACAGCAATTTACATTTTATCCACATTTTTAAGTTGTTTTCATGGGAAGGTATTTTCAGGGTATTTACTGTTTCATGCTGACAGTAATAGAAGTTACTTTTTTAAAAAAAACAAATTCAATTGTCATGATAATATATTTTGGAAGGGATAAAAACTAACTAGTAGGAATTACTTAAAATATTGCCATTATATTCAACATATGAGGATACTGAACTTTAGAAATGTTAAGTATGTAAGCTTCAGAATAAGAAGTAGGAAAGATAGAATTCAATTTTAAAGTTCTTTGATTTCAGACTCTTTATGCTATAAGACCTCTGTTAACCCTGGATTTTTTTGTGTATATATCAGTATAACACTGCTAAGAATATACAAAATTGCTTTAGGCTCAAGTAAGAGCCATTAAATGCCCATGCTATCAGGGTAAAAGTGATGAGTTTAAAAATAGATGCTATAAGGTACAACAGAATCAATAAAATGGTATACAGACTTTAATAGACTCTTGAGAGTCCCTTATACTGCAAGGAGATCCAACCAGTCCATTCTAAAGGAGATCAATCCTGGATGTTCATTGGAGGGACTGATGCTAAAGCTGAAACTCCAATACTTTGGCCACCTCATGAGACGAGTTGACTCACTGGAAAAGACTCTGATGCTGGGAAAGGTTGGGGGCGGGAGGAGAAGGGGACGACGGAGAATGAGATGGCTGGATGGCATCACCGACTCTGTGGACATGAGTTTGAGTGTACTCCGGGAGTTGGTGATGGACAGGGAGGCCTGGCGTGCTGCGATTCATGGGGTCGCGGAGAGTCGGACACGACTGAGCGACTGAACTGAACTGAACTGAACTGAACTGAATTTTTAATATTAAAAAACCAAATGAATTTATCTCACTAGGTAAAAATGTTCTCTGAACAAGAATAAGGATAAATAAATCCATGTATACTTAGTGAAGAACTTGAAATATTGGATGATGACCTGAAAGATAACATGATAAAAAATAGGTGATTTCTTTCTATTCCCAGACAAAATTTTTTAATAGGAAAAAAATCATCTAAATGAGTCTTCAAATCTATTTTTGTTCTATTTCCTCACTTTCCATGTTTTCTCTGCTTTTATTTTACCTAGTTTCTCTGAAGATCTGGGTAAGTCAGTAATAACTTAACAGTGGATTTATTCAATATTGCCCCTTATAATAATTTACATGTAGAAGATACACAAGGCAAAAAATAATATGGATGCATTTTACTTATAGTGGTTCAGATGTATAATACCTGGATAAAGTAGAGCCTTGGGAGTACTTTTCAAAGTGAACAATATAGGTAACTTTCTAATCTGGTTCTACATATGGTTCTATTCTTATTCTGAAGTAATTCTCTCTATAAGAAATATCCTTAAGTATTGGTAATCCTTTATGTAAAATCATCTATTTAAGATAGTGCATTAAGATTTCAATAAACAGTTGTTTCAAACAAATAATTATAATGTTCTTGACTAGTTATTATACTTTAAAAATATTATGCTTTTGGCATTTCTGATTAATCATAGTGTAACAATATTTCAGGAATATTTCTCACTACTAGAAACATACAAGCACTGGTGAGAAATCAGGTCAGTGTGAATATGGGTCAGTTACCAATACCTCCTCACATACAGCAGAGAAGGCAACACAACCCACTCCAGTACTCTTGCCTGGAAAATCCCATGGATGGAGGAGCCTGGTAGGCTGCAGTCCGTGGGGTCGCTAAGAGTCAGACACGACTGAGCGACTTCACTTTCACTTTTCACTTTCATGCATTGGAGAAGGAAATGGCAACCCACTCCAGTGTTCTTGCCTGGAGAATCCCAGGGACGGGGGAGCCTGGTGGGCTGCCGTCTATGGGGTCGCACAGAGTCAGACACGACTGAAGTGACTTAGCAGCAGCAGCAGCGTCACATACAGACTCACAGTGCAAGTGTCTAATTAGGGGTCTACAACTGACTGTAGATTTTTATGTCTAAATAAATCACTATAATTTTGTTTTTAATTGAATATTTATGTCTCCTATTTTCCTTTTCTTTATCTTTTGTAACTATAAAGTAATTAAAGTTTATAGTAGTTATTTCTTGATGCTTTCCATTATACTGTCACTAAAATGATTTATCAGGGGCTTCCCTGATAGTTCAGTTGGTAAAGAATCCACTTGCAATGCAGGAAACCCTGGTTTGATTCCTGGGTTGGGAAGATCCGCTGGAGAATGGATAGGCTACCCATTCCATTATTCTTGGGCTTCCCTTGCAGCTCAGCTTGTAAAGAATCCACCTGCAATGCAGGAGAACTGGGTTCGACTCCTGGGTTGGGAAGATCTCCTGGAGAAGGGAAAGGCTACTCACTTGAGTATTCTGGCCAGGAGAATTCCATGGACTGTATAGTTTATGGGGTCACAAACAGTTGGACACGACTGAGCGACTTTCACTTAAGAAAGAAAAATTATTTACCTCTACTATCATTAATATCACAGACATTTATTAGCATTTAATCAATCTTTAGGATCTAAAGGTTCTAATTAATGGAAACACCCATTTGAAAATCTACTTTTTATATTGAGAGAGATGTTTGTGCTACAAGGTATGTTAAATAACTTGAGAATCTTGTTAGGAACTAAAGCTGCAAGTGGATGACTTCATAATTTTTAATAATAATACTCTTTCTCATTTATCTATTATCACATATGAAATAAGCTAAATGTCATTCTTTTAAATGTTACAGAGCAACAATCCTTTTGATGTTTTAATTAGAAAATCAGTAACATGTTGAGAAGGGATGTACTATTCCACACATAGATCTTTAATTAGTTCTTTGATATTTATGACCTTTATTTTTCTCTGTTCTGCTTTCTGTCTTAGTGGGTCTCAAATTTTGCACCTTGGATGACAAAATTTTCAATAGGGAAATGAAAAAAGTAAGCAATGTTTTGAGGTTTCTTTAAGCAGTCTTTTTGGTATTAAAGTGTTCTCATAAAATGATGGTGATAATCAATGATAACTTTATCCTTATAATTCTAACAAAATGTTCCAGTTTAAAAACTAGCATTGCTCCATGGAATTCCAATCTCTGGGAACCACTGAATTACATGATCTTGGGGAAGGTCTTTTGGGAAAGTATAACATTCTTGATCAACTTAGTAAGCTGGAAGTTGGTGATACCCTTGCTTAGAAAAAATAAAAACAATATGGGAAGTGTTTAGCACTGTTGCATAAAATATATACATAGCACTGTTGTATAAAATACATACATATTGATGCTATATATAAAATAGATATATAGCATCATTAATGTATATAATAGAAGTCAAGTGGGTCTTTGGAAGCAAGCATCACTATGAACAAAACTAGTGGAGGTGATGGAATTCCAGCTGAGCTCTTTCAAATACTAAAAGATGATGCTGTGAAAGTGCTGCACTCAATATGCCAGCAAATTTGGAAAACTCAGCAGTGGCCACAGGACTGGAAAAGGTCAGTTTTCATTCCAATCCCAAAGAACGTTCAACTACTGCACAATTGCACTGATTTCACATGCTAGGCAAAAATGCTCAAAATTCTCCATACCAGGCTTCAACAGTACGTGAACCAAGAACCTCCAGGTGTACAAGATGGGTTTAGAAAAGGCAGAGGAACCAGAGATCAAAAGGCCAACAGCCATTGGATCATAGAAAAAGCAAGAAAAGTCCAGAAAAACATCTACTTATGCTTCAATGACTACACTAAAGCCTTTGTGTGGATCTCACAAACTGGAAAATTCTTAAAGAAATGAGAATACCAGAGACTATCTTACTTGCCTCCTGAAAAACCTGTATGCAGGTCAAGAAGCAACAGTTAGAACTGGACATGGGACAACAGACTGGTTCCAAATTGAGAAGACAGTACATCAAGGCTATATATTGTCACCCTGATTCTTTAACTTATATGCAGAGTACATCATGAGAAATGCCGGGCTGGATAAAGCACAAGCTAAGGAAATGGAAACCCACTGCAGTATTCTTGCCTGGAGAATCCTGTGGATTCTCCCTGTAGGGTTGCTGTCCATAGGGTCGCACAGAGTTGGACACGAGTGATGCGACTTAGCATGCATGCATTAGAGAAGGAAATGGCAACCCACTCCAGTATTCTTGCCTGGAGAATCCCAGGGAGAGAGGAGCCTGGTGGGCTGCTGTCTATGGGGTCACACAGAGTCAGACATGACTGAAGCGACCTAGCAACAGCAGCAGCAGAATCAAGATTGCCAGGAGGAATATCAATAACCTTAGATATGCAGAAGACACCACCACCCTTATAGCAGAAAGTGAAGAGGAACTAACGAGCTTTTTGATGAAGGTGAAAGAGGAGAGTGAAAGAGCTGTCTTAAAACTCAATATTCAAAACAAACAAACAAAAAAAGATCATGGCCTCTGGTCCCATCATTTCAAATGATAGGGAAACAATGGAAACAGTGACAGACTTTATTTTCTTGGACTCCAAAATCACTGCAGATGGTGACTGCAGCCATGAGATTAAAAGATGCTTGTTCCCTGGAAGAAAAGCTATGACAAACATAGACAGTGTATTAAAAAGCAGAGACATTACTTTGCAAAAAAAAAAGTCCATCTAGTCAAAGCTATATAGTTTCCCAGTAGTCATGTAAGGATGTGAGAACTGGACCATAAAGAAGGCTAAGCACTGAAGAATTGATGCTTTTGAACTGTGGTGCTGGAGAAGACTCTTGAGAGTCCCTTGAACTGCAAGGAGTTCAATTCAGTCATTCCTAAAGGAAATGAATCCTAAATATTCACTGGAAGGTCTATGCAAAAGTTGAAGCTCCAATACTTTAGCCACCTGATGGGAAGTGCTGACTCATTAGAAAAGATACTGATTCTAGGAGAGAGTGTAGGCAGGAGAAGAAGAGGACAACAGAGAATGAGATGGTTGGATGGGATCACTGACTCAATGGGCCAAGCAGTCCATGGGGTCACAAAGAGCTGGACATGACTGAGTGACTGAAGAACAAGAACATAAACCAGATAACTAATAAGAACATACTGTAAAGCTCAGGGAACCCTACTCAGTGCTCTGTGCTGACCTAAATGGGAAGGACATCCAAAACAGAGAGGATGTATATATACATGATCCACTTTGATATACAGTAGAAACCAAGACATTGTAAAGCAACTATACTCCAATAAAAATTAATTTAAAAATAAAAAAATACTAGCTGAGTGAATGTTAAGTGAACTAAACTACAATTGTAAATATGAAAGTGAAAGATGCTCAGTCGTGTCCGACTCTTTGTGACTCCATAGACTATACAGTCCATGGAATTCTCCAGGCCAGAATACTGGAATGGGTAGCCTTTCCCTTCTCCAGGGGATCTTCCCAACCCAGGGGTCAAACCCAGGTCTCCCACATTGCAGGTGGATTCTCTACTAGCGGAGCCATAAGGGAAGCCTAAGAATATTAGAGTGGGTAACCTATCCCTTCTTCACCGGATCTTCCTGACAATGGAATCAAATGAGGGTCTCCTGCATTGAAAGTGGATTCTTTACCAACTGAGCTCTCAGGGAAGCCAATTGTAAATATGGATGGATATATCTGAATATGTGTTGCCCAGTCAGAAGTTTATGCTTACCTGGCAGCACTGTGGCAGTAAGCACTGTAGTATGTACCAGTGAGTGTGGAACCAAACAAATGCCAATAATTGACTCAATGGCAAAGAATCTGTGTGCCAAGGCAGGAGATGTGTGTCTGATTCCTTGGTCAGGAAGATTCCCTGGAGAACAAGATGGCAACCCACCCCAGCATTCTTGCCAGGAAAATTCCATGGGCAGACAACACCTGTGGGATACAGTCCATGGAGTCTCAGAAGTGTTGAACAATACTTAGTGACTAAAACAACAGCAACAATAGATACTCTTAACTGAAATCTATCTTAAGACCTAGGAGAGAAACACAAACATTATTTTCCTTTGTAAATCCAGCTCAATTCCAGGAGAAAAGTCAGGAGCTAAAAATAACAGATAAAACTATCTTTTCTTGAATGTACTGTCCTTTGTACAAAATTTATTTTCACATTCTTTTAGCAATCTTATTTTACACAGGCATTTCTAAAAATGATTATTCAGCAGCTATTTTGCTAGTATTGAATAAAAGCTGTATTTGCTAGTATTGAATAATATAATTTCTAAACCTTTGACCTAGAATGCCATTTCCTTCTACACTGGCTAGCATTATTTAAATAGGCATTGTTTATTTTTTACCAAAGTTAGATAAACATATGCATTAATAAGATATGTCAATTTCATTATCTATTCTGAAATAACTGTCATCACTAAAGCTAAGATTTTATTAGATGTTACCCTACATGTTTATTAAAATAATAGGCACATTCTTGATCAGAAAATCATGACATATTACTACAACATGAAATATATATCATTTCATATTACTATATATTTTGTGGATTTAGTTGAAGTCTAATGTATAGTAATCAGGTCATGTATGGATGTGAGAGTTGGACTGTGAAGAAAGCTGATCGCCAAAGAATTGATGCTTTTGAACTGTGGTGCTGGAGAAGACTCTTGAGAGTCCCTTGGACTGCAAGGAGATCCAACCAGTCCATTCTAAAGGAGATCAATCCTGGGTGTTCATTGGAAGGACTGATGCTGAAGCTGAAACTCCAATACTTTGCCCACCTCATGCGACGAGTTGACTCACTGGAAAAGAGTCTGATGCTGGGAGGGATTGGGGGTAGGAGGAGAAGGGGACAACAGAGAATGAGATGGCTGGATGGCATCACCGACTCAATGGACATGAGTTTGAGTGAACTCCGGGAGTTGGTGATGGACAGGGAGGCCTGGCATGCTGTGGTTCATGGGGTCACAAAGAGTCGGACACGACTGAGCTACTGAACTGAACTGAACTGAACTGAACTGAGTGGAAGAAAAGTAATCTCTAAATAGATTGTGTTCTGGGCTGAACTGTGTGCCTCCCCAAATCCATATGTTAAAGTCCTAACTCCCAGTACTTCAGAATGTAACTATACTTGGAAATGGGCCTTTAAATAGATGACTGAGTTAAAATCAGGCTGTTATGGTGGGCATTAGTCCAAACTGACTGATGTCCCTATAAAAAGAGAAGATCTAGACACACAGAGACCAGGAGTATGCACACAGAGAAAAGACCAGGTGAGGACACACTGCAATGGTGGCCATCTGCAAGGGAAGAAGAGAAGGTTCAGAAGAAATCAAACTCAACACACCCTTGACCTTGGACTTCTAGCCTCCAGACTGTGAGAAATAAATTTCTGTTGTTTAAGCCATCTAGTCTGTGATATTTTATCATGGCATTCTTAGCAAAATAATACAGATTGCATGTCTATCAGTCTTTTGTGTAAAGGTTAATTGGTTATTTAATTAACTAAGGTTTTAGATCTGAGTACTTCCATATGAGAAACTCTTTCCTGAGCTTGCCTCAATCACTTTGGATTGAGATAGGAGAGAGTGACTCTACAGTATGAATGTAAGTCAAGATTTAAAAACTAAGAATCTTGTTTTAATATAAAAGCTTAACAATATCTTTTATAATTTTGGAATTTTATATTGATAGTAAATGATTTTCTTTGAGTGGGACTTTTTAAAATCGAGTACTGCATGGTCCATCATAATTTTTCCAAATGCCAAGAACGACATTTCTTAATAGAGACTAAGTCAAATAGCTACAGTTGGTGTGGGAGTGGAGCTAACTTTTTAGGTCAAATTCATAGTGACCCTTTTCACTGAGCAAAATTCAAAAGGGGGTCTTTTTTTGTCTTGGGAAAAAATTGAGTAACACTGATCTAGAATGGTACTGTGAGCTTAACAGTGTTCATTGCAAAGTACTAAAAATATTCATATTTACTTATCTTGTAATGTGGTTATTGAGAAGCCTCAACTATCTGAATTATAGCTGAGACTATGAAAGGAAGTCAATAACAAAATGAAAATAAAACCTCTAAATCTTACAACAAACTTTGTTCTGAGACTCAAATAAGATTATATGTATAAAATGCTTACAGGAGTACTTGATGCTCAGTAAGGAATCAATAAATTCAAGCTAATTTTATTGCAGTATAATATCAATATTTGTAATAGCAATATTTATATGAGGACAGGTTTAAGTTTAAATTATATTTATTCTATTTTATTGACAAAGAAAAGTGATTATAGCAGTTAAGAAAATGCTATCAATTACTGTCCAACAAAATGGATGCTGAGGCTTAATAATCCAGAGTCAATTAATTAGCCAATAACCAAACTGTGTTGAGAATGTGTGATTACAGGAATTACATAACTCATTTTCTCTTCACAGGAACCCTATGAGCTCAGCATTTCATGAAGAAGGTCATTCACAGCTGGAAAGTGGTGGAGCCAGAATTTGAATTCAAGTCATTTGGCTCTACAGATCAAATTTTTAACCAAGAGAATTGGACAATGTTTCAACTAAAATTTATTAAATTTTTTAAACTAAAATTTATTGTACCTACACAATGCCTTTATGTTCCTATTTAACTTTCCAAACACTATTCTTGGGTAACATTTTTCCCCTAGAGAAAAACATTTCCCAATTATTCTGGAAATCTGAAAAGCTACTGCAATGCGCAAGTGGTTTACCTGGAGCCTTCCCATTATAACAACCTGGGGGAGGGCATCTTTCACTTAGAATACAATGTTAATTGTGGCCTGTGGAATTCTGGATCCTGGTAACGATGGGTTACCACAGGCATTCACTAGACCAGATTATCAACTCTGGAAAGCAGAAACTGAGCCATGTTCACTACTACCCTCAATGTCAATCAAAGTGGTTAGGATAAATAAGCACTCAAGTTGATGAGCTGACCCAAGATTTTGATAACACAGACCTAACATTTAAACTGCAATGTATTATTTCAGAAGTATGACCTGCAAATATGAGTCAGTCAATAAGGAAAAGTTACCAATCCACATAATGCAAATTAAACCAACCACCACATTGTTTCAAATAGTATTAGTCCCAGTCTTGAAAGCTCATGTAACTGAACTGAACTGAACTGAACATTTTCTATTTTCAGGATAACTCATCAGGCCTTGTTCAGTTCAGTTCAGTTGCTCAGTCGTGTCCGACTCTTTGCGACCCCATGAATCATAGCACACCAGGCCTCCCTGTCCATTACCAACTCCCGGAGTTCACTCAAACTCATGTCCATCGAGTCGGTGATGCCATCCAGCCATCTCATCCTCTGTCATCCCCTTCTCCTCCTGCCCCCAATCCTACCCAGCATCAGAGTCTTTTCCAGTGAGTCAACTCGTCGCATGAGGTGGCCAAAGTATTGCAGTTTCAGCTTTAGCATCAGTCCTTCCAATGAACACCCAGGATTGATCTCCTTTAGAATGGACTGGTTGGATCTCCTTGCAGTACAAGGGACTCTCAAGAGTCTTCTCTAGCACCACAGCCTTGTTAACATTATTGAAATACCTGCAATTTTGTTCATGTTATTGAACAGTTTATTATTATTACAAAAGTCATTAGGCCAACCTGATAGTTAACATTTGCTGTTGTTTAGTTGTTCAGTTGTGTCCGACCTTTTGTGACCCCACGGACGGTAGCTCACCAGGCTCCTCTGTCCATGGGATTCTCCAGGCAAGAATACTGGACTGGGTTGCCATTTCTTTCTCCAGGGAATCTTCCTGACCCAGCGATCGAACTCATGTCTCATTCATTGGCAGGGAAATTCTTTACTATTGATCCACTGGGTAACCCTGATAGTTAATATGGTGGTGGTTTAGTCTCTAAGTTATGTCCAACTCTTGCAGCCTCATGGACTGTAGCCTACCGGGCTTCTCTCTCCATGGGATTCTCCAGGCAAGAATACTGGAGTGGGTTGCCATTTCCTTCTTCAGATAGTTAATTTCCCATTTCATAAGTTAAAGAACTTAAATTTTCAGCAATTCTTAGAGCAATGTTTGAGAGTAAAATGTTTCTATTTGGTGGTTATTGTACTGTGAATTCAAATTATTGGAAGCATTCTAATAAATTACTTTGTGCCCT
This sequence comes from Moschus berezovskii, assembly GCF_049115385.1. Taxonomy (NCBI): domain Eukaryota; kingdom Metazoa; phylum Chordata; class Mammalia; order Artiodactyla; family Moschidae; genus Moschus; species Moschus berezovskii. The sequence continues at coordinate 46,038,702 of NC_142463.1, read as the reverse complement.
TCCTGCCCCAATTCTTCTCAAGGTGGTAGGTCACAAACTCCTTTGACTCTAGGGGTGGCCATGTGACCAATCCAACCTGAAGTTCTGTAAGCCAAGTCACTAGAGACTTCTGGTAAGGCTCTTTGAAAGAGAGAGGCTCGGCTAGGCTTTGTCTCTGCGTTTCTTTTCTTTGCCCTTTCTCTTCCTCCTGATTGTAACATGGGTATGATGGTAGAGATGGCCCATACATACATGCAGGCAATAAGAAGAGAAAAAGCTACAAGGTTGGATAGACAGCTGGAAAAATCTGGGCTTTCTGGTGGCATCTCCTAGCTACTTCACTGGACTGATCTTACTGCTTACAGTAGAGATAAGTACAGAAACATGAAACAAACTCTGGTTTAAGTCAGTGTGGGGGGGTCCATTTTACTAGCAATTGAATGTAATTCATAACTTGTACAAATACCTTTTAGTAATAAATGCATTCAGGCATAAAGATATTATCTGTGAATTCTTTAACTCCATTAAATATTTATTGAGCAGAAATTTATCACAGAGATCTGAGCAAGTCATGGCTTTCTCAATGTGCCTAATGCCTAACTTACTCCAGGGATTCATTTGTTTATAGGCTTGATGAGACCAATTAGCTATGAGATATGGAATATTGCACCATCTTAGAAGAAAACCTCAACTATGATGAATGGCAATAGGGTATACAAACTGAAGCCAATCTGTTTGAAATACTGGCCAGCATATTTGGTATGGGTAATTCTGATAATTTATTATCAAAATGTGTATTTTTTATTAATTTCATTTCTGAGAAGTACAGCCCATTTATGTTATTAAAACAATTTATCACTTAATAATAGTGAATAATGGCAGGCAAGCTGCCATATTTGCTATTAACTTGTCCTAACTTTTTTTTCACTTGTTTGCAGAAGAAAATTAAGTGCAGTTTCTCTTGTAGCCTAATAGCAGCTATTGTCTATATAAAAATAAACCTACAAGTTTGCATCTCTCTTCCTGCACTGCAGATAGGTTCATCAGTATGATTTTTTTCTAGATCCCATATATATGCATTAATATATGATATTTTCCATATATAAAATAGCTAGCTAATGGGAAGTTGCTGTATAAGACAGGGAGGTCAGTTTACTACTCTGACAACCTAGAGGAGTGGGATAGGGTGGGGGGTGGGGGAAGGTTCAAGAGGATGGGGACACATGTATACTTAGGACTGATTCATGCTGTTGTATGGCAGAAGGCAACATAATATTGTAGAGCAATGATCTTCCAATTAAAAACAAATTTAAAAAATAAGGGAAAAATGAACCTATAAGGCATAGAAAAGTATTGGGCAAGGGTTCAGAAGTGACTTTTTAAAATAAAAAAGTAGATTCCCTGTGTTAAGAATGGTAACTTTGCTTTTTAGCCTAGCACCACTGTAATAGTGCTCTGTTGGAAGGCTTCTTAAGGTCTATTTGGCACATACTTAATTTGGCAACTTAAATAAGGGTTGCTGTTTCTTCTTAACTCTTATTTTGGAAGCAAGTATCTATTAGGAATTTATATTGGAATAATCACAATTAAGATACACCTTTTTTTTAAATCTGGATTTGTTTAAATAAAAGGTAAAGAGTTCAGCAGTTTTCATTTTAATATTTCACCTGAAACTGTTTTCTAAATTTATACATACAGTTTTTGTTGTTGTTGCTGTTAAGACAAAGAAAGAGATGCACTAAAAGAGACCTGAATTAACAACCTAACTAAACCCATGACTTAAATTTAAAGCTTCCACATTTGGGAGATATTTTTCGGAAGTTTCTTATCCTGCTGTATTTATATATTTTTATCCTGCTCCTAAGATAAATATAGGGTTCTCAGGATCATGTCTTTGCCTTCCCCACTGTGCTTTTGACTTTTAAATAAATTACCCAGTTTATTTTATCAGCTGCTGCTTTTCAAAATAGCTCTAGCAGACATGAGGTAAAATAGTCTTTGCATTCGGAGAAGGCAATGGCAAGCCACTCCAGTACTCTTGCCTAGAAAATTGCATAGACAGAGGGGCCTGGTGGGCTGCAGTCCATGGGGTCGCTACTAGTCGGACATGACTGAGTGACTTCACTTTCACTTTTCACTTTCACACATTGGAGAAGGAAATGGCAACCCACTCCAGTGTTCTTGCCTGGAGAATCCCAGGGACGGCGGAGCCTGGTGCGCTGCCGTCTATGGGGTCGCACAGAGTCAGACACGACTGAAGCGACTTAGCAGCAGCAACAGCAGTAGTCTTTGCATTGACAGATGATCTTGGATTTCCAAAATTCCACTGTGACCAAAAAGGTGCATATTTGGACTCAACTACAAAGAAAGTTAGAGGTAAGTTTCTTTCAAACTTTAATTTTTTTTTTTTCTAAATAATTATTATAGCTAATTTGTAAACTAGGTTAAACTTGCCTGGAAAAAAATTTTAAGTATTTTTATTTCTTTAAATAGATTGATACATTTGAAATTATATATGAACAATATGAATAAAATACTAAAAAATTATCATTATTTATGTCTAATTTCATTACTAAACTTAGTTATATTCAGGTGGTACCTCTGGCTTGTCAACTAATTAGAAAGAGTTGACATCCATCACTTATTTTTATGAATTTAGATGTGCCAAACTATGTTGGCAGATGATCTAGCTGGAGGCCTCAGTCCATAATTCTTGAATTGACATCTATACTTGTCATCACAGCTGTAACTCTCATATGAGGATAGCATTCCTATCTGTGGCAGCTATCATCTAATGAAAAATGTGCTAAAATATAACCATTAAATTAGGTAAGCTATTGACAGGGCCAAAGAAATGATGCTTGCAATATGCTCCTAAATTTGACCAAAGTGTGCTTGCAAATTTGAAACAGTCAAAGTGCTTTTAAGAAGAAAGAATTAAAAATTTCAGATTATAAAAATCTGCACACTATATTTCATTCAAAATGGGTGGTTTAGAAATACTAATAAAGTACAAAGCTTACAGGCATTGCAAGAATCAAACAAAGACTTCACAGACAGCCCACAATAGGCACTTAATGAATATTTCCTATGTATATGAAATGATGTATTCATTTGTAACAAATGACATAGCTGCTTAGGCTTTTTATTAGAAAGTTTTTGAGAATATGCCAAAGCATTTTTTTAGAACATAAATTTGCTCTCTTTCTATGAGAAAGAAACAGACCTAGTAGTAAGGTAGAATTTGCCTTGATGGAAAAATAAAAGCAAACCACAAAATAAAGATGCATTAATTTCACTGTTGCGCTATATATCCTTGAATTTCCTTAGCAGACAGTCACACTGACTTTAATATTTTGTTTGAGAGTACTGATAGTTTTTTTATTGTATTTTGTAATCTGTTATTGCATGCTTGCCTATTATCATTGGCAAAGGATTCATATGGGTACTGAGGTTAAACCTCTATGAGGAGTGAGCATCATCTACATATGACTATCACTGAAGCCTAACAATTAACCTATGAGGGAGTCTCTAGAAATCTATCTTATTCCTTAAATCATTCTTACCAGCCATTCTCAGGCCCTAGGTCAATCTAGAGCTGTCTGCAGTGTAAATGGCAGTTTGTTAATTGCATAATGGCCTCTGGATCAGGAAATCTGTTCACCAAACCATATGTTCCTACCTGGAGTCACTCCTGCATGGAGGAAGGGGTGCCACATGACACACAAAGGTGCCAGACACACAAACATCTGTCCCAGAGGGTTTCTAGAGCTGTGAGGGTTTCTCCTAGTCTCCACCCTTACCTTCCCCCAATCCCATTATCTAAAGGTATCAGAGGTTATGCTCTTAAAGAGATAATTATAAAAAGATAAATATAACTGTCTCTCTTAACAGTTTTATGGTTCCTCATATTGTAAATACTTAAATTGTATATGTCATACAAGGTTCTTGGAAATCTGAAGCCAATCAACTCTTCTCTCATTTACTTCCACTCTTCCATAGCCCTGCAAGTCTGCTTAGGGTCTAAGTTGCTGCTGCTAAGACACTTCAGTCGTGTCCGACTCTGTGCGACCCCAAAGACGGCAGCCCACCAGGCTCCCCCGTCCCTGGGATTCTCCAGGCAAGAACACTGGAGTGGGTTGCCATTTCCTTCTCCAATGTGTGAAAGTGAAATGTGAAAGTGAGGTCGCTCAGTCATGTCTTTGTAGAGACCCCCTGGGATGCAGCCTACCAGGCTCCTCTGTCCATGGGATTTTCTAAGTTAGGTAAAGCAAATGGACCATTCCTCACTTCCTGGAGAAAAAAAAAAATTTCTTCGCTTTCAAAATTGGGAAATAACAACAACAACTAACAATTTCAGAGTGTCCATTGTGTCCGGGCATCATTCTAAGCACTTTACAAGGTAGTTACTATTATCATTTCCATTTTACAGATAAGTAAATGGAAGCACAGAGAAGCAAAGTAACTTACATAACATCATGGAACTAATAAGTGGTGAAGCCAGGATTTGAAGACCGCAGAGAGTGATACACAGAATCTGGAAGTTCATATTCCAATAAAAATAACCACTTAGAAAACTGAAAATCTTAAAAAACGTCAACTTAACACCATTCATAAATTTTTACTTCTATGTTAGCACACAATAATTTTCTTGAAATAATAATATTATATTCTCAACATTTTCTGGTGGTTTTCCATAATCCACAGAAACAATATTTCCTTCAGATATATACTTTATGCTACCTAGAACATGTCTCATCACCTAGTTTTATCTAGCATCTCAAAAAAAAAAACAAACCACTTCAAATGTTTACAACAGAGAGAACTGAATTCAGGGACATTAGTGACACAGGAGGTGGAGGAACTGATGCCAAACAGGGGACAGAGATTAGCAACAGCAGGTATAAATCCACTATCAGCACTAGTTCACAGAAACTGAGGGAGGAGGAAGCCTGGGTATCAATTCACCTGGCGGAAACTTAAACATGGTACGCCTATCTGGGAGGAGCCAAAAGCAAGGTGGAGATGTAACCCCTGAGAGTTTAGCCCCTTGTGACAAAGAAGTGGAAGAGAACTACTTTGTTTTCTCTCTCTCTTTGTCAACTACAAATTGGCACTTGCCATGGGCGCTTGCCAGCTACCTCTAGAGATTAAATCATGTACTGCTGCAGCTGCTGATTTTTAATACCCCTTGAAAGGAGTTCAGGATGGAGAGTAGAAATGAGGCACTTGGTGCTCTGGGAAAAACTGGCAGAACAGGTCTTTGGATAGTTAGATATTTTCAGGAGCAAATTTGAGCCCAATTCTTGTATCTCCTCATATCTAGAAAAGCACTAAAATCCTTCACAGTGACAACTGCTCCTTGTGACTAGCAATAACCTTCTGAAAAAACTATGTGCTTGATTGCATGTATTCCCTTCTTCACCAAAATCACATATATACAAACAGCGCCCCCTACCCGGAGCAGTTTCTCAGAGCTATCTGAAATGCTGTCTCCCAGGCTGTAGTCCTCATTTTGCCCCAAATAAAACGTAACTCTCAATTCTCACATTGTGCATCTCTTTTTAAGTTGACATCTCCAGCCAGAATCTTCCAACACTAGTTTCAGCCAGAAAACAACTAACAGAGAATAGGCAAGAGAAGAAGGCAGGCAGAGAAGGGCAGGCCCTGAAGCAGAGTCTCAAGCCCTGCACATCTGGTGAATGCCTCATTCTTAGCCTTTCTTCACAAAGATCTCCCTGTACCACTTCAGTTCTGTTCAGTTGCTCAGTCATGTCCGACTCTTTGCAACCCCATGAATCACAGCACGCCAGGCCTCCCCGTCCATCACCAGCTCCTGGAGTTCACTCAAACTCATGTCCATCGAGTCGGTGATGCCATCCAGCCATCTCATTCTCTGTCATCCCCTTCTCCTCCTGCCCCCAATCCCTCCCAGCATCAGACTCTTTTCCAGTGAGTCAACTCTTCGCAAGAGGTGGCCAAAGTATTGGAGTTTCAGCTTTAGCATCAATCCTTCCAATGAACACCCAGGACTGATCTCCTTTAGAATGGACTGGTTGGATCTCCTTGCAGTCCAAGGGACTCTCAAGAGTCTTCTCCAGCACCACAGTTCAAAAGCATCAATTCTTCGGCGATCAGCTTTCTTCACAGTCCAACTCTCACATCCATACATGACCACTGGAAAAACCATAGCCTTGACTAGACGGACCTTGGTTGGCAAAGTAATGTCTCTGCTTTTTAATATGCTATCTAGGTTGGTCATCGGAGAAGGCAATGGCAAGCCACTCCAGTACTCTTGCCTAGAAAATCCCATGGATGGAGGAGCCTGGTAGGCTGCAGTCCGTGGGGTCGCTAAAGGTCGGACACAACTGAGCGACTTCACTTTCACTTTTCACTTTCACACATTGGAGAAGGAAATGGCAACCCACTCCAGTGTTCTTGCCTGAAGAATCCCAGGGACGGGGGAGCCTGGTGGGCTTCCGTCTATGGGGTCACACAGAGTCGGACACGACTGAAGTGACTTAGCAGGTTGGTCATAACTTTCCTTCCAAGGAGTAAGCGCTTAGATTCTCCCAAAGAACCACACAGTTAATTTCTTTTAATACCTAAGTATGATGCAAATGCACTTATTTACAAAACAAAAATAGACTCACAGACTTAGAACAAATTAATGGTTGCTAGGCAGAAGAGTGAGGGGGAGGGGTAGATTGGGAGTTTGGGATGGACGTGTACACAATGCTTTATTTAAAATAGATAACCAACAAGGACCTATGTATAGCACAGGGAATTCTTCTCAATACTCTGCAGTAACCCAAATGGGAAAATAATTTGAAAAAGAATAGATACATGTATTCGTGTAACTGAATCACTTTGCTGCGCAGCTGAAACTAACACAACATTGTTAATCGACAAAAGGTCTGCAAACCAAAAAATGGCATAATTTCACTCCAAAAGAGTGATAAAGGAAATTGTAGAATGAAAAAAATTTAGTGTTCAAAAATATAAAGGAAAAAATTTACTCCAGAGCAAGAATTTGTGTGTGTATTTAAATTATATCCAGTTAACTAGCTAGCTATCTCAAGTGAGCTATGTGAAAATTAAATATATAGTCTCTGAAATACAAAAAAGCATCAATGGAAAGGTTAAACAGCAGAATAAAACCAGTGGAAGAGAAAACTAGTTCATTATAAGATTGCCCTGAAAAATCACCCCATGAACAACTAAAGTAGATGTGAAATATGAAATAAATATTAAAAAGTACAAATGATTATACATAGCTAATACACATATAATGGAATTTTTAAAAGGACAGAATAAAATAGAAATAATATTCAAAGAACTGACAGAAACTTTTCCAGGAGTAAATAAACCTAAGTTTCAAATGGAAGGAGACCATAAGATCTGAGCAAAATAAAAACAAATCTACACCAAAATAAATTGTAGTGTCAATACAAAACATTAAACAAAAAGATAAGGTCTTAAAAGAGATAGCTGGAATGGTAGCAGACTTCTCGTACAAAAGTGGTAGCCAGAACTAAAATATCTTCAGTTTTGAAAAAACAGGTGAAAACTTCAAAATTTTTTTGTGTACACTATCATTACACTCAAGACTGAGAGCAGAAAAAAGACATTTGATTAAAAAATTGAGATTCTTCCACTTTACAGAATCTTTTAAGGATGGACTGTAAGGAAAAAGCTAAATTTGGTAGGGGTTGTAGGAAGGAAAAACATTGGTTAGCAAAGAAATTAGTAAAATATATTGGCAAATCTGAACTAGTTTTGATTTTAAAAATTAAGACCAAATCAACAGCCTTTAAAGTTAATAATGGAACTAGAACAGTAGAAAATAGCAGAGTGGGAAAGCAGACAACAATTATTCTCTTGTTTTTTCATCTCATTCAAGTTCCACCCTGTAAGGCTCTTCCTCCATTCTTACAGGCCATAACTCTTCATTCAGTATTTGCCAACAATTTCTAACTCATCTTTCAATCTTTCTTTGTCTTCATAGTTAATTTATCATATGCTTCAGGAGACTACATCAAGGACTACTGGTTAGATTAGAAAATGCTGACATTCAAACTGGAACTCAACACTTAACTTTCATTATGCCAGAAGACTACAAAGCCAAATGTGAGTAATTCTCTTGTCTCGTGTTTTTCTATGAGTGCTATTCTACATGTTATATATGTACCACATGCTATTATAGCTGTGTGAACTATAGTGAATTTGCTAATTTACACAATTTTATTGCTTTATTCCAAAATTATGAAGAAATATGTGAAAAAATGGCTTAAGTGAAAATCTATGCAAAAATACTCAACAGACCCTTAAATCATTTTAAAAATATCTCTTAGCAAGTAGTCTTAGAAAAAAAGAGTAAAGTAAAATAAATAAGGATTTACCACTTTTATAGCAATTCTAAGTTATTGCTATAGTTAAAAAAACGAAATTAAAAACATGACATGTATCATCTGCACTTCTCTGTTCTATAAACGGGAATAGAACTGCCAGCCTAATTTTAAGTATGCTGCCCAATTAGCCATTGTGTATATTTTAAATCATTCATATAAATAATATACTGTCAATAATCTATGAATGTCAGTGATGCATAATTCATAATAAACTGTTATAAATTGTCCACTCTACACTCTGAAACTTAACAGAACATGGACTGTGATCTTGAGGATTTTGCAATCTGGGATAAAACTCTACTGGAAAAGTCAGGCACCAAGATTTATCACAGTTCTAAATTTAAAATACCTGGGACATTCTTATAGTGTGATTTTTATAAAACTTGGTATTTAATTCAATCATGGCATTATAAGGGCTTCCCTTGTGGCTCAGCTGGTAAAGAATCCGCCTGCAATGCAGGAGACCTGGGTTCAATCCCTGGGTTGGGAAGATCCGCTGGAAAAGGGAAAGGATGCCGTCTCGGGAGGCGCAGACATGAGATACCGGCACAACCGACCATGCGCAGAAGCGTGGCGAAGAGCTACCCTACGCCGGAGGTCAGGGGCGGCGGCCGGGAGGAGCTACCCCATGCCCGAGGTCAGGGCTGGGGGCCGAGAGGAGCCACCCCACGTCCAAGAGGCGGTGGCTGCGCGGGTGCAGTAGGGCCGAGAGGAGCTACTCCACATTCAAGGTCAGGAGGGGCGGCCTTGAGGAGATACCCCTTGTCCAAGGTAAGGTGCAGCAGCTGCGCTTTGCTGGAGCAGCTGTGAAGAGATATCCCACGACCAAGGTAAGAGAAACCCAAATAAAACGGTAGGTATTGCTAGGGGGCATCAGAGGGCAGACACACTTAAATCATAATCACAGTAAACTAGTCGATCTGCTCATGGACCACAGCCCTGTCTAACTCAATAAAACTAAGCAATGCGTGTGGGGCCACCCAAGACGGGCGGGTCATGGGGGAGAGGTCTGACAGAATGTGGTCCACTGGAGATGGGAATGGCAAACCACTTCAGTATACTTGCCTTGAGAACCCCATGAACAGTATCAAAAGGCAAAATGATAGGATACTGAATGAGGAATTCCCCAGGTCGGTAGGTGCCCAGTATGCTACTGGAGATCAGTGGAGAAATAACTCCAGAAAGAATGAAGGGATGGAGCCAAACCAAAACCAATACCCAGTTGTGGATGTGACTGGTGATAGAAGCAAGGTCCGATGCTGTAAAGAGCAGTATTGAATAGGAACCTGGAATGTTAGGTCCATGAATCAAGGCAAATCGGAAGTGGTCAAACAGGAGATGGCAAGAGTGAACATCGACATTCTAGGAATCAGTGAACTAAAATAGACTGGAATGGATGAATTTAACTCAGATGACCATATCTACTACTGTGGGCAGGAATCCCTTAGAAGAAATGGAGTAGCCATCATGGTCAACAAAAGAGTCCGAAATGCAGTACTTGGATGCAATCTTAAAAAGAACAGAATGATTTCTGTTCATTTCCAAGGCAAACCATTCAATATTACAGTAATCCAAGCCTATGCCCCAACCAGTAATGCTGAAGAAGCTGACGTTGAACAGTTCTATGAAGATCTACAAGGCCTTTTAGAACTAACACCCAAAAAAGATGTCCTTTTCATTATAGGGGACTGGAATGCAAAAGTAGGAAGTCAAGAAACATCTGGAGTAACAGGTGAATTCATGCCTTGGAGCATGGAATGAAGCAGGGCAAAGGCTAATACATTTTGCCAAGAGAATGCAGTGGTCATAGCAATAGCAAACAACCTCTTCCAACAATGCAAGAGAAGACTCTACACATGGACATCATCAGATGGTCAACACCGAAATCAGATTGAATATGTTTTTTGCAGCCAAGGATGGAGAAGCTCTGTACAGTTAGCAAAAACAAGACCAGGAGCTGACTGTGGCTCAGATCATGAACTCCTTATTGCCAAATTCAGACTTAAATTGAAGAAAGTAGGGAAAACCACTAGACCATTCAGATATGACCTAAATCAAATCCCTTATGATTATACAGTGGAAGTAAGAAATAGATTTAAGGTATTAGATCTGATAGAGTGCCTGATGAACTATGGACGGAGGTTCGTGACATTGTACAGGAGACAGGGACCAAGACCATCCCCATGGAAAAGAAATGCAAAAAAGCAAAATGGCTGTCTGAGGAGGCCTTACAAACAGCTGTGAAAAGAAAAGCAAAACGCAAAGGAGAAAAGGGAAGATATAAGCATCTGAATGCAGAGTTCCAAAGAATAGCAAGGAGAGATAAGAAAGCCTTCCTCAGCAATCAATGCAAAGAAATAGAGGAAAACAACAGAATAGAAAAAACAAGAGATCTCTTCAAGAAAATTAGAGATTCCAAGGGAACATTTCATACAAAGATGGGCTCGATAAAGGACAGAAATGGTATGGACCTAACAGAAGCAGAAGAGGTGGCAAGAATACACGGAAGACTGTACAAAAAAGATCTTCATGACCAAGATAATCACGATGGCGTGATCACTCACCTAGAGCCAGACATCTTGGAATGTGAAGTCAAGTGGGCCTTAGAAAGCATCACTACGAACAAAGCTAGTGGAGGTGATGGAATTCCAGTTGAGCTACTTCAAATCCTGAAAGATGATGCTGTGAAAGTGCTGCACTCAATTTGCCAGCAAATTTGGGAAACTCAGCAGTGGCCACAGGACTGGAAAAGGTCAGTCTTCATTCCAATCCCAAAGAAAGGCAATGCCAAAGAATGCTCAAACTACAGCACAATTGTACTCATCTCACACGCTAGTAAAGTCATGCTCAAAATTCTCCAAGCCAGGCTTCACAGTATGTGAACCGTGAAATTCCAGATGTTCAAGCAGGTTTTAGAAAAGGCAGAGGCACCAGAGATCAAATTGCCAACATCAGCTAGATCATGGAGAAAGCAAGAGAGTTCCAGAAAAACATCTATTTCAGCTTCATTGACTATGCCAAAGCCTTTGACTGTGTGGATCCGATAAACTGTGAAAAATTCTGAAAGAGATGGGACTACCAGACCACCTGACCAGGCTCTTGAGAAACCTTTATGCAGGTCAGGGAGCAACAGTTAGAACTGGACATGGAACAACAGACTGGTTCCAAATAGGAAAAGGAGTACGTCAAGGTTTTATATTGTCACCCTGCTTATTTAACTTTTATGCAGAGTACATCATGAGGAACACGGGGCTGGAAGAAGCACAAGCTGGAATCAAGATTACTGGGAGAAATATCAATAACCTCAGATATGCAGATGACACCACCCTTATGGCAGAAAGTGAAGAGGAACTCAAAAGCCTCTTGATGAAAGTGAAAGAGGAGAGTGAAAATGTTGGCTTGAAGCTCAACATTCAGAAACCAAAGATCATGGCATCTGGTCCCATCATTTCATGGGAAATAGATGGGGAAACAGTGGAAACAGTGTCAGACTTTATTTTTTGGGGCTCCAAAATCACTGTGGATGCTGATTGCAGCCATGAAATTAAAAGACACTTACTCCTTGGAAGGAAAGTTATGACCAACCTAGACAGCATATTAAAAAGCAGAGACATTACTTTGCCAACCAAGGTCTGTCTAGTCAAGGCTATGGTTTTTCCAGTGGTCGTATATGGATGTAAGAGTTGGACTGTGAAGAAAGCTGATTGCCGAAGAATTGATGCTTTTGAACTGTGCTGCTGGAGAAGACTCTTGAGAGTCCCTTGGACTGCAAGAAAATCCAACCAGTCCATTCTAAAGGAGATCAGTCCTGGGTGTTCATTCGAAGAACTGATGCTAAAGCTGAAACTCCAATACCTTGGCCACCTCATGCGAAGAGGTGACTCACTGGAAACGATTCTGATGCTGGGAGGGATTGGGGGTGGGAGGAGAAGGGCACGACAGAGAATGAGATGCCTGGATGGCATTACCGACGCGATGGACATGAGTTTGAGTGAACTCTGGGAGTTGGTGATGGACAGAGAGGCCTGACATGCTGTGATTCATGGGGTTGCAAAGAGTCGGACATGACTGAGCTACTGAACTGAACTGAACTGAACCCACTCCAGTATTGTGGCCCAGAGAATTCCATGGACTGTATAGTCAATGAGGTCGCAAGAATCGGACACGACTGAGCTTAGTGGTTATGGCATTATAAATGCATAGCAATAACTTTTTTTTATTTATATTCTTTATAAGACACCATTATTCATTAAACATCAAGTTATTATAAGCATATTTTCTAAAAGAGGTAGTGGTGTGTAGTGGCTAAGGTCATGTGCTCTGAAGTCAGATGACCAGGTTGCTTTCAAATAGCAGTTTAAGTACCAATTAGTTGAATCATCTGAATGATTAATTTTTCTTTTTTCTTTCTCTGGATGACTACTTGTTCTCTGTACCTTTCTTTCCTGATCTATACAAAATGAGCAATGAGTTTAAACAAGGAGAAAATTTCATGAAAGATGAAGAAGTAGAGAAAAGAAAATTAGAGATATCAGTTTTGAGGATTAAGTATCTTGACTTATTGAAATTCCAAAAAGAACACAAAAATGGAGAAAAATTATGCAAACACAAGGCAGTTTTCTAAAACTGAAGATCTGAGCTTCTATGTCATAAAAACCCACCATGTGACTAAATATTTTACAATGTTTAATGCTTTATACAGTAAATATAATTTTTAAAACTTCATTTTATAAAGTTTTGTTGTATAAAAATGAAATTGATTTTTGCATGTTGAGTTTACATATTTTGAAAGCGGCAGCAGAAGACAAGGTTAGATAACATCACTGACTCAATGACATGAATTTGAGCAAACTGGGAGATAGTGGAGGACAGAAGAGCCTGGTGTGCTATAGTCCATTGGATCACAAAGAGTTTGACATGACTTAATGACTGAACAACATTACTTACTCCTTGTAGTTATTTTATACATTCCTTTGGATTTTCTGTAAAATCAACCATGTCATCTGAGAATTAAAAAATGATTTTACTTCTTTTCTAAGCTTTTGCCTTACCTCCAGTTGCTTGAATCTCCAGTACTATGGCAAATGTTAAGTCATGGGAGTAGATATTCTTGCTTTGCTCCTTGTCTCTGAGGACTACATTCAATTAATTATTAAGCAAAATGTTAACTGTGAATTTTCATAGCTACTCTTATTAGGTGAAGAAAGTTCTTTTCTATTCCAGAAATTGCTAAAATTTTTATTATTAAAGCATATTGCATTTTGTCAGACACATTTTCTGCACCTATTGTGATGGTCATATGAATTCTCTTCTTTATTCTGTTAATATGGTGATTTACATTAATTTGTGAATATTAAGCCTCAGATAAATCTCATTCATTCATAATGTATTCTCAGTTTTTATATTTCCAGTTTCAATTTGCTAACACTTTGTTATCAGTAAGAACATGGAAGATATGAGTATCACTTTTAATCACCTTAATCTTACTGACATTTATGAACTACTTTATCCAGCAATGGCAGAATACACATTTTTTCAGGTACACATGAGACATTGTTGTCTCGTTGCTAAACCATGTCCAGCTCTTTGTTGGACAGACTCCATGGTCTGTAGCCTGCCAGACTCCTCTGTCCATGGGATTTTTCAGGTAAGAATACTGGAGTGGACTGCCATTTCCTTCTCCAGGAGATCTTGCTGACCCAGGGATCAAACCCCTATCGCTTGCATTTAGCAGGCAGATCCTTTATGGCTGAGCCACCAGGGAAGCCCTCATTAGACATATTCCAAGATAATCCAAATAAAGGCAATGAATGAATAAAATCTTTTTAAAGTTAAAAATTTTGCCTTTAGCATTACTTTAACTGCTTCCTATAAATTTTGGTATTTTTTTAAACTCAGTTTGAAATATTTTCTAAAATTTGTGATTTCTTTTTCACCCATGGGCTACTTTTAAATGTGTTTTATAAATTTAAAACATTTAGGGATTTACTACTTTTTTGAAAAATCAATCTCTTATTTAATTCCATTGTAATAAGAGAATATACCTCAGGGGTATATTCTCAAATATAAATATATATATATATATATACACACACATAGAGAGAGAGAGAGAATATACCCAGGGGTCATCAAAGGTGTTACATGGCCTTCTTCCTAAAGCAAGTAAGGGAAGGCTTAAAAAACAATTGGACAGTTCTGAGATTTCTATGAACTGTTCATATTAATCTGACATTAATCCTTCCACTTTTTAAGTAAAGAGAGCAATAATTTGAGAGTAATGGAAGAATAGAGAGAGAGAGAGAGAGAGTTTGGGGTAGTTTAGAGGCATCTCTCCCTTGGCCTAGCGAGGAACAAGCTATGGTTAATCAATCATGAAGACGAATCACTCATCATTAGGAAACAGAACTTGAATTGCAAAAGAATGTGGGTTGTACCTTTGAGAAAACAGCTAAAGGAATCTGGAAGAGAAACAGCTGGACAGGCATTTGGATTATACAAGAGTAGAGGCATGAAGGACGTACTTCTACAGGCTCCTTTGCAGATATTAGTACCTATGCTTCAAAAGAAAGGTAGAAATCAGTATCCTTTACCCAGAAAGCACTGATGTAAGATGGCATGTTCTAACAGTCAACTCAGGTCTTTGATAGGGATCAGATCAGCACCTGTCCTTTATCCCTCTCTTCCAGGACTAACATGTAAGAGGAGAGAAAGAGGAGGAAAGGAGCAGATCATTCCTCTTACCCATTGAACTGATGACTTGCTTGGCTTATTCTAAAAGGAAGATAAGCATTGGCCTTGTGATTGAAGTTTCAATCTAGACTGAACATTTAAATATTAGAAACTGATCAGAAAATTATGGAATCAGCCTAAAATGTTTTTACGTGACAGGAAAGGCCGGGTATTGTTGAAGATAGTGATTAATAGGAGAAAAATACCTCAAAACTGATTCTTGAATCTCACTGAATTAGGAAAGTTCATAAGTATGATTAATTATAAAACAAAGTTTAATATAAAGGCCATGAAATGTATAGGAAAATGGTATGGGAATGCAAGAGGTTTCCTTAGTGGCACTAGTGTAAAGAACCCACCTGCCAAAGCAAGTGACTGAACAATACTATGTTATGGCTGCAAGTAGTAAGATATGGGATTCCCAGGTGGTGCTAGTGGTAAAGCACAAGCCTGCCAATGCAGGAGACATGGGACGCTGGTTCGATCCCTGGGTCAGGAAGATCCCCTGGAGGAGGGCATGGCAACCTACTCCGATATCCTTGCCTGGAAAATCCCATGGACAGTGGTGCCTGGTGGGCTACAGTTCATAGGGTCTCAAAGAGTCAAACATGACTGAAGTGACTTAGCATGCCTGCATGCATGGGAATACAAACAGAGAAAAGATCAATTTCCATTTGACTGATAGGCAAATGATCTATACTATTATAAACACATAATTACATGACCCATTGAGAAAACAAATAGCTAAATCATTCCTGTTTTTATGCAAGGCATTTCACTTTGGAATTTTATAGATACTCTCCCATGTAATTTTCAGCAACCTCGTTTTTACTCATTGAACAGATGAAGAAATAAAAGCTCAGAAAGCTGAAGTAATGAAGTAGTTATGACTTTTATAAAACTGAGATTTGGATGCTTTTGGGACAGATTTTACACTTTGCCTCCTGCCATTGTATATTATTTCGACAAATAATTTAGAAAGACACATTCCAAATTAAGTTTTATATGTCCTTAACCACTCAGTTATTTAATTTGTGGATATTTCTAGTATAGATAATGAACCAAGGTAGACATTGTGTCTTATACAGAAGATTTACTTTTTTATATTATAGAGATTATATATATGATATATTGCTCTCTATTTTGAGGGCTGATCAATATTTTGTCATTTTTAACTGAACTGGAAGCTCACCATTTAAGGGTTATCCTAGAACTAACAGTCAATAGACAGTTTAAAATGAAACCTCTTGAGGGCTCATTCTGGAGTGGTGTTAATAGGCAAAGGACAAATCTAGCGTAAGTGGTGGCCCTGTTGGTTCAGCATATCAATTAGTGGCAGACTGCTAAGCAAGTAAGCAAACTGTCCAGTGAGTTATTATCATTGCGATTAACAAAAGAAATCTAATGTGATCTACTGCAAAAGGCACAACACTGTTTACCATTTCATATATCAAGTTCTTGATTCATAGGTTGAGATTTGCCACTTAAAACATGCATTTTAAATAATTAGTAAACATTTAAAGCATTAAATAAACATTAATTTCACAGTATGTTAAACTCAGAGAAGATATTTTTATTTGAAAAAGTATGTGATTCATGCAATAGTGAATAATTTTCCTTACTAACAGAAGAGAGAAATGATACAGACAATTCAAAAGTCATTGAGATTTAAATTAAGATTACATTAAATTTTCTTTTAACAGACTTGTCTTCTAATGTAAATATACTTACATTATTGTTAAGAATAAAAATCAACATGATTTTCTATCTCTGTGTTTAATAATCCTGGGTGCAAGCATTTCTTTCTGGCCAAGTGTTAAACGACAGTGAAAACAGCAACAATATCTTGTTACCGGAAATAGTTGTTACTATAAGAGGAGACTATGAGCTAACTAAAATTAAAGTAGTTTTAGTATTTTACTAAAATTAACTAGTAAAATAAAATAGTTTATATAGCAAGCCTATCAACTTACTCACCAAGATCAATACAAGAAAGTGTTCAATAATTTGAAGCTATTGTTATAAACTATCCAAAACCCAATCAGGTCCCTACCTTGCAAGATTCATCTTAAGGTTTTCCAACTGAGGTCCTAAGATTCAGTCATGATATCCCAGCAGATGTGGCTCAAAACCCTTACATGGATGAGGCTCTCCCTTGTATTTCTTTGGATCACCCACTGAGGAATGTCTCCAATTTTGACAGTGAGGAAGGTTCTTCATTGGATTTGAGCTCTGATTTCTTTTTAAAAGCTCCCAAATGCTAAATTTCTTTTGGGCTATGAATGTTCTGGTTATCTGTTTAGATTCAAAAAATGGTTATCTTTGGTGGAAAAGATAATACAACCAACAATTCAAACAATAATCTCTTTAGCTATCCTTGTCACTTACCATGGTGAGTCTCTAAAACACAATCTATTGAAAGAAAATTGCTTTAAGTTTGATAAGCCCAACCTAGGCCTATGCTAGAGTCTCAAAATAGACAAGTTTAGAGGGATTGTCAAACAGGCTTTTTTTGAAATTGCTTTGCCTTGTTTTGCACTGTGTACAAGTGTTCTCCCATGGCAAACATGGATTGCATCTTTAAAGATTCACTGTCTGCTATGCCTAAATAAAGGATTTCAATCTCTACCATTATGATATTGTTTCTGGAGATTTCATCAACTGGAAAAGACATAGAAAAAAATTTCCATTAAGACAACTGAAGGGAATTATCAGCTGTTAACAACAAATATAATAGTAAAAGACAAGATTGTTATTCCTTCCATCTATATTCTTCTGAAGACCTCAAGCTGAAGACTTTAAGGAATCCTTAAGAAGTAGACAAACTTTGAGAGTATGACAAAGAGTTTGCAACAACTTTCAGAGCAAGTAGACAACTGTACAAAGTAGAAAGCTTCCACCATCACAACACCTTCAGATAAAGATGGCAAGTGCATGAAGCAGAAAGCAAACCACAAAGCAAAATCCTAGAATCACAGACTCACAGTCTTACCTCAGTCTCCATGTGTTTTGATTTTTAATTTTTCATAGCTATTTTATTTTCTTTTTACTGTTTTGAAATTCTGTATTATTAACAGATATTTATTTTTCACTTGGTAATTATGATACCTCAAAGTCTCTATCTTTAATAGTTTTTTTTTCCTTCTTAGGCCTTGGTATAAGTCAAATATCAGACAATAATTAACCTGTTTGAGTTAGACTAAAACATCCAACCAATCCAACTGTTGTGTTTATATTCACTTATAGTTCAGTTCCGTCCAGCTTCCTATGATACCAGTTTAAAATAATAAAAAAGTTGTCTCCTAGGTACATGGATTGAAATACTAAGGCATTGCAAACAATGCAATAAGACAGAAACCAGGAATCTAAAACACTTTTAAGGATGCACCTTTATGGGAAGGTTCTTATTTTCACAGAATCAACATCTGAGTCCTTTCACAGGGGTCTGTATTGGTAGCAAAATTTTCACAGAAATAAAACCTGGCAAAAAAGCTAAATAAGTATTGGCATATAGTCTGAGGTTGACTTTTATAATAGAAGTGATAAGAAAACCACCTCACTTAGACTCAAATCTAAACTCTTGCTTTATGTATATCAGATGATCGCTGCATTAGAAGTGTCACACCCTGGTTCATTGGTGATTATTGATGAATGATGGCAAAACATTTACATGCTATTCAATAATACTGTTTGATTATTTCAGCTGAAACAGATAACTGACAGACCTAAAAATATTATTATTGGATTTGGGGCACAAAAAAATCTATTGGTTACTATCTATAATTTAAATATGATATTTTACCTCAATAAACTAATACTTGCAATCAATATGGTGTCTGATATTATCCAGAGTCCAGTTTACCATTAACTTTTCCCCTTCAAAGGAAAAGAGACACTTTGATCCAAGAAAGATAAAAGAGGATCTCAATCTGAGTTCAAAACTTTAACCCCGAAGGAGAACTTCTGATTAATTTCGTCATCCTCCAAACCTATTTACATCACATTACATAAGAGACCTGAAAGGGCTTCCCAGCTGGCTTAGAGGTAAAGAATCCACCTGCCAATTCAGGAGACATGGGGCATTTGATCCCTCTGTCAGGAAGATCCCCTGGAGAAGAAAATGACAACCCACTCCAGTATTATTGCCTGGAGGACCCCACGGACAGAGGAGCCCAGCAGGCTACAGTCTGTCGGGTTACAGAAGAGTCAAACATGACATCATGACTAAACAACAAGAACAAAGAGACCAGAAAACTGGGTCAAAAACACCTACATGCTTTAGCACAGGGAATAGTAGGATAACGACAATAAGACCGAACTTCTCACCCAAGAAATTCATAAAATTGGACAGGTGATGGTTCAAAGTAGGATTTGCTTATATACAATTCTGACAACTTCAGGTGGAACATGTGTTTTCTTAGGTGAAGAATGTTGTTCTTATATTCTGACAGATCTCCATGGTTTTAGAGAAAAAAAAATGATTTCAGAAAAGAAATAAATAGTACAATTAGGCGAAGAGCTGACTCATGGAAAAGACTTTGACACTAGGAAAGATTAAAGGCAGGAGGATAGGGGGATGACTGAGATGGCTGGATGGCATCTCCGAGTCAACGGACATGAGTTTGAGCAAA
Source organism: Moschus berezovskii (assembly GCF_049115385.1). Lineage (NCBI taxonomy): Eukaryota > Metazoa > Chordata > Mammalia > Artiodactyla > Moschidae > Moschus > Moschus berezovskii. The sequence goes on along the minus strand of NC_142463.1, from coordinate 46,018,952 downwards.
CTCCAATAGATGGTGAGGGACAGGGAGGCCTGGCATGCTGCAGTTGATGGAGTTGCATACAGACACAGCTGAGCGACTAAACAACAAAAGTTTCCATATCAGTTCTACAGAATCTTTAGTGTGGATGGGTTTTGGTCTCTTGGCTTAATTCGTGCTCTTAATTCAGAAGCAGACTGAAAACTCTGTTTATAATACTTCTGTTTTTGTATGTGTTGCATGGATCAAATTTTTGATTTTCAGTGTTCCCAAGGCTTCCATACAATGACTATTCCATCTCAATAAAAGATGCAACACATGATCTCCCAACAAAAAGAACAAGAATATGCACCACTTACAAAAAGTGAAATGACTACCATCAGATGTACACATAATCATGACATATCAAACACAAATCATCGTCATATCATAATGTTCTATATCACAGTTTCTGATTAGAAATTACCAAAAGAATGTCACTGAAAACTGCAGTAAATAGACATCCTTGACACTGTGTTAAAAGATGATGTGAGCAGGATTATTTTCCTGTACCTAAATTAAGCAATGCTGAGATAGTGCATACTTTCCAGTCCATTGTTACCACTGAAAACAAACAAAATAAACTTGGTTATAGTTCTAGAAATACTTGCTTCTGAAAGATAATTCTGTGAACTATCCAGTAATTTTATTTACCAAGATTAATATATTACTTACCAAAACTTAATTCATTATATCCTCCATTCCAACCTATTCTTCTCCCTGCAGAGCTTACCTTAAAATCTCAGACAAGACTCTTAAATCCTAAAAAAGATCTTACCCTGACCTCCCTATTCTGAGACACTAATAAGATCCTATCTAGGTCATGTCACTAGAATGGCAAGCCACTCCAGTACTCTTGCCTAGAAAATCCCATAGACGGAGGAGCCTGGTAGGCTGCAGTCCATGGGGTCACTTAGTCGGACACGACTAAGCAACCTCACTTTCACTTTTCACTTTCACGCATTGGAGAAGGAAATGGCAACCCACTCCAGTGTTCTTGTCTGGAGAATCCCAGGGACGGGGGAGCCTGGTGGGCTGCCGTCTATGGGGTCGCACAGAGTCAGACACAACTGAAGCGACTTAGCAGCAGCAGCAGCAGGTCATGTTTTATCTTAATGCACTGGGCTTAAGAAACTTTGCTTTCTTTCATCAATGCATCTCTTTTGTTGTTGTTATTTAGTTGCTTTGTCATGTCTAACTCTTTTGTGATCCCATGGACTGTAGCCTGCAAGGCTTCTCTGTCCATGGGATTTCGCAGTCAAGAATACTGGAATGGGTTGTCATCTTCTTGACCTAAGTATCAAACCTGAGTCTCCTGCATTGGCAGGCAAATGCTTTATCACCGAGCCACCAGGGAAGCCCATAGATCTCTTTGCTTATCCTTTAAGAAACTTTTTGTTAATCTTTTAGAAAATCAATCATCAGCATATTAAAATTATTCTATATTATTAAGTATGAATCATACAAGAAGAAATTAATATACCAGGAAATATGTTGGCTTAGGGAAAGGGATTACATAAGGCTAAGAAATCACTGAAGGTAATTCACAAAATAGATATCTACGAATAGTCATAAAAAGGAAGAGAGAAATAGAACTAATATATATTTGGAAATTCCTTTTGAGAAGAGGTTTAACATTTTACATATATTGTCTCATTTAATTATCAAAACAATTCTATCTATTTTCCAAAATTCTAAGCAAGGAATAGAATTCATGCAATAAAACATTTTGCCTAAGCCACCATGTATATTTAGTAACAGAGATGTGATGATAAAATCATGTCTTCTAACTACTAGTCATATAGTAACTGTACTATTATTTTCCTGCTCTATTCTGTAATACTGAATTATTTACTTAGAAATAACCTCAAGACTATCAACAATATTAGTCTTTTAAATCTGAAATGCAAAATAAAGGACCATTTTAATAGGAAATATAATCAACTACAACAGACTCCAGGAAGAATTAGAAAACCTAAATTTATTTAAGACTATTAAATACATTCAACCAGTAGTCTGAAACCTACTCCCATGCCACAAAATGAAACAAACAGGCACTGCTACAAAAATCCCCAAGTCTAGATGGGTTCAATAATCTAAGTCTACCTAACAGCAAGCTATTCTAGAGAAATGAAAGAAAGAAAAAGAAAATGAAAGAAAAAAGTGAATTGGTAAGGAATATGGAAGAGAAACAGGGGAGAAGAAGGAAGAGAAAAGAATGTTCCCCAAGTAATATGAAGTCACTGTAACCTTTATGTCAAAGAATAGGACAAGGGCAATATGAGAGAAGAAAATTAGAATCGAATTTCATTCATAAACAGTTGAAATATGATGAATAAAATATTAGTGAGCTAAATCCAGTCAATATAAATATTTATGTATTTATGATCAATGCACACTCATTCCAAGAATGCATGGTTGGTTTAACTTTAATCAATCTATTATTGTAACTTCCCTAATAAACCTATTAAAGGAGAAAAACCTTATGACTACTTCAATAGGTGCAAAAACTTTGAGATGAATTTCAAAGCTTAGATTTTCATGTCAACAAAATAGTTTAAATACCAAAATTTCTTTAACCTGAATAAAGTACCTACCCAATTCCTTCAGTAAACATCATACTTTATAATAAAATTAAACATCAGAAATAGTTTCTCTATATTCAGAGACAAGCAAAAAATACATCCATTGTCAACATTTGTATTTAACATTGTACTAAAGCACCTAAGTAGCCCATAATAAGGAAACAAATAACTGAAAGATCCTACAAGTTCTTTGAGCTTCCCAGATGACATAGTGATAAAGAGTCTGCCTGCCAATGCAGGAGATGCAGAAGACATAGGTTCAATCTTTGGGTTGGGAAGATCCCCTAGAGAAGGAAATGGCAACACGCTCTAGTATATTTGCTTGGATAATTCCACAGACAGAGGAACCTCATGGACTACAGTCCATGGGGTCACAAAGAGTCAGACACGAGTGAGTGACTGAACACAGACAGAAAATCTTTAGATAATCACAGCCTTTCTTCCTCCTACAAAAGTTGTTTTTATAGGAAGATATATACATATATACATACTTACATATACATATATGTATGTTTATATGTGTACATGTTCATATGTAAAATTCCTTGAATCTGTAGGGATGTTACATTTATTTAGTTAGTTAAGGAGCAGATAATCTAAAGTTTAACTGAACTTTACTCCCTCTCCTTTTGCCTCTGTAAAAATAAAAAAGCAAGCTTACTACCGGAAAAACTGTCATATTCCAGGAAAAGAAAAGTAATCAATAGATTCAGAGAATAAGATAATTAAACAGAATCATATACTTGGTTGCATGGCCTGAAAACATGAAGCTGGTCATTTATTTTCCCCCAAGAAAAGTCTAACTGTACACTTTTCCTGGGTAGTACTGAATGGATGCACAGTAGATTCTTTCAAACCAGTAAGCTCAGCAAGTACTCATTCAATCACTCAACAAATAGGTCTTAAACAAAGCCTACCAGTTAAAATGATTAATTAACCCCACATACTAGGGAACTTGTTTTAATCAACTTTCTAATATCTATTTTCTAATATGCATGGTTTGTGGTTAAACACTGTGTTGTCTTCATTGTTACTAATTTAATCATCTTTATGGGATTATTTCATATGTTATCAACATAAACATACCTTCAATTGCGATATAATTGACATATTACACTGTGTTGTAAGTTTAAGGTATCAGTTCAGTTCAGTTCAGTCGCTCAGTCGTGTCCGACTCTTTGCGACCCCATGAATCACAGCACGCCAGGCCTCCCTGTCCATCACCAACTCCCGGAGTTCACTCAAACTCATGTCCATAGAGCCGGTGATGCCATCCAGCCATCTCATTCTCTGTCATCCCCTTCTCCTCCCGCCCCCAACCTTTCCCAGCATCAGAGTCTTTTCCAGTAAGTCAACTCGTCGCATGAGGTGGCCAAAGTATTGCAGTTTCAGCTTTAGCATCAGTCCTTCCAATGAACACCCAGGATTGATCTCCTTGCAATCCAAGGGACTCTCAAGAGTCTTCTCCAGCACCACAGTTCAAAGGCATCAATTCTTCGGCGATCAGCTTTCTTCACAGTTCAACTCTCACATCCATACATGACCACGGGAAAAACCATAGCCTTGACTAGACGGACCTTGGTTGGAAAAGTAATGTCTCTGCTTTTTAATATGCTGTCTAGGTTGGTCATGACTTTCCTTCCAAGGAGTAAGCATCTTTTAATTTCATGGCTGCAGTCAGCATCTGCAGTGATTTTGGAGCCCCAAAAAATAAAGTCTGACACTGTTTCCACTGTTTCCCCATCTATTTTCCATGAAGTGATGGGACCAGATGCCATGATCTTCGTTTTCTGAATGTTGAGCTTCAAGCCAAACTTTTCACTCTCTTTCACTTTCATCAAGAGGCTCTTCAGTTCCTCTTCACTTTCTGCCATAAGGGTGGTGTCATCTGCATATCTGAGGTTATTGATATTTCTCCTGGCAATCTTGATTCCAGCTTGTGCTTTTCAACATATTAATTTGATACATTTATACATTGTAATAATATTGCCACCTATAGTGTTAACTAACTTCTCTATGTGATCCTATCAAGTCACATAATTAACATTTAAGTCACAAAATTAATGTTTCTTTTTGGTGGTAAGAAAATTTAAGTTCTAGTTTCTTAGAAATGTTAAAGTATGCAACATAATATTGTTGACTATATTGTGTATTGGATCTCCAGAAGTTATTCATCTTTTAACTGCAAACTTGTACCATATGACCAACATCTCCCCAATTTCTCCACCTTCCAGTCCCCGGTAATTACTTCTGTACTCTGCTTTTGTGGTTCATCTACATTAGATTCCACATATAAGCAATTTCATATGGCATTTGTCATTCTCTGTCTGACTTACCTCACTTTGCCACGAATGGCAGGATTTCTTTCTTTCTTATTGTTGATAAACATCATATATATGATATATAAATTATATACATGTTTTTTTATCCATTCATTCATTGACATATCTTGGCTTCATTCAATCATTCATTGGCTTCATTCACTTATTGACATATCTTAGGTTGTTTCCATATCTTGGCTATTGAAAATAATCTGTTAGAATGGTTACCATCTTGAAAACTAGAGATAGGTATTGGTGAGAACATTAAGAACAGTGAACCCTTATACACTGGGTTAGTGAGAACGTAAGTTGATTTAACCACTATGGAAAACAGTATGGGGGTTCCTCAAAATATTAAAAATAGAACTATCATATCATATATATACACCTCTAAGTATTTATCCAAAATAAATTAAAACAGGGTACAGAAAAGATATCTGCACTCCCATGTTTAATACATTATTCATAATAGCCAAGATACGACATAGTGTTTTCAAAATAAATATGAATAATATATGATATATATTTTATCTTTTATTTCTTTAATTGCATTAGTTTGATAAGTAATAGATGGGTATTGTTAATTTTCACACTATTTCTTTGGTTGCTTTCCTTGAGCAGACATTGTACTTTTGCTCTGGGTTATTTTAAAAATTAAAAAATAGAAAAACTATTACATTATAATGTTGAATGTAAAATAAGTTCCAGTAGAAAAATTCCAGTTATTTTTGTTACGCAAGCATATCAGTTTGGACAAAAAGTTAAAAAATTTACTCAACATTTTTGTCAAAAATACAAAGTTATTTAATTTTTTTCAAGTAAAGTTGGGTAAAATTTAATGCATATCATAATTCACAACAGATTTAGTATCTCACTTAAGTTGCATGAGTATTTCTTCATTTGAAACAGCTTAAATATTATCTAGAGTTGCTGTTCAGGAGAATTTGTTCATAACAACTAACCATACAGTTAATTTTGTAGACAAGGTAGTCATTTCTGCTAGATGCTTATCTTTCCCAGCACTGCTGACTTGGCCAGAATCCTGTGTTGTTTATTTCCTGTATGCAACTGAGCATCTGCAGAAACACTGTGAACCTCAGGACTCCCTTCTAGTGGGCCAACAAAGTTACTTAATTTAAAAATATACAAAGTTATATTACTTGGCTGGACTTAGTCCTGTCCAACTCTTTGTGACCCCATGCATCGTAACCCACCAGGCTCCTCTGTCCATGGGGATCCTCCAGGCAAAAATACTGGAGTAGGTTGCCATGCCCTCCTCTACGGGATCTTCCCAAACCAAGGACTAAACCGAGGTCTCCCACATTGCAGGTGGATTCTTTACCGTCTGAGGTACCTGGGAAGTCCACATTACTTGGTTCTCCCTTCCATTTATGCTATTATCTCTGATTTCTCCTTTTTTGATCTTATCTTTATTATTTATTTTCGGTTCTTATAATTACTACTTCGTCTCATCAATTCAATGCACCAATTATTATTTTCATAATAGACTCCGTAATTATTTAAAAGTAGTTTCAATATCATTCTCTTTCATTTAGTCTTTTAATAGAGATTAATCATATTCACTAAGCTTAAAGCAAGCACTAAAGTTATTTAAGATCTTGAATGTCAGACACTTTCCACTCTACATTCCTCAATTTTACTTCTCCAGTCAGCTTTTCTTTTACATTTACTTCAATCTGTTAAGTGTCTGCCTATACTGTGGGATCTATTGGACTCCTGTGATCATCCTTAAACTTAAAACATTTGTCTTGCTTCTAGGGTCTCAGATGTCAGTGGCTGCACTGTAACAATTCCAAAGTATCCTGAGAGAGGTGGTCGTAGCAATTGCATCCATAAAGTTAAAAGAGGAAAAGTGTAATTTGAATTCTATGGACACAATGGAATAAAAACATACAATAGATAATAGAACTCTTAGGCTGGCAGAGAGTGAGCCTTTCCTTCACCCTTCACCCAGAAAATATAAAATGATACATAGTTTCAACAGAACCACAAATTAAGCATGTAGACCAATATTATTCCAGAATTTTATGATTCAGAGTATAGATGAAAACTACCACAACAGCTGGACTATGTGTAAAAATACATACTTGTAACAACTTGAAATGACTATGTCAAAGATCTTTGTAGACCACACAATGAATATGTAAGATACTATACATTTTTCAAAATCAACATAAAACTAGCTGACAATAAAGCTTGGTTGTTAACACAGGCTTTATGGCCAGATCTTAGGTACACTTCCTGGATCTTCTGCATTTTACCCCTGTAACCATATAAGTCACTTAGAATCACTATGTATGTCAGTTTCCAGATCTGTAAAATATGTATATTAGTACCACTGACCTGACACAGCTGTTATAAGAATTAAATGTGTTACTAGATAAAAGTATTTAAAATAGTACTTGTAAGTATCTCTCAAAGGTTAACTATTATAAACATTAGATTTTATGTCACTAAGTATAAATGAGTAAAATTCTCTTATACTGCAAAGACTCTCAGACTTGACTGTTAAACAAAGTCAAAATATGTTAATTTATAAGAACTGCACTAAAAAATGACAGGAAAGGATTAAAAGTAAAGTATTAGTCAGAAATAAGCCAGAAAACATAAACCAAAAAAGAAAGATATTAAGATTTTTATTTATTTATTTTTGGGGCATGGAGCTTGCAGGATGCCAGTTCCTCAACCAGGGATCAAACCTTTGCCCCCTGCAGTGGAAGTGAACAGTCCTAAACACTGGACTGCCACAGAATTTCTCTAAAAATCATTTTAAAGCAAGTAGCTTTAAAGTGGACAGATGTGAAAAGAAGAGAAGTGAAAAGCAAAGGAGAAAAGGAAAGATATAAGTATCTGAATGCAGAGTTCCAAAGAATAATAAAGAGAGATAAGAAAGCCTTCCTCAGCAATCAATGCAAAGAAATAGAGGAAAACAACAGAAGAGGAAAAACAAGAGATCTCTTCAAGAAAATTGGAGATTCCAAGGGAACATTTCATGCAAAGATGGGCTCGATAAAGGACAGAAATGGTATGGACCTAACAGAAGCAGAAGAGGTGGCAAGAATACACAGAAGAATTGTACAAAAAAGATCTTCACGACCAAGATAGTCACGATAACGTGATCACTGACCTAGAGCCAGACATCTTGGAATGTGAAGTCAAGTGGGCCTTAGAAAGTATCACTACGAACAAAGCTAGTGGAGGTGATGGAATTCCAGTTGAGCTATTTCAAATCTTGAAAGATGATGCTGTGAAAGTGCTGCACTCAATATGCCAGCAAATTTGGAAAACTCAGCAGTGGCCACAGGACTGGAAAAGGTCAGTCTTCATTCCAATCCCAAAGAAAGGCAATGCCAAAGAATGCTCAAATTACCGCACAATTGCACTCATCTCACACGTTAGTAAAGTCATGCTCAAAATTCTCTAAGCCAGGCTTCAGCAATATGTGAACCGCAAATTCCCAGATGTTCAAGCAGGTTTTAGAAAAGGCAGAGGCACCAGAGATCAAATTGCCAACACCCGCTGGATCATGGAGAAAGCAAGAGAGTTCCAGTAAAACATCTATTTCTGCTTCATTGACTATGCCAAAGCCTTTGACTGTTTGGATCACAATAAACTGTGGAACATTCTGAAAGAGATGGGAATCCCAGACCACCTGACCTGCCTCTTGAGAAACCTGTATGCAGGTCAGGAAGCAACAGTCAGAACTGGACATGGAACAACAGACTGGTTCCAAATAGGAAAAGGAGTACATCAAGGCTGTATATTGTCACCTTGCTTATTTAACTTATATGCAGAGTACATCATGAGGAACGCTGGGCTGGAAGAAGCACAAGCTGGAATCAAGATTGCCGGGAGAAATATTAATAACCTCAGATATGCAGATGACACCATCCTTATGGCAGAAAGTGAAGAGGAACTCAAAAGTCTCTTGATGAAAGTGAAAGAGGAGAGTGAAAAAGTTGGCTTGAAGCTCAACATTCAGAAAACAAAGATCATGGCATCTGGTCCCATCACTTCATGGGAAATAGATGGGGAAATAGTGGAAACAGTGTCAGACTTTATTTTTTTGAACTCCAAAGTCACTGCGGATGCTGATTGCAGCCATGAAATTAAAAGATGCTCACTCCTTAGAAGGAAAGTTATGACCAACCTTGATAGTATATTAAAAAGCAGAGACATTACTTTGCCAAACAGAGGTCCATCTAGTCAAGGCTATGGTTTTACCCGTGGTCATGTATGGATGTGAGAGTTGGACTGTGAAGAAAGCTGAGCGGCGAAGAATTGATGCTTTTGAACTGTGGTGTTGGAGAAGACTCTTGGGAGTCCCTTATACTGCAAGGAGATCCAACCAGTCCATTCTAAAGGAGATCAATCCTGGGTGTTCATTGGAAGGACTGATGCTAAAGCTGAAACTGCAATACTTTGGCCACCTCATGCGACGAGTTGACTTACTGGAAAAGACTCTGATGCTGGGAAAGGTTGGGGGCGGGAGGAGAAAGGGACAACAGAGAATGAGATGGCTGGATGGCATCACTGACTCTGTGGACATGAGTTTGAGTGAACTCCGGGAGTTGGTGATGGACAGGGAGGCCTGGCATGCTGTGATTCATGGGGTCGCGGAGAGTCAGACACGCCTGAGCGACTGAACTGAATTGAACTGATGGTGATTTAACTTTGACAAAAGGTATATTGCATAATCATAAAGCTTTATGTAATAAAAAATAGGGTATTAAAATATTCAGAAATGATAAAAACACAAAAATAAAATAATGGAATAATAATAAATAATGTAACCCAATTTTAGAAAATTATTCCAAAATAAATAAGAAAAAGTAATAAAATTTGAATACTAAGTTCTTATTGATTTAAAAGTTGCGGGCGGCGCAGACGCGAGAGACGCCCGGCTCCCGGCGGCGCAGACGCGAGAGACGCCCGGCTCCCGGCGCAACCGACCACGTGCAGAATCGTGGCTGAGAGTAGCTGCTCCGCGCCCAGGGTTAGGGCGGTGGCCGAGAGGAGCTGTACCACGTCCAGGAGGCGGTGGCTGCTTGGGCACCGGAGGGCCGAGAGGAGCTGATCCACATTCAAAGCAGGAGGGGCGGCCTTGAGGAGATACCCCTCGTCCAAGGTAAGGTACAGCGGCTGCACCTTGCTGGAGCAGCTGGGAAGAGATACTCCACGACCAAGTGGAATATAAGAATCCAGTGTTCTGGGGAGGAAGGAACAAGATGGCGAGACCACTTTCTTCCCCACAAATTCATCAAAAGAACATTTGAACGTGGAGTAAAGTCCACAAAACAACTTCTGAATACTGGCAGAGGACATCAGGCTCCCAGAAAAGCAGCCCATTGTCTTCTAAAGGAAAGAGAAGAAATCCAGCTCCACCCACCAGAACACTGACACATACTTCCCTAACCAGGGAACCCGGACAAGTCACCTGTCCAACCCCACACACAGCGAAGAAACTACATAATAAAGAGAACTCCACAAACTGCAAGAAGAGGGAAAGGACACCCCAAGCAAAGCAATATAAGCAAGATGAAGAGGCAGAGAAATACCCAGCAAGTAAAGGAACAAGATAATTGCCCACCAACACAAACAAAAGAAGAAGATATAGGGAATCTACCTGATAAAGAATTTCGAATTTTGATGGTGAAAATGATTCAAAATCTTGAAAGTAAAATGGAGTTACAGATAAATAACCTGGAGAAAAGGATTGAGAAGATGGAAGAAAGATTTAATAAGGACTTAGAAGAAATAAAAAAGAGTCAATATACAATGAATAATGCAATAGATGAGATCAGAAACACTCTGGAGGGAACAAACAGTAGAATAACAGAGGCAGAAGACAGGATAAGCGAACTAGAAGATAGAATTGTAGAAATAAATGAAACAGAGAGGAAAAAAGAAAAACGAATTAAAAGAAATGAGGACAATATTAGAGACCTCTGGGACAATGTTAAACGCTCCAACATTCGAATCATAGGAGTCCCAGAAGAAGAAGACAAAAAGAAAGACCATGAGAGAATACTTGAGGAGATAATAGTTGAAAACTTCCCTAAAATAGGGAAAGAAATAATCACCCAAGTCCAAGAAATCCAGAGAGTCCCCAACAGGATAAACCCAAGGCGAAATACTCCAAGACACATATTAATCAAATTAACAAAGATCAAACACAAAGAACAAATATTAAAAGCAGCAAGGGAAAAGCAGCAAATAACACTCAAGGGGATTCCCATAAGGATAACAGCTGATCTTTCAACAGAAACTCTTCAGACCAGAAGGGAGTGGCAAGATATACTTAAAGTGATGAAAGAAAATAACCTACAGCCCAGATTACTATACCCAGCAAGGATCTCATTCAAATATGAAGGAGAAATCAAAAGGTTTACAGACAAGCAAAAGCTGAGGGAATTCAGCATCACCAAACCAGCTCTCCAACAAATGCTAAAGGATCTTCTATAGACAGGAAACACAGAAAGAGTGTATAAACTTGAACCCAAAGCAATAAAGAAAATGGCTACGGGATCGTACTTTTCAATAATTACCTTAAACGTAAATGGGTTGAATGCCCCAACCAAAAGACAAAGACTGGCTGAATGGATACAAAAACAAAACCCCCATATATGTTGTCTACAAGAGACCCACCTCAAAACGAGGGACGCATACAGACTGAAAGTGAAGGGCTGGAAAAAGATAGTCCATGCAAATAGAGACCAAAAGAAAGCAGGAGTAGCAATACTCATATCAGATAAAATAGACTTTAAAACAAAGGCTGTGAAACGAGACAAAGAAGGAAACTACATAATGATCAAAGGATCAATCCAAGAAGAAGATATAACAATTATAAATGTTTATGCACCTAACATAGGAGCACCGCAATATGTAAGACAATTACTAACAAGTATGAAAGGGGAAATTAACAATAACACAATAATAGTGGGAGATTTTAACACCCCACTTACATCTATGGATAGATCAACTAAACAGAAAATTAACAAGGAAACACAATCTTTAAATGATATAATAGAACAGTTAGACCTAATAGATATCTATAGGACATTTCACCCCAAAACAATGAATTTCACCTTTTTCTCAAGCGCACACGGAACCTTTTCCAGGATAGATCACATCCTGGGACATAAATCTAGCCTAGGTAAATTCAAAAAAATTGAAATCATTCCAAGCATCTTTTCTGACCACAATGCAGTAAGATTAGATCTCAATTACAGGAGAATAACTATTAAAAGTGCCAACATATGGAGACTGAACAACACGCTGCTGAATAATGAACAAATCATAGAAGAAATCAAAAGAGACATCAAAATATGCATAGAAATGAATGAAAATGAAAACACAACAAGCCAAAACCTCTGGGACACTGTAAAAGCAGTGCTAAGGGGGAAGTTCATAGCAATACAGGCACACCTCAAGAAACAAGAAAAAAGTCAACTAAATAACCTAACTCTACATCTAAAGCAACTAGAAAAGGAAGAAATGAAGAACCCCAGGGTCAGTAGAAGGAAAGAAATCATAAAAATTAGGGCAGAGATAAATGCAAAAGAAACAAAAGAGACCATAGCAAAAATCAACAAAGCCAAAAGCTGGTTCTTTGAGAAGGTGAATAAAATTGACAAACCACTAGCCAGACTCATGAAGAAACAAAGGGAGAAGAACCAAATCAATAAAATTAGAAATGAAAATGGAGAGATCACAACTGACAACACAGAAATACAAAGGATTATTAGAGAATACTATCAGCAACTATATGGCAATAAAATGAATAACCTGGAAGAAATGGACAAATTCCTAGAAAAGTACAACTTTCCAAAACTGAACCAGGAAGAAATAGAAAATCTGAACAAACCCATCACAAGCACGGAAATTGAAAATGTAATCAAAAATCTCCCAGCAAACAAAAGCCCAGGTCCAGACGGCTTCACAGCTGAATTCTACCAAAAATTTAGAGAAGAGCTAACACCTATTCTACTCAAACTCTTCCAGAAAATAGCTGAGGAAGGGAAACTTCCAAACTCATTCCATGAGGCCACCATCACCCTAATCCCAAAACCTGGTAAAGACCCCACAAAAAAAGAAAACTACAGGCCAATATCACTGATGAACATAGATGCAAAAATCCTTAACAAAATTCTAGCAATCAGAATCCAACAACACATTAAGAAGATCATACATCATGACCAAGTGGGCTTTATCCCAGGAATGCAAGGATTCTTCAATATCCGCAAATCAATCAACGTAATACACCACATTAACAAACTGAAAAATAAAAATCATATGATTATCTCAATAGATGCAGAGAAAGCCTTCGACAAAATTCAACATCCATTTTTGATAAAAACCCTCCAGAAAGTGGGAATTGAAGGGACATACCTCAACATAATAAAAGCTATATATGACAAACCCACAGCAAACATTATCCTCAATGGTGAAAAACTGAAAGCATTTCCCCTAAAGTCAGGAACAAGACAAGGGTGCCCACTCTCACCACTACTATTCAACATAGTTCTGGAAGTTTTGGCCACAGCAATCAGAGCAGAAAAAGACATAAAAGGAATACAAATTGGAAAAGAAGAAGTAAAGCTTTCACTGTTCGCTGATGACATGATCCTCTACACAGAAAACCCTAAAGACTCTACCAGAAAACTACTAGAGCTAATCAATGAATACAGTAAAGTTGCAGGATATAAAATCAACACACAGAAATCACTTGCATTCCTAAACACTAATAATGAGAAAATAGAAAGAGAAATTAAGGAAACTATTCCATTCACTGTTGCAACGAAAACAATTAAATACTTAGGAATATATCTACCTAAGGAAACAAAAGACTTGTACATAGAAAACTATAAAACACTAGTGAAAGTAATCAAAGAGGACACGAATAGATGGAGAAATATACCGTGTTCGTGGATTGGAAGAATAAATATTGTAAAAATGAGTATACTACCCAAAGTAATTTATACATTCAATGCAATCCCTATCAAGCTACCAACAATATTTTTCACAGAACTAGAACAAATAATCTCACAATTTGTATGGAAATACAAAAAACCTCGAATAGCCAAAGCAATTTTGAGGAAGAAGAATGGAACTGGGGGAATTAACCTGCCGGACTTCAGGCTCTATTACAAAGCCACAATCATCAAGACAGTATGGTACTGGCATAAAGACAGAAATATAGATCAATGGAACAAAATAGAAAGCCCAGAGATAAACCCACGCTCCTATGGACACCTTATCTTCGACAAAGGAGGCAAGAATATAAAATGGAGAAAAGACAGTCTCTTTAACAAGTGGTGCTGGGAAAACTGGTCAGCCACTTGTAAAAGAATGAAACTAGAACACTTCCTAACACCATACACCAAAATAAACTCAAAATGGATTAAAGATCTAAATGTAAGACCAGAAACTATAAAACTCCTAGAGGAGAACATAGGCAAAACACTCTCCGACATAAATCACAGCAGGATCCTCCAAGACCCACCTCCCAGAATATTGGAAATAAAAGCAAAAATAAACAAATGGGACCTAATTAAAATCAAAAGCTTCTGCACAGCAAAGGAAACTCTAAGCAAGGTGAAAAGACAGCCTTCAGAATGGGAGAAAATAATAGCAAATGAAGCAACTGATAAAGGATTAATCTCCAAATTATACAAGCAGCTCCTGCAGCTTAATTCCAGAAAACTAAGTGACCCAATCAAACAATGGGCCAAAGAACTAAACAGACATTTCTCCAAAGAAGACATAAAGATGGCTAACAAACACATGAAAAAATGCTCAACATCCCTCATCATCAGAGAAATGCAAATCAAAACCACAATGAGATACCATTTCACACCAATCAGAATGGCTGCTATCCAAAAGTCTACATGCAATAAATGCTGGAGAGAGTGTGGAGAGAAGGGAACCCTCTTACACTGTTGGTGGGAATGCAAACTAGTACAGCCACTATGGAGAACAGTGTGGAGATTCCTCAGAAAACTGGAAATAGAACTGCCATATGATCCAGCGATCGCACTCCTGGGCATACACACCGAGGAAACCAGAATTGAAAGAGACACATGTACTCCAATGTTCATTGCAGCACTGTTTATAATAGCCAGGACATGGAAGCAACCTAGATGTCCATCTGCAGATGAATGGATAAGAAAGCTTTGGTACATATACACAATGGAGTATTTCTCAGCCATCAAAAAGAATGCATTTGAATCAGTTTTAATGAGGTGGATGAAATTGGAGCCAATTATACAGAGTGAAGTAAGCCAGAAAGAAGAACATCAATACTGTATATTAACGCATATATATGGAATTTAGAAAAATGGTAACCTGAACCCTGTATAAGAGACTGCAAAAGAGACATAGGCTTTTAGAACAGTCTTTGGGACTCTGTGGGAGAGGGTGAAGGTGGAATGATTGGGGAGAATGGAATTGTAGCATGTATATTATCATAAGTGACCAGTCCAGGTTTGACGCATAAATTTTCCTCTGTTCATTTCTTTGCATTTGTGCTTTTTTAATAAAAATACTTTTAACTGTATTTAAAAAAAAAAAGTTGCAAGTCAAACAGTAAATTATGGAAACTTCATGCTTAAATAATTATAGAAATTTTAATATACTATCAGATATTATCCCACAAAGACAACCCTAACAAGTTATTAGAAGAACAAATTGTAAATGCTATCTCTGTGATTTCATTGCATGAAAACTGTAAAGCAATAATACAAATAAAGAAAAGCTCTCTATTTGGAAATTACAAAAAACACCCTACTTAACTCTTAGGTTAGAGAGAACATTAAGATAGGAACTTGAAACTACTTAATAAAATTACAGCCTTGAAAATATGTATTTGTGCGTTAATTTCATATATATTCACTATTCAAGTCATTGAGTTTCCAGTGATAAGAAAAACAGTTCTTGCTTAGCTGGTTTGGAGTTTTATTGGGGAAGGGAAAGAAGCACTTACTCATTAACTCACTCACTCAACAAATCAAAAAGTTATCAAATAACCCAAATGGGGAAAACCCTGAGACAAGCAAGAACAAAATATAATAATAAATAAAAAAGTAATTTGGAGTGCCAAAAGTTATAAAAGAGAAAAATAAATATAAAACAGTTTCTTGAAAAAAAAAAAAGAGTGAAGTGGGATTTCACATAGTAATCATGTAAATTTAAAATGTTATAAGGGAATACTTGGCCCTCAATTATTAATTCAACAAATATATATAGACCATATACTACATCTCAGGTACTATGCTAGTTCAGTTCAGTTCAGTCACTCAGTCGAGTCCGACTCTCTGTGATCCCATGAACCGCAGCATGCCAGGCCTCCCTGTCCATCACCAACTCCCAGAGTTCACCCAAACTCATATGCAACGAGTCGGTGATGCCATCCAACCATCTCATCCTCGGTCGTCCCGTTCTCCTCCTGCCCTCAATCCTTCCCAGCATCAGGGTCTTTTCAAATGAGTCGGCTCTTCATTGAGGATAAATGGTGAGCCTTCTTTCCTCACATAGCTCGAAGTCTAGCATGGGGGTCTACAATAAGTATCCGGGGAAGTAAAATATAATGTAATAACTGCTTGCATGCTAAGTCACTTCAGCCGTGTCCCATTCTTTTGCAACCCCATGAACAGTAGCCTGCTAGGCTTCTCTGTCCATGGGATTCTTCAGTCAAGAATACAGGAGTGGATTACCATGCCCTCCTCCAAGGGATCTTCTAGACCCAGGGATCGAACCCACACTTGTTATGTTTCCTGCATTGGCAGGTATGTACTTTACTGCTAGCACAACGTGGGAAGCCCAGTGTAATATGTACTGGAGGGATAACCACCTAAGAACGGCCACTCACATCTTTGAAATTCAAGGTAGCATTATAGGAAGAAATGCATGAGGTTCTGCCGGAGGTAAAAGCTTGAAAAAAGTATGTAAGGTTAGAGAGAACATATTTGATTAGATAATCTAAACAAGATTATGACTTCCTGGTGCAGAGAGAAGAAAAATATTAAGAAAGAAAAAAGAGGTTTTATTGAAAGCAGAGGTGAATCAAAAGGTCTTTGGAAGCCACAGCCAAGGTTTTGAATTTTAACCTTAGGTCAACAGGGAGCATCTGGAGTGACTTGAGTAAGAGGCAGATACGATCTGATTTAAGATTAAGATGACCACACAGGCTAGCTATAGAGTCAAGAAGAGATCGTGAACACACTGAGAATGCTGATTATTGGGTTGAGATTCTTTATCAAGCAACCAGCCAGAGTGTAGTAAGATAACAAAAGTAAAGATGGGGATTTTAGGGGAAAGAGTGGAAGTCTAAAAAACATGCTGTTACCTAACTTAATAGTGTTTTATTAGGTTAGCTGAAACCAGCTGAGTTTGGATAACAAAGTGGCATCTTCTCTCCCCTTTCCGGTTATTGCTCTTGGTCAAAAGCTATTTCTTTCCTTTCAAGACAGAGGAAAGAAGGGAGACTGGCAGATAAGTTCCTGGTATTCCTTGGTTCCTGGTCAAAATGATACCAAACAGACTAGAACATCATTCTATTCCAAAATTATCAAAGTTATGTCAAACTCAGAGATGATTATTATCACTACAAAACATACTGAATGTAAAATGAGGAGAGATGAGGTCCTATGGCAAAACTCTGAGGGACATCAACAATGAAGAAATTAAAAAAAAAAAAAAAGGAAATTTGACTTAAAGAGAAGTAGACTGAAAGGTAGTCAGAAAGCAAAGAGCAAACAAGATGAGTAAGGCATGGCATCATGTAAAACAGCAGAAAAGAGGATTTCATGGAAGTTGTGGTCCAAGTGGCTGTTAGTATCCCTGGCAAGAGCAACTTCAGGGAAGTGATGAAGAGAGAAATCACACTGCAACAGATTAAATTGTATAACAGGGTTTTGAGAAGTGCAGGCAATCAATGTAGACAATTTCCTCAGAGGGAGTGATTTTTGAAGCATGTGACCCAGGAGCCAGAAAGAAAAATATTAAAAGAGTGACAGATTTGGCTACAGAGCTATCAAGTCTAAGTTAGAAGACAAAGGGAAAATATTTATGATACATATTTATAAGTTTATAAGAGGAAATAATTTATAAGGGCTTCCCAAGTGGTTCAGTGGTAAAGAATCCACCCGCCAGTGCAAGAGACACAAGAAATGTGGGTTCCATCCCTGGGTCAAGAAGATCAATCCCCTGGAGAAGGAAATGGCAACCCACTCCAGTATTCTTGACTAGAAAGTTCCATGGATAGAGGAACTTTGAGGGCTACAGCCCATGGGGCCACAGAGAGTCAGACATGACTGAGCACACACATATGGGGATAAATTTATCAATAGCTCATAGAAATATAAAGATAAAAGCTTAAAGGATACAAACAGGCAATTAGTAGAAAAAGAAATAGCCAATGAATATTTGAGAAGGTGCTAATATCATTACTGAAAAAAAAACAATGATGTACAATATTAAATGTTTAATTATCCAAAATTAATCATATATGGTAAAGATGACAAGTATAGGTAAATGAAACTATGGATGGGTTGGTAATTGTTACACACATTTTTTGTAAGGCAATTTAGCACTATAAATCCCATGACATATCAACAGCAATCCTGTAAGTCTACTCTACAGAAATAGGTGTCAATTTCACTATAATCTGTAATAGCATAACATTGAACAATCCTCTTTAGCAAAGGTACAACCCTTTTAAGAAGGTTTGCTGTGAACAGGAAGAAAGAAATGAATGGTAGAGAGAAGAGATAAGAGATAAAGTAGGAGAGGGCAAGTTGTTTGTTTTTAATGGGAGATAGATGTAGAAGATTAAATGAGAAAGAAAAGGAACAAGTAAAAATAGATATGTTAAAATACAGAGATAGTGGATAATGGATAGATGGTGGTAGAAGACATTGTAATCCCAAGCAAGAGAAGTGACTAAGAACCAGGAAACAGGAGGAAGAAAAGACGACAGGGACTCACATCATTATGATTACAGATTTGGTGACAAGAGATTGAAAAATTCACATAGGACAGTGTCTATATTCCCTTCAATTTAAGAAGCAAAGTTTAACTGTTGCAAGTTATACATGTTTTCAAATTAGATTTTGGGGATGTGAAAAAGATAGGAAGTAGGCATGTATACAATGAAAACAAAAAATTAGTAAAATACATAAACATTAACTCTGATGATATCGACCTCTGGGGTTATTTACTTTGTCAATAATTAATAAGGACAGAAAGAGAACTTGTCAGTGAGTAAGAAGGAAAAAAGAAAGGAATAGAGGATATACTGAAGACACAATGGTTAAAGATACATTAAGAAGTCAAGTCAATGCCAAAATGGAAATAAAACAGAATCAATAAAAGTGTAGAGCTGTTATGGAATGGGGTCTCAGAGTGTTTGAAGAATAGGTGATATGCTGAATGCCTGAGTGTGGAGGAGCGCAGGTTGCAGAGTAAGATGCTTAAGCTTATAAAGAGTTGGTACTTCCAGCTAAAACCAAGGTATGAATAACATGTTCCTCAAAGAAAATACTATACTAAATAAATCAAACTGTCAACCAATCTTAATTTACAGTTTTATTTGAGGTTTAAACAAAATCCCTAGGCAACTGAAAATATTGTCAAAGTGGTTATCATAATGCTTTTTGAGAAGAGCCAATAGATTTTCTGGAGAAGGAAATGGCAACCCACTCCAGTATTCTTGCCTGGAGAATCCCATGGACAGAGGAACCTTGCGGGCTACAGTCCATGGGGTCACAAGAGTCGGACACGACTGAGTGACTTTCACTAATAGATTTTTAATAGGTTTTATATTTTTAAAAAGTCTTGGGTTTACAGCAAAACTAAATGGAAAGTACAGTTTCCATATACTCTGTGGCCCTGGCTAACCCATGGACCCTCCACCCATCCACATCCACACCAGAATAGTACATTGGTCACAACTGATAAGTCATTATATGGTTCAGTCTTGTTATTGCACAGTATATAGGCTTTTCACATATATACAAATCACATTCAGTTCAGTTCAGTTTACTTCAGTCACTCAGTTGTGTCCGACTCTTTGCAACCCCATGGACTGCAGCACGCCAGGCCTCCCTGTCCATCACCAACTCCTGGAGTTTACTCAAACTCATGTCCATTGAGTCGGTGATGACATCCAACCATCTCATCCTCTGTCGTCCCCTTCTCCTCCTGCCTTCAATCTTTCCCAGCATCAGGATCTTTTCAAATGAGTCAGCTCTTCACATCAGGTGGCCAAAGTATTAGAGTTTCAGCTTAAGCTGAAATGTCATTCATTTCCAATGAATACTCAGGACTGATTTCCTTTAGGATTGACTGGTTCGATCTCCTTGTAGTCCAAGGGACTCTCAAGAGTCTTCTCCAACACCACAGTTCAAAAGCATCAATTCTTTGGCACTCAGCTTTCTTTATAGTCCAACTCTCACATCCATACATGACTACTGGAAAAACCACAGCTTTGAGTAGACGAAACTTTTTTGGCAAAGTAATGTTCCTGCTTTCTAATATGCTGTCTAGGTTGGTCATAGCTTTTCTTCCAAGGGGCATGCGTCTTTTAATTTCATGGGTGTAATCACTATCTGCAGTGATTTTAGAGCCCCCTCAAATAAAGTCTGTCACTGTTTCCATTGCTTCCCCATCTATTTGCCATGACATGATGGAACCAGATGCCATGATCTAAGTTTTCTGAATGTTGAATTTTAAGTCAACTTTTCCACTCTCCTCTTTCACTTTCATCAAGAGGCTCTTTAGTTTTTACTTTCTGCCATAAGGGTGGTGTCATATGCTTATCTGAGGTTATTTATATTTCTCCCAGCAATCTTTATTCCAGCTTGTGCTTCCTCCAGCCCAGCATTTTGCATGATGTACTCTGCATATAAGTTAAATAAGCAGGGTGACAATATACAGCCTTGATGTACTCCTTTCCCTATTTGGAACCAGTATGTTGTTCCGCTCATGTCCAGTTCTAACTGTTGCTTCCTGACCTGCATACAGGTTTCTCAAGAGGTAGGTCAGATGGTCTGGTATTCCCATGTCTTTCAGAATTTTCCACAGTTTATTGTGATCCACACAGTCAAAGGCTTTGGCTTAGTCGATAAAGCAGAAGTAGATGTTTTTCTGGAAATCTCTTGCTTTTTCCATGATCCAGCGGATGTTGGCAATTTGATCTCTGCTTCCTCTGCATTTTCTAAATCCAGCTTGAACATCTGGAAGTTCATGGTTCACATACTGTTGAAGCCTGGCTTGGAGAATTTTGAGCATTACTTTACCAGCATGTGAGATAAGTGCAGTTGTGCGGTAGTTTGAGCATTCTTTGGTGTATTATCATATTAATAACAAAAATATAAAACACATGTATGTATCTACCATTATATTATCAAGCAGAATAGCTTCCCTGCTCTACAAATCCTCTATGCTCTGCTTCATATCCTTTCCTGAACCCCCTATAGCCTGGCAACCAATCATCTTTTTACTGTCTCAACAATTTTGCCTTTTCCAGAACATCATATAGTTGGACTCATATGATATGTAGCATTTTCAGATTGATTTCTTTAACTTAGTAATATGCTTTTCTGTTTCCTCCATTTCATTCATGACTTGGATAATTCATTTATTTTTAGTACTGAATAATATTCCTTGTCTGAATAAACCAGTTTATTCATCCATTCTCCTACTAGAGGACTTTCTGGCTGCTTTCAAGTTATGGTACTTATAAATAAAGCCACTGTAAAGATCCATGTTGAAGTTTTTTTGTGAATGTAAGTTTATAAGTCCTCTCGGTTTATACCAAGGAGTATGATTCCTGGAAAGCAAGTTTAGTTTTGTAAGAAACTGCTCTCTGTGTGCATGCTCAGTTGTTCAGTTGGGTCCGACTCCTTGTGACCCCATAGACTGAAGCCCATCAGCCTATGGCATTTTCCAGGCAACAATACTGGAGTGCGGTGCCATTTTCTACTCCAGGGGATCTTCCCAACACAGAGATCAAGCCTATGTCTCTTGTGTCTCCTACACTGGCAGGCAGATTCTTTACCACAGCGCCACCTGGGAAGGCCTGCTATACTGTCATCCAAAGTGATTATACCATTTTGCATTACCACCAGCAAGAATGATAGTTCCTGTTGTTCCAAAAACTTTACCAGCATTTGACATTGTTAGTGTTTGGGATTTCTGCCATTCCAGTAGATGTTCAGTGATATTTCTTGATGTTTTAATTTGCAGTTCCTTAATGACATATATGTTGAGCATCTTCTCATATATTTATTTGTTATCTCTATATCTTGTTTGGTGAAGTGTATTTTCAAAATTTTGCCCACTTGTTTAACTTTTGCTCACTTATAATTCATTTTCGTATTATTGGGTTTTAAGGCTTCTTTGCATATATTGGATAATAGTCTTTTATCAGATATGTTTTTGGCAAATATTTTCTTTCATTCTATGGCTTGTTGTCTCATCCTCTTCACAGTGTCTTTTGTATAGCAGAATTTTTTAAACTTTAATGAAGTTCAGCTTATCAATTATTTCTTTCATGGCTCACACCTTTGGTGGTGTGCCAAAAAAATTAACCTCAAGGTCATCCAGATTCTATCCTGATATCTTCTAGGAGTTTCTTAGCTTTGCTGTTTACATTGAGATAGATGATCTACTTTAAGTTAATTGTTGTGAATGTGTAAGATCTCTGTCTAAATTATATTTTTGCATGAAGATGTCCAGTTATTCCAGAACAGAAGATTTTCTTTTCTCCATTGCTGCTTTATTTCTTTATCAAAGATCTGGTAACTGTATTTGAATGGGTTCATTTCTGGGCTCTCTTTTATGTTACATTGACCTATTTGTCTATTCATTCACCAATTTCACATTTTCTTGACTACTGGAGCTTTACAGTAAGCTTTAAGTTGGGCAGTACCAACTTTAATCTTCTGTTACACTAAAATCTATAGCTCTCTCACATTGAATGGTTAGTTTACCAATATATGATTTTGCAATATCAGGTATGGATCATTTGGACAACACTAGATCACTGAGTTATACATATCTTCCAAATGCTGACACATGCCATTATACAATGTTATAGTGTACCACCAACCTTATCAGAAAAGCCTTCAAGCTCATAGTGGCACAAGCATGTTTTCCAAAATGCTAATTTTCACTTGAACCCTTTAATTTTACTATTTGCCCCTATAATTACTGTCCTTGAAATAAATGCCTCACTTTATTAACTTTTGAGGAAATTTCTGCCACATAACCAGTCTGAATAATCTGTTCTTTCAAGACGAAATAATATTCAAAAAAAGACAAGTTCAGTTTGAAACAAAAAATAGAACAAAGACTTTTCCATGTAACAACCATTTTACTTTTGTTTGCAGCAGAAATGTTTTATGCATAATTCCAATTTCTTCATGAAGAATCAAAAAAGATTTGCACTCAAAAGTTAGGATTTGGGCTTCCCTGGTGCTCCAATGGTTAAGAATCAGCCTACCAATGCAGGGTCTGGGAAGATCCCGGATGCCGTTGGGCAACTAAGTCCATGTGCCACAACTACTGAACCTGTGCCTAGAGCCCATGCTCTGCAACAAGGGAAGCCACGTGTGCACACTGCAGCAAGTAGTGGCCCCTGCTCACCAAAACTAGAGAAAAGCCTGCAAGCAGCAATGAAGACCCAGAACGGCCAAAAATAAAATAAATACAGAAATTTTTAAGTATTATTTATTAAAATAATCATTTTTACTTCATCAAGGACATTCTTAATAGAAACTGATGATATTTTGAATGCAGGTGAGTGGCAGTGAAGAAGAGAGTACTATTTCAGTTTGATGACACTCCCTGGATTCATATGAAGGCATAAGTAGTTTTACTCAGCATTGTTTTTTTACCATCAGTGCCAAGCACATTGAAAAAGACATATACTTTTCACTAGATACTAAGAAAAAGTTTGACCTTACTGGCCACCCAACCCAAAGGTCCATGGACCACATTTTGAGAATTCCTGAACTAGAAGTGAAAATGAAAGTCACTCAGTTGTGTCTGACTCTTTGCAACCCTATGGACTATACAGTCCATGGAATTTTCCAGGCCAGAATACTGGAATGAGTAGCCATTTCCTTCTCCAGGGGATCTTCCCAACCCAGGGATTGAAACCAGGTCTCCCGAATTGCAGGCAGATTCTTTACCAGATAAGTCACCAGGAAGCCCTGGTAGTAACAGATAAACTGTGCCACAGCTGGTCACAGATAAACTGTGAATTAGAAGTAGTCACAGATAAACAGGACAGGGGTCTCTGAAGCACTAGAGCAGAGCCTGCACACGTGTCAACCCTTCCGCCAGAGAGTTACATTGGGCTGCAACATGAGTCATGCATGAGTAATGCATTGCTCAAGCTACTTGATGTTGAGGTTGTTTGTTTCAGCAAAAAATATCTCAACTTAGAAAGTGATATTTTGAACTCCAGTGTTACCATGACAAAAACTCAAATATGGACATTATGTGAATGCAAGATGTGTGGGTTATAGATGGCAAGGAGACAGAATCTATAAGGCTGGAAAGTCCTATTCTGCCTTTTAAAACATTTGGTAGAACTATCTCTAGCGAAAGCTTGGAAGAGGCACCTGCTCACAGAGCCCATAGCTCTAGAGGAAAGAATGAACATGATCATATGTATTGGATGCTACTTCTGTTTTCAGCAGAATATTAATGAGACAGAGACAACCTTAAACAAGAATTGATAGATCTGTTAGCAGAGATGATAGGGAAGAGAGAGCCCATAAATTTGAGGCCTTGAAGGAATGCTAAAGACAACAACTTCTAGGCTCCAAGCAACAGGAAATAAGATCCCTAAAATTTGCCTCTCAGAGGCAAATGCCTCTTAGCCATTACAGCAAAGGTGAGATTCAGGATACAGCCTCCAGACACATGTGATGGTCTAGTGTGTAGATTCCATTAACTAGAGTCAGACTAGCATACACAGGAAAGAACTTAGGGTATAGTTACTAACATAGAGTTGACTTCAATAGATCAAAAGCTTAGTAAGTTTTCAAGAAAACTTTATGGCCAAAAAAATCAGGAGTCTGAAATTACTTGATATTTAAAATGACTCTCTGGCCCCAATATCTGAATGCACCAGAAGTAAGTTGTGAATATTGGGCCTCCACTAAGATAGACATATCCCCCAATTCTCACATCAGATCTGCTGATGGAGGCTATTAGAAAAGGAAGAACTTCCTAGACAGAGCCTAGAGCCAGGGAGCTTAAAAAAAAAAAAGGACAAATGTGTTCTTATTAGAACTGGAGTCTAATTAAAGAACATCCCTCCTACCTCCATCACAGCAGGAACCTTCACATCCTGCCTCATCATCCTGTTCCATAAATGTTACAAACCAGTGTCTTCCTCTACCTAAAAACAAGTTTCAATTATGTTTTTTTTCATTATGTTCCACACTGAACATTACTGCTATGTGTGGGGTTGTGAATTTTTCTTTTAGTTTTTAGGATGCTGGCCCACAAAGAACCACATTCAGATCTGATGAAGAGGACTGCCTCCACTTTGACCTGGATCCAGGGACTACATGGAATTTCGGGTTGCCTTTCTGGAGGATAAATGAATCTGTCCTATGCATGGGAAGAAGAGTGAAACAAGTATGTGATGTTCCAAATAGTAGACTGTAAATGACAAGGCAGGTACTCACCAGTTTCCATGTTCTCCCCTTCTCCCTGAGCAAAGTAAGAATATATTTTCCACACCTCTTTGGCGTGGGCTTGTGACTTATTTTTGGACAATGGAATGTGAGTGGAAGTGATCTGAGCCAATTTCTGAGTATATAAATATCTCATTTTCCATTTTCTTCCTTCAGCTTCTGTCTGATGATGAAAATTCCAAAGATTTAAAGAACTAAATGGTTCTCTGAAGCCTCAAACTCTGGACAACTGCTTATGCAGAGTGTACTGTGTTTACTTGCACTAGACTTTGAGCAAAAATGTGAAGTAAGCCTTTTATTACCATGTTTGCTGAGATTTAGGGGTGTTCGCTTGTTTTGTTTTATGCCAGTCATCTACCTTGATCATAATGCTTGAGATGTTGAGTCCTACAGAAAAAAATCATTTCCACTTGTAGACCGGCAAGCAGTCTGAGTATTTCTGTTTTGACTAAGCTCACAAAGATTTTTACTCCACACTCTATCCTTGTTGCTAATGTGTTCTTATACATAACATTCCCAAGATAACTGTGAACTTTTTAAAGTGGAGATTCCATAACTATTAATTGGGAATCTACCATGTGCCAGGCATTGTAGTAGGTGACGGTGAGACAATGATCAGCTAATCAGGCATGACCCCTCACCTTATATTAATAATAAGCTCGTTTCTGTTAACTCATTTGCATTTGACTTATACCCTCTTGATTTATGTTAGATGACATCCTAGACTTGCCTAGAGCTGAATTCTAATCTCTAGCTGCTGCCACCCATATTCCAAGGTAATTGGGACATCCATTCAAGTATCACAGCTGTGAGTAAAATGTATGAAAAGAGAAGGACAATGAAACTGGCCACCAGACAAATGCTGGTTTTGTTACTGATTAAAAATTTAATGTCTTTGTCATGTAACTTGGGACAAATAGATGTAGGATTAAAAATGCAAATGCAATATGGAAATTAAATTCTTCTCAAAGAACAATGAATGACCTTCAAGTTCTCTGATAGAACATCTCCAAGAACATATTTCTCTCACTTGCCTGCGGTATAGTCTAAACCTGGAAGTTCCTTTGGGTTGGAGAAGTACTTTATTGCAGACAATTAGTCAATTAAACTTACTGTTCCTACTCTGGCCTATGCCTTGCCATTATGAATGTGTCCTTTCCACTTTGAAATACAGGCTATTTAGTTTCTTTGGAAACTTGGTAAAGCTAACACTTTTGACAATATATCTTTAAGGCAGATTCCAAACTAACCTTAGTCATTCATTAGCAAGTACTTCAAGTGAAATTTATTTTTCAATTAGGCTTTCTAGGATTCAGATTATTATTTTCCCTCATCATAAAGTCCATGAACGTATCAAATCATTGAGGCTTTAGAAAAGACTTTTCCATTAAGTTTTCTGTATTACAATAATGATAAATTTAAATAAAATATTGCTGAATTAATTGAGGAAGAAAATAACTGGGACTTGAAGGCTTCAATTTTTTTTTTTTTTACTAAACATTTGATTAGGAGAATTCCGTTTGGATGTATATATAACATGGTACTACTAAATACCTTTATTACAACAGAATTATTGATCTATTAATATTTTAGAATGTAAGTACAGAAAGTACTTACATTTTGTTACAAAGACATTTTTTTACAGTAACCAAAAGAATCTGGATTTTACTAATAAATATTCACTTTCTCGGTATTTAAAACTGACATTAAATTCTATTTGCATAAAAAATTATTCATTACACCGTGAAGCCTGAGGTTTTAAAAACTATATTCAATGTTTCTTGTAATCTTCTTAAAGAGGCTGATATTAAGAATCATATTTTTTTGTATACCTTGCAGTGCTAGCACAGCACTGATATAAAAAGTATATTTGAGAAATAGTTATGATTGTCCTTTGACAATCATTTAAATTTTGCTTTATCTTTTAAATTACAGTAAATTAATAATTTCATTAATATTAATCTTGGTAATGTTAATATATATTTGGTGATTAAGTCCCATCCTCTAACCACCCCAACCCATGAAGGGAGCTAAAAATTCTTGTTTTCTTGTTACCAAGTCCAAACTCCCTCTGCTGGCTGCATGACAGGCCAATAAACCCAAGAGACTAGGTGTTCAGGCAAAAAATATGACTTTATTCAGAAAGCTGGCTAATCAAGAAGACAGCAGACTAATGTCTCAAAACAGCCATTTTATGGGGTCTGAATGACAGGTTCTTTTACAGAACAGAGAGGAGGAGGAGGTGAGGAAGTAAAGTCAAAAGGCCATTAACCTTGCAAATATCTCTCCTGGAATGGGGGGGAGGGGGAGGGATGTGTTAATTTCTTCCGCCTGTAGGCATCCGCAGGTGGACAGAGTCCTGAACAAGGCATTTTGATTTAACGTTCAGGCAGAGGGGCAGGGTTCCCAAGAAAGGCTGTTATGTATGGACAGTATCATTTTAGGGAACAAAAACAATGGGAAGCCAAGGTTAAAGTAAAAGAAATAGATCCAACATGGAGTCAAAATTGGCTTTTCCCTATAACATTCTTTGTGTTGAGGGTGGTAGGGGCAGGGTAGGGATGTTAGTAAGTGATTGCTTCCTGATCATTGGGGATTTTCTCAATTCAGAGAATTAATGATTTTGCTAGAATAGTAATTTCCATTAAGCTGATAGTAACATGAAACTGCAACTGATCTTTTGCACCCCCCTCAAATATCTTACTTCATTAACATACGTATATGCATATATATACAGTTACATGTATATTTATATCCTCTTATCTTGTCTCAAGAATGTGTTTGCTTAAAATCAATCCACTTACAGAGGTTTAAATAAAGGTTTATTTTTCTTCACATTATTAGAATGCTGAAAGCAGGAAGCTGTTGGCACTGATTTAATAGCTCAACAAATCATCTCCTTGTTCTTTATATTATTTAGACATTTTTCTCAAGACAGATACTGCAGATTTCTTTCAACTTGATAAGCGTCTGCTTCTTTCACTAGAAAAGCAAAATCATTTCAAGAAGACCCCAGTAGTCTTTGTGAATACTTCACTGACCAGAACTATTGCTATAAGACCAAGCCTAGCTGCAAGGGAGGCTAGAGAAATGAGGGATTTTTTTTTTTTTAATTCCTATACATGCAAGTGGCAAGAGAGAAGGAAATTAAGAGTGTTTGGTACAAAAATATTTATAAGTTCTTTATAAAAGGGATTACATAGTTGATAAAGTCCAATAATTTTAAAGTAGAAAGAGTAATTATATGCATATTCCAGCATGCTTATATTTAATCTGACTGTCTTATGCCAAATATTTGGCCAAAAGGAAAGAAGAAGAAAGCTATGCCAGGCTCTTATAAAGACATAAATACAGTGTACCTATGCTAGCTTTCGGAGAAGGCAATGGCAACCCACTCCAGCGTTCCTGCCTGGAGAATCCCAGGGACGGGGGAGCCTGGTGGGCTGCCGTCTATGGGGTCGCACAGAGTCGGACACGATTGAAGTAACTTAGCAGCAGCAGCATGCTAGCTTTTATCCTATGCAGTGGAATACACTGTGGAAGTATCTATATGTTATACTCATAAACATTTTATAAAACCTTTGTTCTGCTTCCAAATTTGTGGCAAATTGTTTCTAGTCATTCAAGTAATTAGAGTTGCCTGATGTCATTACAAATTCCACTCATTGCCACAGTAAGTAGATTAGTTGCATTTTACAAATGAGATAGATCACACAAGTTGTTAAATTTCTGTGTCCCTCAAGTCACACAGAAGTTAATAGGAGAGCCAAGATAAGTAATCAGTGCCAAGAAAGGGAACATGAATGAGACAATGAAAGTTGCCTAAGGGTGATTTAAATTGCTCCTATTCCTTTCTGCACAAAAGAACACAGCCCAAATTGGTGTTTGTTCGGCGATATTAACATGCCACAGAGGCCAGGACAAACAGAGCTTTATCTGCCTACAATGCTGACAGGTATAAATGAACACCTTCCCTAGCTGATTTGCTTTCAGTTTTAGTGGTACACAGTTACACAGTGAGTGATAAAGAGTATTGCACAGATATCAAATACTCCAGGGTTATATTCCAATTGTATTTAATGTTACTTGAAATATGTGGCCAGTGGGATTGGGTATGGGAATTGCTACAAAGAACAGTTTATTATTATGCTCTTAAGTGTTTGTCTTAATGATAAAGTCATCTGAGAAGAAAAACTGTGTCTGTCACATTCATTTTTTGTTGATGTTATTCCCATGTGCCACTTAAAGCACAAACATGATTAACAAATGCTCTTGATACTGTAAGTAAATTAATAATTTTTTCCAATGGAGAGTTTGTGTCTATATATATATATGATATATCCACGAATATTATCTAATATGAAAAAAAGTGAACTGTTTTTGTCAAGAACAGAGATATTAGAGGTATAGTTAGATGAATGGTTTCTAATTGCTGAAATTCTACGAATGATATATTGAGTTCTCACAATTATATTCTCAATAAATATTTTTATATTTTTCTCATTAGTCATTACTCTTTTCTAGGCTATTAATGAAAATCCAAAATTGCTTGTCATTATCTCTTCTTCTTGGATATATATTTTCCCTGCCATTTATCTTGTGAGTATATTTAATAACACTAGGAAGACATATCAATAGCTTTAGATATGCAGATGACACCACCCTTACGGCAGAAAGCAATGAGGAATTAAAGAGCCTTTTGATGAAGGTGATAGAAGAAAGTGGAAAAGCTGGCTTGAAACAACAATCAAAAAACAAAGATCATGGCATCCAGTCCTGTCACTTCATGGCAAATAGTTGGAGAACCAATGGAAACACTGACAGACGTTATTTTCTTGGGCTCCAAAATCACTGTGGATGGTGACTGCAGCCATGAAATTAAAAGACGCTTGCTCCTTGGAAGAAAATCAATGACAAATCTAGACAGCATATTCAAAAGCAGAGACATTATTTTGCTTATAAAAGTCCGTATCGTCAAAGCTATGGTTTTTCCAGTAGTCATGTCCAGATGTGAGAGCTAGACAATAAAAAAGGCTAAGCACTGAAGAACTGATGGTGCTGTAGTGCTGGAGAAGACTCTTGAGAGTCCCTTGGACACCAAGGTGATCAAAGCAGTCAATCCTAAAGGAAATCAACCCTGAATATTCACTGGAAGGACTGATGCTGAAGCTCCAATACTTTAACCACCCAATGTGAAGAACTGACTCATTGGAAAAGACCCTGATGCTGGGAAAGACTGAAGGCAGGAGGAGAAGGAGACGACAGAGATGAGATGGTTGGATGGCATCACCGACTCAACAGACGTGAGTTTAAGCAAGCTCTCGGAGTTGGTGATGGACAGGGAAGCCTAGTGTGCTGCAGTCCACATAGTTGCAAAGAATCAGACATGACTGAACAATAGCAACAATAGGAAGACCTTCTTCTAGAGTAATTCCTCTAGATGGGGAATTCCTCAAATAAATGGGGTTTCAGGAATTTATCATCTCAGAAGTTATCAAAATGCTTACACTTGCCAAATCTAGAAATGTTCCTTTGCTCAACATCTGTAAATGTACATTCACTTAAGCAGCATATATTTAAAATCAAATGGGCTACAGTACACTAGTCAGCATGCTAGAGGCTAAGAATACAACAGTGAACAATTCATACTCCCTGATCACACTCATTGTACACAAAAGCAAAAAAGGCAACAAATATAATACATTGTGGTCCACATCAACAGGGATGCACTGAATGTTCACACATGGAGGACCCAGTCTGGAAGATGATGCTTGCGGTGAAAACTGCAGGCTGAGTGAAAGTTTACTGAGTGAAGGTGTTAAGGGAAGGTAGATGGTTTTAAGAAGAAGAAGTAGCATAAGAACAGGTCAAGAAGTGAGGAAAAATAGTTCAAATTAGAGAACCAGAAGATACTAAATGTACCTACAGCTTAGAGTGTGAGGAATGAAAAAAAAAAAAAACACTTGCTTTAGTGCTTAATTGTTATGTGATCTTGGGCAAGTTACCAGACTTGGGTGAATTATTTAAACCCCTGAACCTCAGTGTCCTCATATTTATAGTAGAGATAATAATGCTTTCAATGAAAAGTTGTAAAAATGACTATATGAGTACATATATTTAATTTACAAAATAAAGTTCAAAACATCGAGAAGTTTTAGGTAAATTACATCATCTAGTATTAAATGCAAAAACTAAAGAATCAGTTCCTCACACCAATACTTTAAAATTCCCGATATGTTCCTTCACCATTATGGGTGTTCTCTCAAGTCAAAGAAAAGCTTCCATGTCAGTGACAAGAGTTTTAGAATAAACCTAATTCTTCTCATTAAGAGTATTTCCTAAAAACTTACTTTCAAACCAAGCTATAACTACTTTCTATTGATTAAATCCTATATAGCAGAATGCCCAAAAACTTAATTCTTAAATTGCTCACAGATTTAATTTACATGCATTGACATGTTTTTCAGGTATTAGAATACTAATGCCAACAAAACAATAAACTACATAAAATAAAATTATTATTGATTGGAAAAAAGCAGGACTGATGATTTTATTTTCTAAATCTTAGATCAGGTTTTAACTTAGTCACTTGAACTTTTAAATTCTTAAAAAATCTATAGTATACTATTTTATGTCATAAAAATCTGGTTTGGCACATTATTTTCACTGTAGTTTACTGAAATATATACATTTATTTTTAATGCAATATAGGGGAACAACATTAGACAATAACAGGAAGTATTCAAAGACATAATTAAAACGTCAATGGCACAGAAAAGCAAAGGAAAAAAATCAAAAGTCAATATTCATTATTTGAAGATCCGGAATTTATGAAGCTGCCTTTCAAAAAAAATTATCTGTAAACTGCAACCTAATATTTACAGCATGTTTGTGGTCCTGTGTAGCCATGTGCATACATAGAGCAGCAAAAACTTGAATTGCTCCATGTACACACTTCCAGCCGAGGACTGAATACATATTGTTTTGCCTTCTTTCATCATTCATACCTCAAACAAGTGTCCTCTCTGTGGTCTTCAGCACCATGTGTTTGCATTTTTTTGTTGGTGGTTTTGCTCTTAAAGTGTTCCCAGAACACGGTATTGAGGTGTTGTCCAGTGTTCCTAAGCACAAGAAGGCTATCATACACGTTATGGAAGAAATATCTTGATAAGCTTTGTTCATGCATGAGTTATAGTGCTATTTGGCCATTAGCTCATTGTTAATGAATCAACAATACATATTTCATAAGGTGTCTTCAAATAGAAGACACATAAGGCAAGGTTATGTATTCTTTGGTTAACAAAAGCCTTGTGACTAGAGGCTTGCAGGAATCTAACCCTGTATCTCTCCTAGGAGCCAGTGTTAGTAGCAAATTTATAAGAACACAGTTACTATAGATAACCAAAGTCAATTTCCTGACATACTTTACCTGATAAAAATTTTAAAAAAAATTTTAAATGCTACAAATCTATAATAATGTCAATATGGTGAAAGTTAAATGACAACCTAGGAAAAAAATGCACAGCACTTGACAGCAAAGGGCTAGTATCAATAATATATGAGAAAACAAAGAGAAAAAGTTGTGAAAATAAAATATATTAACAGTCAATTGTCTTTAATTCCACTTTTGTTAAAATCATTGGTCACAAATTTGAAAAGTATTAATGAAGAATGTAAAGTAAAGAAGCAGCTGTTGACATAAGAATTTTGACACTTAGTACTTAAAAGTACTTGTTTGGAAGAAAATTACCTTGTTTGTAAGAAAATTAAGCCATGTACATTTGTCAAAATACTTTAACCAAATTTATACCTAGTATGTATCTTTTCAGTATTAAGTTAAATTTCTTACCTAACTGTATTTAATTAAGAGCAATGATCTTTCTTATTATAAATAGATCTAATAAAAAATTCAAGAACTGCTTTTGTGGAACTGTGAGCCTGAAGATATCTGCAATAAAAAATTGTACTTGGTCAAATATTCTGTATAGAAAACTGTGTTTTCCCTTAAATTTGTGAAATTTTTTCCCTTGGAGATTGAATATACTCATCAGTCTTATAACAGCTTAATCATTATGTGTCAGTTAAACTAGTATACATAAAATATTTCCTTCTTAGATTAGAAACATTTTATAAAGGGCTGTCTTTTAAAAATGTGCTATGTAAAAAATTAAACCTATCCCTAATCTGCAAGGAGATCCAACCAGTCCATCCTAAAGGAGATCAGTCCAGGGTGTTCATTGGAAGGACTGATGCTAAAACTGAACCTCCAATACTTTGGCCACCTCATGAGAAGAGTTGACTCACTGGAAAAGTCTCTGATGCTGAGAGGGATTGGGGGCGGGAGGAGAAGGGGACAACAGAGAATGAGATGGCTGGATGGCATCACCGACTCGATGGACATGACTTTGAGTGAACTCTGGGAGTTGGTGATGGACAGGGAGGCCTGGCGTGCTGTGATTCATGGGGTCGCAAAGAGTTGGACATGACTGAGTGGCTGAACTGAACTGAATCTAATTATATGGAAATACAACACAAAAAACCAAAACCTTATTTTTTGTCCACAATAGCAAATAGTGCAAGGAACAAAAGGAAAAAAAATCACACTTTTCATAGACTCATAAATTTATCGGTTTGATTCCGTAGAGTAAAATTTTTTCTTCAGCCAGAAATAGAAAAATGTAAATATTAACATATTAAATCATTTCTACTATTGCTGTCTAATCATCTTTATGAATATATAAAAGTGGGTTAAATTTGAATATTCAGAGGATAAAATAACACATTACTTGGATGAATGTACAGTATAAATGCTACATTCTAAGAATTGTGAGAAAACAAGGATGGCCCAAGTTTAAATTGTGAAGACCATGGTCTTCCTCCATTCTCCTTTCTCTGTTTTTACAGACTATTTTTTTCCCTTCCTAAATAAAAACCTTAATGTTTTCATGCTCTGTCTGCTAAGTGTCAAATATCACATTATTTTGAAATGTTTCCTATAGAGAAATGCCAATTTTATAAATATCATGGTGTGTTAGAGTATTTATTAATGTTAAATCACTAAGTCATGTCTGACTCTCTGTGACCCAACAGACTGCAGTATGCCAGGCTTCCAGTCCTTCACTATCTCCTGGAGTTTGCTCAAAGTCTGTTGTGTCGATGATGCCATCCAGCCATCTCATCCTCTGTCATCCCCTTCTCCTCCTGCCTTCTATCTTTCCCAGCATTAGGGTCTTTTCCAATGAGTCAGTTCTTCACATCAGGTGGCCAAAATATTGGAGTTTCAGCTTCAACATCAGTCCTTCCAATGAATATTCAGGATTGATTTCCTTTAGGATGGACTGGTTGGATCTCCTTGGAGTCCAAGGGACTCTCAAGGGTCTTCTCCAACACCACAGTTTAAAAGCATCAATTCTTCAGTGTTCAGCTTTCTTTATAGTCCAACTCTCACATCCATACATGACTACTGGAAAAACCATAGCTTTGACTAGATAGAGCTTGGTTGGCAAAATAGTCTCTACTTTTTAATATGCTGTCTAGATTGGTCATAACTTTTCTTCCAAGGAGCAAGAGTCTTTTAATTTCATGGCTGCAGTCACCATCTGCAGTGATTTTGGAGCACATAAAAATAGTCTGTCACTGTTTCCCCATCTATTTGCCATGAAGTGATGGGACCAGGTGCCATGATCTCAGTTTTCTGAATGTTGAGTTTTAAGCCAACTTCTTCACTCTCCTCTTTCACTTTCATCAGGAGGCTCTTTAGTTCTTCTTCACTTTCTGCCATGAGTGTGGTGTCATCTGCATATCTGAGGTTATTGATATTTCTTCCAGCAATCTTGATTCCAGCTTGTGCTTCATCCAGTCCACCATTTCTCATGATGTACTCTGCATATAAATTAAATAAGCAGGGTGACAATACACAGCCTTGTCATACCCCTTTCCCAATTTGGAACCAGTCTGTTGTTCCATGTCCAGTTCTAACTGTTGCTTCTTGACCTGAATACAGATTTCTCAGGAGGCAGGTCAGACAGTCTGGTATTCCCATCTCTTTAAGAATTTTCTACAGTTTGTTCATGACCCAGATAATCACGATGGTGTGATCACTCACCTGGAGCCAGACATCCTGAAATGAGAAGTCAAGTGGGCCTTAGGAAGCATCACTACAAACAAAGCTAATTTTAGCTGATGGAATTCCAGTTGTGCTGTTTCAAATCCTAAAATATGATGCTGTGAAAGTGCTGCACTCAACATGCCAGCAAATTTAGAAAACTCAGCCACAGAACTGGAAAAGGTCAGTTTTCATTCCAATTCTAAAGAAAGGCAATGCCAAAGTCTTCAAACTACTGCACAATTGTGCTCATCTCACAAACTAGCAAAGTAATGCTCAAAATTCTCCAAGCCAGGCTTCAACAGTATGTGAACTGAGAACTTCCAGATGTTCAATCATGATTTAGAAAAGGCAGAGGAACCAGAGATCGAGTTGCCAACATTCGTTGGATCATCAAAAAAGCAAGAGAGTTCACCCTCATAAAGAGGTTCTTTAGTTTTTCTTCACTTTCTGCAATTAGAGTGGTAATATAGCTGCATATCTGAAGTTGCTGATATTTGTCCAAGCAGTCTTGATTGCAGTTTGTGATTCATCCAGCCCAGCATTTTCCATAATATACTTTGCATATATGTTAAATAAGTGAGGTGACAATATACAGCCTTAGCATACTCCTTTCTGAATTTCAAATGAGTCTGTTATTCCATGTCTGGTCCTAACTGTTCTTCTTGACTTGCATACAGGTTTCTCATGAGGTAGGTAATGTTATCTGGTATTCAATTATAGTAAAAACATACAACTGTACTTAACTTTTAGAACCAATTTAATCTTTTAATTATGTTTGGGCAGCTTCATTTTTTAATGTCAGAGATATGACAGAGATATGGAGGAGCTTTTGAAACTTCTTACCACAGTATCTGAGTAAAATATTTCCTTGATATTCAGAGTAGGATCCACCCTAAATTGCTTGTGAATGCCTTGTACCACTGTCGTATTTAATTGCTCAAATACTGTTGTCCCTTGAACAAAATGGAAGTCAACCCGATTATAATTTATAGTCTTCCTTCTTTATCCAGAGTTCTTCCACATCCACAGATTCAATGAACCAGGAATAGTGTAGATCTATAGTATTTACTACAGAAAGATATCAGCATATAAGTAGTCCAGTGCAGTTCAAACTTAACTTGCTCAAAGCTCAACTGCAAAATGTGTTTGAGATCATGATTAGAGAATTGATGGTTCCTTAAGATCAGGAATGAGATAAGCAACTAGATCTGAACTAGTTCTAAACGTACCTTATTTTAAATGATGCCTCAGTAAAATCACAAATGTTAAATGTGCAAATTCCAAGGGCATTTTGTACTTGCTTTATATAAAACTTTTCATCAACCACATGCGAGGGAATTTTTTCAGTTCAGAAATCTGAGTTCAGTATACACAAGTGTATACATATATTTCAGTTTTTAAAGCAACTGTAGTTTGCCCCTTTAAAAAGAAGATTCTTTATAAGGTAAAATAGTAACTTTGAGTTTAATTTACAGTTTAATTTTTAGAGACTATTACTCTAGCTGTTTGGCTTAGCATTGAGATCTTTCCCTACATATGGCACACTGTTTTTCAATCATAACTCTCAATGGACCCCAAATCTTTGTCAAAGTAAATTCTTATTCTAAATAAATAAAGAAATAATGCCCTCCTACTTGTTATATGTGTTTTTCCATACCACATCTTTACCTTATCTTGGACTACTGAAATTCTTTTTATCTTTCAAGACTCCATCAAATGCAAGCTTTTCTATGGACTAGCCCTATAATATTCAGAGGCAGGGACCAGCTGATTCCCTACCTAAACAAAACTATAGTCATGTGGCAACCAAACTACTTACCTCAATTGCAATTATCATTCCACCCCCTGTGCTGTGCTTAGTTGCTCAATCTTGTCTGACTCTTTGAAACTCCATGGACTGTAGCCCGCCAGACTCTTCTGTCCACGTGGATTCTCCAGGCAAGAATACTGGAATGGGTTGCCATGCCCTCCTCCAGGGGATCTTCCCAACCCAGGGATCAAACCCAGGTCTCCTGCATTGCAGGTGGATTCTTTATATCTGAGCCACCAGGGAAGCCCAAGAATACTGGAGTGGGTAGCCTATACCTTCTCCAGGGGATCTTCCCTACCCAGGAATCAAACCAGGGTCTCCTGCATTGCAGGTGGATTCTTTACCAGCTGAGCTACAAGGGAAGCCCTTCCAGCTGAGCTACAAGGGAAGCCCTTCCACCCACTAATAGATCTAACTCCTTCTAAAGGAGACATTTTGCCTTATTAATTTTGGCATATAGTCAAGTACCTTGCATAAAGCAAGTTGTCAATAACTTTGCTGAATGCATTTTATATATTCAATAGAACAGTCCATTTCTATCATCTTGACTAAGTAAGAGGATACCTACCTAGCCAGTAAATCACTATGGTGTCTAATGCAACAACGTATTTCAAAACCAGATTGCTCTCCCACACTTTATGAATGATTCATTTTTAATATTTTTCCTATATATACATGATTCTATCTTTTCTACCTCATTACTATAATACCATGAATAGCAAATATTTTAATTTTCTTTTACAGAATAGAAACTTTTTAATTTGTATTATTTTAATTCTCAGATTCTAAAGTGGTAGGAAATTTCTCAGAGCTGCCTTAATACCTACTACCTCACCTAAGGCCCGCAAACCCAGGGGACTGTGATAAAAATGTTGGTAGATTCACATCTACTTATAAAGTAAGTACAACAAAACCATAAAACAATAAAAAAAATGATGCCAAAGACATCACAGTCCTTCACCAGAACCTAATCTATCAGGCACATTATTCTCTTTGGGTCTTACTCTCTGCTAGAGCTAATCCAATAAACCAAATCACTAAATAAATCAAGTTAAGATATTAATGACTTAATGTTTTTCTAGTTCCAAATGGCATCTCAATAGACCACTTCTATAATTATCTTCTTTTCACCAATCAAGAGGATTATTTTGGGGCTTTACAAGTTGTGAATTATGCTAAATGGCCAATACAGAATATCCCATAATTTTTTACTGACATTTAAATTTTTTTAAAAAATATTTTGTTTTGAAGACAAAAAATAAAACTATAGTATTTACCTCTGTGGGCAAGGATCAAATCTGGAAAGTCTCTGACAAACAAAATAAAATTGCTCTTCAGTCTTTCAGTCCTGTCTGACTCTGCAACCCCATGGACTGCAGCATGCCAGTCTTCCTTATTTCTCACTATTTCCCAGAGTTTGCCTAACCTCATGTCCACTGAGTCAGTAACTCCATCCAACCATCTCATCCTCTGTCACCCCCTTTTCCTCCTGTCCTGTGTTTTTCCCTGCATAAGAGTCTTTTCCAATGAGTTGGCTCTTCACATCAGGTGGCCAAAATATTGGAGCTTCAGCTTCAGCATCATTCCTTTCAATGAACATTCAGGTTTGATTTCCCTTGGAGAAGGAAATGGCAACCCACTCCAGTATTCTTGCCTGGAAAATCCCATGGACGGAGGAGCCTGGTGGGCTATAGACCATGGGGTTGCAGAGTCAGACACGAATGAGTGACTTCACTTACACTTTTCGCTTTTCCTTTAGGATTGATTGGTTTGATCTCCTTGCTATCCAAGGGACTCTCAAGAGTCTCCTCCAGCACCGCAGTTCAAAAGCATAAATTCTTTGGTGCTCAGTCTTCTTTATGGTCCAACTGTCACATTTATACATGATTACTGGAAAAACAGTATCTTTGACTATGTGCACCATTGTTGGCAAAGAGACATCTCTGCTTTTTAATAGGCCGTCTAGGTTTGTCATAGCTTTTCTTTCCAAGGAGCAAGCATCTTTTAATTTCGTGGCTGCAGTCACCATCCACAGTGATTTTGGAGCCTAATAAAATAGTTTGCCACTGTCTCCAGTTTTTCCCTTTCTATTTGCCATGAAGTGATGGGACTGGATGCCATGATCTTAGTTATTTGAAAGCTGAGTTTCACACCAGGTCTTTCACTCTCCTCTTTCACTTTCATCAAGAGGCTCTTTGATGCCATTGGGGGGTGTCACCCACATATCTGAGATAATTTATAGTTCTCCCAGAAATCTTGACTCCAGCTTGGGTATTCATCC
Organism: Moschus berezovskii; assembly: GCF_049115385.1. Lineage (NCBI taxonomy): Eukaryota > Metazoa > Chordata > Mammalia > Artiodactyla > Moschidae > Moschus > Moschus berezovskii. Next base: position 45,979,094 of record NC_142463.1, on the reverse strand, counting down.
AGCCCAGCATTTTGCATGATGTACTCTGCATATGTTAAATAAGCAGGGTGACAGCATACAGCCTTAATATACATCTTTTCCAGTTTTGAACCAGCCCATTATTAAATTTCTGGTTCTAGCTCTTGCTTCTTGACCTGCATACAGGTTACTCAGGAGGCAGTAAGGTGGTCTGGTATTCCCATCTCTTTCAGAACTTTCCACCATTCATTGTGATCCACAAAGTCAAAGGCTTTAGTGTAGTCAATGAAGCAGAAGTGCACATCTTTCTGGAATTCTCTTCCTTTTTCTATGATCCAGTGGATATTGGCAATTTGATCTCTGGCTCCTCTGCCTTTTCTAAATTCAACTCATACATCTGGAAGTTCTTGGTTTATGTACTGTTGAAGCCTAGCTTGAAAGATTTTGAGCATTATTTTGCTAGCATGTGAAATGAGTGCAATTGTATGGTAGTTTGAACATTCTTTGGCATTGCCCTTCTTTGGGATTGGAATGAAATCTGACCTTTTCCAGTCCTCTGACCACCGCTCAGTTTTCCAAATTTGCTGGCATACTAAGCGCAGCACTTTAACAGCATCATCTTTTAAATTTGAAACAGCTCAGCTGGAATTCTATTACCTCCACTAGCTTTGTTTGTAGTGATGCTTCCTAAAGCCCACTTGACTTAACACTCCAGGATGTCTGTCTCTAGATGAGTAATCACACCATCGTGGTTATCCAGGTCTTTACGATCTTTTTTGTATAGTTCTGTGTATTCTTGCCACCTCTTCTTAATCTCTTCTGTTTCTGCTAGATCCTTACCATTTCTGTCCTTTATTGTGCCCATCTTTGCATGCTGAAGCTGAAACTCCAATACTTTGGCCACCTCATGAGACGAGTTGACTCACTGGAAAAGACTCTGATGCTGGGAAGGATTGGGGGCGGGAGGAGAAGGGGACGACAGAGAATGAGATGGCTGGATGGCATCACCGACTCGATGGACATGAGTCTGAGTGAACTCCAGGAGTTGGTGATGGACAGGGAGGCCTGGCGTGCTGTGAAGCATGGTGTTGCAAAGAGTCGGTCACTACTGAACAACTGAACTGAACTTGCATTAAATGTTCCCTTCGTATCTCCAATTTTCTTAAAGAGATTGCTAGTCTTTTCCATTCTATTGTTTTCCTCTGTTTCTTTTTTTTTTCTTTTTTATTGAAGGCTAATTATTTTACAATATTATATTGGTTGGTTTTGCCATACATTGACATGAATCCGCCCCAGGTGTACATGAATTCCTCTTCCTGAACCCCCCTCCCACCACCCTCTTCCCCTTATCCTCCCTCTGGGTCATCCCCGTGCATCAGCCCTGAGCATCCTGTATCATGCATCGAACCTGGACTGGTGATTCATTTCACATATGACAATATACATGTTTCAATGCCATTCTCCCAAATCATCCCACCCTCGCCCTCTCCCACAGAGTCCCAAAGACTGTTCTATAAACCTGTGTCTCTTTTGCTGTCTCATATACAGGGTTATCATTTCCATCTTTCTAAATTCCATATATATGTGTTAGTATACTGTATTGGTGTTTTTCTTTCTGGCTTACTTCACTCTGTATAATAGGCTCAGTTTCATCCACCTCATTAGAACTGATTCAAATGCATTCTTTTTAATGGCTGAGTAATACTCCATTGCGTATATGTACCAAAGCTTTCTTATCCATTCGTCTGCAGATGGACATTTAGGTTGCTTCCATGTCCAATCACTTAAGAAAGCTTTATTGTCACTCCTTGTTATTCTTTGGAATTCTGCATTCAAATTGGTATATCTTTCCCTTTCTCCTTTGCCTTTTGCTTCTTTTCTTCTCTTGTATAAATTTTGAGGGGCTTAGTATTTTAGACTTTGAATTTGAAAATAAATATCCATCTATGTAAAGTCCCAGAAAGAGCAACATGGAAGTCTAAATTTGTCTTCTAAAATAGTTTTAGGTATATACTTTGCTTCCCCAGGTCCAAAGAAAAGGAAAAAAATAATCAAGAACTTGATAACATTTTTTACAAAGTAATTTATAAAGCTGATGCAAATAAACTTAAAAGTTTACACTGTTCATATTTTTGAAAAATTATCCATTTATTTTTCTAACCAAATATTTGAGAATTAACTCAAGCTAATAAGGATACAGAAGGAAAAAGGCACAAGCAGAGTGATTATAGGGAGACTGGTTGCTATCTTCCTAACTTGTTATCCACATTCTGGTACCCCAAAAAATACACAATAAATTTAAATATAAACATAACCAGAAATTTGGAGAGTATTAAATACATACTATATAAGAGTAAAAGGATTTTACAGTGTTTTGATTCAAAACATCTAGTTCTTGGGATCAAAAAAGCAATAAATTAAGCTAAACTTTCAACTTATTTTTTCCTTAAAAATACTTCCATTTTTTAAAAAAATAAGATATTAGTCGAACAGAGGTTTTACTGTGTAGAAAACATCTGGTAACAAGTTATTTCAGTAATGAAACATAACTAATATGGATTACAATAAATGCAGGAGCTACATTTTTATGTAATGAAAATAATTACAAAATATAATTACTATAACATATCAAATTATGTTCAACACACTTTAAGCTGTTTTCCTAACAAATAAGGGTGTCCTTCCATTTATCACATCCATCATCGGCTTTACCAGATTTCACCAGGATCATATAACACAATTTACTGTTGATTCTAAATCTTGTGGATTTTACTATTTAAGGTGCCTACTGGTAGCAGATGGAATAGTGGCCTCAAAAATGTATGTTCAAGTCCTAAACTCTGATACTTGTGAATGTGGTCTTATTTGGAAATAGAGTCTTTGAATCTTGATATGAGATTATGCAAATTTAGGGTGGACCCTGAATCTAGTCATGAGTGCCCATACAAGAGAGACAGAAAAAAAGAACAGATTCTGATATGTGAAGCCAGTTAAATATTGGAGCAATGCACGTATAAACCGAAGACTGCCAAGAGCTGCTGAGCTGAAGCGACCAGATTCTAGAAAAGAGGCATGGGACAGACTGATTTTTCCCTCTAGGCCTCCAGAAGGAATTAACCCTGACGTCTTGGTTTCACACTTCTGGTCTTCAGAACTATGAGGGAATACACTTCTGCTGTTTTTAAGCCACCCAATTTATGATAATTTGTATAATAGTCCTAAGAAACTAATATAATACAATAGAACAAGAGTAGAAAAATAAAGATATCAATGACTTAAAAATTAATTTTAATTTGCTTTACCAAAATCCATTCATTTGAAAATTTCCATTTTAAGGCTTTGTAAAATTCAGATATATAATAAAATATGTGTCATAACATCTAACTACATGCCACTATAAGAATCACTGGTCTATTTCAAAGAACATTTACTCTCTTGGTAGTTTACTTTGTGTACAATATTCTAATTATTAAGCATTATGGTCAATCTTGCACTGCTGATTAGAAATATTGCTTCTGTCATTTAGTACTATCAACTAATTATGAAACTGTAAAAAAAAAATAGAGTAAATCCAATTGGAAATGACAAAAAAAACTGTTAAAACTAAATCTATAATTGAACAGGGAGACAGAAGATCTGAGTTCTATTCCTTGCTCTGCCATTCAAAAGTCATATGAACATGGAACTAACTAAATCTCAATTTCTTTATTTGTAAAGTAAACCTGACAAAATTTGCCCATCTATCTTCTTAATATTTTCTTTGAAACATCAAATATTATATGAAAATGTTTTACACATTACTGGGATTAGAAACTTCAAAATTTTCTTTAAAGTAATGTTTTTTAAACATTAAACTGCAAAGAAAGTATATGTGTGAACAAGAATAAGTACCTTTACAAAATTTCAATATGGCTGTCAAAAGCAATGGTTTCTTCAAAAGAAAAACAAAACAAAACCAGCAATTCCTTCTAAAGGTGAAAAGGTAATACTTTGATTAACAAATTTTAAATCTGGAAATCATTTGGGCCTCAAATAAATGTATGTTCACCTTATTCTTGTTAATAAATAAAAAAATAAATTATGAAATTATGAAATTTTTTCATGCTGACCTGGTAAAAGTTTCATATATTGATATTTGTGTAAAATATTTATCTTTAACAATTTGAAGATTATGCTGTTATACTAAAAATTACCATATGGGCAGGGTAAAATGGTGTTAATGTAAGTAAACAAAGGATCCACTAAAGGCAAGAGTAGCTGCATGTAAGTACCATTCTCTAGCTCATAAGTTGTTTCCCACAAGGAAATGACTTAACTTTCTGAAACTACTATATATGTATAGTGTGATTGAACAACTAAGCAAATGGATAGCAAATTGTGGAAAGTAGGTTCTTACTATCGGGATGGGTGGTTACAGAGAAACAAGAGGAGAAGAACAGAACAATCCAGTTGTAATGCATGAAAGTTGGAGACAGTACAAACTCACGTTTAGTTTAACACAGATATGGAGATTTACAGATGGAAATACTTTGGGGCATGTATAGATACACATTAGTGTGCACACATATATTTTCTTGTTCTGTCAGCTGAGAGGGCCTGGAGGCAATGACATCCAGTGGCAGTAACACACTTAGTGGCTTGATTTTGGTCTCTAATACCATTCTCTTTTAAAAGGTTCTTGCAGGGTGGCTGATTCTAAGACTGGGACAGGATATATACAAGATGAGCCAGGAGTATCTTGTAGCATGACGGAGTAAGGAAGCAATGCAAAACTACAGATGTATATCAAAGGAACACAGAAAGCCAATAATAGAGCACTGCTGCTGCTGCTAAGTCGCTTCAGTTGTGTCTGACTCCGTGCGGACCACAGGCTCCCCCGTCCCTGGGATTCTCCAGGCAAGAACAATGGAATGGGTTGCCATTTCCTTCTCCAATGCATGAAAAGTGAAAAGTGAAAGTGCAGTCGCTCAGTTGTGTCTGACTCTTAGTGACCCCATGGACTGCAGCCTACCAGACTCCTCCATCCATGGGATTTTCCAGGTGAGAGTACTGGAGTGGGTTGCCATTGTCTTCTCCAATAGAGCACTAATAATGGTTAAAACTGGAAGAATCTAAACAACAAAATAAAGTTGTATTGGATTATAACCCAAAGTATAAAATAAACATCCATGAGTCACTATTGGCACTTTATCACTGTGTTCTTCCTCCCAAAATCCTTTAGCTCTAGTCTAATCGATGGCTGGATGGCATCACTGACTCAATGGACATGAGTTTGAGTGAACTCCAGGAATTGGGGATGGACAGGGAGGCCTGGCGTGCCGTGATTCATGGGGTCGCAAAGAATCGGACACGACTGAGCGACTGAACTGAACTGAATCATAAGAAAAACATAGCACAAGTCTCAGTAGAGGGATATTCTAAAAAATTCCTGACCAGTATGCTTCAAAACAGTAAAGGTCATCAAAAACAAGGAAAATCTAAAAAATTAACAGTCAAGGGTAGCCAGGGAGACCGGATGACTGAATGTAATGTCATATCCTGGATGACAGGAGCAGAAAAGGACATTAGGTTAAAAACTAAGAAAAATATGAAAAAAATATGGGCTTTAATGAACAATATATCAATATTTGCTAACTAATGGTGACACATATACCATGCTAACATAAGATACTGGAGAAGGAAATGGCAACCCACTCCAGTATTCTTGCCTGGGAAATCCCAAGGACAGAGGAGACTGGCAGGCTACAGTGCAAGTGGTCACAAAGAGTCAGACACCACGTAGCAATTAAATAACAACAAAAGGTAACATAATAAAGGGGAAAGTTGGCATGAAGGTACATGGGAACGCCCTGTAATATCTTGTAATTTTTCTATAAATACTTGTATTACTTCTAAAAAAGTTTTAAAAACTGATCATAGTCATGGTATTCTAGAGTAAGAAGCCCTGTTTCAATGACCTCACCTTACGTATGAAACTGAGATATGTACTTGCTCAGGGTTACAAAGTTACTGAATGAACTAAACTGAAAATTGTACTATGAATGTACTGCCTTCCATACTATGATATCAATTTATTACTAAAGACAAATGTAAATTTTATGGTTTTATTTTTCTATTACTTGTTGATGATGCCATTTCAATAGACCCTATACATAATTCAATGAAACTTTATCTGTATGGCATTATTTCAATGGAGTTTACAGAAATGGAAATACTAGTAGATTTAACTAAAAAATACTATCTATCACTTACAGAATATCATATTGTGCACTTTACCTTTTTAATTAGAATATACTGAATATGACCTTTTCTAAACATCATAAATATGCTTTTCTATAATAAAGTGATTCCCTAAAGTTAGTTTAGATGTGTATTTTTTGCTTGCCTTACAGTTCTAAACTTGATCTTTGCAATCACTTTGTGGAGCTCACTTATCTCCTTCCTCTATGACCATATTTCTAGTTTCAGCTTTGTTATATACTGTGCAAGTCTTTAGCAGCCAGTTCCCTTCTTCAATTCTGTTACTTCTGGGAAGCCTTCTATGTTGTATGAAACAGAGCACCAGAAAAACAGAATTTGGGGGTTCTGCTACTTTTTATGAATGCAACCTTTATGAGCTTTTATGGACTGTAGAGAAAGGCAATGAGATATATGCTAAGTCTAGATATGTCTTAATTTTGTTTTCCATAGGAAATGAAAGTAAGTAACTAAGCATATAGGAAGGTTTTTGAAACAAAAATAGTTACAGTAGAAATAAATAGCAAGACAACCAATAAACATTTTTTATAATTAAACTTTAGAGCCTATAAGATATCCAGCACAATACTAAAGTGCTTTATATCCATTATTATATTAAATCTGTATATTTACGATCATTTCCTTTGACAGTTAAGAGAATCAAGCCCCAGAGAGGTTAAGTAACTTGAACATCTCAGTTTTAGTGATGAAATTTTCAGGGTATTATTTTTTCAACTTAGAGTAGTTCATTTTTGCTAAATTTTAATTTTTCTAGTATGTATAAGAACGGACTTGGAGAAGACTCTAGAGAGTCCCTTGGACTACAAGGAGATCCAACCAGTCCATCCTAAAGGAGATCAGTCCTGGGTTTTCATTGGAAGGACTGATGTTGAAGCTGAAACTCCAATACCTTGGCCACCTGATGCAAAGAGCTGACTCATTTGAAAAGACCCTGATGCTAGGAAAGATTGAAGGCAGAAGGAGAAGGGGACGACAGAGGATGAGATGGTTGGATGGCATCACCGACTCAATAGACATGGGTTTGGGCAGACTCCGGGAGCTGGTGACGGACAGGGAGGCCTGGCGTGCTGTGGTTCATGGGGTCGCAAAGAGTTGGACAGGACTGACCAACTGAATTGATTGATTGATAGGTAAGAAGGGACATAAACAAAAATAATCCCCTCATGACAAAAAAACACCACCACCACCAACGAAACAAGGCTTATAGAATCACCACTAATAAGATGCTATCTCTTCTTCATTAAAAGTAAACTGTATAATTTAGGATGCACTAGGCTGAAAGTAACAGAAAACCTGTCTTACACTGACTTAAACAATAAAAAGTAGTGTTTTAGCTGGACATAAAAGATAAAGCCTAGAGGTAGAGTAGCTCTAGACTTACCTGATCAGGGTCTCAAAGAGTCACATGGAACTGGGGAACTTCCATCTCCCTCTCTATTCTGCCAACTCTTGAATCAGATTCATTCTAACTCTGGTTAATTTTGTGGTCAAATGTAAATGCATTGGTCTCAGGTATAATATAAATAAGAAAAAAATAGGCATAGGAATAAAAGGAGTTTAATTTCTTTGTATCTTCTGAGGGGTGAGGAAACTTTTACAGAACTCCTTTCACATCTCATTGGCCAGAAGTGGGTCTAAACCAGTCACTGACAAAGGATTGGAATGGCCATGATCAGGCTAGACCAATCATGATTACCCTGCAAATGGAACTAGATATATCCTTCCCTGAGACTTGTGGGGAAGAAAAAGATCCAAATAAAATTAAGCTTCTGTCAGCAAGCAGGAAAAAGAGGCTGGATATCAAGTAGATAACTAGTCATATCTGCTGTCCCATAATCAAAATATTGATGGGGCCAAGGCTGAAAACTACAGGCTCCAACTCCTACTACTTTTCATTTGCATTATGTTATTTCTGGTTTATCAGATGTGACTTTCCAATGAATGGTATATTATTTTCCAAAGCTTATTAAAGGTCTTACCATAGTTCTAGTGTACTGAATTAAAAAAAAAAATGACAACTTACAACATGGTTTAGAATGTAAAGACTGGAGTTTAGCCTATATTATTTCTAGTCTACTGTTGTAAGTTACATAAATTATCTCATGAGAATAGAAGGCCCCGAGCAGGGTAGGGAAGTTCCCAGAGAATATATAGCCTGCATATATGCTCATCCTAAAGGAAATCATATATACTCATTCCTAAAGGAAATCAACCCTGAGTATTCATTGGAAGGACTGATACTGAAGCTGAAGCTCCAATACTTTGGCCACTTGATGCAAAGAGTCGACTCATTAGAAAAGACCCTGATGCTGGGAAAAAATTGAAGGCAAAAGGAAAAGGGGGAGCAAAGGAAGAGATGGTCAGATAGCATCACTGACTCAATGGATATTTGAATTTGAGCAAATTCTGGGAGATAGTGGAGGACAAGGGAGTCTGGAGTGCCAGAGTCCATGGGGTTGCAAAGAAACATGACTTAGCAACTGAACAACAATATTCTCATAGAGTAAGAAGCACTGTAACAAGATAAATGATCAAGAAAGCTGTCAGTCTGCTTCCTCAGGTTTCTACAAAAATACTTGGCAAATGTAGCAAGTGGAAAAAAAAATCAGGTATACCAAAAAGAAATTAAGGTGAGCACCATCTGCACTGCATTCTATTTGTGTGATCCTAGGCCAATTACTTACCCTCTCTGGTCCTTTGATTCTTCATTTGTAAAACTAAGATCTTTTCTATCTCTCTTTTATGTGGTACCCATTAGCGAAATGTATGAGATGAGTAACGCACACTGTTTTTCTTTTTTATACTTCTCCTGTAGAGATTCTTCTTAGAGCTTCAGGCATATTTGAGGTACTTATTATGTATTATTTGCTATGCCAAGTCAGGTAAGGAAAGTGTGTGAACCAAATATGTGAAAACCATGGTGACTCTGAAAAGTCTGAAAAAACATGTATATAAAAGAAAGAGAGAAAAAGGCTCAAATAGGATCAGAGTTAATAATGTTCAGTAGAAATACCTGGAATGTGAAATCTGTAGAATTGGATCATTGTCTCTGCTGACAGCATCCATAACTTAACTAATTGCATCCGATATCTCTCTGTGAATGTTGGCTAGAAATACCTTGGTATGTATTATGGTTAACTTTATGTGTGATCTTGGCTGGGCTATAGTGCCAGATATTTGGTCAAATATTATACTGGATGTTTCTGTGAAGGTGTTTTTTGGATGAGATTAACATTTAAACTGGTAGACTTTGAAGAAGCAGACTACCCTCTGTAATGTGGGCAGACCTCTTGCAATAGCTGAAAACCTTATTAGAAAAGATTGAGCTCCCTTCCTCTCTCCCTTTATCTGCCCACCCTCCCCACCGACTCTCGACAAAGCAATAGTGAATTCTGCCAGGAACTACCTTTGGACTCAAACTGAAACTTCTATGAGTCTCCCAACCTGCCAGCCTGCTCCATGTGATTTGGGATTCATCAAAACAGTCCATTCTAAAGGAGATCAATCCTGGGTGTTCATTGGAAGGACTGATGCTAAAGCTGAAACTCCAATACTTTGGCCATCTCATGCGACAAGTTGACTCACTGGAAAAGACTCTGATGCTGGGAAGGATTGGGGGCAGGAGGAGAAGGGGACGACAGAGAATGAGATGGCTGGATGGCATCACTGACTTGATGGACATGAGTTTGAGTGAACTCTGGGAGTTGGTGATGGACAGGGAGGCCTGGCGTGCTGTGATTCATGGGGTCGCAAAGAGTCAGACACTACTGAGCAACTGAACTGAACTGAACTGAACCAGAATCATGTAAGTCAACTTACCAATTTCTTAAAACACACACACACACTCACCAATACTTGTATGTGTATGTGTGTGTATGTGTATACACAAATGCATGCATGCATGCTTAGTTGCTTCAGTTGTCTCTGACTCTTTGTGACCCTATGGACTATAGCCCAAGAGGCTCTTCTGTCTGTGGAATTCTCCAGGCAAGAATATTGGGGTAGGTTGCATGCCCTCCTCCAGGGGATCCTCCCAACCCAGTGATCAAATCCACATCTCCTGCATTACAAGCAGATTTTTTACCCATTGAGCCACCTGGGAAGCCCATATACATATATGGGGTATATCCCATTGGTTCTGTTTCTCTGGAGAATCCTAAGAGAGTACATATCCTGAGCCTCACAATGTAGTAGGAAGACACAATGAAAACAGAAAACTTCCTTTCAGCTGGAGTCAGCCTTTTTCTAATTCTTTGCTAAGTTTCCTTGGTTGCCCCTTATTTGCTCTACTCCTCTGGGCTTCTATTTTCTGTATCTAGTATATGCTGGTAATCACATCTTCCTTACAAGATAGCTATGGATGTCAACATATGTGGAAGTTATTTTCTAATTTCAAAGTATAATATTTGTTATCATAGTTATTCTTACCATGTTAAGCATCTGTATTCATAGGCTTGTTAGAAAAAAAATCAGTTGTTTCATGGACAAAGTGGCCTCTCCCTAGAGAAACATAGTCTATGCCTCAAAAATCCAAACCTGTCTTTTGGAAAATGCCTAGGCAAAAAATTGTAATACAAGGAAATAACTCATAAGTTTTGACAATAACAAGTCTCCCCTCATGTCAACCATACATCAATTTACTGTTCAAGAAAGCTTTTGTAAAAGATTAAAAAAAAGGAATGTGCTCAGTTATGTCTGACTCTTTGTGACCCCAAGAACTGTAGCCTGCCAGGCTCCTCTGTCCATGGAATTCTCCGGGCAAGAATACTGGAGCGGGCTGAGTCTCCAAGGGATTTTCCCGACCCAGGGACTGCAGGCAGATTCTTTACCCTCTGAGGCTTCCCTTACCAGGGAAGCCCTTTGTAAAAATTACCAGTCCTAAACTATACTACCGTGTTTGCTCAAGATATTTGGCATCACTATTGAATACATATTTCAAATTATTTAAACTGGATCAAAGCATGCTTCCTGATATTTCCCCATAGATTACATCCTTGAAAGTTTAGTCTCTGGATCATGGGTAAATGAAGCTTAGTAACCTGACACTGAATAGCAACTGAGTAGGAAAAACTCACACTTCATTAAAAAGCTGCAATTTAGTTAATTGTGCCTAAACACATCTTTCCGGGTATGCATAAGTAGAAGGACAACACACATTCAGATTTAAATCTATTCAAGTAATACATTAACAGAATTTTGCTCCTTAAATCAATTTACCTCACACATAAAAATTTCATTTAGTAGTTGTGAACATTCCCTCACAGAATATTCTATTGTGGTTTTTTTCTGTCAAGTCTTCCTTGCTTGTTCTCTCCCCATTTCTATAACTGTGATATAAATAAGTTCACTGAATCACAAAAGTATTAATATTTGCAAAGGTGCAAATTACAAAGAAAGTGATCACATTGCTTTACAGTAATATGTGATATTGTTTGATTTAATATCCTAGTAGTTTATGTTGAAGTTAGGGGTAAATGGACATCATTGAAATAGGTAAATTCAGTCTACCAGACTGTCCCCCAGACATCTCTTCTTAGCATCATCCCGCACTCCCTCTAAAATCCAGCCACTTGAAGATTTCAAATCCATAACCTTTTTCCAGTCAATAGCAATTTACTGACTATTTATTACAGGTCAGGCATTTTCCTAGATGCTGGAGACATTGTGCTTGATGCTGGGATTCAAATTAAATCTTGAAGATATGTTATTTAAATTATACCTAATGGAACCAGTTTCACTTAATGAACATTTTTATTTATGGTGGGAGAAGACAAAGGATAGAAGAGGTGGGAAAGACAGTAAGTTGTTCTTCCTTCTAAAGACTCAGAGAACCAAACTATTTAGTTTAGAAAATCAGTTGTACTCTGTAATCTCTACACCTTTGCACGTGAATTTTTTGAAATTTTAAACCTTAAAAACAATTTATGTTTTTTAAACTTATGACCATGTCTTCAAAATATATTTATTGAGTAAATATATCAGTTAAGCCACAATCAGTACAGAAATTACAGATCCTTTCCCTAAATCTAATGACCTTCATGTCTCAATCCCTTTCATTCTTTCATTTATTCATTCAACAATTATGTATTAAGCATCTACACCTGTATCTTGAAACTAGAATTACATTCTCAACTTATTCTCCTTATGAAAATATGTCTGGATGTGAATTAATGAACAAGGTCATCAATACCTGATATTGGGATACTTATTATTTTCAATATACTCTATAAATGACTTAGCTTTTAAATACTCATCATATATCACCTATTTACCTCCTCCACCCCCTATCTAGAGTATAAGCCCCATGAAGACAGAGATTTTTTACTATTTTGCTCACTGTTTATCCTAAGTTCTTAACATAGATCTGGTTTATAATAATAACTCAATATATATTTTTTGCATAAATAAAATAATAAATTAATGATTATACAGTAGAAAAAACTCTGGTTTGCAGGTTAAATCCCTGGATTCAAGTCCAGGTTGGGAAATGCTGATAGTGCCACTCCACAGAGTTTTGCAAATATTAAATAAGGCAACGTTTGTATAAGCAAATTGGGAAACACTGAACAAGTGCTGGGAATTATCAGTTAATATTTAATCAGGAAAACATACTATTATAATATGGTTGATAAAAGATAACAGTAGTATTTATTGCATTTTATTTTTCAGTTTTATAAGATAGTCAATGAAAATTGAAATCAAATTCTGAAATTAATCTGCCTGCCTCATCAACACACCAAGGGACTGATAGCAGACTGCTGTTCGCAATCCAGACACTATGACTAGTTCTGTGTAGCTCATGTGCAGCTCTTACACCAGTGAAACGTGGGAAGAGAAGGAGTGCTGGTCATGGTCTAACCACACACTCTGCAGCCTAATTCAAACATGTTTTTGTGGGTGAATTCCATTGCCATTCTCCAAATCAGTATGAGGAAAAAATTTTAAGTAAGTGGTAATTCCAGATGAGAATATAAGTAGTTCAGCTTTTAGCTAAACCTAGTGACAATTTCCCCACAAATCAAAAGATTGACTTCTTGGTCATCTGAGTTAAAAGGTTTGTTCCAATTAAAGCTGTAAATGGAGGTAGAGCCAGCACTTAGTTATAAAAGAGGTTATCTTTCTGAGACAATTTACTAGATCCTATTGTTTTCATCCACGTGTTTCTCTCCAGTGATGAACAGTAAGGGCTCTAGAATCAAATGGCTGGAGTTTTTGTTCTGTTTTCACCATTTAATATGCTGTGTAGTCCTGAACAAGTTACTTAACCTCTCTGGGTTTTTCTTTTGAAATTCCTAATTGGTACTAACACTGGCATTGCTTTGAAGAGTAAATATAATAATCTTTAAAAAGTAGTTAGAATAATGCCTGACACAAATGTGCAGTGTGGTGTGGTGGTTGCAGTGCGTGTGTGCTCAGTTGTGTCCAACTCTTTGGGTCTCCATGGGCTGTAGCTCGCCAGGCACAAATGAAGTGCTCTTATTATGAAAAAGGACTTGCCTCAGAACAGAAAACAAAAAGTCCTTGCCTTAAAGTACCTGGATAGTCCTTCTCTTACAGACAGACCCACAGGTATTATTGTTCATTTATGTGTGATTTAGGATAATTACTTAAAAGAGTCAAGTACAAGGTAATTAAATCACATAATCTCCTCTATATGAGACAGTTTAATAGCCTGAGTAGGCAATCACTTATTGAATATACTATTAAATATATATATTTTAAGTAAAAGTGTGCTCAGTAGGAATTTAAAGAAAATTTACTGGAAACTTAAGTGGAATAATTGTAGCTCAAGATTTCCAAAATGGGGAAATGATGGGGTATTTGTACAAATTTCATAATATACCAAAGATATGATAAAAGTGCCATGTGGTAGAGTTAACTGCTATTGGAATGAGTAATATGATACATCATTTCACCACACCTGGCATGGAGTGAAGCCAGCACAGGTTAAACTTTCCTATGCAGGTAATGCCTGATACACCATTAGAGCAAGAACACTAAGCTAAGGAAAACAATGTAAAGTTAGTAGCTGCAGTAGAGTAATTGTTATTGTTGGTTAGTCACTATATTGTGTCTGACTCTTTTGTGATCCCATGGACTGTAGCCTGCCAGACTCCGATCTCCATGGGATTTCCCAGGCAAGAATCTAGAGTGGGCTGCCATTTCCTTCTCTAGTGGCTCTTTCCCACCCAGGGATAGAAGCACATCCTTTACCATTTGAGCCACGTGGGAAGCCCAGCAGAGTTATTACTACTGAAAAAAAAAAAAAAGAATTACCAGGTAGCTATTGGTCTAATTGTGGTTATGATCCCTGGGTCAGCAAGATCCACTGGAGGAGGTCATGGCTTCATACTCCACTTCAGTATTCTTGCCTGGAGAATCCCATGGATAGAGCAGCCTGGTGGGCTACAGTCCATATGGTCACAAAAGGGTCGGACACTTAGCACGCACTTACACACAAAAACCAGACTTCCCCACCTTGAAATTGACTCCTATTCATGACCATCTGTAGATTTTGGTAAGTCACTTAACTTTCTTATGTTTTATTTTCTTCATTAGAAAAATGGACACTGTGATGGTACCTCTTTCATAAGACAGTTGTGAGGTTTAAATGAATTAATTCATGTGACATGTTTAAAATGCTGCTGCTGCTAAATCACTTCAGACGTGTCTGGCTCCGTGCAACCCCATAGATGGCAGCCCACTAGGTTCCTCTGTCCTTGGGATTCTCCAGGCAAGAATACTGGAGTGGGTTGCCATTTCCTTCTCCAATGCATGAAAGTGAAAAGTGAAAGTGAAGTCGCTCAATCATGCCTGACTCTTAGCAACCCCATGGACTGCAGCCTACCAGGCTCCTCTGTCCATGGGATTTTCCAGGCAAGAGTAATGGAGTGGGTTGTCACTGCCTTCTTCCATGTTTAAAATAGTGCCTGATATATGGTAAACACTCAAAAAATGTAACAACAATCATTTTTACAAAACTTTCTTTACTGTACAATGATATCATTTTCTATGCATGTTGATATCAAAAGGGAACGATGTTAAGATTCTTTTTCACTATTTAGAATAGTTTAGGTAACACTTCCTCCAGGCTAAGTAGGAGTTAGCCAGGCAAATGGGTAACAAAAGCACTGAGGAGAGAAGAACACAAGGAATGGAAAGCAGGATTTGACCATAATTCTGTAGAGGAGGCAACCCACTTCAGTATCTTGTCTGGAGAATCCTATGGACAGAGGAGCCTGGTGAGCTACAGTCCAGAGTCACAAAGAGTTGGACACTGCTAAAGTGACTGAACACACACACACACACAGAGATTTTGAAAAGATAACCAGTTAGCATCAGAGATTATGACTCAGAGGGATAAAATACAGGCGGAGTGAGACCAGTTAAAATGCAACTGGAATATTTTAGGCAAGAGATTTTGAGGATATGGACTAGGCATTGATAACAAGAAGAGAAAAATCACAAGTGAGCATGAAAGTCTGTATATATAGAGTATGGACAGGACTTAGCAATGAATAAGATATAGGAAGTTAAGAAGAGGGAGAATTCAATACTAAGCTCTGAGAGGTGGGTTATAAAAGTAATTCCCAAGGCATTTCAGAACCATTAGGAACCATAATAGAATTGTTAGCACCAGAACAAAGCCTTCCTGGGGGTTACTTTGAAGAAAAGAGTGCAATTGCACTTATGTTACTGTTTATATTCTGGAATGCTTGCCAAATAAAATTGGTCACAGTCAGGACAAAAATTACTATAATCCTTTTGGAAAATAATTTGATGCAATGCATAAAGAGGCAAAAAACTTCACAATTAATCATATAAGAATTTTGCTTCTAATAAATTATTCAAATATATTTAGAAAATAAGGGGATAAAGAGCCATGTACACAAAAATGTAACTTAGACATTTTTGATAATAGGAAAAATGTCGGCAGAGCCTGAATGACCTTCAGGAGAAGGCTAGTCATACAGTATATCAACTTCATAGAATGTTACATAGGAATTATACATTTTAATAACTTCTACCACTTACTGAGTTCACTGTACTACACACTCTATATGTTATTTCATTTAGCAATCATAATTCTCAACAGTAAGTACCCTTATCCCTATTTTACAAGGAAAAAATATGACTGCAGAGAAATTAAGACAATTTTCCAAGGTCATCCAGCTAATGAGTGGCAAAGGGGCTGGAGAAGCTGCCTGTGGATAGGACCTGCTAATGGATTAGGGTCAGTTTCTGGATTCATGGCTGTAGCAAGTTCCCCTCAGCCTCAGTTTCCCCAACAAGACAAATGATTTAAGCTCAGATCAAGTTCATCTGGCTACAAAGCCTGTGTCTGAACACCAGCTTTAAAGTCATCTTTAAACAAGAAGAGCTGAACATCTATGTTTTCTACTGTAAAATGTGTACACCAAAAAGGTAAAGAAAAGAAGTCTGTAGGAAAAATGGGAACCATTGTATTGTGAAAGTCTAAATTTCATTAGCTATCGCTGCAGTTTGGTTTCACAAAGAGAGGACATTTGATAACAAGAAGGTATTTAAGTTTAAAAAAATCTTTTATATTTCACACATCCAAGTCTCTTGCTGGTATCTTAAACTGTCAGTATGTTTTTAAATCAAAGAATATTTATTGAATATCTACTATTTGCTTAAAATAAATGTGAAATATTTCTATAACCATCTATGAATTGGTTCTAAAAGCAAAACAATATAGAAAGTATAAAGCATGTGTCAAATGTTCAAATATAGTTTTATTATTATGAAAACCACTCAGATTCTACTGTGGATTTTTCATTATTTTTACTTAATTTGCTTATAATACAATGTGATTCCTTTCCCAATTATTCTAAGAATAATCAAATTTCTAAACACAGAATTTTAATTTTATATTCTCCATCACTCAGACTCCCTTCCATGCTGCTGCTGCTACTGCTAAGTCACTTCAGTTGTGTCCGACTCTGTGTGACCCCATAGATGGAAGCCCACCAGGCTCCCCCGTCCCTGGGATTCTCCGGGCAAGAACACTGGAGTGGGTTGCCATTTCCTTCTCCAATGTGTGAAAGTGAAAAGTGAAGTCGCTCAGTCGTGTCCGACCCTTAGCAACCCCACGGACTGCAGCCTCCCAGGCTCTTCCATCCATGGGATTTTCCAGGCAATAGTACTGGAGTGGCTTGCCATTGCCTTCTCCGCCCTTCCATGCTATATACAGCAAAATCAAACAAACTTAATCTTCTGAAAATTTTTTTGAAAATATGCTATGCAGAATAAAACAACATAGTAATTAGAAACATATGTAAAAATAATAAATGAAAACCTTTATGAGGAATTAAAAGGTAAGCATTTAAATATCAGGATTTCCAGGTTTAGATCCTAACTCTATCTCTTAGGACCTTGAGAAAAATCATTCATCCTTTCCAGTCGTGCATTATGTTTTCCTTATTTGTAAAATTAGGAAGATAAGATTTCTTTTCTCCCAGATATGTTTTGAAGCTTAAAAAGAAAACAGACATTCATGAAAGTATGCCTGATACATGAAAAATCTAAAAATAAGATGTTTGTCATTCCTACTACCAATATAAGTTCTTAAATTATCAGTGCTCCCTAAATGCTCAGTTATGCTTTAGCCAAAATCTTAGTAGAGGAAAAAAAAAAAAAAAACTACCATAAATTTAGTCCTGACCTCATAGTCCTGACCCCTTCACTCTCTGTATAGATAATTTACATTGGCATTTGGCTAACATTAGCTACTTTATAATGTAATGACCTAAAACTCAAAAGTTATGAAAATGTTCAAGTGTTTCCATAAAGGCAGCATTTTTTCTGCAAAAAACACACACACAAAAAAGACTGCTCTCACTCTCCTTTTTATCCTTTGCTTGGGAATAAAATACAATCTCTCTGAATCTTTGATCCTTGATCACTTTCAGGTGATGTCCTTATGTTCTTTTGAATCAGCAGATTTTATACAATGATTTAATTTCATTTAAAACTTTAATTAAGTTGGAACATCTGCTCTTTTTACAGACTGAGGGGATAAGGAATGTGTTGGCTTGTGTGTGTGTGTGTGTGTAAGGGGATAGGAGAGAGGAAAAAGAATTTGAGGTAGGCAAGATAACCTACAGGCTTCCCAGGTGGTGCAAGTGGTAAAGAACCCGCCTGTCAATGCAGGAGAGACGTAAGAGATCTGGGTTCGATCCCTGGGTCTGGAAGATCCCCTGGAGGAGGAAATGGCAACCCACTCCAGTATTCTTGCCTGGAGAATCCCACAGACAGAGGAGCCTAGTGGGCTACAGTCCAGGTCACAAAGAGTTGGACATGACTGAAGCAACTTAGCATGCAACTATGCAAAATAACTTACATTGCCCTTTTGTAGCATGTGGCACAATATTCTCCTTGAGACTATAAAGTGTTTAAGAGTAGGAATTAAGTCCATCCCAGCACTTGACATAGAGCCTTGCACATAGGGAATATAATTAGATTCATACTTAGATTACTATACTGTAATTAGAATACTATGATTAGATTAATTAATAATTAGATTAATACTTTTAATAAGTGTTTACAGAGCAAGAAGGAGAAAAACATAAAAGAGGAAATACATGGAGGAATGAGAATTGTGAGAGATAAGAAAAGTTTTGCATTACTGAAATAAGATGGTAGACCTACCTTTAAAGAGTTATTACATAGATATAATGCTAAATTTAATAATGTCTCACTAGTAAGAATTTTAAAATGTCTATTTTTGATTCATCTGATTCCTGTTTATTCTAATTTGGATGAAGAAATGGATAGTTAATTACCCACTTGATCATCAATCCTGAATCACAGATTAGATTTCTGATGATTTTGCAGAGATTAAAAAAGAAAAAAATAATTATCCTGGTGATATTGGGTTATAAAATATTGTGTAATCAGAGGGATTTGTCAAAATACTAAAGATCAGATTTATAAATGTCCATAGAATATAAATCCATCATGGAAGCTATTGTTTTCATTATGCTTTTCTATAGGGAGATTATCAGAGGATCATATGGTTTTACTTCAAAGCGTGTATAACCGTTTGGTGGGGAGAGATTTTTCCTCTCTACATCTGTGAGGAACTACTGTTCTGCCAAATAGCTTCTTATTCCCCACCCTTTTTATGAAGTGGCAACATAAAATGTTCCCAACAATATTAGAAACTGGCATGAACAAATGGAACTAAATATATGTGAAGTGGAAGTTCTTTCATGGTAATTTCAAAAGCTGGACATTAAGCATCAAGGATCAAGCTAGAAAAAAAAGGGGCACAGGCTGTGACTTTCCGTCACAGAGTACAAAAAAGTGCTTCGTGACTTAATATCTGACTTCTTACCCCAAAATAAACAGACATTTCACCCTGTAGGAAGAGGAGATGATTCAAAGTGAACAGAATTACAGTATGGTTTAAAATCTCATTGTGAAAGAAACATCCAAAAGGCTCTAATGGCATCTCGTCTGGAAATAGTATAACCCTGAAAGTCTACAAGCCTCTCAAAATACCTTGGATTCACAACTGTTCTCTAGGGAACAGACTGGGGAGATCTCTACAGATGTGGGATGAAGGAACACCTCACAGAGGTTCTTTGTATCCCAGTAAAAGATGGAAGTGTCTAAACTAGTTTCTGAGGTGATCATGAAGCGCTAATGGGACAGAAGTATAAAAGGGATAGGGAGCTGAGATGAGAACATAAAATACAGATACCTGAGCGATCCATGCTGCTGCTGCTGCTAAGTCACTTCAGTCGTGTCCGACTCTGTGTGACCCCATAGATGGCAGCCCACCAGGCTCCCCCGTCCCTGGGATTCTCCAGGCAAGAACACTGGAGTGGGTTGCCATTTCCTTCTCCAAGCGATCCATAGGATATACAGAAATGTACAGGTTTCGCTGGTAGCTCACCTGGTAAAGAATATGCCTGCAATGCAGGAGACCCTGGTTCGATTCCTGGGTCAGGAAGATCCACTGGAGAAGGAATAGGCTACCCACTCCAGTATTCTTGGACTTGCCTGGTGGCTCATTCAGTAAAGAATCCTCCTGAAATGTGGGAGACCTGGGTTCAATCCCTGGGTTGGGAAGATCCCCTGGAGAAAAGAACTGCTACCCACGCCAGTATACTAGCCTGGAAAACTCCATGGACTGTATAGTCCATGAGGTCACAAAGAGTTGGACACAATTGAGCGGCTTCCACTTTTATTTTCAAGGGCAGCAGTAGTGAGGACTGGGCTGATCCAGAGGTTGAAACCCTGAGCAGGGGAAGAGGGTGGCATGGGAGATAGGCACCCCTCCCCCTACTCCTCTCTCTCACACTCACACACACACACACGCACATGTACTAGCAGTAGCAGCAGCATGAAAAAGAGAAAGAAGAATATACTGTTTTAGGTAAAAAGTGACTTATTTGTCAACAAAATATAAATTTAATAAGTACAAACTGAGAGCTTGTGAGATGCTTTGATATCAGTTATATATAGACTTTAAGAGGGGCATTTTGGAACTTCAGAGTTTGTGACTCTAAGTTTAAACCTACTAAAATATTAAATTAATATTTTAATAGTTTTTAATAACTTACAGAACCTTTCTACCCATTTGGCTTTAATACTTTACAAAACATTTCCATTTATTTATCTTATTTGATTCTCATGGCCAAACAGTGAGGTAAATATAAATATTTTCTTTACCTAGATGTAAAAAACCAATCCTTAGAAAAATCATGCAGCCTGTTCCAAATTTCCCAGTTATTACTTGGTAAATCTAGAACTCAAATCTAGGTTTGATAATGCCAAAGTTATACTTTCTCCACTTTCATGCATTGTCTTTATTTTATGTTGATACACTCAATTTAGAAAATTAACTGTTTAGAATCTTCTTTCATCCATGTCAAACAACAAGAAGAAACACACAATTTAGGAGTATAGGCCTGATCACATTAGGCCTCATGGAAATAGCTAAACCTATACACAAATTTGTTGTCAATTTTTATTGTTCATTTATCCATTCTTCATTTATTCCTCAAATATTGCACAGGTGCTGCTTGCTAAGAGATGGATATAAGAATTTGATATGGGTACAAGCATTTGATGCCATGATCCTCATTCTAGCAGAAAAGACACATAAACAATTAAAATATAGCTAGCTTTCTGAAGCTGAAACTCCAATACTTTGGCAACCTGATGCGAAGAACTGACTCATTTGAAAAGACCCTGACTCTGGGTAAGACTGAAGGCAGGAGGAGAAGGGGACAACAGAGAATGAGATGGTTGGATGGCATCACCGACTCAATGGACATGAGTTTGAGTAAACTCCAGAAGTTGGCAATGGACAGGGAGGCCTGGCATGCTGCCGTCCATGGGGTTGCAAAGAGTCGGACATGACTGAGTGACTGAACTGGAGGTAAATGCAAATTACTCTCAAAACACAGAAGAAAAGCCACTAACTTTCTCTGGACTAGAAGGAGAAGAAAGGTTATAGAAAGACTTCATGGAGAAAGTAATACTTGCGAGTAAAAGCTAAAGAATGAATAAAAGCTTGCCAGTATTTCTGGCACACAACATGGCTCGGAGCAAGGCAGGGTATATTTTGGGGTCTTCTAGCAGTGCAATATGGTCAGAATATTAAGGACATCTAGGAGGAGAATTTAGAGGAGAAGTCATTGTATGTATATATAAGCCATGTCAAAGAGTTTGAACACAAGCAGT
This sequence comes from Moschus berezovskii, assembly GCF_049115385.1. NCBI lineage: Eukaryota > Metazoa > Chordata > Mammalia > Artiodactyla > Moschidae > Moschus > Moschus berezovskii. The sequence goes on along the minus strand of NC_142463.1, from coordinate 45,957,158 downwards.
CAGGGATGGCTTTCAATCATAAGAATTGTCCTAAGTAGAACTACTGTCTTTCACAAGCTCTTGAGGCAGAGAGTTCTGTTCATCACAGGGTCTGGACTAGAGGAAGAAGAGTCCAGAGGAAATAAGAGCCAGTCAGGGGCTATAGTAGTAGGGTAGAAGAATTATAAAGAGGTCCTGAATTGAAGGAGCAGTAGCAATATCAATAAGGGTAAAGGGATTTGAAAAACTATTTGGAATCAGAGCTCAGAAAACATAAGAAAAAGCATAAGTTGATAATGGAGAAAAGAAGTATGAGATTTTAAATTTGGTGATTGAGTAAGTACTATAAGCAATAATCAAAGACAAGTGATTTAAGAAGGAAGATTCTATCAGTACTCTGTGGTATTATACCATGTTTTAATACATGTATACTTAAAAATATCCCAATCATCATCTATTAACAAGTACAGTGAATCGTCTATATATGAACCTTCAACTTGCGAATTTTCAAAGATGTGAATGTGCTTTGCATCAAGCTCAGGTGTAAGTGAAACTGCAACTTGCCCTCTGTCTCCTATTTCTGACATCCTTCAGCTCTGCCATCTCCCACCTACTCTCCCTCCTCCAATCCGTAAATCTTCTTACCTGTTCACTTGATGCCAGTCCCTGTATGCCAGCTGTGGTACTGCACTACTGTGCTGCTCAAGACACTGTACTGTAAGATTAAAAATGTTTTCTTTACGTTTACTGTTTATCTGCTTTTATGTTATTATTTGTTCATAAAGTATTATAAACCTATTATAATACAGCACTACATAGCTGATTGTGTTAGTTGGGTACCTAAGCTAACTTTGTTGGACTAACTGTATATAACCACATGTACAATATATTTCTTCAAGTAAATACGCTAAAGGCAAGGAAACAGTACTTCCTACAAATGGCATTGTTTGGATACAGTTGTGAAAAGGACTAGAGCGTGTTAAGGGTTATTAGAATCACTTGGATTCTATTTTGTTCCTCAGAATTCAGAATACAGTATTTCCAAGGTTTAACACTAAATGGGATTCCTAGAATCTTTGATTTTTTTGCTTAGTAATGGACAAAAGAAAGTATTTTGGAGAAGTAAAGAACAAGTATTTAGGTAATGCTTATTAAATTGTTAAATAAACAGGAAATGCCAAGATAAGGTCAGTTAAAATGCCTTTTAAAAATTAAGTTTGATTTAAAAAAAAACTATATTGCTATTTACTTAACTGAAAAGACTTATTTTTCAATTAAAATTAAAATATATAACACTTATCAAGAGTTACTGGAATCATTTTAGTTAATGGCATGTATTAGGTCATATAATCCACCCCAAGACCCGATCAGAACAGGATTACCTAGCATATTTTTTTCCTAAAGATTTTTTGATGCGGACCATCTTTAAAGTCCACAGAAGCAGAAGATATTAAGAAGAGGTGGCAAGAATACACAGAAGAACTGTACCAAAAAGATCTTCACAACCCAGATAATCACAATGGTGTGATCACTCATCTAGAGCCAGACATCCTGGAATGTGAAGTCAAGTGGGCCTTAGAAAGCATTACTACGAACAAAGCTAGTGAGGTGATCGAATTCCAGTTGAGCTATTCAAATCATAAAAGATGATGCTGTGAAAGTGCTGCACTCAATATGCCAGCAAATTTGGAAAACTCAGCAGTGGCCACAGGACTGGAAAAGGTCAGTCTTCATTCCAATCCCAAAGAAAGGCAATGCCAAAGAATGCTCAAACTACCGCACAATTGCACTCATCTCACACGCTAGTAAAGTCATGCTCAAAATTCTCCAAGCCAGGCTTCAGCATTACGTGAACCGTGAACTTCCAGACGTTCAAGCTGGTTTTAGAAAAGGCAGAGGCACCAGAGATCAAATTGCCAACATCCACTGGATCATGGAAAAAGCAAGAGAGTTCCCAGAAAACATCTATTTCTGCTTTATTGACTATGCCAAAGCCTTTGACTATGTGAATCACAATAAACTGTGGAACATTCTGAAAGAGATGGGAATGCCAGACCACCTGACCTGCCTCTTGAGAAACCTGTACGCAGGTCAGGAAGCAACAGTCAGAACTGGTCATGGAACAACAGACTGGTTCCAAATAGGAAAAGGAGTACTTCAAGGTTGTATATTGTCACCCTGCTTACTTAACTTATATGCAGAGCACATCATGAGGAACGCTGGGCTGGAAGAAGCACAAGCTGGAATCAAGACTGCTAGGAGAAATAACAATAACCTCAGATATGCAGATGACACCACCCTTATGGCAGAAAGTGAAGAGTAACTAAAAAGCCTCTTGATGAAAGTGAAAGAGGAGAGTGAAAAGGTTGGCTTGAAGCTCAACATTCAGAAAACAAAAATCATGGCATCTGATCCCATCACTTCATGGGAAATAGATGGGCAAACAGTGGAAACGGTGTCAGACTTTATTTTTTTGGGCTCCAAAATCACTGTAGATGCTGATTGCAGCCATGAAATTAAAAGACGCTTACTCCTTGGAAGGAAAGTTATGACCAACCTAGATAGTATATTAAAAAGCAGAGACATTACTTTGCCAACCAAGGTCTGTCTAGTCAAGCAAGGCTATGGTTTTTCCCGTGGTCATGTATGGATGCGAGAGTTGGACTGTGAAGAAAGCTGATCGCCAAAGAATTGATGCTTTTGAACTGTGGTGTTGGAAAAGACTCTTGAGAGTCCTTTGGACTGCAAGGAGATTGAACCAGTCCATCCTAAAGGAGATTGGTCCTGGGTGTTCTTTGGAAGGACTGATGCTGAAGCTGAAGTTCCAATACTTTGGCCACCTCATGTGAAGAGTTGACTCACTGGAAAAGACCCTGATGCTGGGAGGGATTGGGGGCAGGAGGAGTAGTGGACGACAGAGAATGAGATGGCTGGATGGCATCACCGACTGGATGGACATGAGTTTGGGTAAACTCCGGGAGTTGGTAATGGATAGGGTGGCCTGACGTGCTGCAATTCATGGGGTTGCAGAGAGTCGCACACGACTCAGAGACTGAACTGAACTGATATTTAAAGTCTTTATTGAATTTATTACAATATTCAGTTCAGCCACTCAGTCATGTCTGACTCTTTGTGATCCCATGGACTGCAGTACACCAGGCTTCTTTATCCATCACCAACTCCCATAGCTTGCTCAAACTCATGATCATTGAGTCGATGATGCCATCCAACCATCTCATCCTCTGTCATCCCCTTCTCCTTCTGCCTTCAATTTTTACCAGGGTCAGGGTTTTTTCCAATGAGTCAGTTCTTTGCATCAGGTGGTAAAGTATTGGAGTTTCAGCTTCAGCATCAGTCCTTCCAACGACTGATTTCCTTTAGGATTGACTTGTTTGATCTCCTTGCTATCCAAGGGATTCTCAAGAATGTTCTCCAACACCACAGTTCAAAAGCATCAATTCTTTGGTGCTTAGCTTTCTTTATGGTCCAACTCTCACATTCATACATGACTACTAGAAAACCCATAGCTTTTACTAGATGGACCTTTGTTAGTAAATATTACAATATTGCTTCTGTTTTATGTTTTGGTCTTTTGGCTGTGAGGCACAGGGGATCCAAGCTCCCCAACCAGAGATCAAATCCACACACCCCTGAACTGGAAGGTGAAACCCCAACTTCTGGATCACAGCCAGGGAAGTTCCTCCTCAACAGATTTTACATATCAGAACCCAAGAATCCAGGAGACTAAACTATCTATGGTCCCATAGCTGGAAAAAGAGCAGCACTAGAGCCTTCATTCCAGGCCAGATGAAGCTGAACCCCTTGCTCCTGACTACAAATGCTACATGATCTCCCTGCATGTTCTGTCTTTGTAATCACCTGGACTTATATTTCACTATGACCTTGAGCAATTCATTAGTGCTTTCAGGGGAAGCATTGACTCAATAAAGCAAGTGGCATAAGGACTAGCATTTATTAATATTAATAGTTAGTAGTGTTAGGCTCTTGTTACTTTGTATCTATTATCCTATGTAATATTCAAAGCATCCCTTTGAGGGAGCTAACAATTATTATTTCAATTGTCCCCACTGTACAGAGGGATAAACTGAGGATCAGTGGGGTATAGAGGAAAGGTTAGGCATGCAAAGGTGTGCAGTTTACTGGAAAAGAGTAATGGAAATACAAAGGGCTCAACGGTGGCTCAGTGGTAAATAAACCGCCTGCCAAGCAGGAGATGGGGGTTTGATCCCTGGGTTGGTATGATCCCCTGTAGAAGGAAATGGCAACAAACTCTAGTGTTCTTGCCTGTAAAATTCTATGGACAGAGGAACCTGGCGGGCTACAATCCATGAGGTCACAAAGAGTGGGACATGACTGGGTAACTGAGCATAATAGAAATACTTGGGACCCCTTGATCATGCCACCATAATGCCTCCTCCTTGAAGGCATATATAAGGTCTCTTTGGAGACCTCAGCTTCGTTTAAAGAGAGAAGCGTAAATAAAGAGAAAGAACAGAGAATAAGTTTAAGAAAGCTGTAAGTGAAATTTGAAAGTTTGTGAGCTTCCCAGCTTAAAAAATAGACTTGTATAAGCAGTGGGGAATTATTGGAGATCTCCCAGAAGGAAAATTAATTTTGCAGGAAAGAATTTCACAAAGATTAATTTGACAGATGGGTGAGGGAGACTAAAGTCAGAAAAACCAATTAAAATAATATGTTAAATTCTTACATGTAGGGAAAGAGATAAGAGGAAATAAACATTTTTAAATGGGTCAATATTTTAAATTGACAAAAATTTAATTTTATTTTGAAATTCTGGCTTATCATATAATGTAACTGGAGACAATAAGCCTGGCTGAGTGTCAGATTAGCTCTTAGTACCCCTACTTTTTAACAACAGTAGATTTAATTCTACAAAAACCATCCATATTCCTTACATTTTAAGAATCACTTTTTGTAAGCAAAGATTTGTATTTGTTGACATTCACCATTTTTATAGTATAAAGGAACCAAAGACATTATCTTTTAAAATATATAAGATAAACAATGGAACAGTCTATTAAAAATTTTATAAGGATATACATTTTTGGTAATAGTTAATATAGTTCTAAATTCACCAGTGGCTGGCAGTGTCACCCTGACAAGGTCAGTGGTCCTAACTTAACTGGGTGCAAGCATTTTATCACATATTGCACTTTGAAGAACGTTTACTGTGATTGCCCACAATTTATTCTTGACATCTGTAGGCTCTTTCAAAACTTCTTTTTGTGTTTCAGTGCAAATGAGTATCAACATCATAGATACTTCTATGTGTGAGGGCAATTAATTTCATAATAGCGATTTAATTTATAAATATATAAATAATGTGTAAGATTTAGAGTACTATTTTTTCAAAGGCTTTATATTTTATCTAGCCTGATACGTGCAAATGATAAATATATCCCTGAGGAAAAAAAGAATTACAATACTCTACACCATGAACTTTTCCTTATGCAATAAAACTTTCCTGTAACTATCTTTTCAACAAAAGAGAAAAGTACTTTTTAGCCTATAAATTATGCACACTTCCCTTTCTCCTCTTAATTTGATCTTTAATGAATATATATGTAATATAATACTATATATAACACTATTTTCACTACTGAAGCGACTTAGCAGTAGCAGCATCAGCATAACACTATTTATTTCTTAAAAATCATATTTTCTCACACAGTCAGTAATAAGGAAAAAGTATGGCACGTGTAGAGGAGTTCTTGAAATGACAGTAGATCTCTAATAAGTATTAGCTTTTTAACTTTCCTTTTATTCCATAAATTCATTTTCAATCACTTTAATGAAGTCCAAGATAAAACAGTTTGAAGGACCAGAAAGATAAACTTGTACATGAGTGTAGCAGCTCACAGTCAATAGACACACATGGAACACTTTGTATGCACTGCACTACATGTACAGTGCCAAAAGAGAATGTGATGGCAGAGGTCTGCCCCAGGAAGTGATGACTCTTTTGAAACAGGACTATAGACTAGGAGTTAACCGGGTGAAGAGAGCAGTTAATGAGAACAGCATAGGAAATGGCCCTAAGATGAAAGGAAAGAAGTCTCTTCAAGGCAAAGAAAGAGGGCCTACATTATTGGACATGTAGGAAGTCAAGTTGCAGTGTGAATAACAGACTTGAGGGACTTGTAGAAAAAACTTTGAATTTTGGTCTTTATCCCAAAACAAACAGAAAATCAATAAGCTATTTTCATTGGAGAGATAAGGTGACTCAATTTGCATGTCCAAAGTATCACTAAGATAACAGTGTGCTAGATACTTTTTCTTACATGATTTAATCATCACATTCATGTGAAATGAGCAATATTATGTTTCTTTCAGGGCTTCCCTGGTGGCTCAGTTGGTAAAGAATCCACCTGCAATGCAGGAAACTGGGGTTCAGCCTCTGGGTTGGGAAGATTTCCTGGAGAATGGCATGGTAACCCACTCCAGAGTTCTTGCCTGGAGAATCTCCACAGACAGAGAAGCCTGGGGCGGCTACAGTTCATGGGGTTGCAAAGAGTCAGACACAGTTGAGCGACTTTCACAGTACAGTTTGGTATGAGTATACTATGAAGTAGAGTATTAAAATTAACTTTCTTAAGGTCACCCAGGAAAAAAGTAACAGAAACAAATTTAAACCCACATTTTTGTCTGACTACAGTTCAACTATGTATATCACTAAACCACAGAGGCCAGCAAAACAAAATTTTGACAGATACTTGATGAAGTAAAATTTTCAAGGCCAGGATGACAGAAGGCGAGAGTAATATGGGTTAGCCAACAAAGGTAATAAGAATTCCATGTCTTCTCAAATAGAAACCTTCCCCAAAAACTCTCACATATTTCTGTCACATAGTATAATAGAGAAATGAAATTCTGAGGAAATAATCACTCTATCCACCTTTGTTTCTGAAGCTCTTTTTTGCTGATCCGCTTGGAGTTGACTTTCACAAAAACTGCAACCAGTCTCAACAGAATATTTGGGATGAGGGAAGGAAGTGATCTTAAGCTCTGACAAAATAAACCAAAGCTAAAGGCAAAACTAATGAACTATACTCCGCTAAATGAGTCTTTCTCACTGCCTCCGATTATCCTAGAGTTGTGTTTTCACTACCATTTTATTTATTTGGCTGAGTACAGAAGATACTCATTAAGAGGCAACAGTGGCAGTTCCAAATACCTTTCTGTCCTGCAGAGATAGGTCTTGAATATACACTGATAATTTGGTATGATAAAGTGAAACCCTCTAGGAGTCATTGTGCAGATATTGCCCTCTGTCAATCAGAGAAAAAAGGAAAAGGTAGAGCTAATGCAATGCAATCCTGTTTGGAGCATCCGTTCCGTTCCGTCGCTCAGTCGTGTCCGACTCTTTGCGACCCCGTGGACTGTAGCCTATCAGGCTTCTCCGTCCATGGGATTCTCCAGGCAAGAATACTGGAGTGGGTTACCGTTTCCTTCTCCAGGGGATCTTCCCGACCCAGGGATCGAACCCCGGTCTCCCGCATTGGAGGCAGATGCTTTAACCTCTGAGCCACCAGGGAAGCCCCATTTGGATCATAAGACAATTCAAATAACTTTTCTCAATGCTAATTCTGTTGGTAACCTGTAACTGAAAAGAAATAATGTCTATATTTTCTTCAAATTTCCCCAATTGAGGGTAAAATGTTTTCTCTGTTAAAACAAAAGGTAAGAAACTATAAAACAACTATATTTTGATAATCCTTGAATATAAAACAGTGATTTTCAAACACAGCAAACTTACCTGCCTCTGTTTTATACACTGGAGTTTTTTTTTTTTTTTACTATTTTACCTGATAAAATCGTTCCACGATTATAAAAATTTTTGAAAACCATTGATATAGTGGTGATTGTGTTGTTATTTAAAGTAGAAGTGCAAGTGGTTTCAAAAGAACACCAAAGAAGGTAAAACATAAATGCTCTCATATATTTACTTTTGAAGAGTTTAGTTATAAATACTTCCAATTCCATGTAATAAAAAAAAATTTCTTTGTGAAAATATGATTTATGAAATAAATAATGGTTGTAAATCAAAGTTCTAGATAAAGTTTTGTTGTTGTTCAGTTGCTACCTAATGTCTGACTCTGCAACCCCACGGACTGTAGCCCACCAGGCTCCCCTGTCCATGGGATTCTCCAGGCAAGGATACTGGAGAGGGTTGCCATTTCCTTCTCCAGGGGATCTCCCCATCCCAGGAATCAAACGTATGTCTTTTGTATTGGGAGGCAGATTCTTCACCACTCAGCCACTCGGGAAGCCCTAGATAAAGTAGACCTGAATAAAAATTAAATATGCAAGGTTTTGAAACTTTAAAGGGAATTTCAGATGATAGTTTTGTCAATTGATATTTAAGCATCAGTTATCTGAGAGTTCCAAAGTATATCGATAATTAAAATCTAAATCACTCCACAGATCCTTCAGATTTTCATAAAAGAATAAAATTTTACTTCATAGCTAAAGCTTCAGTGTTTGAAAAAATAAGAAATTCTGTTCATCCAAACTAAAACTGAATTATTATTAATCTAAATTTCAAGATGAATGCTATTTTATTCAAGTGCCCCATGGTAGGGTAATAGCTATGTTATGGAAATAGTAGGGCATAGCCAAAGTAATGTATTTTAGAAATTTATAAAATACATTTAAATTCAAAAAAGAAAAAAATCAAAATATGTTCGCAAGTACTACTGTGTCAAATATATCTGTAGGCTGGCTAGGAAAAAAGGAGAGAAAAAATAAAGAAGAGACCTGAGAGAACTCACAATTGATATCCACTGCTTCTATTAGTTGCCAATCCACTTGAAGGCAGCTGTTTTATGGATGGAATAGTCTTTTCAAATATAAATGCTAAGAATGCTACCCAAGCCATAAGCAATGAAAGAGTCAGAGTTCCTAAAAGCATCACTGAGCCTTGATTATAGTTACATGGCCTGCTTTAGCCAATGGAATGTGAATGAACATAAAATGTGCTATGTGTGAACAGAAGCTTTCATTGAATTTGAGTGGGTCAGTTTGGCCTCTTTCTCCTGACCTCAACCGGGAGATAACACATCCATCCCTTCAGCCTGGATGCTGGAATGAGAAGACTGAGTGGACAGAGCCAAACAGACTTGCTGCTGCTCCACACTTCTGTTAAGTGAGAAATAAATATGTGTAGTTGTAAGCCACTGAAATGTTTTGGGATTTTTAGTTACCACTGCAAATGCTAACTAGAAGGGGTAAAATAATATTTTATTCAGTTAAGCTACAAATTGTTGGTTACTTGCAGCTGAACACATTCCTAAATAATATATCTATAATATGTACATAAATGAAAGATTATCATTTTACTTATATATGCACTCTCTGGGCAGCAATTTACACTGTGTCTGAACTGACAGAGCTTAGCATCAGGATATTACAAAAGTGGAAGGCTCAAGGAAAGAGACAGCTCAGGTAATAATCTATAGATGTGTGTGGCCTTGCCTAGAGAACTTCACAGGATGGATACTTGGGTAGCTACAGGGCTACAAGAGGGCAGGAAGTGCTTCAGATGGGTTGCTTAAAATAATGTACACCAGCAGTTAACAGCCTTCTGTTCATCTCAGACAACCCACTATAAGAGGACCAGGAGTAAAGTGTTCTTCCCAAACATTAAAGCATAACAGAAAGAGGCGGAAGAAATTGGTATTCAGAAGGAATGGATACACATCCATGTTTTCTTTTCCTGCCAGAGAATAATTAGAAGGAAACCAAGAGAGCAATATCAAACGAGTCATTCTAATGCATACCCAATTATCATTTATTTGAAAAATATTTTTCTTAAAAAGAGGTTTTAATTATTTTCCCTACAAAAGTATTTACTAAATTTCCAGTAATTTTATATAGGGATGTTTATGTTTATAAATTGACATGCTGATTCATGCTTCCTCAATATGTCAGTCAGTTATTCAGGTTCCGTAATATTAGTGTCAATGTTCTAGTTATGCCTGAATAGATTAGCTCCTTATGTAGGATTCTTCAGACAATAAAATACACCTCTATGTGTCCAGTTATTCCTATCAGAAATTTTGGAATAATCCTCAGTTCCATATTGTTTCTCTCTAGCTCTCTCCTATTATCAATTTACCAAAGAATGTAAGAGCTTCTACAAGGCATACTTCACTTTTCTATCCACCTCTCCCCATTTCCATGACTAAAATCCTAGCACAAGATACCTTAATCTCTTGCCCAATCTACTGTAAATATCTGATTTATAAATCCCTACTTTCCCTCTGACTTTCTTGTAATGAGTTTAAAAGCAGCACAAGAAATCACTTTAAAAAATCAATAAGTTCAGATCACTTTTCTGTTTAAAAATGCTTAATGACTTCACACTGGATATAGAATAAAAAATTTAAATTCTTAACCAGGTCAATAAATTCTGAGATGATCTTGTTGATGCCTACCTCATATTATAGGGCTCCCTGATGGCCCAGTTGGTAAAGAATCCACCGTCAATGCAGGAGACCCCTGTTCAATTCCTGGATCAGGAAGATCCACTGGGGAAGGGATAGGCTACCCACTCCAGTATCCTTGGGCTTCCCTTGTGGCTCAGCTGGTAAAGAATCCACCTGCAGGGCAGGAGACCTGGGTTTGATCCCTGGGTTGGGAAGATCCCCTGGAGAAGGGAAAGGCTACCAGTATTCTCCAGTATTCTGACCTGGAGAATTCCATGGACTGTATAGATCATGGGGTCCCAAAAAATTGCACAGAACTTTCACTTTTCACCTCTTATTATGCCAATCTCCCCCTGTTCCCCAACATTCCCCCACACTGCATACTTCCCTCCAATGTACCACCTTCTTCAGCTGTAGAGTCTTTGCCGACACCATTTACCTTAGAATTCTCTTTCTCCTCTCACCTGGCTAACTCCTATCATCTTAAACATCTTATTTCAATATCAGTTCATCAGAAATTCTCCTTCTCCTGCTCAGATCCCTATTATATTCACTCTCAGTACTTTGGTCTTTTTCTTCTTAGCTCTTAAAGTTGTATATTTCCAGAATGGTTAGTTTTTTAATTCTGTCTAACCCATTTGGCTGTAAGTGCCATAAAAACAGGAGTCACATTTGTAATCAGTCTTGCCAAGCACTGGGCATGGTGTGGAGTAACAGCACAATATATATTTAGAATAGATGAATGAATAGATGCATGAACTTGGGTAAAATGTACTAAATTGAGAAAATATTGCAGATTCTAGTAGACATGGTAGAGTTTTTTCAATTACAAGTATTCTATCAACAAGCCATAGAATGAACACATTTATATCTTTCTGGTTTCTTCAACTTGTTATGAATCAGGGGAGCTGCTGCTGTGTTGTACAAGAATGATATCAGAGTTCTTAGACTTTAGGTGTATCAAAATATGTAAGTACATAAAATTACAAACTGAGAAAGTCAAAGTGCTTTAAGTGTATAAAAATGTCTCAAGTAGATTGATTTTGTATCTTTTAAATATAGTTTTTGCTGCTACTGCTACTGCTGCTAAGTCACTTCAGTCGTGTCCGACTCTGTGTGACCCCATAGATGGAAGTCCACCAGGCTCCCCTGTCCCTGGGATTCTCCTATATTCTCTTAAATATAGTTTTTAATTACCATAATTTTAATCAATCATAAAATAGAGTACATTGTTATATTAAAACGTAAATAGAGGCATGTCCATATAACATTCCTGTAATTGTGATACCATAAAATGGACACCATAATTCTTTTGATAGAATTTCACTCAATGAATTTGAAAGGAAAGAAAGGCTAGGTTATATTTAGTAATAAACAACTCCCCTAAATCTTAACAGAACACATTACTCTTGCTTATGCTACATATTTAAAGGGATGACTTTACTTAGTGGAGTTGTTCAGAGACCAGGCTGATGGAGGCCCCAGCATGACACATGTGTCTATAACTGCAATTTGAGGAGAAGAGCAAATAGTGCACTAGGTCATACATACTTCTACTCCAAAAAAAGGTATTCCTCAATTTTAGCTCCTGTGGCATTGGCCTAAGTAAGTCATATGACAGCCTGACTGCAAAGAGGGACTGGAAAATTAAATCCTATGATAGTCTCAAAAAGGAAAGCGAAGAAGAAACCCAGAGGAACTACACTACAGGCTGCTAGAGTCTGAGACATTCAGAGGCATAAGCGAAATCATTCATTCACGTAACATGCATTTTTTTCTGCACTATGCTGTGAACTAGTTTGCTGGGAATAAAAAATCAAGTGTGCTAGTTCTAGAGAAAGCCACTTGAACAATTACTTAAAGAAGCTAAGAATGGTGCATATTCACATTTTGAAGAATCCCTGAAAGACCAGTTTAGAGTGATCTTGGGTGATCTCACAAATCACCTAAGTTAAAGGTTAAAGGTTTGATCTTTTTTTTTTTTAAAGGTTTACCAAAGAACTCTAAAGTTTCATTATTGTCTCTATATTTTCATTTAACTAGGCCCTCTAAAAAAGAAAGTACCAACTTAACAGTAATCTTTACTCAGCTTAAGGATAAATTTCTCACTTGTCTCAGACCCAGAAGAGTATAAAACCTTTTAAGTAACATCATAGAGTTTTTGTTGTCTTCCTTTTCAGTGTGAATACTGGAAACTATTATATTACTTTTATACTGTGAGCCCACTAGACTATAATTCTTGACTCATTAAAATGTTCTACTTTTTATACCAAAATATACCATTTTATCTATTATTAAACAATACTAAAAACATTAAGTGACATTTAAGACAAGACTATATTCATCCATATTCCTAGAATCCAAATCCAACTTTCTTTTTTCGGCCTTCCTATTTATTTTCACACATTATCATAAAAAGAAATTCTACCTGAAAAAAGGAGAAGATTAAGAATATATTCCATTCTAAAAATCATGGATAAATTTACATGTGCAAATAAGACACGTACCCTTGAGGTTTGGGGCCTTCTTAGTCATATGCAGAGCCAAAAGGGGTGACAAGTACATCCTCAAGACTGACTGCAGAGGGACTGATATTATTACATTCGCAGTTGGCATTACACCATGTATTCACAGCTGAATTTATACTAATTAATAAATAGTAGAGAAGATATATAGGATTCCCAGGTGGCTCCATGGTAAAGAATCCACTTGCCAATGCAGGAGACACAGGAGACATGGGTTTGATCCCTGGGTCAGGAAGGTCTCCTGGATAAGGAAATTGCAACCTACTCCAATATTGTTGCCTGAATAATTCCATGGACAGAGGAGCCTGGTGGACTACAGTCTATGGGGTCACAAAGAGTCAGACATGACTGAGTGACTGAGCACCCTGGGCTTGGCTCAGGGAGTGTATTTAGATTGGGATGCATATAGAGTGTACTGAGGACTAAGAGTTTGATATATATATACAATTGTATCTAGAAAAAACAAACATTAAACACTTTATACAAACAGTGCTTTTTTTATTCACTAGCACATTTTAGACTTTAAGACAAATGCATTCTCAATCACACATCTTCCTAGGTTTTCCAATATATTTGTGTAAATGAGCATGCACCTATCTGTTAATTAATATATCTGTTAACTATTAATAATTATTTAGTAACTATTTAGCATTAATAAAGCTTATTTTTCTTCATAATTTTTATATAGAAAATAAATACGTGTTGCAGTTCTAGTAGTTTCTTTCTATACCAAAGTACAAAAATACATCACCTTTGCAACTCTTCCCTTGTTCATTTCCCACTTTGGCTTCCTATGTTTGTTTCAGCAGCTTGCTTTTTGTCTGCAGAAAGCAAACCTTAGTTTTACCGAGATAGAAAAAGCAAGCAACTAAGAAAACAAGCAAGCTAGCAAGCAAAGAATCTAACACAAAACACCCTCACTCCTTCTAGTACCTGTCTAAATAGCATCTCTTTAAATAGCATTGGATATTTTGTAAGATAAACCATGTATTAATATGGAGGTAGTTCAAACCCTGGACGGATAAAGGTTGACATCTTGTCTTATCTTTAACACCCAGTCTTGGGACATTCAGATTTTGTCATGTAAAATGTTGTGTGGGATTATATTCACAGATACAGAAATATGTTCCGTTCTATCACACCCACGAGTCCCAGAACAGTACACTGAAAGCTGGCATGAATAAGATCCATTCCACAAATGAAAAGCATAGCTAATCTGCTGATAGGTAATGAACTACTTTAGTCACTAATTTTTTCTTCAATTTTAAATATTATTGCTATACTAAGAAATTTCATTTGTCTTTAAAAATAGTTACTAGATGTGGCTATTAGGTACATCTTGCTAAATAAATATGTTTGTTTATAGATATTTCTATATGCCTTTATATAAGCCAAATACATATTTTAAGTGAAAGTGTTAGTCACTCAGTCATGCCCAACTCTGCAATCCCATGCATTGCAGCCCACCAGCTTCCTCTGTGCATGGGATTTTCCAGGCAAGGATACTGGAGTGGTTTGCGAGTTCCTTCTCCAAGGGATCTTCCCCACCCAGGGATCGAACCCATGTCTCCTGCACTGCAGGCAGATTCTTTACCGACTGAGCTGCCAGGAAAGGCTGTGCATCATAATTTCAAAAATATTTTATAGTTGTTGTTAATATGCTTTGTAGTAGGTTCAAAAACATCTTGCCTTAAGTTTCCCAATAACTGAAGATTGTAGATAAAATAATTCAGAATTTTAGCATAGAGAAAGCATTAAACAAGAACATTTGTTTCAAATTTGTCTCATGAAAGAACAGAGAATTCCTTTTTTTAAAGTCATAACAGTCATAACAGGTAAATAGATATTTAGCAGCAAGAGGGAACTTATTATTTCAAAAGGCCCTTCAAAATATAACTTTGTAATGCAAAAAAAAAAATTAATAGAAATGAGTATGCTTTTAAATGTTCCAGCTATATCATATTTTGCTTTCCAGATTAAAAATCTTTCCTAATCAATATTCAAGGCAATGTTTTACAGAAATGCCTAACCTTACTTTAAGGAATTCTTGATTTTTGGTAAGAAAAATCATTGATTAATGCTTTAATGTAATTAGCAAATTTAGAAGGAAATTAATTCATTTAAAAGGAATTGAACTTTTTCCATCATCTGATATGTAGTTGGCATTATTCTAAACAGACCAGTAATTTTAAAGAACATTTTTAACTTTCATTAAAAAGAATATAGTATCAAAACTTAGAACTCTTTAATATTAGTGAAATTAATTTCATATTTCTTAAACAATGGTACCTTTTTAAAAATAGAATACTTCATAGATGTTAAATGTATAGACTTAAACTGCCTAGACAGTCAAATCAAAGTGGAAAGATAAGGCAATTATCCAAAACACTTAGGCCAAATAAAACCTCAGGCCAAAATAAAATGAGAAAGAAGTGTATTTTGGGTGGGTCATCCTGTTGGCTGACTTCATTAACCTAATTTATTGGATTAAGTTTCTTTTCCCTGTTTTCCTTTGCTAAGGTGTAAAAACTTCAGTGGTCCAAGGGTATGGTTTTAGTGGCAGAGGTTGGGAGTGAAGAGCTCTGGTTCTATTTATGTTTCTCTCACCAACATGTATATAACCTTGTACAAGAAAGCAAACTTATCTGTACTTAGTTTCCTCTTTTATAAAATAAGACCCTCTAAAGTCTTTTCCATCTCTGAAAAGTTTTAAACTCTTGAGATAGTACGATGACAGTTATGTGAGAGTGCGTATTATAAAATGGAGCAATTACAGCTATATGTGTATGTGTGTGGTATGCTCGATGTTCAACAATATAATATTACCCTAAGGACATTACTAATATTTAACAATCACGGAAGTTGAAATAGGTATTTGATTTAATTACAATAGCTTTTATAATTGTCTTAAGAAATTAATTACACTTGAAGTAGGGAAGAAAATTTTTTTCACGCCTTGAGTTACATTGACTCAGAATAACACTGGAGTAAATATTCAATGGGATGTCAGTGCTAACACTATGAGGTTTGAGATACATCTCCATTGTTCATAACTCTGTAGGTTGCCTACTCATGGTAAGAACTGCAATGGTGAATGTACTGGATGCAGAACACTTAATCAGTTAAGACTTAAGAAGTCTATTATTTGCACTGTTAAATTATTTTAGCTACACCATTTGCCTTACATTAATTCTTCAAATTCAGCTGACACATTTTAGCTTTGTGTCCATTACTCACCTTTTTAGTGCAACAAATATCCTCATAACATTTAGGCATTATTTCAATAAGGTTCATTCCCTGCCTTTCCTTCTACTAGCAAATAATTTGATAATGCAGACAGCCATCTATAAAATATTTTTCCATTACACAAATATATCTTTATATTTTTCAATAGCATAATAGCATAAAAGCCTATTTTTTTTTTTCTTGGGGAATTAAGTCAAATAGCTTTCTTAGACTGTTTTCACATCTTTTTCTCTGTTAGCTCTGTATTCCACAGTACCACTTCCTTTTCTTTCTCCCTGTGAAAATCTCATAATGATTGTACTTACACTATCAGTATTTTTCTTTTCAGGTCACCTACCTCATCTGTATTGTATAATTGACACCTATAGCTTCTCACTTCTTCTCAAACTATCTTACTTCTTGAAGAGCACAAAATTTAATTCTCTCTCTCTGAACATACACACACACACACACACACACACACACACACGTGCGCATGTGTGCGCACACACCCACATACACGTATCCTGAAATTCCCTTGTTCTTAACAAATTTGTTATTCTATCACCTTGGGCCCGGTATCACTATTACCTAAAGTTAAAGATGCTCTCAAAGCACTGAACTTCATGCACAGCAAAAATATACTGATGTAACTGAAGAAACTGCATCACTAAGAAAGAAGTAAATGAAGTCTTTAAACAATCTTAAGCATCTATTCTAGTATTAAAATATTTAAACAGATCATGCCAATGCTAATATAAATTTTAATAATTCATCTCTGATAACTACTATTGCTTCCATGTTTATTAAAGTAAAATGATATTTTTGTATAGAGATTTTAAGTAATGTATCAAGCAGTAAACCATGTAATGAAAGGGAGTGTATGTAGGAAATCCTTTGGGTTATTAAATTTATTCAATAGTTTTCCATGTGTCATTGAATGACAAATGATAATTTTTCTGTTATGATTAACAATTTAAATAGCATACACGATACCTCTCTAGGGGTTTATATATCAAAAATATCATCACTGTTTCAAAGTAGATACAAAAGCTATTGACCCAGAATTGCTTTATTGAAAACTTCCTTAATGTGCTTTTATAATGACAGGTTCTAACAGTTTATTAAATGTTTCTGTCATGAGTTAATAATGCCAGGAAGACAAGCAGCAGTGTTTTCTATACCAATATTAAAAGGTGGCCACAAAAGTAATGTGGTGAATTACTCCCAAATATGTTGATAATTTTGAAAAGTTGTTTCAAAATATTTTCTTTATTCATTAGGAAATAATTCAATGACCTACAAATTTCAGTTATTTAACAAGCACCAATTTTTGCCTGTGAGGGAGAAGACATGGTATGGAGAAAAAGGTACATGAGACAAATCTGAATTTAAATCTTCATCACCTTCTATTTAATAGCTTTATGACATGGACTTATCACTTCTGTCTTTGACTCTAAACATTCTACTTTTTCAAATGGTGATACTTTTGCTTCTTTAAAGATTATCTGGAAATAAGCACCTGACTTAGGAACTGGTAGCTGTTACTGTAATTATACACTATGTTAAGAGAAGCTGGATGATCAGGGTTGGTTCTTGGACACAAAAGCTCGTGAATTTTAAGCATATCAATTAATTCCAAAATAGTAAATAAATATTTCCTGTTTAAATAGCATACCTTAAAAGCATATTCCATCATCACATATAACCACTTATACACACATACATTTCTATGGAAAACCTGACTCGTACCAAAAAGTTATGTTGCACTCCTCTAAAATGTACCATTTGTCTTATTATTTGCTATGTATTAGAATTATAAATTAGGAATTATTACTACTTCTATTTTCAGCATTAAAGGAGACTTGTTTGTATTACCAAATCACATGTTAATTCTGGAAGGATAATATTTTTGGTTTTCTTAATTTTCTTTCATTATCTCAGGATAATTCATTAGAGTATTTTCTATAAAAACATGAATATTTCTAATGATTAAAACCTGATTCACAAAACATGGCTAAAACCTTTGTAAAGGAAAAATATTACTGATTTGTGGCCATCATTTTCCAAATATTGTTGACTTATGGTACCACTTTTAAATTTGAGTTTTCATTGACAATTCATGAATCAATATTTTAACATATGTACAAAACTTATCATCTAGGAATCTCTTTTCTGATTTTGTAGTCCCTCAGTATAATTTAATAGCAACACTATATGGTCAAACTGCTGTTTGATATTAAAATTCCAATTTTTAATCCTGAGGCATTAAAAACCCTCCATTGAATACTGATATAGTAAAGAGCTTCAAAGAGAAAAATGTCAGGGTTCTCGGAAGATCCCAGAATCATCTTCAGTATGTTCTTCCTTGGAGATACGAATCACTTACTGGTCAGTTGGCTTGGCACAAACTGAAGGTCTATTCTTTGTCACAGATATGAATTAATGTTTCCCCCAAAGTCTTCTTGCAAATTCACGTGACTGACTAGACCCAGTCAAAAAGAAATGTGGATGATACTCTA
The DNA here is from genome assembly GCF_049115385.1 of Moschus berezovskii. Classification (NCBI taxonomy): domain Eukaryota; kingdom Metazoa; phylum Chordata; class Mammalia; order Artiodactyla; family Moschidae; genus Moschus; species Moschus berezovskii. The sequence continues at coordinate 45,938,438 of NC_142463.1, read as the reverse complement.
CAAAGCAGCCACTGTTACTGGAGAGACCCAAACAAGTAATGTCTTTTTGTCATTTATTAATTATTATACTCAACAAATAGCACATGTTCTCTAAATGAGAAATTTTCCAAAAATATGAAATAATTTATGTGAAGGAAAAAAGGGAACGCGGATCCAGAAATAACTCAGATGGTAATTTATTAGTAGTTGGTTACTCTTTGTGTACTCTGTTAATTTGGGTATAAAATGAAATGATAATATCATCGAATGAGGGATCCACTCCTATTGAAGCAACAGTCATCAAAAGATAAAAATAGGTGTAATTTTGATACATCAATATATCTTCAAATTTTCAAGTGTTTTAAAAAGGTGAATATTTTAAGTCATTATAAAAAAACTAGGTTTTAATATCAAGTATTACTGTGGACTACAAACTGCAAATGAGAGAGATCTAAGAAATGCCCTGAGAATCAACACTATGTGGATAATACTATCATTTAATGATTTTATAATTGCTAAAAATTCAGTGATATTAATTTCCATCTTTGCAACTTTTAAAAAATAACACACACACAAAAATACAGACACACAAAACACTTTAAGCTATGTTTTGAATTTTATAGAGGAAGCAGAAGAATTTAAAGCTTACAAACAAAAGTGAAATGGGATTTTAATTAAGAAAATTTTAATACCAGCCTAAAATAGCCCTAAAATTCAGAATAAAACATGGCTACTCTAACAGAAACAGGTTTATTTCTTTAGGAAGTGGTTTCTAATTCTGAAGCTGAAAATGTGCAGGCACACGTGATGGGGAATGTAAAGGTTGCCATGGTAAGTACACATCTTTTCTTGGACAGTCAAGTATTTTTAAAAATGCATAAAGAACTTTCACTTCATAATATGTCATGGAAATAGACTCTGCTTTCCTTACCAACATATTAGTATGATGCAATGCAACACAGTACAGAAATAACCCACATTTAAAAAAACTTCGGCCCATTAAGAACGCTTATAAAACATGGAGTGAAAAATGAAATAAGAAATCTCCAGGTCGGAGAACTAATTAAATGGTGGGTCTAGAACAAATTCTAATCCATTAAATTAGTAAATAATCACACCTCAGGACATTCCACAGGCCTGATACACTCCCTGGGAGTCCAAACGCAAACATCACTGTCAACATACTTTGGTCATATGCCTTATTTTAAAGGAAAAATAAAATCATTTCTACATTCCTACTTTCTCATCAACGGTTTCCAAGAACCAGGGAACGGACTCTGCTCTCCTGTCTTTTGCACAAAATCTGGAGGTTCTATTAAGAGTCTGTGAAATCAGCTCAAGACGCCTGGATGGAGGCGTGACACTTGGACTGGGGAGGTGGCAGAATCTGTTGAGAAACGCAGCAGGTTCTGAGGCGCTAGAGAACCCACGTGTACACGGGCTGGGGAACTTTTCCGCCACGTCTCCCGGAAGGAAGGTCTCACTTTTAAATAGGGGGCTAGCGGGCGGCGAGGAGCTGGGTGGGTGGAAGGTGGGCAGTAAAACAGGAGAGGTGGCGGCGAAGCAGGAGGTTCAAACCCTTCACAGGTATCTACTTGTGCTTCCCCACATTCTAGTCTCTCCCTCATTAACTTTATTATTTTTCCGTTTTACAGGAGGATTTAAGCAACAGGGATGCTGAGCATCTCATAGGCTTAGCCAGGAACAAAGAAAATCGAGTTCCTAATACTGTATCTCTCCCGTTGGAGATCACGTGTCCTGCTTTTGCTGGAATGCACTCTTCTCGCCCACGCTATAAAATCTCTATTGTGTTTAGAAATTTTACCCACGTTAAAATATGCTCACTTATGAACTGCTTTTTATCAACCAAGAGAACCACATTTCAACGTACACAGGTACACATTTACGTGGTGACCCAGTTACCACTGCAGGTGAATTCGATGTGTTGAAAGTGTATTGGGAAAGTAATGGAAAAGAGCAGGTGGAGGATCGTCATGTCTCATTGAGCGCACCCTCCCTTTCCCCGTTTTCTCATTTCTTTTGAAGAAGTTCGAAAGGAACGTGGGAGTCGTGGGAGTTGCAGATGGTTCCTTTTTGAAGCCGATTCCTGGGAGTTGTGAAAGTGACCCCTTCCCTTCTCTGCCTGGCGTTGCGCCCTCTCGCCCAGCCCTCTCGCTTTGTGACTTGATGGGGAGGAGACAGTATGGGAGAGGGCGGAGGCGGGTCCTTTATGCAGCTCTGATGGCCAAGAAGTAGTATAATGAAGCAATTTTGCAGCCATCTCCGTTATCATAAAGTCATACTATTTTTAAAGACATTCTGTAAAAGTCCCATCCCCTTATTCCCATTCTTGACTCTGCAAACTGTAAAGACAGGAGAACCTTTGGCACCCAATTTAATAGTCCGTGAGCTAAGGGGCTATGATTACCCTGATGCTAATGTGCTTTCCTCCCTCTTTCCACGTTGGACCCAGAACTAGTCCTGCATCCTTAATGACTCTGAAAGGAGGATGTAAGATACTGAAGGGGCCCAGCACTGGGATTGGGAATAGTGCTGCTTCACCAGCTTCTCCGAGCAACACAAAGGAGATGTGTGGGCTGGAGTTGTCTAGCTTGGGGGAAAGGAGACATCGCTTTCCCTGACTCCCGGGGAGAAGGGCTCCGCTCCATCGCTCCCCCACTCCTTTTGGTCCTCCAGTCTTTTATACTCTTTCTTCCCCTTCATCCCCTCCCCAAAACCCCACCCTATCTCTTCAGTTCCCAATGGTATAAAGGTCTTCTAATTATATTTTTCAAACAAATAAGCATCACACAGTAATACTACAGCTTCTAAGATAAAGGGACAAACGTGACCTGCCACAAGTGTGTGTGTGTGAGAGAGACAGAGAGACACAGAGAGACAGAGAACCAATATCAAACGAGCGCTTCATCCTTCAGACACCTCCGGAAAAAGCTGACTCGAGATATTCAAGATAATAAAGAACTATGATCAACCTCAGCTCAACCGTCGGTCTCAGCACCAGCACCCAAAATCGCTCTTTGCCTTCCTTTTCGCAATATGTAACCCTTTAAGCTCACCCGCCAGCCCAGGCCACTTGGCATTCCCCAGCACCTGCAACAGGAATCAAGCGATTCTAAATGCCCCTCAATCAACCACATCCTCGCCACCTCCGCGGGCCACCGGGGGAGCAGCTCCCAGGGAGCGCTGAAGGCTCGGGTTCTCCTACCCGCCTCCCCCCGATTCCGTCGGCCACCTGGGTCCCTCACCTAGGGCGCTCACTGTCGCTGCGGCCAAAAGCGGCGAGCCCCCCGCGACCCCCTTGGCCCCGGAGCAATAGTATCCTACTCACATCGCCGGCGGGAGAAACTGCCCATGAGGTTCCGGAGAAAGTGAATCGTGCAAGCTGCCGAGGGTTATTCCTTAAAGTGTCCGGGGTCCGCAGTAGAGTGGGCACGAGGGTCCTCAGAGGAGAGGAGGGGTGAAGGAGGAGAAGAGGAGAAAGAGGGGATTCCAGGCAGCTGCCACGTTAGACCATGATGCTGGTGCCCTTCAGGTGGACAGCTGGAGAGGTTTCCGCGGGAAGCGGCCGAGGGGAAGCCCGAAGCGCTGGCGGGGGAGGCAGGAGCGCATCCACTCCCCAGCTTCCGCCTGCCTTGCGCGCCGCGCAAGCGACCGCAGCAGCAGAGGCGGCAGCGGTGGTGGCGGAGGCGCAGCTCCCTCCCCACCCCAGCAGGCTGCACAGACAATAAATCCTGGGAGGAGAAGAGACGAGCCGAAAAGGCGAATCTTGCACCCAACTCCGTAACACCCTGTGCCCGCTGCCGCGCCTCTCCTGCGCGAGGATCCCCGGGGACCCGGGAAGCAGCGGGCGGTTCGGAGGGGCTGTGCGCTCCCGCGGCTGCAGGCGACGGTGGAGTGGGCGGCTGCAGGTCCCTCCGGTGAGAACTCGCTGCCCAGGGGCTGACTGTCCGTGGCTTCAAGCCCTGGGTTCTCCCGGAGTGGGGTCCTCCGCGGTGCAGTGGCTTGGTGCACAGGTGCCTGGATTGGCAGGCGAGGAGGCGCTGCTCCTGGCTCTTGGCTGTGTCTCCCTGCTCTCCCCGCCCCCTCTCTTATTTTTCCCACCCCCTTTTCCGACGACACCAGCTGCAGCAGCCTCAAAGTGCTAAAACCTGTCAAGGAGATTTTCCAGCAATAGGGGAGGGGGTGACCACTTTCACAGCCCTCGGCTCCTTTTCGGGATCCTCGCCTGCCCCTCTGACCTCTACTCGGGCTCCCCCAAATTGTGAGAAGCAAATTCCCAGCCCCGCGGAGTACTGAAATGGTCTCCTTCTCCCGGCTCTGGCTGCTTTTTGTAAAGAACGGGACGACTGGCCGAGCTCCGGGTTCTTTCAATCGCCCGCTGGGCTCCAAGCAGGTGCTCGAGGCACGGCGCCGCCGGCCAGCGAGCGGCCGCCGGCTCTTCCTGCAGCTCGACCGGCCCGTGGCGCTCCGGCGGCCCCGGCGCGGCGTCCTGCAGCGCGGCGACTCCGCCGCACCAGCGTCTCCGGGCCTCTGCGCCTTCCCGAGCGCCCCGCACCCGCACCGGCTCGGTGACGCTGCGCCGGTGGCTCCGCAGGCTGCCGCTCCTGCTATCTCAGCAAAGAGGCGGCCGGGAGCGCCTCCTCGGGGTTTCCTCCCCCGCCCGCCTTCCCCGCTGCAGGTTGTTGGCTGCCAAGGAGAAAAGTCTCTGCTAGCGGTTCAGTCTCTTCACATTAGTCAAGGCAACGACCTCTGTGCCTGCTCTCACGTTCCCTTCTCCTTCTGGGGCCGGGGTGGCTGCCCTGGGTGTGCACAAAATTAGAAAGGGTTTTCCAACCACCCTTCACGCTTCCACCCCCTCTCCTCCGGCCAGGAACACACATTCTCACACTCACACACACTCATCTCCTCTCTCACGTAAAGGCACACACAGACATATAAAGTCTCACACGTCTTTAAACTCCCCAAAGCAGCAATATATTAAGAAACCTATTGACGAGGCTGGTGCTATATTTAGACTTCTCTTTAATTCTCTAAACCCAACGGGTCAATTCTCTCTTTAAAATAAGATTTATCATCCTGAAATCATTTTTTTTTCTTTTTTTTAAGCTTTTCGTTTCTTCATGATAAGTGAGAATGTCCCTTTATCTCTCTACATCGCTAATAGGGTAGACGTCATGATGTTCAGATGCCACTCTGGTGGATGCAAATTCACAGTTTACTAAAAAGAAAATGCATTTGCTCATATTCTTGGATTTGCAATGCTAGGATCTTCAAGGTCAAAAATCATCTTTTCTGGCTGCTAAGAGTTGTCTAGGAAGAGACTTTGGAGATTGACACATAATCAGCAGAGTACCAAGAATGATTATTTTCCACTTTACCTGGGCCATGAAAGAGGGGTGACTTTTAAGGATAACTTTCCAGTGTATCATATTATTTGTATGTAAAAGGAAAAAGGAATAAGAGCATATTTCCAAAAGCCAGGTGATTTTAAAAGTGAGTCATAAAACACCACCGAGAAAGGGTTCTGAAAGGGCAAGGAAACAAAAAATAATTTAAGGGCAAATTTTTGAATTGAGCTCTCCAGGGCTCTGGTTTTTCACCCACAGTTTTATCCTTTTTACCATTTGCCACATCTTAGTGTTTCAGCTGGACAGAGTGATACGAAAAATTTTTAGGTTGAATTGAAAATCTAAAAATAAATAACCTCACACAACAATTATACAGCTGTAGCAATACTTTTATAGGCCTCCAGTTCTTTTGGATACAGTTTGCACATAACTTTCACATATATTCATTATTTAATCACTTCCTAAAACTATTTAGTGGACAATATTTTCCCACACTTATTGGAAGGGCACAAGGCTCATCTCAGAAATGTACCCAATTGCCCTGCAACTGAACTCAGAATTTCTTATTTTAACTCCAGGATTTAACTCCCTTTTACCAAAATATTTGACAAAAATATTCTGTATGTAAAATCACAGCCAATTATGAGGAAACTTATGATCACTAAACAGGTAACATACCTACCAATGAACTTATATCCCATGTGTTAAGTGGAACTGTTTCCCTGGTGGCTCAGACGGTAAAGCATCTGTCCGCAATGCAGGAGACCCGGGTTCAATCCCTGGGTCGGGAAGATCCCCTGGAGAAGGAAATGGCAACCCACTCCAGTACTCTTGCCTGGAAAATCCCATGGACGAAGGAGCCTGGTAGGCTGCAGTCCATGTGGTTGCTTCGAGTCGGACACGACTGAGCGACTTCACTTCAATGGGGAGAAGGGCTTCCCAGGTGGCACTCGTGGTTAAGAAAGCACCTGCCAATGCAGGAGACATCAGAGACTCTTGTTCCATCTCTGGGTGAGGAAGATCTGCTGAAGAAGGAAATAGCAAACCACTCCAGTATTCTTGCCTAGAGAATCCCCATGGACAGAGAAGCCAGGTGGGCTACAGTCCATAGAGTCTCAAAGAGTAGGACATGACTGAAGCGATTTAGCATGCATGCAATGGGGAGAAAGATATTTTGGGAACCCCAAACTAAAAATTGATGATACCTCTGTAGTATATTTCAAGCCATATGTACTCCTTTCCTCTTTGTCATATCATAGAACCTTTATTTCAGAGTCTCAAGGTTCATTCAAATGGATAAATCATTTTAAATGTGAGCAGGTGTGATGCAGCGCCTATGAGTTTTAACAAACACGATTATAGCATTAAAAAAAAATGAGAAGGAAGTATTCTCTGTAGAATGAGCCTTGAATACCATGATTCAACTTTTTTCTAAGATTTATGAATCTTGAACAAATTTTGGCCACCTTCACTATTTAAACAATGAAGCATACTGAGATTTCAACAGTTGCATAGAATTATGAAACTATTGAAATGCAAATGCAGATGCTGTCTTTAAACTCCAAGTTGCCCTGTCATCAACCCTCTGGAAATACAGATGACTGTCTGAAAACTAGAGAAAGATGAATGCTGAATTTCCTTAGGCTGTTGCTCAAGCAGAGTTCCAATTCCAAAACATTAAGAACTCTAAAATTTAGATCAAAGAAGTTTTAATAGATTTGCTGTTCAGATTACATCTATCAATGGCTAAATATTAAATCCATAAAATTTCATGAACTGTTAATTAAGTCCTTTGACTCACACTACTAAAATTTTTGAGATGATAATCTGTTTCCAGGAAAAGCAGGACCAACTTTATTTGAAAATAAAAGACATATGGTGATATTAACTGTCAGGTGTCAACTATCTTTCTAATAACTTTCTTTAGAGGCCTGGTTTTAGAGAAGTTGCTTCGGCAATTCCTGATTTAAACAAAAACCACTTATGTGTCTTAATATCCTAACGCTTAATAGCTTACCTAATATCTAACTTAATTGGATATTTGTTCTTAAGGAAATTTTAAAAATGTTAAATTTTTATGTATGGGGATGTAGATCTGAAGAGCTCAGAGTTCGTGGAGCTTGGTATGACAGGATCAGCATCAGTGGGGAACCATATGGGTATGGAGGGCTGTTAGTTTTTGTAAAACAGGGAGAAGCACTAAGCGGGAAGTGGGAGTTACTAGATTCATCTTCAAATTCATTTGTTAGATGGCCTTTACTGTGAAACTAATCTCTCAGATTAACAGTCTATTCTAGTGAAAGAGAAGGGTTATTGTTACATTTAATTCATTTGGATAATTATTTTTTATTTTAAACATTAACTGGCATTTTTATGATATGCAAATTACAATGAACACTGATGTATGAATCATGTATCTCTTTTAAGAAGGAAAATATGATTGATTAAGACTGAAGCTTCCTCTGCCATTCCTTTACCTCTTCTTCCCACAGAGACAACCTCATTCCTAAAATTTTGTATTTATTTGTACATTAATAAATTTCATGCACTTTCACAAAGAATATTTTTATGTTGCTTTGGTAACTTAACTTTTACAAAAATGATATTATACAGTTTGAATTCTTTTGCCACTTGCTTTGGATTTTAAAGAAAACAACATTATGTCTATAATGAATCATCTTGTTATATGTCACTCTGGTTCACTAATTTTTATTGTTGTGTGATAGTTGATATGAATTTATCATTTTCACCTTCTGATGATAATTTTTACTTTCATAAGTAATACTGTTATGAATATGTCTGTTTGTGTATATGGATGAGTACTTTTCTATTTTGTATACTATCTAGAAGTGGATTTCCTGGGTTATTCAGTCCTGGGTTGTAGTACATATTTAATACTAAATAGTTTTCAAACAGTTTTACATTCCTGATATCATTTATAAGAGTTTTCTTTGATTCACATCCTGTCAGTACCTGGTTCAGTTCAGTTCAGTTCAATCAGTCAGTCACGTCCGACTCTGTAACCCCATGAATCACAGCACGCCAGGCCTCCCTGTCGATCACCAACTCCTGGAGTTCACTCAAACTCATGTCCATCGAGTCGGTGATGCCATCCAGCCATCTCATTCTCTGTCATCCCCTTCTCCTCCCGCCCCAATCCCTCCCAGCATCAGAGTCTTTTCCAGTGAGTTAACTCGTCGCATGAAGTGGCCGAAGTATTGGAGCTTCAGCTTTAGCATCAGTCCTTCCAATGAACACCCAGGACTGATCTCCTTTAGGATGGACTGGTTGGATCTCCTTGCAGTCCAAGGGACTCTCAAGAGTCTTCTCCAACACCACAGTTCAAAAGCATCAATTCTTCGGCAATCAGCTTTCTTCTCAGTCCAACTCTCACATCCATACGTGACCACTGGAAAAACCATAGCCTTGACTAGACGGACCTTGGATGGCAAAGTAATGTCTCTGCTTTTTAATAAGCTGTCTAGGTTGGTCATAACTTTCCTTTTAAGGAGTAAGCATCTTTTAATTTCATGGCTGCAATCACCATCTGCAGTGATTTTGGAGCCCAAAAAAATAAAGTCTGACACTGTTTCCACTGTTTTTCCATCTATTTCCCATGAAGTGATGGGACCAGATGCTATGATCTTAGTTTTCTGAATGTTGAGTTTTAATCCAACTTTTTCACTCTCCTCTTTCACTTTCATCAAGAGGCTTCTTAGTTCCTCTTCACTTTCTGCCATAAGGGTGGTATCATCTGCATATCTGAGGTTATTGATATTTCTCCCAGCAATCTTGATTCCAGCTTGTGCTACTTCCAGCCCAGCATTCCTCATGATGTACTCTGCATATAAGTTCAGAGTCGATGCATGTTATAGGATGCTCCGGGCTGGCATGCGGGGATGACCCAGAGGGAGGATAAAGGGAGGGGGGTTCAGGAGGGGGAACTTATGTAAACCTGGGGCGAATTCATGTCAATGTATGGCAAAACCAACCAATATAATATTGTAAAATAATTTGCCTCCAATAAAAAATAAATTAATTACCAAAAAAACAAAAACAAAAAAAATAAGCAGGGTGACAATACACAGCCTTGACCTACTCCTTTTCCTATTTGGAACCAGTCTGTTGTTCCATGTCCAGTCCTGGTATTATTAGGTAATTTCAGATTGTCCAGTCAAATCCAAGAGGTATAAAATAGCATTTTATCATAGTTTAAATTGCATTTTCCTGCTTAACTATGAGATTGAGCACCTTTTTAAAATTAAATTTTTTATTGAAACATAATTGCTTTACAGAATTTTGTTGCTTTCTGTCAAACCTCAACATCAATCAGCCATAGGTATACATATATTCCCCTCCCTTTTGAACCTCCCTCCCATCTCCCGCCCCATCTTACCCCTCTAGGTTGATACAGAGCCCCTGTTTGAGTTTCCTGAGCCATACAGCAAATTCCCGTTGACTATCTATTTTACATATGGTAATCGACGGTACTCTTTCCATACATCTCACCCTCTCCTCTCCTCTTCCCATGTCTGTAAGTCTATTGTGTATGTCTGTTTCTCCATTGCTGCCCTGTAAATAAATTCTTCAGTACCATTTTTCTAGATCTCATATATATGCGTTGCTGCTGCTAAGTCACTTCAGTCGTGTCCGACTCTGTGTGACCCCATTAGAACACAACATTTATCTTTTTCTTTCTGACTCAGTTCACTCTGTATAATAGGTTCTAGGTTCATTCACCTCCTCAGAACTGACTCAAATGTGTACCTTTTTATGGCTGAGTAATATTCCATTGTGTATATGTACCACAACTTCTTTATCCATTCATTTGTCGATGGACATCAAGGTGTCTTTCATGTTCTAGCTACTGTAAATAGTGCTGCAGTGAACAATGGGGTACATGTGTCTTTTTCAATTTTGGTTTCCTCAGTATATGCCTAGGAGTGGGATTGCTGGGTCATGTAGTATTTTTATTCCTAGTGTTAGAAGGAATCTCCATACCGTCTTCCATAGTGGCTGCATCAATTTACATTCCCACCAACAGTGCAAGAGTGTTCCCTTTTCTCCACACCTTCTCCAGCATTTATTATTTGTAGGCTTTTTGATGATGGCCATTCTGACTGGTGTGAGGTGATACCTCATTGCAGTTTTGATTTGCATTTTTCTAATAATGAGTGATGTTGAGCCTCTTTTCATGTGTTTGTTAGCCATCTGTACATCTTCTTTGGAGAAATGTCTGTTTATGTTGTTTTCCCACTTTTTGATTGGGTTGTTTGTTTTTCTGGCATTGAGTTGCATGAGTGCCTTGTATAGTTTGGAAATTAATCGTTTATCAATTGTTTCATTTGCTATTATTTTCTCCCATTCTGAGGGTTGTCTTTTAAACTTGCTTATAGTTTCCTTTGCTGTGCAAAAGCTTTTAGATTTAATCAGGTCCCAACTGTTTACTTTTGTTTTTATTTCCATAACTCTAGGAGGTGGGTCATAGAGGATCTTGCTTTGATTTATGTCATCGAGTGTTCTTCCTGTTTTCCTCTGAGAGTTTTATAGTTTCTGGTCTTACATTTAGGTCTTTAATCCACTGTGAGTTAATCTTTGTGTGTGGTGTTAGGAAGTGTTCTAATTTCATTCTTTTACATGTAGCTGTCCAGTTTTCTTGGCACCATTTATTGAAGAGGCTTTCTTTGCCCCATTGTATATTCTTGCCTCCTTTGTCAAAATTAAGATACCCATTGGTGCATGGGTTTATTTCTAGGTCTTCTATCTTGTTCCATTGGTCTATATTTCTGTTTTTGTGCCAGTACCATACTGTCTTGATGACTGTAACTTTGTAGTATAATCTGAAGTCAGGAAGATTGATTCCTCCAGTTCCATTCTTCTTTCTCAAGACTGCTTTGGCTATTCAGGACTTTCGTGTTTCCATGTGGATTGTAAAAATTTTTGTTCTGGTTCTGTGAAAAATGCCATTGGTAATTTGATAGGGATCCCATTGAATCCGTAGATTGCATTTGATAGTATAGCCATTTTCACAATATTGATTCTACCTACTCAGGAACATCTATATATGTCATCTTTGACTTCTTTCATCAGTGTCTTATAATTTTCTATGTACAATTCTTTTGTCTCCTTAGGTAAGTTTATTCATAGATATTTAATTCTTTTTGTTGCAGTGATGAATGGGATTGATTCCTTAATTTCTCTTTCTGATTTTTCATTGTTAGTATGCAGAAATGCAAGTGATTTCTGTGTATTGATTTTGTATCCTGTAACTTTGCTAAATTCACTGATTAACTCTAGTACATTTTTTGATATTATCTTTAGGGTTTTCTATGTACAGTATCATGTCATCTGCAAATAGTGAGAGCATTACTTCTCCTTTTCCAGTCTGGATTCCTTTTATTTCCTTTTCTTCTCTGATTGCTGTAGCTAGGACTTTCAGAACTGTGTTGAATAATAGTGGTGAAAGTGAATACCCTTGTCTTGTTCCTGATCTTAGGGGAAATGCTTTCAGTTTTTCAACATTGAGAATAGTGTTTGCTGTAGGCTTATTATATATGGCCTTTACTATGTTGAGGTAGCTTCCCTCTATGTCCATTTTTTTAAGAGCTTTAATTATAAATGGGTGCTGAATTTTGTCAAAGGCTTTTTCTGCAGCTATTGAAATGATCATATGGTCATATGGTTTTTATCTTTCAGTTTGTTAATATGGTGTATCACATTGATTAATTGCATATATTGAAGAATCCTTGCATCCCTGAAATAAATCCAACTTGATCATTGTGTATGAGCTTTTTTGACATGTTGCTGAATTCTGTTTGCTAAAAGTTTGTCAAGGACTTTTGCATCTATGTTCATCAGTGATACTGGTCTGTAGCTTCTTTTTTGTCATGTCTTTGGTTTTGGTATCAGGATGATGGTGGCCTTGTAGAATGAGTTTGGAAGTGTTCCTTCCTCTGCAATTTTTTGAAAGAGGTTTAGAAGGATAGGCATTAGCTTGGAGAAGATTCTTGAGAGTCCCTTGGACTGCAAGGAGATCCAACCAGTCCATTCTAAGGGAGATCAGTCCTGGGTGTTCATTGGAAGGACTGATGCTAAAGCTGAAACTGCAATACTTTGCCCACCTCATGCGACGAGCTGACTCACTGGAAAAGACTCTGATGCTGGGAAAGGTTGGGGGCAGGAGGAGAAGGGGACGACAGAGAATGAGATGGCTGGATGGCAACATCGACTCTGTGGACATGAATTTGAGTGAACTCCGGGAGTTGGTGATGGACAAGGAGGTCTGGCGTGCTGTGATTCATGGGGTCGCGGAGAGTCAGACACGACTGAGCGACTGAACTGAACTGACTGAACTGAAATGTTTCATAGAATTCTCCTGTGAAGCCATCTGGTCCTGGGCTCTTGCTTTGGGGGAGATTTTCATCACATCTTTAATTTCAGTGCTTGTAATTGGGTTGTTCATAATTTCTATTTCTTCCTGGTTCAGTCTTGGAAGATTGAACTTTTTTAAGAATCTGTCCATTTCTTCCAGGTTATCTTTTATTGCCATATAGTTGTTCATAATAGTCTCTTATAATCGTTTGTAATTCTGCATTGTCTGTTGTAACCTCTCCTTTTTAACTTCTAATTTTGTTGATTTGATTCTTCTTTCTTCTTTTCTTCTCAGTCTTTCTGATGAGTCCTGGCTAAAGGCTTGTCAATTTTATTTATCATCTCAAAGAACAAGCTTTTATTTTAATTAATCTTTATTATTGTTTCTTTCATTTCTTTCTCATTTATTTCTGCTCAGATCTATGATTTCTTTCCTTCTACTAATTTTGGATTTTTTTTTTTGCTCTTCTTTTTCCAGCTGTTTTAGGTGTAAAGTTAGGTTGTCTATTCAATGTTTTTCTTGTTTCTTGAGGTAGGATTGTAAAACTTCTTTTGCTGCATCACATAGGTTTTGAGTTGTTGTGTTTTCATTGGCATTTATTTCTAGAAATTTTTCTATTTCCCTTTTGATTTTTTCAATAACATGTTGGTTATTTAGAAACGTGTTGTTTTATATCCATGTGTTTGTGTTTCTTACAGTTTTATTTTTTTTCCTTGTAATTGATATCTAGTCACATAGCATTGTGGTTGGAGAAGATTATTGATACAATTTCAGTTTTCTTAAATTTACTGAGGTTTAATGTGTGACCCAAAATTTGGTCTATCGTGGAGAATGTTCCATTGCACTGGAGAAGAAGGTGTATTCTTCTGCATTTGGATGGAATGTCCTAAAGATATCAATGACATCTATCTCATCTAATGTACCATTTAAGGCTTGTATTTCCTTATTAATTTTCTGTTTTGATGATCTGTCCATTGGTGTGAGTTGGGTGTTAAAGTCTCCTACTATTATTGTGTTACTGTCAATTTCTCCATTTTTGTCTATTAATGTTTGTCATATGTATTGAGGTGCTCCTGTGTTGGGTACATAGATATTTACAATTGTTATGTGTTCCTCATGGATTGATCCATTTATCATTATGTAGTGTCCTTCCTTATCTCTTGTAATATTCTTTATTTTAAGGTCTATTTTGCCTGATAGGAACACTGATACTCCAGTTTTCTTTTGTTTCCCATTTGCATGGAATATATTTTTCCATCCTCTCACTTTCAGTCTATATGTGTCTTTAGGTCTGAAGTTGGTTTCTTGTAGACAGCATATGTATGGGTCTTGTTTTTGTATCCCTTCAGCCAGTCTGAGTCTTTTGGTTGGGGCATTTTATTCATTTACATGTAAAGTAATTATTGATATATATGTTCCTATTGCCATTTTCGTAATTGTTTGGGGTTGATTTTGTAGATCTTTTTTCTGCTCCTGTTTTTCTTGACTAGACAAGCCCCTTTAACGTTTGTTGTAAAGCTGGCTTGGTGGTACTGAATTCTCTTACTTTTGCTTTTCTGAAAAGCTTTTTATTTCTCCAACAATTTTGAATGAGATCCTTGTCAAGTACAGTAATCTTGGTTGTAGATTTTTCCCTTTCAATACTTTAAATATAGCCTGCCATTCCTTTCTGGCCCACAGAGTTTCTGTTAAAAGATCAACTGTTAAGCATATGGGGTTTCCCTTGTATGTTACTTGCTGCTTCTCCCTTGCTGCTTTTAATATTCTTTCTTTGTGTTTAGTCTTTGTTAGTCTGATGAGTATGTGTCTTGGCGTGTTTCTTCTTGGGTTTATCCTGTATGGGACTCTTTGTGCCTCTTGGACTTGATTGACTATTTCCTTTTTCATATTGGGGAAATTTTCTTTTTTTTTTTTTTTTTTTAGGAATGCAAGGGGTTTCTGTGTATTGATTTTATATCCTGCAACTTTACTATATTCAATGATTAGCTCTAGTAATTTTCTGGTAGAGTCTTTAGGGTTTTCTGTGTAGAGGATCATGTCATCTGCAAACAGTGAGAGTTTTACTTCTTCTTTTCCAATTTGGATTCCTTTTATGTCTTTTTCTACTCTGATTGCTGTGGCCAAAACTTCCAAAACTATGTTGAATAGTAGTGGTGAGAGTGGGCACCCTTGTCTTGTTCCTGACTTTAGGGGAAACGCTTTCAGTTTTTCACCATTGAGGATAATGTTTGCTCTGAGTTTGTCATATATAGCTTTTATTATGTTGAGGAATGTTTCTTCTATTCCCACCTTCTGGAGGGTTTTGATCATAAATGGATGTTGAATTTTGTCAAAGGCTTTCTCTACATCTATTGAGATAATCGTATGGTCTTTATTTTTCAATTTGTTAACGTGGTGTATTACATTGATTGATTTGTGGATATTGATGAATCCTTGCATCCCTGGGATAAAGCCCACTTGTTCATGATGTATGATCTTTTTAATGTGTTGTTGGATTCTGATTGCTAGAATTTTGTTAAGGATTTTTACATCTATGTTCATCAATGATATTGGCCTGAAGTTCTCTTTTGTTGTGGCATCTTTGTCAGGTTTTGGTGTAAGGGTGATGGTGGCCTCATAGAATGAGTTAGGAAGTTTACCTTCCTCTGCAATTTTCTAGAAGAGTTTGAGTAGAATAGGTGTTAGCTCTTCTCTAAATTTTTGGTAGAATTCAACTGTGAAGCCATCTGGACCTGGGCTTTTGTTTTCTGGAAGATTTCTGATTACAGTTTCAATTTCTGTGCTTGTGATGGGTCTGCTAAGATTTTCTATATCTTCCTGGTTCAGTTTTGGAAAGTTGTACTTATCTAAGAATTTGTCCATTTATTCCAAGTTGTCCATTTTATTGGCATATAATTGCTGATAGTAGTCTCTTATGATCCTTTGTATTTCTGTGTGGTCTGTTGTGATCACTCCCTTTTCATTTCTAATTTTATTGATTTGGTTTTTCTCCCTTTGTTTCTCAATGAGTCTGGCTAGTGGATTGTCAATTTTATTTACCCTCTCAAAGAACCAGCTTTTGGCTTTGTTGATTTTAATTAATCGATAGGAGCTCATCAAATGCCTCCGTACCTAAACTGAATCCGAGCACCACCCAAGGGTCAACAATTCCAGAGCAAGACATACCATGCAAATTCTCCAGCAACACAGGAAAATAGCCCTGAGCTTCAATATACAGGCCACCCAATGTCACTCTAAACCCATCGACATCTCATAATCATTACTGGACACTTCATTGCAGAAGAGAGAAGAGAGAGAAGAAATCCAGCTTCCAGAGAGAAGAAATCCAGCTCCACCCACCAGAACACTGACACAAGCTTCCCTAACCAGGGAACCTTGACAAGCCACCCATCCAAACTCACCCACAGTGAGGAAACTCCACAATAAAGAGAACTCCACAAACTGCCATTAGACGGATGGGCCACCCCAAACACAGCAATATAAGCAAGATGAAGAGGCAGAGAAATACTCAGCAAATAAAGGAACAGGATAAATGCCCACCGACACAAACAAAAGAAGAAGAGATGGGGAATCTACCTGATAAAGAATTCCAAATAATGATAGTGAAATTGATCCAAAATCTTGAAAAAATATTGGAGTTACAGATAAAAAATCTGGAGACGAGGATTGAGAAGATGCAAGAAAGTTTTAACAAAGATTTAGAAGAAATAAAAAAGAGTCAATATACAATGAATAATGCAATAGATGAGATAAAAAATACTCTGGAGGGAACCAACAGTAGAATAACGGAGGCAGAAGATAGAATAAGTGAGTTAGAAGATAGAATAGTAGAAATAAATGAAGCAGAGAGGAAAAAAGAAAAACGAATTAAAAGAAATGAGGACAATCTCAGAGACCTCTGGGACAATTTTAAACGCCCTAACATCCAAATCATAGGAGTCCCAGAAGAAGAAGACAAGAAGAAAGACCATGAGAAAATACTTGAGGAGATAATAGTTGAAAATTTCCCTAAAATGGGGAAGGAAATAATCACCCAAGTCCAAGAATCCCAGAGAGTCCCAAACAGAATAAACCAAAGGCAAAATACCCCAAGACACATATTAATCAAATTAACAAAGATCAAACACAAAGAACAAATATTAAAAGCAGCAAGGGAAAACAACAGATAACACACAAGGGGATCCCCATAAGGATAACAGCTGATCTTTCAATATAAACTCTTCAGGAGAGGAGGGAATGGCAGGGCATACTTACAGTGATGAAAGAAAAT
Source organism: Moschus berezovskii (assembly GCF_049115385.1). NCBI lineage: Eukaryota > Metazoa > Chordata > Mammalia > Artiodactyla > Moschidae > Moschus > Moschus berezovskii. The sequence goes on along the minus strand of NC_142463.1, from coordinate 45,921,448 downwards.
AACCTACAGCCCAGATTACTGTACCCAGCAAGGATCTCATTCAAATATGAAGGAGAAATCAAAAGCTTTACAGACAGGCAAAAGCTGAGAGAATTCAGCATCATCAAACCAGCTCTCCAACAAATGCTAAAGGACCTTCTCTAGACAGGAAACACGGTAAAGGTGTATAAACTCTAACCCAAAATAATAAAGTAAATGGCAACAGGTTCATACTTATCAATAATTACCTTAAATGTAAATGGGTTGAATGCCCCAACCAAAAGACAAAGACTGGCTGAATGGATACAAAAACAAGACCCCCATATATGTTGTCTACAAGAGACCCACCTCAAAACGAGGGACACACACAGATTGAAAGTGAAGGGCTGGGAAAAGATATTCCATGCAAATAGAGACCAAAAGAAAGCAGGAGTAGCAATACTCATATCAGATAAAATAGACTTTAAGACAAAGGCTGTGAAAAGAGACAAAGAAGGACACTACATAATGATCATTGGCTCAATTCAAGAAGAAGATATAACAATTATAAATATATATGCACCCAACATAGGAGCACCACAATATGTAAGACAAACGCTAACAAGTATGAAAGGGGAAATCAACAATAACACAATAATAGTGGGAGACTTTAATACCCAGCTCACACCTATGGATAGATCAACTAAACAGAAAATTAACAAGGAAACACAAACGTTAAACGATACAGTAGACCAGTTAGACCTAATAGATATCTATAGGACATTCCTCCCCAAAACAATGAATTTCACCTTCTTCTGAAGTGCACACGGAAACTTCTCCAGGATAGATGACATCCTGGGCCATAAATCTAGCCTTGGTAAATTCAAAAAAATTGAAATCATTCCAAGCATCTTTTCTGACCACAATGCAGTAAGACTAGATTTCAATTAAAGGAGAAAAACGATTAAAAATTCCAACATATGGAGGCTGTACCACATGCTGCTGAATAATGAACAAATCATAGAAGAAATCAAAGAAGAAATCAAAACATGCATAGAAATGAATGAAAATGAAAACACAACAACCCAAAACCTGTGGGACACTGTAAAAGCAGTGTTAAGGGGAAGGTTCATAGCAATACAGGCATACCTCAAGAAACAAGAAAAAAGCCAACTAAATAACCTAACTCTACACCTAAAGCAACTAGAAAAGAAAGAAATGAAGAACCCTAGGGTTAGTAGAAGGCAAGAAATCTGAAAAATTAGGACAGAAATAAATGCAAAAGAAACAAAAGAGACCACAGCAAAAATCAACAAAGCCAAAAGCTGGTTCTTTGAGGGGGTAAATAAAATTGACAAACCACTAGCCAGACTCATCAAGAAACAAAGGGAGAAAAACCAAATCAATAAAATTAGAAATGAAAAGGGAGAGATCACAACAGACAACAAAGAAATACAAAGGATCATAAAAGACTACTATCAGCAATTATATGCCAATAAAATGGACATATTGGGGAAATTTTCAACTATAATGTCTTCAAAGTTTTTCTCATAAACTTCCTTTTTCTCTTATTCTTCTGGGACCCCTATAATTCAAATATTGGTGTGTTTGATATTGTCCCAAAGATCTCTGAGACTATCCTCAATTGATTTTCATTCTTTTTACTTTACTCTGCTCTTCAGAAGTTATTTCCACCATTTTATCTTCCAGCTTACTGATTTCTTCTGCTTCAGATAATCTGCTATTGATTCCTTCTAGAGTATTTTTAATTTCATTAATTGTGTTGTTTGTCTCTGTATGTTTGTTCTTTAATTCTTCTAGTTCTTTATTAATTGATTCTTGCATTTTCTCCATTTTGTTTTCAAAGTTTTTGATCATCTTTACAATCATTATTCTGAATTCTTTTCCAGGTAGTGTGCCTATTTCCTCTCCATTTATTTGGCCTTCTGTGTTTTTAGTTTGTTCACTCATTTGTGTAGTATTTCTTTGCCTTTTCATTATTTTTTTTTTAACTTATTGTATTTGAGGTCTCCTTCTCCCAAGATTCAGGGTTGAAGTCTTTCTTCCTTTTGGTTTCTGCCCTCCTAAGATTGGTCCAGTGATTTGTGTAAACTTCATTTAGGGTGAGATTTGTGCTAAGTTTTGTTTGTTTCTTTGTTTTTCCTCTGATAGGCAAGGCTGTGAGGTGGTAATCCTATCTGCTGATGACTAGATTTGTATTTTTTTGTTGTTGTTGTTTAGATGAGGCATCCTGTAGAGGGTGTTACTGGTGGTTGGGTGATGCCAGGTCTTGTAGTCAAGTGGTTTCCTTTGTGTGCATTCTCACTGCTAGATACTCCCTAGGGTTAGTTCTCTGGTAATCTAGAGTCTTGGAGTCAGTGCTCCCACTCTAAAGGCTCAGGGCTTGATCTCTGCACAGGAATTAAGATTCCACAAGTGGTTTGTTATGCATTAACTGAGATTAAAACAAATATCAAAAAATGAGAAACCAAAGTTGAACCCCAGACAAATGTCAGTTACAAAATCATGCAAATAATAATTAAAATAATGGAATAGACACACATACATACACACCCATGAGCAAAATCAAAACAGTCCAACAAAAATAGAGTACAATAGATTAACCTGGAGAAAAAAGGAAATCAAAAATTATATCTACCAGAACAAAACTAACTAAAGCACAAACTGGAAAACAAAACTAAAGCAAGGTGCCAAGTGGGGAATAGAACAATGAAAACAAAACTAACAAATATATTGAGAGGAAAGGAAAGAAAGAATAGATATGCAAAGTTAAATAGAGGTAGATGAAGAAGATTTATATACATTAAAGATTAACTGCAAGGAGAAAAGAGCAGTAGGAAAAGCAAACGAAGTAATAAATGTAGAAAAAATAATAATAGGCTTAAAAAATTACAAATAAAAAAGAGAAAAGAAGAAAAAAAAAGGGTGGGGGGAAACTCCACAGAACTGCAAAGGCCATTGTAGAGTCAGAGGTTTATAACAAAAATAAAAAATGTGACTAAGCAAAAAAAAGCTCAAAAGCATAATTAGATGTCATAGTACCAATAAAATTGACAACTACAATGGAGGGGGGAAGAAAGAGGGGAAAAAAGAAAAACAATCCAAAAGAATGCATAGAACAAGTCAAAACATAAAAATAATAAATGTTTTCCTTGAGTAACTGCTCTCAGAGTCCTTTCCTCACTGGGAGTCACAGTCCTCACCAGCTTCCTAGGATGCCCTCCAACACTGTGCTGATCTCTGGACCTGCTGTGGGAGCAGCTCAGATTCTTATATGGTCCTCCTCCTGTGTTTTCTTGCCTCCATTGTCCATAGCTATCAGAACTAGTGCGTTTTCTTTTGTGGGAGCTCTCAATGACCTTTCATACATTCCATAGACAGAGTTTGGCTAGTTGATTGTGTGGATTTAATCTGCAGCTTGTACAGCTAGTGGGAAGGTTTTGGGTCTTATTCCTTAGCCACACTGCCACTGGGTTTCACTTGTGGTTTTATTTCCACCTCTGCATGTGGGTCATCCACTGGGGTTTGCTCCTGGGGCTGCCCTGGAAGATTTGGGTTTGCCCCTGTGAGGGCCAGGTGTGGAGGTGGTGCTGTTGCTTGGGTTGCAGGGGTTCTGGCAGTACCAGGGACTCAGGGGAATTGGCGGCTAGGGCAGCAGGAAATATAGTGTTCTATGAGGGTATGAAAACCAGTATTGGCCAATATGCTCCCTTATTCTTGCCTGGAGAACCCCCCTCTGTGAGAGAGAAGCCTGGCAGGCCACAGTCTACATGGTCCCAAAGAGTCAGACACTACTTAAATGACTCTGCCCGCATAGATTTTTTTGCCTATGGCAGCTTTGCCCCAGTGAGAGTTGAGCGTGAAGGAGGCGCAGGTGCTTGGCTTGTGGGGACTCTGGCAGTGCCAAGCGTGCAGGGACACAGACTGCCTCTGCCGCAGGAGTTATGGTCCTATCAGAGTCTTTTTTCAAGCCTCTTAGAGCTGGCAGTCAGAAGACCTCTTTGGCCAGTCTTTCTCCATAGCTCTGCCCCATTCAGGCACATAGAGGGGTCCCCTTGGCTGGGATCCTACTCTTAGATAGGCATATCAGTCACTTAAAGGGGCAAGCTGGATGGGGTCCTACTCTGTAGTTCAGTGTGTTAGGCATTTGATGGGCCAGCCTCTCTATTGTTCAGCTGCCATGCTGGCGTTAGGGGAGAGAGAGGCTATGGTCATGGCTTTACCCCCTATGCATGACTCAGCAGTATCGCCTTGCTTCCATGGCTGCCCAGCTTTCTTCCACAAGCATTTGCCACCACAATCTCCTTCCTTACATCCCCCCGATCTGTCTCTCCACAGTCAACAGCAGTCCTTGCCCTTGGATGGCTCCATAATCCCTAAGCTCCAGCTCCCAGAGGACCTGTGTCTCCCAGAGGACCTGCTTCTCTGTCTTGGGTACGTATGTCTGAGGCAAGGACTGTCTGATTCTCATTCCATTTTGGCTGCCACAGATCAGCTGTTTCACTCTCTGCCTTAAATATTTCTGCTCCGACTCAGACAATTGCCCCAATGTGGGGATCATACTCCTGTTTCAGTTCCCCTGCCAAGGGCAGTTACAATCCTACTAACACTCCTGTTTTTCCCCTAGTTCCTTTGTTCTACTGAATATTTATTTTATGTTTATTAACAATCTAGATTTCCAACATGAATTGCTTAGTTTATATATTTTGTGCATCTTTCAATTGCATTTTCTTGATATATGTGTGTTTGTGTATGTGTGTTTGTGTCTGTGCATCCTGGATTCTAATCCTTTGTCAGTTATACATCATCTTTAATTTTCACTCTTAATATGATTTATTTTTACAAAAATAAGTTTTAATTTAATTTTGCTAACTTTAATCAGTACTTTATGGTATGTGCTTTGTATTTAGTCTAAGAAAATCTTTACTATCCCAAGATTACAAATACATTTTCCTATATTGTATGCTAAAATCTTTATAATTTGACTGTCTGAAATTGACTAGATAGAATAAAGTCTTGTGATTTCACAGTCTGTTTTCAAGAGATCAGCGGTGTGAGAAAAAATAAAGAAGCTATCATGGATCCACCCTGTGCTTAAGAATTAATAGCCCAAAAAGAAGGGATAAAGAAAAGTTAAAGACAATTTGAAAAAGAGTAAGATGAGGTGAGGATCACAATAAATTGTGGAAAATTCTGAGAGCTGGGAATACCAGATCATCTGACCTGCCTCTAGAGAAACCTGTATGCAGGTCAGGAAGCAACAGTTAGAACTGGACATGGAACAACAGACTGATTCCAAATAGGAAAAGGAGTAGGTCAAGGCTGCATACTGTCACCCTGCTTATTTAACTTATATGCAGAGTGCATCATGAGAAACGCTGGGCTGGAAGAAGCACAAGCTGGAATCAAGATTGCCGGGAGAAATATCAATAACCTCAGATATGCAGATATGCCTTATGGCAGAATGTGAAGAAGAACTAAAGAGCCTCTTGATGAAGGTGAAAGAGGAGAGTGAAAAAGTTGACTTAAATCTCAACATTCAGAAAACTAAGATCATGGCATCTGGTCCCATCACTTCATGGCAAATAGATAGGGAAACATTGGCTGACTTTATTTGTGTGGGCTCCAAAATCACTGCGGATGCTGATTGCAGCCACGAAATTAAAAGACGCTTACTCCTTGGAAGGAAAGTTATGACCAACCCAGGTAGCATATTAAAAAGCAGAGATATTACTTTGTCAACAAAAGTCCGTCTAGTCAAGGTTATGGTTTTTCCACTGGTCATGTATGGATGTGAGAGTTGGACTATACAGAAAGCTGAGTGCCGAAGAATTGACGCTTTTGAACTGTGGTGTTGGAGAAGACTCTTGAGAGTCCCTTGAACTGCAAGGACATCCAACCAGTCCATCCTAAAGGAGATCAGTCCTGGGTGTTCATTTGTAGGACTGATTTTGAAGCTGAAACTCCAATACTTTTTCCACCTGATGAGAGGAGCTGACTCATTTGAGAAGACCCTGATGCTGGGAAAGATTGAGGGCAGGAGGAGAAGGGGACGACAGAGGATAAGATGGTTGGATGGCATCACAGACTCAATGGACATGGGTTTGGGTGGACTCTGGGAGTTGGTGACGGACAGGGAGGCCTGGCGTGCTGCGGTTCATGGGGTCGCAAAGAGTTACATGACTGAGCGACTGAACTGAACTGAACTGTGGATGAGGTATCTTATTTTCCTTGTCAATATTGATTATGAAACTGTAGTAATTTAGGACAGTTTTAAGTTGAAACAGTAATAGATGAAACCAAATACAAAGACAAAAAACTTAACAATGCGCTTTTATACAATAGAGGAGGCAGAAGACCATCATTTACTTCCTGAGGAATAAAATGAAGTTGTGAACAAAAATTAATCCCTTATCTTACACTATACATAGAACCAAATCACTTGGCAATTTTCTCTTACAAACAGTTCAGACTAAATTTAATATACCAGTACTCCAACAGAAAGGTTATCTTAGATAAAATATAAGTAAAAAGACTCCTTGGAAGGAAAGTTATGACCAACCTTGATAGTATATTAAAAAGCAGAGACATTACTTTGCCAACCAAGGTCCGTCTAGTCAAGGCAATGGTTTTTCCCGTGGTCATGTATGGATGTGAGAGTTGGACTGTGAAGAAGGCTGACCGCCGAAGAATCGATGCTTTTGAACTGTGGTGTTGGAGAAGACTCTTGAGAGTCCCTTATACTGCAAGGAGATCCAACCAGTCCATTCTGGAGGAGATCAATCCTGGATGTTCATTGGAGGGACTGATGCTAAAGCTGAAACTGCAATACTTTGGCCACCTCATGCGACGAGTTGACTCACTGGAAAAGACTCTGATGCTGGGAAAGGTTGGGGGCGGGAGGAGAAGGGGACGACGGAGAATGAGATGGCTGGATGGCATCACCGACTCTGTGGACATGAGTTTGAGTGAACTCCGGGAGTTGGTGATGGACAGGGAGGCCTGGCGTGCTGTGATTCATGGGGTCGCGGAGAGTCGGACACGACTGAGCGACTGAACTGAACTGAACTGAACTGAAGAGGGAGTAGATATATATTTTTTTAAGTAGTTGAGTTCGCTAACACATTACATTGTAAACATTTTCTGAGTATGTATTTGCTATCTCTCGGAGAAGGCAATGGCAAGCCACTCCAGTACTCTTGCTTAGAAAATCCCATGGATGGAGGAGCCTGGTAGGCTGCAGTCCGTGGGGTCGCTAAGGGTCGGACACGACTGAGCGACTTCACTTTCACTTTTCACTTTCACACATTGGAGAAGGAAATGGCAACCCACTCCAGTGTTCTTGCCTAGAGAATCCCAGGGACTGGGGAGCCTGGTGGGCTTCCGTCTATGGGGTCACACAGAGTCGGACACGACTGAAGTGACTTAGCAGCAGCAGCAGCAGCATTTGCTATCTCTGGGTAGTTTCATATCTATATATAAATTTTAAAATACATTTTTTATTCTGAAATTAGTATAGTTAAAGAAACCAGAAGTTCTTTCTGATTATAAAATTACATTATGCCATGATCTTAAATTTTAATACAGTGCATTGTTATTAATTTGAGGAGTTAGGATTTATTAAAAACAGGAGAATTCATAGTTTTAATAGTCTATTTTTTATGACAATTATAAACTGCTAAAGACTTTTCAGTAGTCTGCAAATATAGGAATTTAAACTGCACCACTCACCAGAGTTCAAAAGGCTACAGGTACACACAATCCAGAACATATACGATGCTCACCTTCCCTTAGACAACATGATCCTTTAATTCAAGAATCTGTTAATTTACTAAGTTGTTTCTATGATAAATGAGTCAGTAAGGAAACACTAATAGGGGAAGATAATATTTGCTGCTTGTTTTCCACTTTGTCTTTTGTCATGCTGCTGTTTAGTCACTTCAGTCATGTTGACTCTGTGCCACCCCATGGACTGTAGCCCACCAGGCTCCTCTGTCAAAGGGATTCTCCAGGCAAGAATACTGGAGTGGGTTGCCATACTCTTCTCCAGCAGATCTTCCCAACACAGGGATCAAACCTACGTCCCTTACATCTCCTGCATTGGCAGGTGGGTTACACCTCCAGATAATTGAAAAATTAATTACATATAAATTCTTCTATTGGTTCTACTTTTTCAAATAATTGCTAGAGTAGTGCCCTGTTATCATCAGTATCATCGAGTCATGTTGGCCCATCATATAGGTGTACCTTGTTTTATTGTGCTTTGCTTTACTCACTTCATAGGTACTGTTTTTTATAAATTGAAAGTTTGTGGCAACTCTACATCAAGCAAATCTATGGGTGCCATTTTCCTAACATTTGTTTACTTTGTGTCTCTGTGTCACAATTTGGAAATTCTCAAAATAGTTCAAACTTTTTCACTATTATCATATTTGTTATCGTGATCATTGATGTTACTATTATAATTCTTTTGGGATGTCACAAACTGCACCCATATAAGATATCATGAGCAAACTTAGTAAGCGTGTGTCTGACTGCTCCACTGAACAGATGGTTCCTCATCTCTCCCCCTCTTCCAGGGTCTCCCTCTTTCCTGAGATACAACAGTATGGAATTTGGCCAGTTGATAACCTTACAGTGCCCTCTGAGTTTTCAAGTGAAAGGAATTGTGTGTTTGTAGGCTAATAGAGATTTGTCAAGAGAAAGCACTGGTCATAGCAAACACCCTCTTCCAACAACACAAGAGAAGACTCTACACATGGACATCACCAGATGGTCAACACCCAAATCAGATTGATTATATTCTTTGCAACCAAAGATGGAGAAGCTGTATACAGTTAGCAAAAACAAGACCAGGAGCTGACTGTGGCTCAGATCATGAACTCCTTATTGCGAAATTCAGACTTAAATTGAAGAAAGTAGGGAAAACCACTAGACCACTCAGATATGACCTCAATCAAATCCCTTATGATTATACGGGGGAAGCAAGAAATAGATTTAAGGGACTAGATCTGATAGATAGCGTGCCTGATGAACTCTGGATGAAGGTTCATGACATTGTACAGGAGACAGGGACCAAGACCATCCCCATGGAAAAGAAATGCAAAAGAGCGAAATGGCTGTCTGAGGAGGCCTTACAAATACCTGTGAAAAGAAGAGAGGAGAAAAGCAAAGGAGAAAAGGAAAGATATAAGCATCTGAATGCAAAGTTCCAAAGAATAGCAAGGAGAGATAAGAAAGACTTCCTCAGTGATCAATGCAAAGAAATAGAGGAAAACAACAGAATAGGAAAAACAAGAGACCTCTTCAAGAAAATTAGAGATTCCAAGGGAACATTTCATGCAAAGATGGGCTCGATAAAGGACAGAAATGGTATGGACCTAACAGAAGCAGAAGATATTAAGAAGAGGTGGCAAGAATACACAGAAGAACTGTACAAAAAAGATCTTCACGACCAAGATAGTCACGATAACGTAATCACTGACCTAGAGCCAGACATCTTGGAATGTTAAGTCAAGTGGGCCTTAGGAAGCATCACTACTAACAAAGCTAGCGGAGGTGATGGAATTCCAGTTGAGCTATTTCAAGTCTTGAAAGATGATGCTGTGAAAGTGCTGCACTCAATATGCCAGCAGATTTGGAAAACTCAGCAGTGGCCACAGGACTGGAAGAGGTCAGTCTTCATTCCAATCCCAAAGAAAGGGAATGCCAAAGAATGCTCAAACTACCACACCAGTGCACTCATCTCACACGCTAGTAAAGTCATGCTCAAAATTCTCCAAGCCAGGCTTCAGCAATATGTAAACCGTGAACTCCCAGATGTTCAAGCAGGTTTTAGAAAAGGCAGAGGCACCAGAGATCAAATTGCCAACATCCGCTGGATCATGGAGAAAGCAAGAGAGTTTCAGAAAAACATCTATTTCTGCTTCATTGACTATGTCAAAGCCTTTGACTGTGTGGATCACAATAAACTGTGGAACATTCTGAAAGAGATGGGAATCCGAGACCACCTGACCTGCCTCTTGAGAAACCTGTATGCAGGTCAGGAAGCAACAGTTAGAACTGTACATGGAACAGCAGACTGGTTCCAAATAGGAAAAGGTGTACGTCAAGGTTGTATATTGTCACCTTGCTTATTTAACTTCTATGCAGAGTATACCATGAGGAACGCTGGGCTGGAAGAAGCACAAGCTGGAATCAAGATTGCTGGGAGAAATATCAATAATCTCAGATATGCAGATGACACTACCCTTGTGGCAGAAAGTGAAGAGGATCTCAAAAGTCTCTTGATGAAAGTGAAAGAGGAGAGTGAAAAGGTTGGCTTGAAGCTCAACATTCAGAAAACAAAGATCATGGCTTTGGTCCCATCACTTCATGGGAAATGGTCGGAAAAACAGTGGAAACAGTGTCAGACTTTATTTTTTGGGCTCCAAGATCACTGCAGATGCTGATTGCAGCCATGAAATTAAAAGACGCTTACTCCTTGGAAGGAAAGTTATGACCCACCTTGATAGTATATTAAAAAGCAGAGACATTACTTTGCCAACCAAGGTCCGTCTAGTCAAGGCAATGGTTTTTCCCGTGGTCATGTATGGATGTGAGAGTTGGACTGTGAAGAAAGCTGATTGCCGAAGAATCAATGCTTTTGAACTGTGGTCTTGGAGAAGACTCTTGAGAGTCCCTTGGACTGCAAGGAGATCCAACCAGTCCATTCTAAAGGAGATCAATCCTGGGTGTTCATTGGAGGGACTGATGCTAAAGCTGAAACTGCAATACTTTGGCCACCTCATGCGATGAGTTGACTCACTGGAAAAGACTCTGATGCTGGGAAAGGTTGGGGGCGGGAGGAGAAGGGGACGACAGAGAATGAGATGGCTGGATGGCATCACCGACTCTGTGGACATGAGTTTGAATGTACTCCGGGAGTTGGTGATGGACAGGGAGGCCTGGCGTGCTGTGATTCATGTGGTCGCGGAGAGTCAGACACGACTGAGCGACTGAACTGAACTGAACTGATGTGTATGTGTGTGTGTGTATGCATGCACACACTCAGTTGTGTCCAACTCTTTGCAATTCCATGGACTGAACCCCCCAGGCTCCTCTGTCCATGGAATTTTCCAGGCAAGAATACTGGAGTGGGTTGTATTCCTACTCCAGGGATCTTCCTGGCCCAAGGATAGAAACTTCTTCTCTTGTGTCTCCTCTCTTTGACAGATAGATTCTTTACCACTAGCATCACTTGGAAATAAAGAGTCTCTCACTTTAAATCAAAAGCTGGAAATGATTCATCTTAGTAAGGAATACATGTTGAAAGCCTGCTGCTGCTGCTGCTAATTCACGTCAGTGGTGTCCGACTCTGTGTGACCCCATAGACGGCAGCCCACCAGGCTCCCCCGTCTCTGGGACTCTCCAGGCAAGAATACTGGAGTGGGTTGCCATTGCCTTCTCCAGTGCATGAAAGTGAAAAGTGAAAGTGAAGTCCAGTTCAGTCGTATCCGACTCCCTGCAACCCCATGGACTGCAGCCCACCAGGCTCCTCCTAGATAGGCCAAAAGGTAGGAAACTTGTACCAAATGGTTAGCCAAGTTTTGAAATGCAAAGGAAAAGTTCTTGAATGAAATTAAACATGTTACTCCAGCACACACATATATGGGAAGAAAGCAAAATTGTTTTATTGGTGATATGGAGAAAGTTTTAGTGATCTGGATAGAAGATCAAACCAAACACAGTATTCCTTAAGGCAAAGCCTAATTCAGAGCAAGGCCACAATTCTCTTCAGTTCCATGAAACCTGGGAGAAGTGAGGAAGCTTCAGAGAAAGGTTTGAAATTAGCAGAAGTTGACTATGTTTAAGAAAAGAAACAATTGCTGTAAAATGAGTTTCAAGTAAAGCAGAAAGTGCTGATGTAGAAGCTACAGCAAATTTTCCAGAAGATCAAGCTAAGATAATTAATGCAGTTGGTTACACTAAACAACAGATTTTCAATGCAGTGAATAGCTTTCTGTTGGAAGAAGATGCTACCTAGGGTTTTCATACCTGGAGAGGAGAAGTCAATGCCTGGCTTCAAAGTTTCAAGGCTGATTCTCATTCACGAGACTGAATGGTGACTAAGTTGAAGTCAATGCTTGTTTAACGTTCCAAAAATCTTAGGACCCTTAAAAATTATGCTAAATCTACTCTGCCTGTGCTCCATAAACAGAACAATAAAGCACACCTGTTTACAACATGATTTACTGAATATTTTAAGCCCTCTTGAGACCTGCTGCTTGGAAAAGGACTCCTTTAGTACTCCAAATAGTACTGCTCTTTGACAGTGCACCTCCTAACCCAAGAACTCTGATGGAGGTGTAATATAATGAGATTCATGTCGTTTTAATGGTGACTAACGCAACATCCATTCTGCAGTCCAAGGATCATGGTGTCATTTTGACTTTTTTTTCTTTTCTTTTTTTTGTTGGAAGAATATTGCTTTATAATGTTCTGTTGGCTTCTGCCATACAGCAATGTGAATCAGCCATAAAATATATCCCCTCCTTGAGCCCTCGCATTGCCCCATCCCACCCTTCTAGGTTATCACAGAGTGCCCGGCCCGGCAAGGCTCCCTGTGTGATACAGAATCTTCTCACCAGCTATCCATTTTACACATGATAGTGTATATATGTTGATGCTACTTTCTCCATTCATCCCACTCTCTCCCTCCCCCACTGTGTCTACACGTCTTGTTCTCTACATCTGAGTCTCCATTCCTTCCTTGCATTGTATTGAAGTCATTTTGACTTTTAAGACTCATTATTTAAGAAATACATTTTTAAGACAGTATCTGACTTAGTGATTCCTCTGCTAGATCTGGCCAAAACAAGTTGAAATACTTCTGGAAAGGGTTCACCATTCTAGATCTCTTTAAGAACATGTGTGATTCATGGGAAGAGGTCAAAATATCAATATTAGCTGAAGTTTGGTAGAAGTTGATTACAACTCTCATGGATGATTTTGAGGGTGTTAAGACTTCATGGATGAAGTAACTGCAATTGTAGTGGAAATAGTAAGAGAACTAGAGTTAGAATGAAGTCTAAAAGTGAAAGTTGCTCGGCAGTGTCCAACTTTTAGTGACCTCACGGATTATAGCCTATCAAATCCTCAGTCCATGGAATTTCCCAGGCAAGAATACTGAAGTGGGTTTCCATTTCCTTCTCAAGGGGATGTTCTACACCCAGGAATTAAACCTGGGTCTCCTGCATTGCAGGCAAACTCTTTAATGTCTGAGCTACCCAGGGCTTTAAGATATAGATGAAATAACTACAGTTGTGTTGGAAATGGTAAGAGAGCTAGAATTAGAAGTGAAGCCTAAAGATGTGACTGACTTGCTGCAATCTCAGGATAAAACTTTAATGGATGAGGTGTTGCTTCATTCATAAAATAAAATTGTTTCTTGAGATGAAAACTACTTATGATGAAGATGATGTGAAGATTGCTGGAATGACAGCAAAGGATTTAGAACTAACTTTATTATATAAAGTTAGTTGATAAAACAGTGCCAGGCTTTGAGAGGACTGGCTCAAATTTTGAAAGAAGTTATGCTGTGGAAAAAATGCTGTCAAATAACATTGGATGCTTCTGAGAAATTGTTCATGAAATGAGTCAATTGGCATGGTAAATTTAATGTTGTTTGATTTTTTTTAAAAATTACCAAAGTAACCCCAACTTTCAGCAAGCTTTAGCAACCACCATCCTGATGATTTCAGCATCCATCAACTTCAAGGCAACAACCTTCACCTGAAAAATCATTATGATTTGCTGAAGGTTCAGATAATAGTTAACATTTTTTAGTAACAAACTAATTTTAAATGCATACATTGCTTTTTTCAGTTCAGTTCAGTTCAGCTGCTCAGTTGTGACCGACTCTTTGCGACCCCATGAATCACAGCACACCAGGCCTCCCTGTCCATTACCAACTCCTGGAATTCACTCAAACTCACGTCCATCGAGTCAGTGATGCCATCCATCCATCTCATTCTCTGTCCTCCCCGTCTCCTCCCAACCCCAATCCCTCGCAGCATCAGAGTCTTTTCCAGTGAGTCAACTCGTCACATGAGGTGGCCAAAGTATTGGAGTTTCAGTTTCAGCATCAGTCCTTCCAATGAACACCCAGGATTGATCTCCTCTAGAATGGACTGGTTGGATCTCCATGCAGTCCAAGGGACTCTCAAGAGTCTTCTCCAGCACCACAGTTCAAAAGCATCAATTCTTTGGCGATCAGCTTTCTTCACAGCTTTCTTCACAATTGCTTTTTTAGACAAACTTAATAGACTATGCTGCTGCTGCTAAGTCGCTTCAGTCATGTCCGACTGTGTGCGACCCCACAGACGGAAGCCCACCAGGCTCCACCATCCCTGGGATTCTCAGGCAAGAACAGTGGAGTGGGTTGCCATTTCCTTCTCCAGTGCATGAAAGGAAAAAGTGAAAGTGAAGTCGCTCAGTCGTGTCCAACTCTTAGCGACCCCATGGACTGCAGCCTACCAGGCTCCTCCATCCATGGGATTTTCCAGGTAAGAGTACTGGAGTGGGGTGCCATTGCCTTCTCTGTAATAGACTATAATGGAAGGAAAGTTATAACCAACCTTGATAATATATTAAAAAGCAGAGACATTACTTTGCCAACAAAGGTCCGTCTAGTCAAGGCTATGGTTTTTCCCATGGTCATGTATGGATGTGAGAGCTGGACTGTGAAGAAAGCTGATTGCCGAAGAATTGATGCTTTTGAATTGGAGAAGACTCTTGAGAGTCCCTTGTACTGCAAGGAGATCCAACCAGTCCATTCTAAGGGAGATCGATCCTGGGTGTCCATTGGAAGGTCTGATGCTAAAGCTGAAACTGCAATACTTTGGCCACCTCATGCGACGAGTTGACTCACTGGAAAAGACTCTGATGCTGGGAAAGGTTGGGGGCAGGAGGAGAAGGAGACCACCGAGAATGAGATGGCTGGATGGCATCACTGACTCTGTGGGCATGAGTTTGAGTGAACTCCGGGAGTTGGTGATGGACAGGGAGGCCTGGCGTGCTGTGATTCATGGAGTCGCGGAGAGTCGGACACGACTGAGCGACTGAACTGAACTGAACTGAACTAATAGTATAAATATTACTTTTATGTGTACTTAGAAACCAAAATATTTGTGTGACTTGCTTTATTGCAAAGTTCACTTTATTGTAGTGATCTGGAACTGAACCCAGAATATCTCCAAATTATGAGCTTATAATTGTTTTTTTGTATAACACAAATCTTAGGACCTCAAGTATAGTGTGAGGAATTTGATTTGGTTTAGGAAAAGAATGTTTGAAAGAATGTCTTTCCATTCAAGAATGGAAGAATAGATACAGCTAGAAAAATATTTATGCTATATTTTTGTTTATTATATGAAACCACATCAAAACCTAAATCAAAATAATGGAGGAAAATATAAATTGAACACAATTCTAATTTGATTCTGTGGCAAGATATACTATGATGATGTCTATTATCTACCGGATAGAAAATAGTCAAATAACAGTGCTAAGCACAGCAATCTGTTGTTTTAGTAAAAGCAGAATAGAGTAGTTTGGACATATGTAGTAAGGACCCCAGAACTTTTAGGTTACTTCTCATTATTTTGCTTACTTTAGGAGGAAAGAAATGCCTTTAAGTATGTAAATCATACTGTAATATTTCTACATGTTCCGTAATTGTAATATTAGCATAGAATTCCTTTCATTGTACTTTCTAATTAAAAAAAAATTGTTTTATTTATGCTGTTAGGGATTAAAAATTATTAATTTATTTTGATAAAAACTTCAGCCTTTATCTCTTTAAGTATTATCTCTCTTCCATTCCCTATATTGCTTCTTTCTTAATTTATCTTTCATATCACTAGCTAATCTGTAGTGTTTCTCTCTCTGTCTCTCTGTGCTATATTTTCTATAATTTGTGACCTTTATCTTCCAGTTAACTGATTCCTTCTCAACTATCTAGTGTATTGAATCTCACTAATTATAATATCAACAAGTTTTTTTGTTATGTATACAATTTTCTGATATGTTCTGAAAGCATCATGTTTTTTGGCCATATTTTTGATTCACTCTTTTATTTTGCTTGCTGGTCTAATAATTTCAATATCTGAAGTTCAAGGACTCTAATTTGTAGTGCTGGTTTATTTTCTCCTAATTCTTGCTCACGGCAGTATATTTCCTTGGATTCTGAGCTCATTCTCAGTTGGATGTTACATTTGGGAATAATGTGAATTGTTGGTTAAAGGCGTTTTCCTCTAATAAGGATTTGTAATTATTTTTAATTTTTAGCTGTGCATTTCCCAGATCATCAATAAGTCCGAAATGCTCAGAAGAATATGCCTGAGATTATAAATCTTAGGAAAAGACTTTTGTCCCTGCCCAGAGACAAGATTGAAGCAGACAATGTGCATTGAAATTCCTGTTTTCCAGAGGTAAATGTTTTCAAATTAAAATTTTAATGCAAATGTAAGCCTTAAAGGCTTCCCTTTTTACGTTATTTCCCACCTTTTCTAGGCTAAAGGTCTAGTGTATTCAGCTGTCTGTTTATAGGGAGATTCTAGATTACTTACTGGCTAATGCCTTCAGAAGAATTGTGTATTTAATGCTTCGTACCACTGTGGTTTCTTATTTTATCAATTGTTTGGGTTCCAATAATTAATTTTCCTTCTTATAAGTTAATTGTCCCCCCCCCAAAACAGAGAAAGAGTAGTTTGTTATTTTTTTCAGTATTTCTGGATGTTTTGTCCTAGAAGAATTTCAATGACAAATAGACTGCCATATTTTGGAAGTGGAACTAATTTATCTATTATATCACAACTTTAAGGTGATATTTTTCAGTGTCAAACTGTTGAAGTTACTTAAGTTAAATAGCATTTGTATATTTCCTTTCTGTGAAGCATGCTGTCATTAGAGGTGACAGTGGAAATGAGTCTTGTCACCATAATGGTGTTACAAAGGACTTTACTGACTGATAGCTTCTAAGTGAAGCAAACAGAAACATACTTGGTTATTATTTTTGATGACCATATTATATTATCAGGATCCGTGTAGGCAAAAATCTCTTTTAATACCAGTTATATCCATCAGTTAGATAATGAACACATTCCTCTGAGTTATTTTTTATTATAGGACACACTAGCAGATAGCATTAATGATTATTATTTGATGAAAATCTTCTCTCCTGATAGCAGTATGCCCAAATAACTTGAGTCATGAATGGTGTTCCAAACATCAATCTAACTATTAAGAATTTATGCATGAGACATAAAAGGTAGAAAACCAATCAAATTTAGCTCCTTTGGAAATATATGGATTCTTTGATAAAGATATAATAGAATTAAATAATCTAGAAAATTATGAAGAAAAAAAACTAGGAGCGATGTAGCATTGTGAAAGAAAAAATATATTAAAAATTACCAAAATATTTCTCTGACAGACATTTTGTATATCATTTTTTGGATCACAAAAGTAATTTATGTTTTTTTGTTGAAATCTCAAGGAATGCAGATTTTATAAAGTACCAAAGTATTCTTTATTTTTTTCTCTTAAATGACCATAGTTATTAGTATAATGTACTCTTTTGAATTATTGTTAGCATTCAATAACATAAAGGTACATACATTCTGAAATTTATCCCTTCAAAATATATTCTTTATGTGTATGCATATTATGTATATGCATATTGCCTTATTACTTGCTTTCACTGAAAAATATATAGTGAAATAATATTCTATTTCACTTCGAATGTAGTGATATCCTTTTTATAACTTTATAGACTCTTATTGCATGAATATATCATAATTTATCTAACCACTTTCCTATTAATGGCTGTTGGTTAATTTTAACTTTTTCACTATTTCAACAATTTTCCAGTGAATTTTCTTGTATATATGCTTTTGCATTCTTATGCCTGATTTTTGTAGCATATAATTTTAGAAACATTAGTAGAAAACTGTACATTTTATATAATAATAATATGAATACATTAAGTACACTTATTATTATGTCATATCATACTATGATTATATAATAGTTTTTTTCAGTCCCTCAGTCATGTCTGACTCTTTAAGACCCCATGGACTGTAGCACTCCAGGCTTCCCTGCCCTTCACCATTTCGTGGAGCTTACTCAAACTCATGTCCATTGAGTCAGTGATGCCATACAACCATCTAGTCCTCTGTCATCCCCTTCTCCTCCTGCCTTCAGTCTTTACCAACATCAGGGTCTTTTCAAATGAGTCAGTTCGTCACATCAGGTGGCCAAAGTATTGGAACTTCAGCTTCAGCATCAGTTCTTCCAATGAATATTCAGGATTGACTTCCTTTAGGACTGCCTGGTTAGAACTCCTTGCAGTCCATGGGACTCTCAAGAGTCTTCTCTGACACCATAGTTCAAAAGCATTAATTCTTCAGCAAGCAGCCTTCTTTATGGTCCAACTGTCACATTCATACATGACTGCTGGAAAAACCATAGCCTTGACTAGATGGATCTTTGTCAGAAAAATGATGTCTCTGCTTTTTAATATGCTGTTTCAGTTCATCATAGGTTTTCTTCCAAGGAGCAAGTGTTTTTTAATTTCATGGCTGCAGTTACCATCTGCACTGATTTTGGAGCCCCCCTGAAAATAAAGTCTGTCACTGTTTCCATTGATTTCCCATATATTTGCCATGATGTGATAGGACCAGATGCCATGATCTTAGTGTTTTGAATGTTGACTATTAAGCCATTTTGTCACTCTCGTCTGGTATTACCTTCATCAAAAGGCTGTTTAGTTTCTCCTCACCTTCTGCCATAAGGGTGTTATCATCTGCATATCTGAGGTTATTGATATTTATCCCACCAGTCTTGGTTCCAGCTTGTGCTTCATTCAGCCTGGCATTTCACATGATGTATCCTGCATATAATTTAAAGAAGCAGGGTGACAATCTACAGCCTTGACGTACTCCTTTCCCAATGCAATACCAGTCTTTGTCCCATGTCTGGGTAACTATTACTTCTTTACCTGCATACAGGTTTCTCAGGAGGTATAATGTGGTCTGGTATTCCCATCTCTTTAAGAATTTCCCACAATTTATTGTCATCTACAGAGTCAAAGGCTTTAGTATGGTCAGTGATGCAGAAATAGATGTTTTTTTCTGGAATTCTCTTGCTTTTTCTATGATCCAACAGATGTTGGCAATTTGATCTCTGTTTCCTCTGATTTTCCTAATACCAGTTGAACATCTATAATAACAATTATAGTATTATTAAAACTATACCTATAAAAAACTTAATTGATAGTACCAAAATCTCTCCGAAACTGTTAAACTAATTTGTGTTGTCATCAACTGTTTATTGAAAATTTTGTTTTTCATACTACTGTTGACCTTAGTTAACAATCATCTTTTAAACCTTTCCAATCTAACAGACAAGAACATTTCATGTTTTAATTTGCAATGGGGTCACAAATAGCTGAACACAACTTAGTGACTGAACAACAATGAAAACAACAAGATAATTATTGAATTGAAGGTGTTATGTCTTTTTATTGAAGTTTGAAATGTAGAGGGTTTATCTTATTACTTGCAAAATGGAAAAGATGGTCTTGTTTCATCTTATTTTTTTATCTGTGACAAGAAAATAACCTGAAATGCAACAATATAGAAATCAAAATTTTCCCTATAGTTTTTAGCCAAGTTTCATGAGAGTTTAGCAGTAACCATTGTTGTTTAGTAGCTAGGTCATTTCTGACTCTTCGGAGATCCTGTGGACTGTAGCTGCCAGATTCTCTGTCCATGGGTTCTCCATGCAAGAATAATGGAGTGGGTTGTGATTTCCTTCTCTAGTGGATCTCCCTGAACAGGGATTGAAGCCCCATGTCTCCTCCATTGGCAGGCAGATTCTTTACCACTGAGCCACCAAGGAAGCCCAGGAGTAACAACTGCATATCCCCAAAATCTCAACTCCCTGCTCCTCATTTCTTTAACAAGAAAAAGGTCACAGATATAAACATCTCTGATATCCTCCCAGATTTAATCCACATCAATAAGCTAATTTACAGTCAGCAGATTTAAAGAAATGTTTGAGTGTGTGTTCAGAAATTTTGCATCACATGGATATAGCCAAAGGGTTTTTAATAACCTTATTCTTCTCACCAGACACTAACAGTCCACACTGTGTAATCATCAGCCTCACTAACACATGCTTAGTTTCATCGCTTGAAAATGACATAAACCAGTATCTTTGAGCTTGGGTTGCTGCTGCTGCTGCGTCACTTCAGTCGTGTCCGACTCTGTGTGACCCCATAGACGGAAGCCCACCAGGCTCCCCCGTCCCTGGGATTCTCCAGGCAAGAACACTGGAGTGGGTTGCCATTTCCTTCTCCAATGTGTGAAAGTGAAAAGTGAAAGTGAAGTCGCTCAGTCAGGTCCGACCCTTAGCGACCCCACGGACTGCAGCCTACCAGGCTCCTCCATCCATGGGATTTTCTAGGCAAGAGTACTGGAGTGGCTTGCCATTGCCTTCTCCGGAGCTTGGGTTACTTAGTGTATTTATTCCTGCATAAGAGAATAAGATTAAACATAGTCCACTCAGTCATTTTATTTTAAGGTTGATATTTGACTTCAAATAAAAATGCATAATATTTATTTATTTACAGTGGCTTCTCTATGTACCACAAACCATATTAAAATAATATGTAAGAACCTAGGAGTGTTGAGAATGAATAGACAATATGAAAATCATTATGATTCAATTTATTTACAGTACAAAACAGTGAAGGTGGTTTTTACTTTCATCATATGAATAGATACTGGATCAGAATGCAAACATTATCTTCTAATCTACAAGATATTTTATAATGTTAAATGTGTGTCAAAAACAAATGAGAAGATTTTACCATTGCTATCCAATCTTTATGTATTGTATATTTCTAAAACATGTCAAGATATATTTCTGTTTGTCTAAAGTATGCACTCAGTTAATTAAAGAATTCCTTGCTTATGGTAACTAGCATTAAATTTAAAGAGATTATATTACTTCTCTGGAAATACATCAAAATTTTCTATAGGTAGCAGAGTTATTATATAAAAATTGAATTTAAAATTGAACTGCCTTCTTACATTACCCACAGTGTGTTTAAATATCTTTATGACTGCAATATACACCAAAATGATTTAAGTAAAAATCCACTTTTATTTATACTTTACCACTGCTTTCTCCATCCCCATTAATATGCCTGATTTTTTAAAATTATATGCCTTTAGCTGATTTCCCTAATAATGATGACAAAACTTAAGACTTTTTGTTCTGTTTTCAAACTCTACTTATGCTGAATATATTTTTAATTGTATAAAATGATGCTTAGGTGGCTCAGACAGTAGAGCGTCTGTGGGAGACCTGGGTTCAATTCCTGGGTCAGGAAGATCCCCTGGAGAAGGAAATGGCAACCCACTCAAGTACTCTTGCCTGGAAAATCCCATGGATGGAGAAGCCTGGTAGGCTAAAGTCCATAGGGTTTCAAAGAGTCAGACACGACTGAACGACTTCACTTTCACTTTTTCACAATGTGCAAAGCACTTCCACTGAAAAGAAGAATATAAAATTATACTGCCTAACTTGTACTGACTGATAGGGACAACAAAGTCTCTTAGAGAATAGAAAGAAAGTCAAAAGCTCCATTCACTTGATGAAGTTTATTCAACAATTTATAGAGCTGAAACTAATCTCTGTTACCTTGCCCCACTGTGATACTAAGAATTTCTCAGCATCTAGAAAGTAGACTCCTTTAAAATTTTTTTTCCAAGAAGGAGTCCAATATTTCAAGCCCCGAAAGGTTATTTATGTTGTACCATTTTCATACAACTGTACTCTGATATTCCTGCCTCCATGTTCCGATGAGCTTCCATAGGGAAGATGAAATAGACCAAGTCTCCATCCTGTAGGAACTTCAAGCCAAGTAAGCTCACATAGATATTGTTTTAAAAAACTAACAAAATGAGCTACTGGATTCTCTCTTTCCAAAAACATAAAACTCAACTGTACAAAATATTTCAGAAGTATTGGAGATAAGGAAACATTGCTTTCACTAATTCACTTTCCCAGATGTTATTCTATGCATAAACCAAATAACATATCAGTTCAGTTCAGTTCAGTCGCTCAGTCGTGTCCGACTCCTTGCGACCCCATGAATCACAGCACGCCAGGCCTCCCTGTCCATCACCAACTCCCAGAGTTAACTCAAACTCATGTCCATCATGTCAGTGATGACATCCAGCCATCTCATCTCTGTCGTCCCCTTCTCCTCCTGCCCCCAATCCCTCCCAGCATCAGAGTCTTTTCCAGTGAGTCAACTTGGCGCATGAGGTGGACAAAGTATTGGAGTTTTATCTTTAGCATCAGTCCTTCCAAAGAACACCCAGGATCGATCTCCTTTAGAATGGACTGGTTGGATCTCCTTTCAGTCCAAGGGACTCTCAAGAGTCTTCTCCAACACCACAGTTCAAAAGCATCAATTCTTTGGTGATCAGCTTTCTTCACAGTCCAACTCAAACATCCATGCATGACCACTGGAAAAACCATAGCCTTGACTAGATGGACCTTTGCTGGCAAAGTAATGTCTCTGCTTTTTAATAATACTATCTAGGTTGGTCATAACTTTCCTTCCAAGGAGTAAGCGTCTTTTAATTTCATGGCTGCAATCAGCATCCGCAGTGATTTTGGAATCCAAAAAAAATAGTCTGACACTGTTTCCACTGTTTCCCCATCTATATCCCATGAAGTTATGTGACCAGATGCCATGATCTTTGTTTTCTGAATGTTGAGCTTCAAGCCAACTTTTCACTCTCCTCTTCACTTTCTGCCATTAGGGTGTTGTCATCTGCATATCTGAGGTTATTGATACTTCTCCCGGCAATCTTGATTCCAGCTTGTGCTTCTTCCAGCCCAGCGTTCCTCTTGATGTACTCTGCATATAAGTTAAATAAGCAGGGTGACAATATACAACCTTGACATACTCCTTGTCCTATTTGGAACCAGTCTGTTGTTTGATGTCTAGTTCTAACTATAGTTTCCTGACCTGCATACAGGTTTCTCAAGAGGCAGCTCAGATGGTCCGTTATTCCCATCTCTTTCAGAATTTTCCACAGTTTATTGTGATCCACACAGTCAAAGGCTTTGGCATAGTCAATGAAGCAGAAATAGATGTTTTTCTGGAACTCTCTTGCTTTCTCCATGACCCAGCGGATGTTGGCAATTTGATCTCTGGTGCCTCTGCCTTTCCTAAAACCTGTTTGAACATCTGGAAGTTCACGGTTCACATATTGCTGAAGCCTGGCTTGGAGAATTTTGAGCATGACTTTGCTAGCGTGTGAGATGAGTGCAATTGTGTGGTAGTTTGAGCATTCTTTGGCATTGCCTTTCTTTGGGATTGGAATGAAGACTGACTTTTTCCAGTCATGTGGCCACTGCTGACTTTTCCAAATTTGCTGGCATATTGAGTGCAGCACTTTCACAGCATCATCCTTCAGGATTTGAAATAGCTCAACTGCAATTCCATCACCTCTACTAGCTTTGTTCATAGTGATGCTTTCCAAGGCCCACTTGACTTCACATTCCAAGATGTCTGGCTCTAGGTGAGCGATCACACCATCATGATTATCTTGGTCGTGAAGATCTTTTTTTACAGTTCCTCTCTGTATTCTTGCCACCTCTTCTTAATATCTTCTGCTTCTGTTAGGTCCACACCATTTCTGTCACTTATCGAGCCCTTCTTTGCATGAAATGTTCCCTTGGTATCTCTAATTTTCTTGAAGAGATCTCTTGTTTTCCCTATTCTGTTGTTTTCCTCTATTTCTTTGCACTGATCCCTGAGGAAGGCTTTCTTATCTCTCCTTGCTATTCTTTGGAACTCTGCATTCAGATGCTTATATCTTTCCTTTTCTCCTTTGCTTTTCACTTCTCTTCTTTTCACAGCTATTTGTAAGGCCTCCTCAGACAGCCATTTTGCTTTTTTGCATTTCTTTGTCTTCGGAATGGTCTTGGTCCCTGTCTCCTGTACAATGTCATGAACCTCCGTCCAGATTCATCAGGCACTCTATCAATCAGATCTAGTCCCTCAAATCTATTTCTCACTTCCACTGTATAATCATAAGGAATTTGATTTAGGTCATATCTGAATGGTCTAGTGGTTTTCCCTACTTTCTTCAAATTCAGTCTGAATTTGGCAATAAGGAGTTCATGATCTGAGCCACAGTCAGTTCCTGGTCTTGTTTTTGCTAACTGTATTGAGCTTCTCCATCTTTGGCTGCAAAAAATATAATCAGTCTGATTTCGGTGTTGACCATCTGGTGATGTCCATATGTAGAGTCTTCTCTTATGTTGTTGGAAGAGGGTGTTTGCTGTGACCAGTGCGTTCTCTTGGCAAAACTCTATTAGCCTTTGCCCTGCTTCATATATATAGTAGAGCATTTATCTAATGCAAAGAACTATTGGTGATGTAGAGAAGTAAAATGCAATCTCTTGAAGTAAGTTCAATCCAATAAGGAGGATAAAAAATAAAACAATAACATTTTTTTCTAGGATGTGATATTTAATAGTAGCTATATGTGTTTATTATTTTATCTTATTTTTCTGAACAATGGAAATGGCATGGGTATGCATGCTTAGTGTAGAATCTGATATTGGATACATTATTCTGCAAAATAAAGTGGATAGTAGTAGTGTTAACAGCTGACATGAACAAGAAATCAATGAGGAAGGCTATGAATATTCATGCTATTTGGTGCATAATTTAAAGATATCCCAGGGAAAGATAGTTTGAGGAAGGAAAAGTCATGGTGAGATTATAGCAGTCAAATGCCAAAATGTGATTTAGCCCCATGACTCCATCAAATCTGTACAGAAGGGACTAAACTGAGGAAATTCTGATTGTGTTTAGATTTCTTATAGTAAGCAAGAAAGGAACATTGACCACAAGCTAACTTCTGGAAGAAATATATATATACACATACATAAATGAAGTAATACTTTATGGTATAACATGACCAATTTTGAACAAATGCATCAATAAGAAGTATTTAATGAGCTCAAAAGAGAATTGGTGAAGAAACATTTTATAAAGTTGTTGTTTAGTACTATCCGACTCCTTGCGACCCCTTGGATGGCAGCATGCCAGGCTTCTTTGCTTTGTAACGTGATCTTGCCGATAAATGTAGGAAAAACACCCACTGTCAAACAGTAACTCAGGCAGCAGTTTTCTATATACCTTACAAAGTTCCAAAGGAGAGCATGCATGCATGCAACTGAAGAGGATACTACTGCCACACTTGGATATTACAAGGACATTAAAAGTCCTAAAATATTATGGAAACATTAACATATGATGAGTCCTGAAGAACTTGTAGTTTTCCCTGCCATACAGAACATTAATGGTCCCAAATAAATCTGGAAGACTACATATACATACAGGATAAATCAGATAGTTGAACTATGTCTTAAAAAAAAAAAAAGTCAATTTCACCAAATCTTACTTTGGCTAATGTGAAGGTGAAGCCAAATTTGGGGCTATTTGTTTATGATAAAAGATACCAATAAAGATCAGCTCAATAACTTGGTTTTACTCAGATTTTTATGGGCAAAATTTTCTTGAGGTAATATTGTAAGCTACAAAATGATGAATACAATGTAATCCCATAATATAATAGAGAGGGAAAGTCATGGATAAAAAGAAAAAAAAATGATAAGGACCATTTAAGAATACCATTAAAAGGCACTGTAAGTGCCCAAATAGAGAAATATTTATTGTTAATTATAATTCAAGAAAAACAGAGATAACAAGGGAACTTTTCATGCAAAGATGGGCACAATAAGGACAAAAATGGTATGGACCTAAAAGAAGCAGAAGATATTAAAAAGAGGTGGCAAGAATACACAGAAGAACTGTACAAAAAATATCTTCATGACCCAGATAATCATGATGGTGTGATCACTTGCCTAGAGCCAGACATCCTGGAATGTGAAGTCAAGTGGGCCTCAGGAAGCATCACTACAAACAAAGCTAGTGGAGGTGATGGAATTCCAGTTGAGCTATTTCAAATCCTAAAAGATGATACTGTGAAAGTACTGCACTCAATATGCCAGCAAATTTGGAAAACTCAGCAGTGGCCACAGGACTGGAAAAGGTCAGTTTACATTTTAATCCAAAAGAAAGACAATGCTAAAGAATGTTCAAACTATCGCACAATTGCACTCATCTCACACGCTAGCAAAGTAATGCTCAAAATTCTCTAAGTCAGGCTTCAATAGTATATGAACTGTGAACTTAAAGATGTTTGAGCTGGAAGAACCAGAGATCAAATTTCGAACATCCGTTGGATCACTGAAAAAGTGAGAGAGTTCCAGAAAAATATATACTTCTGCTTTATTGACTATGCCAAAGCCTTTGACTGTGTGGATCACAACAAACTGTGGAAAATTCTGAAAGAGATGGGAATACCAGACCAGCTGACCTGCCTTCTGAGAAATCTGTATGCAGGTCAAGAAGCAACAGTTAGAACTGGACATGGAACACCAGACTGTTTCCAGATTTGGAAAGGAGTACATCAAGAGTATATATTGTCACCCTGCCTCTTTAACTTTTATGAAGAGTGAATCATGAGAAATGTTGGACTGGATGAAGCCCAAGCTGGAATCAAGATTGCCGGGAGAAATATCAATAACCTCAGATATGCAGGTGACACCACCCTTTTGGCCGAAAGTGAAGAGGAACTAAAAAGCCTCTTGAAGAAAGTGAAAGAGGAGAGTGGAAAAGCTGGCTTAAAACTTAACATTCAAAAAGCTAAGATCATGGCATCTGGTCTCATCACTTCATGGGAAATAGATGGGGAAACAGTGGAAACAATGGCAGACTTTATTTTTTTGGGCTCCAAAATCACTGCAGATGGTGACTGCAGCCATGAAATTAAAAGACGCTTACTCCTTGGAAGAAAAGTTATAACCAACCTAGACAGCATGTTTAAAAGCAGAGACATTACTTTGCGAACAAAGGTCCATCTAGTCAAGGCTATGGTTTTTCCAGTGGTCACATATGGATGTGAGAGTTGAACTATAAAGAAAGTTGAGCGCCAAAGAATTGATGCTGTAACTGTGGCGTTGGAGAAGACTCTTGAGAGTCCCTTGGACTGCGAGGAGATCCAAGCAGTCCATCCTAAAGGAGAGCAATCTTAAATATTCATTGGAAGGACTGATGCTTGAAACTATACCTTGACCACCTGATGTGAAGAATTGACTCATTGGAAAAGACACTGTTGCTGGGTAAGATTGTAGGTGGGAAGAGAAGGGGATGACAGAGGATGAGATGACTGGATGGCATCACCAACTCAATGGACATGAGTTTGAGTAAGCTCCAGGAGTTGGTGATGGACATGTTGGCCTGGTGTGCTGCAGTCCATGGGGTTTGCAAAGAGTCCAACATGACTGAGTGATTGAACTGTAATAATTATAAAAATTGAATTACTAATAACTGATTGATATATTTGATAATGAAATCCTTATGTGATCTCCCATCATATTTTAACCTCATTCTTTACTTTCAACTTCCACCTCTTCTAGTCAAATGGGCCCCCTCACTGTTCCCCCAGCCTTCTAAACACAGTTCCTTTTCAGAAAATTTTATATCCTCTCTTCTCTTTGCCTAGATTGCATCTTTACCAGATTTTCCTACAGCTCAACTTCTTACTTAAAGATTATTAATCAAAATTCCTTTCACGATGAGGCTCCCCATAGTCACCCTCTGTAAAATTAGCCACATACACAAATGTCATATCATTCTTTTCTGTTTAATTTTTTCTCTTGAGCACTTAACTGTAAGTATGATATATCTTACTTATCTTGTTCATTGTTGTTTTTATCCCATTATAAAATAAACTCCAAGAGAGATTTTTGTCTCTTTCTTAACTTGTCCCTGTCCAGTGCCTGGAAAAATGCTGGTACATGACAGTTGATTAATAAATTTTTATTGGATTAAAGAATGAATAAACTAATAGTTATTTAAGTCTTTATACTTCAGAAGGGGCACTCAGAAATATTTTTTGTTTTCCTCTTCCTAAGGGGGACGACCGAGAATGAGATGGCTGGATGGCATCACCGACTCTGTGGACATGAGTTTGAGTGAACTCCAGGAGTTGGTGATGGACAGGGAGGCCTGGAGTGCTGCGATTCATGGGGTCACAAAGAGTCGGACACGATTGAGTGACTGAACTGAACTGGACTGAACTGAAGGATTCTGTATAGATGGTATTACTTTTATCAGAGCAATCACTTGAAGATATCTTAGAAGATCTGGGACTTGAATAAGATTTTAAAGCTTGAGGAGAAGATTTGGAGAATAATAAAGAAAATATGACCTTTTAAAAAAATACTACATTTTCAAATTTAAATATATATGTATATAAGAATTTTTATTAGCCCTACTATTTGATTAAAAAGAAATAGCATTTTTTGAACTATTTTGTGAGATAATATCTATATTCATTGTTCAGGTATACTTTTCATGCATGTGTGCTTGCAATTCTCTTTCTCCATGAGCAGCTGACATCACAAATGGCCCTGATCACCCTTTCCATGACTTTCTTCTTCCAAACATTCCCCTCCAGATTGTTTATTCTCTGCCTGTTCTTTTAACAGGAAAGTATTATAGAGCCTTTATTTAAAAAGAAAGTAATTCCATTATGTTCAAATTGTGTTTTAAATACTCAAAAATATCGTCCAGAAAATATTATGAGTAAGTGATCTGCCACATTAGGCACCAGTGTCGCCTGTTAAAAAAACAGAATCAAGTTTCAAATGTGATAAAACAATTTTACTGTACTGTGAGCTCCTTGAGATCACAAACTTTCTCTCTCCCTTTCCAGGCATGTAGCATGTGCTCTCTCAATTTTGTTTAATGGATATTTTCTGCATTAGTATAAATCAATCACTGATTAGCTGACAATATAGAAATTAAAGTTGAGTAGGGTTATGAATTCATTCACTTATCTCTTCAACAAAAACTAATTAAGTTCTAATGATATTTAAGGAACTATTCTTGGTACTGGAGATATAATGAACTGGTGGATTTCCACTGTGGCTTCCCTGGGGGCTCAGAGGTTAAAGCGTCTGCCTGCAATGTGGGAGACCCAGGTTTAATCCCTGGGTTGGGAAGATCCCCACTCCAGTAATCTTGCCTGGAGAATCCCGTGGAGGGAAGAGTTTGGTAGGCTACAGTCCACGGGGTTGCAAAGAGTTGGACATGACTGAGCTTTCACTTTCACTTTCAAGGAGATTCCAAGATAGTAGGAAAGACAGACATGAGCCATAACTGAATTCTTCTTGTGCTGTTTTGAAGGAGAAAGTACTCTGACAGCAAATAACAAGACAGAATGTTCCTGATTGTAACACTACCACTATAACTTAAAAAAAATTTAAGTTTTTCTCCTAAATATGGTAAAGAAGATGTTTATTGTAGAACAGTGAGCAGACATGTGGACTAAATAACACAAAGAACTTCAACAGGAAAATTAATAATGAAGAGGTCCTTCTTTTTTCTGATAAGTTTTAAACAAGCTGTTTTAATACTCTGAAAACATGAACAAACAGAAGCAGGGAATGGGACAGGTAATTGACAGAATAATCTGGTTCTATACATCACCATATTCTTAAATCACTACACTTTACATGTACTGTGTGCTCAATAAGTGTTAATTGACTCAATCAATCAGTTTATGAAACAAACACAGATAATGGGCTAAAAGGTACTTAGAATTAAGAGGCTATAAAAGTTGAATCACTTTATTTGGGGACTGGAAGTGAAATGTAGAAAGAAATATTATGGACTTGTACAAAGGAATGTGTATTTTTTTAAATCTTCTTCAGTGCCCCCATTTGTTTAAACTTTGCTTCTAAGGTGTTCTTAGCTCACTTACATTGCTGTCCTAAGAATCAGTGCTGGTACAGAGGAGTATTTTCAAAAATCTAAAAACCTATCTCTCCACCTGATGTTGCTGCTCTTTCGTCCCTAAGTCATGTCCAACTCTTTGCGACTCCATGTCTGTAGCCTGCCAGTCTCCTCTGTCCATGGGATTTCCCAGGTAAGAATACTGGAGTGGGCTGCTATTTTCTACTCAAGGGGATCTTCCCAACCCAGGGATTAAACCCAAGTCTCCTGCCTAGCAGGTGGATTCTTTACCACTGAGGTACCTGGAAAACCCATTCTTTCCACCTACTCTGTATGTATCAGTCTGTTTATCTATCTATCATCAACTAATTATCAATGTAGGTTACAACTGTACCACTTTTTATTAAAACTCTCATTTTGATATGTCATTTCTAATTTTCAAAGGTAAAATATCACTCTTTTAAGAGTATACATCGTTTGTTAAATCGCAAAGTGTTAGGTGGCATCACCTACTTGATGGACATGAATTTGAGCAGGCTCCGGGAGTTGGTGATGAACAGCGAAGCCTGGCATGCTACAGTCTGTGGGGTCGCAAAGAGTCAGACACAACTGAGTGACTGAACTGAAAGTGTTAGGTGAACCTGATTAGGTCATCTTTCCTATCACAGGTGACTGGTTTGTAGACACTAATGTTCATACCAGTTCTTCCCCTCTCAACTTGGTTTGTGCTGACAGTCTGTTTGTCTTCTGAGGTAGGTGAAAACAACTCTGATTATCCAAAGAGGTAAGTGGTATATTTTGGTGAGAGTTGAGTTGTTTAGAAGAAACAGGGCTAAATTACATCTCGTATAGAAGATGGTAAAGGACATGCCATTACTGTATGGCAAATAGAAGGGGAAAAGGTAGAAGTAGTGACTTCTTTTTAGGCTCCAACATCACTGCAGAGGGTGACTGCAGCCATAAAATCATAAAACACTCACTTCTTGGCAGGAAAGAGATAACAAATCTAGACAGTGTGTTGAAAAGCAGAGACAAAAGTCTGTCAAAAGTCCATATAGTCAAGGAAATGGTCTTGACATAGTATTTTGATCACAGTTCAGTTCAGTTCAGTCGCTCAGTCGTGTCCAACTCTTTGTGACCCCATGAATCACAGCACACCAGGCCTCCCTGTCCATCACCAACTCCCGGAGTTCACTCAAACTCATGTCCATCGAGTCGGTGATGCCATCCATCCATCTCATTCTCTGTCGTACCCGTCTCCTCCCGCCCCCAATCCCTCCCAGCCTCAGAGTCTTTTCCAGTGAGTCAACTCGTCGCATGAGGTGGCCAAAGTATTGGAGTTTCAGTTTCAGCATCAGTCCTTCCAAAGAACACCCAGGATTGATCTCCTCTAGAATGGACTGGTTGGATCTCCTCGCAGTCCAAGGGACTCTCAAGAGTCTTCTCCAGCACCACAGTTCAAAAGCATCAATTCTTCGGTGCTCAGCTTTCTTTACAGTCCAACTCTCACATCCATACATGACCACGGGAAAAACCATAACCTTGACTAGACGGACCTTGGTTGGCAAAGCAATGTCTCTGCTTTTCAATATGCTATCTAGGTTGGTCATAATTTTCCTTCCAAGGAGTAAGTGTCTTTTAATTTCCTGGCTGCAATCAGCAACTGCAGTGATTTTGGAGCCCCCAAAAATAAAGTCAGCCACTGTTTCCCCATCTATTTCCCTTGAAGTGATGGGACCAGATGCCATGATCTTTGTTTTCTGAATGTTGAGCTTCGATCCAACCTTTTCACTCTCTTCTTTCACTTTCATCAAGAGGCTTTTAGTTCCTCTTCACTTTCTGCCATAAGGGTGGTGTCATCTGCATATTATATACAAAATATTCATAGTATACATTTTTAACAAAACAGTAACATTCTTGGATAGTCATCAATATAGTACTTGGTTTGCTAAAACATCACTCTCAAATAAAGTTCTCAAAAGTACTGGAAAGATAAGAAAGCATTAAGCACTAGCAATTATATTTAAACAACATATCTGTTAGTGTAGCATCAAACATTTTTATTGTTATGAAAAATATAAAGTCAAAGTTTTAGAAGACCTTACCTGAGGCCTGAATCAATCAGCCAAATGGTGGGAGAGTGTTCTAGACAAATGGAAGATTGGGAACACCTGTTGCCCTGTAAATTATTCCCTATGGCAAGAAAGCCACAGATGAGGGTCAAAACCTATGAAATCCTACTTAATGAGAAGTTTAATAACAAAAAGTAGCTTTTTTATTACACTTAGGATGTTTTTGGCTACAGAGATCAGAAAATATGACTCAGGTTAATTTAACCAGAAAGGAAAGCCATTGATTTAAATAATATGAACTCCAGACAGAGAGAAGTCCATCAATTCCAGACAAGGAGGAATGGGATTCTTAAAACAATCAGAACTATTCCAGAGCCTAGAGATGGGGTGTCTATCCTGAGTCATGTGAGCTGCATGGGAAGGGAAATTATACCTGATTTAAAGTGAAGCTCTGATAAGACAGAAGAAATAGATGGGTGAGAATAAACAATAGGAGAGGCCAATTGCTTCTTATTCACTAAGAACCTACTGTACTCAGACTTGGTGGTAATAACACATGTAATACATTATTATTATATTATCTACACAAGATCGTGAACCTCATGGTAGATGCTATTAATGACCTAGTATATGCATCAGATTTGCTAAATCATCCTGAGGTAACAGATTTCAGTATCTTGCAAAAACAGTGCTGTATTTCTTGCTCATGTTACATGGTTCAAGCAGCTTTATCCCATGTTTTCCTCTTTCTAGGATGTGGGCTGAAGGCATATCCCTGTACATGACCTGTGACTTTGCAGGAAAGAGACAAGGGTAATATCAGAACCTCATAGTGTCAAAAAAGAATTTCTTAAAAGAAGTGGCTTATGTCACTACTACTCACACTTAATCAAGCAAAATAAATAATTTTATTATTTATAAATAAATTTTGCTGATGCCATTGAGTCAAGGAAGTCAAATCCTCTCACAGGCAACTGATAACTGGGAACAATAATACGCTGTGCTATCTCTAACTGAAATCCATTTCCTCCTCCTTCCTCACTCCTAACGTGCCTAACTGGTGGGGCCAGGATTTGAACAGTGGTCTGTTTACCTCCTTTCACCTCTAACCAATATTCTAAGGGACTATACAAGAATACAGAATAAGTTACTTTTAGATGTATTTTAAAATAAATATTTAAATTATTTTATCAATTTAGAGAATCGGTGGTATTCTAAAACATAATTCCATGGCAGTATTTGCAGTTTAAGATACATATTACTACAGCTGTAGTCCATGAATATTTTGGTCTCAGGGCCTCTTTACACTCTTAAACATTGTTAAGGACCATAAAGAGTCCTCATAATGTGGGTTATTCCTATCTATATTCACCAAAGTAGAAATTAAAACTAAAAAAATTTGTAAAATTTGTTCATTAATTCCTTTAAAATGAGCAATAGTAAGAAATGACAACCCACTCCAGTATTCTTGCCTGGAGGATTACATGGACAGAGGAGCCTGGCAGGCTATAGTCCATGGGGTTGAAAAGAGTTGGGCATGACTGAGCAACTATCACTCACTCACTCAAGATCATTACCTAGGGCTTGCCTGGTGGCTCAGGCAAAGAATCTGTCAGTGCAGGAGATGTGGGTTCAATTCCTGGATTGGGAAGATCTCTTGGAGAAAGAAATGGCAACCCACTCCAGTATTCTTGCTTGGGAAATCCCATGGACAGAGGAGCCTGGCAGGCTATAGTCCATAGAGTCACAAAAGAGCCTGACATATTTTAGCGACTAAATAACAACAAACTCATTGCATATTAACATAAGTAAAATATCTTGTTAAAATAATTATGTATTTCAAAATTTAAAATTCAGTGAGAAGAGAGGCATTGTTAATTTCTGTAATGTCTGATTTAATAGAAGACATCTTATTTTATATGCTACATTTTTCATATATATATATATATATCTTTTGGTTGACGTATATGAAAGAAGTTCTTAAAAAAGTAGGGAGAAAAAGGAGGAGAGCTTTTAGATGATTTTGGATATTCTTCTTTGAAAGTGCACCAAAACTTAACAAGTGATTGCTTCATTAAAATTAGTTTCAAACAGAATCTGAAACTATATCGGTAAACTTTCGGAATTCTGTTACAACAAAATCCTTTGGGTTCTTCTGCATTTTGAATGGATCTTTTATCCATTTATGATTTTGTGCCATCAGCCACTTTCATTTAAAAGTATTGGTTCACCCTTGTTCTGTATTTTCCAAGTCTCCTGTAAATTTGTTATCATACTTTCATAATTAAAAAAATAAAAATTAAAATGTAAAAAATAAAAATAATAATATGACAAAATTACTGGTTCACTAATTTATACAGATCTTTATGCATATTTATGTTACAAAATATATTGATGTATGTATTTCATTGCACAATGAAAATCATATTTATAAATACTGACACATCTCATCAGAAAAGTTTTTAAAGTATTGGGAAGCTGTCAAGCTTATGGTTTAAGACGTAAGTTTTCCAAAATTCTAATTTTTTGCTCGAAAGCTCAAATTTTACCACTGGCAACAATACTATCAGCTGTTATCTTTGAGATGGCAGGCTCACTAGTTGATTTTTGAAAACAATGTTTGCAAAATAGTCAGGTAGCTTATCGATCATTCTTTCGAACAAAAATGGTGTTTTGTGTGGAAAAAAAGTGATTATTTTAGCTTCCACCTTAAACAATCACACAAGTGCTTTTTTGATACAAATACATTTTTTGTATTATTCAGAAATGCTGTGGCATTCTTCCCATGTTTGTCACAAGGAATATATTTAAAAGAAGTATATTCAAAGGTACAACTTTAATAGAATCAATAATTTTTATTTCTTCATCAAGATCATTAAGTGAATCTGCCACTTTTATTAGTTATTATTTTGTTATTATTTTTCACGAGAGTGTGTGGTGAAATACCGTTGGTGCCACTGCCTTGATTTTTGTTAAAAAGCCAGCAATCCAACCCATCATTTCTTTTGCACCATCAGTGTAAATGTCAACATAATGAATAAAGCAAATAATGTCCTGGTATTATTATGAATATAGTTTTGGCTTTGTGGATTCCTTGGTAGTGCTTTGAGTTTATTCAGGCATCCACAGACCAGCCTGAGAACTGCTGCTCAATAAAAATCTTGTGAAGTTCAGCCAATTTAACTTATATGTTCAGCTTGCATGCTAAGTCACTTCAGTCATGTCCAACTCTTTGTGACCCTATGGATTGTAGCCTGCCAGACTCTTCTAACCATGGGATTCTCCAGGCAAGAATACTGCAGTGGGTTGCCATGCATTCCTCCAGTGGATCTTCCCTACCCGGGGATAGAGCCTGCGTCTCCTTCATTGGTAGGTGGGTTCTTTACCATTAGTGTCAACTGGGAAGCCCATATTCAGCTTGCTGCTGCTGCTGCTGCTAAGTTGTTTCAGTCGTGTCCGACTCTGTGCGACCCCATAGACGGCAGCCCACCAGGCTCCCCCGTCCCTGGGATTCTCCAGGCAAGAACACTGGAGTGGGTTGCCATTTCCTTCTCCAATGCGTGAAAGTGAAAAGTGAAAGTGAGGTCGCTCAGTCGTGTCCGACTGAGTGACCTCATGGACTGCAGCCTACCAGGCTCCTCCATCCATGGGATTTTCTAGGCAAGAGTACTGGACTGGCTTGCCACTGCCTTCTCCGATATCCAGCTTAGTTTAACAAAAAATTGCAAGCTTGTTTTCTTCTTAGCACTCTGATAGGTGCCAGAATTAAAAGGATGTAATGTTCATACATACATACATGTAATGTTCAAAAAGCAGTAACATTCAAGAAACATTACTCAGTCATAAAAAAGAATGAGATAACATCATTAGGAGCAACATGGATGGACCTAGAGATTATCATGCTATGTCAAATAAGTCAGACAGAGAAAGAAAAGTATTATATGATATCACTTTTATGTAGAATCTAAAAAAGTATACAAATCAACTTATTTACAAAAAAGAAACAGACTCAGAGACTTAAAAACAAACTTATGATTACCAAAGGGGAAAAGTTAGGGATTAAATTAAGAGGTTGGCATTAACATATACACACACTAATATATATAAAAGAGATAAGCGACAAGGACCTACTGTATAGCACTGGGAACTCAATGCTCTGTAATAACCTATGTGGGAAACAGATCTGAAAAATATACATACATGTATATTGTAACTAAATCACCTTGCTGTACACCTGAAATTAACACAAAATTGTAAATCAATTATGCTCCAATATAAAATCTTAAAAAAGATTCAATTAGAAAAAAATAGACAGCCAACAAGAACCTTCTGTATTACAGGAAACGGTAGGTGCCCAGTATGCTACTGGAGATGGATTGGGGGCGGGAGGAGAAGGGGCGACAGAGAATGAGATGGCTGGATGGCATCACCGACTCAATGGACATGAGTTTGAGTGAACTCCGGGAGTTGGTAATGGACAGGAAGGCCTGGCGTGCTGTGATTCATGGGGTTGCAAAGAGTCTGACACGATTGAGCAACTGAACTAAGCTGAACTGATACTCAACAATATCTTGTAATAACCTATAATGGAAAGGAATCTAAAAAAGAAAATGCACACGGACATATATAACCAAATTAGTTTGCTGAAACTAATGCAAAATTGTAAATCAGCTTTACTTCAATAAAATTTTTTTAAAAAGAATCATTCTAGGCCCAGGAATAGAATTGTGAGCAGATTAACTGCCTCTCAGTGTCAGAAATGTTCTAATAGAGAAGCAGAAGGAATGATTGAAACGGGGAGTGCTCCTAGTTAAGTCTGCTGACTTAGATAACAATATTCAGAGCTAAAAAGTTTAGCCAGGTGAATAAATGGGTGATAGGATAGCGTTCCAGCCAAAAAGGAACTCTGAAAAAAGTGCAAAAGACTTACACGTAGTTCAATATCTCAAACATGAAGTTAGGAGCAAGAATATTTGAGTAAGTTTTAGATGGCTTAGGTCTTTGTATGTTTAGCTAAGTAGTTAAGCCTTTTTAAAATGCTGGGATTAAAATAGAAAGATGAGAGGATGGCTTAGGCATAAGTAATGTTAAAATAAGATTTGGGGGAAGTGGTGTGTGTGGAAAGGGGGTAGTTGTAAGAGTTTAAATTGGAAGTTCTCCGGTTTGTGTTTATGAACACAAAATGAATTGATGCTGCTAGATTATGAATACAAGTACCTGAGGCTTAAAGAAGATATCGTAAGTAGTGGTATATATGTGCTTCATTAGTGTACAGAAGGCACTAAAAATTGTGATTGGATGAGATTGCTAAAAAAATATAAAAAGAAAGTAGTGAATCAAGAATCAAGTCCTTGGAAATGGGTTTTAAAAAGAACCTATGAAGAGCATTATAAGCAAAAATGTAGAGACAAAGGTTGGAAACTATTTTGGGATGAGATCACCACTTAAATCAATGAACTGTAAGTAAGCTGACTGTTCTCCATAATGTGAGTGGTCTCACCAGTCAGCTGAATATCTAACAAAATAAAAAGTCAGATTCCTCCAGCAAGAGTGTTTCTCTAGCAGACAGCTTTTGAACTTCATTTGCACCCTCAGCTCCCTGGGGTCTCTGCCCACCAATAACACAGCAGATTTGGACTTGGCAGCCTCCATAATTGCATGAGAGAAATTTTTATAATAAATGATATACATATATGATTATATATGATATTTATACTTATAAATGTATCTATATTTGCATATCTTTATTTATCTATAGCTATATCATTTTCTCTCTGTGTATCCCCTATTGGTTCTGTTTCTCTGGAGAATCTTATATATAGAAACACTAAAAATGTATGATCATGAAAAAAAATTTATAATGCATACAGTAACCAAATATGTTCTTTAGGATATAATTTCCATGCATGATAGGAGGCACAAAAAAAGTTTTGTTGTAATATATCTGAGAATCCCTTTATGTCTTTTAAAATGCACTCACAATATGACCCACAAAAGTATAAAATGTGTAACATTTAAATATGTCAAATCTGAAGAAGAACTAAAGAGGCTCTTGATGAAAGTGAAAGAGGAGAATGAAAAAGCTGGCTTAAAACTCAACATTCAGAAAATGAAGACCATGGCATCTGGTCCCATCACTTCATGGTAAACAGATGGGGAAGCAAAGGAAATAGCCATGAAGTTAAAAGACGATTACTCCTTGGAAGAAAAGCTATGACCAACCTAGACAGCATATTAAAAAGCAGTCACATTACTTTACCAACAAAGGTAAACAAAGGTCTGTCTAGTCAAAGCTATTGTTTTTCCAGTAGTCATGTAAGGATGTGAGAGTTGGACTATTAAAAAAGGTGAGTGCCGAAGAATTGATGCTTTTGAACTGTGGTGTTGGAGAAGACTCTTGAGTCCCTTGGACTGCAAGTAGATCCAACCAGTCCATCCTAAAGAAAATCAATCCTGAATATTCATTGGAAGGACTGATGCTGAAGCTGAAACTCCAATACTTTGGCCACCTGATGAGAAAAACTGACTCATTGGAAAAGACACTGATGCAGGGAAAGATTGAAGCGGGAGCAGAAGGGGATGGCAGAGGATGAGATGGTTGGATGGCATCACCGACTCAATGGACATGAGTTTGAGCAACTTCTGGGAGTAGGTGGTGGCCAGGGAAGCTTGACCTGCTGCAGTCCATAGGGCTGCAAAGAGTTGGACACAACTGAGTGACTGAACTGAACTGAATCTTTCTCACTCATCCTCACTCTTCTGGGTAGTCAGGAGGCTGTTTTTTTGTCTGTTTGTTTGTTTTGTATAAATCAATACAACTACTTTAAATTTAAAAAAATTATTTGTTTATAATAATTTTTACCTTAAGTTAGTCCTTTATTGGTAAAGGCTTAGTTTCTCATAGTTTTACACCCTTCCTCTGTTCTTCCCTCAAATGTCATTTACACTTCTATGGGAAATTACTGTGCCCTTGTGAGGTTACCAGTGATAAAGATGGGCTCAATAAAGGACAGAAATGGTAGGGACCTAACAGAAGCAGAGATATTAAGAAGAGGTGGCAAGAATACACAGAAGAAATGTACAAAAAAGATCTTCACAACCCAGATACAGCCTTGACGTACTCCTTTTCGTATTTGGAACCAGTCTGTTGTTCCATATCCAGTTCTAACTGTTAAGTTTAATATATACAACATATTGATTTTATACATTTATATTACAGTCAGACTGCCACAATAGCCTTAGCTATCATGTCAGACAGTTTTCATTTCTTCTAGAGTTGGGAACAATAAAATTTAGTCTTTTAGCAATCAATGTTTATAATAAAGTATTATTGTCTATAATTACTGTACTGTGTACCAGGTCTCCAGGATTTATTTATCTACTAATCACAAATACATATCTAAAACAACATCTCTCCCATTCCCCCATCCCCAGCTCCTGGTAGCCATCATTTTACTCTCTGCTTTTATAATTTCAGTTTTTTATTAGATTCCATGTATAAGAGCTATCATACAGCATTTATCTTTCTCTGTCTGACTTATCTCATTCTGCTTTATGTCCTCAAAGTTTCTCAGTGTTGTGGCAAATAGGATTCTCTTCTTTCTTGTGGCTGAATATTACATTGTGTACATATATGGCTTCTTTATCCATTCGTGTGTGTGTGTGTGTGTGTGTGTGTGTGTGCTCAGTCATGTCCAACTCTTTGTGTCCCTATGTACTATAGCCTGCCAGGCTCTTCTGTCCATGGAGTTTTCCAGGCAAGAATTCTGGAGTGGTTTGCCATTGCCTACTCCAGGGGATCTTATTGACCCAGGGATTGTACCCGTGTCTTTTGTGTTTCCTGCATTGGCAGGCGTGTTCTTTACCACTAGTGCCACCACGAAGCCATCATCCATTCTTCTATCAGTGGATATTTAGGATGCTTCTGTACCTTGGCTATTGTGAACAATGCTGCAATGAACATGGGACTTCATATGTCTCTTTAGTAACCTGTTTTCATTGTCTTTGCATGTAAGTTAGAAGTAGAATTGACAGATTCTATAGTAGTTCCATTTTTAAGTTTTTAAGGAACTTCCATACTGTTCTCCATCATGAATGACTGGACCAGTTGACACAGGAAATGTGTGCTCATTACCACCAGTTTTTGGTTTTATTATTGCACATCTGGGTGAGATACAGATCCAGAGCTTAAGAAAAAGATCTGTAGTCATTTATTGAATTTATTTACTGAGAAGATCATACAAGTTTAGCTTATTAGAGACTTTGTAACAATATCATCCTTATCATTTTGTAAACTGCATCCTCATTCTCTTTTTACAAAAAAGAAAACCAAAGATGAGGTTAAACAAATTACCCACAGGCAACAGATACAATCAGGATGCTTATCTAAGACATTAACTCTAAATACAGAGTTCTTTCCTTAGTAAGATTGCTTATACATGTAGGTGAAACTGTCCAGACCATGTGAGTGCCATTCTATGTAATGAAAGTTTAAATCCTTACCCTCAATGAGTATTATAAAATATCAAAGGTCATACAGATATGTCAGAATTCCTGTCAGTATTTTGTGTGCTGTGTCTGTTTTGCCTTCCTTGAAATCAAATATGTGACAAAAGCCCTTGGGTCAAGGTGAATATATGACAACAACTATTTTCACAAAAAATATAAAGGTGAAAATGGAAAATTAATGTGTGATAATTATATGTTCTATGTCAAAAAGTTAGTTACTTTTTCTTTTAAATTGACTTGACTCAAAGAAGGGCAAAATAATTGGGATTTAAAACAATATAGCTACCATATTTCCTTTTAGAACACTAGTGAAACGATGTTTTAAAAGATTTACTCCAAACTTGTCTATGGAAATTTAGCCTGCAGTTATTTGTCTCAGATAGGAAAACTTATTCATTTAATTAAAACATTATCTAAAATAGTGTTCAAATATGCATGCATATATATATATATTATCATTATAAATGTTTTAGTGTAAAAATTCAGATGCCTTGGACTTTATAATATAAACACTTTAACTTCATATGGTAAAAAACTGCAGGAAATACATTTTAAAGATATTTTGTCACTTTTCTATCTATGAATGTAAGAGCTTGAAGCAAAGTTAGAGATAATCTAATTCTCCCTTTTTTCTTTCAAAGACAAAATAACATCAAACCATAGAGTCAAGATTAAAACCCTAGTTTTAGCATCATTTAAATGTTATGATATACTTCTCTATATATTGAAATTTAGAGGGTAAAGTAATGGAATTTAGCAAAATATAGTTCTTTATTTACTTTAAATTGAGGTGAATAACATTTCCATTACTGCTGACATTCATTTATTCCGTCTTTTGCCAGATCAAGTTAAATCTATTTCAACAACAGAATTGATTTGTTTGAAAATTAATAGTTTTTAACATGGCTGCTTTGCATGGTGAGATCAATTGAGTCAATGATACAAAGCTCACAATAAAATATTTTTAAAATATTAGATCTATCACTTTTGCTTTAATGTTTTTCACTAGATTTGAAATCAGAGACACCACCAATATTATCTTCTTCCAATAATAACTGTCTTGAAATTAAAAAAGAATAGCAACACAATAGTTAACAGCTTTTAATGGCACAGTGGTTTTTCAGTTTATAAACTGTCTGGATTCAATACTGGGCAAGTTACTTAACCTTTTTGCACCTCTCTTCCATCTGAGGAATGGGGATCATGATACCATTGTGAGAATGAAATATGTTGAATATGTAAAGCACTTAGAAGAATGGTTGTTGCATAGTTAATAATGAATGAATCAGCCATTACTGTTTTTGTAGGTGGTGGTATTATTTTTAATTCATTTATTTTATTTTGTTAGGAGCACTTAACATGACATCTACCCTCTTAACAAATTTCTAAATGTACCGTGCATTATTGTTGTCTATATGTACAATGTTGTACAGCAGCTTTATAGAGCTTAACCATTTTGTTTAACTGAAACTTCAAGCTCATTGATAAATAACTCTTCATTTCTTTTCCCTCCAGCTCCCATTCCACTCTTGGAAGCTATTCTTTTGACTTTTAGTTTTTACTGCCACTATAATAACTCTGATAGTTGGGATTCCTCCAAGTAGCTTCAGTCAATTCAGTTCAGCTACTCAGTCTTGTCTGACTCTTTGTGATCCCATGGGTTGTAGCATGCCAGGCTTCCCTGTCCATCACCAGCTCCTGGAGCTTGCTTAAACTCATGTCCATTGAGTCTGTGATGCCACCTAACCATCTCACCCAAAATAGCTTAGACTACCTGATGAACTAGAGTAGAAAGGTGTATATTGAATTGTTTAGGTGACTAAGATTTATAGGGTAATTATAGAATTTAATTACCCTAACAAAATGTGTTGTTTACAGATGGATATCTAGTTCCTGGTCAAGAACAGGAGTTTGATTCCAGATGATATGAAGGTCTTTTCACTCTGGATTTGTGTTTAGCATGGTTCTCAACATCTAAAAGAGGGCTTACTCAATATATAATTAAAGATAATATTACTATTTCAGACTACTCTTAAACTTGAATATTTAGTAAGACCAAAGGTGAACAGTATAATCAAAGATTATTAGTTTAAAGATAGTATAACTAAGATAAACTGAGATTTACTAAGGCAGCCTTCTCTGTTCCTGCATCTGCTTCAATCGTGTCTGACTCTTTGAGACCCATGGACTGTAGTCCACCAGGTTCCTCTGTTCACGGGGTTCTCCAGGCAAGAATACTGGAATGGGTTACCATTTCCTCCTCCAGGGGATCTTTCTAAACCAGGAATCGAACCCACATCTCTTTTGCCTCTTGCATTGGCAATTGGGTTCTTTTTTTGTTCTTTTTTTAAAAAATTATTTATTTTAATTGGAGGCTATTTACTTTACATTATTGTATTGGTTTTGCCATACATTGGCATGGATCTGCCGCGGGTGTACATGTGTTCCCCATCTTGAACACCCCTCCCACCTCCCTCCCCATCCCATCCCTCTGGGTCATCCCAGTACACCAGTCCCGACTACCACTAGTGCCACCTGGGAAAACTTCTCTGATGTATTACCTAATTCATCTGTTAAGTATGAATGATAACTTTTTATTTAAATTATTAGATCAGAATAAACTCTTCTTAACTTCTTTTCTCATTTTTCTGCATATGCTCCTGTCTGCCCAGCAAAAGAGAAAGACATTCATAATTGGCAACTGAAAGACTAGCAATTATCCTGATGTTTATCCACTTTTTCTTCTTTCAAAACAGTGTAATGGACTATACTGTGATGTTTTGGCTTATATTTGATTATATTTACTATGAAGTCATAGGTTTAGGTTTGAAAACAACTTTTAGACCATAAAGTTGTATTTGTAATAAATATTATGCTTGCTTTGCTAGGATCTATTTTACCTCTTTCCCATTTTGTAGCCATCATGTGGAATTTTGACTACCCGATGAGCAACAGTTGAGTTGAAGCAATCAAGAAAATTCCTTGTTTCTTGTCTCAGTTAATGGTTTAGGGATGAGCACGTAACCCAGGCTTAAGTCATATGGTACAAGATATTCTTTTGATCACTGTGAATGTAACCAAAGTTACTTCATTCAAAGGGGATCTTAGGACATTATTGGCAATAATTAGAGAAAGAGAAGGCCCTTTTCTCCTGG
Organism: Moschus berezovskii; assembly: GCF_049115385.1. Classification (NCBI taxonomy): domain Eukaryota; kingdom Metazoa; phylum Chordata; class Mammalia; order Artiodactyla; family Moschidae; genus Moschus; species Moschus berezovskii. The sequence goes on along the minus strand of NC_142463.1, from coordinate 45,877,784 downwards.
ATGTTATCAAAGAAGCATTAAGCATTTGTTTTTCTGTCATGAGAAAAATAAGTTGAAGATGCAGCTAGTCCATGATGATGACAGAATTGAGAGAATTAAAAAGAAATGTAGCTGCAAAGAAATGTAAATAAATTTTTGAGGACATTTCTCTTTAAAGAAAAAATTTCCCAGCAAATCCTTTGACTGTATATGTAAAACACATTCAGGATCTGACCAGCTTGCACATTTATTGCCATGCCCTAGTCCAAGACATCTCGACTCCAGCTTGCCTTATTGGAATAGCTTTTGAACTGGCCTCCTTGCTTTTATGCTTGCCTAGTCTGAGAAGAGCAGCCAAGTATGATCTTGCCCCTTCTCTGCTCAGTATCCCCTGATAATTCCCCATCTCATTCAGAGTCAAATCTGTTTCTTATAGTAGCCTAAAGTGTTCTGTGAGTTATGAACAGTCTTTATCTCTTGACCCATCTTTCTCCACCTTCACTCTGCTTCACTCTGCTCAGACCTAAGCAGCTTCCTTTCTGCTTCTCAGCATTCCGGGCAAACTCCCACTTGAGGTTCTTTCACTATTAATTTTTCTGGAGTGCTTTACTTCTTGATTTTCTCATGGACCTCTCCCTCCTTGTGTTAAGCTCTTTATTAAAACGTTACTTTTTCAGTGAGACATTTCCAGACCAAACTACACATACAAACACCACCCCTTTATACACACACGCACACACCAACTCTACTTGATTTCTTTTTAGCTTTATTTTTTCTCTATAGTCCTTATAATTACCTAATAGTTTACTTGTTAAATTTACTCATTTTTGTCTTTTCGTAATTAGATACAAGTTCCAGGAATTTTTCTGTTTGGTTTGCTGTTACATCTCTAAAACATTTCCTGGCATAGTGTTGGCACTTAAGAGACTTGTTGAATGACTCATGAATCACTGAATGAAATTGTTCCTAAAGTCAATCTCTCTTTAAATTTTTAATTTACATAAAGAATACATCCCTTTTATTATTTAAATCAATCTAATTTGAACTATCTTTTCCTTGCTGCTAAAAGCATTGTAACTGAGACAGTAATTAAATATTTGATGGACAGGATGAGCTTGCCAGAAGTAAACCTTGAGATGAGAATTCATGTGAAAGTGATTTATTAGAAAAATTTTTCTTATGGGTTGAATTGTGTCCTGCCATCTAGTCAAGGCTATGGTTTTTCCAGTGGTCATGTATGGATGTGAGAGTTGGACTGTGAAGAAAGCTGATCGCCAAAGAGTTGATGCTTTTGAACTGTGGTGTTGGAGAAGACTCTTGAGGGTCCCTTGGACTGCAAGGAGATCCAACCAGTCCATTCTAAAGGAGATCAGTCCTGGGTGTTCATTGGAAGGACTGATGGTAAAGCTGAAGCTCCAATACTTTGGCCACCTCATGCAAAGAGTTGACTCACTGGAAAAGACTCTGATGCTGGGAAGGATTGGGGATGGGAGGAGAAGGGGACGACAGAGAATGAGATGGCTGGATGGCATCACTGACTCAATGGAGGTGGGTTTGAGTGAACTCCAGGAGTTGGTGATGGACAGGGAGGCCTGGCGTGCTGTGATTCATGGGGTTGCAAAGAGTTGGACACGACTGAGCGACTGAACTGAACTGAACTGAAAAGATGGTTTAGTTGCTAATTTGTGTATGACTCTCTGCAATCCTATGGACTGTAGCCTGCCAGGCTCCTCTGTCCATGGGATTTCTCAGGCAAGAATACTTGAGTGGGTTGCTATTTCCTTCTACCTTCCAAAAGATGCTGAAATCCTAACCTAACTTCCAGTACCTGAGAACATGACTTTATTTGGAAATAAGGTCTTTATATGTATAATTGCATATGTAATTAGTTAAGATGAGGTCATACTGGAATAGGGTGGGCTCTTAATCCAATATGACTGGTTTCTTTATAAAAAGGGGAAACTTAGACATAGCCATGAATGCAAGGAGAAGGTCATGTGAACATGAAGGCAAAGATTAGGTTAGTCAAACAAATACAAAGATTGGCAGCATACCACTAGAAGCTAGGTCAGAAGATGAAACAGATTCTCTCTCACAGCTTTCAAATGGAAGTAATCCTGCCAACATATTAAGCTCAAGCTTCTAACCTCCGGAGCTGGGGGACAAGTTCCACCCAGTTGTGGTATTTTTTATGGCAACCCCAGGAAACAAATACAGACTGCTAGAGGATTTAGGAAGTGGGACCAGAAGAATAAAGACAAGCAAAAGGGCAAAGTTCCATAAAAGGAAACTTTGCTTCAATCTCATAGAACTCTATGAACAGTACAAGTATCACTTCTGTGTTATCCTTGTCGTGGACAGAAGAACAGAAATTTTAGAACTTCAGTACAGAGCAGCCATGGGTTAGAGGGATCCACTGGATCTGGATGGATAGAAGGATTCTTCCACGTTTCCTTGTGCTGGTTCCAGCAAACAGAGGCCAGCCTGTGAAACACCCTCATCCAAGGGTGTTAACTGTCAGCTCTTGGGAGGAAAAGAACAACAGTGGACTATATGGGGAAAATTAGCAAAGGGTTGGGGACTATGGCAAAGCCCTGACAGCATCTGCAGAATGAATTGGGAAGCAATTAAAGAACATCGAATATCTGCAGAAAAGGGGTAAGTAAATCAGACATACAATCCATTGCTTTCCTGTCTAGTGAGGTTCTGGTGGTTATATTTATTTACCTTTATTTCCTATTTTCTTTGAGTTAGTAAACTTGGAAAAGACTCCCATTGTAAATATGTGTGCTGAGTATCTGTAAATAATCTCCCAATGTTTAAAATCATATTTGATTTGAGAAAAGGAAAAATGGAAACAAATGAGAAAGTCAAATATTAAGATATAAAAATAAAAAGGGCACAATTGTCTTTTAAAAAAGATGTGTGTGAAAGAGAGAATTAGGGGAATTCATATTTAATTTGTCTGCAGAGCTGTAGAAATACAGGGAAAGCAGAAAAGGACCTAATAATCAGCACTCTTTTAATCAAGTATACATGTGTTCTGTTTCCAGGTACAGAGGCAGTTTCATTTTGAGATATTTTCTTGCCTGCCTGCAACTGAAAGATGGAGGGATTGGTTTCTAGAAGTCAGATAAGAATACCTTGATTCCACTGCTTATTAAAAAAGAATGTGTCTGTATGTATACCTAGCTCCAGTAAGGTTAAAGAATTGCAGCAATAAAAGATGTTGTCACCAACTAAATGGTTGAGCTTTTCTGTGCAGAAATCCACTGTCTCTATTACTATTCACAGGTCAAGACTGCATTTTAGTTTTCATTTGTGACTTTTCTTTAGAAGGCTTTTCATTTCTTGCAGGTCATTAATTTTGATACATCTGATTGAATCCATGAACTATCTGTGCTGTGCTTAGTTGCTCAGTTGTTTCCGACTATTTGTGACCCCATGTGACTGTGTCGGTGGGGATTCACCAGGCAAGAATACTGGAGTGGGTTGCCGTGCCCACCTCCAGTGAATCTTCCCAACCCAGGATTGAACCCAGGCCTCCTGCATTGCAGGCAGATTCTTTACCATCTGAACCACCAGGGAAGCCCATGAGTATTGGAGTGGGTAGCCTAACCGTTCTTGAGGGGATCTTCCCAACCCAGGAATCGAACTGGGGTCTCCTGCACTGCAGGTGGGTTCCTTACCAGCTGGGCTACCAGGGAAGCCCCATGAGCTATCTGATTCAGGATTATTTACAAAAAGTAAGGTTTTGTAGTCAGAGATCATTGCATTGTACTTTTTTTAAACTGTAGAGTGTCATGTATATAATAGGCACACTAAGTCTTTTATTTTGGAAGATTTTATTAGTGACTTATCCAACAGCTGTTTATTTCTTCCTGTTGCTAATAAAACCAAAATTTTATTCAAGAAACAATGTATTGTATCTGGCCACATAGAAGAATCAACGTTTGTTAAAGCCTACCATAAGCTGAACAATTCCATTCATCCTAGTCAGTTACTGTTTTGACCAATGGAATGCAATCAGCTGTGAGGAGATTTCTGGAAAATATTTTTCTTTCTAGTAAAGACACACAAAAAGGAGACAGAGAAAATCCACCTCACTTCCTCATTTAGACACTTGTGACCTTGAGGTAATAAGCCAGAGGGGAGAAGCCAGCAAGATTCATTTGGCTGAGGGGAAGCATTGAAAAACAGGTGGGATTTTAACAAAGTTGAACTGCTAGAAACAAACTTGGAAACATTGACTTCTAGTTTTGTTAATAAACACCAAGTATCTACATAGTATAAGCTACTATTCATGTCGCCTTTTATTTGGTATCTCATGCATCCAGATGTTCAAGCTGGTTTTAGAAAAAACAGAGGAACCAGAGATCAAATTGCCAACATCTGCTGGATCATCGAAAAAGCAAAAGAGTTTCAGAAAAACATCTATTTCTGCTTATTGACTATGCCAAAGCCTTTGACTGTGTGGATCACAATAAACTGTGGAAAATTCTGAAAGACATGGGAATCCCAGACCACCTGACCTGCCTCTTGAGAAACCTATATGCAGGTAAGGAAGCAACAGTTAGAACTGGATATGGAAAACAGACTGGTTCCAAATACTGCAAAGGGGTATGTCAAGGCTGTATATTGTCACCCTGCTTGTTTAATATATGCAGAGAACATCATGAGAAACGCTGGGCTGGAGGAAGCACAAGCTGGAATCAAAATTGCCGGGAGAAGTATCAATAACCTGAGATATGCAGATGACACCACCCTTATGGCAAAAAGTGAAGAGGAACTAAAAAGCCTCTTGATGAAAGTGAAAGAGGAGAGTGAAAAAGTTGGCTTAAAACTCAACATTCAGAAAACTAAGATCATGGCATCTGGTCCCATCACTTCATGGGATATAGATGGGGAAACAGTGGAAACAGTGGCTGATTTTATTTTTCTGGGTTCCAAAATCACTGTGGATGGTGATTGCAGCCATGAAATTAAAAGACACTTTCTCCTTGGAAGGAAAGTTATGACCGACCTAGACAGCACATTAAAAAGCAGAGACATTACTTTGCCAACCAAGGTCCGTCTAGTCAAGGCTATGGTTTTACCAGTGGTCATGTATGGATGTAGGAGTTGGACTGTGAAGAAAGCTGAGCACTGAAGAATTGATGCTTTTGAGCTGTGGTGTTGGAGAAGACTCTTGAGAATCCCTTGGACTGCAGGAGATCAAACCAGTCCATTCTAAAGGAGATCAATCCTGGGTGTTCACTGGAAGGACTGATGCTAAAGCTGAAACTTCAATACTTGGCCACCTCATGTGACGAGTTGACTCACTGGAAAAGACTCTGATGCTGGGAGGGATTCGGGGCAGAAGGAGAAGGGGACGACAGAGAATGAGATGGCTGGATGGCATCACTGACTCGATGGAGGTGAGTTTGAGTGAACTCCGGGAGTTGGTGATGGACAGGGAGGCCTGGCGTGCTGTGATTCATGGGGTCGCAAAGAGTCGGACATGACTGAGCGACTGAACTGAACTGAACTCAACAATCCTTCCTCTTATCTTCCCAGTATCATAATTGTATCATAATTCTTGGTAAAAGCATTAGTATTTACATTACTAGGATTATGAAAATTACTGAGCCCTGTGATATACTATGAAACTACTTCTTTTAAAAAAACATACATTTAATTTTACCTAAGCTGATGTCTCATTTTTATTCTTTTGCTTAGTGTTCCAATTGCTGTATTTTTTCCCTAAATACTCTTATCAGGCCAGCCAAATTTACAGTAATGTTAACAAATACTGCCAAAGACCAGATGATTTATCATTTCTATGCTTTTATTTTCATCTCTTTTCTCTTCCTTTTCTGCCTACCAGTTTTTCTTCATATATATATATATATATATTTTTTTTTTTTTTTTCCTTCTCCAATAGAGCAGATTTCTTTCTCTGATGAATAACTGTCACTCAGGGAACTTCCTTCACTTTTACTTTAGAAATGCCCCTTGCTTGTCTTCTATGCTGCTCAGATTTTTATTTCTTTGTTTATATCCTTGTTTTACCGAGGTACATTATTCCTTGTTCTCCTCAGAAGGTGCTTGAGGTGTAATTTTTAAAAAATATTTTAATAAACATTTGCCCTCACAAATGATTGAGAATTTGATTAAATATAATATTTTAATTTGGAACTTGGGACTTCCCTGACAGTCCACTGTTTAAAACTCTGCTGTTACAATGCAAGGGAGTGTGGGTTCAATCACTGATTGGGTAACTAAGATCCCACAGGCTGTGTGATGCAGCCAAATTTTTTTTTTTTTTTTGGTTTGGAATTAATTTTCTCTAAATGTATTGAAAAATTTGCTGATTGTTTTCTAGTAGCTGAAGTTGCTTTTGAGAAGCCCAAAGCCGTGTTTTCTTCTTTTTCCTTCATATCTGATTTGTTTTTCCCGTTGGAAGGTTTTTAGAATATTCTTGTTATTCACATTGTTCTGATATTTTGTAATGCTGCGTTGGTATGGATAATTTTTATTCAATATGTAGAGTACTTGGTGGCTCTTATCAATATGACATTAAGTTCTTTGTAGTGGGAAATCTTTTTAAAGGAATTCTTTGGTAATATTCCTCTTTCTCTATTTTTTCAAGAATTTCTGTTATTCAAATTGACTTTAATTTTCCTTACATTGACTTTAATTTTGTCTTTCATCCCTAGTTTTGATATATTTATCTTTCCATTTTCCTCCTAGATGATGCGATTTCTAACAATTTGAATTTTTCTTAAATATGTTAGCCATCATATTTCTTATTTTCAAGAATTCATTCTTCTGTTTCATTTTTATAGAATTCTTTTTTTATCAATGCAATGTTTTATATTTCTGATAATATAAATTATAGTTTTTCACTATTTTTTTCAAACCAAACTGATCAGGAGATTTAAATTAGAAGTGATTTTTCACTGTGATTATCTCTTGACTACTATGCTTTGGGGCTTCCCTTGTGGTTCAGATGGTAAAGAATCTGCCTGCAATGAAGGAGACATGTGTTAGATCCCTGGGTTGGGGAGATCCCTGGAGAAGGGAATGGCAACCCACTCCAGTGTTCTACCCTGGAGAATTCCATGGACAGAGGAGACTGGCGGACTACAGTCCATAGGGTTGAAAAGAGTCAGACAAGACAGAGTGACTAACACTTTCACTTTTCACATTTTCATACTATAAGGTTTTTATTTAAAAAATAATGAAAACTTGCCTGATAGTTAAAAAGTCTGCTTCCTTCATTCTATTGTTTAACTATGACTGCCAGAAAATTTGGAAAACTCAGCAGTGGCCACAGGACTGGAAAAAGTCAGTCTTCATTCCAATCCCAAAGAAAGGCAATGCCAAAGAATGTTCAAACTACCGCACAATTGCACTCATCTCACACGCTAGTAAAGTCATGCTCAAAATTCTGCAAGCCAGGCTTCAGCAATATGTGAACCGTGAACTTCCAGATGTTCAAGCAGGTTTTAGAAAAGGCAGAGGAACCAGAGATCAAATAGCCAACATCCACTGGATCATGGAGAAAGCAAGAGAGTTCCAGAAAAACATCTATTTCTGCTTCATTGACTATGCCAAAGCCTTTGAGTGTGTGGATCACGATAAACTGTGGAAAATTCTGAAAGAGATGGGAATCCCAGACCATCTGCCCTGCCTCTTGAGAAACCTGTATGCAGGTCAGGAAGCAACAGTTAGAACTGGACATGGAACAACAGACTGGTTCCAAATAGGAAAAGGAGTACGTCAAGTTTGTATATTGTCAGACTGCTTATTTAACTTATATGCAGAGTACATCATGAGGAACGCTGGGCTGGAAGAAGCACAAGCTGGAATCGAGATTGCCGGGAGAAATATCAATAACCTCAGATATGCAGATGACACCACCCTTATGGCAGAAAGTGAAGAGGAACTCAAAAACCTCTTGATGAAAGTGAAAGAGGAGAGTGAAAAGTTTGGCTTGAAGCTCAACATTCAGAAAATGAAGATCATGGCATCTGGTCCCATCACTTCATGGCAAATAGATGGGGAAAGAGTGGAAACAGTGTCAGACTTTCTTTTTGAGGGTTCCAAAATCACTGCAGATGGTGATTGCAGCCATGAAATTAAAAGACGCTTACTCCTTGGAAGGAAAGTCATGACCAACCTAGGTAGCATATTAAAAAGCAGAGACATTGCTTTGCCAGCAAAGGTATGTCTAGTCAAGGCTATGGTTTTTCCAGTGGTCATGTATGGATGTGAGAGTTGGACTGTGAAGAAAGCTGATCACCGAAGAATTGATGCTTTTGAACTGTGGTGTTGGAGAAGACTCTTGAGAGTCCCTTGGACTGCAAGGAGATCCAACCAGTCCATTCTAAAGGAGATCAATCCTGGGTGTTCATTGGAAGGACTGATGTTAAAGCTGAAACTTGCGACGAGTTGACTCACTGGAAAAGATTCTGATGCTGGGAGGGATTGGGGGTGGGAAGAGACTGGGACAACAGAGAATGAGATGGCTGGATGGCATCACCGACTCAATGGACATGAGTTTGAGTGAACTCCGGGAGTTGGTGATGGACAGGGAAGCCTGATGTGCTGTGATTCATGGGGTCGCAAAGAGTCGGGCACGACTGCGGGACTGAACTGAACTGAACTGATTCATTATTATACAGACAATGCAAGTAATACAACAGTATTTTAGCCATTTTGCAAACTAGAAATTGTTTATTCCATATGCATTTATAGTGTTTGTGGATGATATTCTAGTCACAAAACTACTATTTTATTAAGTCAAGAATGACATTTAAGTTTCATTCAAAATCAATATTTCGGTGTCATTGATAATACAGGGTAAAATATTTTGCAGAACAGCATTTGTATAGAATTATTGAAATTAATGTCCCATTAATTTAAAAAGTCACCATAGTTTTAATAAATATTACTTCGTTTTTGTGTTTTTATTGCAGTACATTACATACTAATTTGAGGACCATACTTTCATGAAAAAATATGTAATAGTTTCCTCTTGGATTGAGGAGTAGTATGTATTTACAATTTGCTGTATTCTACTGAAAGTCTGCAGCATTTTGTGCCAAATGCTTTGCAGATGCTGCAGCAGCAATAATGTATTCATGACGTGCACAACTACCTTTCGACAGGAGCAGTTTCTCGATGTGTTTAGTCAGCTTCTGGCCTTTGCAAGGAACATAAATATAGATTGCTTCATATTCTATGCATATCCATCAAATCTGAAACAGCATAGACCCTTATAAATGGGAATATAAAAATCCATGAAGGTGATGGAGACTAAAGTAATAAAAATTTTATTTAATATAATTTGGAATCTGACTGGTAGCCTATAAAGTATTTGTGTCTGGATGTAGAGTGTCTACTTAATTCATGCTACAATCTATTAGTCAAGTAATTGAACAAGTCAAAGAGTGTTCCATATAATACCTAAATTAAATATACTGAAAGGTGGAGTTAGCACCACTCAACGATGAATGTGTTTGTTTAGATGGTTAGTAGAATTGAAATTTATAAATCAGTAGAGACTTAACTGTGCTATAGTTGATATATTTTTGTTATTAAAATTATGAATATTTTCTTTTTAGAAAGTATGGTATATATTTCTCATTTTCTCTCACAGTGAATTTTCCCTGCTCCAGAGAAATACATTTTAGCCAGGTAGAATGCAACTCACAATAAATATTATACTCCAAACTTTAATTTGCAGCTAAGTAGCCCACATGACTAAAAGTCTGACCAGTGGAATGAAGTGTAAGTGATGTGTGTGATTTTCAAGTCTCATCCTTATTAGGAAGAGAGAATGCCCTTTACCTTCCTTTTCCTCTGCTAGCTGCAATATCAACATAGTGGTGAGACATCTTATACTACTCAGACAAGAGCAGAACTTCACCAGTGATGGCTCCTTTGCTGAAGTCACATGGCAGGGCCAACAAACAAGCTCACACTGCTTCCTAAACAAGAAATAAGCCCTTTCCTGTAAAGTCTTTCACCGAATCTTGCTTGATTCATCAGATGAGATTTAATCTCTCGCATTCTGATAGGACCCTTCTTGTGTGTTCATCTTATTCTATTTTGATTGCTTTTTAATGTGTGTGTTTATTCTTACCATGACATAGTGATGATTTTTCTTCTCTCAGTTCCACCAGCATGCTACCCTCCAGTACCACTGAATTCCTTGAACAGGGTACAAGTAATTTTCTCTCAGGGTCTTCAAACTTGCTATTCTCACTGCCTGGGATACTAGTCTCACAGATCTATTATGTTATTTAATATTATATAAAATAATATGACTCATTTTGCTCAGCTCTCTATTGAAATGCTACCTCTCCCAGAACCACTTCTTCCCTTATCCTTTTTCACTTTAATTCTTTACTCTGCTGATAAGCAATCAGCAAGGATACTATAGCAGAAATCTTGATAAACTGCTGAGATAGAAATTAGGGAATATCAGGGAAAGGATCCTCAGGTGATGGGGGTGATTTTGGGAAACTGAGCTTGGAGAACAAAGGTAGAATTGGAAGGAAGGAGAATGTTAGGGTCATTTCCTGGTGAGCTGCATTTGGAGCAGCTGAGAGATTGTCCCTTGTGTTTCTTACAGTTGACTGAATAATGAGTAGTTGGAGTATTTGCCCACAGTTCTAAAGAAGTGGTGGCTCAGATGGTAAAGAATCTGTCTGCAATTCAGGAGACCTGGGTTCTGATCCCTAGATTGGAAAGATCCCCTGGAGAAGGCATGGCTACCCACTCCAGTATTCTTTCCTGAAGAATTCCATGGACAGAGGAGACTGATAGACTACAGTTCACGGGATCACCAAGAGTCGGACATAACTGAGTGACTAGCACTTTCATTTCACTTTTAAAGGAGTAAAAGTGTACATTGAAATATGGTAAACAGTGTACCTACATTAGCAAATAACCTAAATCAGAGTTTGACATCCAACTGGTTTGTCAAACCCAACTGATTTGGTACCTAAACTCCAAAGTTAAGGCCACCCCTTGCCAGTGTTCCATAACAAGCACCACAGGCAAAGAGAGGATATCAAGACAAATATGAGAAGATAAGCAAGAATTCTGACTGTTCAAGAAAACTGACACCATGAAAGAGACACCAAACTCAACGAAAATATTAATAAACAAAAGAAGTAATATGTATGAGTATTTCCAATGTGTAATTGGAAAAGGAGAAATACTGGAAATTAGAGCAAAGGCAGGTAATGACTAGAACAAAAAAATTCATTGCTCAGTTTTGAGTTTCAAAAGAAAGATTTTTTTTTTTAGGTAATTAATTTATTTTTTATTGGAGGCAAATTATTTTACAATATTATATTGGTTGGTTTTGCCATACATTGATATGAATTTGTCCCGGGTTTACATAAGTTCCCCCTCCTGAACCGCCCTCCCACCTCCCTCCTCCCTTTATCCTCCCTCTGGGTCATCCCCGCATGCCAGCCCCGAGCATCCTATAACATGCATTGACCCTGAACTAGTGATTCGTTTCACATATGACAACATACGTGTTTCAATGCCATTCTCCCAAATCATCCCACCCTCACCCTCTCTCATAGAGTCCCAAAGACTGTTCTATACATCTGTGTCTCTTTTGCTGTCTCGTATACAGGGTTATCATTTGCATCTTTCTAAATTCCATATATATGTGTTAGTATACTGTATTGGTGTTTTTCTTTCTGGCTTACTTCACTCTGTATAATAGGCTCCAGTTTCATCCACCTCATTAGAACTGATTCAAATGTATTCTTTTTAATGGCTGAATAATACTCCATTGTGTATATGTACCAAAGCTTTCTTATCCATTCGTCTGCAGATGGACATCTAGGTTGCTTCCATGATTTAAGCTAAAGATTGGGACAGTGGTTTGAAAGCCCAACAAATTTGACTTTAGTTAAAAAGAAAGGTTGTCCTTGTTTTCATAAACTGATTTATTACTAAAGAGAAAAGCATGGAGACCTAAACCATGATTGTGTGCATGTTGTCCTGTCTGATTCTTTGTGGCCCCATGGACTGTAGCTTGCCAGGCTGCTCTGTCCATGGGATTTTCCAGGCAAGGACACTGGAGTGTGTTGCCATTTCCTACTCCACAGAATCTTCCTGATCCAGGGATTGAACCTGCATCTCTGCATCTCCTGCAATGGCAGTTGGATTCTTTACCACTGATGCAGAACCATAGAAAGAGGAAGCTCAGAGGTGAGAAGCCTGGTGCTCTTTAACTGGCAAATTCCTAAGAAGTTGCTATTTCTACATTACCTTCTGCAGATCAAAAACTCTGATGTGCATGCATATGTGTATGTGGGCACATGTATATTTAAGAAAGATAACTTTCTTTCAGAGACCTCCCAAAATGTACTTATACAGTACACCAGAGATTTGACTTCATACTTCCAAATCCAGAGAGCCTCCAACTTCTTATAGATACCCACTAATGGGGAGAAATGTGTCTAGACCAATAATCTGAAGACAACGTCTAATAGGTGAAGGCAAATATCTAAACATTTAGAACTCCTACCCTTACCTGCTTTACCATCAGCAATCCTGGAGGTGCAAAGATATTGAGAGGGCAAAGGCAGAGGAAGTAGAGTCTGTGGAACATGGAACAAGAGCTAAAGTGACACCAGATAACAGTAGTTGATGCTAGTGCAGAGTGAGATCCAAGACTAGGTGTAACCATATACATGGTGATCAGTGGAGATCAGTAGGTAAGATTGCTATTCCCTGACATCAGGATTATATATGCCTACATAAAAATTTTCACTTCTATAACAGAAACTCCTCTAGCTGGTTTAAGAAGAAGGGTAAATTACATTTACATTCTATTTTACAGCCACAACTGTGATAGATACTCATATTTAGGGCTTTCCATGCGGTGCAGTGGTGAAGCATTCCCCTGCCAATGCAGAAGACACAAGAGATGAGGGCTAAATCCCTGAGTCAGGAAGATCCCCTGGAGTAAGAAACGGCAACCCACTCTAGTATTCTTGCCTGGAAAATTTCATGGACAGAGGAGCCTGGTGGGCTACAGTCCATGGGGTCACAACGAGTTGGACATGACTGAGCGACTGAGCACAGACACACATACACACACATTTGTATTTACCTCTGAATTGAAATGTAATTATGCAAATAATTATGTAATTATGTAAACACTTTATGGTTAAAATATATGTAACATTTCTTAAATTAACATTTTATCAGTCATTTATTTTCATAATTTTGCTATGAAAATTCTTTGATTAATCTTTCATTTGACTTGATCACTTCAAACAAAAAATTTAAAATGATACATGGGTGATGTACTTGAAAATGTCTTTTTATTGTTAACACGTATGAATGATGGTCTGCAATTTTGATCTGTACTCATCCCTCAGCTTTGGCCACTGCCCCACTGTCAACAGGTTAGTTGCCAAAGAGAATTTGCAGGAAAACATATTCGTTTCGTTGTTTTCCTTTATAGGAGATCTAGTTCTTTTAGCTGAAAACTTCTTAAGGAAGCTAAGTATAAAATCTGTGACAAATAGAATTTATGATTGTCAATCCTTGCTTTTTTCTTTTTTTTTTTTTGCTTGCTTGTTAGTATTTTTCTAACAAGCAGATCTCAGTGAATACTTTGGAGATGCAGATTTATTTCATTTCAAGAGAATTTTCTTTTAATTATATTTGAATTTTTTTCTTGTTTACTAGCTCAGCCTTCCTCACTAGGCATAACAATAATCCTTGTGTTGGATAGTTTTTTTCTCCCTTTTATTACCTTTTCGAATACTCATTGGAAGGACTAGTGCTGAAACTGAGGCTCCAATACTCTGGTAACCTAATTTGAAGAGCCAGCTCATTGGAAAAGACCCTGATGCTGGGAAAGATTGAAGGCAAAAAGAGAAGAGGGCAGCAGAGGATGAGATAGTTATATAGCATCACCAACTCAATGAACATTAATCTGAGCAAACTCCAAGAGACAATGGAAGACAGAAAAACCTGGTGTGCTGCAGTCCATGGGATTGCAAAGAATTCAATACAACTAAGCAACCGAACAACAACAATTACATTTTTTACAACTGCTTTTCTGTGTAATATGTGTAATTTTCTGAAATCTCTGGCCCATGCCACTGATTTGATCTTCTGAAAAGTAAACTGAATTCTTTCTTTTCTGGGCTTGTTTGTAAGCTTTACTCCATATTTACTTTTCTTTTTAATTTATTTCCCTATTCTGTTACTATCTGGTTCATTTAATTTATTGTCATAACTTCTATTTCATAAGAGTTATGTTTCCCTCCATGTGTCTAATTGTATAAGTATTTCCCTGTTTTATCTTTTGTCAAATTTTGCTGAAGTCCTATTTCCTCTGTTTACTTATGTTTTAAGTAGGGTAAGTTCTATTTAAGTCCATATGTCACAGAGTGCTATAAGTAGAATGTCCTCCTCGACTTTATGTTCATCTGTGCAGTCAATGCGTATATATTTATGGAGTCTATGCTTTGTATCAAGCACTATTTTTGGCCCTGGACATGTAAAGGTTAATAATACAACCAGCCAGCTCTCTAGGAGAGCCACAAAGACATACATAGGATGCTGTTAAACATTTTCTCATTTCTATGGAGAAAATGACATGTGGGAATGCAGTAAGCATGACTTTTAGGGCTGATGTATATTTAACTAGCATTAGGTGAGGTTTTCCTGATGATGCTAGAAACTAATGTTACAAATTCAGTGTTTAGGACCATGGTTGCTGAATGGGGCCCAAAGAGCTGGGACTCTGAGCAATGCAGTCCAAGTTATCTTCTTATTTTTCCCCACCAGATATTTTTCATTAGACTAAGAATATATTTTGACCCGGGCTTCCCTGGTGGCTCGGAGGTAAAGAATCCACATGACAATGCAGTAGATGCAGATTCAATCTCTGGATGGGGAAGATCTGGAGAAGGGAATGGAAATCCATTCCAGTTTTCTTTCCTGGGAAATCACATGACGGTCTACGGTCCATGGGGTCGCAAAAGAGTTGGAAATTACTTAGCAACTAAACAACAACGTTTTGTTCCATTGATGGTAAGTTTTCTTACAATTCAGCTTCTTTCTATTTTGAGTTGATCATTTATCTTGCTGAAAATTTATGTTAGATGCCACATAATTGCTAAAACAGTTTATAGAGTAGCCCAAATATTATTTACCTCCATATAGTTTTTTCTAGCTCTTCTTTTTTCTTATGAAAAGGCCAGGTTAGATGATGACTGTTCTAGCCCTGCCTATACTGATGACTTGAGAAAGTATGTATTTTTCATTTTACCACCAAGCCACCTCCTTTTATTTTTAGCTTTTATCTATCAGAACCTAGACATCCCAGTAGAATATTCTCACTTATACCTAATACAATTGTAATATACATTAGTTACCAGCATCCTTCCTAAAGTTGGCCCAGAACTGTTTTGCATCTGATAAGTTTTCACCAGAATCTTTGGTAGGAGGTTGACCTCTCTGGTTTTGAAGTAAATAGTATTTTTTAATCTTTATTTGGACTTTTTTTGTTGCTGTTAAATTATTAATTATTTTTTTGTTGCTGTTAAATTATTTGTGAACATATACTTGTTCTAAAAATTACACCATATTTGTTGGAAGTCCTCCTTCACAGTGTTTTTCATTGTGCATTTAGAATGTTTGCTGTTGACTATTGTGTCCTATGAACAAAACATTATTTCTAATATTTACTTACCAAAATATATCTGTGGGTCCCATAAGAAGAAATATAATGCAGCACTGTCCTGTCTTAATAAACCCTCCTAGATTTATTTGTTCTGAACTGTTTCATAAGCCATAGAAAAAATAAACAGAAGACATAACTATTTTATGATAAACATATTTAGTTCAGTAAGTCCTCATCATCTTTGAGTGGTACTGAATATTTAGATATACATGTATGTATTCCGTGAACAACTTACAGTTCTCAATCACTAAATATTTTGCATAGAGATATAATGATGATAGTATAAGGGGAGATTGGTTAAGAGAATTAAAAACTACTTTTTAGTTTTCTGCACTCAGCCCTACTGTACTTATCACACACATTTTAAAAATAATGAATGCACCCAAGATTCTTCACATTTCTTTTGCCTCAAGAAACTGGTGAAGTTTCCACTATTAATAATATAGAAACAATTCTCTAGAGAATCATGATATATTCCGACTAACACTGTGAGACTATCACCTATATTATTTAGTCCTTCGTAATATTTCAGGGCAATGATTTAAGGGCCAAAAAAAGTGAACCCCAAAGGGATACTAAAGCAAAAGGAAAAAATCCTTTAAATAATCTTCTCTTCATTTACAAAGGTTATCATCAAATTGCAAATTTTTGCATCCTAAGTGTGTATAAAAGATGATCCATTGTGGTGAGGAAATAAAAATTTTAAATCCCTCATTATATTTATCATTATTTTATATTTTAAAATTGTGTGTGACTTGCATATGTTTTTCATAATAAGTATATAAGAACACATTTAATGTATAAACAATGAAATGAGTACACAAATCTCTGTGGTGCATGGTCAGACATTTTAAAGTTAATTTTTACTGGAGTATAGTTGCTTTACAATGTTGTGTTAGTTTCTGCTGCATAGCAAAGTTAATCAACCATACATATACATATATCCACATTTTTAAAAAATTTCCTTCCTGTTTAGGTCACAACAGAGCATTGAAGAGAATTTCCTGTGCTATACAGTATGTTCTCATTAGTTATCTATTTTATGTGTGTGTGTGTGTGTGTGTGTGTGTGTGTGCGCTCAGTCGCTCAGTCATGTCCAACTTTTTGTGACCCAGTAGCCTGCTAGGCTCCTCTGTCCCTGGAATTTTCCAGGCAAGAATACCGGAATGGGTTGCCATATCCTATTCCAGGGAATCTTTCAGAGTAGTATCAATAATATATACATGTCAATCCCAATCTCCCAATTCATCCCACCCCACCCTATCCCCTTGGGATCCATACTTTTGATCTCTACATCTGTGTCTCTATTTCTGCCTTTCAAATAAGATCATCTGTACCATTTTTCTAGATTCCACATATATGCATTAATATACAATATTTTTCTCTTTATGACTTACTTCACTCTGCATCACACTTTCTAGGTCCATCCATGTGTCTGAAAATGACACAACTTCATTCCTTTTTATGGCTGAGTAGTATTTCGTATATACATACCTCATTTTATTTATCCATTCTTCTGTAGGACATTTTCTTTACTAATCAAGAGCATAATTAAGAAAATATGTGTATCTCTGGATGTAAATAAACTTCCCCATCATCATCCATTGAATTGCATTTGCACTTTCATAAAAAAATCAATTTGCTGTATTTGTATGTGCCTATTTTTAGATTTTTCTCTGTGTTCTATAGATCTAGGTGTCTATTCCTCAACTAATACAACATTGTTCTTATCAGTGTAACTATATATATAATAGGCCTTAATATCAGAGTGATTTGACCCACTTTATTATACTTTGTTAATAATGGATTAGCTGGAGTGTGTACCCTGCCATATTAATTTTAAGATAAGCTCCTGTATGTATGCAAAAATCTTACCAATATTTTGGTTAAAAATTGCTTTAAATCTCTTCTAAACGTGGAAAAAATTGGTCTTCTTTTATGGGGTTATGCTGTATAACAGACCTCTAGGACTTATTCCTTTTCTGTAACTAAATTTTTCTACATTTTGGATATTACTCCCTGTTCTGCTTTACCTCAAGCCTACGAAAACTACCACTATGCTCTCTGCCTCTAAGAGTCTATTTCTGATCCTCATATTAGTGGTATCATGTAATATTTGGTTTTTTGTTTTGGGCTTATATCACTCAGCATAATTTCCTCTGGATTTGTCCATGTTTTCGTAAATGACAGGATTTCCTTCTTTTTAAATGCTGAATAATATAAAACTGTATGCATATATCACCTTTTATTTATTTATTCATCCAACCATGAATATTCAGGTTTCTTCCACATCTTGTAAATAATAACAATGCCAAGAATAATGCTGAATGAGAATAATGCTGCAATGAACTTGGAAATATAGATATCTCTTTGAAATCCTTATACCAGTTCCACTGGGTATTTAATACTCAGAAGTGGGATTGCTCAACCACAGGTTAGTTCTATTTATAATTTTTGAGAAATTTCCATACTGTTTTTGTAGTAACTGCTCCAAATTACATTCTCACTAACAGTGTCCAAGGGTTCTCTTTTCTATGTATCTCTCAACGCTTAACTTTTTTTTTCTCTCTTAAATATTAGCCATTCCAACAGGTGAGGGGTGATATCTTATTTTGGTTTTGGCTTTCAGCTGATGGAAAGTGATGTTGAGCACTTTTTCAAGTACTTTTTGGCCATTTGTTTGCTTTCTTTAGAGAAATGTCTATTTAGTTCCTTTGTACATTTAAAAATTGGGATTATTTGTTTCTTGCTATTGAGTTGTAGAAGGTCCTTATACTTTTTGGACACTAATCCTCTATAAAATGTATGGTTTGAAAATACATTGTTCCATTCCGTATGTTGCCTTTCATTTTCTTGATTGTTTCCCTCACTGTGGTGAAGCTTTTCAGTTTCATGTAATCCCACTAATCTATTTTTGCTTTTGCTATCTGTGATTTTGGTGTTTTTTCCAAGAAACCATTGCCATAGCCAATGTCAAAAAGATTTTTCCTTGCATTTTCTTAAAGGAATTTCATGGTCTTAGATCCTAATTTAAGATTTTAATCCATTTTGAGTTTACTTTTGTGTATGGTGTGAAGTAAATATCCAATTGTATTCTTTTGCATGTAGATACCCTGTTTTCCTAACATCATTTATTGAAGAGAGTATGCTTTCCCCAGTGTGTATTCTTTGCAATCATTGAAAATCAGCTGTGTAATTTTCAGTTTTTTCCTGTGTTATTGCAATGGTTATTTTTAATTTCTTAAGTGTTTTATTATAAATGAGTGTAACTTTCTGTGAAATGCTTTCTTCTGCATCAATGAATATCCCCATATGATATTTCTTATCTCATCTCTTGATATTATCAATTATACTTACTGATTTATTTTCAAGTATTGAACCAGAGTTGCATACTTGGAATAAAAAATAATAATTAAGAAAACCTGTATTTGTGGTATACAGTCTTTTTTTATACACTGTTGGAATTCTCTGCTAAAATTTTGAGTATTTTTGCATCTATGTCCATGAGTAATATTCAGTTCAGTTCAGTTTAGTCACTCAGTCGTGTTTGACTCTTTGCAACCCCATTGCTGCAGCATTCCAAGATTCCCTTTCCATCACCAACTCCCAGAGCTTGCTCAAACTCATATCCATCTAGTTGGTAATGCCATCCAACCATCTCATCCTCTGTCATCCCCTTCTCCTCCTGCCTTCAAACTTTCCCAGCATCAGGGTCTTTTCCAATGAGTCAGCTGTTCTTATCAGATGGCCAAAGTATTAGAGTTTCAGCATCAGTCCTTCCAATGAATATACACGACTAATTTCCTTTAGGATGGACTTGTTGGATCTCCTTGCAGTTCAAGTGACTCTCAAGAGTCTTCTCCAACGCCACAGTTCAAAAGAACCAATTCTTCAATGCTCAGCTTTCCTTATGGTCCAACTCACATCTATACATGACTAATGGAAAAACCATAGCTTTGACTAGACAGACTCTTGTTGGCAAAGTAATGTTTCTGCTTTTTAATATGCTGTCTAGGTTGATCATAGCTTTTCTTCCAGGGAGCAAGCATCTTTTAATTTCATGGCTGCAGTCACCATCTGCAGTGATTTTTGGAGGCCAAGAAAATGGGGTCTGAGTAATATTGGTCTGTAGTTTTCTTTGTTGGACTCTCTTTTTTCTGGTTTTAATATCAAGATGATGCCAAGTTCATAATACAAATTGGGAATTTTTCCCTCCTAATCAATTTTCTGCAAGAAATGGAAATTTCATGTTAGACTCGTCTTTACAAGTTTGTAGAATTCTCCAGTAAAACCATCTTGAATTCAAGATACCTCTTTTAGAAACTTTAAATTACATTTAAATTTATTTAATTTCTTGAATTTCAATTTCTTAAATGGTTATAGGACTATTTAGGTTATATCTTTCACCTAGGTTGAGTTTTAGTGGTTTGTGATATTGGTCCGTTTCTTTCATGTTGTCAGATTTATAAGGATGTAGTTGTTCATAGTATTCTCTAGTACATGTAGTGAGTAGTGATATTCCTAGTTTCATTTCTAAAGTTGGTGATTTGTATATCCTATTTATTTTTTGCCAGCTTTCCTATTAGTGATCAATTTACTTGATTTTTAAAAAATAATCAGAATCAGATTTTTGTTTTATTGATTTTCTCTAATTTTTTCCTGTTCTAATTTCATTGATTTTTTCTCTGTTATCTTCATTGTTTCTTTTCTTCTGCTTACTTTGGGCTTAGTTTGCTCTCCTATTTCTAATTATTTGACAGAAAAAAAAGTGAGGTGTTGATCAATGTTGCACTGCCTTATTTAAAGCTGTGTCAATAGAATTATACCAAATAAAAGTAAAATACATATTTTATTTATATTCAAAGTTGAAGTCTCATATTTAAATTTTGGTAAATAGCTGAATGGTCTAGAGGAACTGTACAGTTAATGTCTTGAAATATGACAAGTCCTGGGAAAATTCACTTTCTCTGATAAAAAATATGCTAAAGTTGAATTGTTGACTTTGGCTGATACTGTGATGTCTCTCACTCATCCAAATAGACTGAATGTTTGACCTTAATCTGGATGCATGAAACAGCCTAAGTGGAGTGAATGCTACTTGATTATGATAAAATTGAAGCAATGAGCAAGGTTTTTTTATATCCTTTTCTTAGACAACATTTTAAGTAAAACAAATATAACCCATTATAAAATATGTGACACTTTTGGTCTGCAGGTATTCCAGCAGTAACCAAACATCTTTATATTGGATCAGAGACCCTTACATATCGGGTCAGAGAAACTTACATTAAAACAAATCTTTGAATAAAGGTAAAAATTTTAGACAGATACAAGATACTATAACTAATATTTTCTATTAATTTATTTGAAGATACTACATTTTACTCTAAGTTAAATCTTAAAATAATAATAAAGTTTTAAATGATTTTTGAGAAGTGCTACCATGAAGCACAGAGTATTGAGTAGGTGTTTGACATAAGATTTTTAAAGATTGAATAATTATTTTCATAAAAATTCTAAAAACTTTTGGTAAGTGTGTAAACTTGACTTTCATCTGAATGACCTTTATGATTTTATAACCCTTAAAACTCATTTGCCCCTGATTAAAGGCCATGGCAACTCATTCCAGTACTCTTGCCTGGAAAATCCCAAGGACGGAGGAGCCTGGTAGGCTGCAGTCCATGGGATCATTCAGAGTCGGACACGACTGAGCGACTTCACTTTCACTTTTCACTTTCATGCATTGGAGAAGGAAATGGCAACCCACTCCAGTGTTCTTGCCTGGAGAAGCCCAGGGACGGCAGAGCCTAGTGGGCTTCGTCTGTGGGGTTGCACAGAGTCAGACACGACTGAAGCGACTTAGCAGCAACAGCAAAGACATTTTGCCTTTTTGTATTTTTTTTCTATTTCTATTCACTTTCATTTCACTTTCTTCCTTTTTTTCCTTTCATGCCTTCCTAACTTCCAGGTATTAATCTAACCTAATATAGATATTTTAAAATATCTTTTCTCTGTCACCACCTGCACAGTTGCCTCAGTAATGTCCAAGTCTTTGGACCCTATGACTGTAGCCCGCCAGGCTCCTCTGTCCATGGGATTCTCCAGGCAAGAATACTGAGTGGGTTGCCATTTCTACCTCCAGGGGATCTTCTCAACCCAGGGATTGAACCCAGGTCTCCTGCATTGCAGGCAGATTCTTTACCATTTGAGCCACAAGGGAAGCTCCTCAGTCACCACATCTCTACTGAATTCAGTTTATCACTTATTACCCACAACATTGCAATTTTCTTCAATTTCCCTGCCACATGGCTTCCAAACACTAGACTGCCTTGAGGTAAAGAAATTTTGTGTAAATTATCAAAAAGTGCCAAGCCTAGAAATAGCTCAATAATATATATATATATATATAGGCACCCTCTCTCTCTCTATATATATATATTTATTTTATTTATTTATATTTATTATATATAGAGAGAGATTTTATATGGGTGATATATATGATTTTACATATAGGATATGTTATGAATATTATAACTATGGCTGCATTGCAATTTGTCCTGAGGGACAGGATGAGCAATAGAGGGCAGTTTGACTACTCTGAATGCTGATCTTTAAATTTGGTGTTTGTATGATTTTCTCTGCCATTTTTCTTTAAACTCTTTGTTTGACTCTTAAGCTTACAGCTCTTAAGTTCCTACTCTGCCTCTGAGAAAATAATAAATATTATTTCCCTCAAAGAGAAATAGCGTATTGGAACACAGTAAAAATTTTGGCTTGGGATTCAGCCAGAAAGTAACCCAGACTCAGAACACAGCGCAGACATCCTTCACTTGCACTGTCTACACACTTAGTTTCAGATCTGACCATTTGGGTTCTTTTTTTTCCTCTATTCTTTTCCCTTTAAAGGGAAAGAACAGAGAGGGGGGTGGCGACAAGATTAGCAGAACAAAAGCTACTCAATAAAAAGCACTGGTCTCTGGAACAATACCTTGTGAAGAACAACAGGAACCAGAATGTTGGAGAAAACAATTATCTTTCTTTCACAACCCAACCAAGATACAGAGTATCAACCAACTCACTGCCTAGAAGTGGGATGCTGTTTTTAACAACTATTCTGAAAACAGTGTTTGCTTAGATATTGGCAGAGAGCAAGGTATGAAGAAAAAACAGTCCTTAAATACTAAATCTGTCATTCCACTGAGATTTTCAGGTTACTTGAAATATTAAACCCTTGGTTTGTCATCGATACAGCTGGGCTTATAATACCTTTGGTTTCAGAAGTAATTAGTAATGACAACAATAACAGATATTTGTTTACTGTATATTCTGTGTTAGGATAATAGTGCTTTGCACACATTACTTTATCCAGCTACACTCATCAGTAGTTTTGTAATTATCAAAATGAGGAAATTTAGTTACACTTTGCCTATGTAGACTTGCACAAAAATTATTAAACAAGCAATTCAAACCTAGGACTGCCTGATTCTGGAACATGATTTTCACTCTCATACAATACTGCATTGGCTTAAATGAAAATATATATGGGAATGAAACTGATACATAACTTGTGGTAACTAAATATGTGTAAGTTTCTTCTCTATATATATTTAGAATATTAACATTTAAAGAATGAAATAATATTGGTTTTGCTTTACAGAGTCATATATCAACATGTCTTAAAGTTTTAAAATAATTTAAAAATTAATATAAAGTACAAAGATATAGAGAATAAACAAGGAAAATCTTGTGGAGAAGGTCCAATATAAAATAACTTTAAAATAGATGATGATATTGATCAAAAGGAGGGAAGTATGAAGGTACTTTGCCTTATGTACATACATTTTTGTTGTTGCTATTTTGTCCCTCATTTGTGCTGACTCTTTGCGACCCAGTAGACTGTAGCCCACTAGGCTCCTCTGTCCATGGGATTTCCCATGCAAGAATACTGGAGTGGACTGCCATTTCCTTCTCCAGGGGATCTTCCTGACCCCCGGATGACGGAACCTGCATCTCCTGCACTGCAGGCAGATTCTTTACTATTGAGCTACCAGGGAAGGCTATATATACATACATACACACACACACATATCTATATGCACACACACATATATATATACTATTATTTTAAATGGTCTTAGTTGTATTTTTAAATTTATTTTGCAAAGTCCCTATTACAAAATTTTTCATTTGCCAATAGAAGTTTAGTGCCTATTTCCCAATAAAATTGAGTTTGAGTTGTAATGACCTATTTTATCTCTATAAGCCATAATCCAAGGAACTCTGTAGATGTGAACGTATTCAGTTCTTCATTAACATCTTGATTTACATGTCCCCAGTGCTGCTACAGCTGCTTTATTCAGCACAGGATCATTATTGGAAACGCTTTGATGGAATCAGAGGCAAATGTTCTCTTGCTTTGCTGGATATATGCTGAACAACCAGACGTTTTCATAAGCCAGAAAAAATTGCTTAATAAGTAAAACAAAGGTAACGAAACTAGACAGTCACAGATTTCTTTTTGGCAGAGATAATACATGCCTTTGAGGCTATTTATCAAATTAAGTGAATAGAAGTTGATTTATGGTCATTTTCATTAACTTGCTACTTATGAGTAGTTTTGCTTGGTCTGGGCCCACATACATAAATTTGTTGCACTTGGTAAAATAACAGATTCATCTCCATCCATATATAGACATAAGTGTTTGTGTGTAGACTCCAAATTAAAGTTCTTCATACACTTATAGCATGTGGTATGCCATCATCTTATCACAGGAATAGCTTAGTAAAACACCAGGTTAAACACTTGTACTTGCAGAGTGTTCCTGAAATGTTGGTGGAGATATTTTAATAATCATCAAGGAATCCAATTTTACTGTATGTTTATAAATAAAAATCCAAGGTGCTTCCACTTTAAAGTTAATACACTCTAAGGAATGAATGAAGTTATTCCTGAAAAGGGTAATTAATGGAAATAGTGATTAGTAATAATATTAATATTGTGGTAGGTGCTATGATGGAGACTGCAATTCTCTTCTAGGATCCATTTTCCTCTAATTTCTTTTGGTGTTAGTCACTTAGTCATGTCCGACTCTGTGGCCCCGTGGTCTGTAGCTCACCAGGCTCCTCTGTTTATGGAGTTCTCTAGGCAAGAATACTGGAGTGGGTGGTCATTCTCTTCTCCAGGGCATCTTCCTGACCCAGGGATGGAACCCAGGTGTCCTGCATTGCAGGCAGATTCTTTACCATCTGAGCCACCAGTGAAGCCTATTTCATTTGGTGCTAGGCCCCAAAACTCCAAAGTTAAGTCTGAGAAATAGGCTGGTCTGCCAGAGATTGCATTGTCCATGTGGAAGTTGAAATAACTTGTACAATATGTTTCAAATCTTAAAGACAAGCTATCTGTCCTAGATTTCCTCTCTTTTTTGAACCAAACAGGAATGCAGTCATGGAGGTCAGCCAGCTTCAAGCTTTGAGAAAACACTAAGATGGAAACAAAATAAGTCTCTGAGTGGCTTTGCAAAGCAGGGCTCACCCACCCACCTTGACTGTTAAGTGGCAGAAAAATAAATTTCTTTTTGAAGTAATTATAATTTTAAATCATTTTGTTATCATATTAGCCTATACTCAGTATAATAATAAATGGGCTTTACATATCTCTCCTCATTTAATCTTTAAAACAACTGGATGGCTGGGTATTATTGCATACTTGCTCAGTCATGGAGCCATGTACAACTCTTTGTGATTCTTTGGGCTGTAGACCACCAGGCACCTCTGTCCATTTGATTTCTCAGGCAAGAATTCTAGAGTGGGTTGCCATTTCCTCTTCCAAGGGATCTTCCTGACCCTGTGGTCAAATCTTCATGTCTTGCTTCTCCTGCATTATTATCTCTATGTTAATGTCTGAGAAAGTGGGCTATTTAACAATCAGGTCTTCAGTTCATAAGTAGTGGAGAAAGGATCATTTTAAACAATCATATGATTCACATATATTTGCTGGTGAATGTCTTACTCTCCTCTGCAGACACTAGGAAAGGTGTCTAGCTCCTCTATGATTTCCCTGGTGTTGTCTTGCTACATCAGCAGCTCTTCTCAATCGTTTTTGGATTCAGCATTTCCCAGAACTGCAGTGATAAAGTGTTTTGGTTTGTAATGCAGACATTTTCAGGATATATAATTGAAAAACTACATTGAAAAAGTTCCATTTTTCACAAGATCATGTAAACCAAAGAGAAATAAATCTGATTGCATTAAAAAGAACAGTTCAATGAAATAAATATACTGTATTCCTTGTAGGTGTAGTCACTGAAATCTGTTTTACTACACACATTGAAAACTGTTCCTGGCTGACATTCTTCTTCTCCTTCACACATCGTTAGTGACTTGAATATCAATGATCTCTACGGAAACTAGAATCTCGGTTCTGGTTCTTTTCCTTTCCACCTCCGATAACTATTTCTTCCACTTCATCTCAGCCATCTGCTCTTCTGGATACACATTGGATGTCGTCATCATCAGAAACTCAGCCTTCTTTTAGATCAGGATTTCCAACATTCCAATAATTAATCTTAACTTTCTATACTTCTTGGACATTTACTCTAGAACTACAAGTTCTTTAATTCTTCAGCTTCCTTGAGACATGACTCCACCTTCTCTCACTGTCTCTTTGCCTAGTCCTTCTCATCTTTCCTGAAATCCTTGTTGAAGTTTAGTTTCCTAATCTGTAATTATAATCACACCTTGGCAAACATCCTTAATTCACTTATTCCTCTCTCCCTCTGCTATCATCTGATATACTATCTTCAACCCTCAGTTCAGTTCAGTTCAGTCGCTCAGTCGTGTCCAACACTTTGCGACCCCATGAATCACAGCACGCCAGGCCTCCCTGTCCATCACCAACTCCCGGAGTTCACTCAAACTCATGTCCATTGAGTTGGTGATGCCATCCAGCCATCTCATCCTCTGTCGTCCCCTTCATCTCCTGCCCCCAATCCCTCCCAGCATCTGAGTCTTTTCCAGTGAGTCAACTCTTCGCATGAGGTGGCCAAAGTATTGAAGTTTCAGCTTCAACATCAGTCCTTCCAGTGAACACCCAGGAATGATCTCCTTTAGGATGGACTGGTTGGATCTCCTTGCAGTCCAAGGGACTCTCAAGAGTCTTCTCCAACACCACAGTTCAAAAGCATCAAGTCTTCAGGGCTCAGCTTTCTTTGTCATCCAGCTCTCAATCCACACATGACCACTGGAAAAACCATAGCCTTGACTAGAACTGAACTGACTAGATGGACCTTTGTTGACAAAGTAATGTCTCTGATTTTTAATATGCTGTCTAAGTCAGTCATAACTTTCCTTCCAAGGAGTAAGTGTCCATTAATTTCATGGCTGCAGTCACCATCTGCAGTGATTTTGGAGCCCAAAACAATAAAGTCTGACACTGTTTCCCTATCTATTTGCCATGAAGTGATGGGACCAGATGCCATGATCTTAGTTTTCTGAATGTTGAGCTTTAAGCCAACCTCAACCCTAGAGAAACCAAATTCTTTTCTCCCCTCTGCCTAAAACTGAGGAAATGAAGGTTACCAGAGAAAAATCACATAGCACTTTTTTCACTTAAAATTCATAATTACAAACTTCCAACAAGTCCCTGATTCTGCACATCAGTTCTTTGTGTTTTCCCATAAAATTAATTCCTCACTCTCTGAAATAATTATTTCACACCTTGTTCCAGCTGCTTCCCTTTCATTCTGTTTTAGTAAATAAAGTCTCCTTTTCTCTGTGTTTTCCATATTCCCTCCTTCTCATCTCAAGGAATTGGTTATTTCTTTTATCACCCCAACATTCCATCACTCACTTTCCTTGTTTTATCTCTACCTCAGTCAGACAGAGGGATATTCTGATGATAACCTCCTTTTCTGTATCATCATTTTCTACTTTTCTATTGTGTATCATTCTATTAAGTATATAACTTGCCAGAGCATTTCCCATCTTACCAAAAAATCTGCCCTTGATCCTGTATATGCTCATTATTTTCTCTATATTTCTTTGTTCCCCTTTATGGTAAAATATTTTGAGACAATCTCCTAATGGCTTCATTTTTTCAAATAGTTTTTATTCTGCTAACCTTTCTAATTAGTCTTTTGTCCCCATTTAAGGCCACTGAAATAGCAATTTTCTATGCCTCTCTTATTGGACATTGAAGCATCTTTCAGCACAGTTGACCACTCTCTTTTTTAATAAATCCTTTTAATTTTTATAACACTATGCTCTACTGATTTTCTTCCAAAGGTTTTAGCAATTATATTTATTATGCACCTATTAAAATTCTTTGCAGAGCTTAGTTCTTGGTCCTCACCTTTATATTTTCTTGCTAGATGAGCTCATCCATTCCTATGACTTTAAAATCATTTGTATGTTGTTAACTCCCATCCTTACACCCACCAGCATGGTGATCAAACCAGTCAATCCTAAAGGAAATCAATGTTGAATATTCACTGGAAGGACAGATTTTAAAGCTGAACTCCAATACTTCATCTACCTTATGCAAACAGCTGATTCACTGGAAAAGACTCTGATGCTGGGAAACGTTGAGAGCAAAGGAGAAGAGGGCAACAGAGGATGAGATGGTTGAATGGCACCACTGGCTCAATGGACATGAGTTTGAGCAAATTCAGGAAGAACAGGGAAGACTGGCCTGCTGCAGTTCATGAGGTTGCAAAGAGTTGGACATGACTAATGACTAAACAATTGATATATTTTTACTTCTACCACTGAAGGAATATTTGACTTTCTCATTTACGTATTTCATAAGTATTGCAGAGTTCACATATCCCCAAATAGAACTATTGTGTTTTCCCCAAATCTTTTATGCCTCTAATCTTCTCCCGTCCACTAAATGCCATTAAAACAGAATCAGCTGCTCAATTTAGAAATTTGATAGTTTCTCCTGATAGCTCCATCTCTTTTAGGTTGCATAGCTTATCCAAGGAGAAGGCAATGGCAAGCCACTCCAGTACTCTTGCCTAGAAAATCCCATGGATGGAGGAGCCTGGTAGGCTGCAGTCCCTGGGGTGGCTAAGGGTCGGACACGACTGAGCGACTTCACTTTCACTTTTCACTTTCACACATTGGAGAAGGAAATGGCAACCCACTCCAGTGTTCTTGCCTGGAGAATCCCAAGGAAGGGGGAGCCTGGTGGGCTTCCGTCTATGGGGTCACACAGAGTCAGACACGACTGAAGTGACTTAGCAGCAGCAGCAGCAGCTTATCCAACTCCAGTTCCATTGGTTCTGCTTTTTAAGTAATTTTCTATGTATTTCAAACACATCTGGTCCATTCCATCATCATTGCTTCTACCTTAGTGGAAGCAACCACAGTCTCCAATTTGAATTATCTCCTAACAACCCAATTGTTTCACTAAGCACACTAACAATCTCTATTCATTAACTTTGTGTAAGATCAAAATATTTTCTAATGTAAAAGTCTTCTATACCTTCCTATTGTCCTTGGAAAGAAGTCTTTTTTTTTTTTTCTTTTCTTTTCTTTTTTAATCACAGCATACACTCCCTGCCTATAGGGATGCACTGTTGCTTGTCTAACCTTTAAACTCATACTGTATCCCTCTTCTTCTTGCTTCACTTCTACACTTCAACCACATTCATCTTCTGAAAGTCCTTTGTATATGCTAAACTCTTTTCTGTCTCAGGTCTGCACTTCTCTTTTTCTGCACTTCATGTAATTCTGCACTTCATCTTCCTAGAGCTTCTTGAAATCTTGCTTCTTCTTATATTTTAGGTTCAAGTTTAAATATCTTTAGAAGTAACTTTTTCTATTTGTTAACTTCCAGTAAAATATTTAGCAGGAGGTTTTGTTGTTGTTGCTAATGCACATCAGCCTGCCCAAGTTACCTTCAAGGTACATAGCATTTAATACAAGAAGTATTATAGAATTTGCTCTGTTTTCAAAATAATTTACTAGGAGAGGTGCTAATGAAGAAAAGACTTTATGGAAGGACAATTTCTCTGATAGTAAAACTTCATCTGAAAATTAATGCAAAATTTTTTTTTCTTCTGATTATTCAGGTCACAGTCAAGTTGCTGCAGTTTTTGCTTAGCTGTGAAATAACAACAAAATCCAGCCTGTCTGTGGTTTGCATAGTACTTTTAGATTCTGTACTGAGCTGTTTATCTATTCATTACAATTTCTCAACTCAGATTTAATCCTGCAAAGAACCCTAGGAAACAGGATTAAAGCCAGTATGGATTAAGGTCTTTAGAAAACTATTCATGACACAGAGTATATAGTCAAGTGTGTATCCTACACAAAGCAGTCTTAAAAATTCAATTTAATTGATTATATGTGTTACTGAATGTTATATTGGGATGGTGTTGCTCTTGTGATAGTAATTAAATTTCTGCCTTGCCTTTATAAAACCTTTTTAATTTGATTGAAAAGAACTG
The DNA here is from genome assembly GCF_049115385.1 of Moschus berezovskii. Classification (NCBI taxonomy): domain Eukaryota; kingdom Metazoa; phylum Chordata; class Mammalia; order Artiodactyla; family Moschidae; genus Moschus; species Moschus berezovskii. Next base: position 45,847,625 of record NC_142463.1, on the reverse strand, counting down.
TCTAAAGATGAAACTGTACTCAGCAGGATTATAATTTTATTTCACTACCTTTCAAAATTAGAGTCAGTTTTTGTTAAAAAGTAAACAATATAGATTTTAATGTCTCAAGTGTTATCTTTAACTAGAAAAGTCTTGCTTAAATTTGGGTGTATCTTTGTTTAGTGATACTTACCATCAAATGTTTCAGTTTGGTTCAGGTCAGTTCAGTCGCTCAGTCATGTCCGACTCTTTGCGACCCCATGAATCACATCATGCCAGGCCTCCCTGTCCATCACCAACTCCCGGAGTTCACCCAAACTCATGTGCATTGAGTTGGGGATGCCATCCAGCCATCTCATCCTCTGTCATTCCCTTCTCCTCCTGCCTCCAATCCCTCCCAGCATCAGGGTCTTTTCCAATGAGTCAACTCTTCGCATGAGGTGGCCAAAGTATTGGAGTTTCAGCTTCATCATCAGTTCTTCTAATGAATATTCAGGACTGATCTCCTTTCAGATGGACTGGTTGGATCTCCTTGAAGTCCAAGGGACTCCTTAGAATTACACATTCTTACTGAAACTGGTTATGAGTAAGCCGTACATTATAAGTTACCTAGAAACTTCTTGTTCCTTCTCTTTTAACTTTCTTCTGACTTCTACCTTATAAGACTTTCATATCTTGGAAAGAAATTCTATGAATTCCATTCCTTAAGGGCTGTAATATATACTATCAACTAATTTAACATTAAGGACTTCCCAGATGGTGCTAGTGGTAAAGAATATGCCTGTCAATGCAGGAGACATCAACACGCGGTTTCCATGGAGTGTTAACTACTCACTCATGTCTGATTCTTTGTGATCCCATGGACTGTAGCCTGCTAGACTCCTCTGTCCATGGAATTCTCCAGGACTGGGTTGCCATTCCCTTCTTCAGGGGATCTTCCTGACCCAGAAATTGAACCCAAGTGCCTGCACTACCGGCAGACTCATTACCATCTGAGCCACTAGGGTTGTTTCAAGACTGAAGTGACTTAGTGTGCATGCAATTAAACATTAAATAATAAAAATATCATCGTCATATTTAATTCCCTTTAACCACCTCAACTTTTACTGAAGGCTCATTTTTACAAAGTAGTTTTGAAAAAACGGCTTCTATAATTTGATTTTCTCTTTTTGAAAGAGCAATGCTAAATGACTAACCTTAAATAAAATGATGTAAATTTTAACTGAAACATAAAAGCAGTTTTTATTCCTTTTATTTGTGAATGTACTAATACATGTAAAAATATAAATGTTAAAATCATTCTGGTATATACTATACTAATCAACAGTGAATGCCTACTGAATTCTAAACATTATGCCATGTTCAGAAGCCACACACATGATTGTAAAGATAATCATATCAACAATTACAGATGACCACAAAATTAAAAAAATTTTTCCTATTGAGTATTTTGTGTGAGATAAATAACTGCTTTTACTGGTAGAATAAACTAGAAATGCTATTGTACCAATTTCTGAATACATACCCCCAAACTGACCCAACCATTGTGCTATCTGCCACTTGCTGCACTTTGGTTGCCCTGCATCTTCTTTGTCTTGAGACTCTGTCACCATGCTGTGAAGAAGTCCAAATGGTCTCATGGGGAAGCCCAGGTAATAGCAAATACTAATAGCAAATAGCCACTCCAGTACTCTTGCCTAGAAAATCCCATGGATGGAGGAGCCTGGTAGGCTGCAGTCCGTGGGGTCGCTAAGGGTCGGACACGACTGAGTGACTTCACTTTCACTTTTCACTTTCACACATTGGAGAAGGAAATGGCAACCCACTCCAGTGTTCTTGCCTGGAGAATCCCGGGGACGGGGGAGCCTGGTGGGCTTCCGTCTATGGGGTCACACAGAGTCGGACACGACTGAAGTGACTTAGCAGCAGCAGCAACCTGTCAGCTGTGGGAGTTAGCCTCTAAAGTGGCTCACAAGGATCCCTGACTTTTGATATTCATGACCTTGTGTAATCCCCTCCCACACTAAATAAAGCCAAATATGTGACCAATATGATGTTGCAGAAACAGCAATACTTGACTGTTTAGGCTAAGTATAAAAAGCCATTGCAACTTCTGTTTTCTCTTCCTTGGATTACTCAGGGGAAAGCCAGCTGCCATTTCATAATGTCACTGAAGCAGTTCAATGGAGATGCCCACAGATGAGGAACTGGTCTAACAATGGCCAGTAGTAAATCATCTACCTGAGTGAACCATCTTGGAAGCAGATTCCACAGCCTCAGTCAAGCCTTCATATGACTTCAGCCCTAGTCAGTGTTTTGACAGCAGTGACATGAACCTGTAGTTCTACAGTGAGCAGAACCATCCAGCTAATTCTCAAAGTCCTGATCCACAGAAATTATGTAGAAAAGCACACACACACACACACAATTGCTTGTTGCCTTTCTAAGCTGATAAATTTGAGTTAAATTGTTACACAATACTAGATAACTAACATGCCAGCCATTCAATGAAACTATCTCGAAACAAATTTTCTAGTCCTAGTTCAGCTACCCCATGGCTACTGTGGGAACAAAGACAAACCATCTCATGCTACGTCCTGTCTGAATGGCAGATTTGTGAACAAAATAAATGACTGTTGCTTCAAGCCAGAAATTCTTAGAGTCATTTGTTGTGCAGCAATCAATAACTGGAACATATCATGATCAAGTAATATGTGTTTCTAAAACCACAGAGTTTACTGTACAGAGGCAGATAAATAAATTCACGAAAGTATTATAATGGAGTGATAAATCAGGCCATCAGTGTACAGAGGAAGAATGTCTAACCTACACATAAGGCTAGGAATTCTGAGGCTTTCTTGAGTAAATAATATCTGAGTCTTGCAAGATAAGATTTTGTTATGATACTTAGGAAAGTGGTGTGCCCATATGAATATTAATTACTTTATTCTCCGCTGCCCATGGAAATCCAAATTTTTTGTCTTCTATAAATATTGATAATAATGATAACTATCTCAACATCAGTACAGTTCTAAAATTGGTCATTATTATTGTTATACAAAAATTAAAGCCAATGTTTGATAAGAACAAGCACATTTAATATCTCTGATTAAATTAAGATTTGTATTCTAGCTCTAATTAACCATCATCATTTCTGTGGAAAGAACAATCAGTCCCACCACCATCAAAACAAAGACACTTCGTGTTGATTACAGATCTGGTTTCAGAATGTTTGGTTTTGGAATATTTAGCAAACCATTAAGGTTTCCTTATTAAACTGTTAAGATTTTTGTCTCTCTATCTTACTCCCTTTGTTCCTCTGGGCCATTCCAATAATCCTGATTGCTAGTGATAAGTGTGTGGGAACAAACTAAGTATCAAATTTCTATAATCATTCTGCAGCTTACATTGATCATCAAGAAAAAGAACTTGCACCATTTTCAGATGAGGAGTTCTTCAAGACGGTGATATCAATAGTTGAATTGGTGATATGTGAGTATGCAACTACCTACACACTATGTACACTAACTCTTAGCGAACTCATAGGGAAAAACAGGTGTGCCATTCACAAAAGATTTTTTCAAGTGCAGGTTGAAGTTAAGCATTGGTGATACAGTTAAAAATATTTCATTCAGACCTTAGTTTTTTTTTTATGTAAATGTTTGTTGTAGATTTATTCTTTTTTTTTTTAGGTAATTAATTTATTTTTTATTGGAGGCAAATTATTTTACAATATTATATTGGTTGGTTTTGCCATACATTGATATGAATTTGCCCCGGGTTTACATAAGTTCCCCCTCCTGAACCACCCTCCCACCTCCCTCCTCCCTTTATCCTCCCTCTGGGTCATCCCCGCATGCCAGCCCCGAGCATCCTATGACATGCATTGACCCTGAACTAGTGATTTGTTTCACATATGAAAACATACGTGTTTCAATGCCATTCTCCCAAATCATCCCACCCTCACCCTCTCCCATAGAGTCCCAAAGACTGTTATTCTTAATTGCCAAAACTAGAAACAACTCAACGATTTCTCAAACAATAAATGGATTAACAGTAGCACATTCATATGATGGAATATCATTCATCAATAAAAAGGGAACTATTGATACATAAAAGAAATCAGACTTAAAAGGCTACATAGGATTCCATATATATATATTTAATGTTCTGGAAAAGACACAACTATAAGACTGGAGAATGTATCCATTAGTGACAGAGGTTAAGGATTGGGGAGGAAGTTTTAATTACAAAAGAGAAGTTTAAAGATATTTTGGGTGGTGATGGAATTGCTTTGTGTGTTCACTGTGGTGATGGTTAGACAATATTATGCATTTGTCTAAATTTATAACTTAACACCAAAAAGAGAAACATTAACATATCTACATTTAAAATAAAACCTAAAACTCAATTAGAGTTGGCCCTCTGTATCCACAGTTCCCCATCCACAGATTCATCCAATCATGGATTGTGTACTATTGTTATTTTTGTCTGCTTGTTTGCTCCTTTTTATTAAAGTATAGTTGATTTACAATATTAGTCTCAGATCTACAGTATAGTAATATTATTTTGCAGACTCTACTCCATTATGAGTTATTACAAGATAATATCTATAATTATTTGTGCTATACAGTATATCATTGTTGCTTATCTATTTTATACATAGTAGTTTTATCTATTAATACCTTACACTTAATTTGTCATTCCTCCTTTCCCTCTCCCCTTTGGTACAAGTTGGTTTTCTGTTATCTGTGAGCCTTTTTCTGTTTTTTTTTAAATTTATTTATTTTAATTGGAGGCTATTACTTTACATTATTGTATTGGTTTTGCCATACATTGACATGAATCTGCCCCAGGTGTACATATGCTCCCCATCTTGAACCCCCCCTTCCAACTCCCTCCCCATCCCATCCCTCTGGTTCATTCCAGTACACCAGCCCCAAGCATCCTGTATCATGCATCGAACTTGGACTAGTGATTTGTTTCACATATGATAATATACATGTTTCAATGCCATTCTCCCAAATCATCCCACCCTCGCCTTCTCCCACAGAGTCCAAAAGACTGTTCTACACATCTGTGTCTCTTTTGCTGTCTTGTATACAGGGTTATCGTTATCATCTTTCTAAATTCCATATATATGCATTAGTATACTGTATTGGTGTTTTTCTTTCTGGCTTACTTCACTCTGTATAATAGGCTCCAGTTTCATCCACCTCATTAGAACTGATTCAAATGTATTCTTTTTAATGGCTGAAAATACTCCATTGTGTAAACGTACCACAGCTTTCTTATACATTTGTATGCAGATGGACATCTAGGTTGCTTCCAGTCCTGGCTATTATAAACAGTACTGCAAAGAACATTGGGGTACATGTGTCTCTTTCAATTCTTGTTTCCTTGGTGTGTATACCCAGGAGTGGGATTGCTGGGTCGTATGGCAGTTCTATTTCCAGTTTTTTGAGGAATCTCCACACTGTTCTCCATAGTGGTTGTACTAGTTTGCATTCCCACCAACAGTGTAAGAGGGTTCCCTTTTCTCCACACCCTCTCCAGCTTGTAGACGTTTGGATAGCAGCCATTCTGACTGGCGTGAAATGGTACCTCATTGTGGTTTTGATTTGTATTTCTCTGATGATGAGTGATGTTGAGCATCTTTTCATGTGTTTGTTAGCCATCTGTATGTCTTCTTTGGAAAAATGTCTGCTTAGTTCTCTGGCCCATTTTTTGATTGGGTCATTTATTTTTCTGGAATTGAGCTGCAGGAGTTGCTTGTATACTTTTGAGATTAATCCTTTGTCAGTTGCTTCATTTGCTATTATTTTCTCCCATTCTGAAGGCTATCTTTTCACCTTGCTTATAGTTTCCTTTGCCGTGCAGAAGGTTTTAATTTTAATTAGGTCCCATTTGTTTTTTTTGCTTTTATTTCCAATATGCTGGGAGGTGGGTCATGGAGGATCCTGCTGTGATTTATGTCGGAGAGTGTTTTGCCTTTGTTCTCCTCTAGTTTTATAGTTTCTGGTCTTACAATAAGATATTTAACACAGTTTGAGTTTTTTTTTGTGTATGGTATTAGAGAATGTTCTAGTTTCATTCTTTTACAAGTGGTTGACCAGTTTTCCCAGCACAACTTGTTAAAGAGATTGTCTTTTCTCCATTGAATATTCTTGCCTCTCTTGTCAAAGATAAGGTGTCCATAGGTGCATGGATTTATCTCTGGGCTTTCTATTTTGTTCCATTGATCTATATTTCTGTCTTTATGCCAATACCATACTGTCTTAATGACTGTGGCTTTGTAGTAGAGCCGGAGTTCGGCAGGTTGATTCCACCAGTTCCATTCTTCTTTCTCAAGATTGCTTTGGCTATTTGAGCTTTTTGTATTTCAATACAAATTGTGAAATTATTTGTTCTAGCTCTGTGAAGAACATTGTTGGTAGCTTGATAGGGATTGTGTTGAACTTATACATTACTTTGGGTAATATATTCATTTTCACAATATTTATTCTTCCAATCCATGAACACGGTATATTTCGCCATCTCTTAGTGTCCTCTCTGATTTCTTTCACCAGTATTTTATAGTTTTCTATATATGTATTTTGTTTCTTTAGGTAGATATATTCCTAATATTTTATTCTTTTCGTTGCAACAGTGAATGGAATTGTTTCCTTAATTTCTGCTTCTATTTTCTCATTGTTAGTGTATAGGAATGCAAGGGATTTCTGTGTGTTGGTTTTATATCCTGCAACTTTACTACATTCATTGATTAGCTCTAGTAATTTTCTGGTAGAGTCTTTAGGGTTTTCTGTGTAGAGGATCATGTCATCTGCAAACAGTGAGAGTTTCACTTCTTCTTTTCCAATTTGGATTCCTTTTATGTCTTTTTCTGCTCTGATTTCTGTGGCCAAAACTTCCAAAACTATGTTGATTAGTAGTGGTGAGAGTGGGCACCCTTGTCTTGTTATAATGTGGGTTTGTCATATATACCTTTTATTATGTTGAGGAATGTTCCTTCTATTCCTGCCTTCAGGAGGGCTTTTATCATAAATGGATGTTGAATTTTGTCAAAGGTTTTCTTTGCATCTATTGAGATAATCATATGGTTTTTATTTTTCATTTTGTTAATGTGGTGTATTACATTGATTGGTTTGCGGATATTGAAGAATCTGTGCATCCCTGGGATAAAGCCCACTTGGTCATGATGTATGATCTTTTTAATGTGTTGTTGGATTCTGATTGCTAGAATTTTGTTAAGAATTTTTGGATCTGTGTTCATCAGTGATATTGGCCTGCAGTTCTCTTTTTTTGTGGCATCTTTGTCAGGTTTTGGTATTAGGGAGATGGTGGCCTCATAGAATGAGTTTGGAAGTTTACCTTCCTCTGTAATTTTCTAGAAGATTTTGAGTAGGATAGGTGTTAGCTCTTCTCTAAATTTTTGGTAGAATTCAGTGGTGAAGCCGTCTGGACCTGGGCTTTTGTTTGCTGGCAGATTTCTGATTTAAATTTCAATTTCCGTGCTTGTGATGGGTCTGTTAAGATTTTCTATTTCTTCCTGGTTCAGTTTTGAAAAGTTGTACTTTTCTAAGAATTTGTCCATTTCTTCCAAGTTGTCCATTTTGTTGGCATATAATTGCTGACAGTAGTCTCTTATGATCCTTTGTATTTCTGTGTTGTCTGTTGTGATCTCTCCCTTTTCATTTCTAATTTTATTGATTTGGTTTTTCTCCCTTTGTTTCTTGATGAGTCTGGCTAGTGGTTTGTCAATTTTACTTACCCTCTCAAAGAACCAGCTTTTGGCTTTGTTGATATTTGCTATGGTCTCTTTTGCATTTATTTCTGCCCTAATTTTTAAGATTTCTTTCCTTCTCCTGACTCTGGGGTTCTTCATTTCCTCCTTTGCTAATTGCTTTAGGGGTAGAGTTAGGTTATTTAGTTGGCTTTTTTCTTGTTTCTTGAGGTCTGCCTGTATTGCTATGAACCTTCCCATTAGCACTGCTTTTACAGTGTCCCACAGGTTTTGGGTTGTTGTGTTTTCATTTTCATTCATTTCTATGCATGTTTTTATTTCTTTTTTGATTTCTTCTATGATTTGTTCGTTATTCAGCAGCATGTTGTTCAGCCTCCATATGTTGGAAATTTTAATAGTTTTTCTCCTGTAATTGAGATCTAGTCTTATTGCATTGTGGTCAGAAAAGATGCTTGGAATGATTTCAATATTTTTGAATTTACCAAGGCTAGATTTATGGCCCAGGATGTGATCAGTCTTGGAGAAGGTTCCATGTGCACTTGAGAAGAAGGTGAAATTCATTGTTTTGGGGAGGAATGTCCTCTAGATATCTATTAGGTCTAACTGGTCTATTGTTTCATTTAACGTTTGTGTTTCCTTGTTAATTTTCTGTTTAGTTGATCTGTCCATAGGTGTGAGTGGGGTATTAAAGTCTCCCACTATTATTGTGTTATTGTTAATTTCCCCTTTCATACTTGTTAGTAATTGTCTTACATATTATATTGCAGTGCTCCTATGTTGGGTGCATATACATTTATAATTGTTGTATCTTCTTCTTGGATTGATCCTTTGATCATTATGTAGTGTCCTTCTTTGTCTCTTTTCACAGCCTTTGTCTTAAAGTCTGTTTTATTTGATATGAATAGTGCTACTCCTGCTTTCTTTTGGTCTCTATTTGCATGGAATATCTTTTCCAGCTCTTCACTTTCAATCTGTATGTGTCCCTCGTTTTGAGGTGGGTCTCTTGTAGACAACATATAGAGGGGTCGTGTTTTTGTATCCATTCAGCCAGTCTTTGTCTTTTGGTTGGGGCATTCAACCCATTTACATTTAAGGTGATTATTGATAAGTATGATCCTGTTGCCATTTACTTTATTGCTTTGGGTTTGAGTTTATACACTCATTCTGTGTTTCCTGTCTAGAGAAGGTCCTTTAGCATTTGTTGGAGAGCTGGTTTGGTGAAGCTGAATTCTCTCAGCTTTTGCCTGTCTGTAAAGCTTTTGATTTCTCCTTCATATTTGAATGAGATCCTTGCTGAGTACAGTAATCTGGGCTGTAGGGTATTTTCTCTCATCACTGTAAGTATGCCCTGCCATTCCCTCATGGCCTGAAGAGTTTCTATTGAAAGATCGGCTGTTATCCTTATGGGGATTCCCCTTGTGTGTTATTTGCTGCTTTTCCCTTGCTGCTTTTAATATTTGTTCTTTGTGTTTGATCTTTGTTAATTTGATTAATATGTGTCTTGGGGTATTTCGCCGTTGGTTTATTCTGTTTGGGACTCTCTGGGATTCTTGGATTTGGGTGATTATTTCTTTCCCCATTTTAGGGAAATTTTCAACTATTATCTCCTCAAGTATTTTCTCATGGTCTTTCTTCCTGTCTTCTTCTTCTGGGACTCCTATGATTCGGATGTTGGGGCGTTTAACATTGTCCCAGAGGTCTCTGAGATTGTCCTCATTTCTTTTAATTCGCTTTTCTTTTTTTCCTCTCTTCTTCATTTATTTCCACCATTCTATTTCTAACTTGCTTATTCTATCTTCTGCCTCCGTTATTCTACTGTTGGTTCCCTCCAGAGTGTTTTTGATCTCATCTATTGATTGCAGCCATGATATTAAAAGACGCTTACTCCTTGGAAGGAAAGTTATGACCAACCTAGATAGTATATTAAAAAGAAGAGACATTACTTTGCCAACCAAGGTCTGTCTAGTCAAGGCTATGGTTTTTCCCTTGGTCATGTATGGATGTGAGAGTTGGACTGTGAAGAAAGCTGATCGCCGAAGAATTGATGCTTTTGAACTGTGGTGCTGGAGAAGACTCTTGAGAGTCCCTTGGACTGCAAGGAGATCCAACCAGTCCATTCTAAAGGAGATCAATCCTGGGTGTTCATTGGAAGGACTGATGCTGAAGCTGAAACTGCAATACTTTGGCCACCTCATGCGACGAGTGGACTCACTGGAAAGACTCTGATGCTGGGAAAGGTTGGGGGCGGGAGGAGAAGGGGATGTCAGAGAATGAGATGGCTGGATGGCATCACCAACTCTATGGACATGAGTTTGAGTGAACTCCAGGAGTTGGTAATGGACAGGGAGACCTGGTGTGCTGTGATTCATGGGGTCACAGAGAGTCGGACATGACTGAGTGACTGAACTGAACTGAACTGATTGGATTATTCATTGTATATTGACTCTTTTTTATTTCTTCTAGATCCTTGTTAAACCTTTCTTGCATCTTCTCAATCCTTGTCTCCAGATTATTTATCTGTAACTCCAATTTGTTTTCAAGATTTTGGATCAATTTCATTATCATTATTTGGAATTCTTTATCAGGTAGATTCCGTATCTCTTCCTCTTTTGTTTGGGTTGGTGGGCATTTATCCTGTTCCTTTATTTGCTGGGTATTTCTCTGCCTCTTCATCTTGCTTATAATGCTGTGTTTGGGGTGGCTTTTCTGTCTTCTGGCAGTTTGTGGAGTTCTCTTTATTGTGGAGTTTCCTCGCTATGGGTGAGGTTGGACGGGTGGTTTGTAAACGTTCCCTGGTTAGGGAAGCTTGTGTTTGTGTTCTGGTAGGTGGAGCTGGATTTTTTTCTCACTGGAGTGCAATGAAGTGTCCAGTAATGAGTTTTGATATGTCGTTGGGTTTGGAGTGACTTTGGGAGGCCTGTATATTGAAGCTCAGGGCTATTTTCCTGTGTTGCTGGAGAATTTGCATGGTATGTCTTGCTCTGGAACTTGTTGACCCTTGGGTGGTACTTGATTTCAGTGTAGGTATGGCTACGTTTGATGAACTCCTATCGATTAATGTTCCCTGGAGTCAGGAGTTCTCTGGTGTTCTCAGGATTCAGACTTAAGCCTCCTGCCTCTGGTTTTCAGTCTTATTCTTGCAGTCGCCTCTAGACTTCTCTGTCACTTCCAAGGTGGTTCCCCCTCTTTTAGCTTCTGTTAGGTGGTCTTTTCAGTGTCTAATTTCTGCCCTGACACTAGGGGACTGTGGTGGACACTTTTTAAGGCTCACTTGTTCAGTCCTGTTCTGGGAAGGGAGGAACGCTGCAGACAAATATCTCTGGCATCTGTGGGGAGTGCTCACAGTGTCCTGGCCACACTGGGTTTGCTCCTGCTCACGGCGTGTGTGCTGTCCCAGTCAGGACTGCACAGGCTCTAGGTTGCTCTGCTGAGAACTGTCTGAGGCCGGCGCTGGGTTGCATGCACACCCCAGGTCTAAGTCACTCAGGATCATGTACTCAGGTACTCAACAAAGGCACAGACTTGGTTGGGCCTGCATTTTGTGCCCTTCCCCGGTCCAAGCAGCTCAGGTGACCAGGTGTTTGGTGAGCATGGTTGCTGCGACTTATTGCCTTCCTGATCCCTCCTGCTTGGTTTTCTGGGTGTACAACCAGAGCACCTCCTCAGGCGGATGTTGACCGGCCAGAAACCCAAGAAGTCTTGGTTAGCAATGAAGCCTGCCTTCAGTTTGGTATTGGATGCCTCTCTGGGGCCGCAATTGCCCCCTTCCAGCTCTGACTGCCCTCCCCTGCCTGTCTCAGTGGGGGATGGGCCGTCCACAGCTGGCTAGCTCTGCTCAGTCTTTTGTTCTTTGAACGGGACTGGCGGAGTCTTAGGTTAGGGCTTTTTGCCTTTTTGCTGGGTAGTTATCCCACAGTCTGCTTTGCATCTCCGGTTAGCTGTCTCAGATTGTCCTCGTGGCATTCAGGCCCGGTCCTCACTCTAAGCAGTTCAGCCGGCTCCTCCCTGCTCAGCCCCTGCTTGCTAATGGCAGATTCGGGCGTCTGCGCTGTTTCTCCACTGGGAGTTACCATTGGGCGCGTAATCTGTGGGTTTTAATTATTTCTTTCTTTTTCCTCCCAGTTATGTGGCCCTCTGAGGTTCCAAGGCTCACCACAGACTTGCCAGTGAGAGTGTTTCCTGGTGTTTGGAAACTTCTCTCTTTTTTAAGCCTCCCTTCCTGGGACAGAGCTCCATCCTTACCTCTTTTGTCTCTCATTTTATCTTTTATGTTTTTTCCTACCTCCTTTTGAAGACAATGGGCTGCTTTTCTGGGTGCCTGATGTCTTCTGCCAGCATTCAGAAGTTGTTTTGTGGAATTTACTCAGCTTTCAAATGTTCTTTTGATGAATTTGTCAGGGAGAAAGTGGTCTCACCATCCTGTTCCTCGGCCATCTTGTTCCCTCCTCGGGACCTTAGTTTTTATTGATGGTACAGATACCTGGACCTACTTATTCTAACATGGTGCTACTTAGGCAATGTGTGACTCATTCTATTCCTAATTTACTTCATTTGCTTTCAAAGTTATTCATCATAATGGCATTACTGTAGAGAAGATGTCCTTCTTATGGGAAAATCAAGAGGAGGAAATATTCACATGGCCTTAACACTATCTTAACTGTACTTGGAGAAACCGCCACTTTGTCGTTTATTTGCTTAATGTTTGTGATTTGAGAACACATAAACTTTGTGCAGTTTTCCCTTTCTTTTTTGTCTATTTCTTACAACAGTTTGGAGAAGTATGCCTTCGCTAAAAAATTTTCAAAAGTAAACCATTTCATTTCATCTGATTGCCTTTGATGGTTTCCTTCCACCTATTAGCACAATTTCTCCCTCATGAATGCTATTTATGTTTGTTAAAATATCTTTTTGTCTGTTCTAATTAAGACAAACTAACATTGGTTTAAATAGCATAGAAATTTCATGCAAGAAGATGACCATAAACAGTTTAGATCTTAAATGGAGGGTCCATAATATCAGAGACCGCTGTAATCATAGTGTGACTACCATGTCATAATCTAAGATGATTGCTATTATTATGGCTACATTCCAGACAATGGGAAAGACATAAGGGGAGTAGAGAGCATGCCTTTTTACTTCAAAACCCCAAACTTGAAGCTGCACATGTCACTGTCATTCAAAACTAGAACCAGTCATATATCCCCCCTTGGCTGCAAGGGATACGGAGAGATATAGAACTTTTTTGGATAAATAATATACTAAAACTTGGGGGTTCTATTACAAAATAGAAAGAAAGAAATAGCAATGGATGATATCTAATTCTATGAAGAAGAATTACAGAAGTATTGTATACTTTTTCTAACTGTAAGTAGATCCTTCTTCTCTATTCTCTACTTGAAAATGGCAAACATAGCATTGCAAATAAATTTATGGGAGCTTTTTCTCGTAAGAGTTTAATTTCAAAGGCTGTAGCCATCAGATACGCTTTCCTGATGGTACAGTGGTAAAGAATCCGCCTATGAATGCAGGAGACGCAATAGATGTGGGTTCAGTCCCTGGGTGGAGAAGATCCCCTGGAGAAGGAAATGAAAACTCACTGCAGCATTCTTACCCCATGGACGAGGAGCCTGGTGAGCTATAGCCCATGGGGTCTCAAAAAGAGTCAGACAAGACTTAGCAACTAAAGAGCATCTCAAAGTGAAAGTAAAAGTTGTCATTGGTGTCCGAGTTTTTGTAACCCCATAGACTACACAATCCATGGAATTCTCCAGGCCAGAATACTGGAATGGTTAGGCTTTCCCTTCTCCAGGTGGTCTTCCCAATCTGGGGATGGAACCCAGGTCTCCCACATTGCAGGCAGATTCTTTACCAGCTGAACAACCAGAAAAGCCCAAGAATACGGGAGAAGGTAGTCTATCTCTTCTCCAGTGGATCTTCCCAACCCAGGAATGGACCGGGGTCTCTTGCACTGCAGGCAGATTCTTTACGAACTACACTATCAGGGAAGCCCAGACAGCATCTGGGACAAATTCGAATGAAGCTAAACAAAGTAGATTTGAATGACATCACTCAACATCCTATTAATAAATGTCCCTTGCATGTGCATGTGCTCAGTCATGTCTGACTCTTTGAGACCCTATGTACTGTAGCCACCAGGCTTCTCTGTTAGTGGAATTTTCTGGGCAAGAAATGGGTTGCCATTTTCTTCTCCAGGAGATATCCCTTGCCACCAAGAAAATGAACTCTTAAAATGTGTTAGGTGTGCTTCAACTCTCAGCTTTAGCTAAGTGACTGTTTATCCACACTGGGAATAGCCCTGTACTTTCCACATTTTTTTTTTTTTAGTTTTTATCTTGGTGTCCTAGAACTCAACATCTTTAGTCTTTTTTCAAACAGTAATGCTCCTTTGGGTTGCTGGATTCCTGTAGAGATGGAAAATTTCTTTCAAGAGGCTTTTATTCTTCACTGCCCTAGCTACTGGTGTTGGTTACAGAGGTTAACTTCAAATCATCAAAGTCTCACAGGGCCTTGAAAATTCCCAAAATGCACCTACCATTACATGAAGATCAAACAAAACCAGTTTTGCCTGTTCTCAATCCCATTGCTTCCTATCTCTCCACATTAACATTATGGTTCTACTGTATAGCACGTGGAACTCTGCTCAACGTTATTTGGCAGCCTGGATGGAGGAGAGTTTTGGGGAGAATGAATACATGTGTGTGTGTGTGTGTGTGTGTGTGTGTGTGTGTGTGTGTGTATACGACTACGTCCCTTTGCTCTTCACCTGAAACTATTGCTACATTGTTAATCAGCTATATCCTTGCACAAAATAAAAGTTTTTTAAAAATATTATGGTTCAGTAAGACTTTGGTATCCTCTAATGTTAGTCCATACTTTCTTCTCCTTTGATACAGTTGATTGTTATAAGAGATGTCAAAGAAAGTGTAAACTGAGGCATGAAGAGGCTAAGTGACTAGCCTAGGCAATAGGTTATGTATTGGAATTGAGAGATAGTGTTCCCCATCTCCCCTTGTTGGCTGTATGCATGGTCCCAGAATAGTTCTTAAATATATGTGGGGAAGGAAATTAAGAATTGAAGGTACAAAGGTACAAAGCATAGTGAATTCATGTATATGAATGAAACAACTCAACATCTTGTTAATAAATGTCCTTTGTCACCAAGCTAACACACACTCACACACAAGCAACAATATGCTCCTTCACTTTGATGGATAAATTTAAGTCATTTTAAGACTTACAAGGAGATTGTTTCTAGTTAGACAGACACTGAATGGTCTATAATCAAAGAAAAATAAATCAGAATGCAGAGACTACTCCTCACTCTTGTCATTTCTCAAGAAAATGGTGGATCATTTACTAAAAGAGTAGTTTGTCAACTTAATGAGAAAAATATGGATAACTGATTAGTGGTTGATAATAGAATATTCCAATTGCTTATCATTTTTGGAATTAAAATTATAATTGTATCTCGGTCAACATTTAACATCAAGTGAAATGAACAAACAATGAAATAATGCTTGACTTAAATGAAGTAATGTTGATTTAAAAGCCAATGAAATAAGTTGATTTAAAATCCATTATTTAGTGATATCCTCCTTTCAGGTAAGACACAGATCTAAACAAATTAATTATCACTAGGTCAATGTGCTCTAAATTTTATATAATTCATTAGTATCGCTACTGATAACTTTTACACTTATAATTTTGATACTTTGACATAATATTGCATACTTTGTGCTACTTTTAACTAATAAAATTTGTGTTTTAAGTTCACAAGAAAATTGAGTGTTTCCATATAATCATCCCCATGTATGCACAATTTACCACACTATTGACATCCTCATCACCGTGGTATATTCATTTCAATTGATGAACCTACATGGACACACCAATATCAGCTAAATTCTATGGTTTATATTAGAGTTTAACACTATGTTATATATTTGATAGGTTTGCTGCTTCTGCTTAGTTGCTCAGTCAGGTCTGACTCTTTGCAACCACATGGACTGTAGCCCATCAGGCACCTCTGTCCATGGGTGTTCTCCAGGCAAGAATACTGGAATGGGCTGCCATGCCCTCCTCCAGGGGATCTTCCCAACCCAGGGATCGACCCTAGATCTCTTCAATTGCAGGCAGATTCTTTACCATCTGAGCCACCAGGGAAACCCAAGAATACTGTAGTGGGTAGCCTATCCCTTCTCCAGGGGATCTTGCTACTCAGAAATCGAACCGGGGTTCCCTGAAATGCAGGTGGATTCATTACCACCTGAATTATTAGGGAAGCCCATTGATAGGTTTAGGCCAATGAAAAATGACATCCATTGTATACAGAATAGTGACTGCAAGGAGATCCAACCAGTCCATTCTAGAGGAGATCAATCCTGGGTATTCACTGGAAGTTTAGTTCAGTTCAGTTCAGTCGCTCAGTCGTGTCCGACTCTCCGTGACCCCATGAATCACAGCACGCCAGGCCTCCCGGTCCATCACCAACTCCCAGAGTTCACTCAAACTCATGTCCACAGAGTTGGTGATGCCATCCAGCCATCTCATTCTCTGTCGTCCCCTTCTCCTCCCGCCCCCAACCTTTCCCAGCATCAGAGTCTTTTCCAGTGAGTCAACTCGTCGCATGAGGTGGCCAAAGTATTCTAGGTGTAAAAATAGGCTGGTGAGTTCTTTTTGCGTTTAAATACCATGATGACAATATCTGATCAATGAGAGTTCACTTTCCATGCTCTGGGAAAATATCAGGAAATCACAAGATGAATTTTCTGAGACTTATCAAGTCTTGTTGCAAATTAGCCTTTGGAAGAGAACCTTAGTAGGTTTTCAATAAATAATTTTGAATTTTATTTAAGCAAATAGAAAAATCTAGAAATATCATTTAGTCCACATTAGAATCATTTCTTAGTTTTACAACTGTAGGTACCCGGGCTCTCTCTGCCTCATTAAAATTTCTGATTATGCAGATCTGTAGAACTTAGATATGTAGACTTCAAGAAATTTGAGAATATATTATGGAAGCAGATGAACTAGGCCAACTTGACCAGATAGAATGCAGATGCTGTTTATTGGGGCAGCGTCCTGTCCTGCTCAGGGACTACTTCCTGTCTTGCTCAGTAATAGCATGGACTATGTAAAGACAGAACCACAATTGACACGTCTCTGATAATGTGACAATACAGAATTAATAAGGGCTTTGAAGTCAATTTGACCTGGATTTTAATCCTAACTAGGCTATTTAATTAATTTCCTTCCTTATAAAAAGTAAATGTAAATACCTATAGGTCTTTGTAATGATTAAATAATCATGCAATAATACTGACCCAATACCAGACAAGGACTTCCCTCATAGCTCAGTCAGTAAAGAATCTGCCTGCAGTGCAGGAGACTCAGGTTTGATTTCTAGGTGGGGAAGATCCCCTGGAGAAGGAAATAGCAGCCCACTCCAGTATTATTGCCTGGAGAATCCCATGGACAAAGGAGCCTGGCCGGCTACAGTCCATGGGGTCGCAAGAGTCGGACCTGACTGAGTGATATTTTCTCACTAACACCTGACAAAGAGTTCCGTTCAGTTCAGTTCAGTCGCTCAGTCCTGTCTGACTCTTTGAGACCCCATGAATCGCAGCACACCAGTCCTTCCTGTCCATCACCAACTCCTGGAGTCCACCCAAACCTATGTCCATCGAGTCGGTGATGCCATCCAGCCATCTCATCCTCTGTCGTCCCCTTCTCCTCCTGTCCCCAATCCTTCCCAGCATTAAGGTCTTTTCCAATGAGTCAACTCTTTGCATGAGGTGGCCAAAGTATTGGAGTTTCAGCTTCAACATCAGTCCTTCCAATGAACACCCAGGATTGATCTCCTTTCGGGTGGACTGGCTGGATCTCCTTGCAATCCAAGGGACTCTCAAGAGTCTTCTCCAACACACAGTTCAAAAGTATCAGTTCTTTGGCACTCAGCTTTCTTCACCATCCAACTCTCATATCCATACATGACCACTGGAAAAACCGTAGCCTTGACTAGACAGACCTTTGTTGGCAAAGTAATCTCTGCTTTTAATATGCTATCTAGGTTGGTCATAACTTTCCTTCCAAGGAGTAAGCTTCTTTTAATTTCATGGCTGCAATCACTGTCTGCAGTGATTTTGGAGCCCAAAAAGTAAAGTCTGACACTGTTTCCTCTGTTTCCCCATCTATTTCCCATGAAATGATGGGACCAGATGCCATGATCTTAGTTTTCTGAATGTTGAACTTTAAGCCAACTTTTTCACTCTCCTCTTTCACTTTCATCAAGAGGATTTTTAGTTCCTCTTCACTTACTGCCATAAGGGTGGTATCATCTGCATATCTGAAGTTATTGATATTTCTCCCGGCAATCTTGATTCCAGCTTGTGCTTCTTCCAGCCGAGCATTTCTCATGATGTACTCTGCATATAGGGTAAATAAGCAGGGTGACAATATACAGCCTTGTTACACTCCTTTTCCTATTTGGAACCAGTCTGTTTTTCCATGTCCAGTTCTAACTGTTGCTTCCTGACTTGCACACAGGTTTCCCAAGAGACAGGTCAGATGGCCTGGTATTCCCATCATTTAAGAATTTTCCATTTTATTGTGATCCACACAGTCAAAGACTTTGGCATATTTGCAGGCAGACACTTTACCATGAGCCAGCAGGGAAATGTGGGAACAAATTGCCACCATAAAAGCAGAAATAGGTGTTTTTCTGGAATTCTCTTGCTTTTCCGATGATCCAGCAGATGTTGGCAATTTGATCTCTGGTTCCTCTGCCTTTTCTAAAACCAGCCTGAACATCTGGAAGGTCACGGTTCACTTATTGCTGAAACCTGGCTTGGAAAATTTTGATCATTACTTTACTAGCGTGTGAGATGAGTGAAATTGTACAGTAGTTGGAGCATTCCTTGGCATTGCCTTTCTTTGGGATTGGTATGAAAGCTGACCTTTTCTAGTCCTGTGGCCACTGCTGAGTTTTCCAAATTAGCTGGCATATTGAGTGCAGCACTTTCACAGCATCATCTTTTAGGATTTGAAATAGCTCCACTGGAATTCCATCACCTCCACTAGCTTTGTTTGTAGTGATGCTTTCTAAGGCCCACTTGACTTCACACTCCAGGATGTCTGGCTCTAAGTGAGTGATCATACCATGGTGATTATCTGGGTCTTGAAGAGTAGTGCTGAATAAATATTTCTCTCATGCAGTACCTGATCTCTGTACACTATAGAACACATGTAACTGACCACAACTAAGAACCGTGCACCTGCCCAAAACATAAATATGCAAATTCAACTTGTTATATCTAGAGCAATGGACTTGCCCAGATTATAAAGAGAAATTGGTTGTATTATTTTAGTAAAATGGTGGTCACTCGATTGCTGTGAAAAGAGTATACCTAATCAAAAGAGCAGGCTTTCATTTTAAAATTCTCTATTGTCAGTATTTGCTACTTTACCGCATGAAAAAAAAATACATGTGTTTGTGAGTATAAAGGTGGATGATCTTATACAGAGAAATACCTTTACATTTTTCTCCTTAATCTAGATAGAACATGCCCTGATGCAGACATCATTTTCCTTTACCTATGTTTTTTTTTTTTTTCTGAACTTCATTCTTTCCAGGATCAGGTTGTGAACTTTTACTAAATTTTCCCTCTGAGAAAATGATTTTAAACTTGTCAATCCATCAGGCATGATGATTGGGAAATCTTTGAAAGAAGATACCAAATGTACTTACCTGGAAGCTGAGACTATAAAGCAGTGTTTTCCACTTGTCAGTGTAAAAGAGCATGACAAATTCATTGTTGTTCTGACTTCACAGTTGTCAGCTATTCTACATACAGTGGTCACATATGCGCTATGGTTGTCACAAGCAGTAGAATTGGAAGTATCTTTACAAAAATACCAAACATCACTGCACTACCAGGGAAAGGGAAATTTCCATTATTCCTAGTAAAACAAGGGATATCAAAAGGTCTTTGATTTGTTCTTTATGTGGTTGGACAACTTTGGCAGTGAGCCTAATTGTGTTGTTTTCAAAGTTATTAGAGGCAAGTAAGTTTGTTTCTTTTTGTTTTTATCCCACTTTCTAGCTAGTTTTTCTATAAATGTATGCAGTTACTCATTTAAAAAGATCATATTGAAGGGCATTGATCAATTATGGAAGTAGAGGACAAAAAAAATAAAATTTTCAGAGAGACTACAACATGCTATGGGCATCCCTGGTGGCTCAGTGGTAAAGAATCTGACTGCCAATACAGGAGATGTGGTTTGATCCCTGGGTCAGGAAGATCCCCGGGTGAGGAAGATCCCCTGGGAAAGGAAATGGCAACCTACTCCAGTATTCTTGCCCAGGAAATCCCATGGATAGAGGAGCCTGGTGGGCTACAGTCCATGAAGTCACAAAAATATCATGCCTGATGTAGCGATAAACAACAACCACCACATGCTCTGCATTGTGTAAAATGGTGGGGATACATGTGAAAGTCGCTCAGTTGTGTCCGACTCTTTACGACCCCGTGGATTATACAGGCTATGGAATTCTCCAGGCCAGAATACTGGAATGGGTAGCCTTTCCCTTCTCCAGGGGATCTTCCCAACCCAGGGATCGAACTCAGGTGTCCTGCATTGCAGGCAGATTCTTTACCAGCTGAGCCACAAGGGAAGCCTGGGGATACATGGGTGACTACATAAAACCCTCATTTTTAAAATACAGTTTCCCCTTCAACAACATAGATTTGAATAACACAGATTCACTGTATGTTGATTTTTTTTCAATACATAGCTTGGAAATTTTCTTTGAGATTTGCAAAAATTTGAAAAAATCTTGTAGATAAACTATATAGTCCCGAAATGTTGAAAAATATAATAAAAAGTTAAGTATGTTATTAATGCATAAAATATATATAGATAGTCTAATTTATTGTTTGCTACCATAAAATATACACAAATCTACTGTAAAAAGTCTAAATTTATCAAAACTCACCCACACAAACACAGACACTCACAGATCATATGCAGGCCAGAGAAATGTAAACAAATGTAAAGACGCCATATTAAATCATAATTGCATAAAGTTTCCTGAAATATGTACTTTACCACGGTAATAATCTCATTGCCACTTCCTGCTGCTATTTTGAGCTCAAGAGTTCTAAGTATCTGCTTCAAATTCCCTGGTACACTATCCATCTCTGAGTGAGTAGTTCCTCTCCCATAAATTGCATATCAAAGTAAAAGTAATCTCTTGTGGTTCTCCCCTGATTTGCGTCATACTTAGCCCAATACCATAAACCTTGAGTAACACCAGGGACCCATATGAAGTCCCATTAGTGATGATGGATGTGCCCCAAAGAAAAGAAAAGGAATGACACTACAAGAAAAAGTTGAATTGCTTGATGTATACACTTCATTGTACTCGTTTTAGGCAAAGGGAATTCCTGGCACAAAGTTACAGAGGTAAGAATGAATGGGGTGTTTGGGGGAGCTGGTGGTTCAATGTGGCTGGAATTTTGAGTGGGGACAGTCATGACAACAGATGATGCAGGTAAGTCAGAAAGGAACCAGATTAGGAACATTTTAAATACCACAAAGAAGACTCTATTTTACCCTCTGATTTACAAGATAACCGTATAAAGGCAATGAACATATTTGCGGAGAAGTTTTGTAGCTGCATGGAAAAATGGAATGGGAATATTAAATTAAATCCCTTTGGTTAAGTGCTGTAATACTGTTACTCAGCTTTTACTCCCCCGGAGTGATTCCTACAAGTGTTGCAGGAAGAGGATGTTAAATTACACAGAACAGATCATCACTGCTTCTGTAACCAAGGACAAAAAATACAACTCTCAAAAGCAAGCAAGATTCATGTCTGCCTCCAGGGACACTTCTCACAGATAAGGACAGCACGGTTACAGCACTCGTAGGACAGAAAGCCAGGCTGCATGGGAGGACTTGTGGTGGAAAGGCATTTCAGCAGTTAAAGAACAGAGTGTGCCTTTAGCTGTTTGACCCAGGAATACAGTCCCAAGTGCTACCAAGAAAAGCCTTCTGGCCATCTATGGGTAAGGCCTCTGATTACTACCTCTTACTTCAATGATGTCCACCATTATCTGAAGCTCACATATCTGCTCCAATTCAGACAAAATCAAGAAGCAAACTAATCCACTAAATTACAGAAAATTGCTCTTAACAAGTTCAAGGCTTTGGGTTTTAGAGGTCCCTGAAAATGATAAAATGTGGCTTGAAGACACTTAGAAACTACCAGTATGATTCTTACATTTTTAATAAGTTAATAAGTTTTAACTTCAATAATTATCTTAATACTTAGAGATTTGTGTTTTAGAAAAGGAAATGGACTTATTCCATAGGGTTTTAAAAGACAGACCTATAATTTATCAGGGGAAATGATAGGGAAACAGACTTTTATTTCAAAATAATAAAAACATTAAAAAAAATTCAGAGCTTCCTCATTTTAAAAAGCACTAAGTTTTCTGTGGCTGGAGGTGTTTAGGTGTTCTAAGAACTGGCTCTAGTCTGCAAAGTTTTTTTTTATTTAAATTTTGAATAATTTTTGTTTTATCGAGGCAAAGTGAACATATCCATGTGACTAATACTCAGTCAGGAATAAAATATTGTGTGATAAAGATAAAAATGAAAAAATTTATAATGACTTTTCTACACAGTTAAATGTATCCAGTGAAAAGCGTGTCTTATCCTGAGGTTATTTCTTTTCTTTTTTTTTTTTTTTGATGTTTCTACTGGGGAATGATATTTGTAGATCTTAGACTTTCTTGGTTGATGTTTTATTGTCTTTAACTAGACAAGATAAAGTTATTAAGGCAACATTAGCTTCCCTGGATACCTCTTAAATGCATGTCTTTCATCAGCTATTAAACCTGCAGCATCACTAACTTCCTATAAGAGATGATGGAAAGGATATTCATTCATTGGATAAATGAAGAATAGAACATCTTAAAAAGTACATCTTTTTTTTTCAACCTGGAAATCAAACCAATTAAATAAAATTTTATTTCAGGAGCTAGAGGATACTTTTTTTTTCTGTACTTCTTTGGCTCATTTGAAAAATGTTTTTTCTATCTGTTTCTCTGAAAGTGAGTAATTCTAAAGTATACGTTTGTTTTTTATTTTAATTTTTATTTAATGAATGTGTTTTCTTATCTTCACAAATTTTAGCATACTTCTCAGTAGCTCAAGGGATGCTAGACTCCTTAATGGTAAGTAACTTATGAATTCACATTTTTAAAAAAAGCAACAATTACAAGCAAATTCATTTTTGTCTTGAATAAACAATGCTTCTAAATTTAATTAAGCATAGTGATTTTTATGAGAAAATCAAGACATCTATTTTATGCTTTTAAATTACTTTCGAGTTAGAAAACATTTTAAATAGTATTGTATATTGTAATGAGAAATTTTTTCCTGAACATATTATTAATAACAGTAAACTGATTTTCCATGATTCCATCTTGTCCAGAAATTTTGCAATACAAGAAAGGATCATTGCAAATTGATTGCTACTCCCAGAAAAACAACTCAAAAACACATTACTGATGACATGTTGGCTACATTATCTTTGCTTTCAGAAAGATAGGAGTTAAGAGAATAATGGTTGAGTAGAACTGTTTTTCCAATCAAGACTCAGGCCGACATGCTTTATCTAGCAGCCTTGAGTAATGTCCTCATTTTTTAAAACTCTGTTATTATGTGTCTGCTAACATCCAGGAATACAGTTATGTCCCCTTTGCCAGTTTGCTACAGATAAAAAGAAAAATTCACCAATACAAGTCTAGAGAACAGATTTATAACTTATGAATCTATTATTTCTCATGATGGCAAAATAGATCAGAATGAGACATCCAGGAAAGGAGGATATTGGACATACGGTAAGTGGTTTAAACAGATAAGCCTCAGTTTTGTACCACGTGCAACACAGCCTCTGCAGTGTTATTCGAAGAGTGACTAAAATTACTGAAAAACTAAAGAAATAGTGACATTTACCTTAATAAATTCTTAGTGAGCACATCTTATGTCTTGGATATTATGTAAAAGTCTGAAAACAATACAAGAAAAAGTATATCACAAACAACTGGAGAAATGGACTAATTTATTGTTATAATTATGAACACTTGGTCTTTCCTTGTGGCTCAGTTGGTAAAGAATCCAACTGCAATGCAGGAGACCTGGGTTCAATCCCTGGGTTGGGAAGATCCCCTGGAGAAGGGAAAGGCTACCCACTCCAGTTTTCTGCCCTGGAGAATTCCATGGACTACAGTCCATAGGGTCACAAAGAGTCGGACACGACTGAGTGACTTTCACTCATATGAGCACTTACCTAGTAGCTCAACTGACATGCAGTCTCTGAAATTTCTGCTTTCCAAATATAAGACAATTTTAACTTTTCAAGTGATCAAAGGGAATACAAACTGAAATAAGATGTATCATTTAAAATTATTAAATCATCCAAAATTAAATATTTTAAAATTCTTCAATCTTGGAAAGCTTGTACTAAAACTACAGCAATTGTACATTATAAGTGGTGTTGTAAATTGGCACAAATATGTTTTAAAGATTATCAAGAAATGTCTTTAATGAGTGGTACATTGCAAATATCATTTGAAACATTAATGGGCTATTTGTTCCTGATAATTCATTTTGAAAACATAACTTACTGGGAAAAAGAACTATATTGAAATTAGATGCCCACTACAGGACAGTTTTTTTTTTAATTTTTATTTAATAAATGGTACAAATGTGCTTTGTACCATTATTAAATTTTTATTTAATAAAGCACATTTGTACCATTTATTAAATAAAAATTTACAGGACAGTTTTAAATGAGATCATTGCTAATGTTGTGAGATGAAGTTACAGAACACTAGTTCATTGAAATATAATGTGATCATAAATATTTGTTGTAGAGGTAATTTAGAAAAGTTATAGAATAATTTTTATAAGTCAGGGGGAAAAAACCTCCATAACAATCGTGATGAAGATATTTGAGTTTCTAAGGTAGTCAGAACTTGAGAGACCATATGAACGCGAGAAGGGAAATTCATCAAGGTCGGCCCAAATTTTCTGCATGCTATTTTTCCTCTAAAGGCATTTGCCCATTTTCAGTAAAACTCAGGAACCTTAAAGGCCTAGAAGCATGCCAGAGTAGATGCTGCCAAAGAACTGGTGAGTTTCAAGGCAATCTCTTTAGACTGGGAAGATAAAATTTGAGTTTGAGACTGCCAAATCACCTAGATGTGAAAGTTCAAGATCTCAGTCAGTGAAAAAGTGCAAATAAGTCACCCTGGTGCATGTGTAACCCTCAAATATTTTCTATTTCAGTTGCATATGACAAAAACTTAGAAATCAAGCAGAAAGTTACTGTGAAGTAGAGTAGAACTTTTGGCAGTTTTCTGGTGCTGATAAAAAAGGAATTTAGAAGTTAACAAGAATAAGGGCTTTAAAATATAACCCATACTGTCAAAAGGGACTCCAGGATCATGGGCAAAAAAGAGAAAGTTGGAGCCTAATACAAACTAAAAACCAGCCTGAAGTCTGTTCTGTCCGTAAGTAGATGGAGATGCCTTTTGCTGCCTATCAGAGTATAGTGAATACTGGCTATCTCTAAACAGAGGTAACATTATGCCAGCCCACAAACTCAGATATAACACCTGGCATTAAACAATGTATTTTTGACACACCAAGAAACAAGATCCAAAGAAAGAACAGGCAATCCAAACAAATGCAAATTCTTCAAGGGACTATAAGAAAATTCAGAGTTGTAAACATAATGTTCACAATGTCCAGAATGTTACCAAAATAAAAAAGCCCAAGAAACATGATCTATTCTCCAGAGAAAAGACAAAATGAAAGCGATCCCCAAGAAGATCTATATTTGAAATTTACTCTCCAAGGATTTCATACTAAATGTAGAACTGTGCTCAGTGATGAAAAAGAAAATCACCAACTTCTCATTAAAAACAATGGAGTCAAGAAGACAAGTAAATGACATTTTAAACTGTTAAAAAATTTCAACCCAGAATTCTATATACAATGAAAATATTCTGTGATATAGGAGGCAAAATGAAGATAATTTTGAAATAATGATAACTTAGAGAATTTATTGCTGGCAGACCTGTGCTTCAAGGATTGTTAAAAAAAAAATGTCCTTCAGATTGAAGAGAAATGATACCAGGTAAGAATTTACCTCATTAGAAGAAAATAAGTACCATCAAAATTTGTTAAATATCTGGATTATTGTAAATGTCTTCTAATTACTTTTAAAATACATGTACTACTTAAAGCAAATTATTTTTTCCTGTGAAGTTTTTATGTTTGTTAGGTATGTTACATAACTGTACCTTAAATGAAGGGTGATAAATGGACCATCTTGGTGGTAGGGTTTCTGATTTTGTTATACTTAAATAGTACAATATTAACTCTAGCTATACCATTAAACATTATGGATGTATATTGAAATATCTTGAGCAACAACCAAAAAAAAAAAATGACCAGAAAAGTATAATTAAAATACCAACAGAGTAATTAAAATGTAATCCTAAAACTTCGCATAATCAAAAAGAAGTCAAGAAAGAAGTAATAGATACCAAAAACACAGACTGAGGGATAGTGTCAAAAAGCAAATGAATAAAAGCATCGGGTCTAATTTCAACCTAAAATTGTCAACCACATTATAACTGTATTGAAGTTTCATGTAGCAAGACTCTAATTAAAGGTCAGAGATTGTCAGATTTTAAAAAGTAAAACCAAAATATTTGTTGTCACAAGGATATACTTTAAATAAATAGGCAGAAGTTGAAAGCAAATAGAAAAAAACACACAATGCAAACAACAAGCATAAGAAATTGAGAATCATTTTATTAATGTCAGATGAAATGGACTTCAGAATAAAGGATACCAGACTTACAGAAGAACACTTCACAATGATAAAAGAGTCAAAACATAAGAAAGAACTAAAAGTCAGATATGTGTATGTGCCTAATGTCAGAATCTCAAAATACTCAATACAAAGTTGATAAACTTAGAGAGGAAGATAATTCCGCATAGTCAAAGACTTTCTTTTCTCTTTTGGCAATTAATAGAACAACTAGAAACAAAACTCAGTAAAGGCATAGGTGATCTGAATGGTGATCTATCAATCCTCTTGACCTAATTAATATTTACACAATCCTATATACAGTGATCTTAGAATACACAATTTTTCAAGTACACATTGTATATGTCCATCAATACAGACTGTATTTAAAACTGTAAAGCAAATCTAAATACATTTTTCAACATTCAAATAATACAGAGTAAATTCTCTGACCACAATGGAAACTAGGAGCTATAAGATAATAGTGTGATATAAAGGAAAACATAAAACAGTTGGAAATTAAATTACAAACTACTAAATAATTCATAGGTCAGAAAAGAAACTACAAGTGAAATTATTAAATATTTCCAATGAAATGATAAGGAAAATTGAGCTCACTAAAATGTGATGAAAATAAACTAGTGCTTAGACAGAAATATGTAGCTTTAAATAGATACAATAGGAAAGAAAAAGATTTAATATTAATGACTTAGGTTTCCATTTCAAGAAGTTAGAAAAAAAGAACAGCTTAAAGCAAGAATAAGTAACAAGAATGAAATAAGGAGGATAATAATAGAAACAATGAAAGAGAAACAAACAATACAGAAAATTAAAAACAAACTAGGCTTAGCAATATTGATAAAATATAAAACAGAGAAAATGGACTCCCAATATCAAGAATAAAAGAGATTGTCATTTTAAATTCCATGGATATTAAAAGGACAATAAGGTAATTTTATGACCAATTTTATGCAAGAAATTTGTCAACTTAGATTAAAAAATTAATATTTTAAAAATATCAGTTCAGTTAGGTTCAGTCGCTCAGTCATGTCCGACTCTCCGCGACCCCATGAATCACAGCACGCCAGGCCTCCCTGTCCATCACCAACTCCCGGAGTACACTCAAACTCATGTCCACAGAATCGGTGACGCCATCCAGCCATCTCATTCTCCGTCGTCCCCTTCTCCTCCCACTCCCAACCTTTCCCAGCATCAGAGTCTTTTCCAGTGAGTCAACTCGTCGCATGAGGTGGCCAAAGTATTGCAGTTTCAGCTTTAGCATCAGTCCCTCCAATGAACATCCAGGATTGATCTCCTTTAGAATGGACTGGTTGGATCTCCTTGCAGTCCAAGGGACTCTCAAGAGTCTTCTCCAACACCACAGTTCAAAAGCATCGATTCTTCGGCGATCAGCCTTCTTCACAGTCCAACTCTCACATCCATACATGACCACGGGAAAAACCATTGCCTTGACTAGACAGACCTTGGTTGGCACAGTAATGTCTCTGCTTTTTAATATACTATCAAGGTTGGTCATAACTTTCCTTCCAAGGAGCAAGCGTCTTTTAATTTCATGGCTGCAATCAGCATCTGCAGTGATTTTGGAGCCCAAAAAAACAAAGTCTGACACTATTTCCACTGTTTTTCCATCTATTTCCCATGAAGTGATGGGACCAGATGCCATGATCTTTGTTTTCTGAATGTTGAGCTTCAAGCCAACCTTTTCACTCTGCTCTTTCACTTTCATCAAGAGGCTTTTGAGTTCCTCTTCACTTTCTGCCATAAGGGTAGTGTCATCTGCATATCTGAGGTTATTGATATTTCTCCCAGCAATCTTGATTCCAGCTTGTGCTTCTTCCAGCCCAGCGTTCCTCATGATGTACTCTGCATATAAGTTAAATAAGCAAGGTGACAATATACAACCTTGACGTACACCTTTTCCTATTTGGAACCAGTCTGTTGTTCCATGACCGGTTCTAACAGTTGCTTCCTGACCTGCATACAGGTTTCTCAAGAGGCAGGTCAGGTGGTCTGGGATTCCCATCTCTTTCAGAATTTTCCACAGTTTATTGTGATCGACACAGTCAAAGGCTTTGGCATAGTCAATGAAGCAGAAATAGATGTTTTTCTGAAACTCTCTTGCTTTCTCCATGATCCAGCAGATGTTGGCAATTTGATCTCTGGTGCCTCTGCCTTTTCTAAAACCTGCTTGAACATCTGGGAGTTCACGGTTTACATACTGCTGAAGCCTGGCTTGGAGAATTTTGAGCATGACTTTACTAGCGTGTGAGATAAGTGCAATTGTCCGGTAGTTTGAGCATTCTTTGGCATTGCCTTTCTTTGGGATTGGAATGAAGACTGACCTCTTCCAGTCCTGTGGCCACTGCTGAGTTTTCCAAATTTGCTGTCATATTGAGTGCAACACTTTCACAGCATCATCTTTCAAGACTTGAAATAGCTCAACTGGAATTCCATCACCTCCACTAGCTTTGTTAGTAGTGATGCTTTCTAAGGCCCACTTGACTTAACATTCCAAGATGTCTGGCTCTAGGTCAGTGATCACATTATCGTGACTATCTTGGTCATGAAGATCTTTTTTGTACAGTTCTTCTGTGTATTCCTGCCACCTCTTCTTAATATCTTCTGCTTCTGTTAGGTCCATACCATTTCTGTCCTTTATCGAGCCCATCTTTGCATGAAATGTTCCTTGGAATCTCTAATTTTCTTGAAGAGGTCTCTTGTTTTTCCTATTCTGTTGTTTTCCTCTATTTCTTTGCATTGATCACTGAGGAAGTCTTTCTTATCTCTCCTTGCTATTCTTTGGAACTCTGCATTCAGATGCTTATATCTTTCCTTTTCTCCTTTGTTTTTCACCTCTCTTCTTTTCACAGCTATTTGTAAGGCCTCCTCAGACAGCCATTTCGCTCTTTTGCATTTCTTTTCCATGGGGATGGTCTTGGTCCCTGTCTCCTGTACAATATACATAATCCAAATTGATGAATATAAAACAGAAAAATATATTTAGCCCTACACATTTTAAAGATGATGAACTTATTTTCCAAAATCTGTAGGCACTCCAAGCTCACATGATCTCTTTCAAAAAATTCTCTCAAATATTTAAAGAAAAAATATCACCAGTCTTAAGCTAGACAAAAAACGGCAGGGAAGATTTACCAAGTTATTGTTAGAAAGCCTAATATTAAAATGTTACAATTCTAATATTAAAATCTCACAAGTAGAGTACAAAAAAATTGCATCACCCCAAATACTTTAAAATATTGTTAAAGATATTACCAAAATCATCGCAAATCAAACACAGCATATCAGGAGAGTACTACATCAGAATTAAGTAATGCTAATATGGAAAATTTTCCACAGTTTATTGTGATCCACACAGTCAAAGGCTTACTTTGCCAACAAAGGTCCGTCTAGTCAAGGCTATGGTTTTTCCAGTGGTCATGTATGGATGTGAGAGTTGGACTGTGAAGAAAGCTCATCACTGAAGAATTGATGCTTTTGAACTGTGGTGCTGGAGAAGACTCTTGAGAGTCTCTTGGACTGCAAGGAGATCCAACCAGTCCATTCTAAAGGAGATCAATCCTGGGTGTTCATTGGAAGGACTGATGCTAAAGCTGAAGCTCCAATACTTTGGCCACCTCATGCAAAGAGTTGACTCACTGGAAAAGACTCTGATGCTGGGAAAGCTTGGGGCGGGAGAAGGGGACGACAGAGAGTGAGATGGCTGGATGGCATCACCGACTCTGTGGACATGAGTTTGAGTGAACTCCGGGAGTTGGTGATGGACAGGGAGGCCTGGCGTGCTGTGATTCATGGGGTCGCAAAGAGTCGGACACGACTGAGTGACTGAACTGAACTGAAATGAACTGAATATGGAAAAATTAATTTTATTTTTATATGCCAGTAGCAAAACATTAGAAAATGAAATTAAAAAAACAATTCACTTCATCATAGCAACAAAAGCTTCTAACTAAGCAGTAAATTAAACAAAAGATAAGTAAGACTTCTATCCTGAAAACTGTAAAACTGAGAAAATTTAAGAAGTTCTAAATAGACAATTCAAGTATTCCACGGATTGGAAAATTTTTAATTATATGCAAAAATGCAAAAGATTGACTCTAAAGCTATATTGAAAAAATACAAAATTTAAGTAGAAGACTTACACTATCTGACTTAAACATTTACTGCCAATCAAAACAGTGTGGTACTGTATAAGGGTTGATAGAAAAAGGAGGAGAAGGGGACGACGGAGAATGAGATGGCTGGATGGCATCACCGACTCTGTGGATATGAGTTTCAGTGAACTCCGGGAGTTGGTGATGGACAGGGAGGCCTGGCGTGCTGTGATTCATGGGGTCGCGGAGAGTCGGACACGACTGAGCAACTGAACTGAACTGAACTGAAACAGATCCTCATTTTCAACAAAAATGCCAAATCCAGTGAAGAAAGGAAAGCTTTTCAACTAAAGATTAGTTGTATACATATATATAAATATGTGTTGTGTTTCTGTGTGATAGGTTATTACAAGATATTGATATAGTTCCTTCTTGTTGTTTAGTCGTTAAGTCATGTCCAAATCTTTTACAATGAAACTACCAGGTTCTTCTGTCCACAGGATTTTCAAGGCAAAATTCTGGCATGGGTAGCCATTTCCTTCTTCAGGGGATCTTCCTAACCCAGGGATCAAACCCACATCTTCTGTATTGGCAGGCAGATTCTTTACCATTGAGCCACTAAAGAAATCCATAGGTCCCTGTGCTATACAAGAAACTGTCATCTATTTTCTTATATATTCTATGTATGTGTGATATGCTGTGCTTAGTGGCTCAGTCATGTCTGACTCTGCATAGTTTATATACATTAATCCTCTACTCCTGATTTATCTCCCCCTTACTCTTTGGTAACCATTAGTTTGTTTTCTATGTCTGTGACTCTTGTCCTATTTTTTAAAATATAGATTCATCTGTACTATTTTTAGTTCCACACATAAGTGATAGCTTGTCATATTTGTCTTTCTCTGTCTTACTTCACTTAGTATGTTATTCTCCAGGTCCTCCCATGTTGCTGCAAATGGCAATATCTCATTTATTTTTAGGGCTGAATAATATCCCACTGTGTGTGGGATATTATATATATATCCCACATCTTATCTATCTATCTATATATATTGCCATGTATATATATGCCACATCTTATATATCAGTTATCCATTGATGGGTACTTGGGTTGTTTTCATGCCTTTGATATTCTGAATAGGGCTGTTATGAACTTTGCGATGCATATATCATTTCAAATTAGAGTTTTCATCTTTTCTGGATATATGCCCAGGAGTGGGATTGCTAGATCTTATGGTAGCTCTATCTTCAGTTTTTAAGGAACCTCCAGACTGTTTTCCACAGTGGCTATAGTAATTTACATTCTCACCAACAGTGTAAGAAAATATATAACTTTACTTTTCTTAATCTCAATTTCTTCTGAAAAATGATGTTTATAAGGATTAATTCATTATAAAATATAAATCATAATTTATATACAAATATTAACTAATTACCAATATAAAGGAATTTTATGAAGCTTACATGAGGTAATGAATACCATGTACATACTATACTGTTTATGGTAGAGTCTATTATTGCTTTCATTATATTAAAAATCAGATTTAAAATGGAAGGGTTAGAGCCACAGCTTAAAACATCTTTTAAAATCTTTTATGCCACAAAAGGATTTTAGATTTCATACATAGTAGACAATGGAAAGTTGCTGAAAATTTTATCCAGAAGAATACCATGCTATACTTAGCATTTTTAAAGAGTTAATTCTGCTTGCAGTATAGAGGCAAATTGGAGGGCACAGTAAGGAAAACTGTTATAACACTATTTCAGTGGTCCATGAGAGAAATAATAAAGATTTGAACCAAGTCAACCACAGAAACAGAGAAAAAGATAAATATGAGCTGGAAATAATAGAACATGTTTACTAATATAATGTTGCAACATGGAAGAAAAAGAATCAAGAACACCCAGCTTTCAGAAGGGTGATGACTTCATCAAGATAACAAAGTCCAGGTAAGAAGTTAAGTGGTAGGAGGGTAGGACTAGATTAATAAGATTGGTTTTGAAGAAGCAGAGTTTGAATTGGCTATAGGACATAAATGCTTAGAAGTCTATCACACAATTGGTTATGTTGGCTTCAACTTGGAGTTTAAGACACTTGTGGGTTTCCTACATGTAGTAATTAGCTGAAGTTATGAGATGATATGTGATTGCTTATAGGTATTAGAGTGATGAGGTAAGAGATATGGATTAAACTTTGGAAAATAGAAAAATATAAAACATACATATAGAGACCAAAAAGACACATCCATACAGTACAAGGGAAATCAGGAGATACTCATGCTAAGAAGTCAAGATGGAAGTGTATCAAGAAAAAGGAACTGGTCAATCCGACCAAATGTTGCAATAAGTAAACTAAAATTAGGAGAAAAATACCATATGATAGGACCATAATTGGGTTGTTTGTGATATATACAGAGGAGTTTCATTGCAATGGTGTAGACTGAAATCATTCCGTAGAAGATTGAAGTATGAATGAAACATTCTATTAGATTTTTTTTCCAAAAGTGAGCACAGAAATATTTCTGATATCAAGTTTTCTTCCGGAATTTTGCTACACCTAGCAAGGGTGGAATAAATTTCTTATTTCTTTGAACTGAGATAGGACTTTAAGACTATTTCAATGAGCAGAATATAGCAATGTGACTTCCAAGCTTAGATCATAAAAGAAATAAAGGTTATGCATCTGTTTTTCTTGCCTCTTTCTCTTTCTCTCTACCTTTCTCATTGCTAGTTCTTGAAACTCAACAACTATGTTGTGAGGAAGCCTAGGAGAGACTACATATAGGTATTCTGGTCAAAGAACCCAGTTAACTCCTCAGTGCTAACATGAGCACTAACTTCTAGAGGGTACAAAACTTTGAATGATTTTTGTCCCCAGCTTTTGAGCTTCCCAGCTGAGACATCTGAATCAGAGTTGAGCCATACCCATTAAGACAAACTTCAAATGGTGGACTGAATATGCTAGATGTTTTAGGTGAATAAGTTTTGGAAAATATTTTACACAGCCACAATAAATAGTAGCGATAAAAAGGAAAAGAAATCATAAGTTTAAATTATTCTCTGCGAGTCCTTAGATGGGAAGATGAAATGAATATCCAGACAAAGATCGAAGGTCAAGAATGTTTGGAAAGTTTTAATTTTGTCATTAATTAGGGTCATCTAAAGAGGAATCAAGATCATGGAATAGGAAGACATGGAACTCACCTCCCACCCATAAATGCGTCAAAAAGACAACTGCATGTGGAACAATCCTCACTGGAAACTAAATGGAGACAATCAGAATGACTTCTATACAGCCAAGGCTAAAGGAAAGGGAACAGAAGAAATCAGATTGGGACCCTGTGGGAGGGGACTCAGAGGAAAACAGAAATTACATAGACAGAAATCCTACCATGGGGAGTGAGCAGTCCCAGCCACATATTGGGCACTCCAGTCCTAGGGTCCAATGAATGGAATACAAACCCCCTCCTCTGGTTAGAGAGCTGGTGGACCAACAGGAGGGCTGTGGGAAGCCCAGACTCCACTTGTGAGGAGCATGTGAATGCTTACTTGCTCCCAAAGCAGTATGAAGAGAGTGGATCGAAGGTGAAAATGCACAGGTGGCTGACATTTCCCACAGTCACTCTTTTCAGCATGTGCCTTAACCTGAGCTGACGGAAGTCTCCAGCACCACTTGTCTCATATCACAGCTTCACAAAGGAGCAACAGAGAGCTGCCACGATCAGGGGAAAAAACCCAAAATGTCATGAGATGGTGAGACAGCTCAAGCCCTAAGTGCCATCTGAATAGAGAGGGCATAGACATTAGTGATTGCATAGGCGGTGCATCAGAGGCCGCCCAGACCCTGACAGTGAGCAGACCACCACAGCCTTCACCCTAGTCCTCTTTGAATACTTATACCTATCCCTCTTGCTCCGCACTGTTCCTCTCTGAGGCAAGGTTTGCTGGTGCTAGGGAGTGGAAAAGCACACACTTAAGGGAAGTGAACCAGCTCAGAACCAAGCCTCAGGGCTTCTGCTCGAGTGCCTTGGGACCCGACACTGCCCTCCATAGGACAGTGGCAGCCACTGAGCAGAAGGGAAGCCCTGCCTCACAATGACTCCAGCCCTTCCTTCTTCAACCTCACCTCTACTGGCACATCCTGAAGAAAGACATGGCTTCTGATTACTTCTAATCCAGTTCTCTCATCAAAGCCAATCAGATAGCAAATAGAAAAAAAAAAAAAAAAGAAAACAGTTGAAGAGATCTTTGGGATAATATCAAGCATATCGACATTCACATTATGGGGATCCCTAGAAGGATAAGAGAGAAAGCAGGGAGCTGAAAATGTATTTAATGAAATCATGGCTAATAATTTTCCAAGCTTTAAAAAAAGAAAAATATTCAGGTACAGGGAAAACAGAGGATCCCAAACAAGATGAACCCAAACAGACCCACACTAAGACATACAGTAATGAAAATAGCAAGAGTTAATGATTAAGAGAACTTTAATGGCACAAGAAAAAAACAAAACAAAACAAGAATCATACATAAAGGGACCTGCACAAGACTATCAGATGATATTTTTGCAAAAAATTCACGGGTTAGAAGGGATGTTACATTTAAAGTACTGAATGGGAAAACCTGTAACCTATTTACATGGCAACCCACTCGAGTATTCTTGCCTGGAGAATCCCATGGACAGAGGAGCCTGCTGGGTTACAGTCCATAGGGTCACAAAGAGTCGGACAAGACTGAAGTGACTTAGTTTGCAGGCAGGACACTCTACCCAAGATTGTCATTTGGAATTTCAGGAGAGATAGAGAACTTTCAGATAAGCAAAAACTAAAAGTCCATTAATACTAAACCAACCGTAAAAGACATATTAAAACGTTTTCTCTAAATGGAAAAAGCTATGAAAAGAAGTAAGTAACTATAGGAAAGGAAAATTCCACTGGAGAAGACATATATATATATATGTACAAAAGAGTGAGGATTAACCACTTAAATAAGCTAGTACAAAGATTAAAAGACAAAAACTTAAAAATCCATTTTAATTGCAACAATTCATGAACAGATAAGCATGAAGATGTAAAGCGTGATATCAAAAATGTAAAGTGTGGGAGAAGGGAGTAAAAATGATCTTTCAGAATGTGTTTGAACATAAAGGACTCCCTGTTTACAACAAATAAATATATGTCAATATATATGAACACCACAAATTTAAAACCTACCACAGATCCATAAAAGCAAGAAAGAAAGGAATGCAAGCATGCCACTAAAAAAAATCATGAAACCATGACGGAAGAAATTAAAAATCCAAAAAGAACAGTAACTACAGAATGTTCTCTGAATGAGCTTTGATTTTTAATCCAGATATTATTTGTATTTTGTTTACTTTTTTCTTGTTTTATATAAAGAGAGAGTTGAATCCCACTTCTTTTTAGTTCCATAACTTCTATTCAAAGGAAATTTAATTGTTACCCAGTATTTTTTTATCATATTTTAGGCAGTAGATCTAAATCCTAGAAAAAGTGAGAAGTGAAAGAGAGGGTCTTTGCATTTCATGATAGTTAATGCTGGAAATCTTGAATATAAACTTGGATTTTTCTTGACAATGTTTTGATGTTTTTCCATCCTTTTTAATGAAGTAATGAGTACCTGATGCATTGTAAAGATAGTTTTCTTAAGTAGCTAAACTAAGGTGTGAAAATTTTCAAGATAACAATTACAGGGTCATGAAATTTAATTATTTTGCTCCTGCAGAAGACAGACTCACAGCAAGCTTCTTGCACAGAGGCAGAAAAACACTTCATTTTCTCTTCAAAATGGAGGTGTTGCAATGATTTCAAAATATACACATGGCTAGGGAAAACATATTTATGCTGTCTGTAGGATGTTCCATTTCATTTTGACAGCAAAAAAAAGATGCAAGCAGATACAATAAGAAATCACTGTAAATTTTCTTCTGACCATTCCTATAACTGCAGAAGTAGTTCAAAGGCCGAGGTTCAATTTGCAGATGTGCGTGTACCTGCATGGGAAGTACTAAATTATATAAATGTTTATTTTCTGTTTGTCCTATTTAATACATATATAAAGAAACTTCTCCATGCTTTGTTCTTGATTAGGTGAATGAATCTCTTATGTAGTTATCATTATTGCTAACATTTTTTGTTTCTCTAGCCTCAGTGACAGAGAAGGCAATGGCAAGCCACTCCAGTACTATTGCCTGGAAAATCCCATGGATGGAGGAACCTGGTAGGCTGCAGTCCCTGGGGTCGCTAAGGGTCGGACACGACTGAGCGACTTCACTTTCACTTTTCACTTTCACACATTGGAGAAGGAAATGGCAACCCACTCTGGTGTTCTTGCCTGGAGAATCCCAGGGACGGGGGAGCCTGGTGGGCTTCCGTCATGGGGTCACACAGAGTCGGACACGACTGAAGTGACTTAGCAGCAGCAGCAGCAGCCTCAGTGATGAAAGCATACATACTTCATAATTTTAAGCCCATTTTAAAAGAAATAAGTAGATTATTTTCATTATGAACATGGATGAATGAATTAATCTCACTGCATTTCAGTTTGTTTCTTTGTAATATGAAACAATAATGAGAGCCTCATGGATTTTGGTTAAGTTCCAAAGATACCCTGGTGACTGAGATGACAAAGAATCTGCCTGCAATGCAGAAAACTAGCGGTCTATCCCTGGGTCAGGAAGATTCTCTGGAGAAGGGAATGGCTACCCACTCCAGTACTCTTGCCTGGAGAATTCCTGGCAGGCTACAGCCCATGAGGTTGCAAAGAGTCATACACGACTGAGGAATGAACACGCACACACCAAAGATAGACAATTATTGATGTATAAATCTATAAGCTATGAATTATTCTCCCCGACAGTCTTAGGAAGACCCTTGTTTAAAGGCTATTTTTATGCTGAAAGAACTAAAAATATTTACAATATTTAAAAATATTTTGAAACTTAATTTTTTAGTAGTAAGAAGACATATCCTATTAGTTTCTCATCTTCATCTATAAAATTGAGGATAGTAATATCCAACTCATAGGACTGTTGTAGGAGTTCATTAAAAAAAAAAAAAAAAGCATACTAATCCCTAAGAAGAGCACAGGGCTTATGGCAAGCACATAGTAAATACTTTGTTATTATCAATATTGCATAACCAAGTCCACAAGCAAACATTTGGAGACAATAGGGACCAATCTGGAAAATAATCTGTTGTTCTCATTACATGAGTTTAGCTGATTTTTTCCAATGAATATGTCCCAAGATACTGGATGTGAACAGAGGCTGAAGATTTTTGCCAGCATATATAAGGAAATATTCTTCTTTTGCTTTCTATATACTTCATAAACATATTTTGTGAATTTCCCAAACATGTTATTTGTTAAGTGTCAGCCCAGTCAGCTTGAATTTGTAAGAAAAATGGATTTTTTGATTGGAAGAAGACCATTCCTCAAGTAGGAGACCCAAGAAAGATAAGACTGTGAGGATAATTTATTTATACAGTGAGATGCTGTTTCCTATGTGCTATACATAGTTCTAAGTACTTTAACAATATTAACTAATTTAGAAATCATTATATATGATTGTGTTAACCTCTATTACTATTTCTGTATTTCTTGTAGGAAAATTGAGACACAAAGCATTAAGCAACATTTTCAAGATTATACTGCTAATAATTGGAGTTCATTTGAACAAGTGTAAAGGAAATTACTCCTCGGAAGGAAAGTTATGACCAACCTAAATGGCATATTAAAAAGCAGAGACATTACTTTGCCAACAAAGGTCTGTCTAGTCAAGGCTATGGTTTTTCCAGTGGTCATGTATGGATGTGAGAGTTAGATGTGAAGAAAGCTGAGCGCCAAAGAATTGATGCTTTTGAACTGTAGTGCTGGAGAAGACTCTTGTGAGTCCCTTGGAATGCAAGGAGATCCAGCCAGTCCATCCTAAAGGAGACCAGTCTTGGGTGTTCATTGGAAGGACTGATGCTGAGGCTGAAACTCGAATACTTTGGCCACCTCAGGCAAAGAGTTGACTCATTGGAAAAGACCCTGATGCTGGGAGGGATTGGGGGCAGGAGGAGAAAGGGATGACAGAGGATGAGATGGCTGGATGGCATCACTGACTCGATGCACATGAGTTTGGGTAAATTCTGGGAGTTGGTGATGGACAGGAGGCCTGGTGTGCTGCGATTCATATGGTCGCAAAGAGTCAAACACGACTGAGTGATTGAACTGAACTTAACTGAACTGAAGGGCTTCCTGGTGGCTCAGATGGTAAAGAATCTACCTGCAATGAGGGAGACCTGGGTTTGATCTCTAGGTCAGGAAGATCCTCTGGAGCAGGGGATGGCAACCCACTCCAGTATTTTTGCCTGAGGAATTCCATGGACAGAGGAGCCTGACTGGCTTCAGTCCATGGGATAGCAAAGAATAGGATACAACTGAGGGACAAACACTTACTTACCTAGTCTGTGTCCAGAGCCCTGCTATTAAGCACTGCATAGGCTCTTTCTAGAAACTTTTGTTGCCCTCTATAATACAGATTATTTTGCTGTTCCATTCTGCTCACTATTTCACCTTTCGTCTTTTTGCTGTACTAGGCTATTGACTCAGCCTCCATGTAAGAATGTTAACTTTACTCTTATCACTACTTGGTCAGGCAAGTGTAGTTATTAGAAAATACTCAGGTCTGAGAATGGAAATTTAGGTACTGTTTTCTTTGCTGTGTGAATTCTACTTCTTCCACCATCTTCCATAATACGTTACTATTTGTCTGAACTTCATAATGGAGGAACAAAGGCTAAAGAAACTTAGATAGAAATCTTAATTCACAGATTCCCAGAAAATTGATATTCTGGAATTCTTCATAGAGGGATGTAAGAAAAATTATTTTACAAGCTCATTTTTATTGAAAGTTTTTTTTGTACAGATGATCTCATAATCTCATACCACTAACACTGAAGAAAACATTAGGGAAATACTTTATTACTTACTTTAATTTTGAAACAAATGTTCTTATTTTTATGAAGAAGAGGTTATTTTTTATGATTTCAACTAGACAAAAATCCTTTAATTATGAAAAATAAAAAAATCAATTGTATTTATATTCACTCTAATTCATTACTATGTTTTGATGCAAAAATCTGATCAGATATCTGGAGAATTTTTTCCCTGGAAAGCTAACATATAAGTTAAAAACAGGATGAAATTCATACTCAACTAATAGTAAATCAGCGCATCTTTTTGCAGATTTCTGTCTCATTTCTTAATGGCAGGAAATCTGTATATTATTCATTTCTGTATCCCCTTTTGCCTAGCAGAGTTCTTTGCACAGACTAACTCTGAATAGTATGAAACTAGTATAACAAGCTTTTTCCAGAAAATTCCAAGTAGGAACATCCATTAAGAGTGCCATTAAGACTTGTTTTCAGTAACTTTACAATGTCTTTGTAATACAAAAAATGTACTCAATTCCAAGGAAAACCTTTTTGTTAACCAAATATAGAAAAATACAAATATTCTCACTGTTAAGTAGAAAACAACTTCAGAAGATCTGAATAGAAGTATTTAAGTGTTTTTAGGTTGCTATATCCTATGTTTTCCTAAAGTTACAAATAATTTCATTCAAAAATAATTTTTATAATAGGTCAGTTCTCTCACTGTAGTGTGATAATTTTTATACCTGAAATGTCTCTTGATATCCAAGAACTTCCGTTCATGGTGCTCAGTTCTTTATATTGAATTTCTTTAAGCAACATCAAAGATTTATTTAATAAGACATTACATGTCTACTGTGTACTCATTCACTGTCACTCACCAAAGTTCAATATTTTATAGGTCCTAGAGTTAGCAATCAAAATCCTGATGCCCAATCATGTTAATTTAGACCCTTAGAGACAAAATTTCAGGTTTTGTAAAAAAATCTGCTTTCTTTTCTTTTGGGGGCATAGAAAGAGACATAACATTAATCTTATTAATACTATACCATTGTGTAATTAACATTATTGCTACTAAAAGTATGGAGAGCCCTGGATATCTTAAAGCCACATGGGTTAATGTCTAGTGTTTAGGAACTGAGACTCTGGGGCAGTGGCAAAGGAGACAGTAGGTGTCAAAAGCACATAAGTGGTCCCAAAGTGAATCAACCCAGGCTGACAGTGCTGCTTATGAAAAGTGCTGCTCATCTATATTCACAGGAGGTGATGATAAAGATCCAGAACATAGGGAGAAAATACCTTCTTCCAGACTCAAATTTGAAGTCTACCTCTGTTGCCTGCTAACAATAGAAGGCCCAAGCAC
This sequence comes from Moschus berezovskii, assembly GCF_049115385.1. Classification (NCBI taxonomy): domain Eukaryota; kingdom Metazoa; phylum Chordata; class Mammalia; order Artiodactyla; family Moschidae; genus Moschus; species Moschus berezovskii. Next base: position 45,806,551 of record NC_142463.1, on the reverse strand, counting down.
TTCTGTTTTAATACCCTGTGTTCAGCATGCTGAATTGTTCTGTTAAATTTAGATATGACTGATATAACTCTTCCACAATGATGGAATATTAAATTCATTGAAAATATTGTATCTTGTTATATATTCTTTTCTTTTTGATCTCTCTTCTCACAGTCACAGTCATGTACTTACATAGCAGTTTAAGAAATTTTTCTCTGCAAATATTTTTCAGTATATAATTTTCTCACTTAAAAAAATAAGTGTTGATGATATACACTCAGACTTTAAATATCTAGCTCTGACCTATGCATTACTATTTTAACAAAGTCTAAAAATTTCAAATGCATGGCAGGTTTTTCTTTATTTCAATACCAATTGTTAGACTCAAAAAAATAATTATTGGTTCTATATTTATATCATGAATGCCTCAGGAAAAATGCAAATCTCTTCCAAATGCAACCTAATTCCTTAATAAAGATATTTATTTGAGATTGATTCCTTAGAGCCTTTGATTCCTGTAGACCCTTTCAAAAAATACATGTCATGAACTTTTACATATAAACTTAGACAATGTCAAAACAATAAACCCAATAATGAATATACGGTGATTTAAATAGTGATTTTAATTATACACTTTAATTCTAGAATTATACTCTGTAATGAGATACATATACCAAAATATCCCTACATATCAGATAAAACTTTATTCTTTTTAGATATAGAATTTAGATTTTATTTTGAAAGTAATTAAAAAGTAAAAAATAAAACAATAAAAAAACAAGGTAGATACAGTAACTAATCTATACAGATTCTGATATTAAATCAAGAATTGACAGACATTTAATGAAGCACCAAATGGAAAGAAAGTCTGCAGTAGAAATGGACCTACCTATAATCCAGATATTGTGGTAACAGGATATGGACATAAAATAATCATCATGGATATATTCATAAATGGAAATGTCAAGAGAGAGAGAGGGAACTGGTCTGTGTAAAAAAGCAAAAGGGTCATATGCAGGTACTAATTGAAATAAATAACTGGATAGATTTGATATAGCAACAAATTAGACTTTCAAAGAGAAGAATAGTAAATCAGAGGACAGAGCGATAAAAGTTTTCCAAATCAATACACAGGAAAAATAAATGTTGAAAATACCAAAAGGAATGAAAGGGGCACAGTGAAAAGATTTAATACAAAGTATAATTGGAATTACAGAGGAGGAGGAAAAAGGAGTGGAGTAAAAATATTATTTGAAAAGATAGTTGGCAATTTTCAAAAACTGAAAGTGTCAGTCAGTGTGTTTCAGTGATTTCTATGAACCTAAGAGGAAATAGAATATCACTCCTAGGCACATAACAATAAAATCTACTTCAAAAAAGAAAAGAACATTGAAAACCATAAAAGTAACCAGAGAAAAAGCACATTGTTTTCAAGGGAACATCAATAAAACTGACAGCTGACTCATTAATAGAAATGATAAAACCAAAGACAGTAAATTGCATTGTTAAAGTGCTGAGAAGTAGCTGTCAACCTCAGATTCTATACAGAGTAAAGATATTCAATAGTAAGTAGTGCAAAATAAATCATTTTTAGATAAAGGTTGAGATAATTTATTGTCAACAGCCATACACTTCAAAAAATACTAAAAGGTGCTCTTCAGACAGAAGGAAAACAATCTCAGATGGTATCACAGAAATAAAGAAAGAAATAAAGAACACCAGACAGGGTAAATAATCAAAAACACTACTATTAATAGAAATCTGAGTATATTGGTTAGTATCTCAGTTTGTAAAGAATCCACCTGCAATGCAGAAGACCCCGGTTTGATTCCTGGGTTTGGAAGATTCCCTGGGGAAGTGAAATCCTACCCAGTTCTGGCCTTGGAATCCTACCCAGTATTCTGGCCTGGAGAATGCCATGGACTGTACAGTCCACAGGATCACAAGGGTTGGACAGGACTGAGCAACTTTCATTTTCTAACCAGGAGACAGAACCAAGTCAGTTGTTAAAATAGAGAAAATTTAATGTAAAGATTTGTTCACTAGTCAAAGAAATATAACTATTACTAATAAAAAGGAGTAAAAGAAGAACAGACTGGTTCCAAAAGGAAAAAGAGTATGTCAAGGCTATATATTGTCATCCTGTTTATTTAACTTATATGGAGAGTACATCATGAGAAACTCTGGGCTAGAAGAAGCACAAGCTGGAATCAAGATTGCTGGGAGAAATATCAATCACCTCAGATATGCAGATGACACCACCCTTACGGCAGAAAGTGAAGAGGAACCAAGAAGCCTCCTGATGAAAGTGAAAGAGGAGAGTGAAAAATTTGGCTTAAAACTCAACATTCAGAAAACAAAGATCATGGCATCTGGTCCCATCACTTCATGGGAAATAGATGGTGAAACAGTGGAAACATTGTCAGACTTTATTTTTCTTGGCTCCAAAATCACTGCAGATGCTGATTGCAGCCATGAAATTAAATGACCCTTACTCCTTGGAAGGAAAGTTATGACCAACCTAGATAGCATATTAAAAAGCAGAGACATTACTTTGCCAACAAAGGTCTGTCTAGTCAAGGCTATGGTTTTCCCAGTGGTCATGTATGGATGTGAGAGGTGGACTGTGAAGAAGGCTGATCACCGAAGAATTGATGCTTTTGAACTGTGGTGTTGGAGAAGACTCTTGAGAGTCCCTTGGACTGCAAGGAGATCCAACCAGTCCATTCTAAAGGAGATCAGTCCTGGGTGTACATTGGAAGGACTGATGTTGAAGCTGAAACTCCAGTACTTTGGCCACCTCATGTGAAGAGTTGACTCACTGGAAAAGACTCTGATGCTGGGAGGAATTGGGGGCAGAAGGAGAAGGGGACAACAGAGAATGAGATGGCTGGATGGCATCACCAACTCGATGGACATGAGTTTGAGTGAACTCTGGGAGTTGGTGATGGACAGGGAGACCTGGCGTGCTGCGATTCATGGGGTCTCAAAGAATCAGACACAACGGAGTGACTGAACTGAACTGAACTGAAGCAGATTTTTTAACTTCTGTGAAGAGTACATCATGAGAAATGCTGTATTGGATAAAACTCAAGCTGGACTCAAAATTTCTGGGAGAAATATTAACACTTTCAGCTATGCAGATGATGCCACTCTAATGGCAGAAAGCAAAGAGGAACTAAAGAGCCCCTTGATAAGAATGAAAGAGGGCAGTGAAAAACCTGGCTTTGACTGAACTGAACTGAACTTCATAGGGTAAATAAAAATTCCAGAGGGCACAGGCCAGGACTGGTCTTTAGAAATGACTGGCTGTGGCTAGAAACTGTGGGCAGGATTGAGTTGATTTAAGGAAATAGCTCTCAATTTGGGAAACAGTTCCCTGAGGATGTGACCAAAGCTGCTGTGCAAGCAGCCCATTGGAGTTTCTTAGAAGCAGCCATTGGGGGACTTCACTGATGGTCCAGTGGTTAAGACTCTGCCCTTTCTTTTCAGTTCAGGGGAGGCAGGTTTGATTCCTGGCCAAAGTTCTAAGATTCCACATAATGCAAGCTATGGCAAAAAAAAAAAAAAAAAAGCAACCATTGGGTATGTAGAAATAAAGCCCTGGGTTCAGCCAGGTTTGCCATAAAAGCACAAAAAGAGCTCATGGGAATGGCCACTGGGATGGGAGGGGAAGGTCTGAGAGTGCAGAGAAAAGCAATCTGTGAAGTCTGCAGGGCACCCATGCTATGTCAAAAGAAGGCCCTTCACATGGAAGAAGAGTGTGTTCTGGCTGCTTTGTCTTTTGTCACTACAGCACTCCAGTATTCTTGCCTGGGAAATCCCTTGTACAGAGGAACCTGGCAGGCTACAGTCCATGGGGTCACAAATAAGTTGGATGCTACTGCGCACTCATGCATAAACCTTGCTTTAGACAGCAGAAGAAATTTTCACAGGGTTTGGCCTGAGTATCACAAAGCAGGCAATAAAGGATGGATTTGTAGGTGAGAACAATAACTTGATACTGGTTCACTGATAATGTGTCTCATGTGGTTTAATAATATGTGTAATTGCAATGCATGTTAACATTAGCATAAAACTGAGAATTAGGTGATAGTTATTTTTCTAGGGTCTTACGTGTATCTAGCACAAGCTGAAATCAAGATTGCTGGGAGAAATATCAATAACCTCATATATGCAGATGACACCACCCTTATGGCAGAAAGTGAAGAACTAAAGAGCCTATGAATGAAAATGAAAGAGCAGAGTGAAAAAGTTGGCTTAAAACTCAACATTCAGAAAACTAAGATCGTCACATCTGGTCCCATCACTTCATGGCAAATAGATGGGGAAACAATGGAAACAGAAGAGACTATATTTTTGGGCTCCAAAATCACTGCAGATGGTGACTGCAGCCATGAAATTAAAAGACATTTGCTCCTTGGAAGAAAAACTATGACCAACCTACACAGCATATTAAAAAGCAGAGACATTACTTTTCTGGCAAAGATCCATGTAGTCAAAGCTATGATTTTTCCAGTAGTCTTGGAAGGATTTGAGAGTTGGACTATAAAGAAAGCTGAGTGCTAAAAATTGATGTTTTTGAACTGTAGTGTTGGAGAATACTCTTGAGAGTCCCTTAGACAGCAAGGATATCAAACCAGTCCATCATAAAGGAAATCAGCCCTGAATATTCATTGGAAGGACTGATGCTGAAACTGAAGCTCCAATACTTTGCCCATCTGATGCAAAGAACTGACTCATTGGAAAAGACCATGTTGCTGGGAAAGATTGAAGGCAGGAGGAGAAGGTGACAACAGATGATGAGATGGTTGGATGGCATCACTGACTCAATGGACACGAGTTAGAGCAAGCTCCAGGAGTTGGTGAAGGACACGGAAGCCTGGGCTGCTGCAGTCCATGGGGTCGCAAAGAGTCAGACAGGACTGAATGATTGAACTGAACTGAAGCATATGTATAAATGAAAAATATACCAATTTAGGAATTTGTCCATTTCTTCCAGGTTATTCATTTTATTGCCGTATAATTGCTGATAGTATTCTCTAATAATCCTTTGTATTTCTGTGTTGTCGGTTGTGATCTCTCCATTTTCATTTCTAATAAAGCTTCTGCACAGCAAAGGAAACTATAAGCGAGGTGAAAAGACAGCCTTCAGAATGGGGGAAAATAATAGCAAATGAAGCAACTGATAAAGGATTAATCTCCAAAGTATACAAGCAGCTCCTGCAGCTCAATTCCAGAAAAAATAAATGACCCAATCAAAAAATGGGCCAAAGAACTAAACAGACATTTCTCCAAAGAGGACATAAAGATGGCTAACAAACACATGAAAAAATGCTCAATATCCCTCATAATCAGAGAAATGCAAATCAAAACCACAATGAGATACCATTTCACACCGGTCAGAATGGCTGCTATCCAAAAGTCTACATGCAATAAATGCTGAAGAGGGTGTGGAGAAAAGGGAACCCTCTTACACTGTTGGTGGGAATGCAAACTAGTACAGCCACTATGGAGAACAGTGTGGAGATTCCTCAAAAAACTAGAAATAGAACTGCCTTATGATCCAGCAATCGCACTCTTGGGCATACACACCGAGGAAACCAGAATTGAAAGAGACACATGTACTCCAATGTTCATTGCAGCACTGTTTATAATAGCGAGGACATGGAAGCAACCTAGATGTCCATCTGCAGACGAATGGATAAGAAAGCTTTGGTACATATACACAATGGAGTATTATTCAGCCATTAAAAAGAATACATTTGAATCAGTTCTAATGAGGTGGATGAAACTGGAGCCTATTATAGAGTGAAGAAAACCAGAAAGAAAAACACCAATACAGTATACTAATGCATATATATGGAATATAGAAAGATGCAAATGATAACCCTGTATATGAGACAGCAAAAGAGACACAGATGTATAAAACAGTCTTTGGGACTCTGTGGGAGAGGGTGAGGATGGGATGATTTGGGAAAATGGCATTGAAACATGTATATTATCATACGTGAAACGAATCACTAGTCCAAGTTTGATGCATGATACAGGATGCTTGGGGCTGGTACGCGGGGATGACCCAGAGGGAGGATAAGGGGAGGAGGGAGGTGGAAGGGGGGTTCAGGAAGGGGAACTCATGTATACCCGGGGCGGATTCATGTCAATGTATGGCAAAACCAACCAATATAATATTGTAAAATAATTAGCCTCCAATAAAAAAAAAAAAAGAAAAATATACCAATTTAAAGTAGACTATATCAAGTCAAAGATATTTGATGATATTTCTAAGGAATCTATTAAAAGAATAGTGGAAGCCGATATGACTAATAATCTCAATAGGAAAACAAATAGAATCATGAAACATGCTTGATTCAACAAATGGAATATGAAAAAGGGAATAGAAAAAATGATGATACAAAAAGCAAAGAATAATAAGGTTGATAAAACTCAAATCAGTATGGGTATAAGTTAAATTCACAGAGTTTAAAAAAAAAGAGTTTAAAACTGGAATAAAAATATACAAAGACAGATTAAGACTAAAAGTAAAATGGTAAAATAAGAAAACTGTAAGTAGAAGAAAGCCAGAAAAACCACATAACAGATAGCTCAGACTTGGGGGCATGAAATGGTATCAGGAAAAATAGTTAATACATAATAATGCTCCATAATATATGAAATTTTATAATGCAATTCACTATATATATATAATATATAATATATATATACATAAAATATCCACAGAATACTCTGGCAGGATTACAGGAGAAATAATTATAGCTGAAGAATTTATCATACCTTTGTCACTGAGAAAAAAACACAGACTAAAATTTAGTAAAGAATATAAGATTTAGACAGCATGATTAACAAAATATCCTAATTTACATGTTTAAGCACGGCATCAACAAATTTGGAAAACATTTTATATTCAAATACACATGGAACATTTACCAAAATTGACCAATTATTATGCAATAAAGCAAGCCTTATCATGATTCAGAGGATTTGATGATCACAGAGAGCTTAAACCAGAATTCAGTAATTAAAAAAAAATTAAAAACTAGAAAATTCACAAATGTTTGAAATTATGTCACACACTTGTAAACAACCCATGGGTTATTTCAAAATAAATATCAGAATATATTTTGAATAAATTATATTAAAATATTACTTATCAAAATGTGGGAAGCAGATAAAGTGACATGTTTAGATATAAATTCATAAATTAACATACATAAATGCTAAACATTAACAATTATAATCACCTATTTAAAAAACCTATAAGAAAACAGTAAATTATTCCCCAAAATACAGAAATAAGGAAATAATGATAGTATGAACAGAATTTCATGAAATAAAGGCAGACATGCAATTGAGAAAGGCAGAAAATAAAAAAGTTGATTGCTAAAGCAAATTAAATTGTTTGCTCCTCATCAAGACTGACCAAAAAGGAAAAAGACAATGAACAAAAAACCAATATCAGGGATAAAATGAAGGACATAATCACATATCCTATAGATATTACACAAGTTATAAGAGAATATTATGAAAACTAAGCCAACAAAATTAAAATATAAATAAAATGGAAGTATATAGAAAATATCTAACAAAAGTAAAGAGTAAAAGTCTTAATGATCTTATGTTCATTAAAGATATTTAATCCATATCTAAAATTTCCCAAAGAATTGATGCTTTTGAGCTGTTGGAGAAGACTCTTGAGATTCCCTTGTACTGCAAGGAGATCCAACCAGTCCATTCTAAAGGAGATCAATCTTGGGTGTTCATTGGAAGGACTGATGCTAAAGCTGAAACTGCAATACTTGGCTACCTCATGCGACGAGTTGACTCACTGGAAAAGACTCTGATGCTGGGAAAGGTTGGGGGCGGGAGGAGAAGGGGACGACAGAGAATGAGATGGCTGGATGGCATCACTAACTCTGTGGACATGAGTTTGAGTGAACTCCGGGAGTTGGTGATGGACAGGGAGGCCTGGCGTGCTGTGATTCATGGGGTCGCGGAGAGTTGGACACGACTGAGCGACTGAACTGAACTGGACTGGAAATTTTCCCACAAAGAAAACTCCAGATCCGGGTTGTCTTAACAGTAAATGAAATCCATTTTTTCATTTGGAATGTAGCACACTTATACAACTCTTTCAGAGGGTAGGAAAAATGGTCAGATTTCCCAAACTGTTTTATAATATCAGTATTATGTTTATAACAAGAGTTGAAAATTGCATTACTAAAAAAAATAAATTATAAAACAGTTGCAAAATGCTGAACATAATATCAACAAATATAATTTAACAATATATAAAAAGGACTCCTCATCATGACTAAGTGGAGTTACTCCCAAGAATGCATGTTTGATTTTGCATTAGACAATCAATCCAAATAATGCACCATATTAGCAAAATTAAGGAGAAAAATCACATCATCATATTAATAAATATTGCAAAATCACTTGATAATGCAAAACTCATGATAAAAAACCATGCGCAACCTAAGAATAGGTTGGAATGTTCTTAACTTAATAATTGATTTAAAAAATCTTTGGTAAAAAATGATATTTAATGATGATTTATCAAGTTTCTTGTGTATAGAAACAAAATATGATGACAAAGTACTCCCATGAATTTTATTTAATGTTGAACTGGAAAACAGGTTATTCCAATAAGCTAAGAAACATGTAAAATGTATAAAGCTTAAAAAGAAAGTATTAAACTTTCATGATTCATAAAAGATTTGATTATGGATATAGAAAATCCAAAATAAACTGCAAATAAACTATTAGGATTAGTGAACGAACTTAGCAAGGTCACTAGATACAAAGTCAGAATGAATCATTTGCATTCTAATCACTACCAACAAATTAGAATATGGTACAGAAAAAAAATCTTTGAAAATAGGTATTAAAATTTCATTTAACTGAGAATAAACCTAAAACATGTGTTCCCATGTGGCTCAGTGGTAAAGAATCCGCTTGCCAATGTAGAAACTGTAGGAGATACAAGTTTGATCCCTGGGTCAGGGATCTTCTGGAGGAGCAAATGGCAACCCACTCTAGTGGGTGACAGTGTATGGGGTCACAAAGAGTCAGACAGAACATGGATTGGTACACTCAGTGTTATAAAGATGTTATTTCTTACCAATGAATCTATCAATTCATTACAAGCTCAATTAAAATTCCAAGAGTTTTTTCGGTTTGTTTGGTTGGTTGGTTGGTTGGTTTGGGGAGGGGGCAAGAAAGAGGGGTAGAAAGTGACAAGCCAATTTTAAAATGTTTATGGAAATCTAAAAGGCCAAGAAAAGTGAAAACAAGAAATTAGAAGAAACAAATGCTGCTTTAGGCAGAAACAGGAAGAAATCACAGATATAATATAAAAAAGAGGAAGTCAAACACAGAGGTGTACATATGTTTTTCTAGTCATATAAAATACAGAAAAAATAGACAAAATTATAAACTAATTGAGGTTGATAGAAGTAAAAATATCTTTTCCTTAAAGATAGTTAATGTTTGGATGGAGGCTTTAACAAGAAAAAAAAAAAAGAAAACAAAGTTGACTGAAGACTTGTTCAAGAAAAACAAATAGACAGTGACAGATAATCAGATAGTCCAAAAACAAACACATATCTAGGGGTCATTTTACAACAAAGGTAACAGAGCAATGCGCTGAGAAAAGATGGTGTTTTAAATAATTGATGCTGTGTTAATATGTGTAATTATCAGAAAAACATGCACCTTCACCTCTAATTCTCACATATAAATATAATTTTTACCTACTTTGCAGACATAAATGTGATTTAAAACTATCAACCTTCTAGAAGATAGCATAAGAGAATATCATTGGACTTTGAGATGCAAATTTTTTAAAAAATTAGAAAACACAGAACATCTATCATAAAGAAAAAGATGGAAGTTAAACTTTCTCAAAATAAAAAAATCTGTTCATCAAAAATGTCTTTAACAGAGTGAAAACCCCAACCACACAGTAGATAACAATATTTAAAATACAGATATTTTTACAAAGGACTCACATCCAGAGGATACACAAAATTTATATTAAGTCATAAAAAAGGGACAGATGGCACAACAGAAATATTAGCAAAAATTTTGAACAAAAAGAATATATCAAATTGACTATAAGTATATTAAAAGATGGGTTTCCCAGGTGACTCAGTGGTGAAGAATCCATCTGCCAATGCTGGAGACTTGGGTTCAATCTCTGGATCAGGAAGATCCCCTGGAGGAGGAAATGGAAACCCACTGCAGTATTCTTGCCTGGGAATGGACAGAGGACCCTTGTGGGCTACCATCCATGGGGCTGCAGAAGAGTTGGATGTGACTTAGAGACTAAACAATAGCAACAATATTAAAAGGTGTTGAATGTCATTCAGTTCATTCAGTTTAGTTGCTCAGTCATGTCTGACTCTCTGTAACCCCATGGATGGTAGCCTGCCAACTCCTCTCTCCATGGGATTATCCAGGCAAGAATACTGTAGTGGGTTGTCATTTCCTTCTCCAGGGAATCTTCCCAACACAGGAACTGAAACCCGGTCTCCTGCATTATAGGCAAATTCTTTACCAACTGAGCTTCAAGGGAAGCCCAAGGATATTTATTAATTATGCTAATAAGGAATTGATTCTAGAAAGATTCAACAACTTCCTTGTCAGTGGCAAAGTTGAGATTAAAACTGAGGTCTGCTGACTTCAGAAGATGTTCTCTAAATCACTCTGTGGTACCTTCCCAAATACGTTAAATTATAATGCATACATTGAAGGAAACAACTACAGGCTGAAGTTCTGTCTTAGTAGAAAAGATACAAATGAAAAGTGTGATAAAACATTTAGGCTAGAATGACTGAATACCACTAGGTTCATAATCGCTACAATCAAGTTATGAAAGAAACCCTGCAACATTGGCAGAATAACCCTTTTGACTCTGTAGAACTGAGGTCTGAAAGAGTGTGCCGATGGCTGTCTAAAATATCAACTGGTCACAAGCACCAATCAAAAGCGTTCAAAATCAGGACAAGCAGGTTAATTCAAGAGGATTAGTGAATCATCTTGAAAAGAAAGATTCAGTGAATATTAACGAAACATTCTCAGATAACACAGGTAAAGAGTAAGGTAGGTTGCTTTCATCTTCTTAGAGCACCTATTCATTTTCCACATGGTGAAGAGAGTACCAAATATTTTGATGGAAAGTCAGGAAATAAAGAATGTGGCTTGGAAATCTTAAAGTCTTAAAATCTTAAAAAAAAAAATCCTACAACCATAAAAATCACCCTGCTCCATTTAGTAAAATTAATAAAACTTTTTATCTGATTCTTAGACTTCAAATGAAATGCAATATATCTGCATCTCGAACTTTCTCTAATACTTTCAGTGACCAAATACAGAGAAGTCAAAACCCACAGGGTTTTTGGCAAACAACAAATTTGATGAAGCAAGCATAATATTTCCTTGAAACTTGCTGTTTTATCTTAAAATTTCATGCTTATTTTGCAGTCTACTTTATAATATACCTATATTTGAATTGAAATCATGCTTCAAATAAAATTGGTCTTCTAAGAAGCTTTGTCAAGCCCTTTCATACTTACATACCTTCATGTCATGAAAAAAAAAATAGTGAAAGTGTTCATCACTCAATTGTGTCTGACTCTCAGCTACCCCATGGTTTGAAGTCCTCTGTCCATGGAATTCTCCAGGCAAGAATACTCAAGCAGGTAGCCATTCCCTTCTCCAGGCGATCTTTCTGAACCAAGGATTGAACCCTGTTCTCCTGCATTGCAGGTGGATTCTTTACCATCTGAGCCACCATCTGAAGACATTTTCATGGTAAATGCCCATGTAAATCTGAGAAAAAAACTTTAAAATAAGTAAAAGCATGAAAGTAAGAGACAGACTTTAAAGCTATTAACTGGAAAAGGCTGTGAATGTATTATTTTCCATCTTTCTTATTATTTTTTATCAGATGACCATTACTTTGGTAAGAAAATGAGGTAGGAAACAAATACGTAGTTATCTTTTCCAGGGGAGATCTGCTTTATTGGGTATATGCAGTGTGATGAAGGCTGACTGCATGCTTCAGGGTTAGGCTATCGTGGGGTTTCTGTCCTGCTTCCCTTCCCAGGGAAGTCCTACTCCAGGGAGTCTTCTCTACCCAGGGATTGAATCTGCATGTCGTGCCTCTCCCGCACCTATCCAACCCTAACAGCTGGGTCCCTGATTATATGGGTTTCTGCCCATTAAAAACTGTTTCAACAAATCATTGAACACAGAGTTTCTATGAAAAACCAGAATGTCAGACACTACTTGACAATTTAATTTCATGCATACCTGCCGTGAATTATTTACCTACCTATTGATCAATAGGTCCTGAATATTCATTGGAAGGACTGATGCTGAAGCGGAAACTCCGATACTTTGGTCATCTGATTCAAATAACTGACTCATTTGAAAAGACCCTGATGCTGGGAAAGATTGAAGGCAGGAGGAGAAGGGGACGACAGAGGATGAGCTGGTTGGATGGCATCATGGACTCTATGGACATGAGTTTGATTAAGCTCTGGGAGTTGGTGAAGGACAAGGAAGGCTGGCGTGCTGCAGTCCATGGGGTTGCAGAGTTGGACACGACTGGGAGACAGAACTGAACTGAACTATTACAAGAAAAAGAGAAACTAATTAAAAATCTGCTTACATGTGAATCAATAATCCTTTCAATATATGATTTGTGAAAAGAGAACTAGATGATTAATAAATCAATTACATGTAGATTTAGGGTTTCTTTTCTAGCCTGGAGCTCAGTAAAAACAAGAGATTGTTTTGCCCTTGTGACTTATGGGCATTTCAAGTCTTTAACTGTCCAGAAGAAAGCATTTTAAATATTTAGTGACTCTGTTATGCTTCCACTGAAAATTTAAAATAGTCCACTGGACAAAAGGAAAAAAAGTGCTAGACCAGAAAGTCCTATGCACAACAGTTCATAATTTAAGATCACACTGTCATCAGATGATGCTGGTACAACTTTCAACCTCATCACTTACTGCCTGTGTGAATTTGAGGAAATAACTTCGTCTGAGAGTCTTGGTTTCCCCATGTGTAAAATGGAGACCGTATATCCCTCACATGGTTTTTCTAAAGATCAAATATGATAATGTTTGTAAAATGCTTGAGGCCTGTGCATTTGTGTATGATAAGTAGGGAATGCAGTCTATTGTTATAAACATAGGTACAGGAGACATATAGACTAGGACTTAAGTCTGGGCTCTTCTGTTTCCTAGATGTGTCATCTTAGGCACATTTCTTGAACTTTCTGAGTCTCAGTTTCCTTATTTCTAAAACAGGAATAATAAAACCTGCATCCTGAATCAATAGATAGTATAGTGCCTGACATGTAAGCATTTCATAAAAGAAGCTGGCATGATACACGTGCAGGATCAGTCATGTCTGACTCTTTACAACCCCATGGACTGCAGCCCACCAGACTACTCTGTCCATGTAATTTTCCAGGCAAGAATACTGTAGTGGGTTGCCATTTCCTACTCCAGGGAGTCTTCTCCACCCAGGGGTTGAATCTGCATGTAGTTCCTCTCCTGCATTGACAGGCAGATTCTTTACCACTGGGGCACCTGGGAAGTCCTAAATGAAGCTACTTGTATTATATTCTGATTTTTTCCCCAAATTTTCTGAATCTGCATACATTTTAATAGAATGTGATTGGCAAATATATTCATTCTGCTATTGATTATGCCTAATTATTATTGAATTGTAACATACACCTATTCTAATAACTTAGCATTGAAACGGAGAAGGCAATGGCACCCCACTCCAGTACTCTTGCCTGGAAAATCTCATGGACAGAGGAGCCTGGAAGGCTGCAGTCCATGGGGTCGCTGAGGGTCTGACATAACTGAGCGACTTCACTTTCACTTTTAACTTTCATGCATTGGAGAAGGAAATGGCAACCCATTCCAGGGTTCTTGCCTGGAGAATCCCAGGGACGGGGAGCCTGGTGGGCTGCTGTCTATGGGGTCGCACAGAGTCGGACACAACTGACGTGACTTAGCAGCAGCAGCAGCATTGAAAAGAGTGTGAACAAGAATGTCATCTTACTGTCAATGCAGTAGCTGATAGTGAGTAATTATTTCGGGCAAGGCTCCATGCAAAGTGCTCTAGGGAGCTGGTATAGAACATGTAGAGGTAATATAGGTGCCTGCCTCCATGGAGCTAATGATGCATTGTATGAAATAAGCCATGGCTATATATAAATAAGATCATTATAGAGAATGATCTCATAGAAAATTAAAAAAATTTGATCTGACTTAGAGAATAAGGGATAGCTTAATGGTGCAGTAGCCAGTGTTCTTGCCTGGAGAATCCCAGGGACGGCGTAGCCTGGTGGGCTGCCGTCTGTGGGGTCGCACAGAGTCGGACACGACTGAAGCGACTTAGCAGCAGCAGCAGCAGCAGCATTTAAGTGAGGGATTGAAAGTTAGCAGAATTTCAGAAAACAGTGAAAGTTGGTTCAGTGCATCCTAGGTGGAATAGACAATGAGAACAAGAAGCAAATAAAAGAAACTATAGACACACACACACACAAACACAGATAAGCTCTTCAGACTTCAGAAATATGGAATTCGTGGTTCTCATATGTCAACCATTGATCATTATTTGTGCTTGAATAATGGTAATCTATCTTTTGGCCCAAAGATAAACTGTCATCAGGAATCTTTAGGTGGTCCCAGTTTAGTCTTGTTGGAGCCCAGTATGATGTGTTTTTGTGTGTAAGTGAGAACTGGGGCTGAAAAAGGGAATAAATATTATGAGGGGCTTACTGCAGACTAAGAGATTTAGCCTTTAGAAATAGGTAGCATGGAGTTTTTGAGGTACTTTTTGCCAAAAGTATGGAAAAAATGGATTTTTATTCAACATAAAAAATACTACTCTACATTTATGCATCTGATATTTTACTAGACAGTAGGGATGTAAAGCAAACTAAGACCTCAACCTTATATTCATTGCCTAACGGGAGTTGGTGGTGGACAGGGAGGCCTGGCGTGCTGTGATTCATGGGGTCGCGGAGAGTTGGACACGACTGAGCAACTGAACTGAACTGAACTGAACTGAACCCTAACCCTAACCCTAATTGTGGATGGCGGTAGGCATCCATGTATATTACAATGTAATAATGGAAACAGATGTAGTAACAATAGATGCTTTTGAACTGTGGTGTTGGAGAAGACTCTTGAGAGTCCCTTATACTGTAAGGAGATCCAACCAGTCCATTCTAGAGGAGATCAATCCTGGATGTTCATTGGAGGGACTGATGCTAAAGCTGAGGCTGCAATACTTTGGCCACCTCATGCGACGAGTTGACTCACTGGAAAAGACTCTGATGCTGGGAAAGGTTGGGGGCGGGAGGAGAAGGGGACAACCAAGAATGAGATGGCTGGATGGCATCACCGACTCTGTGGACATGAGTTTGAGTGTACTCCGGGAGTTGGTGATGGACAGGGAGGCCTGGCGTGCTGTGATTCATGGGGTCGCGGAGAGTCGGACACGACTGAGCGACTGGACTGAACTGAACTGAACTGAACTGAACAATAACAATAATAGAAACATGTACAAGTGTCAGAGACTTCATTGATCAAGAGAAGCCATTAATTATATTGGGAATATGTGTTTGTATGTGTATGGGGGGAGTTTAAAAGACAACAGTGCTTGCTAGGCTGATAAGGTGATGAGGTAAAACAGGACATACTAGGTAGTGAGGAAGTATATGCAAGAAATTTTAAGTGATGGGTTGCATTGCAAGAACCACTAGGTCCATATTTCTAAAGTTTGAAGAGCTTGTGTGTGTGTGATGTGCACACATGTGAATATCCATCTGCATGTGGGGACATATGAATATTCACATATATTGGGGAAGTTCAGCAAATGTGTGAGAGAAGAGACTGGGGAGTGTTTGAGAATCCATACTATGCACTAACTTATATAAACTGAATTCAAGAATTATAAAATTTTAACTTCATAGGTAGCACAATATCTTGGTTAAGAGCATGCCTTTTGGAGTCAGATTGCTTAATTCAGTAAACCCAGTACTAGCACTTATTAACTCTGTGATTTTAAGTTGCTTAACCTTTATTTACTCCAGTTCTCATCTGTAACATGGATGTAATAACAGTACTAGTTTCATAAAGTACATATGTAGATTAATGGTTTAATGTTTTTATTTCTTAGTTGAAAAAAATTAGATAACTTGTATTGGAATATAGAAAATCTACCATCCCCCAGAGAAGGGAATGGCTACTGATTTCAGTATTCTTGCATGGAGAATTCCATGGACAGAAGGGCCTGGAGGCCTACAGTCCATAGGGTCGAAAAGAGTCGGACATGACTTGGCAACTAACACACACACACACACAGTTTGCTAGAATAAGTAATTTGACTTAATCATTGATATTGACCTGCCTGCAAAAAACAGTTATGAACAGCAGAGAAATGGTCAGCAAAGACAGAGTCCAGAGAAGCAGTGAGGATTGACCTTTATTGGTTTTTGAAGTTGGCAGGATCCCAGTAAGAGGAGGATCCATACAACTCACTCTGAAACAAATGCCTGTGCTTGAGTGTGTTGAAAAGCTCCAGACTTCTATTTTCTAAACATACCTCTGAATTAGAAGAAACTTGTTGGGAAAACAAATCAACAAAAATAAATGCTGTGGAAGACACATTCTAGAGACTGTGGGAGGCACTCAATTGTGATGATGGGAGAATGTAGAAGCTATTCTTAGGCAATGGCAGCAGCAGTAATTCCAGCAATGCCCATTTCAAGTAGTGCCTCTAGAAATGGCAAAGGTAAGTGAGAGCCACTGCACTCCTGCTAAATAACAGAGATGGCAGTTTGAGGAATATTAACTATGTGTGAACTCTTAGACTCCTGAAGAGTGATGATGACTTCCTATGGTTCTTAACCTGAGTGTATTAACACAAACCGTTTTGTTCCTTCAGACCTTTAAACATTTTTATATCTAATAGCCTGAATTAAATTTCTGATACTTCAAAAACCTTGAGCTGTTTCTGTTTTTCTGATTTGATGCTTTATCTAGGACCAATGATATTAGACTTTGGGTAGTCAGGGTTTCTGTGTTTTATCCCACTGTCTCAAGCAGTCACTATGAAGAAGGGTTTCTTGAGAGGCTGAATAGCCACTACACTGGGAATGTTAAAGAGTTTTATATAGGTTATAGACTTACAATATAATTTGAATTCAGCCTTGTCATGTCTATGATGTTAATGCAATGACTGAAGAAGTGGAGCCTTAACAATGAGGGAAAAACAATTCAGGAAATCAGCCTTGAATATTCATTTGAAGTACTGATGCTGAGGCTGAAGCTCCAATACTTTGGCCACCTGATATGAAGAGCCAACTTAGTGCAAAAGACCCTGATGCTGGGAAAGATAGAAGGCAGGAGGAGAAGGGGACAACAGAGGATGAGATGGTTGGATGGCATCACCAACTCAATGGTCATGAGATTGAGCAAACTCTGGGAGATGGTGAAGGACAGGGAAGCCTGGCATGCTGCAGTCCATGGGGTCAGAAAGAGTCAGACATGACTTAGTGACTTGAGAACAACAACAATAATGAGAATAGTTGCACTGTGGTGGATTTGGATGAATCTGAGAAACTTGAACTTCTGTATTACCATGAGCTTCCCTTGAAGATAGGAGTATCCCTTTCTTTCTATTTGAAAAAAGTAGGCATCTCTTGCTTGAAGAACATCAATGATCTTTTCTAACAATGTCTATCTTTTTCAGTTTCCATCCCACTAACCTCCATTTTTATTTGACTAGACTCAAAAACCCCTGATATATGCCAGTGGAATGAGAGCAAAATCTTAGTATGGAGGAGATGCTCACCCATTAATAAGTATTGTGAGATTTTTATTTCCATCAGAGACTGGGAAATATGTTTGACAATGTATGTTGTGTTAGATACAGAAGGATGGAATCACATTACCCTGGGATGATTTTATTGATGTGGCTGCATTTAACCAACCCTTATGGACTGAATTTCCCTCTCCCCCAGTGTCTCAGAGTACAACTATATTTTAAGATAGACTCTTTAAAGATGTAAAGTTATATGAGATCATTGGGTAGATTCTAGTCTATGTAACCATAGTTGAAGGTAGAACCTTCAAGGAAGTGACTAAGTTCAGATGAGGCCATGAGGGCCAGAGTCTAAGTCAGTACGACTGGTGTCTTTGTAAGAAGGAGAGACATGAGGGATGAACATGAAAAGGCCATATGAGGGACACACTGAGAAGGCCATCTGCAAGCCAAGGAGAGAATTCTCAGGAGAAACCAAAGTTGTCAACAGCTTGATCTTAAGACTTCTGGTCTCCCAAACTATAAGGAAAATTCTGTTTATTTAAGCCACCTTCAGTTCAGTTCAATTGCTCAGTTGTGTCTAACACTTTGTGACCCCATGGAATGCAGTATGCTGACCTTCCTTGTCCATCACTAACTCCTAGAGCTTGCTCTAACTCACATCCATTGAGTTGGTAATGTCATCCAACCATCTCATCCTCTGTTGTCCCTTTCTCCTCCTGCCTTCAATCTTTCCCAGCATCAGGGTCTTTTCCAATGAGTCAGTTCTTCACATCAAGTGGGCAAAGTATTGGAGCTTCAACTTCAGCATCAGTCCTTCCAATGAATATTCAGGACTGATTTCCTTTAAGATGGACTGGTTTGATCTTGCAGTCCAAGGGACTCTCAAGAATCTTCTCCAACACTATAGTTCAAAAGCATCGATTCTTCGGCACTTAGCTTTCTTTATAGTCCAACTCTCACATCCATACATGACTACGGGAAAAACCATAGCTTTGACTAGACCGTCCTTTGTTGGTAAAGTAATGTCTCTGCTTTTTAATATGCTGTCTAGCTTGGTCATAGCTTTTCTTCCAAGGAGCAAGCATCTTTTAATTTCATGGCTGCAGTCACCATCTGCAGTGATTTTGGAGCCAAAGAAAATAAAAGTCTGTCACTGTTTCCATCATTTCACAATCTATTTGCCATGAAGTCACAAGCTGGAATCAAGATTGCTGGGAGAAATATCAATAACCTCAGATATGCAGATGACACCACGCTTATGGCAGAAAGTGAAGAGGAACTCAAAAGCCTCTTGATGAAAGTGAAAGAGGAGAGTGAAAAGGTTGGCTTGAAGCTCAACATTCAGAAAACAAAGATCATGGCATCTGGTCCCATCACTTCATGGGAAATAGATGGGGAAACAGTGGAAACAGTGTCGGAATTTTTTGGGGGGGCTCCAAAATCACTGCAGATGCTGATTGCAGCCGTGAAATTAAAAGGCGCTTACTCCTTGGAAGGAAAGTTATGACCAATCTTGATAGTATATTAAAAAGCAGAGACATTACTTTGCCAACAAAGGTCCGTCTAGTCAAGACTATGGTTTTTCCCGTGGTCATGTATGGATGTGAGAGTTGGACTGTAAAGAAAGCTGATCACCAAAGAGTTGATGCTTTTGAACTGTGGTGTTGGAGAAGACTCTTGAGAGTCCCTTGTACTGCAAGGAGATCCAACCAGTCCATTCTAAAGGAGATCAATCCTGGGTGTTCATTGGAAGGACTGATGCTAAAGCTGAAACTCCAATACTTTGGCCACCTCATGCGACGAGTTGACTCACTGGAAAAGACTCTGATGCTAGGAAAGGTTGGGGGTGGGAGGAGAAGGGGATGACAGAGAGTGAGATGGCTGGATGGCATCACCGACTCTGTGGAGATGAGTGAACTCCGGGTGTTGGTGATGGCCAGGGAGGCCTGGCGTGATGTGATTCATGGGGTCGCGGAGAGTCGGACACAACTGAGCGACTGAACTGAACTGAACTGAACTGATGGAGTAAGCCATCTTATCTGTGGTCTTTTTGTCATGGCAGACCTAGCCAACAATGATATTCACCAGAAGCCAGAGATGGATCAAGCAGTTCATTTGATTGATTTCAAACCTTTGAACTCATCTGATACCTCAACTCAGTGAAGGCTAGCATTCAATATTAAAATTTACCTGGAATAACGGAAAATGGTGGTGCTCAAGGGGTGCAAATGAGAATCACCTGGAAGCCTTGTTAAACCAGATTACTTGACCCCACTCCCCAAATTTCTGATTTAGTAAGTCTGGGTTGATGGAAGGAAATTTGCATTTTTAGCACTTTCCCAAGAGGTCTAGAGATCACAATTTGAGAATCATAAAGGCAAGAACACAGGTCCTCTTTGCACCAAGGAACTTCTCAATACCTTGGTAAAGGGAACACCATCATCCATTAAAAGCTTCCAAGTGGGTTTCCTTGAAAATCAGGAATAAAAGTTTGTAAAACAAGGGTGCTAATAAGATGCTGGAGTGGTGAAGACCTCATGATGATACTTAAAACACCAGATACAAGATAGAGTAGAGTTAACAGATGGAAAAGCCAGAGGACAAATAAAATATTTGACCCACAGAGTTTTAGTGATGGCTAAGCTGAAACTGCAATACTTTGGCCACCTCATGCGACGAGTTGACTCACTGGAAAAGACTCTGATGCTGGGAAAGGTTGGGGGCGGGAGGAGAAGGGGACGACGGAGAATGAGATGGCTGGATGGCATCACCGACTCTGTGGACATGAGTTTGAGTGTACTCCGGGAGTTGGTGATGGACAGGGAGGCCTGGCGTGCTGTGATTCATGGGGTCGCGGAGAGTCGGACACGACTGAGCGACTGAACTGAACTGAAGCTTTCACTTGTTCCTTGGCATGGAATAGATGGGTAGCCTACTAAAATATTACTTGATCTAAATAACATAAAAACAAAATTCTGGCAGCTAGAACTTTAACTTGAATTGTCACAAAAGTTTTTTTCTAATTCATAGATCAAGAGTCACTTTATTCAAGGGGGATGTGGATCAAGTTCTCTTGCACTGTCACAAGTAGTAGTGTAAATCTTCAAAATTTTAATAAAAGAAATGGAGGGAAATAGACTTGGGCAAGATTTTTGAACAATGGCTCAGATTTGACACTAATCCTCAGAGACCTAAGATAACACTGTGCTCCAATATTCCAACTAGAGGCTTGTACAGGTCAGATACTAAATTAAATTTTGGTTTTAGACTTTCTCAAAATGAGCACAAGTGACTAGGCAGACACAATCAGTTACTGAAAGTACAGTTGAAATGACATTTTTTTGGCAACTAGTAATATCCCACATTGACTTCCTGACCCATACAGTAAGGTCTGTTATTAGGAATGGCCAAGTAGAAGCCACTGAAATGTCAATAACAACCAAAATAGAAAATCAAATGTAATACCGCATTTGAGGACATTTCAGAAAACATTTTCACGATCAAAGATTTGAAAGATGCAAGGTAGTGATTCTTAGAGCATCTTCACTTAATTTGCTTTTTAAAATTTTGAATGAGACCAGTGAATCCTAGAGAAAGACCGTGCGTTGTCATAAACCTAACCAGGTAGTTACTCCAAAATTTGCAGCTTCTATTACAGATTGATCTCTTCAGTTCAGTTCAGTTTCTCAGTCGTGTCCGACTCTTTTCGACCCCATGAATCATAGCACGCCAGGCCTCCCTGTCCATCACCAACTCCCAGAGTTCACTCAAACTCACCTCCATTGAGTTGGTGATACCATCCAGCCATCTCATTCTCTGTCGTCCCCTTCTCCTCCTGTCCCCAATCCCTCCCAGCATCAGGGTCTTTTCCAGTGAGTCAACTCTTTGCATGAGGTGGCCAAAGTATTGGAGCTTCAGCTTTAGCATCAGTCCTTCCAATGAACACCCAGGACTGATCTCCTTTAGAATGGACTGGTTGGATCTCTTTGCGGTCCAAGGGACTCTCAAGAGTCTTCTCCAGCACCACAGTTCAAAAGCATCAATTCTTTGGTGATCAGCTTTCTTCATATTGATCTCTTAATTGAAATAAATAAGCATAGTCTCTGGGATTTGGTATAGTTATCAAGCTGAAAAAAATGCTGTTTTTATACTGTTTACTAAGAGCCATGATAAATATTTTGATTTCATTTGACAGTGACAAATGTATATCTTTACTGTGTTAACCCAGGGCTACGTCAGCCCTAGGTTCTCTTGGCATGACCTATGTTATAGGAATGTTGATCATTTGCCTTTACACAAATATTGTACTAGTCCTCTGGGTTGATGACATTATGCTACTTGGACATTATAGCAAGAAGTGTTCTAACTGACTTTGTAAGACTCAAAAATCCCAGTGCAAGAGATACGTTCATGAAAATTAAGGGGCAGCTTATAAATATTCTTTGAATATAGGTGATCTGGGATATGAAAACATGGAAATTTCTGAATTTCAATTTTTGAATTGAAAAAAAAATTGAAATTCAGTCCATATACAACCCACTACTAAGGAAGAGGCACAAAGCTTGTTGGACTCATTTGGATTTTAGAAACAATACATAACCACACTTGTGGATGGTTCTATGATTCATTTACCAAATAAACCATAAACATTGTTGTTTGGAGAAGCACCTAGAGTAAGAGGAAAATTTACAACAAACCCAGTATGTAATTAAGCTTTCCTCCTCTTGGTCCATATAGTCCAATATATTAGATGATGCTGAAAGTATATAGGATTGATAGAGATCCTAGTGATACATGTCTAGATGGGGTGAATCACAATGTTTAGGGAATAAAGTCCCAAGTCCTCCTTAGAAAATAACTATGCTCTTTTAGAAGAACAGTACCTTTTCCTTACTATTGGTAGCAAGTAATGTCCAAATCCCAGACTATGAGACAGAAAGTGACAAATGAACTTGGGTGAACTCTGGGAGATGATGAAGAGCAGAGGAGACTGGTGTGCCACAGTTCATGGGTTCACAAAGAGTCGGACATGACTTAGCAACTGAACAATAACAACAATGTCTGAATTCTAGACTATGAGACAGGAAGTGACAAAATTGGGCTCATCTGATCCATCAAGCCAGTGAATACGTACATCAAGTAGAAGTGAAAAATAAAAGGTTGGGCTTGATCAGGTATTGAGGGCTCAAGAAAATTACATGGTCTTGGATCATTAGAGTAACTATATTGCTACTCTCCTTCAACTCATTTTTGTGACCCCATAGAGCAGAGGTTGACAAGCTTTTTTTTTGTAAAGGGCTAGGTAGTAAATATTTTAGGCTTTATAGGCCTTATGGTTGTAATCACACCTATTCAGCTCTGCCATTATAGAGTATAAGTAAAGGAATGAGACTATGTTCACATAAAACTTTATAAAAGCATGAATCATAGGTTGATTTGACCCATGAGTCATAGTTTGGAACCCCTCTTATCCAGAGTTCCTTATAGTTAGTTCACTGAAGGAGGAAAATATTATGCATGCACCTAGTAAGCACTTGGTATGATATGCTAGGACCAGTCACAAGAGAACCAGTTACAAGGTGTACCCAAGGAAAGTCCTGAATGATAGAAGGGTAAGGAATTCTCTCAAAGAGCAGAAATTCAAACAGTGTATCTAACTGACACTTTATTAGAGAGATGATGGGACTGCAATGTATGTATCTACACTGATTCACGGAACATAGCTAACAGTTTGGCCTGGTAGTTATGACTTGGAGAGAAAAAGTTTAGTAAAGTGTTAAGAAAATGATATATAGATGAGGTATGTGAATAGATAGCTTCCCACAGGCACAGATATATGTGATGATATTTGTTTTCCAAGTCAATAACCAAGAGAGGACATTCAGAGCAGAAAAAATATCTCAGTCATCAAAGGAGATAAGATAGATTTTTGTTGTGGGCAAGTTCAGTCAACCTTTTTTTTCAGCCTACTGTGTGTAGTAGGCTAAATTGTGTCCTGCAGAAAGATATATCCAAATCTAAGTCCCTGATACTTAAGAATATGACCTTATTTGGGAACAGATAATAGTCTTTATAAATACAATTAAGTTATGAATCTTTAGATAATGTCACCCTGAATTTAGAGTGGTCTTTAAGTCTAATGACCAG
The DNA here is from genome assembly GCF_049115385.1 of Moschus berezovskii. Classification (NCBI taxonomy): domain Eukaryota; kingdom Metazoa; phylum Chordata; class Mammalia; order Artiodactyla; family Moschidae; genus Moschus; species Moschus berezovskii. Next base: position 45,782,533 of record NC_142463.1, on the reverse strand, counting down.
GATCCTTATAAGACAAAGAAGAAGATCTGAGACACAGAGACACATAGGGAAGAATACAAGGTAAATAGGGAGGTAGGGAGGTATTTTTTGTTAAATGTTGCTGGCAGCCATCAGAAGTAGGAGAAAGGCATGAAATAGATTTTTCCTTAAGGCCTCCAGCAGGAATCAACCCTGCTAACCTTGATTTCAGACTTCTGGCCTCCAGCGCTATGAGAGGATAAATGTCTATTGTGTTATGCCATCCGGTTTGTGATGTTTCAGCAATGCTAAGAAACTTATATATGATTTTTGCTTAATGAAAAAGTGGACTTGGCATCAAGGGTCAAAGGCTACACTCATGCTCAGTCACCAAGACTGACAGGACTGTTTCCCATGAAGTGTTCCCAACCTGTCAACAATGAGATCAGTGTTGAGTATATAGAACACAGTACCATTTTGAGGTGAGATCAAGCCACCCAGCAGCAGATTCATTATATTGAACCTTTTCCCTCACAGAATGGGCAGTGATTTATCTATACTTCTTGATATGAATAATGCCTTTCATACTTGCAATACTTTCACATGTGAACTCATAGAATGTCTAGTTTAAGGTCACAATATTCCACAAAATAGTTCTTCTGACCAAATAATGAATTTTGCATCTAAATAAATATAGTAATTGGGCTTCCCCTTTGGCTCAGCTGGTAAAGAATCCACCTGCAATGCAGGAGACCTGGGTTTGATCCCTGGGTTGGGAAGATACCCTGGAGAAGGGAACAGCTACCCTCTCCAGTATTCTGGTCTGGAGAATTCCATGGACTACATTGGATGGACATGACTGAGTGACTTCCACTTTCAAATATAGTAATAGCTTAAAACTATAGAATTTATTATTTTTCCATTATCTTGTTGCAGATGGCCTTATAAGATGTAAAGATGGCCTTTAACTAATCAGTTATAGTGCCCCATGGGAGGCAAAACTTTGTGAGGTTAAGATGCTGTTCTATAAGATTGGAAATATGTCTGAGACATGCTGCTGCTTCTTCCATGGCCATAACTGGACTTCAGAAAAAGAGTTGACGAAGCAGGAAGCAGAATTAAAGTTGGCCAAAATTCTGTGAGGTGGGATAGCATGTATTGAGAATGGTAAAATTTGATTTCAGCACATTTGTTCACAGGAAATTTCACAAGAATGCTTGTCTTTAAAAAAAGTAATCTTGTTTTTCTGTAGGTGGATAGCTAAAGTAATGGGGCGGAACAGGAGCACAATTCTTATCAGCAGATACAAATCCCCTTTAATGTAAATTTATAGGTATTCCAATATTAATAGCTATGTGAAAGTAACAGGCTGTTCTATTTTAGTTAAGCAATGAATGATTGGAAAATATTGCATTAGAAATCCTCTGTTCCAATGATAGATTTTCAGTGTTTCTACTCCAACCCCTGGTGCCACTATTCTTTTCATAGTTAAATTTTAATTGTTGATGGTTTTCTATTTTCTTCCCTTGATACTATTATTTTTTTTATGTTAGCCCACTGTCATAAAATTGGTGTTGGCATATTTTATTTTCTGGCTTTATGTTTAATTTTTGTTGTACACTCTATCCTCATTATTACAAATGTAGCTTATCTCTGTTCTTTAGACAATGATAGCTCAGATAGAGAATGATGAAGCACACACATTACCCATTGTAAATATCACTTTCAAAAAGTCATTGTGTTACATTGAATATCAAAGTGCTTCTAATCACAACTATAAATCTTAAGAATATGATTAGAATATACAAGCCAGAAATAATGAGTTCCATAATATGCCTAGAATTGGAACATAATGAAACTTTCAATGTGTAAACTTATAAAACCTAAACATTCTGGTATCATATAGTAGAATTTCAAGCCAATGAACAATGCCATGTTTAAGCGATGCTTTTAAAATAAATATATTGCATACTACCTTGTATAGGCATACCTCAGATACATTACAGTTTCTATTCCAGACCACTGTAATAAAGCAGCTGTTGCAGTAAAGGTAGTTACATGAATATTTTGGTTTTATAGTGCATTTAAAAGTTTTGCTTATACTATTCTGTGGTCTATTAAGTGTGCAATAGCATATGTCTAGAAAAAGTGTGCATAGCTCAATTAAAGACACTTTATTGCTAAAAAAATGTTAACCATTGTCAGAATCTTCACCTGGTCATAATCTTTTTGTCAGGAGTGTCTTGCCTCAACGTTAATGGCTGTTGACCAATTATGGTTTTGGTTGTTGAAGGTTGGGGTGGTTGTGACAGTTTCTTAAAATAAGGCAATGAAGTTTGCCATATTGATTGACTTTTCCTTTCATGAACAATTTCTCTGAAGCATGTAATGTTGTTTGACAGTATTTTATGCACAGAACATCTTTCAAAATTGGAGTTAGTCCTCCCAAACTCTTCCACTGCCTTATTGACTAAGTGCACATACTATTCTAAATACTTTTGTGTCATTTCAACAATCTTCATCACATCTTCATTAAGAATAGTTTCCATCTCTTTGTCCACAACTAAAGTAACTTATACAGAAACCACTTTCTTTGTCTACCTTTAAGAGGCAACTCCTCATCTATTCAAGTTTTATTGCAGCAATTCAGTTACATCTTCAGGCTCCATTTTAAATTCTAGTTTTCTTGCAATTAATATTTCTACTACATTTGAGTTCCTTCCTCCACTGGAGTCTTGAAACCCTCAAAGTCATCTATTAGGGTTGGAATCTTCTTCTAAAGTCCTATTAATGTTTATATTCTGACCTCTTCCCATGAATTACAAGTGTTCTTAACTACAGTCCATGGGGTCCTGAAGAGTCGGACATGACTGAGTGACTAACACTTTAATGCATATAGAATAATGATTCCTTTTCAAAAGGTGTTTAGTTTACTTTGCTCAGATTCATCAGAGGAATCACTAGGGCAGCTGTAGACTTACAAGATGTATTTCTTAAAATAATAAGGCTTGAAATTACTTTTTGATACATGAGTTATAGAATAGACATGTTAGCAGGCATAAAAACAGCATAAATCTCATTGTATGTCTCCATCAGAGCTCATGGGTGACCAGGTGCACTGTCAATAAGCAGTAATAATGATAACCCTGTATACAAGACAGCAAAAGAGACACAGATGTATAGAACAGTCTTTGGGACTCTGTGGGAGAGGGTGAGGGTGGGATGATTTGGGAGAATGGCATTGAAACATGTATGTTGTCATATGTGAAATGAATCACTAGTTCAGGGTCGATGCATGTTATAGGATGCTCGGCTGGCGTGCGGGGATGACCCAGAGGGAGGATAAAGGGAGGAGGGAGGTGGAAGGGGGGTTCAGGAGGGGGAACTTACGTAAACCCGGGGCGGATTCATGTCAATGTATGGCAAAACCAACCAATATAATATTGTAATGGAGAAGGCAATGGCAAGCCACTCCAGTACTCTTGCCTAGAAAATCCCATGGATGGAGGAGCCTGGTAGGCTGCAGTCCATGGGGTCGCTAAGGGTCGGACACGACTGAGCGACTTCACTTTCACACATTGGAGAAGGAAATGGCAACCTACTCCAGTGTTCTTGCCTGGAGAATCCCAGGGATGGGGGAGCCTGGTGGGCTGCCGTCAGTGGGGTCACACAGAGTCGGACACGACTGAAGTGACTTAGCAGCATAATATTGTAAAATAATTTGCCTCCAATAAAAAATAAATTAATTACTTTAAAAAAAAAAAAAAGAATCTCTTTCTGAGCAGTGGGCTCAAAATTTTCAGCAAACCAAGTTGTAAATAGATGTCTTGTCATTCAGATTTTGTTGATCTGTTTATGGTACATAGAGTAAATTTAGCATAATTCTTAAGGGCCCAAGGATTTTCAGAATGGTAAATCAACATTTTCTTCATTTTAAAGTTACCAGCTGCCTAACCCCTAACAAGAGATTCAGCTTGTCCTTTGATCTCTGAAGCCAAGCCTTAGCTACTCCTCTCTAACTATAAAATATCTAAATGACATGGGTGCGTGCTAAGTCATTTTAGTCATACTGACTCTTTGAGACCCTATGGACTGTAGTCTGCCAGACACCCCTGTCCATGGGATTATCCAGGCAATAATACTGAAGTGGGATGCCATTTCCTCCTCCAGAGGATCATCCAGACTGGGGATGGAACTCATGTCTCCTGCATTGGCAGGCGGATTCTTTACCACTGAGCAACCAGGGAAGCCCTGTAAGGTTTTTTAATCTACATTAAAAAAACAAAAACACATTATTTCGAGTTTCCACCTTCATTAATTATCTTACTTTCTGCATCACTTGCTGTAGCTTCTACATTATCACCTGCTTCTTTACCTTGAACTTCAATGTTACAGAGATAGTTGCTTTCCTTAAACCTCATGAACCAACCTCTGATAGCTTCAAACTTTTCTTCTATAGTTTTCTCAGCTATCTCAGCCTTCAGAGAATTGAAGAGAGTTAGGACTTTGCTCTAACTTAGGCTTTGGCTCAAAGATTGTGACTGGTTTATTCTACTATCCAGGTCACCAAAACTTTCTCCTTATCGGCGGCAGTAAAGCTGTTTCACTTTCTTATTTGCTTGTTCACTGGAGTATCAATTTTAATTTTCTTCAAGAAAGTTGCATTCACAACCTGGTTAACTGTCTAGCATAAGAGATAAAGTTTTTGACCTATCTCAGCTTTCACTTGCCTTCCTCACCAAATATAGCTATTTCTAGCTTTTGATTTAAAGTGAGAGACATGTCATTCTTCCTTTCACTTGAACACTTACAGACCATCGTATGGTTCAACTGGCCTAATTTCAATATTGCTGTGTCTCAGGGATTAAGGAGGCCCGAAGAGAGGGAGAGAGAGAGAGGGGGAATGGCTGGTTGGTAGAGCAGTCAAAACACACACATAATTAAGATTGTGGCTCCTTAAAACAATTCCAACAGTAATGTCGGAGGTCACTCATCACAGATATCATAACAAATTCAGAAATATTGGGAGAATTACCAAAATGAGACACAGAGACAAGAAGTGAGAAAATGCTGTTGTAAAAATGGTGCTGATAGTTCTGCTTCAGGCAGGGTTGCCACAAACTGTCAATTTGTTAAAAACACAGTATTTGTGAGGTACAATAAAGTGAAGCACAATAAAACGAAGTACGCTTATACAGTGATGTTTCAACTGGATAGAAAACTCCTTTAATGAGAATCAGGCACGTGAAAGAAAAATACATCAGCCTTGTAAATAGAGCTGCCTAAAATTCTACCATCCACCCCAAATCTCTCAGTGCCCACATATAGATGTTCAGTCCCCAGTTGAACATAAATAATTTTTTGAAAGCCAGAATAACATTTGTATTAAAACTCTTTTATTTATTTTTCATTTTTCTCTCTGAAAATCCTGGAGGACAATCCCCAGCAACTGAAGCGCTTAATACCAGGTGATGCAGTGATAAAGAATCTGCCTGCCAATGCAGAAGATGCTGGTTCAATCCCTGGTTCAGGAAGATCCCTTGGAGGAGAAAACAGCAACCCACTCCAGTATTCTTGCCTGGAAAATTCCATGGACAGAGGAACCTGGTGAGTCCATGGGGTCACAAAGAGTTGGACACAACTGAGAGCATATACACGTACACAAACACACACACAACACTTATTATAATTAGAACAGTTCTTATAGTTGGTGATCCAACCTTATACATTGACTGGTTCCTATAACTAAATTTCAGTCATGGTGCATTACCTTGTTTAAGTAATCACCTTTTAACTCTAGTTTCCTCCAAATTTGTTAATATAAAATGGTTAGCATATTCTTTGAACATAGTAGAAACATTACTCAATGAACGACACCATTACTCCTCATGTCTCTCTGCAGTTAATAAATTATCCTGAAGAATAGCTCTCTGATGGTTCTAAGACAGAAATAATGTTAGTGAGCAGTGCATTTGGAAAAGAAGAAAGGCATGATTTACCCATCTCTGATCTACCATTATGCTTGGTGTATGGGATAAAAGTGATATGAGTATGTGGCCATGACTGTACATTAGGTAGGGAATGTCTTTCTTGAACCCAGCTGAATCTTGGGAGGAACAGTTAAGTTGAGGTTGTCCCATGTTCCAATGCATGCTTAAGCTCTCAAGGCTTGTTTAAGCTCAGTGGCCTAGGGAAAAGGGAGAAGCCTGGTTATAAATCAGTCAAGTCACATTAGTGAGCATTTTGCTCAGATTGGTCAGAGTGTTGCTAATCACTATGAGAAAATAATGGAGATTTGGAGAGTCTGTGTCTGGCCTTGTCGTAAAAAAGGAAAGCAGTCTTCTGGGAGCCTTATACAGGGAAGAATGGTTCTTTGCAGTAAACCATTTCCTGGAATACAAAATGGTAACGGAATTTCTTAACCTTTGTTGTTTTCCAGGAGCACAGGCCTCAAGTAAAGTTCAGCACTCTCGGTCCTTTAAGTGAATATCTCAGCAGTATCTCCTCTAAGTGAAACAGTAAAATGTTGGCAATAATACTAGTCCCTCTTTGCATGTCACTCTATTTTGCAAAACTATGGATTATCTGTTCCCATGGCCAAGTGAATTGCACCAGTTCCAGCATCCAGGAAATGTCTGTGGTCCTTAGAGAATTCCACCCTTAGGCAAAGTTACTAACTGTTCAAATAATAGATACTTGGTTTATTCCAACATTGCATTTAATAGGGAATAAAGGGAAAGTGAAATCTCTTTTTACCTTCTATCTCTTGAGTGTGTCATAATTTCTGTTTCAATGAAATTAAATAATCAAATAAATGGAAAAAAGTTTTCACTTTTGTCAGGTGTTTCTAACATAAATTTAATAAAGTTTTATTTCTCAGTCTTGTTGAAGATTTAGAGATAATATTTAATGAGGTCAGGTAAGAGTAGAAACCTCATGGAGGAAATACTTTTTCATATTGAAGCGACCTTAATCTTTAAATAATCCCAAATAATTGATTTTCTAACACTTATTAGTTTCTTCTTTCAACCAATGAACTTTATTGAGCACCTATACGTGCCAGGCCTTGGATAATGGTGACACGAGAATGAAGGGAATGCTTTCCTGTTGGCATGTCTTTATAGTCTAGCAGAGATGTCTAAAATTTGCTTATAACCCAATGCCATGAGTAGCAGAGGTTCATACAGGATCTTACTAAAAAGCAGGAAAAGATGTAACTAAAGTCCCCCTGAGAGAACTCAGGGTTCTCCTCACACAGAAGTGACATCTGAGTGAAATGATGAAAGATGAATGAAAATTAGCCAGACAGAAGGTGAGGAAGGACTTTTCAGGAAATAGAAATAGCAGCTGTAGAGGCAAAAAGGCATATAAGCCATGTAATGCCCAAAGACCACTGGCTATGTAAGGACAGAGGTAGTGGTAGTGAAGAACTGGTTGGCTATGGGCCTATAGAGCAGAGTATTTCTTAAAAGGTGATCTGAAGAACCCTGCATCAGAATGCCCTGGCCCAACTGTACAAAAATAAGACTTATGGTCTTTAATTGATACACCATTTGAGACTTGTCCATGAAGTAAGAACCTAAAACCTACACTTTCAACAAGCATCCTAGGAGACTCTGATTCACTCTGAAGTTTGATCTTCATTGCTGTAGAGAATGAAAATTTGGATGATGAGATTCATATCTATGAAGTAATAGAGATTACGCTTTATAGGTATTTGCATAAAAATGAAAGTTTTAAAATTGGAGTTAGACTGATCATATTTTCCATTCAGCAAGATCACTGACTTCAGTGTAGGTGACAAATAGGGAAGTGGGGAGGATGACACACAATAGTAATAAAATATGAATTAACAACTAGGTGCTGAAATCCAAGCAGGAGATGTTATTGTTAAGGGTTTAAACTAAGGTGGAAAAATATTTGAAAGACATTTAGAAAGTATAATTGGATAAATTTCATGAGCTTACCTAATAGTTCAGTCAGAAAAGACTCTGCCTACAATGCTGGAGAACTGTGTTCAATCCCCGGGTCGGGAAGATCCCCTTGAGAAGGAAATAGCTTCCCATTCCAGTATTCTTGCCTGGAGAATCCCATGGACAGAGAAGCCTGGTAGGCTACAGTCCACAGGGTTGCAAAGACATGACTGAGCAACCAAAACTTTCTTTTCTTCTGTGAGCAATTAGATATAGAAGATAAAGTGGAAGAAACTTGGAATAACTGTGAGCTTTCTTGCTTTGGTGATGAGTATTGTGTAAAAGTATTGTGTAAAACACAAATTTATGTTATTTGTAAACAAAGCAACTGATGAGAGAATAGGCTCTTAAATTTACGGATAGCTCATGCAGCTCAATATAAAAAAAAAAAACAATCAAAAAGTGAGTGGAAGATCTAAATAGACATTTCTCCAAAGAAGATATACAAACAGCTAAAAAGCACATGAAAAGATAATCAACACCACTAGCTATTAGAAAATTACAAACCAAACGCTAGTCAGAATGGTCATTATCAAAAAATCTACAAACAATAAATGCTGGAGAGGGTTTGGAGAAACGGGAACCCTCCTACACAGTTAGTAGGAACGCAAACTGGTATAGCCTCTATGGAAAACAATATAGAAATTGGAAAACAATATAGAGTAAAAAAAACTAAAAATAGATCTACTGTATGACCCGGCAATCCCATTCCTGGGCATATATCTGGAGAAAACCATATTCCAAAAAATACATGTACTCCAATATTTCCTGCAGCAGTATTTGCAATAGCCAGGATATGAAAGCAACCTAAATCTCCACCAACAGAGGAATGGATAAAGAAGATGTGGTACACATATACAATAGAATATTAACCATAAAACAGAATGAAATTATTCCATTTGCAGTAACATGGATGGGCCTAGAGATTATCACACTGAGTGAAGTAAGTCAGACAAAGACAAATGCCACAGGCTTTCACTTATATGTGAAATCTAGAAGAAAAGAAAAGTTACAAATAAACTATCTGCAAAACACAAAGTTACAGAGGTAGAAAACAAACACCGTATGGTTAATAGGGCTATTGTTACTAGAGAGTAATGTGGGGGAGGGATAAATTGGAAGATCAAGATTGATATATACATACTACTTTACATAAAATAGTTAATAAGGACCTACTGTACAGCACAGGGAACTGTACTCAATACTCTGTAATGGCCTATAACAGGGTCTCTAGCCTGTGGGATCTAATGCCTAATGATCTGAAGTGGAGCTGATGCAATAATAACAGAAATGAAATGCACAATAGATGCAATGCACTAGAATCATCCCAAAACTATCAGCCAAAAACCCACCCCTCATCAGTGGAAAAAAATGTCTTCTACAAAACTAATCCCTGGTGTCAAAAAGATTGGGGACCACTGGCCTATATGGGAAAAAAATCTAAAAAAGAGTGGATATCTGTGTACATATAGAACTGATTCACTTTGCTGTATAAGTGAAACTGATACAACGTTGCAAATCAACTCTATTCCAATCAATTTTTTTTAAAGTGTGTGTTAAATGCTTTACAACACCACTGTATTCATACTTTCAACAACTCTTGAAGGAGCCAAGATAGTTTTCTTTATTTTATTTCTCTGTTACAGTTGGTGAGACAGGGTCTTAGAAATGTAAGTCAAGTTGTCCTCAGTCCCAGAGTACATGGCAATTAAATTACTAGTGACAAGATTCAAATGCAGGCAGGTTGGGTTTAGACTTCACACTTTTACTCTCTTTATCTACTGCACTTCTCCGTATTAACCTAAACATTGCTTAGGAAGGGAGGGTTGCTATGGTTTCACTCTTGCACATTGCACTGAAGATCTAGTTTATGATGTCCTGGGTAGATTATTAAACTAGTACTAATGAGAGTTTGTTTCTCTGTGTACTTTTAGTCTTCATTTTGCTTCAGTATTAGTTACACAGTTCTCTCTTATGAGGGTAAGATATGAGAATTAAAAAGTTGGTCTTCCTTTAAATACCATGGTTCTCAGTCACTCAGTCACATCTGACTTTTGCGACCCCATGGACTCTAGAACACCAGGTTCCTCTGTCCCTGGGATTCTCCAGGCAAGAATACTAGAGTGGCTTGTCATTTCCTTCTCCATTTAAATAGCATAGTACCAAACAAATTGCTCTATTTAGAATCACAATATTGGCCACCACTTCTGCCCCTATAGGAATGCATTTTTTTTCTTAGTAGATGATCTTTCATTTAATAAAGTGTCTTCATAGGCTTTTGAGGGTAGAGAGGATGAAATGTTTCTTATCTCCCTGTACTCACAGTAGGATAGAAGGAAATCATGAAATATGTTTTGCATAAAATATTGAGGAGAAATGGGGAGTTGGAAAGAAAAAGGAAGACAGGGAAAGAGGGGACATGAAGGGACAAGTGAGTCTATCAGGAAACCCATCCTGGTGGTAAAGGTGGCCAAGGGAAGAGAAGTGCTAAAGATCCAATTTTATCATTGCCAAATGATGCTGTGATGTAATCCTTCTTCTGTCAGACCAATGTTTCTTACTAGTGATGCTGTGAATAAAGAAAGAAAGAGGGATCATGTCCTATGTATGAGTCAGTGTATATCAGAGAGTATATTACTCTGTAAGAGTGATCACATTCTCATAAACTTGTATAATTTGTAAATAAAATATAACCAAGCAGGTTTTGGAAATTTACATGAAATTGCTGAGAAATACCAATCTCACATCCAGTAGGGAATCGACAGCCTACTCAATGACTTTACAAAAGAAAAGGATGAGGGGAAAGAGATAGAGAAGAGACAATAAAAGGGAGGGAGTGAAAAATCTAGGGGCAGGGGGTTAGGACCTGAAAGGATAGGAGGAACGGCAGGTTGTAGGAGAGGTTTGAGCAGGTGATACAGGGAGAAATGTTGTTGGTTGTCATGAATTAAACCTCTTCAAAGTTTTATTGAGAATAAAAAGTAGCATTCTGATTTAATTTTGCAAGCAGCAACATCCTTCTAAGATTTCTTCCATTTCACAGTGGCTGGATATTAGGAATCACAGTCTCCAGGTTCTCTTTACTCCAGGCTTGGAATAACAATTGGGATTCTACTAAAAGGGACATTTGAGCAGGATTTGGAAGATGGAGGGAAGGCAGAGCCAATTTTTTTTTTTTTCCTTTGGCAGTGATAGGTAAATGCATGCGCTTTAGCTAATGTGAAGTTTTCTAGAGGGTTTGCTATGATCATCAAGAGCAGAGTCCTGCAGTTTTCTGTTCTGGTTGGAAGAACCTGGTTACCACCTGGTTCTCCACCCTTCACCTGTAGTGGTGAATCTGAAAACTAGTGGAAATTTATCTTCAGGTTTGCATCTTCAGCCCTTCCAGTGGTTTTGCAAGCAACTGATTCCTTGCATTAAGCCCCTTTTTGATAAAACTTCATAGAGTGATTTCTGTGTCCTGACAGAAATTTGGATTTGGAATTGATGATGTTGAACTTTACCTGAGCCCCGCAAGCATAAAATACTGATAATTCTGAAATAGCCCCTTCCTTTTGTTCTGTCTTGCCTGCGAATATTCCAAAACCTTCCTCCACCATTTCTCATAACTCCAGCACCACTGCAATGACTTCCTATGTAACAAGCCCCATCCTTCTCTTTGACACATTATTCTTTAATAAATGTTCTCCCTATTAACCATAGCCTAAATGCAATCATATTGATTATTGGTGATTTTGTCTTTCACAGCATCAAGCTTTGTTAATATGACTCTGCACAGAAACTGCTTGTGTCAGGGTTGCGTAAGTGCTACATGAGCAATTTTTTTTCACGATCCATGAGTAGATAAAGCTTTTCATTGCTTTCTATTATTCTCCTTAGGCATATTAGCTTAAGGAAATTTCCTAACACCCAATTGTCATTGTGGATCCAAATGGCATCCTGATTAAGAATTTATTGCAACTTACTCTAGTGAAGAAAGCTGATCGCCGAAGAATTGATGCTTTTGAACTATGGTGTTGGAGAAGATTCTTGAGAGTCCCTTGTATTGCAAGGAGAACCAACCAGTCCATTCTAAAGGAGATCAATCCTGGGTGTTCATTGGAAGGACTGATGCTAAAGCTGAAACTGCAATACTTTCTCCACCTCATGCTACGAGTTGACTCGCTGGAAAAGACTCTGATGCTGGGAAAGGTTGGGGGCGGGAGGAGAAGGGGACGACAGAGAATGAGATGGCTGGTTGGCATCACCGACTCTGTGGACATGAGTTTGAGTGAACTCCGGAAGTTGGTGATGGACAGGGAGGCCTGGCGTGCTGTGATTCATGGGGTCGCGGAGAGTCGGACACGACTGAGCGACTGAACTGAACTGAACTGAACTCTAGTATAGGAGTCTTATTCAGATCTTCAATTTTTAAAAAGTGCCCATTGTTTTAAAATTGCATTTTGACTATGAGGAAGGAGATTGTTAAAACACAATCTTTTCCAGGATCAAGCGGGTATGTCACATTGCATTTATGTCTGAGAGTAGGTTGCTTATCTCTTAAGTCTAGAGCCTCTGTAAAAGAAAATAATTTATTGAAATTTTATGATAATATATGGCAAAGATAGCCCTCTTCTTTAGAAAGGTGTAATAATATATTTGTGTATTAATATAAATTTCTGCCATGAGCACACTTATCTAATAAAAATCCAGATTTTAAATAGAAAAGTTTACCTTTCTAATCACAGCCTAAAGCCCAAACTTTTTTTAAGTTGCTTTCATCTTGTCTTTCTTTTATAAAGAATTGTCAAAATAAACAAAAAATAATAATCCATAGGAATTTGAGAGTGTAGTATAGCATTCATGGCATTTTACACTTAAAATAAGGTTAAATACCTTCTTTGCTCTAGAAGTTTATTCAACAATGCCCCTATGTTTTCACTATAGAAGCCTTTCTCCGTATCCAATTCATAATAGCTAATTTTCCCCATCAATGATTCCATCTTTCTTTCACATGTGCATAAATTATAGCTGATGTTCTAAGCAGTGGGTGACAAGAATCGTGATGCAAAGAAAAGTGAGAAATGAAAAACTGTAGAGATTTTGTATTATTAAACACATCCAGGCTTACTGAGTGAAAAGAAAAGTACCATCAGCTAAAGTAGACTGTGCTACTGCTGCTGCTGCTAAGTCACTTCAGTCGTGTCCGACTCTGTGTGACCCCATAGACGGAAGCCCGCCAGGCTCCCCCGTCCCTGGGATTCTCCAGGCAAGAACACTGGAGTGGGTTGCCATTTCCTTCTCCAATGTGTGAAAGTGAAAAGTGAAAGTGAAGTCGCTCAGTCGTGTCCGACCCTTAGCGACCCCACGGACTGCAGCCTACCAGGCTCCTCCATCCATGGGATTTCTAGGCAATAGTACTGGAGTGGCTTGCCATTGCCTTCTCCGAAAGTAGACTGTGCTAACAAATAACTCAGATTCTCTGTGATTTGAATGTCATGTTTGTTTTTTTTCCCTTGTTCATTATAGGTCAATAGGAGTTCTCGTCATCTTAATGACCCAGGGACCCAGAAGATTAAGCAGCAGCATCTCAAATGCGAGAAGTTGCCATACCAGAGTGAAAGGGTGATCAAAAGTGCCACAAAAGACATTAAATGTTGAACTTGTAGATATCATTTTCACTCAAAACCATTGGTTAAGAATAATCACATGGCTCCACTCAATCACAAATGGTGCCTAGAGAGTTGATGGAAGAAAGCCAGAAATATTTGGTACACAGCACTATTAATGACTGCCACAGAAACTGAGGCAGATAATTAATTTTATAAGATTTTTATGAATGGTATTATTTAGGTTGCACTATCTGGGTCATGCTCATATGGGATACTGAGTTATACCTACATGAAGCAATTTAGAGAACTTGGCATTTTTATGTGGGAGATGATCAATGTCTACAGGTATAGCTAGTGTATTGAATGTTCTTTACATTATAAGATCATTCATATATTTACAGAATATCCAGTATATATAAGGCACTCAGAAAATATGAAGATGAATCATCACACACTGTATACTCAGGAAACTTAAATTGTACAAAAGAGGTAAAATATATGTATATTATTATAGAATTTATAAAATAATAAATATGAGAATTTGAATCAAGGAAAGATTACTTTGGGCTGGGCAGGGAAATGAGAATGGAAGAGATCATATTTTTGTTGGACTTTTTATCAGTTGAATACTTGTAGAGAAAAGTGATCATTGTAGAGAAAACAACGTTACGAACAAAGCAATGGTGGTAGAACAGTATGGTCTGTGTGAGAAACAGAAGATATGAGCAAAAAATATTTGAAGTGAAGAAGAGAGAATATTGCAAGTTTTGTAAAAAGCTTGGCAATAAAGCAGATAAATTTAATTGCAAACATCAGCAAAGAATTTCATCTGATATCGTATCAAATGTCATAAAATTTAGAAAATGATCTTGGGAATCTCAGGTAGGCCAAAAGATGAAATAATACCTCTATTTCATAACATGACATTGAGGAAATTAGAAAATTTTCCTGTGAATGAATTTTGAAACAGTGCTCTCAGGGAAAAATTTCAAAATGATTTAAGGTTAACTCTAGCACGTTTAACACGTGGAGCTGACATAGTTGATTACTGGGTAGGACCAAGACTATAGAGAATACAGTAATATAAATTCATTCATCCGTTCACACATTTATTATTTTAGCAAGCACTTAAGAAACTCTATTGATGTACCAGGCACTGATTTACAGGCTAATGATATCTGTGAATAAAGAAGACTTTGAGTATAGTGGGGAAGACTTTACTTCACAAATGATGATGATAAAATGGGATACCTATTATGACCCATTATAGAAACATGTTGTCAGGTACTTAACCTAATCTGAGTCAGAGGAAGTCTTTCTAGAGTGAAATGAATATAAATATTTTACATCTACTCTAATGTCATTGTTTGCATCCAAGTTTAATGATAACCTCCTTGTTTCTATCTTCAATGGTAAGGGAAGGCAGGAGAGGTATAGGTTAGCTAGAATACTAGAAAACCTTTTATTTTACTGAGTATATCAGTTAGGGTTTTGATTACACACAATAGAAACCAAGTCTGATTGATTAAAGCATAAAGGAATATTGGAAAGTGTTCCGACAACTCACAAAATTACGAGGCATATATAAATAAACCAGAGAAATAAGTAGATAATGTGAACAAATACTAGAGAGGTTTTGTAGTGAAAGCCACAGACCAAATAACACTGTAGAGCACTTGATAACAACACTACTGTCCCTGCTGATAAGCACAAGTGTCAATAATGATCCCATTGGCTAAGTGGTAAAGAATCTTCCTGCAATGAAGGAGACTTGGGAGACACAGGTTCAATCCCTGGGTTAGAAAGATCCCCTGGACAAGGAAATGGCAACCCACTCCAATATTCTTGCCTGGAAAATTCCATAGACAAGAGGAGCCTGGAGGGCTGAAGTTCATGGGGTCTCAAAGAATTGGATACAATTGAACTTCTGAGCACGCACAGTAATGAACCTACCAAAACCACCTGTATTGGATCCTGAGAACATCTCGCACACAGCTACTACCACCACAGTTCAGTTCAGTTCAGTTCAGTCGCTCAGTCGTGTCTGACTCTTTGCCACCCCATGAATCACAGCACGCCAGGCCTCCCTGTCCATCACCAACTCCCGGAGTTCACTCATACTCATGTCCATCGAGTCGGTGATGCCATCCAGCCATCTCATTCTCTGTCGTCCCCTTCTCCTCCTGCCACCAATCCCTCCCAGCATCAGAGTCTTTTCCAGTGAGTCAACTTGTCACATGAGGTGGACAAAGTATTGGAGTTTCAGCTTCAACATCAGTCCTTCCAGTGAACACCCAGGATTGATCTCCTTTAGGATGGACTGGTTGGATCTCCTTGCAGTCCAAGGGACTCTCAAGAGTCTTCTCCAACACCACAGTTCAAAAGCATCGATTCTTCGGCGATCAGCTTTCTTCACAGTCCAACTCTTACATCCATACATGACCACGGGAAAAACTATAGCCTTGACTAGACGGACCTTGGTTGGCAAAGTAATGTCTCTGCTTTTTAATATGCTCTCTAGGTTGGTCATAACTTTCCTTCCAAGGAGTAAGCGTCTTTTAATTTCATGGCTTCAATCAGCATCCACAGTGATTTTGGAGCCCAAAAAAATAAAGTCTGACACTGTTTCCACTGTTTTTCCATCTATTTCCCATGAAGTGATGGGACCAGATGCTATGATCTTTGTTTTCTGAATGTTGAGCTTCAAGCCAAACTTTTCACTCTCCTCTTTCACTTTCATCAAGAGGCTTTTGAGTTCCTCTTCACTTTCTGCCATAAGGGTGGTGCCATCTGCATATCTGAGGTTATTGATATTTCTCCCAGCAATCTTGATTCCAGCTTGTGCTTCTTCCAGACCAGCATTCCTCATGATGTACTCTGCATATAAGTTAAATAAGCAGGGTGACAATATGCCGCCTTGACATACTCCTTTTCCTATTTGGAACCAGTCTGTTGTTCCATGTCCAGTTCTAACAGTTGCTTCCTTACCTGCATACAGGTTTCTCAAGAGGCAGGTCAGGTGGTCTGTGATTCCCATCTCTTTCAGAATGTTCCACAGTTTATTGTGATCCACACAGTCAAAGGCTTTGGCATAGTCAATGAAGCAGAGATAGATGTTTTTCTGGAACTCTCTTGCTTTCTCCATGATCCAGCGGATGTTAGCAATCTGATCTCTCATTCCTCTGCCTTTTCTAAAACCTGCTTGAACATCTGGAAGTTCACAGTTCACATATTGCTGAAGCCTGACTTGGAGAATTTTGAGCATGACTTTACTAGCGTGTGAGATGAGTGCAATTGTGTGGTAGTTTGAGCATTCTTTGGCATTGCCTTTCTTTGGGATTGGAATGAAGACTGACCTTTTCCAGTCCTGTGGCCACTGCTGAGTTTTCCAAATCTGCTGGCATATTGAGTGCAGCACTTTCACAGCATCATCTTTCAGGATTTGAGATAGCTCAATTGGAGTTCCATCACCTCCACTAGCTTTGTTCGTAGTGATGCTTTCTACGGCCCACTTGACTTCACATTCCAAGATGTCTGGCTCCAGGTGAGTGATCACACCATCGTTATTATCTTGGTCATGAAGATCTTTTTTGTACAGTTTCTGTGTATTTTTGTCACCTCTTCTTAATATCTTCTGCTTCTGTTAGGTCCATACCATTTCTGTCCTTTATCGAGCCCATCTTTGCATGAAATGTTCCCTTGATATCTCTAATTTTCTTGACGAGATCTCATGTTTTTCCTATTCTGTTGTTTTCCTCTATTTCTTTGCATTGATCGCTGAGGAAGGCTTTCTTATCTCTCCTTGAGGAGGCCTTACAAATAGCTGTGAAAAGAAGAGAAGCGAAAAGCAAAGGAGAAAGGAAAGATATAAACCACCACCACAACTTACTCCAAAACAAGGTCACCCCAAACAAGGTCACCGCTTTCCCCAGTTCTTTGTGGCACCATTCCCCAGTTTAAAGAACAGATATATCTGACTGTGCAAACAGACTTGAATGTGGCTTCCACAATCCCTCATGGCATTCACACCCTTGTGTGATGCCTTTTTCTTCAGCATGAGTGGGATCTGAGAATTTATAATAAGCAATAGTGTAGACAAAAGTGACAGAGTGTATGTGATTATGTTTCATAAAAGTGTAATACCCAGTTTTCAAAGAGATGCCCTTCCTGGCTAACTTTGAGGAAACAGGCAGCCATGTTGGAAAGGGGAACATAGAATGGATGACCTCCAGTTGACAGCCAGCAAGAAACTAAAGCCCTTAGTCCAAGAAACCACAAGAAACTGAATGCTGCCAATATCCACCTTCAGCTGTGCTTCAGATAACAGTACACACTGGCTGACAACTTGAGGTGTTGTGAGACCCAGAAACAGAGGACCGAGCTAAGCATTGCCCAGTCTACTGTACCACAGAAATCATGCAATCACACATGTGCATTGTCTTAAGCCACTAATTGTTGGTAATTGTTAAACACAATAGATAATATATTCTGTGGCTGAACCTAGACCTTAGGCCTGCATGCTGTCTATAAGGGAAGCTGGAAAAATGAGCATTTGAAATTGTTAGTTAGGAGGCAAGAATATAAAATGGAGAAAAGACAGTCTCTTTAACAAGTGGTGCTGGGAAAACTGGTCAGCCACTTGTAAAAGAATGAAACTAGAACACTTCCTAACACCATACACCAAAATAAACTCAAAATGGATTAAAGATCTAAATGTAAGACCAGAAACTATAAAACTCCTAGAGGAGAACGTAGGCAAAACACTCTCCAACATAAATCACAGCAGGATCCTCCAAGACCCACCTCCCAGAATATTGGAAATAAAAGCAAAAATAAACAAATGGGACCTAATTAAAATCAAAAGCTTCTGCACAGCAAAGGAAACTCTAAGCAAGGTGAGAAGACAACCTTCAGAATGGGAGACAATAATAGCAAATGAAGCAACTGATAAAGGATTAATCTCCAAATTATACAAGCAGCTCCTGCAGCTTAATTCCAGAAAACTAAGTGACCCAATCAAAAAATGGGCCAAAGAACTAAACAGACATTTCTCCAAAGAAGACATAAAGATGGCTAATAAACACATGAAAAAATGCTCAACATCCCTCATCATCAGAGAAATGCAAATCAAAACCACAATGAGATACCATTTCACACCAGTCAGAATGGCTGCTATCCAAAAGTCTACATGCAATAAGTGCTGGAGAGGGTGTGGAGAGAAGGGAACCCTCTTACACTGTTGGTGGGAATGCAAACTAGTACAGCCACTATGGAGAACAGTGTGGAGATTCCTCAGAAAACTGGAAATAGAACTGCCATATGATCCAGCGATCGCACTCCTGGGCATACACACCGAGGAAACCATAATTGAAAGAGACACATGTACTCCAATGTTCATTGCAGCACTGTTTATAATAGCCAGGACATGGAAGCAACCTAGATGTCCATCTGCAGATGAATGGATAAGAAAGCTTTGGTACATATACACAATGGAGTATTTCTCAGCCATCAAAAAGAATGCATTTGAATCAGTTTTAATGAGGTGGATGAAATTGGAGCCAATTATACAGAGTGAAGTAACCCAGAAAGAAGAACATCAATACCGTATATTAACGCATATATATGGAATTTAGAAAAATGGTAACCTAAACCCTGTATAAGAGACTGCAAAAGAGACATAGGCATTTAGAACAGTCTTTGGGACTCTGTGGGAGAGGGTGAAGGTGGAATGATTGGAGAGAATGGAATTGTAGCATGTATATTATCATAAGTGACCAGTCCAGGTTCGACGCATAAATTTTCCTCTGTTCATTTCTTTGCATTTGTGCTTTTTTAATAAAATTCTTTTTTAGATATAAAAAAAAAATGAAATTGTTAGTTTCTCAAACACAGAAGACAGTCTCAGAGACTGGGAACATGTCTACATGTTTCCTGATATGGATGCAACAAATTACCACAACCATGGATATGTAAAACAAAAGCAATTTATTCTCCAACAGTTTTAGGGGTCAGAAGTCCAAAATAAAGGGGTTTCCTGGACAAAACTTCCTCCAAAGGGACAAATCTGCTCCTCTGTTTTCAGCTGCCGGTATCTTCTGGCATTCATTGGCTTGTGGCAGCACAACTTTAATCTCTGTCTCTGTTTTCAAATCACCTTCTTTTTAGTGTCTGTACATGCCTTTTTCTGTGTTTCATAAGCCCACTCTCATTAAATTTAAGGCCCACCCTAATTCAGTAATGACATCTTTTCAATCCTTATCTTAATTACTGTCACACTGCTGCTGCTGCTGGTGCTAAGTCGCTTTAGTCGTGTCTGACTCTGTGTGACCCCATAGATGGCAGCCCACCAGGCTGCCCCATCCCTGGGATTCTCCAGGCAAGAACACTGGAGTGGATTGCCATTTCTTTCTCCAATGTATGAAAGGAAAAGTGAAAGTGAAATCACTCAGTTGTGTCTGACTTTTAGCGACTCCATGGACTGCAGCCTACTAGGCTCCTCCGTCCATGGGATTTTCCAGGCGAGAGTACTGGAGTGGGTTGCCATCGCCTTCTCTGCTAGATTTACACAAACATAAATGTGCTTCCTGAACAGGAAGAAGTTCTCCAAAAGAATTGCCACATGATTAATGTACTTTATCTTGATTTATCTGGTAAATGTTGACCTAGCCAGGTCATTTTCTTCAGAATGGCTTGAACTACTTATTTATAATTCAATACTTGAAACACACCTTTTGGGAAGATTTCATCTTTGCAGGAGAAAATATCTTCGCATTTAATACCAAACCAATGATTTCTCTATTTTAAGTTCCTATCCTTGCTTTGTCCTATGCTTATACGTGAAGCAAGAGTTCACATGCAAGTCCACTGAAATAAAGAGAGAACAGCTATGCGTTTGTAGCATTGACATGAAGACCTAAAATAATGCTCTGAGTAGAAGAAGGAAATAGAAGATTTTCCTTTGAACAGGAACTTGTTTGAGTTCTGAGGGTATTTCCACTTGTCCTTCATTCAACTTCAAAGGCAAAAAGTTTTGCCAGAGCATTTTGAAGTCATGATTCTTTGCTTGTGAATTAGCCCGTGAGGTCATGTTTACTGTTTTAAAGGTTCTGTATGTATTCCGATAGTGAGTCCTAATAAAGAACCCTCCATAAATTTTCTTCTGAATTTCTACATGCTCAGCAGGATTGAGTTCTGGAGTCAGGATGAGAGTTTATAAATGAAAAACATTATTTTTGATATGATTTACTGTAAGACACAATAAGCATTTTTGTGATTCAAAATAAAACCAGTCTCAGAAATTCTATGTAAAGTTTTATAAGGATTCAGATATGAATTCAACCTGTAGGTTGATTTTGCTAGATGCTGAAGATTGATATAAGCAGTCCTCAAACTGCCAGCTATAAACTCTGCAGCATCTTTTTATCAACCATGTTTTCTACATCCCTTCATTATCTGAAGTCAGGTATTATCTTCCGCTTATGTAACAAACTCTTAAAGTATTATTGATTTGAGGTTTTTAAATGTCAGTCCTTCTACTTCATTTGTTGATTGATTCTCTGATTTTCAAGCATTAAATTAAGAAATACTTTATACTTTCAATCATCATCATGCTATAATTTATGGTATTAAATAGAATCATGTATAGTATTAGCCTTGACAAGTGCAATTTTTATTTCCTCTACAATGTTGAAAGTTGTTAGTATGTTCTATCTCTTGAGAAAGCTCTTAAGCAATGCACAAATAAAGAAGGAATGCAATTTTGAATTATAGAATTCAAAAGTTTTATTGGCAATCTTCTAAACAATCTTCTAATTGTTAAATTACATCAGCTTCAAATTTGAACATATTTGTCACTTACTAATCACCAAGGTTGATCTAGTATCAAATTCGAGTTCAAGGTAGAGAAACCAAATCCAAGATGCTATCTCCATCATTTGGTTCATGTACAGACATAATTATAACCTACAAATATATATTTGGATTGTTATCAAGTGTTCTTTAATTGACAACTTTTTTCTGATGGCAAGAGAAGATAACCAACAGGGTTCTTTAAAGATATATACTTAATCAGTCAACCCAACAGAAACTTAACACCATTCAAAGGAGCTTCTTAGAAGTACAAATATCTTATTCATTCATTCATTGAAAAATGTTTATTAATTTGCCACTCTGGATTGACCCTGTGATAGGTGCTTTTATCCTGCATCAGGTGTTTAGTTGGCCTTCATCCTCAAAATTCTCCAGAATAGCTGGTATATCCTTCATTTTTCAGATAAAAAAAGTGAGAATCAGAAAGGTTATATGAATTTAGCAAATAAATTACTTGGCTTTAACCAAACACATTCTATAAATTTATGTACAGTCAAGATTTACATAAAGTAAATAAATATAATATGCTAATCAGGAGCTATTTTTTCTAACAGCAGATATACTAAAAGTGTATTAAGCAATTTGAGTTTACCTTTATATCATATGTCAGATATCTGGAAATTTCTTCTGATATTGGTTCAATGGTTCAAATATGTAGAAACCAAGATTTCTGAAATATTCTTGAAATTTCTGAAATCCCCTACCCTACACTCCTCCCTCAGCTGTAAGAATAATCGTATCCACACTCCAGGAAGAAGAAAAGAGGAAGAAAGTGGTCTTTATGATACTGATTCAGTTCTTCTAACCTAGAAAGCAAAAGCTTTCCCAGGAACCATTCTAGTAGGTTTCCAACTATACACTAAGATCTGTATAGCATGACCACTCACTTCTTGCAGAAGAATATGAGAAAGTGAATATTTATTCTTTCAGCCTCTGTGATTGAAATAGCAAAGGGAAAGTGGTAGGAAATGAGTGTTAGATTTCCCATACAATGTAATCATAAATCATCACAATACTTGTCTAAAAACACTACCCATATTTCATGGTAGGCAAGAAAAAATCCACAAACAAACAGTAAGTCAATTCAGAAAAGAGACTTGCTGAAGTGTGTGTACACATGTTTATTTACCTGTGTACCTGTACGTGTGTGGGAAAGGTGAGTGAAATATAAAAATCAACATCTGGAACCTACATAAGAGATATAGACATGGGAAACAGGACCAAGGAAGAACAATAAGGGTTAGTTTTTTTTTTTTTTCAATTAATTTATTTTTTATTGGAGGATAATTGCTTTACAGAATTTTGCTGTTTTCTGTCAAACTTCAACATAAATCAGCCATAGGTATACATATATTTCCACCCTTTTGAAACGCCCTCTCTCTCCCCATCCCACCCTTCTAAGTTGACACAGTGCCCCTGTTTGAGTTTCCTGAGCCTACAGCAAATTCCCGTTGGCTATCTATTTTACATATGGTAATGTAAGTTTCCATGTTACTCTTCCCATACATCTCACCCTCTCCTCCCCTCTCCCCATGTCCATAAATCTGTTCTCTATGTCTGTTTCTCCATTGTTGCCCTATAAATAAATTCTTCAGAACCATTTTTCTAGATTCCATATATATGTGTTAGAATACAGTATTTATCTTTCTCTTTCTGACTCACTTCACTCTGTATAATAGGTTTTATGTTCATCCACCTCATTAGAACTGACTCAAATGCATTCCTTTTTATGACTAATATTTCATTGTGTATATATACCACAGCTTCTTTTGCGTTAGTTTTAGTATATAACTGCTGATCTGTAATCCAGGAAAAGTTGCAGAAAACACACTCATAATATCATTTCTGCTCTTAAAAATTCTGCATTGCAGCCACTCAGGTCCAACCTATTCCTTGAGTATTCTCTATATTTTTTCAACTTACTCATGATATCCTTCACCATAATGACTTTTATTATTTATATTTTTTGTTTTTAATCAGAATATCTGCTATTCATTTCTCATGCATCCTTTCAACATGTCTTAGGTGACAACCTCTCTGTGAAAAGTTTTAATTTCTCCAGATGAATGTGAACATTCAGACAACTGAACCTTCATAACTCTTTAACATTTTTTCCTTATATGATGCTTGATGCTTGCCATGCATTTGTTTCATTTAATTCTGTACTTGTTTTCCTTTCATAAGAATATATATTTTTTAACCTTTTGCTACCTTTAGCAGTGAGTCCAGCACCTTGGATAGAAAAAAAGGCTGAATGAAAAAAAAAATGTGTTGAAATTTAACAAACAACCCAGAATTTTCTACTGATGATTTTTATTGATGCTTACTTACATATCATCATACCAGATAAGATTATGAGGAATCCTTAGTCAAGGCAAATATTATTCACAGGTTCCAGATGGTCTATATAAATACATTGAAATGGAATAATAGGTTATGAGGATACGATTTGGTGGAATGGGTCTGTAAGAAATATAAGTGACCATTTATAAGCATCAATTTGTAGGAAAAGCATCTGTAGCATCCTATCTCCCTTCCCTTTCAAATACTCTGTTTTATATATAAATTTAAAATGACTTTAAAGTCTGAATTCTATGGCATGAGACCAACTGTTAGATATAAAGGAAACAGGCATATGATTCCAATAATGTTTTTCTTATAAAATAAAGGATTTTTGTTAGGTTCTGGAAGACATTTGTTTCAGAAGATAAAAATCTTTCAGCTTATTTAATCACTAAAGGTCAATTTTATATAAGATTTATGTCTCATGAGCATGGAATCCATGGTTTCTGTGTTACTTGTTTGTCTTATAGAAAATCCAGCTGCTATCCTTTAGGCCAAGATTGAAGCAGTGTCAATTACTTATTAAACATATTACTCTTGAAATATAGCATTGACACCTGGAGTGTGCTCACTGGAAGAGTCAATTACTCTAATATTCTTGATATTGAACCATTATGTGTGATCCTTCCTCAACAACAGCAGCTCAAACTGGATCTCATCTTAATTGAAGTAGCTAATTTTTGATCTGTACTGATTGCTTGGCATTAAGCGTATCTATTATACTTCAGAGTTTATTACATGCTTCTGAAGCTCATACAATATTGAGTGTAACATGATTACATGATTCTCTGTGAGGCTACCAAAGACAATAAATAGGATGGAATTGTGGCAGAGTGGAGAATATTGATTGACATAGCTCATTGTGTATCATAGCATCCATATTTTTTCTCAATGCGGGGGGCAGTAATGTCATAAATAGAAAATTAAAAATCAGCTCTTTTGTAGGAAAAGTAAAGTTGCCTCCTATTGTGGCAGTTTGTGTAGAAGACAGAGGCAAGTGGAAGACAAACACACACACACACACAAAGTGATAAAAGGCATAGCAGGGTATATGCAAAGCATTTTAAAGGAAAGCAAATATCAAGACTAGTATCTGAAATATTTACCAAAGAATTTTTTTCGGATCTTCTTTTACCCTTTGCACTTCCCCCTTTGGAGGGACAATGTAGCATAAAACCATTAAAAAAAAATGAAATCACTTAGGATTACAAAAGTCTAGTCTTTAAAGAACTCAGATATAACATGCCATAAATGATAACTTTGAAATAAAAGATGAAGAAATAGACTACCCACCTCATCTCTCTCTCCAGAATAGAAGTAAATGAGAGAAAGACCACAGAGAAAAACAAGCAACTTAACCTATGATATTTACCCAAGAAGTGGATTTATTCCTTGCCCCTGCCCCACCAAATGCAGAGCTCTTAGGGAAGGATAGGGGAGAATATTCTGGATATATTTGGAGATCTATGAGCAGAAGGGAATTGTAACAGTGTCCCCAGAGTAGAGCCTACTCTAACCATACAATAAGCATGTTGCTAGAGCAAAAGCCAAAGCAAGAAGTAAGCCAATGCTTTTTGTTCAAAGTACAAAAAGTACCGATAGTCTGATGGGTTCAGAATGAGCAGAATGTATCTTGTGTACATGGAGAGCAGTGTGGCCATGCCAAAGGGATTAATGCCCTGAATTTAGAGTGAAGAGGGTGAGTAACTCCCTGGGTGAATCTTTGATTATAAGTGAGAAGGGAACAAGCAATGACTGTTAGAGTCTGTCCGTCCGTCCCGTCGCTCAGTAGTGTCCGACTCTTTGCGACCCCGTGGACTGTAGCCTACCAGGCTTCTCCGTCCATGGGATTCTCCAGGCAAGAATACTGGAGTGGGTTACCGTTTCCTTCTCCAGGGGATCTTCCGGACCCAGGGATCGAACCTGGGTCTCCCACGTTGGAGGCAGACGCTTTAACCTCTGAGCCACCAGGGAAGCCCGACTGTTAGAGTGGATAAATGAAAATGGAGATTTTATTGCACTATTCCACTATTAACATTGCAAGACCAGAGTGCTACATAATCTTGTCTTCATATAGAATGTGGATATAACCCCTCAGAAAAGATAGCGAGACTCCAAGTTAACTGAACATAAATTGGGAATTTCTGGAGGAATGTGAATTTTAAGTAATGCCCATTAATAAAAAGCATAACACCCCACTTCTTACACACTTCAATTTATGGCTTGACCAGTATATACAACATATCCCTGATAAAGACTTGATGCTCTACCTGAATTTAAAAGAAAAATATGATTTTTATACATAACGTTAGAATCAAACACAAGATGTAAACGTTAAATTCTAGTGGGTTTAAGTAAGAGCAGTCCATGACTCAGAATATAGACCACATAGGCAGAAGAAGAATGTGGGGCAGAAAAGGATCAGAATAGAAATTTAGTCTTAAGGATATAGAATTTAATTTTTTCCATTTTCTTAATAGAGAGAAATTCTAATTTTTTTTATTGTTACCCAACTTTATATTATTAAGGATAAATAGGGGCTTCCCTGGCCGCCCAGTGGTATAGAATTGACCTGCCGATGAAGGAGACATGGGTTTGATCCCTGATACTGGAAGATCCCACATGCTGCAAAGCAGCTAAGCCTGTGTGTCACAACTACTGAGACTGTGCTCTAGAGCCCAGGAGCTGCAACTACTGGCCTGAGCAACCTAGAGCCTGTGTTCCACAAAAAGAGAAGCCCCTGCAATGAGAAGCCCATACACCCCACCTAGAGAGTAGTCCCTGATCTCTGCAAGTAGAATAAAGCCCACACAGAAATGAAGACCCAGAAAAGTCAAATAAATAAATAAAGAGTAAAATAAAAAAAGAGTAAATCGTATGTACTTCTGTTTCTACATGATGGATTTAGTCATTCTTAACAAATCCTTTTGTCTTCACATGTCCTGAGATTAAGAAGATTTTTCAGGCATTGTCACAGGTAGATATTTGACCGAAGTATCTCCCATCTGCCTTTTATAATTAGGAATGCCCTGGGTGAACAAAATAAGTTGATTATACACCTTATGTAATGTTCTTTATCAAGATTCTTTTCTTTCTAGAATTGCTGAATGCTAAACATCCAATTTGGAGTCCTTGGATTGACTTGTTTGACCTAGATATTACAATAGCTTGGCGTTTTAATTATAATAGATGCAATTTTCCCTAAATATTTATTAAATACATATTTGAAAATAAGCAGATTTCATAGGTCTTGCAAAAGAACATTAATGTGCCATCTCCCATTATCTTTACTAATATTTTGGAAAAAAGTACCTAACCTAGATTCTTCATGTGGAAGGTAATTAGAATTAGAAGAAGTTATGAGGATTGGTGCCCTCAAGATGGTATTAGTGACCTTATAAGAAGAGCCATCAGAAAACTCACTCTGGTGAGCTTTCTTTCTTAGCACGAGGAAGAAGTCATGTGAGCACAGGATGAGATGGCCCTTGTCTGCAATTCAGGAAAAAAGCACTCACCAGAACCTGACCAAGCTGGCACCCTGAAGTCAGGCATCCAGCCTCCAGAACTATGGGAAAACACATTATGCTATTTTGTTATGTCAGCCCCCTATTATAGTATTTTAAGTAACAAGTAGTATCAGAGTCTGAGAAGGTCAAGAGAGGGAGGAGGAGGGGGAGCTTTCAGCAATGACTTCCTGTGTTGTCCATACCTACAAATCTTCCTACTCCTGGGGCTCCTACACAACTACCTCTTATATTTCCTCCTAAAGGCCTCCTGCCCTTCTCTTTTATTTCATAACTTTTGGCTTCTGATCTCCTTTGACCACAGTAAGCAATAGGGTTATTTTTTCCTTCTACTTTTAGTATTGCTACCTGTGTCCCTGAGACCTAAAGTCTACTCTATGGTAGATGACACAGCCATCTGCCCACTGTTAGTTTAATGAAGAAGCAGATGGGGCTTTTGAGTGCTTAGGGTGAGGTTGGAAGTAAGAGGAAGTGATAGAGGAAAGAAGCAGAAACTGTCAGTTTACTGTGTGAGATGACAAAAGGAAATTGAAAAAGGGCATGCTACTCTTTTGTTGTCGTTCAGTCACTAAGTCATGTCAACTGTTTGTGACCCCACGGACTGCAGCATGTCAGTCTTCCCTGTCCTCCACTATCTCCCAGAGTTAGCTCAAGTTCATGTCCGTTGAGTTGGTGATGCTATCTAACCATCTCATCCTTTGCTGTCCTCTTCTCCTTTTGCCTTCAATCTTTCCCAGCACCAGGGTCTTTTCCAGTGAGTTGGCTCTTCACACCAGAGGGATGATTTAATAGGGAATAAACAAAAAAATAGCTGCAATTGTTACACAGGCTAGAATACTGTTAAGAGCTAACTTGAGTACCAGGAGTTTGATGGTTTGTCCCCTTTTCAGAGGTGTGAACTTGGTATAATCTTAGGTAGGTCACATCAATTCTCTGAGCCTCAGTTTCCTCACTGGTAAAATTAGAAGTTTGGATCAGATGAATTCTAGGCTTGCTTTCAGATCTTTTTTGACTAGGATGCTTTTATTTTTGCTTTGAATTCTGCCAGACAGAATTTCTATTACAAAAATAATATAGGTCACCTTTATTCATCTTTTCCTTTGGAACCAGTTGATCTTTACATCAGAAACCCTGCAAGAGGGAATCTTAGACTCTAAGTTCAAAGGGAGTTTAGGTCATGTAGTCCATTTTACTCAATGCAGCCAACACAAACAATGCCATCTTGATGTTCAGTAGAGATTTGCTAGGCTCCCAATTAGCTCTCCTAGAAAATGTTCATAAATAGTTTAGAAAAAATAAATGGATTTTCTTGAACAAATCAAGATCTTAAATACGTCTTCTAAATGGTAATTTGTATTCAGTGTTTACCAATTAGTACCAGTTCATTCAGTTCAGTTGTGTCCGACTTTTTGCGACCCCATGAATCGCAGCACACTAGGCCTCCTTGTCCATCACCAACTTCCGGAGTTTACCCAACTCATGTCCATCAGGTTGGTGATGCCATCCAGCCATGTCATTCTCTATTGTACCCTTCTCCTCCTGCCCCCAATCCCTCCTAGCAACAGGGTCTTTTCCAGTGAGACAACTCGTTGCATGAGGTGGCCAAAGTATTGCAGTTTCAGCTTGAGCATCAGTCCTTCCAATGAACACCCAGGATTGATCTCCTTTAGAATGGACTGGTTGGATCTCCTTGCAGTACAAGGGACTCTCAAGAGTCTTCTCCAACACCACAGTTCAAAAGCATCAATTCTTCGGTGATCAGCTTTCTTCACAGTCCAACTCTCACATCCATACATGACCACAGGAAAAACCATAGCCTTGACTAGACGGACCTTGATTGGCAAAGGAATATCTTTGTTTTTTAATATACTATCAAGGTTTGTCATAACTTTCCTTCCAAGGAGTAAGCGTCTTTTAATTTCATGGCTGCAATCACCATCTGCAGTGATTTTGGAGCCCAAAAAAATTAAGTCTGACACTGTTTCCACTGTTTTTCCATCTATTTCCCATGAAGTGATGGGACCAGATGCCATTTTCTTTGTTTTCTGAATGTTGAGCTTCAAACCAACCTTTTCACTCTCCTCTTTCACTTTCATCAAGAGGCTTTTTAGTTCCTTTTCACTTTCTGGCATAAGGGTAGTGTCATCTACATATCTAAGGTTATTGATATTTCTCCCAGCAATCTTGATTCCAGCTTGTGCTTCTTCCAGCCCAGCGTTTCTCATGATGTACTCTACATATAGGGTAAATAAGCACGGTGACAATATACAGCCTTGACATACTTCTTTTCTTATTTGGAACCAGTTTGTTGTTCCATGTACAGTTCTGACTGTTGCTTCCTGACCTGCAGACAGGTTTCTCAAGAGGCAGGTCAGGTGGTCTGGTATTCCCATCTCTTTCAGAATTTTAGTGAACACTAAATATGCTTGATTTCCACTTGGTTAAAAGTACTTCAGTTCTTGAGTCATTCTTCATCACATGGGTTCTAGATCCCTCAGACCTATGTCAAAATTGCTATAAAAATATTCTGTTCTTGAAAACTATTTCTAATTAATTGGATGGTTTATGGTTAGGTTGAGTGCTTGTGCAAAAATTCATGACCCCCTGTAGCCAACAGACAGCCTAGACAATTCATTCACTTTGTAAATCTAGGACATTTTACCATTGGTTACAATGCAGGAGACCATCATCATAAAAAAACCATGACAAGGTTTGGGAGATTGTAAAGCAAAAACCCTTGTGAAATAAAGGGGAAAATGGCCTCATTATAGTTGAATATGTGATACATTAAAACTCTGAAAGAAATGACATTCTTTGCAGTTAAAATGATGGGATAATTAGGGGGAAAAAGTTTTCTTAATTTGTATTTTTTTAAAAAACTGTCACAGATGCAACACTGATGAGCCACTTGCCTTAAATCTGCAAGGCATAAATAAATACAAACACGAGTCCATTTACACATTGTTCTTGACATAAAGGGGAGAGAGCTTGTAATTTCTAAAACATCAAACAGTTACTAATGAACATTTCCAACCAAAGGCAAATTTCAAGATGATAGGATCTTCACATCTGTAGAACCATCACTGACAAGAAACTCAGTCTCTTTGCCCATTTTATACTGATATTTTTTTCATTTTCTGAATAGTGCCTCATTTCACACACAATTTTTTTAAAAGTTCTACATTACAGAGACAGAAGCTTCTCCTTTAGGCATTTCTTGAACTTTGCCATTTGTAAAACTATCTAAGTTTTTCTGTGATTTCTCATTGCCTATGGAATACCCCATTTCTTATCCTAAGTGTAAGGTGCTACATTTTCAGTACACTTTCTTCCATCCCCCTTCCACCTCCCAAGGTGACTAAGGGTCTCATCCCATTACAACATCAGTTTAAAGTCCAAAATTCCATCATCAAAGCTTCTAAATAAGATTCCAAAGAGTAATCTGTTAGATAAAACTTTTGGACAAAATTCTTCTCCATCCCTGGACTTTTCAAACTAATGAAACCAGTTATCTGCCCCCCAACCATCACAACATATAATTATGGTGCAATAGTAAGATATAAACATTACCTTAAAAAAAAAAAGAAGGTAAAACAGAATCATGGGTCTAATGTAATTTTGAAATCCAACTGGGTGTAATCCAACCAGAGTCATTTGATTAGGTTTCAAGGTCTGGGAACAGTTCTCCATGGCTCTTAGTTCTGCCATCTGGGGACTTCCTTATACACGCTGGCCCTTGGTTATGCCTTCTGAATCATCAATCATCATTCCCTCTTCATGAAAAGTAGCAAGTGTTGGGGGCTGAGTATTTTTATCAGAACTTTAGGAGTTTACAACAAGGAGCTTGTTCTAATTTCACACTCTCTGTTTCTTGTAGTCCAAGCTACAAGTGTTTCTGCTGACATCATTTCCTCAAGAATCTTGTGGGTCCATTGTGGATTTCACAGGGTCTCATTCCATCAGACAAAAACTACATGCACAGATTTTTAAGATAACGCTTTCTCTGGCCCAACCTCCTGTTGAGGTGGCTTAAAGAAAATATTCTCAAGCTTCCTAGAGGCCTTCAGGTTTGATTGAGAGGATCTGTAAGCACACCCTTAAGTTCTCATGAACGAATCATCTGATTTTTTTAAAAATCTTTTTAAGGTTTCAGCAAAGGACTACAGGCCATGCTCTCAGCTTTTGCTCCAGAGTGTGCTTTCCAGACAGTGAATCTCTTGGTTAAATAGTTCTTTCCTCAATCTGTCTTTTTTCTATCCCATTTTACCATTAATAGAAGCAACAAGAAGAGCCCAGGCTGAACTTTCAAATCTTTGCTTAGAAATCTCCTTTCCAATACACCCAGATTCATCACTTATGAGTTCTGCTTTCCATATAACTAGAGGACACAGTTTCTGCCATTATGTAATAAAGATCCATCCTTTTTGCTCTGATTTCCAAAAATGAAGTCCTCATTTCCTCCTGAGCCCCCCTCAACAGGATTTTCAACATCTATGTTTTTCTTACCATTCTTGTGGTCGTTTATGACTTCTGTAACAAGCTCCTCACTGTTCTCTTTAAATTTCTCCCGGCTTCTGTTCACTGCTCAGTTCCAAAGCTATTCCATTTATAAATGTTTACTACAGTAGTACCCCACTTTCAGGTCCAAAAATCTCTATTAGTTTTCTATTTTTGTAATAAATTACAATTTAGCAACTTAAAACAACACCTATTTTTAACTCATACAGTTATGTAGGTCAGAAATCTAGGTGTGGCATGGCTGGGTTCTCTGTTCAGGGTAGCACAAGCCTGGAAAACAGATCTCTGCTAGAGCTGCAGTTCTCATCTGTGACTGGGGAGCCTCCAAACTCACTGACTGTTAGAAGAATTCAGTGACCAAGGATTATAGGCCTGGGGTCCCCGTTTCCTTGCTGGCTGTCAGCAGGGCCACTGTCAACCCCCTGAGGTCACTCCTTTACATGGGCAGTTCAACAACATGGATGTCTGCTTTCCTCCAACCAGAATGCATCTTTCTAACAACCTGTTCTGTGGCCAGCCAAAGAAAACTCTACTTCTAGAGGGCTCATATGATTATGTCAGGCCCATCTGGACAATCTCCCTTTTCTAAAGTCAACTGGGCTATATGACATAAGCTAATCACAGGAATAAAATCTATTATCTTCACTGCATGCATGTGTGCTCAGTCACTTCAGTTATGTCTGACTCTTTGCAACCCCATGGGTTGTAACCCATCACGCTCCTCTGTCCATGGGATTTTCCTGGCAAGAATACTGGAGTGAGCTGCCACTTCCTACTCCA
This sequence comes from Moschus berezovskii, assembly GCF_049115385.1. Lineage (NCBI taxonomy): Eukaryota > Metazoa > Chordata > Mammalia > Artiodactyla > Moschidae > Moschus > Moschus berezovskii. The sequence continues at coordinate 45,749,977 of NC_142463.1, read as the reverse complement.
GGAATTATTCCTACCGTTATAATAATATGTTAAATAATTTTGAACAATGTTGTCTAGTCCAAAGTCTATCTCCAAAGGCCAACATAGATCAGCTCAATTATTTTTTTCTTTTTCAGCTATAACATTAAAAAGATTAGTTCCCCAGATTACTATAAATTTTACTATTTTAAGTAGCACTTAAGGAATCCCAGTGAAATCTACCTGACTCTTTGCAATCCTTTGGACAGTAGCCTGCCAGGCTCCTCTGTTCATGGGATTCTCCAGGCAAGAACACCGCAGTAGGTTGCTATGCCCTCCTCCAGGGGATCTTTCTGACCCAGGAATTGAATCTACATCTCCTATGTCTCCTGCACTGCATGTGGATTCCTTATCTGCTGAGACATCAGAGAAGCCCCATATTAAGATTCCAAGACTCAAATTACTAGATAGATATAGCAGAAACCTAAATTTCATATATAATCATATATGAAGAAAAGAAGATTTTAAGGATAAGTAATTCAGTTTGTACTTAAAAATCAATTATCTTCTTTCCTTACAAAACTGAGCTTATATAAATCTTTATGGAAAGAGTAAACAATTGTATATGTTCATACATTATACATATTTATATATTAGTAAATATAAATGTTGAGTATCAAACAGGAAAAATAGCTTTGCATGTATAAATGCAACTGAGAAAGACTTGGAGGACTTTGTGTGGTAGTTCTCAATCTTGGCTGCCAAAAAAAACCCAAGCAGACAGGATAAAACAAAATTCTAGGTCCCATCACTAAAGATTCTAATTCACTTGCAGTGTGTGGCCTATTGATTCTTGCATATAGTACTAACTGGTATCCTCAGAGAGTTAGCATTTTATAGTGAGAAAAAAGACACTACAAATGTTAGCTGTTTTCACCAAGGGTACACTTAAAAAAATTAAATTTTAATATAGAGAAAAATACAAGGTCACAAATGTATAGCTCAATGAATGATCACAAAGAAACGAATGTATGGAATGCCCACTGATGTCAAGAACCGGAAACGCCCTCATAACACTTCCAAAGTATTTAAAATCTCCTTACCAAGAATAACCATTTTCTTGAATTTTAACACCTTATATTAATTTTGCCTATTTTGAATTTCATAAACAATAAAAATGTTTAAATATGAATTGTCTCACTCAATAGTATGTGTGCGAGATTCACAAATGCTGCTATATGTAGCAAACATTTGTTTTCTTCCATGCTCTATACTTCCTGAACTGTATAAATATATTGCAATTTGTTTATTTCTCAGCTGATGGACATTTGGGTTATTTCCCAGTTTTTGATAATTATAATGCTGTGATAAACCTTCCTGACTTATATACACATGTCTTTCAGGGCCCATATATACACTCTTAGGACTGGGATTGCTGGGCTATAAAACCACTTTAATAGTTAGAGTAATTATACCAATTTATACTCCCACCACCATGTGTGATAGCTCTTATTGCTCCACATCTTTCCCAACAGGACTATTGTCAATCTCAATTTTTAGCTGTTATACTACTGTGCAGTGATAGCTCATCACACTTTTATTTTTCATTTCTTTCTATTTCTACGATGATGGCAATTTGGAAATTCTCTCATACGAAGTACCTCTTTAAGTCTTTTCACCCATTTTTCTATTGTGCTGTCTGATTTTTCTTATTGGTTTGTAGAAATTCATTTTATAATTTGGCCACAAGTTCCTATTTAAATATGTTTTGCAAATGTCAAAACTACATGAATTGGTTTTGCCCTTTTTAAAGAGTTTCTTTTGTTTAAGAGCAATTTTAGTTTTAGTATTGTCAAAGATGTCCTCCTGGAAGGTTATTGCTTCTACTTTATATTCTATTAGCCTGATTGTTTGCCTTTCACTTGAAGCTTTATGAAACATAGCTTTATGTATAGACAACTAAGTAAAGATCTAGTCATGGTTTTTCTGTACAGATATCCAATTAACCCAGCACCATTGACTGAAAATATTAGACAAAATTTTCTAGAGACAAATTGAGGTTCTAAATAATGTCATCTTACAAGAGTGGGATTGTAGACTTTCTTCTATAACAGGCATTTAACGTTAATGGAAACAGGGATTTAGAAAATTTGAAGCCCAGGGAGGGCTGATATATTTGTTTCACACTTATTTTGGGGATGTAAGTTTCTAGTGTCCTGTTTTGGAACCCCTTCAATCTTGGTAGACTCTGATTTGTTTTCCCATATAGTGAGTCTGCCTAAAGTTCTGTTCACTTTCCTATCTCTCAGCTGCTACCGACTCGGTATGACCCCCATAGATGGCAGCCCACCAGCTACTACTTTCAAATCAGCAAATGCTTTGACAGCAAAGTTGTCCTAAGTGTCAGGTTCACATTTCTATGTTTTATTCATCTTTGGGATCTTAGTCTGATGAACCTTACTACTTTGGTAGCTTACAAACAAGGCTTATGCACATATCTTGTTATTTTGTCTAAATATTTCTCTATATGATTTAAGTAGGAAATTTGCTTCAAATAAACCAGTCTACATTGTCTAAAACAAAACTTTCAAAAATGTAATTTAAGGTCCCCAATGGCTATTTAATTTCAAGAGACAAGAACTGTGAATTTCTGTTCTTCTGACTTCTCTTGATCTGGAATAACACATACGCTTAATTTATTGTAAGTGCTAGCTGTTTAAAAACAGGTCAATGTGGAGTCAACTGGTGACAAATTAGAGAAAGAAATACATTTTTGGCCTGAGAAGGAGTCTTTTAGGCACTTTTCCAGTGATAACTCAGCTGCTGCTGCTGCTAAGTCACTTCAGTCGTGTCCGACTCTGTGCGACCCCATAGACGGCAGCCCACCAGGCTCCGCCGTCCCTGGGATTCTCCAGGCAAGAACAGTGGAGTGGGTTGCCATTTCCTTCTCCGGTGATAACTCAGAGGTGCTTGCTAATGCCATCCCTGTAAAGGCTCTCCTGGTAACAGGAGTGGTAGATATTTTTTGTGTTTGCAATAGTGGAGTCTGGAAACTAATGACAACACCTGTTTCTATTGTACAATGACAAATATGGCTCAGCACCTAATTTTGGGAGAGCAGAAATACTGTGATATCCTTTCACATTTCTATTTTCTTCCATTTATTGCTTTGTCCTAAATATTTGGAGAAGGAAATGGCAACCCACTCCAGTGTTCTTGCCTGGAGAATCCCAGGGATGGGGGGGCCTGGTGGGCTTCTGTCTATGGGGTTGCACAGAGTCGGACATGACTGAAGTGACTTAGCAGCAGCAGCAGCAGCAAATATTTGTATTGATTAAGAGAAACACAGGTTATATCTGAAACTATAGCTTCATGGTTAGGGAGAATCCAGTCAGGGGGGTTGCCTAGCTGATTCTAGCCAAAACAAAAGATAATTTGGTCTAGATCCCCCTCTGTTTTCTCTCTTGGTCTTTCTATTCACATTTAAGCCTTAACTATATTTAAGTATATGATATTATGATGATTAGGTCATTAAACTCTGTCTTTATTTACTGGCATGTTAATGTTTCATCCCTTGCTTTACTTTTGATACACTTTTGCTAAAATAATGGGTAAGAAAAGGACACTCTTAATCCATATATTTCTCTCAGGTTTCCATATTTGGTAATTTTCAAACATTAGAGAAAATAAATTTGTACAGTTCCTTCTTTCTTGACCATTAGTAGTATACTAAATAACTCTAAAGTATACAGTATAGAGAATGTAGAGGTTTCTGAAAATATGGCCCACAGAGAACTTGAACAGGGTCTGAAGGTCTGTTGTATGCATGTTTGATATATATATTTGTAATTTCACCCCAGATCGAAGTCTGAATTTCTAGAAATGGGACCAGAAGATGGAATATTAACAAGTTTCCCATGCAAATAAGATTCTTACACACATTATTTAACATCTACAGTGGGAAATTTTGTCACATACATTACCTCACAGAGACTCCTAGATAGGTAGGATTATCTCCAATTTCCTAGTGAGGAAACTGAGACAGAAAATTAAACCACAAGGACAAACGCACATGAAAATTGAGCTGGCATGTCACCCAGTCATCAAGTTCAATGCTGTCTCACTACATCAGCTTTACTCTCCACAAAGGATTGATTCCTTAGAAAGGAGATTTTCTTTTGAACTTCCCTGGTGGTCCAGTGGCTAAGACTCTGTGCTCCCAGTGTACGGGGTCCAGGTTTGATCTCTGGTTGGTGAACTAGATCTTGCATGCCACAACTAAGAGTTCACATGCTGCAATGAAAGACCCCACATGTTGCAATGAAGACCCAACACAGTCAAATAATGTTTCTTGAAAAATGTTCTCTTTAAAAAAGAGTCAAATAATGTTTCTTGAAAAATGTTCTCTCTAAAAAAGAGAGAGACTTTTATCCACATACAGCTTTTTTTCAGCTGCATAAGTCCAAAACAGCCTCATTTTGCTCTTTGGTAGCAATTATTGTGATAGTGTATTATTAACAACTTTCAGTGCACACACTGGGGTTTTCAGTTGCAGAGTGCCCAATTTTGTCAAGGCATTTCAGTGCTTGCTTGAAGGTTCTGTGTATAAAAGCCGTGCCCTGGAGAGAGAGCTTTTAACACCCGTGAGCAGCAGTGCAACGCGAGGTCACCAGGAGCAGGAATGCTGCCACTGTTAGAGCAGATATAGATGACTTCTAACAGCCTTTGATGAATGACTCAGCCTCAGCTCCACAGAGGTGACGCTCATCAGATCCACTCGGAATTACCTTCTGAAACAAACAAGAAAAAGTGGCATTTCCTATTTGAGAATAGGAAATTGACCAGCAAAGAATTTACTGATAACGACTACTGAAAAAATTACTGATAGAATGCTACTAAGTTTACTGGCTGGACTGACTGGAATTTGGGGTATTTTTTTTTTTTTTTAAACAAACACATGAAGAAAACAAGCATGGCCACTATTGACAGCTATTGATACTGAATACTCACCATATGACACAAAGTCAGCGTAGAGTTTTATAACAACTGCCTTCCCTTACTAATCACAACAAACTTAAAGTTTGTTTCCATAAGAGAAAACTAAAAGCTAGAGAAGTCAAGTAATTTGCTGATGGCCACTTTGCCCAGTAAATCTTTGTCTATCTGGTTCTAAAGCCCATTAACTTAACCACTTCACTACACTTTCTTTCTTGATGTATTGAAGATCTGTTTTCATAAGATGCAGATGTGTCATAATTTTAAAACAAGTAAAAAGACTGTGGAAGCATCTTTTTTGTTTCTCCCACTGAGTGAGTTTTTCTAGTAGTATATTGCCACGAGAATGTTCTTCTAACACTCAAGGGATTAGGAGATGGGGGACCTAGTATTTATTCTTCTTCCCATTTTTCATTCCTGAGCATTTTAACTTTTAAAGGAACTTCATATTGCGTCCAAAGTGACTGGATCAATTTACATTCCCACCAACAGTATATCAGCGTGCACTTTTCACGACATCCTCACAAGAACCTGTTGTTTTTGTCTCCTTAATGAAAGCCATTCTAATGGTAGCATGACTTTTTAAGTATAAATTTGATTAATTGGTCATACAGGCTAATGGTAAATGGTGGCCAGTAATTGGTTTGTATATCTATCAGGCCAGCTGGTCAGTGGGACAGCTAGAATTTTAACATGGTTGAAAAAGCAAGGAGTTTTTAAAGGTTAAAGGGGACAAACAGAGACCTTTACATGCCCAAAGAGAAAGCATATTTTGGAGCATGTTTGTGTATGCTAAGTTACTCCAGTATTGTCTGAGACTTTGTGATGCTCTATACCATAGCCTGCCAGGTGCTTCTGTCCATGTGATTCTCAGGCAAGAATACTGGGAGTGGATTGCATGCCTTCCTCCAGGGAATCTTCCTGACCCGGAGATCAAATCCATGTCTCCTATGTTTCTTGTATTGGCAGGCAGGTTCTTTACCACTAGCGCCACCTGGGAAGACCCATTTTTTAGAATATTTGCCACCAAATTTGGAGCTTCCCTAGTGGCACAATAGTGGTAAAGAACCTGTCTACCAATGCAGGAGACATAGAGACATGGTTCTGATCCCTGGGTTGGGAAGATTCCCTTGGAGGGGGGCATGGCAACCCACTTCAGTATTTTTGCGTAGAGAATCCCATGAACAGAGGAGCCCGGCAGGCTATGATCCATAGGGTCACAAAGAGTCAGACACAACTGAAGCGACTTAGAAAACACACATGCCACTAAATTCTGGACCAAATGGACCAGAGGATAGTTGGGTCCTGCATACCTGAATTTAACTCTCAGGTGTGCAGAGTACAAAGGAATAAGAAATACACAAGTGTCGTCCAGGAAATAAAAGCAATAGCAACATAAGGATTCTCTTGAGAGTTTTCCAAATCTGTATTAGTAGGCAGAGCCATGTCCTTAGAGGAAATTAGCTACAATTTAGGAGCTACAGTCCCTTGGAGGGCTTGGATTCAAACATGCAGAACAATTTTGCAGCCCTTCTGGGTAGAAGAAAGTTTTATTATTGCACAGCATGTTTCTCTGAAGTTATATACATTGTCTATTTAATAATGTTATTGGTATCCACACTTTCTTTTTCCTTAGTCCACAAGGACTGCTGTATCACTTATTCTCAGATAATGTATATAATTATGTTTTCTGTATTTCAAATCCATGAATATTCAAGAATATTTATAGGTTTCCAGATAGGGAATTTAAATAGCTTAAATTCTAACCATTATAAATCCCACATAACTGAGCAAGCTGAAGGATAAAATTTCTTAAAATTAAATACAGCTAAAATATTTTGTATTGGCACTGGACCATTACTACTGTGGATCATGCACTCAGGCATTACCAAAGAATATCAATGTATCAGTTAGCCATTGGTAACCACCCCAGAATTTAGTAGATTAAAAAATGACTTTTACTTCTCCATGGTTTTGTGGATGGGCTAGATAATTTTTCAGGGATAGGTTCACTCACACAACCACATTCAGCTGGTGGGATTGCAGGGGGACGGGGCATCCAGCAGAGAGGGCTGGAAAGCTGGGCTTCTTTTCCTTATAGTGATTCATCTTCCAGGGAACTAGACTGGGCTTCTTCCCACGCAGTTTCAGGCATTATTACAAGACTGCAATTCTTAGTGCCTTTCAAACCAGTACTGCATTTAATTTATCCACTGGACAAAGAAAAATGATGTGGCCAAGCCCTATGTCAAGGTCCAAAGGAGCTACATGAAGGTGTGAATACCGTATATAATTCACTGGGGGCCTTCAGCATAACAACCTACCACCATCTAGTTCCCCTTCTTGCTGACTGCACATGAAGGGTATTAACCAAGCATTTCTACCTTGCATTCCCAAATAAGTGAGGCCAAAGGACTGGTAAGTAGAAAAGATAAATGCCCTGTGGCTGAAGCAAAAGGTTTCCTCACTTATCATGATTCCACCTGATTTTTTTTTTTTTGTCTCCACTCCATTCCTGTCTCCTTGCTTACTCTCCCTCCCACTGACTTATCATTTGCTTGCCTACCTGACCTGCACGCATGTTCAGTTATGTCTGACTCTTTGCGACCACACAGAATGTAGCCCATCGGTCTTCTCTGTTCATGGAATTTTCCAGGCAAGAATACTAATGTGGGTTGCCATTTCCTACTCCAGGGGATCTTCCTGACCCATGGATTGAACCCACGTCTCTCGTCCTGTATCTCCTACATCGGCAGGTGAATTTTTTTTTTTTTCTTTTTTACCACTGTGTGCCCTGGAGGCCCCTTATCATTTGCTGTGGACATCATTTCCCTGTTGTCTTCTTTAATAAGTGTATCAGTCAAGAATCAACCAGAGAAACAGAACCAAGAGGTGATAGGTATTAAAAATGTATTGTCAGACTCATGTTGATCATGAGAACTAGTTAGGAAAAGTACAAAATTCATAGCACAGGCCGTGAGGAAGGGCAAGCTGCTGTCCATGGATGGAATTTCTTCTTCAGGACAACTTATCTAGGATAATCTCCCTCCTTGATTAAAGACTTTAATCACATCTACAAAATATCTTCATAGCAATACGTAGATTGACATTTGATTGAGTAACTGGGGACCGTAGTCTAGCCAAGCTGACACTTCCAAAGGCGAGCACAGCACTCTTCAATACTTGCCATACAGTATCAAATTTGAAGTTTCTTAGGCATTATCAATTTGACTAGTCACCACTGCAATTTTTTTTCCAGAATACTGAGTTCTTTTATACAAATTTTAGTCTGACTCTCTAACTCTGACTCATAGTATCTATATAATCTTATATTCCTGTAATGTTTTATTCTCTCAGACTTTGGAGCAGACACTGGTCATGGAAGCTTCTAATTTTCAGTTTACTTCATTGTTTTCTTTCTAACCAGTTTCCCAACAACTCTGAGTGACCACATCTGTGTAATTGATTCTCTACATGAAATACTTGACATTTTGCTGTTTTAATGACAAGACCCTGAGTGACACAGTATGTAAAGTATAATATAACACCTAGTTCATTATAGTAACTCAATACATATTGGTTATTTAATAAAAGAAAAAATACGTATATGAGCAGCTGGATTTTGGTGCAGCCTGTTATATGTGTGTGTTTCCATTTTTCTTCCATCCATTGCTATCTTTCTATCAATTTATCCTTTCATCTACCCATCATTTGATTATTCTTAAACACCCTGATCTACCACAGTCTTTACTATCTCTGTTCATAACTCATACATCTTCCCAGTAACTTAGGTTAAAACCTGGGGTGAACCTTGACTCTCATATTTCGTATGCCATATGTCTGTGAATCCTGTTGGTCTCCTTTTAAAATATTTGCCCTTCATACATTTTCCTCTGTTCATTTCTTTGCATTTGTGCTTTTTTTTTTTTTTTGAGCAGAAGTTTGTACCATTGTTTTATTTTATTTATTTTTTTATTTATTATTTTTTTATCAGCATACCGCTTTATTTTTTTTCTAATCAAAGTTTTTGCATTTCTTTCTTTTTTTTATATCTAAAAAAGAATTTTATTAAAAAAGCACAAATGCAAAGAAATGAACAGAGGAAAATTTATGCGTCGAACCTGGACTGGTCACTTATGGTAATATACATGCTACAATTCCATTCTCTCCAATCATTCCACCTTCACCCTCTCCCACAGAGTCCCAAAGACTGTTCTAAATGCCTATGTCTCTTTTGCAGTCTCTTATACAGGGTTCAGGTTACCATTTTTCTAAATTCCATATATATGCATTAATATACGGTATTGATGTTCTTCTTTCTGGCTTACTTCACTCTGTATAATTGGCTCCAATTTCATCCACCTCATTAAAACTGATTCAAATGCATTCTTTTTGATGGCTGAGAAATACTCCATTGTGTATATGTACCAAAGCTTTCTTATCCATTCATCTGCAGATGGACATCTAGGTTGCTTCCATGTCCTGGCTATTATAAACAGTGCTGCAATGAACATTGGAGTACATGTGTCTCTTTCAATTCTGGTTTCCTCGGTGTGTATGCCCAGGAGTGCGATCGCTGGATCATATGGCAGTTCTATTTCCAGTTTTCTGAGGAATCTCCACACTGTTCTCCATAGTGGCTGTACTAGTTTGTATTCCCACCAACAGTGTAAGAGGGTTCCCTTCTCTCCACACCCTCTCCAGCACTTATTGCTTTTTTAATAAAATTCTTTTTTAGAAATAAAAAAAATAAAAAAAAAAAGAAGAAGAAATTGGAGGGAATAAAGGGAGTGCCCAGGAAAAAAAAAATAAAAATAAAAAAAATAAAATAAAATATTTGCCCTTCTTAATGTGTGTTCTGTCACTGCCTCGGTCTAAGCCTCTTTAACTCTTGACTGGGCACTGCTTGCTAACAGTGGCCATAATACTCTTCCAGAAATGATTAAAAGGTGTTATAAAATTTACACTAAAATATGACTTTTCCTTTTTGGTACCTACTGGATTTGCTTTTCCTTCTCTCCAGAATGTTCTATCTTGAATCCTGCTGGCTTATTTGTACAATTCCTGGAGGTTGTTACTCAAAACTCTTCTTATTTCAGCCTCTTTGGACCACAATGTCCCACATCTTACCAATGCTCATTTTCTGCTTTATTTTTCTCTTTAGTATTTTCTTCTTTATTATCTATATTGCCCTCACATAGCAAGCCAACTTCTTCAGGGGATTTTTATTCTCTGTTTCGTTCCCTGCTATATTCTCCAAGTCTAGAACAGTACCTGGTATGGAGTAGATACACAAATTTTTTGTTGAATAAATGAAAGAAAGAAAGAATGAATATTATTTAATTGATGCAATGTGTCTGGGAGGATGACTACATAGTTAAGAAAAACAACAACATCAACCAGAAAACAACTTGTCAATATATACCAAAGTGTATGAAAAATCATTAGGGTGTTTTTCAGCTTTCTGAAAACTGGAGAATGTTTTTCCTTAATTATAAATAGCCACTCTAAAATATTATAGAGCCTCAGAAGGAGAAAAATAAAGTAAAATGTATAAAAAGAAAATTAAGGAATATATTTAATAGCAAAGAATAGGTTTTACATATTCAATGCATAAAATTGAATATAAACTTTTTGTAGTTAATAGGAGGGATAATTTTCAGTATTTATGTAATACCTAAGATCTTCTCTCTTCACAGAGTTCAGAGAGGCTTGAAAAATCTAACACTAAGAAGGAAATTAGGATGGCTTCCCATCCTAAATTGCATAAAGGGACATCTTGATATTCTTGAAACAACTTCCATATTGACAAATGCCCAAGCAATCTTCTATCAATTGGAGATATCTCCAAATTGTTATATATATGCTGATCTTAAAAACTTGCAGGGAGTGTGCCAGGAACTGGCAGCAACAAAGATTCATAGAAATGCACTAAGAGTCTTAATAAGGGGCTAATATTTCAAAACTCTAAGTCCATATCTAAGACCTGGAAAGGAGTGGGATTTAGTGAAATTACTGCAATTTGGGTTAATGCCATTTTCTATAGGATATATCTGGGATGTAGTGTGGGGCTGTACATTCTCTAATTCTTCAAGATAAATGAGATTTAGGACATCAGTCAAAGTCACATTTAAGGAGAATCATCTAAGGAAATATAATAGATACCAGAACCGGGACTCAGCTCCAGAAATCAAAACTGGAGGTCATTCATCAGTGAGTCAAGTGCCTGCCAATTAGCTTTGGGTTTCAGTTCAGTTCAGTTCCTCAGTCGTGTCCGACTCTCCGTGACCCCATGAATCACAGCACGCCAGGCCTCCCTGTCCATCACCAACTCCCGGAGTTCACTCAAACTCATGTCCACAGAGTCGGTGATGCCATCCAGCCATCTCATTCTCTGTCGTCCCCTTCTCCTCCCGCCCCCAACCTTTCCCAGCATCAGAGTCTTTTCCAGTGAGTCAACTCGTCGCATGAGGTGGCCAAAGTATTGCAGTTTCAGCTTTAGCATCAGATAGTATATTAAAAAGCAGAGACATTACTTTGCCAACCAAGGTCTGTCTAGTCAAGGCTATGGTTTTTCTCGTGGTCATGTATGGATGTGAGAGTTGGACTGTGAAGAAAGCTGATCGCCAAAGAATTAATGCTTTTGAACTATGGTGCTGGAGAAGACTCTTGAGAGTCCCTTGGACTGCAAGGAGATCCAACCAGTCCATTCTAAAGGAGATCAATCCTGGGTGTTCATTGGAAGGACTGATGCTAAAGCTTTGGGTTTAGATAGAAGTAATTCAGGGGAAAAAATGTATGTATGTATGTATGTATCAGAGAGTTATCAATAAATCAGGGAGATAAATTTGTAAGGAGCAAGGAAGTTCTTGCCTAGTCTTTTTCTTGGAGACTTAAAAATTGCATTTTCCACAGTCACTTAGCCAACTGGAGGAAAAGCAGATATAGAACTCCTGGGATCTCTTTCAGTCTCCCTATTAGTGCCTCAGTGTCTAGGTGAGACAAAACCCAGGGCACCAGATGTAGCTTTTGGGAAAGATCAGTAAAGAGGTATTGATCCTAATGTCAGATTCCTTTATAAGATATAAATTTTGGTTTTAGAGTGACAATAAAGTCAATGCTTCAGAAGACAAAAACTAAAAGAGCAATACAGTAGTGTTCAAAAGGTAAGAATATTTTTGCAAGCCTTATATATAGAGGATGTGAGAGGGACTTGCAAAATATACTGTAAAACTTTAACAGGGTTACCTCTGCGTGAAGAAATTTTGTATGAATTTATATTTTATTTATCTATTCCTCCTTTGGACTTTGCTAGTATTTTAGAGCTGTATATTTATTACTCTCCTTTTTAAAAAATTTGAATCTGAACTTGGTCTAGTAGAGACCCAGTGTCACACATTTGCTGTTAGTTTCATAAATGTTAAGAAGAGATCTTGTTCTAAACCAAAAGGTAAATATAATCACCAATATTTATTTGAATTTACTATTGACCCCCAACTCTGCCAAGTGCTTGAGTGGTGAGTCTTCACCGTTTAAAAAAAAAGTAGACTTGAGAATATGTAAAAGTTTTGAACATTTTTCTCTTCAGAACAGCACATCTGAAAATTAATACAACGTTTTGCATGAAATTTGAGTGCTTTAAAATTCTCTAAAATTCAACCCAGGACCATTCTGTGCACCACACATTAAAATCTGAGGGATGGAGAAAAATGTAAAACCCTATAACTTTTCCTTCAGTTCAGTTCAGTTCAGTCGCTCAATCGTGTCCGACTCTGCGACCCCATGAATCACAGCACGCCAGGCCTCCCTGTCTATCACCAACTCCTGGAATTCACTCAAACTCATTTTTACTAATTATGGAAACCAGTCCTAAAGCCATGAAAAGTTAAGCAGTAAGGGAGAAACAAATGAATGGATGGATGAATAAATGAATAAATTAGTAAGTATATGTATGCATACAAGCATACATACAAAATTTCTATAAGGGAATACACAATAGATAAATGAAAAGGACATATGTTATATCAGCAAATTAGGTGACAATGACACAGAATAGCAGAATTATCTGTAATGTAAATTGACCTATAAAATACATTAATCCTGTGTATCAACTTCCAGCTTTAAAAAGAAAATATACCCTGAATAGTACTTGAAGCCCATCCTAATTCACTAGATATAATAATTCTACTCTGTTGGTACTGTTGTTGTTTCTATATGTAGAATAAATAAGGAATGACATAAAATAAATATTTTCTAGTCAATTCAGCATTTGACTTTGAAGTAGTATGGCATAGTGAAGAGAATTCAATCTAAAGCAATCTACATTTTGAAAGTTTTTTTTTTTTTTTTCCTACAATTTTTTAAATAGGCTTTTTAGGAAAAATCTTTAACTTTCTGAGTCTTACTCTCCTCATCTACAAAAATAGGGATATTCTACCTAATCAGTGCTGAGTACAAATGCAAAGAGTTGGACACCACTGAGTGACTTTACTTTCACTTTTCACAAATTACTCTATTACTCAGTGGCTTTAAAGGATAATATTTCTTTATATCTCATGCTGTTGAGAATCAATAATTTGGACACGGCTCAGCTGTACAATTTCTCTGCTCCATGTTGACTGAGGTCACCCATATATTATTCATTTGGGAGACTGTCTGACCTGGAGGGCCCTAGATGATTCCCCCTCCCCCACCTGCCTTGTATGGCACCTTGTGTGTGGGACATTTAAACTCAGCTAGCCTGGAAGGTCCCATGGATGGAAGAGCCTGGTAGGCTTCAGTCCATGGGGTCGTGAAGAGTCTGACACGACTGAACGACTTCACTTTCACTTTTCACTTTCATGCACTGGAGAAGGAAATGGCAACCCACTCCAATGTTCTTGCCTGGAGAATCCCAGGGACGGCGGAGCCTGGTGGGCTGCCGTCTATGGAGTCGCACAGAGTCCGACATGACTGAAGCGACTTTGCAGCAGCAGCAGCAGCAGGGTTAGATAATTGGCACACTTACGTGTGGGATCTCTAAAATGATACCCTCAGGATAAATAGATTTCTTCATGTGGCTTAGGACTTCAGAAAGAGATTTTATTTTTTTGTTCATTTATTTGACCCACTGGGCCTTGATTGCAGCATGTAAGACTCTAGTTCTTGGACCAGGGATCAAATCCAGGTCCCCTGCATTGGAAGTGCTGAGTCTTAACCACCAGACCACTAGGGAAAACGCTTGAGAGAGGTTTTAAGGGAAAGGAAATCAGCCCTTATCAGTCTCTGAAGGCCTGAGTCCTAGAACCTGGTAGTACATCACTTCTGCTGTGGTTTTTTCATCAGAGAAATAACAGAGACAATCTATATTCAAGACGAGGACACACAGATTTCATCTCTTGACGAAAGGAATGTCAGAGACTTTATGGCCGTCTTTTGCCTGCTTCAAGGAATATTTCCTACCTCAATAGAATTATTATGATAGTTGAATAAAATTTAAACTGTATGAATTAGGCTTATAGAAATACTTGAAAAAGTTAGACAGCAAGCATGCTGCATGATTCTCTCCCAACAACTGCTCCAACAAAGTATTTTTTTTTTTTTTTGCTAGGGATTGTTTATCTCCAATTCTGCATAAAATCTCAGCAGATATCATAAAACAATGAGTCATCATTAGGAATTCAGAGGATATATTATTTTCCTAGATTTTAATAATAGAACAGTCCATAAGCATTTGAATCATTGAATTCTTACTCAATTAAAAACTTTTATTTCCCTTTCTCCTCTACTGGGGAGAGGCTGGGAGTGCTTCCATTCTTATTTTCATGTCACATCTTCCAATACCAGAGAGCTGTTCTGTGATGTAGTAGAAGAAAGCCGTGGGGCAAAGGAGGTCTTACTTGTACTTTTAATTGTTCAGTGACATCCAGTAGATGTGGTGGGTATCCACATCTACTTACTTCCTTTGTCACTTCTGTGGATCTCTGACTTCAGCTTATTGGTGCATGTGACAATCTCCAGTTGACCACATCCATTCCCTTCTGGGTTTTGCGTCTAACTTCTTTATGTCAAGGTTGCCCTGGTCTTTGGAGGAAGGCAACTGACTTAGAGTCATTTTCAAAACAGTTTATGGCTATCCTCTTTCTGACACATGGAAATTGCACAGGAGAACTCTGAAGTCTGGCTTGTTTTCCGTAAAGAATTTTTTGTTCTGCTGTTATAGCGACTTCAGCGAGTCAAAGCTGCTATCCTTTAGATGTCTTAGGCATGAATCAGATAGTAGTAACTGCATTCGTCAAATTGCAGGAGATGTGTATCAAATTCTCCAAATTCTTAAAGCAACTCTTCCTCTCAGGCAGGACTCTCCTCTTATGCCCTGTTTTTCACAGTGGTTGACATCAAGTAGTGGAATGCAGGGCTTCCCTGGTGGCTCAGAGGTTAAAGCGTCTGCCTCCAATGCGGGAGACCCGGGTTCAATCCCTGGGTCGGGAAGATCCCCTGGAGAAGGAAACGGTAATCCACTCCAGTATTCTTGCCTGGAGAATCCCATGGACGGAGAAGCCTGGTAGGCTACAGTCCACGGGGTCGCATAGAGTCGGACACGACTGAGCGACGGAACGGAACAGTGGAATGCAGGACCTGCTGACAAGTTTTCCAAAGCATTCCTGATGTTTGGTAATTCCACACATATGCTATTTATCCCGAAAAAGATGATAAGCTAAGAATTTAAATACTATTTTTACAATTTTAAGCATATCATGCCTAGGCAATCTGATGCTTTGACTTTTTTAAAACATGGCACCACGATTTTTGATGGCCATTGAAAGAGGATCTGTGTCTCCACCTATTGAATGCAGACAGGCTTTGATCAATAAAATATGATGACAGTGACACTGTGTGACTTTCAATACTGCATTATAAAAGATGATGTAGCTTTTGCCTTGCTTCCTGAAACACCTGCATTGGAATACCTGAGCCTCCATGTTAGTAGTGAAAATATCCCAAGGTAGCCATCCTGCGAGGAAACAAAGTCACCTAGACAGTACACACTTAGCAATTTCAGTTTGCAGTTCTAACATTTGAGTCTTCCCAGCCCAAGGGCCAGATGTGTGTAAATGAGTCTTTAGAAGATTTTGACTCACAGTTTTTGTGTCACCCCCATCCCCAGAGTCAGCTGAGTAACGCTATGTTGTACAGAAATTTCTGATCCGCAGAATCTGTGAGCATGATAAGATGGTTGTCTTGTGCTTCTAACTTTTGGCTTAACTAGACACCCTACTAGCTCAGTTGGTAAAGAATCCACCTGCAATGCAGGAGATTTCGGTTCAAATCGTGAGTCAGGAAGATCCCATGGAGAAGGGATAGGCTACCCACTCTAGTATTCTTGGGCTTCCCTGATGGCTCAGATGGTAAAGAATCAGCCTGCAATGCAGAAGACTTGGGTTCAGTTCCTGGGTTGGGAAGATTCCCTGGAGGAGGGCATGGCAACCCACTCCAGTATTCTTGCATGAGAATCCCCATGGACAGAAGAGCCTGGAGTGCTGCAGTCCATGGGGTCGCAAAGAGTTGGACACAACTGAATGACTAAGCATAGCACATACAAAGCACAGCAGAGTCACCCAGAAGTAACTGGAACAAGTACTGGTTGTGTGTGTGTGTGTGTGTGTGTGCATGAAACCATGAATCTCAACCAAATCTGAGTAAAAAAGAATCCCATATTAATTTATGATTACATGAAGCACTTGGAATACAACATGTACTAGATAAATAAAAGATAGTTGTTATTCTTCTTGACTAATACAAGAAACAAAATCTCTGCAGGACTGCTTTTCTCTCAATATAGCGAGATCCAGGAGTTTTTAAAAACATTTTTCTAAACATGCCAGTGGGAATAAGAAAGGGCTACCCAAACAATCTGTACCATTCCATGCTTTGTCAAAGCATTTATTTATTTGCCTGTCACCATACTGCACTGTTCATATGACATGTGATCTATCATATGACAAAAATCACTACTTCTACTATACATAGCCTGTTAAATGTAAATGATGGGGTTTGGGAGAAAGCCATAGGGCTATATCCAAAGTAAATATAGGAAAATCTCATTTGATCAGAAAGTAAAATGTCAAAAGTGAACAAAATGCTTGAACATCTGCTTCTACCCACTATTTCTTCTATCTTACATTGAGTCTAAGAATAATGAAATCTTGGGCATCTCTGGGGAGATAAGTGTGGCCCTTCATGAGAATTGTTCAGGTCTTCAGACCTGGTGCATGAACTCACATGCATCAAAGGGACTCATCTGTATGAGAAATGCATCTTGCTTAAGTAGCTAATTTACTCCTGATATAATGATTTACTTATATTAAGCAAATGGAAATTTTATAAATGTTGAATTTACTCAAAGAGCACACTAGTGCTAAACATTTGTGCTAAAATCAGCTGAAGAATTTCAGCACTTTGATGAGCTTATTTTTACATACTAAGTCCAAATTTCTCAATACCCTATTATCTTGTAATGGATACCTACAGAAGTATATGCTTAGCCTTTTGCCTTATCCTGAAAGAGATCTTTCTACAGTCATCATAGTGATATGTTGGTCCCATGTCAAACAAATCTGAGTAATCTGAATTTAAGAGACTGGCCAGGAAAATATTCTTATTGTCTTATCTTGTGCCAACTGCTTATTTCTTTGTCAATCCATTAGGTACTAAGTGATGACTGGGGACCACCATGACAACTGTAGAAGGAATCCTGTCAGCATAATACCAGGGACTAAGCAAAAACTTCAAGTATCCACTCTGAGAAGCAGAGAAAGACAAAAGTATAGCCTATAAATTAGAGACAGTGTTAGCAGTGAGCATGGATAATGAAGTCAACCCAGAGGGTAGAGAAAAGACAAATGATAAGGGAATCCTAATACCATCTGAGTTCCAAATTCCCTTCTTTTTTGATACCAAAGAGTTTTTTGACATGTGGGTTCATGAGCTACACATTAGGCTTATAAATATAATCCTTCCTTTATTCGCTCAAGCTAGAACAGTGAGTCTCTGCATCTGGTTCCATAGAATCCTAATACACTTATATCCTCATATTTTAACATTTTAATATCTATCTTCACACTCTGAACTTGAGCCACAAAAGTGTCTCTTAGATCCCTGAAAATTATCTTTCCTCTTGCAAAGTATTTACACATATTGTTCTTTCTGACTTCTCCCTTCCTTTTCCTTCTCCTGGGCTTGCCTGTTTTATCCTTATCTTTGCTCTGTGGCTCAACTTGGAAATCAGTGTTTTGGAAGCTCTTTTTAACCCCTCACATTAGACTTAAATTATCCTCAGTCCTCCCACAGTTCGAAGTACACCTCCTGTCATAGAAGATACTTTACTATATTTGCCTGTCTTGCAGTAGACTGTAGGATATTTAAGATATAAGGACCTGGGTCATTCTTATCATTGCCATATCTCCAGGTCCTGCAAAACTGTCTAGCACACGGAAGTATTCAATAGCCATGCCTCAAATCAGTGTATAGATTTACTTAAAACAAGCACTCTCTGGCTCTTTGTTGCTCTTTCTCTCTCTCTCCACATATATGTTTATGTATATGAGATTCAGTTCAGTTCAGTTCAGTCGCTCAGTCATGTCCGACTCTTTGCGACCCCATGAATCACAGCACGCCAGGCCTCCCTGTCCATCACCAACTCCCGGAGTTCACTCAAACTCATGTCCACAGAGTCAGTGATGCCATCCAGCCATCTCATTCTCTGTCGTCCCCTTCTCCTCCCACCCCCAATCCCTTCCAGCATCAGAGTCTTTTCCAGTGAGCCAACTTGTTGCATGAGGTGGCCAAAGTATTGAAGTTTCAGCTTTAGCATCAGTCCTTCCAATGAACACCCAGGATTGATCTCCTTTAGAATGGACTGGTTGGATCTCCTTGCAGTCCAAGGGACTCAAAAGATTAAAGATATATAAATCACACTGGTTATAAATGTAATGCATACAAAAACTGTGAAGCAAACAATTGTGAAGTAAACAAGTATTTGGCAAAAAACTGAAGTCAACAGTATTTTAATCTGAATAAAATGTGCTTCTCTGTTCTTATTAGCTTAATTTCCTTCTTTTCCAGCTGAAATGCTTTTGTTTTGCTTTTTACTGAATATTCCCTTCTTGAATGGCTTCTTATATTCAGGGCCCTTTTATTTTCCTCTTTTCCAGCAAAATGCAATATTTTTTGTGACCTGTTTTTATATGCTTCTTGGGCCAGAACACTCAGTGATACATCAGCACTGTAATCATTAGCTACCATGCCTTTCTGACCAGTTCGTGTGCATGGTGAGTGACTTTCTGAAGGAAATGCCTCAGTCAAAAAATATAACTTGCCTCATAAGAAATCCAAGTATAGGGTCTTTGTTATATTGATTTTGAATACTCAGTACCTGGTGCTCTTGCACTCAGTAAAGATTCATGGTAAATAAAGAAAATTAATTCTATATATTATTATTATATGGATGCTTTATTATTATATGGATATCCATATTACTATATGGATGCTTTAATAACATATAAACTGTAGAATTAAGATGATCTTTATTACTTTTCTTGAATTGTTTCCTTCTGAAGATGCCATAGCATGTTAACTAGGGTTCTATCAATTACTATTCAGGAAGGGGTGATCATGCATACCTCTCCTGTTTATGTCAAGAAACAAAGGCCGGTGGTATGATTTTCCCACTTTCTCCAACTGTGTATAAGCTTATTTCAATGATTTCTGCTTACACTCCTGGAGCTTCCTTTAGACTGCTATCTGCAATTGTAGTATATTAGCATTGTTTTATTAAGGAAGATTTCTCTGCAAGATAAAAGAATTCTCTTATATAGTATGGCTGATAGGGTGGAGATCCAAAGTTAGTTAGGAGACGATTTTATTAATAACAACCCAGTTGAATGAAAAACTTAAGACTACCTAAACCTTGGATGAAGAGAAAGAAGCATTATAAGACAGTCTGTTGGGAATAGTAATTACCTAGCAACAAGATCTCATTTCATAATGATACACAAAACAACTTTGAATGAATCCCAAACAAAGCCTTAGCAAAAGCAGCTAGACACCAAAATATACATACGGCATGATTTCATTTATATGAAATTTTAGAAAAAACTGAAGCAATCTTTAGGATCTGAAAACATATCAAGGATTGTCTAGGACCATATCTGGTGTTACAGGAAACTGATTGCAAAGAAGCACAAAGAACTTACTAAGTTGATGTCAATGTTATCTATCTTGATTTTGGTGGTGTTTTCAGAGAGGGGTATGAAATTCTGAAAAAAATCACCATAAGGTATACTTCAAATGAGTGAATTGTATTGTTTATAAATTCAGTTCAGTTCAGTTCAGTCGCTCAGTTGTGTCTGACTCTTTGCGACCCCATGGACTGCAGCATGCCAGGCCTCCCTGTCTATCACCAACTTCCGGAGTTTACTCACATCATGCCCATTGAGTTGGTGATGCCATTCAACCATCTCATCCCCTGTCGTCCCTTCTCTACCCACCTTCAATCTTTCCCAGCATCAGGGTCTTTTCAAATGAGTCAGTTCTTCACATCAGGTGGCCAAAGTATTGGAGTTTCAGTGTCAGCATCAGTCCTTCCAATGAATATTTAGGACTGATTTCCTTTAGGATGGACTGGTTGGATCTCCTTGCAGCCCAAGGGACTCTCAAGAGTGTTCTCCAAAACTACAATCCAAAAGCATCACTTCTTCAGCACTCAGCTTTATTTATATGTCTTTTAATTTCATGGCTGCAGTTACCATCTGTAGTGATTTTGGAGCCTAGAAAAATAAAGTCTGCCATTGTTTCCACTGTTTCTCCATCTACTTACCATGAAGTGATGGGACCAGATGCCATGATCTTTGTTTTCTGAATGTTGAGCTATAGGCAACTTTTTCACTCTCTTCTTTTACTTTCATCAAGAGGCTCTTTGTTCTTCTTCATTTTCTGCCATGAAGATGTCATCTGCATATCTGAGGTGATTGATATTTCTCCCAGCAATTTTGATTCCAGCTTGTGCTTCATCCAGCCCAGTGTTTTTCATGATGTACACTCCATATAAGTTAAATAAGCAGGGTGACAATATACAGCCTTGAAGTACTCCTTTTCCTATTTGGAACCAGTCTGTTGTTCCATGTCCAGGTCTAACTGTTGCTTCCTGACCTGCATATAGATTTCTCAAGAAGCAGGTTAGATGGTCTGGTATTCCTATCTCTTTCAGAATTTTCCACAGTTTATTGTGATCCACACAGTCAAAGGCATTAGGCATCGTCAGTAAAGCAAAAATTGATGTTGTTCTGGAACTCTCTTGCTTTTTCGATGATCCCATGGATGTTGACAATTTGATCTCTGGTTTCTCTGCCTTTTCTAAAACCAGCTTGAACATCTGGAATTACATGGTTCACGTACTGTTGAAGTCTGGCTTGGAGAATTTTGAGCATTACTTTGCTAGTGTGTGAGATGAGTGCAACTGTGTAGTAGCTTGAGCATTCTTTAGCATTGCCTTTCTTTGGGATCAGAGAAGGCAATGGCAAGCCACTCCAGTACTCTTGCCTAGAAAATCCCATGGACAGAGGAGCCTGGTAAGCTGCAGTCCATGGGGTCGCTACAAGTCAGATATGACTGAGCGACTTCACTTTCACTTTTCACTTTCACACATTGGAGAAGGAAATGGCAACCCACTCCAGTGTTCTTGCCTGGAATGAAAACTGACCTTTTCCAGTCCTGTGACCACTGCTGAGTTTTCCAAATTTGCTGGCATATTGAGTGCAGCACTTTCACAGCATCATCTTTCAGGATTTGAAATAGCTCAATTGGAATTCCACCTCCACTAGCTTTTCTCATAGTGATGCTTCCTAAGGCCCACTTGATTTCACATTCCAGAATGTCTGGCTCTAGGTGAGTGATCACACCATCATGATTATCTGTCATGAAGATCCTTTTTGTACAGTTCTTCTGTGTATTCTTGCCACCTCTTCTTAATATCTTTTGCTTCTGTTAGGTCCATACCATTTCTGTCCTTAATTGTGTCTATCTTTGCATGAAATGTTCCCTTGGTATCTCTAATTTTCTTGAAGAGATCTCTAGTCTTTCCCATTCTATTGTTTTCCTCTGTTTATTTGCTCTGATCACTGAGGAAGCCTTTCTTATCTCTCCTTGCTATTCTTTGTAACTCTGCATTCAAATGGGTATATCTTTGCTTTTCTCCTTTGCTTTTTGTTTCTCATCTTTTCACAGCTATTTGTAAGGCCTCCTCAAACAGCCATTTTGCTTTTTTACATTTCTTTTTCTTGGGGATGGTCTTGCTCCCTGTCTCCTGTACAATGTCACGAATTTCCGTCCATAGTTCATCAGGCACTCTATCTGACTAGTCTCTTAAATCTGTTTCTCACTTCCACTGTATAATCGTTAGGGATTTGATTTAGGTCATACCTGAATGGTCTAGTGGTTTTCCCTACTTTCTTCATTTATCTACTTTATAAACTGCACCTCCATAAAGATAATTTAAGAGAGAAAAAACTCTCATTTCAAAATTGGGTCTAATATTAAGCAACAGGGCTTTCCAGTTGGCATTAGAGCTAAAGAACATGCCTGCCAATGTAGGAGACTTTTAAGAGCCATGGGTTTGATCCCTGTGTCAGGAAGATATCCTAGAGGACAAAATACTACTCCAGTCTATGGAGAATCCCATAGACTTGAGGAGTCTGGCATGTCACAGTTCATAGGATCACAAAGTCAGACAGAATGGAAGCGACTTAGCATCCACTAAGTAACAAGAGATTTTAATAAACCCAGTATATCCTTTGAGCCTCATTTTCAACAACAGCATGATAGAAATAATAAATAACACTTTTGCGACGTACCTAACAAGCTTGCTTGCCAAACTACAACAAAATGGATAATGGATACCAAAGCACTTTCTAACCACTATACCATAAGCTTAGAGATGTTATTGTTGGAGGAAATTTGAAGAACAGGATGCTATTTTGGTTTTATGAAGGGTATGGGATTAGGTGTATTACACAGGGCTGATGAAATGTTTATTTACAAACTCTAAGTCAAACAACTACTCTTGATTCCAAATTGAATCAAAATTAGCCTGGTCAATTTTTTAAAGAGATAAAATTATGCAGAATGTTATTAATTTTTCTCAAATTTAGCCACAGAAGAAAATAATGAAAATATATATTTTATATATTAGCATATTCGTGTTAAAATAACCTTGTTTCATCATTATCAAGGAGCATTTGTAAGCCATTTACTATTCATGAAGCTGTGTGTGTTTAAAAAAGAAATATGACATGTTAAGTTTAAATTAAATTTCACTTTAAAGTATTCATGATTTAATGTTAAAGACACCATAGAGAAGAATGCACGTGCCTAAATCTAGAATAAGTTCTATCGAATATATAATATAGCATGTATGTCCTACCTTACGATAGCATGAATAATTTGGACTAGCTTTCAATATCCTTGTACAAGAAAATAAAGGAGTTAGGATATAGCTTTAAAACTCCAGAAGTTCAGATGAAATGTGTAAATTAGTATAATAGGAACTTCAGGAGTCGTTTTTTTATGTCCTGGAAAAGTATGTGTTGTTGTAAGAAACAAAAACAGGACTTCCCTGGTGGCTCTGTGGATGAGTCCTCCTGCCAAACAAGGGGACATGGGTTCAATCCTTGATCTGGGAAGATTTCACTTGCCATCTAACAACTAAACCCCTATGGTACAACTACTGGGTTGGTGTTCTAGAGCCAGGAAATTACTGAGCCCATGAGCCTAGAGCCTGCGCTCCACATCAAGAGAAGCCACTGCAATGAGAAACCCAAACACCACAACAAAGATACAGCACAACCGAAAATAAAACAAATTTTTAAAAATTAGAAAAAGAAACAAAAGCACAAACTATCACAAATTGCACATTATTAAATAAATCATTTAGTAAAATGATTAACTAAATGTAAAATAAAATAAACGAAATCTTTAACTGTACTTGTGGTCTTGTAATCTCTGGTTTATCCCTATTTCCTGTGGAAAGGTGTGTTCGTTATCTGAGGAGAAGCAGCACAGGTTGGCAATAGTAAATTTTCCGTAGTCCAGGCCATAAACCTCAGTGTTTACAGTCTCAAAATTTAGTTTTATAAACCTAACAAAAAGTGGTATATTTTGTAGCAACAGATCCCCATAAAGTGAGTTTAAGAGTGATGAATAGAGTGAGGATACCAATAGCAGAGATTGTTATAACTACTGCAAGAAAACAGATGGTAGGTGAACACTACCTGTCCATTTCCTCTAAAGCATAGTCAGAATATCGCTTGTTGGGCCTGGAAACACGATAAGAAGAATTGTAAGAAAATGAGAATAATGTCATGTCAGTGTGATAATGAGATAGAAACTAGAAGTACTACGAGGTCCTTTATAGAGGTTCCTCCAGGGTGGCCAGTGTCTTGGTAAAATGGATAATCTTGTCTCTGTGATTTGTCCTTTATTACTTGACTGTGATAACCCAATCCCTCATTACTTTCAATTGATGGACTCTTTCTTTATAATTATTAATATTTTCAATTAGATAACTTTGAATATGGATATTCTGTATCATGATATATTGGACTTTACAGATACTTCTTGCCTTCTTGGAGGACAGACATGTTTGTGTCAGTTTCAATTTCTTTATTTTCTTAAAAATGACAAGAATAATAGGTTTTTTAGGGAAATCGTTTTGTCATTTTTGTATCTCTTATCTCTCAAACTCTAAAGTTCAAGTAACATTCTTGACGCATAATTATTAATTGACTTATCAGCATGGTCCAAGGTGAATTCATTCTTTATCAGTTCAAATATTATTCATATATTCAACATGGTGGAAGATTAAAAATAAATATATATGTAAATAAATGTTTCCTGGTGGTGGTGGTATTTTAGTTACTAAGTCATGTCCAACTCTTGGGACCCCGTGGACTGTAGCCATCCAGCTCCTCTGTCCATAGAATTTCCCAGCAAGGAATACTGGAGTGGATTGCTATTTCCTTCTCCAGGGGGGTCTTACCAAACCAGGGATAGAATCCATGTCTCTGCATTGCAGGTGGTCTCCTGGTGGCTCAGACAGTAAAGCGTCTGCCTGTAATGTGGGAGACCCAGGTTCGATCCCTGGGTTGGGAAGATCCCCTGGAGAAGGAAATGGCAACCCACTCTAGTATTCTTGCCTGAAGAATTCCATGGATTGAGGAGCCTGGTAGGCTACAGTCCACGGGGTCACAAAGAGTTGGACATGATTGAGTGACTTCACTTCACTTCGCTTCACTTCTTTACTACTGAGCCACCAGGGAAACCCTAATGTTTCCTGAGTAAACATTTATTCATATTCAATCCTGGTGTTATACCAAAAAACTCATCTAAGTCTTTTCCTCTAGCATGAAACATCTATTCTGTTTGTATCAGTCAAGGATCTGTTACAAGTACCAGATAAGTAGAAAATAAGTGGTGTACTAAGAACATTACTGGAAAAGGTCAGTCTTCATTCCAATCCCAAAGAAAGGCAATGCCAAAGAATGCTCAAACTACCCCACAATTGCACTCATCTCACACGCTAGTAAAGTCATGCTCAAAATTCTCCAAGCCAGGCTTCAGCAATATGTGAACCGTGAACTCCCAGATGTTCAAGCTGGTTTTAGAAAAGGCAGAGGCAAAAGAGATCAAATTGCCAACATCCGCTGGATCATGGAGAAAGCAAGAGAGTTCCAGAAAAACATCTATTTCTGCTTCATTGACTATGCCAAAGCCTTTGACTGTGTGGATCACAATAAACTGTGGAAAATTCTGAAAGAGATTGACATACCAGACCACCTGACCTGCCTCTTGAGAAACCTGTATGCAGGTCAGGAAGCAACAGTCAGAACTGGTCATGGAACAACAGACTGGTTCCAAATAGGAAAAGGAGTACGTCAAGGCTGTATATTGTCACCTTGCTTATTTAACTTTTATGCAGAGTACATCATGTGGGCTGGAAGAAGCACAAGCCGGAATCAAGGTTTCTGGGAGAAATATCAATAACCTCAGATATGCAGATGACACCACCCTTATGGCAGAAAGTGAAGAGGAACTCAAAAGCCTCTTGATGAAAGTGAAAGAGGAGAGTGAAAAGGTTGGCTTGACGCTCAACATTCAGAAAACAAAGATCATAGCATCTGGTCCCATCACTTCATGGGAAATAGATGGAAAAACAGTGGAAACAGTGTCAGACTTTATTTTTTGGGGCTCCAAAATCACTGCAGATGCTGATTGCAGCCATGAAATTAAAAGACGCTTGCTCCTTGGAAGGAAAGTTATGACCAACCTTGATAGTATATTAAAAAGCAGAGACATTACTTTGCCAACAAAGGTCCGTCTAGTCAAGGCTATGGTTTTTCCAGTGGTCATGTATGGATGTGAGAGTTGGACTGTGAAGAAGGCTGATCGCCGAAGAATCGATGCTTTTGAACTGTGGTGTTGGAGAAGACTCTTGAGAGTCCCTTATACTGCAAGGAGATCCAACCAGTCCATTCTAAAGGAGATCAATCCTGGATGTTCATTGGAGGGACTGATGCTAAAGCTGAAACTGCAATACTTTGTCCACCTCATGCGACGAGTTGACTCACTGGAAAAGACTCTGATGCTGGGAAAGGTTGGGGGCGGGAGGAGAAGGGGACGACGGAGAATGAGATGGCTGGATAGCATCACCGACTCTGTGGACATGAGTTTGAGTGTAGTCCGGGAGTTGGTGATGGAAAGGGAGGCCTGGCGTGCTGTGATTCATGGGGTCGTGGAGAGTCGGACACGACTGAGCGACTGAACTGAACTGAAGAACATTATTGGAAGGACTACAATACCAGCTATAGGCTGATTACTTCCAAAACATGATCATGGAACAGTTATTAGGGGAGCAGTTGCTTTCCAGTCAGGAAGCCCAAAAGTCAGGGAGCTGTTCCTATAACTCCTTGCTCCATGATCAGTCCAACTCTGCTCAAGTTGGAAGTCAAGATATTTTCACCAAACTCTTAGCTCTAAGATCTGAACACATCAGATCTAGATATGGAATAAATAAGACAACACCCCAACTACTAGCTTCAGGAGCACATTATTCAAGCTATATTTCATGCCAGTAAAAATAGATCTTTTGCAGGTCCCTTGCATTCTCCCCCTAAATGCCTACAAATGTGGGAGACAGTTACTGGAACTTCTGATAAAGCTGATAAGGAAAACCCACTCTCCTTCTCTTCCTTGATGGCCATTAGAAACAGAATTCCCAGTAGAAGGGCTCTGCATCACTTGTTACTTCCAAATCTGATAAAGGTGTATGCTGTGGGTTCACAGCAAATAGATGGAGAAACAGTGGAAACAGTGGCTGACTTTATTTTTTGGGCTCCAAAATCACTGCAGATGCTGATTGCAGCCATGAAATTAAAAGACGCTTACTCCTTGGAAGGAAAGTTATGAACAACCTAGATAGCATATTAAAAAGCAGAGACATTACTTTTCCAACAAAGGTCCGTCTAGTCAAGGCTATGGCTTTTCCAGTAGTCATGTGTGGATGTGAGAGTTGGACTATAATGAAAGCTGAATGCCGAAGAATTGATGCTTTTGACCTGTGGTGTTGGAGAAGACTCTTGAGAGTCCCTTGGACTGCAAGGAGATCCAACCAGTCCATCCTAAATGAGGTCAGTCCTTGGTGTTCATTGGAAGGACTGATGTTGAAGCTGAAACTCCAATACTTTGGCCACCTGGCTCATTTGAAAAGTCCCTGATACTGGGAAAGATTGAAGGCAGGAGGAGAAGGGGATGACAGAGGATGACATGGTTGGATGACATCACTGACTCAATGGACATGGGTTTGAGTAAACTCCGGGAGTTGGTGACAGACAGGGAGGACTGCCGTGCTGCGATTCATGGAGTTTCAAAGAGTCGGACAGGACTGAGCAACTGAACTATTGAACTATGTGGGTTCGATCCCTGGGTTGGAAAGATCTTCTAGAGAACGAAATGGCAACCCACTCCATACTCTTGCCTGGAGAATCCCATGGACAGAGGAGCCTGCTGGGCTACAGTCCATAAGGCCACAAAGAGTTGGACATGACTGAAGTGATTTAGCATGCACAGCATGCATATTGACTCATCAAAAGTTAGATCACATGTGGAACTGTCAGGGATTTTAGGAAGAGGATTGAGACTTGGGTGAAGCAAAAGAGACATCCAAGGCACAGAGTTCAAGCAGGAAGCTCATTCTTTTGTGCCAATCCTGTACCTGCTCAAGTCTTAGAGTGAATGCATCCTTAAATGTGGGGGACTGGACACCTCACTTTTCTCACTCTTGTCCTGCCTGGCCAGGCTAAGAAGTTTTTAGCAAATGGAGTGAGTTGAAAGTGAGTTCATAAGCCAGTCTGCAGTACTGGCCAGAGTTTACCACTTGTCTGCTTAAGATTCAGCCAGTCCTTTCTCCTATAGTAAAACTACCAACACGATAGTCACGCAAACCCCACATGTGTGATTTTAGCTGCTACAATTTAAAATGATTTGACCTCACAAATAAATGAAAATCCAACACCCTTTCTTCATTTTAAATAAAAGACCACTGTTATCACCTGTAATATATTCAAAAGAAAACCAAATGCATTGAGACCACAACATTCAGTAATCTTCTTAATTTATCACATTATCAAGAATTGTAGTAGCCATAAAAATATGGTTCTAATTAATTGGATTCATTGTAAAAAATGACTTTTTGTTATTCTATATATAATATCATTTTTTATATATGAAATAAAATATTTCATAATTAGAGTCACTATCCCCTAGATGAAATGTCTAAAAAAACACCATGATTTAGTCTTTGTGTTTAGTAAGAGAAAACATGTTCAGAAGATATTGCTGCAAAGTTTCATAGATAAGTAATCCCGGATATGTACATGTTACTGAAAGATTCTTGAAGTGCTTTTCCTTTTTAACAAAGAACACTCAGAGAATTTACTTAGGATGATAATAAACTTTTAATAGAGGAGACAGGACCAAGTCTATTTGCCTCTAAAGTAATTTCTCAGCTGATTTATTTGTGAAAGCAGAGATGCATACTCAAGAGGACAATTTTCCTTAATAAGACATTGCTGCTGCTGCTGCTAAGTCACTTCAGTCGTGCCCAACTCTGTGTGACCCCATAGACGGCAGCCCACCAGGCTCCCCTGTCCCTGGGATTCTCCAGGTAAGAACACTGGAGTGGGTTGCCATTTCCTTCTCCAATGCATGAAAGTGAAAAGTGAAAGTGAAGTCACTCAGTTGTGTCCGACCCTCAGCGACCCCATAGACTGTAGCTACCAGGATCCTCCGTCCATGGATTTTCCAGGCAAGAGTACTGGAGTGGGGTGCCATTGCCTTCTCTGAATAAGATATTAACAAGACAAAAAAATGCATGTTATGCAGTACTGGTACATTCTAATGGCAAAGGTAAAGTGAGGAAGGAATAAGGACCTGTCAGACAGGTGAGGTGAGAATTGAAGTTTTGATGGGGTACCTGGGGAAAGCATTACTGAGAATGGGATTTTCTAGTAATGATCCAAATATGAAGAAGATAAGTGTAATTCATGTAGATATTTTGGGAAAGGTGTAGAGGATTCAACAAGAAAAAGCACTGAACTAGAATGATTCTGGAGTGCTGTAGAAGGAAAAGGGGGCTTTGTGTGCCTGGAGTTGTGGGTAGGAGCAAGGTAGAAAATGAGACAAAAGAGATAAGAGAGAGCTGGGTCATGTAAGGCCCATTTGCAAGGACTTAGTTCAGTTCAGTTCAGTCATACAGTCGAGTCCAACTCTTTGCAACCGCATGGACTGCAGCACGCCAGGCTTCCTTGTCCATCACCAACTCCCAGAGCTTGCTCACACTCATGCATGTCCATCAGTGATGCCATCCAACCATCTCATCCTCTGTCGTCCCCTTCTCCTCCTGCCTTCAACCTTGTAAGGACAAGTCATTTTAAAAAACATCCATTTGACCCCAAAATGAATAAATCAAAAAACATAAAAAAAATAAAACCAGAACTTCTTTTTTTTTTTTTTAGTACTGAGAATGTTTTTATTTTTATTTATTTTTTTTAAGTAATTAATTTATTTTTTATTGGAGGCAAATTATTTTACAATATTATATTGGTTGGTTTTGCCATATATTGACATGAATTCGCCCCGGGTTTACATAAGTTCCCCCTCCTGAACCCCTTCCCACCTCCCTCCTCCCTTTATCCTCCCTGTGGGTCATCCCCGCACGCCAGACTCGAGCATCCTATAACATGCATCGACCCTGAACTAGTGATTCTTTAAGGTGATATAGGAGACCTTCAAAAACATCTAGACCACATATTATATGTAACAATAAAGACCTGAAATCATTCTCCTTAACATCAGAACAAATCAAGAATGCTGACTTTCACATTCTCACTATTTTTCCTGAAGGCGTAATTAAAAGGAAAAAACAAAGATCAATATTTCCAACATTACAGGTGATGACTGCTATTAAAAATAATTAATACAGATAAAAATGTTATAATTTTAATAATGGATAAATAAAGGATAGTCAATATTACAATATGCAAAATAAAGGCAATGATTGATCAGAAAATGCAATTTTAAATAAACCATTTGCTACATATAGGAAGCAAAAATATTGTCTCTAGGAAAAAAAAATTGTTTCAAGACTTTTATAAATAAGACTATAACATGTATCCGAAGATGTTATAGAAAATCTAAATATAGAAAAGTATTCAAGTCTTTAAATTCACTATAATAAAAATGCCACTTCTGCCCTAGGCCAATTCTAATAAATATTCCCACAGGATCCTTATGGAACTTTATTAAACAAAAAACAGAAGATGCAAATCATTACAAAAGATTGAGAAAGTATGTTACTAAATTAAACAACTGATTATCACAAACACCATAAAGACCACCAAATACAAGCTAAGAACTGAGAAAATTCTCACAACATTTATGACTAATAAAGGACTATTATCCAACCAATCAATCAACAAGAAAAAAAGAAACAACCAATTAAAATTGAACAAAAAGCTCAAACAGACATTTCATAGAAGAGGTAAATGAATGACCTTTGAATACACAGAAAGATACTCAAGCTCATTAGCAACCCCAGAAGTACATGTTGATGTCTCAATAACACATCATCTTACAGTACTCTGTTGGGCAGAAGTGTTGGGCAGTGAGAACATTCCTCCATTGCTCATGGGCTAGAAATTGTTGCAAACAATTTGGAAGATAGTTTGCCAGTACCTAGTAAAGTTGGAAAAATCCTACACAAGTACAGAAGAAGGTAATTTACAAGGCAGTAATGTTTGTTATAGAAAATAAATTTTGACATTTTGAATGTTGATCAGTCGTTGAATAGACTAGCTGTGCTAATTCAGACAGTATAATAATATTAAGCAATGAAAATAAATTAACTACAGCCATAAACTGGGTCAATCTAATTCCCTAAAACAAAATATTGAGAGGAATATATCAGAACCACAAAGGGTATAGTTCCATCACTTAAAAAAAAATTTAAAATAGGCAACACTACTTATATATTCCTTAGAGTTACCTATATACATAGCAAAAACTATAGAAGAATTCAAGGACCTGATAAACACAAAAATAATGTTGGTAATTTCCTCTTGAAGAGTGGAACTAGTGTGATTGAGAGGCGCACACAGAGGACATAGATGAAGCTCCTGAAATACTAGACACATTACCTCTTAATTTGAGATTTGGGTCTCCAATTATTTCTTTATAGTCTTTGAATTTGAATATGTATTTTAAAGGTATTAAAATTAAGGTATGTTTAACAGTATTTTACACAAATAAATGTATCATTTTATTTGTATTTGCAAAATAAAAACTTTGAGGGTTCCAAATTATTTCAGCACACACCATTACATATATTTCAGAGCACACCTTTACTTTATAAGTATACACACCCAGGTCTCCTGCTTTATTTGATCAATTCGCATACCAAAATTTTTCAGATTTCCTCAAAATTCTACCTCCACTTACAGAGTTGTACTCTTTGATTGCCTAAGAAACTCAATAACTGGTAGAGGAAAAGTCAATTGAAAGAAATTCCATCAGCATATAATTGTCCTCAGTTTCACCTGTTTCAGCATAGGAAGTTGAAGAACTGCTGGATTCTGAATCAGATGATCTGCCAGGTATGTAAAAGTAGTTATTTCGATTATTTCTCATGAACTTATAATGCATCTGTTAAGGTTCTATTTTACAACTAATAAACAACTTCAGGACTGATTAAGTAATGAATGCCTGAGTACACAGATAATAAAGGATAAATGAGAGAATTAATTTCTGGTTTTCAGGTCCTGAAGTCGTGGCTCTTCCTGCTGCCTATGGTCATCCCATAAGAAGACTTGTATCATCAGATGCCAGAGACATCAAATACAGTGCTTCTGATGGAGTAAGAGCTTAATACATAGCTAATGGATAAAAGAATAAATAAATGAGTATCCTGAAAAATATGGTCCTTACCTGAACACTGGTTTTGGTTTCTTAGTTTGTGGATCTTTTTTCACCTTCAATTTGTTGCTGTTGCTGTTTAGTTGCTAAGTCGTGTCCGACTCTTTGTGACCCCATGGACTGTAATTTGCCAGGCTCCTCTGTCCATGAGATTTCCCAGGTAAGAATACTGGAGTGGGTTGCCATTTCCTTCTTGACGGGATCTTCCTGACCCAGGGGTTGAAGCTGTGTCTCATGCATTGGCAGGCAGATTCTTACCACTGAACCACCTGGGAAGTTTCACCTTTGATTATGTGTCTGTATGACACTGGACCATAGACGTTCATTTAATAATCACGTTCTGTTCGTTCCGTTCCATCGCTCAGTCGTGTCCGACTCTTTGCGACCCCGTGGACTGTAGCCTACCAGGCTTCTCCGTCCATGGGATTCTCCAGGCAAGAATACTGGAGTTGGTTACCGTTTCCTTCTCCAGGGGATCTTCCCGACCCAGGGATCGAACCCGGGTCTCCCGCTTTGGAGGCAGACGCTTTAACCTCTGAGCCACCAGGGAATCATTATTTCCAGTATGATTTCTCCTATATAGAGCATTTAAAAAAACACAGTAAATAAACAGAATTACCATAATTCTACTCTTTTAACTATTTTCTCCCTTTGCTGATACTATGCTGCTAAGTTGCTTCAGTCATGTCTGACTCTGTGCAACCCCATAAAAGCAGCCCACCAGGCTTCTCTGTCCCTGGGATTCTCCAGGCAAGAACACTGGAGTGGGTTGCCATTTCCTTCTATACTGTGCCTTAAAAAAGCTGTAGCAATACACTAACAGTAACTACTAATTATAAGCTCTGCTATGAAACTTTCCTAGGATATAAGTTTCAAGTTATAAAACAATCAATTAGGTCTCTGTTACAAATTCTATAATTTCAGAATGCTGCAAAGTGATTTCATCACAGCCGTATTGGGCTAGATGGAGGAAAGTTTTGCTTCTTAATACAAGGTTTCCTCCAACTCAGACTATATGTGATTGGAGTCTAGAAACTATCTTCTCCCTTCCCATTAAAGTAGCTATGCATGTTAAAAATTACTGTACTTCAACAGTTTTTTAATTTATAAGCTAGATCAATTTGATAAGCAAGCATCAATACTATTCCCCAAGACCTATCTCCTCCAGCTTGGGAATGTTTTGCTAATGGAATCACAAGGCTTTTATGCAGAATTAGTGAACTGGAGAAGAACATTTATTTGCAAGTTATACACTTTTTAAACCTATACATAATGAAATAAAGATTTTGGACTTTTTCTGAAAATAATTTCTAGGCACTTTGAAGGAATTGATGCTGAGGAAGAGCCTACTCAAAGATTTGCTGATTGTTTTCCTGTTTCTTAAAAGAGTTACTGACTAGGTGTCTTCTCTCTTAAATAGTAAAGAATGACAGACTTTTTATTTGGGGGGGCCACCTCATGCGACGAGTTGACTCACTGGAAAAGACTCTGATGCTGGGAAGGGTTGGGGGCGGGAGGAGAAGGGGACGACGGAGAGTGAGATGGCTGGATGGCATCACCGACTCTGTGGACATGAGTTTGAGTGAACTCCGGGGGTTGGTGATGGACAGGGAGGCCTGGCGTGCTGTGATTCATGGGGTCGCAGAGAGTTGGACACGACTGAGCGACTGAACTGAACTGAACTGAATCTGTATTTAATATCGATGAAATGGACAATCTGAACCTGCCTCTCTCCCTGTTTACCTTTCTACTTTCTTCCTTCCTTTCCTTTTTCATTTCCTGCCTTTCCTTCCTTCCGTCCCTCCTTCCTTCCTTTCTCCCTTCTTGCCACCTTTTATTCACTCTATTTTTCTCTTTCCTTCGATTCTTTGCTAACAGGCATAAGACATCAAAATCTAAAGTTTTAAATTCTACTGTTACAAAAAGAAAAATAAAATCTCAGTTTTTGAATAATGAAGCAACTTTAAGTCAAATTTAGTTATGACTGTAAGTTGCTGTATTAACTTGTCAAAAAATTTTTATAATTTAGAGTGTCATACTCTGAAAATATTATGGAAAATTCAATGTAGCGGAAGGCCCCTAAACTAACAAGTAGAACAGACATCAAACGCACGGCCTGGTCTCACCTCACCCTAGCTGCATCATTTCAGGCAGCTGATTCATGCACTTTCCTCATCTGCAACCTAGACTGTTTATTAAAGGAAACTTAAATGAGATTGTTCACGTCAAAGCAAGCTTAAAATGGCAAAGCTTCCTATAAGATGTAAGACATTATTATTTGAGAGAAAGATAATGTTTCTTTTCTACCCGTTAATGTTGGAATTATAATGGCTATAATATTTCCTAGTTTTACTGTAATTCTATTTGGAGGAGAGGAGTAATTTGAAAATGAAAGTCTTCCAAACTGATCTTTTGATAAAAAGTTGATTTATTTGCTGTTTTGGGGACCCATATGAGAATATTATTTTACCTAAAGCAAACTAGCAGAAGTCTTTGCCTTACAGCAGTAATCCTTTTCAGTATTCAATTTGTCAGCTGTGTTGCAATCTGGAATATTTTAAAGTGATTTTATGTTAAATTCAAATGCAGAATGTAGATTACATAAATATTTATCCAATCTATCAAATAAACCAAATTCTTAGAGTAACAGTAAAGATATATATTTCATAAGATTAAACCTCTTATGGTTTCATTTTTACAGTGTTTCCATAATTATTGTTGTTGTTTAATTGCCAAGTCATGCCCAGCTGTTTTGAGAACACATGGATTCTAGCACGCCAGGATCCTCTGTCCATGGGATTTTCTGGGCAAGAATACTGGAGTTGGTTACCATTTCCTTTTCCAGGGGACCTTCCCGACCCAGGGATCAAACCTGTGTCTCCTGCATAGCAGGCAGATTCTTTACCACTGAGCCACCAAGGAATAATACCCTCTCTTGGTTGACTGGACTGCCCTTACAGGTGAATATGAGCTTCTAGTCCTTGGTCTGCCTGCTCTAGCCTCATGTGATCAAGATCCTCCCTCCTCCCCAAAATACCTTGATTTTGTTTGTTTTCACTCAGCAGAAAGCAAGAGAAGGTTCTGGGCCAAGATTGGATTGGCTCAAAGACACTAGCATCTTTACTTTGCAAAAATTACTTGCTAATTGAAACAGATTGGAAGAAAAAAAGGTCAGAGAGGATGTCCTAAAAGGATTATGGACATAGTGAAGACTATATTGAGTATGTCAAAATTCATTAATAATTTGAAAAATATTACCCAGGAAGTCTTCCATGATTGTGTTTGTATTGATTAGCATGTTGAAATCTCATTTTTCCCTTAGTGACCTATGAACCCTTGGGGAAATTTTGTTTTGAAGTTTAGCTTTGTTACTTATTCTCAAAACATTTAGTGAATACCATTCATTCTCTGAATTTTAACGTCATCTATACAGTTATAAAGGAGAAGGCAATGGCAAGCCACTCCAGTACTCTTGCCTAGAAAATCCCATGGATGGAGGAGCCTGGTAGGCTGCACTCTGTGGGGTCGCTAAGGGTCAGACATGACTGAGCGACTTCACTTTCACTTTTCACTTTCACACATTGGAGAAGGAAATGGCAACCCACTCCAGTGTTCTTGCCTGGAGAGTCCCAGGGACGGGGGAGCCTGGTGGGCTGCTGTTTCTGGGGTCACACAGAGTCGGACATGACTGAAGTGACTTAGCAGCAGCAGCAGCATACAGTTATAAGGGTCTCCCTGGTGACTCAACTGTAAAGTATCTGCCTGCCAGTGTAGGAGACTCAACAGACACGGGTCCGATCCCTGGGTTAAGAAGATCCCTTGGAGAAGGAAATGGCAACCCACAGTATTTTTGACTGAGAAATCCAAATCCCATGGACAGAGGATCCTGGCAAGCTATAGTCCATGGGGTCGCAAAGCATGTGCATGCATACTAAGTCGCTTCAGTCATATCTCACTCTTTATGACCCTGTGGACTGTAGTCCACCAGGCTCCTCTGTCCGTGGGATTCTCCAGACAAGAATACTGGAGTGGGTTGCCATGCCCTCCTCCAGGGCATCTTCCCAATCAAGGGATGGAACCCAGGTCTCTTACATTGGCAGGTGGGTTCTTTACCTCTAGTGCCACCTGGGAAGCCCACATGCAAACACACACACACAATT
Source organism: Moschus berezovskii (assembly GCF_049115385.1). Classification (NCBI taxonomy): domain Eukaryota; kingdom Metazoa; phylum Chordata; class Mammalia; order Artiodactyla; family Moschidae; genus Moschus; species Moschus berezovskii. The sequence continues at coordinate 45,713,306 of NC_142463.1, read as the reverse complement.
ATAATAACAGTAAGTACAGGAATCTTGAGATTTCCATTATTATCTGTAAACATATACTTCAGTTCAGTTCAGTTCAGTCACTCAGTCGTGTCCGACTCTTTGTGACCCCATGAACCACAGCACGCCAGGCCTCCCTGTCCATCACCAACTCTCGGAGTTCACTCAAACTCATGTCCATTGAGTCGGTGATGCCATCCAGCCATCTCATTCTCTGTCGTCCCCGTCTCCTCCTACCCCCAATCCCTCCCAGCATCAGACTCTTTTCCAGCGAGTCAACTGGTCTCATGAGGTGGCCAAAGTATTGGAGTTTCAGCTTTAGCATCAGTCCTTCCAATGAACACCCAGGATTGATCTCCTTTAGAATGGATTTGAGGAGGTTTAAATGGATGGGTAATTTGTACCCTACGGATATTTGCTTTATTCATATTAACAAGCTTTTACCCTGGGAATGGTCAGACATAGCATGCTTCATGTGCATGAACAGCCACACAACTTTTAAAATTCTTTATAACTCTAACAGGGTAGGTGATTACTGTTTTATTTATCCATGAAACTGTTTTATTTATCCATTTATCCATGAAAATGAGTAGCAAAGCAAAGGTGTTGCCAGCACTCAGAAGAGGCATAAATCAAGATTTACTCCATTTCTGTATCTTTTTAAAGAAAACATCTATTGTTACCTATGACTGCCCTTTCAGCCTTTGTGTGATAAAAACTCACTTTGTCTCCATTCCTTCCCCAGAAGAGTTTTCAGTCATGGTATGAATTGTGTATCCTTCTTGGATTGGTCAATCAGAAATACTCCATTTGCTTTTGTCAAATCAATAAGCTGAGGGTAATGAGTGGGATCAAAGCTGGATAAAACAGACTTTCTTAAGACAATTAAGATATGACTAATCAGAATACATTCTTATACACTATATTCATTTTTCAGAATTTGTTGACTATCATATGCTAGAGAAAATAGGAAAAGACTGAGAGATATCTGATAACACTGGCATCAAAAATGAAAATTTGTGGTCATAGCAAAATTCTTAGTAATGTTTAAATTAAAATGTTGAAAAACTTAACTCATGTTAAAATGTTACGTTAAAACACTTACTAATGTTATGTTAAAACAGTAAAAACACATTTCATTTGTATCACTATGAAACTTTATTTTCATATTAGGTATAGTTTCTTATATTAATATCTCTGTATCAGGGATTGCCTGGAGGTCCAGTGCTGAAGACTCTGATTCCAACGCAGTGGGAGAGGGTTTGTCAATCCTTGTCTAGGAACTATGATCCCACATGCTTCAGACATAGCCAAAAAAAACCCTCTGATTCAGCAAAATTAAATTCATTAAACAGACAATGTCTAAACTGCTTGCCTCAGGTTTCCCATGTTAAGGAAGAAGTCCTTGGCCTCACATAGGAAGAAGAGAGAGACCCGTCTAAAAGGAGAGAGACAGGTCTTAATCTTGAAGGAACTAGATCCTTCATTTACTACTCAAGATGCCAGAGTGGGAGAGGAAGAGGAATAATAGTCCACACACATCAAAGTTAGCTAGAATTTTATTTGCTTCATTGTCTCCAGCCCAGAAAACCATGTCCCAAAATTTAAGAAATGCTTTCATTCTTGCAAACAAGGAGTTTGCAAGACTTTGAATAAGACATCATTTTGTTCTAGCTCCAGATTCATTCTTGGATTACAATAAATAAGAGAAAGTAAGGAAAGATGTTCAATCATCTGTAACAATAATTATTCTTCCCCAACAACCATTTATTTCTCTCACATATATATTCGCAGGTAAAGTATGAAAAGGTATTCTTATTTACATTTTCCTGTAGGTGATTTATCTAGTCACTGATTTTAATTCTTACCCGTATACTGATACAATCGAATTTATATGTTCCTTAAATTTCAGATTGTGTATCCACTTTCTATACTTTCACTTGGATGTTTAATATCATGTCTCAAAGAGAACTTCTGTTCTCCCAAATTTTCCTTTTCAAAGTAACTACCTTTCTGTTCATGTTCATAATTTGGGAAAATCCTTTACTTTTTTTAATCCATTCAAGTCAGCATTCTTCACACAATCCCTGAAGAGATTTCTGACAAAATAGAAATTTCTTTTGATATGTAATGTCCTTTATGATTTACTTTATCTTTAATACAGTTTATTTTCCCACATGACCATAGAAAGAATATTCATTTCCCATAAAGTGATATGTTCTTTCCATATGCTAAACTTTAAGGCTGGAATTATTTTCCCACCCAGTTCCTAATGATGTCCTAGCCATTCTTTACAATTTAACTCATGCCTCACTTCCTCTCTGAATTTACCCTGATACTCAGGAGCTGCCTAATTTGTTGCCATAGCATCTTCTGCTTACATAGAGTTATTTTCACTTGGTATATAACAATATGAAATAAAATGGAACTTTGTCTCTTTTCTATACCTCTTTTTTAGACTATGAAAACTTCAAGGCTAATTTTTTTTTCTCTTTTTCTTCTTTTTGCCTTGTTTATTTTTAAATCAACAAGAATGTAGCACAAATTCTGGCAAAAGATGGTACTCTACTAATATTTTGTTAAATAATAAATGCTACCAAATAAAAAGCATGATTTTGTTCATTTAAGATAAATTATTTAAGAATTATTTCCATTATTGTATTAATTAGTATATTAGGCATTCAGTAGTTATATTCCTCTATTAACACCATCTTCACCCGTAAGTACCTGACAAACAAATCTGAAACCTAAAATACTTTCTTTACTCTGCTGTGAAATACTTTCTTTACTATCCTGTGAAGGGATAAAGATAATTTGTATGGAAACTGCATTTAGAGTGAATTATTAAATCTTGAGTATAGTTTCAAAGTATAATAAATACCTTTATCTATGAGTTGAGGTTTGAGGCATATTCATAAGAGGAGATTCGAAGTTTGCATTTACAGTGGTTTTACAAGGACCATCTCTACAAGCAGAGATGTTTTAATCATCTATAGTTAAAGAAGAAAGCCTCAGGGCTGAAAGGAAATAAGAAGCTCTGGCTCTAGTTATATAGAGATCATGATCCCTAAGCAAAATTAAAGGTGAGAAACCTAAATCTGGAAGAAAAATATTTTAAAATTTTATTGAGAGAAAGAAAAAAGCAATCTTGAAAAAGGAACATAAGGCTGGAAGTCAGCAGACCTTGACTCTGAACTTTGCTTATTGGGGGACCTTATGTAAATTCTCCATTTGTTCTAATAGTGTAGATAAAAGCAGATATACCTGCCTTCACTTTCTGCATCATAGTAAGCAAAGGATAAGATGGGAAAATAAACAAGGAAACAATTTTGAGAAAGGAAAACTCTCTTCTAACTTAAGCAATTATTCAGTTTAGTTCAGTTCAGTCGCTCACTCGTGTCTGACTCTTCGCGACCCCATGAATCACAGCACGCCAGGCCTCCCTGTCCAGCACCAACTCCCGGAGTTCACTCAAACTTATGTCCATCAAGTTGGTGATGCCATCCATCCATCTCATTCTCTGTTGTCCCCGTCTCCTCCTGCCCCCAGTCCCTCCCAGCATCAGTCTTTTCCAGTGAGTCAACTTGTCGCATGAGGTGGCCAAAGTACTGGAGTTTCAGTTTTAGCATCAGTCCTTCCAATGAACACCCAGGATTGATCTCCTCCAGAATGGACTGGTTGGATCTCCTTGCAGTCCAAGGGACTCTCAAGAGCCTTTTCTAGCACCACAGTTCAAAAGCATCAATTCTTTGGTGATCAGTCTTCTTCACAGTCCAACTCTCACATCCATACATGACCACGGGAAAAACCATAGCTTTGACTAGATGGACCTTGGTTGGCAAAGTAATGTCTCTGCTTTTTAATATGCTATCTAGGTTGGTCATAACTTTCCTTCCAAGAAGTAAGCATCTTTTAATTTCATGGCTGCAATCAGCATCCACAGTGATTTAGTATTACTTAGAATTAATAAACAGATTTTTCTAAAAAGCAATATTAATAAAACAAGAGGGACTCCTTTGTTAGTCCAGTGGTTAAGACTCTGAACCTCTGCTTCAGGGGTCATAGGTCCTTGACTGGGGGACAAAGGTCTGGCTTGCAGAGTAATGTGGTCAAAGAAATTAATAAAACAATATAACTTGTGATGGTGCTCAGTTTTAGGGAGAGTCTGCCAATGGATACTAACTTTGAAGTGTCAAGCTGTTCCCCAGATACCTGAAACTATCTTGTTCACCTTCTTAACCCATTTATATTCTGTCACTCCTTCACACTCAGATCAAGTTAGAGAATTTTAGAATTATTGGGTATTCAAAAATCATTAGTCCAATTGCTCCTGTATTTCATAGCAAAGGAAGTATATAAAACCCAGAAAGATGGACTTGACTGAATGCGAAATGTGCCCAGTCTTGTCCAACTCTTTGTGACCCTGTGGACTGTAGTCTGCCAGGCACTGCTGTCTGTGGGATTTCCTAGGCAAGAAAACTGGAGCTGGTTGCCATTTCCTTCTCTAGGTGCAATCGAACCCATGTCTCTTGCGTCTCCTGCATTGGCAGGTGGATTCTTTACCACTGCACCACCTCAGAAGCCCTGAAAAATTACATAGTTTGCCCTAAATCCCTCTGCCAGGGAGTAGTAACACTACAAGGTCATATTTTTGACAACCAAAAATTTGATGCCATTTTTGCCCCCATGAATCCCTCTGTCTGCCTCCAGCATAGAATGTAACTGCTTGAGTTTACACAGCAGAAGATTGCAAATGAGAATTAAATTCTATCTCTGCCACCGACTGTTTGATTTAGGCAAATTACTTATCTTCTCTGAGCATCTATTTTTCATCTCTAAAGCAAGAATATAATAAATGGAAAAACTAATTAAAGAAACATTCATAGAATGCCAGATTTTGCACTTGGTCCTGAAAATAAAGATTAAATTGAAATGGACCATACTCCTAAAGATGTCACAAATTTTCAGTGCAACATTTTGTAAACTATACTCCTTGGCACTCTGATCCTTTAGGAAGTAAATGCTGTTCGGATGGAAAGGTATGGGAAATGAGTAATTATATGTCTGCTTTTCCAGATTTGTAATGCATGCTAGCATACTGAAGACTTTCAAAATTCCTATTTTAAGTAAGCTTAGTATTGACAAAGATCTGAGATAATATTTCTGAAAGTGCCTTGTTAAGTATAAAATAGAAGACAGATTTAACATTCATCCTGCTCTTTTGCAAATTCTTATTAATTAGAGTTTTTGCTACTTGTCTATTTTTTTTTATAACTTCACTAATCTTTCTTTCTTTAGTTTTATCTCCTAACTGCTGCTGCTGCTGCTGCTAAGTTGCTTCAGTTGTGTCCGACTCTGTGCGACCCCATAGACGGCAGCCCACCAGGCTCCCCCGTCCCTGGGATTCTCCAGGCAAGAACACTGGAGTGGGTTGCATGGACTCTAGAGGTAAATTGAGATTCAGATAACACAATTTGCCAGGCTCTGAGATAAGCATATTCCTTTGCTGTCTGACCCAGCACATAATAATCAGTGTAAAAATGTTGGCTTCCACTGTAAGGATGAAGTGAACTACAGATGCCTCTTTTAACCATGAGCTGGAAGCCAGTACCCATGAATCAGAGAATTTATCTTCAACATCTCTCAGAATTAAACTGCCACTCACCCTTCTCATTAACATGCTTGAAAGTTGGTCCTTGAATAAACATATGAGATTTTGTTCTGAAAATCACATTAAAACAATAAGAAACTGCTTCAGCACATTTAATATTGATAACAACAACTACTGACATTAACGAAGCACTTACGGATGACAAGTTCTGTGTTACATGAGAGATTATGAATTGGGATGGCCAAAAATGTTCATTCCAGTTTTTCCGTAAGCTGATACAAACTTTTGGGCCAAACTAATACATAGGCATTTATCTCTTAAATTGTATCAAATGCCTTTTTATCGTTGGTGGTTTTGCCCTGCTTTTTTCAGGCAACTATTGAGATAATCCAGTTTGGGGGAGTTTATCCTGTAAATGGGGTGAATTTGATTCGTTGATATTTAAATGTTAAACCAAAATTGTATGACTGTGATAAAGCCAGCTTGTTCATGGTATATTTTTGGATTAGAATAGCTAGTATATATGAAGAAAGTTCATGGTAATGTTTATTAAAGTCGTAAGTGAAAGTTTCTCAGTCATGTCCAACTTTTTGCAACCCCACGGACTATAGCCCACTAGTCTCCTCCGTCCATAGAATTCTCCAGGCATGAATACCGGAGTGGGTTGCCATTCCCTTCTCCAGGGGATCTTCCCAATCCAGAGATCAAACCCGGGTCTCCTGCATTGCAGGCGGATTCTTCACTGTCTGAACCACCAGGGAAACATGCCCGACCGTACTTTTCTTAAAATGTTTTTGCTAGGTTTTTGTGTTGGAGATAGGGGCTTATAAATAAATTGGGAGATGTTCCTTCATCATCTGACTTTTAAAATGTATTGTGAAGATTATTATACTTCCTTCTTTAAATATTTTCACAAGACTATCTTCTGAGCAAGAAGTGGTATTTTGAAAAAAATTTGAAAATGATATCTTTTAACATATAATTGTTATTCATATTTTCTGTTCAAAATCTTGCAGCATTTTTTGAGTTATGCAGTTCAAATAACTTCAATTTTATTATAATTCTATGTATTATAATATGAACTTGACTTCTCAAGTCTTCTTATAGTTAATATTGTATTTGTTGTTGTTGCCATTGTTCAGTGGCTAAGTCGTGTCCAACTCTTCGTGACCCCATGGACTGCTTCCCTGTCCTTCACTGTGTCCTGGAGTTTGTTCAGACTTATGTCATTTGAGTTGGTGAAGCTATCCAACCATCTCATCCTCTGTTGCCCCTTTCTTCTCCTGCCCTCAATCTTTCCCAGCAATAAGGTCTTTTTCCAATAAGTCAGCTGTTTGCATCAGGTGGTCTAAGTTTTGGAGCTTCAGCTTCAGCATCAGTCCCTCTAATGAATATTCAGGGTTGATTTCCTTTAGGACTGACTGGTTTGTTCTTGCTGCTGTCCAAACGACTCTCAAGAACCTTCCCACCACAATTTGAAAGCATCAGTTCTTCAGCGCTCAGTCTTCTTTACGGCCCAACTCTCACATCCTTACATGATTACTGGAAAAGCCATAGCTTTCACTAGATGGACCTTTGTCAACAAAGAAATGTCTCTGCTTTTTAATATGCTGCTTAGGTTGGTCATAGATTTTCTTCCAAGTAGCAAGTGTCTTTTAAGATGGCTGCAGTCACCATCTGCAGTGATTTTGGAGTCCAAGAAAATAAAATTTGTCACAATTTCCATTTTTTCCCCTTCTATTTGCCATGAAGTGATGGGATTGGATGCCATGATCTTAGTTTTTTGAATGTTGAGTTTTTTAATGTTAAGCCAGCTTTTTCACTCTCCTCTTTCACCCTCATCAAGAGGCTCTTTTCTTTCTGCCATTATAATAGTAACATCTGCATTTCTGAGGTTGTTGATATTTCTCCAGGAAATTTTGATTCCAACTTGTGATTCACCCAGTAATACTGTATTTTTCACACTAAATATATTTTAGATAATGCTCCTTACCACACTAAAACTCCATCTTCGTTCTCATTGAATGCTCTATTATTGTCATATATTTCACATGCATAAATATTATAAGACTCATAAGGAAATGCTTTTTTACCTTAAGCAATCAATTAACTCTAGGAATTGAAAAAGAAAAAAAAATATGCTAGTTTATTTTGTTTACCTAGAAATTTGCATTCATCTGCCTCATGTGTTCCCTTCCTTTAAGAATCTGGTTCTATACTGCTTATTTTTCACTGCCTTTCAAATGTATCACATATTTAGCCATGTGATATTTGTTTACAAAAGGATGACAATTTCTGTCTGCTTACTCTATAGCTTCTTGTCATGACAGGATGCAGAAGTTCTGTGATCATTCACTTACTAAACCATGATATTTTAAATTGATTCTCAGAGAATCAAGGGTAATAATACACCGGAAGTCTATTACCCTAGCTTCTGAAACACTGGCTAATTAGAAAATCCAAGTGATTTCAAATTTGATTATTTTCTGCTATTAACACTAGAAGAAAATTGTTGGTTTAATTGATGGACATATGACAATGAAGTCATATTTCATTAAGTAGATGCCTCAAACATAAAGTTGCTTATAAAGCTACAAGTTCTATTTGATAATTATACCTAAGAAGTTTTTTTTTTTAATTGGCATATTTATACTGGATTTTGATTATGTCTTATCTCATAGTTTTTATATCAAAACATCTATAATTTGATACATGAATTTCTTATTAAAGCCAAATTCCTTCCTTGTTTTATCTTTAGTTTTCCAAATCTCACTCTTTCAATCCATTATTATCCTTTTTAATACCTACATCCCCCTACCCTCCTCCCATACTTTCTGGCTTTCAAATCTATCTAATATTTTTCTTTCTATGTTTGAAGATTGCATGTTGAGTCTGTTTCTTCGGAAAGATTTTTCTCTGTCTACCTATGAACTCCAGATTTACCTTGCTAGCTCAAAACCTTCTGGACTTGCTCTGTATATTTTCTGTTGGTATATCCACTTCCTAAAAATCATCTAAAGACAAGTTTTCCCACTGTCTTTAATGCTCCAAACTTGACTCATTCCTTTTTTCTATAGTTATTTCTGCTCTCCTTTTGGGACTATTCCTGAATAAATGAGCTTAACTATTAACATTTAAGAAAGTCATCTCAGAAACCTGGCCAGAGTTGCAGTTTTAAATTAACCTCTGACAACTTATTTTACAGATGAATATTTAAAATAAGGAAGTCCAAACTGGAGGAAATAAGCAATCTTCTGAAATGGGCTTTACAAATAATGATAATAATAAAAACAACTTCAACTTATGTGCCCTGTTTTTTTATGTAGCAGCCATGCTGACTTTCAAATGACTGCTGTTAACTTAGGGTACAACATTAATTTTCAGAAATCTTTCATTTATAAAAGAGGCAAGAAAAGTCCTGCTTCCTGATAAGTGCCTCATATTTCCATTTCAGGTGGACAGAAATTGAATGGAAATACAGTTCATAAAAAAATGTAAGCTGAAAATAAGTAAGTTCTTGACATTCAGTAGAAATGGCAGCTTAGATGGGAAAGAAAATTTTGTTCATATCCAGCATCAAATGTACCTGCAATATTATTAAAGAAGTAATGAGAATTTATCTCCTGAGGTCATTTAATACCTGTCACTAAGGGAGTTCTCAATTGCTTGTTCTGTGGGTGCATATACACCTGTGCCTTTAGTGCACATACCCAAAGCTATGCTGCAGTTATGTGACTGTATTTTCTAGGCCTAACATCATGTCACACGGTTTGACAATGATATATAATGCTGCAATCAAGATAATATACAAGATAGAATGTTATGAACATCATAATACATATAATAGAACTTGAGAGAGAAAGCTACATTAAATATTATTATGCATTAGAAATATTGTATATTGTTCTATTGACTTGTAACGTCATTATTTCTAGGCAGGGATTATTTTAATGTAAAAATTAATATATAGCCAATAAGGGAAAGATAAACTGTGACTTAAGTTAGTCTGACTTATGTGTGCATGTGTTTTTTTCAGTCGGATGGATTCTTTACCACTGTGCCACCTGGGAAGTCTGACTTACACAACATGTTAAAACATTTTATACATCTCTCAAGAAAAAAGATTAATTACAAAGCCACTGAGCACTGAGATTGACTGTGTAAATCGAGATATATGCTTAGTGGCTTCAGTCATGTCTGACTCTTTGTGACCCTTCCTGCATTGCAGGTGGATTCTTTACTGCTGAGCCACCAGGGAAGCCCAAATTGAGATACAGTCAGTGGTAATATAAAACAAATATTTATGAAGAAAATTTATAGAAGTTTGCAAACACTTTTATGTTAGTAGTTGAGGGAAAGGAAAAATTTAGAGAATACTCTAAGTTAGTAGTTCTCAATTCCACTTATATAAAAATATTTCTAACAATTCCCTTTTTTTTATCCTGAAATGAAATTTAGAGATGCCTAAAAATTATCTGCGTCCATTTTTTAAGCAAAATCAGTATAATATTTTAAATGTGACATATAAAAAGAGAAATTAAAGGAAAGCAGTTTTAGCAAAATGTACTTCCTTATGCAAACCATAGCACAATCATCATGGGAAGGCATAAGGAAGTTGTTAGGTATTGAATGGATGAACGAACGAATGAAAAAAGTGATTCTACAGATTTTTGCACCCATATGAACAATGACTGAATACAACAGTTACAAATGCAGACTTATGGTGACTTAAACACCATGAGTTGTGTTGCCAACAGTGATTTAATTTTCTGTAATGATGAAAATCTCTGGGCAATATTTAAGAAAAAGGACAATTTACATGGTGTATACATTTCTAAAAATTCATTATGTATTGAAACTGCCAAAAACTCTATGCTGAATGTTAAATGGAGTTAGATTCAAAGCTGAAGGAATTTCAAAAAAATAAAATGTTGTTTACCTTTCTGGATGTCTGGGAAATGAACATACCTATGAAACAAAAACAGACTTACATATATAGAGAAAAGATTTGTAGTTGCCTAAGGAGGGAGGATGGGAGGGGGAAGGACTGGGAGTTTGTAATTAGTAGATGCAATATAGAATGACGAAACAAGATCTAACTGTATAGCACAGGGAACTATATTCAATATTCTTAGATAAACCATCATGTAAATGAATATGAAAAGAACATATATGCATAACTAAGTTACTTTGCTGTAGATCAGAAATTAAGCAGAACACTGTAAACCAACTGTACTTCAATAAAATTAAAGTAAAATGAAATTCGTGCAACGTGTGAAACAATTTTAGGGGGAAGTGGGCAGCCTGATGTATAGCATCTTTAGCCCCTATACAAGAAGTGCTACTGGTAACTCTCAATTCTCATGACAATCACAACCTGAAGGCCACACAAAAGTCCAAAATGCTACCTTAGGAGAGTATCTTTTCCTCTGAGAACTGCTGTGCCAAGAACTCGAGCCTTGGTGTTAGGGATGATGTAGATGTCATTCATAAAGACTGGTAACGTGTAAGAAAGAGCAAGTTTTGGAAGGACAATGAGATCAGTTTTAGATGTATTGAGATGAAATTAATGTAATATATTCATGGAGAGTTATGTATGACAAGTTAGAAATAATAATTAAAAGAGAGGCTATTCAGTAGCTTAGAACCATAAGAATGAGTAAACAAAGAAGAAAATATAGAAATTAGAAGGAAAGAAATAGCAAGACAGATCCACACATTTAGGGGACTTCCCTTGTGGTATGGTGGATGAGAATCAGCCTGCCAATGTAGGGGACACAGGTTTGATCCCTGGTCTGGGAAGCTTCCACATGCCATGGAGAGACTAAGCCTGTGTGCCACAACTACTGAGCCTGGGCTTTAGACCGCACAAGCTGCAACTACTGAAGACTGCACACCTCGAACCTGTGCTCTGCAACAAGAGAAGCCACAGAAAGGAGCAGCCTGAGCACCACGACCAAGTGCAGCTCCTGCTTGATGCAGCTAGAGAAAGCCTGCACCGAAAACAAGAAGACCCAGAGCATCCAAAAATAAACAAATCTTAAAAAGAAATTAGGGAAAAGAAAGTGAAATGGCAACCAGCAAATTAGACCAAAAAGTAAGATACAGAGTGATAATCGAAGTAGAACATATATATTTCAATGAAGAGAAGGGAAAGAGGGATTTAGAAAGAAAGAGTGGTTAGCACTCTCAAATATTTGAAAGCAATGAAGGAGAATAAGCAGAAGAACCAAGATAGTTCGGCAGAATTTGGTAGCATGACACAGTTAAACGCAATGTGTGGGAGGGACTGAGAGGAGTAGAAGCTGAAGATACGGGAACAGGCATATGCATTGCTTCCTGTACCAGCTTTACTTGGCATCAGTCTCTGGAAACATTCAAGCTTTGAGCTTAGTCCAGAGCAGACAATTACTGAGAACATCTATATAATCTAGAAAACAAACAAACAAAGAGCAATCCGGTAGCATTACAGGGGCCACATTTTCATGGGTATGTGGATTTGGAATGAATCCTATTACCTTCACAGTATTCAGTGGATCTTAGATGAGGTCTGGGCGTAAGACTAGACATTCATAGATCTCTACATCCTGTAGAGGTAAAAACTCTGCTGTGATAGGGCCTGTCTGATACAGTCTGCACACTCAGCCAGGCTCATGTTGCACTCTGTTTCTGAAACCAAACCAGTTTCAAAATCTCAGTGTGTGATTAGAACCCTGGTCTCACTAAATAGACCTTCTGATCTGTGGTCCTCTGTGGCTGGGTACAAATATCCTGACTATAAAGGCATCCTTAAAATTTTAACAGGCCATATCAGGTGACACCAGGATCACTTTAGTTTTGGTTCTACATGCCCTCGTAGACATCATATTTAAAGTGTTGAAATACAGTCAGGAGTCTGGCTTCCTGCTTTTCCCCATTAACTTTCATATTCCTGTATTTATAAGAGCCAAACCTAGATGAATAAATTCAGCTGAGTAAAGGTGTGCAGAATACCCATTCAAGAAATTTAGAGGTAAAAATGGAAAGATGGACTTTCATCATATAGCATTATCAATGAGATAATTGAATAGTTAGTCATCCTTGGACAAAAACTCAGGTAGCAAATAAATGACAATATATTTTTAAGCTAGGGAGAGAGAGAATGTTTTTGTTTTTTTAGTCACTAAGTCACATCTGACTCTTTGCAACCCATGGACTATAGCCCGCCAGGCTCCTCTGTCCATGGGATTTCCCAGGCAAAAGTATTGGAGAGAGTTGTCATTTCCTTCTCCAGGGGATCTTCCTGATCCAGGGATAGAACCCAAGTCTCCTGGATTGGCAGGCAGATTCTTACTGCTGCACCACAAGGGAAACCCTGAGGGAGAGAATTAACAAGACAACAATTCAGAGTAAATCGACTGGGGTAAAAACAAAAATTCAGAGTAAGATAAATCTACTGGGGTATTAGGGAGAGGGACATGATTGTATGCTGTCTTCAAAGACAGTGGTCACACATATTTTTTTATCACTTAAAATGGGTAGAAGTATGCATTTTCTTTATTATTTATAATGCATATATTGGGGCATATGTAATATTTCACATGAATAAAATTTAAATTTTTTTAGGAAGCAACCAGAGCGTGGTCAACAACAATGCAATCATACGTTATTTGTATGTCATGTTTCAGATACTATGATATTTTCTATGAATCTTCACAGAAATTCTGTAAGGTAGTGATTATTACTTTTATTACCTGCATGCTATAAAGCCTGGGTTCCCAAGTGCCTGTACTGGTCCATGACCTGTTAAGAAGCAGGCTGTATAGCAGGAGGTGAGCGGTTGTCTTCCACACAACTGGTCCCTAGTACCAAAAAGTGTGGGGACAACTGCTATAGAGGATCAGATACCAGTGATCATGAGCAAAGGCCCTGGGTTATAAGGGCTTGGGTTCAAGTCTATGAACTGCCACCCACTAGCTGTATGTTCTGAAGTAGTTCAAACACTGTCTTTATGCCTATACTTCCTCATCTGTAAAATGGGGATAACAGAGCCATCTACTTCCAAGATTGGTCACTTTAAAATCAATGTACAACTGTGTTATTATTATCATTCCTTTAAGAATTCCTAACTGAAGGTGTCATTCTCATAGTTCCAAAGTCCATGGCATTTCATTGTTTGACTTAAGAGTAAGACTGGCTATTTAAGCGAGTGAGGAAAATTAATGCCAAGGTCTTGTGTAGTATGGGACAATCTATTTCCTTTATGGTTTAGCCTAATAGGCATAACTGGATAGAGCAGCTAGTTTCTTTTTCAGAAGTAACTTTTAAGATTTCCCTGCCCTTTTTAAAGCCAGAGATTTCATAAGAGCTAGATCTCAAGTGCTCTGCTCAGCATCAAGAATAAGTACATCTGATCAGGTTTAACAGGAAAAATAACACACCTTTGCTGAGGTAAAAGTCAGACCATATTTTTCTTTTTTTCAAATATCATACTTGATACCGCATTCCACCGGGAAAAAGACGTGCAATTTTCCATATTTTAAACGCAGTATACACAAAACCAATCTATGTATCAAGCAGAAGCTATAGATGGCTATTCAGTTCAGTTCAGTTCAGTCGCTCAGTAGTGACCGACTCTTTGTGACCCCATGAATCACAGCATGCCAGGCCTCCCTGTCCATCACCAACTCCCAGAGTTCACTCAAACTCATGTCCATCGAGTCGGTGACGCCATCCAGCCATCTCATTCTCTGTCGCACCCTTCTCCTCCCACCCCCAAATCCTTCCCAGCATCAGTCTTTTCCAGTGAGTCAACTCTTCGCATGAAGTGGCCAAGGCTATTACTTCTACCTAAAAATATTTAATCTAAAAAAAGTCAGGAAGCACTTCGTAAAAGTTGGACAGAATTTCATGGAGTCTTTTGAATATTTGTTGTGCTGTGCTTAGTTGCTCGGTCATGTCTGACTCTTTGCGACCCCATGAACTGTAGCCCTCCAGGCTCCTCTCTCCATGGGGATTCTCCAGGCAAGAATACTAGAGTGAGTTGCCATGCCCTCCTACAGGGGATCTTCCCAACCCAAGGGTTGAACTTAGGTCTCTTGAACTGCAGGCAGATTCTTTACAGCCTGAGCCACCAGGGAATATTTGCTATGGAATGCCAAGTGTCCATCAACAACAAGCAAAATGAAGAGGTTATTCACATCAGGATGGGTGAGAGGTAGTGTAATGTGGAGGTTAATACCATGGGCTCAGGAGCCAGAGTGTTTAGCTTCATATCCAGTTCTGTCACTCACTAGCTGTGGGACCATGGGCATATTACTTAGCCTCTTTGTGCCTCAGTTTTCTTAGTTTTCAAATGAACTCATTAAGAGTACTGATCTCATCAGAGTTTCAAGGTTTAGGTGAATTAGTACTTACTACACAGCAAGTTGATCTTCCCAGGTGGCTCTAGGGATAAAGAATCTGCTTGCGAATTCAGGAGATATAAGAGACACAGATTTGATTCCTGAGTCAGGAAGATGCCCTGGAGGAGGGCATGACAACCCACTCAAGTATTCTTACCTGGAGAATCCCATGGACAGACAAGCCTGGCAGGCTATGGGCCTAAGTATCACAAAGACTTGGACATTCTAAAGTGACTTAGCGCACACACGTACAGCAAGCTGTTCTAAGAAAAATTCTAGGCACTTAGTAAGCCTTTAATGAGTTCTAAATGTTATGGATGACAATTATAATTCTTTCTTTATACCATTGACATTGTTTTATATCAGAAGTTTATTATAACTCAAAAGAGACTGTAAAACTTCATGAGATAAGAAAATTTGCTTTTCAACTTACAATGATTTTTAAAAAATCAGTGGAAGATATGCTTTTATCATCAGGTTGGGAAAAGACAATAGAAGCTAAATATAATATTTTAGCTTGTGTATAATCAAAATATCTACACACCCTTTGAAACAATAGTTCACATAAGGTTATTCCTACCAGAAAGAACATTTCCAGATATTTGTGAAAAAATAGATATAAAGATGTTCAGGAGAGTATATTTAATAATGCTTCAAACTTGACAGCAACTTAGATGTCCAACAATAGAAAATTAATTTACTAAATTATGGTATAATGACATATGCATTAAAATATGTTATTAAAGAATATTGCTGTATAAAATGGTAAATAGAAAATTAAATGGCTACAAAACAGCAATTACATTATCATAATGTATAAAGGCAAACATAATGTATTAAGATTTACATGCAAATTGTATATACAAAAAATACTTTTAATGGGACATTTAATTAATGGAATTGTTGATTTTTTTTCCCTTTGTGCTTTTCTATATTTTCCAAGTTTTTGGAATTGAACATACATTAATTTTATATTTAAAAAAGGTTATTGAAATAAATGATCACTAAAAATAGTGAATATGTGAGTTATAAATTTATAAATATTCAAAATTCAAGTTATAAAAATAGAATATTCATTTCAAGAAAATAACATCTAAAATTTTTTTTTTAAAGTAACTCCAATAAAAATTTTATTTTATTTTATTTTTTTCAGTTAAAAGTATTTTTATTGAAAAAGCACAAATGCAAAGAAATGAACAGAGGAAAATTTATGCGTCGAACCTGGACTGGTCACTTATGATAATATACATGCTACAATTCCATTCTCCCCAATCATTCCACCTTCACCCTCTCCCACAGAGTCCCAAAGACTGTTCTAAATGCCTATGTCTCTTTTGCAGTCTCTTATACAGGGTTCAGGTTACCATTTTTCTAAATTCCATATATATGCGTTAATATACAGTATTGATGTTCTTCTTTCTGGCTTACTTCACTCTGTATAATTGGCTCCAATTTCATCCACCTCATTAAAACTGATTCAAATGCATTCTTTTTGATGGCTGAGAAATACTCCATTGTGTATATGTACCAAAGCTTTCTTATCCATTCGTCTGCAGATGGACATCTAGGTTGCTTCCATGTCCTGGCTATTATAAACAGTGCTGCAATGAACATTGGAGTACATGTGTCTCTTTCAATTCTGGTTTCCTCGGTGTGTATGCCCAGGAGTGCGATCGCTGGATCATATGGCAGTTCTATTTCCAGTTTTCTGAGGAATCTCCACACTGTTCTCCATAGTGGCTGGACTAGTTTGCATTCCCACCAACAGTGTAAGAGGGTTCCCTTCTCTCCACACCCTCTCCAGCATTTATTGCATGTAGACTTTTGGATAGCAGCCATTCTGACTGGTGTGAAATGGTATCTCATTGTGGTTTTGATTTGCATTTCTCTGATGATGAGGGATGTTGAGCATTTTTTCATGTGTTTGTTAGCCATCTTTATGTCTTCTTTGGAGAAATGTCTGTTTAGTTCTTTGGCCCATTTTTTGACTGGGTCACTTAGTTTTCTGGAATTGAGCTGCAGGAGCTGCTTGTATAATTTGGAGATTAATCCTTTATCAGTTGCTTCATTTGCTATTTGCTATTATTTTCTCCCATTCTAAAATTTTTAAGGTAAATATAAACACATTTTCCCTCTAACAGATTCAACAAACACAAGCCAGATGCTCCTAACAGCTCCAAAATAGGATAGAAATTTTTAAATAAACTGTTAGAAAATTATCACAGGCGGAAACTTTAGGTGGTTCAATATTGGTAGACATTAAGCACTCTATAAATCTGTGACTTGATTATTTATAATAAAGGATAACAAAGCTGTAAACAAAACATTATGTGGATTATTGATGTGCAGAAAACACTGATGTTTATTTCGTTGCCAGAAATTTTACCTATTAAAAATGTGAGTATTATAGAATTCCTTTACATCTATTAACTGATTATTTTTTTTCAGAATCATTTACCAAATTCTTTCTAAATTATTAAAACCTCAGATGCATCAACTTAAATAGAGAAATGAATTGTATGGTCTCTGCTCTAAACAGTTTATGCAAGTTATGATGCAGTGTTTTGCAGTACACAGTTATGAATAACGTGTTGCATACAGTTGTGTCACCAGACACTTTC
Organism: Moschus berezovskii; assembly: GCF_049115385.1. Taxonomy (NCBI): domain Eukaryota; kingdom Metazoa; phylum Chordata; class Mammalia; order Artiodactyla; family Moschidae; genus Moschus; species Moschus berezovskii. The sequence goes on along the minus strand of NC_142463.1, from coordinate 45,695,694 downwards.
TAGATTCATGGACAGCCAATACCATAGAAATGAATATTGTTTTCACAAGACTCTGGCAAGCAAAGCTTTTTATAAAAATAGGTAGCTTCTGCACAAGGAAAAATGCAGGAAAAAAGTGCCAGCTCCCTGAGTAGAAAAGGGGTGAGTGGCTTTTGTTACAAAGGGAGGGTTTATCTCATGATCACTATAATTTTCAGAAACAGTCAAACTTCTCTGATCAGCAGCAGGTGACTCCATGGTGGCTATCAGAAACAGAAGGGCTTTTGTGAGGAGGAGGAAATACATGAGAGTTTTCTACATGAAGGCAGAGGAACAGATAAGGTTAAAATTTACAATTTTAACTTGTGGTATGGGGCTTCCCTGGTGGCTCAGAGGTTAAAGCATCAGCCTCCAATGCGGGAGACCTGGGTTCGATCCCTGGGTTGGGAAGATCCCTTGGAGAAGGAAACGGTAACCCACTTCAGTATTCTTGCCTGGAGAATCCCATGGACGGAGAAGCCTGGTAGGCTACAGTCCACGGGGTCGCAGAGTTGGACACGACTGAGTGACGGAACGGAACTAGGTACACTCTTTCCTGTAACCGAGAGAGTTAATCTTTTACTCCTGTGAACCTGGTTTTTGTTTCTGGGACTCATGAACCCAAGGCCTTTGTTCTTTAACTTGCAAGGCCTGTTTTACCCAAAGCCATTCCCTAGTCCTTTTCCAAAATGGCTGTAGTCTTGTCTTCATGTATCAGTTGTGTATAGTTTACAACACAATGTGTTTTGATTAACACTTAACATGAAATTAATTTTGTTTCATTGTACTAACTCTTTCTACAACCTTGATCATTCAGCATTGAGAAATTTGACTAATCAACTCACTTAATATCCCCTATTCAAATAGACACTGTATTCCAAACTGTGTGATACAGTAATTTTTAAAAACTTATAATCAAATACTCTTTCCTTTATCAATCCAACTTCACCAAAATCAGCTTTAAACTACTTTTGTAGTTATTAGCCACTTATGGATATGGAAAAGTACCTCTAGGTTGATTAAGATAGTGACATCTGAAATTCATGAATTGCAATGAAGGACCAGTACTTATCCAATCTGCTGGGTTTAAATTTCTTCCAGCTCTTCACTTGGCAAGCAGTTGTCTAAGAGCTTGACATAATCAAGATTAAATGTTGTTAGGTATAAAAGAATGAGAGTATATTTGGATTTTCATGTCATTGACATTCCAAGGATAAGAGTGCACAATCAGTCACTCATCATTTTGAGTTGCAAAGAGATTTTGTGATTCAAATCAGATTTTTTTTTCACTGAATCATCACAATTGCAGAAGTGGTTTTGACTTTGATGGCACTTAAAATTAGTGAGGAAAATAACAACTCAAAAGCCTGCTGCTGCTGCTGCTAAGTCACTTCAGTTGTGTCCGACTCTGTGTGACCCCATAGACGGAAGCCCACCAGGCTCCCCTCTCCCTGGGATTCTCCAGGCAAGAACACTGGAGTGGGTTGCCATTTCCTTCTCCAATGTGTGAAAGTGGAAAGTGAAAAGTGAAAGTGAAGTCTCTCAGTCATGTCCGACCCTTAGCTACCCCACGGACTGCAGACTACCAGGCTCCTCCATCCATGGGATTTTCTAGGCAAGAGTACTGGAGTGGCTTGCCATTGCCTTCTCTGCAAAAGCCTGCAGTAACATCAAAATATTAACATTGCATCAGCCGACATAGCAGTCTACCTATTCCAGGACTGTTTTAGCTTTGTATTTCAGGAGGATTAGTAAACCTTTTATCTTCTTAGAACACTATATACATTTCTCTGGATCTCTACCAAGCTTTTAGATGGACCTGAGCTTATTAGTGTCCCTATGAAATTAAAAGATGCTCACTCCTTGGAAGGAAAGTTATGACCAACCTAGATAGCATATTAAAAAGCAGAGACATTACTTTGCCAACAAAGGTCCGTCTAGTCAAGGCTATGGTTTTTCCTGTGGTCATGTATAGATGTGAGAGTTGGACTGTGAAGAAAGCTGATCGCCAAATAATTGATGCTTTTGAACTGTGGTGCTAGAAAAGACTCTTGAGAGTCCCTTGGACTGCAAGGAGATCCAACCAGTCCATTCTGGAGGAGATCAATCCTGGGTGTTCATTGGAAGGACTGATGCTAAAGCTGAAACTCCAATACTTTGGCCACCTCATGCGACGAGTTGACTCACTGGAAAAGACTCTGATGCTGGGAGAGATTGGGGGTGGGAAGAGAAGGGGACGACAGAGAATGAGATGGCTGGATGGCATCACCGACTCTGTGGACATGAGTTTGAGTGAACTCTGGGAGTTGGTGATGGACAGGGAGGCCTGGCATGCTGTGATTCATGGGGTCACAAAGAGTCGGACACGACTGAACGACTGAACTAACTCACTAAAAGTTGTAGCCAGAACAACTCAGAAGCAGTTCTCCTACCTCAGATATAGTTATGACAAACTCAAAGTGCTGTGGAAGAAAAAAGAATGGAATCAAGAATTACTGGCCATTAATGGACAGAAATACTTTCCGTGAAAAATAGTTCATGGTTATCTTAACAGCCCAATCTGTTTAACCATGTCCTGCTTTTCACATCATTATCAAGTTCCCATGTCAACTATCTAAATGGACTATCGCCAGGGCTAATTGGCAGGTGTACCAGGGCACCCAGAGTTGGTGCTCTGGGATATCTAGAGGGACAGGGTGGGTAGAGAGGTTGGAAGGGAGTTCAGGACAGGGGGGACACGTGTATACCTGTAGATGATTCATGTTGATGTATGGCAAAAACTGTCACAATATTGTAAAGTAATTACTTTTCTTTCAAAAGAAATAAATAATTTTTAAAAAATCCAGCACAGAAGCTCCTTGGAAGGGAATATATGACTGCACAAAGTAAAGTGATTAGCCTCAAATAACAAAAGCCTGTCTTCCTAGTATCAAAGAAGGCCCTAGATTAGAGAAAAAGAGATGATGAGATGATGTTGAAGATGGAGATGATGATAAGAAGCATTTTTAGAATTCTTACTGGTTGATAAGCACTATTATTTATATACTTTAATTCATTTATTCCTCAAAGACACTCCTATCATGTTAGTATTATTTTTATCCCCACTTTAAAGATATAAAAACTGAAACTCAGACAGGCAAATTAATCTGCTTAAATTCACACAGCTAACACACAATGCAGCAGGATTCCACCGGGGCAGTCTGCTCCTTGTCTGTGTTCATAAGTCCTCTGTTTTGCCATCAGCAAATATTGAATGAGTAAATAGATGCATAGCAGCAAAATATTTTCAAGAATCAAAACACACACACACAAATCATATATACTCTGAAAGTTCTTGGCCCTGTCTTTCAGAGACCTCAACAGTGATAAGCAACTTATGACTCACAGATCCCACAAAACCTAACTTCAAAAATGAGAGGAAAACAAACATAAAGCCGGTGTGATATGAAAACTGCAACATGATATCAGTTGATATTTGGCATCTATAATTACTGATGACAATTTTAATATCCACCTCACATTTTTTCATTCTTCGGGAAACAAAACTCTCATCAGTGTTTGTTCCTTCAGCATGTTAAATGGCTGAAATCTCTGCTTCATTTCTCATCTTCACTGTTCTGCTTTCTCAGCCTCTCAGCAGCTGTCTATGAATCAGTCAATCCCTGGCAGAGAAAAGCGCTATGGACTTTGGATCACCTCTCTGGATTTTCTTTTTCTCTGAGATCTTAGTCTCACAAGTCTTGTGTCTTGGTAGCTCTCTGATAGCTGAAAATAGATATGATTTTAAAATATTGTTTCCAGCTACTCCAACTCTTTTGAATGGGAGTCTTGGTTCAAAGCAAGGCAAATGAATCCATCATGGTTAATTAAAGACTTATCCTCCTGCCTAAACTGTAAAGGGAGATTTTTCTTTTTTCCACAGCAGAAAATAGAGACCTTTGATCATTTAACCATTAGACAACTCTCAAATGCTCAGCAACTAGTAGTGTGCAGCTAAAGGGATGTATTCTTGCATATCAGTCTATATAATTTTCTTTTTTTCAAATAGGCATTTTATGGCAGTTATCTCCTTCCGGGTTTAGAGAATATGGGATTCCAGAACTCAAAACCCAACATCAGGGCCTTCTGGGGGTAATGCACATCATTCAGTGACCATGAATTGGGAATCAGATGCAATAACTCTCTGAATCTATGAATAAATTCTAATGGAGAGAGAAAGAGAGCATTTTTGTTATAAGAGGAATAGTTACAGTGTACACACTGTTGATGAAAAAATGGAAAATTTTATTCGAGCCAAATTTGAGGATTATAACCCAGGAAGAGGATCTCAGAAAGCTTTGAGAACTGCTCCTCCCTTTAGAAGTCAAGGTACAGTTACATAAGTTTTTTGAGACAGATGGCTGTACCTCGAATGACATATTGTTGATAGTTTACATAATCCAGATCAAAGTGCCACACAGTCCCTTATCAAGAAGGAATATCATCTTTAAAGAGCTGTCTTACTGATGCTAGAAGAATATTACTCTTTTTGATTGAGTGGGCTTTTCTTCCAATGGGGAAGTTTTGTTGCTTACATTGTACACAGTGTACAATGGAGGGAGAGAGGAGGGCAAAGGGCAAAGATTTCTTTCTTTAAATTTTTCTTGTCTTGCCATAAAATTTAATTTCATTTCATACTACTTATAAGCATTGTTTAAATTGTGGTTATGAGATGAGATTTGTGTGTGTCTGTGTATGTACATGCTTATGGGCATGTGCCATCCATGAGACCGATTATGTTTTATATTTGTGGTTTTCTATAGCCAACCTTCTGTGCTTCCTTCTAATACACTTTTCTCCCCTTTGGACTGCAAGGAGATCAAACCAGTCCATCCTAAAGGAAATCAATCCTGAATATTCATTGGAAGGACTGATGCTGAAGCTGAAACTTCAAGACTTTGGCCACCTGAGGTGAAGAATTGACCCATTGGAAAAGACCCTGATGCTGGGAAAGATTGAGGGCAGGAGGAGAAGGGGATGACAGAGGATGAGATGGTTGGATGGCATCACCGACTCAATGGACATGAGTCTGAGTAAACTCCGGGAGTTGGTGATGGACAGCGAAGCCTGGCGTGCTGCAGTCCATGGGGTCTCAAAGAGTCAGACACGACTGAGTGATTGAACTGAACTGACACCTTTTCTCTACTCCCTCATTTCAAGATGGCTATTCTCTCACTCTTAGTACATTCCCTGCCTGACCAGTGCCTGCGTCACCTAGTCCCTACTCACAGGACTAACCTTACATACATGCCCCAGGCACCAGCTAGTGATTGATCCAAAAAGCAGATTCAAACATGTGTTAATCAGGGAAGTGAAGGAATGCAGAAACTAAAGAGGAGTAATCAAGAAACTATAGTTCAGCTCAGGACAACACCATGGCTCCTCCTGGAGGAATATACATAACAATGTACCTCTGAGCTCTTTTGTAGAAACTAAGGCCTCCACTGAGGCAGAAGACCCCAGACTGCTTGAAAACCAGAAGGCTGATGACTGAGAGTCCTGGAACACTGACTGCCCTGTCACCTCACCATCAACTAATCAGAAAAGTCACACACCCTTTAGCCCTCACTCCAAATTTTGCCTAGGAAAACTTCTCCCCAAAAGCCATCAGGGAGTTCGGGGGTTTTGAGCACAAGCCAAAAGCCCAGCTTCCTTGTGTGGCCCTGCAACAAACTTTTTTCTGCTGCAAACTCTGATGTTTCAGCTTGTTTGACCTCACTGCGTACAAACTCACATACCGGAACAAACCCACACTCTTCCTGTGATTGTCAGACCCGGGATTTCTGCAGGAATGATTGGGAAAGCATGCGGTGTCTCTGTAATGGCTAAGCTGGGATGATAAAAGTTTGAAACTATCATGGGTCACCGCAAGAATGTGGGAGCCTACCTGTGGGAGAAGTAGAGATGAGGAATGAAAAGGGATTCCTGATGATCCGAGTGCTTCCTGATGACCACCTTTATCTAAAGGAGAAGTGTGAAAGTGTTAGTCATTCAGTCATGCCTGACTATAACTTGCCAGGCTCTTCTGTCCATGGAATTCTCCAGGTAAGAATACTGGAGTGGGTTGTCATTCCCTTCTCCAGGGAATCTTCCCGACCCAGGGATTCAACTTGGGTTTCCAGCATTATAGGCACCATCAGAGTCATCAGGAAAGCCCAACCTAAAGGAAAAGGGAACTACTATAGAAGGATCCCAGAGGTCAAAAAAGGAGACAGTATACTATCAGAATTTATAAATGTCCTTTATGTTTTTCTTTTTACTCAAGCTCATTTGGGCTTTTCAATTCATATCTGAAAGAATTCTAACTCAATTGATATATATTCTGTGATTGCTTGATGGAGAAGGATTTTCTAACCAAAAAAGAAGTGAGAATAATTTTAAAGGAAGAAGTATGAAGATTTCACTAATGTCAGTAGATGAAAGTCAGTGATGCTTCCCATAAGACCCTTGAAATTAGGAAAATAAGATTGCTCTGTGTGAATTAAACCAAGAAATCAATGCTTAATGAAAAGAAATTGAGACATGAAAAGTCACACTAAAGCTAGGACGTGGATTTTGTTCCAGTTATGTAGTCTTTGAAATTAAAAAGGGGGTCTGTGGCTTCCTCTTTGTCATTCTTAAGGGTTGGTTGGAAAGTCTTACCAAATACCTTCATTGACATTTTCTTTTATATTTATTATTATTATTTTTTGATCCAAGAATCAGACCCAGGCCATTTTGTAATGAAGCAGGACCCTTCCCTGAACAGACCTCCCTTCCCATGTCCTACACCTGCCTCTTGTCGGTAGAAAAACTGTCACCTCCTGGGCCTTCCCTAAATTCTAAAGAGTAAATTTAATCAGAGAAGTGAGAAAATGCATAAAGAAACGACAGTCAGGCAAGACAGAATAATATTTTAGCCACTAAATGAAGTCAAGGACTTTTAGTTTCTCTTCAAAAGCTATAGATAATACTCTGAGCCAAGTCTTTTGAGTTGGTTTGAAGATACTGAAACCCCCGTCAAGTGGCAGAAGTTGACTGTATGTCACCTACAAGCGCATATATAGACACCTGATCAGTTGGAACCAGAAGGCTGATGATGCTGATTCCTGATTAACCTCCATCAGACATTCAGAAGAATGGCCAAGAGCTGATCACACACCCTATAACCCTTCTCCCTCACCTTATCTTTAAAAACCTTTCCCTGCAAGCCTTCAGGGAGTTCAGGTCTTTTAAGCACTAGTTGCCCTGAACTCCTCACTTGGCACCAGCAATGCTGCACTTTCCTTCCCGCAGTCTAGTGTCACTAGATTGGCTTTACTACACATGGGCAAGTAGACCCAAGTTTGCTTCAGTAACAAGGTGACCCAAATGTCATTCCAGTAGTCACATCTCTTCCCTTTTGTGCTGTAAGATGAGACATTTAATTTATAAAACTCTGTGTAGAATGTGGAAACTCAGGGAGAGGAATAGAGAGAGTTTCCTATAACTTGTTGCAAATCCACTAGGGCTCCAAGACTCACGTGAGAAGAGAGGTTGAATAAGGTTATTTTCAGTGAGCTGAAAACATTGTACTTTAATTATAAATTTGCAGGTTAAATAAGCTAACAAAAAGGAGGACAGGAAATTAAGACAGAGGCAGTTTGGGAACCAAGGGATTTCTCCAGTTGCTATAGCAGATGCTGGATTTCCTGCTGAGTTCCCTCAGAGATGTCTGCATTCTGGAAAGTCAGATTTCTTGAATAAGTTCAGGAATTCTATCCTATGGATTTTTATAATATATGCCAACATATAAAATTGCTTAATTACATTTGGAGAAAACAAAGCTCAACTTGGCCAGTCAAATCTGTGGTCTATAAAATATTTGTTTGATCGATTAAAAGTAAAATGTACCTATTTTGGACTTCTCTGGTGGTACACAGGATAAGAACTCCCCTGCCAAGACAGGGATGATGAGTTCAGTCCCTAATCCAGGAAGATTCCACATGCCAAGGGGCAACTAAGCCCATGGGCCACAACTGATGAGCCTGCATGCTGCAACTACTCAAGTCCATGTGCCTAGAGCCTGTGCTGAGCAACAAGAGAAGCCACCATAATGAGAAGCCTGCAAACCACAGTGAAGAGTAACCCCATCCCTGCAACTAGAGAAAGCCCAGGCAAAGCAGCCAAGACCCAGCACAGCCAAAAGTAAATAAGTATGTTTTTGTAAAATCAATAAAAGATATAACTATTTCAATTAATTATTTTGGTGTCACATACAGTTCATGTCTTTGGTTCCTGAACCATGGTAATTCAATAAATTTTGTAAACAAACAAACAAGAAAATAAAATTGTCTCAATGTTTCTACCAAACCTCAGTGAATTTGCTTCATCAAATTTACAGCTTGTTTTATAGATTTAAATACTCTAGTAAGTCAAAATGCTTTATTCAATTATTTTGTGTTATGCTAGCTAACTATTAAGATAAGTAACTGTAGCATAGCATTGAAATGAAAATGACAACAATAAGAATCTATTCCTGGAAAAGAAAAATGCCAAGGAACGTCTACTATTAGCTGCTTTTAGTTTGTGATGCAAAAAAAAAAAAAAAAAACAAAAACACACACACAAGTAACATACCAGAAAAGTATGCATTTCTACCTTATATAAACTATTACACTGGATTTTGCAAAGTATATCACAGCTTTAATAATGTTGGTTGAAAAACAATTTTTAGAACTTGCAAATAGAGCAGGCTTACCATCCTTCAGACTCTTTACTCTTTAAAGTCTGCACAGTGGCCATATCAAGGGCCCACAGCACCAAGCTGGCAGTGTGTTTTCTCTGACCCCTGGGGACTTTTGCAATAATGATGTTAACCGTTCGATGTCTACATGCAAATTTTTTGATCTTGAAAGTAGAAAATAAATACATTTGCTTATTTCTAAAACCATTTTCATACTAGAAGTCTTGTTCAGTTTCTGTTTATTTCCTTGAATGATGTTGTTTTCCATTTTTTTCTCTATTTACAAAATAGAACAGAATAGAAATGCATTATGATCTTTGAATTTCCTTTAGGACCCCAGTTAATTGACCAGCAGCAATAGTAAGATGTTTATTCAGTGACAACAAAGGGTCCAGACAGTAAAATCAAAGGATCTGCTTAGGCAAGAAATGTTAGCAAAACAGTATTTGAAATAGCAAGTAGGTGGAAGCCCAGCAGGTGGCTGGCTGGTGGTCAGAGGCAACCTGGAAACGATAAAATGAACATCTACTTTGATCCTTAGAGGACAGTGTCAGCCACTTAGCTCCATCCTGCTCTGAGAAAACTGTTCCTATACAGGGAAATCCAGAAAATCAGAGTAGACTAGAGCCTAATTAAATGAAAACAAAGAACACCCTCAGAAGGAGTATTCTTTTATCACTTTAGAGAATCCTTTCTACTTCATCAACTGTGCAGAATTAATGAGTTAAGTTTGCAAAGGCACTTGACATAAATGCTTAAGATTAACTGCAAAATATGTTTAGGATTCAAACAGAATTGATATGTACTAAAGAAAGGCAATGCCAAAGAATGCTCAAGTTCAGTTCAGTTCAGTTCAGTCGCTCAGTCGTGTCTGACTCTCCGGGACCCCATGAATCACAGCATGCCAGGCCTCCCTGTCCATCACCAACTCCCGGAGTTCACTCAAACTTATGTCCATCGAGTCAGTGATGCCATCCAGCCATCTCATTCTCTGTCGTCCCCTTCTCCCCTCCCCCCCCAACCTTTCCCAGCATCAGAGTCTTTTCCAGTGAGTCAACTCGTTGCATGAGGTGGAGAAAGTATTGCAGTTTCAGCTTTAGCATCAGTCCTTCCAATGAACACCCAGGATTGATCTCCTTTAGAATGGACTGGTTGGATCTCCTTGCAGTCCAAGGGACTCTGAAGAGTCTTCTCCAGCACCACAGTTCAAAAGCATCCATTCTTCGGCGATCCGCACAATTGCACTCATCTCACACGCTAGCAACGGAGAAGGCAATGGCAAGCCACTCCAGTACTATTGCCTAGAAAATCCCATGGATGGAGGAGCCTGGTAGGCTGCAGTCCGTGGGGTCGCTAAGGGTCGGACACGACTGAGCGACTTCACTTTCACTTTTCACTTTTACACATTGGAGAAGGAAATGGCAACCCACTCCAGTGTTCTTGCCTGGAGAATCCCAGGGACGGGGCAGCCTGATGGGCTGCCGTCTATGGGGTCACACAGAGTCGGACACGACTGAAGTGACTTAGCAGCAGCAGCAGCAGCAGCACACGCTAGCAAAGTCATACTCAAAATTCTCCAAGCCAGGCATCAGCAATATGTGAACCGTGAACTTCCAGATGTTCAAACAGGTTTTAGAAAAGGCAGAGGCACCAGAGATCAAAATGTAAACATCTGCTGGATCATGGAGAAAGCAAGAGAGTTCCAGGAAAACATCTATTTCTGCTTCATTGACTATGCCAAAGCCTTTGACTGTGTGGATCACAATAAACTGTGGAAAATTCTGAAAGAGATGGGAATACCAGACCACCTGACCTGCCTCTTGAGAAACCTGTATGCAGGTCAGGAAGCATCAGTTAGAACTGGACATGGAACAGACTGGTTCCAAATAGGAAAAGGAATACGTCAAGGTTGTATATTGTCACCCTGCTTATTTAACTTATATGCAGAGTACATCATGAGGAACGCTGGGCTGGAAGAAGCACAAGCTGGAATCAAGATTGCCGGGAGAAATATCAATAACCTCAGATATGCAGAGGACACCACCCTTATGGCAGAAAGTAAAGAGGAACTGAAAAGCCTCTTGATGAAAGTGAAAGAGGAGAGTGAAAAGGTTGGCCTGAAGCTCAACATTTAGAAAATGAAGATCATGGCATTTTGTCCCATTGCTTCATGGTAAATAGATGGGAAAACAGCGGAAACAGTGTCAGACTATTTTTTGGGCTCCAAAATCACTGCAGATGCTGATTGCAGTCATGAAATTAAAAGACGCTTACTTCTTGGAAGGAAAGTTATGACCAACCTTGATAGTATATTAAAAAGCAGAGACATTTCTTTGCCAACAAAGGTCCTTCTAGTCAAGGCTATGGTTTTTCCAGTGGTCATGTATGGATGTGAGAGTTGGACTGTGAAGAAAGCTGATCGCCAAAGAATTGATGCTTTTGAACTGTGGTGTTGGAGAAGACTCTTGAGAGTCCCTTGGACTGCAAGGAGATCCAACCAGTCCATTCTAAAGGAGATCAGTCCTGGGTGTTCATTGGAAGGACTGATGCTAAAGCTGAAACTCCAATACTTTGGCCACCTCATACAAAGAGTTGACTCACTGGAAAAGACTCTGATTCTGGGAGCGATTGGGGGTGGGAGGAGAAGCGGATGACAGAGAATGAGATGGCTGGATGGCATCGCCGACTCCATGGACATGAGTTTGAGTGAACTCCGGGTGTTGGTGATGGACAGAGAGGCCTGGCATGCTGTGATTCATGGGGTTGCAAAGAGTCGGACACGACTGAGCGACTGAACTGAATTGAACTGAACAAAAATTTACTTCCAAATGGTACAAAGCATAACCCTCATGTAAATGTAGGATTAGCATGTGTGCAACATTTTTTTGATTTATTAATTAATGAAAAATCAGTATGGCAATTAATGTGGTTCAAAGGGCATTTTAAAAATGGGGTATTTTAGGACTTTTGATAAAAAATTTTAAGAAGAATTATTAGATTAGATTTTTTAAAAATTGGTAAATGTTATACAATGCACTGTGAAAGCTAATTTTCTTACAAAGAAATTATTAGCATTTCTACCACATGAAATCTCCAAGTTCACATGTAACTTCACAGTCTTAACTTCAGTCAGATTAGTTCAGTAGCTCAGTCATGTAGAACTCCGCGACCCCATGGATTGTAGCACACCAGGCTTCCCTGTCCAACACCAACTCCCAGAATTTACTCAAACTAATGTCCACTGAGTCAGAGATCTATCCAGCCTTCTCATCCTCTGTTGTCCCCTTCTCCTCTTACCTTCAACCTTTCCTAGCATCAGGGTCTTTTCCAATGAGTCAGTTCTTCTCATCAGGTGGCCAAAGTATTGGAGCTTCAACTTCAACATCAGTCCTTCCAATGAATATTCAGGACGAATTTCCTTTAGGATTGACTGGTTGGATTTTCCAGTCCGAAGGACTCTCAACAGTCTTCTCCAACACCATAGTTCAAAAGCATCAATTCTGTGGTGCTCATCTTTTTGGGGGGCTCTCCTGGTGGCTCAGAAGGTAAAGCATCTGCCTGCAAAGTGGGAGACCCGAGTTCGATCCCTGAGTTGGGAAGATCCCCTGGAGGAGGAAATGGAAACCCACTCCAGTACTCTTGCCTGGAGAATCCCATGGACAGAGGAGCCTGTTGGGCTATAGTCCACAGGATTGCAAAGAGTTGGACACGACTGAGTGACTTTATTTTCATCTTTCTTTATATTCCAACTCTCACGTCCATACGTGACTACTGGAAAAACCACAGCTTTGACTAGATGGACCTTTGTTGGCAAAGTAATGTCTCTGCTTTTTAATATGCCACCTAGGTTGGTCACAGCTTTTCTTCCAAGGAACAGGCATCTTTTAATTTCATGGCTGCAGTCACCATATGCAGTGATTTTGGAGCCTAAAAAAGTAAAGTCGGTCACTGTTTCCATTGTTTCCCCATCTATTTGCCATGCAGTGATAGGACCGGATGCCATGATCTTTGTTATTTGAAGGTTGAGTTTTAAGCCAACTTTTTCTCTCTCCTCTTTCACTTTCATCAAGAGGCTCCTTAGTTCTTAATTTAATAAATAATGAATAGCAATGAGAAACAACTGTACATTCTCTTAAAGAATTAACTGTTAGGTGATTGTGCCAAATGATACTTCAGTTTGACATTAAAAAGATAAGCAAGCAAAATTCTTTTGCCTTATTTATGCATCTTGAGACACTTTTTCCTAACAATACTAAGCAGACAGGGAGAAAATAATTCTTTGTATTTATAAGCAAGATGTGCCATTATCTCCTCAAAGTGTAATAGCCACAAATTTTCCTGTTATGCCAACCAATTTTTTTATGACTGATCCTATTTGGAGTTATTTCTTGCTAAAATGCTTTATAGTTATTTGAGGGAACTTGGTTTTCTCAATATAATCTTCAAGGGCATATAGCTGAATATGGTGTTAGAATATCAAAAACAGACCAAGTGATTTCAAATAAAAGATAAGGACTAGAGAGATGTTAGAATCTTATCTTCTGGTGTGGTGGATAAATAGGAAAAATAAGGACTGAAGAAACACTGGAGAAAGACTGTGATCCTGAAACTCAAAGAAGTTGATAAAATCTCTCTGATTTCAATTTGGATTGGATATTATAACTTCTAATAGTTTGTAAAGTTGTCCAAGTTTCTGTGAGCTAGATAGCCTCTGATTTCCCTAATTTTACTTTAAGTCTTGTGAGGCCATGGCTAGTATAGAGAGAAATATAGATACTGATTGACAATGATGTCTTGTGTAGCTGATTAAAGATTTTCTTAAGAAAATATCAATCTCACCTTTGAATCTCACTGGGATTAAACATGATAATAGGCCTGGCAATTCAATCTTTATTAAGAAAAAAAAAACAATAATAAGCCTTGCTATCATGTTATTAAAAACAATATAAATAAGCATGATTTTTATCTTTATAAAGTTGACCTCTGGCAGCTATGTATGGTACAGGCAGAAAATTTCAGGGCATGCATTTAAGAAAAGTATAAGTAAATATAACACTTGGCTGTGTCTACACAGGTAGTTAATGAATTAGAATTTTACATTTTGTTATGTAAAATTGACTTTTCAAATTTTTAAAAAATACATTCATTGATATGAGGCAATACTTAATATCCTAGAAGTAGTTTATCAGTCCTTGGTGTCTTCTAACAATTAGTTTGTGGGTGCAATTGTGAATTTAAGTATATATGTGAGAGAGAAAATTTCTTTCTTTTTTTTTTTTCTTTTGGAAAATAAAATCTCTGGGTGAGGCCAGACTGGATATACAGTCAGGAAAGTCAATGTGATTTAAAAGAATATCCAAACACCAAGGTCCCTGAACTGTGACCTATGATCTATAGGACAGTCCCTCAAAGGATTGTATGACCAAAATTCTCCAGTGGGAATATGAAGCCTTGAGAAGCAGATATAAAGACCATGAAGAAGGAAGCAAGGGTTAATGCAGCTACATTGATTTTATGCAGTTACACAGGGTGTGTGGGATACCAAAAATGGAAGAAAGACTAAAAAGTAGCATCACAGAATAGCTTTGGTGAAAACCATTATTTCTGCACATTAAACAACAGTTTTAAAAATGCTGAGAGAATCTGGGTAACTACTATAACCAGAATCATTCTAGACTCTTTATAGTCAACCCTGATTCTGTCAAATGATACTTCACTGTGACATTAAAAAGATATGCAAGCATTCTTTTGCCTTTTTTATACATCTTTAGACAATTTTTCCTAACAATACTAAGCAGATAAGCAGAAAATAATTTATAACCAAGATGCGCCATTATCTCCACAATGTGTAATAGCCATAAATTTGATGGCTACAAGGATAATGATAACTGGGATTTAAGGAGAAAAAAATAACTTAAATACTTGCTCACAGAGCCTGGCACAGACTTAAAAGGAGAGCAAACTAAGCAGGGACAGGGATGGTTCCCTTATAGAGAGAGACAGGTGGGTGACATGGTGTTGAAAGAGGAGGAAAAGGACTTGAAACCAATAGTGGAGTTCTAATTAGACTTACCAGTGAGCAACACAGAAGTCAGACCAAATGACCATGGAAAGAGAAGTTGCTCAGTCATGTCCAATTCTTTGCGACCCCATGGGCTGTAGCCTACCAGGCTCCTCAGTCCATGGAATTTTCCAAGCAAGAGTACTGGAGTGCGTTGCCATTTCCTTCTCCAGGGGATATTCCCGACCTAGGGATCAAACCCTGGTCTCCTGCATTGCAGGCAGATGCTTTACCATCTGAACCACCAGGGAAGCTGGACTTAAATACAGATACAAAAGGCATTCTAAAGGAAGAGAGATCAATCCCTCTAATTCATTTGGGAAATGGTTCACTGGAGTGGGGTTTTGCAATTGTTAGGTCTTTACTAGGTTGAACAGGGAAACTACTACAAAATAACTAATACTGAAAGCTTGCTAAAAATAACTAGTAGCTATGAAAAGCAACAAATTTGCCAAATTTAAAATAAAACACATATGAGAAAATGAAAAAAGTGTAAAATAAGAATTTTTCTCAGTTCTGCTGCATATTTCTTTGCTTCTGTTTAGTAAGTCTGTCATACTCACAGTGGGGTGCCCCCCAGAGACAGCAACATTTTTCAAATGCCAAAAAAATCTTCTAATCTGATTGCTAAGCATGCCGTGATTAATGTACAGAAAGGTCAAATGCAATAAAACACATAAAATAGAAGATTCTGAGATTTGACCTAAATGATGGCTATAAGTCAAACGAGCCCAATTGTAACTACTGGTTTAGACTGGAATACTTGCCCTTCAGGGTATTTTCACTTTGCAGTGGTTATTTCAGACCTTTAAGAACTATTAAGGACACTGATGGTGAATGGTGTTACATTTTTAAATTCCTAAGGAGATTGAGGAATATAGTCAGAAAAACTATGAAAAGTCTGTTATTTGGATCTTAAGTGTGGTGGGAAACAACATATTTTTATTGCAATAAAAACCCTATTAAATTGCTTGACTTTATTATGTTAACTAAATGAAAGGAGAAATTTCTAATGAAGTTTTAGTGAGAGCTTTAAAAGAATTAAATATTTAGAATTAAGGTACAATTATGTAATTCTAATTCCTAAAATTTCCCCATATAAATGACAAAAATATGTAAATAAATGCAAACAGCTTATGAACTCTGCATCATATGAACATATTCCTAACTAAGAACTTCAGATTAAACAGATTTATTAGGAAAGATCAGGGAAAAAGCACACAATCTCAGTGGTGAGGGGTTCTTTAAATGAATTTTAATTATTTCCCCAGACTTTATTTTTATCTGTTAATATACTTTATGAATAATGAAAGCTATGGTTTATTTTCTTATTAGCTTCATTATTGTTACTGGGAGACATTGATTCTCTTTCCCTTGGCCTTCACTGCAGAAATATGTAGAAGCACAATGAATGTAATTGTCTTATTCCAGTGGAGGGGATGTCTTTCTGTCGTCTATTAACCATGTTTTAAATTTTGTGATTTTCAATCAAAACAACTGTCCATTAAAACTTTAAATAATTAGATTGAGACAAAATTAAATTCAAGAAAAATTGAATGATATAGAAAGTACCACTTTATAACTGTAATTTGCAAATCTGCAATGTGGACATATCATAGTTTGTCATGAGTATTTAAATATTATAGCATCAAAATGTGTGTGTGTTAAGTTGCTTCAGCCTTGTCCAACTCTTTGCGACCCTATGGACAGTAGCCAGCCAGGCTCCTCTGTCCATGGAATTCTCTAGGCAAGAATACTCGAGTGAGTTGCCATGCCGTCCTCCAGGGGATCTTCCTGACTCAGGGAGTGAACCTGTGTCTTTTAGTCTCCTGTACTGGCAGGTATGTTCTTTATTACTAATGCCACCTGGGAATCCCGATAGCATCAAAACACCAAATAGATAATAAATGCAGAAATGTATCTCTTTTACCTTCTGTTAGATTGCATAGAAAATAGTGTAAGTAAGAACAGAACAGTTTATAACAAAGGAATTAATAAAGTTATACTGATCTATAGACATATTTAGTTTAAAAAAGGAACTCATCTATGTAAAAGTTATAAAAATGGACTACATGTTAAACTAAAAGAAAAAGTCATTTAATTTCAAATTTGAAATAGTACAGACTACATTATCAGATGATATTATAATTCAACTGAAAATTAAGAGCAAAAATAGAAACCAAAGAAAATTTCCAGCTATCTTAGGCAGGTTCTGAAGGGGCTGCCTTTCTGGGAATCACAGAGCATTCACACCTTGTTCCTATTGGTAAGTTTCAGGAGCCCAAGCATTTCTTTAGGTGGAACAGTCACAAGCTGCTACTAGAGAGATTTCCTTTGGCAACACAATTTCCTTAAAATCCTAGTATGCATCAGGATTCTTTGATTGTGGTCAGTTTCATAAGAGAGTAAACTAAACCCAAAGACAAAGATCTCAAACTTGAGGAATCATCTGTTGGTCACTGGTCCTTTTCTCTACCCATTTGTCAATTTGGAAAATAGCCACAATTTGAAAAAACAAAACAAAATCAAAAAACATTGCATTTAATCTAGCCCTTCCCTGGTTGTACACACCCTTTGTTTGGCAGAGAAAGCTTACCAAAAAACTTTTGGAGGAAATCTCTGGAACTTCAGTGTTGTCAATCTCATGCTTGATAATTTAAGAGCCTCAGTATTGTATAGGATAGATTAGAGCTCACATTACAGAAATCATTCCAGCTAAGCTAAGTAGAAAAGGATTTAACCAAGGAAATTTGGTGCTTACAAAATAATCGGAGAGCTGGGGTTGGGTCTGGCAGGCTCTAGGATGAACTTCTAGGAATGACTCACAGAACAGCACTGCATAAGTGGCCCACAAAGAGTTGCTACCTGTGCTGCTGTCAGGAAACTGGACCATTGGAAACCACATAGGATCCTACTGTTCTGCCTCAAATTGAGCCAGGCATAGGAAGTCACTTGCTTCTGAACATTTGCATGCGAAGGCACTTCCGTCATGGGTCAGTTTAATGATGTTAAGTTTTAATTTCCTCATCTGTAAATCAGTCAGTTCAGTTCAGTTTAGTCGCTCAGTCATGTCCGACTGTTTGCGACCCCATGAATCACAGAACGCCAGGCCTCCCTGTCCATCACCAACTCCCGGAGTTCACTCAAACTCATGTCCATCGAGTCGGTGATGCCATCCAGCCATCTCATTCTCTGTCATCCCCTTCTCCTCCCACCCCCAATCCCTCCCAGCATCAGGGTCTTTTCCAATGAGTTAACTCTTCGCATGAGGTGGCCAAAGTATTGGAGCTTCAGCTTTAGCATCCAGTCCTTCCAATGAACACCCAGGACTGATCTCCTTTAGAATGGACTGGTTGGATCTCCTTGCAGTCCAAGGGACTCTCAAGAGTCTTCTCCAACACCACAGTTCAAAAGCATCAATTCTTCGGCGCTCAGCTTTCTTCACAGTCCAACTCTCACGTCCATATATGACCACTGGAAAAACCATAGCCTTGACTAGAAGGACCTTTGTTGGCAAAGTAATGTCTCTGCTTTTTAATATGCTGTCTAGGTTGGTCACAACTTTCCTTCCAAGGAGTAAGCATCTTTTAATTTCATGGCTGCAATCACAATCTGCAGTGATTTTGGAGCCCCCAAAAAGATAGTCTGACACTGTTTCCACTGTTTCCCCATCTATTTGCCATGAAGTGATGGGGCCAGATGCCATGATCTTAGTTTTCTGAATGTTGAGCTTTAAGCCAACTTTTTCACTCTCCTCTTTCACTTTCATCAAGAGGTTTTTCAGTTCCTTTTCACTTTCTGCCATAAAGGTGGTGTCCTCTGCATATCTGAGGTGATTGATATTTCTCCTGGCAATCTTGATTCCAGCCTGTGTTTCTTCCAGCCCAGCATTTCTCATGATGTGCTCTTCCCAGAAGTTAAATAAGCAGAGTGACAATATACAGCCTTGACATACTCCTTTTCTTATTTGGAACCAGTCTGTTGTTCCATGCCCAGCTCTAACTGTTGCTTCCTGTCCTGCATATAGGTTTCTCAAGAGGAAGGTCAGGTGGTCTGATATTCCCATCTCTTGAAGAATTTTTCACAGTTTATTGTGATCCACATAGTCAAAGGCTTTGGCATAGTCAATAAAGCATAAATAGATGTTTTCCTGGAACTCTCCTGCTTTTTCAATAATCCAGTGGATGTTGGCAATTTGATCTCCCGTTCCTCTGCCTTTTCTAAAACCAGCTTGAACATCTGGAAGTTCACGGTTCACGTATTGCTGAAGCCTGGCTTGGAGAAGTTTGAGCATGACTTTACTAGCATCTGTAAATAAGAATGGTAATAATATGACTACTGATAGTAGTCATTATGCAACTTAAGTGAAATAGTGTTCTGAAGTGCTTAAAACATCACCTGGCACATAGTAAGCCCTCTGATGGTGAGATTTGTTTCTTTTTTTTTTCCCACTGCCTTACTACTTTTTGTTCCCTTGATTTTCAAGTACACCATGTCTTTAAGTCAAAATCTAACATCTGCCACTATTGTTCTAGAGGCAATTAACTTCCAACATCACAAAATCCACTGATCTTTATTCAGTCCACATTCAGTTTGGTTACTCTCCTTGATTTGACATCGTTCATTATTCTCATCCATTCTCACACCATTGACACTGATGGCACATACCAGCTTTCATGTTCTTCCTGCCCAGTTTCATCCCTCATGCTCAATCTGTCACAGTAACTGCAGCAATATTTGTAATCATCTTTTTCTTTTTAATCTATCATCCTAGAGCTAGCTTTCATTATCTTATGCCTGTGCAGATTTTTTATTCACATACTGCTGGCTGACATTTTTCATTATCTTGGCTTCAATTCATTTTGTGTATCAACCAACAGAAGAATATCTTTAAAATACTGATTATGTCATTCTCGTGCTCAAAAATTTTCAGTGACTTTCAATTGTCTATCTAAGTTCGAACACATTGGTCTGGTTATCAAAACACTTCTCATTCATCTCCTACCTTCCCTTTTAGCTTCTCATCCAGTAATTTCTGAAATGTGGTGTTTATCATGTACTATGGTTCTATTGAGACCTTTCTTCTTACAGAAATTTTCCTGGAATGCCCTCTCCCCAGCCATTTCCACCTCTTGAAGTTTTATTTATCTCTCTAGTTAAAATGCTTTTTTCCCCATGGGTAACCCCAATTAGGAGCAATCAGTCTCTCCCTTCTCACAACATTAAAGATTGATATTCATCACTGGGTGCACTACATACATGTTAGACCCTTTTTTTGGTAAATGTCACCTAACTGGTATATTATACCAGGGTCAAAAATCTTCCTTAAAGGCCAGATAGTAAATGTGTAAGTAAATATGGCTTAAGGACCATATGGTCTTTGTCACAATTACTCAACTCTTTAGTGAGAAAGCAGCTGTAGACTGCTTATGTAAACAAATAGGCATGGCCATTTTCCAAAAACACATTATTTACAAAACAAAAACAGTTGGCCAGCCCAAGGGTTGTAGTTTGTTGATCACTGCACTAGACCATCAACTTCTGAAATGCTGGAACCATGCTGTATTTATTTGAACACAGTTAATACTACCACTAGGGAGTCATTCACTATTCCACTATAGTCTATTTCAGGGACTATGGCAAATGCTTTTATACATGTTGTTTATAATCACTGCAGTGACTTTAAAAAGTAAGTATTGCTGTATTCCTTTTGCAGGTGAGGGAATTGAGGTGCTTACCACAAATCAAAATTCTGATTTTTAAGTATTTGTTTACGGAGTTTTAGGTGACTCCCTCTAGAGGGAAACTGTGAAAACAAAGTACAAGTCTATCTCCTTTGCTATTGTTTCTGGCACAGAATAGATATTCAACAAGTGTTTATTTAATCAATTAATGAAGGAATTAAGCACAGAGCAGCTAGCTCTTTTCTCCAGGGTCACACAGTAAACAATATGGCAAGAATTCAAATTTACATTTTCCTTTTCTCAACATTTCTTCATTTTTTCCAAGCAAAGATTTCTTGAAAACTCACCATACACCATGGGCTATGAAGAGACCCAGGTTCAATTCCTGGGTCGGGAAGATCCCCTGGAGAAGAAAATGGCAACCTACTCCAGTATTCTTGCCTGGAGAATCCCATGGACAGAGGAGTCTGGCAGGCTACAGTCCATGGGGTCGCAAGAGTCGGACATTACGACTAAACTACCACATGAGTTTTCAACCACACAGGAAAGTGAAGTGAAGTCACTCAGTCGTGTCCAACTCTTCGCAACCCCATGGACTGCAGCCTACCAGGCTCCGCTGCCCATGGGATTTTCCAGGCAAGAGTACTGGAGTGGGGTGCCATTGCCTTCTGCAACCACACAGGACCGCCTATCATATTGTATATAATAATAGCCAACACTTATAGAGAACTTACTATGTACTAGGCTCTGTTCATATCAACTTATTAACAATCTTATAAGGTAGGTATTATTACTATCACCTCTATAGATAAAATTTAGGCTCAGAGAGCTTAAGCAACTCACAATATCTAGTAAATGGTATAATCCAGTGCTTTTTAAAAAGTATACTTTATTGCCTTTTGATAAGTAGTTTCTAAATGCTGATAAACATTGATTTTTCTCCTTACCTCTTCTTTTGTACTAGCCAGGTGATTTTGTTTTATAATAAACTGCCCTACACAACACTGGGATTCACTGCCACCTAAAATTAAATTTTAATTCTGATGATTCAAACCATCTCATTTTCACCTTTTCATTTGCTCTTACTACTTCCCTAATCTGGAATACCTCCCATTTTTTCTGTTTTTCTAAACACTCTCAAAGTAGGGAGCTATATAAGTTTAATAACACTACCTCCTAGAAAATAGAAAATGTTCATTTAACCTTTAAACCATGCTTGAATTCATTCAGTAATTAGTATTCTTAGAATGAATTAGCCTGTATTGTTGCTGTTCAGTCACTCAGTCATGTCCACGTCTTTGCAACCCCTTGGACAGCAGCATGCCAGGCTTCCCTGTTCTTCACTATCTCCCTGAATTTACTCAAACTCATGTCCATTGAATTGGTGATGCTATCCAACCATCTCATCCTCTGTTGTTCCTGTCCCTTCTCCTCCTGCCTTCAATCTTTACCAGCATCAAGGTCTTTTCCAATGAGTCAGCTCTTTGCATCAGGTGGCCTAAGTATTGGAGCTTCAGCTTCAGCATTAATCCTTCCAGTAAAATTCAGAGTTGATTTCCTTTAGGATTGACTTGTTTGATCTCCTTGTTGTCCAAGAGACTCGAATTAGCCTGTAGGTCATACGTAATGTTTGACGTCTTGCAATAGCACTCCATTTCACATAATAATGAGCTAGTTGCTGTTGCTGCTGCTGCTGCTAAGTCGCTTCAGTCGTGTCCGACTCTGTGAGACCCCATAGACGGCAGCCCACCAGGCTCCCCCATCCCTGGGATTCTCCAGGGAAGAACACTGGAGTGGGTTGCCATTTCCTTCTCCAATGCAAGATAGTGAAAAGTGAAAGTGAAGTCAGTCAGTCATGTCCAACTCTTAGCAACCTCATGGATTGCAGCCTACCAGGCTTCTCTGTCCATGGGATTTTCCAGGCAAGAGTACTGGAGTGGGGCGCCATTGCCTTCTCTGATAATAAGCTAGTAATATGAACAAAATTCTGCATTCAATTTTTGTCTTTTTGCACATTATATATAAAATGTATCATTATAGATCAAGTGAGACATTAGTCATCTTTTAACTTTTCTTTCAGGTATTTAAATATGTCATTCTTCCACTTCTGGATTGTGATTTGGCTGGAAGCAGGTACTATGACTGATCCATCACAGTATTTTGTATAGAGTGCTCCTAGTCACATGCGAAATGAACTAGATGGTTAGGTATATGTATGCATATGCGACATCTACTTTATCTTCTTCTAATTAGAACTTAAAATAACCTCCTAAATACTTCTCAGACCTCTGTTCTTGTTCTTATTTTGCCACAATTCAGGCCCCCAGAGCCTTTTTCCAGCATTCTTAGAACAGCTATGAGCCAAGCCTCCTTTGCCCAACTTCTCAGTTCATCCTGTTCTGTGCTTCCAAACTTGGAAATTTGGTTTCATTATGGATTATATAGTTGGCCGTCCATGTCCACAGGTTCCATGATTCAACATTAAAACTTCAAAAAAATTTTTTTCCAGAAAGTTCCAAAAGGCAAAACTTGAATTTATCTGGCAACTATGTACAACTATGTACAACTGCCTTGACAGAACCCCCGCTGCATCTGAGTGTCCTCCGGGCGAGGAGGGCTGTGGGGCAGGGGGCCAGCTCACCCTTCCTCTGGGGTTTCTTCCCCACCGCTCCGGTGCAGGGAGGCAAAACGGGCTCTGCATTCGAGGCCGAGGACTCGCTGACGCCTTGCTCTTCCCCACAGCGCCACCGGGGGAGAAGCAAGGGGACCCCACATCTGGTGCCATGACTCGTATCCCCTCGAAGAAAGAGAGCCCTCATCGCACGGTCTTGAAAGAGAGATGACGAAAAGTTTCCATGAGCCTCTGTGCGACATTCCCATCGAGGAGTGCAACCCCAAGGGTCAGGAGAGGCAGCCTTGAGGAGATACCCCCGGTCCAAGGTAAGGTGCAGCGGCTGCGCTTTCTTGGAGCAGCTGTGAAGAGATATCCCACACAAGGTAAGAGAAACCCAAATAAGACGGTAGGTATTGCGAGGGGCCATCAGAGGGCAGACACACTAAAATCATAATTCACAGGAAACTAGTCGATCTTATCACATGGACCACAGCCAAATGTGGTCCACTGGAGAAGGGAATGGCAAACCACTTCAGTATACTTGCCTTGAGAACCCCATGAACAGTATCAAAGGGCAAAATGATAGGATACTGAATGAGGAATTCCCCAGGTCGGTAGGTGCCCAGTATGCTACTGGATATCAGTGGAGAAATAACTAGAAGGAATGAAGGGATGGAGCAAAAGCAAAACCAATACCCATTTGTGGATGTGACTGGTGATAGAAGCAAGGTCTGGTGCTGTAAAGACAAATATTGCATAGGAACCTGGAATGTTAGGTCCATGAATCAAGGCAAATTGGAAGTGGTCAAACAGGAGATGGCAAGAGTGAACATAGACATTCTAGGAATCAGTGAATTAAAATGGACTGGAATGGGTGAATTTAACTCAGATGACCATGATATCTACTACTGTGGGCAGGAATCCCTTAGAAGAAATGCAGTAGCCATCATGGTCAACAAAAGAGTCCGAAAGGCAGTACTTGGATGCAATCTTAAAAACGACAGAATGATTTCTGTTCGTTTCCAAGGCAAACCATTCAGTATTACAGTAATCCAGGCCTATGCCACAACCAGTAACGCTGAAGAAGCCGAACGGTTCTATGAAGACCTACAAAACCTTTTAGAACTAACACCCAAAGAAGATGTCCTTTTCATTATAGGGGACTGGAATGCAAAAGTAGGAAGTCAAGAAACACCTGGAGTAACAGGCAAATTTGGCCTTGGAGCACGGAATGAAGCAGGGCAAAGGCTAATAGAGTGTTGTCAAGAGAACGCACTGGTCATAGCAAACACCCTCTTCCAACAACACAAGAGAAGACTCTACACATGGACATCACCAGATGGTCAACACCGAAATCAGATTGATTATATTCTATGCAGCCAAAGACGGAGAATCTCTATACAGTTAGCAAAAACAAGACCAGGAGCTGACTGTGGCTCAGATCATGAACTTCTTATTGCCAAATTCAGACTTAAATTAAAGAAAGTAGGGAAAACCACTAGACCATTCAGATATGACCTAAATCAAATCCCTTATGATTATACAGTGAAAGTGAGAAATAGATTTAAGGGACTAGAACTGATAGATAGAGTGCCTGATGAACTCCAGACGGAGGCTCGTGACATTGTACAGGATACAGGGACCAAGACCATTCCCATGGAAAAGAATTGCAAAAAAGCAAAATGGCTGTCTGAGGAGGCCTTACAAATAGCTGTGAAAAGAAGAGAAGCGAAAAGCAAAGGAGAAAAGGAAAGATACAAGCATCTGAATGCAGAGTTCCAAAGAATAGCAAGGAGAGATAAGAAAGCCTTCCTCAGTGATCAATGCAAAGAAATAGAGGAAAACAACAGACTGGGAAAAACAAGAGATCTTTTTAAGAAAATTAGAGATTCCAAGGGAACATTTCATGCAAAGATGGGCTTGATAAAGAACAGAAATGGCATGGAGCTAACAGAAGCAGAAGATATTAAGAAGAGGTGGCAAGAATACACAGAAGAACTGTACAAAAAAGATCTTCATGACCAGGATAGTCATGATAATGTGATCACTGACCTAGAGCCAGACATCTTGGAATGTGAAGTCAAGTGGGCCTTAGAGAGCATCACTACGAACAAAGCTAGTGGAGGTGATGGAATTCCAGTTGACCTATTTCAAATCTTGAAAGACGATGCTGTGAAAGTGCTGTACTCAATATGCCAGCAAATTTGGAAAACTCAGCAGTGGCCACAGGACTGGAAAAGGTCAGTTTTCATTCCAATCCCAAAGAAAGGCAATGCCAAAGAATGCTCAAATTACCGCACAATTGCACTCATCTCACACGCTAGTAAAGTCATGCTCAAAATTCTCCAAGCCAGGCTTCAGCAATATGTGAACCATGAACTCCCAGATGTTCAAGCAGGTTTTAGAAAAGGCAGAGGCACCAGAGATCAAATTGCCAACATCTGCTGGATCATGGAGAAAGCAAGAGAGTTCCAGAAGAACATATATTTCTGCTTCATTGACTATGCCAAAGCTTTTGACTGTGTGGATCACAATAAACTGTGGAACACTGTGAAAGAGATGGGAATACCAGACCACCTGACCTGCCTCTTGAGAAACCTGTATGCAGGTCAGAAAGCAACAGTCAGAACTGTACATGGAACAACAGACTGGTTCCAAATAGGAAAAGGAGTACGTCAAGGTTGTATATTGTCACCTTGTTTATTTAACTTATATGCAGAGTACATCATGAGGAACGCTGGGCTGGAAGAAGCACAAGCTGGAATCAAGATTGCTGGGAGAATTATCAATAATCTCAGATATGCAGATGACACTACCCTTATGGCAGAAAGTGAAGAGGAACTCAAAAGGCTCTTGATCAAAGTGAAAGAGGAGAGTGAAAAGATTGGCTTGAAGCTCAACATTCAGAAAACTAAGATCATAGCATCTGGTCCCATCACTTCATGGGAAATAGATGGAAAGACAGTGGAAACAGTGTCAGACTTTATTTTTTGGGGCTCAAAAATCACTGCAGATGCTGATTGCAGCCATGAAATTAAAAGACGCTTGCTCCTTGGAAGGAAAGTTATGACCAACCTTGATAGTATATTAAAAAGCAGAGACATTACTTTTCCAACAAAGGTCCGTTTAGTCAAGGCTATGGTTTTTCCCGTGGTCATGTATGGATGTGAGAGTTGGACTGTGAAGAAAGCTGATCGCCGAAGAATCGATGCTTTTGAACTGTGGTGCTGGAGAAGACTCTTGAGAGTCCCTTGGACTGCAGTGAGATCCAACCAGTCCATTCTAAAGGAGCTCAATCCTGGGTGTTCATTGGAAGGACTGATGCTAAAGCTGAAACTGCAATACTTTGGCCACCTCATGTGACGAGTTGACTCACTGGAAAAGACTCTGATGCTGGGAAAGTTTGGGGGTGGGAGGAGAAGGGGACGACCGAGAATGAGATGGCTGGATGGCATCTCCGACTCTGTGGACATGAGTTTGAGTGAACTCCGGGAGTTGGTGATGGACAGGGAGGCCTGGCGTGCTGTGATTCATGGGGTCGTGGAGAGTCAGACAGGAGTGAGCGACTGAACTGAACTCAACTGAACTGATGTACATAATATTTACATTTTTTACAACTATTTATATAGCATTTACATTGTATTAGGCTTTATAACTAACATAGAGCTGATTCAAATTGTATAGAAGGATATGCATATGTTGTAAGCAAATACTGTGCAATTTTATATAAAGGACCTTAGCATCTGTGGATTTGGGTATCTGAAGGAGGTACGCAGGTGTGGTCTTAGAACCAGTTCCCTGTGGATACTGAGGGAAGATTGTATACCCTTCAGTGTTCTCCACACCCATAGCTATGGGTCAAAGCTCCTTACAACTGCATATAAGTCCTTCCCCCACCCCGCTCCCCTGCTCAGCTATCCTGATTCATTGCTCCTGCTCACCTGCATTCTGTATCCAGTTACATTGAGTATAGTACTTCAAACTTTTGGAACACAACAAGCTCTTCTCTTCAACGTTGACATGTGGATATGTATTTCCTTCTGAATGGAATACCCTTTTCCCCTCTTTGTGGGAAATGTACTTTTCTCCCAGTTTAAGACTTAAATATTATTTACCCCATGAAGTCTTTTGCCAAGCCAAATCCTAAAACATTCTCTCTCCTCTGCTCCTGTAGCCATCTTGAATATAATATGTTTATATGACTGTTTTTCCCATTGAACTGGAAAATCTTTGAGAGTAGCAACCTTCAAACAGTTGTAGCCTTATCACAATGCTGCCATATAGTTAAGACAAATTAAGAACATTTCAAAGAATGATTTAAGTAATCAATCAATAAATCTATGCTGACATTAGAGAGGTTAAATACATGCTATAGAGGTAAGAGTCATTTAAAACAAAATTTTGGAACTATAATGTTGACAAAAAGATTTTGAGTACAGTATTCTTTAAAATCATGATATGTGGTTATATATGATATTCGCATAACTTTATTTGGAAAGAAAATGTCACATGTAAGTGATTAAATAGCTTAATCAAATAATATCTGGCATTTGAAAATAGATAACCTGATAAATTGGAGCCCAAGAAAATAAAGTCTCACAGTGTTTCCACTGTTTCCCCATCTATTTCCCATGAAGTGATGGGACCAGATGCCATGATGTTTGTTTTCTGAATGTTGAGCTTCAAGCCAAACATTTCACTCTCCTCTTTCACTTTCATCAAGAGGCTTTTGAGTTCCTCTTCACTTTCTGCCATAAGGGTAGTGTCATCTGCATATCTGAGGTTATTGATATTTCTCCCAGCAATCTTGATTCCAGCTTGTGCTTTCTCCAGCCCAGCATTCCTCATGATGTACTCTGCATAGAAGTTAAATAAGCAAGGTGACAATATACAGCCTTGACATACTCCTTTTCCTATTTGGAACCAGTCTGTTGTTCCATGTACAGTTCTGACTGTTGCTTCCTGACCTGCATACAGGTTTCTCAAGAGGCAGGTCAGGTGGTCTGGGATTCCCATCTCTTTCAGAATTTTCCACAGTTTATTGTGATCCACACAGTACAAGGCTTTGGCATAGTCAATGAAGCAGAAATAGATGTTCTTCTGGAACTCTCTTGCTTTCTCCATGATCCAGCGGATGTTGGCAATTTGATCTCTGGTGCCTCTGCCTTTTCTAAAACCTGCTTGAACATCTGGGAGTTCATGGTTCACATATTGCTGAAGCCTGGCTTGGGGAATTTTGAGCGTGACTTTACTAGCGTGTGAGATGAGTGCAATTGTGCAGTAGTTTGAGCATTCTTTGGCATTCCCTTTCTTTGGGATTGGAATGAAGACTGCAGATGCTGATTGCAGCCATGAAATTAAAAGACGCTTACTCCTTGGAAGGAAAGTTAGGACCAACCTAGATAGTATATTAAAGAGCAGAGACATTACTTTGCCAACAAAAGTCCATCTAGTCAAGGCTATGGTTTTTCCCGTGGTCATGTATGGATGTGAGAGTTGGACTGTGAAGAAGGCTGATCACCGAAGAATTGATGCTTGAACTGTGGTGTTGGAGAAGACTCTTGAGAGTCCCTTGGATTGCAAGGAAATCCAACCAGTCCATTCTAAAGGAGATCAATCCTGGGTGTTCATTGGAAGGACTGATGCTGAAGCTGAAACTCCAATACTTTGGCCACCTCATGCGAAGAGTTGACTCACTGGAAAAGACTCTGATGCTGTGGAGGTTAGGGGCAGGAGGAGAAGGGGACGACAGAGAATGAGATTGCTGGATGGCATCACCAACTCTGTGGACATGAGTTTGAGTGAACTCCGGGAGTTGGTGATGGACAGGGAGGCCTGGCGTGCTGTGATTCATGGGGTAGCGGAGAGTCGGACACGACTGAGCAACTGAACTGAACTGAACTGAACTGACTGAAACTGATAATTAAATTGTAAGAAGTTTCTATTTAAAAATGGACATATAAAGGAAACTGCATTCGTTTTTGATGGCAACACTATAAAAATTAATTATAGACATATTAAATGTACCATGGATATATTAATTTTCCTAATTGATATTTAATTGTTGGCCTCCAATTTTCGTATTTAATTACTGCTAGTTGCAAATTTAATGAGTATTTACTTTGTTGAAAACAATACCAAAAAACCTTATTTCAAAAGAAAAATCTATACTAAAAATTGGAAGAATTGTTAGGTTACTGATGGGGCAAGTAGAGTAAGATTCTAGTACCCTACCCTAACTGACCAATCCCAATTACATAGTTTATGATATTTGTGTGAGGGAAACTGCAAGCGATAAAGTGTCTGCTTTTACCAACCAAATCAAAGGAATTGTCTGGTTTATTTTATCATCAATATCACAGGAATTTGATAAGAAAAAATCTTAGGAGACTGTCATAATATCAATCTTTTCAGAAAGAGAACTTTGACACAGGGTATGAATAAACTGTATCAAGATACCAGTCTTGGCAAGAACACTTTTCCTCAAGTGGCTCCAGGGTCTGTTAGGAATCCAAAATGCCTCTGCCTTAGATAGTGGAGTAGAGGTTCACTCTGGTTATGGTTCAATATGAACCATATGGTTATGAACCATAACCAGAGTTTTCCAGGGAAAATTATAATGATTGAGCAAAATAAATAAAATGGTTGCTGTTCAATCACTAAGTCACATCTGACTCTTTGTGACCGTATGGACTGCAGCACGCCAGGTTCCTCTGCCCTCCACTCTCTCCCAGAGTTTGCTCAAATTCGTGTCCGTTGCGTAGGTGATGCTATCTAACCATCTCATCCTCTGCCACCCTCTTCTCCTCCTGCCATCAATATTTCCCAGCATTAGGGTCTTTTCCTATGAGCCAGCTCTTTGCATCAGGTGGCCAAATTATTGGAGCCTCAGTTTCAGCATAGTCATACTAATAAAGTAGAAAGGAATATTCAAGTGAGGTACATTTTTTTTAACAGCTGGTAAGTGTTGTCTGGTAAAATATAGTATTGAGAGATTAAGACTAAGTTATTCATCCAGTAGGTATTCAATAGATACTGGTTGAATGAATGAATGCTGTTATTCAAGTTGTAAATATCCCTTGAAATAACGCACTCACTTCTCACTTCTCTTAAAAAAAGAAGACTCCTAGTTGGAGAATATCCAATTTTAGGATGTTGGAATTACATCCAATGAATACAAATTAGCCTTTCCAGTAGTTGCCAGTGAAACCTCTCACAAATTTTAATTTAAATGCTCATAAAGAACAGGGGAAAAAATGTTTGATTTTCATATTTACTGACAGAACCTAGTGCAAGTATTATAAAATATCATAATGATTCTGGTTTCAGCAAATAATTGATGGTCACAGAAAGACTCAGTGGACATAACTTTGAGCAAACTCTGGGAGATAGTGAACAACATAGGAGACTGTTGGGCTACAGTCCATGGGATTGCAAAGGGTCAAACACAACTGAGCACCTGAACCAACCACAGACACTTTATCTCATGAAGAAATCCCCTCTCTCTGCTGAAAATAAAATTGGAAGACAATGTATCCCTATCCTCAGTCTACACCTTTGCTAAGAGAACCAAGACATGTACAAACTATAAAATTTTATAGCTGCCTCTGCACCTTGGAAAGGTCACTAGTTTCATGAGGACAAAGTTGAGTATTTTAGATCACCACTAAATTGACAGAGTCTGGTACCTAGTTCTGTGTTTAGTAATTATATTTCAAAACAATAAGTTTTCATTAAGCATTTTTTTTTTAGTATTATGTCTTAATTTTAATTCTTCCCACTCTCTGTGGACCCCACAAAGAAGTTCTGAAGAAACTGATCAGTGTAAATTAGATAATGCAGCTTTCTTTATATATCACCAATTAACCAGGCAAAATGACTGGGAGAATATCCAATTTTAGGATGGCAGAATCATGTCCAATGAATGCCAAGTAGACTACAAATTTTATCTAAGGAAATGGATATTCACCAGTCCCCTAGGCAATGGGGTGATATATTAAAATACGTTTACTGTGCTGTATATCAACTGATTCTGAATGTAGGATGTAAGTCCTCATTTGTGGTTTTTGTTGATTTCTATGGTGTATTTTTAGATAGCATATTAAAAAGCAGAGACATTACTTTGCCAACAAAGGTCCGTCTAGTCAAGGCTATGGTTTTTCCAGTGGTCATGTATGGATGTGAGAGTTGGACTGTGAAGAAATCTGAGCACCGAAGAATTGATGCTTTTGAATTGTGGGATTGGAGAAGACTCTTGAGAGTCCCTTGGACTGCAGTGAGATCCAACCAGTTCATTCTAAAGGAGCTCAATCCTGGGTGTTCATTGGAAGGACTGATGCTAAAGCTGAAACTCCAATACTTTGGCCACCTCATGCGACAAGTTGACTCACTGGAAAAGACTCTGATGCTGGGAGGGATTGGGGGTGGGAGGAGAAGGGGACGACAGAGAATGAGATGGCTGGATGGAATCACCGACTCCATGGACATGAGTTTGAGTGAACTCCGGGAGCTGGTGATTGACAGGGAGGCCTGGCGTGCTGAGATTCATGGGGTCGCAAAGAGTCAGACACGACTGAGTGACTGAACTGAACTGAACTGATATAAAGACTCATTTGCCTTAACAGATCATGGAAGATAATGATAAACATCTATCTTGAAAGTTGTCTGGAAACTATTCAGTAGGATCAACTCTTTTCTTTGAAATATTTTTATTTCATTTTTGCAAATAAGCAAGAATAGATCTGAATTATGTAACTTATTTCACTGATGCAATGGCTATATGCTTCAAATAGAAGTTAAGCAATGCAAATTCAGTTGTCTTGCAATCAGAAACATGAGAGGTCAAAAAATACCCAGTCATTTGATTTATGGCATTATGCTTTTTTTTTGGTAATTAATTTATTTTTTATTGGAGGCAAATTATTTTACAATATCGTATTGGTTGGTTTTGCCATACATTGACATGAATTCGCCCCGGGTTTACATAAGTTCCCCCTCCTGAGCCCCCCTCCCACCTCCCTCCTCCCTTTATCCTCCCTCTGGGTCATCCCCGCATGCCAGCCCCGAGCATCCTATAACTGCATCGATCCTGAACTAGTGATTCGTTTCACATATGACAACATACGTGTTTCAATGCCATTCTCCCAAATCATCCCACCCTCACCCTCTCCCACAGAGTCCCAAAGACTGTTCTATACATCTGTGTCTCTTTTGTTGTCTCGTATACAGGGTTATCATTTGCATCTTTCTAAATTCCATATATATGCGTTAGTATACTGTATTGGTGTTTTTCTTTCTGGCTTACTTCACTCTGTATAATAGGCTCCAGTTTCATCCACCTCATTAGAACTGATTCAAATGTATTCTTTTTAATAGCTGAATAATACTCCATTGTATATATGTACCAAAACTTTCTTATCCATTCGTCTGCAGATGGACATCTAGGTTGCTTCCATGTCCTGGCTATTATAAACAGTGCTTCAGTGAACATTGGAGTACATGTGTCTCTTTCAATTCTGGTTTCCTCGGTGTGTATGCCCAGGAGTGTGATTACTGGATCATATGGCAGTTCTATTTCCAGTTTTTTGAGGAATCTCCACACTGTTCTCCATAGTGGCTGTACTAGTTTGCATTCCCACCAACAGTGTAAGAGGGTTCCCTTCTCTCCACATCCTCTCCAGCATTTATTGCATGTAGACTTTTGGATAGCAGCCATTCTGACTGGTGTGAAATGGTATCTCATTGTGGTTTTGATTTGCATCTCTCTGATTATGAGGGATGTTGAGCATTTTTTCATGTGTTTGTTAGCCATGTTTATGTCTTCTTTGGAGAAATGTCTGTTTAGTTCTTTGGCCCATTTTTTGATTCGGTCATTTACTTTTCTGGAATTGAGCTGCAGGAGCTGCTTGTATATTTTGGAGATTAATCCTTTATCAGTTGCTTCATTTGCTATTATATTCTCCCATTCTGAAGGCTGTCTTTTCACCTTGCTTATAGTTTCCTTTGCTGTGCAGAAGCTTTTGATTTTAATTAGGTCCCATTTGTTTATTTTTGCTTTTATTTCCAATATTCTGGGAGGTGGGTCATGGAGGATCCTGCTGTGATTTATGTTGGAGAGTGTTTCATGGGTTGGAAGAATAAATATTGTAAAAATGAGTATGCTACCTAAAGTAATTTATACATTCAATGCAATCCCTATCAAGCTACCAACGATATTTTTCACAGAACTAGAACAAATAATCTCACAATTTGTATGGAAATACAAAAAACCTCGAATAGCCAAAGCAATCTTGAGGAAGAAGAATAGAACTGGGGGAATTAACCTGCCAGACTTCAGGCTCTACTACAAAGCCACAGTCATCAAGACAGTATGGTACTGGCATAAAGACAGAAATATAGATCAATGGAACAAAATTGACTATGCCAAAGCCTTTGACTGTGTGGATCACAATAAACTGTGGAACATTCTGAAAGAGATGGGAATCCCAGACCACCTGACCTGCCTCTTGAGAAACCTGTATGCAGGTCAGGAAGCAACTGTTAGAACTGGACATGGAACAACAGACTGGTTCCAAATAGGAAAAGGTGTACGTCAAGGTTGTATATTGTCACCTTGCTTATTTAACTTATATGCAGAGTACATCATGAGGAACGCTGGGCTGGAAGAAGCACAAGCCGGAATCAAGATTGCTGGGAGAAATATCAATAACCTCAGATATGCAGATGACACTACCCTTATGGCAGAAAGTGAAGAGGAACTCAAAAGCCTCTTGATGAAAGTGAAAGAGGAGAGTGAAAAGGTTGGCTTGAAGCTCAACATTCAGAAAACAAAGATCATGGCATCTGGTCCCATCACTTCATGGGAAATAGATGGAAAAACAGTGGAAACAGTGTCAGACTTTGTTTTTTTGGGCTCCAAAATCACTGCAGATGCTGATTGCAGCCATGAAATTAAAAGACGCTTGCTCCTTGGAAGGAAAGTTATGACCAACCTTGATAGTATATTAAAAAGCAGAGACATTACTTTGCCAACCAAGGTCCGTCTAGTCAAGGCAATGGTTTTTCCCGTGGTCATGTATGGATGTGAGAGTTGGACTGTGAAGAAAGCTGATCGCCGAAGAATCGGTGCTTTTGAACTGTGGTGTTGGAGAAGACTCTTGAGAGTCCCTTATATTGCAAGGAGATCCAACCAGTCCATTCTAAGGGAGATCAATCCTGGATGTTCATTGGAGGGACTGATGCTAAAGCTGAAACTGCAATACTTTGGCCACCTTATGCGATGAGTTGACTCACTGGAAAAGACTCTGATGCTGGGAAAGGTTGGGGGCGGGAGGAGAAGGGGACGACAGAGAATGAGATGGCTGGATGGCATCACCGACTCTGTGGACATGAGTTTGAGTGTACTCCGGGAGTTGGTGATGGACAGGGAGGCCTGGCGTGCTGTGATTCATGGGGTCGCGGAGAGTCGGACACGACTGAGCGACTGAACTGAACTGAACTGAACTGGAACAAAATAGAAAGCCCAGAGATAAATCCACACACCTATGGACACCTTATCTTTGACAAAGGAGGCAAGAATATAAAATGGAGAAAGGACAGTCTCTTTAACAAGTGGTGCTGGGAAAACTGGTCAGCCACATGTAAAAGAATGAAACTAGAACACTTCCTAATACCATACACCAAAATAAACTCAAAATGGATTAGAGAGCTAAATGTAAGACCAGAAACTATAAAACTCCTAGAGGAGAACTTAGGCATTATACTTTTTATAAAGCAGTCAAATTTTTGAAATCATCTA
This sequence comes from Moschus berezovskii, assembly GCF_049115385.1. Classification (NCBI taxonomy): domain Eukaryota; kingdom Metazoa; phylum Chordata; class Mammalia; order Artiodactyla; family Moschidae; genus Moschus; species Moschus berezovskii. The sequence continues at coordinate 45,660,777 of NC_142463.1, read as the reverse complement.
GTAAAGTGGTTTAGTTGCTAAGTCATGCCAGACTCTTGCAACTCCATGGACTATTATAGGCTTCCAGGCTCCTCTGTCCATAGGATTTCCCAGGCAAGAATACTTGAGTGGATTGCCATTTCCTTCTCCAGGGGGTCTTCCCAATTCAGGGATCCAACCTGGGTCTCCTGCACAGACAGCAGATTCCTTACTGACTGAGCTACCAGGGAAGCCCCTAACTTTACTCATAAAATTACTAACATTAACTCTGTTTTTTGGCCACAATCATGCAATAGACCCAATCAAATGCTGTGGCTTGAACTTCATCACGTGGACTACAACTGGTGAACCTAAATCAAGATCAATATTATCCTTCTAATTTTAACATTAACCAGGTGACAAATGTCCCCAAATATGAGACTCTCTTGCTAACCAGCTATACAAAAATGTTAATACACATTTGAACTGCTAATAAGATTGACCCTATTAACTCAAGTGACAAACATAGATATTTCAGACTTCTATCAAAAAAGCTAGATAGTATGGAGATTAATTAGAAATAGAATTAAAACCTATCATCAGTGCTTATTCAGATGTGTTTGACAGTTTATCAGTTTCCATGTGCTTAATCTTTGTATAAACCTACAATGGATCTTTTACGAAAGTGAAGTAGAACCATTGTTGCTCACACGTTAACTGTAGTTTAAGAATGATCTCTATAAGCCACTGGGTATATTTAATTACTTTGCAAAGGATTATTGGTTTTAAACATCAGCACTCAATCCATAATGGTTGATGATATCATTCTTCACTGTATCAATTCAATTTATATCAGTTGTTTTCAGTAGTTAATGTTATCATAGGATTTCATTTATTTAATAAGCTTGAAGAATATTTACCACTTTCTCCTTGTTTTATGTACTGAGACACAAATGGCCAAATGACTTTTTCAAAATCCAGAGGTAATTGGTGATAAAACTGGGACAACTTCTTCATTCTTCTAACTCTCAATTTAGCACATTTATTTCCCGCAAAAGAAATTTTAAATTTTAAATGCAAATTATTTACCTATGCATAAATGTATGTTTATAGAGATTTTTGACATATTTACTGAATCCTTGGGATACAATATTCCATAGATTTATTTTTGAATCATTAAATTCAGTTTTTATTTGTAGACAGATAAAAGAGAGATATATCTCTGCATTACTCAGGACAAATTTTAATAATATCGTTTCAAGAGGAAGTGACTTGAGAGATAGCAGTCCTAAGAAACATCAGTATGAGTTGGTCTCTTCTCGAAAAACCATAGCCTTTGCATGTGTTAGATTCTTAAAATGAATTTATTTTCCATATTGGACAAATCAGTATTTACATTTTTATTATTTACCTTAAAATATAATGTTAAAATAAAATCATATATATTTTTCCATTTTTGTACTTCTGAATTGCTCTGATATTTAACTTTTCAAAGTATCCAGTTAGATATAAAGTATTTAAAGAACTGCCATCTCATGACCACCATTCATGATACTGCTGCCTTCTGTCAGATGATACAAGGTATATACAATACCTTAACAGATTGTTTTTAAAAGTCAGGATGGATGAAAATTTAAGTCAAGGAATCAATCATTGTGGGGAGCACAAAATACTGTTCAACTATTTTTTCGCCTTTAAAACGCTTATTTCATAAACTGTAGGAGGCATATTTTGGTAACAAACTATCAAAATCCATCTTTATATGAAAGAATGAGATATATAAGGGAAAGTGCTTGTAAAAGTCAACTGCTTCCTGATGTTTCCCTCCAAATTTCAAGTTGTTCAATTTGTGGAAAATATGATGGCAAATTTTATGTAATCTCTCTGAAAAACATTGGTTAATTCACTTTTGACTAAAGGCCAAATATAGTTTGTTAGTTTCCAAGACATAAACACTATTCCTTGCATAGCAGCTGTTGGATTATTGCCAACAATCTGAATTTACTTATTTAGCTTAAAAAAAAAAACAGGTCCCTATATTCCTCACCACAGCTTTTCACAATCAAAACTGCCATATTCTTCACATAATTACATCTAAACACATCATTAGCCCTCTAACAATTGTCTCCATGCTGTTTTTATTTTAAAATTCTTACAATTGAAATCCATAACTTAACTCTAAATTTTTCTTCATGTTCTAACATTTAAAAAGCAACATGCTGTATTTACCATTCTCTGTTAACTTCTTTGACTCCATGAATTTCCTCCTCTACTTTTTGCTCTTTCCTTGTTCTAGAGTTACCTTTGGTCTTCTGTGCCAATTAGTCTATGTCCAGAATATCCCATTAATTTTCTTGTCTTTCCTATAACTTTTCTATCCAGAATAGTTTCTGCCTTCTTTCATTGATTGGTTCCTCTTGCAGGTTTAATCCTGGAGGACAACTGTTTCCGTTACAGATCTTGTATTTTCTTATATGTGCTTAAGGCACAGAGCAAAAAACAATATCCAGTGGCAACTTCTTATATTTATAGCATCATTTTTATGTCTACTTATTCACTGAATAGGCACCTTTCTAGATAAAGATCGCTACAATATCATCTTGTCCCACATGGAGAACTAGTTTAGTAAGGAAAACAGTTGTAAATAAATAAGTGCAACAATACAGGTTTCAGTCAAGAAACTAATGAATCAAACATTTTACATGCATCTGATTGAGGGCCTGCATAAGGCAGGCAACATACCAAGCCCTGAGAGATGATAATAAATAAATAAATAAATAAACATGGTTTATTCTCCCTTGTGGAATTTATATCTCAATGAGGAGATAGAAATTGAATGTAGTCATTTAAATGGCACTTTGGAGACTGCTAATTTATCACCTGTATTTCTTTAATGCTGGAACTACATTCTCATGCTTCATATTCTGAAGATAAATATGGCATTAAACAGAATGCTTTGACCTACATTTTATGTATATCAGGCTTCCTATAATAATGGATTGAAATCACAATGATCATTACTCCCTGGCTATTATTTGCTGCAGCTGCATCTGTGAGCCGAGAGGCTTCCAACCATAAGGCCATTTGGAACTGTTATTCATCTTCATTCTGCAGGGTAATATTTCATCTCACCAATAACCCCATATTGACAAAGTTTACAGGGACCATGTTTTTTTTCCTTATAAATCTTGGGCATTGGACATATTGAAACAAGTTTTTCTAATCTAGAGGTATTATTATTTGCCAAAGAAAATCAAGGATAATGACAAAGTTTGCTTTCCTAGAGGAAAGAAATCTCAGTGTTAAAGCAATGATGCTTCATAAAAATGCTGTGGAATTCTGAAGGAAAATCAGCTAATGAATCCAAAACACAACAATTTTATATGCATTATCTGCTTTGATTTTTACAACAACTTTTTGGGAAAGGTAGGACAGGTGTTACAATCTTCATGTTAATAGGGAGAAATCTGAATGATTCAAGATCATTGTCCACAAGGGTCCTTTGGATTTCAAAGTGAGGGCTCTTCTACTTCAAACGGAGAGTGGGATAGGAATGCATCTGGATAAGGGAGAATGTCTACTTTGTGTCAGGAACTGTACTGGTGAATTAGGCATATTATCCCACTTAATTGAACAAAAGATATAAGAGAGATTCAAGGATGGCTGACAAGCTGATGCTTTTGAACTGTGGTGTTGGAGAAGACTCTTGAGAGTCCCTTGGACTGCAAGGAGATCCAACCAGTCCATCCTAAAGGAGATCAGACCTAGGTGTTCATTGGTAAGACTGATGGTGAAGGTGAAACTCCAACACTTTGGCCACCTGATGTGGAGAGCTGACTCATTGGAAAAGACCCTGATGCTGGGAAAGATTGAAGGCAGGAGGAGAGGGGGACTACAGAGTATGAGATGGTTGGATGGCATCACCGACTCAATAGACATGGGTTTGGGTGGACTCCGGGAGTTGGTGATGGACAGGGAGGACTGGCACGCTGCAGTTCATGGGGTCGCAGAGTCAGACATGACTGAGCAACTGAACCGATACTGATACTGACAAGCTGATATCTAAAGAAGCCTTTCAGAATAAAAATATAAGAATGTGCAAGTAGGCCTAAGTAGTAGGCTCATCTGGTTCTGTGTTCATATCTGTTTGTGCCACCTAAGTGCCGGGCATCTGTGACTGGACCTCAAAATTTTGGTGTATCTCTTACTATAGTGATGACAATGAACAAGAGATATATGTAGAAGATACTAGCCTAGCAAGATGACCTAGGTTCTAGTTCCAAATCCCCAGCACGTTCACACACACACACATTTACTACTAGCTTTATAACTTTGAAACACTCAAACTTCTCTGAACTTCAGTTCTCATGATTTTCTATTCTCATTAATATAGTCATTTTTACCAGTAATATTATATTTATTATTTATTTATTTAAAAAGTTCTGACTGCACTGGGTCTTCACTGCTGTGTGTGGGCGTTCTTTAGTTGCAGTGAGTGGGGGCTACTCATCATTGCTGTGCACTGTCTTCTCGTTGCAGAGTCTTCTCATGTTAAGAAGCACAGGCCCTAGGTGCATGGGCTTCAGTAATCGGGCGTGTAGGCTCAGTAGTTGTGGTGCATGGGCTTAGTTGCCCAGTGGCATGTGGGATCTTCCTGGACCAGGGATCAAACCCATGACCCTGAATTGGCAGGTGGATTCTTAACCACTGGGCCACCAAGGAAGTCCTTCACCAGTGATAGTGTATGGGCGTTATGGTTACCATAAGAAGCCTAAAGTCACTGACTCATTGGGTTCACTGACTTCTGAACATAGTTTAACTGACAGGGGTTAGAGAGAGGTTTGCTTAGGGGCAAAACACCATCTGCAACAAAAAGAAAACACGTTTATTTTGTTCCCAACCTCATGTTCCTTTGAAGGCATATAGGCAACTACTGATCCTGATGAAGAAATGGTGGCAAGGAGATAATTCCCTGGTGCCAACTCTCATTGCTGGCTCTGCAATCCATATAATTATACACACGGTTTTCTTCTTTGTTAGCAATAAAGCTAATAACTAGGCTGGCTTATCCAGGGTATTTCAGCAGCATTCTAGGATTGCTGTTCCACTTTACTTCTGCAGAATTCTGCTAAAACATCAGACTGGGTATATTACCAAGATGCACCAATCAAATGCTTGGTAGAACTGATGAAAAGTTTTCCAAATAAATACCATAGCAAAACAATTCTACTAATTTGGCATAAAACTGTAAGATGTTTTGACTTTATGATAGTTTGTTAGTCAGAAGCTCACTATTGTTTTCCATGCAGAATTTCAAAATTGACATTGATCTTGTCAGTGACATCCTACAATTTATTTTTCTTCCTTTAACATGAAAAGAGTACTTTGAGTGGTGAGCAGACACAACTGTGGGACCTTTATGTGGCAGAGTCCTATTGATATTTGAGCCTCAGCATATATACAACGTCCTTCATTACTCTTTACCTTTGTACTTTTTCCCCTTTTCTTTCTATATGTGTTGATTTCATGGGTATCCTTGATGGGAGAACAAGAGGATGTTTTTCAAAAGATGAAGTATACTGGAGTCTTAACATCCTTTACACAGCAGGAAAACCAAATAAATAAAAGTTCTCTTTTCAATGTTGTGCCTAACTGTGCTCTCAAGAATGTTAATTAATTGAAAAAACTAACAGAAATAGAGGTATAAGCATTAGACTTTGAAAATGAACCTGGAGTCACATATGTATTTGTTAATGGATAAAAGAAAAAAAAAATGCTTTCAGGAGGGATTGCTGAGTCTTTATAAGGTGTTTTTAAGACAGACTGAATGTAAAAGGTTCATATCTACTGGGTACATTTTTCTCAGTTCTTGTTTAAAAACAGCAGTTTTTGAAATGAATGACACCAGCCTAAGATATTATATAATGTGATATCCTAAAAATAAAATGTCTGAACATCAAATTTCCTCAGTGTCCTGAGGTTCCCAAGATGAGTGGAAAAAAGGCTCTAAAATAGGGCATAGGACAGTGAGCTGTGAAAAGAAAGTAAAAAAACATACAAAACAAGGGCAAAGAAGCTTAGAAATCACTTTTATCTACTCATTTCAACTACATTTCCACTGGAAGTAGTGTTTCAATTAACTAATCAATCTACTTTCTCTTTGATCTCATAATGCAGTTGTCTTTTATCATTTTATTTAAAATATTAGTTTTCTTACATTTGTATTTCATCTCAGGATAGTGTTTGCAAACTCACAAGGGTGGCTGGATGGCATCACTGACTCTGTGGACATGAGTTTGAGTGAACTCCGGGAGTTGGTGATGGACAGGGAGGCCTGGCGTGCTGTGATTCATGGGGTCGCGGAGAGTCGGACACGACTGAGCGACTGAACTGAACTGAACTGAAGGGGTTTGAGGTTTCACATCCTATTATGCAAAGATTCTAAAGCTATACGTTTATACCTGCCAGTTTCTCATCTATCCCATGAACTGAAGTTACATGGACTTAAACAAGAATGTGCACGCATCCTGACTCATATTATTTAACTCTTCGCATGCCATTTCCAGCCTATTGTCACCCGTAACCCTACCTTGATTACTTTCCATATTTATATTCTTGAAATATATTAGACTGAGATTCTGTGATGTTGCATATTATATGTCTTGTCTTTAATAAGTATAACTGGGTTTAATAAATATGAAATAGAGGAAGGAAAGGGATATAATCTCTTAAATTATATCTTTCAGGTAGCAAAAGCAATTTGTGACCTTTTTCTTTTCTTTTGCAGAAGTTAGCTATTTCTTCAAGAATTCCTTCAAGATGCTCTGTGTATCAATAGTAACCATCATTACAGTACAAGAATTCTGTTCATGTCCCAGATTCCCAGATAGAGTTTTGCAGGTTTTTACTTTGCCTTTCCTTTTTTTGATGCTGCTTCTGAGCACCACAAGTCCTGACTATCTATAAGTAATTCCTGCTATGAGTGGTAGGAGAGGAAAGGAAGAATAATTGTATGTTTTTTCCCTTGTAATTTTCACTTTGCTTGTTCCATGCCTTAAGGGGTATCAGTCTAGGAGACCTGAAGGTTGATATCTTGCTTAAAGAGCTTTCAAAATTAATCTCTCCTGTTATCTCTCTCACAACACTGCATTATTTTCCTATAGGACACTTACCATAATTTGTAAAACTGTGTATTGGGAATGGCATGAAGAGAGAAAACTTGCTTGAAGGAGAACTCCAAATAATAAACATGGACATTCTCCCCTCCAAGAGGTGAAGCTTAATCTCTGTTTGAGTGTAGGTTGGACTCAGTGACTCCTTACCGATGAAGAGTAAAGGAAGGTAAAAATAGTAACCTTCCAATGGAGAAAATGGGCTCTACTTCTTGGACAAGGTTAACATTACCAACGATGTCCTGCCAAGAATGTTTATTCCCTGGCATAATATGAAGAAAATATACTTACTTAACCTTTTGCATTCCGGTCCCTTATAGTAAAAAGGACATCTTTTCTGCGTGTTAGTTCTATAAGGGCTTATAGCTCTTCATAGAACTGTTCAACTTCAGCTTCTTCAGCATTACTGGTCAGGGCATAGACTTGGATTACTGTTATATTGAATGATTTGCCAGGGAAACGAACAGAGATCATTCTGTCCACTTTTGAGACTGCATAGAAGTACTGCATTTCAGACTCTTTTGTTGACCATGATGGCTATTCCATTTCTTCTAAGGAATTCCTGCCCACAGTAGTAGATATAATGGTCATCTGAGTTAAATTTACCCATTCAAGTCCATTTTAGTTCGCTGATTCCTAAAATATTGATGTTCACTCTTGCCATCTCCTGTTTGACCACTTCCAATTTGCCTTGATTCACAGACTTAACATTCCAGGTTCCTATGCAATATTGCTCTTTACAGCATCAGACTTTACTTCCATCACCAGTCACATCCATTACTGGGTGTTGCTTTTGCTTTGGCTCCATCTCTTCAGTCTTTCTGGAGCTGTTTCTCCACTGATCTCCAGTAGCATATTGGGCAAATACTGACCTGGGGAGTTCATCTTTCAGTGTCCTATCATTTTGCCTTTTCATACTGTTCATAGGGTTCTCAAGGCAAGAATACTGAAGTGGTTTGCCATTCCCTTATCCAGTGGACCACATTTTGTCAGAAAACGCAAGAGAGTTCCAAAATAAAGAAGTCTACTTCTGGTTTACTGACTATACCAAAGCCTTTGACTGTGTGGATCACAACAAACTGTGGAAAATTCTTAAAGAGATGGGAATACCAGACCACCAGTCCTGCCTCTTGAGAAATCTGTGTGCAGGTAAGGAAGTAATAGTTAGAACTGGACATGGAACTACAGACTAGTTCCAAATCAGGAAAGGAGAACATCAAGGCTATGTATTGTCATCCTGCTTATTTAACTTATACGCAGGGTACATCACGAGAAATGCTGGGTAGGATGAAGCAGAAGCTGGAATCAAGATTGCCGAGAGAAATATCAATAACCTCAGATATGCAGATGATACCACCCTTATGGCAGAAAGCAAAGAAGAACTAAATCACCTCTTTATGAAAGTAAAAGTTGGCTTAAACTCAACATTCAGAAAACTTAAGATCATGGCATCTGGTCCCCTTACTTCATGGCAAATAAATGGGGAAACAGTGGCAGACTTTATTTTTGTGGGCTCCAAAATCACTGCAGATGGTGACTGCAGCCATGAAATGAAAAGACGCTTGCTTCTTGAAAGAAAATTTATGACCAAACTAGATAGCCTATTACAAATCAGAGACATTACTTTGCCAACAAAGGTCCATCTAGTCAAGGCTATGGTTTTTCCAGTAGTCATGTATGGATGTGAGAGTTGGACTGTGAAGAAAGCTGATCGCCAAAGAATTGATGCTTTTGAACTGTGGTGTTGGAGAAGACTCTTGAGAGTCCCTTGGACTGAAAGGAGATCCAACCAGTCCATTCTAAAGGAGATCAATCCTGGGTGTTCATTGGAAGGACTGATGCTAAAGCTGAAACTCCAATACTTTGGCCACCTCATGGGTCGAGTTGACTCACTGGAAAAGAGTCTGAGGCTGGGAGGGATTGGGGGTGGGAGGAGAAGGGGACAACAGAGAATGAGATGGCTGGATGGCATCACCGACTTGATGGACATGAATCTGAGTGAACTCCGGGAGTTGGTGATGGACAGGGAGGCCTGGCATGCTATGATTCATGGGGTCGCAAAGAGTCGGACACAACTGAGCAACTGAACTGAACTGAACTGAGTGCTTCACAGGTGGTATTCCCAGTGGTGAAGAACCCACTTGCCAATGCAGGGAACACAGAGACTCAGGGTGGATCCTTGGGTTGAGAATATCCCCTGAAGGAGGACATGGCAACTCACTCCAGTATTCTTGCCTGGAGAATCCCATGGACAGAGGAGTCTGGTGGGTTACAGTCCATAGTGTCACAAAAAGTCAGATACAACTAAAGCGCCTTAGCATTGCATACAGCAGAACTAAAACCGCCGTCAAATGAAAGATGTTTCAGAGAGAAGGTCACAGTTTGATAACCTAGAGAAGTTCATCATGGAACCACCTGAGGCCAGACTAAAGGAACTACAGAAACACATGAGAACACCATCTGAGGCCAGGTTAAAGGAGTGCGAGCCCTTCACATACCCTGATCCTTATCAGCACTCCAGCCTTGAACTTTTGCTATAAAAGTCCTCACCACACCCTCCTGGGTTGGGACACACAATTTTGAGGTATGAGCCTGCTGTGACCCCTTTGCCTGGCAAAATGATAAAGCTGTTCTTTTCACTTCCCCAAAACTGTCTCCAAGATTTGATTCAGCACAGGTGCACAGAGGACGAGTTTTCGGCATCAAATTCTCTCCTTTTGTGTAAATCCAAAATTATTTTACAATAAAAATTTTAAAGGAGAGTGAAAATATTTATTGGGTACAGATTTGTTTAGTGTCTCCCTTGCTTATGATACTGTAAGTTTTAAGAAGCCAAAGAACATGACTACTATATAAATCTTTTTCTTTTTTTTTTTCCCTAGGGCCTGGAATTGTACAGTTTCCTGGTAAGACTTCAGAAAACTGTGGTGTTAGTCACTCAGAAGTCTGACTCTTCACTCTCCTGTAGCCCATCAGGCTCCTCTGTCCTTGGAATTCTTCAGGCAAGAACACTGGAGAGGGTAGCCAGTCCCTTCTTCAGGGGATCTTCCTGACCCATGGATCAAATCTGGGTCTCCTGCACTGCAGGCAGATTCTTTACTGTCTGAGCCACCAGGGAATCCTGCTTGTTATCTAAATAAGTATGTAACTGATTCGATGGACATGAATTTGAGCCAACTCCAGGAGATGGTCAAGGATAGTGAAGCCAAGTGTGCTACAGTCCATGGGGTTGCAAAGAGTAGGACATGACTTAGTGACTGAACAACAACAAAATAAATATAAGTGCATGCCAGGATTTCTCCAATATCTGCCTTTTGCTGACCTTACCAGGATTTGTACCCAAATTTGTAGGGTGAATTCAAGACAACATAAGCATATAATGAGACCCAATACATTCTCTCATTGGAAAAAATGTGTACTTGGTCCTATAGTTTCTGTCACAGAACTAGGTTCATATGCCTGACGTATAGCAAGCCAAACACTAAAGGATTATAACAGAGAAATGGTTAAATCACAAGGCAGCCAAGCAAGTGGGTAGGAAAGTAAATTTCAGAATTGCTTCTCCAGAAGAGAAGGGTTAGGGCTATTTTGGTGGCTCAGATAGTAAAGAATCCACCTGCAATGCAGGAAACCTGGATTTGATCCCTGGGTTGGGAAGATCCCCTGGAGGAGGGCATGGCAACCCACTCTAGTGTTCTTGCTTAGAGAGTCCCCACAAACAGAGGATCCCGGCAGGCTGAAGTCCATGGGGTTGCAAAGAGGTAGACATGACTGAGCAACTAAGCACACACACAGCATGGGATAAGAGGCAGAGTGGTCTAAGGTGTGGGCAAAGGTGATTGCAGGAAAGAAAAGTGAGGTAATCAGTGGTCTGTGCAAGCGTGGTCTAGCTTCGTGGCTCTGTAGGACACAAGTTCAGATCATGTTCTGAGGGTGGAGTATTGGGTCCTCTGAGGTCAAGAGGTCACCCATGGGACACTCACATAGGCCCATTTGAATGGTTGGTGATCTCAACAGGTCTGAACTGAGAAAGAACTAGCTAAGTGTTACTTAAAATCAACTTAAACATTATTATGAGAAGGTGAGAGTTTAGTCAAAATCAATTGAAACCCAGTGACTAAAAGCAAGTGAGGGTACTTCCCTGGTGGTTTAGTGGCCAAAACTCTGCTCCCAATGCAGGTGGCCTGGGTTCAATCCCTGTTCAGAGAACTAGACCCCTGACCTCAACTAAGATCTGGTGCAGACAAACAAATAAATAAAAGCAAGTGAGGTGGATTATGCTTGGTGGTATTAAGCAGGGTCACCCCTGCTTTCATTTTCATTGATCACATTTTAAAATTTCTGATGCAAATTTTTTTGGTATGTTGATGGAGTTCAGGATAAGCTATTCTAAAATATGACAACTTTGGATTGAACCTGGAGATTGAACATGACAAGTTGGTTGGTTGGTCTAATTGCTAAGTTATGTCTGACCCTTGTGACCCATGCACTGTAGCCAGTCAGGCTCCTCTGTCCATGGGACTTTTCAGGCAAGAATACTGGAGTGATTTGTCATTTCCTTCTTCAGGGGATCTTCCCAACCTGGGATTGAACCCAGGTCTCCTACACTGCAGGCAACTATTTACCATGCTATGACAACTTGGCATAATAAATATTTGAAGCTGAAGGAGTTTGAGAAATGGCATATGCAGGGAGGACTTTCTGATCTTCCCTTGAACTAGGCCTTAAAACTCTCTTGTGAGAAGTGATCTCCCAATACTCAGAAGAAAGGAACATTCTTATCTTTGAAGATGAAGGGATAAAGAGAGAACTCGGAACAAAAAGGCCTTGCTAAGCTTCCCTCAGTTTACTATTCTTAGCTCACCTTTGTCCTTTTACATCTTTCTAGGACTTTCCATTATTCATCAAACTTAGCATGTTTAACTATTTCTCTGGTCCTTTATTTTCTTCTGAAGCCTCCTTCCTCATAATACTCCTTATGAAATATTATGTCACAAAATATTTATGTTAAATCTGTATGCTTGTCTCTTGTTAGTCTGTCTTCTGTTAGGAGAAATCCAACTAAGAACTTAAACAGGTAGGAAAAAAAATGATTTTTTCCCCACAATATTGTTTTGATCCAATTACTAAAAGCCAGATCTGACAATTAATTCTGTCATTTGGAATATCAGCATTTTAGAGCTAGAAATGCATTCAAATAAGGGCTTACTTTATCTTTAAACAAAACAGTTAGTGAAATTCAAAAGAGGGACAAGAGCTCAGTAGCTCTATTTTTTTTTTTTTTTTGAAGTCCTACTCGTCTGACTTCCTCCTTATGCTTGCAGAACTTCAGGAGACCTGGGGCTCTGTGGAACCCAGTTTGAAAACCAGGGCCATCATTTTACTGCTAGGGAACACTAGAGCCCTAAGAAGCAAAATGATTTGGTCAAATATTGCTTATAGAGATTTTGATAAGATCAGGAGAAACCCAAAACTTTCTTGAGAATCATTCCTAATGAATTCACTTAAGTTGCTTAGATGCAAATTATGCATTTTCTCCATCATATTGAAAGTCAAACTTATTTTCCCTAAAAAAAGAGACATTTTTGACCAAATAAGTTAAGCAAAATAGTACTCTCCATCTGCCCATCTCCTCATGGTTTTCTTTAAGGGAATTTTTTTTTTCTTCTTTTCAGAACCTACCAATATATATCTATGGCAGAGAGAAGTTGAGGTCTTTCATGTAAACTTTGTAAATTATGTTTCTCAAATCTCAAATCTTAGTTTCCATGATGACGGTCACACTCATATGAAGACTTACAAATTTTTCTAACAGTTGATCTACCTTGTGTACAATGAAGTTAAATGTTGAGAATGACATGTATATAAAGATTTGTGAATCTTTCTTATAATAGACCCTTCCCAGTATATAATGAAAGACAAGCTTAAGGGGAAAAAAAATAGAGTGTATGATCATCCTTACCAGGTAACTCAGAAAGAAAGAGGAGAAGGCAATGGCAAGCCACTCCAGTACTCTTGCCTAGAAAATCCCACGGATGGAGGAGCCTGGTAGGCGGCAGTCCGTGGGGTCGCTAAAGGTCGGACACGACTGAGCGACTTCACTTTCACTTTTCACTTTCACACATTGGAGAAGGAAATGGCAACCCACTCCAATGTTCTTGCCTGGAGAATCCCAGGGACGGAGGAGCCTGGTGAGCTGCCGTCTATGGGGTCACACAGATTCGGACACGACTGAAGTGACTTAGCGGCAGCGGCGGCGGCAGAAAGAAAGAAATGACTTCAGGGCATAAACTATGTTAACTGAAAGTAACAGTATAATATAGCAGAAAACTTACTTGAGTAGAGCACCAGGAAAATCTGGACTCTACCTCTGATTGCTTCATACACTCTACATATTCATTTTGAAAATTTTGAGGTTTGAAGGGGGCAAAAAAGAAAAGATGAGGTCCTTTTCAAATGTATGTCTAAATCTGAATTTACAATAACATCTTTGCAGGAAGTGAAATGAGAGCTGCTTTTAGAGGCGTTTCCTCTACTTTTCCAGACCACCTGGAATACTTCATACATGTCTAAAGAATTCTGATACCTGATTTTTACCTTCATGCATTTCTCATGTCATTGTACCTTTCCTAAACTAATGAGGCTTTTCTGCTAAGTCTTTTCCTGCTAATGATGTCTAAAAACCAAAGGCCAAGTAATGAGCAGATCAATGGCTTCCATTAAAGTCTCCGTAGAAACTCTTCTAATTTTATCTCCTATGGTATGACCTCCAATTTGCATAAGCGAGATACTACTTAAACTTACAGGCAGGATTGATTGACTGAACCTGGCAAAGGTGCGAGAGCAAATGCCTAATTTAAATCACATCCAAAAGATGAGGAAATGATTAACATCTGTGCTATAATTACTCTCATAATTCTTATTTCTGCTGTTTTTTAAAAAAATAAGTTTTATGTACTTTTGTATTTATTTGGCAGTGCCGGGTTTTTTTTGCTGTGTGGGTCTTTCTCGAGTTGCAGTGAGTAGGGGCCACTGTCTAGTTGTGGTGCACAGGCTTCTCATTTCAGTGGCTTCTCTTGTTGCCGAGCACGGGCTCAAGGGAACTCTGGCTTCAGTAGTTGTGGTTCCTGGGCCTTTAGAGCAGAAGCTCAAAAGTTGCGGCACACAGGCTTAGTTGGTTAGCAGCATGTGAAATCTTCCCGGACCAGAGATTGAACCCGTGTCTCCTGTATTCGCAGGCAGATTCTTTACCACTGGGCCACCAGGAAGCCCTCTCCTAGTTTTTAAACTTAACTCTCTCATATAATTTTCAAATTAGTACCCCTTAAATTTTTGTTTCCTTAGGTCAAGGAATAAATACCACTAAAATAATTCTAAATCAAAGGGCAGTGAACAAAGCAGCAGGCATTTCAGGTACTAGAAGCAGAATAAGAAATGCTTTATTGCAATATATTTTGTGGCCTAGAGTCCAGAATTTTACATTCTGGTTTGAAACATCCTCCTAGGGCATTCTTCCTATATTTCAACAGTCAATTATTTTAATGTGTTTGAGTTGGCCTTGGAGATCCCTCTACCTCATTCACTTTCAGCTGCTCCCTTATTCTTATATCATACTTTCAATGTTTTCTTTGCTGACCAGGGACATGTCTCTTCTTTCTTGGTGCCTCTATTTCCAAATAATTCTCTCACCCATATCTCTTTTTGTCGAAAATGTCTATTTTACAGTCTAGCTTTTAATACAATAAGATCCTAGAAATGTTTTCTTGTATTTCAAGTGTTTCTATTCAATTTATCTTTCTCTATTGTTCCTGTTACCATCGCTGAATGAATGTCCAGGGTTTAGAGAAAGTACATCATTGGGCACAGTAGCATTAAATTGATATTTAAAATTATAGCATCTAATATACACCAGATGCTTACTATGTTTCTGGTCTTGGGGTAAATACTTACTTAAATCATCTGACTATTCTCATAACATCTTTATTAAGTAAACACCCAATCTTTCCCCATTTATGATGAGGAAGCTAAGCCTTATTAAAAAAAATTCAACAGAGTAAATTTGAAGATCTAATTGGTTTTATTTAATGACTCATTTTAAACTGGGAAACATCCCATCTAGACAATGCAGGAGTAGGAGATGACTGAGTGACTAACACATACACATACACAAGGGATTGCTCCAAGGATGGAGCAAGAAGTTATGAGCACAGGAAAAGAAAGAATTGTTTCTGGCCAGGCCATCTTCTTTTGGGGAAATGGAAAGGCAGGGGTCTTTACCATGCAGATTATTTCCTGTTAACCAGGAAATTTTAGATTGACTATTTTCAAGGTCACATTTCTGGGATGGGTTAAAACTGCAATTAAGCATTGTTTTGCTGTCATATGGGGCAAATGACTCCATTTTGGCCTTGTTATTTCTAACAGTTCTTACCTTTGATCAAACTCTCTGTCTGAGAGATGTGATCAAAATTGACAGCATTAAAGCCACTCTCAGCTACTGGTCTATAGTTCTTACAGGTTTTTCTGATCTTTTGTGTGGTATCATTAGGTCATGATGTTTTTGCTTAATCCCTGTGACATTCTCAGGTCAGGGCTTCAGGTTTGCAATCTTTAAGTTAAGTTTTTCTCTTGGCTTTTTTCTTGACATTCCAGTATTATGGAGATCATGTCTAGTGGTCAGCAGCTTAAAAAATGCATTTAAAGCTTTTGATAAAATACAATGTTCTAGGAAGAATATATTCAGGATAATTCCAAAAGTTTGGAGTGGGCTTCAGAGATATGATCTCCAAGAAGTGAAATGAAATTTCCTCAGTCGTGTCTGACTCTTTGCAAACCTATGGATTATACAGTCCATGGAATTCTCCAGGCCAGAATACTGGAGTGGGTAGCCTTTCCCTTCTCCAGGGGATCTTCCCTACCCAGGGATCGAACCAGGGTCTCCTCCATTGCTACTGTTGCTGCTGCTAAATCGCTTCAGTCATGTCCGACTCTGTGCGACCCCACAGACGGCAGCCCACCAGGCTCCCCCGTCCCTGGGATTCTCCAGGCAAGAACACTGGAGTGGGTTGCCATTGCATTGCAGGCAGATTCGTTACTAACTGAGCTGACGGGGACTCCCTGAGCTCCAAGACCTGAACCAATTAAAAAAGACGCTATTGAAGTTTCCCTAGTGGCTTTCCTAGTGGCTCAGAGGGTAAAGTGCCCGCAATGTGGGAGACCTGGGTTTGATCTCCGGATTGGGAAGATCCCCTGGAGAAGGAAATAGCAACCCACTGCACTATTTTTGCCTGGAAAGCCTATGGACAGAGCTGCATGGCAGGCTTATAGTCTACAGGGTCACAAAGAGTTGGACATGATCTAGTAACTAAACAACAACAGCAAATCCTATCATGAGAAACAACTTTCACCAGAGAGTCTATGGATGCTTTGGGGGCAACAATTTTCTTAGCAATGGAATCTGCAATGTCTCTAAGAGTCATTGATTGATTTCTGATCATATTTTCATTTGTATTTACTCCTAATCAGGGACTAGATTTACTGTGTTTACCCATTTAATCCAGGAATTAGTCAGTTTTTTAGTGTATGTGGGAAGATAATTCCCTAAGGCTTCCCAGGTGGCACTAGTGAAAAAGAATCTACCTGCCAGTGCAGGAGAGATAAGAGACATGGGTTCGATCCCTGTGTCTGGAGAATCCACTGGAGAAGGAAATGGAAACTCACTCCAGTATTCTTCCCTGGAGAATATTATGGACAGAGGAATTTCCCAGCTTGAGATAAATTCATTCTATGATTTGGAAAGAAAGTCTCTTCTGGTGAAATCTCTTAGTGAGTGGGGGCAAATCTGATTTATATTAGCATGGGAATGTGGGGGTGAAGAAAGGGCCTTGTCTTTCTGGGACAATGTGAGAATCAAGGAAAGAAAGAAAAGAAGAAAAGGGTTCATGTTCAGTAGAAGTATGAAGTCTTGATCTGTCATCTGGGACAAAAGGAGTCTACCTCAATGTCTAGTTCTCCTCTCATCAATTTGATTCAGAGGTCTCCAGAATTCCTACAGGTGTTATGTGAAATCTTTAGCTATGAGATGTGAACCCAAGGCTCACGGCCTTCTAGTTTTGCAGTAGTGTGATAAGTGGTTAGGGGCACTTACAAGGTCCTTTCCAATTGAGTTACATGAGTGTCTTAGTTCTGAGTGAGTGGGTGAAAATTGTGAACATTACTTTGGTGAATTGTAGCCAGAGACTAGAATTCAAACTTCAGTCCAGTTTAAGGAGTACAATAAGACCTCAGGGACAAATAGGACTAGAACCTAATATCTAGAAAGGTTCAAACATAATTTTTCTCTGTACAATTATCTTTTCTTTTTAACCAGAGATAATCACAGTAAAATGAATTTGTTTGACAAGGAATATGAAAATAAGAACACTGACTGAGAGTTTCTGAATTATGAGGAACAAGGTAGAAGAAAATGTAGCTGGCTTACTTCTTTATGTAAAGGTATATATTACTAAATTGATAGTTGTAAAGAAAAGATTTATTTAAATCTGGAAAAAAGTTAAGACCCTGTAATATTTTAAACACAGAGTCATAAAAATTACAATCTTCCTCATCAGTTCATTTTTTAAATCCATGTATTAATTCTTATTGTGCTTTATCCAGTTTTTTAATTCTTTTGACCTTGACTAATGATTGAGGGTGAGAGGGACAGTAATAATTCATGGATGTTTGCAAACTTTTTGTTAAGACTTGTATGAATTCCCAGTAAAGTGGGTGCTTTGATCACTGGAAATTTACCACAAACAAGAAAAAAACACTTTCTAACTTTCTTTGCAGAAAGAAACTTTTCTTTTCAGAAAGTGAAGAGGAACTAAAAAGCCTCTTGATGAAAGTGAAAGAGGAGAGTGAAAAGGTTGGCTTGAAGCTCAACATTCAGAAAACAAAGATCATGGCATCTGGTCCCATCACTTCATGGGAAATAGATGGAAAAACAGTGGAAACAGTGTCAGACTTTATTTTTTTGGGCTCCAAAATCACTGCAATTGCTGATTGCAGCCATGAAATTAAAAGACGCTTACTCCTTGGAAGGAAAGTTATGACCAACCTTGATAGTATATTAAAAAGCAGAGACATTACTTTTCCAACAAAGGTCCGCCTAGTCAAGGCTATGGTTTTTCCCGTGGTCATGTATGGATGTGAGTTGGACTGTGAAGAAAACTGATCGCTGAAGAATTGATGCTTTTAAACTGTGGTGTTGGAGAAGACTCTTGAGAGTCCCTTGGACTGCAAGGAGATCCAACCAGTCCATTCTAAAGGAGATCAATCCTGGGTGTTCTCAACTGAACTGAACTGAACTGAACTGAACTTTCTTTGCCACTGTGATGACATTAACTTTGTAACAGGGAAAAACTTTAACTCATCTGGAAACTATATGTACAATAGCAACAATATATTGATGTAGTTATCAACCCATACTAAGTAGGAGTTTAATGAAATTCAGTTACAGGTGTTCAAAGGGTCTATAGAGAAGAGGTCTGAGGACTCTAGAGATGAAAATAATTTTTCTTAAATGCATTATGGTGGGTGAAAGAATACAAAACCCAGAAAATGGGCTTTCTAAGGTACCAGAAGAAACCAAACACCTGTCTTGTAGTTCCCATGGCCAAGCCCTAAGTGTTCATTAATTTACAGTTATGTTTCAATCAGCTCAGTTCAGTTCAGTTGCTCAGTCATGTCCAACTCTGTGACCCCATGAATCACAGCACGCCAAGCCTCCCTGTCTATCACCAACTCCCGGAGTTCACTCAAACTCATGTACTTATCCTAATTTCTCTAATTTAGGAGCAGACTATTGCTATGTTACTAGGACATCAGGTTGGCCAAAGTCTGGCAATTGAATGAGCGGTCACTTTTGCAAATGCAGAACAAATTTTACCTACTTTTCCACAATCCAAATAGATTCTCTTGTTGCTGCCTTTGCACAAAAATCAGCTAGGATAGTTCCTTGATATTCAAACTCAGTCCATTTAGTGTGAACCTCAATTTTGTCATCAAATTACTTTCAGAAAGAGAAAAGCACTGAGAAGATCACCTATTTGTGGTCCATTTCACCATGGTCCCAGAAAACATCATATATTATAAGACAATGGCTAGAATTACAAGTGATAACCTTATACCAGGGCATATCACCTTTCTAGGATTTTCACACAATTTCTAAACACTTCCGTACCTACGGAAATACAAAATAAAGAAAGCCTACCATTTACTTTAAAGTTATATTAAATATTTACTAAACACATAATATACCAATAGCACATTATACCAAACACATATTTAGCATTAGAATATATTTAAGTATTATAGATCACAGCTATCCTAGAACAATGTTTGATATATAACAGCCATCTGATATACATGTTTGTTGAATATATAGCTAAAAACCATCAAATGCATGAATCAATTTGTATCAGTGAAAAAGTAAGCCTTTAATATCAAATAGTGATCTGAAGATATCTAGAAAGTGAAACTATCACTGCTTGTGAGCCATTGTTAAACAATATGGGAGGATGACCCATATGTTACAGCAAACATGGGAAATTCCTTTTAATTGTATTTATTTTATTTTTGAAATTTAAATCATTTTAATTGTCAAAAAATATGCAAGGCTCTTTTAATTGAAATGTGAGGATAGGAATATAAATTGTTGATCTTATTGTACACTGTCTCATAAGAACAATTATACATAAATTTTGAAATGTCTTGCCCACTTTCTACCATATAATGTGCTAAGTCGCTTCAGTCATGGCCGACTCTTTGTGACCCTATGCAAGGTAGCCCACCAGGATCCTCAGTCCATGGGATCCTCCAGGCAGGAATACTGGAGTGGGTTTCCCTGCCTTTCTCCAGGGGACCTTCCTGACCCAGGGATCAAACCCATGTCTCCTCTGGCTCCTGCATTCCAGGTTGGTTCTTTACCCCTGAGCCACCACTGTGCAATAACCCCATTTAATTAAATTTGTTATCATTTATTTTTAAATACTTTTTTCTATTCTTTTTCAAATTCTTTTCCCATTTAGGGTTTTATAGAATACTGAGTAGAGTTCTTGGTGGTATACAGTAGGTCCCTACCAGCTATATACTTTAAATATAACAGTGTATACATATCAATTCCAAATTCCCAGTCTATCCCTCCCCCCAACTCTTGCCCAGTTGTAACCATAAATTCATTCTCTAAGTCTGCAAGCTTGTTTCTCTTTTATAGATAAGTTCATTTGTATGTCTCTTTTTTTTAAGATTCTGCATTTAAGTGATATCATACATTTGTTATTCTCTGTCTGACTTACTTCGTTTAGTATGATTATCTCCAGGTCCATCCATGTTGCTACAAATGACATTATTTCAATCTTTTTTTATGGCTAATTTTACATTGTACATAAATCCTGGGTGTTCATTGAAGGGACTGATGCTAAAGCTGAAACTGCAATACTTTGGCCACCTCATGCGACGAGTTGATTCACTGGAAAAGACTCTGATGCTGGGAAAGTTTGGGGGCGGAAAGAGAAGGGAACGACAGATAATGAGATGGCTGGATGGCATCACTGACTCTATGGACATGAGTTTGGGTGAACTCTGGGAGTTGGTGATGGACAGGGAGGCCTGGCGTGCTGTGATTCATGGGGTTGCGAAGAGTCTGACACGACTGAGCGACTGAACTGAACTGAACTGAACCACATCTTTATCCATTCATCTGCCAATGGACATTTAGGTTGCTTCCATGTCTTGGCTATTGTAAACTATGCTGAAATGAACATTGAGGCACATGCATACTTTCAAACCAAGTTTTTCTCCAGATATATGTCCAAGAGTGGGATTGCTAGATCATATGGTAGCTCTACTTTTAGTTTTTTAACAAACCTTCATATTATTTTGTATTATATTTTATTTGGCAATGCTTTCTAGGTAATTTAACATATCAAATAAGCTTAGATAGTTGAATAAATCATTTGGAATGTTACAGAGACTCTGAAAAATTCCCAAGTTAGTTTGCAGTCAAAAGACTTCATGTAAAATTTGATTTGGGGAAGTTTGTCAAAAATGTCAAACTGTTGTAAAACACTTGATGAAATAGGATCACAGATTATGATGACATAATACTTAATATCTATTAACAAAGCTTAGCTTTTTAATATTAAGAAGTTAATATTAAGTTTTCTTAAGTAATCAAAGAGTTGATAAAAACAGGAAACAGGTGTTTTTATCTTGATGTGACACAAAACCTTTGTTTCCTAGGTCAATCTCTTAAAAGATAAGGAAAATCTTTGTTTACAATTTCTTACTAAGAGGTAATAAACAATCTAAGAAAATTTGTCTTTTCAGGAGATAAAAGAAAACAGGAGTATAGTTTTATATAATATAAAAACATGTTTCCCAAAACCCTTAAAAGCAACACTTTAAAAAAGCCAACTTGACCATGCAAGGCAAGATTCTCTCTCTCTGAAACAGCAAAAAGTTTTAGATTAGATAAAACTACTCTAGTGTCTCTTAACAAGAATGTATCTCCATAGTGTTGGTCGCTCAGTAATGTCCAACTCTTTGGGACTCCATGGACAGTAGTCTACCAGGCCCCTCTATTCATGGAGTTTTCCAGGCAAGAATACTGGAGTAGTTTGCCATTCCTTTCTCCAGGGGATCTTTCTGACCCAGTCATTGAACCCATGTCTCCAGCATTGCAAGCAGATTCTTTACCATCTGAGTCACTATGGAAGCACATACTTTTTCTTAATCAAAAACATATCCTGCTTCCCTTGCAAGGAAACAACAGACTTGTTTCCTTTATTATTTCTAGTGGTTTCAATTATATACATTAAATTTTTTAACCTTTAGAAACTAATTTTTAATGAAAACTAAGAAACAAGCAATTATAAACTATGGATTGGCAGATTTATACTCCCTATAATTCCTGGAAAATCTGCTTTTTCATAGAAAATATCTAATGT
This sequence comes from Moschus berezovskii, assembly GCF_049115385.1. Lineage (NCBI taxonomy): Eukaryota > Metazoa > Chordata > Mammalia > Artiodactyla > Moschidae > Moschus > Moschus berezovskii. The sequence goes on along the minus strand of NC_142463.1, from coordinate 45,638,657 downwards.
GACAATAACATATTTACAATAGATCCAATTTTATCTTTTGTTTCTCCACAATAGGAAGTCAAAAGTAGATAAACCTTGTAGGGTAAGGGAATTAGAGAAGGCGAGGTTCGGAAAAAGAACAAGACCTGCACTTTACAGGAACAGATCGCCTTTAATGAGGCGAGAAGGGGCAGAAGTCAGATTAGTGAGCTGCTGCACTAACCCAAGAGTGGAAACCTACTGTCTTAAGGGGGTCTGTCCTCCAAGGTTGTTCAGAGTAGTTATCTCTTAAAGAGCTGGGGCAAGGAATTCTGGAGATCAGCCAGAGGTTGGACTGGCTGGAAGCTGGGTGTAATCAACCTTAATGTCCATTTTTTTCTTTAGGTGAGAGAGTTCTTTGTTTTGCATAGAATGTTGGGGAGAATTAGAGGGGAGTTTTAATTTCAGGCTACTTTGAGCCTTGTAACTTTCCCTCAAATTTAGTTTAGTAATTAACGTTTCATTATTTTATCTTGCAATACCATTCAAAGGTAGAAAAACATCAGACATCTACAACACACACAGACACACATACATACACACACATATATATAGACAATCATGAACATACAGACAGACAAGAAGCTTCATAGCTTCCATGCTAAAAATTTAATCTCAGGATGAATATGGTAATACAAAACTTGTAACAGGGAAGAGCAAAGGCTGACTCCGTGTTGGATCTATTTCTTTTTAACCTTTGCTTTCTGTTGTTTCCTTACTATAATCACTAAAAAATTTGTCTATAGCTATATCCATACATAATGGCCTGCCTAGGGGAACACTACCCCTCTGTCTGAATGTTAAACTAAAGTGCCTTTGTTCAGTTCACAGGGAAACACCCTGATCCTGCCCGCTCATGAATGGCTTCAGGGAAAAAAGAAATTAGCACACACCCCACTCCCAGACTGGTCAAACTTGAAGATACTTTGAAAGACTTTTTACTTTACTTCTTTACTACCCCCTCCTCTCTGATCTATAAAAGATACCAGCATCCAGAACCCGATAAGATGGTGCGTTAAGACTCTAGTCTGCCATCTTCTTTTATCCCAGCTTTCCAAATGAAGTCACTTTCCTTGCCTCAACACTTGGTCTCCTGATTTATTGGTCTTTCCTATGGCAAGTAGACTGAGCTTGAACTCAGTCACAAACTCATTCATTTATAAAGGAACAGTTGGATTGAAACTATTTTTCTGACATGCAGAATAAGTTGTTCCCTACTTCAATGACTAAAGTTGATGTGTGCTGCTGCTGCTAAGTTGGTTCAGTCATGTCCGACTCTGTGTGACCCCATGGATGGCAGCCCACTAGGCTCCCTGGGATTCTCCAGGCAAGAACACTGGAGTGGGTTGCCATTTCCTTCTCCAATGCATGAAAGTGAAAAGAGAAAGTGAAGTCGCTCAGTCATGTCTGACTCTTCGCGACCCCATGGACTGCACCCTACCAGGCTCCTCCGTCCATGGGATTTTCCAGGCACGAGTACTGGAGTGGGGTGCCATTGCCTTCTCCAAAAGTTGGTGTGTTAAATATTTTTGGAGAAGACACATACTGTTTTTTAAGTTTCAAATGACCTGTTTCTAATGACCTTTCCCCTTTCCGATAAGAATTACTTTACTAAAGTTTGCATTTCAATGAATGGCTCTTAGGTCATAGAGAAATGAGAGTAGAAAATCCGCATCATGAAGGTAAAGATTAGGTGCAGGGCAATTCTATTTACAATGCCCTGATCTCTTCATGTAGTTTGAGATGAAATGTTAAGGCAATGTGTATTGGAAAAGAAAAAAAAGCAAGTAGGCTTTAAACCTACAGAGCCATATCTTTGGCCAGTAAATTGATTTGTGAAACAAAAACAGCTATATTATTGTGAATGTTTTTCTTTCCTCTGGGTACATTTCAATTTATGGGGGAAGCTAAAAAATTCCTATCAAGCCCTGAATATTAGCTTCCAATTTGGTCAAATTTCTGACTATAAAGTTATTAAATTTGTTAAAATATCTTGTCAGGTTTCAGCTGGAAAATCAGTAAATATTTCTGGCAGTACTGAATAACTCCATTAATTTTAATTTATAGTTTTCCCTTTACTGTTTAAGGTAATAAACTTAGCAGTTTAGTAGAAAATCCCTCAGAGTCCAGTCAACTTTGGGAGGAAACCTTGTGGGAGTATTTGAGTTGATTTTGATGAATTTTCATTGAACCTTTGAGGGTAACCTCTTATCCAATCTCCCAATTGATTACAATTGACATATCAATTTCTGGGGCAGTGTTTTGATGATGAATCCCTAGGAGAGTGTAACAGAGGAGACCCAGGTGTTATTCTGGGTCTCTGGCCTTGGAGCTGTGGCAGCTGCAAAGCTATTAGCTTGGCAGATTTCTGTTTGGAATTTTGTTCCAGAGTCCTTTCAAAATGCTCAGCAATAGTCACAAGTTCAAGCAGGTTAATGGCCTCCTATCCCAGTTTCTGCCTTTTTAATCCACTAATTTCAGGAGATAATCCATTCACAAGTGGGCAGCTAGAACAGATTGGGTGACCTCAGTACCTGTATGGAACTCCAAATGCCTTAAAAAGAGAGCTTCCCAGTGGACTTTAAAATCTGTCACAGATTCATCTTTCTTTTGTTTGCATGATTAAATAACAGACCAGTCTGGGTGGGCAGGGAAGATTTTAGGAATGGATCATGAGTACACAGGTGAAAAACAAAAGAGGAGCCCTTGGGAGTCATATCAGTAGTCACATCAGTCCTTTCACCTTTTTTATTAAATACCCCTAATGTCTTTAATTTTTCATTAGCCTTTGGTAATGACTCTTTTAATGAAGCTATTTTGGAATCTTAAAGCCTTTTATGAGATTCTGCATACTAATTAAAGTAGGAATTCCATTCTATCTGTCCAATTTGGGATCTATTTCTCTCAAGTGCATTTTCTTAAATGAGTGACAGGTCTAATGGAACATTCCCCATAATGGCCATTATAATTATAGACTGTATTTAGTAACATATGACCATCTTATTAAATATCTTAAACTTCCAAGACTATACTTGTTAAACATAAAATGAGCAGGTGTGCTAGAAGGTGGTACACTTCAGTTCAGTTCAGTTCAGTTCAGTCGCTCAGTCGTGTCCGACTCTCTGCGACCCCATGAATCACAGCACGCCAGGCCTCCCTGTCCATCACCAACACCCGAAGTTCACTCAAACTCATGTCCACAGAGTCGGTGATGCCATCCAGCCATCTGATTCTCCGTCGTCCCCTTCTCCTCCCGCCCCCAACCTTTCCCAGCATCAGAGTCTTTTCCAGTGAGTCAACTCGTCGCATGAGGTGGCCAAAGTATTGCAGTTTCAGCTTTAGCATCAGTCCCTCCAATGAACATCCAGGATTGATCTCCTTTAGAATGGACTGGTTGGATCTCCTTGCAGTATAAGGGACTCTCAAGAGTCTTCTCCAACACCACAGTTCAAAAGCATCGATTCTTCGGCGGTCAGCCTTCTTCACAGTCCAACTCTCACATCCATACATGACCACGGGAAAAACCATTGCCTTGACTAGACGGACCTTGGTTGGCAAAGTAATGTCTCTGCTTTTTAATATACTATCAAGGCTGGTCATAACTTTCCTTCCAAGGAGCAAGCGTCTTTTAATTTCATGGCTGCAATCAGCATCTGCAGTGATTTTGGAGCCCAAAAAAGCAAAGTCTGACACTGTTTCCACTGTTTTTCCATCTATTTCCCATGAAGTGATGGGACCAGATGCCATGATCTTTGTTTTCTGAATGTTGAGCTTCAAGCCAACCTTTTCACTCTCCTCTTTCACTTTCATCAAGAGGCTTTTGAGTTCCTCTTCACTTTCTGCCATAAGGGTAGTGTCATCTGCATATCTGAGGTTATTGATATTTCTCCCAGCAATCTTGATTCCAGCTTGTGCTTCTTCCAGCCCAGCATTCCTCATGATGTACTCTGCATATAAGTTAAATAAGCAAGGTGACAATATACAACCTTGACGTACACCTTTTCCTATTTGGAACCAGTCTGTTGTTCCATGTCCAGTTCTAACAGTTGCTTCCTGACCTGCATACAGGTTTCTCAAGAGGCAGGTCAGGTGGTCTGGGATTCCCATCTCTTTCAGAATGTTCCACAATTTATTGTGATCGACACAGTCAAAGGCTTTGGCATAGTCAATAAAGCAGAAATAGATGTTTTTCTGAAACTCTCTTGCTTTCTCCATGATCCAGCGGATGTTGGCAATTTGATCTCTGGTGCCTCTGCCTTTTCTAAAACCTGCTTGAACATCTGGGAGTTCACGGTTTACATACTGCTGAAGCCTGGCTTGGAGAATTTTGAGCATGACTTTACTAGCGTGTGAGATGAGTGCAATTGTGCGGTAGTTTGAGCATTCTTTGGCATTGCCTTTCTTTGGGATTGGAATGAAGACTGACCTCTTCCAGTCCTGTGGCCACTGCTGAGTTTTCCAAATCTGCTGGCATATTGAGTGTAGCACTTTCACAGCATCATCTTTCAAGACTTGAAATAGCTCAACTGGAATTCCATCACCTCCACTAGCTTTGTTCTAAGGCCCACTTGACTTCACATTCCAAGATGTCTGGCTCTAGGTCAGTGATCACGTTATCGTGACTATCTTGGTCGTGAAGATCTTTTTTGTACAGTTCTTCTGTGTATTCCTGCCACCTCTTCTTAATATCTTCTGCTTCTGTTAGGTCCATACCATTTCTGTCCTTTATCGAGCCCATCTTTGCATGAAATGTTCCTTTGGAATCTCTAATTTTCTTGAAGAGCTCTCTTGTTTTTCCTATTCTGTTGTTTTCCTCTATTTCTTTGCATTGATCACTGAGGAAGGCTTTCTTATCTCTCCTTGCTATTCTTTGGAACTCTGCATTCAGATGCTTATATCTTTCCTTTTCTCCTTTGCTTTTCGCCTCTCTTCTTTTCACAGCTATTTGTAAGGCCTCCTCAGACAGCCATTTCGCTCTTTTGCATTTCTTTTCCATGGGGATGGTCTTGGTCCCTGTCTCCTTTACAATGTCACGAACCTCCGTCCAGAGTTCATCAGGCACTCTATCAATCAGATCTAGTCCCTTAAATCTATTTCTCACTTCCACTGTATAATCATAAGGGATTTGATTTAGGTCATATCTGAATGGTCTACTGGTTTTCCCTACTTTCTTCAATTTAAGTCTGAACTTCGCAATAAGGAGTTCATGATCTGAGCCACAGTCAGCTCCTGGTCTTGTTTTCGCTAACTGTATACAGCTTCTCCATCTTTGGTTGCAAAGAATATAATCAATCTGATTTCGGTGTTGACCATCTGGTGATGTCCATGTGTAGAGTCTTTTCTTGTGCTGTTGGAAGAGGGTGTTTGCTATGACCAGTGCATTCTCTTGACAAAACTCTATTAGCCTTTGCCCTGCTTCATTCCGTGCTCCAAGGCCAAATTTGCCAGTTACTCCAGGTGTTTCTTGACTTCCTACTTTTGCATTCCAGTCCCCTATAATGAAAAGGACATCTTTTTTGGGTGTTAGTTCTAAAAGGTCTTGTAGGTCTTCATAGAACCGATTAACTTCGGCTTCTTCAGCATTACTCGTTGGGGCATAGGCCTGGATTACTGTAATATTGAATGGTTTGCCTTGGAAGCGAACAGAAATCATCCTGTCATTTTTAAGATTGCATCCAAGTACTGCATTTCGGACTCTTTTGTTGACCATGATGGCTACTCCATTTCTTCTAAGGGATTCCTGCCCACAGTAGTAGATATAATGGTCGTCTGAGTTAAATTCACCCATTCCAGTCCATTTTAATTCACTGATTCCTAGAATGTCAACGTTCACTCTTGCCATCTCCTGTTTGACCACTTCCAATTTGCCTTGATTCATGGACCTAACATTCCAGGTTCCTATGCAATACTGCTCTTTACAGCACCGGACCTTGCTTCTATCACTGGTCACATCCACAACTGGGTATTGGTTTTGCTTTTGCTCCATCCCTTTATTCCTTCTATAGTTATTTCTCCACTGAGCTCCAGTAGCATACTGGGCACCTACTGACCTGGGGAATTCCTCATTCAGTATCCTATCATTTTGCCCTTTGTTACTGTTCATGGGGTTCTCAAGGCAAGTATACTGAAGTGTTTTGCCATTCCCTTCTCCAGTGGACCACATTCGGCTGTGGTCCATGTGATCAGATTGGCTAGTTTCCTGTGATTATGATATCAGTCTGTCCGCCCTCTGGTGCCCCCTAGCAATACCTACCGTCTTATTTGGGTTTTCTTACCTTGGTCGTGGAAAATCTCTTCACAGCCGCTCCAGCAAAGTGCAGCCGCTGTACCTTACCTTGGGTGAGGGGTATCTCCTCGAGGCCGCCCCTCCTGACCTTGAACGCGGAGTAGCTCCTCTCGGCCCTCCTGCGCCCGCGCAGCCACCGCCTGTTGAACGTGGGGTAGCTCCTCTCGGCCGCCGGCCCTGGCCTCAGGCGTGGGGTAGCTCCTCACGGCCGCACCTCTTTGCGTGGTTCGTTGTGCCCGGGCCGGCGTCTCTCGCGTCGCGTCTGCGCCGCCGGGGCCGGCGTCTCTCGCGTCGCGTCTGCGCCGCCGGGGCCGGCGTCTCTCGCGTCGCGTCTGCGCCGCCGGGGCCGGCGTCTCTCGCGTCGCGTCTGCGCCGCCGGGGCCGGCGTCTCTCGCGTCGCGTCTGCGCCGCCGGGGCCGGCGTCTCTCGCGTCGCGTCTGCGCCGCCGGGGCCGGCGGTGGTACACTTAACTTTTGGATATAAAGGATCCCATTCCTTTTAGCTAGTCTTTTGGTTCTCTTAGAGCTAAATGAATACCTAGAAGGGATAGCCACGGGCTTGGGAATCATGGGGTGTTTTACAGTGTATCTTGTTGCACAGAAATTTTCTTGGAGTTGGTGTGTGACTAGTGTCAATCTAACCTGTTCCATGATTAACTTATCGTATCACAGGAGTTTTGAGATGACAAGCACTCTAACAGCTTTTAAATGCCTACACTCATGTTCAAAAATTTTTGTGACTTTTTGGCTTTCAGGATTTCCATAAGCAATGTCCTTTATCTCATGCACATATTAACAGAAGTTAGTGTTAACCAGAAAAACTAGTGGTTGGGAAAAGGATGGAATAAGAAGCTTTCAAGAAACACCTGGAGTAACAAGCAAATTTGGCCTTGGAGAACAAAATGAAGCAGGGCAAAGGCTAATAGAGTTTTGCCAAGAGAATGCACTGGTCATAGCAAACACCCTCTTCCAACAACACAAGAGAAGACGCTACACATGGACATCACCAGATGGTCAACACTGAAATCAGATTGATTATATTCTTTGCAACCAAAGATGGAGAAGCTCTATATAGTTAGCAAAAACAAGACCAGGAGCTGACTGTGGCTCAGATCATGAACTCCTTACGACAAATTCAGACTTAAATTGAAGTAAGGAGGGAAAACCACTAGACCGTTCAGATATGACCTAAATCAAATCCCTTATGATTATACAGTGGAAGTGAGAAATAGATTTAAGGGTCTAGATGTGATAGATAGAGTGCCTGATGAACTCTGGCCAGAGCTTCGTGACGTTGTACAGGAGACAGGGACCAAGAACATCCCAATGGAAAAGAAATGCAAAAAAACAAAATGGCTGTCTGAGGAGGCCTTACAAATAGCTGTGAAATGAAGAGAAGTGAAAAGCAAAGGAGAAAAGGAAAGATATAAGCATCTGAATGCAGAGTTCCAAAGAATAGCAAGGAGAGATAAGAAAGCCTTCCTCAGTGATCAATGCAAAGAAATAGAGGAAAATAACAGAATAGGAAAGACAAGAGATTTTTTCAAGAAAATTAGAGATATCAAGGGAACATTTCATGCAAAGATGGGCTCGATAAAGGACAGATATGGTATGGACCTAACAGAAGCAGAAGATATTAAGAAGAGGTGGCAAGAATACACAGAAGAACTGTACAAAAAAGATCTTCACGACGAAGATAATCACAATGGCGTGATCACTCACCTGGAGCCAGACATCTTGGAATGTGAAGTCAAGTGGGCCTTAGAAAGCATCACTATGAACAAAGCTAGTGGAGGTGATGGAGTTCCAATTAAGCTATTTCAAATCCTGAAAGATGATGCTGTGAAAGTGCTGCACTCAATATGCCAGCAGATTTGGAAAACTCAGCAGTGGCCACAGGACTGGAAAAGGTCAGTCTTCATTCCAATCCCAAAGAAAGGCAATGCCAAAGAATGCTCAAACTACCGCACAATTGCACTCCTCTCACACGCTAGTAAAGTCATGCTCAAAATTCTCCAAGCCAGGCTTCAACAATATGTGAACCGTGACTTCCAGATGTTCAAGCAGGTTTTAGAAAAGGCAGAGGCACCAGAGATCCAATTGCCAACATCCACTGCATCTTGGAGAAAGCAAGAGTATTCCAGAAAACCATCTATTTCTGCTTCATTGACTATGCCAAAGCCTTTGACTGTGTGGATCACAATAAACTGTGGAATATTCTGAAAGAGATGGGAATCCCAGACCACCTGACCTGCCTCTTGAGAAACCTGTATGCAGGTCAGGAAGCAACAGTTAGAACTGGACATGGAACAACACACTGGTTCCAAATAGGAAAAGGAGTACATCAAGGCTGTATATTGTCACCTTGCTTATTTAACTTATATGGAGAGTACATCATGAGGAACGCTGGGCTGGAAGAAGCACAAGCTGGAATCAAGATTGCCGGGAGAAATATCAATAACCTCAGATATGCAGGTGACACCACCCTTATGGCAGAAAGTGAAGAGGAACTCAAAAGCCTCTTGATGAAAGTGAAAGAGGAGAGTGAAAAAGTTGGCTTAAAACTCATCATTCAGAAAACTAAGATCATGGCATCTGGTCCCATCACTTCATGGGAAATAGATGGAAAAACAGTGGAAACAGTGTCAGACTATTTTGGGGGGCTCCAAAATCACTGCAAATACTGATTGCAGCCCTGAAATTAAAAGACGCTTACTCCTTGGAAGGAAAGTTATGACCAACCTAGATAGCATAATAAAAAGCAGAGACTTTACTTTTCCAACAAAGGTCTGTCTAGTCAAGGCTATGGTTTTTCCAATGGTCATGTATGGATGTGAGAGTTGGACTGTGAAGAAAGCTGATCACAGAAGAGTTGATGCTTTTGAACTGTGGTGTTGGAGAAGACTCTTGAGAGTCCTTTGGACTGCAAGGAGATCCAACCAGTCCATCCTAAAGGAGACCAGTCCTGGGTGTTCATTGGAAGGACTGATGCTGAAGCTGAAACTCCAATACTTTGGCCACCTAATGGGAAGAGTTGACTCATTGGAAAAGACTAATGCTGCGAGGAATTGGGGGCAGGAGGAGAAGGGAAGACAGAGAATGAGATGGCTGGATGGTATCATGGACTCAATGGACATGAGTTTGAGTGAATTCCGGGAGTTGGTGATACACAGGGAGACCTGGCGTGCTGTGATTCATGGGGTCACAAAGAGTTGGACCTGACTGAGCCACTAAACTGAACTGACTAAACTGAAGATGCACTAAGCAATTTTCTGAAACTGATAACTTTTCCTTAGTCTTTAAAAAGATGTTGCTTTACTGTTATTACCATCTTTAGTGACTTTTTTCTTACACTGGTAGGTCTGTGGAAAATTCAATAACTGTATTCAGTGTGTTCATGAGACCAGGGCATGTGGCTGATAGTCAGAATACCTGACTTCTGTACCCTTGACTTAATGTGTAAACTGGACCAAGACACTCCACTTCTCTCAATCTCATTCATCCTCAAAAATAGAAGACACATCACTGGATAATATCTGAGTGAAATCAATATTAAAAAGAATCTCAAGACTCCAGTTTCACATATTGTCCTTGACTCCCTATTTTATTAAAATAATAAAGAAGATGGAAAAGTCTTTTTACATAGCTTTCAATCACAGTGATATGAATAGAAAGTTAGGGAGACAGGCAGGAGAGGGCAGCCAGAGCGGGAAGAGGGTAATCGTGGTCCCAGAGACACATCATCTACCAAACTGCAAGCAGGCTTCATTGCTATCCAAGACTTCTTGGGATTCTGGGTGATCGACATCTGCCTGAGAAGGTGCACCGGTTGTATATCCAGAAAACTGAGTGGCAGGGACTGGGGAGGTGATAAGTCTCTGTGACAGCACTCGCCAATCACCTGGACACCTGAGCTACTTGGACGGGAGAAGGGCACAAAACACAGGCCCAACTGAGTCTGCCCCTTTGTGGAGTACCTGAGAACCTGAACCTGAGCAGCTTAGAACTGGGAAGGGCATGCAACCAAGGGCCTGCCTCAGACAGTTTCTGGCAGAGCAACCTAGAGCCTGAGCAGTATAGACAGGAAAGCACACACGACATGAACAGGGGCAAACCCAGTGTGACCAAGACACTGCGAAACTCCCCACACACTCCACTGATATATTTCTGCAGCGTTCTTCCCCCCCCACAGCACAACTGAATAGTTCAGTCCAGTTCAGTCACTCAGTCATGTCCGACTCTCTGCGACCCCATGAATCACAGCACGCCAGGCCTCCCTGTGTATCACCAACTCCCGGAATTCACTCAAACTCATGTCCACAGAGTAGGTGATGCCATCCAGTCATCTCATTCTCCGTCGTCCCCTTCTCCTCCCGCCCCCAACCTTTCCCAGCATCAGAGTCTTTTCCAGTGAGTCAACTCGTCGCATGAGGTGGCCAAAGTATTGCAGTTTCAGCTTTAGCATCAGTCCTTCCAATGAACACCCAGGATTGATCTCCTCTAGAATGGACTGGTTGGATCTCCTTGAAGTCCAAGGGACTCTCAAGAGTCTTCTCCAACACCACAGTTCAAAAGCATCGATTCTTTGGCGATCAGCTTTTTTCACAGTCCAACTCTCCATCCATACATGACCACGGGAAAAATCATAGCCTTGACTAGACGGACCTTGGTTGGCAAAGTAATGTCTCTGCTTTTTAATATACTATCTAGGTTGGTCATAACTTTCCTTCCAAGGAGTAAGCGTCTTTTAATTCATGGCTGCAATCAGCAATTGCAGTGATTTTGGAGCCCAAAAAAATAAAGTCTGACACTGTTTCCACTGTTTTTCCATCTATTTCCCATGAAGTGATGGGACCAGATGCCATGATCTTTGTTTTCTGAATGTTGAGCTTCAAGCCAACCTTTTCACTCTCCTCTTTCACTTTCATCAAGAGGCTTTTGAGTTCCTCTTCACTTCCCGCCATAAGGGTGGTGTCATCTGCATATCTGAGGTTATTGATATTTCTCCCAGAAATCTTGATTCCAGCTTGTGCTTCTTCCAGCCCAGCGTTCCTCATGATGTACTCTCCATATAAGTTAAATAAGCAAGGTGACAATATACAGCCAGACGTACTCCTTTTCCTATTTGGAACCAGTGTGTTGTTCCATGTACAGTTCTGACTGTTGCTTCCTGACCTGAATACAAGTTTCTCAAGAGAGGTTTGTGACATTGTACAGGAGACATGGACCAAGACCATCCCAATAGAAAAGAAATGCAAAAAAGCAAAATGGCTGTCTGAGGAGGCCTTACAAATAGTGTGAAAAGAAGAGAAGTGAAAAGCAAAGGAGAAAAGGAAAGATATAAGCATCTGAATGCAGAGTTCCAAAGAATAGCAAGGAGAGATAAGAAAGCCTTCTTCAGCGATCAATGCAAAGAAATAGAGGAAAACAACAGAGTAGGAAAAACAAGAGATCTCTTCAAGAAAATTAGAGATTCCAAGGGAACAACTGAACAAGCGAGCCTAAAAAATCATCCACCACCGCCCCCTAGTGTCAGGGCGGCAATTAAACACTGAAGAGACCAGCAAACAGAAGAAGCTAAAACAGAGGGAACCGCCTTGGAAGTGACAGATGGAGTAGTCTTGAGGCTACTGCAAGAATAAGATTGAAAACCAGAGGCAGAGGCTTAAGTCCAAATCCTGAGAGCACCGGAGAACTCCTGACTCCAGGGAACAAAAATCGATAGGAGCTCATCAAACACTTCCATACCTACACTGAAACCAAGCACCACCCAAGGGTAAATAAGTTCTAGAGCAAGATATACCACTCAAATTCTCCAGCAACACAGGAACATAGCCCTGAGTTTCAATATACAGGCTGCCCAAAGTCACTCCAAACCTTTTGACATCTCATAACTCATTACTAGACACTTCATTGCACTCCAGAGATAAGAACTCCAGCCCCACCCACCAGAACACTGACATAAGCTTCCCTAACCAGGAAACCTTGAAAAGCCACCCATCCAACCCCACCCACAGCGAGGAAACTCCACAATAAAGAGAATGCCGCAAACTGCTAGAAGACGGAAAGGCCACCCCAAACACAGCAATATAAGTAAGATGAAGAGGCAGAGAAATACCCAGCAGGTAAAGGAACAGGGTAAATGCCCACCAACTCAAACAAAAGAGGAAGAGATAGGGAACCTACCTGATAAAGAATTTTGAACAATGATAATGAAAATGATCCAAAATCTTGAAAACAAATTAGAGTTACCTGGAGACAAGGATTGAGAAGATGCAAGAAAGGCTTAACAAGGATCTAGAAGAAATTAAAAAGTCAATATACAATGAATAATGCAATCCATTCTGTCACTCAGTTGTGTCCGATTCTATGCGACCCCGTGGACTGTAGCCTACCAGGCTTCTCCGTCCATGGGATTCTCCAGGCAAGAATACTGGAGTGGGTTACCATTTCCTTCTTCAGGGGATCTTCCCTACCCAGGGATCGAACCCGGGTCTCCCGCATTGGAGGCAGACGCTTTAACTTCTGAGCCACCAAGGAAGCCTGAATAATGCAATAGATGAGATCAAAAACACTCTGGAGGGAACCAACAGTAGAATAACGGAGGCAGAATATAGGGTAAGTGACTTAGGAGATAGAACGGTGGAAATAAATGAACCAGAGAGGAAAAAAGAAAAGCGAATTAAAATAAATGAGGACAATCTGAGAGAACTCTGGGACAATGTTAAATGCCCAAACATTCGAATCATAGGAGTCCCAGAAGAAGACAAAAAGAAAGACCATGAGAAAATACTTGAGGAGATAATAGTTGAAAACTTCCCTAAAATGGGGAAGGAAATAATCACCCAAGTCCAAGAAACACAGAGAGTCACAAATAGGATAAACCCAAGGCAAAATACCCCAAGACACATATTAATCAAATTAACAAAGAAGAAACACAAAGAAAAAATATTAAAAGCAGCAAGGAAAAACAACAAATAACACACAAGGGGATTCTCATAACAGCTGATCTTTCAATAGAAACTCTTCAGGCCAGAAGGGAATTGCAGGACATACTTAAAGTGATGAAAGAAAATAACCTACAGCCCAGATTACTGTACCCAGCAAGAATCCAATTCAAATATGAAGGAGAAATCAAAGCTTTACAGACAAGCAAAAGCTGAGAGAATTCAGCATCACCAAACCAGCTCTCCAACAAATGCTAAAGGACCTTCTCTAGACAGGAAACACAGTAAAGGTGTATAAACTCTAACCCAAAATAATAAAGTAAATGGCAATGGGATCATACTTATCAATAATTACCTTAAATGTAAATGGGTTGAATGCCCCAACCAAAAGACAAAGACTGGCTGAATGGATAAAAAAACAAGACCCCCATATATGTTGTCTACAAGAGATCCACCTCGAAACAAGGGACACATACAGACTGAAAGTGAGGGCTGGAAAAAGATATTCCATGCAAACAGAGGCCAAAAGAAAGCAGAAGTAGCAATACTCATATCAGATAAAATAGACTTTAAAACAAAGGCTGTGAAAAGACACAAAGAAGGACACTACATAATGATCAAGGGATCAATCCAAGAAGAAGATACAACAATTATAAATACATATGCACCCAACATAGGAGCACATCAATATGTAAGACAAATGCTAACAAGTATGAAAGGGGAAATTAACAATAACACAGCAATAGTCGGAGACTTTAATACCCCACTCACACCTATGGATAGATCAACTAAACAGAAAATTAACAAGGAAACACAAACCTTAAATGTTACAATAGACCAGTTAGACCTAATTGAATCTATAGGACATTTCACCCCAAAACAATGAATTTCACCTTTTTCTCAAGCGCACATGGAACCTTCTCCAGGATAGATCACATCCTGGGTCATAAATCTAGACTCGGTAAATTCAAAAATATTGAAATCATTCCAAGCATCTTTTCTGACCACAATGAAGTAAGACTAGATTTCAATTACAGGAGAAAAACTATTAAAAATTCCAACATATGGAGGCTGAACAACACGCTGCTGAATAATGAACAAATCATAGAAGAAATAAAAAAAGAAATCAAAATATGCATAGAAACGAGTGAAAATGAAAACACAACAATCCAAAAACTGTGGGACACTGTAAAAGTGGTGCTAAGGGGAAGGTTCATAGCAACAGGCATACCTCAAGAAACAAGAAAAAAGCCAACTAAATAACCTAACTCTACACCTAAAGCAACTAGAAAAGGAAGAAGTGAAGAACCCCAGGGTTAGTAGAAGGAAAGAAATCTTAAAAATTAGGACAGAAATAAATGCAAAAGAAACAAAAGAGACCATAGCAAAAATCAACATAGCCAAAGGCTGGTTCTTTGAGAGGGTAAATAAAATTGACAAACCACTAGCCAGACTCATCAAGAAACAAAGGGAGGAAAACCAAATCAATAAAATTAGAAATGAAAATGAGATCACAACAGACAACACAGAAATACAATGGATCATAAGAGACTACTATCAGCAATAATATGCCAATAAAATGGACAACTTGGAAGAAATGGACAAATTCTTAGAAAAGTACAACTTTCCAAAACTGAACCAGGAAGAAATAGAAAATCTTGACAGACCCATCACAAGCACGGAAATTGAAACTGTAATCAGAAATCTTCCAGCAAACAAAAGCCCAGGTCCAGATGGCTTCACAGCTGAATTCTACCAAATAATTAGAAAAGAGCTAACACCTATCCTACTCAAACTCTTCCAGAAAATTGCTGAGGAAGGTAAACTTCCAAACTCATTCTATGAGGCCACCATCACCCTAATACCAAAACCTGACAAAGATGCCACAAAAAAGAGAACTACAGGCCAATATCACTGATGAACATAGATGCAAAAATCCTTAACAAATTTCTAGCAATCAGTATCCAACAGCACATTAAAAAGATCATACATCATGACCAAGTAGGCTTTATCCCAGGAATGCAAGGATTCTTCAATATCCACAAATCAATCAATGTAATACACCACATTAACAAACTGAAAAATAAAAGCCATATGATTATCTCAATAGATGCAGAGAAAGTCTTTGACAAAATTCAACACCCATTTATGATAAAAATCCTCCAGAAGGCAGGAATAGAAGGAACATTCCTCAACATAATAAAAGCTATATATGACAAACTCACAGCAAACATTATCCTCAATGGTGAAAAATTGAAAGTGTTTCCCCTAAAGTCAAGAACAAGACAAGGGTGCCCACTCTCACCACTGCTATTCAACATAGTTTTGGAAGTTTTGGCCACAACAATCAGAGAAGAAAAAGACATAAAAGGAATCCAAATTGGAAAAGAAGAAGTAAAACTCTCACTGTTTGCCGATGACATGATCCTCTATACACAGAAAACCCTAAAGACTCTACCAGAAAATTACTAGAGCTAATCAATGAATATAGTAAAGTTGCAGGATATAAAATCAACACACAGAAATCCCTTGCATTCCTATACACTAATAATGAGAAAATAGAGAAATTAAGGAAACAATTCCATTCACCGTTTCAAGAAAAGAATAAAATACTTAGGAATATATCTACCTAAAGAAACAAAAGACCTATATATAGAAAACCATAAAACACTGGTGAAAGAAATCAGAGAGGACACTAATAGATGGAGAAATAATACATGTTCGTGGATTGGAAGAATCAATATTGTGAAAATGAGTATACTATCCAAAGTAATTTATAGGTTCAATGCAATCCCTATCAAGCTACCGACAGTATTTTTCACAGAGCTAGAACAAATAATTTCACAGTTTGTATGGAAATACAAAAAACCTCGAATAGCCAAAGCAATCTTGAGAAAGAAGAATGAAACTGGAGGAATCAACCTGCCAGACTTAAGGCTCTACTACAAAGTCACAGTCATCAAGACAGTATGGTACTGGCATAAAGACAGAAATATAGATCAATGGAACAAAATAGAAAGCCCAGAGATAAATCCATTAACCTATGGACACCTTATCTTTGACAAAGGAGGCAAGAATATTCAATGGAGAAAAGACAGTCTCTTTAACAAGTGGTGCTGGGAAAACTGGTCAGCCACTTGTAAAAGAATGAAACTAGAACACTCCCTAACACCATACACAAAAGTTAACTCAAAATGGATTAAAGATCTAAATGTAAGACCAGAAACAATAAAACTCCTAGAGGAGAACATAGGCAAAACACTCTCTGACATAAATCACAGCAGGATCCTCCATGACCCTCCTCCCAAATATTGGAAATAAAAGCAAAAATAAACAAATGGGACCTAATTAAAATTAAATCCTTTTGCACAACAAAGGAAACTATAAGCAAGGTGAAAAAATATCCTTCAGAATGGGAGAAGATAATAGCAAATGAAGCAACTGACAAAGAATTAATCTCAAAAATATACAAGCAACTCCTGCAGCTCAATTCCAGAAAAATAAATGACCCAATAAAAAAATGGGCCAAAGAACTAAACAGACATTTCTCCAAAGAAGACATACAGATGGCTAACAGACACATGGAAAGATGCTCAACATCACTCATTATCAGAGAAATGCAAATGAAAACCACAATGAGGTACCATTTCACACCAGTCAGAATGGCTGCTATCCAAAAGTCTACATGCAATAAATGCTGGAGAGGGTATGGAGAAAAGGGAACCCTCTAACACTGTTGGTGGGAATGCAAACTAGTACAGCCACTATGGAGAACAGTGTGGAGATTCCTTAAAAAACTGGAAATAGAATTGCCATACGACCCAGCAATCCCACTCCTGGGCATACACAACAAGGAAACCAGAATTGAAAGAGATACATGTACTTCAATGTTCATCGCAACACTGTTTATAATAGCCAGGACATGGAAGCAACCTAGATGTCCATCTGCAGACAAATAGATAAGAAAGCTGTGGCACATATACACAATGGAATATTACTCAGAAACTAAAGAGAATACATTTGAACCAATTCTAATGAGGTGGATGAAACTGGAGCCTATTATATAGAGTGAAGTAAGCCAGAAAGAAAAACACCAATACAGTATACTAACGCATAAGGAAAAAAAAAAAAAGGAATAGAAAGTTAATGTAGCATTTGCCATATTCATTAATTTTTTTTCTTTCTGTGGTTTCTCCTTGCCAAAATGTTTTGTATTATACTGTCTCCAGTAAGACAGATAGCTTGATTTTCTGAAGAAAGAAGGGCAGTTATTTGAGAGGCAGAAGCTCAGAAATATGCTTGAAGAAAATGTGATTTATGTGTATTTGTGGAAACTATTGTGTTAAGAGAAAAAAAAAAAAACAGAAAAATTCCCATTCCTAGTTGCTATTTTTTTTTTATTTTCTCAATTGCAGTGGCAAGATAATAAGGAGACTGCCAAAAATATGTGTAAACATACTCTTTTGTCTAGTCTCCTGAAACAGTCTCAGTCCAGTTCAGTTCAGTCGCTCAGTCGTGTCCGACTCTTTCCGACCCCATGAATCGCAGCACACCATAAATAGGGTCAATTATTTAATAATGATCTTTGAAGCCATGAAATTAAAAGATGTTTTCTCTTTAGAAGGGAAAGTATGACAAACCTAGACAGTGTATTCCCCTGGAGAAGGGAATGGCAACCCACTGAAGTATTCTTACCTGGAGAATCCCATGGACATAGGAGCCTGGTGGACTGCAGTCTACGGGGTCACAAAGAGTCAGACATGACTGAGTGACTAGCACACTTTGATACTTTGACAGACAGTGTATTAAAAAAACAGAGATATTGTTTTGCCAACACAAGTCCATGTAGTCAAAGTTATGGTATTTTCAGTAGTCACGTAAGATGTAAAAGTAGACCATAAAGAAAACTGAGAGCTGAAAGCTGGAAGGTGTTGAATTGTGGTGTTGGGGAGGACTCTTGAGAGTCCCTTAGATTGCAAAGAGATGATCAATCTAGTCAATCCTAAAGGAAACCAATCCTAAATACTCTTTTGAAGGACTGATGCTGAAGCTGAAGCCCCAATAGTCTGGTCACCTGTTGTGAAGAGCCAACTCATTGGAAAAGACCTTGATGCTGGGAAAGACTGAAGGCAAAAGGAGAAGGGGTCCACAGAGAATAAGATGGTTAGATAGCATCATAGACTTAATTGACATGAATTTTAACAAAGCCTACACACAGTGGAGGACAGCAAAGCCTGGTGCTCTGCAGTCCATGGGGTCACAAAGAGTCAGACAGGACTGAAGTGATGGAACATACATGCATTTGTTGAACAATGTAATCAAAATCTTTCTTACATTTGGCTTGATTTCCAAGGACCTTTATTCTTTAAGAAGGTGAATATCCAAGGGAAAAATAACAAAATGAGGTAACAGTAGAAAAGTTCTCTCCTAAAATTTGCATGGCAATTATGTAAGTTCATTCAGTTCTGTCTAAATTTGTCAATTGAACCAGAGTACTTTATAGATTACTTGCAATGGATATGAACTTCTGAAATTAGTTATCTTTTTATTTTCCTATAGCTATATTTTCTTTGCCTACTTATAGTATAAGACAGCCATCAGTCATCTTTATCAAATCCACTTTTTTTAAGTGTGGCATTTTGTTTGTGTCGGGCCCTCTACTAAGTAACTTAAGGAAGTGTGATTATTGACCTCTTTGAATTTATTTCCAAAAGAGGCACTGCTACAAAAATAGTTCTTGGCATTATTCATATTTTCATCACTATTTTATCACTTTTTATCATTTTCTTTTCCCTGGTATTTTGTTCAATCATGACCATATTTGTCTGTCTGTTTTTCCACTTGATTAATTCAGTGAGAGAGAGACCATCTTTGTTCTGTTTACCACTCTATCAGCCACCTTGTGCTAACTGATTTTGTATCCATTGTATCACTTAAACATCAAAAGCAGCCTGTGTTTAGGAATCACTATCTTCCTCTTACAGACAGGAGAACTAAACCTCCAAGATGTTAAGTATCGTTTTTAAAAGTCACACAGCTGGTAAGTAGGGAGGAATGATTATTGCTAAGAGATCTATGGTTCTCAAACATACTTTCCACAACATCTCTACAATATCTCACTGCTGCTGGAGTTCTAAAAGTGGAAGAAAAATATGTTCTACATGTGATACAAGACTCTAGTTTATCTGTAATTCTGAGTCTACCTTGGAGCATGAGGACTGGCAAAACTTGTTTTGATAAAATAACAACAGAGATTAACAGCTTCTCACACCCCTAGATGTGGTCCAAGCATCCAGGGTGTTCAGTTAAAGGTGTTATATAAGTAGGTATTCCCAGGTGGTGCAGTGGTAAAGAACCCACTTGCCAGTGTGGGACATACAAGAGATGTGGGTTCAATCCCTGGGTTGGGTAGATCCCCTGGAGAAGGAAATGGCAACCCACTCCAGTATTCTTGCCTGGAGAATCTCATGGACAGAGGAGCCTGGCAGGCTACAGTCCAGGTGTCACAAAGAGTTGGATTATATAGGGGACAATGTAATTTTTAAATTTTAATAGTTTTTATCTTGGTTTGTTTAATCCTTTGACCTAATTATTTTGTTAAATATGCCACCTGACTTCATACTGTCCAGAGAACATTTGCTATTTATATTATTTAAATATATCCAAACTCATCATCACTGTAATGCCTAACATAATGACATTAAAAGCTTTCATTTGTGAAGTATTTACTCTGTTCTATCATTCAGTTGCTAAGTATCTTCAAAGCAAGACATTAATACTTTAAATAATCTGGTCCCATCACTTCATGGGAAATAGATGGAAAAACAGTGGAAACAGTGTCAGACTTTGTTTTTTTGGGCTCCAAAATCACTGCAGATGCTGATTGCAGCCATGAAATTAAAAGACGCTTGCTCCTTGGAAGGAAAGTTATGACCAACATTGATAGTATATTAAAAAGCAGAGACATTACTTTGCCGACCAAGGTCCGTCTAGTCAAGGCAATGGTTTTTCCCGTGGTCATGTATGGATGTGAGAGTTGGACTGTGAAGAAAGCTGATCGCCGAAGAATCGATGCTTTTGAACTGTGGTGTTGGAGAAGACTCTTGAGAGTCCCTTATACTGCAAGGAGATCCAACCAGTCCATTCTAAAGGAGATCAATCCTGGATGTTCATTGGAGGGACTGATGCTAAAGCTGAAACTCCAATACTTTGGCCACCTCATGAGACGAGTTGACTCACTGGAAAAGACTCTGATGCTGGGAAAGGTTGGGGGCGGGAGGAGAAGGGGACGACGGAGAATGAGATGGCTGGATGGCATCACCGACTCTGTGGACATGAGTTTGAGTGTACTCCGGGAGTTGGTGATGGACAGGGAGGCCTGGCGTGCTGTGATTCATGGGGTCGCGGAGAGTCAGACACGACTGAGCGACTGAACTGAACTGAACTGAACTGAACCTCATGGAACATTCTATACTATCATTATTCTTATTTTTCAGATAATGAGACTGAAGCTTATAGAATTTTCTTCATATTCAAGGCTCAACTCATGTGTCATCTACTTAGAGAGTTTTCCTAATCATCTTGTATCAAGTTGTATTTGGGTTTTCCATGCCCCCACCATCTCATATTATATACATTTACAAACAAAATCAAACATGTAGAACAGAGTAGTGGAAAGCTGAGTGCTAAAGAATTGATGCTTTTGAACTGTAGTGTTGGAGAAGACTCTTGAGACTCCTTTGGACTGCAAGGAGATCAAACCAGTCAATCCTAAAGGAAATTAGTCCTGAATATTCATTGGAAGGACTGATGCTGAAGCTGAAACTCCAGTACTTTTGCCACCTCATGCGAAGAGTTGACTCACTGGAAAAGACTCGGATGCTGGGAAAGATTGAAGGTGGGAAGAGAAGGGTACGGCAGAGGATGAGATGGTTGGATGGCTTCACTGACTCGATGAACATAAGTTTGAGGAAGCTCCTAGAGTTGGTGATGGACAGGAAGCCTGGTGTGTTGCAGTCCATGTGGTTGCAAAGAGCTGGACACAACCGAGCAACTGAACTGAACACTACTATTTTTAAAATAAGTAACAAATATGTGAAATTATACATATATGATTCTTTATATGTTTTTATATGTATACATGTATATATGACAACTTTTAATTGCTGTTCTTTTTAATCCAACTGCAACCAAAATTGATAATACTGTGAGCTTATTTTGTTGCCACTGTATCTCTAATATCTGAAACAACCTACAGCACAGACTTAACATTAGATAAATACTTGTTAATGAATAAATAAATTAATGAGACAATTGATTTAGAAACAATGTTTAGAGCTGAGAAGACAACCAAGGTCTTTTTACTTCTAGTTCAATTTGCTTTGAACTATTAATATATTATATAAGGTTATACAAGAAAATTGAGTTTGCAAAGTTTGAGAATAGAAATGTTGAGCCTTGTTTTTATTTTATTTATAGCTATATAGTTTCCCTTAAATTGTACTAGGTTAATGTGATTGAAAGCAGAAGTTTTTGACCTGCTTGAAGAGTAATCTCTTCAGAGGACTGTGTGTGGTTTGGTGCTTTTATGCATAATTCAGTTACATTTGTTTATGAGAGCAGGAATCCTCATTGAACAATAAGATATTAGCGCGAAGTTTGAATTACTGTACTATTCAGAATATATTTATTTTAATTTCTTTTAAAATTGCCTAAACTTCACACTTTTACTCTCTTTGATTAGTTGGTAGCAGTAAAGCCTTACTCTGACTACATAGACTTCTTTGATATGGCTTGCCATCTTTGAGTCAGAAAATGGACTTTTTATGAAAACTCTTGGCTCACTTTGCTACAAATTAGAAGAACTCAAGGAATGAGAGCTCAAGAACTGAATTTATATTAGGATGACTTTTAAAAGTACAAGTCTATTATCAAAGAAGTTTGCAAAGGTGGAATCATTTCATTTGGGAATCTGCCAGGTGGGGTCCTAATGACTACATCTGATTAACTTGGCTACTTTACTTTTCCAGAAACCTGTATTCTAGATGGCTGAGTCTGGGGACCAAGTTGTAGCAAGGATTTGTGCAGCAAAGCTGCATATATTTTAGATGAAATTTATTAGAAATTGATGCCAAATGTGGGTGATGGACCTTGTAAATTCCAGTTTGAAACACTGGATTTGCAAAGCATCTGCCATATGCATTGTTTTTGCTTCAACTGGACTTCATTTTATTTTAAAATTCTTGTTGGGGGACTTGCCTGGTGGTCCAGTGGTTAAGAATCTGCCTGCCAATGCAGTGGACACAGGTCCAATCTCTGGTGCAGGAAGATCCCACATACCTCAGGGCAACTGAGCCTGTGAGCCACAATTACTGAGCCTCCAGTATTCTTGCCTGGAGAATCCCAGGGACAGGAGAGTTGCGTAGGCTGCTGTCTATGGGGTCGCACAGAGTCGGACACAGCTGAAGCAACTTAGCAGCAGCAGCAGCAGCAAGCATCCTAGAGTCCATGATCCACAAGAGAAGTCACTGCGTTGAGAAGCCTGAGCACCACAATGAAGAGTAGCCCTTGCTTGCTGCAACTAGAGAAAACACACTTTCAGCAACAAGACCCAGCATAGCCATAAATAAATAAATAAAAATTTAAAAATAAAGTTCTTTTTGAGTAGATGCAAGAGTCATGGCAGGATTTCTCAGTAGGTGGATTTTATCAGATGATCTTAAAGTTCTCATGTGGCTACATGACTTTTCCTAAAAGAGAATGCATACACAGAGAATACCACACATACTACCACGTTTGGCATTTAACTGTCTCACACCAGAAATGAAGAAGCACCTGTATTCGGAATTACAATTTTAGGAAGAGTGCAATGCATTGGGTGCTCAAACTGGGAGTTGGCATATGCCTGTGTAATCTCAGAACTGAGTTGAACCTGGCGGGCAGCAGGTAGGGGAGAGTTATTTTCCAAGGATGGAAAGTGGCAGCAAAAACATGACTGTGGACCAATTAAAAGAGCTGATTCAGGGACTCAAATTCAGAGTGTTAAATGAAAAATTATCCTGGCATTTGTTAAAGATGATAAGGAGGCCTGTATTCAAGGGACTACTGCAATGGTGTTTTGCAGTAGAGCAGAGGAATTGAACTCAACTGTGAATACAAGGAAAAGTGGAAATTTATAGCCAAGGAGCATGTAGGGCATCTGTGGATGGAAAAATACTAAAGGGAAATATCAGAAGTTAAGGAAGGGAGATTCTGGGTATTTAAACTGACTGGACAGGATTCTTGCTGAAGGCAGGTCAGGGTGATCAGATATCCCTGGGGGAATGACAGGGAAGAGTAATTTGATCAAACATTGGGGATGCTCATGTATACAGGGTGGAGGAGCCTCTCTAAACTGATTTAGCATGATTCTTGCTCTTGCAGACAAGGCCCAGGGATAGGGCCATATCAAAAAATTGTCCAGAGGAAACTGCCTAAAGTTTGGTTATGGAAAAAGTCTTCATCAAGGATAAGGCTATAAGTATGCAAAGACAGGAAGAAAATGGTTTACACAGCCGAGGTCTCCATCGGGACATCAAAGAATCAGGAGTGAAGGGTGGCTCAGGACAAGACTACATGCATGCAGAGTGGTCAGTGGAGTTTCCTTTATACGCTGATGTCCAAGATCATGAGGATGGTAGTCAGGACAACTTGCAAGAGGAGGAGAGGACTGAGCATAGTGATCAGTTCTTTGCTTCCTAAAATGAAGGTTCCCTAAAGCTAGCATCATAATAAAAATGAAAGCAGTGAGTGAAAGAAAAAAAAACAAAAACTGTACTTATTCTCAAATATGAAGCTTTTGGTATCCTACCAGATATCATCAGCCTTGTCTAGATTTTTCGTCAGCTTTTCAAAGCTATTATAGATGTGTTTTGTGATAACACTCCCAAATCTTTCTTGAAGTCTATTCCCTTTCTAAGGTTTAAAAAGATG
Organism: Moschus berezovskii; assembly: GCF_049115385.1. Lineage (NCBI taxonomy): Eukaryota > Metazoa > Chordata > Mammalia > Artiodactyla > Moschidae > Moschus > Moschus berezovskii. Next base: position 45,614,436 of record NC_142463.1, on the reverse strand, counting down.
ATCATTAATTTCCTAATATTAACTAAATTCAAGCAGTTTTTTAAATGAAACTTTTCTAGGTATTTTTATATACTTTATCTTGCAACAGTCATAAATGGCATGTGTGTGTGTGTGTTTGCGTGTGTGTCCATTAATGTTCTTTCAGGTTGAGAAACAAAAACAGAGAGGTAAACTGACTTGGTCAAGGGAAGTAGCAGCTTGGAAGTAGCAGACATGCGACTTAAACATGAGATTTCCAAATCCAAATCCTGGACCTTAAAACAATATTTATATTGGAATATTAAACATATTAAAAAACGTGTATGACTCTTTACAGCCCTAAGGGCTATAGACCCCCAGACTCCTCTGTCCATGGAATTCTCCAGGCAAGAATACTGGAATGAGTAGCCATTCCCTTCTCCAGGGGATCTTCCCAACCCAGGGATTGAACCTGGGTCTCCTGCATTGCAGCTGGATTTGGAAGATGTTATATTTTTTTTCTTGTGTTAAAATTGTGTCATCAAAAAATAGAGAGGGCTTCCATAATTTTAATACCTCCTTTCTCAAAAGATAATATACACAATTGCTTGTTTGATGCTTGCTAATAACCAAAATACACTCTTGTTAGTGCTGGTCTAGTCATCAAATCATGGAAATATAAATGCATTCAATTTTGCAAAAGTATTTTCATCAAGCCACATGGAGCCTCTGAGAGGCTTGGTACCCACAAATTCACTAAGGGTCAGTTTTTGTCAGTTTAGGTGGTCGGGGCCCAGGCTAAAGAAGCCATGTTGAAAGGCAAAGCTCCTGGGAGGACCAGTGGACTTTCTTCTGCTCTAAGGTCAAGTGCGTCCTCCTGACTGCTTTACTAGTGACTGAAAGGGAAACTCCAGCGGAGAACTCTGGCTGACAGGTTGATGGGCTGGTTCACTTACTCATGCACAGCCTACTTCACACTTCACAAACTACTGGCAATTCTAAGAGGAGAGGCAACGTGGTCTTTGTTTCAAAATGTTTATTATTTCTTGTTCGGTGGTATGGAAATGCTTACAATATCATGAACTAAACAGAAGCTGGAGGTGCCTGGTACACAGAACAACAGAATGTAGGAGAGCAGCATGGACACCATAATTAGAACACAGACTCTAGGATGAAACTGGCCAATGTCTGAATGCTACACATACAACTTACAAGCTGTGTGACATAAGCCAAGATATTCCACCTCAGGATCTTAGCCTGGTGCTCTTTGATGAACTAGAGGTGGGATGGGTGGTTAGATGGGAGGTTCAAGCAGGAGGGGATGTATGTATCCATGTATACCTGTGGTTGATTCATGCTTTTGTAAGGCAGAAACCAACACAATGTTGTAAAGAAATTATCCTTCAATTAAAAATAAATTATAAAAAAGATATTCCACCTTCTTTTGACTCAGTTTCCTCACCTGGAAAATGAGCATGAACTTACAGCGGTAGGGCTAGTTTGAGGATTAAATAGGTAAGCATTTTTAAACAGCTTGGCATAAGCAATGAAAAAGGTTTTGTTAAAGAAATAAAATTAGCTATCTTGAAAGGCAAGAACTAAAAATGGAAAGGCAATCAAAATGAAGATTGTGGAGCATTTGTGAATGCTAGGTACTCTATAACCTTTAACTTTTAACTGTCACAGTGACACGAGTCAGTAGTTTTATGATCTCCATAATGCAGAGTTCTTCAACCTCAACACAATTGACATTTAAGAATGGATAATTCTTTATAGTTGGGAACTGTCTTGTGTATTGTATTATATTTAGTAGTATCCCTGATTTCTGTTCACTTGATCCCAGTGGCACCCTTCTGTTTGTAAAAATAAAACATGTCTGTACAATTGACAAATGTCCCCTGGGATACAAAATTGCCCTCGATTGATAATCAATGACTACTAAAAATCAGGAAAATGAGGCTGAGAGAGGTTAAGCATTTTTTCCAAGTTACACAGTGAATTACAGTAAAACAACAATTCCCATTCTCATTTAATCTTCACCACCATTTGTCTGTATGACCCATGTAAAGACAAGGATATAATGAATAATGTTCTGTAAAGATGAGGGAATAATGAATAAAACTTAAGGAAGCTTCCAGTATTGGGTTATGAAATCCATTCTATAGTGACTAACCTGATTTTTCTTTGGGCAATGGAATTAACTTGATCAGGTGTATGTTTTATGTATAACATGACACATAGATTGAAGGAATGAAGAACTAAAAAGTGAGAAGTTATGCAATTATCCAGATGTGGCATTTGAACTCAGGCTATATAGAACAAGAGAAACTACAAATAAAACCACTGCAGAGTACAATTTGTTGAAATTCTTCATCACTGTATTCAGGCTATATGAAGGATTCCATACGCCCTTCTGATTTTACTTTTGGTACCCTTGCAACAAGATAAAAATGCATGCTTAGTCACTCAGTCGAGTCCGACACTGCGATCCTTTGGACTCTAGCCTGCCAGGCTCCTCTGTCCATGGGATTCTCCAGGCAAAAATACTGGAATGGGTTGCCATTTTCTTCTCCAGGGGATCTTCCCGACCCAAGGATGGAACAGAAACTGTTATTTAACTTCACACTTTAGAAATGTGGCTCAAGTCCTGACAGATTAATTACAAGCACACAGGGTCATACAGATAGTCATTGGTTCTTAGTCTTTCATTTTAATCCCTGGAACACCGTGTCTCCTTACACTTCCTTCTAATCTAAATGATCTCCTGTTACTGACTGAAAGATAATGGATATTTACAAAGCTAATCAACACCAGTTTAATGTATCTGGTTCAATCCACTTTACTTAATAACACGGCACAATCCTGAATAGCCTTTTCAAACAGGAGAGTTGCAGATGCTCTCAACTGTAAGTCTGATGTAAATCCCTTCTTCCTCTTTCCATTTATCTCCTTGCCTTCCCTCTCTCTCTCATCATTTCTTTTCCCTCTTCTTTTAGTGTGATACAAATTTTACAAAGTACATTGAAGTTAATAATCATTATAATAGGATCAACAAAACAACTAACATTTATTAATATTTTGGCATGTGCCTGGCACAATTGTAAGCCTCCTGCATTTTTAGCTCATTTAATCCTCACCACAGTTTTATAAGGAGGATATAATTCTTATCCCCATTACACAGATGAAAAGCCGGGCATACTTACTTCCCAGCATTATCAGAGTCAGATGAGCTGGTAGATGCACTAGCAAACTGCAAGACATGACAGATTTGAGCTGTTGTTATTAATTCACTTTTCTGACTTCATTATCTAACAAAGTTAAATCTGACAGCTCTACTTAACCTAGACCCTTAAAACCTACAAATAATAATTGGAATGGAGAGCAGATGCTTGCTATTTAACAAGGCTAGTTCTAACAAACAACAAAAGCTCTATGGTTCCTATTTACTTAGTTGAAAATGAATTTTGGTTCACTTTAAATCAGGTCAGGCATAATTAGGATTAAAGATTAACTGGACTTGAAAAATGATTGAACATAAGTGTCATCTATCTGGCCAAAATACCTGTATTAAAAGGATTAACATGAATGACTGAAATGCACTGAGCTTGTGCATTTGATTTCTGTTCTCTATTCAAAATATTGAGGGATGGACTTAGTGAGAAATAGACTTTCCACCAGAGGCTAATTTTTTCTACCAGACCTTATCACAGCTATTAAGACTAAGTACAGAAAATGAGCTAAGAGGAATATACTATGATATTGCGAAAATCTGATTTACTCTTAAAACTTTAATATATGTCACCAGTCCATACACACTGTTATGGTGTGACTTCTTTTCTGTTATGATCCCTACTCATTTTTCATGAATGGGCTTCCCTGGTAGCTCAGCTGGTAAAGAATCTGCCTGCAACGCCAGGCTTTTGATCCCTGGGTTGGGAAGATCCTCTGGGGGAGGGCATGGCAACTCACTCCAATATTCTTACCTGGAGAATCCCCATGAACTGAGGAGCCTGGCGAGCCATAGTCCAGGGGGTTGCAAAGAGTTGGACATGACTGAGCAACTAAGCACAACACAGTACAAGCTATATTAAGTAATTCAAGATGGATTCACAGTGGCCAAGGTGAACCCCACAATAGTTGCTTTCAAGGGTGTGATATAGGACTTCAGGTGTCTCTGTGTGATAAATAAGACTTTACCAGAACAAAATGAACAATTATGTGCTTCTCAGTTGGCCCAGTGTTAAAGAATCTGCCTGCCAATGTAAGAGATGCAAGAGAAGCAGGTTTGATCCCTGGATCAGGAAATCCAGATCCCCTGGAGAAGGAAATGGCAACCCACTCCAGTATTCTTGCCTGAAAAATTCCATTGGCATAGGAGACTGGTGGGGCTATAGTCCATGGGGTTGTAAGTGTTGGGCACGACTGAGTGAGTGCTCATACACACACAGAAGGAGCAATTGACAGAGATAAGACTTCCTAACCATTATGATAGAGACAAACTTTCTAAGCAAGGATGTAACCATTAGGGAATACTAGCAGATTCCTTAAAATGAGACCACTGAGCCAAGCAACTTGAAGGCTCCTTGTGGGAGGCCCTGACTCCATGCTGCTGGGAGCTGCTCTAGTCGGGACTTTCAGAAGCCCTATTGGAGCAGAGGGTGACTTTCCACTCAGACTCGTTTCAAGATCTACTGCCAACTGGAATCACTGCTCATCCCGAGACACCCCTTGCCCAAACTTCTCCCTGGAGTGGTTTCTTACCTCCTTTTCTAATTTCCCCACTCAGATTAACCTGTGTTGTGTGCTGATCGTGTACAACATACTGAGTGATTTGTGAATTGATTAGCTACTTTTCATGTATTTCCAATCTGTGATCTTTACTTGGGTTTACCTCTGGGCCCTGTGATGAAACACACAAGCTATATCTCATCTCTTTCACCACAGTATCATAAGTATCTTCTCTAAACTGATTTCTTTTCCACTGCATCCAAGTTGAAATGTTCGTATAAGCGGTTCCATCAACTACCAAAGAATGTCTGGTGGTCGGATACAGTGGCATCATGTTGGTCTTCATCCTTTCTACTATTCCTCACCACTCTTCCTTGAACTTGCTTCACTTTTCTCGTCTTCACTGCTGAATTTCTTCCTTCTCAGAATATTCAGTTTAGAGTCTTCATCTCAGCCTATTCTCTTTTCTGCCTCCTCCTCTTCTCTTCTCCCTACTTGCCTCTTCCTTCCCCTCTCTTCCTCTCCCCCCTCCCTCTCCCAACACTCCTATCTCTTTCTCTTTTATTCTTTCCTGTGGACTCAAATGATGCATTTGTCTAGATGATGCTTGAACTCAAATGCTTTATGACTTTATAAATGTTCTCATCGTCCTCAAAATAGTGGCAATCTCTCCCTCTGAGCTAAATTATACTTTGATGTCTCTGGTTGTGATTAAAAAGATATTTCAGGACATCCATAGACCAAATCCAGTGATACGGTCTCACTTTCCTTTAATGTTCATGAAATAATGCCAAGAAATACTCATTCAGTTCTTTGTTCAAGAAGAATATTCTTATCAATATTCTGAGAAGTCCAGCCAGGGCTAGCTGAGTGGAAAAACTGCATAAAGAAGGATTATTCTTGCTGGTTGCCAAGCACCTATGAGCAACTCTTTCATCAATAAAGAAGGATTTGTTCTTCCTCCTTTCATTATCCTTCTTGTGAAGAAATTAGGCAACATCCAAGCATAATTTTGTTTGGCTTTATTCAATATTCAAAGGGATGTATTTTCCTACAAATACATATTTAGGCATAAATATACAAAGATAAATACACATGATTTCTAAGTAAAATGACTTTTTAGTAGGAAATTTGCAGATATTGTGTGATCTCTTAATGTGAGAAAAGCAGCCTACCTCCTTGGAAAGGGCAATCACGTTACAGACAATCTCTTACTTAAGAGTAACAGAAAATAGTCGCAATTGTTAGTTCCATTTGCTTTCAAAGCTAGGAAAAATTGCTACTTGGTGGTATAATGGAGAGGATTCTCCCAGAATTGTCCTCTAACACTATGAGGTTTGAGCTCCACATGTATTTCCACTCTTTTAGGCAACAGCAAAGAGATGGCAGGCAGATTTTTTAACCAAGTTACAGACAAAACTAAATTTACTAATTTAATGGAAAAATCTGCTCAATGACAATATTTCCAGGTTCAAATTATATAGTCAACATCAAGCTAACCCTTCAAACTATAAAACTCAACGTTGATTTTTTTCTTCTTTACCCTACTTAAGCAATCAGTTCCAAAATCCTGCTGTCAGGCATTATTTATTGAACGTTAAGTACATGAAAGTTACCAAGACCTCCACCCCGTTTTCTATTCTCTTCGCCACTGTCTTAGTTAGCTCTCCTGTGAACCTATGGCTGCAGTCTCCTCACTGGCATTCTGGCATTCAGTTTCTCACTTCCAATTTTATCTTTCCTCTCTTTCCTCCTTCCTTTCTACATCTCTAGGCTTAGCTCTTCCTATTGCTTCCTTGAATATTTTACTGAACTTTTATATTTTCTAGCCCTTTAAACACTTGGCTCTTCCTTCTCCCCAACTTTTGCTTATATTCCATACTGTAACGTAGATGCTGCTTTATTTCGTAATAAATTGTTCTTCACTAACCACTCTCCTGAAAAATCAAAAATAAAATAAATATGAAAATCCATAGCAGCTGAGTTAGGAAATTTCCCTAATGTGCTCAAAGGCCTTTGTCTTTCCCCACCAGAGTACTCACCTCATATAGCAATGTCATTGCTCAGTGACACATGTATCATTTCCCTTTTCTTCCATAAGCACCTGTCCATTCACCCTGTCATGCCACTCACCGTAAATATGCGTCAGTCTGCTCACTACCCAGATGCTCCATGGATATTCATAACTCTGTGACTTTAATATTTCTCTTGGTCCAATATTAAATATACACTAATAAATTATTTTTATTCATTCACTTAATAAATACTTATGATTTGTTAATTGGATGTATGTTAGCTATTGTGTTAACGTTGTGGGTTCGCACATCATAGTGCACTTTCTTTTGGATCTTATTCTCATTATTTTGAACTTTTATTCCCTAGACCGTGGTTCTCAGCTCATGTCCATGAACTCTTTCCTGATAACACCACCACATTTAACCCTCCCTCTCCTCCCCTATCTGTCTAAGTTGCTTGAGTTGTGTCTGACTCTGTGCGGCCCTATGTACTGGAGCCCGCCAGGCTCCTCTGTTCATGGGATTCTCCAGGCAAGGATACTGGAGTGTGTTGCCATGACTTCCTCCAATGGAATCTTCCCAACCAGGGATAGAAACCACGTCTTTTATGTCTCCTGCATTAACAGGTGGGTTCTTTATCATTAGCACCACCTGGGAAGCCCTCCATCTCTTCAACCTCTGCCATAGTCACAATTCTACTTACTACTTATTCATTCTGCTTTCTATTAGTGGTCAGTTGCTTACATAAATCTGTCTCTGTCAGACCTCTCAGAAGACAGAATATGCTCTATTCCCTTGCTGATATCACAGTTTCAAGTTCATAAAGAATTGAAATAAAAGCTTAATAAACATGGAAACCCCAATTACCCAAAACAGCAATTGCTCATCAAAGAGAAATGTTGCCTGAGAGTTTTCTATAGAATGTAATAAGGGAAAAATTTCACTATATCCTGGCTAGTCTGTCACAGCATAAATTCCATTTGTTTGGCTCACATGTGCATTCTCAGCACATGATGCAGTGCCTGAACATCCTAGGCACTCAATAAGTAGCTCCTCAGTGAATAAGTAGATTACTTACTCTTCTGTTGACTAGCTATGTGCCTAAAACTTCAACTCTTCGGGCTTCAATTTCAGCTTATACAATGTTATAACAAATTTTAATCCACAAGCTCTTTGTGAGGCTTAAACAAGTTAGACCTCACTTGTGAATGATGAGCCATTATTATCATTATTTGCTAATTTAAAAATCATGTCTTGGGAGTCTTAATCACAATTAAGGTCAGCATGATTTGTGTGCTCATTAATGAGATAACTTAAATGAACACACTTACTGGTCTTCTACAATTTCTCTTCATTTTCTCTGCTCAAAAAAGGATGTGTGCATGCTCAGTAGCATCCAACTCTTTGCAACCCCATGGACTATAAACTGCCAGGCCCCTGTGTCCATGGGATTTTCCAGGCAAGAAGACTGGAGTAGGTTGCCATTTCCTTCTCCAGAGGATCTTCCCAACCCAGGAATCAAAGTCTCATCTCTGACATCTTCTGCATTGGCAGGCAGATTCTTTACCATTGAGCCACCTGTAAAGTTCCCTAGAAAAAGTGTACAGGTAATCAAAAGTAGGCAATGTTTCATGTTCCCTGCTTCACATCCTGGAACTCTAATATATGGCTCATTTTGACAATGAAGTTTCAATGTATTTCATAAATATAAAATTTTAAGATTGGTTTGGACCATTGTAGTCATCTTACTCTTTCTCTTCTTAATGAATGCACAATTTAATTTTCAATAATCATTACTTCTTATCACCAAACCTCAACCTTAATACCTCTGACACTAAAAGCTTAAATGTATGATGTCTTGTCATTTCTTGTAGTGAAAGTCTGCCCTTTCTCAGTTTTCCTTTAACTTTTAAGAATTATTCCTGTTCACCTTCTAGAGCTGCACTGGAAAATCCTACTTCTCCTTCTGATCCTCTGAACTGTCACTGTCTCAAGGCAGTTATTAATTCATCCTTAGATAGTTTTTATCCAGCTAAGTATTTCCAGATCCTACAACCAACCTCATACTGTATGGTTCTTGTATCTTCTGGTATTTTGAATGTCTTCCTGCTAAATCAGACTAACTTTTATTTTCCATATAGTGTTGTCTACAAAATTAGGGGGGAGGGGAGTACAAAATGAAAATGTGAAACTTCTTGTTAAAAATCTTCATAATTTAGTATAACAATAGCAGAACCTTAAACCAACTGCAGAGTCTTTCTAGGTATGGGAATCTGTGTAACAGCACAAGTTGCATGCTGATGAAATTCTGGAGAAATTTCATTTGCATAGTCTTCCCTGCCACCTCAAAAAGAGCTCTGAGCTCTATTGTATGGTCACTTTGCACATTATTTTCCTTTGTGTGTTGTTTAGTTGCTAAAGCGTGTTCGGTTCCTGAGATCCCTTGGACTGTAGCCTGTTAGTCTCCTCTGTCCATGGGACTCTCCAGGCAAGAATACTGGAGTGGGTTGCCATTCCCTTCACCAGGGAATCTTCCAGACCCAGGAATCAAACCCAGGTCTTCTGCATGGTAGGCAGGTTATTTACCAACTAAGCTACAAGGGAAGCCCTCCCTTTGTATATGGTGACATAAATTCTATTCCTGATTCATATCTATTTCCACATTACAATTATTATATGAAACTTTACACTATACTCATTTAGATATTAAACCAAATGAGTATACCTCTGAAGCAGGAATCAAATCTATTTTTCCATCCCTGGATTTACTAATCCTTCACAGTGCCTATAAAATAATTGATCATATAATAAACTAAGTGATACTGATCACAATGAGAGAAATTGGGAAGAAAAGTTTGGCACATTGACAACTAACACAAAATCTCAATTTTCTTTAACTTTTGTGTCATAATGTTCCATATCAATATGTATGCTGCTGTGCTGTGCTTAAGTTGCTCAGTCGTGTCTGACTCTGTGACCCTGTGGACTGTAGACTGCCAGTCTCCTCTGTTCATGGTGATTCTCCAGCAAGAATACTGGGATGGGTTACCATGCCTTCCAAGGGATCCTCCCAACCCAGGGATTGAATCCAGATCTCCTGCAGTGCAGGCGGATTCTTTACCCTCTGAGCCACCAGGGCTGATAGCATTGAAGGTGAGCAGCTGCTGTGCGGCGCTGGAGAGGCGAGCTGCTGAGAACAGACACCCCATGTCCAAGGTCAGTTACAGCGGCGTGAGAAGATACACCATGTTCAAGGTAAGGAGCAGCAGCTGCGCTTTGCTGGAGCAGCGGTGAAAAATACTCCACGTCCAAGGTAAGAGAAATCCCAGTAAGATGGTAGGTGCTGAAAGAGGGCATCAGAGGGCAGAAAGACTGAAACTACAATAACAGAAAACTAACCAATCTAATCACATGGACCACAGCCCTGTCTAACTCAATGAAACTAAGCCATGCCGTGTGGGGCCACCCAAGATGGAAAGGTCATGGTGGAGAGTTCTGACAAAATGTGGTCCACTGGAGAAGGGAATGGCAAACCACTTCAGTATTCTTGCCTTGAGAACCCCACGAAGAGTATGAAAAGGTTAAAAGATACAACACTGAAAGATGAACTCCCCAGGTCAGTAGGTGCCCAATATGCTACTGGAGATCAGATGAGAAGTAACTCCAGAAAGAATGAAGGGACAGAGCCAAAGCAAAAGCAGCACCCAGTTGTGGGAGTGACTGGTGATAGAAGCAAAGTCTGATGCTGTGAGCAATATTGCATAGGAACCTGAAATTTTAGGTCCATGAATCAAGGCAAATTGGAAGTGATCAAACAGGAGATGGCAAGAGTGAACATCGGCATTCTAGAAATCAGCGAACTAAAATGGACTGGAATGGGTGAATTTAACTCAGATGACCATTATATCTACTACTATGGGCAAGAATCCCTTAGAAGAAATGGAGTAGTCATTATAGACATCAAGAGTCCAAAATGCAGTACTTGGATGCAATCTCAAAAACAACAGAATGATCTCTGTTCATTTCCAAGGCAAACCATTCAATATCACAGTAATCCAAGTCTATCCCCTGACCAGTAATGCTGGAGAAGCTGAAGTTGAATGGTTCTCTGAAGACCTACAAGACCTTTTAGAACTAACACCCAAAAAAGATGTCCTTTTCATTATAGGGGACAGGAATGCAAAAGTAGGAAATCAAGAAACATCTGGAGTAACAGGCAAATTTGGCCTTTGACTACGGAATGAAGCAGGGCAAAAGCTAATAGGCTTTTGCCAAGAGAACACACTGGTTGTAGCAAACACCCTCTTCTAGCAACACAAGAGAAGACTCTGCACATGGACATCACCAGATGGCCAACACTGAAATCAGATTGATTATATTATTTGCAGCCAAAGATGGAAAAGCTCTATACAGTCAGCAAAAACAAGATCATGAGCTGACTGTGCGTCAGATCATGAACTCCTTATAACCAAATTCAGACTTAAAATTGAAGCAAGTTGAGAAAACCACTAGATCATTCAGGTATGACCTAAATCAAATCCCTTACAATTATACAGTGGATGTGAGAAATAGATTTAAGGGACTAGATCTGATAGACAGAGTACCTGATGAACTATGGAGGAGGTTTGTGACATTGTACAGGAGAGAGTGATCAAGACTATCCCCAAGAAAAAGAAATGCAAAAAAGCAAAATGGCTGTCTGGGGAGCCCTTACAAATAGCTGTGAAAAGAAGAGAAACTAAAAGCAAAGGAGAAAAGGATTCGCATCCTGGAATGAGAAGTCAAGTGGGCCTTAGGAAGTATCACTACGAACAAAGCTAGTGGAGGTGATAGAATTCCAGTTGTTATTTCAAATCCTAAGAGATGATGTTGTGAAAGTGCTGCACTCAATATGCCAACAAATTTGGAACATTCAGCAGTGGCCACAGGACTGAAGAAAGTCAGTTTCATTCCAATCCCAAAGAAAGGCAATGCCAAAGAATGCTCAAATGATCGATTGCACTTATCTCACATGCTAGTAAAGTAATGCTCAAAATTCTCCAAGCCAGGCTTCAACAATATGTGAACCGTCAACTCCATGTGTTCAAGGCTGTTTTAGAAAAAGCAGTGGAACCAGAGATCAAATTGCCAACATCTGCTGGATCACTGAAAAAGCAAGAGAGTTCCAGAAAAACATCTATTTCTGCTTGGTTGACTATGCCAAAGCCTTTGACTGTGTGGATCACAATAAACTGTGGAAAATTCTGAAAGAGATAGGAATACCAGACCACCTGACCTACCTCTTGAGAAACCTGTATGCAGGTCAGGAAGCAACAGTTAGAACTGGACATGGAACAACAGGCTGGTTCCAAATAAGAAAGGAGTACATCAAGGCTGCATATTGTCACCTTGAGTATTTAACTTATATGCTGAGTACATCATGAGAAAGGCTGGGCTGGAAGAAGCACAATCTGGAGTCAAGATTGCTTGGAGAAATATCAATAACCTCAGATATGCAGATGACACCACCCTTATGGAAGAAAGCAAAGAAGAACTAAAGAGCCTCTTGATGAAAGTGAAAGAGGAGAGTGAAAAAGTTGGCTTTAAGCTCTGCTGCTGCTGCTGCTAAGTCACTTCAGTCGTGTCCGACTCTGTGTGACCCCATAGACAGCAGCCCATCAGGCTCCCCCGTCCCTGGGATTCTCCAGGCAAGAACACTGGAGTGGGTTGCCATTTCCTTCTCCAATGTGTGAAAGTGAAAAGTGAAAGCGAAATCGCTCAGTCATGTCTGACTCATAGCGACCCCATGGACTGCAGCCTACCGGGCTCCTCCGTCCATGGGATTTCCTAGGCAAGAGTACTGAAGTGGCTTGCCATTGCCTTCTCCAGGCTTTAAGCTCAACATTCAGAAAACTAAGATCATGGCATCTAGTCCCATCACTTCATGGCAAATAGACGGGGAAAAGTGGCAGACTTTATTTTTGGGGGCTTCAAAATCACTGCAGATGGTGACTGCAGCCATGAAATTAAAAGACACTTGCTCCTTGGAATAAAAGTTATGATGAACCTAGACAGCATATTAAAAACAGAGACATTACTTTGTCAACAAAAGTCCTTGTAGTCAAAGCTGTGGTTTTTCCAATTCATGTATCGATGTGAGAGTCAGACTATAAAGAAAGCTGAGTGCCATAGAATTGATGCTTTCGAACTGTGGTATTGGAGAAGACTCTTGAGAGTCCCTTGGACTGCAAGGAGATCCAGCCAGTCCATCCTAAAGGAGATCAGTCCTGGATATTCACTGGGAAGACTGATATTGTAGCTGAAACTTCAATACTTTTGCCACCTGATGCAAAGAGCTGACTCATTTAAAAAGACCCTGATGCTGGGAAAGATAGAAAGTGGGAGAAGGGGACGACCAAGGACAAGATGGTTGGTTGGCATCATCTTCTTAATGGACATAAATTTGAGTAAACTCTGGGAGTTGGTGATGGACAGGTGATGGGAGGTGTGTTGCAGTCCATGGGGTTGCAAAGATTCGGACATGACTGAGTGACTGAACTGAACTGAAATCTAGTATGTGCTGAACACTGGTTCTGTGGAAAGGGGACTACAATGGATGTAGAATAAACATAATTCTAGAAGTAGCTCTACTATTGATTGGCTGTATTACCCTAGGCAACTCATTTAACTTTTCTTAGCTTGAGTTTTCTTATCTATAAAATTGTATAACTAGATTTTTAAAAAACAACTTTATTTTGCCCTCAAGGTCTAATATTCTCCAATTCTGTGGGTTAAGTGCTTCTGTTGTACTATAGAGTGCACTGCCTGGTTGTTCAGTCACTAAGTCATCTGACTCTTTTGTGACTGCAAGAAATGTAGCCCATTAGGCTCTACTGTACATGGTACATGGTATTTCCTAAGCAAGAATACTGGAGAAGGTTGCCACTTCCTTCTGCAGGGGATCTCCCTGACCCTGGGAGCTAAACTTCATCTCCTTCATTGGCAGGCAGATTCTTTACCACCAAGACACCAGGGAAGCCCATAGGGTTCACATATGAGGTCTATGTGATTTGATTATATAGAGCTTTAAAAGAAAAATAAGAGTTAATTATATTACAGAAGACAAAACAAATTCATGCAAATATGAGACTTTGTAAATGTCATAGGTAGTGTTAGAAATCAGTAAAAATTTGGTATATTAAATAAATTGTACTGGGACAATTGACTTATATACGGAAAAAAATAATATTTATATTCTATTCCACACTTTATATAGAAGTAAATTCCATGTTGATTACAGATAAAAATGTACTAAGCAATACTTTAAAGCTTTTAAAAAGAGAATGCAGGAGACTATATTTAAGTCCTGTTTGCAAAGGCTTTATAAATAAATTAGGGGAAACAAGTAACAAACCGTAAATGGAAGCATCAATAAGTCAACCCTGTAAACAAAATTAAAAGAGAAACCATACACCGGGAGAAGATATGTACAATGCATGTAAGAAAATAAAATTCACATTCAGTATATGTAAAGAAAATCTACAAATCAGTAAGTAAAAGGCAACCCATTAGTTAAACGGATAAAGGATGTGAACAGAAGGCATAAGGATATACATAAATAAAGGACGTTCAACTGCACAAATTTTTCACACCCATCAGATTTAAAAACTTAAAAAATCTGCTAACATAAAATATGCAAGATTTAGAGAAGAGGAAGTGTAAATTGAGGATGGTATTGTACTCATTGGAGAAGGAAATTTCAACCCACTCCAGTACTCTTGCCTGGAAAATCCCATGGACGGAGAAGCCTGGTAGGCTATAGTCCGTGGGGTCGCAAAGAGTCAGACAGGACTGAACTACTTCAATATTGTGCTCAGAGACAGGGCATTCAGGTGGCCTTCCCAGAGATTTTGGAGGAAGCGATTTAGGGGTCTGTCATTTTAGACAAAGTTTGCTGAAATGTGACTAGGAATTTAACAGGTTTCTCAAGTGGTGCTAGTACCAGTGCAGGAGACTTAAGAGGTGTAGGTTCAATCACCGGGTCAGGAAGATCCCCTGTAGAAGGGCACAGCAACCCATTCCAATATTCTTGCCTGGAGAATCCCTTGGACAGAGGAGCCTGGTGGGCTACAGTTCATAGGTTCACTAAGAGTTGGATGTGATTTAGCATACACACATGCACATTTTAACCCTAGAGCATCTAAGGCATCAAGTCATGGAGGTAGTAAGTGGTTCCTAAAGTTGATCACTTTAAGAAAAAAAAAAGTATAGTAGCAAAAGAGGTGGAATCCAGATGGTTAAAAAAATTCATATAATGTTATGCATGTCTTGCCATTATACAAACATGAAACTCCTTATTTCAGGCTTGTCCTGAATTTGCCTTCTAGGACCTTATGCCACTAATCATTTTGTTTTATTCCCTTGGCATAATGTTTCAAGTAATAGGTCTTCCCCAGGGGCACTGGTTTTATATCTTGGTTCTTCCTTCTCCTAGCTAACTGCTATAATTCATAGCATTATATATATATATATATTCATATTCAGAACATACCTATATGTATCTCTGCTCAGCCATTCCACCTTTTTTTATCACCCATCTGAGGCCAGCTTTAGTCAAATTCTGACCTCTTCTACCACAGCTTCAGACCTGGGTTACCTGTTCTTCAGCCTAGGACCCGAAATACCCAGTGCATTTTGGGAAAACACAAGAATCCCAGGCTGGTTGAAATAGATTAGATTCATAAAAGGACATCTTGAAAAGTGTGTTGGCGCTACATGATGAGTGACTTGATAGTAGACTAATGGTTTGGCAAGCATTTGTTCCACCATATGAAATTAACAACTGGTTGAATCCTTTGTTTTTGTCAACTGATTGCATCTTGTGTTTCAAATTCAACAGTTACTTCTGGCTGATTTATTTTTTTTTCCAATTCTCCACTTCACTAAGAAAATAAGATTTCTTCCCCTTCTTCAGAATTTGTCTTATTCTTTGTGACCTCTGTGCTTTCTCTGATAAATCAGATAGCTACATTACTTGCTGTTGTCTCCACCATGGAGACACTTTCTGTATCACCGCTGACACCAAGAATTTTTTAGGCTGATGAGTTGTTGTTGTGTGAAAATATTTTGCCTTCATGACATGAACACATACTCCTGGGTATGCAAATGGAATTAGGCTTGCTAGGCTGAATCAGTGCTGATTCTGAAATAGGGGGAGAAATAACAATAATTTACATAAGGAAATAGAACTTTGGAGATTTAGAAACATAGATTTTGAATTGTCAGGTTAGTCATCTATGGGAAATTAGACAGGTTAATTAACCTTTCTGAATTTTAGTCTTATCACACGTAGTAAGTAAATTGCCACATTTTCTTAATTTAAGACATCAAACATAAGGCATGTCAGCAATTTAATAACAGCATTTCACAAAAATTATAGGCTGTATCAAATGCAATATATGCATCCATATAAAATGTATAAACAAGGTCTTGTAATAAAATAAGTTTTCTTGATAGTAGGCACATCTGCAGATATGTATGGCAGGTATAGGCATCTTATCCTTATTTAACTGAAATATCAAATTATATCTCCCTATTTAAAAAAAAAAAATTGACCTGAACCTACAAAGTCTAGGTATGCCTAATGTCGTGCCAATATTTCTGCACGTCCTTCTGGATTTATACCCTCCCTGAGAGCTCTTGTTCCTGGTGCTTGCTTCCCTTAAGCTCTGACTCATCTCATTTTCTGTGTCTGTTTTCTTTTCTCACCTCTGATTTTCCTTTGATTCTTTTCTCTCATTTAGGTTTTTGTGTGTATGACAGGCTTTATGAAAGTTTAGAGTAACTGGATTTGATCGCCATAAAATATTAAAGATGAATTATAAGCTAGTTATTTCTGTTCATAAAATCCCCTTGTCTGCTTGGTCAGAAATTTTTTCCTAGTTATGTTTTCCTCTGAGTCTGGAGTTCTGCCATGTTGCTTTCTTTCACCAGCACATTCTTCGTTCCCTACTTTTTCTGCTACAAAAACTTGGTCATTTCTCATGCAGAGTAATTTTTCTTCTCTATGTATATTTAATTATATCCTTTTAACCTATGTGCTTAGAGTTCTACGTCCTGCATCAACAAGGCTAACCAATATACACTCTGACTTATACAGAATTATCTTCTTAATAAGTCTGATGCTGGTTTTCAATGTATTTTCCCAAACAGTTACAGTTAACGCAGAATGTGTTCAATGTTGTCTAAAGTGTTAAACCCAACTTTCCATCTGTACTGAATATGGCCGGAGAGAAACAACAACTATGCTGACTTGTCTTACTTTAAATTTATGACTGTGAACTTCAGATATGCTCTTAGTGCTGCCTAGAAATCATACTATTCTTCCTTACTCAATACATTGCCCCCATTCTCATAAATGGCCACTTCACAATGCTTCATTATTTAACACACATGCATGCATGTACACACACACACACCTCCCTTACCACACTTCCTCTCAAGCTTACTCCCTTGGATCCAATTGCTTACATCATATCTCCACGTGAAAGCCAGATAAGTATTTTAAGTTTATGTGTGGAATTGCTGCTTCCTCATCCCTCCTCCACAGTTCTTTCCATTGATTGCATTCCAAATCTTAATTGATGGTAACTCCATTCATTCGTTCAGACCTAAAATCTTAAAATCACCCGTGATGCTTCTCTCTATCACATGCCACCCCAAAGAGCAAATTCTGTTGATTTTGTCTTCCATATATCACAGATTTAACCACTTCTTAGGACCTTCTTTTCTATCTCTCACCATCATTTAGCTACTGAACTATTACAATATCTTCTTAATTGGTCTCTTTTCTGGCTTTCATGCTTTCTGATATACTTTTCTCAATAGCACATTCAGAGATATCCTGTTAAAATCCAAGTCTAATCCCATCGTGAGTCCACTAAAAATGTTCCCATGGCTTCTCAATTTCCCAGAGTAAGAGCTAGTCCTTTTAATGATCACAAGGCTCTGATAATCTCTGTGCCCCACCACCTCTCTGTCCTCAACTCCTATGAGTGGCTCATCTCTCACTCTACTCCAGCCACATCAAGAACCTAACGCCTCCTGAAACTCCCTAAGCGCCCTCCTCCCTGAGGATGCTTGAAGTGGCAGCTCTCTCCGACAGAATGCTGTCTCCTCATCATCCACACAGCTCACACCCTTGACCCCTTCAAGTCCTTCCTTTAATGTCACCTTCCACTAAATCCGGCCTCCAATACATCCTTAAAATTAGAATTGCTTTCTGCACCCAGGCATTCCTGAAAACTTTTACTCATCCATTTTCCACATAAAGTATATTATTTTCCTGCTTAACATTTAATTTACTTGCTTAATTTTTTGTTTAATATCTCATTTTCAATATCAGGGTATAAGCTTTGCATCTTTTTTATTATGGATCTCCAGTAGCTGGAATAGCAATTAGCAAAGCATGGACACTTAGTAAGTATTTATTAAATAAATAAATAAGTGAATTGAATTGAATTACCTATTGAATGAATAAATACATACAATAATTCACTAATTCATTCAATTATAACACAGAGAAAGATACTGAGGCTACAACATGAATAAATTTTAACAACTGAGGATTTTATTGGAAGAGTTAAGTATATAAATAAAGGTAGCATGAAACAATAAAATATATCGTTATAGAGTTATGAAAAAGAACTCTGGGAGCATATAGAAGACTAACGTGGAAAATATGGGCAACTTTAAACTATGTTTTGATGGTTCATAGACTATAACTGAGAAATGAAGGAGATTATAACCTAAATAAAGAGGCTGACGTATAGTAAAGGGCAATGAAAGTCTTTTTATTCCATTTCTTTCTAATACTGTATAGTCATACAAGTCAATTCAAAAGAGGTGTGCTCCTTAAGTAAGACATTTCTGCCTGCTGTATTCACTGCTATACCCCCAGGACCTGGAACAATATTTGGCCATGGTGGATTCACAGTATTTTTCTTTAGAGTGAATGAATGGACTTCCTGTTATAGAAAGAGGGTTTTGTCAAATGAATTTAAAGTGTTTTTCAGTTACATTGTCCTAAGTTACAATGAGTATGTTTTGAATTGTCAGGAAGACCCTCAGTGATCAGATCAGCCTCAAATCAAAGTGGTTGTTAGAGAAACTGGTGATCGCCCCATTCAATAAGACTTTGGCTGTTTAAAGATCTACATGACCCCTTTCCAAGACGTTGAACAAAATATTTCTGAATTTGATCAGGAGTTATGCTAATGCCTGTCTTAAGTCTGATGCTCTGAAGATGACTTTAAAAAAGTCCATGCAGTCCTCTCAGAAGCCATATAGTGAATGAAAAAAAAACAAAAAACAAGAAACAACTAAGCTTTTGCCAGTTCTGTGCTGCATTTGGATAGATCCCCATAGTTTTAGGTGCTGTTGTTGACAAAAGCATTTACCTGAATATGGGCTATCTTTTATAGCCACATAAGTAATTAAGTTGCAACTCAGAAGAGAAACTCAGAGAAAGTACTTAGAAATTATGGACATGGTTCTGTGTCCACCAAATATTCTTAAGACCTAAGGAACATCAAAAAAGAAAACTAATGTTATAAAGGAGGATAAGTTTTATTTTGTAGAAATTGTAATAGAAATGTTACTGTTAGGCAATGTATATGTATTAATAACTTCATTAGTAGATAGTACTTATTACAGGACCTCAGATACTGTTTATATTTTTAACTCAACAACCTCTAAAACCCGCTGAGTCTGCTCAACACACACCTCTGTTGGAGTGCCATTTAATCACTAAAAAGGACTCAGATGGTCAGTACAGGGGGCTCCTGCATCAGAGTCATGACAGTTTTATTTGGACTAATTTTACTTAAAGCTTTTGGTTCTTATTGAAATGAGAACTTGTTTACAAGTTCCTTGAGTATCAGACTCTAATCCAAATATTTCTACAGTTTTCCATTGTCTCCATGTTTGTTCCTTGAGGGTCTTATGGCAGAGAAAATTTTAAAGAGCTTCAAACTCTATTTCTGCTGAAATTCACCCCTACTAGGTAAACTAAACAGGAGAATGTATGAACTTTTGGGGAACTTTTCTTTTGGCTTTCTGCTATAAACTAGAGCCAATCCAATCACTCTATACTTTCTTTCCTCTTTGGAAAGGATGCATTATAGTTCACTGATACTAAGCATGGACTCCAGTAACAGATCCACCTATGTTCCAATCCTGATGCATAATACTGACTTTGTGATTTTGGGTGTATTAGGTGACCTTTTTACACACCAGTTTTCTCATCTGTACAATAATAATAATGATACTTGCTTCAGAGTTATGAATAATAATTGGGATCATGTGCAGTAAGCATAAAGTACCATGTCTGACTTATATACTAAATATATTAAAAGTGACAGTAATTTTTATGCAGGGCAGTCCATTCCTCACTTACCCTTAGCTATATCATACCAGCTACAGGATAGAATAGAGCAAATGGCCTTCATCCAACTTTATGTTCGATCTATTTAATTTTTCTATGAAAGATTTCACTTCCAGTCCTTTGAAAAGATATAGAGAGTTCCCATATAGAGCAGCCTCTTTTATTCAATCTTTCTTCACATACATGTTTGATGCGGCACATCCACATGACATTAGACCAAAAGGCAGGGGGGTGGGGGGTGGGCTCTGTGATCAACACCATTTCCCTTTAAAGTGTTCATGCTTCTTGAAAAACTTGTGTCTATACCATGTGGTCATCAAGGTGAAAACTTTTGGTTTACAACTTTACTTTAAAAACAAAGTTTAGGAAAAATAAAATAAACATTGTATGCAATGTTCTATAATTTGAAGATATTCAGTTCATCTGTCATTCTATGAGGAGGTTACATTTCTGAGAACTACTCAGTAGTCTCAGGGGAAAGATATCTAGAATATTATCCTGCTGCCACTGCATAGGATGAGAAGAGGAGAATGACTGATGGGTCCCTGGGGCTATTTAGTGATACTGTGCATTTCCAGAAATAGAACACACAGGGGACAGTGACACAGTGAATATCTTTATATCAGACATGTGCTAGCTGCTCTTGTACTGTGGGAAGAGAGTAGAAGGAATCTGGATCTTCCATCTGGACATCCAGGTGACACTAAGCCAGTTGCTGCAACCAGAATTGGCTGTTGCAGAATTCCAACCTGGTTGGAATGCTGGTTGGTTCCCAGAATTCCATACTAGTGAGCCCATGCAGTCATTTATTCATCCAGCAAATATTTACTGAGTGCCAGCACATTCCCAGATGCCAAGAACACATTGGCAATCAAGGCAAAAGGAACCCCTGCCTTCAAATATGTTCTACATCAGAAGACACATAAAATGAGAGTTGCTATAAAACTCATAGAAGTTGGAAACACAGATTCCTCACTCCTCACTAATGTCTCCCACAACAACAGAATGCCTGCCTGAATGGTGAATTGCAGGGGAGAACTGAGCATGGTCAAACCCTCTGGTTTCTCTCTTTTGAATAAAAACCTCAAGGGATTGTGCATCTCTGGATCCTCACTTCTCCAAGAAGATAGCTCAGCAGAGGGTCTTTGGACCTGCACAGGGAAAGCTAGAAATGGTGAAGATTGGTTTAATTCAGGTTTCAGTATCAGAGCTAAACTACATTCTCCAATCAACTTTACATATCTAAAAATGAGCTGATATTTTGATAATCATCCATCTGTCCTGAGCTTAATTTCTCAATAGATTCTAAGCTTAGAAGAGAAAATAAACATGCTATTTATTGATATCCCTTATACGCCATCATTTTATAGTATTTCCCAAATATCTGAGAAGTTTATGCAAGAAACTGACATTTAAGAACCAAATTAATTTATTGCAAATAGAGATTGAGAGTTTTGACTTAAACTGAAGAGATACCAAAATTGGAAGAGTTTTAGGAAGTGTATCTGTGTGGGGCTTTGACGTTTGTTACTAAAGATGGTGACACTGGGGTGTCCCCAGGGACTACAGCCTTTGTGACTGACCTTGAGATGTGATCTAAGAAGACACATAAGGATCAGGTCATAAAGGAAAGAAGTCTGTGTGTCCTACCTAAACCTCATTCTTAACAAGGGCAGTACTTCAATACATTGGCTTTTTCAGGTCTTACTGGGCAGAATAATTTTTTCCTGCATTTACTGAATTTCTCAATGAAAACTACAGACTGAATCTTCAAATTCTAAAGACGGCTAATCTCAATGAGGGCTACAAACACTGATACGTGTTTTGTGCCAGGCATAGTGAAGAAGTGCAAGCTTCAGTCAGTTCAGTTCAGTCACTCAGTCATGTCTGACTCTTTGCAACCCCATGAACCGCAGCACGCCAGGCCTTCCTGTCCATCACCAACTCCCGGAGTCCACCCAAACCCATGTCCATCAAGTCGGTGATGCCATCCAGCCATCTCATCCTCTGTCGTCCTCTTCTCCTGCCCTCAATCTTTCCCAGCATCAGGGTCTTTTCCAATGAGTCAGCTCTACGCATCAGGTGGCCAAAGTCTGGAGTTTCAGCTTCAACGTCAGTCCTTCCAATGAACACCCAGGACTGATCTCCTTTAGGATGGACTGGTTGGATCTCCTTTCAGTCCAAGGGACTCTCAAGAGTCTTCTCCAACACCACAGTTAAAAAGCATCAATTCTTCGGTGCTCAGCTTTCTTTATAGTTCAACTCTCATATCCATAAATGACCACTGGAAAATATACCCCCAATTCTGCTTTTCGCTATGTAGACCATGGTTCAGGACTAATTGGGAGAACAAATCATGGCTAAATTCCAGGATTCATTTAGGTTATCTATAAGCTTCTTTCTTAGGTTAGTACTGATTTATTGGTTACCTAATCCTTGACCCAGAGAAGGTAATGGCAAGCCACTCCAGTACTATTGCTTAGAAAATCCCATGGATGGAGAAGCCTGGTAGGCTGCAGTCCGTGGGGTCGCTAAGGGTCAGACACGACTGAGCGACTTCACTTTCACTTTTCACTTTCACACATTGGAGAAGGAAATGGCAACCCACTCCAGCGTTCTTGCCTGGAAAATCCCAGGAACGGGGGAACCTGGTGGGCTTCCGTATATGGGGTCACACAGAGTCGGACACGACTGAAGTGACTTAGCAGCAGCAGCAATCCTTGACCGGGCTTCCCTGGTGGCTCAGCTGGTAAAAAATCTGCCTGCAGTGCAGAAGACCTGGGTTCAATCCAGGTTGGGAAGATCCCCTGGAAAAGGGAATGGCTACCCCCTCCAATATTCTTGCCTGGAGAATTCCATGGACAGAGGAGCCTTGCAGGCTACCATTTATGGGGTTGCAAAGAGTCAGACTCGACTAAGCACAGCACAGCAAGCTTTGACCATGGTTTTTAGAATCCAGATATTCACACCTTGGTATTGATCACAGAAGTGTGTTTTTTTTTATTAATTAACAATTAATTAACATTTTAAAAGCAATGCAGAATCTGGCTTCTTTTTGAATTGACATAGAGAAACAATTCCATGAACTTTTTGCAAATTCATGAGTTAACTCATATATTACTCAGCCTTTAGAAGTCAAACTAGCTGAACAAATGAAAGGGGGAAAGAGAATTTAAAAATCTGTGTATTTCTTGTCATTGGAATAGTAACCATGGAAAAAATTAAATTCAGAAAGATCAAAATGAATTAAAGAACATGAAAGTTGTATTATTTCTAGATCAATAATGAAGATGAAGTACAATGAACAGAAAAAGAGAGTTGAGTTTTTAGAAGATCAGGGGTTACTTCTCTAAAGGAGCCTGGAAAGGCAAGGTGTTGAGGAGCAGATAGCAGGTGTTTCCGTTCTCACTAGGCCCATGTTGCTCAGGTTCAGAAGCATCAATAGTATTTACAATGTGGGAAACTGATGATTCTCTAGTATAAACCAATATGGAAAAGAGATACCAAGTGTCAAAGAATTTTCATCACAAGGAGCAGTGGCAATGACCACTATGGCAGAAGACACAGATTTCTCATAAGAAGAGGGTGGAGCCTATGTCACTAGACAAAACACAAAACACAGCCTCAATGCCAGGGAGTTAGAGGGAGAGCAAGAAGAAGAGATTTTGCATATGACAGATGGGGAAGAGGCAGTGTCTAATAAGATCTCATGATGGAAGTTGCTACTTGTTCTCAGTTCTATTGTCTTTGAAAGATGGTGGGGATGTCTCCAATGCTGTTCTCTGAGGTTTGAGATAATATATATAGGTAGATCCTTCGTCTCTATTCTCCCCTTGAAGATGGCAAACAAAGAATTAAAATTAAACTTAAGGGAGCTTTTTCTAATAAGAGTTTAACTTCACAGGCAGAAGCCTTCAGATAGCCTTCCCAGGTGGTGCAGTGATAAAGAATCTGCCTGCTAATTCAGGAGATGCAAGAGAGGTGAGTTTGATTCCTGTGTCAGGAAGATCCCCTGGAGAAGGAAATGGCAACACACAGCAGTATTCTTGCCTGGGAAATCCCATGAACACAGGAGCCTGGAGGGCAACAGTCCATGGCGTCACTAAGAGTGGGACACAACTAAACAACTAAGCAACAAAAGCCTTCAGATAACTGACACAAAGTAATAGGCATACCAGTAAATCTCTAAAATGAAGACTTCCTGGTATCATTCCTCTTTTCCTCAGCTACTAAGTTTCTGCTCTTGTTTTTCTGGCAACAGCAACATGGGTCTGGAATGTACAGAGTTTTGGGTTCTGGGGACCATATCCCTGTAGTGGCTAGAGATTCAGTTTTTAAATTTTGTAGGGTGGGGTTGATGTGATATTCTTTTATATCCAAATATTAGGAAAAAAATATGGCACATAAGAGATTTTAGGTTGGATTAATTCCACAATGAACATGACTTAGAAACTATACATTTTAGTAGAAGCTGTCTACTCAGTCACAACTCTACCCAACCATAGCACTGGAGAGCTCTCTGAGTCAGAATGAGCAGAATAAGAAACCAGGTGATTGTGATGAGAGAATCTTACATTCTACTTGTAAAGAAAAAAGAATATAACCTTTAGATCTCCTTTTGTATCCATGTTTTTCATAATAGGAGATGTTTTTTTAAATTCAAATTTGGGCTACTTTAGGATTGTTTTTAGAGAATATGCCTAGCTGTAAATCAGGATGAAAAAAGGATGGAGTTTTATCCAGGGTTCAGAAGTTGGTTCCATTCTGGCTCATTTCAGAGCCTTTTAGAGACAAAAGCTAAATTGCCCACCAGTTGCCTGGAAGGACTTTGAAGGATAAATGTCTGATATGATGCAGTGGCCTCAGAAAGGTGATAGCATTATCATCCTAATATCTTCCCACCAGTAAACCAGCGACATCAATAGTTGACCATTTACTTAATGAATAAACTTAGTGGGTTAAAGAAAGTAAAAACTGGGGACATTGGAGACAGATACTTATTCTATATTCTAATTTTTCAAAGGGAAGGGGACTGGAGAGAGGAGAGAATTTCTACTCAGCTTCTGGAAAAGAACTTTTAGATAGAAGGTGCTCAGTTTCCCTCTAGTCCCCCAAAGGAGGAAAAGTGACTTGTCTGATACATCAGTTTGGGAGAAGAGATTCAGCTCAGTCCTTCTGTTTTTCCCCTGCTTTGGAGCAACACTCTGGCCTGCTCTTTACAATGCCTGCATTTGGGAGATTAAGTCCAGTTCAGACAGAGTTATAGAAGTCCATCTGGCTGCCAATTTATAATTATATTATTCAGTCAATTTTGCTTTCTCTGTGTTTGTCTTTATCTTATTTCTCAGTTGGTCCTAATTTGAAATCAAGGCAGGGCTTTTATTTATTGCCCCTACTGAAACCACAACAATGGCAAGAGTATACAGTATTGGCTTTCCTGGTGAAACTTTTAAATATTTAAATAAATATAAGTTGTTAGGCTGGGCAAAAAAATAGCAAAAAATGGCTGGTAGTGGAGCAGAGAGCTTCCTAGACTAAAGGGAATAGCGATGCAAAGGCATGATGCTGATAGAGCAAAACTCATTAATAAACTGAAATAAGTACAATAAGATCAGAGCAAAAAAAAAGTAGCAAGTAAGTGTATCTATACTACAGAAACATTATGTAGAGCTTGGCTATGAAGTTGACACTTTGGCTCTAAGGTGGGTTTGCCAGATTAAGTAAATAAAAATATAAGACTGTTTAATTTGAATTTCAGGTAAAAAATAATTTTTTGGTGCAAGTATGTCCCATGCAACACTTGCAATATGTGGAATATACTTACACTAAAAAAGTATTCCATGTTTATGTGAAATTCAAATTTAACTAAGAGTTCTTTATCTTCAACTCTATCCTTATGGAAATGGCAAACCACTGAAGTTTTGAAAACATTCAAGTGACATGATCAAAAATCAGAGAGAAAGAAAACTAGTCACAGCAACAGGCCAACATCTCTTTCCAGATGTTCTGTTTTCTTTAGCGCTCCTTCCAATGGCCTCACCATAAAGCCTATAACAATGAGAGCCTTTTATATCCCATGACTCATGATAATATTATAAATACAGCTTGATAAAGATAAATTGCAGTCTCAGTAATATGGCAAATGAGGTTGATTTAAAAAAAATAAATGGAGCTTGGATTCTATCTCTTGCATTCGTGATCTATAGAGAAAAAGCAATATATACAAAAGTGCCTGACAAACAGAAATTTCACTTGCCAAACTGGGCACATTCACTTTGCATCCATTGAAATCTAGATTCTACACCTCTCTAATCTTCTACAAAGCCTATGTTTATCGTGCCTGACTTTTTCAGAGTGCAGTGACTTCTGCTGAGTTCGTGGCCACCTCAATCTTATTCACAGCTAAGTGTTTTAAATGGACAGACACTGCGATTACTCAAACATGAGCCATCAGAAAACAGAAACGGAGGCTACCTTCAGGAGAAGTGGGCACAAAGTCAGCAAACAGAAACTGTTCTCCTGACTTACTATCCATTTTCTAAACACAAATCCTCATTTTTCATTATGACTTTATGTGTTTCCTAAAAACCTCTATGCCCCTTCTTTGTAACATTTTCCCTAGGAGTTCTCTCATATGGCAGTTGTAGGATTCTAATTGCAACTCTCTGGAACAGAGTAATGGTCCAGTTGGAACAAGTTGTTATCACTGACCAATTGGTCAATTTGTGGGCTTGCAGCTGTGTGAGTACACACATTACCAGGAAACCAGTCTCCCTATAGAAGGTCAATAACCATGAGCAGTAGGAACAGTCAGTATTAAAATGGAAAAGAAAAGGCCAAAGACAAAGTTTGAGAAAGCACTGACATCTTTTTCTAACAAGGCCAGGAATGTAGCTGCAATACATGGTAGGTAGTTGGAAACACCTCCCTGTTCCAAAAAATGTAACTCATTATTGCTGATGTTCAGTATGTCCATCCAGTCCTAGTATCAATATTATAAAAATGAAACTGAGGTACAGGAAACCCAAGCCTGAGTATGTGGCCAGAATTTCTAGCTTTCCAGGCAAGCCAAGATCATACCATGTGAAGCAGAGTTCAGCAAAGTGATATCAGCTCTGGCTAACATTTGATGAATGTTGACCATGTGCGAGGAACTGTCATCAAAACTTTAATCCTAACTATTTAGTACTAACTAGGGCTTCCCACGGAGAAGGCAATAGCAAGCCACTCCAGTACTCTTGCCTAGAAAATCCCATGGATGGAGGAGCCTGGTAGGCTGCAGTCGTGAGGTCGCTAAGGGTTGGACACAACTGAACAAGTTCACTTTCACTTTTCACTTTCACACATTGGAGAAGGAAATGGCAACCCACTCCAGTGTTCTTGCCTGGAGAATCCCAGGGATGGGGGAGCCTGGTGGGCTTCCGTCTATGGGGTCACACAGAGTCAGACATGACTGAAGTGATTTAGCAGCAGCAGGGCTTCCCAGGTCAGTAGTAAAGACTCTGCCTGTCAACACAGGAAATGTGAATTTGATCCCTGGGTCTGGAAGATCCCCTGGAAAAGGAAATGCAACCCACTCCAGTATTCTTAGAGGAGCCTGGCAAGCTACCGTCCATTGGGGTCGCAAAAGAATCAGACACAACTTAGTAACTAAACAACAATTTAATACTTACTACACTTCTACAAGATAGGTCTTATTATTTTTTGCTATTATACAAGTGAGAATTGAAACACATGAACACAAGTTATTAGCCAAGATCACACAGCTCAAGAGTGACAGATCAAATATACAATCCAGGCAATTTGACTCTTAAAGCTGTACTGCAAATCACTATACTACTCATTTTCTGAGAAAGGAGCCCCTTCTAAGAGTGGAGAGCCCTTGCATGGTCTACAGAATATGAATGGAGACTAGCTTATATTGCTTTGCTTTGGTAAAAAGTTTAGGTCTAACAATTTTCTGTTTCCCTTTCCTGTTACATGATTCTAAGTAACTTTGCAAGAATTTATCTTACATACAAAAAAGTAGGTATGATTGTGAAAAATACCTGCTCAAAGCACAGTTCTGTGCTTTGATTGAATCTATATTCAATTTATTGAATCTACATCCAAATATTGCTCTTTATTCAAAACTTATGCATAGAGTGCCTGCCAACTGAGGTGCACTAAATTTGGTTATCAAGACATTGTTCATGATCACAAGACTTGCATAGCCTATAGGAATATAAAGGCATGTGAGGAGACAATTAGAACGATAATTACATTGGCAGTTTAAGCTTTCTAATTGTATGCTAGGCCTTTAATGCTCTGTGAAAGTGAAAGTGTTAATTGCTTAGTTGTGTCCAACTCTTCGCGACCCCATGGACTGTAGCCCACCAGGATCCTCTGTCCATGGGATTCTCCAGGCAAGAATACTGCAGTGGGTAGCCAGTCCCTTCTCCAGGGGATCTTCCCAACCCAGGGACCTCAGATTCTTTACCATCTGAGATGATCTAGAAAATTGTAATTCAGTGTTTTAAAGATTATTTTGCTCTTTTCCCTAACTACTCACTTGGGACAATCTCACCGCTTGCAAATTATCCCCAATGATTTCTAGAAATAACCATGGATACTTCTTTTGGTAAAGGAATTAAACCATTAGCTACAGGGACTTTATACTAGACACGCTGATTAGGAAAGCCACAGGAGGAGAGAAGGAAGACTGTCTTGTTTTCATTAAATTG
Source organism: Moschus berezovskii (assembly GCF_049115385.1). Classification (NCBI taxonomy): domain Eukaryota; kingdom Metazoa; phylum Chordata; class Mammalia; order Artiodactyla; family Moschidae; genus Moschus; species Moschus berezovskii. Next base: position 45,585,589 of record NC_142463.1, on the reverse strand, counting down.
TTAATGGGAACTTCACTAGGGCCACTATTGGTGGTGGCCCTAAGCCACACCTCTCCCTTGGACCACAGTGGTGTGGAAAAATTGCCCATGATCTGATTATGAGTTACTTAGTAGGGTTTGGTTAGTAGGGCATTCTACAGTGTAGCCCAATGGTACTCAAAGTCTCAGAGACTCTCATAAAAACAGTATCCCCAGTTGTGAAACTTCTTTTCCTAAAAAAACCAACATATCCAAAGGATTATGCAGGAACATATGTTTCATTGTTTTTCATTTTTGTTTCTCCCTTAAGAGCTTGAAACAAACAGACAAAGCACAAACAAAACAAACCTTTCCCTTGTTCTTTAGCCAAATACATAAAAAGTTTCATGCAAAGTATTCATGCAAATTGTGGTCACCAGCCTGCTAATAATGTGCACACCCTGATTTGTTTTGGATTCAAATAGGACACCCTGCTATACACAGGATGTGGTAAGTGACATGAGGCATGCAGAGGATCACCGCCATGTCTGGGAGTTCTGGAAATCTTTGTCAACCAGTGACTATTAGGCTTGATCATGAAAAGTGAGCAGTGGTCTATTGTTTGATGAAGAGACATTAGGGTATTTGGGATAGGAAACTGTATAAAGGGTCTGGGTATATGGAAGAACCTGGAATTCTGGGATGAGTGGGTGGTGTAATGCTTGTGTTAGGCTGTCCCTGTAGGGATACAGTTTGGAGAAGTGATACTAGGAGAAAAAAAAGAAAAGGATGGGACCAAACTCAGAGAGGCCATTATTCTGGGATATTTTCAGTCAAAACTTTTCTAAGTGGATCTCAGTTTTGGAGAGGAAAAAACTATTTTTCCTTTCTATCCATCTGAGGTAACTTGGCTGGGGTCCTATAAATCAGACTAATAAAAGACAGATGAGAAAGAGGAAAACAAACAAGTGTATTAGCATGCACATCACAGACAGACACGGGGGGTACTCAGAGATGAGTAACTCACAGGGGTGGGTAGAACTTGAGTTTGTATAGCATCTTTTTTCTTCTTCTAAGCTTAATTCACTTTGATTTTAAAATAAAACAAAAAACAATTGAAATCAATTTTGTTTTAAACTAAGAAATTTGGGAGAAAGTATATTATGACTACCTGAAGAAAGAAGATGTTAATTTCATGGTAGGTGTGTGCTAAGTTGCTTCAGTCATGTCAGACTCTTTGAGACACTATGTACTGTAGCCAACCAGGCTCTTCTGTCCACGGAATTCTCCAGGCAAGAATACTGAAGTGGGTTGTCATTCCCTTCTCCAGGGGATCTTCCTGACCTAGGGATCAAACTTGGGTCTCCTATATTGCAGTCAGATTCTTTACCATTGGAGCCACCAGGGAAGCTCAATTTTATGGTACATGGGGGTAAAGGAGGTGCTTTTTAAAAGGGCAGTATTTAATGCTGGCTTTAAGAGATGTATAGGAATTCAACAGACAGGTAATACATTGAAAGAAAGTGAACATCACATATAAGGGCATGAAGAATTGGATCTTCAGGGAAGAATAAGTCCTCTGTGCTCATAGTGGAGTTCATCTATAGCATCCTAACAAAAATAGTAATAAATGTTAGAAAAGTGACGAGAAAAAAGCAAAGGACTTGTAGCTTCTAGGAGCAACATATGCAGAAAGGCAAAGATATGGAAAAATGAATGGTCGGTAAGAACCAGTTTCAGCAAGGTTTGTTATGTTGGTTCCTTTAGTGTCTTCTCTGTGTTGATAAGGGTTTAGACTTGTCTCCAATAACTAACTTTTGTTTTTCTTTTTGGCTGTCCTGGGTTCTTTGTTGTGGTTTGGCCTCTTTGGTTGTGGCGCACCAGCTTAGGTTCCCTTTGGCATGTTGGATCTTAGTTACCTGACCATGGATCTAACCCTGGTCCCCGGCATTGGAAGGCATATTCTTAATCACTGGACTACCAGAGAAGTCCCTCCAATGATTAACTTTTGTCCTTCCTTGTGCAGAGGGCAGGGGGGCATAACTTCACAAATTTATGTCCTACTTTTAGGCAAATATTGGGAGGGCAGAAAGCTTTTCTCACATCTTCATATTCTCAATTGATTTAGCTGTTAATCTCTACTGCTCACATTGCTCTCATATAAATTTCCCCTTTGATCTTCATAATAAGTTCATGGAGTTGGAAATGCAATGGCATTATTCCTATTTTATAGTGAGGAGGCAGTATCCCCAAAAATGAAATGGCTTACTCAACCTGTTCCACTTTCTGGGATCCCGCATTTTGTCATTCAGAGAAATCCACCCATGTTCTGGATGCCCAGTCCTACCTTTGTAGTGTAACAGTAGGATTATAACTTTGGAGTGGTGAGGGCATTGGCATGAAAAAGAGAGGCTTCATACCTTTGCTCTGGTCCCTACTAGCTAAGCCTTTAAGCGAGTTACTTACGCTCTTTGGAGCATGTCTCCTACTCTGTGATATTAAGATGGCAATCCCTGTCTCTCAGGGTTGTTGTATGTATTAACTGAGAAAATATATATATTAGTATAAACAGAACCATACTTGGTACTTAATAAGAACTAAACAAATCAGTGCTTAATGTCATTATCATCATCATTATGAAGCAGCAGTAAATAATAGGAAATATAGTATGCAAATGAAGGGACATGTAGATTCAGGTATTTTTTCTGGTTCCCTGCCATGACTTTCAAATTCAGATTCCCTGAAAACAAATTTTTACTTCCATCCATGTGTGCTTGCATTTGAAAAATTCTATTAGGTCTGATGGCTGCTATTTTTTTAACTATTTTTTTTATTGGAGTTTAATTATTTTACAATATTATATTGGTTGGTTTTGCCATACATTGACATGAATCTGCCCCGGGTGTACATGAGTTCCCCCTGGCTGAGCTTGGTTGCTTTACAGTCTCTCACAGCTTTGTAAAGTTAAAAAAAAAAATTTCTGAATTACTGTGGAGGTCATATTTATATATTATTACTTGTGTTGCTGGACCATTGTGAGCACTCAAATTTATTTTTATGATCATGCTCACTTTTGTGTAACTTAAGGTTATTTATTTGATCAACTAATGACTGCAGTATTAATAAAATTATGAGGAAATGATCTAACATCACTATTCCAACAAAATGACTTATTGATATGTAATGTAACATTAACATTGCCTTAGAAAATCTCTAATACATGTTTTGAACATGTATATCCATGTTCTCCTGTGAGAGAAAATGTTATTGCTTATTTCATGAGTCAGTTAAGCTGGAACCAAAGACTATATTCTTTTTTTCTCTCTATATAGAAATAGTAATGTAATTTGACCTTCTGTCATCAAAAGTAAATGGATGAATAAAATCAATAGTAAACATTTTCCAGTGTAAGCTTCAGCTTATTCTTCTCTGCTGTCTGAAAGGGGCTGCTGCTGTGAGAGGTGCATGTCTTAAAGATTTCCCTATCCTTGACACCTAGGATAACTTCAGTAGCAGGAACTTTGTAATCCTAAATTACTCATCTCTGCTGTGTGTTTATTGCTGCCATTCAGTTGAATGAAATTAAACTTGCCACTTGTACCATCACACAGAAGAAAAATTATAGAACAACTTTTTTGGAAAAATGTTATTTCATTTAATTAAGGAGTAAACAGACTACTGTTCTACTTCAATTGTTTGGTATAAAAAATGCAACATTGAAAAAAAGGGGAAGTAGTAAGTTTCTATGAGAAGATCAGCAAGTAGAATAAAACTCACAGCTGGGCAGTACTTTTAGATATTCTTTGTACTTTTTTTATCAGAAGGACTCACCAATAACTAAAATTTTACCATTCTTGCTTCCTTGTTAAATTCTGTCCTTAGTATTTGGGGGTGGGAGTGGAGAAGAGGTTCCTCTTGAAATTACTTTCATTTTTGGAGACGTTTGATTAATTTCTTTTTTTATATTTTTCACAATTGAAGGATAATTACAATACTGTGTTAGTTTCTGCTGTACAACAATCGTAAATCAGCTACAAGTATATATATCTGGATCCTCCCTTCCCTTCCCCTATCCCACTCTTCTACCTTTAGGTCATCACAGAGCACATGAGCTCCCTATGTTATACAGCAGTTTCCCACTAGCTATCTATTTCAAACATGGCAGTGAATATATTCAACAGAGAAGAAACAATAAAGAAGTCTGGGGAAGATCTTTTTCTTGGTTCTCATACTTCTTTTTGTGTTCACATTTAAGAATTCCTAGATTTCACATGAAAATTGGGATTGGGGGGTTGTTTTGAAAAGTCAGAAAATCTGGCCACTCTAAGCCTATGTTTTGGCATGACAAACATCAGTGGGAGCTGAGCAGCTGCCTTCTTTGAATGGACACTTGAAATCCAGCCGGCCGCAGACCTCACCAGCCTCTATTGTCTTTCTGCTCAACCAGCCTGCTTCACTAGGTTGAATTGCTGGCATGAACCTGAAGATATTTGTATTTTTATATATATTGACTTATCCATCTATATTTAGATTGATATATATTATTATTACTATTAATTCATCAGTATTACCATTTTTAACAGCAGAAGAATACCTACAGGGACAAAGTCTATCTCTGATTACTTTAACATTTTTTATAGGTTATTGATGACTTTAGGCATTTCACATAGATAATTTTTTCATTTGTAAAGCTGGAGATAGTTTTAACAATTCCTATCTTTTCCAGATGTATGATAATTAATAATATGATGCATATAAAGCATATTGCAGAGTAGGTATGCAATAAGTGTTAGCTACAGTGTTCTGTGATACAGCAAAACAAACGTGGCTTTAAAAAATTGATTCTGTGTTCCTATCACTCCATTTCATAAAAAAGATGCCATGGATCAAGATCTTTGATTTTCAGTTGCATTTTCCCCCTTGAGTGGTTGGGGATAATTGCCAATGGACATGGGGCTTCTGTCATTCTGGGTGAATCTTTTGGTCTTGAGCTTTGAGTAGGATAATGAATGAATTAGGAAAGCTGAAGCAAACATGTGGGTGGATATCCCTTGTCAGAGCTTTGATCTCGATTCCTTACAGAACAACAGAAATATTCATTATATTTTCATCCCTTTCAAACGCAAAGAATAGCAGAGCTTCAAAAACAGGACAGTAAGGCACTATCCTAGAGGAAGTTGTTTTACCCAATTTAAAAGCAGCCTCCAGGAATCAGGGCATGGATGATTTCCTCATTATTCCTCCTGCTCCTTATTTGGCACCATTATCTGTTTTGATCCCTTTCTATAGATTTTCCAGCGTTAATGTGCTGCAAGCATGATTCTTGGATCCAATAGAGGGTCTGCACCTCATGCTAATGAACACAGTAGATCATTAAACAGATTTCTGATTTACTACCTTTAATTTCTTCTTTAGGAGCAACAACAGAAGCTTGTGGGTGGAGGTGGAGGATCTCTAATTACAATCATGGATAGAGAAATGGTTCCTTCTGACATTTTTCTTTCAGAGAGACTAAGCAAAATTGCAGTACAGTTTAACAGTACTCTTAACTCACTGCAGGTTGCCATGGAAACAGGAATCTGGCACCAACATGAAAGGCATTTAGGGAATCTGTTAGGCTTTAACATTAGCATGATCTAAGCATTCTTGCTCACCACTAACAAGTCTAGCATCTCTTTTAGAATAACATTAATATTCATTAAATTTCTCTGCATGTGGTTTGGGGATCTTCATATCGAATTTAAGGTCATTTTTTGTGAGTGACCAACTCATCAGAGAACATGCATTTTGTGGAACTATACTTAGCTCATCTAGCATATGAAACAAGATTCACTCTACTTACACTGTTATTTTCCCATGATCCAGATTTAGATTTTAATAGAGAAGAATATGATTGCAATGGCAATTAAAGAAATCTGCTAATATTTAGGAAATTTATTTATAATAAAGAAGAACCAAATGGGAATTTTTGTTCTATAAAAAAGTTTAATAGAAACAGGCCCTTTGATCACTTACTTGTGCTAGGTAACTTTTAGGTTAGCTCTCATGTGTCAGTTTAGTTTGGCTAAGTATGTATATATATATTAGTACTTGTTTTTGAGGAAAGTTTGCTTTGGAATCTTATAACACTAAAAGCTTATGTTGCTGGCAAAATCAGTTGGACTTTTTGTTTTTCTCTCAAGGGCTATATGACTGATTTAAAAGCCACCAATTTGTTTAAAGCAATTATAGCAATAACTAAATTACAACTTTCTTTTATTTCACAAAAGAAGAAAATTTTGGTGGACTTATTGGAAAAAAGTGAGACATTATTTTTGAATTATGTTTCAAACTCTTCCAATTATTTTTGTGTGAATTAAGTCACTGGTTCATTAATTAGTCTTCTCCAGTTGACCTCCCAAATTGGTTCTGTGTCTTTCCTGTTGAAAGGTTCTGAGTTGTATGTAATGCCTATTCCTAGGGCAAGCAGCAAGTTTTTTTGTGATGAATATATCAGATTTGGAGTCAGAAAGCCCAAGTTCAATTCTCAGCTCCACTGTTTTCCAACTGGATAACATTTTGGGCAAGGTTTCTAAACACTGTACCTGTCTTTCATCATGTGGTTGTTATAAAGATTGAGATAATGCATATGCTGTACTTAGCAGATTTCTGCTATAATATATGGATACTAACATATAACACTCAGTGAATTTTAATTATGTCATTATTATATTAATTTTATAGTTTGAATAATCTGACAAGACTGCTAAGCTGATATTTCCCTTTTTATTATAACCAAAGATCCTAGCAGAAATTAGGTCTCTTTCTTTTTCATGAGCTTGCTGCTCATTTTCATGAAAAGTGGATTACAATTAATAAAATCTCCAAAACTCAGAAAACACATAAGAAATGAAAATAATGAGACCATGAACAAACTGGAAATTTGATTGGTAGGTGGCAGGTTAAACAAAACCAACCAACTCTTCAGCTGTAGTTGAGAAGAGTCAAAATGTGTCTAGCAGCAGTCGCATTGCTGGTTCATCTAGCCTTTAGGCCAGAATCAATTTGTCTGTAATACATTATTTATCATGAACAGATGCAGAATCTATGATTATTTTAACTTGATATTTAATTTTTTGAATGTTAGTTTTAAACATGTAAATTAATTATTTCCCTTTCCAAGCCACCTGACATGGAAGCAAAGTGTAAAAACAAAATGGGATCAAATAGAGACAAAAGGTGAGCTTGATTAATGATGTAAATAATTAGTTCTTGAAAGTATGACTTAGGTTTGGGGTAATAGTGGAATTTTTTTAAGTTTCATTGCAGAATTAGACAAATGTAAACACCCAGGTATTGGAAGCACTGGGAAAGTATTTTAGGGGCCAAGATTACTACTATAAAACTTGTAGCATGAATGAGAATAGAATGATGGTCACAGTAGGCAGAAAGCTTCCAAAGACAAGCTGAGATGCTGAGGTCCAGTAGATGCTCTGGCCAACATCAGACTGGAGGACATGCTCTGTGGAGGCAGGCAGATCCAAAAAGAAAGAAGTGGGGAGAGTAGAGTCAAGCCAAACTTTCCCAGTTTCTTATTGCCCCAATCACCAAACAGTTGAGAGGAGTGACTGAAGTAGGAGTATTATTCTGATCGATGGTCCTCCATGTTGGTAGAGAAAAAATGCATTAGGTGATGATGCTGTAACAAAATATCACAGAGTGGGTGATTTAAGCAACAGAAATGTATTATCTCACAGTTCTAGAGCTAGAAGTCCAAGATCAAAACGTAGCTTTGGCTTTTTTCTAAGCGCTCTTGTTCTTTTGGTCTTGCAAATGACTCCCTTCTCACTGGACTTTCCTTTGTGTACTTATAGCATTGGTGTCTCTTTGTGTGTCCAAATTCCCTCTGCTTATAAGAATATCAGTCAGATTGGATTAGGACCCACTTAATGGCCTCTTTTTAATTAATCATCTCTTTAAAGGCCCTATCTCCAAACACAGTCACACACTGAGATGGAGGTTAGGACCTCAACATAATTATTTAAGGGGAACACAGTTCAGTCCATAATAATCAAAGTGCCCCCTAACAGCCTAGTAATAACTAGAGATTGCACATCATGATTAATACTTCTGTAACTTTCTTTTTCCTTTTCTTCTTAGACATTTTTTTCAGGAGCTAAGCTGCCTTCACAATGAGGCACGATGAAGGGCAAACCTGTAGCCAGTAACTTATAGTATTAATGATGTATAGAAACAAAATGAGGGATTGCTAAGTCTATCTTTAAAAGATCATTTACCACCTGGTTTCTTGATGGACATTTTAAATTCCAGCAAGTTCATAATGTTCCAAAATGGCTAATCATTTCAGAAGTGCCAATAAAAATGAAAGGATAGATAATTTATTTTTTTTTAAATGAAGGATTATATTTTACCAGATATATTTTGTTATATTTATGTGTGACATGGAGTTCTAAAATTGCATTAAAACAATTTCCTCCTGGAGAACAGTTTGTTTTAATAAAGCTAAACACAGAGTAAGAATAATGATAACGCCTGTTAGTTTTGGAACAAATAACTATAAATGAAATGAAATAAGTGAAACCATAAAGAAAAATCATTTGTTTTTTTCCACAGAGACATCAAGAGCTTTGAAAATGCTCATTAGTTAGCTTATCTGGTGCACTGCACCGTGGAAATTGCCTTTGTAGTCAAATCTAAAATTTTCAGATCTTGCAACCTGACCATGGAATCCAGAAAAAAATAGAAGTTTCTTAAAAAATTTCCAGATTCATGTCTCAGTTCCTATGCTCTGCTCATTGTTTGCGTATGCCATGTAAATGGGAAAGACTTATGACCAGGCCTTACCCTAAATTGCTGGATTTCATTTTAATCCACAGGCAGATATTAGAAAAAAATGGAATCTGGGAAAAAAAAAAACAACTCAGTCCCTATTTTTTCATTGTGTTTAAATTATAAATTTTAATATCAAGAATTAAGACTAACTGAGTACTATACTAGACATAATTCAAGTTACTTCTGAACACAGTGATCATGGCAGTCTGCTAAGGGTTATGGAAATACCAACATATGGAATGAAGCATAGTGTCTAGTCCCAGGGTGTTCACAGTCTAACTGGGAAATTAGACACTAACAACTGTGGTATAATCATAGGTTATACACAGTTTTATATATATAATAACTGTAGTACTTGCTCATGAAGTCTAGGTTCTTTAATAGAAACATAGGAAGCAAAGACTCACTTTATTTAGATAATCAAGGAAAGGTTCACAAAGGAGAAGACAATTAACCTGGGTCTTGAAGGATGTGAAGAATTTTGTAGGGAAGTGTTTTTCAAAGGTTAAGGCAGAACATAAGAGAACAAAAGAGAAAAATTCATATAAGACACAGTGATGGAACACTTGGTGAGAAAGATCAGATAATAGAGGATTTTAACTATGACTTTGAGAAATGGGAGAAATAAAAATACTTGTTCTCCTGGAAGACAGTTCTAGAAGCATGTGAGGGTGGCATGCATATAGGAAAGCAAACAGGTAGACGACTTTTCCTATGAGAGTTTACAAGCCAGGTTTTCAAGGGCAACATGAACATGATGTTCTTTCTTGTTAACTTCTTGTTCCAAATATCCAAGAGTTTTGAAGATGTGGTCGCTTTACCACAATATTCTCACACAGTCTCTCATCTCCTTGAGGAGCATAACATAATCATAAACAGATAAATTCTAATTTGTCTCATCAACACAAAATCTAAATTCTTTCCAGACCACTCCTTTATTGAACACTTTACATGTTTTTACATTGTTTATGGTTCTCATTTTCCCCCAGACTCTGAACAAAATCCTATTCAAAAATCAGGTAGTCAATGATAAGTATGGCTTGTTGTCTCCACTTTACAAAATCTCTCTCTCTCTCTTACCTCTGCTACTATTGACATCTCTTACTTGATTGTGCCATTCATTACATCTTCAGCCCATATGCCATTAAAAGTGCAGCCAAAGGTTGTCTGGAAGCCATTCTCAGATGTTTTAGAGAACTCAGCTTTTAGAGCTTTAGAGAATCAAATTGGTTAACATCACAAAGCGTTTACCCCCACTGGCTGGTGAAACTGGGCAGAGATTTCAACTTCACCCTAAAGCTTTTATTCTTTTAAACAAATTCATGATGTCTGTTGATTAATGTGCATGAAACAAATTACACTGAAGTCTGGGAGTTTTTACTTGTGTTAGCAAATTGTTCTTAGTTTTTGATTGGTCTTCACTCAACGATAACTCTAAAATGTGTGAATCTCTTAGTGTATAGTCTCTAGCACAACCAAATGTCTGGTTGACACCTCCACTTGGATTTATCACTGACATCTGAAATCTAACATGTCCAAACACAAGTTGCCTCTCATAGCTCTCTTCCCCATTTCATTAAATGGAGCCACTATTCATCCAGCTGACCAGGGTTTATACTTCGGAGTTGTCCTATCCTTTTTTTTCTCATCCTTTAAATGCAATCTATCACCAAGTCTTACTAGTTGCAGTCTCAAAATATATCCCAGCTGTAAGTTCTTCCTACCAACTTCACCACTGTTTACCAAGTAAAATTGCCTGCTTAATGCTTTAAACTAATGTCCCTGCTTTTGTCCTTAGAATATACTTCCATTCTTACTGTACCAGCAAAGGAATACATCTTCTAAACATGTAAATCCTATCCTATAACTCCTTAGCACAAAATTCTCCAATACTTTCCTACTGTGGTCAAAAAATATCCTTTGCACAGCCCACAACTAAAGTCCATCAACCTTTACCCTCCATCTGGGCACACTGATTAGAAGGCTTAGCTGCACCTTCCTTTCGTGCAGGTGGAAGATTCAAAACACACAGTATCCTGACAACATGGGAACTATTGGCCCAACCCTCCTCCAACCACAGTGAAAACCCTAAGTCAATCTCCTTTCTTGCACTGTCAAATCATTTTTGAATCAGCTCGGGAAGCTTACCCTGTTCTTCCAAAAAGCTCTGTAAGGAACAAACCTTCTCATACTCTCTTGGTGTGTATATGTGGTCATTGGCCTTGACAACCCAAACAAATTTTGAGGGGGGAGGGGTCCATCCTTGCAGTGCTGCTATCAATCATGTATTTATCTTCTCTCCTCATCATCTGCAGTTTTTATACGTGTCTCATTTACTTTTGGTGGTGTGTATACCTTTTGCATCAACTTCTCCACATTTAAAATTTCTATAAAAAGACCACCATAATTTCTAGATATAGACTTAGAGTTTAGGCCTTTATTCCTTCTCCTAAAAACTTTCTTTATATCATTTGTTACCAATTATTATCACTGACAACGACTCTCTCCTGAACCAAACTTATTTGATAGACTCCTCTGAGCCTGACTCAGCCCCATCTTTAACATGTTTTCAAGAGCCTGGTTTAGTAAAAATCCTGTGTAATCAGTTTGTCAAGGATCCCCCTTCCCTTGGTGTTTATACTTAGTAGTTTTCTATCCACAGACCCCTACCCTGCTCTTTGGCTATAAATTTCTTTTTCCTTTCTGTCTTCAGAATTGAGTCCCATCTCCCCAATATAGAAAAATCCATTGCAATAGTTCCTACACCTACCAAGATAGTTTTGAATAAACTCTTTCTTCCCATTCTAACAAGTTTCAGAGTAAATATTCCTTTAGCACCACCCTTGGATATTTTGAGAAGAGAGAGAGACTTTTCTTCCATTTATCAACTTGCTTGTCATTAAGAACAGTTCATTTGCCCAATTGGGAATTTGACCTTCTTCTATTTATCTCTGCCAAATTTTCTAGCTTTTGAGAAATTAATCTTAAGTACTGTCGTATTATGGTCAGAAAACACAATGTCTGTCACTTTATTACAATCTCTATTTATACAAACTCTATCAATTTGCTTGATGATCACTTCACACTTTTGATAATACTGACCACCCGTATGAGCACAGATACTCAAATCCAGAGTCTTTAAAAGTATTCACCTACAAATAATGCTTTAACGTGTAAGTTCTCTGAGTGTTTTTATTTCCAAACCTGGACACCAAGAGTAAATGAATTTACTCCACATTCCATACTTTAACTTGTACATAGAGCAAGTCATATATTTTCTGGGAAACTTTCCTCATTTGCATTTATAAGGAGCATATAATCCCAAGTCTCATCCTCATCCCTTCATAATAATAGCTGTAGCTTTTGTTTTGACATTTTTTATCTTTCTACAATAAACGCAAAAAATACCACTCCCCTCTTGGTTTGGTGATCACTGCTTTTCCATCAGTCATGGCACACTTGATGTCACATGCCTTCCTTTTCTCCATGGTAAATGTCTCTTATGCTATGAATAATGCTTCAGAATTCATTCAGAACCATTTGCCAGGTGGCCATTTCAATATATTTAAATGATCTCAAGAGATAACATCTATTTACCATTCAGTATCATTGTCAAGAAACTTTAACATCATCTTTTATCAAAACATTTCTCTTTTATCTTCTATCTTTTGTAGTTAATGACTGAGATCTGAGACAGGTATGCTGGGCTACTCAGTCCAGGCTTTATGATCGAGCCTGGATCAGAATCCAGGAACCAGTCTTCTGCTTGGTTAGTTGAAATACCACTTTACTGATGCTCTCAGAACTGAGAAAGCTAAAAATTCCACTGACTGAGCTCACAAGAATTTGAAACATAAAACAAAATGCTCCTCTATTAATAAACATAACATGATAAAACTAACCAAAGACCAGAATGTTTATACTTTGATTAGCACATTCTATTTCTAGAATGAAAACAGCTGTATGGAAAACTATAGTGTTTTCATGTGAACCTGATATGACAACAAAGCTATCATAAAGGCTGGAATAAGAGACCTACCATACTATGATGAACCACCTCCATGTTCAGGGACAGTTCTGACAAGCAGAGATTCAGACCTTCCCTCAAATAATTTTCTTCTGTTCTAGTCTCCAAGCAGACCACTTTCTCTCCATTCACATATTCCTTCATGGGACAATAGCTTCAAAATAATAATAAAAATCTTATATTAAGTGCCTATAATGCTCCTAATATTTTAAGAAAATAATAATAACGATAATAAACATATTAATTCCAAATTCCAGATGCTGTTCTAAACAACTCGTTTATCCTCACAGCAACCTTATGAAGCAGGTGCTTCTTACAATCTTTAATTTAAAAACTACATTGGGGAACACATATTCTTTACAAAAAGTGTATAAAATGTAAATATTGGTAAAAATAAGCACCTAAATATCCACTACCCAGCTTAAGAAACAGAACATGCATCTCCCCCCTTTCCTACATTATCTCAATGGATCAGTATCTTGATTATGTTGTTAGAAACTCCCTTTCTTCTCTCTGGGCTTATTCAATTGACTTTGTATCTAATTGACTTGGAAGGCTTTTTTCTCCACTATATTCTGAATATCAGTAGTTTATGTTTCCTATAAGAGGCTAATATCTTCTCCCAGTTTTTGGTTTTTCTTTTTACCATCTTTACTGCATATTTTGCAATTAATTTTAAGGTAATCCTTCTTTATAATTTAAAATTTTTTTGTTGTTGAAAAAAAAAAAAACTCTTTCTAATCCTGAGGTGGTAATATTATTCAATATTGCCTTCAAACAATTTGGTGGTTTGGCTTTCACCCTTTAGCAATGATTTTTATGAATATTGTATCAGGGAGGTAATTATTTACATATTCTAGATAAACAAATTGAGGCAAGGACATTGTCTTACTCAACATTTACAGATGTTAATTTGTAGAGCTAAGAGTTAAACCCAAGCAGTCTGCTTTTGAAGTCCATACTTCTATATCTGCCTCTGAGGGTATTATTAGAGAAATTATACAGACATGGGAACTGAGGCCCAACGAGGTTAGGTGACTTGCTCAAGGTCACAGAGTCAGTAAGAGCTACAGACAGTATGCAAACTTCAACACACCTTAGACCAGAGTTTGCATATGTCCCTTCATAAGTCCTGTCTTCTAAGGACCACATGCTGGTCTGTGGATTCTGCTCCCACAAATGAATGCTTTGCTCTCTGTTTTATTTTGGGAGTCATTTTCTTTTCTTCTGCAAAGAGCTGGCTTTACTTGTACTCTTTGCACTTCACTTGTTTAACCCACAAATTAAAAAATTTATCTCCTGGTTTTGTATTAATCTTATCTCAGCTTTTTCTGATTCATCACATCACTTTATTTCTTAATCTGAATTGATATGTAATTTTCACCTCTTAGAGCCCCATCTGCTGACCTTCTAATATTCTGCATTCAGATTCTATTTATAGAGGATAATCTTACTTTGAGCTTCAGGTTACCTCTTTTCCAGTTATGGCAATTAACACTTCAAGGATTTCTTTGATCTTGTTCCTTCCCTTATCCTTGGGCTCATCTTTTACTATTTCTTCTACTTAATTTTGTTTCATTCTTTCCTTCATTCATTCAATCAGCACACACTCAATTCTACATTCCAAGTCTAAGGCACTGTTCTAGATGCTGAAAGAAAAACATGCTCTCACCCTCATGAAGCTTGCATTCTAGTGGAAAGGCAAATAATTATCAAACAAGTAGATGCATAACATGTCAGATGATGTTAAGTGCTATGGGAAAGGAAAGGAAACAGGTCAGCTTGAGTTCTTTTTTTTTTAATTAATTGATTTATTGGATTGCTATTTTAGAGTCCCTTGTACCGCAAGGAGATCCAACCAGTCCATTCTAAGGGAGATCAATCCTGGGTGTTCATTGGAGTGACTGATGCTAAAGCTGAAACTGCAATACTTTGGCCACCTCATGTGACGAGTTGACTCACTGGAAAAGACTCTGATGCTGGGAAGGGTTGGGGGCGGGAGGAGAAGGGGACGACCGAGAATTAGATGGCTGGATGGCATCACCGACTCTGTGGATATGAGTTTGGGTGAACTCCGAGAGTTGGTGATGGACAGGGAGGCCTAGCGTGCTGTGATTCATGGGGTCGCGGAGAGTCGGACATGACTGAGTGACTGAACTGAACTGAACTGATGCAAAAGGAACTAACAATTGACAAATACCCCAAGTCCTAGATTTGGTTCACTGTTTTATTTATTTAGAATGTTATTATTTTTCAAATATTTTTATTCAGTTTCACTTACACTCAGCTATTTCTCTAGAATCAGTGACAATAGCTGACTTTTCCTTGTCATGCCTTGCAGGGGCAGAGTTAAAGGTAAATGTTTTGGTAAAAGTCGACTACTGTTTCTGACTCTTGAAGATAATATAAATGCTCTCTTTTGTGGTTACTGGGAGTTGAAAGGACACAAACTTGTCACTTCTGGGTTTTTAGGGGGTCCTTGATTCAGCTTAAATTATCTCAAAGTACAGCCTTTATGTTTACAAGTGACTCTTTCTATTTTAGTATCAAACACATGAAGTCCCTTAGTATATACAATTGCAATTTCCTTAGGGTATAAAAAGTCTGACTTTAGGGAACCTCAATTACAATAATAGTTTTTATTACAGTTGGAGACTAAGTTCTCCAACAACCACAATCTAATAGGCTTATTTTATAAACTTTTATATGTATTTATTGGACCGAGTGGAATGGCATGATTAGTTGGATTGAATAGTCTTTCCTTCTTCCATGAAATCATTTAAGATTTACTCTATGCCTTGAACTGTGTCATGAAGTAATGATAACATGACTATAACAGAGATCCTGTCTCATAGACTGGTGAGGGAGACAGGTGAGATGACAACATGCAGTGTAGTGGAAATGCAGAAGCAGAGAGCCAGCACGACTTCTTAGTTATCAGCTTTGACACTTGCTTTATGTGCAGCTTTGGATATGTCTCTTAATCCATTGGTACCTAAAACTTCATTTACAAAATGAGAAGAATAAATTCCCTTCTTTCAAGGAGATTTTTAGGTGTAGAGATAAAGTCCAACATAATTATCAATAAATAGGAGTCATTATTATCATTGTAGTATGATCTTGCAAAAATCTGAAAGTGTTAGTTGCTCAGTCATGTCCAACTCTTTGTGACCCCATGGACTGTAGCAGGGCTTCTCTGTCCATGGAATTCTCCAGGCAAGAATACTGGAGCAGGTAGCCTTTCCCTTCTCTTCCTGACCTAAGGATCAAACCTAGTCTCCTGCATTGCAGGTAGATTCTTTGCCATCTGAGCCTCCAGGGCATATCAGCTAATTTGAAAGCAGACAAGACTGTTAAACCAGTTCAGGCTGGAGGATAAATCCAGATGATAAAATCAATACTGTGGTATGTCCACTCAAACCAGACTTGTTCTTGGGGGCACAACACTGCTTGTAGAGATGATCACTGTCAAGATGACCTCAAAATTAATGTTTAAGAGAATGGGAAAGTAGGTAACAGTTGTTGAATCATCATTGTTATATTCTTATTAAATGTTTCATGTATGTTATTTCATTTGATCTTCACAATAGCCATTCAAGGAAGTGGGCATTGTTATTCCCTTAGTATAGGCATAGAAAGTGAGATTCAAAGAAGTTAAATGTTTGCATTTCTAACATGATAGGCTAAAAACAGCCAATTATACTTCAACAAATGTGTATGTATGTGTATAATGTATAAAGAAACTATAGCCATTTTACTACAGAGCATATTATTAAACAGTGATTTTCAACGTCTGCCCTCTAACTATAATTCAGGTGTGTTAACAATGCAATCCCTTTGCCAAGTCAAATGATGCATAATGTACCGTCTAGCATAACAACTAAAATCTAAGGTGTCCTTTGAAAATTTCCCATCGGACTTTTCCCGATGTAGTAGACATAGGACTACTGTCCAGTAGAAGAGTCGTCTTTACCCTCTCACATAAGTAGACAGTTACTGTACCTCCTAGGTAGTAGAATAGTAGAATATGATTTCTAGATGGAATCATCTATATGTTGGGGTCATCACTGTTATTTCATAATCTAGTCTATGTTAATACAAAAAGCATAATTGAACATTGTTATGAATTTTGTCTGTGCCTCAAGTGGCAAACCAGAGGCTGTTCTCTTTGCTTCTATTTCTTTGAATTGCTAGAACATTGTTCGCTGTACTTTGTATTACATATATCCTGAGAGATATCCAAGCCCTTGATATTGTAGTCCTTTAACTAAGAAAATATTTAAAACTGCTTTTATGATAGAATATTGCTGTATATTCAAGACTGAACATTAGTGTTCTTCTTCTCTGCCTTAATGATTTTTTTAAAAATGTAGATTCATATCTATGTATGATATATATATTTAATGTTGTTTATTGTTGTTTTAGAACTTTGGTGCTGGAGAAGACTCTTGAGAGCCCCTTGGACAGCAAGGAGATCAAGCCAGTTAATCCTAAAGGAAATCAACCCTGGATATTCTTGGAAAGACTGATGATAAAGCTAAAGCTCCAATACTTTGGCCACCTGATGTGAAGAGCTGACTCATAGGAAAAGACCCTGATGCTGGGAAAGATTGAATGCAAAAGGAGAAGAGGGTGACAGAGTGTGAGATGTTTGGATGCCATCCCGATTCAACAGACAAGAGTTTGAGAAAACTCTGGGAGATAGTGAAGGACAGAGAAACCTGGCATGCTGCAATTCATGGAATTGTAGAGTCAGACATGACTTAGCAACTGAACAACAATGTTCTTTATGTAAATAAATACTTTAAGTGTGTATGTGTGAGTGCATCCATCGATATTCTTCCCAATAAAACAAACAAGATAATAAATAATGAGGATACTTTTTTAAAAAAATGAGCACAGTGATAAATGCTTCCTTGATGATTCAGTGGTAAAGAATCCGCCTGCAATGCTGGAGACACAGGAGACATGGGTTCAATCCCTGGGTCAGGAAGATACTCTGAAGGAGGAAATGACAACCTATTCCAGGATTCTTGCTTGGAGGATCCCGTGGACAGAGGAGCCTGGTGGACTGCAGTCCATAGTTGTGAGGAGTTGGACATGACTGAGTGACAGCACACACAGGCATGCACGCGCACACACACGCACAGTGACAAATGTGTCCAGGTCTTCAAATCTCAAGATCATTCAGCTAGCATTTTTAATATCAAAGATAAAAATGACAAGTAAAATAAATATCTTTTTCTATGATAAAAGGTAGATGACCATTTCAAGTCGAGATCTGTCATAACTGAAGTGTCCTGTGGTATTGCCTCCTTAGGCCTTGGCAACAAGGACAGTGAGAAGAATTTAAAAAGACACTACCAGGCTCTGGGAGACTGGCTCTCTCAGCATACAAGCCCCAGCATGGTTTGGGCAGACCTCACCAGGCTGTGCTCAGGGGAGGAGGAGGAAGAGGAATGTCCAACCTGGCCTGCAAGGTACAGCATGGCCTCTGAACAGTGTGGGTGGTGGGCACCTAATATCAATCCTGCTGTCAGGATGCTGCAGTGACTTTCACCATCTTGGATAGGAAATCAAGGGACCATGAAAGAAAGGAGAACAATCAGCTTGTAAGAGCTGGACAGTTTCAGAGCAGTTCAGGTTATTAAACAAATGGAGAAGGCTAAGGAACCTACCTTGTCTTCTGGAGATAAAAGTATTAACACAGTACAGAGATTGTGGATCAGAGAATACTGTGACTCAGAAGCTTTTTGGACTTAACCAGGAGCTTTTCCATGCATACTGACACTGGGCCCACTGACTTCGTAATGCAGTTCGAAGCCCTTCACATGACAGCAAGAAAGCTTCTTCTATAGCCTCTGACTGCCATCTTTGACTCAGAGAGACAGAGAGGTAGGCAGAGAGCTTGAAAAGGTGAAGTTGGCTGTAAATTAGATTGACCTGTAATTGTAGTCTTTTACTGACCTATCAGACAGGTCTGCCTTGAGAAGCAGAAGGAATGACTGCTATTCTGCATTAAGATTAAGGTATGCTCTTTGCAGCTAATATTTCAAAATTCTTCATTAGGGATTTCCCAATTTGAAAAACAAAAATCTTCCTATTCATATGTCCAACTCAGCATTTTGGGGGGACCATAGTTACCTGAAGAAGGAATAACAGAGTGAATGTCAAAACCTTAATGCCTTAGATTAAAGGACAAAGGCAAAGACAACCTTCATTTCTGTGATGTTTTTCACATAACTGAATGTCCCCAAATACTTCATAAAGCATTTAATTACATGCTAGCAGCAGAGGAAATGCTGGTATTGCTGCGTGCCAGCTTCAGCCCACATAAAGCAAGGAATCAAGTTAACTCGCTAAGTGTAAGGAATTTGCAGAAAGCTCACTCCCAGCCTTTTCTCTTGAAAGCAAAGCACAGCTTCTTATTTCTTATCGCTTACACATTTCATGGGGAATGAAGCAGCCTATATATACTGCTTCCTAGCAGGCAGTCAAGGGATGGAAGTCAAGACAAAGTGGTAAAAGTGGGTGCTATCTGCGACCTAAGATCCACACAAAAAGACCTGAACATCTAGGAGTATGTAAGAATGGTGGGGAGGAAAGCATTTGAGAACTTCAGCTGGAGAGAGACAGAGTTGGCAAGGCCAGGTATATATATAAAATAGGCTGGGGACATTTTAGATTTTGCTTTAAAGGTTGGCCTACATTTCAACACACCCACTCTCTTTAGATCCATAGGTAAGAAAGAGTTCCCACAAACTCTTTGCAGGAGCCCTTAGTGCAAGGATGGCATGATTGACCAGACCCTGAAACAGTTCAGCTATGGACCTGGGTGACCCATGGCCTTGAAGCCTGAAACTCTTAACACCCTTATATATAAGAAATTCTTATATTTTAGTAGAATGCATGCTTAGTCGCTCAGTCACGTCCAACTCTTTGCGACTCCATGGACTGTAGCCCACTAGGCTCCTCTGTTGATGGGATTCTCCAAGCAAGAATACCGGGGTAGGTTACCATTCCCTTCTTCAGATAATCTTCCCAATCCAGGGATCAAACCTGCTCCTCCTGCACTGCAGGTGAATTCTTTACCATCTGAGCCACCAGGGAAGCCCTTAGTAGAATATGATCATGAAAAAATATATAGATACCAAAGAGTCTAGACTAAGCAAGAACCTTATGATGAAGAAACTGATATCCCACTGAAATAAGTTCAGGTTTTATTTTGTAGACAAAGAGCATCTATTAAAATATTTTAAGCAAATGACAAGATAATTATGTATTCAATTTCTTAGAAAATATTTACTAAATATCTGCTTCTGTGCCAGGCACTGGGGATAAATGAAACAGCTTTCATAGTAGCAGGCTTCCCTGGTGGCTCAGACCTTAAAGAGTCTGCCTGCAGTGCAGGAGACTAGGGTTCGATCCCTGGGTCAGTACGATTTAGTAGAGAAAAATTTTTGTGTAAATAAATATGTATAGTTAGATATCAGTAGTGATATAGTAGTATCATATTTTATGTTTATTTGAGGATGACAAAGAGGTATAAGAAGTTGGTTAATTTAACTTGAATGCTTAATGTTAGAGGTTTAAGGAATACAAACTAAAAGAAGGGGTTCATGAGAAACTTCTGAAAGATCAGTAAGACCTCATTTGGTAAAAGAGCAGAAAAAGGACATTCTGAGTACAGACCAAAATGTGGTCAGGGACATGGAGACTTCAATCAGGCTGTCTTGTTTTGGAAACTGGAAGTAGTTGAGTATATCTGGAATGCCGAGGTGAAGCAGTGTGTTGGGAAGCAGCTAGAGGGGCAGATAATCATTTTGAAGTCTGCATTTGAGGTTCTGAGTCTAACAGCAGTGTGGAAAACAAGTTAAGTTTGAGGGAATTGAGCTAGTTCAAAGATCATCATAACTGTCCATTCAGGATAGGTAAGAAGAAAATATTTGCAAAAGACACATATGATAAAAGACAAATGCACAAATAACTCTTTAAACAGTAAGAAAATAAATGATTAAAAATTAAGCAAAAGATCTGAAAAGACACCTCACCAAGCAAGATATATAGGTGAAAAATAAGCATATGAGAAGACGCTCAACTTCACATGTCATTAGGAATTGCAAATTAAAAATAAAAATCAGATATCACTACATATCTATTGGAATGGCAAAAATCCAAAACACTGATAACACTAAATGTTGGTGAAATTTTGGAGCAACAGGAACTATTATTACTGGTGGAAATGCAAATTGTTTAGCCACTTTGGAAAAAAGTATGGCACATCACACAAAACTAAACATACTCTTATCATCACACTTCTTGGCATAAACTCAAATGAGTTAAAAACTTATGTCTAAACAAAAACCTGGACATGGATGTTTGTGGTTGTTGATTAGTTGCTAAGTTGTTTTGGACTCTTTTGTAACCTCTTGGAAGCCCACCAGGCTCCTCTGTCCATGGGATTTCCTAGGCAAGAATGCCGAAGTGGGTTGCCATTTTTTTCTCCAGGGTATTATCTTGACCCAAGAATTGAACCCAAGTCTCCTTCATTGTCACGCAAGTTCTTTACCACTGAGCCACCAGGGAAGTTTACATCAGTTTTATTTATAACTGCCCAAACCTAGAAGCCACCAAGATACTATACAATAAGTAAGTAGATAATTAAACTATGATACATCCAGGCAATGGGGAGATGAGCTATCAAGCCATGAAAAGACATAGAGGGAACTTAAATGCATACTTCTAAGTGAAAGAAGTCAATCTGAAAAGATGGCATACTGTGTTACCCAAATACATCACGTTATTAGGAAAGGAGGATGGAAAGGTACACAGATGACAGAGGATTTTCAGGGCAATGAAACTACTCTGTACAATATTATAATGGTAGATATATATCATTTTGATGTTGGGTTCAGTTCAGTTCAGTCACTCCTTCATGTCCGACTCTTTAAGATCCAATAGACTGCAGCACTCCAAGCTTCCCTGTCCTTTACTATCTCATGGAGCTTGTTCAAACACATGTCCATTGAGTCAGTGATACCATCCAACCATCTCATCCTCTATCATCCCCTTCTCCTCCTGCCCTTAGTCTTTCCCATCATCAAGGTCTTTTCTAATGAGTCAGTTCTTCACATCAGGTGGCCAAAGTATTGGAGATTCAGCTTTAGCATCAGTCCTTCCAATGAATATTCAGGGCTGATTTCCTTTAAGATGGATTGGTTGGATCTCTTGGTTGTACAAGGGACTCTCAAGAGTCTTCTCCAACACCACAGTTCAAAAGCATCAATTCTTTGGTGCTCATCTTTCTTTGTGGTCAAACGGCTTCCCTTGTAGCTTAGTCTATAAACAATCTGCCTGCGATGCAGAAGACAAGGGTTCCATCCCTGGGTCGGGAAGATTCCCTGGAGAAGGAAATGGCAACCCACGTCAGTATTCTTGCCAGGAGAATCCCATGGACAGAGGAGCCTGGTGGGCTACAGTCCATGGGGTCACAAGAGTTGGATATGACTTAGTGACTAAAACCACTAAAACCATCTCACTTCCATACATGACTACTGGAAAAACCATAGCTTTGACTCTATGGACCTTTGTCAGCAAAGTAATGCCTCTGCTTTTTAATATGCTGTCTAGGTTTGTCATAGCTTTCCTTCCAAGGAGCAAGTGTCTTGTAATTTCATGACTGTAGTCACCATCTGCAGTGATTTTGGAGCCCAAGAAAATAAAGTCTGTCACTGTTTCTATTGTTTCTCCATCTATTTGCCATGAAGTGATGGGACCAGATGTTGGGAAGGGATTGAATTTAATTCAATTTCTGTAATTTAAATCTTGAGTATTATGAAGAGTTTTGAATCCTGTGTACTATGTAATTTAAATATTATGCTTATAATTTGTATTCGATTCTGATTCACAGTCTAGTGCTTACTGTACTGAATCAAAATTGCCACTTTTTAGACAGAAGGGAAAATAAAGATATCAAGCCACAGTCATATACCTAGGATTGAATTCATCTAACCACGTGTACTCTGGATCTGTACTTAGGAAATGGTAATACCTTTCTCATGAGGCCATTTTATGCTTAAAATGAAATGCGATGATGAAATGTCCCAACACATAGAAGACATTCAACATGTTAAAGGAATCTGCTTTGATCACATGTTGCCCTAACTTATGGCAATTCTTTGCATTTTTCATTCTTACCAGTTGCTACTACTGACGTAGTAGAGGACTCCTACAGAATCTAATCATTGCAGTATTGCCAGATACGATGTGGAATGGCTCTGTAAAAAACTCTTCTCTCTTGTACTCCTTAAGAAAATCTGAACATTAACAGGTTACATAAATATGCCTCAGACTAAATTTTGTAACAGATGGTCATCTGCTAGCAGGGAGACATGCTGATGACCATGCACGTAATTTATGTGGAAGGTAAAAGGAAGTCTCAGGTCTCTATCATTCTAGGTTCTCTAACAGTACCTGAGTGAAAGATTAACTTCAGAGAGTTATGCAAGAGCCAGTGGCATGATTCTAACCTTCTTGTTGTAGTCTTGTGGGAAAAAATTCATCAGAAAAAGTGGTCTAACAAAGAATCAGTTATGAATTTTAACCCTTGGTTACTCTTCTGCCTGATATAACTATTGAGTTCAGTAGGCATCATACATGTAATTAGGTTTATTTTTTTTTATTTTTCACCTTAGTACTTTATTTTATTTTTTAATTTTTTCAAAAACAATTTTTTTTTTTCAGAGCACAGTGCCTCATTCCTGATTTTCACCCTGAACTTCTTTTAGGTTTAATACACTTAACATTTAAATTAAAAAAAAATCACAGACTACAAAATAAAAGGGAATTTCCATGAAGCAGATGAAAAAAAGCTCTTTGGAATTAGAACATGTGGGTT
Organism: Moschus berezovskii; assembly: GCF_049115385.1. Taxonomy (NCBI): domain Eukaryota; kingdom Metazoa; phylum Chordata; class Mammalia; order Artiodactyla; family Moschidae; genus Moschus; species Moschus berezovskii. The sequence continues at coordinate 45,561,875 of NC_142463.1, read as the reverse complement.
TTGATCTCAGTTCTGCCAAAAAATGGGCAGAATAGCTTTGGGTAAACCACATTGCTTCTCTGAGCTTCCATAAATTTTATAGCACATTGCAGTGAGTTATAGAATTTAATATAATATCCTATGTAAGGGAACTTTATAGTCTCTAAATTTCTAAGCAGTTAAAGATGGTGTCTTTATTGTTGTAATAGTCAACATCATCATTATCACCTCAAACTGGAAGTTAGTTTCAAGTTTAGATTATTAGTCAAAGTTGGAATGTAACTCAACATCAGTAGGGATGGTCTTGAACAACACAGTCCACTAGAAATGTTATGCAAGACACATATACAATTCTAAATTTTTTGGTGGCCATAATTAGAAATGTAAAAAAAATACGTTAAACCTTAAAATCTGGTATGTATTTTACACTTTATCCCATCTCAATTAAATACTAAATATTTCATCAAAAATACTTGGTCTGTATTTAGACTTCCTAAAATGTAGAGAAAAGGTAAAATCACATATCCAGCTGGCCCCAAACATAAAGTTTACCCATAACTGAATTTAGTGTCAGTCTCATAACTACCGAAAACTTATTTTTCAGGGTAGGAGGGAAATCTTAACCTATTTCAAAATGAGAAGTGGATTTCAATACTCAGAATGTGCCTGGGCAGGGTCAAAGTACTTATGGCTCTGGCAGAGAATTCCCTTAGGAAGAGCCACATCCTATAAGAAGCTTCCCACATAATGAGCTTTCTCAGTTCCATTGATCGTAGCAGCTTATTTTCTTCAAGAACTTGAAGCTATCTTGCTCCATGTTCCTGCTATCAAGCACATCTATTTGCTATCTCTGGGCACATCTGCTCCACTGCTCCAGCTGTCTCAAGTGTCTGATCAAGAGGCAGGTGTGAGTATCAGAATCTTCTTTCTCTGGCAGGGAATCTTTATTCCTGTAGTGGCCATGTACCTCTCCATCTGACAGTCTGACTTTGTTGTTTTTGATTCTGAGACCCTCCACATAAATCTAAATCATTGTTTCCTTGTTCTCCTGAAATAGCAAAGACCAAAACAAAAAAAAATGTAGAACATTTTTCTCGTTTCTTCTCTATTTTATATTCATTGGGCTTATCCACATTGCTGTACTGAAGGTTACACTTAAAATATCGTATAATACAAAGTTTCCTGCCCATTGAGAATGTGTCAAGAATGTTACTTAGGGAAAATAAATTTCTTCTGGGAAAAACTAGATATAGAACTTAAGAAATGAAGTTAAATTGAATGGGATGGTTTAATTTATATGAAAGTTCAGTTGTGTGATATAAAAAATAAATATTTTGTTCTGAATTTCATCATCATGGTTTGTATCATTTTTTTCTTTGTGTTATATAAGAGGAAAAATGAGGACAGACCCAAAAAGGAAAAAAAGATAGGAAAAGAGGAAATAAAAGAGTAAAAAAATTTAGCACTTCGGGATCTTAGTTACTTCCATCATGTTTTATTCTGGCACTGCATGTTACTTTTTACAATCAACCTGCCCCTGTTCCATAAGCCTTCATAATATAAAATCAAACATCTAGCACCCCTCATAACGACCTCATCCCAAGCCTCTTTTCTGACTTAGGCTGTACATCATACTGAACTTTCTCCAAATGATCCTTTTTGGATGAGATGCTTTAGCAAAGCATTTATAGCTTCAACTCACGGTTTATTCTCAAATTATGATTAAAATAGTCTTCAGACTATAATGCCTCTGCTCTTTATTTCCCCTTCCTTTTACAGCTCTGGACCTACTCATCTGCAGGGACTGCTCAGTGTAATTATACTGAGAGACCTTCCACTGGGTCAGAAGATATTCCATTTGTGTGTCCCCAGATAGAGGGGAGAGAACACTCTGTGGGAGGTCTTGGTATTGCCAGTGCTTGATGAATAAGTGAAGGGTGAATGGATGGAAGGACAGACTGATGCTTGAGTGATAGGATATGCAGAACAGATTGGAAGAATGAAGCAAAACACAGTGACTATACGTGCAAGAACCCCTTTGTTACCCAGTGTTCTGTTACTTGGCACTTCACCACTTCTGCAACACAGCGATAACTGAAACAGCCAAAAGTGGCCCCGAGGCTCTGAAAAAGCTAAAGTGCTTTCCGAATTCTCAAAAGAAAAGTGCATTCAAAATAATTCCATGCTCAGGATATTGGGTTCAACTCAAAACTGAACTGGTAACCCAAGTAAATATGAGGTATACAACATAGATATGATTTTAAAACTCATAGAAATTAGAGATGAAAAGGTAATTTGAAAATTATTTAGCCCACCAGTATTATTGAATGAATTATCTATATTTCCTGTGTCTACTTGCTCTTTAAATATTCACAAGAAAGAAAGAGAAGTTGCTCAGTCGTGTCTGACTCTGCGACAATATGGACTGTAGTCTACCAGGCTCCTCTGTCCGTGGGATTTTCCAGGCAAGAGTACTGAAGTGGGTTGGCATTTCCATCAGTTTTGTCCCCATTACTCCCTCAAATCACATTTGTCATGGATATCAATAACCTGAACAGTACCCTGAACAGTACTAAATTCGAGGGTAAAGTCACAGTCCTCGTTGTATTCAATCTATTAGCAGCTTTTGAAACAACTGATCACTCTTTCCTTGAAACTACTTCTTCACTTGGTTGTTATACCTATTCTATAGGTCCCTACTTCTCAGTCTCCTCTGATAGTTTTTCTCTGGCTTGTAAACCTTGCTTAGGACCCTTATCTTCTCTGCCTTCACTTCATTCAACTTTAAATTCTATGGCTGTAAATTTACCCATGTTTAGGTCATTTATGGATGTGAGAGTTGGACTGTGAAGAAAGCTGATCACCGAAGAATTGATGCTTTTGAACTGTGGTGCTGGAGAAGATTCTTGTGAGTCCCTTGGACTGCAAGGAGATCCAACCAGTCCATCCTAAGGGAGATCAGTCCTGGGTGTTCATTGGAAGGACTGATGCTAAAGTTGAAACTCCAATACTTTGGCCACCTCATGCGAAGAGTTGACTCACTGGAAAAGACTCTGATGCTGGGAAGGGTTGGGGGCGGGAGGAGAAGGGGACGACAGGGAATGAGATGGCTGGATGGCATCACCAACTCTATGGACATGAGTTTTGAGTGAACTCCAGGCGTTGGTGATGGACAGGGAGGCCTGGCGTGCTATGATTCATGGGGTCACAAAGAGTCGGACACGACTGAGCAACTGAGCTGAACTGAACTGACTGAGTTCATTTGCAGATTTGAATTTCAAGCTTTGAGCTCCTCTACCTGTAGATTCAATTATCTTACTGCTGACTTGAGATTTCCACTTGTATCTGTCTATATCTGTATCCACATCTCTATCTATGAAATATATGTGCATCTATGTCTATTTACATCTAAGATGGATCTTTTGTTCTTATGCTTTTCTCAGTGTTTTTCACCTCAGCAAATGGAGCAAAATTAAATCATCACAGATTATTCTATTATACATCTCACATCCAATTCATCAGCAAAAAAGCTGTGCTATCAAATCTATCTTCAAAATGTATCTGAAATCTATCTCTGCTCTCTGCTTTATGGGCTCCCACCTTAGCTTGAGTCATCAGCAGTGGTTCCTACATAATCTTGCCTTTAGACTTGTCCCCCTAATAGTATTTACTCCATAAAAGAGTCAGAGTGCTTTAAAAGAGCAATCAGATTTGCTCAAAATCCTTCAATGGGTTTTTCTGTAACTCAGAATATAAAGGAAACATCTCACCACATGCTACTGAATGGCTTGGTCCTGCCAACTCTGACCTTATCTCTTTTCACAAGCCCCTTCTTCACTCTGCTCTGACCAAATGGGGGTCTTACTGTTTCTGGAACATGATAAGCATGATCTTGCCTCAGGCTCCTTGACCTTGCTGTTCCGTTTGCCTGGAATACTCTTTCTCCAAAAATGCACAGGCTCACTGTTCTCTGCTCAACTATCACCTTATCTGAAATGCCTTCTCTGACCATCCTATTTCAAACTGTATCCTCTTGCTTCTTTAACCTCTTTATCCTATTTCACTTTTTATAACTCTTACAGCAACTTGACACACACTATATGCCTAGCCATTTGTTTTTGTCACCTCAAATGTAATGTGAATTCCATGGGAAAGGGACTCTGCCTATTTGGACCAACAAGGGACTTCCCTGGTGACTAAGTGGTAAAGAATCCACCTGCCAATGCAGGAGACGTGGGTTTGATCCCTAAGTTGGGAAGATCCCCTGGAGAAGGAAACGGCAACCCACTCCACTATTCTTGCCTGTGAAATCCCATGGACAAAGAAGCTTGGAGGACTATAGTCCATGGGGTTGTAAAACAGTCAGACATGATTTAATAACTAAACAACAACAACATCCTCAAAACTTCGAACTGTGTCAGCCCCTAATAGAGACTCAATAAATAAAATTTTAAGGCATGTGAATGAAACAGAGGTTCAGACACTAGCTTGGAAAGTCAATAATAGGAACCAGACCTTCTGACTCTTAGTTTGGTGGTATCCTGTCTGAACACTAATATACCAAAAGCCCAATCTCTGACCTGGTGGGATTACAGAAAGGGTATTGTGCTCACTCATACACTGAGTGTAGAATATCAACAATTCATTCGGTAATCATTATTCTGTGATCACTTTGTGTCAGGCACAGAAGAACTGACATGAATAATACTGAGCCCCTCCCCTCAAACTACAAATTCTCATCTACTTGTGGTGTAGTTGGAACCCAGGCAAAAAATTCTTCCAGACATATAGGTGTTTGTGTCATCAAAAATGATGTCTGGTAAGCTGTGCAGAATAAAGAAATAGTGGCCAGGTGGAGAAGGAAATGGCAACCCACTCCAGTGTTCTTGCCTGGAGAATCCCAGGGACAGTGGAGCCTGGTCGGCTGCCATCTATGGGGTCGCACAGAGTTGGACATGACTGAAGCAACTTAGCAGTGGCAACAGCAGCCAATAAAAAAAGGTATCCCATTTAGTATGATGACACACATGAACCCCTGGAGTCATGAGAGAGCCCAGCACAGTTAGGACGTTTTAAGTATGGGTGAAAGGAAAGCTGCAAGGAGAGGAGAGAGATGGAAGAGATAAGTAGGGACCACAGGGTAGAATGTTTGAGGGGCTAATTCTACAGCATGTGGACTCTAATGCTAAAGGCTGGTGGAAGACTCTGAAAGGTTTTAAGTAGAAAAACAGCATGCAAAGATTTGCATTTCAAAAAGAAAATTCTATTTGCCAATATTGAGAAGCACACTTGGAAAGGAGGCAGGAAGGCCAGTTAGGGGTCCATTGTCATAGTATTGGCACAAAGTAATGGGAAATAGATGGGGAAACAGTGGAAACAGTGGCTGACTTTATTTTTCTGGGCTCCAAAATCACTGCAGATGGTGATTGTAGCCATGAAATTAAAAGACGCTTACTCCTTGGAAGGAAAGTTATGACCAACCTAGATAGCGTATTAAAAAGCAGAGACATTACTTTGCCAACAAAGGTCTGTCTAGTCAAAGCTATGGTTTTTCCAGTGGTCATGTATGGATGTGAGAGTTGGACTGTGCAGAAAGCTAATTGCCAAAGAATTGATGCTTTTGAACTGTGGTGCTGAAGACTCTTGAGAGTCCCTTGGACTGCAAGGAGATCCAACCAGTCCATCCTAAGGGAGATCAGTCCTGGGTGTTCATTGGAAGGACTGATACTGAAGCTGAAACTCCAATACTTTGGCCACCTCATGCGTCGAGTTGACTCACTGGAAAAGACTCTGATGCTGGGAGGGATTGGGGGCAGGAGGAGAAGGGGACGACAGAGAATGAGATGGCTGGATGGCATCACCGACTCGATGGACATGAGTTTGAGTGAACTCTGGGAGTTGGTGATGGACAGGGAGGCCTGGCGTGCTGTGATTCATGGGGTCGCAAAGAGTCAGACACGACTGAGCGACTGAACTGAACTAAGTGGAGATCTAAAGCGATGACAGTGGAATTTATTCTACTATACAAATCTTATTGGGATTACAGCATTTCCAATAAACATCTGCATGATTCCTCTACGTTCCTGAAAGGAAGCAAGGATGGCAAATAAGGATTATGATAAAACATCCTTTATGGCCAGCATCCAAACTTTCTCTCATTCATAGAGCAGAGGCATATATATATATAATAAGAGAAAAGATTAACATCTTGATGATCAACTCTGACAGCAGAGGTTGTTAGCAGTGACAAAAGTAGAAAAGATGAGGAGCTTGTAATGGTATATCTGAGATAAGCACCTAGGTTTTCTGAAAAGACAGAGACAAGCAAAGGCAATTCAGACACCAGCTTTTAAGATTAGGGTGGACTGAGGCATGGTGAAAGAGGTGAGACCTTTCCAGGGAGGTTTGAAACAAGACACTGAAAATGATGTACTTTTGGGGGCTGGAAGCTCCCCAAGACCCAGTGAGAATATTGTCACCATCTGTACCCCCTTGATTTATGAAAACTTTGAATCTTTCTTTCTTTCTTTCTTCTTTTGCTGTGCCACATGGCATGCAGGATTTTGACTGGGAGTGAACCCATGCCCTCTGCAGTGGGAGCCCAGAGTCTTAACTATTGGACAACCAGGGAAGTCCTCACCTCTACCATTTTTAGCCTTGCATCTCTTTTTAAAGAAAAATAATCGCATTCTGAAGACTGTCTTTTCACCTTGCTTATAGTTTCCTTTGCTGTGCAGAAGCTTTTGATTTTAATTAGGTCCCATTTGTTTATTTTTGCTTTTATTTCCAATATTCTGGGAGGTGAGTCTTGGAGGATCCTGCTGTGAATTACGTCAGAGAGTGTTTTGCCTACATTCTCCTCTAGGAGTTTTATAGTTTCTGGTCTTACATTTAGCTCCCTAATCCATTTTGAGTCTATTTTGGTGTATGGTGTTAGGAAGTGTTCTAGTTTCATTCTTTTACAAGTGGCTGACCAGTTTTCCCAGCACCAGTTGTTAAAGAGACTGTCTTTTCTCCATTTTATATTCTTACCTCCTCTGTCAAAGATAAGGTGTCCATCGTGCGTGGATTTATCTCTGGGCTTTCTATTTTGTTCCATTGATCTATATTTCTGTCTTTATGCCAATACCATACTGTCTTGATGACTGTGGCTTTGTAGTAGAGTCTGAAGTCCGGCAGGTTAATTCCCCCAGTTCCATTTTTTTTCCTCAAGATTGCTTTGGCTATTCGAGGTTTTTTGTATTTCCATACAAATTGTGAGATTATTTGTTCTAGTTCTGCGAAAAATATCGTTGGTAGCTTGATAGGGATTGCATTGAATGTAGGGTGTGGAGAGAAGGGAACCCTCTTACACTGTTGGTGGGAATGCAAACTAGTACAGCCACTATGGAGAACAGTGTGGAGATTCCTCAAAAAACTGGAAATAGAACTGCCATATGATCCAGCAATCGCACTCCTGGGCATACACACCGAGGAAACCAGAATTGAAAGAGACACATGTACCCCAATGTTCATTGCAGCACTGTTTATAATAGCCAGGACATGGAAGCAACCTAGATGTCTATCTGCAGACAAATGGATAAGAAAGCTGTGATACATTTACACAATGGAGTATTACTCAGCCATTAAAAAGAATGCATTTGAACCAGTTCTAATGAGGTGGATGAAAGTAGAGCCTATTATACAGAGTGAAGTAAGCCAGAAAGAAAAACACCAATACAATACACTAACGCATATATATGGAATTTAGAAAGATGCAAATGATAACCCTGTATATGAGACAGCAAAAGAGACACAGATGTATAAAACAGTCTTTGGGACTCTGTGGGAGAGGGTGAGGGTGGTATGGTTTGGGAGAACGGCATCGAAACATGTATATTATCATATGTGAAACGAATCGCCAGTTCAGGGTCGATGCATGTTACAGGATGCTCGGGGCTGGTGTGCGGGGATGACCCAGAGGGAGGATAAGGGGAGGAGGGAGGTGGGAGGCAGGTTCAGGAGGGGGAACTCATGTACACCCAGGGCGGATTCATGTCAATGTATGGCAAAACCAACCAATATAATATTGTAACATTAAAAAAAAAGAAAAATGATTGCAACTGTGAACAAAATGTTACAAGAGAGAAGCAGAAAGATTGACCAAATAATCTTCTGACTGAGAGAATGATTTTCCATGATGTAAGACTCATTGGCAAGTGGCTTGTTTCTTCCCAATAAAGACCAGATTTTTGAAGCTTGAGTTCTGATGTCTAATGATATATGGGTGAGCACAGGGAGAGAGATTTGAAGAATGTCAGAAAATTAGAAGATGAAATTTGAAAGGTTTGTCTTCTAAATCATAAACATCTTTGTTCCTTTTTCCTCTCACATCTAAAGTAAGGGTCATAGACTCTACCCTGTCTGCCACAGGGAGTGGGAGAATTAAAAGAAAGATGAAGCCACTTTGCAAGTTGTATATTATTAAATAGCTCCTTTGGGAGATCTTTCTAAATGATAAATGAATCATGCTGTATGTTAAAAATGTAAAGCTCACATTAAGTGATACTTTTTCATTTTGCTTTTGTTGCTCTTTTTCCCTCATGAAATGCTAAAGTCATACTGAATTGTAAATGTTCAAACACACACACACATACAGTGAAGATCTGGCTTCCTGGATAAGTTGCCGCTCTATTTTCTCTTGTCCTTTTCTTAGCTACTTTTAAACTATTTGTTCAAAGTGATAATCGGCCAGCAGGTGCATCTGAATAGGACTTTGTAGCTTCCAAGATGAGAGGCACACAAGATGAACGATGAATAAATGTAAAGAAAATGTGAATAAACTTCAAATGTTATCTTTTCTCACAGTCACTGGTAATAGGATTTTCAATATTGACTGTGACAGATGCACACCAGCGATTGTACACCTAGGACCCAGATGCTTAGGAAAAATTAGACTGATGCTAAAGCCTATGATCCATGGAAGTATCCTGATTCAGTTTAAGGTTTTAAGTTCAAGAATTCTTAGAAGTTTGCAGGCACTAGTCCCTTCCTGTTCCTGCTTCCTTTACAAGGTGCTATCTCCAAAAGATATAAAATGTTTGAAAATGTAATTGAGAAGAAATGTGTCCCTAATGTCCAGGACAAATATCAAGACTTGGTTAGGAAAGAAAATCACTGATCCTATGGTCAAATTCCTGGCTCTATAGGCACAGGGCACCAGGTAAGCTAGTTGGGACATCAGAGCACTGATGAGAAAAAAAGGGTGGACAGTGTATCTTGGGCAGAGGTACAACTGTGCCCTGACAGCACACCTGACAGCTGTGAAAGCAGGTTAATTTGCAGAAATTAAAGCAACTTAGTATGTGTGGTGCCTAGACTGAAAAATAAAGTGTAAGAAATAACTAGACTTGCAAGGGAGGCAAGACAGATGGGCTTTCAATCAGTCTTAATGGTGTCTGTGGGCATATGTATATGTGTGTGTGCTCAGTCATGTCAGACTCTTGGCAACCCCATGAACTGTAACCTGTAAGGCCACTCTGTCCATGGGATTCTCCAGGCAAAAATACTGGAGTGTATTGCCATTCTCCTCCAGGGGATCTTCCTGACCCAGGAATAGAACCCACATCTCCTGTATCTCTTACATTGTAAGCAGATTTTTTACCACTGAGCCGCCTGGGAAGCCCTAAAGGTAGAGGATTGTCCTAACTATTTTGGGCTGGAGCAACGCCTGGACTGTGGTGTGCAGAGCAGCTTTGGCTTTAGAACACACTGGATCATGGCCTGAATGGCAGCTGTTTTCAGGATTTGTTGGTGGTTATGCCCTGTCACTTAATTGTTAGGAAGGCTTGTGAAAAAGAGATACTTTAGCTTGAAGGTTAAAAATCTAGTTTCTGGAATCAGATGGCCTGAATCAAAATTTCAGTAAGCTGTGCAGCTTTGAGTAGTTAATTAACTTCTTAAGTCTCAATTTCTCAAAACGATGGAAATAATAGTGCCTATTTCACTCAGTAATTGGGGGGGTTACAAGAGTGTTTAGCCCAATGATTGGAATACATAGGCAAAAAGCAAACATGTTTGCATGTATTATTACAGTTATTATTTTTGTGACTTCCATAGTTTCCCCAACATAGAACATACTTTTGTGTATGTGGTTAGTTGCTCAGTTGTCTGACTCTTTGCAATTCCATGGACTTTGGCCCTCCAGGCTCCTCTGTCCATGGGGATTTTCTAGGCAAGAATATTGGAGTTGGTTGCCATAACCTTCTCCAGGGGATCTTCCCAACCCAGGGATCAAACCCAGGTGTCCCGCATTGAAGGAGGATTCTTTACCATCTGAGCCACCAGGGAAGCCCATAACATACTTACTGAATACCTAAAATGGGTAAGGCCTGAAAAACACTGAAAACTACCCACTCTAGCAGTGTAGAACAGCTATGCAATACAGTGTGCCCTCTGTATTTATGGATTCACATGCAAGGAGTCACCGAAGTATGAATGAAATCTGCATATAGCAAACCTGTAGATATGGAGGACCGACTATTCATGGTACTTTGTCATTTTATGTTAGGGACTTGAGCATCTGTGGATTTTGGTCTCAGAAGGGGCTCCCTGTACTTAGGGACAACTGTTCAGCCTTTGGTTTGAATGGAGCTCAGTGCACCATTGACACTGCCTTTTATCCACAGTGTCTCAGCAAGCTTCTAGGAATCTTATTTCTGTTTCAGCCAGTTGACAGAAGCTGACTAAAAAGAGAAATCAGATTTTGTGCTCCCAGGAACATGGGAATCTAAGGGCGAGGGGATGTGTTTAATCAGGATCAGGTGGTTTTCAGCTCAGTCTCCATTGGGATCTTAGAACTTATATTGTGTCTCTCCTGCAGAGTGATCTGAAATTAATTGCAAACTCTCTTCATTATGCCTGATGGAAGTATAGGTCCACATTCAAACATTTTCCTGATGACCAAAATATTTAGAAATTTTTTGGAGACAAATTTGTCTTTTGCAATAATTGCGCACATGCGTGTGTGTGTGTGTACACACATATATACACATCTGAGAGATTTTGTTTTTCTTTCTGTCAAGTGGATAAAATTAATATTTACTATTCATCAGGTATTGTGAAAAATGCTTTCTATACATTACTTTATTTTACTCTCAGACTTTTCTATTCTTCACATTGCTTTTATAAGTGAGATCTCATGGGTTTTAAAGGGTGAAGCCAGATTATAACCTAGGCCTGTCCTATTCAAAGTTAAAGCTCATAACCATTTTACTAGAATGCCTACTGTGCAATTTCCTGTTAGGATTATAATCCAGATACCGATAAAGACTTCTATTTGCATTCCTCTCTTTGGGATTACCATCCACATAAAATATAGGGTACTGTATATGCTCATATAAATCTAAATGCATTGTCTTTCAGGAAGAAAGACACCTTTACTGAAGACAATCACAACATACAGTTAAATATCAATGATGGTCAATAAACTGTGTACATACAAACTATTAATAATTTATACTAATCATTAGTAGAATCTTCTATCTACAAATAATTCACAGGGAAATTCCTTTCATATGCCCATGAGAGGACTTTTTCATTTTATGAGCCTCAATGATTTCTCAAAATTTCACATCTTGTCTGTAGAATGATATTTATATCCTCAATAACAATATCAATCAATGATGTTAACAACTACAACAACAATACATATTACTTATTAACATTGACACTGTATGATTTATAAATTATGTAAGATTTATAAAGTATGCACTACCTGAACATATTATATATGTCATTATATATGCATAAATATATATATGTATATATGTAAAAATTATCTCCATTTACCATATGAGGAAACTAAGATTCAAAGAGCAATGTGCACGGGGTGATACAGGCAGCAAATGGTGAAGTCAGATATCAAATATAAAGAGAAGTGAATCCAAAACTATATGTGTTCTTTCTACTTCCTGGACTCTACCAGAAAGATTTTATTTTTTTCATTCAGCACCATTTGCTGTTACTACTAATCACATGTATTTTACTCTTCAATTTTCTGGAAGTATTTCGAAACATTGTTTTCTTCAATCTCCCCTCTTCTATTAAAGGACTGAGGGAAGGCATAGCCCACAGGGTTTTATGAGGCTAGAGTTAGAGAAAATCTTGGGGAAGGGGAAGGGAGGAGTGTAGGGGTGCTGAAAATAAATTGTAAAGCAGAGTAGGTCCCAAGTAGAATACCAAAAAAATCAAAACAGTAAGTCTCAAAACTCTGTGAAGATTCGACGAAATAGTCTTTCTTGCCATATCAGTAAACAAGGCTGTCACAGTCATCAGTGAGTCTGGCCCTCCAAATGTGAATTCTTGAGCCCCTGTTGGCTCAGATGGTAAAGTGTCTGCCTACAATGTGGGAGACACGGGTTTAATCCCTGGGTTGGGAAGATCCTCTGGAGAAGGAAATGGCAACCCACTCCAGTACTCTTGCCTGGAAAATCCCATGGATGGAGGAGCATGGTAGGCTACAGCCCATGGGGTCGCAAAGAGTAGGACACGACTGAGCAACTTCACTTTCACTTTCAAGGGCACTCAGGAAGGAGAAGAACACCAGCAGGATCTGCTGGCCATCAGGCTGCAGTTGCTCCCTATGGTGAGCACTGAGGAACTCAGGATATGAAAATCAAAGCGGGGAGCACGGGAAGATGGCGGAGGAATAGGACGGGGTGACCACTTTCTCCCCCACAAAATCAACAAAAGAACATTTGAACGCTGAGTAAATCCCACAAAACAACTTCTGAATACCAGCAGAGGACATCAGGTACTCAGAAAAGCAGCCCATAGTCATCGAAGGAGGTAGGAAAAAGATAAAAAGAGAGACAAAAGAGGGACGGATGGAGCTCCGTCCCAGGAAGGGAGGCTTAAAAAAAAAAAGAGAGAGAAGTTTCCAAACACCTGGAAACACTGGCGAGTGGAACCTCAGAGGGCCACATAACTGGGAGACAAAAGACATAAATAATTAAAACTCACAGACTAAGTACCCAGAGGAAACTGTCAGCTGAGAAGCAGCGCAGACGCCCGTGCCCCTCACTAGCAGGCGGGGGCTGGGCAGGGAGGCCACGGTGCTTAGAGGGAGAACTGGGCTTGAATGCCCCAGGGCAAACTGAGGGCTCAAACTTAAGATACCAAAGCAGAAGTTACAGCTAAAAGGTGAAAAGGCTAGGAAAAACCTGTGAAAATCCCCAACCCAGGACTCCACCAGCCCCACCCACAGAGCAGGGCGCTGAGCAGAGCGAGCTGGCAGCGGGTGGCCCATCCCCCAGCCCCTGCAGACACAGGCAGGGAGGGCAGCCAGCTCCTGGGCGGGGGCAGCCACAGCCCCAGAGAGGCTTCCCATGCCAAGCTGCAGGCAGGCTTCCTTGCTGGCCAGGACTTCTTGGGTTCGGGATGGTCAATATCCACCTGAGAAAGTGCGCCGGTTGTAGTCCCAGAAAACCGAGCGGCAGGGACCGGGAAGGCGATAAGTCGCAGCGACTGTGCTCACCAAACGCCTGGTCACCTGAGCTGCTAGGACCGGGGAAGGCACAAAACGCAGGCTCAGCCAAGTCTGTGCCTTTGTTGAGTACCCGAGGACCTGAACCTGAGCTGCTCAGACATGGGAAGTGCATGCAACCCAGCGCCAGCCGCGGACAGCTCCCAGCAGAGCAACCTAAAGCCTAAGCAGCATAAACAGGGAAAGCACACACACCTCGAGTGGGAGCATTCCCAGTGTAGCCGAGACACTGTGAGCACTCCACACAGACGCCAGAGATATTTGTTAGCTGTTCCTCCCTTCCCATAGCAGGACTGAATATGTGAGCAGGGAAAAAAAAAAAAAGTGTCCACCACCACATCCTGGTGTCAGGACGGGAATTAGACACTGAGGAGACCAGAAAACAGAAGAGCTTTTTCAACAGAAGGAACTGCCTTGGAAGTAACAGAGGGAGAAGCCTTGAGCCTACTGAAAGAATAAGACTGAAAACCAGAGGCAGAGGCTTAAGGCCAAATCCAGAGAACACCAGAGATCTCCTGTTCCAGAGAACATTAATTGATAGGTACTCATCAAATGCCTCCATACATACACTGAAACCAGGAACCACCCAAGGGTCAACAACTTTCAGTGAAAGACATACTACGCAAACTATCCAGCAACACAGGAGAATAACACTGAGCTTCAATATACAGGCTGCCCAAAGCCACTTCAAACCCACTGACATCTCAAACTCATTATTGGACACTTCATTACACTCCAGAGAAAAGAAATCCAGCTCCACCCACCAGAACATCGACACAAGCTTCCCTAACCAGGGAACCTTGACAAGTCACCCATCCAACCCCAAACACAACGAGGTAACTACATAATAAAGAGAACTCCACAAACTGCCAGAAGATGGAAAGGCCACCCCGAACACAGCAATATAAGCAAGATGAATAGGCAGAGAAATACCCAACAAGTAAAGGAACAGGATAAATGCCCACCAACACAAACAAAAGAGGAAGATATAGGGAACATACCCGATAAAGAATTTCGAATTTCAATTGCGAAAATGATTCAAAATCTGGAAAGCAAAATGGAGTTACAGATAAATAAACTGGAGAAAAGGATTGAGAAGATGCAAGAAATGTTCAATAAGGAATTAGAGGAAATAAAAAAGAGTCAATATACAATGAATAATGCAATAGATGAAATCAGAAACACTCTGGAGGGAACAAACAGTAGAATAACGGAGGCAGAAGACAGAATAAGCGAGCTAGAAGATAGAATTGTAGAAATAAATGAAACAGAGACGGAAAAAGAAAAAAGAATTAAAAGAAATGAGGACAATATTAGAGACATATGGGACAATATTAAACGCCCCAACATTCAAATCATAGGAGTCCCAGAAGAAGAAGACAAAAAGAAAGACCATGAGAGAATACTTGAGGAGATAATAGTTGAAAATTTCCCTAAAATGGGGAAGGAAATAATCACCCAAGTCCAAGAAACACAGAGAGTCCCTAACAGGATAAACCCAAGGCGAAATACTCCAAGGCAAATATTAATCAAATTAACAAAGATCAAACACAAAGAACAAATATTAAAAGCAGCAAGGGAAAAACAACAAATAACACACAAGGGGATCCCCATAAGGATAACAGCTGATCTTTCAACAGAAACTCTTCAGGCCAGGAAGGAATGGCAAGACATACTTAAAGTGACGAAAGAAAATAACCTACAGCCCAGATTACTGTACCCAGCAAGGATCTCATTCAAATATGAAGGAGAGATCAAAAACTTTACAGACAAGCAAAAGCTGAGAGAATTCAGCATCACCAAACCAGCTCTCCAACAAATACTAAAGGATCTTCTCTAGACTGGAAACATAGAAAGGGTATATAAACTCGAACCCAAAACAATAAAGAAAATGGCAACAGGATCATACTTATCAATAATCACCTTAAATGGAAATGGGTTGAATGCCCCAACCAAAAGACAAAGGCTGGCTGAATGGATACAAAAACAAGACCCCCGTATATGTTGTCTACAAGAGACCCACCTCAAATCGAGGGACACATACAGACTGAAAGTGAAGGGCTGGAAAAATATATTCCATTCAAATAGAGACCAAAAGAAAGCAGGAGTAGCAATACCCATATCAGATAAAATAGATTTTAAAACAAAGGCTGTGAAAAGAGACAAAGAAGGAAACTACATAATGATCAAAAGATCAACCCAAGAAGAAGATATAACAATTATAAATATTTATACACCCAACATAGGAGCACCGCAGTATGTAAGACAATTACTAACAAGTATGAAAGGGGAAATTAACAATAACACAATAATAGTGGGAGACTTCAATACCCCACTTACATCTATGGATAGATCAACTAAACAGAAAATTAACAAGGAAACACAAGCTTTAAATGACACAATAGACCAGTTAGACCTAATAGATATCTAGTATACATTTCACCCCCAAACAATGAATTTCACCTTTTTCTCAAGCGCACATGGAACCTTTTCCAGGATAGATCACATCCTGGGCCATAAATCTAGCCTTGGTAAATTCAAAAAATATTGAAATCTTTCCAAGCATCTTTTCTGACCACAATGCAGTAAGACAAGATCTCAATTACAGGAGAAAAACTATTAAAAATGCCAACATATGGAGGCTGAACAACACGCTGCTGAATAATGAACAAATCATAGAAGAAATCAAAAGAGAAATCAAAATATGCATAGAAATGAATGAAAATGAAAACACAACAACCCAAAACCGCTGGGACACTGTAAAAGCAGTGCTAAGGGGGAAGTTCATAGCAATACAGGCACACTTCAAGAAACAAGAAAAAAGTCAACTAAATAACCTAACTCTACATCTAAAGAAACTAGAAAAGGAAGAAATGAAGAACTCCAGGGTTAGTAGAAGGAAAGAAATCATAAAAATTAGGGCAGAGATAAATGCAAAAGAAACAAAAGCGACCATAGCAAAAATCAACAAAGCCAAAAGCTGGTTCTTTGAGAAGGTAAATAAAATTGACAAACCACTACCCAGACTCATCAAGAAACAAAGGGAGAAGAACCAAATCAATAAAATTAGAAACGAAAATGGAGAGATCACAACAGACAACACAGAAATATAAAGGATTATTAGAGAATACTATCAGCATTTATATGGCAATAAAATGAATAACCTGGAAGAAATGGACAAATTCCTAGAAAAGTACACCTTGCCAAAACTGAACCAGGAAGAAATAGAAAATCTGAACAGACGCATCACTAGCACGGAACTAGAGGAAGTAAATGGAAATCTTCCAGCAAACAAAAGCCCAGGTCCAGACGGCTTCACAGCTGAATTCTACCAAAAATTTAAAGAAGAGCTAACACCTATTCTACTCAAACTCTTCCAGAAAATTGCTGAGGAAGGAAAACTTCCAAACTCATTCTATGAGGCCACCATCACACTAATCCCAAAACCTGGTAAAGATCCCACAAAAAAGAGAAAACTACAGGCCAATATCACTGATGAACATAGATGCAAAAATCCTTAACAAAATTCTAGCAATCAGAATCCAACAACACATTAAGAAAATCATACATCATGACCAAGTGGGCTTGATCCCAGGAATGCAAGGATTCTTCAATATCCACAAATCAATCAACGTAATACACCACATTAACAAACTGAAAAATAAAAATCATATGATTATCTCAATAGATGCAGAGAAAGCCTTTGACAAAATACATCCATTTATGATAAAACTCTCCAGAAAGTGGGGATAGAAGGGACATATCTCAACATAATAAAATATATACGACAAACCCACAGCAAACATTATCCTCAATGGTGAAAAACTGAAAGCATTTCCCCTAAAGTCAGGAACAAGACAAGGGTGCCCACTCTCACCACTACTATTCCACATAGTTCTGGAAGTTTTGGCTACGGCAATCAGAGCAGAAAAAGACATAAAAGGAATACAAATTGGAAAAGAAGAAGTAAAACTCTCACTGTTCGCTGATGACATGATCCTCTACACAGAAAACCCTAAAGACTCTACCAGAAAACTACTAGAGCTAATCAATGAATACAGTAAAGTTGCAGGATATAAAATCAACACACAGAAATCCCTTGCATTCCGATACAGTAATAATGAGAAAATAGAAAGAGAAATTAAGGAAACTATTCCATTCACTGTTGCAACAAAAAGAATTAAATACTTAGGAATATATCTACCTAAGGAAACAAAAGACTTGTACATAGAAAACTATAAAACACTAGTGAAAGTAATCAAAGAGGACACTAATAGATGGAGAAATATACCGTGTTCGTGGATTGGAAGAATAAATATTGTGAAAATGAGTATACCACCCAAAGTAATTTATACATTCCATGCAATCCCTATCAAGCTACCAACGGTATTTTTTCACAGAACTAGAACAAATAATCTCACAATTTGTATGGAAATACAAAAAACCTCGAATAGTCAAAGCAATCTTGAAGAAGAAGAATGGAACTGGAGGAATTAACCTGCCAGACTTCAGGCTCTACTACAAAGCCACAGTCATCAAGACAGTATGGTATTGGCATAAAGACAGAAATATAGATCAATGGAACAAAATAGAAAGCCCAGAGATAAATCCACACACCTATGGACACCTTATCTTTGACAGAGGCGGTAAGAATATAAAATGGAGAAAAGACAGTCTCTTTAACAAGTGGTGCTGGGAAAACTGGTCAGCCACTAGTAACAGAATGAAACTAGAACACTCCCTAACACCATACAACAAAATAAACTCAAAATGGATTAGAGAGCTAAATGTAAGACCAGATTCTATAAAACTCCTAGAGGAGAATGTAGGCAAAACACTCTCTGACATAAATCACAGCAGGATCCTCCAAGACCCACCTCCCAAATATTGGAAATAAAAGCAAAAATAAACAAATGGGACCTAATTAAAATCAAAAGCTTCTGCACAGCAAAGGAAACTATAAGCAAGGTGAAAAGACAGCCTGCAGAATGGGAGAAAATAATAGCAAATGAAGTAAGTGATAAAGGATCAATCTCCAAAATATACAAGCAGCTCCTGCAGCTCAATTCCAGAAAAATAAATGACCCAATCAAAAAATGGGCCAAAGAACTAAACAGACATGTCTCCAAAGAAGACATACAGATGGCTAACAAACACATGAAAAAATGCTCAACATCCCTCATCATCAGGGAAATGCAAATCAAAACCACAATGAGATACCATTTCACACCAGTCAGAATGACTGCTCTCCAAAAGTCTACATGCAATAAATGCTGGAGAGGGTGTGGAGAAAAGGGAACCCTCTTACACTGTTGGTGGGAATGCAAATTAGTCCAGCCACTATGGAGAACAGTGTGGAGATTCCTCAAAAAACTGGAAATAGAACTGCCATATGATCCAGCAATCGCACTCCTGGGCATACACACCAAGGAAAACAGAATTGAAAGAGACACATGTACTCCAATGTTCATTGCAGCACTGTTTATAATAGCGAGGACATGGAAGCAACCTAGATGTCCATCTGCAGATGAATGGATAAGAAAGCTTCACAATGGAATATTTTTCAGCCATCAAAAAGAATTCATTTGAATCAGTTTTAATGAGGTGGATGAAATTGGAGCCTATTATACAGAGTGAAGTAAGCCAGAAAGAAAAACATCAATACCGTATGTTCAGTTCAGTTCAGTTCAGTCGCTCAGTCGTGTCCGACTCTCCGCGACCCCATGAATCACAGCACGCCAGGCCTCCCTGTCCATCACCAACTCCCGGAGCACACTCAAACTCATGTCCACAGAGTCGGCGATGCCATCCAGCCATCTCATTCTCCGTCGTCCCCTTCTCCTCCTGCCCCCAACCTTTCCCAGCATCAGAGTCTTTTCCAGTGAGTCAACTCGTCGCATGAGGTGGCCAAAGTACTGCAGTTTCAGCTTTAGCATCAGTCCCTCCAATGAACACCCAGGATTGATCTCCTTTAGAATGGACTGGTTGGATCTCCTTGCAGTATAAGGGACTCTTAAGAGTCTTCTCCAACACCACAGTTCAAAAGCATCAGTATACTAAAGCATATATATGGAATTTAGAAAGATGGTAACCTTAACCCTGTATCCGAGACTGCAAAAGAGACATAGGTATATAGAACAGTCTTTGGGACTCTGTGGGAGAGGGTGAAGGTGGGATGACTGGGGAGAACAGCATTGTAGCATGTATAATATCATGTGTGACCAGTCCAGGTTCAACGCATGGTACAGGATGCTTGGGGCTGGTGCACGGGGATGACCTGGAGGGGGGATGTGCAGAAGAGGGAGGTGGGAGGGGGATTCAGGAGGTGGGGCACATGTACACCTGGGGCGGATTCGTATCATTGTATGTCTAAACCAACCAATATATTAATGTAAGGTAATTTGCCTCCAATAAAATAAATTTAAAAAAAATAAATAAAATCAAAGGGTACTGGCACCTGGCAACTGAGATGCATATGAAAGGAATGATTTCAGTAAGCGCAGACTCTTACATCTTCCTATACATAGTGCATGTGTGCATGCTAAATTGCTTTAGTCACGTCTGATTCTGTGTGACCCTCTGGACTGTAGCCTGCCAGATTCCTCTGTCCATGAGATTCTCCAGGAAAGAATACTGGAGGGGGTTGTCATGCCTTCTTCCAGGGGATCTTCTTGACTCAGGGATCTAACCTGCATCTCTTCTGTCTCCTGCATTGGCTGGTGAGTTCTTTGCTACTAGCACCACCTGGGAAGCGCTCCCGTACATATAAAAGCCCTGAATTCCTTAACTTGGGATATCTGATTTTCCTTTAATTCACAATAATCACACTACCTGCCCTTTGTTGTAAAACTTCTATGTAACCTGGCTCCTCCCTTTGACTCCTCTGAGAAGTTCTCTAAGGGTTAGTTGAGATACTGTCTCCTGGGCTAAAAATTTCTGCTGAATAAAACATAACTCTCAACTTTTAGGTTGTGATTATTTTTTAATTTGACAATTCAAAAAAGTTGAGGTAGCCAAACAATTTTGACATCTGTTGTATGTATGCAATTTATAAATTTGAAGACAATATATGTGTGTGTGTACATGTGTGTGTGAGATGTATTTGAATTTGTAACCTAGAGGTAGTCACTTCAGGGATTCACAACTCATAGGATTTTGAGAGTAGAAAGGCCTTGCTTCAGAGGTGGTTGTTACAGGAGTTAGCTATATTTTCTTTCTGATCAATACCAGAGGATTTGCTAATTAACTTAATAAATATTAAAGAATGGGTTTTTAATGGTGACAAATTAGTAGTATTCAAGATCTATGTTTTGTCTAAGAATTTGGAGACATTCCTCACCCTAGCATAAATAGGAAGTCCAGTGAAACCTCCATTCTTCACTCTTCAGGATAGTGCTGGAGGCTAGATTCTGAAATTGTAATGTCAGAAAAATCTGTTTACCTGATGGTGATTGTAAATTGAAATTGAATCCTACTTCTATATTTCAAATCATCTCAGTGAACCCAGAGACAACATGTTATGCTCACAGATCCTAAAGAGCAGGGAACTGGTACATCTTTGAATTTACAGAGGAGAGCTATTGAGCTGTTTTATAGTTTTTTAAACAAATAACATTTCTAAAAAAATATCTCCAAATGTGGCTGAATCTTCTTTGACACTTGCTTTTATAAGTGTCAGATTTTGATGTTGTCAGAGAGTAGCTAACACTCATCTGTAACCATAGCAGCTACTAAAATCTACCACAGATAATCTAATAAATGTACACGGACAATTGGCTTAGGCTAGTTCCCAACAATAACAAAATTCTAAACCATAGAAATGAGAGCAGGGATAGAGCTTGAATATAAATAGAGAATGATCTCTGGCAATTTGTCAGAATAGGTATCAATGTCTTCTTTTTGCAGTTTTGGCACCAGCTGCCCGTAAATACCTGAGTTGTAAAAAGTGGGGTAAAGTTGATACCTTCTTATAGCCAAGATTTCCTTATTGATGATCTCAATTCGCTGAATAATTATAAGAAAAATGAATTATCAGCAGCTGTTATCTCTGTCATGTGTCAAATGCCTGGTTATTTCCAAGAACCCAACATTCTGTCTCCATGCTGACCTAACAGGCAAGCTACTGATTCTTCACCTTAATATCTGCCTAGACCAGCTTCACTTCCTTTCATTAAACATTTATCAAGTACTTAGTTATGCTGTATGTGTATCACTGATTTCCTTGGTGAAAAGCCTCAATAAACTTAGTGTGGTTCTACAAATTGTTCAGATAAATGATCGTCTAAAACAGAATTTAGTTCACTGTAGAAGTTGATGCTGTGTTCAATCTTCATGCTGACTTTCCATTTCCCTAAATACAAGTCACATTTTGGATTCACTTTTCCGTGTCCTTTTCCGTTAATGTCACCAAAGATTACAAACTTTCTAGAGAAAACCAAAGTCTATGCGAAGACTTTCTGTAACGAATATAGGTGAAATGTGCTCTCAACTCTTAAGATTGCTATAAACACATCAACACATAAACGGACCATTTTTCTTTTCCTTTTTTTTTTTTCTTTCCCTCATAAAGCAAAAATAAAGCAAATGAACAAACAAGCAATACACACACAATACACACAAACAAAAACAAAGAATCTTTTCTTAACGACTTCCTCTGGAATGCTAGAGATCTTTTGCTATAATATTGAGAGAGGGCTGGAAACCGAACAGCTTCGTGGCCCTTTATTGCACTATTCAGCAGGTATAAGTCATACTGCGTAAATCTGTTCCTCTTTCTTTAGTATGTCTGAAAAAAGAAGCAGTAAAACTCATCAAAGTGTGTTCTAAAGAAAGCCAGTTTTCTGTTATGGTTCTACCTGTTTGTGCCTCTGCTTACCTTTGCATTCAGCACAGAAAGGTCAATATTTGGAAGAGAACAAGAAGGATATTTATGAAACTATAGGAACACACATTTCATTTGGAAGTGCTAGCTGTACCTTCCATATTTTTCTGAGTCATCTCCATAGGAAGCTAGCATAAATGCTACCTATTATTTTTGGGAATTGAGCTCTTAATTTGCATCTGTTTTCTATTGGATAACTCTGGGAAATTGAGATCACAAAGTTTAAAAAGGAGAATACCTGTTTAATGTTCCATGGCAGTCAGATTTTGTGCTTGATGCTTGCTCACAGCAAAAGCCTTGCAGGCAAGAGGCAGAATGAGCAATTTAACTAATCATTGACTGCTCAGAGTCCATTATGTAAATGGAAAATAAGGCCATTGTATTAATGGGGAAAAATGGAAAAATAAAGTCCTATCTTAGCAGTTCATTGTTTAAAGAGGGACTTATTTTAATATCTGTCATATAAAATGGGTCTTTTAAAAGCAATATATAAAAATACAAAAAGGAAGTCTACTCTGGAATTATAAACATACATGAATCTAAAGTTAAGTTTCTAATACAGCATTTCTATTTTTCCCTTTGTTGTATCTAATAAATACTGTAGCAATCACAAATATTAAAAAATATTGCATTTTGAAAAGTTTATAGACCTTTATTGAAAGTTGACTTCTTCAGTCTCAAAAACCAGCCCTTAGTAAGTGCTGCTGTAATGTTAGGTGCTTTGTATATTTGTTTGTTTTAATCCTTACAATAACCTTGTGAGGCAGTACTTTCTTTCTTTTCTGGTGAGGGCATGATGTTATAACTGTCTAATGATCTTTCAGTTACCTGTTGTTGAGTAACAAATAACCACAGCTCCCATTGATATACAACAGACAGTTGATAACATACGCATCTGGATCAGCTCTCCTGATCTTGGCTGGCTTTCCACATAGGTATCGAGGTTGCCAGGCTGTCAGCTAAGGTGACTGGAGCAGTTTGGCTCTGCTCCACATGTCTCTCAAACTGCCACCGACTGCCCCAGACATGTCCTTCTTGTGGCAATAGCAGAGATATAAGAGGACCAGACTAGTGGAAATGAGCAGTTCCTTGTATAAGCTTCTGTTGGCTCATTCCTATAACATCTCATTGGTCACAGAGAGAAAATATATTCTGCCTCTCAATAAGAGGTGCTCCAAAGTCCCAGGACAAGGGGTGAAGAATTGAGTCCATTAAACCAATCAATGTTAATTAAAGCAATCAGTCTCAAAAGATGACAACTTAGTATTGCCTGTTTATTTAATCAAATTGCTGTTCATGTTCTATTGATTTAACTTTTAGCATACCTGTAATACTTGCAACTTTTCTATACAAACTAAAAAACTAGAAACCAAACCAGACTCTAAACAGTTATTTCAAGGATCATTTCATTTTTCCAAAGCTTTTCCAACCCTCTTATGATTTTTCTTAGTAATGAAGATGATGGTAGTGGCCATCATCATTTATTAACATTTACTATATGCCAGACAGTAAGTAAACACTTATAAATCTTACAGTGATCCTACTGAGTGGGCACTATGATCCCAGTTTTATGGATGAGGGGGAAAATGAGCTGTACGGAGATTGAGGAATTTGTACAAGTTTGTCCTATTAGTAAGTCCTGAAACTTAGATTGAAGTCTGGGGCTGTTGAATGTGAATACCCAGGCTTTCAACAGAGAGTCTACCACATTTTAATCTATCCAAATGCTAATAGTTAGAATTGCCTACATATTGTTATCTTTTGTCATCCCTCTGTTAGGAAGATTACAGATATTTCTGTTTGCTTTGGACTACTGAAAAAAGGCTATGCTGTTCTGGTGACATACAAATTCAGACATATTCTGGGCATAATAGTGTCAGAATTCTTTTCCCAACAGACAATATTTGTTCTAATTATGCAAAGCACTCAACTGTGACCTGAAGAGGTTTCCTCCTTCCTCCTTTCCTGTCTTTGTTCAGACTGGCTTGGGCCCTTTATAAGAGTATGGCCATTTAACCATCTGCCTTCAGTTCAGTTCAGTTCAGTCGCTCAGTTGTGTCCGACTCTTTCCGATCCCATGAATCACAGCACGAAAGGCCTCCCTGTCCATCACCAACTCCCGGAGTTCACGCAAACTCATGTCCATCGAGTCGGTGATGCCATCCAGCCATCTCATTCTCTGTCGTCCCCGTCTCTTCCCACCCCCAATCCCTCCCAGCATCAGACTCTTTTCCAGTGAGTCAACTCGTCGCATGAGGTGGCCAAAGTATTGGAGTTTCAGCTTTAGCATCAGTCCTTCCCATGAACATCCAGGATTGATCTCCTTTAGAACGGACTGGTTGGATCTCCTTGCAGTCCAAGGGACTCTCAAGAGTCTTCTCCAGCACCACAGTTCAAAAGCATCAATTCTTCAGCGATCAGCTTTCTTCACAGTCCAACTCTCACATCTATACATGACCACGGGAAAAACCATAGCCTTGACTAGACGGACCTTTGTTGGCAAAGTAATGTTTCAGCTTTTTAATATGCTATCTAGGTTGGTCATAACTTTCCTTCCAAGGAGTAAGCGTCTTTTAATTTCCTGGCTACAATCAGCATCTGCATTGATTTTGGAGCCCCCCAAAAAATAAAGTCTGACACTGTTTCCACTGTTTCCCCATCTATTTCCCAAAAATGATGGGACCAGATGCCATGATCTTTGTTTTCTGAATGTTGAGCTTTAAGCAAAACTTTTCACTCTCATCTTTCACTTTCATCAAGAGGCTTTTGAGTTCCTCTTCACGTTCTGCCATAAGGGTGGTGCCATCTGCATATCTGAGGTTATTGATATTTCTCCCGGAAATCTTGATTCCAGCTTGTGCTTCTTCCAGCCCAGCATTCCTCATGGTGTACTCTGCATATAAGTTAAATAAGCAGGGTGACAATATACAACCTTGACGTACTCCTTTTCCTATTTGGAACCAGTCTGTTGTTCCATGTCCAGTTTTAATTGTTGCTTCCTGACCTGCATACAGGTTTCTCAAGAGGCAGGTCAGGTAGTCTGGTATTCCCATCTCTTTCAGAATGTTCCACAGTTTATTGTGATCCACACAGTCAAAGGCTTTGGCATAGTCAATGAAGCAGAAATAGATGTTTTTCTGGAACTCTCTTGCTTTCTCCATGATCCAGCAGATGTTGGCAATTTGATCTCTGGTGCCTCTGCCTTTTCTAAAACCTGCTTGAACATCTGGAAGTTCACAGTTCACATATTGTTGAAGCCTGGCTTGGAGAATTTTGAGCATGACTTTACTAGTGTGTGAGATGAGTGCAACTGTGCCGTAGTTTGAGCATTCTTTGGCATTGCCTTTCTTTGGGATTGGAATGAAGATTGACCTTTTCCAGTCCTGTGGCCACTGCTGAGTTTTCCAAATTTGCTGGCATATTGAGTGCAGCACTTTCACAGCATCATCTTTCAGGATTTGAAATAGCTCAATTGGAATTCCATCACCTCCACTAGCTTTGTTCGTAGTGATGCTCTCTAAGGCCCACTTGACTTCACATTCCAAGATGTCTGGTTCCAGGTGAATGATCACGCCATTGTGATTATCTTCGTCGTGAAGATCTTTTTTGTACAGTTCTTCTGTGTATTCTTGCCATCTCTTCTTAATATCTTCTGCTTCTGTTAGGTCTATACCATTTCTGTCCTTTATCGAGCCCATCTTTGCATGAAATGTTCCCTTGATATATCTAATTTTCTTGAAAAGATCTCTTGTCTTTCCTGTTCTGTTGTTTTCTCTATTTCTTTGCATTGATCGCTGAGGAAGGCTTTCTTTATCTCTCCTTGCTATTCTTTGGAATTCTGCATTCAGATGCTTATATCTTTTCTTTTCTCCTTTGCTTTTCGCCTCTCTTCTTTTCACAGCTATTTGTAAGGCCTCCTCAGACAGCCATTTTGCTTTTTTGCATTTCTTTTCCATGGGGATGGTCTTGGTCCCTGTGTCCTGTACAATGTTATGAACTTCTGTCCAGAGTTCATCAGGCACTCTATCAATCAGATCTAGTCCCTTAAATCTATTTCTCACTTCCACCTTATAATCATAAGGGATTTGATTTAGGTCATATCTAGTGATGACCTAGTGGTCTAGTGGTTTTCCCTACTTTCTTCAATTTAAGTCTGAATTTGGCAATAAGGAGTTCATGATCTGAGCCACAGTCATCTCCTGGTCTTGTTTTTGCTAACTGTATTGAGCTTCTCCATCTTTGGCTGCAAAGAATATAATCAATCTGATTTCGGTGTTGACCATCTGGTGATGTCCATGTGTAGTCTTCTCTTGTGTTGTTGGAAGAGGGTGTTTGCTATGACCAGTGTGTTCTCTCGGCAAATTTCTATTAGCCTTTGCTCTGCTTCATTTCGGGCTCCAAGACCAAATTTGCCTGTTACTCCAGGTGTTTCTTGACTTCCTACTTTTGCATTCCAGTCCCCTATAATGAAAAGGACATCTTCTTTGGGTGTTAGTTCTAAAAGGTCTTGTAGGTCTTCATAGAACCGTTCAATTTCAGCTTTTTCAGCATTACTAGTTGGGGCATAGACTTGGATTACTGTAATATTGAATGGTTTGCCTTGGAAACGAACAGAAATCATTCTGTCGTTTTTAAGATTGCATCCAAGTACTGCATTTCGGACTCTTTCGTTGACCATGATGGCTACTCCATTTCTTCTAAGGGATTCCTGCCCACAGTAGTAGATATAATGGTCATCTGAGTTAAATTCACACATTCCAGTCCATTTTAATTTGCTGATTCCTAGAATATCTATGTTCACTCTTGTCATCTCCTTTTTGACCACTTCCAATTTGCCTTGATTCATGGACCTAACATTCCAGGTTCCCATGCAATATTGCTCTTTACAGCATCGGACCTTGCTTCTATCACCAGTCACATCCACAACTGGGTATTTGTTTTGCTTTGGCTCCATCCCTTTGTTCTTTCTGGAGTTATTTCTCCACTGATCTCTAATATGTCTCTAATTGAAGGAAACAAAATGTCTACTCCAGTTAAATGACACTTTCAATTTGTAAAGCCATTAAGGAGTTTACAGAATGATTTTACATATATATATATATATATATATATATTATTCACTTCACTTTTTTTCACACATTTTTCAATTCTTAGAACAAGTATAGGGCAGATAAAAATAAAACAATAATAGGCTTAATTCTCTGTATTGAAAATAAGGGAGGATATCCTTCCCTTATTTTATTCAGACTGTTTAGAAAACTTAAACTTATAAGTACTTTCTCTTCTTTTTGAAATGCATATAAATTCTTTGAAAAACTAGATAGGTTCTTTGTCAGCTTTATAACCAGGAATGTCTTTCTCAAATACCTGGGAACCATTTACTTGGAATTAAAACATCAAGGGAGATGGCACCCCTACCTCTAGGTTTCATGGTAGGGTAGGAACTCAGCTTCATGGGTTGCTCCAAGTTGCATAACTGCTTCCTTTATTAAAGATATGAAACGTTTGTTTTTCTTCTGCATAAAGTCAATTAACTAATACAGACGGTTACTCCAACTGTTTAGTGAAATTGGGATGAACTATGTGTGGCAAATGGTATTGTGAACTCATTTTACTTGAGGACTATTTATTCTTCATCTCAAGCACAGGTATGTAAGAGGAAAGTGTGAGATTTTTTTCTGTCTCTGCAGTCTTTTACCATATTGTCTGTGATGTGCAAAACTCTGTTTAATGTTTTTTTTTTTTTTTAATAACAAAACTATTTTCTTTCCCTACTAAATTTGTAGAGAGGATTTTTAGGTTGGGAGAAAATTTTGTCTTTAATTATATTTCTTTGGCATAATCTGCAAGCTAAGTATTACTGCAGTCATTTTACAGGTTAGGAAACCAAGGTTCCAAGAGATGAAGTAACTTGCCTATTTAGACAGTCCTACAATTATTATATTGTGGAACTAATGGGTTTATAAATTCATGAAGATTGGAATCATGTCTATCTTGCTGATAATTTTATTCCCAGTGCTCCATGAAAATTTGGAAATATGAATGTACACTTAGTCTTTTTGGAAGAATAAATATCCCCAAATCCCAAGATCTTTCCAATATTATATTTGATGTTAATTTGTAGCAATTCAGAGTTACAGTGTGGTATCATCAACAGTTAGGAAATTAAAGAGAAAAATTATTATCTGACTCTAACTAGTGAGAATGAAATACAACAATCTCAGAGACCTCAGGGACAATGTTAGATGCCCCAACATCTGAATCATAGGAGTCCCAGAAGAAGAAGATAAAAAGAAAGACCATGAGAAAATACTTGAGGAGATAATAGTTGAAAATTTCCCTAAAATGGGGAAGGAAATAATCACCCAAGTCCAAGAATCCCAGAGAGTCCCAAACAGGATAAACCCAATGTGAAATACCCCAAGACACATAGTAATCAAATTAACAAAGATCAAACACAAAGAACAAATATTAAAAGCAGCAAGGGAAAAGCAACAAATAACACACAAGGGGATCCCCATAAGGATAACAGCTGATTTTTCAATAGAAACTCTTCAGGCCAGGCGGGAATAACAGGGCATACTTAGAGTGTTGAAAGAAAATAACCTACAGCCCAGATTACTGTACCCAGCAAGGATCTCTTTCAAATATGAAGGAGAAATCAAAAGCTTTACAGACAAGCAAAAACTGAGAGAATTCAACATCACCAAACCAGCTCTCCAACAAATGCTAAAGGACCTTCCCTAGATAAGAAACACAGAAAGAGTGTATAAACTCAAACCCAAAACAATAAAGTAAATAGCAATGGGATCATACTTATCAATAATTAACTTAAATGTAAATGGGTTGAATGCCCCAACCAAAAGACAAAGACTGGCTGAATGGATACAAAAACAAGACCCCTAATATGTTGTCTACAAGAAACCCACCTCAAAACGAGGGACACATACAGACTGAAAGTGTAGGGCTGGAAAAAGATATTCTACTCAAATAGAGACCAAAAGAAAGCAGAAGTAGCAATACTCATATGAGATAAAATAGACTTTAAAGCAAAGGCTGTGAAAAGAGACAAAGAGGGACACTACATAATGATCAAAGGATCAATCCAAGAAAATATAACAATTATAAATATATATGCACCCAACATAGGAGCACATCAATATGTAAGACAAATGCTAACAAGTATGAAAGGGGAAATTAACAATAACACAGTAATAGTGGGAGACTTTAATACCCCACTCACACCTGTGGATAGATCAACTAAACAGAAAATTAACAAGGAAACACAAACGTTAAATGATACAATAGACCAGTTAGATCTAATTGATATCTATAGGACATTTCACCCCAAAACAATGAATTTCACCTTCTTCTCAAGCACACACGGAACCTTCTCCAGGATAGATCACATCCTGGTCCATAAATCTTGCCTTGGTAAATTCAAAAAATATTGAAGTCTTTCCAAGCATCTTTTCTGACCACAATGCAGTAAGACAAGATCTCAATTACAGGAGAAAAACTATTAAAAATGCCAACATATGGAGGCTGAACAACATGCTGCTGAATAACTAACAAATCATAGAAGAAATCAAAAAAGAAACAAAATATGCACAGAAATGTATGAAAATGAAAACACAACAACCCAAAACCGCTGGGACACTGTAAAAGCAGTGCTAAGGGGAAGGTTCATAGCAATACAGGCGTACCTCAAGAAACAAGAAAGAAGTCAAATAAATAATTTAACTCAACACCTAAAGAAACTAGAAAAGGAAGAAATGAAGAATCCCAGGGTTAGTAGAGGAAAAGAAATCTTAAAAATTAGGGCAGAAATAAATGCAAAAGAAACAAAAGAGACCATAGCAAAAATCAACAGAGCCAAAGGCTGGTTCTTTGAGAGGGTAAATAAAACTGACAAACCACTAGCCAGACTCATCAAGAAACAAAGGGAGGAAAACCAAATCAATAAAATTAGAAATGAAAATGGAGAGATCACAATAGATAACACAGAAATACAAAGGATCATAAGAGACTACTATCAGCAATTATATGGCAATAAAATGGACAACTTTGAAGAAATGGACAAATTCTTAGAAAAGTACAACTTTCCAAAACTGAACCAGGAAGAAATAGAAAATCTTAACAGACCCATCACAAGCACAGAAATTGAAACTGTAATCAGAAATCTTCCAGCAAACAAAAGCCCAGGTCCAGACAGCTTCACAGCTGAATTCTACCAAAAATTTAGAGAAGAGCTAACATCTATTCTACTCAAACTCTTTCAGAAAATTTCAGAGGAAGGTAAACTTCCAAACTCATTCTATGAGGCCACCATCACCCTAATACCAAAACCTGATAAAGATGCCACAAAAAAAGAAAACTACAAGCCAATATCACTGATGAACATAGATGCAAAAATCCTTAACAAAATTCTAGCAATCAGAATCCAACAACACATTAAAAAGATCATACATCATGACCAAGTGGGTTTTATCCCAGCAATGCAAGGATTCTTCAATATCTGCAAATAAATCAATGCAGTACACCACATTAACAAACTGAAATATAAAAACCACATGATTATCTCAATAGATGCAGAGAAAGTCTTTCAGAAAATTCAACAACCATTTATGATAAAAATCCTCCAGAAGGCAGGAATAGAAAGAACATTCCTCAACGTAATAAAAGCTGTATATGACAAACCCACAGCAAACATTATCCTCAATGGTGAAAAATTGAAAGCGTTTCCCCTAAAGTCAGAAACAAGACAAGGGTGCCCACTCTCACCACTACTATTCAACATAGTTTTGGAAGTTTTGGCCACAGCAATCAGAGAAGAAAAAGACATAAAAGGACTCCAAATTGGAAAAGAAGAAGTAAAACTCTCACTGTTTGCCGATGACATGATCCTCTACACAGAAAACCGTAAAGACTCTACCAGAAAATTACTAGAGCTTATCAATGAATATAGTAAAGTTGCAGAATATAAAATCAACACACAGAAATCCCTTGCATTCCTATACACTAATAATGAGAAAATAGAAAGAGAAATTAAGGAAACAATTCCATTCACCATTGCAATGAAAAGAATCAAACACTTTGGAATATATCTACCTAAAGAAACAAAAGACCTATATATAGAAAACTATAAAACACTGGTGCAAGAATTCAGAGAGGACACTAATAGATGGAGAAATATACCGTGTTCATGGATTGGAACAATCAATATTGTGAAAATGAATATATTACCCAAAGTAATTTATAGGTTCAATGCAATCCCTATCAAGCTACCAACGGTATTTTTCACAGAGCTAGAACAAGTAATTTCACAATTCGTATGGAAATACAAAAAACCTCGAACAGCCAAAGCAATCTTGAAGAAGAAGAATGAAACAGGGGAATCAACCTGCCGGACTTAAGGCTCTACTACAAAGCCACAGTCATCAAGACAGTATGGTACTGGCATAAAGACAGAAATATAGATCAATGGAACAAAATAGAAAGCCCAGAGATAAATCCGTGAACCTATGGACACTTTATCTTGACAAAGGAGGCAAGAATAGTCAATGGAGAAAAGATAGTCTCTTTAACAAGCAGTGCTGGGAAAACTGGTCAGCCACTTGTAAAAGAATGAAACTAGAACACTCCCTAACACCATACACAAAAATTAACTCAAAATGGATTAAAGATCTAAATTTAAGTCCAGAAACTACAAAACTCCTAGAGGAGAACATAAAGCAAAACACTCTCCGACATAAATCACAGCAGGATCCTCCAAGACCCACCCCCAAGAATATTGGAAATAAAAGCAAAAATAAACAAATGGGACATAATTAAAATTAAAAGCTTCTGCACAGCAAAGGAAACTATAAGCAAGGTGAAAAGACAGCCTTCAGAATGGGAGAAAATAATGGCAAATGAAGCAACTGACAAAGAATTAATCTCAAAATTATACAAGCAACCCCTGCAGCTCAATTCCAGAAAAATAAAGGACCCAATCAATAACTGGGCTAAAGAACTAAACAGACATTTCTCCAAAGAAGATATACCGATGGCTAACAAACACATGAAAAGATGCTCAACATCACTCATAATCAGAGAAATGCAAATCAAAACCACAATGGGGTACCATTTCACGCCAGCCAGAATGGCTGCTATCCAAAAGTCTATAAGCACTAAATGCTGGAGAGGGTGTGGAGAAAAAGGAACCCTCTTACACTGTTGGTACAATCATTATGGAGAACAGTTTGGAGATTCCTTAAAAAGCTGGGAATAGAGTTGCCATACGACCCAGCAATCGCACTCCTGGGCATACACACCGAGGAAACCAGAATTGAAAGAGACACATGTACTTCAATGTTCATCGCAGCACTCTTTATAATAGCCAGGACATGGAAGCAACCTAGATGTCCATCTGCAGACGAATGGTTAAGAAAGCTTTGGTACAGATACACAATGGAGTATTACTCAGTCATTAAAAAGAATACATTTGAAACAGTTCTAATGAGGTGGATCAAACTGGAGCCTATTATAGAGAGTGAAATAAGCCCAAAAGAAAAACACCAATACAGTATACTAGCGCATATATATGTAATTTAGAAAGATGATAATGATAATCCTGTATATGAGACAGCAAAAGAGACACAGATGTATAGAACAGTCTTTTGGACTCTGTGGGAGAGGGCGAGGGTGGGATGATTTGGGAGAATGGCATTGAAACTTTTATATTATCGTATGTGTAATGAATCACCAGTTCAGGTTCGATGCATGATACATAATGCTCGGGGCTGGTGTACTGGGATGAACCAGAGGGATGGTATGGGGAGGAAGGTGGGAAGGGGGTTCAAGATTGGAAACACATGTACACCCGATGTGGATTCATGTCAATGTATGGCAAAACCAATACAATAATGTAAAGTAATTAGCCTCCAATTAAAACAAATTTAAAAAAAAAGATACAATTGATCAAAGTAGAGATACTCAAAAGCTCTGAAAGAGAATATTTTAACAACTAGGACTAAACTATACCTTAAATATAAAAAAGATATAAAAAAATAATGTAGTAACATTTGGGGATGGGGTGTGCTCAGCCATGGGATCACTGAAAGACAATAGATGCCAATTTTACCAGGACCCATCCTATTATTGGTCACATTGGTAAAAGCAACTTCAGCCAACAGTGCCACTGGCAAGTTCACCCCTAAAGTGAAATGAGAGGATCAGATGATCTTGTCTTGATCCTGTTAAATTATGTTACTAATCCCTGTAGTGCCCTTAAATAGATTTCAAATTCTTTTAGTCTCTATTATTTTATTTTCTTATAGTAAGTCAGTTAGTAATTTCCAGTTCATATCTGCTTTCTCATCGGGTGTGACTAGCATAAGATAATATTTGACATGTCATTTTTATGTTGTCTCAGAACCATTCTAGTTTCTCTAGCCCAACTTAACCAATCACTCTGGACTTGATCCCTTCTTGACACTGACATGAGTGAATTTCTGGGACTTCAAAGAGGAGAACCAGATTAGATGGGCCCTCTCTTACACCACCAGGTCTCAGTCCATTTTATGAAAGACATACATGACAAGATGAGCTCAGTTACCTGAAACACCATTTCCAGGAACCATTCCCCAGCTCTAATCTCTCCCTTTTTTGCCCACTTGAGAAAGTGAATGGGAACATAAATAAGAGAACATTACAACTTAGAGTAGACTTTCACAAGGACATGCCCCGTAAAAAATTTCCACACTTTACCGATAAGCATGCTATTAGACAAAAGGTGGGGAAAGCTGAGTAAGTTTAGAAAATTGTGGTATGACAAAACAGTAGTTTGTTGGAGCTGGTTCATACTAACTCACAAGAGCTAAAACTGATTTGTCTGTTTCTGTCTCTGCATTCAGTAATATCACATGGATTCTTTGAAATAGGCCAAGGCATGAGGGTATTTGACATCATAAAAATTTACAGATACAACAAATTGGAGATTTTTTTTTTCCCAGAGAGCAGTTTATCAGCATACGTTTGGATGATAAATTTTTATCCAATTCCTTGGATGAGAGATTTTTTTAATCATAATACCCCTGATGTCTTTAAGATACTTGGCCATGAAATACTTTCGGCAGCAATGCCATGTTGAGACAAAATTAGACCCTTCATAAACTATAAGAAAAATGAATTAATTTAAAATTATATTATCAAATATTTACTGGTTAATTTTATGTGACATTCCACCCTTCTGATCATATCTTCACTTATTGATGTATTTATTCAATAATTATTCAAGAGCTTCCTAAGCAACAGATACCATAGCACCAAGATCCATTAGCTGAATACTGTCCCCCAATGCCACTTCTAGCTGTTAGAATATTCTGAGATTTACTGCTTCACTGTTGAGATACTCATCCACATGTCCCTGAAAGCACATTCCCTTTTAGGCATGGGCAAACAGTGGGATACTCCATGCCCCACCACAGGACTTAATATCCTAAGCATCATGTTAAGTTCTTTATATGCATTATCATGTCCCTTCCTTGGGTTTCCCTGGTGGCTCAGATAGTAAAGAATCTGCCTGCCGTGTGGAAGATTGGGTTTCAATCCCTGGATTGGGAAGATCTCCTGCAGAAAGGAATGGCTATCCACTCCAATATTCTTGCCTGGAGCATTTCATCCTATCTTTATCCTTTGATGGCTCTGTATTTTATTATCCCAACTATTACAGGTGAGGAAACTCAGTCACATAGAGATTAAATAATCTGTTTAAGGTCACATGACAACAAATGCTAACGTCAAAATTCAAACCTGAAAAAAGAAAAATAGCTCATAGCTATACTTAACACTATGCTTCGTCACCTCTTGACAAGACATTTAAGTTTATATTTCAACACCTCCACACACTTAGAGGGGAGGAACAGGCTGAATATATTCACTCATCTATTCATTAAGCATTTACCCAGTACTTACCTTGAGCTATGTTAATCGTGTTTCTCAAAATACATTGTATATACCAGGTGTGCTCAGAAGTGCCCCATGGGGGATCCATGCAGAGTCTCAGAAGAAATATAGCTCATCTTTCCAGAATCCAAAAGTCTACATGCAATAAATGCTGGAGAGGATGTGGAGAGAAAGGAACCCTCTTACACTGTTGGTGGGAATGCAAACTAGTACAGCCACTATGGAGAACAGTGTGGAGATTCCTCAAAAAATTGGAAATAGAACTGCCATATGATCCAGCAATCGCACTCCTGGGCATACACACCGAGGAAACCAGAAGTGAAAGAGACACGTGTACTCCAGTGTTCATTGCAGCACTGTTTATAATAGCCAGGACATGGAAGCAACCTAGATGTCCATCTGCAGACGAATGGATAAGAAAGCTTTGGTACATATACACAATGGAGTATTATTCAGCCATTAAAAAGAATGCATTTGAACGAGTTCTAATGAGGTGGATGAAACTGGAGCCTATTATACAGAGTGAAGTAAGCCAGAAAGAAAAACACCAATACAGTATACTAACACATATATATGGAATTTAGAAAGATGCAAATGATAACCCTCTATACGAGACAGCAAAAGAGACACAGATGTATAGAACAGTCTTTGGGACTCTATGGGAGAGGGTGAGGGTGGGATGATTTGGGAGAATGGCATTGAAACACGTATGTTGTCATATGTGAAACGAATCACTAGTTCAGGGTCAATGCATGTTATAGGCTGCTCGGGGCTGGCATTCGGGGATGTCCCAGAGGGAGGATAAAGGGAGGAGGGAGGTGGGAGGGGGGTTCAGGAGCGGGAACTTATGTAAACCCGGGGCAAATTCATATCAATGTATAGCAAAACCAACCAATATAATATTGTAAAATAATTTGCCTCCAATAAAAAATAAATTAATTACATTAAAAAAAAGAAAAAAAAAAGAAAAAAAATTTCTAAGGAATGGAGAATATATTCTCATGTAAAAACAAACAAAAGATGCATTGGGAATAGAGCACAAAGTTTATATAAGTTTTAGGAACACTAGAAAGTTCTCAGAGATTTTACACTTTGGAGTAGCAGCTACTTGGTCTATGTGTCAGAATTTTTGTGGTCCACTACTGAGCTGAGAACACTTTGTGACTGAAAATCTAACTGTTATCTATTTTATTAGAGTGCAGGTTCCAGAGTCAGAGGACCTGGATTTACCCAATTGATCTGGGTTTTGTCACTTTTCCTGCTCTCTTCCCCAGGTATGCTGGACTTCTTTCATTCTTACTACTCTTCTCCTTGGCTGGAACTCTCTCTGGATCTCGTGCCTGGTCTGCCTCCAATTGAGCTGCAACTAGACTTTCATTTATTTAAGTTTTCTTTGACTATCCTACCTAAAGTCACAGTTTAGTTTTACTTCTGTTTTGAGGAAATTCTGTAACATTTTTCTATTGTGGCTGCACCAACTTGTGTTGCCATCAAGAATGCCACATCTTTTCTCCACATCCTCACAATTTGCAAAAACATAGAAGGACCAAAAGTGTGGACATGCCTCAGTCAGTTGAGTTCAGTTGTTCAGTCATGTCAGACTCTTTGTGACTCATGGACAGCAGCACACCAGGCCTCCCTGTCCATCACCAACTCCCATGCTTGCTCAAACTCATGTCCATTGACTCGGTGATGCCATCCAATCATCTCATCCCCTGTCGTCCCCTTCTCCTCCTGCCTTCAATCTTTCCCAGCAACAGGGTCTTTTCAAATGAGTCAGTTCTTTGCATCAGGTGGCCAAAGTATTGGACTTTCAGCTTCAGCATCAGTCCTTGCAATGAATATTCAGGACTAATCTCCTTTAGGATGGACTGGCCGGCTCTCCTTTGAGTCCAAAGGACTCTCAAGAGTCTTCCCTAACACCACAGTTCAAAAGCATCAATTTTTCGGTGCTCAGCTTTCTTTATAGTCCAACTCTCACATCCATACATGATTACCGCAAAAACCATAGCTTCGACTAGACAGAACTTTGTTGGCAGAGTGACTAGACAGAACTTTGTTGGCAGAGTAATGTCTCTGCTTTTTAATATGCTGTCTAGGTTGGTCATAACTTTTCTTCCAAGCAGCAAGTGTTTTTTAATTTCATGGCTGCAGTCACCATCTGCAGTGACTTTGGAGCCCCCCAAAATAAAGTCTGTCACTGTTTCCACTATTCTATTTGCCATGAAATGACAGGCTATTGGGGTTGCAAAGAGTTGGACATGATTGAGGAGCTGAACTGAACTGATGGAACCAGATGCCATGATCTTAGCTTTCTGAATGTTGAGTTTTAAGCCAACTTTTCATTCTCCTCTTTCACTTTCATCAAGAGTCTCTTTAGTTCTTTGCTTTCTTCCATAAGGGTGGTGTCATCTGCCTATCTGAGGTTCTTTATATTTCTCCTGGCAGTCTTGATTCCAGCTTGCACTTCATCCAGTCCAGCATTTCTCATAATGTACTCTGCATATAAGTTAAATAAGCAGGGTGACAATATACAGCCTTGACATACTCCTTTCCCAATTTGGAACCAGTCTGTTGTTCCATGCGCAGTTCTAACTGTTGCTTCCTGACCTGCATACAGATTTCTCAAGAGGCAGGTCAGGTGGTCTGGTATTTCTATACCAGAAAATATCCCATTCTCTTCAAGAATTTTCCACAGTTTGTTGTGATGCGCACAGTCAAAGGGTTTGACATAGTCAATAAAACAGAAATAGATGTTTTTCTGGAACTCTCTTGCTTTTTCTATGATCCAATGGATGTTGGCAATTTGATGTCTGGTTCCTCTGCCTTTTCTAAAACCAGCTTGAACATCTGGAAGGTCACGGTTCACATATTGCTAAAGCTTGGCTTGGAGAATTTTAAGCATTATTTTGCTAGCGTTTGAGATGACTGCAATTGTGCAGTAGTTTGAGTATTCTTTGCCATTGTCTTTCTTTGAAATTGGAACAAAAACTGACTTTTCCAGTCCTGTGGCCACTGCTGAGTTTTCCAAATTTGCTGGCATATTGAGTGCAGCACTTTCACAGCATCATCTCTTAGGATTTCAAATAGCTAAACTGTAATTAATCACCTCCACTAGCTTTGTTTGTAGGGATGTTTCCTAAGGCCCACTTAATTTCACATTCCAGGATGTCTGGCTCTAGTAATTACATCATGATTATCTGTGTCATGAAGATCTTTTTTGTATAGTTCCTCTGTGTATTGTTGCCACATCATCTTAATATCTTCTGCTTCTGCTAAGCCCATACCATTTCTGTCCTTTATTGTGCCCATCTTTGCATGAAACGTTCCCTTGGTATCTTGAATTTTCCTGAAGAGATCTCTAGTCTTTCTTTCCCATTCTATTATTTTCCACTATTTCTTTGCACAGATCACTGAAGAAGGATTTCTTTTCTCTCCTTGCTCTTCTTTGGAACTCTGCAATCAAATGGGTATATCTTTCCTTTTCTCCTTTGTTTGGATAGATCTAGAGGGTGTTATACTTACTGAAATAGAGAGAAACAAATACTGTATGTTATTATTTATGTGTTGAATCAAACAAATGAAATGAAATGAATGTAACAAAAGAGAAACATAGATATAGAGAAGAAACTAGCGGTTACAAGTAGGGAGAAGGAAGGGAGAGAGGCAAGATCAGGGTAAGGGATTACAAGACACAATCTATTATGTGTAATATAAGATACAAGGACATATCGTAAGCACAGGGAAAACAGTTACTATTTTGTGACTTTAATCATAGTATTATCTATACAAATATTGGATCACTACACTACATATAATAGAAGCAGAAGATATTAAGAAGAGGTGGCAAGAATACACAGAAGAACTGTACAAAAAAGATCTTCACGATGAAGATAATCACGATGGCGTGATCACTCACCTGGAACCAGACATCTTGGAATGTGAAGTCAAGTGGGCCTTAGAGAGCATCACTAAGAACAAACTTAGTGGAGGTGATGGAATTCCAATTGAGCTATTTCAAATCCTGAAAGATGATGCTGTGAAGTGCTGCACTCAATATGCCAGCAGATTTGGAAAACTCAGCAGTGGCCACAGGACTGGAAAAGGTCAGTCTTCATTCCAATCCCAAAGAAAGGCAATGCCAAAGAATGCTCAAACTACCGCACAATTGCACTCCTCTCACACGCTAGTAAAGTCATGCTCAAAATTCTCCAAGCCACGCTTCAGCAATATGTGAACCGTGAACTCCCAGATGTTCAAGCAGGTTTTAGAAAAAGCAGAGGCACCAGAGATCAAATTGCCAACATCCACTGGATCATGGAGAAAGCAAGACATTTCCAGAAAAGCATCTATTTCTGCTTCATTGACTATGCCAAAGCCTTTGACTGTGTGGATCACAATAAACTGTGGAACATTCTGAAAGAGATGGGAATACCAGACCACCTGACCTGCCTCTTGAGAAACTTGTATGCAGGTCAGGAAGCAACAGTTAGAACTGTATATGGAAAAACAGACTGGTACCAAATAGGAAAAGGAGTACATCAAGGTTGTATACTTTCACCCTGCTTATTTAACTTATATGCAGAGTACATCATGAGGAATGCTGGGCTGGAAGAAGCGCAAGCTGGAATCAAGATTGCTGGGAGAAATGTCAATAACCTCAGATATGCAGATGACACTACCCTTATGGCAGAAAGTGAAGAGGAACTCAAAAGCCTCTTGATGAAAGTGAAAGAGGAGAGTGAAAACGTTGGCTTAAAGCTCAACATTCAGAAAACGAAGATCATGGCATATGGTCCCATCATTTCATGGGAAATAGATGGGGGAACAGTGGAAACAGTGTCAGACTTTATTTTTGGGGGCTCCAAAATCACTGCAGATGGTGATTGAAGCCATGAAATTAAAAGACGCTTACTCCTTGGAAGGAAAGTTGTGACCAACCTAGATAGCATATTAAGGAGCAGAGACATTACTTTGACAACCAAGGTCCGTCTAGTCAAGGCTATGGTTTTTCCCGTGGCCATGCATGGATGTGAGAGTTGGACTGTGAAGAAAGCTGAGCGCCAAAGAATGGATGCTTTTGAACTGTGGTGCTGGAGAAGACTCTTGAGAGTCCGTTGGACTGCAAGGAGATCCAACCAGTCCATTCTAAAGGAGATCAATCCTGGGTGTTCATTGGAAGGACTGATGCTAAAGCTGAAACTCCAATACTTTGGCCACCTCAAGCGACGAGTTGACTCACTGGAATAGAGTCTGATGCTGGGCGGGATTGGGGGCAAGAGGAGACGGGGACGACAGAGAATGAGATGGCTAGATGGCATCACCGACTTGATGGACATGAGTTTGAGTGAACTCCGGGAGTTGGTGATGGACAGGGAGGCCTGGCGTCCTGTGATTCATGGGGTTGCAAAGATTCGGACACGACTGAGTGACTGAACTGAACTGAACTGAACACTACATATCTAAAACTAATACATGGCTCGGTGGTAAAGAATCTGCTGCCAATGTAGGAATGATTTCAATCCTGGGGTAGGGAAGATCCCCTGGAAAGGGAAATGACAAGCCACTCCAGTGTTCTTGCCTGGAAAATCCTATATATAGAAGAGCCTGGCAGGCTACATTCCATGGGGTTGCAAAGAGTCAGCCACAACTTAGTGACTAAACAACAAAATTTACTATACTTCAATAAAAAATAATTTAAAATAAAGTCACACTCTATTACCATATCTACTTCGTTTAGAGCTTTATTTATATTTATAGCATATATCAGTATTGGAAATTATCTCATTCACTTTATAATTCTTTTTGTTTTTCATCTCTATCTCTTAAAGGAATTTAAGCATTCTAGGAGTGAGAACTTGTCTATCTGTCCACAGTATTATTCCTAATCCCCAAAACAATGCCTAGTATAAAAAAGTATTTAATAATGCTTGTTAAATGAGTGAATAAATGATGAAGTGTATAAACATTTACTACTTAATTAACCCTTCTCCCTCAGTTTCTATATCTATTAAAAGAGTGAAAGTATGACATTTTTCATAGCATCATCATGAAGATTTACAAAATATATAAAATATGCCTATAATCATGACCAGCATATAGCAAGCACTTAATAAGTTTAAGCTATTGTAACTGAAAGACACATAAGGATAAATGTGTACAGCAAAGAAAATCACTTTTCTATAGTTTCTGTATTTCATTGGGACTGTATTGAAGAGACATTCTAAATAAAAATACACAGATTCTTTGAACCACTTATTCAAAACATAACTAATCATCAGGTAGATTTATGTTCATCTTGTCACCATGGACATAAGCTGCATTATTCCCAAAGAGTGGTGAAAATCATAAAATTCTTCCCTCAAAAAAGGCTATAATGTGTTAGCAATAACGTAAAAGACTATGATCATAATGATTCATTGCAAGGGCATGGGCAGAAAGCTGCGTCATCTGGTTATTAAGTTTTAAATGTTTATGAGTCGTGGATGTATTTGTTTATGCTTTTATGTATTCAGTGCTGATTACTCACATAGAAAAAAATGACAATGATGCTTGCCCTTTTTTAAATTTGACATCGTAAAATATTTCATTTAGGCTGCTTCACTGCTATAAAAACTAGCCTGTGCTTTCATTCTAAAAAACTTTTATTTTTAGATTATCTTCCATGTTAATAGAAACATTTTGGTGTAAAGTAGGCATTTTACCCTAAAATCCTATTTTACAAAATCTATCCAAAAATTTGAGACTGCAATACTTTGGCCACCTCATGCGATGAGTTGACTCATTGGAAAAGACTCTGATACTGGGAAGGGTTGGGGCCGGGAGGAGAAGGGGATGACCGAGGATGAGATGGCTGGATGGCATCACCGACTCTGTGGACTTGAGTCTGAGTGAACTCCGGGAGTTGGTGATGGACAGGGAGGCCTGGCGTGCTGTAATTCATGGGGTCGCGGAGAGTCAGACACGACTGAGCAACTGAACTGAACTGAACTGATCCAAAAATTGGGGTTTATTTAACCATTATAATTTAAGAATTACAGGTTAAGTTGGGATTCTTTTCCACAGGTTGATAAACAGTCATATCTAGCTCATTTTTGAGCGTTAAAAAATACTGTTGGTTAACCTATTATGAATTCTGTTATGGGTAAGAGGGGAAAAAAGCTGCTTATATGGTAAACCAAGTCCCATCAATGATGTTTACATTCTAGGGTTGAAGAGAGGAACAAAATAAAGTAGGTGTCCAGAGCATTCTGAATTTCAACTCTGGGTCAAGTGGTCTGGTAGATCTGAGAGACATTTTTGAAGTTTTGGCATCTGAACTGATATGCAGCCAGAGTAATTGCCATGTTATCAAGCACTGCTTTCTAAAGGTAAATTAAAGAAGCTTCTTTCTTAACACAGTCCACCAGTTACTTAGTTCAGTTCAGTCGCTCAGTCATGACTGACTCTTTGCGACCCCATGAATCACAGCACGCCAGGCCTCCCTGTCCATCACCAACTCCCGGAGTTCACTCAAACTCATGTCCATCGAGTCAGTGATGTCATTCAGCCATCTCATTCTGTGTCATCCCCTTCTCCTCCCGTCCCCAATCCTTCCCAGCATCAGAGTCTTTTCCAGTGAGTCAACTTGTCACATGAGGTGGCCAAAGTATTGGAGTTTCAGCTTTAGCATCAGTCCTTCCAATGAACACCCAGGATTGATTTCCTTTAGAATGGACTGGTTGGATCTCCTTGCAGTCCAAGGGACTCTCAAGAGTCTTCTCCAACACCACAGTTCAAAAGCATCAGTTCTTTGGCGATCAGCTTTCTTCACAGTCCAACTCTCACATCCATACATGACCACGGGAAAAACCATAGCCTTGACTAGACGGACCTTTGTTGGCAAAGTAATGTCTCTGCTCCTTAATATGCTATCTAGGTTGGTCACAACTTTCCTTCCAAGGAGTAAGCGTCTTTTAATTTCATGGCTGCAATCAGCATCTGCAGTGATTTTGGAGCCCCAAAAAATAAAGTCTGACACTGTTTCCACTGTTTCCCCATCTATTTCCCATGAAGTTATGGAACCAGATGCCATGATCTTTGTTTTCTGAATGTTGAGCTTCAAGCCAACCTCTTCACTCTCCTCTTTCACTTTCATCAAGAGGCTTTTGAATTCCTCTTCACTTTCTGTCATAAGGGTTGTGTCATCTGCATGTCTGAGGTTATCGATATTTCTCCCAACAATCTTGATTCCAGCTTGTGCTTCTTCCAGCCCAGAGTTCCTCATGATGTACTCTGCATATAAGTTAAATAAGCAGGGTGACGATATACAGCCTTGACGTACTCCTTTTCCTATTTGGAACCAGTCTGTAGTTAGTTACTTAGTAGCTGGTACTAATTAACTCTATGTATTTGTCTTTCCTTCAGTAGTAACAAGAGTCCTGACCGCCATTTTTCAACTATCTCCCTGGCTCTCCCACCTGCTATTCTTGTTGTCATATTATTTCTTCTCTATGTATGTAGTTCGATCTTTTCTTGCTTCACCGTCTCTGTGCTCTGTATACACCTACTCTACTGTGAACAAATTGACTTTAATTTTTGAAATTTTTTTTCAGATCATGAAAGAAATACATATTCAATATAAGACATTTATAAAATTATAAATATATTAAAAGTAACATTAGTACTGACCCAAAAGCACAACCCACATGTAACATTTTTGGTATGCTGTGTTTGTATACAATCTTTTCCCCTACATCTATATCATTACTAGGTAAATGATCTTTTTGAAATTGCTTATGTTTTCTGAATTGTTGAGGAAGTCAATTACTATATCACTCTTTGTTTATTTATATACTGGTTCTTTATTTATCTATACACTGGTGCTCACTCTTCTTAAAGGAGGATAAATCAGATCAGAGAGTTTAGAAGAGGAAACTGATGCATGAGTTGTCTAGCTCCTTCCTTTTTTCCTCCTCTTGGGACCCAGTGGCCTAGAAAGGAACACACTATTTTATTCCTCCATGTGGTAAGTCTTTGGGATTCCCTGTGGCTCAGATGGTAAAGAATCTGCCTGCAACGCAGGAGACCTAGGTTTGATCCCTGCGTTGGAAAGATTCCCTGGAGAAAGGAATGGGAACCAACTCACAGTACTCTTGCCTGGAGAAACCCGGTGAAGTGGTTACTCAGTGGGCGGCCTGTCCCAGCCCAACTCTGTTGAAAACTGAATGGGAGACTCTAATTCTAGAGTGTT
The DNA here is from genome assembly GCF_049115385.1 of Moschus berezovskii. Lineage (NCBI taxonomy): Eukaryota > Metazoa > Chordata > Mammalia > Artiodactyla > Moschidae > Moschus > Moschus berezovskii. Next base: position 45,517,310 of record NC_142463.1, on the reverse strand, counting down.
ACAAAAATCACAAGCCATTTTCTTTAATAGCTTTAATAGCTTTTTTTTTTGGTAATAAAGATGTTATTTTAGCCTTGATCATGGGGAGCTTTTAATCTTCCTTTTTCAATTTGTTCAGTACTTGCACAGGAAATAAAGATGTTGCTTTATTATTTTTTTATTGGAGGCTAATTACTTTACAATATTATATTGGTTGGTTTTGCCATACATTAACATGAATCTGCCCCGGGTATACATGGGTTCCCCTTCTTGAATCCCCCTCCCACCACCCTCCTACCTATATCCTCCCTCTGGGTCATCCCCACGCACCAGCCCCGAGCATCCTGTATCATGCATTGAATCAGGACTGGTGATTCGTTTCACATATGATAATATACATGTTTCAATGCCATTCTCCCAAATCATCCCACCCTCACCCTCTCCCACAGAATCCCAAAGACTGTTCTATACACCTGTGTCTCTTTTGCTGTCTCGTATACAGGGTTAAGGTTACCATCTTTCTAAATTCCATATATATGCGTTAGTATACTGTATTGGTGTTTTTCTTTATGGCTTACTTCACTCTGTGTAATAGGCTCCAGTTTCATCCACCTCATTAGAACTGATTCAAATGCATTCTTTTTAATGGCTGAGTAATACTCCATTGTGTATATGTACCAAAGCTTTCTTATCCATTCGTCTGCAGATGGACATCTAGGTTGCTTCCATGTCCTGGCTGTTATAAACAGTGCTGCGATGAACATTGAAGTACATGTGTCTCTTTCAATTCTGGTTTCTTCGGTGTGTATGCCCAAGAGTGCAATTGCTAGATCATATGGCAGTTCTATTTCCAGTTTTTTGAGGAATCTCCACACTGTTTTCAATAGTGGCTGTACTAGTTTGCATTCCCACCAACAGTGTAAGAGGGTTCCCTTCTCTCCACACCCTCTCCAGCATTTATTGCATTCTTCACACAGAGACCAAACACATGTGCTCTATGAGGGATGCTGTGATGTGCCATCTAGATGTTTCTTTCATAAAGTCTTATTCTCTCAACTTTTGGAATTAGCACCAGCATAGGATGGAGAGCCCCTTCAGGGACCATCTCAGGTGCAAAGAGCATCCCATCCAAGGTTGTGAACTTACTTTGGAAGCCTACACTCAGTAACTGATTGACGTGTGTGTGTTAGTTGCTCAGTTGCATACAATTCTTTGTGACCCTATGGATGATAGCCCACCAGACTCCTCTATCCATAGCATTCTCCAGGCAAGAATACTGGAGTGAGTTGCCATTCTTTTATCCAGGGGATGTTCCCAAGCCTGGGATCAAACAGCGGTATAATGTCCTGGCCCATCCTTTGAGACATTCAATGGTCATTCTACCTCCAGAGTTCCCTGAGCATCAATAAGATTATCACTGGGCATAAGCCAGTACTATTTGGCTTGGCTTTTCCTTTTTCTCACAACTGCTTCCTTTTTCTCTATTATGAAGATGTTCCCAAGGGCTCTCCATAAGAAATATCCAGCATGCCAAATTCTGTCTCTGAGACTGCTGAGTCTGCTTAGAGAAACTTAACCTCTCACAATTATATGTACAAATACATGCATATCATTCTATTAAAGGTATTTGTTGTAATAACCACATATTGTTAAAGAGACAGTCTAATAATAGAGGAATAGTATTATATTCAATAATGATTCCATAATTATTCTAAATCTAGTTCTTGGACATTCATTGTATTTCTAATTTCTGCTGTTCTAAATATCACATCACAAAAAATTTTTTTGTTTACAAATATTTTTACACGTATCTAACTGATGGTGAAGGATAAATACATTCAAGAAAGAGTGAATTTACTGGGTAAAAGAAGATGCACATTAAAAATTTTTTTGACATTATTGTCAATTTACTCTCTGAAAAATATCACTCTAATACACACTCTCACCATCAAGGAATGTGAAAATCTATTTCAAAGCAAACTTACTAACATTGATGTTTTAAATTATATATTTTCTAGCTATTTAATTATGTTTTTATTTTCCTTATTAATGAATTAGAAAATTCATTTATATATTTATTATCCAATAACTATTATCTCTTTCTTTGTGGATTATGTATCTACAAATTTGTTTATTCTTCTAGATTGCTTTTTCCTTAAAAAATTTTCTAAAACTTTTCAAAACTGGAGTATTGACATTTGTATAGTACTGAGCTTATCGTGAAAGAAATTGATTGTTCTCTCCATTTAAGAGGGTTCTTTCACGATATAGTGTATAACAATGATTCTCAACTCCTGTCAGTTTTGCCTCCCAGGGCATCTGGCAATGTCTGGAGACAATTTTGATTGTCATGACTTTAAGGGGAGGGGAGGAAAAGGAGGTACTACTGAAATATAGTTAAAATCTAGTGAGTAAAGGCTAGAGATGCTGCTAAACATCTTACAAGAGGGAAGTCCACTAAAACAAATACTTATCTAGCCTAAAATGTGAGTCATGCCAAGACTGAGAAACCCTGATCTGGTCTGTACAGAGAGTTCTGCCATCTTCCTGCATGAGTTTATTCAGAGGTTTGTCTGTGTGTGTGTGTGTGCACATGTGCACACAAGTACAGACATATACATTTTTTTTCAATTATATTTTCTGACTTGTTAATGTTGGTTGAAATAAATCACTTTTTATGTGTATGTTTTGAAACTCTAAATCTTTTTTCGGTATTTGCATACTTTTTTTTTTTAGTCTGCTGGGTTTTCTATCTAATGATTTTGTTTTTGATAGTAATATAGGTGTTGCAATTTTGAAATTATTTTGTCTATAATGTAGGTAAGAAAAATAACTAAGTGTATTGGCATTATTGGCAATCAGAGTTTTAAATTCCTCTAGGACCCTACTGGCAACCCACTCCAGTGTTCTTGCCTGGAGAATCCCAGGGACGGGGGAGCCTGGTGGGCTTCCGTCTATGGGGTCACACAGAGTCGGACACGACTGAAGTGACTTAGCAGCAGCAGCAGGACCCTACATTCTATAAAGCACAACTGCTATTTTATGCATAGTATAGTGCTATTTTTTTCTAATATAAGGGCTTTCCTGGTCACTCAGATGGTAAAGAATCTGCCTGCAATGCAGGAGACCCAGGTTCGATCCCTGGGTCAGGAAGATCCCCTAGAGAAGGGAATGGCTACCCACTCCAGTATTCTTGCCTGGAAAATTCCATGGACAGAGGAGTCTGGTGGGCTACATTCCATGGAGTCACAAAGAGTTGGACATGACTGAGCGACTAACATTTTCACTTTCTGATATAATAGTATCACTAATAACAGCTGCTATTTATGGGGTCTCTCTGATGTCTGTCTGGTGTTGTCACTGTACTCACTGATACACATGCAATATTCCATTTGTTCCTCATAGTAATTCTATGGAGGGGTTATTATTTCCCCTACTTTACCAAAGAAGTTCAGAGATTATAAAAACTGTGTCAAATGCTTGTGCTCAACTCCTAGGCTATGATCTTTCTATTTAAATATAAAAAATTAAGTTAAAATAGCTTAGTATTCAGATCTTTAGCCTATAGCTGATACTCTTTGTTCTTGCACAGGAAATTTGAGGATCCTTTTGCCAGATAGTATATACCTCTGAGACTTTGATAAGAATTGGACAAAGAAGTATATTTAAGTTATTTTCAATTATCCATTGATCTAAACAATAAATGTTTCCTGTCAGGTTAGTAATAAGAGACACTGATACTTATCTTTTAACAGTCTCATGTTGAAAGGACAACAACTGATATTGATCATCAATGTGAACATGACTTCAAAGTCACAAATTTCTCAATAGTGTTTTGGGTTTTATTGGCATGGATTGTTTGTTTACATATATCATTCTTACACAAGATGTCAATTCCTAGCATATTTATTTTTCTCTTAATCTTCCTCAACATACATAAAATGTCGGTCTGGAATAATTATAAGTAGAGCAAATTACGAGTCACTGTAAGTGATAGGCACCTAACGCCTTCTAGGACCTGGTCATATCATAATCCTCTGTTGATGTGCTTTTCTGCTTCCAGGGAAAGTTCTTTGAGGCTGAAGCTGTCCTCTCTTCCCCGTTTGAGAGATAGCAATGGGAAGGTTAACTACTACAATTATTTGCAAGTATAATTGTTCATAATTTGAAGTGAGCAAATATCCTGCTTTCTGGAGCTTATAGGAAAGAGAGGAAAGATTAACTAAGAGAGATGAAAGGGTTTCCCAGGTGGCACCAGTGGTAAAGAACCCACCTGCCAATGTAGGAGACATAAGAGGCGTGAGCTCGATCCCTGGGTTGGGAGGACATCCTGGAGGAAGAAATGGCAACCCAACTCCAGTATTCTTGCCGGGAGAATCCCATGGAGGGAAGAGCCTAGCAGGCTACAGTTCACGGGGTTACAAAGAGTCGGACACACTGAAGCGACTAAGCACAGCACACAGCACAAGACAGATGAAAGAAGAGGATGGCAGAGGATGAGAGGATTACACAGCATCACCAACGCAGTGGACACGAACTGGAGCAAATTTCAGGAGACAGTGAAGGACAGGGAAGCCTGGTATGCTGCAGTCTACGGGGTCACAAAGAGTCGGATACAACTTAGAGACTGAACAATAGCAACAAAGAAAGGTGAGCTTCCTTCATCATTTCTCTTTCAAGGAAGCTTCACACTTAGCACTGAGGGAAAACAAAGGTGTTAGACTGTTAGAAAAATAATTGCAGAAGTGAAGCTAAGGACTGTCGTGAATAGTGGCAAGTGGAGAGGATTGATAGAGCTCAGGAAGTTCAGCAATGTATTCCTGTCTTGACCTGTTTATAATGAGCTAGATTAAAACCTAGGCAACTCTCGAAGTCAACTGGACTGCATGGTCTCAGTTTCTGTGAACTGCCCCTAGAATCTCATCATAAATTCCGTTTCACTTCAGCTAGTTCAAATGGGTTTATTTCATTGAAACCAATGCGTTTTAACTAATTAAAGACTATGGTAACTAACTCAGATATTGAATCCTCTGGGAAAAGGTAAATTCCCTTGTTTGAGCATTAAACTTTAGGCTCTGGGAGACAGGCAAAACATACACAGTCCCTCAAATGAAAAACTCAGTTTCTCCAAGAAATCTATTTGGTTAGCTGTAGAGTTCCTTTGCCAACCAGTATACTGAACAGCCAGAATCTATGAGCTTTTTTCATGGGGTAGGTTGCATTTCTACAATAGGTCAATTAGACAATGAAAAATCACTTCTCAAATTTAATTCAACACACCCCACTGCCCTTATGTTGGTTTCAGCAAAATGTCTAAGATGCATATTTATATGCTTTAAACAAAGGGGTTCAGTAATTTGTCTTCAGCTGCTGGTTCAATTCATTTTAAGTGTGAATGTATACAGACTATTGTGTGATCTGATTAAGGTACCAAAAAAAGACATGCAACTTCCAGTGGGAAATTTGTATTTTCGAGGTTTACATTTCTACTCTGAACTAAATCAATAAGTACTTGGTTACTTCACGCCTTTATTTTCATTGAATAAATCATATTTTGGAGTCAGAACCTTTAAATTCCAGGTGATTACTGCCTAGGTAAGTAAAAGCCATGTGGCTAGTTCAGTGATCCAGAGAAAATCAATTTACCTTCCAAACTGAGAGATCTCAAAACAAAACAAAACAAAAAATGGACGACTATAAATGAATCAGACTCTTAAAGTTGTTTTCATCTCTAATAGCTATGACTCAAAGACCTCAAAAGATAAATGTATGAAAACAAGAAAGAAAGACTTCACCTGAATGAAAAAGCAAGTCATCCACTGAAAATGAATGATTCATGAAATATTTTCCCTATTTCTATCTTTAAAAACTGGTCTTCAGTAAAAATCTTTTTGAATGAGAAACTACAGTTGGCAGATCTTCTTTATGGACTCTACTGTCTTTTTTTCCTTCCTATTTTGGTTCTTTGCAAATGGGTCTAATCCAGGTAACTTCTCCAAAAGGTAGCTTGAATAATATTAAAATGATGGGTGCATCAATAATGCAGCTAGTGGGTAGTCATTAAGAGTTGGGTTTTGGAGTTGGTTTGGTTTCATTTCAAAAAACCGTGTAATATTAGGCAAGTAACTGGAAAATTCAGATTTCTTATCTGTCGAATGGGAATGAAGTTAAGTGAAAGTCACTCGGTCGTGTCTGACCCTTGGTGATCCCATGGACTGTATAGTCCATGAATTCTCCAGGCCAGAATACTGGGGTGGGTAGCCATTGCCTTCTCCAGAGGATCTTCGCAACAACTGAACCCAGGTCTCTGGCATTGCAGGCAGATTCTTTACTAGTTGAGCCACCAGGGAAGCCCAGAATGGGAATAATAGTACTTATATCTTAGGGCTCATGTGAGAACCAGAGGAAATAATTCATGTAAAAATGTTTGAAATTATAACCAATTTTATTAATATAATTTTATTCATTCAGCAAGTATCAATATTTACTGAGTGAGCCTTATGTGTCAGGCCTTGTTCTAGGTTTTGGAGATGTAACAGTGAGCAAGATAAGATCCATTCCTTCAGAGATCTTATCTACTAGTGAGAGAGACAGATATTAAAAATAAATAAATATATGTTATAATATTTATAAATGATTTTTCCTATGAAGAAAAATCTTCATTTTAGCAGAGCTCTTTAACCAAAAGCCTTGATATATCAATAGGATTTCATTAACAGGAAGGATTAACAGATTTAGATGGCAGGGTAGAATGATCCTAATGGAATCATGATGTTGTCCCACTAACCAACCAGACACATGACAAAGAAACTTGAAGTTGAAGAATACAGTGGAAGTCAAACTACTAGGCGTTAACTATATTGTGAGTTTTGAAATCTTTATCAAAGTAAAAACTGAAAAATAGGTAAAATATATCTATTTTTTAGAAAAAAAAAAAGGTTGTTAATTCTTGATATGGTAATCTTTTTGAAGTAGGTTAATGAAAAGAAAATGTAATTGGCCAATATTTCTGAAACTCAATATTCTTTCTGCCTTTAAAGAACATATTAAAATAGCAATGATAATAGTGATAATGGTTAATAATACTTATAAGAGCAATAACAATTGTTAACATTTATCAAAAGCTTTCTATGTATCACATTTTTGCAAAGCACTTCAAGAGCATAATCTCATTGAATCTTTAAAACACTATGAGGAAACAGAATCACAGATATAGAAAACAAAATTATGGTTACTACAGGGGAAAGGGGTAAGGAATAAATTAGGAGTTTGGGATTAGCAAATAAGACTACTATATATAAAATAGATAAACAACAAGGTTCTAGTGTATAGCACAGGGAACTATATTCAGTACCTTATAATGAACTAAAATGTAAAAGAATATATATATACACACACACACATATATATGTATAACTGAAGAGCTTTACTGTACACTAGAAACTAACACATTGTAAGTTAACTACATTTCAATAAAAGAAAACACTAAGCATTATGTACCATTATCTCCCTCAATTTACAGGTAAAGAAACCAAGACTTACAGAAGTTAAGTCTTCTTAAGGACACATAGTTGGTAGAGAAGCATGTCAAAGGCTGCTCTATTGATTTCAGAGCTCTAAAAGAACTTTGCCAATACCTTTTGTTCTTACTGGATTATGAACTTTTCCTTCATTACTTATTCATATAATTTATTCGGCATCCTTCTGTATTGGGTACCTTATATATCATGTTTTTGTTAATTATCTAAAAAATATGGTGAGGGATATTTTAGCTATTTGTATATACAAATCTTCCCAAAAATGAGTGGTGAAAACAATAAGCTTTTTTTTTCTCACTCATGGATTTTTGAGACAGACTGGGAGACAGCTAATCTAGCTTGGGCTCAGCTAGAATTGGCTCCAAGTCATGGATCACCCAGATATGCTCTACATGCCTTTCATTTTCTTTGGACCATTCAGCTAATTTGAGTATGCATTTCACATGACTATGACAGAAACATAAGAGAGAAAATCCCACCAACCATGGCAAGCAAATGTCAAGCCCCTATTCTCATCACATCCAATAAAACCTCTTTGGTCAAAGTAAGTTACATGGATAAGGCCTACATCAGCAGAGTGGGAGAACACACTTGGACTTAGGGGAAGTAATTGCAAAGGCATAGGAAAAAGACATGGAGACAAAGATGATAAAGACTTGGTGATAATGATGTAATCTACCACAAGTATCTACAATATTACCTACTACATATTAATATCTAAATAGAGTATTATTACATATAAATAATATTACAATATAATATTTACAGATATTATTAGAGATGAAGAATTAGAGACTTAGGTTGCTTAACAAACTTGACTTTGGTTCACTAGCTCTAAACTGAAATAGTAAGTTTTTTATTCCCATTCTCAAAGAAAAACTACTTTCCAGTAATGGGCAATGTTAAGAAAAAAGAAGGAACTTAGGTGAACTTATGGCATATGCCTCTATTCATTGTGTGTCCCTTGCAATACCTAATCTTGTTCCCGACCCACAGTGCATGGTCAATAAATGTGTGATAATCAAAAAGTAGTCATCAAAATCTCCAATTAAACCAGCGGCAAATGCACAAAAGTGATAGTGTTAAGTGGAACATTTTTATAGGTTCCTTTTCTGTATTAATGGTGTTCATAAGAAAGAATTTTAAAGTAATGCAAAAGTAGATTTGGGCTTTGAGCAAAGAAATAAATGTATTTTGAGAAGTCAGATATTTAAAATGAAACACTGGCATTACTTAAGTAGCATTATTAAAACAAGCTATTTAGCAAAACTATTATCCTCCCCAGTTTTTACTAGGAAAAAAAAAAGCAAAACAAAAATAGATAAAACATGATTACAGAACTTGTGCTTCCCAAATGGAGGTAAATTTGGCTCTTTGTTTCCTCATTCTTCTAGTGATGCAAATTTGGGCCTTTTAATAGATAGTATTAACTTGATATGCTTCCAACTCAGTAGTTTTAAGTATAATTGATGTCAAGAAAACAAATGTTGCAGGGCAGGTACAATTCTTTTACAATTAAGAGATCACTTGGGTCCACTGCACTGCAAACACAATGAAATTAGTGATGATATATAAAGCATGCTAACTCTTCTAAAGTAAATGAGAAGCCAGAGATGCCCTATGAAGAATGTGCCAATGACTACAATAATAAGAGGCAAAATTTATAAAATGCTTGCTATGAAGCAGTCAGTAATGCACTATCATAATCTGTGTTATCATTTTCAGCCCTAATAAGAAGTCTTCATTTTTTCAGGCATTCAATAAATACATGGTGACCATCTATTCTTTGCTAGAACTTGTGTTGGCTGGTGGCAAGAGAGTGAGGAAACAAAGTAATCATGGCTCTGTCCTTGTATGACTTATAGTGATTATAAATAATCACAAAAATAATTATAACACTGCAAATGTGTGAAGTGCTATATAGATGAATTTAATCAGTAATTTAACCTGACTGAAGAGGTCAAAGAATGCTTCTCTGAGGAAATAATTTGAGTTGAGATCTGAAGGACCAGGATGACTTAGTTACAGGGAAGAATAGCATTTGGTCAGACGGAAAAACAAAGATGAGTCAGGGAGCAGAGATGAGCTGACCTCTAGAATGCAGAGTGAAGAAAAGCAGAGAAGGATGAGAAGAAAAGCAGATGAGGTTGGAGAAGAGATGGGAGCCTGACCACGCAAGATGTGGTTGATAGAGAAGCTTTGTCTTTATTCTAAATACAACGGGAAGCCATTGAAGGGAACCAGAGGAAGAAAACCTAGCACTAGTGACATTCAGATTTTTAAACTGTCTGGCTACTAGGTGGAGATAGGATTGGATAGAAGAAGGCAGGCAGGATGAATACAGATAGACTGCTTCTATAACTATTGTAACTGTATAAGAAATGATGACAGTTAAGACTATTGTGATGACAATGGAGATAATGAGAAATACTATCTTTTGAAATTCTAAGGCACACTTGAAAACAGTTTAACATCTCTGAAATTAGGATGCTTCTTATAGTCTCTGTGCCATATTAGTTATCCAATTGCCATTGCCTGTGTAAGTGCATGGAAATTTGCAAAATCAAAAAGACAAAAGAGCTCTTCGCTTAGAAATGATATATAGCAAAATTTTGTGATGGCAATAGTGTGTAAAAAACCTGGTGCTCCAGATCTAAGTCAAACAATGTGCCGATGCATTCATTGGCAGCACTTTTTCTTTGATATGGGTACTTAAAGTAATAGTGCATGTTTCAATTGATGGGGTTTTAGATTAACTGAAATATGACAAAAGGACATTAGGGGGTTAAACCAAAAAAGGCTAGTTATGGATTCACTATGAACACTACTAGGTGCCTGAACAACAACAAAAACAACAGAAAATAAAGGAAACAGAAGACTTAAGTCCCTGTTTGGTTAAAAATACATATAACATTATGAATAAAGATGTGTGTGTGTGTGTGTGTGTGTGTGTGTGTGTGTGTTAGTTGCTCAGTCATGTCCAATTCTTTGCGACCCCATGGACTGTGTAGCCCACCAGGCTTCTTTGTCCATGGGATTCTCCAGGCAAGAGTACTGGAGTGGGTTGCCATTTCCTTCTCCAGTGAATAAAGTGGTACATAATACTATACCAAGGTTGGGGGCGGGAGGAGAAGGGGACGACAGAGAATGAGATGGCTGGATGGCATCACCAACTCTGTGGACATGAGTTTGAGTGAACTCTGGGAGTTGGTGATGGACAGGGAGGCATGGCATGCTGTGATTCATGGGGTCGCAGAGAGTTGGACACCACTGAGCGACTGAACTGAACTGAACTGAATATTATACCAATATTATTTCCATTTAACTGGAAAACTAATTGAAATAAAAAGAATTAAGAAAACTGTCAAAGGCTATACCATTTACAGTTGGCAGAAATTGGATAGGTCTGACTGCAGTGCTTGATATGCTAAGACATGTACAAAAAAAATCCTGGACCAACAAATATCATCAAAGAGTAAATGGTTGATTAGCTAACGTATGGAAGTATATTAAACGTTACTTGATCTAGCAAGTAATTAAAGAAATATAAACTAAAATAATGATGGACTATTATGTTGCATGCTATTCAAAACAAAACAATAATTTATTAATTTAATAAATTAAAATAATCAGAAATTGTCAATATTGAGTATAAATTCCTTTTTATAATGTAAGAGAAAACAAATTAATGTTTAAGAACAATAAAACTAAGGTAAGTGTGACAGAAAGGAATGCATAGGTAAAAAATATGCAAATAATTAGTAATTAAACATAGGCAAGTGCTATTTTGACTTTTTCTAGCCTTGGGTAGCATCGTACATTTTTTTTTCTTTTTCTTTTTTCTTCATTTCCTTTCATGTTTTTTTTTTTTTTTGAGAGGGAGTAGACAGTGGGAAGAGAACACTAGTTGCCTTTTACTACAATATTTTCCTAAAAACTGCTTTTGGCTCGTGTTCAGGATCTTGGGATCATATTCTGATGCAGACATCCTCAACTATCTCTCATGTCAAGAGCCAATTGAGATGACATCTATCAATGCTCAGCATAAACACTGTCATCCCAGTGAGCTTCAGCCTGTCTGAACAGATGGGGCTTGGATCTCTGGACTCATTATTTACCTTCCCAGCTCTTCCTCTCCTCTGGCAAAGTGCTTGGACAGAGTTACACACAAAGCCAAATGGCTTGTGTTTTCGTTCACAGATTGTACATTGTCCTTTTCTTCCACTTGGCACCTTTAGCCATTTGTCATCTTTATAGAGCTGATTCAAGAAGATTTGTGTGACTAATCCACATCCCTAAGTAATCTGCTATGGTGTTAATCCCTGACAATGCTGAGTTTCATCTGGAATTCATGAGAAAGAAGAGTGGCATTGGCTTTAAATCCATGTCAAGTAACCCTAATTCCATCCTACCTGTCTGAAATAAACCAAAATATTTATTTTTGGGTTTCTGTGATAACTTTGGTCTGAGAGGGAAAAAGTAGTTGAGTCAAAGTATTGAACATCTCATGACATGGATAGAGTAGACATAAGTTGCCAATCCCACAAAGTGATTGAAAAGTATAATTTGGGGGGTTAGAACTAATAATCACTACGTAAACTTGTCCTGGCTTGGAGAATTTTGAGCATGACTTTACTAGCGTGTGAGATGAGTGCAATTGTGCGGTAGTTGGAGCATTCTTTGGCATTGCCTTTCTTTGGGATTGGAATGAAGACTGACCTCTTCCAGTCCTGTGGCCACTGCTGAGTTTTCCAAATCTGCTGGCATATTGAGTGCAGCACTTTCACAGCATCATCTTTCAAGACTTGAAATAGCTCAACTGGAATTCCATCACCTCCACTAGCTTTGTTTGTAGTGATGCTTTCTAAGGCCCACTTGACTTCACATTCCAAGATGTCTGGCTCTAGGTCAGTGATCACGTTATCGTGACTATCTTGGTCGTGAAGATCTTTTTTGTACAGTTCTTCTGTGTATTCCTGCCACCTCTTCTTAATATCTTCTGCTTCTGTTAGGTCCATACCATTTCTGTCCTTTATCGAGCCCATCTTTGCATGAAATGTTCCCTTGGAATCTCTAATTTTCTTGAAGAGCTCTCTTGTTTTTCCTATTCTGTTGTTTTCCTCTATTTCTTTGCACTGATCACTGAGGAAGGCTTTCTTATCTCTCCTTGCTATTCTTTGGAACTCTGCATTCAGATGCTTATATCTTTCCTTTTCTCCTTTGCTTTTCGCCTCTCTTCTTTTCACAGCTATTGGTAAGGCCTCCTCAGACAGCCATTTCGCTCTTTTGCATTTCTTTTCCCCAAGCCAGGCTTCAGCAGTATGTAAACCGTGAAATCCCAGATGTTCAAGCAGGTTTTAGAAAAGGCAGAGGCACCAGAGATCAAATTGCCAACATCCGCTGGATCATGGAGAAAGCAAGAGAGTTTCAGAAAAACATCTATTTCTGCTTCATTGACTATGCCAAAGCCTTTGACTGTGTAGATCACAATAAACTGTGGAAAATTCTGAAAGAAATGGGAATCCCAGACCACCTGACCTGCCTCTTGAGAAACCTGTATGCAGGTCAGGAAGCAACAGTTAGAACTGGACATGGAACAACCGACTGGTTCCAAATAGGAAAAGGTGTACGTCAAGGTTGTATATTGTCACCTTGCTTATTCAACTTATATGCAGAGTATATCATGAGGAACGCTGGGCTGGAAGAAGCACAAGCTGGAATCAAGATTGCCGGGAGAAATATCAATAACCTCAGATATGCAGATGACACTACCCTTATGGCAGAAAGTGAAGAGGAACTCAAAAGCCTCTTGATGAAAGTGAAAGAGGAGAGTGAAAAGGTTGGTTTGAAGCTCAACATTCAGAAAACAAAGATTATGGCATCTGGCCTCATCACTTCATGGGAAATAGATGGAAAAACAGTGGAAACAGTGTCAGACTTTGTTTTTTTGGGCTCCAAAATCACTGCAGATGCTGATTGCAGTCATGAAATTAAAAGACGCTTGCTCCTTGGAAGGAAAGTTATGACCAACCTAGATAGTATATTAAAAAGCAGAGACATTACTTTGCCAACCAAGGTCCGTCTAGTCAAGGCTATGGTTTTTCCCGTGGTCATGTATGGATGTGAGAGTTGGACTGTGAAGAAGGCTGATCGCCAAAGAATCGATCCTTTTGAACTGTGGTGTTGGAGAAGACTCTTGAGAGTCCCTTATACTGCAAGGAGATCCAACCAGTCCATCCTAAAGGAGATCAATCCTGGATGTTCATTGGAGGGACTGATGCTAAAGCTGAAACTGCAATACTTTGGCCACCTCATGTGACGAGTTGACTCACTGGAAAAGACTCTGATGCTGGGAAAAGTTGGGGGCGGGAGGAGAAGGGGACGACGGAGAATGAGATGGCTGGATGGCATCACCGACTCTGTGGACATGAGTTTGAGTGTACTCCGGGAGTTGGTGATAGACAGGGAGGCCTGGCGTGCTGTGATTCATGGGGTCGCGGAGGTTCGGACACGACTGAGCGACTGAACTGAACTGAAACTTGTCCTTGTTTGTCCCTTTCATCATTATTAAACTATCAGCTTTTTTAAGAAGAAATTTTACTTTATTTCTCTCACTCTTAAAGTCAATGCACACTCTCCTTGAAGTTAAAAATGGAATACTGAGAGCTCCAAGTAATTAATAGAAGTATTCTTAGAATAAAGATGTTAGGCTACAAGGGAGGGTGATTATTTTTATGACAATGTTGTGATATTTTACCTAACATGCTTGACATTTATGCTAAAAATTGAGACTGCAATCTTAAGAAATCTTATACTCTACAAGTTGCAAACTGGTGACATACAGGTTGGATTCAGCTTTCAAATGTTTTTTGTCTACTGTTAATTTTTTTAAAATTAGTTACCATGATAAAAACCTGGGAAAATTTAAATAGAATTCAAAACATTTTGCCATGGAAATAATCAACCACTTTTGATCCATGTTAATATAGGATTTCTTCTAAGTTTCCAAGCTCATAGTATAGTACTAAATTAATCAAAGAAGTTATTTTTCTCATAATATCAGCTTTTAGATTTTTTGAAAAATCTTCTTTATTTTTTCCATTATATTAATATGAAAATTTTCCCTCTAAGTTTCATCTTCAAACTTATTTTTTGTTTACTGTGAATGTCTAATTCCTTAGGATAAATACCAAATTCCTTCATTTTTCATCACTTCCTAAAAATGTGGGCACTTAAGGCTATACATTTTTCAACATGAATTGCTCTTTCTGTATCATATATTTTGATACAAGACGTTCTCCTGTTTTTTGCTTTGTACATAATTTTAATTTCACTTCTTTTTTTTCCTTGTTAATCTAAGTTATCTATTGTTGTTGTTGTTGTTTAATCACTATGTCATATCCCAGTCTTTTGCAACCCATGGACTGTAGCCCACCAGGCTTCTCTGTCCATGCGATTTATAGAGGAAAGAATACTGGAGTAGGTTGCATGTGATTTATAGAGGAAAGAATACTGGAGTAGGTTGCATTTCCTTCTCCAGAGGATCTTCCTGAGCCAGGGATCCCTCAAACCTGAGTCTCCTGTACTGGTAGGTGGATTCTTTAACGCTGAGCCACCATGGATGCCTATGTTATTTAGTGGTGTATTTCAAAATTGTTAAAAAATTTAGTTATAATTTGATTAGCTCACAGTCAGAAAATCCACCCTTAAAATTCAAGATTTTAAAAAATTTTAGGACATTTTTATACAGATACACATTAAATAAAATTCTAGACTAGATGAGATTAGAATTAAATAAGATTCTTTATTAGATGGCTATATTTTAGAGGTTTATGAAGTCAAGCTTATTGATCACATCATTAAAGTCTTCACAGTCTTTACTTTTAAAGATTTTGTCTGCTGAATCATTTCAGTTCTGAAGAGGTACTTTGATATCTTCAGTTATAAATCATGATTCTATCTTTCTTCTACTTTATTTTTATATTTATTTCATATTTGTTTAATTTGTGTTCTCTTTAACAAGTGGTGCTGGGAAAACTGGGCAGCCACTTGTAAAAGAATGAAATTAGAACACTTCCTAACACCATACACCAAAATAAACTCAAAATGGATTAGAGAGCTAAATGTAAGACCAGATACTATAAAACTCCTAGAGGAGAACGTAGGCAAAACACTCTCTGACATAAATCACAGCAGGATCCTCCAAGACCCACCTCCCAGAATATTGGAAATAAAAGCAAAAATAAACAAATGGGACCTAATTAAAATCAAAAGCTTCTGCACAGCAAAAGAAACTCTAAGCAAGGTGAAAAGACAGCCTTCAGAATGGGAGAAAATAATAGCAAATGAAGCAACTGATAAAGGATTAATCTCCAAAATATACAAGCAGCTCCTGCAGCTCAATTCCAGAAAACTAAGTGACCCAATCAAAAAATGGGCCAAAGAACTAAACAGACATTTCTCCAAAGAAGACATACAGATGGCTAACAAACACATGAAAAAATGCTCAACATACCTCATCATCAGAGAAATGCAAATCAAAACCACAATGAGATACCATTTCACACCAGTCAGAATGGCTGCTATCCAAAAGTCTACATGCAATAAATGCTGGAGAGGGTGTGGAGAAAAGGGAACCCTCTTACACTGTTGGTGGGAATGCAAACTAGTATAGCCACTATGGAGAACAGTGTGGAGATTCCTCAAAAAACTGGAAATAGAACTGCCATATGATCCAGCAATCGCACTCCTGGGCATACACACCGAGGAAACCAGAATTGAAAGAGACACATGTACTCCAATGTTCATTGCAGCACTGTTTATTATAGCCAGGACATGGAAGCAACCTAGATGTCCATCTGCAGATGAATGGATAAGAAAGCTTTGGTACATATACACAATGGAGTATTTTTCAGCCATCAAGAAGAATGCATTTGAATCAGTTTTAATGAGGTGGATGAAATTGGAGCCAATTATACAGAGTGAAGTAAACCAGAAAGAAAAACATCAATACAGTATACTAAATAAATATATATATGGAATTTAGAAAGATGGAAACCTGAACCCTGTATACGAGACCGCAAAAGAGACTTAGGCATATAGAACAGTCTTTGGGACTCTGTGGGAGAGGGTGAAGGTGGGATGATTGGGGAGAATGGCATTGTAGCATGTATATTATCATAAGTGACCAGTCCAGCTTCGACGCATGATACAGAATGCCTGGGGCTGGTGCACGGGAATGACATGGAGGGAGGATATGGGGAGGAGGGAGGTGGGAGGGGGGTTCGGGAGGGAGAGCACAGGTACACCCGGGGCGGATTCATGTCAATGTATGGCAAAACCAACCAATATATTAATGTAAGGTAATTTGCCTCCAATAAAATAAATTAAAAAAAGAAAAAGAAAAAAAATTGTGTTCTAAAATAGCTCTTTATCTTCTACCATATCCACATTCCAGTTAATGGGATTGTGCCCTTAAACCCAAGTATGGCTAATTCTGGGTACTCTACTGCACTACTTCTCCTCTGCTGTTGCTGTTTAGTTGCTAAGTCATGTCTGACTCTTTTGTGAGCCCATGGAATGTAGCCCACCAGGCTCCTCTCTCCATGGGGTTTCCCAGGTGAAAATACTGTAGTGGGTTACCATTTCCTTCTCCAGGGAATCTTCTCAACTCAGAGATCAAACCTGTGTCTCCTGCCTTGTCTGATGGGTTCTTTAACACAGAGCCACTGGGGAAAATACTCTACTCAAAGCTAAGAATATAAGAATACAACTACTATACTCTCACACCTTCTTCCCTTACAGATGAAGTAACAAGAATACCTTCTCCTCTTTTAGCTACTCTTATTCCAACTCTCGTTGACATGCTATTACTCTTATTTCTGTACTATTATTAGAACTTATCTTGAATATGCTTCATATATTTCAGGAAATTTATTTAACATTGCATTTATTTTCTCAAATGATCTGTCACTATTTATTTCAAAAAGGTGAAAGGTCTATATGATCTGAAGAGAAACCAGAGTGTGTCACTGTTTATTTAACTGTTTTACTGCTTATCACTTGTTTCCTCTTAATTAATTTTTCCCATGCTAAGTTCCAAGCTTTTTCTCTATTTTTTTAACTGGATTAAGTTCTTCATAGCTTTTCTCAAGTGTGGTATAAGAGTAGTGACCCTATTCATCTCTGTTTTCCTAGGAAGTCCTACTTGTTTGGTAGAAGTAGTGATAGTGCCATCTTTCACTTTCAGTTAGGATGATAAATTACATGCTAGTCCAGCTTTCCTAACAAGTCTTATTTTATGCCTGTTATTATGGAATAATTAATAGTGGCACCTTTCACTCTCAATTGGAATGATAAATTACATATTACCGTACGTACAGGAACACACATTCTGAATTCTAGAGTATCTCTATCTTCCTCATATATTAGCATCTTGGTCAGATATATGTTTCTAAGGTTTTAATTCTTATTTCTCACTCATTTAGATGTTTTATTCTACCATCGTCTAGCTTATTTTTACTTTTGCAAGCAGTTTAATATTTCTGTTTGAAATGTTAAAAGTTTTTTAGAAATTTTAATGCCTAGGTACATGTCCTTTTTATCACTTATACCAGGAATTCAGTGCATCTTTTAAAATGATAAAATCTGGTACTTCTTTACCCTGGGGATATTTGTGTTGAATAATTGTTAGACTAGTATAACCCCTACATCTGTTCCTTTCTCTTTTTTTGGAAGTTCTATTATTGGCATGTGTATCCTGGATCTATCCTCAGGACCTCTTTTTCATCCATATCTCCACTTTAAAATATTTGCTTTGAGCTTTTCTTTCCTTCTTCTATCTGATCTTCTAGGGTACTAATTCAGGTCTCAACAAAGGTCATACTTTCTTCATTTTACTTATGAAATTGTTTAGTTGCAAATCATGCTTTAAAGGTGAAAATTTTATTTCTAAAAGCTAACCTCTGTTTTTAATCTGAATATTCTTATGTTTCTATTATTTTTCTATTTACGATGACATCTTTCTCATCCAGCAACTATATTTTGTTAGCCAGCTGATCTTTTGGTGTCCTCTCTCTACAGGTATGGGACTGCCCTTTTAATATGTTATGATTTTTCTGTCAGCTTATTAGAGACAAGTTCTGAAATTCCCTAACTAGCAACTGGCTCACAAATTATGGGAGAAGAAACATTTTCTAACCCTGTGAGCTAGCAGTGTTCAGAAGAGAACCTGAACTGATGGTGCTCTGGTCAATGGACAGAACTCTTTCAAATCCTCCTAAATTTTAAACTTAGTAAGTTTTTTTGTTTCCAACCTCCACACCCCCCCAAAAAAACCTCACTTCCCTAGACTATTGACACTGTAGGAAGGATGACCAGAAGAAAGACAAGTAAACAGGTTTATCTTGAAAGGGAGAGCTCTATCTCACTTGTTCCAGGTACATGATAGGAAGAAGCAGAAAAGAAGATATATGTGGCCATGCCCACTATAATGGAATTGGTCATCAAACTACATCTAACCAATGAGATTAATGATCTCCTTCAAGATTAGTAAGAAAGAGTCAAGACAATGAAGAAACTATCCTTGGAACTGAGAGAAACACCAGATCATTCTTTTCCTCTAAAGACCTATTTAGATTCCACAAGTAATGAGGGAGGTGAAAAAATAAAACTTTTTTTTCCCATCAAACAGCTCAGTGACTAGTGGAGAAAAAAATAATGAGGTGGGTAGTCCAAACAAATAGAAATACAATGTAAATTTGCTCAAGATGATATAAAACCCAGAGAATATTGTGAACTCTGTGAGGTTTCTTAATAATATCCCAATGGAGGCAATATTACAGTAGACTCTCAAAGTCACCTTGGAAAATTAGCAATTTGCTAGATGCAAGAAAATTTACCTAATGCAGAGGATAAAGCTGTCCAAATTCATCAAGATATGAAATAAAAAAAATTCCTTGTATTAACTAGAGTTTCAGATCCAAGTATACAGCATTAAGAGATTAGGCTAAAAGAACAATAAGAATCAGAAAATGAAAGTCATAAGAAGTCACATAATGCTAAGTTTGAGCTTTGTATTAACTGTAATGAAGTGTCAGCAGTAAGTCTGACTCTTCTAATTTAGATGGGAAAGTCTACTCCAACAGGTCTGAAGAGAAGGTAACAATTTCAGGAAGTCATAAAGTATTGAAAGAGTAAAATACAATGAAAAATTTATTGTAATATATCATAAATTGACACAAATATGATAGTACCACCAATGGCCATGTATATAGTACTAGGTACTTACTGATATAAAAATTAGCAATTAAGATTACAAGTTCAAATCAAAGTTTTAAAGTCACAGCTTATAGACTTGATTTCAGACAAAGTTATATACAAGTTTTAAGCCTTGATTGGTACTGCAAAATTGAGTATTTCTACTATGAACAAAGATTTGCCATCACAGTAATGTTACCAATTTGGAAAGCACAAGAAAAACATAAATTGGTGGTAATCAGAACATCAAAGCATCTAAGGTGGAAAATCAAAGGAAAATTACTTTTTACATCTGATTTCAATAAAAATGCAACTTTATTTTTAATTCAAAACTGTATTTTACTGTAACAGTCTTTTCTCTTGAGATGATGGTTTTAATAATTGAAGGCAATATCTAAGGATTAGTAAAAATGTAAAATTCAGGATAAATTTATCCAATTTTAATGAATCAATAGTAAAAATATTGATGGTGGACACGTATGCTATAAGGAGGAAAAATAATTTCATTTAATTAGCATTTGTTTTGGGTGTAATTATCTATGACTATCCTTCGTTTTTCTTATTTCCACCATATGTTTATTATCTTATAAATAAATTGTCTTCAGTAAACTTTAATTAGCTGATATTTGTAAAGCTGTCTAAGGACGAGCTTTGTATAATTGCTAAGAGTTTTGTTATTTTTTAATTACTAAGCATCAGTATTTTCTCTGTGTGCTTGCTGCATTTAAAGAACATTAATTTTTAAACCTGCAGTAGAATCTTTCATTTGACATAGCTTTATAGAAAGAATCAGAGGGCTCTGGAGTGTCTAAAGAAATAGTCTTAAGGAATTTCTAGCTTACAAAACTCTTTACAGAGCTCAGATACACGTCCAAAAAATTTCAAGACCCTGAAAAAATCATGCTGTAGTCACCAAATCACTGTCCTCAATATTAGGACAAACACCAGCATTCAAGAAAGGACGCTCCATGATTTTCATGAGAAAATACAGAATGTGATTGAGAACTGACAAATTTGGTTGTGTATAAATGTAGCTGCTGGTAAAGTCAGAGGTGGCTAGTGTTTGTTACTCTCATAACCTAACTACTGGTTTATAAAGAAACTAAGTTGTGAATTATTCCTCAACTCTGTCCCCCTGCTGGCACAGATAGTAAAGAATCTGTCTACAAAGCAGAGGAACCAGGTTTTATTGCTGGGTCCAAAAGATCCCCTGGAGATGGGAATGGCAACCCACTCCAGTATTCCTGCCTGGAAAATTCCATGCACAGAGGAGTCTGGCAGGCTACAGTCCATGAGGTTGCAAAGAACGAGAAAACTGAGCAACTAACATACTTCTGTCCCTTATATGGATATTTATTAGATTACTATTTATCCATAAAGCTGGTGATGGAAGTAAAGTCTGATGCATAGGATAGTGCATAGGAACCTGGAGTGTTAGGTCCATGAATCAGTGCAAATTGGAAGTGGTCAAACAGGAGATGGCAAGAGTGAACATCAACATTTTAGGAATCAGTGAACTAAAATGGACTGAAATGGGTGAATTTAACACAGATGACCATTATATCTACTACTGTGGGCAAGAATCCCTTAGAAGAAATGGAGAAGCCATCATAGTCAACAACAGAGTCCAAAATGAAGTACTTGGATGCAATCTCAAAAATGACAGAATGATCTCGGTTCGTTTCCAAGGCAAACCATTCAATATCACAGTAATCCAAGTCTATGCTCTGACCAATAATGCTGAATAAGCTGAAGATGAATGGTCCTATGAAGACCTACAAGACATTCTAGAATTCACACCCAGAAAAGATGTCCTTTTCATTATAGGTGACTGGAATGCAAAAGTAGGAAGCTAAGAAACACCTGAAGTAACAGGCAAATTTGCTCTTGAAGTACAGAATGAAGCAAGGCAAAGGTTAACAGACTTTTGCCAGGAGAATGCACTGGTCATAGCAAACACCCTCTTCCAACAACACAAGAGAAGACACTACACATGGACATCACCAGATGGTCAACACCAAAATCAGATTGATTATATTCTTTGCAGCCAAAGATGGAGAAGCTGTATACAGTCAGCAAAGACCAGGAGCAGACTGTGGCTCAGATCATGAACTCCTTATGGGCAAATTCAGACTTCAACTAAAGAAAGTAGTGAAAACCACTAGACCACTGAGGTGTGACCTAAATCAAATCCCGTACAATTATATAGTGGAAGTGACAAATAGCTTCAAGGGCTTAGATCTATTAGAAAGAGTGACTGAAGAACTATGGATGGAGATTCATGACAGTGTACAGGAGGCAGGGATCAAGATCATCCCCAAGGAAAAGAAATGCAAAAAGGCAAAATCGTTATCCAAGGGGGCCTTACAAAGAGTTGTGAATAGAAGAGAAGTGAAAGGCAAAGGATAAAAGGAAAGTTATACCATTTGAATGCAGAGTTCCAAAGAATAGCAATGAGACATAAGAAAGCCTTCCTCAGCAATCAGTGCAAAGAAATAGAGGAAAAGAAATTAATGGGAAAGACAGGAGAAAATCCGAGATGCCAAGGGAACATTTCATGCAAAGATGGGCACAATAAAGGACAGAAATGGTATGAATCTAACAGAAGCAGAAGATATTAAGAAGAGGTGGCAAGAATACACAGAGGAACTATACAAAAAAGATCTTCATGACCCAAATAATCATGGTGGTGTGATCACTCACTTAGAGCCAGACATCTTGGAATGTGAAGTCAAGTGGGCCTTAGGAAGCATCACTATGAGCAAAGCTAGTGGAGGTAGAATTCCAATTGAGCTATTTCAAATCCTGAAAGATGGTGCTGTGAAAGTGTTGCACTCAATATGCCAGCAAATATGGAAAATTCAGCAGTGACCACAGGACTGGAAAAGGTCAGTTTTCATTCCAATCCCAAAGAAAGGCAATGCTAAAGAATGCTCAAGCTACTGCATAATTGCACTCATCTCCCACACTAGCAAAGTCATGCTCAAAATTCTCCAGGCTAGAATTCAACTGTGTGTAAACCAGGAAATTCCAGATGTTCAAGAAGGTTTTAGAAAAGGCAGAGGAACCAGAGATCAAATTGTCAACATCCATGGGATCATCAAAAAAGCAAGAGAGTTCCAGGAAAAGATCTACTCCTGCTTTATTGGTTGCACCAAACCTTTAACTGTGGACCACAACAAACTCTGGAAAATTCTTTAAGAGATGGGAATACCAGACCACCTGACCCATCTCTTGAGAAATCTGTATGCAGGTCAGGAAGCAACAGTTAGAGCTGGGCATGGAATAACAGACTGGTTTAAAATAGGGAAAGGAGTATGTCAAGACTATATATTGTTCAGTTCAGTTCAGTTTAGTCGCTCAGTCGTGTCCGACTCTTTGCGACCCCATGAATCAGAGCACGCCAGGCCTCCCTGTCCATCACCAACTCCCGGAGTTCACGCAAACTCATGTCCATCGAGTCAGTGATGCCATCCAGCCATCTCATTCTCTGTCGTCCCCTTCTCCTCACACCCCCACCCTTTCCCAGCATCAGAGTCTTTTCCAGTGAGTCAACTCGTCGCATGAGGTGACCAAAGTATTGGAGTTTCAGCTTTAGCATCAGTCCTTCCAATGAACACCCAGGATTGATCTCCTTTAGAATGGACTGGTTGGATCTCCTTGCAGTCCAAGGGACTCTCAAGAGTCTTCTCCAACACCACAGTTCAAAAGCTTCAATTCTTCAGCAATCAGCTTTCTTCACAGTCCAACTCTCACATCCATACATGACCACTGGTAAAACCATAGCCTTGACTAGACGGACCTTGGTTGGCAAAGTAAAGTCTCTGCTATCCAGGTTGGTCATAACATTCCTTCCAAGGAGTAAGCGTCTTTTAATTTCATGGCTGCAATCAGCATCTGCAGTGATTTTGGAGCCCAAAAAAATAAAGTGTGACACTGTTTCCACTGTTTCCCCATCTATTTGCCATGAAGTGATGGGACTAGATGCCATGATCTTTGTTTTCTGAATGTTGAGCTTCAAGCCAACTTTTCCACTCTCCTCTTTCACTTTCGTCAAGAGGCTTTTTAGTTCCTCTTCACTTTCTACCATAAGGGTGGTGTCATCTGCATATCTGAGGTTATTGATATTTCTCCCAGCAATCTTGATTTCAGTGTGTGCTTCTTCCAGCCCAGTGTTCCTCATGATATACTCTGCATATAAGTTAAATAAGCAAGGTGACAATATACAGCCTTGACATACTCCTTTTCCTATTTGGAACCAGTGTGTTGTTCCATGTCCAGTTCTAACTGTTGCTTCCTGACCTGCATACAGGTTTCTCAAGAGGCAGGTCAGGTGTTCTGGTATTCCCATCTCTTTCAGAATGTTCCACAGTTTCTTGTGATCCACACAGTCAAAGGCTTTGGCATAGTCAATGAAGCAGAAATAGATGTTCTTCTGGAACTCTCTTGCTTTCTCCATGATCCAGCGGATGTTGGCAATTTGATCTCTGGTGCCTCTGCCTTTTCTAAAACCTGCTTGAACATCTGGGAGTTCATGGTTCACATAGTGCTGAAGCCTAGTTTGGAGAATTTTGAACATGACTTTACTAGCGTGTGAGATGAGTGCAATTGTGCGGTAGTTTGAGCATTTTTTGCCATTGTCTTTCTTTGGGGTTGGAATGAAGACTGATATTTTCCAATGTAACCTTGCTTAGTTATGATGAAAGTGAAAGAGGAGATTGGAAAAGTTGACTTAAAGCTCAACATTCAGAAAATTAAGATCATGGCATCTGGTCTCATCACTTCATGGCAAATAGATGGGGAAACAGTGACAGACTTTATTTTGGGGGGCTCCAAAATCACTGCAGATGGTAACTGCAGCCATGAAATTAAAAGATGATTGCTCTTGGAAGAAAAGTTATGATGAACCTAGACAGTGTATTAAAAAGCAGATACATTACTTTGCCAACGAAGTTCTGTCTATCAAAGTTATGGTTTTTCCAGTAGTCATGTATGGATATGAGAGTTGGACTATAAAGAAAGCTGAGTGCCAAAGAATTGATGCTTTTGAACTGTGGTGTTGGAGAGGACTCTTGAGAGTCCCTTGGACTCCAAGGAGATCCAACCAGTCTATCCCAAAGGAGATCAGTCCTGAATATTCATTGGAAGGACTGATGCTAAAGTGGAAACTGCAATACTTTGGCCACCTGATGCGAAGAACTGACTCACTAGAAAAGTCCCTGATGCTGGGAAAGATTGAAGGCAAGAGGAGAAGGGGACAACAGAGGATAAGATAGTTGAATGGCATCACTGAGTCAATGGACATGAGTTTGAGTAAACTCCAGGAGTTGGTGATGGACAGGTAGGCCTGGCGTGCTGTGATTCATGGGGTCACAAAGAGTTGGACATGACTGAGTGACTGAACTGAACTGGGCTTCTCTTGTGGTTCAGTTGTTAAAGAATATGCCTGCAATGCGGGAGACCTGGGTTCAATCCCTGATTTGGGAGATGCCCTAGAGAAGGGAAATTCTACACTCCAGTATTCTAACCTGGAGAATTCCATGGACTGTATAGTCCTTGGGGTTGCAAAGAGTTGGACATGACTGACCAACTTTACATAAAGTTGGTTTAGAATGGGTTAATACAATCTGTTTTCTAGACCTGAAGAATCCCCAGTTCTATGTTGTATAGGCATTTCAATCAATTTAAGTGGTTTTGATAAGGACATGTATAAATTCCTGAGAGAAGGAATCCATCTAATTGGCATAATACAATAAAGACATTCTTCAAAACCAATAAAGGGGCACAGGACCAATTACGGAATCAAAAGCATGGTTATTATCTCTGAGAGGAGCAAAGAACAAGCAAAGATGGTTTATCCAAATCACATATCTTGAACATTTTCAATTTTTCAAATAAGTCTCCTATAAATGATCATAGGGGACTCCACTCACCGTTCAGTAGTTTGTAATTCAGGGAAGGTTGGTTCAATCCTCAGTTGGGGATCTACAATCCTGAATGCCTTAGGGCAACTAAACCCAAAAGCAGCAAGGAGAGAACCTACACTCTAAAGTTCAGGAGCCACAGCTAGAGAGTCCATAAGCCTCGGTGAAAGATCTCAAGTACTGCAACTAAGACTCAATGCACTAAATAAACAAACACATATTAAATAAAAAAATAGATTTTTAAAAATGAATAAATGGTGATAACACCAGTTTCATCAGTAGAACCCCCTTTTTATACCGACTGTCACAAAGAAAGTATCAGCTGTGAATTAGGTATGGATAGCAGAAGAATGTGTTTCTCTGCTATCTCAGGAGTACAGCCCTTTATCATATTGCTAGTTGACCAGCTCTAGACTCCAAATTCCTGACAGCACGATACCATCTAATCATCCCTAGAACTAAAACTGACTGATACATGTTAACTGTACTGAGGTGTTTTAAAGTAAATTATAGGTATTGAATGTGCTGGAAGAAGTTTAGGATTTTGAGCGAAGGTCCCTTTAGTAAACACTTGCTGAAGTGTGTGACGTTTTCAAAAGTGATTCAACTTCCTGCAGTCCCAATATATTCATCCATAAGGAAGGGAATGTAGTAATACATATTTCATAGGATTGTAATGAGAATTAATTGAATTTCTGAAAAGTGCTTTATAAATGGTAAAGCATTACTTCTAGGTTTAATAAAGGTTAAATGATTCTTAAGGGCAGCTGGAAGTATATTCATAGGCAGAGAAGGAGGATTTTCTTAGTACTACTTTATTCCAGGGATTTTGCTAGTTACTTTATTGAGAAGATAGAAAAATATAATCTCTATAATCTTTAATGACAAAATAGAAAACCTATAAGCTCCATACTCTTTAATTCAGTCATATCTAATAAAAATCATGCTGATACTAGAGGCTATAATGGATCTTATTAGCAAATGTTAATGAAAATTGAGGGAGAATAAAAGATTGTGGACTCAGGTACACTGCAGGAGGCAGACTTCTGAACTCTAAAATCATTTACTGCTCCTCGATAAAGATAAAATTTTGGAATGTTTGCAAGGCATTTGACTTAGTGTTATCACAAATACACACCCTATTTCTTGTTACAGTAAGATCTTTCAGATTTATACCTGTTCTCTATATCCTCATCATAAAATGCCTTGCTTATTTTTGAAGAATTTCCTTTAATATTAGGAACTCCAAAAGTTTAAAGGCCTTCTTATGAAATGTAACCAATAATTCTGAAGCAATTCTAGTTGTTTGCATGGAACAAGGATATTATGATTCACAATTGTTTGCTGCCCCTCCCTGGAGGACCATTATAATTTCAAGACCAGTTGATGACAGAATCAGCCAATTAAGTGAGAATAGAAATGACTGAATTCCACTTCAAGCAGAAATTTTAAGTACCAGCATACATTTTCCCTTTGCAATGAATTCAACAATGGATACTTTGGATACTGCACAGGGCCTAGAGGGAATGTCCCATGAAGAGCCATAGACCACTCCATGATGGACACATAGCATTAGCTGATAGATGAACCTTTGCTGTTGCAGGCCACTAAGATTTTACAGTCATTTGTCACTGCAGTCTATCCTGCAGTATTCCATTCACAATCTGTAACTTAATTTGTATATAAGACATTTAAAATCCATTGTTACTTTATTAATCAGAGAACATCATATTTTGTGTTTGACTTTTTTTGCTTTAAGACATATGTTGACTGACACTGATTATTTTGAAAAGTAATGTAAAGGGTCTTTTTTCTTCAACAGCAGCTCTATGTGCTAAGTCATTTCAGTCATTTCTGACTCTTCACAACCCTTTGGACAGTAACCCACCAAGCTCCTCTGTCCATGGGATTCCCCAGGCAAGAACATTGGAGTGAGTTGCCATTTCCTTCTCCAGGAGAGCTTCCCTACCCAGGGATTGAATCTGTGTATCTCATGTCTCCTGTATTGGCAGGTGGGTTCTT
This sequence comes from Moschus berezovskii, assembly GCF_049115385.1. NCBI lineage: Eukaryota > Metazoa > Chordata > Mammalia > Artiodactyla > Moschidae > Moschus > Moschus berezovskii. The sequence continues at coordinate 45,489,589 of NC_142463.1, read as the reverse complement.
TACCACTAGTGACTTTTTCTTCAACAGGAGCTCTACCTGAATCTAAATTAAATAGAAAGTCAGCAAGGCATTTTTATTGTGCCCTATATAAGAAAAGTGAAGAAATATCACTGGCAGTAGAAAAGTACTAATACTGCCCAGAGTGATTCCAGGCATGTAGGAGTCATTCGAACAATATTTGTGGTATGAATGGATAAAATATAATACCAATTAATTCAACAGTAACACGTAAATTGGTCTTTTTCCCTGCAGTATTAGTCTGCTCTTGTTGTAAAATAATTGTATAAGAAACAGTCTCAGAATTTTAGGGGCTTAGGAAATTAATAAATTTCCTTTTTCATGGATCTGTGGGACAGTTGATATGGCTCTATTTATAACTAGAGGTCCAGTTTAGGTGTGTTCTACATGTTTCACATTCTGAAACAGTGGTTATTCAGTGAATTCTGTCCTCACACAGAACAATAGAAGCTCAACAGAGTAAGTCAAACTATGCAACTATACTTTCTGCTTGCATGTCTGTGCACATTTATTTACTCAAAACAAGGCATAAAACCATGCTCAGAATCAATGAAGAGGAGATATAGTTTCTATCTACTCTCCTGGAAGGCACATAGCAAAGTGTAAGGGCATAAATTTTTAGGATAAGGAGGGTGTAAAGAGTTGGAACAAAAATACTAACTTATCCACCAAAGATGACTTATTTTTTAATACAAATTTAAAAGCAGCAATGATAAACAGCAATAACCTCCTCTACAGTACTAATTACCTCTGCTGAGAATTTTACAGCAACCTTTAGGTGGGTGCACCGAGGATTGAACTCAACTGCTATAATCAGTTGAAATTCTGAAAATGACTAATGCATGATATGAGAATATCTGCTAGGAATAAATCATCTTTTTTAAAGAAAACTTTTAAATTCAAGAAGTATTTATGAACTTTTAAAATGTATTTTGAGTAAGGTTTTGTAATGATACACAGTACATACATGTGTGCTCAGTTATGTCCAACTCTTTGTCGCCCCATGGATTGTAGCCAACCAGGTTCCTCTGTCCATGGAATTTGCTGGGCAAGAACACTGGAGTTGACTGTCATTTCCTACTCCAGGGGCTCTTCCCAACTCAGGGGCTGAACCCACATCTCTTGAATTGGCAAGTGAATTCTTTACCAGTGTGCCACCTGCAAAGCCATGTAACTGTAATTCATGCGTTACTGAATACTTGTGATGGTGATGGTTAATTATATGGGCAAACTTGGCTGGACCACACTACTAAGAAATTTGGCCAAACACCCCGTCTGGGTTTCTGTGAAGGTATTTTAAAAGATGAGATTGTCATTCAAATTGGTGGACTTTGAGTAAAACAGATTATCCTCTAGAATGTGAGTGGGCCTCTTCAAATTAACTAAAGGTCATAAGAGAAAGACTGAAGTTCCCCCAGGAGGACAGAATACTACCTCCAGACTATGTTTAGACTCAAGCTGAAACATTAAACATTTCCTGGGTCTCCAACCTACTGGCCTGACCTGCAGATTTTCAACTTGCCAGCCCCTATAATCGTTGAGCTTATTTCTTAAACTAAATCTCTGTCTGTCTGTCTGTCTGTCTCTCTCTCTCTCTCTATATATATATATATATATACACACACACATATCTTATTGGTTCAACTTCTCAGGAGAACCCTGAATAACACAATGACTAACATTACCTCTGAATGACAGAAAAGGTATGAATTTGGATATAATTATGAATTTTATAAAGTTATGAATGATTAATACATATAAAAAATCTCTCATTTTCAACATGAAGCAAAAGTATCCACTCTCGGTTAATTGATTATCGTAGGGACAAGATGAGGAATGCAGATATAGCACCATTATCAAATCTATTTTCTATACCAAATCCTTTAAAAATTGCAGAAAAATATGTTTTAAGTATAATAAGTACAGAATATAATGGAAAATAAGACAGCGCCATCAGCAGAATAGAAATTTTGAGAACCACCTGAAAGCTGAATTGCTCACATAATTGACTAGCCAAAAACAAAAGTAAAAAACCATAGCCAGAGTCCAAAAGACTGTTTTTTACATCTGTGTCTTTTTTGATGTCTCTCATATATATATAGGGTCATCGTTACCATCTAAGTTCCATATATATGTGTTAATATACTGTATACTGTTTTTCTTTCTGACTTACTTCACTCTGTATAATAGGACTCTGTGGGAGAAGGCAAGGGTGGGATGATTTGAGAGAATAGCATTGAAATATGTATATTATCATATGTGAAACAGATCGCCAGCCCAGGTTCGATGCATGAGACAGGATGGTGCACTGGATTGACCCTGAAGGATGGGATGGGCAAGGTGGTGGGAAGGGGGTTCAGGATGGGGAACACATGTACACTTGTGGCTGATTCATGTCAATGTATGGCAAAAACCGCTACAATATTGTAAAGTAATTAGCTTCCAATTAAAATAAATTAATTTAAAAAACCATAGCCCCCAAAATATAAAGAAAAGCTGGAATGTAAATTCAAACAATTTTAATGATTCTGAAAGCGCAGAGTTAGATTGTACAGAGTCAGAGAGGCTCCTGGAGATTTTACCTAACTAGGACTAAATTTTTGGAATACTGAGCTCTTTCTCTTCCCTTGTTCTCACTGAACAAGAAGCAGCAGGGACATTTCTGAGGCTCTTAGGGTGTGCCTGGTGATCTGAGAGAAAAGCAGAGCAAAGCTTGAGCTAATTCCAGTTTGCAACCTAAGTTAGGCTAAAGGGATAAGGGAATACTAGAAAGGAAAGAGAGGTGGTTCCTGACAGAAAGGAAATGATTTGCGGTGTTTCCAAGTTAAGGCAAAACTTTATTCTGGTAATTGGTGACAGCATGGGTTTTTTTTCAGGTGGTGCAAGTGGTAAAGAATCCTCTGCGAGTGCAAGAGATGTAAGAGTCGAGGAGGGTTTGATCCCTGGGTTGGGATGATCCCCTGGAGGAGGAAATGGCAACCCACTCCAGTATTTTTGCCTGGGAAATCCCATGGACAGAGGATCCTGGAGGACTAAAGTCCATGGACTCACAGAGTCAGACATGACTGAGCAACCAAGCACACACCATGCACAAAGTGGACAAGATGACTAGTCTTTTTGTCAGTCTTTTTCCTAACACACCCCAAAGTAAAGCTTGCCTGTTGCATCCTGCACATAAACATGAACCTCGCAACCAACCCAGTCGGTCAGAGAGAGGGCTATTGGTGACATAGATTTTCATATGCGGAAATTAACTGTTTCTCAATACCCTGATTAACCTGCTTAGTCCTTTGCTGCTAACTCAGATTGGCAAACCACAGATCACCAGACATCTGGAGTAAGACAATTAACTGAAAGAGAATGAATAGGATAAACAAGATATTCTGTATTTATTATGTTTGAGACAAATTTTTCTGTAAATGTTAGATGATCTGATGCAGAAGGTAGAATTGATGATGGTTCTATATTTGCATTTTCATCTAGTCCCTATGGTTATCAATTAAAAGTGGATAATTTTACTTCATATTTAAAATGAAAGATCTTGTATATACACTGATTATTTCATAACTTTGTAAGCAAAGAACAGTTGACTTTAGAAAAAGATCAGAAAAATCCAAAATTAAATAGGATTTTTTTAATTAACATTTTCCAAAAAACAGAGTAGCTCTTGCAATAACAAATATTAAGAATCTGCACTATAAAAATTGCTAAGATGAAAAAGAGTAGTAAAAATTAGAGAAAAAGCAGAAGAATTGTGAAATAGAAAAGAGGAATAACTAAAGAACCTCTTTCTATTCTATGCACACACAGAGAGAGGAAGCTATATACATGTATGCGTGATTGCATGCTAAGTTGCTTCAATTCTGTCTGACTCTTTGCAACTCTGTGGACTGCAGCCCACCAGGTTCCTCTGTCCAAGGGATTCTCCAGGCAAAAATACTGTAATGGGCTTCCATGACCTTCTCCAGGGGCTCTTCCCAACCCAGAAATCGAACCTGTGTCTCTTCAGGCCTTCTGCATTGGCAGGTGTGTTCTTTACCACTACTGTCACTTGGGAAGCCAGGTATATATATATAATATAAACTATGATTTATAATTATATATTAAATATAATTATAATATAATTATATATTATATATGTATTAGACAGGTATATGTGATAAAAATACATATTTCAATACTTCGTAGCTATTATATTCAAAACACAGTCAGGGTACCAATATGTGTCAACATCATTAAGGTTTCAGAATACGTAAAATGATGAAATGATTCCAAGATAATTCCACAAAGTTAGCATAAATCCTAACAACAAAATTAGATGAGGAATACATTCTAATCAAAAAGGATTTCTTTCTAAGAAATTTAAGGAGGGCTTAGTATTAGGAAAATCATATATTATGATTCACTACATTAGTAGATTAAGAAAAAATAATTTGACCATCCTGTAGATGTGAAAAGCATTGTATATAATTTTTGTTTAAAAATATCTTAGCAAGTTAGAACTAGAAAGAATCTTCTTTTATTTGATAACATCTGTATGCCAGAACTTTCCAGTTAAACTTATACTTGAGAGTAAGTAGTTTTAAAAATTACACTGAACTCAGGAAAAAATTATATATACCAACTACTACTGTCATTAGTCAATATCTACTGGAGATTCCAGGCAAAGTAATAAATTTAGAAAAATAAATATATCTTCACATATTTAAAAAAGAGAAAATTTTTTTCTCTTGTCAGATTTTATAGATGATTTAATTCTCCTCCAATATAATCCAGGAAAAATTACTTGAAACTTTCATAACGTTAATAATTATTTTTAGTAATATCACTGCATAAAAGATCTATATATAAAAATCACTATTTAATACAATAGAAATAAATAATAAGAAAAAGGGGAAAATATTACTTTGATTAGCACCCAAACTACAAAACATTTAGGAATATACCTGATACAACTGTGTGTGTCACTCAGTCACTCAGTCATATCCGACTCTTTGTGACCCTATGAACTGTAGCCTGCCAGGCTCCCCTGTCCATGGAATTTTCCAGGCAAGAATACTGGAGTGGGTTGCCATTTCTTACTCCAGAGAATCTTCCTGGCTCAGGAATCAAACCCTATCTCTTGTGTCACCTATATTGGCAGGCAGATTCTTTATCACTGTGCCACCTGGGAAGCCCATCCTAATATAACTATTACCTATTTAAACAAAGATAAATACTAATAAACCAGAAAGAATAAATAGACATATAAAATTCACAAAATGTAAAATCTAAATATTCCAAAAAAATAATCTCATGTTCATCAAATTCAAAGTTATCCTAAACATATATTCTCAGTTGATTCTGACAAGTTAATCATTTAATTCAGAATGAAAAGAAAAAACATAGAGAGTGAATAAACTTTTGGAAAAAGAGAAGAAACTAGAACCTTGTATACATCTAAACTTAACCTTTAGGTCCTTGTTTCAGTTCAGTTCAGTCGCTCAGTCGTGACCGACACTTTGCGACCCCATGAATCACAGCACACCAGGCCTCCCTGTCCATCACCAACTCCCGGAGTTCATTCAAACTCATGTCCATCGAGTCAGTGATGCCATCCAGCCATCTCATTCTCTGTCGTCCCCTTCTCCTCCTGCCCCCAATCCCTCCCAGCATCAGAGTCTTTTCCAGTGAGTCAACTCGTCGCATGAGGTGGCCAAAGTATTGGAGTTTCAGCTTTAGCATCAGTCCTTGCAATGAACACCCAGGATTGATCTCCTTTAGAATGGATTGGTTGGATCTCCTTCCAGTCCAAGGGACTCTCAAAAGTTAGCAAAAACAAGACCAGGAGCTCACTGTGGCTCAGATCATGAACTCCTTATTGCCAAATTCAGACTTAAATTGAAGAAAGTAGGGAAAACCACTAGACCATTCAGATATGACCTAAATCAAATTCCTTATGATTATACAGTGGAAGTGAGAAATAGATTTAAGGGACTAGATCTGATAGAGTGCCTGATGAATCTGGACGGAGGTTCGTGACATTGTACAGGAGACAGGGACCAAGACCATCCCCATGGAAAAGAAATGCAAAAAAGCAAAATGGCTGTCTGAGGAAGCCTTACAAATAGCTGTGAAAAGAAGAGAAGCGAAAAGCAAAGGAGAAAAGGAAAGATATAAGCATCTGAATGCAGAGTTCCAAAGAATAGCAAGGAGAGATAAGAAAGCCTTCCTTAGTGATCAATGCAAAGAAATAGAGGAAAACAACAGACTAGGAAAAGCAAGAGATCTCTTCAAGAAAATTAGAGATTCCAAGGGAACATTTCATGCAAAGACGGGCTCGATAAAGGACAGAAATGGTATGGACCTAACAGAAGCAGAAGATACTAAGAAGAGGTGGCAAGAATACACAGAATAACTGTACAAAAAAGGTCCTTGTTTACATATACAGTTCAGTTCAGTCTCTCAGTCGTGTCCAACTCTTTGTGACCCCATGAATCACAGCACGCCAGGCCTCCCTGTCCATCACCAACTCCGAGAGGTCACTCAAACTCATGTCCATGTACCCAAAGTTTTTTCAACAGTGAGGTTTGAGGCCACAGTTCCCCACAAAACCATCCTCACTTTGGATACCAGGTACAAGTTCTATGGGTTCCTCAAACCACTCAAAAATTAGCTAAAAGGAATAAGAAACTCACTGAAGGTGTTACACTCATATTGCAAGTTGTTAAAGGATAAAAGATACAGATTAAAATAAGCCAAGAGACTAGACACATACAGTAGAATCCACAAAGGTCCAAACATGGAGCTTCCAGTTGTCCTCTCTCCAACAAGTCATGGTCATGCTGGACAGTCTGTAGAGGGCTGCTCACCAGGGAAGTTCACCTTTGGTGTCCATAGTTTTTACTGGGGCTTTAACACATACTGTCTGCATAGTCTCAAGCCCCTCCTAAAAGTTAGGCTAATACCCTTAGTCATCAGGTCTTATGGAAGTTGGAATTGATATGTTGCAGCTCAACCTCCCCATCATAACTCACACTGTTACAATATCCAGTGGCCAAAGCCCCCATACACACAAAGACACTCCTGTCAGACATGATATTCCAAGGCCCTAGAGCTCACTTTCCAGTAATCAAGGAAAAAGCCCAGACTTCTCTTCAGTCAGTAAGTCAGTCAGTTCAGTCGCTCAGTCGTGTCCGACTCTTTGAGACCCCATGAATAGCAGCACACCAGGCCTCCCTGTCCATCACCAACTCCCGGAGTTCACTCAAACTCATATCCGTCGAGTCGGTAATACCATCTAGCCATCTCATTCTCTGTTGTCCCCTTCTCCTCCCGCCCCCAATCCTTCCCAGCATCAGAGTCTTTTTCAGTGAGTCAACTCATCGCATGAGGTGGCCAAATATTGCAGTTTCAGCTTCAGCATCAGACCTTCCAATGAACACCCAGGATTGATCTCCTTTAGAATGGACTGGTTGGATCTCCTTGCAGTCCAAGGGACTCTCAAGAGTCTTCTTCAGCACCACAGTTCAAAAGCATCAATTCTTCGATGATCAGCTTTCTTCACAGTCCAACTCTCACATCCATACATGACCATGGGAAAAACCATAGCCTTGACTAGACGGACTTTGTTGGCAAAGTAATGTCTCTGCTTTTTAGTATACTACCTAGGTTGGTCATAACTTTCCTTCCAAAGAGTAAGCATCTAGGGTAAGGTTAATTCTTCACTACACAATATGAAAATTTAGTGTATAAAATAACATCCAAATTGGAAATGATCTGCACAGTTTCAAATAAAAGTATTGGAAAATATCTGGGGAAATATATACTAAACTGTAAACTACAATATATACCAACTTAGGAAGAAAGCAGAGGAATATTGGGGGTTAAGGGTGTAAGGAGATTTTCACTTTTTGCTCTTTATACTTCTAAAGTATTTGGATATTTTTAACAGTAAGAATCAATTAATAGATATTGTATATGATTTAAGTAACTATTTTTTAAAAAATCAGTTGTTCCCATTTCCACTAACTAAATATGAACATCAGTTCAGTTTAGTTGCTCAGTCGTGTCTGACTCTTTGCTACCCCATGAATCACAGCACCCCAGGCTTCACCAACTCCCAGAGTTCATTCAAACTCATGTCCATCGAGTCGGTGATGCCATCCAGCCATCTCATTCTCTGTTGTCCCCTTCTCCTTTCTCCCCCAATCCCTCCCAGCATCAGAGTCTTTTCTAGTGAGTCAACTCATCGCATGAGGTGGCCAAAGTAATGGAGTTTCAGCTTTAGCATCAGTCCTTCCAATGAACACCCCAGATTGATCTCCTTTAGAATGGACTGGTTGGATCTCCTTGCAGTCCAAGGGACTCTCAAGAGTCTTCTCTAGCACCACAGGTCAAAAGCATCAATTCTTCGGCAATCAGCTTTCTTCACAGTCCAACTCTCACATCCATACATGACCACTTGAAAAACCATAGCCTTGACTAGACGGACCTTGGTTGACAAAATAATGTCTCTGCTTTTTAATATACTATCAAGGTTCGTCATAACTTTCCTTCCAAGGTGTAAGCATCTTTTAATTTCATGGCTGCAATCAGCATCTGCAGTGATTTTGAAGCCCCAAAAAGTAAAGTCTGACACTGTTTCCACTGTTCCCCCATCCATTTGCCATGAAGTGATGGGACCAGATGCCATGATCTTTGTTTTCTGAATTTTGAGCTTCCAGTCAATGTTTTCACTCTCCTCTTTCACTTTCATCAAGAGGCTTTTGAGTTCCTCTTCACTTTCTGCCATAAGGGTAGTGTCATCTGCATATCTGAGGTTATTGATACCTATACAATATCAAGTTTAAGAAGGGTCCCATGTTTTAGCCCTGGAGGTGCTCATATGCATTGTCTGGGTTTACTGGCTCTCCTGTTCACTTCTGAGAAGGTGGTGGTTGAAATGAGCTGATAGAAGCTCTTCGAATCTATGGACATTGCTGGTATATGTGGAATCATTTCCTTTTCTCTTAATTTTTTTTTCTAAATCATTATTCCCAGTCAAATTGCACAGGTACGAGGACAGAGACAGACAGAGACCGCACACCTGCTCACCCTCAAGGTCTCCTTTATTAACTACTCTTCTTAAACCCACCCTTTAAAGTCAGTGTTTCTCTCACTTCCATCCTTGCTCTGCTTTTGTGGCCAAACTGCAAAGCCTCAGAGGGTGAACTCATCTACTTTGAACTTGTCTCTTATCATTTGTGGTGATTCATGAATTTTATTCCCTGTCTCAATTCTTTGGACTTCAATTTCAGTATTTGATTTCTTTAACCTATCTGTAGTCTTTTTGCTGCTTTAATCCTAAATTTAGATTTCTATTATTTCATTTCTCACTACCATGCTGCTGCTGCTGCTAAGTCGCTTCAGTCATGTCTGACTCTGTGCGACCCCATAGATGGCAGCCCACTAGGCTCACCCATCCCTGGGATTCTCCAGGCAAGAACACTGGAGTGGGTTGCCATTTCCTTCTCCAATGCGTGAAAGTGAAAAGTGAAGTCACTCAGTCGTGCCTGACTCTTAGTGACCCCATGGACTGCAGCTTACCAGGCTCCTCTGTCCATGGGATTTTCTAGGCAAGAGTATTGGAGTGGCTTGCCATTGCCTTCTCCGTCTCACTACCATAAAGGTTGTTAATTAAGGCACCAGCTTGGTAACATAAATAAGTGAAGCAGACAGCTCTAAAAAACTCTGGAGGAAGTGAGGACTATGAGTATCTGGAGAATTTTTGTCCCATTTGAAAGCATTCATGTGCAAAGTTTTGCTTGCTGCATATGTGTCTTGTTTTGTTTTCCATTATTGTAGGTAAACACTTCTGTGACCAAATTTCAGCTCTGTGAACAGGGTCTCTACACCATATACCTTGCAAATTTATTTGGCTGCTGGAATGATTTGTCTAGAAATATAAATGGAATAATATCATTCCTTCATTCAAAATTTTTCTAATATTTAATTCTACAGTAAAATCAAAACATCTTACTCTGGCAGTCAATTTTTTAATTTTCTGGCTTCTGATTATCTTCAGCTATACTCCTTACCATTCCCATATCACAGTGTGATTTTGCAATTCTAAAATTCTGCTAGATCATACAAGGTACTATGATCTATATTTGTTTCTGTGACATTCACGACTTTTTAGAAGAATTTCCTGGCCTTGCTTACCTCATTTATTTCACCTTCCCTTATTTCACTTTGATAAAAGCCTCTTGCTTGTTGTTTCTTCACAGCCACTGACCTAGTCCCCGCAAAGCAATTTTCACAGACTTCATGAAATAGTATATGCTTGCTTTCTGCCTCTTTCACTAAAGTGGATGCTCTTTAAGGTGGGCTTGATGTTATGTTTTTCTCCGTGGATATGGCATTCGGAACTTAACAGCAACTACATCAAAATCTCTTTTTTTCCTGAATGGATTTTTCTTCTTCTAACTACAAAGTTAGCCTTTATGAACACAGTTTGACAACAGACAGGATTCAAGTCCTTCCTCTATTATGTGCTAACTGTGTGACATTAGATAAGTTATATAATCTCCCTAAACCGCGGATTTCTCAAAGTGCCTACCCCATAGGATGACCATAAATATATAAGTCATAAATAAAACTTTGGAGCTGTTCAAAACTGCAGGCTATGGTCATGATAACTATACAGATCTTCCTCTGCTTATGATGGGGTTACATCATGATAAAATCATCATAAGTTGAAAATGGATTTAATATGCCTAATTTACCAAACATCATAGCTTAGCTTTCCCGACCTCAGACATGCTTACACATTTACATTAGGCTACGGTGGTCATGTATGGATGTGAGAGTTGGACTGTGAAGAAAGCTGATTGCCAAAGAATTGATGCTTTTGAACTGTGGTGTTGGAGAAGATTCTTGAGAGTCCCTTGGACTGGAAGGAGATCCAACCAGTCCATTCTAAAGGAGATCAGTCCTGGGTGTTCATTGGAAGGACTGACACTAAAGCTGAAACTCCAATACTTTGACCACCTCATGTGGAGAGTTGACTCACTGGAAAAGTCTCTGATGCTGGGAGGGATTGAGGGCAGGAGGAGAAGGGGACAAGAGGATGAGATGGCTGAATGGCATCACCGACTCGATGGACATGAGTTTAAGTGAACTCCGGGAGTTGGTGATGGACAGGGAGGCCTGGTGTGCTGTGATTCATGGGGTCACAAAGAGTCGGACACCACTGAGCGACTGAACTAACTGACTGACTAACAGCTAACACAAAGCCTATTTTATAATAAAATGTTGGGTATCTCATATAACATTGGATATCATACAGAAAGCGAAAAACAGAACTGCGTTGTTTACACTTGTAATCATGAGGCTGAAGGGGGCTGCAGCTGACCAGAACCATGAAAGTGTATTGTACTGCATATTGCTAACCCAGGAAAAGAGAAAATGCAAAATTCAAGGCATGGTTTCTACTAAATGTATATTGCCTCTGTACCATTGTAAAGTCAAAAAATTATTCTGTTGAATCATCATAAGTTGAGGATGGTCTATAACAGCAGAAATAGAAGTAATGTTGATAACATTAAAAAAATTAAACATTTAAAAACATTTAATTTCTTAAAAGCCATAGTGCCATTCAAAAGAAACAGTAAAGCATACTGCACTCCTATTACCGTGGTTCTCAGTATACCCTCACATATCTTTTCTTGCCCTAATTGAACTCATTACCTCACCCTATCCTTAATCCCCAAGCCTGCTCCTCCTCCTGGATTTCCTATGCATTGAATAGTCCTGCCATCCACACCTTTGGTTAATCCAGTGATTTAGTAAAAGGCCTTCTTGATTCCTGCTCCTCATCAGTTCTATATTTAATCATCAAGTCCTATTGATTCTATGATACAATAGCTACAATACTAGTCTCATCGCATGTTGGCAACCCTAATTGATTTTCTAAACAGTAGTCAGAAATAATCTGAGCATTTCTCTTTCCCTCAGTGCTTTCCATTCTGCAAACTCCTTCCCATTGCCTCGAGAGAAGTCTCACAAGACACACCTGCTCTGGCCCAGTACTCCAGCATCACCTCTTGTTACTCACTCCTTTACGCTTGGGCTCCACCAGGTTATGATTCATTATACTTCTCCAATCTATGTCACTTTTCCTCACCACCAAGTCTTCACAGAAGCCATTTTCTTTTCTAAAACTGGCTTCCCAAGTCTTTTCAACCTAGCCATCTACCATTCATTACTCGGTTTCACCATATGTGTGGTTTCTCGCAGGAATCCTTCACTGACATACATCCTCTCTCCCGCTATGGTTCATACAACACAGTGCTTGACCTGTTTCACTGTATTGCAAATGGCTGTTCACTTGTCCTCTTTTTCAGCTCCCTTATACCATGAGCTCTATGAAGCAGAAACCAGGTGTGTCTTGCTTACCATTGTATCCCTAGTGCTTATCTCAATACAGGTTGCACATAGTAGGAATTGTAATATCCATGCATGATAAAAACAAATGAATGAGTGAGTTGTTAAGCCTATTTTGAAGCTGCAGCTAGGTCAAATTGGAGGGTGTAAACTCCTTTCTTCTTTATTCTGGCTTCTGTGGTGATCCTAGAAGAATCACTGTATTCCTGTTTTTGCAGCTGTCTATAGCCAGGCTGATTGAAGTTCAGCAGTTCTATGAAGTTCTGCAGTGTGAAGGATAGCAACTCTTCAGCAGTAAGAGACTTTTCACACTTTATTTATGAGAATAGAAGTGATGATTCCTTCACTGCACATTTCTTCTCCAACTGATTGATTTTATTTTTCATAAACTTAGAATTACTTTTCTAAAACTCAATTTATTTGATTCTTCTTTTCAGTCCTCTGTGTTTAGAATGCCACTGATTTTTATTACCACTACAATTGGTAAAACCAGCCAGCTATGCTGATGGGGTCAAGGTCTTCTTATTTAGTTTAGATAATCAAACTTTACTTTTTGACTTGAAAACAAAAAGTACATTTCCAGATATCAGTGATGTGATGCATATGGAATGAAAGTATCACTGCCATCTATAATCTCTGTTCTTTGAAGGGAACCGTGGAAAATCTATTCCTTATCTCTATTATCAGTTTCCAATGAGAGGAAAGCTTAGATCACAGTGGTAAAATCAAATCTTTCCCAAAAGTTTTGTCATCAGCTACTCGTGAGGATTAGTAAAGAAATAGTTTATCATAATGGAAAAAAACATATGGGCTTTGGAGCCTGATGAAAATGAATGAAGTTCAAGTCACAGCTCTGTGACTTCTAGCTGCATAAATTTGGCATTTTATTAAACTCTCTTAGACTCACTTTTCCCCATTATTTCTTTAAATGGTTTACCATAGTATCTGCAATAGCATTGTTTTGAGTGTTAATTGAGTAATGCACATAAAGTCTTTTATCTAATGTTATTGTACAGAGTTTAAGCATATAAGTTATAGTTGCTGTTTGCCATGAAGCAACCTTTGCAGATTTCTTGCAACAGCATGCTGTTTTATAATCTGAACCTGAAAGATGCATGTTGATCCTGCCATCTTTGCAAACAGTCCTTTGAGGAAAGCATGACCTGGGACTTATCTTTACTTGTGAGAGAATCAGTCTGATTCAATTTTTTTCTATCTTCACTTAAGGTGGTTCCACATTAGTATAAAAGTTGTAGCATTCAAAGAGCCCTGCGACATAACGTGTCACAACCCTTGGCTTTCTTCAGCTTTCAAGGTTATCTAACGTCAAATGATGTGGATTACTATCATTTTTTTCTGAACTTCCTTCTTGAGATTTGAAATGTTGTATTCTCCCAATATGGTCCTGGCTTTAAAAGAATGTGCTTGAATCTTGAATCTGAAAGCAGAATATAGATAGAACACTGCTCAGCCGGAGCTCAGTGCCTGATAGACCTAAAGATTTTCTAGAGTTGGTGCTTCTCACCCGCTGACACAGATGAGGGGCACTGTCTACTTATATATTGAACCAAGATTTCTACTGAAAAGATGCTTCTTTAATTTTGTAAAACAGCTAATGGAGTGGTTTCTCTGACTAGGGTCTTTACTTGAATGACTAAAAATGACAAATTTTACTCAAAGGGTAGCTGCTGAAGAGAAGGGTTTTTACTACCTATAGCTGCTTTTAAAGTTATCTAAAACAATGGCTGTGGAAGACACATCTAAGGTGACCAGCAACTACTATTGTGTAATCCCCTCCCATTAAGTGCAGATAGAATCTGTGACTTCAAACAGTATATGGCAAAGGCATGTAGCCATCACTCTCTTGATTAGGTTACATTATATAGCAAAAATGATGTATTATCACCTTTGGTTCACGTACATAAGACTCCGTCTTAGCAAATTAGAGAAAAAAATAATAGCCAACTTCTGAACTGCCATTGGAGAAGGCCATGTTTCAGGGAACTCTGGGGGGCCTCTAGGACTTGTGAGAGATGTCTCTAGGTAATAATAAGAAGGCTCAGATATACAGCTGCAAGGAAATGAGTTCTGTCAACAACCCAAAGGGGCCTGAAAGTGGATTCTTACTGGTCAAGGTTTGGATGGTCTGACACCTTGATTGTAGCCTTGTGAGATCCTCCACAGAGGACTCAGAAAGGCCGTGACCTGACTCCTGATTCAGGGAACAGAAATACTAAATGTATGTTATATACATGAACCGTGAACTTCCAGTTGTTCAAATTGGTTTTAGAAAAGGCAAAGGAACCAGAGATCAAATTGTCAAAATCCGCTGGATCATGGAAAAAGCAAGAGAGTTCCAGAGAAACATCTATTTCTGCTTCATTGACTATGCCAAAGCTTTTGACTGTGTGGACCACAATAAACTGTGGAACATTCTGAAAGAGATGGGACTACCAGACCACCTGACCTGCCTCTTGAGAAACCTATATGCTGGTCAGGAAGCAACAGTTAGAACTGGACGTGGAACAACAGATTGGTTCCAAATAGGAAAAGGAGTACATCAAGGCTGTATACTGTCACCCTGCTTATTTAACTTATATGTAGAGTACATCATGAGGCAAGCTGGGCTGGAAGAAGCACAAGCTAGAATCAAGTGCTGGGAGAAATATCAATAACCTCAGATATGCAGATGACAGCATCCTTATTGCAGAAAGTGAAGAAGAACTAAAAAACCTCTTGATGAAAGTGAAAGAGGAGAGTGAAAAAGTTGGCTTAAAACTCAACATTCAGAAAACTAAGATCATGGCATCTAGTCCCATCACTTCATGGGAAATAGATGGGGAAACAGTGGAAACAGTGTCAGATTTTATTTTGGGGGGCTCCAAAATCACTGCAGATGGTGATTGCAGCCATGAAATTAAAAGACGCTTACTCCTTGGAAGGAGAGTTATGACCAACCTAGATAGTATATTTAAAAGCGGAGACATTACTTTGCCAACCAAGGTCCGTCTAGTCAAGGCTATGGTTTTTCCAGTAGTCATGTATGGATGTGAGAGTTGGACTGTGAAGAAAGCTGATCGCTGAAGAATTGATGCTTTTGAACTGTGGTGTTGGAGAAGACTCTTGAGAGTCCCTTGTACTGCAAGGAGATCCAACCAGTCCATTCTAAAGGAGATCAGTCCTGAGTGTTCATTGAAAGGACTGATGCAAAAAGCTGAAACTCCAATACACTGGCCACCTCATGTGACGAGTTGACTCACTGGAAAAGACTCTGATGCTGGAAACGATTGGAGGCAGGAGGAGAAGGGGACGGCAGAGAATGAGATGGCTGGATGGTGTCACCGACTCGATGGCCATGAGTTTGAGTGAACTCTGGGAGTTGGTGATGGACAGGGAGGCCTGACGTGCTGCAATTCATGGGGTCACAAAGAATCAGACACGACTGAGCAACTGAACTGAACTGAACTGATGTTTTAAACCTCTCAATTTGTAGTAATTTGCTACATATCAATACAAATGAATACAGTACCTTTTGAATCAAAAAAATAGTTTTTTGTTTTTTTTTTTTAGATTTTTCATGCTTCTTTGGATTGACCTGTGCTCATGTAGGGTCAGCTGGAGTAATCACATGGTTGCTTTCAGCCAGGAACTCAGGAAGAATGTAGGGAACTCACCACCACTACCACCCTCCTCCTCATGTCTCTTCAACAAGAGTTGGACTTCTTGCATAGTGGTTCAGCGCTCTAAGAAAGAGTGTCAGTTTCCAATTTGCTTAAAACCTGGACTTAAAAGTCCAAGAAGTTCTGCTATACTTCATTGGTCAAGGCAAGTCACGAGGCTATTTCGGATTCAAGGTAGGGGAAATAGGCTCCACCTCTTATTGTGGGAGCATCATAAACATCTGAAATGGGAGAAATTGTTGATGGCAATATTTGCAGACAATTTGCCACAACCCACCCTCTGGCAACAGTTCACAGTTACTTCACCTGCAGAATAAACAAGAGGAAACACTGGGTAGGCAGCAAGCCTTAGTTTTTAAAAATATTTTTAATTAAATGTTGAGGAGAAAAATAAAAAGCTTTTCCCTCAAAGTATCATGTGCAAACCTACAACACCCTGACCTCTTTCTCTCTTCCTTGATAGTATGAATAGCCCTGAGATCACCTCTTAGAACTGGTTAACCTTTAGCTGCAGCTGCTGCACTGCCATGTGTTTATATGAATGACATTGTACATTGCACATACCCTTGGATGCCCCAGTTTGGTCCCCCTTCCAACTATCCTTTTATAGTATGGTGAGTTAACAAGTTGGTGACCTACACAAAGAGAGACACGGCTATTTAATGTCTTGCCAGACATTGCTCCTCTTGGTATGATTCTGTACAGGTCTCTGTAAAAATTCTTTGATGTCTCAACAGCCCATTAACAGAATTCATTTTTTTCTGGGTTTTGTTTTGTTTTTGTGAAAAAGTTCTAGATTCATTTGAAGATCCTGATGAAGAAATGCAGTTGAGATTTTTTTCAGTAATGAAATCTGCATATTTGTATTTCAAACAATGTAGCTAAAACTTGATGTAAATTCTTCCTTTTTTCCTTTTTTTGGTTTAGCAAATATCATTTATTCAGTGTGAAATATCTATGTTATATGTTCCACCTGTTAAGAATAAATGTACATTAAATCTTGCTGCTGCTGCTGCTAAGTCGCTTCAGTCGTGTCCGACTCTGTGCGACCCCATAGACGGCAGCCCACCAGGCTCCTCCGTCCCTGGGATTCTCCAGGCAAGAACAAAGATACATAAATAAATAAAAGACTGATTCACCCCATGATGGCAAAGGCTCTGTTCTTAGAGATCCTACTTTTGAACAAAAAAATTTCTTTGATTAGGATCCAGTCTGTACCCTGGGAGTAATTTTCTATGTCTCTAAGTTCCATTCTTAAAACTATAAAGAAAGCTAAGTGCCAAAGAATATATTTTACATCCTTTGAAGGCTTTTGTCTGGTCAAAAGGGTCTTTGTTGCTTGTATACTTCAAACATAAATAACTGAATAATGTGATATTGAGGATAGTTTATTTATTTAGTGGTTTCATTAAATATATTTGGTTAGGATAAGTCAAAAAGACAAAAGACAGAATAAGATATATAATTGGGTTCCACAAATGTGTGGGAATCAGTTCCTTGATATCTTGTTTGTTATGAAAGTAAGTGTTAGTCTCTCAGTCATGTTGGACTCCTTGCAACCCCATGGACTGTAGCCAGCCAGGTTCCTCTGTCCATGGAATTCTCCAAGCCAAAATACTGGAGTGGGTAGCCTTTCCCTTCTCCAGGAGAGATTCCCAACCCAGGGATCAAACCTGGGTCTCCTGCATTGCAGGCAGATTCTTTACCATCTGAGCTACCTGGGAAGCCTCTGTTTGTTATGAAGTGGCTGTAAATTTCCCAACAAATGTATACCAAAAGGTAGAGTGACTGATGTTGAACATTAATAATGTGCCTTCTAGATTTGCTTTTAATCATATTGTTTACTCACATATTAGGATGGAGTCTGGATTAACATGCTTAGGAGAAGATCAAATTAAATTGCTCCTTTTTGTTTAGTTTTCTTTTTCTCATTAAGATTCTATCCTCATTAGCTGAAACTGCAGCATCTTGTAGTTAGCAATAACCAAGCAAAGGTTATGTTTTTGTTCTAAAAATTATGTAACTAACCAAGTTCTATAAGCTAAAGGTTAGGAAAATATAACCCCATAAAGCACAATGAAATATAAACACACTCAGATAATCATTGCTTTTTCTGTAGGGAAATTGAGATTTCAGAGACATCAGGTATCTCCTCCTAGGTTGCATCCACTTCTGTTTGTAACAGAAATCTATGCCTTTCTCTTTTTCTTTTCCTCTGTGTCCAGCGTGCCTCTTAGAAACTGAGGTGCTCTTTAAAGTGTGAAACATGGAATATAACCTTGAGCAGACAGTAGTGAAAGGTGTGCGGTCTTTTTAGTAGCCATGCTTGAAGGCAACTCTAGATGTACTAGTCTTTTATAGAGCATAACATTTTTGCTTATTAATAACTTGCTATGTCTGTCTTCATTTACTGCATCATTTGAAGTTCCAGTACAATATTTCAAGTCTTAATTATCCTATGCCAATTTCCTTATCTCTCAATAAAAATGTATCAAGAAGGAAAAATAAATACCACCAAATAAAAAAGTGCTGTATTTTAATGAATGTTTACTATGTGCCCCCAACAATTCTCTGTCTAAGAAATATATATGTAATTTCTGTATCTTTAAGGGCTGTCACTTATCATTGTTACCCTAAAATTCAAGACAGACAAGTTAAGACAGGTCATGTTCCTGCAAAGGACTTGTGTAATGAAATCATTGTGTCCAACTGGTTAATTTATCTGACATCACCACCAGAAAACAAAGCAGGAGAAAGAATCATGGATTAGTATTTGCAAAATCTAACTTCAGGATTTCTCAAAATATTTAGTTTTCTGTTCCACACCCTCAGAGATTCTGATTAATTAGTTGTATCAGTTAGTAATGGTTCCAGCAAGTGTCAAAATAAGTGCTTCAAGCATTTATAAAGGGACTGTTTAAAAAAGTTCAAAAAAATCCTTAATGATTAGCTATCACAATTTTAAATATCATACAGAACCACACAGGAACATTAGGCAAAATGAAAAATCAGAAATAGTGATCTTTTCTTTGTTTAAAATTTTGACATTATGTTAACCATGAATTTTTGCATTAATTTCAATTTTTAGAAATAAGTGCATTAAAAGATTATTTATCTTGACAGTTGAGTTTTCTGACATACCCCCTTCACCTAAATATTGTACTCAGGGTGTGCACCCATGTCTTCTCATGACACTTGTATCCTTGCCACACAGAATATGTGATGTCATCAGAATCATGGCACACCTCAGTGCTTAGACTCATACCACAGCTTTACTCCTTATCAATCCTGTAACCTTAGATTATTTACTTCATCGGATGAAAAATTATATTATAGATTTCTTTTGAAAATTAAATGAAATAAACCTTATGAAACAGTACAATGCTTGACATAGTTATTTCTCAACAAATATTTTTATTATGTTTGGAGATATATTTTTATTAAGGAAGGACAATTATTACTTTCATGATATTCTAGACTAAAAGGGCTTTTTTTCTTCAGAATTTTAGAATGCTGTACCAATGGCAGCAAAGAAAATATTTGCTTGTCCTTGGCCTTCTCACTCCAAAACAGCTTTCTGAAACAGTGAAAATATTTTATAATCTATGGAAGCTAGGTTTTTCCAGTGGTCATGTATGGATGTGAGAGTTGGACTATGAAGAAAGCTGAGCACCAAAGAATTGATGCTTTTGAATTGTGGTGTTGGAGAAGACTCTTGAGAGTTCCTTGGACTGCAAGGAGATCCAACCAGTCCATTCTAGAGGAGATCAGTCCTGGGTGTTCATTGCAAGGACTGAAGATAAAGCTGAAACTCCAATACTTTGGCCACCTCATGCGACGAGTTGACTCACTGGAAAAGACTCTGATGCTGGGAAGGATTGGGGATAGGAGGAGAAGGGGACGACAGAGAATGATATGGCTGGATGGTGTCACCGACTCGATGGACATGAGTTTGAGTGAACTCTGGGAGTTGGTGATGGACAGGGAGGCCTGGCGTGCTGCAATTCATGGTGTCCCAAAGAGTCGGACATGACTGAGCAACTGAACTGAACTGAATGGGAACTACAAAAGGCTATTTCCTCCTGACCCCATCAATGGACTAGCCTTTTATTACCAGTCCAGCTTTTGCTGATTTTCCTACATATATTACATCCAAAGTTTGATGTAATCTTTATAACAGTTTCCAAAGTGGGAGCCACAAACCCAGGAATATATACGATGATCCATTGGGGCCAGGGAGAAAATAAAGTATATAATGTTTATTTTAAATATAAATATGAAGAAGAAATTAAGCTTTGTAATGTTCAATAAATGAGTAACTACCCACTTCTTTATCCTGCCTTACTCAATCTCTGCCTTATACAGTTTTCACTCTGCCTCATCTTATATAGGAAAATTATCCCAGGAAAGATGAACACTTCATACAACAGAAATGTTGACAGTAGTGTTCTCATTAGATGGTTTCCATTTTAACGTAAAACATTTTGCATTTTATGGGCTATCAGATGGCTGTCTTAAAAAAATTAAAATTTAAAAATAAAAATCTGTATAATACTATGTAATAAAGTGAGAATTGGCTATAATGTCTTTTGGCAATGTACTGAAAAGAGTTGTTGACCGTAAAGGTAAATTATATGTTTTGTCTTAAAAAAGAAAACAGTTCCAAATTTGCTGATTTTTTTTTTTTTCCCTAGTAGAAGTGGTTGTCTGGGAGCTACTACTTATCAGATCTTTAAATAAATAAACACTTTAATTCATCCCTTCAAGGTAAAAGTGATATTTCAACAATAGGCAAGACAATAAACGCTTTTTGAAAGGGATTCTTACTGTAGAGAGAGTATCTGGAAAATAGGTGATTAGAATTGTTTCTATCCTTTTCTAGTGTTGCTGCCAAAGATGCTGTATACCACCTATAAAAAAACTCATGTCTGCAGGCTCTAAAGCCTCAGAAACATAATTTTTAACCTTCCTAATACTTACACAAAAGATATTCTGGGGGGTTTGAAGCCCTCTTTTTAACATATCTAGAAGTTCAATGTTTCAGTTAGATTGAAAAACAACCAACTCAATCATCAGAGAAGAAGGAAATTTACAAGATGTAACTTGACATAAACTAATCATAAGTGGTGAAAAACTTAAAAATCTTGTCTAATAATTTGTTATATTACACTTTATGATGCCTTTCTACCATTTAATTTATAACTCTTTTTTAGCTATAAAAATTAGGAATAAAAAGAAATGAAACCAGAATTAGACCTTTATATTGCTAGGTCTGGAGAAGTCAATGGCACCCCACTCCAGTACTCTTGCCTGGAAAATCCCATGGATGTAGGAGCCTGGTAGGCTACAGTCCATGAGGTTGCTAAGAGTCGGACACGACTTCACTTTCACTTTTCATTTTCATGCATTGGAGAAGGAAATGGCAACCCTATCCAGTGTTCCTGCCTGGAGAATCCCAGGGACAGGGGAGCCTGGTGGGCTGCCGTCTATGGGGTTGCACAGAGTTGGACACGACTGAAGCAACTTAGCAGCAGCAGCAGCATTGCTAGGTCACAAAATGCTAAAGACTAAAAGGCAGAAGGCATACTCAGTCACATTGCTTTCCCTCTATTTATAATGTATTTATATATTAGTAACAATATTTTTGTTGACAATAAAAATGATTGTGTAGCTTTAATAACATTGTATCTAATTCCTCTAAAGTATATATATTTGTATATATTAATAATATTCATAATATATAAGGATGACATCATGTGTAGTTTTTTTAAAGAAATAAATAACCATATACTATAGAGAAGGACCAATTTCATTACTGACACACATGAGTTATCAAAAATGTCTGAATATTTGGATAGTTTGTTGCCAAGTCTACTCTGTATATCTTGACTTTCTAATCAGGTTGAAAAAGCCTTAGCATACATACTTTTGAACTTCTCCTCATAGCCTTTATAATATTGTTTAACATGTAAAAATAATAGGCAACAATAAAAATAGCTAGCACTTATCAAATGCTATGCCAGTAATTATATTGGTGCCTTAGAGTATAGTACAAGCTCCTAAGGAACATAACTTAAATACATTTCTTTCTGGATCTGAACACTAATATTACTAGCAAAATAATTATAATAATGTCTAGGAGTCATTGTTTTTATTACATCCGAGGGTTCTGAGAACTTTATATTGTATCAAATAACCCTTGCAAAAATTCTTGGAAGCTGTTGTTCAGTAGCTAAGTTGGGACCCACTCTTTGCGACCCCTGGATTGCAGCATGCCAGGCCTCCCTGTCCTTCACCATTTCCTGGAGTTTGTTCAAACTCATGTCCAATAAGTCAGTGATGCCATCAAACCATCTCATCCTCTGCCACCCTCTTCTCCTCCTGCCATCAGTATTTCCCAGCATCAGGGTCTTTTCCAATGAGTCGGCTCTTTGTTTCAGGTGGCCAAAGTATTGGAAAAAAGTTTCACCTTCAGCTTCAGTCTTTCCAATGAATATTTAGGGTTGTCCAAGGGACTCTCAAGAGTCTTCTTTAACATTAAATACACTTTAAATCTTATATAGGGTTTATTAACTGGAGTGTAACATAGAATTTAAATAACTAACCCAAGCTAGTAATTGGCAGAGGCAATATTTAATTCCTAGAGATCATCCCTTAAGTATACCCTACTGACCCTAAAGACAATGTGCTTTATAATATGACATCATTCTTCCATATTGATTGGAATTCACCAACAATAATGGTATCATTGTCCATTATCATCATCCTAGGATTATTTCTAAGTTTTTATACTTTTAATGAATTATTCAAAGAATTAAGATGAATAAAGATTATAGTGGAGACCAAATACAGAGAGATAAATTTGAAAAATTTGTCTACCAAATTTAAGTTCTGGACTCTTTTAAATAATTTCAGTCCAAGTGGTTTGTTTACTTGCTCAATTTAGCTTTAGAATTGTCTCACTTTTTCACATCACTGAGCATGTCTGCTGGTAGGAACTATGTGAAGCAGAGTTCTTTCCATAATTAGACAATAACAGTGCCTAAGATATTCCCTGTAAAATATGTGGCAAGTTGGCAAACCTTTATTTAATATTTAAATCAGGTTGTTATGGCACTTGTGAATTTTTTAATGGCACTTGTGAATTTTGCATTCTAGGCTTTATATTGATACCCTGCAAAATTCAAGTCACTTAGATTTATAGATTTTAGGTTGCCTATTTACAAATGCCCTAATTAAAAGATGCTTGCTATTTGGAAGAAAAACTATGATCAACCTAGACAGCATATTAAAAGGCAGAGACATTACTTTGCCAACAAAGGTCCATCTTGTCAAAGCTATGGTTTTTCCAGTAGTCATGTATGGATGTGAGAGTTGGACTATAAAGAAAGCTGAGCGCCAAAGAATTGATGCTTTTGAACTGTGGTGTTGGAGAGGACTCTTGAGAATCCCTCGGACTGCAAGGAGATCCAATCACAGTCCTGAATATTCATTGGAAGGACAGATGTTGAAGCGGAAACTCCAATACTTTGGCCACCTAATTCAAAGAACTGACTCATTTGGAAAGACCCTGATGCTGGGAAAGATTGAAGGCAGGAGGAGAAGGGGACGACAGAAGAAGAGATATTTAGATGGCATCACCAACTTGATGGGCGTGATTTTGAGCAAGCTTTGTGAGTTGGTGATGGACAGGGAAGCCTGGCATGCTGCAGACCATGGGGTCACAGTCAGGCACGACTGAGCGACTGAATTGAACTGATTAGGTATTATTAACTGTTTATTGAAAAAGTTTTCAAGAAAAATAAAATGTTAAATGTGCTACAAGGCAAATACACATTCTGCTTCCGTTGATGATATGCTTGTTAGATATTGAGAAATCCTAAGTTTAAACTAGTTATGTTTTCCCCATAGATTCTGTAGAACACTCAGTGACTGTGTAGTTCCATTTCTATGGAAAGAAAATTTAGTCTCAATTCACTGATTATGATGCTATGTTGTATTAATAAACTTCCTATTATGCTAAACCAGCTGGACACATTTGACAAACTCTGGAAGGCAGTGGATGAATACGTTAGCTCTCTGGCCCAAGTTCCAACTTGCCATCTGTGAGTTGGCCCCATTTGCTGATACTGCTACTCGGAAGATTAATAAACAAAGTTAAAAAAGTGTTTATAAGACAGTGGAAAGGTGGGAATACAAAGGGAAGATAAAAAAGGCATTAGAAAATACAATTGTTGCTATTCATTAAGCTTATTAAACTTAGACCTCTTCAGTTCAGTTCAGTTCAGTCGCTCAGTCATAACCAACTCTTTGCGACCCCATGAATCGCAGCACACCAGGCCTCCCTGTCCATCACCAACTCCCGGAGTTCACTCAAACTCATGTCCATCGAGTCGGTGATGCCATCCAGCCACCTCATTCTCTGTCGTCCCCATGTCCTCCTGCCCCCAACCCCTCCCAGCATCAGAGTCTTTTTCAGTGAGACCCAAGAAATAACTCAGGGTCTCCCTATAAAGTAGTTACAGAAGAAGGAGTATCAACTAAGTTCAATTTTGTTCTACAAATATTGATTCACCACCTCCAACTAAGAGTAAATCCAAATAGACTATTTTTCTTCAGTAATAGTGTATCATTGAGTACAGACACGAATTGAGTAGCTCTGGATGTGAATTTTCAAGCAAATCTATAGAAAAAAAATGGGGCTTTAAAAAAAAAAGATTCTTATTATCTCTGAGCCTCTGTTTCTCTCACCTATCAAGCTATCAATCTTATTTACCAAAGCAATCAAACATAGAATGTGATCACAAATATTCCAATGGTTTGATGTTCTTCTCCAAAACCAAGTGTCTCGAGAAAAATTATGAGTGAAAACAATTTTAATTATATACTACAATACTTCAGGCACTTACAATGAATATCATTTTCTACTAATATTTAGACATATTGACAATGCTTTGTCATATACTAGATTACAGAAATACATGGATTAATTAATGCATAATTAATTAATTATATGAGTTTCTGGTACAGTTTAAGAGAGTAAAATTGTTCTGATCTCCAGAGGTTTGCATTGTGATCAAAGGTTTCACCACCCTTCCTTAAGATAATACTTCATGAACATTTCAGTGAACTCCTATTGAGGACCTATTCTATGTCAAGCAGATCTCTTAGTACTTAGTAAGAGAAAAAAGTGCAAATGTGTATGTTCACACGATTATGTTGTGATGTGATAATAGTGGTAAGCCCAAGTGAAGATGTTATCATGGAGTGCTGTAGGTAATTGCAAGAAAAGTTATAAAACAAGACTTCAAAGATTTACTTATTCTTTTATATAAAGAAGCTCACTGACAGAGGAGAAAACAGAAATAATATTCTAGAAACAGCAAAGCTGAAACATAATGATAAATAATATTTATGGAGCAAAATTGCTAAAATTCTAAGTATGCTCTAGCTTATTAAATTCCGATTTAGAAAAAGAAATCTTAAGTAATAGGTAATCTTACTTCAATTGCAAAAACAAGAAAGTTAAATCTCAGATAGCTTAAGAAATTTACCAAGGAGCGTAGAACTAAAAGCTAGTCAGTCAGTTCAGTCGCTCAGTCGTGTCCAACTCTTTGTGACCCCATGAATCATAGCACGCCAGGCCTCCCTTTCCATCACCAACTCCCGGAGTTCACTCAAACTCATGTCCACGGAGTCGGTGATGCCATCCAGCCATCTCATTCTCTGTCGTCCCCATCTCCTCCCGCCCCCAATCCCTCCCAGCATCAGAGTCTTTTCCAGTGAGTCAACTCGTCGCATGAGGTGGCCAGTCCTTCCAATGAACACCCAGGATTGATCTCCTTTAGAATGGACTGGTTGGATCTCCTTGCAGTCCAAGGGACTCTCAAGAGTAGTACCATGTTTTAAACAAAGATAGTATGATTGCACAATACCATGCTTTTAAACAGTACATTGCACTATATCCCAAAGGTGGTGAAATGTAAAATAGCATGATTGTTTCAGGGAGTATCAACAAGATCAAGAGATACTTGCTTGAATTAGAATATGTATATGTGTGTGTGTGTGTCTGTCTGCTATCTGTATTTATAATATTGCTTTGTCTGGGTTTCTGAAAAAGTAGTTACTTGAGACACAGTAGATTTATGTCTTTATTGTTTTGCACCTAACATAAGTCTCTAAATTCCTCAAACACAGAAATTGATTGATTTTTTTTCATCACCACTTCTCACTAGGGTTGAATGAAATAGAAATTTATTTTTTCTCTTTCACTTGTTTGGATACATTCATCCTTTCTCCAAAACAGTTTCCAATTTTTGTTAAGAAATCACTCCTCGGAGAGACGCCCGGCTCCCGGCGGCGCAGACGCGAGAGACGCCCGGCTCCTGGCGCAACCGACCACGTGCAGAATCGTGGCTGAGAGGAGCTGCCCCACGCCCAGGGTTAGGGCGGTGGCCGAGAGGAGCTGTACCACATCCAGGAGGCGGTGGCTGCTTGGGCACGGAGGGCCGAGAGGACCTGATCTACATTCAAAGCAGGAGGGGCGGCCTTGAGGAGATACCCCTCGTCCAAGGTAAGGTACAGAGGCTGTGCCTTGCTGGAGCAGCTGGGAAGAGGTACTCCATGACCAAGTGGAATATAAGAATCCAGTGTTCTGGGGAGGAAGGAACAAGATGGCGGAGGGATAAGACGGTGAGACCACTTTCTTCCCCACAAATTCATCAAAAGAACATTTGAACGCAGAGTAAAGTCCACAAAACAACTTCTGAATACTGGCAGAGGACATCAGGCTCCCAGAAAAGCAGCCCATTGTCTTCTAAAGGAAAGAGAAGAAATCCAGCTCCACCCACCAGAACACTGACACATGCCTCCCTAACCAGGGAACCCGGACAAGTCACCCATCCAACCCCACACACAGTGAAGAAACTACATAATAAAGAGAACTCCACAAACTGCAAGAAGAGGGAAAGGCCACCCCAAGCAAAGCAATATAAGCAAGATGAAGAGGCAGAGAAATACCCAGCAAGTAAAGGAACAAGATAATTGCCCACCAACACAAACAAAAGAAGAAGATATAGGGAATCTACCTGATAAAGAATTTCAAATTTTGATGGTGAAAATGATTCAAAATCTTGAAAGTAAAGTGGAGTTACAGATAAATAACCTGGAGAAAAGGATTGAGAAGATGGAAGAAAGATTTAATAAGGACTTAGAAGAAATAAAAAAGAGTCAATATACAATGAATAATGCAATAGATGAGATCAGAAACACTCTGGAGGGAACAAACAGTAGAATAACAGAGGCAGAAGACAGGATAAGCGAACTAGAAGATAGAATTGTAGAAATAAATGAAGCAGAGAGGAAAAAAGAAAAACGAATTAAAAGAAATGAGGACAATATTAGAGACCTCTGGGACAATGTTAAACGCTCCAACATTCGAATCATAGGAGTCCCAGAAGAAGAAGACAAAAAGAAAGGCCATGAGAGAATACTTGAGGAGATAATAGTTGAAAACTTCCCTAACATAGGGAAAGAAATAATCACGCAAGTCCAAGAAATCCAGAGAGTCCCCAACAGGATAAACCCAAGGCGAAATACTCCAAGACACATATTAATCAAATTAACAAAGATCAAACACAAAGAACAAATTTTAAAAGCAGCAAGGGAAAAGCAGCAAATAACACTCGAGGGGATTCCCATAAGGATAACAGCTGATCTTTCAACAGAAACTCTTCAGGCCAGAAGGGAGTGGCAAGACATACTTAAAGTGATGAAAGAAAATACCCTACAGCCCAGATTACTATACCCAGCAAGGATCTCATTCAAATATGAAGGAGAAATCAAAAGCTTTACAGACAAGCAAAAGCTGAGGGAATTCAGCATCACCAAACCAGCTCTCCAACAAATGCTAAAGGATCTTCTATAGATAGGAAACACAGAAAGAGTGTATAAACTTGAACCCAAAGCAATAAAGAAAATGGCTACGGGATCGTACTTTTCAATAATTACCTTAAACGTAAATGGGTTGAATGCCCCAACCAAAAGACAAAGGCTGGCTGAATGGATACAAAAACAAAACCCCCATATATGTTGTTTACAAGAGACCTACCTCAATACGAGGGACTCATACAGACTGAAAGTGAAGGGCTGGAAAAAGATATTCCATGCAAATAGAGACCAAAAGAAAGCAGGGGTAGCAATACTCATATCAGATAAAATAGACTTTAAAACAAAGGCTGTGAAACAAGACAAAGAAGGAAACTACATAATGATCAAAGGATCAATCCAAGAAGAAGATATAACAATTATAAATATTTATGCAACCAACATAGGAGCACCACAATATGTAAGACAATTACTAACAAGTATGAAAGGGGAAATTAACAATAACACAATAATAGTGGGAGATTTTAACACCCCACTTACATCTATGGATAGATCAACTAAACAGAAAATTAACAAGGAAACACAATCTTTAAATGATACAATAGAACAGTTAGACCTAATAGATATCTATAGGACATTTCACACCAAAACAATGAATTTCACCTTTTTCTCAAGCGCACATGGAACCTTTTCCAGGATAGATCACATCCTGGGACATAAATCTAGCCTAGGTAAATTCAAGAAAATTGAAATCATTCCAAGCATCTTTTCTGACCACAATGCAGTAAGATTAGATCTCAATTACAGGAGAATAACTATTAAAAGTGCCAACATATGGAGACTGAACAACACGCTGCTGAATAATGAACAAATCATAGAAGAAATCAAAAGAGACGTCAAAATATGCATAGAAATGAATGAAAATGAAAACACAACAACCCAAAACCTCTGGGACACTGTAAAAGCAGTGCTAAGGGGGAAGTTCATAGCAATACAGGCACACCTCAAGAAACAAGAAAAAAGTCAACTAAATAACCTAACTCTACATCTAAAGCAACTAGAAAAGGAAGAAATGAAGAATCCCAAGGTCAGTAGAAGGAAAGAAATCATAAAAATTAGGGCAGAGATAAATGCAAAAGAAACAAAAGAGACCATAGCAAAAATCAACAAAGCCAAAAGCTGGTTCTTTGAGAAGGTAAATAAAATTGACAAACCACTAGCCAGACTCATCAAGAAACAAAGGGAGAAGAACCAAATCAATAAAATTAGAAATGAAAATGGAGAGATCACAATTGACAATACAGAAATACAAAGGATTATTAGAGAATACTATCAGCAATTATATGGCAATAAAATGAATAACTTGGAAGAAATGGACAAATTCCTAGAAAAGTACAACTTTCCAAAACTGAACCAGGAAGAAATAGAAAATCTGAACAAACCCATCACAAGCACGGAAATTGAAACTGTAATCAAAAATCTCCCAGCAAACAAAAGCCCAGGTCCAGACGGCTTCACAGCTGAATTCTACCAAAAATTTAGAGAAGAGCTAACACCTATTCTACTCAAACTCTTCCAGAAAATAGCTGAGGAAGGGAAACTTCCAAACTCATTCTATGAGGCCACCATCACCCTAATCCCAAAACCTGGTAAAGATCCCACAAAAAAAGAAAACTACAGACCAATATCACTGATGAACATAGATGCAAAAATCCTTAACAAAATTCTAGCAATCAGAATCCAACAACACATTAAGAAGATCATACATCATGACCAAGTGGGCTTTATCCCAGGAATGCAAGGATTCTTCAATATCCGCAAATCAATCAACGTAATACACCACATTAACAAACTGAAAAATAAAAATAATATGATTATCTCAATAGATGCAGAGAAAGCCTTCGACAAAATTCAACATCCATTTCTGATAAAAACCCTCCAGAAAGTGGGAATTGAAGGGACATACCTCAACATAATAAAAGCTATATATGACAAACCCACAGCAAACATTATCCTCAATGGTGAAAAACTGAAAGCATTTCCCCTAAAGTCAGGAACAAGACAAGGGTGCCCACTCTCACCACTACTATTCAACATAGTTCTGGAAGTTTTGGCCACTGCAATCAGAGCAGAAAAAGACATAAAAGGAATACAAATTGGAAAAGAAGAAGTAAAGCTTTCACTGTTCGCTGATGACATGATCCTCTACACAGAAAACCCTAAAGACTCTACCAGAAAACTACTAGAGCTAATTAATGATTACAGTAAAGTTGCAGGATATAAAATCAACACACAGAAATCCCTTACATTCCTATACACTAATAATGAGAAAATAGAGAAATTAAGGAAACTATTCCATTCACTCTTGCAACGAAAAGAATTAAATACTTAGAAATATATCTACCTAAGGAAACAAAAGACTTGTACATAGAAAACTATAAAACACTACTGAAAGTAATCAAAGAGGACACGAATAGATGGAGAAATATACCGTGTTCGTGGATTGGAAGAATAAATATTGTAAAAATGAGTATACTACCCAAAGTAATTTATACATTCAATGCAATCCCTATCAAGCTACCAACAATATTTTTCACAGAACTAGAACAAATAATCTCACAATTTGTATGGAAATACAAAAAACCTCGAATAGCCAAAGCAATTTTGAGGAAGAAGAATGGAACTGGGGGAATTAACCTGCCGGACTTCAGGCTTTATTACAAAGCCACAGTCATCAAGACAGTATGGTACTGGCATAAAGACAGAAATATAGATCAATGGAACAAAATAGAAAGCCCAGAGATGAACCCACGCTCCTATGGACACCTTATCTTCGACAAAGGAGGCAAGAATATAAAATGGAGAAAAGACAGTCTCTTTAACAAGTGGTGCTGGGAAAACTGGTCAGCCACTTGTAAAAGAATGAAACTAGAACACTTCCTAACACCATACACCAAAATAAACTCAAAATGGATTAAAGATCTAAATGTAAGACCAGAAACTATAAAACTCCTAGAGGAGAACATAGGCAAAACACTCTCCGACATAAATCACAGCAGGATCCTCCAAGACCCACCTCCCACAATATTGGAAATAAAAGCAAAATTAAACAAATGGGACCTAATTAAAATCAAAAGCTTCTGCACAGCAAAGGAAACTCTAAGCAAGGTGAAAAGACAGCATTCAGAATGGGAGAAAATAATAGCAAATGAAGCAACTGATAAAGGATTAATCTCCAAAATATACAAGCAGCTCCTGCAGCTCAATTCCAGAAAACTAAGTGACCCAATCAAAAAATGGGCCAAAGAACTAAACAGACATTTCTCCAAAGAAGACAGAAAGATGGCTAACAAACACATGAAAAAATGCTCAACATCCCTCATAATCAGAGAAATGCAAATCAAAACCACAATGAGATACCATTTCACACCAGTCAGAATGGCTGCTATCCAAAAGTCTACATGCAACAGTTGCTGGAGAGGGTGTGGAGAGAAGGGAACCCTCTTACACTGTTGGTGGGAATGCAAACTAGTACAGCCACTATGGAGAACAGTGTGGAGATTCCTCAAAAAACTGGAAATAGAACTGCCATATGATCCAGCGATCGCACTCCTGGGCATACACTCCGAGGAAACCAGAATTGAAAGAGACACATGTACTCCAATGTTCATTGCAGCACTGTTTATAATAGCCAGGACATGGAAGCAACCTAGATGTCCATCTGCAGATGAATGGATAAGAAAGCTTTGGTACATATACACAATGGAGTATTTTTCAGCCATCAGAAAGAATGCATTTGAATCAGTTTTAATGAGGTGGATGAAATTTGAGCCGATTATACAGAGTGAAGTAAGCCAGAAAGAAGAAAATCAATACTGTATATTAACGCATATATATGGAATTTAGAAAGATGGTAACCTGAACCCTGTATAAGAGACTGCAAAAGAGACATAGGTATATAGAACAGTCTTTGGGACTCTGTGGGAGAGGGTGAAGATGGGATGATTGGGGAGAATGGAATTGTAGCATGTATATTATCATAAGTAACCAGTCCAGGTTCGACGCATAAATTTTCCTCTGTTCATTTCTTTGCATTTGTGCTTTTTCAATAAAAATACTTAAAAAAAAAAAAAAGAAATCACTCCTCTCCTCTTAATCCATGAGTTTTATAGAGCTATCATCATGCCCAATGGAAATATATAAACCAGCCTGGAAAATCAGACCACCACACACTTCTAAACACAGATTTATTTCATTGATGGCACATGATGCAATCATGCTCAATGAGAATTACTCTTGGGGTTTATGAGGGTATTTGGGGAAGAAAAGATTACTTCTTCTGCTCCGATTTATGAGAGAATAGGATGCAAGGTGAGAGTTATTGTCAGTCATCTTGCCACTGCTTTTTGGCAATAATTCTTACTCTTCCTAAGTATAAAAGTAACAATGAAGGAAGACACGTGACATTATTTTAGTCAAGTGTGGATTGTAATTGAAACTAATTTGACTTGGGAGTTTTCAGTTATGTGAGATAATAAAAATCTTTCTTGCTTATACTAGTTTGACTTTTTATTTGACTTTCTATTGGCTGATTATGAAAGACTGAAAGACTCCTGAACACTGATAAATATGGCTCTATGGTAAGCATCTTTTGACATGGCTCCGTATTTGTTCTCTGTGGCTGCTGTAACAAATGACTACAAATTTGGTGGGTTAAAACAACTGAACATTATTATTTCACAGATTTGGAAGCCTGGAGACCAGAATCAGCATCACTGGGCCAAAATCAAGTCAGAGGTGCTATATACCCCAAGGCTCTAGTAAGAATGCATGTCTTGCCTCTTCCAGCTTTGGTTGGCTATTGACATTCCTTGGTTTGTTGGCTGTGTTACCCCAATATTCAGGGACAGCATCTTCAAATCCATCTTTATATCTTCTTTTCCTTTCTATGTATAAATTCCCCTCTGGCTACCTTTGTATGCATACATGTGTTTAGAGTTCACGCAGATAATCCAGGAAAATTGCCCCATTTCAGGATCCTTAACTTAATCACACCTGCAAATATTCTTATTTTGCCATACAAGGTAATTCTCACAAGTTCTAGTAGACATTAAGATGCAGATATCAGGGCAGGGGGGAGGAGACATTTTTCAGCTTACTACAGATTCCAGTGGTGGCTGCCTCCAGCAGTCATACTCTTTTGTGATACCCTCCCCTGAGTGAGGTTTAGACCTGGTAACCTGCTTCTAATTAGAATATGGCAAAAATGCTATGATGTCACTTATGTGATTAGGTTATAGAACCGTTTGACTTCCATCTTGCTTGTCTTTTTACATGTCTTTCTTGGCTTACATACTTTGATGAAATAAGCTGCCATTTTGCATAGGACCACGTGTCAAGGAACTGAGGGAAGTCTCTGACTGATAGCCACTGAGAATCAGAAGTTCTCAGTCCAAAAGCCCACACAGAATTGAATCTTACCAACAGCTAAGTCAATAACTTTAGAAACAGAATCTTTCCCTAGTTGAG
The DNA here is from genome assembly GCF_049115385.1 of Moschus berezovskii. Lineage (NCBI taxonomy): Eukaryota > Metazoa > Chordata > Mammalia > Artiodactyla > Moschidae > Moschus > Moschus berezovskii. Next base: position 45,456,071 of record NC_142463.1, on the reverse strand, counting down.
CCTTTTGATGAATATACTCTAGCCAATATGTTCATCATAAAAGCTCTGAAGCAAAGGACTCTGTTATTCCATTCCCAGATTCCCAACTCACAAAAACTGCTAGATGATAAATGTTGTCTTAGGCCATTAAATTTTGAAATAATTTGTCAAGCAGTAATAAATAATCCACTGAATAAAATGATAAATGAAAGAGACTTGTAAGTGTTAACAGTTGGTCTTTTTTGGTAGAAAACAGGTAAGAACAAGAGAAGTGTGATCTGGAAATTGGGAAAGGAGTAGAACAAAGCTGTCACTGTTGCACTTTTCCCCCTTCTATTTGTATGACGTGATGGGAATGGATGTTATGATCTTAGTTTTTTGAATGTTGAGTTTCAAGTCAGCTTTTTCACTCTCCTCTTTCACTCTCCTCAAGAGACTGTTTAGTTCCTCTCCACTTCCTGCCATTAGAGTGGTATCTTCTGGATATCTGAGATTATTGATATTTCTCCCAGCAATCTTGATTCTAGCTTGTGATTCATCCAACCGGGCATTTTGCATGATGTCCTCTGCACAAGTTAAATAAGCAGGATGTAAATATACAACTTTGTTCTACTCCTTTCCCAATTTTGAACCAGTATTTTGTTCCATGTTTGGTTTGTTGTTTCTAGACCCACATACAGGTTTCTCAGCAGACAGGTAAGGTGGTCTGGTATTTCCATCTCTTGAATTTTCACAGCTTATTGTGATCTACACAAGTCAAAGGCTTTAGTGTAGTCAATGAAACAGATGTTTTTCAGGAATTCCCTTGCTTTCTTCATGATCGAGTGATTGCTGGCAATTTGATCTCTGGTGCCTCTGCCTTTTTCTAAATCCAGCTTGTACATCTAGAAGTTGTCAGTCTATATACTGCTGAAGCCTATCTTGGAGGATTTTGAGTATAACCTTGCTGCTGCTGCTGCTGCTAAGTCACTTCAGTCGTGTCCGACTCTGTGTGACCCCATAGACGGAAGCCCACCAGGCTCCCCCGTCCCTGGGATTCTCCAGGCAAGAACACTGGAGTGGGTTGCCATTTCCTTCTCCAATGTGTGAAAGTGGAAAGTGAAAAGTGAAAGTGAAGTCGCTCAGTCGTGTCCGACCCTTAGCGACCCCACGGACTGCAGCCTACCAGGCTCCTCCATCCATGGGATTTTCTAGGCAATAGTACTGGAGTGGCTTGCCATTGCCTTCTCCGATAACCTTGCTAGCGTGTGAAATGAGCATAACTGTACAGTAGTTTGAACATTCTGTGGCATTGCCCTTCTCTGGGATTGGGATTGCCTAGTGGCTCAGATAGTAAAGAGTCTGCCTGCAATGGGGGAAACCCAGGTTTTATCCTTGGGTCAGGAAGACCCCCTGGGGAAGGAAATGGCAACCCATTCCAGTATTCTCTAGAAAATCCCTTGGACGGAGGAGCCTGGCAGGCCACAGTCCATGGGATTGCAAAGAGTCAGACACGACTGAGCAAATTCACTTCACTTCACTTAACTTCTTTGGAATTGAAATGAAAATTGACTTTTTCCAGCTCTTTGGCCACTACTGAGTTTTTCAAATTTGCTGACATATTAAGTGCAGCACTTTAACAGCATCGTCTCTTAGGATTTTAAATAGTTCAGTTGCATATCCATCACCTCCACTAGCTTTGTTCATAGTAATGCTTCCTAAGGCTCACTTGTCTTCACACTCCAAGATGTCTGACTCTTAGTGTATGATCACACCATCATGGTTATTTCATCATTTAGATGTTTTTGTATGGTTCTTCTGTGTATTCTTGCCACTTCTTAATCTCTTCTGCTTCTATTAGGTCTTTATCATTTCTGTTCTTTTATAAAAGTGCCCATGTTTGCATGAAATGTTCCCTTGATATCTCCAATTTTCTTGAAGAGGTCTCTAGTCTTTCCATTATATTTTTTCTCTTTATTTCTTTACATTGTTTCTTCAAGAAGGTCTTATTTCTCCCTGCTTTCATGGATTACAGCCTTGCTGTAGCAAAGGGGCTTGCATAACTCAATGAAGACATGAGTCAGGTCATGCTGGGCTGCCCAATATGGATGAGTCACAATGAAGAGTTTTGACAAAATGTGGTCCACTGGAGAAGGAAATAGCAAACCATTCCTGTATTCTTGCCATGAGAACCCCATGGACAGTATGAAAAGGCAAAAATATATGAAACCAGAAGATGAGTACCCCGCCCCCAGGTCAGAAAAGATCCAATATATTACTGCAGGAGAGTGGAGGGCAATCACTAATAGCTCCAGAAAGAATGAAGTGACTGGGCCAAAGGGGAAATGACCTCAGTTGTGGATATGTCTGGTGATGAAAGTAAAGTCTGATGCTGTAAAGAATAATATTGCATAGGATCCTGGAATGTTAGGTCCGTGAATCAAGGTAAATTGGTCGTGGTCAAGCAGGAGATGGGAAGAGTGAACCTCAACATCTTAGGAATCAGGGAATTAAAATGGATGAAAATCAGTTCAGTTCAGTTCAGTTCAGTTCAGTCGCTCAGTCGTGTCCGACTCTCCGCGACCCCATGAATCAGTAAGTTTAATTCTGATGACCGTTATATCTACTACTGTGGGCGAGAATCCCTTAGAAGAAATGGAGTAGCCCTCACAGTCAATAGAAGAGTCTGAAATGCAGTACTTGGGTGCAATTTCAAAAATGACAGAATGACCTCAGTTTGTTTCCAAGACAAACATTTAGCATCACAGTAATCCAAGTCTATGCCCCAACCACTGATCCCAAAGGAGCTGAAGTTGACTGGTTCTATGAAGACCTACAACACCTTCTAGAACTAACATGGGAAAAGGATGTCCTTTTCATCACAGGGGATTGGAATGAAAAAGCTCTGTGTCCAGATACATCTTTTTTTTTTTCAATTGGATGTCCATGTGTTCTAGCACCATTTGTTAAGAAGACTATCCTTGCTCCATTGTATTACCTTTGATCTTTTGTCAAAGATCAGTTAACATTGTTTAAGTGGGTCTATTTCTGTGCTCACCATTCTGTGCTATTGATCTATTTGTCTGTTCTCTCACCAGTACCATACTGTCTTGATTACTGTAGCTTTACAGTAAGTCTATGGTCATCCAAATTTGTTCTTCTTTAATATTGTGTTGCCTATTCTGGGTCTTTGTCTCTCTGTATAAACTTGATGTCCACAAGATAAGTTGATGAGACTTTGTTTGGGAATGTATGAAGAAGGCCTGGGAAGTTTTTTTAGAGTATATTTTTCTATGGATTATTTTATAAAGTTAGAACCTCTTCAATTATCTCTGGTAATTTTGATCCAGTAACAGAGTTGTTTTACACTAATGGATCATTTTCTCTTGTCCTAGTTTGGGTGTAATTTGTGCCTACTCAGTTCCTGATGTATGCTATGGCATGACATATTTTTAAAAATACACAGTGAAGTATTATTAATATTACTTCAAAGCAGAAATCATTCAGAAGCAAACAGATAAGCAAGAACATTGACAGTGTGGGAAGAGTATATTTTGATTATTTGCAAGAGAAAACTATTGTGAGAGGTACATAGATTTTTGGATGCTTTATATATACATTTATTCACTCCTTTAGCCATTATTTAGTCTACAAGCATCTCTTAAGTATCTATAACATAATAGACATTGTGATAATTAGAATAAAAAAGAAGATGCCACCAGTTTTCTAAAATAATATAGTTATATATTTTCTGAATACAAGATCATATAGCACACACTTTGCATACATCATTTCTTATAATCATCATTGCAAATCAAATAAATTGGGAGTTTCATTACTCATTAAACTAGTTAAGAAACTGAAGGCTGTGAGACTGGACTTACCAATGATTATAAGTTAATGATACATGAGGCCAGAATTTAAACCTCAATTTTTTCCCCTGCTGGAAGCCACGTGTTTTAACCTAATTTCACTGTCTGATAAGGAAAACTTCAATAAATGTAAAAGACAGCGTTGTACAGGGTTTGAGAACACGAACTTTGGAGTTGAATAAACCTAGTTTTAATTTTTGACTGACATAGACTGTACAATCCTGGGCAAGTTATTTAGAGTTCCAATGTTCAGTTTATTTGCAAGGAGCAAGAATGGACAAAATAGTACTGATATCACAAGCTTCTTAACTAGCACCATGCCTGGAATAGCCCAGTAGGAACTCAGTAAATCCTGTGTGATAAATGTAGCAAGGTATATTAAGCATTTTGCAAACTCTTCCCCAGCCTATCATCAGTACTTCAGTTCAGTTCAGTTCAGTCCCTCAGTCGTGTCCGACTCTCCGTGACCCCATGAATCACAGCACGCCAGGCCTCCCTGTCCATCACCAACTCCCGGAGTACACTCAAACTCATGTCCACAGAGTCGGTGATGCCATCCAGCCATCTCATTCTCTGTCGTCCCCTTCTCCTCCCACCCCCAACCTTTCCCAGCATCAGAGTCTTTTCCAGTGAGTCAACTCGTCGCATGAGGTGGCCAAAGTATTGCAGTTTCAGCTTTAGCATCAGTCCTTCCAATGAACACCCAGGATTGATCTCCTTTAGAATGGACTGGTTGGATCTCCTTGCAGTCCAAGGGACTCTCAAGAGTCTTCTCCAGCACCACAGTTCAAAAGCATCAATTCTTTGGCAATCAACTTTCTTCACAGTCCAACTCTCACACCCATACATGACCACGGGAAAAACCATACCCTTGACTAGACGGACCTCTGTTGGCAAAGTAATGTCTCTGCTTTTTAATATACTATCAAGGTTGGTCATAACATTCCTTCCAAGGAGTAAGCGTCTTTTATTTTATTTTTAAGTAATTAATTTATTTTTTTTGGAGGCAAATTATTTTACAATATTGTATTGGTTGGTTTTGCCATATATTGACATGAATTCGCCCTGGGTTTACATAAGTTCCCCCTCCTGAACCCCCCTTCCACCTCCCTCCTCCCTTTAAGAAACCCTCTTACACTGTTGGTGGGAATGCAAACTAGTACAGCCACTATGGAGAACAGTGTGGAGATTCCTCAAAAAACTGGAAATAGAACTGCCATATGATCCAGCAATTGCACTCCTGGGCATACACACCGAGGAAACCAGAATTGAAAGAGACACATGTACTTCAATGTTCATTGCAGCACTGTTTATAATAGCGTCTTTTAATTTCCTGGCTTCAGTCAGCATCTGCAGTGATTTTGGAGCCCAAAAAATAAAGTCTGACACTGTTTCCACTGTTTTTCCATCTATTTCCCATGAACTGATGGGACCAGATGCCATGATCTTTGTTTTCTGAATGTTGAGCTTCAAGCCAACCTTTTCACTCTCCTCTTTCACTTTCATCAAGAGGCTTTTGAGTTCCTCTTCACTTTCTGCCATAAGGGGAGTGTCATCTGCATATCTGAGGTTATTGATATTTCTCCAAGCAATCTTGATTCCAGCGTGTGCTTCTTCCAGCCCAGCGTTCCTCATGATGTTAGAAGTTAAATAGCAAGGTGACAATATACAGCCTTGACGTACTCCTTTTCCTATTTGGAACCAGTCTGTTGTTCCATGTACTGTTCTGACTGTTGCTTCCTGACCTGCATACAAGTTTCTCAAGAGGCAGGTCAGGTGGTCTGAATTTTCCACAGTTTATTGTGATCCACACAGTCAAAGGCTTTGGCATAGTCAATGAAGCATCAGTACTTAATAAATGTCAAATTCCTGAAATTTCCCTGAGTACTGGGACTCTTGATTTCTAGCAAGTTCCTGATTCTTTTTCAGTTTTTATTTTATAAATGTAATCCTCCACTTAAATAATGACTAATTTTCATTTTCCAGTATCTTGGATTCTCATAGTAACTTATCTTAATCAACAACAAAAAATTAGTGAAACTCTGCTTTACTAAAATATGTGATTAATTTGTTAAACAAGAAACATTGTTTTCACTGCTTTTATCATATCTCATTTAATCCACACAGCAATTTCAGGAGGAAATTGGGTTTCATAATATTTAATAAGAAACAAGAAATGTTAGCCTGGCTTTATCCTCTGACTCCTCACCATAATAATCAAGCTCAGTATTATTTGATGGACCTGAGGATTTTATAAAATATAGGAATCTAGTTTTATTTACACAAAGCAGAGCAAAATACCAAAGACAAGATGGTATGTATCAACTTTTATACCTGGGTAATCATCCTGAATTTGAGTTAGCTATAATGTAAGGGTCTGTATAATTGCTAAATATACTCAGGTCTGAGAGTGTGATCATTTTTACGTTAATATTGTCTGGTAATTAGATTTATCTATCCATTGCTATATTCCCCCAAGTAAGTAGGCTATATTGTACTTAAATAGAATCCCCAAACCCAGCGTTTGCAATCTGATTGCAGTGTTTAACCACTACTAGGCTGGAGAAAGCAGAGGCATACTTTTCGATAGAGGGAATTCTGGGCAATTCATTAATATTGAGTACTTTTCTCAGAGGTAGGATCTCAAACTTAATACTATTTGGTCTAGGTGCTCAATTTTCAGTCAGATTAATTCTAAAATGCAATGCAAACTTGAAGGTAGTATAAAATAGCTTTGGACTTAGTCATTTGATTTGAATCCCTTGCCCTTTCCCTGTTAGCTGCACGACCTTGGGAATTTACTTGTGATCCTGACTTTTGTAATCTTTAAAGAAAAATGATACTACCTTTTTCCCCAGACTGATAAGGATGAGATAATATATGATGTACGTTTAATACAGAACCTAGTATAATATTGATAAAAGAAACTCAGGTGATGTGTCTAGTGGGCAATTTAATACACAGCCATGTAGCTCAGGAGCAAAGTTGGAGTTACAGAAATAAAGAATTGAGAGTCACTGCTATACACATAGTATATATAGAAATTCCTCAAATTTGAAAAACAGGTAGTCCATTTTGAAGACCAGAGTTTTTAGTACATCTGAAGATGCCATTCAAATGAAAGCTTCCTCACTAGTTATAACATCAGTATAGTCAATCATGTTTTGATTTCCCAACCCTGAAACTAGAAAGCTAGGACTTTAGAACCTTTCAGAATGACAAACCAGTATTTCTGCCTCTCTGTTCAGTGGTGTGTCCGTGATGATTTCTAACTAAATAATCATCACTCTACTGGTGAATCCAATGATGCTTTTATCACAGCAGGATAAATTCCCCTTGTCAAAATTGGCACCAATTATGCAAATGAAATTTGAAGGATTCATTAGCTAAATGGTAATTGGAGTAACTTGAATTAAAGAAATGATATATAAAATTTCTATCAAGAAAAATCACTTGATTTTTACAATAAGCTCTAAAAATCTTCTCAGAAAATGATAAATCAAGATTACAAAATTATTTTGTAGATTTTAATGCATTTACAACTGATATTTTGTTCTTGATGCATTTTAATATTTGTTCCTTGGCTTGTCATTTTCTTTGGTTACAATATACTTCTTCTAGTACTAACAGGAAATATAATAGGCATTATTTGAAGATATAGCATTGTATTATCAATGAAAAGAAATGCAAAATGAATAAGCTTTTACTGGAAGAAAATGTAAGGTTTCCTAATCATCTCAGGTAGATTTGATCAATTATGTATATACATAGCAATAACATCTATCACTGACCTTGTTCATTTAATGAGCTTGAAAGCATTTCTTCCTCTTCAACTTTCCAGAAAGGTTTGTATTAAATTGATTTTTCCTCAACTATTTGTTATAATTTATCAGTGAAATCATATGAGTGTGGAACTTTGTGCTAAATTTTAAGTTCAGTTCAGTTCAGTTGCTCAGTCATGTCTGAATCTTTGCCACCCCAGGAATCACAGCACGCTAGGCCTCCCTGTCCATCACCAACTCCCAGAGTTCACTCAAACTCATGTCCATCGAGTCGGTGATGCCATCCAGCCATCTCATTCTCTGTCGTCCCCGATTCCTCCCACCCCCAATCTTTCCTAGCATCAGACTCTTTTCCAGTGAGTCAACTCGACGCATGAGGTGGCCAAAGAATTGGAGTTTCAGCTTAGCATCAGTCCTTCCAATGAACACCCAGGATTGATCTCCTTTAGAATGGACTGGTTGGATCTCCTTGCAGTACAAGGGACTCTCAAGAGTCTTCTTCAGCACCACAGTTCAAAAGCATCAATTCTTTGGCGATCAGCTTTCTTCAGAGTCCAACTCTCACATCCATACATGACCACTGGAAAAACCATAGCCTTGACTAGACGGACCTTTGTTGGCAAAGTAATGTCTCTGCTTTTTAATATGCTATCTAGGTTGGTCATACCTTTCCTTCCAAGGAGAAAGCGTCTTTTAATTTTCATGCTGGAAAAGGAGTACGTCAAGGTTGTATATTGTCACCCTGCTTATTTAACTTATATGCAGAGTACGTCATGAGGAACGCTGGGCTGGAAGAAGCACAAGCTGGAATCAAGATTGCTGGGAGAAATATCAATAACCTCAGATATGCAGATGACACCACCCTTATGGCGGAAAGTGAAGAGGAACTCAAAAGACTCTTGATGAAAGTGAAAGAGGAGAGTGAAAAGTTTGGCTTGAAGCTCAACATTCAGAAAACGAAGATCATGGCATTTGGTCCCATCACTTCATGGGAAATAGATGGGGAAACAGTGGAAACAGTGTCAGACTTTATTTTTTTGGGCTCCAAAATCACTGCAGATTCTGATTGCAGCCAGGAAATCTTCAGTTCAGTTCAGTTGCTCAGTCGTGTCCGACTCTCCACGACCCCATGAACTACAGCACGCCAGGCCTCCCTGTCCATCACCAACTCCCGGAGTACATTCAAACTCATGTCCACAGAGTCGGTGATGCCATCCAGCCATCTCATTCTCCATCGTCTTCTTCTTCTCCCGCCCCCAACCTTTCCCAGCATCAGAGTCTTTTCCAGTGAGTCAACTCGCCGCATGAGGTGGCCAAAGTATTGCAGTTTCAGCTTTAGCATCAGTCCCTCCAATGAACATCCAGGATTGATCTCCTTTAGAATGGACTGGTTGGATCTCCTTGCAGTATAAGGGACTCTCAAGAGTCTTCTCCAACACCACAGTTCAAAATCTTAAGTTAGTTGCTTATAAATAGTAGATAGTTGAGTCTGTCTATTCTTTTTTAACAATTGTAATCATTTCTGTCTCTAAACTGGGGTTTTTAGATCATTTACATTCAATGTGATTACTGAGAAAGCTAAGTTCATCATCTTGCTATTTGTGCAGACGCGAGAGAAGCCGGCCCCGGTACAACCGACCAGGCAAAGAAGCGCGGCCAAGAGGAGCTACCCCACGCCTGAGGCCAGGGCCGGCGGCCGAGAGGAGCTACCCCACGTCCAATAGGCGGTGGCTGCACGGGCGCAGGAGGGCCTAGAAGAGCTACTCCACGTTCAAGGTCAGGAGGGGCGGCCTTGAGGAAATAACCCTCGTCAAAGGTAAGGTGCAGCCGCTGCGCTTTCGTGGAGCAGCTGTGAAGAGATATCCCACACCCAAGGTAAGAGAAACCCAAATAAGACGGTAGGTATTGCGAGGGGGCGTCAGGGGGCAGACAGACTGAAATCATAATCACAGGAAACTAGTTGATCTGATCACATGGACCACAGCCGAATGTGGTCCACTGGAGAAGGGAATGGCAAACCACTTCAGTATACTTGCCTTGAGAACCCCATGAACAGTATCAAAGGGCAAAATGATAGGCTACTGAATGAGGACTTCCCCAGGTCGGTAGGTGTCCAGTATGCTACTGGAGATCAGTGGAGAAGTAACTCTAGAAGGAATAAAGGGATGGAGCAAAAGCAAAACCAATACCCAGTTGTGGATGTGACCAGTGATAGAAGCAAGGTCTGGTGCTGTAAAGAGCAATATTGCATAGGAACCTGGAATGTTAGGTCCATGAATCAAAGCAAATTGGAAGTGGTCAAACAGGAGATGGCAAGAGTAAACATAGATATTCTAGGAATCAGTGAATTAAAATGGACTGGAATGGGTGAATTTAACTCAGATGACCATTATATCTACTACTGTGGGCAGGAATCCCTTCAAAGAAATGGAGTAGCCATCATGGTCAACAAAAGAGTCCGAAAGGCAGTACTTGGATGCAATCTGAAAAACGACAGAATGATTTCTGTTCGTTTCCAAGACAAACCATTCAATATTACAGTAATCCAGGCCTATGCCCCAACCAGTAATGCTGAAGAAGCCGAAGTTGAATGGTTATATGAAGACCTACAAGACCTTTTAGAACTAACACCCAAAAAAGATGTCCTTTTCATTATAGGGGACTGGAATGCAAAAGTAGGAAGTCAAGAAACACCTGGAGTAACAGGCAAATTTGGCACTGGAGCACGGAATGAAGCAGGGCAAAAGCTAATAGAGTTTTGCCAAGAGAACGCACTGGTCATAGCAAACACCCTCTTCCAACAACACAAGAGAAGACTTTACACATGGACATCACCAGATGCTCAACACCGAAATCAGATTGATTATGTTCTTTGCAGCCAAAGATGGAGAAGCTGTATACAGTTAGCAAAAACAAGACCAGGAGCTGACTGTGGCTCAGATCATGAACTCCTTATTGTGAAATTCAGACTTAAATTGAAGAAAGTAGGGAAAACCACTAGACCATTCAGATATGACCTAAATCAAATCCCTTATGATTATACAGTGGAAGTGAGAAATAGATTTAAGGGACTAGATCTGATAGATAGAGTGCCTGATGAACTCTGGATGGAGGTTCGTGACATTGTACAGGAGACAGGGACCAAGACCATCCCCAAGGGAAAGAAATGCAAAAAAGTGAAATGGCTGTCTGAGGAGGCCTTACAAATAGCTGTGAAAAGAAGAGAAGCGAAAAGCAAAGGAGAAAAGGAAAGATACAAGCATCTGAATGCAGAGTTCGAAAGAATAACAAGGAGAGATAAGAAAGACTTCCTCAGCGATCAATGCAAAGAAATAGAGGAAAACAACAGAATAGGAAAAACAAGAGATCTCTTCAAGAAAATTAGAGATACCAAGGGAACATTTCATGCAAAGATGGGCTCGATAAAGGATAGAAATGGTATGGACCTAACAGAAGCAGAAGATATTAAGAAGAGGTGGCAAGAATACACAGAAGAACTGTACAAAAAAGATCTTCACGACCAAGATAGTCACGATAACGTGATCACTGACCTAGAGCCAGACATCTTGGAATGTGAAGTCAAGTGGGCCTTAGAAAGCATCACTATGAACAAAGCTAGTGGAGGTGATGGAATTCCAGTTGAGCTATTTCAAATCTTGAAAGATGATGCTGTGAAAGTGCTGCACTCAATATGCCAGCACATTTGGAAAACTCAGCAGTGGCCACAGGACTGGAAAATGTCAGTCTTCATTCCAATCCAAAAGAAAGGGAATGCCAAAGAATGTTCAAACTACCGGACAATTGCACTCATCTCACACGCTAGTAAAGTCATGCTCAACATTCTCCAAGCCAGGCTTCAGCAATATGTGAACCGTGAACTCCCAGATGTTCAAGCAGGTTTTAGAAAAGGCAGAGGCACCAGAGATCAAATTGCCAACATCCGCTGGATCATGGAGAAAGCAAGAGAGTTCCAGAAAGCCATCTATTTCTGCTTCATTTACTATGCCGAAGCCTTTGACTGTGTGTATCACAATAAACTGTGGAACATTCTGAAAGAGATGGGAATCCCAGACCACCTGACCTGTCTCTTGAGAAACCTGTATGCAGGTCAGGAAGCAACAGTCAGAACTGGACATGGAACAACAGACTGGTTCCAAATAGGAAAAGGAGTACGTCAAGGCTGTATATTGTCACCTTGCTTATTTAACTTATATGCAGAGTACATCATGAGGAACGCTGGGCTGGAAGAAGCACCAGCTGGAATCAAGATTGCTGGGAGAAATATCAATAACCTCAGATATGCAGATGACACCACCCTTATGGCAGAAAGTGAAGAGGAACTCAAAAGCCTCTTGATGAAAGTGAAAGAGGAGAGTGAAGAGGTTGGCTTGAAGCTCAACATTCAGAAAACAAAGATCATGGCATCTGGTCCCAACACTTCATGGGAAATAGATGGGGGAACAGTGGAAACAGTGTCAGACTTTATTTTCCTGTCTCCAAAATCACTGCAGATGTTGATTGCAGCCATGAAATTAAAAGACGCTTACTCCTTGGAAGGAAAGTTATGACCAACCTTGATAGCATATTAAAAAGCAGAGACATTACTTTGCCAACAAAGGTTCATCTAGTCAAGGGTATGGTTTTTCCCGTGGTCATGAATGGATGTGAGAGTTGGACTGTGAAGAAAGCTGATCGCCGAAGAATTGATGCTTTTGAACTGTGGTGCTGGAGAAGACTCTTGAGAGTCCCTTGGACTGCAAGGAGATCCAACCAGTCCATCCTAAGGGAGATCAGTCCTGGGTGTTCATTGAAAGGACTGATACTGAAGCTGAAACTCCAATATTTTGGCCACCTCATGCGACGAGTTGACTCACTGAAAAGACTGATGCTGGGAAAGGTTGGGGGCAGTAGGAGAAGGGGACGACAGAGAATGAGATGGCTGGATGGCATCACCGACTCTGTGGACATGAGTTTGAGTGTACTCCGGGAGTTGGTGATGGACAGGGAGGCCTGGCGTGCTGTGATTCATGGGGTCGCGGAGAGTCGGACACGACTGAGTGACTGAACTGAACTGTTCCATTTTTCCTTGTTCCTTTTATCTGTATTCTGGAGTCACTGGGCCTTTTTAAGATTTCTTTTTATTCCTCTTTTTAGCTATAACTTTAAACATATTTTAGTGATTGCACTACAACTTATACATTCTTAATTTCCTGTAGTGTACTTTCAGTGGTATTAACTACCTCATGCATATTATAAAAATTTAAGGATAGTTATTTCTCTCCTTCTGACCTGAATGCTATTTTTGTCACATTTTACTTTATATATGTAATAAAACCCACAATGCATTATTATTACTTTTGTTTCAACAGTTAATATCCATTAGAGAGACTTAATAAGAAAATATAAATTCACCAATGTTACCTTCATTCTTTTGTGTAGATCTAGATTTTAATTTTGTATCATTTTCACTTTGCCCAAAGGACTTCTGTTAGCATTTTTTATGGTGTGAGTCAGCTGTTAATGAATACCTTCAGTTTTTGTATGTCTAAAAGTGAATTTATTTCACCTTCATGATTAAAATATACTTTTGCTAGTTATAGAATTCTAGATTTGCACTATTTTCAAGAATAAATATGCTGTCATTCTTAAATTTATTCCTTGGTATGAAGTGTGTCTTTTCTTCCTCTGGTTGATCTTATAATTTCCTCAGTATTGTTTTGAAGCCTTATTGAACTTGGCTCTGTAGACTTACCCCGCTTCTCTTCACTTTAGGATTTCTACACTTGCATATTGTCCTGCTTGAAGTTGTCCCATCAGCATACTGATGCTCTTTTTATTTATTTTGGCATCCTTTTGACTTTGGTCTTTTTTATATCTTTCATATTTCTACTTAACTTTTTGAACAATGGAATATAGTTATAGTAATTACATATATGTGTATATGTGTGTGTATATATATATATGGCTGAGTCCTTTTGCTGTTCACCTGAAACTACAACAACATTGCTAATCAGCTATACCCTGATGCAAAATAAAAGGTTTAAAGTTTGAAAAAATATTTATTTTAGTGTTATTGCCTATTATTTCTAATATATGTGTCTATTTTGTGTTCATTTCAATTTTTGATTATTCTCATTGTGGGCCATGCTTTTTTTTGCTTTCCTTTATACCTGATAATATTTGACTAGGTGCATACATTGTGAATTTTATCTTTTTATGTGCTAGATATTTTTTTGTCTTCATAAATATCATTGAGTTTTATTGTGAGATATAGCTTAGTTGCTTATAAATAGTTTGATTCTTTTGGATCTTCCTATTATATTTTGTTAATTATTCCCCAGTATGAGAAAAGATCTTGACTTCTCTACCCAATGCCTTGTAAGTGAGTTTTCCATTTAGGCTGGTGGGAAGTACTATTCCCCGCCCTGCATGAGAACAGAGGCAGTGTTCTTTTTTTCTCCAGCCACATGTTGTTTTTTCACATGTATACATGATTGAGTAGTAGAGAGGGATCTTTCGTAAATCTCAAGGGTCTTTTCTTCATACAGTTCTCTGGTACTCTGCTGAGCCTGTTGGTTTTCTTGAACTAACTACTCATCTTCTCAAGTTGGAGAGTAAGCTGGTTTTTACCTGAATTCCCCCTCCTTCAGCTGGTGCCTCTCTCAATGCACTGAGCTTAGGAAATTATAAGGCTGATCTCATTTTCTTCTTGTCTTTCATGGGTAACATTTTGTAACTTAATTCCAATGTATTAAAAATAATTTCCATGTATTTGTCTTTTTTTTTTTGTTTGGTCTTTTCAGGCTTTTTACTATTCAAGTATAAATCTAGGTCCTGTTACTTTATCATCAGTTCAGTTCAGTTCAGTCGCTCAGTCATGTCCGACTCTTTGCGACCCCATGAACCACAATACACCATGCCTCCCTGATCATCACCGACTCCTGGAGTTCACCCAAACCCATGACCATAGAGTCAGTGATGCCATCCATCCATCTCACCCTCTGTCGTCCCCTTCTCCTCCTGCCCTCAATCTTTCCCAGCAACAGGGTCTTTTCAAATGAGTCAGCTCTTTGCATCAGGTGGCCAAAGTATTGGAGTTTCAGCTTCAACATCAGTCCTTCCAATGAACACCCAGGATTGATCTCCTTTAGAATGGACTGGTTGGATCTCCTTGCAATCCAGGGGACTCTCAAGAGTCTTCTCCAACACCACAGTTCAAAAGCATCAGTTCTTCGGTGCTCAGCTTTCTTTATAGTCCAACTCTCATATCCATACATGACTACTGGAAAAACCACAGCCTTGACTAGATGGTCCTTTGTTGGCAAAGTAATGTCTCTGCTTTTTAATATGCTGTCCAGACACGTCATAACTTTTCTTCCAAGGAGCAAGCATCTTTTAATTTCATGGCTGCAGTCACCATCTGCAATGATTTTGAAGCCCCCCAAAATAAAATCTCTCACTGTTACCACTGTTTCCCCATCTATTTGCCATGAAGTGATGGGACCAGATGCCATGATCTTAGTTTTCTGAATGTTGAACTTTAAGCCAACTTTTTCACTCTCCTCTTTCACTTTCTTCAAGAGGCTTTTTAGTTCCTCTTCACTTTCTGCCATAAGGGTGGTGTTATCTGCATATCTGAGGTTATTGATATTTCTCCCAGCAATCTTGATTCCAGCTTGTGCTTCCTCCAGCCCAACATTTCTAGTGATGTACTCTGCATATAAGTTAAATAAGCAGGGTGACAATATACAGCTTTGACGTATTCTTTTTCCTATTTGGAACCAGTCTGCTGTTCCCTGTCCACTTGTAACTGTTGCTTCCTGTCCCGCATACAGGTTTCTCAAGAAGCAGGTCAGGTGGTCTGGTATTCCCATCTCTTAAAGAATTTTCCACAGTTTCTTGTGATCCACATAGTCAAAGGCTTTGGCATAGTCAATGAAGCAGAAATAGATGTTTTTCTGGAACTCTCTTGCTTTCTGCATGATCCAGCGGATATTGGCAATTTGATCTCTGGTTCCTCTGCCTTTTCTAAAACCAGCTTGAACATCTGGAAGTTCATGGTTCACATATTTCTGAAGCCTGGCTTGGAGAATTTTAAGCATTACTTTACTAGCGTGTGAGACGAGTGCAATTGTGCAGTAGTTTGAGCATTGTTTGGCATTGCCTTTCTTTGGGATTGGAATGAAAACTGACCTTTTCCAGTTCTGTGGCCAGTTGCTGAGTTTTCAATATAATGTCTTATATTTTCTTTTCTAAAATGTCCATGTTCTTTACCATTATGACTATACTACATTATTGCAATTTTTCTCTTATAGGGGAATTATAAAGGATATACAAGAGGTACTAAGGATGTAGATGGTGAGCTCACACCTCACTGAAGAAATAGAGAAAGTTGTCATCTGTAAGGAGAAGTGAGGGAAAGATTAGTGATAGAAGGCTAAAGGTTGGATCTGCCACTGAAGAGCAGGAGCCAGAAATCCAATGAGGGATGAACAGACAGTTGCCAAGTAAATATCCATGGCCAAGTTGTGGTTGGACAGAACAAACCTCTAGTAAGCCAAGTTTTCTGGCTCCAGCAAACACTGTAGCATAGAAGCAGGAAAAGAGCAGAGAAAGCAAAATGTGAGGATATGTAAGGCTTGGTACAGACATGCCAAGAGAGGTGTGGGTTCGTGCAAGAGAAGATGTCGACAACAGATGTAACAGAATTCAGGTAGTTGGACTGACAGAAAAGTACCATTTGGCCATCAGGGGACTCATTTAATAATTTAGGAAAACAATATTCTAAAATATAAATATGCATGAAAAACAATTTTTGTGCTTGAGAGGAAGCAACACAAGAGATGACAGGTGAAGAGAGTTTAATTTTGGAGAGTACCGAGGGAACTCAGGGACAGCACTTTATTCTATTATTCGTGGCACATGGCTGATTAGAAGTGGAAATGAAGGTTAACAGAGGCAGAGGTAATTGACCATGAGATCAAGTGTCTGAAAGACAGCAAGTGCATTGAAAGGAATGGTATTTGTGAGCCAGATGCTGTAGAATTCCAGACAGAGTGACACTAACAGGATAGAACTGGTATGGATGCTTCCCCCGTGCTGAAGAGCTGAGGGAAGACGGAGGGGCAGTGAGGAATTGGTGCCAGGCCCGAATCCTCGATGTGATCTCTCTGACCCAAACAGAGGCAATTACAAAGTTCCTCCTGCAGGCCTCATGCGAGGCCTTCACCATACCAGATTTGGTGGATACCCCATGCCTTGCAGTTCTGGAAGGAACTGTAGTCAAGGATTCATCCCTGGGCCAGCCAGACGTGTTCATATACACATTTGTATTCCTAACCCAGCCACTGCAGCTCAGTTCAGAGGCCACCTTATTGAGGGCCTTGGCTGAGGTACTTTTTCTCATTTAACTTAGTGTCTTTCCACTCCCGTCCCTTACCCCCAGCCCCTGAGCACCACACATACAGATCTACATAAAAAAGCAGTGATCTTCTGTACAGGCCCCTCCATGTAAGAAGATTCCCCTATTTGTGCTAATCTACCTGACTTGCCTGGTGCTATTCCATGGAAAGAAATGGAATATTGAGGAGCGAGTGATATTTTTTGTCTCTTGCTTGCTCTGTCATAGTGAATGAAAGCTTGGATGTTACCTTCAATTTTGCTTATTATCCTAATTAACCACCTTGATATCTGGTTCTTCAATAGTCAAGGCCTAAAAGCTTCACAGCTTTCAAACTAAAATGAAATTAGTTCTAGCTCCATAGGATCAATCGCAAAAGATAAGCCTAAACAGATGAAACTCTGCTAGTATGAATGGAGGAACGTCCCCAACCTTGGGGCATTGGACCCATCAGATCAGTGGTAGAATTAGATTAGAAATAGAGTGCACATGTAAATTAATGCATTTGAATCATCCTGAAACCATATTCCCCATTCTCAGTCCATGGGAAAATTGTCTTCTAAGAAATTGGTCCCTGGTGCCCAAAAGGTTTGGAGGCCACTGTATTAAATTGTCTTCATACAAAGTCTTATACATAACATGAAGGTCTTTTGCTCTATGAGTTTCTACAAACTGAGTGAAAGGCAAGAAAACTAGTTATTTAAGGTAATCATGGCATTCTTAGCAATTGATGTATGACGTCACAATTATATATCAATTAAGGAAAAACTGATGCTGATTACTTAGAGACATCATGATAAAATGTGATTGATATTATTAATAAAAATGTTCTTTGAAGACCAGAAACTTACTGATTTTATATAATTTGCAGTGCTGAATTCAGTGTGTAAACCATGGAAGGCACATGGTAAATATATTTGTGATTTGCAATTAAATTAAATATTTAGGCTGTTGCTTTACTTTGTTTTAAATTTGGTCTTTGTCATTCATGTACAGTTCATTTATGTATTTTCTTCAAATATTTTTATGTCTTCTACACACCAGTTGCTTTACTAAGCCGTAAGATAAAGAGGTGAAATACACATGGTTCCCAATCTCAATGATATATCAAGTGTTTACAATGCTGCTGCTGCTGCTGCTAAGTCGCTTCAGTCGTGTCCGACTCTGTGAGACCCCACAGACAGCAGCCCAACAGGCTCCTCTGTCCCTGGGATTCTCCAGGCAAGAATACCGGAGTGGGTTGCCATTTCTTTCTCCAGTGTATGAAAGTGAAAAGTGAAAGAGAAGTCGCTCAGCCGTGTCCGACTCTTAGCGACCCCATGGACTATAGCCTACTAGGCTCCTCCGTCCATGGGCTAGCCCCCTTCTAAAGACCATCATTCAGTATTGATAAATATCAGTTTTAATGAGACTGTACTAAAACTTCAAGAGGAAAATGAGCAAGTTTAAACATCAAATGCAATGAAGATAGCTGATAATGAGTGATGTACAATAGAGAAAAGATTCATCAGTAGGGTAATTTCTTAGAGTCTTAGAGCACAGTAGAAAAACCAATACTCTTAGGGTTTTTTTTTTTTTTCATCTGTGCAAGACTTTCTCCATTCTGATTGTTTTTCTACCAGTACTGTGGCCTTGTCTCCAAAACATTTACTGTCAGTTCAGTTCAGTTCAGTCTGACTCTTTGCAACCCCATGAATCACAGCAGGTGTTATAAAAATGTAAGTAAAAAGATTCCTCCCCATCTTATTCCCCCCTCTCTCTGCCTCCTCCTTTTTCTTCTTTTCTTCTTTCATAATCACATACGGTTATCTCACAGAAATTATAGCAAGAAATTCATTAGGTAAACATTTGACCTAGATATGCCTTTTTATGTGTGGTTCAGTGGCTTAAAACTGGGAAAAGTGAACTAAAAATATAAGCTGTTTAAATTCACATAGGATGTCCTCTTAGACATGCTTAATGATTTGCTTGATTCTAATTGCAGTACAAGAATAAGATGAGTGCCCAGATCTAAAATCAAAAGGCAAAATTGTCTAGATGTTTTAAAAAATGTACTACTTTTTTTCTAATGGCATTTTGGAGCGAGAGCAAAAATAATCTCATAGGCAAAAGAAAAACGGATTCAAACATTTTGAGACTATCATTTATATATGCATATATATATATATATATATTGGAGAAGGCACTGGCAACCCACTCCAGTACTCTTGCCTGGAAAATCCCATGGATGGAGGAGTCTGGTAGATTGCAGTCCATGGGGTGGTGAAGAGTCGGACACCACTGAGCAACTTCACTTTCACTTTTCCCTTTCATGCGTTGGAGAAGGAAATGGCAACCCACTCCAGTGTTCTTGCCTGGAGAATCCCAGGGACGGGGGAGCCTGGTGGGCTGCCATCTATGAGGATGCACAGAGTCGGACATGACTGCATGACTGAAGCGACCTAGCAGCAGTAGCAGCATATACATATGTTTAGCATGTCATATACACATCACTTACTTAAAAAAATCTAGGAGAGGTTTAAAGCAAAAAAAAAAAAAAACAAACAACAAAAAAAAAACCTGTAGTCAAAATGGATTGTAGGGAAGAAGTAAATCTTTTGACCAATGATTATCACAGTTATCTCACCACCTAGGAAAAGAATACATCCTTGCTAAATATTCTTGGGCTAAAATCTAGGCTTAAATTACATCCCTAGTTTTAGGGATGATTAAAAAAAAATCATCCATTTTAGAGAATAAAGAAAATTCACTTATTCTTATTTCTCCCTCATTCCCTCTCTTTCATATTTTCTTCTTTCTTTCCCACTCTTTTATTCTCCCCAAAATGTGACTGCTTATATTAAACAGCAGACACTGAGTAGGTACTGAGGTGATAAAAATAAATAAGACAGATTTCTTCTCTTTAGAAGATCAATTGCAAAAAACAAAGTTAAAAATATGAAATTGATACATTTGTTGTGTTATTTAGTCACTAAGTTGTGTCCAGCTCTTTGTGACCCCATGGACTGCTAGACTTCTCTGTCCATGAGATTTCCAAACAAGAATACTGGAGTAAGTTGCTGTTTCCTTCTCCAGGGTGTTTTTCAACCCAGGGATCAAACCTTATCTCCAGCTTGGCAGGTAGATTCTTTACCACTGAGACACTTGGGAGGCCTAGTATTTGTCATAACAGAGGCTTTATCAAAGTGCAAAAAGAACCCAAGATCTAAAATCTATTTGTGTGTCTAGGGTGTGTGTGGGGGGTCAGGGGCATTAGAAAAGGCTTCAGATGGAATATGATATTTAAACTGGACCAGGAGATTTGAATGAATTTTTCTCCAAATTACTCTTATCCCTAGTTTTATGTCACCAGGGTCCAGGGCAAGGAAGAAGTGCTCACAAAACGCCTCTGGGATCTTGATTCTTCCCTATCTCAAACTTTAGCCTCCCTTATTTCATGAGAAGAATAAGAGAACAAATGATGTTAACAAAGCCCTGCTCAAGGCAGTAAATCTAATAGAGAGTCCCTACGAAATAGTCCCAGCACAGAGATGGACAGGAGTGGGCTCTCTGCCAAATGCCAATGTCTTTATGGCAGTTTGTCGAGCTTCTGCATCCATGGGGAAATAGGAATTACCGATACATAGGAACACATATGAGAGACTATGGGCTAAGAAGCAGGGTAGAGAATGATGATCAACATCATAAAAGGAAGAGTGGTAATATATAATTATAATAACGCCCTACATTTGCATGGCAGTTCAGATTTCACATCTCTTTCATATACAGCATTTTCTTTAAGTCTCGCAGCAAATCTGTAAGACAAACAAGGAAAATATTAACCTTTCTATTTGAAAATTGAGGAAATTGAGACTCTGGCAAATTTGACAAGTTGCCAAATGTCACACAGCTTGGTTTCCTAACTAGTAGTCTGGGGATTTCTCTTCTGTTCCTTGTAGTCTAATTGCAGCATTTGCCTATTTGTCTGGAGGTATTCAGGCTGCTGCCATGAGTTAAAAAAAAAAAAAAAAAGCTGCAGGGATCATGGTTTCTAAAAGTTTGATCCTCATTTCTGCCATTCATTTTCTTCATAATAAAGACATTAGAATAGTAAACAAAAGGTGACTCTTTTTTTTCTGATTATGGGGAACAGAAAACTACAATCAGTACCTGAATTGTTAATTACTTATTTATTTATTTTTTTTGACAGTTCCTGATTCAGAAGTACATTCATATCCTGAAACAGTACATACCTGTCCATATAATATATACCACTCAAAATCCCCATATCTATAGAGGATGAGATGGTTGAATGGCATCACCAACTCAATGGACATGAGTTTGAGCAGGCTCCAGGAGTTGGTGATGCATAGGGAAGCCTTGCGTGCTACAGTCCATGGGGTCACAAAGAGTCAGACACAACTGAATGACTGAACTGAACCATCTGAAAGTGCCCAAAATATAGACTTAGTAATTTTATAACCAAACAAGACACAAAACTCACAGTTTTAAAATGCACAGCCATAGTGCTATGCATCACAGAACAAGTTCATGAGGCACATTAAGCTCCCATGTTTCATGAAAATTGTATTAGAGGCAATGACTGGCTCTTGATGTTTTTCTTAATTTTTTTTCATATAAACCTTAAAATAGATTTATAGGATGGCAATAATCTTTATTCTCATTTAACCAATAGTGTAAAATAGAGCACTTGGATTAGAGGCATAATACATGGAACATTCAGGAATAGAAGTTTGCCCCAGAAAAAATAACCCAAATGGTGAGCCTCAAGAAAATAGGATATAACTTTGCAGTGATTACTATCTGCAGGCCTTTGTGTAACCACCTACCAGTTTTGCTGCACTGGTACTTCACATGTATTGTTGTTGGTGGTGGTGGTGGTGGTGGTATGTGGGTGTGTGTGTGTGTGTGTGTGTGTGTGTGTGTATGTGTGTGTGCTCAGTTGCTCAGTCATGTCCAAATCCTTGTGACCCCATGGACTTTAGCCCCCCAGGCTCATCTGTCCATGGAATTTTCCAGGCAAGAATACTGCAGAGAGTTGCCATGTCCTACTCTACAGGATCTTCCCAATCCAGGGATTAAATGCATGTCCTCTTCATTGGCAGGCAGATTCTTTACCACTGAGTCACCTGGGAAGCTCATATTATGTTCCTTTGACTTGAAATTTTTGCTTTTTCACTTAAAAATGACATATTTTTAAAAAATCACTTACTCTAATAAGACAGGAAGCCCCCAAATGAAAATCATATTATTAAATTGTATTGGTATTGTTCTTCATCTGGAGTCTTGAACTCTTAGATTGATGCCCTTCCCTTTCACAAAAGAGGAAGATTTGTCTAAAGAAGAGCTAAAGATATGGAGGCATCAAATTGAACATTTTCTTTGATGATAATCAGAAGGTTTGGAAGAGAAGTGAAAAGAGCTTGTCCACTATCTGACTCATTGTCATTTAATATATCTCAACATGCTCCCTAAAACCATCTCTAAGCCACAGCTAATATTTGAAACATACTAACATATTAATTTTCATTCTTCACATAGGTAGTATATAGGAAATGATTAGTCTATGTGTGTTAGATATACACTAAATCAAATATAGACTTAATATCTCTTTAGTATCTTAGTCTGGCCCAGTTGCCTTATAATTCTAATTGATGACTTCAGACTTTGAACACAAATCTGCAAATTCCTAGAAAAAAATAAATACTTGGTAATAACTAATTGATCAGTATCTGAATTGGTTTGGACAGAATAAAAAGACATGCATTCCCACCATCAAAGTGAACGATAGGAATGGAAGAACCTTTATTTGTGCTATGCATATTCAAATGAGATATATGCTATTTCTATTTTTCCATTAGTATGTTAGGATATTGAACTCAGTCAGTTCAGTTCAGTTCAGTCGCTCAGTCGTGTCCGACTCTCCGCGACCCCATGAATCACAGCACGCCAGGCCTCCCTGTCCATCACCAACTCCCGGAGTACACTCAAACTCATGTCTACAGAGTCGGTGATGCCATCCAGCCATCTCATTCTCTGTCGTCCCCTTCTCCTCCCGCCCCCAACCTTTCCCAGCATCAGAGTCCTTTCCAGTGAGTCAACTCGTCGCATGAGGTGGCCAAAGTATTGGAGCTTCAGCTTCAGCATCAGTCCCTCCTAGAAAGCATCAAATAGAACTCAAAGAAAACATAACTTACATATGTTAAATATGGTATAATAATATGGGAGAAGCTATTGCTTCTTTACATTGACTCATCTGTTTAGGAAAGTTGATCTTTATCTGACTAGAGTTTCCAGTTTAGACTTGCACCTAAAATGACTATAGCACATGTTCATTGTCAAACATTCAACTGTTACTCATGTTGACATCTTTCACATATTCTGTTCTAATTGCATCCAGGAAGCACAATAGTATTGTTCCTTGTTTCAAAGACAAAGAAGTTTCTGTAAAGCAAAAATAATAGTAATAATACGTTTGACATATTAATACTGGCTTTCAGAGAATGCAAAGGTGGAATACAAGGAAATGTGTTCTTTGAGAATGATAAATATCATTAAAATTCAGAAGCATTTTAGCTGTGTTGAAAACTTAGTAAAGAAAAAGGTATAAAATCTAAAATATAAGTGGATTTTCATAAAGAATAAAATAAGAAAATATACATTGAATCACCAGTAAGTAAAAAGGAAGATAAAGGAAACAAATTTTGAAACGACACAGGTTAATATTAAGAGATACTGTGCACATATGTTTGAAGCTTTATATAGAAGTAATTTAATACCGTTAAAAAAAAGTAAACCATAGAGATTGGAGAAAATACATTCTGCTATGTACCTCACACTTTTAAATGTGTATACAATGTATAGATTATAAAACTAAGATGTCACAGAACTGCTATAATGTTAACCCCATTAATCCAAAATTATCTAATCAGTATTCTGTCCAATTCAGGGAGATGTACTAATCAATGACCCTTCTAACCATGTCTAGCACTGTGTTTCTACATTGCTACAACAATAGTAAAGGAGAAACTTAAATGAAAGAAGAGCAAAATTTTAACATATTGAAAAAAACCTACATTTCTGGTGGGAATGCAAAATGGTATAACAACTTTGGAAGATACTATGACAACTTCTTACAAAAGTAGACATTCCTGTCACAGTACCCAGTATTCACATTCCTTGGTACTTACTCAAAGGAGTGGAAAGCTTATATCTACACAAAAACTTACACACAGATATTGATAGCAATTATTCATGACTTCTAGAATGTGTAAGCAGCCAAGATTATTCTCCAATGGGTAAGTAAATAAATAATATATGCTATATCCCAATGATAAAACATTATTCAGCCTTAAAAAGAAGTGAGCTATTAAACCATGAAAAGACATGGAGAAACTTTAAATGCCTCTTTCTAAGTGAGAGAAGCCAGTCTGAGAAGGCTACATACTATATGATTCCAACTCTATGACATTCTGAAAAAAGCAAAACTATGGAGGCAGGAAAATGATCAGTGGTTGCCAGGGGTGAGGGAGGGGTGAAAGAGGAATAATCAGTACACAGAGAATTTTTAGGGCAGTATGATATAATGATGACTGTATATAATTATACATTTGCCCAAACCTACAGAATATACAATAAATACCTTAGTGAACCTTAAGGTAAGTATGGGCTCCATAATGTGTCAATGTAGGTTCATCCTTGGTGAAAAATGCACCATTCTGGTGAGTAGTGTTGATAATGAAGGAGGTTATGCATGTGTGGGGCAGGGGTAAATGGGAAAATCTCTGTATTTTCTCTCAATTTTACTGTAAACCTAAAATTGCTCTAAAAAATAAAGTCTTCAATAATATTTAAGAAATCAGTTGTGTTCAGTGTAACGGTATTGGCAAAGTGATAGTTTTGAGCAGATGTCTTATAAGATTTCATTATGTTTGACAAAGTAGACACCAAAGCACTTATATATACACACTTTTCTCAGGAAAGAGTGATAAGCTAATTTTATGGACCTATATCTACAAGGAAGTCTTATCTTCATATAAATCCTTAAATTTAAAGTTTTCAAAAAATGAACCAAAGGATGCAATGTAAAATATTAGATGCATAAGACTGGATAGAAATCAGTTTCATGGAACTCCTCATTCAATATTTCATCATTATTTACAGCTCTCAATGAAATGATCAGTCTTACTTATTTAACAAATGTTTACTGTATGTTACCTGTATGTCAGACAAAACCTTAGTATCTATACAGCTCTTTCTGCCTAACCAAACTATATTACTTGGTACAGTTCAATTTATTAGACAATCCTAAGTCATTTCAATCATATTTGACTCTTAGTGACCTCATGGTCAGTAGCTCAAAAGGCTCCTCTGTCCATGGGATTTTCCAGGCAAGAATACTGGAGTGGGTTGCCATGCCCTCCTCCAGGGGATCTTCCTGACCCAGGTCTCTTACATCCCTTGCATTGGCAGGTGGGTTCTTTACCACTGAGTCACAAGGGAAGCCCTAATTTACTAGACAGTTCTTCCTTATTTCATTTTTTGGAATTAAGCCTTTGAAGCTATATAAGTTGTCTTCTCTTTTAAAATAAATTCTCCAAGATTAAGAAAAACATCCTTCATTTACCAGAACAAAGTACAGGAAAAAAAAAAAAGAAGTTGAACAACATGGGTTTGACTTTGTAGGTCCACTTATACACGGACTTTTTCAAAGTGCAGTACTATAGAATCTGAGGCTGGTTGAATCCAGGGATGAGAAACAGTGGATATAAAGAACCAACTATAAATTACATGTGGATTTTTGACTAAGCAGAGGTCAATACCTTAACCCCTGCATTGTTCAAGGGTCAATTCAATTTCCTTTTCTGCTTCAAAGTTCTTGGAATACACTTATTTTTAGTGCTAAATTTAGTTCTTTAAAGCACTAATCCCAAAGATGTGACTAGTTGATTACATGTGGAATTTCCAAGGAATTTCTTCCCACTTGGAGCAGTCTGTCTAGGTTATTTTATATAACAAAACCCTCAGAACTATGAGTATCTCTCCCCAGACTTACAGATTGAGATTCAGGCATGGTATTCCTACTGAATGCTGGTCATCTTAAAATGAATGTCCCATAAAATTATTAAAGAAAAACTACTTCTAAATCTCAATGTCATCTCTGCTGCTGCTGCTGCTAAATTGCATCAGTCCTGTCCGACTCTGTGCAACCCCATAGATGGCAGCCCAACAGACTCCTCTGTCCCTGGGATTCTCCAGGCAAGAATACTGGAGTGGGTTGCGATTTCCTTCTCCAATGCATGAAAGTGAAAAGTGAAAGTGAAGTCACTCAGTCGTGTCCAACTCTTAGTGACCCCATGGACTGCAGCCCACCAGGCTCCTCCGTCCATGGGATTCTCCAGGCAAGAGTACTGGAGTGGGTTGCCATTGCCTTCTCCAAATGTCATCTCTAGGTCTTTCTTTTTCAATTCTTACATTCTCTATCCTGGTAAATGAAGTCACCATACATCCATTATTCTAGGGTAGACTCCTTGAAGTCTCACATTCTATCTTCCTTCTTCAAAGTGAAAGTGAAGTCACTCAGTCCTGTCCAACTCTTTGCAACCACATGGATTGTAGCCTACCAGGCTACTCGATCCATGGGATTTTCCAGGCAAGAGTACTGGGGTGGGTTGCCATTTCCTTCTCCATCTTCTTCTTTCTTCTTATTATCTCTCAAATATGGCCTCTTCCTTAGTTTAGACTGGAGAACCTCCAAACTGGTTTCTGACTCCTGTTTTCCACCCTCTAATCACATGCCAGGCAGTTCTAAGAATATGCAAATTATGTCATTTCCCTGCCTAAATTTCTGAAATTACTCTATATTGTATAGGATGTAAAAGATTTTTCCCATCTTTCCTTCTATGTTTTATACCTTCATTTTCTACTATAATTGAGAGTTTCATTTACCAAGTCCTGGTGAAGTCTATAGTTTTATTGACATTTTTGTATTAAAGTCTGAATTTTATCATATCTTCACTCATACTCTGAATTAGAACAGAAATTTCTGAATGTATTGGTGGCATTTTCAATCTCCCAGTCACATGCTAATATTCTGAATTACTGAGAAAGTTTATCATGATTATGTTTTCCTTTCAGCCCTGTCCAGTATCTTTCACCATAAGTAGTGATCTCATGTGTATTCAGAAATTAAGAGTGTATTGATATCAATAGTTAGCACATATAAATATAGCAAGATTGTGTAAGCTCAAATCTTTACTGTTTTTCCTAGAGTTATTCAATACATTATAGTCACTACATTCATGTTAGCCTGTTACTAGGAGACACACAGGGTTTGGAAAACATAAGAATTTGATAAAGATAATTAACTATTTGACATATTAAGTTAAGGAGAAAGCTTAGTGGACAAGTGGATACTCAGTTTTTCCCTATATTTTTCATATTTTGATTTTAGAGTTGTTTTAAACACTTCATCAAGAAAATTTTCATACTCAAAAGTAGAGGAAAGGGATTTCTATGAATTTCTGTCTGTTCTGGCAATAGCAGTCTGTCTGTGTCCTGTGGTTTGTCATTTAACTTTTGCACTACCTTTTCTCCTGTGCTCTCAAAACAGAATGCCAATAACCTTTCCTCAGAGCTCTTAAAAATTTAAAAATTAAAGCTTTCTACTGGAAATGCTAAATACAATTTAGATTAAATACAAATACAATTTAGATTTAAATACAAATACAATTTAGATTTAATGGGAGAATTGGGGCATGTAAATATTGTAATAAGAGCAAGGGAGCAGGGTGTTGATTGTGTTTTATAGATGAGAACAGGGAACTGGAAATCAGTTATATTCCCAACTGTGTTAGTTTTTGCTATTATCGGGAGAAAAACATATAACCTGTCTCAGTTTACCCATCTGGAAATAAAAATTGCTTTTCTTTTCTGATGCAAGCCTTAACTAGATTATTAAACCTGTCTGAACTCACTTTTTATGTAAAGAAAAAATATACACAATTTAAGAATAAATATTACATCATGCATAAGGATATTTGTATTAGAGTGCTCAGTTTCCAAGGCTGAAATAAATGAGGCAAAGCCATCTGTACAGGGTCCCAGACAGAGCATCCTGTCCTGATGGTTCAAGAATTTAGCAGCGTAAGTGTTTAAGGTCACTTCAGGAGAAAGATGATGTTCAACTAAGTAACTCCCTTACAGCTCATACACACAAAGTAATGAGTTCTGGTGTCCTAGGGAAAACCAATATACAGAAAACCTGGATGCTGGAAAACCTTTATTAAGATCAATAAATAGTAAACTGTGGGGAAAGGCCAATTAGATACATAGAAAGTAACAGAGTAACAGTTCTCTCAGATCTCTGGCACTTGTCAATGGTCAAGTCACAGAGACTGCAGTCTTCACCCTTGCCTAAGGGAACACCTTGATCTTTGAAACTTTATTGTGTTTTGTACAGGGTATTCTCTTGTACTAATCTGTTGTGGCTATAAAGCAATTAGCAAAACAGCTTACATTTGTATTTTTTCTCTATTCCAAACCTCTCTGTTTCATGGTTTTTTCTCTTCAAAATCCATTCCTTGTCCCAGAACTTTTCTACCTACAATGTAGGAGACTCAGGTTCCATCCTTGGGTCAGGAAGATCCCCTGGAGAAGGAAATGGCAACCTCTTCAGTATTCTTGCCTGGAGAATGCTATGGACAGAGGAGCCTGGCGGGCTACAGTTCATGAGGTCACAAAGAGCCAGACACGACTGAGCGAATAACACTTCACTTTCAAGGCCGAGAAGGGTGGATTTCTGGATGTCTCACAAACGTCATTAGTTTTTCTTTCCTGTGAGACCAGTTTCCCCTGGTTGGCTACTATGAAGCAGAGTGGTCCATTGTACCATTACCAGCATTCCCAGATGCTGCTCCCAGATGTGGTCATGGAGCTGAAACCAAATGGAAGAGAGTTCTGAGATGCCTTTATGGAGCTGAGCTGTGTCTAAACTCAAGACTGTTTCCACCCAACTCCTGCCCACTGGTAATACCCATGCTCCCTCATCAAACTCTTACCGCTATAGAAGACCTTATGTCAGGTCACCATCTCTCTACCTTTGAACTTGAATGGATTTAGTAATCCACAAACAACTTCCAGACACCACTGTTCTTGCCTAAATTAAAAACCCCTTCCCTCTGCCTTTCTTCTGATTTTTTCTCTCAAATTTAATCAACCATTTTCCTTTGTGCTCTCTCCACCCCTTTTTAAATAAAAGTTCAGACCTTCTCCCTTTCCTTAAGCATAGTCATTTGGTTTCAGGTTTTGCTGTGGGATTATTGACCACAAAAGGATTTGGAGAGGGATTTTAGAGAACATCAAGTTCATTTTCTCCATCTGGTGTCTGACGACTCCAATGCACCTTCCAGTCTCTGCTTCCAAGCCTCTGGGCATGCTAAGTCACTTCTGTCATGTCCTATTCTTTGCAATGCTATGGACTATAGCCCACCAGGCTCCACTGTCCATGGGGTTCTCCAGGCAAGAATACTGGGGTGGGTTGCCTTGCCTTCCTCCAGAGGATCTTCCCAGCCCAGGGATTGAACACATATCTCTCTGGTGGCTCAGACAGTAAAGAATCAGCC
Source organism: Moschus berezovskii (assembly GCF_049115385.1). NCBI lineage: Eukaryota > Metazoa > Chordata > Mammalia > Artiodactyla > Moschidae > Moschus > Moschus berezovskii. Next base: position 45,426,436 of record NC_142463.1, on the reverse strand, counting down.
TGGGTTCCATCCCTGGATTGGGATGATCCCCTGGAGGAGGGCACGACAACACACTCCAGTATTCTTGCCTGGAGAATCCCCAGGAACAGAGGAAACTGGTGGACTGTATTCCATGGGGTCTCAAATAGTCAGAAATGACTGAGCTACTAAACACACACAGCACCACCTGGGAAGCACTCACGTAAAATTCATTCCTCCCTGGGCAACTTTTCTCCTTTAGAGAAAATTAGCAAGTATTTGTATTATTTCTCAATAAAGCTGGCAGTGGGGGCGGAAGGGGTGGGGAGAAAGTCTTCACTTGAGGACCTTAAAAATAGAGACTGTGATCTTGGACAAAGAACAAAAAAGATCTAAAATAAGATAAGCAGAAATGTATCTGATTCCTATTTTATCTTTATAATTATTTTTTAAAATTTTAGGTGAATAACATTCCTTGTATTTTAGTTTCTAATATATAAAATGGAACCAATAATAGACCTCACCTAAATGCCTTCCTCTAAATACCTCATAGAGTTGTCATGGCAACTTTATGAAATAATGTATCACAGACTCTCACTTAGGCCTGAATCAGATCCAATGCTAGGGTTAATCTGAGCATAATTTGTGAGTGATGGGGGACTTGCTCAAAGAATCTATATATTTGACATAAATGTCCCAGAGGTGGAAGAATTAGGGGAAAAAATATAGCATAAAACAGACTAAAGCAAAGCATTCTCTCCACTTCCATGGAGATCATAGCACTCCTCTGGCACCTTAAGGGCCAGCAAGGATATTAACATTCTCACAGAGGCAATAGTGGGCATTTTTAAAGTAATTTGGAGAACAGAGAGAATTAACAAAAGAATTCAGGACAGATGAGAAAGAAAATAAAGGGTATCTTGTGATAGCAATGGCTGATACACACACAACATGTGAGACAAGGTCAAATACCTCCCAGAAACATCAGGTGGGAGAGGCTGCTAGTTTAAGTGCCAATGGGATCAAGATGCTACCACCACTGTTTTTTAATATTAACATTGCCTACAAATTGCCAACATCATGGAGAAAGCAAGAGAATTCCAGAAAAACATCTATTTCTGCTTCATTGACTATGCCAAAGCCTTTGACTGTGTGGATCAAAAGAAACTGTGGAACATTCTGAAAGAGATGGGAATACCAGACCACCTGACCTGCCTCTTGAGAAACCTGTATGCAGGACAGGAAGCAACAGTTAGAACTGGAAATGGAACAATGGACTGGTTCCAAATAGGAAAAGGAGTACGTTAAGGTTGTATATTGTCACCCTGTTTATTTAACTTATATGCAGAGTACATCATGAGGAACGCTGGGCTGGAAGAAGCACAAGCTGGAATCAAGATTGCCGGGAGAAATATCAATAACCTCAGATATACAGATGACACAACCCTTATGGCGGAAAGTGAAGAGGAACTCAAAAGCCTCTTGATGAAAGTGAAAGAGGAGAGTGAAAAGTTTGGCTTGAAGCTCAACATTCAGAAAACAAAGATCATGGCATCTGGTCTCATCACTTCATGGGAAATAGATGGGGAAACAGTGGAAACAGTGTCAGACTTTATTTTTTGGGGCTCCAAAATCACTGCAGATGCTGATTGCAGCCATGAAATTAAAAGACGCTTACTCCTTGGAAGGAAAGTTATGACCAACCTAGATAGCATATTAAAAAGCAGAGACATTACTTTGCCAACCAAGGTCCGTCTAGTCAAGGCTATGGTTTTTCCCGTGGTCATGTATGGATGTGAGAGTTGGACTGTGAAGAAAGCTGATCGCCGAAGAATTGATGCTTTTGAACTGTGGTGTTGGAGAAGACTCTTGAGAGTCCCTTTTACTTCAAGGAGATCCAATCAGTCCATTCTAAAGGAGATCAATCCTGGGTGTTCATTGGAAGGACTGATGCTAAAGCTGGAACTCCAATACTTTGGCCACCTCATGCAATGAGTTGACTCATTGGAAAAGACTCTGATGCTGGGAGGGTTTGGGGGTGGGGGAGACGGGGACGACAGAGAATAAGATGGCTGGATGGCATCACCGATTCGATGGCCATGAGTTTGAGTGAACTCCAGGAGCTGGTGATGGACAGGGAGGCCTGGCGTGCTGTGATTCATGGGGTCGCAAAGAGTCGGACATAACTGAGTGACTGAACTGAACTGAACTGAACTTGTATCCAAGAAAGAAAAATCAGATTATTTACATTAAAGAGTTTTGCAAACTACAAAGTTCTATACAAAAGAAATGCAATACTATGCTTTTACATGACTAAAACCTCTAGGCATGTCTTTTCTATTACAGATGCACACTCAAAAAAATACACACACTTTTTATCACTCTTATGAAATTAAAGCACAAATCTGAACCACTACTGAAATACAAAGAAAACAGGTTGCCTTACTTTTGAAATACAAAGAAAACAGTTGCCAAGCTTCTGTCTATTTTTAGACATGTATAGAAGTGCTGTTCTTGAATAGCTAATTAAAGAGCTAAGGGGGAAAGTCAATGCAGAGAAAATTCTTTTGATTAACTTATATACTGCATGTATTTCCTCTATAATAATCTACATCATCCATAGAGTACCCACTTAATCAATGCTCTTTATCAAGCACCAATTCTGGGAAAGGAAGAGAGGGGCAGGTGTAAAAAATCCTAAAGAATCCTTCTTCCACCTCTTAAGCACCTTTTAGTCACCTGTGCTCAATTTTAAAATCTTGGAAACCACTCATCTGAAAGATGAATAGCCCTCAAATTCCAGCACACTGAATTTTTCCCATAGTTAAAGCAAACATGTTTTATGCATGATCTTGAAGTCTAGATAAATGCAGTGGGCAAAACTACATGGACAGTCCTTTCCCACTTCTGCAGATTAATTATAGCCTGTTTAGGCTGCTTGACCGAATCCCAGTTCTGCTCTTATTCTAAATCTGGAGTGGAATGTCCCTAATATATAAGCATTTACTTTCAGGGTGGACATAGACACTGGACCCTATTCTCGAGACACTTTACTCATTTTATCTACACTCTGAAATAACAAACACATTTATTCCTCAAGAAAGGAATACCCTCCCCTGATATGTGGGAGGCACTAAACAAACACTGGTCATTAGTTATAAATTTATTCCACACTGAGTGATTACTCATTGCCAACCTTGTGCTAACTAATTGGAATAAAGTTGTGAAGAAGACAAAGCCCCTCCCCTTGTGGAAATTACATGCACAAGAAGTGCATAAACAAATAAATGTTGTAGTTTCAGATGGTGTCAAATTCTATTTAAAACTCATGAAGATTAATTAAGATGGTGAATATGAGCACTTATGAACCATGTAAAAAAACCTTAGGGCAGAGCAGCCCAGGCAGAGAGAACAGTAGATATAAAGGCCCTGAAGGAGGAATGAGCTTAGCAGATGGGTGTAACAGCAAGACAGGACTGTGGGAGCAAAGAGACTGGGGGGGCTTCGTAAGGTTTTGTGGGCCTGGATCAAAATTTCGGCTATCTCAGATGAGAGTAGACCTGACTGGAAAGAAAGATTTTGGAAGGAAAATGATGCAAAATGAATTGTGTTTGGAGATGGCTCTAACTGCAATGTGGAGAATGGACAGTACAGGGTAAAAGCAGGTCAACAGGCCAGTGAATTACTCAGAAGAAAGTCAGTGTAAGTTGTCATGAGAGTTCTTGTTTTATTTTTTCCAAATTTTAGTATAATTGCAAGAAATATGGACCTGTGCAACTTTTCTGAGATTCCTTTTTAAAGAAGTCTGTTGCTAAGCAGGTTGCTATGGAGACTGAGCAAAGCCAGGAAGACAGTGACTTCAGTATTTTATGCAGACTTTATTTAAATCAGAGAAGGTAATGGCAAGCCACTCCAGTACTATTGCCTAGGAAATCCCATGGACGGAGGAGCCTGGTCGGCTGCAGTCCATGGGGTCGCTACCAGTCAGACATGACTGAGCGACTTCACTTTCACTTTTCACTTTCACACATTGGAGAAGGAAATGGCAACCCACTCCAGTGTTCTTGCCTGGAGAATCCCAGAGACGGGGGACCCTGGTGGGCTGCTGTCTATGGGGTCACACAGAGTCGGACACGACTACCTGCAAAGGGGAGCCAGGAGTAGTTTAATGCCCCAAAGGAAAAAAAAAAGGATGAGTGAGAAAAGGTCAGAGAAGGAGCTTGTGTGTGTTTATATGAGTGTGAGTGTGCGGGTGTGTGAGTATAAGAGTATGAGTGTGTGTGAGCATGTATATGTGGAAGCAAGGGTGTGGGTATGTTGTGGATGTGTCTGTTTTAACTACTCCCAGGAGAAAGATGTTTGGTGGCATGCCTCTGGGTGACTATCAGAAGAATTTGTCTAGATGGGAGATATAACTCTTGATTTAACAAGTTAGAACTTGTTAAGGTTCCATTGACTGATCAAAAAGCCAGTAAAAACAGGAAGATTGAACTCATTTGAAGAAGAAAGCAAAATGTAGTAATAGGAAGGATTGTCTCGCACTAGAGATGGTTCGGAGAAGGCAATGGCAAGCCACTCCACTACTCTTGTCTAGGAAATCCCATGGACGGAGGAGCCTGGTCGGCTGCAGTCCATGGGGTCGCTACGAGTCAGACATGACTGAGCGACTTCACATTCACTTTTCACTTTCACACATTGGAGAGGGAAATGGCAACCCACTCCAGTGTTCTTGCCTGGAGAATCCCAGGGACGGGGGAGCCTGGTGGGCTTCTGTCTATGGGGTCGCACAGAGTCGGACACGACTGAAGTGACTTAGCAGCAGCAGCAGAGATGGTTTGTTGTTGGTGTTGTTCAGTCGCTCAGTCGTGTCTGACTCTTTGAGACCCCATGGACTGCAGCACACCAGGTTTCCCAGTCCTTCACTATCTTCACTTCACTTAAGTTTGCTCAAACTCATGTCCATTGAGTCGATGATGCCATCCAACCATCTCCTCCTCTGTTACACCCTTCTCCTTCTGCCTCTATCTTTCCCAGCATCAGGGTCTTTTCCATGGTTTAGAATAGTGTAAAGACAAATCTAGACTTTAAAATCAGACAAAAAATTCAGTAGTTACTTAAAAGACCTTGGGAAAGATTCTTAAATATCTATAAACTTTGGTGTCCTCAATTGTAAAATAAGGAGAAATGCTTACTTTGCTGATGATAGCTAAAAATGTGAGCAACCCCCCAACAAATTCATTCTTTTTTTCCATAGATGGGAATATCTGGGAGACAACTGACTAATTCAGGCCTCTGTTTCTCAGTTTCCTTCTGAGTCCTTGCTCTCTTCCATCTTGCCTGCTTCCAAATTCAGTCACGTGAATTCTTCTGGATAATGAAATATGTGTATGTCACTTCCCAGGCAGTTTTTACAAAGTGGCTGTGCTACTACACGTGCTCTCTTTTTCCTATTGGCTGGTTAAATGAGAAGGATGCTGAGAACTTTTATAAAGGAAAGATCAACCACAAGATGCAGAAAGCCTGAGTTCTAGAATCACCATATGCAGGAAAGAAAATCACTTAAGAGGATCAAAATTGGACAATTTAGATGTGTGCAAGTAAACTTTAAAGTCTTTGAATTCATAAGCTACTAAAATTTGGGGTTGTTTTATATTGCCAGTCCACATGCTTATTATGAATGCTGTGAATGATCTGAAGTCCATCACTTAGCAATGCAAGTTTGATTAATTAAATCAAATAGTACTGATTACCTTGTATAAATTACTTAACCTGAGTCTTAATTCACTCATGTGTAAACTATAAATCCCCTAAATATTTTCCTTTATGCTCTGAATATCTCCAATACTGTCCATCATTCTTCAAATTAAGGAGTGTTCAAATCCTGCATTACTATTTTTTAAGTTTTTGGGTTGGTCAATGCTCCTCTTAAAGGGTATCACTCAGAATTAAATACATTAACCATAAACACGTCTAGTATAGCAGGATTAATAACCTTGTCTATGTTAAATATTGGGCTTCCCTGGTGGCTCAGAGGTTAAAGCGTCTGCCTCCAATGCGGGAGGCCCGGGTTCGATCCCTGGGTCGGGAAGATCCCCTGGAGAAGGAAACGGTAACCCACTCCAGTATTCTTGCCTGGAGAATTCCATGGACGGAGAAGCCTGGTTAGGCTACAGTCCACAGGGTCGCAAAGAGTCGGACATGACTGAGCGACGGAATGGAATGAAATGGAATGGATGTTAAATATTAGGCAACAATTGTAGTTAAAGATGACATGGAAAAAGATGAAATCAGTGTCTCTGTACCTAGGACAGTAACGAGCTGATGTGTTTAAGAGTGCCTATGCCTTCATTTCATATTGATGCAATCATATTCTGGGAACAGAGTAGGAACATCACTGTATCTGTTTTAACTCATCATTTTATCATGGGTATCTCCCATTACATTAACTATTTCTTCCAACTTTGTGTTATCTTCAAATCTGATAAACATGGCTCCAATATCTTTCTCTAAGCCATTATCAAAACGCCTAACTGAAAGGCCAAATTCATTACATTTTCTGAAGGACAGTTTTAAATACACCAACAAACATCCACATTTATAAAAATATGTTTCCAAACAGCCATCAATCATCGTTATACTGAGAGAGTGATTTTTATATGTTTGTGAGCTTCTAACATGTGAACTGTGAACTCCCAGATGTTCAAGCAGGTTTTAGAAAAGGCAGAGGCACCAGAGATCAAATTGCCAACATCCCCTGGATCATGGAGAAAGCCAGAGAGTTCCAGAAAAACATCTATTTCTGCTTCATTGACTATGCCATAGCCTTTGACTGTGTGGATCACAATAAACTGGAAAATTCTGAAAGAGATGGGAATACCAGACCACCTGACCTGCCTCTTGAGAAACCTGTATGCAGGTCAGGAAGCAACAGTCAGAACTGTACATGGAACAGCAGACTATTTCAAATAGGAAAAGGAGTATGTCAAGGCTGTATATTGTCACCTTGCTTATTTAACTTATATGCAGAGTATATCATGAGGAACCCTGGGCTGGAAGAAGCACAAGCTGGAATCAAGATTGCTGGGAGAAATTTTAATAACCTCAGATATGCAGATGACACCACCCTTATGGCAGAAAGTGAAGAGGAACTCAAAAGCCTCTTGATGAAAGGGAAAAAGGAGAGTGAAAAGGTTGGCTTGAAGCTCAACATTCAGAAAACAAAGATCATGGCATCTGGTCCCATCATTTCATGGCAAATAGATGGAAAAACAGTGGAAACAGTGTCAGTGTTATTTTTTGGGGCTCCAAAATCACTGCAGATGCTGATTGCAGCCATGAAATTAACAGACGCTTACTCCTTGGAAGGAAAGTTATGACCAATCTAGATAGCATATTAAAAAGCAGAGCCATTACTTTGCCAACCAAGGTCCATCTAGTCAAGGCTATGGTTTTTCCCGTGGTCATGTATGGATGTGAGAGTTGGACTGTGAAGAAAGCTGAGCGCCAAAAAATTGATGCTTTTGAACTGTGGTGCTGGAGAAGACTCTTGAGAGTCCCTTGAACTGCAAGGAGATCCAACCAGTCCATTCTAGAGTAGATCAATCCTGGGTGTTCATTGGAAGGACTGATGCTAAAGCTGAAACTCCAATACTTTGGCCACCTAATGTGACGAGTTGACTCACTGGAAAAGACTCTGATGCTGGGAAAGGTTGGGGGCGGGAGGAGAAGGGGACGACAGAGAATGAGATGGCTGGATGGCATCACCGACTCGATGGCCATGAGTTTGAGTGAACTCCGGGAGTTGGTGATGGACAGGGAGGCCTGGCGTGCTGTGATTCATGGGGTTGCGGAGAGTCGGACACGACTGAGCGACTGAACTGAACTGAACTTATCTGCTTCCTAGATAATTTCACCTTCCTATTCATCCAACCATAACCAGTCCACTACTGGGAGTCTATGTACTTAAGAATCAGATGCATTCAACAAACATTTAACAGAACAATTCTCAAAGGAGAAGTCCCACTTTCGGAGGGCTGTTTTAGAAATTTGAGAGCATTTTTTGGTTGTCACAATAATTAGGGAACCTATTAAAATTTAGGGTACAGGGATGACCAGGGGTACTGTTTATACTGCAGTGCACAGTGCTGTTCTGCACATTAGATGACTGACTCATCTCCGCCAACTATCAAATATCATATGGGAGAGTCATAGATGCGTGATCTCTGTACAATGTCTGAGCCCAGGTCCTAACTCTGTTGACTCATATCTGCTAACTATCAACTATCCTATGGAAGATTCATACAGATGAGTAATCTCTATACAATATTTGAGCCCAGGTCCTAACTCTATTGACTCATATCTGCTAACTATCAACTATCCTATGGGAGATTCATACAGATGAGTAATCTCTATACAATATCTGAGCCTAGGTCCTAACTCTACTTGGCATGAAAAACATACACAAACACACTCACTCACACACACACACACACACATTTTCTCTGTTTATTATGCAGAATTTTTCAGGAATGTCATTATGCTAATCAGCAAAAAGTACTTTCTTAGTAAGTCCACCAAGATTTACTCACTTCTTTGGAAACGCACATCATAAACTGCAGTAATCTTATGAAACTTAGTTTGCATGCAACACTTCTGTGTCATTCTGTACTTTTAGTTGCCACACCAACACTGTGTCTATGACTCTATACACTGAATCTATATATCAGCTTATATTTCAATTGACAAAGATAAAAGTGTAAATAATATTTGAAAGTTTCCTGTTTTAAGTATTTTTCATAAGTAAATGCAAGTGACTAACCACTTAGTATGTCTTCTAGTATATTCATACCTTATCCTTTACTAAAGATATGTATATTATTTGATTATAAATTAGTTTTCTCTGATTTTTTATTTTTATTACAGTTGGGATATAATATTTGTGTTTTGAAAATATGTGTAAATAGGTTTTATTATTTAAATTTCAGGATAACAAATGGAATATTTCAAAGTTTTTGCTATAAAAAGGGAGCAGTTGGGTCTGATAGGATTAAAAATATCAATTTAGGCTTTTCTGGCAGCTTATTGGTAAAGAATTCACCTTCCAATGTAGGATCCATGGCCCAGGAAGATTCCACATGCCAGGGCAACTAAGCTTGTGCACCACAACTACTAAGGCTGTGCTCTAGAGCCCATGAGCAGCAACTACTAGAGCCCATGTTCCACAACAATAGAAACAACCTCAGTGAGAAGACCACACATAGCGACTAGCCCCACTTGCCACAACTAGAGAAAAGTCTGTGCAGCAACAAAGACCCAGCACAGCCAAACATAAATAAATAAATAATTTAAAATATCAATTTAATACTTTATATAAATAAAGACTTCTGTGGTTGGGTTTGGTAGAGACTAAACAATAAGAAATAGTCCTGATTTAGGGAGCAAAAGAATAGATTAGAAACAGATCTGTAATAAACACGATAGACATATGAAGAAAGTTTAACACACAGAAGGAAAGTATCTAATTTTGTCCTGAGCATGTAGCAGGTGCTGTCATTGCCCCTTGGCCCTCATCATTTCTTTATCTGCTGACAGGTTCTTACTGCAAGTACTTGTGATTTTCTGCTTCTGGTCTTTCTCTGAACATCTTTCTTTGAACATGTTCACCCATGCTCAGGGCAGGCTGGAAGAACCACTGAAACAATTATCTATCCTCTTGCAAGACCAGTTCTCAAGCAATGAGAGGAAAGAATCGATGCCTACATACCCCAGCTTCATCATCTCTCAGGGAAAGAAACTACTTGAATGCAAGTCCTCATTTTAGGGTACTTCTGAGTAAGCTCAATTTAAGATAGGTTGTAAATTTCATTTGCTGTTTGCTCAAAGATACATTCCCTACCTCCTCTCTAATCTGCCTTGCATCTCAAGGAACCGAATTTTCCAGGCTCTCCTTGGCAAGTGACATCTAGTTGGTTTGGAAATGGAAGTCATTGGTGGAAGAATAAGGGGCAAGAATAGAAGAGAAGCCAGGAGATTTATGTATCTTTCACACTACATGGGCTTCCCTGGTAGCTCAGATGGTAAAGAATCTGCCTGCAGTGCAAAAGACCCAGGATTGATCCCTGGGTTGGGAAGATCCACTGGAGAAGGGAACGACAATCTACTCCAGTATTCTTGCCTGGAGAAGTCCATGGACAGACCATGGGGTTGCGGAGTCGGACACAATTGAGTGACTAACACTCTCACTTTCATTCTGCTGCTGCTAAGTCACTTCAGTCGTGTCTGACTCTGTGTGACCCCATAGACGGCAGCCCACCAGGCTCCCCCGTCCCTGGGATTCTCCAGGCAAGAACACTGGAGTGGGTTGCTATTTCCCTCTCCAATGTGTGAAAGTGAAAAGTGAAAGTGAAGTCACTCAGTCATGTCCGACCCTTAGTGACCCCACGGACTGGAGCCTACCAGGCTCTACATGATGGTATTTCCAGCAGTAGCTGGGCTCTCTGTGGTCCAGCTCCCAAGGAACAACCTGTCATCAGGTGCCACCTGCAGCCCATACCATGGTTCTAGTTTGGACAATCCCAAATCCTAGCCTCTGATAAGCCAGATGTTCCTTTTCTCCTTCCAGTATGACTTTTCTAGGAAATTCAAACATCTTAGTGCTTTTGGAATATTCAGCAGAAGATGGTGAATGACAGGAAATGAGCTCGAAAAGTCGGAAGCAGTTAGATGAAAAAGGATGTCAGGTGCATCTTATGAGACTTATCTTGTTAAGTAAAATTCCCTGAACTTAAATACTGTCTGTTTCTTTTTTCTTTTAGAAAATCCTTCAAAGTGTTGAGTTATTCAACTGTGTGTGAATCTTTATTTTTAAATGACAACACAGTTTTTTTAATATATTTTTAGTTTGTGTATTTCTTTGGGCAACAAAATTATTTCCATGCCAGTGACAATACAATGCCAATGAGACACACATCAGACTGGGGCTTCAGTTCAGTTCAGTCACTCAGTCGTGTCCGACTCTTTGCGACCCCATGAATCACAGCATGCCAGGCCTCCCTGTCCATCATCAACTCCCAGAGTTCACTCAAACCCATGTCCATCGAGTCGGTGATGCCATCCATCCATCTCATTCTTTGTCGTCCCCTTCTCCTCCCGCCCCCAATCCCTCCCAGGATCAGAGTCTTTTCCAGTAAGTCAACTCGTCGCATGAGGTGGAGACTGGGACTTAGGAGATGTGAATCCTAAAACCTGTTATCCCACATTGGGATGATGATGACATAAGCAAATAAATTAAAGAAGAAGAAAAACCATTAGAGGTTACTTCACCATCTGGATAAATATCTGCCCTCAAAGTGCTTCCTAACTCTTGCAACTTTAAAGAAAATTGGAGGCCAAAATCTGATGTATATGAGTCAAGACTCTTTACCCTAAATGGGTTACTACTTCTTATTCTTTCAGTGAAAACAGAATCTAAAAACTGTACAAGGGCTAACGGTATTAAAACAAACTGGGAAACTATAAGTTAATTGTTTTTCTTCTTGGTTCCTTCTTTTCAACTCCAAAAAAGAAGGGTAATACAGGAATAGTTGCCTAAAACCTAAACTGATAAACCATGGAATACTAAATGCCAAAGTTTAATACAAAGAGGAAGCAACAATTTTGTTATTTTCTATGTTTTCAGAGGTCTGGTGAATGTTATCACAAGGGTTGTTAAATTAGTTAAAGCTTAATTCATTTTACTCAGTATATATTAAAAATAAAAAGGAAGCAAACTTCAGAAACCACTGTTATTTTATTTTCAAGTTCTGTCCCCATGACCAAATTTCAGCAGAAGTCATGATAAGTTCAGTTCAGTTCAGTCACTCAGTCGTGTCCGACTCTTTGCGACCCCATGAATCACAGCACGCCCATCACCAACTCCCAGAGTTCACTCAAACTCATGTCCATCGAATCGGTGATGCCATCCTGCCATCTCATTCTCTGTCGTCCCCGTCTCCTCCCGCCCCCAATCCCTCCCAGCATCAGAGTTTTTTTCCAGTGAGTCAACTCATCGCATGAGGTGGCCAAAGTATTGGAGTTTCAGTTAGGGAGCAAATTAAAACAACTTTCACAAAAACTACATTGATTGATGTGGACATAGAGGGGGATAAGCACAGCTCAGGCATTTCTAGAGATGATTCAAGTGCTTTCAAGTCTTCATATCCTGCTGCTGCTGCTGCTAAGTCGCTTCAGTCATGTCTGACTCTGTGCAACCCCATAGACGACAGCCCACCAGGCTCCTCTGTCCCTGGAATTCTCCAGGCAAGAACACTGGAGTGGGTTGCCATTTCCTTCTCCAATGCATGAAAGTGAAAAGTGAAAGTGAAGTTGCTCAGGCATGTCTGACTCTTCACAACCCCATGTACTGAAGCCTACCTGGCTCCTCCGTCCATGGGATTTTCCAGGCAAGAGTACTGGAGTGGGTTGCCATTGCCTTCTCCCTTTATATCCTAGTGCTCACTAAACCTCCTTAGTTAAAAAAAAAAAGTGCTTTCCTTTGTGGGAGACTTACAATTTTCTTGGCATTGCAGGATGACATTTTCCCCAATAGGCTGTCAAAAACTAGGGCATTGAATTGCAATTTTTTTTTGCCAAGCAGTTTCCCTTCTGACTTATAAAAACAAGTGATATTTCATCCTTCTTTATTGGAGTCACCTAAATGTAACATAAACTAAACCCCATGGGCTCTATCAAAGTGATACAAATTTGAAGAATTCAAAGAATACCTATTATTTCCTTAATTCCAGTAACTATTTTCTCCCTGTTACACTGTATGACTTCTTTGTTTCATAAGAAATTACCATTATTTAGCCACAAAGAACTTGAGGGACTTCCCTAGTAGTCCACTAGTTAAGAATCTTGCTTGTCAGTGCAGGAAATATGGGTTCAATCCCTGGTGTCGGAAGATTCTACATCCTGTGGGGCAACTCAGTCTTCCACAACTATGGAAGCCTATGAATCCTAGAGCCTGTGTTCTGCAAGATAAACCACTGTAATGAGAAGCCTGCACATTGAAACTAGTGAGTAGCCCCCACTCACCACAACTGGAGGAAGTCTGCACACAACAATGAAGCCCAACACAGCCAAAAACAAATAAAATTAATTAAAAAAAAAAAACTACTCACAGAACATGTCACTATATGATCCCCACGTATTCTATAATTTAAAGACTGCCTTGATTCTAAAACTGAAGTACGATGATGCAAAAAAACCTCAGTCAAGGGGATAGATCAAGACTTCTAAACACCACATTTTTAAGCAGGTTCATTGATACCCGAGGGGTAGTAATTTGCCACCATATTATAACTTTCACTAAATTGAAATCCAATAAGATTTACAAGCAATCAAAAAAGAATTTATTGATCTCCTGTATTATGTAGCTTGTGTCTGACAGGCTTAGCTGTAAATGCTGGCATTAGTTACTATCTTTACAGTGCGGAAAGAAAACTAAATTTCCTTGAGTCTCAATTCCCTCATATGCAGAATATTGAAATGCTGATTTCTTCCTTAAAGTAATGCTGTGAAGATAAAATTAGATAATTCCGTGAAGTCATATTCTGGATTTTTTTTTTTCTTATCTGATCTCAAGTACAAGTACTTGGTAGAGTTATGATAGGGAAGGTTTTTAAATAGTCTGGGTGACTGTTCTGAATTGAATGTTTCTGTCCTTTCGGAATCCTTATGCTGAAGTCTTAACCCCCAATGTAATTGTCTTTAGTGATGGAGGAATCTGGGAGGTAATCAGGTTTGGATGAGGTCATGGGGCTCGAGCCCCCATAGTGGAGTTGAAGCCCTTTAAAGGGGATAAAGAGCCCTGAGCCCTCTCTCTTCACCATGTGAGGAAACCAGGAAAAAAGCTTGAAATATATACTTATATATATGGAGAAGGAAATGGCAACCCAATCCAGTGTTCTTGCCTGGAGAATCCCAGGGATGTGGGAGCCTGGTGGGCTGCCATCTATGGGATCGCACAGAGTCGGACACTACTGAAGTGACTTAGTAGCAGCAGCATCATATATATATATTTTTTGTTTGTTTCTAGAAAGATACAAACTACCAATACTATGTTGTATCTTTCTAGAAAAAAAACTTCAGTTTGGGTTCAGTTCAGTTCAGTTCAGTTCAGTTGCTCAGTCGTGTCGACTCTTTGCGGCCCCATGAATCACAGCACTCCAGGCCTCCCTGTCCATCACCAACTCCCGGAGTTCACTCAAACTCATGTCCATTGAGTCGGTGATGCCATCCAGCCATCTCATTCTCTGTGGTCCCCTTCTCCTCCCACCCCCAATTCTTCCTAGCATCAGACTCTTTTCCAGTGAGTCAACTCGACGCATGAGGTGGCCAAAGTATTAGAGTTTCAGCTTCAGCATCAGTCCTTGCAATGAACACCCAGGATTGATCTCCTTTAGAATGGACTGGTTGGATCTCCTTGCAGTCCAAGGGACTCTCAAGAGTCTTCTCCAACACCACAGTTCAAAAGCATCAGTTCTTCGGCGATCAGCTTTCTTCACAGTCCAACTCTCACATCCATACATGACCACGGGAAAAACCATAGCCTTGACTAGACAGATCTTGGTTGGCAAAGTAATGTCTCTGCTTTTTAATATGCTCTCTAGGTTGGTCATAACTTTCCTTCCAAGGAGTAAGCGTCTTTTACTTTCCGGGCTGCAATCAGCATCTGCAGTGATTTTGGAGCCCCAAAAAATAAAGTCTGACACTGTTTCCACCATTTCCCCATCTATTTCCCATGAAGTGATGGGACCAGATGCCATGATCTTTGTTTTCTGAATGTTGAGCTTCAAGCCAAACTTTTCACTCTCCTCTTTCACCTTCATCAAGAGGCTTTTTAGTTCCTCTTCATTTTCTGCCATAAGGGTGGTGTCATCTGCATATCTGAGGTTATTGATATTTCTCCCAGCAATCTTGATTCCAGCTTGTGCTTCTTCCAGCCCAGAGTTCCTCATGATGTACTCTGCATATAAGTTAAATAAGCAGGGTGACAATATACAGCCTTGACATACTCCTTTTCCTATTTGGAACCAGTGTGTTGTTCCATGTCCAGTTCTAACTGTTGCTTCCTGACCTGCATACAGGTTTCTCAAGAGGCAGGTCAGGTGGTCTGGTATTCCCATCTCTTTCAGAATGTTCCACAGTTTATTGTGATCTACACAGTCAAAGGCTTTGGTAGGCTGTATCTTTCTAGAAAAAAAAAAAAAAAAATATATATATATATATATATAACTGAATCATTTGCTGTACAGCGGAAATTAACACAACATTGTAAATCAACATTACTTCAAAAAATAAATTTTAAAAAAGTCAACTTGATTCTGGCGAAAGACTAACAAATAATCACCATGTGTGTTGACTTTATAATCTAATCATCACATAAAATGTGATTCCATAGGAACTATGTAAAACTCTCTCCTTGTGCTGGGCATACACATGTTAATGTCTCATCTGCTCTCTTGCCTTTACTATAATTGGATTTCTTGTCTTATATTAGGTCCAGAGGAGGATACGAAGAAAGTTTTGAGATTTCCCCTAAAATTAAAAATAGAACTACTAGGGAAGTCCCTGGTGGTCCAGTAGTTAAGACTCCACACTTCCACTGCAGGGAGCACAGTTTCAATTACTCATCAGGGAATTCAGATCCCGCATGCCATGTGGCCAAAAAAAGAAAAAAATGCAGAATTACCAGCAATTCACTTTGGGATATTTATCAAAAATATTAAAAGAAATAAAAACACAAACTCAAAAAGATATGTGCACCCCCATACACACACATTCATGGCAACATTATTTACAACAGCCAAGATAAGAAAACAATCTGAGTCCATCCATGGATGAACAGATTTTAAAATGGAGATATATATATATAGAGAAAGAGAGATGTACATAGATACATAATGGATTATTATTCAGCCATAAAAAGAGTGAAATTTTGCCATTTGCAACAATCTAGATGGTCCTTTAGGGCATTATGCTAAGTGAAATAGACAGAGAAGGCAAATACTATATGATCTCATATGCAGAATCTAAAATAAAACAAAACACCAAGATCTTAGATACAGAGAACAGATCAGATCAGTGATTGCCAGAGGTAAGGGGTGGAAAGGGGGAGAAATGGGTGAAGGAAGTCAAAAGGTGAAAAGGGAAAAAAAGTGGAATTGAAGTTAAGCTATCACAGAAATTCTGAATCATGTTCAAAATGCCAACTCTTTTCTATATATGTTTATATTTTTAAAGTATAAAAAAAAATTGCCCTCAAGAATTGGTCTTCATAAAACAGAACAATTTGTGAGAATACAAAATTATGTGCTAAATTGAGTAGTACAGATATGGAAGCATTTTCAATTTCTGGCTTTGCAGTGCATTATGAATAAAATATTCTATCTCACTGCTTTACATTTTATAGAAATATTTTTAAAAGATGGTGGGTTTCACAGTGCAATTTCAAAATCAGATCAAGGATGCTATTTTGTAATAGAACAGATTTTAGAGATAAGCAGACCCGAGGTTGAGTTTATTCATTTAACCTTCCTGAGATTGTTATAGTAGAGGTTATAAATATCTACTCATGGAATATCAGGAGGACTAACTGACATGCACCCAGCACTGTGCCAAACACAAAACAAATAATAAATAACCATTATTGTTGTTGCAATAATTTGTGCCTATCAGTCTGATATGACATTCAAATAGTCTCTTCCAAAGAGGCAATAAGGACCATATAAATATAATAACTTGACGTTTTGTGATGAAGCAGATCTGCTTTGGTACACACACACACACACACACACACACACATACATCACTTCTCAGCAGAGTTGGCACAGACCCAACAGCTCGTGGATGGAGATGTTGGGAGTTGCCATCTGCAGTCGACACTCAGTCACAGGAAGGAATGTTGCCTACCCAGTGGCATTCTGCTTCATTCTCTCCCCCACCCCGAACTCCACCCCTCATCCACGCACATAATTTGCATAAGTAGGTGGTATCAACCACTTAATCAAGTGTAACTCATTTCCTCCCCAATATATGAATCAAAAAAGAATAGAACATGACCAGACCCTCCAGGGATTAGCCAGGTAGCAGCATTCTTCCAAGAAGTTAACATTCAATTGGCTTGTGGAGAAGAAATTTTCTGTTTAATGGGACCATTCTGTCACTCTTTCAAAACTGTCATGGAAGCTGCTAATGACAGAATGTCAGAAGAATTTTAACCATTGAAGCAAAACAAGTCAATGAAAAGGGAAGAACCAAATGTCACAAAAGGTCTCTTTTTTTCTGAAGGGTCTTCAACTCAGCTATTTAAAAATATGGTCCTCTCTCTCAGTGGTACCCTCTCCCAGATTTTTTGTGTCTGGGTGTGATTTCTGTCTTTGCTAGCAAGCCAGAAATAGCCTCTTTCCTCTGATGTGTGCATGTGTTTGTGGGGGTGGATAGAGAAAAGAGAGAGAAGCAAAAAGCAAGTGGAGGCAGATCGGGGGAGGCATCTCCTACGAGTCCCCAGGTTTGCAAGGGCACACGGGCCCACTCAAGCCCGAGCTGTCCACACTGGTCTCCCTGCATCCTCTGGCCACCTCTCTCATGAGTCATGAACAGAAGAATTTCCACTCTTCTCTGCAGGCGAGTAGGAGACTGTTTGGGCTAGAATCAAATAGATGGAGTCACTGTCTCAGTGTACAACACCTACTATAAATTCTTGTGTGATTGTTAGCTTCAGAATAGCTCTTGATATTTTATCAATTTATTCACTGAGGGAGGAGAAGTATCATCAAGAAAACACATGGGATCTTAACAAATTTCTTCCTTCATTGCCTGACAGTGCTGAAAATGCCATCTTCTGAAAATGTTTACATTTTTTAGTACATGAAAATGCTCATCTGTACCTTCCCCTGGGGCCTTTTCCTCTTCACCCCCCTCCCATTTTAAATTTGATTTCTTCTTCTAGAGTTAGGTATAATTCACGGAACAGAGTTTACAAAGGTGAGTTTCTTTCAAGTCAGCCACAGCTCACTTAGTCCGGGGGCCAACTTGAACATGGGTGAGGAAATCTGTAGGTGCCCCTAGGAGAGGAGGCAAGAGTTTAGTTACAACTTAAGAAGATGTGTCCCTGAGATAACTTACCCCCCATCACTGATGTCTGTGTCAGCTGCTGATTTAGAATTAGATTCCACTCCAAGTGTTCACACTTATGGGGGTGGAGAAAGGGATTGGGCAGCCAAGAGTTATTTGAATGATTCAGCTACAGCCACGAAACTGTGCTGGGTGGTTACCAAGCAACAGTTTCAAAAGCCTTCTGGCAGCTCTCTTTAGGATCTCTCTCCTCTTTGCAGTCAACCCTTCTTTGCTTAGCCTGTACTTTCTGCCTATAATTTCTATACCCTTTTGCTCTTGCTGAATTTTTATTCACTCTTCACGATTTTCCAAGTGCCATCCCTTCTGCAAAGCTCTTCACTGCTCTGACACTCACCCTGCAGAAAGAATAATGGGGTGGAAATTAATCTAATTGGCCCAGATCATCTTTTTTGAGCCACAAAAGCACCCAAGTCAGAGGTCAATAGCCCTCACTCACTTTAGTTTATATGTCCACTATTTTTCTCCATAAGGTTAAGACTGTGGTACCAACATGCAATGAAACATGGACATTTAGATAATGGGGTCTGTTTTATAAAGGATGAAAAATATCCCATTGAAAAGGCAATATAAAATCTCTTCTCCCTAACATTTCTCAAACCTATGCTGTATTCCCAGGGCCAAGCTGCCTCCTGACTGGCAAATAAGGAAAATATACCTCAAATCAAGAAATTCTGGGCTTCCCTGGTGGCTCAGCCAATAAAGAATCTGCCTGCAATGCAGGAGATCCAGATTTGATCCCTGGGTTGGGAAGATCCCCTGGAAAAGGGAATGGCTACCCACTCTAGTATTCTTCCCTGGAGAATTCCATGACAGAGGAACATGACAGGCTACAGTTTGGGGTCACAAGGAGTCAGACGTGACTGAGCAACTAACATCTTCACTTTCAATAAATTTTATAGAGAAGGATATGACAAAATATGACAATATGTATGACTAAAAATAAACCAATAAATGCAACTAATGGAAAGTTAGGGCTTGTCTATAGCCTATCACTTCTAATGAAAATGTTTCCATTTGAGTTTCATTACGTATCTTTGTATGAAGGTTAACATACATCTGCTCATTTTGAGTGGTCATAGTATGATCTCTGGAGTTCAAAGAACTAGGTTTTAGTACCACTTCTGCTATTGTTTACTATAAAGCTTTGGCAGAACTATTTTATCATTTTAAACTTCCTTTATCAGTAAAATGAAAATATGAATACCAGCTAACTTTTATTAAGCATTAATGTACTGAGCATTGTGTTATATAAGCTTTACATATGCTACCTCATTTAATATTCATAAATACCATGTGTTTAGCCCCGGTTTATAGATAGAGAAGATCATTATAACAAATGCATTTATCACAAACATTGATTGAAGGGCCTTAGGAAATGGCAACCCACTCCAATATTCTTGCCTGGAGAATCCCATGGAGGGAGGAGCCTGGTAGGCTACAGTACATGGGATCGCAAAGAGTTGGACATGACTGAGCTACTTCACTTTCACTTTATACTTGAGGTAGCTACTATTATAATCCTTTATTAATAGATTAGGCACCGAGGTACTCAGAGGGTAATAGTCTGCTCAAGTTCATACAGCGTTTAAGTACAAAGCTAGATTCCAATACCAGTCTCTCTCTAGTGCTTGTGCTGTGAACCAGAATGCACCACTGATCTAAACATTTCTGCTGTGGAGCTGTCACATGTGCTTTTTGGGAGGAACCAATGAGACTTTAAAAATGAAAAGGTTTGGATGCTGTAAATCTCTATAACAGCAATGGGAAATGCATGGCCTCTATGTCATCACTCCTCCTCTGTCTACCAAAGAAATTGCTAATTGCAGGTGGCAGCAAACTATGGCCCTGCAGTGGGCCAAATTCTGCTACCTATTATATAAATAAAGTTTTACTGGAATACAGCCATGCCCATTTCTTTCTGTATTACCTTGGCTGCTTTTGGTCTGTGATGGAAGAGTCGAGGGGTTGCAACACAGATCATATGGCCTTCAAACCTAAAATATTTACTATTTGGCCCTGTACCCCACCCCACCCCCAAAAAATTGGCCAACCCCTGTATTGCAGCATAATTTTCTACCAACCAATAAACAGTTTGAATTATTATCAACCAACTGCTCCTATCACTCACTAGGATTGATTGAAATTTGACTGTTAGGTATTCTGATGGTTTAAAAAATCATTTATCATTACTACTAAATCAAATACAGAAACCGAATCATTAATAAATCAGTGGACTCAAGTTAGGTCACATTTGGGAAGTCAGGTTTCTTCTTGGGCTTTTCTTAAACTTTGTGTGGAAAGCTCTTTTCTTTAAACATGGGAATCACCCGGTTAAAGAGTATTTCTAACCTAGGGTTGGGGTAGGCAGACTAGGGATTACTGGTAAGCCACATTCTCATTCCATTTTTTCTGGAGACCCTTCTGGGTGTGGCCTCTGTAGACTTCAATATCACACTCTGACTAAACTCTGCCCCCTAATGAACCAAGTCTGATTCACCAAATATCTAAAACAAAAGGAAAAATGCCAATAAGAAAGGACTACCTGAAAACCTTCAGGGAAAGCACTGCAGAGAGAACGAAGGGGACGGGGTTGGCTAAGTTGCCCATTCTGGCACATTTGGAAATCCTATTTCAAGCGAACTTCAAATCTCATTATCTTCTTCCCAAAGGCCAAGCACAAAAATGACCACAGCACAACTATCTTTACCTTGGGAAGGACAATTTTTAAAGTGTGTGACTTCAGTCATGTACAGAGTGACCTGAAGAGCAGCAATGTAGCCTATATACAACAATGCCCAGCAGCTTATCTTAAGGGAATATTGTGCATGCAGATTTCCAAGACACCCACACCTCAGAGATAATGCCAGTGAGTTAATCAAATACTTTTCTGCCTGCACAACTGTGATACCTAAAGCTGCTAGGAACATCATTTTTAGACATCTGTGGGAGGGATTCTTTTTGTAATTCTGCATTTCTTTAACTCCCACCACATGTCTAGGCTTGCCTTCCAAAGACACACACTGCCACCTTTTCAGAGCATTCTTTTTCTTTCTTTTATTTTTTTAGCCATGGACTTAGTAGCCTTCCTAGGGTTGCTTGCAGTAAATGCTAAAATAGCAAGTATGATTTCACTGGCAGTACATGAACTGACCTGAAAGCAAATCCTATCGGGCCCTCTAGAACTGAGTCTGTCATCCCTCCTTCCCCTCAATCTGCTTTTATTCTTACCTTCTCAGGAACCATTCCACTCCCCTAAAACATCCAATGAGAACAAAGGATCAGTCAACTCTGATACCTTTAACGGGACAGCTATACAAGAAAAATCCTAAGACAATGCTGGTGAACAAGGCATAGAGCTAATGTTCTGAAAGACCATCTCTGATTGGTGAGCAAGATTAATAAATAGAACATGCAAAAGAGTGGACTAAGTTTTGTGACAAGAGTAAACACAAAAGAATATGAAATCACACAGAGGAGAGCAGGTATCACAGTAGGCTTCCAAGAATATATATTTCAGCTGAGGTAGAAACCATAATGAGCAACCCTGGTGGCTCAGTGGTAAACAATCCACCTGCCAATGCAGGAGATGAGAGTTCAATCCCTAGATCAGGAATATCCCCTGGACGAAGGAAACGGCAAAAGATTCCAGTATTTTTTCTTGCTTGGGATACACCAGGGACAAAGAAGCCTGGTGGCATATAGTCCATGAGGTTGCAAGAATCAGACCTGACTTAGCTACTGAACAACAACAACAGGAAACATAAATGAGATGTAGCCAAGAAAAGACAGTGGAGAGAAAACTGTTCCAGCCACAAGGAACAGCATGAACAGAGACCTGGAAGAGACAGAAAACATTTGGAAACTACAGGAAGGCCCGTAGAACTAGTTAAATAATTAGGCATATAAGCTTGCTCATCAGAAAGATCTGAATTTCAATTCTATAACTTGGGGCAGGTTATTTAACTTTTCTGTGCCTCAGTTTCCTCATCTATAAAATGGAAATGATAAGCAGCACATAATAAGCTTCAAAACCCATCGGCAATTATTACACTAGCATTTTACTACTTTATTATAATTCATTATTTTTAGCATTTTTATTATTAAAATATTACCTTTTATAATTAAGCCTCAATTTAAGTCTCAACTGAAGAAAGCTGTGAATAACAACACTTTACCTTCCTGGGTTTTAACAGATTAAAATTATGCATGGTTTTAAATAAAAAATAAATTCCTGTTTAAACTCTGTTAGGAATGCTTTCACCTGCAAGTAAGGGTAGAACTTCTGATAGAGTCCATATAAAACAATAAAATTAAACATTGGGGGGGGGGGTTCTCACACAAAAAGAAACCTAGAACTTCCCTGGTAGTCCAACAGTTAAGAATCTGCCTGTCACTGTAAGGGACACAGGTTCGATCCATGGTCCGAGAATATTCCACATACCCAAGGGCAAATAAGCCCTCAAGAGCCACATTACTGAGCCCGCTCGCCCTAGAGCCTGTGCTCCGCAACAGGAAAAGCTACTGCAAGGAGAAGCTGTCACACCACAATGTAGCCCTTGCTCTCTGCAACCAGAGAAAGCCTGCCTGCAACAACAAAGACCCAGCACAGCAAAAAGAAAAAAAAAAAAAAAAGAAACCAGGATATGGGTTCCTGTTGGTGTTGATTTTGTAAATTGATGACATTTGGGCTGGCATTTCTGCAATTCTCTTCAAATTTCTCTGTGCTTGCTGCTTCCATCACAAATGGTAGCTTTGATTCCTAACAGTAAATTCATACTCAAATAAGAAAAGCTGGGGAAAGGGTTATGTCTGACACACACCAGATTATGTTCCCTTTGAACAGGGAAGTGAAACCTTACACAGAAACTTCCAGGAGACATTCATCTACACCAATTGACCAGAACAGCAACATGTGGCTAACTGGTTCAAGGGAGGCTGGAAAGTGAGCATTCATCTAGGAATATTGCCACTCAACTCAGAGTTTGTCAGCAAGAAAGCAGAGAATGGATATTAAGTGGACAATCAATGCTTTCTGCCATAGTATTACTTAATGACTCTTCCATGTGCCAAGCTCTGTGTAGAGTGCTTTATATGAATTATTTTATTTACTCTTCACATTTCACACAATGATGCACTTATTACTACTAGTGTTCAGTTGATAAGGAGATGGAGGCACAGACAGAGAAAGAGTAATTTGGGCCTCATCACACATTGCCTTCCCCAGGGCATCTTCCCAACCCAGGGATTAAACACAGGTCTCCCATATTGGAGGCAGATTCTTTACTGTCTGAGCCACCAGGGAAGCCCTGACTAATACACACAACTATTAGGTGGTAAAGGTAGGTACCAAAGCCAGACAAATCAACTCCAGGCCATGGAGCCAAAAAGAAAGAAATTATTCATGGAGCCTCTCCAAAATGAACTCACAACTTTTGAGTTACTATTGTGGTTGAAATATAGTGTGAGAAAACACGAGCTTTCGCGTTCCTCTAAGCATCCATCCCACAACTCTGGCACCCAACTTTTTACCAGTACCTGTGTTGAGCACTGAGTCACCTCACACATTCCCCCCTCTCTTACCATGCCTGCCTTTGTGCTTCTTGAGTTAAGGGGCATATCCTAAATTTCTTTAAGTCCACCTCTCCATCAACAACTTGTCCTCAACAAACCCAAAAGAATGCTACTAATCAAATAAAATCAACCAGAGTTTGTTTTGAAATTCAAAAGCTCTGAGTTCTGCTTTCCTAGGCATAGAGTCTGTCCCTCAGCAGCCTCAAAGTGGTGGTACTGGGGGTAGAGGAACCATGAGCTAGGGATGCATGGTAGAGACAGATTTCAAATATCCCAGCTCTTCTCAAATAAAGTAGCATTTTTAACTTTTCTCTGTTTCTTCTCTTCTTAGCTCCTCTCAATTCTGATTTGAGGGAATCAGAAAAGTTCTGTATTTCTTGTTAGGAATAGCATAAAAGAGTAGTGTGGCATCAGTGTCTTGACACTATAGGTCTGGGGATGTGTATCTTCATCAAATATCAGTAATTTAAGGTCTATTTAATGAGATAAGTAAATCATAACAGCAAGCATGTACCTAGACCTAATATAGATCCAGCTCTGAATCCATTCAAGTAGGTAAAAAAGGAGACAAAACCAATTTCTATGCCTCTTTCACTAGACTTTATGCATGAGAATAATTTGAGCTTGATCAGTGTCATGTAGTTGATGCTATTTGTTTGTTGAAAGTTCCTTGTGTTTCTGCAGAGATCCACCCAGTATTACCCTCTTTGCATTGGAACCTGGTGGTTATGTATTACCCTTATGCCTTGCCCTTCTCTCTCCACAGCTAGAGCTGCTATTCTGAAATAGCTACCTGCTGGCTCCTTACTGTCCTACCCACCATTTTCTGTCAGAGCCTGCATGCTCCCCACTTCTGGGTAACCTTTGGTTACAATGTAGAAGTTATGACAATTCCAGTCATAGGGTTTTTGCACTGTTGGTGAGCTTGATCAGTGGGATCAGCTGGACGCTTCTCCTGCTGTGGGTAATCAGACCCGTACATCAGCCTGTGATGTCTGAAGGAGTCAGAGCCTTCTGGGTCTGCTAGGTAAGAAAGTAAGGTCATTCCTATTGTCCTCAGTGATCTCTTCATGAAAAGCCTTACCTGCCAACAACCAAAGAAGAATGGGTGAACAACAAACTGTGGCTGGAGCCCTTAAGCCTAGTGCATAGGGCTGAATAGGATGAGAAGAGTCTGAGGAGAGGGAAGGGATAACTCCAATTTTACTGCCAAGCAGAATGCTTTACAACCTAAAGATTTTTGTTTTCAACAATCTGCCTTGGCCATTTGAATTACAGACTGTACGTTTTATCTATGGTGATCTCAGCCTCTGCCTAATTCGCCATGGTTTGTCTGAGGTTTTCTTCTTAGAGGTCACAACTGCATGCCAACTTCCTTCACCAAGTAGCTGGTGCATGAGACAAATATGTAAGATCTGACCACATTCTCCATTAGGATTAAAAGTCCACAGCTGGGATTCATAAGGATATTTTAAACACCAAGTGTTCAACCCAGTCACATTCACATTGCCATTGCACCATGGAGAATAGGATAGGGTAAGGAGGAGACAGAATTTCCATTTGTGTTAGAGAAACAGTATGCACATAGGAAGCTGCAGTTCCAATTAGTCCTGAAGCACAGTGGATATTAGAAAGCATACTTGAAAGAAAAGCCATGGTTATTTGTTTTACATAATAATGGATTCAGAGAAGTTTTCAAAACAGGAAAATTGGTTGATTCATCAAAGTTTATTTCTGGATCTTTTGATAGGCCAGTAGACTCCAAACCAACTCTAAATGTCCTATATGATTTCCAAAGAATGTCTCAATATGTCAATTTTCCTCCACTTTGGAAGAAAGGAAAACAAAATAGCTGAAGTTTGCTCAGAGCCAGAGGAAAATATTATCTCTTTTTTGCAAAGTAATAGGCCAGCATTAAGTACTTTCCTTTAAATAAAAAAAATTAAAAAAAAATTTTTTTTCTGTCTCTGCACCGTAAGGAAAACTGTGTTTTTCCTCACAATTGGGCAGCATTTCAACAACAAAAAAGCTTTCCACTGAGATTAAAGACCGTTCCAGACATCTAATTTCTCAGGGCACAGATATCCTGCAGCCAAAAATGAGATGAACTCTGGGATCAGGAAGAAAGCTTTCCAAAACCCCAGTCTGTAGTTGAGTTGACTTGCCCAGTGTGATATATTTGGATGATCCAATCATTTTAAAATAACAAATGCTCTCTTAAAGAGAAGGTAACCTCTAATATCATTAGAGACCCCAGTGTTGCTCTGATTGTTACACTCTTTTCTTTTCTTCTTATCTATAATCTGATAACCAGTGGGAAGCCAGGAGAACAAAGCCATCTCAGACACTGTACATCAATCAAGAAATCAGTTGTACTACAATGACAACTCAGCTGGTGGTTCTGAAGGTTTATGCCATGAGCCAGCAGAAAATGTAATAATCTCAGGAGTCAGGGCATATTATGGAATAGCAAGAAGCCTGGCTTTAGAGCTTGAGAAGATGATCAGGGAAATGATGGGAGCACAGATAAAAGTCTTCACCATATTAAAATGGTTTTAATAAACAATTCAGGATAAAGGAGAGCCTTATGTCACATTTTCATGGGTAGCATGGCCCTGAAGGGCAGCATGCAGAAATTTAGAACAAAGAGTAGCAGGCATGTTCCTTGGACACCGTTTGTATACCCTCTCTAGTATAAAATCTGGCTAGCTCCACTGAACTGCAGAATGCCACTGCAAGAAAAATGCCTTCTCTTAAAACCCAAAAGGATTTTTTTTTTAAGTATACATATAACTTTTTCTGTCATTGACAATCCAAAAAGATCATTTCTCTGTTATTGGGCTCACTCCACCAAAAGAACGATGCAGCACTTGAAAGTTCATAATCCAGCTTGTCTGAGTTTACTGTTTGTCATTGATTTTCTGACATTAGCTGGCTGGCTGATGAGAGCAAAACACACTCAAGTGAGCTAAGTCCACAGTACAGAGGGAGATAGTTGATTACTTCTCCTTACTCCTCTAAGTTCCACTTACGTAAGAAACTCTAATATCCAGTACTTTCCACTCTGTGAAGTTGTGATATTCTCTTTTCCCTTCAATATAATCTAGGGATTGTGATGTGTTTATCTATCTACATGTGGGTTTGTTATGTCCATTTTTTGTATACTGAAAACTTTCTGAGATCTCCCTCCTAAGCCCTTTTAAATCATTTCCATTGTCAAAATCAATGTCATTATTATTATTATTTTTTAACCAAACACTAACTGTAAGGAAGGGACTGTGCAAAATGGTTTCTGTACATTATCTCATTTAATCTTCATAATCACCTTGTGAGGAAGACAGTACAAACCCACAAGATGCAAATTAGAATTTTGGCTCAAAAACATTTATTAACTTGCCCAAGATCAAGCAGTTAGCAAGCACAGGACTAAAGTTTGAACCAAGTCACCTGAACTCAAATTCCATCTTTTAGCTGTTATTCTACACTGCTTTCTGAGGCTGAACTTAAACCTCTCTTTCAACTTCAGTCCATTTCCTTCTTAAGAGTTCCACATTTCAGTGACCACAGTCCCTCATGCAATACCCAGCAAAGAAAAAACACAGCTTACTTTTAGTTTAGGGGGTTGGGGAAATCCAGTAACTCTGCAACAATCTAAAAATTACCTTATAAACAAAAAGGCTTTGAAAATCTCACCCCACACTATGTTCCAACCACACTAAACCACTTGTTATTCTAACTGGGCTCAGCTTTACACTGGCTTTTCTGTTTGCCTCTAATTCCCTTCTTAAAATTTACAAAATGTTCAGCCTTTCCTTATTCGAACATTTAATGTTCATTCTCAACAGCATATTTATTATCAGTGTTGCTAAGAAGATTTGCTTCCTCCAAAGCCCTCTGTCAAATGCAGGCTTCCTGCATATGTTGATGTGCTATGTTTGGGTTCTTTTGTCTGTGTGTTTAAATGCTGAAGCCAGTTCCCTCAGGATACTCCACACTCTCTGGCTCACAGCCTTGTGAACTCACCCTTTTGCTGCAAACAGAAGAGAATGCAACAAATGAAGAATCCTTTAAAGTCCTTTTCATAGTGTAAGCTTAAAACAGTCCTCTTCCTCAATTGAATAGAGATATAGACACTCTCACAATTTCTATGTTAGATGGTCTGGCTATCTAACTATTTTATGTTGCATTTCCATATCAAAAAAACAACTTTAGACACTGTGTGAAGCCTTGAACAGAAAAATAAAATAGAATAAAATAACCAAATGTCACTGCTCTTCTACTCAGAAAGTCCTATTAACCCTTGCAAGGCGGATGTCACCTAATACCTATATAGCTAGTTAGGGCTGTGCTTCTACATTAGTGGGGAGCATTTCTGGATAGCTTTGTTTGTAGATAACAGCACTACCAACTGGTACAGAGGAAAGAATAGAAACCAAGCTTTCTGCAGTCAAGGAAGCACTGCATGTAGCTCTGCTGTGGAAATTCTGACCTTAATGATGGAAGATAACACTTTTTACAAGGTTCCAAGCACTGTATTAAGTACCTTACATGCATTCTCTCCCTTAACCTCCTCAATAACCCTGTAGGGTGAAATCAGTCAGTCAGTTCAGTCTCTCAGTCGTGACCGACTCTTTGCGACCCCATAAATCACAGCATGCCAGGCCTCCCTGTCCATCACCAACTCCCGGAGTTCACTCAAACTCATGTCCATCCAGTCAGTGATGCCATCCAGCCATCTCATTCTCTGTCGTCCCCGTCTCCTCCCGCCGCCAATCCCTCCCAGCATCAGAGTCTTTTCCAGTGAGTCAACCCGTCGCATGAGGTGGCCAAAATACTGCAGTTTCAGCTTTAGCATCAGTCCTTCCAATGAACACCCAGGATTGATCTCCTTTAGAATGGACTGGTTGGATCTCCTTGCAGTCCAAGGGACTCTCAAGAGTCTTCTCTAGCACCACAGTTCAAAAGCATCAATTCTTCGGCGATCAGCTTTCTTCACAGTCCAACTCTCACATCCATACATGACCACTGGAAAAACCATAGTCTTGACTAGACGGACCTTGGTTGGCAAAGTAATGTCTCTGCTTTTTAATATACTATCAAGGTTGGTCATAACTTTCCTTCCAAGGAGTAAGCGTCTTTTCATTTCCTGGCTGCAATCAGCATCCGCAGTGATTTTGGAGTCCAAAAAAATAGTCTGACACTGTTTCCACTGTTTTTCCATCTATTTGCCATGAAGTGATGGGACCAGATGCCATGATCTTTGTTTTCTGAATGTTGAGCTTCAAGCCAACCTTTTCACTCTCCTCTTTCACCTTCATCAAGAAGCTTTTTAGTTCCTCTTCACTTTCTGCCATAAGGGTGGTGTCATCTGCATATTTGAGGTTATTTATATTTCTCCCGGCAATCTTGATTCCAGCTTGTGCTTCTTCCAGCCCAGCGTTCCTCATGATGTACTCTGCATAGAAGTTAAATAAGCAGTGTGACAATATACAACCTTGACGTACTCCTTTTCCTATTTGGAACCAGTGTGTTGTTCCATGTCCAGTTCTGACTGTTGCTTCCTGACCTGCATACAGGTTTCTCAAGAGGCAGGTCAGGTGGTCTGGTATTCCCATCTCTTTTAGAATGTTCCACAGTTTATTGTGATCCACACAGTCAAAGGCTTTGGCATAGTCAATGAAGCAGAAATAGATGTTTTTCTGGAACTCTCTTGCTTTCTCCATGATCCAGCAGATGTTGGCAATTTGATCTCTGGTGCCTCTGTCTTTTCTAAAACCTGCTTGAACATCTGGAAGTTCACGTTTCACATATTGCTGAAGCCTGGCTTGGAGAATTTTGAGCATGACTTTACTAGCGTGTGAGATGAGATGAGTGCAATTGTTCGGTAGTTTGAGCAATCTTTGTCATTGCCTTTCTTTGGGATGGGAATGAAGACTGACCTTTTCCAGTCCTGTGGCCACTGCTGAGTTTTCCAAATTTGCTGGCATATTGAGTGCAGCACTTTCACAGTATCATCTTTCAGGATTTGAAATAGCTCAACTGGAATTCCATCACCTCCACTAGCTTTGTTCGCTTTTGTTCAAATTTGAGGCAATAAGCTAAATGTGCCTGTGTTATCACAACCAGTAAAGGCAGAGAGGCCAGGTCTGGAGTCTATACTCCTGATCATTAAAGTATGCTAAAATTTACTGAAGTGCTGCTGAAATGAATCTCTATTGCTTCCAGACAGGGTGGAATACAAGAGTTCATCAGAAAATGACATATGAGAAAAGAAATAGATCATTTTCTAAAGTGTATTTATTGGTTGCATCCAGTTTGTTCATTCAAAAAGCATTTGTTGAAACTACTTAGTATGGACCAAGTGGTATCCTAGATGTAGATGACGTATCAGTGGCTAAAAGAAAAAAAAAATCTCTCACATTCTTTGGAAAGGAATCAGACAAAAATGATAAATAGATATTTTATAATGATTGATAATAGGTATTCACATAGGTACTTTATAATTATAAAATACAAAGGTGTTTTATAATGATAATTCTTGGTAAAAAACCAACCAAACAAACAAACAAGCAAAAAAAACCAACAGAAGGAAGAGGAATAGAGAGATTCAGAGTATAAGAGATCAGGGAGGAAAAATTAGAATAAAGAGACAGAAGACATGGTCAGTGACAGTGAGGTAAGAGGAAAACCAGGAGAGTGTGCTGTCCAAGAAGCCAAGTGGAAAAAATTTCCAAAAAGGAGGGGATAATCAATCATGTCACAGGCTGTGGTGCCCTCAGATGTGCTGTTTGGTAACAACGGTGAGGTCAAACACCTAACTGGAGCAGGTTCAGGAGCAAAGTGAAAGTGAAACTCGTTCAGTCATGTCTGACTCTTTGTGACCCCGTGGACTTTACAGTCCATGGAATTTTCCAGGCCACAATACTGGAGTGGGTAGCCTTTCGTTTTTCCAGGGGATCTTCCCAACCCAGGGATTGAACCCAGGTCTCCTGCATTGCAGGGGGATTCTTTACCAGCTGAGCCTCCTGGGCAGCCCAAGTGAGGCAGACAAATTGGAGGCAGGCTGTTTGCTAAGCCTGCTGTAATAAAACACCAGAGACTGAGCTTCCTTGGTGGCTCAGTGGTAAAAATCTGCCTGCCAGTGTAGGAGACCCGAGTTTGATCCCTGGTTCAGGAAAATCCCACAATACTGCAGAGCGACTAAATCCATGAGCCACAACCTAGAGCCCAGGAGCTGCACCTACTGAAGCCCAGGCACCATAAAGCCCATGCTCTGCAACAAGTGAAACCACTTCAATGAGAATCCCACGTACAGCAACTGGAGAGCAGCCCCCGCTCATTGCAGCTAGAGAAAGCTCATGCACAGCAATGAAGATCCAGCACAGTTCAGTTCAGTTCAGTTCATTTCAGTCTCTCAGTCGTGTCCGACTCTTTGTGACCCCATGGACTGCAGCATGCCAGGCCTCCCTGTCCTTCGCCAACTCCCAGAGTTTACTCAAACTCATGTCCTTTGAGTCAGTGATGCCATCCCACCATCTCATCCTCTGCCGTCCCCTTCTCCTCCTGCCTTCAATCTTTCCCAGCATCAGGGTCTTTTCCAATGAGTCAGTTCTTTGCATCAGGTGGCCAAAGTATTGGAGTTTCAGCTTTAGCATCAGCACAATCCTAAGTAAATGATATATATATATATATATATATATATAACTTATATATATGTATATATATAATTTATATATGTAAACCACTAAAGACTGCATGGCTTAAATAACAGAAACTTATTTTCTCAGAGTTCTGGAGGCTGGAAGCCCAAGATCAAGGTATTGGCAGGTTTGACTTCTGAGTCCTCTCTGTTTGACTTGTATATGGCTGCCTTTTCACTGTGTTCCACGCTGTCTTTCCTCTGTGCATGCATATCTGGCATCTCTGTGTACCCAAATTTTCTCTTTGAATAAGGACATCAGTCAGATTGGATTAGGGCCCACCCTAATGAACTTATTTCAACACAAGCATTTCTTTCGAGGTCCTATCTTTAAATATAGTCACATTTGAAATACTGGGGATCAAGTCTTCAGCACAGGATTTTTGTGAAGACACAATTTAGTCCATAACACAGCAAATATAAGTAACTCTTCTGAGGAGATATGCTGTCCAAAGGCATAGAAAACTGAGATTTTTTTTTTTTAATCTTCTAGCTCCTTGCAGTGACAGGATGAACATAGAGACTGTCACACTGAGTGAAGTATGTCAGACTGAGAAAAGCAAATATCATATGATATTGCTTACATATATAGAATCTTTTTAAAATGGTACAAATGAACTCATTTGTAAAACAGAAGTAGAGTCACAGATGTAGAAAGCAAACTTAGAGTTATCAAGGTGGGAGTTGGGGGAGGGATGAATTGGGATATTGGTATTGACATAAAAACCCATTCCAGTATTCTTGCCTGGAGAAATCCATGGACAGAGGAGCCTGGTGGGCTAGAGTCTATGGGGTTGCAAAGAATTGGACACGACTGAGCGACTAACACTGTATACACACTACTATATATATATATATATATATATATATATATATGCGTGTGTGTTAGTCGCTCAGTCGTGTCCAACTCTTTGCGACCCCATAGACTATAGGCCACCAGGTTCCTTTGTCCGTGGGATTCTCCAGGCAAGAATACTGGGGTAGGTTGCCATTTCCTTAATAGATAGCTAATAGGGACCTTCTGTACAGCACAGGGAACTCTACTCACTACTCTCTAATGACCTATATGGGAAAAGAATTAAAAATGAGTGGGTATATGTATAACTGATTCACTTTGTTTTATAGCAGAAACTAATACAACATTGTAAATCAACTATACTCCAATAAAATTAATTAAAAATGAGTACATAAAGCATTCATGTGCATAAGACAAGATATTCTGTAAATATGGAACAAAAAATTGGGATGGTGACTGGATTCAGTCAAAAATAATGTTTTCTGTTGTCTTTTTATGGAAGAAATGATTCTATCATGTTGCATGTTACTGCAATAGAACTGGTTGAAGGAATAGTTACTCAATATTGTAAAATAGGAACTTATACAGAGCACAGTTGTATCTTACGTGTAGTTTATTTCGTGTTCAGTTCAGTTCAGTTCAGTCGCTCAGTCGTGTCCAACTCTTTGCGACTCCATGAATCGCAGCATGCCAGGCCTCCCTATCCATCACCAAATCCTGGAGTTCACTCAAACTCATGTCCATCAAGTCGGTGATGCCATCCAGCCATCTCATCCTCTGTTGTCCCCTTTTCCTTCTGCCCCCAATCCCTCCCAGCCTCAGAGTCTTTTCTAGTGAGTCAACTCTTCGCATGAGGTGGCCAAAGTATTGGAGTTTCAACTTTAGCATCAGTCCTTCCAATGAAAACCCAGGACTGATCTCCTTTAGAATGGACTGGTTGGATCTCCTTGTAGAACAAGGGACTCTCAAGAGTCTTCTCCAACACCACAGTTCAAAAGCATCAATTCTTCGGCAATCAGCTTTATTCACAGTCCAACTCTCACATCCATACATGACCACGGGAAAAACCATAGCATTGCCTAGACAGACCTTGGTTGGCAAAGTGATGTCTCTGCTTTTAAATATGCTACCTAAGTTGGTCATAACTTTCTTTCCAAGGAGTAAGCATCTTTTAATTTCATGGCTGCAATCAGCATCTGTAGTGATTTTGGAGCCCCCAAAAATAAAGTCTGACACTGTTTCCACTGTTTCCCCATCTATTACCCATAAAGTGATGGGACCAGATGCCATGATCTTTGTTTTCTGAATGTTGAGCTTTAAGCCAACTTTTTCACTCTCCTCTTTTGCTTTCATCAAGAGGCTTTTTAGTTCCTCTTCACTTTCTGCCATATCTGAGGTTAATGATATTTCTCCCAGCAATCTTGATTCCAGCTTGTGCTTCTTCCAGCCCAGCATGTCTCATGATGTACTCTGCATATAAGTTAAATAAGCAGGGTGACAATATACAGCCTTGATGTACTCCTTTTCCTATTTGGAACCAGTCTGTTGTTCCTTGTACTCCTGCTTAAATTAGACCTTTAATAACTGTACTTAGAATATATATTTTCATCCCACTTTCAAGGCATGTCAATAGATGGTTAAGGATAGAAGTATGAATTCATAAAAATTTGGAAAATAAATGTATTTACTAAAGTACTTCTTGTACTGTTCATGGGGTTCTCAAGGCAAAAATACTGAAGTGGTTTTCCATTCCCTCCTACAGTGTACCACATTTTGTCAGAACTCTCCACCATGGCCCAGTTGTTTTAGGTATGGCTCATAGTTTAAGGCATGGCTCACAGTTTCATTGAGTAAGACAAGGCTGTGATCCATGTGATCAGTTTGGTTAGTTTTCTGTGATTATGGCTTTCATAATCTGATAAATAAAGATAAGAGGTTTGTAGAAACTTCCTGATAGGAAGTACTGGCTGCAGGGCAAACTGGATCTTGCTCTGATGGAAGGGGCTACCAGACTTTATTTTTTTGGGCTCCAAAATCACTGCAGATGCTGATTGCAGCCATGAAATTAAAAGATGCTTACTCCTTGGAAGGAAAGTTATGACCAACCTAGATAGCATATTAAAAAGCAGAGACATTACTTTGCCAACCAAGGTCCGTCTAGTCAAGGCTATGGTTTTTCCCGTGGTCATATATGGATGTGAGAGTTGGACTGTGAAGAAAGCTGATCACTGAAGAATTGATGCTTTTGAACTGTGGTGCTGGAGAAGACTCAAGAGTCCCTTGGACAGGAAGGAGATCCAACCAGTCCATTCTAGAGGAGATCAATCCTGGGTGTTCATTGGAAAGACTGATGCTAAAACTGAAACTCCAATACTTTGGCCACCTCATGCGACGAGTTGACTCACTTGAAAAGACTCTGATGCTGGGAGGGATTGGGGGCGGGAGGAGACAGGGACGACAGAGAATGAGATGGATGGAAGGATGGCATCACCAACTCAATGGACATGAGTTTGAGTGAACTCTGGGAATTGGTGATGGACAGGGAGGCCTGGCGTGCTGTGATTCATGGGGTCACAAGAGTCAGACACGACTGAGTGACTGAATTGAACTGAACTGACACAGTAAATCTTTAATCCAATTTTCTGCTGATGGGTGGACTGTGTTCAATCCCTGTAGTTTGGCCTGAGGCCAAACTATGGTAGGTGTAATGGTGATCTCCTTCAAAAGGACTGATGCTGGCATGCCATGGCTCCCAGGACTGTTGTATTCATGCCTCTGACCCTGTGGCAGGCCACTGTCAACCCACACATCCACCAGAGACTCCTGGACATTCACAGGCAAGTCTGGATCAGTCTCTTGTGGGATCACTGGTTCTTTCTCCTGGGTCCTGGTGCTCACAAAGTTTTGTTTGTGCCCTCCAAGAAGTCTGTTCCCTGGTACTGTGGAAGTTCTGAGGTCAAATACCACTGGCCTTCAAAGTCAAATTCCCTGAGGGTTTTCAGTCCCTTTGCCAGATCCCCAGGTTTTGGCAAATCTGTTGTGGGCCCTAGAAGTTTTGCAACGGTGTGAGAACTTCTTTGGTATAAATGTTCTCCAATTGTGGGTCATCTGCTTGGGGACTTTGTCTTGGGGCTAATGCCAATCTCCTCCAAGAGGATTTATGCCACATGCCACGCCTCCCGGGTCTGCTGCAGCCAGAACCCCTGCCTCTGCAGCAGGTCACTGCTGACTTATGCCTCTGCAGGAAACATTCAGACACTCAAAGGCAAGTCTGGCTCAGTCTCTTATGGGGTCCCTGGGTCCTGGTGTGCACAATGTTTTGTTTGTTATCTCGGAGAATCTCTGGTGGGTATAGGGTTGATTTTAGATGCCCCTAACATCTTGTAGGGGCTTCTCCTTTGCCCTTGGATGCAGTGTATCATTTTTTGGTGGGATCCAACATTCTGCTGTCAATGGTTGTTCAGCAGCTAATTGCAAATTTTGAAATTCTCACAGGAAAAGATGAGCGTATGTCCTTCTATTCCGCCATCTCGACAAGAACCATAAAGAAGGCTGAGAACTGAAGAATTGATGTCTTTGAACTGTGGTGTTGGAGAAGACTCTTGGGAGTCTCTTGGACTGCTAGGAGATCAAACCACAAACCAGTCAATCCTAAAGGAAATCAGTCCTGAATATTCACTGGAAAGGCTGATACTAAAGCTGAAGCTCCAATACTTTGGTCACCTGATGGGAAGAGCCGACTCACTAGAAAAGACCCTGATGCTGGGAAAGATTTTAGGCAGGAGGAGAAGGAGACAACAGAGGATGAGATGGTTGGATGGCATCACTGACTTGATGGATATGAGTTTGACCAAGCTCTGGGAGATGGTGAAGGACAGGGAAACCTGGTGTGCTGCAGTCCATGGGGTCACAAGAAGCTGGACACGACTGAGCAACAAAAGGACTTCTCAACCTTTTCGGTAAGTAAAACACCTTTCAGTTTTAAAGGAGGGGACAGATTATGCAGCATTTCTGTGTATATATAATTACAATTTTCATATATCATATAATGTTCTGGTGTCCATAGCACACCATTTGGTAAATGCTTGTCTGTTTTCATAATAATAATAGCCATTATATATTGACGGTCTACTGTGGGTAAAGCCAGTGAGTCTCAATCCCATTGGAAAGTCATTTCCATCTAGTCAACTGCTATTGTCCTTACTGTTGCTGTTGTCACTGTGTTGTTTTTATCACTTCAGACATACTAAATCAAAATCTCAGTGTGGAACCATGATTGTGATGAACACCTAAAGTTGAGGAGTATCATGCTAAGTACTTTCTAAACATTATTTCATTTCATTGTTTCAACTGCTTTAAAGCATAGGTTCTATTAGTATAGTTCAATACATAACAATAGTATATGTTTGGTCTTAGAACTACTATTCTCACGTCCCTCATTTAGGGAAGAAATTTCTCATTATTTGTCCTGTTTTTTCTTACAGTACCTTGACTTTGCTTTACAAACCTTCTTTTCATGGTTCTTCAGGCAGCACAATCAACCTGAATTAGCCTAATAAGGTGTATTTACTTGCTATTTCTGTTAAATACGTAATGTTTTATTGGGGAGACCCTACCTATTAAAGTCAAAATTCTGTTGCTCAGAGTAGGTAAAACCAGTAAATAGTCATCATATCACCTTTTAGAATATAGTTGCTTTTAAATTGTTTCCTCCTGTAAACATTTCACAAATAGCCTGGTAAAGGGAAATTCATTCAGATTATTTTTCTTCTAACATATAGTTGAAATTACCTTAAAAAGAAATAAATTTTGAATGGTGTGGAGAAAGTGGAAGCATAATGTCATATTAAGTTGCCAGCTGAGTATTGAACAGTTAAAATACAGATGAAGAAAAGGTAGCACCAGAATAAGAAAAAGTAAAGAATGGAAAAAGAGGAGATCAAAACAAATTTGCAAATTTTGAAAATTTGCCGAGGATCCAAATAACTCTAATCCTGTTATTGGAGTTAGACTGCTTTAAAAATATTATCTCATATGTTAGGATTTACCATTAGCAGACTGCAAGGTCAACTTCTATTTTCCATACCAACTGCCTTATTTGCATAGGAAAATACAAGAAAAAGTTCAGGACTAATTCTCTCATTGTGTATATTCTATTTTGAACCCAAATTACTAATGCTCTCCTCCTTTTTAAAAAACAAATTGCATGAGACTTCAGAAACCAATTCATGAATTTCTAACTTGGTAAGTCTTCTTGAATTGGAGAGTTAACCCCCTGGGAGAAACCTTAAATGTCTTCAGACTCCAAAGCACTTGAAGTCTCTTCTTTTTTCTGAACTTTTCACTTCAATTGGCATTTTGAGCTTGAAAAACTCAAATAGTAGAGGTAAATTATGAATAAATGAAAGACTTGATCTTAAATCAAGAAACAGATGAAAGATCCAAACTATAAAGCTAGAATGGGTTGCAAAGAGAAGGCAAGCATTTAAGATTAGATCACATTGTGACAATGAAAGAAGTCAATAAGAAATCCCCAAAGAAGGTAAAAATAACAGTCCCAAGCAAATTAAGAAAGCCAAGGAGCCTAAGTTAACAATAAAGATATCCTACTCATAATTGATGCTCTATTTAAGTACTGTGCCAAGGAGAGGTTTTGCCACATGTTCATCAGTATCAGAATTATTAAAGGAGTATATAAGTTAATAGGATAAACAAAGACTGCTGCAGATGATGCTGTCAAAATCAAAACCCCATGAAATGTATCCTCTTAAAAAAAAAAAAGCGTCAACCTGCTAAATGAATAAGAGCTTGACCACCTTCATCCTTCATTTTAGCTTATATTGTCTTTTATAAAACAACAGAATGGGCAGATGATCTTTAATCGGCAAATTGTTAGGGGAAACACTGAAATCCCCCACCCTGGCCAGGCACCATAGTAACCATTTGCACAAGTTACTTTATGACTGGAGGTCCCGGTAAGGAATATGGAACTAACAAGACACCATCGAACAGAAAGATTTGGAAAAGGTCAAAAGGAGACAGGAGATGCCAGTCCATAGGTCCTACCAACCTCTCAGAATCCTCACTGAAATCCATCTTGGCTAGCAATGTGTGATACCAGGAAGGACCCTGAGTCAGAATGACTGGTCAGAGACCAACCTAAGAACAAATCCTATCACCATAAAACCCAAGGCTATGAGCCACATGGCAGAGCAGTTCTGGTTTCCCTTACCCTCCTGCTCTCCGCCTGGGCACTCCCTTCCCAATAAAGTCTCTGGCTTTGGCACCATGTGTGTCTCTTTGGACAGCTCATTTCTGAGTCCTAGACAAGAGCCCAGTCTAAGGCCTTGGAAGGGGTCCTCCTTCCTGCAACAATATGAGCTACTTTTCTAGCAATGAAACTGTCCTCTTTCTTCCAGCCTGAAATAAAGAGACTTGATGGTTTTGCTATATTTTATCAGATTGTGGTTTCATGGAGACAATCAATGGTGCCAATAAGAAGCAACTGATAATAGGTCAGGGCCAAGCAAAACATGCGCTTGGGGTTGAGCTACATTTTTAACCTGAGATGTTTAGGTCCTGTTTCAGCACTTTTCTCATCTTGTAAAACTATTTGTGTACAATGTTGTCAGGGTACAAATCATGATAAATCTTTTTCTGTTAAATACACTTAGGGTTTAGGGAGTTCATGTTTTCTCACGTGGAAATGGCTTCACTGCTCTCCCCTTCCCTCTCACCCCCCATATTGAATGCAGCATCCAGCCACCCTAGCATTTAACTCTTACAAAAGATGAATTTTATCAGTATCTCCCTCAGTCAGCAAAAATTCTTAGGCTATGGAACCAGAGAAAGGTACAGCTTTTACAAATGCCTGTCACATGACTGAGCAACTTCACTTTGACTTTTCACTTTCATGCATTGGAGAAGGAAATGGCAACCCACTCCAGTATTTTTGCCTAGAGAATCCCAGGGATGGGGGAGCCTGATGGGCTGCTGTCTATGGGGTCGCACAAAGTCAGACATGACTGAAGCGACTTAGCAGCAGTAGCAGTCACCATATTTAGCATAAAGGGACAGTTTTCTTAAATAATACTTGTACATTTCTCAGTCTCTGATATATGGATATTAGGTGTGAGAGGTTTGCAGCTAAAGACTGTTAACTATCATGCTTGGTGATCATTTGCATTTATATAGCATATTTCATAGGAGAAAATTAAATAATTGAAGTTGTTATACTAATGAATGCAAGGCAGCAAGTGTCATTACTTCCATGTCTGTGGTGAGAGAGTGAGGGTCTCTGAGGAGCCAAAAAAGGAGCCTCCCAGGGCCTCCCCAAGACTCAAATGGTTCTCTTCAAATTCTATCAGAGAGGTGGTGTTCCTGGGACTAAGGAACTAGGCATCATGCCTATCAAATTGCAAATCTTTGAAAGATCTTAAAATCATAGTCAAGCCAAATGAAGCAGATGACATTAAGGTCATCTGCCTTGACATTCCCTAAAATTCCTTTATGGTAGCCTACAAAAAGATGCTTTTGAACTGTGGTGCTGGAGAAGACTCTTGAGAGTCCCTTGGACTGCAAGGAGATCCAACCAGTCCATTCTAAAGGAGATCAATCCTGGGTGTTCACTGGAAGGACTGATGCTAAAGCTGAAACTCCAATACTTTGGCCACCTCATGCGATGAGTTGACTCACTGGAAAAAACTCTGATGCTGGGAGTGATTGGGGGCGGGAGGAGACGGGGACGACAGAGAATGAGATGGCTGGATGGCATCATCGACTTGATGGACATGAGTTTGAGTGAACTCTGGGAGTTGGTGATGGACAGGGAGGCCTGGCGTGCTGTGATTCATGGGGTCGCAAAGAGTTGGATGCGACTGAACTGAACTGAACTGAAGAGGATCAATAAATGCCAGCTGTGTGGCCAAACCACCACTGATTAAGGAGAGAAACTTCTGATCAATGAGACAAAGTCTCTCATTTATTCAGCCTCATTTACATAATGCTCTGCCAGCTCTACACCTTAAGAATACTGTGACAAACAGGAACACAGACCCTGGCCTCAGGCAGGTTTGCCCCCACCCCTCCCCCCATTTCTGCCATGCTGTTAGGACTCAAATGCAAGTTGAAGCAGAACAAATCCTCCTTCCCTGAGAAACATTTCTGAGATCCCACAAAAGTATACTAAACCATCTTTTACTTCTGGTGAATACAGTTCAAGCATTTCAACAATATATTCCCTTGAAAGAAAGAACCATTTTGTCTGCAACTGAAACTTCTCAATCTGTAGACTCTCTCAGCTTAGTCTTTATTTACTTACCATAATCTGTCCTTGAATTTGGTGATCACTGTCTAGGTTTATACATACTGTGCAGCACAATGCTCCTTTTTCTAGTTTCTTAGTAGGAAAAACACTTGTTTATTTTTTTTCCACTGCCCCAGTCTAGTTCCACGAGCTGACAGACACATAAACACATTTGCTGAAAACCTTGTAAGTGCCTCCTACTCAAGGGTTTCAGGAAATAGTTTCATGGGCTCTCTCTATGCTTCTATTAAAAGATAAACTAAGGTATATTAAAATTTTAAGAGTTTATTTGAGCACTGGAGTGGTTAGGAGCAACTCCACCAACCAGGAGTTAGTGACAAAAGAAGACACAGAAGCAAAGTGAGGAAAGTAATTGGGTAATATTTCTTTATTTGGTAAAATCTAGTTGGCTGTTTGGGATTAGTTGTCCTTAGGTTTTAGTTTCTTAACCTTGAGGCATTTGCAGGCAGAGGCTTTGGTTTACTTAACTAGGCTGTTAAGATAATAGAACCACCTTAGTCTGATGGACTCCTTCCTTAATTAACACTTCCGTTACAAAGACAAGACGCCAAATTTTATAAATGGACAATTAATAAGTACCGAGCATGTTTTCAAATTTGGGTTATTAGTTCATTTGACCAATAAGAAAGTTGTGTATTTCTCAAGGTCAAATCGGTTTTAAGCAGAGAGATTTCTAATCAAAGCCTCAAATTCGCTAATAACAAAGAAGATGAAAACCTTTATATTTTTAGGCTATTGACTTTTTTAATTTTTGTCAGAATGTTATATCTCAAAAACTAGATGTGAGAGTTGGAGTCAAATAATACACACACCAACAGCACGTTTATCCTGTACTCTCCCAGGCATTATTTGGAGGCTCAATGTTATTTCCAAAGCCATCAAGAACAATTCAGTGATTTTTGTTCTGGTCACATGCTACTTCTCTACCAATCACATTAAAATGATGAACACATTCTTATTTCCCCAGGGCAGTTTTTTGTTTGTTTTTCCTAAAGGACTATATAGAACTATCAAAACTAAAGATGAGATGAAGAGGCCATAAAGAGGGAGAAAGTCTGACTATTTGGGTTGGAGCAGATAGAATCTCCAGGATTCAGGATTTGGTCTTCAACTTCAGACAATTTTATTTATTTATTTATTTTTTGGCCTATTCAGAGTTGATCAGGGCCTCAGGACTGATCTATTAGACATTTCACAACACGCCAATAGGTAAGTTAAATTCCTAAATACTAATTTTCAAAAGGGAATATAATTTTGATGACTAGACTATTAATGTTTAAAAATTTAGGGCACCAACTTGCTGTGTCAGTGTGCATAAGAAATTAAATCATTGGTCAAACTCTGTGGTATCAGCATGTGTGGTACAATGAGAACAAAATAAAACAGAGGTAATGGATATGACATTGGGGTTAGAAGTCAGAGGTTTAAATTCCAGCTCTAGCAGTTGCTAGCTGTGAAACTAATTACTTTGTGCCTCAGTTTTTTATTGGCAAAATGGGTGTAGCAGTTGTACCTAATTCACATGCTGTGAGGAACAAATGAATCCAGAACACAGCTCTAAGTAAGCACTGAGTGCATGAAGTCAGAGTAAAAAGGTTTGCATAGTGTAAAAAGCATATTTCATCTAGACCCCCAAAGTCTGATGAATTCTCTGTGATGTTACAGAATTGACCACTCTTGTGCCAGATAACTGTAGTTTCAGTTCAGTTCAGTTTAGTTCAGTTGCTCAGTCGTGTCCAACTCTTTGCGATCCCATGACTCACAGCACGCCAGGCCTCCCTGTCCATCACCAACTCCCAGAGTTCACTCAAACTCATGTCCATCCAGTCAGTGATGCCATCCAGCCATCTCATTCTCTGTCATCCCCTTCTCCTCCTGCCCCCAATCCCTCCCAGCATCAGAGTCTTTTCCAGTGAGTCAACTCGTCGCATGAAGTGGCCAAAGTATTGCAGTTTCAGCTTTAGCATCAGTCCTTCCAATGAACACCTTTAGAATGGACTGGTTGGATCTCCTTGCAGTCCAAGGGACTCTCAAGAGTCTTCTCCAGCACCACATTCAAAAGCATCAATTCTTTGGCGCTCAGCTTTCTGCACAGTCCAACTCTCACATCCACACATAACCACTGGAAAAACCATAGCCTTGACTAGACGGACCTTGGTTGGCAAAGTAATGTCTCTGGTTTTTAATATGCTATCTAGGTTGGTCATAACTTTCCTTCCAAGGAGTAAATGTCTTTTAATTTCCTGGCTGCAATCAGCATCTGCAGTGATTTTGGAGCCCCCCAAAAATAAAGTCTGACACTGTTTCCTGTGTTTCCCCATCTATGTCCCATGAAGTGATGGGACCAGATGCCATAATCTTACATAAGAAAACAGTTTTAATTTCACAGACACAGGAATCCCATAAAAACATGAGACTCCAAGAAGTGACCAAAGCCAGAAGCTTTAAGATCTTTTAGACAAAGAAACAATTAATGTGTGAAGAACTGAAATTAAATAAAGAGGTTTGGTTTGGGATAGTAAAGTAGTGAAGTAACAAGATTTGTTTATATGGCCATCCTGCTCCTAAATTTCCTATCTCTGGTAATAAGTGTATCTCTTTACCCTATGGTACAGGAAAGGTACCTATCACACAGAAGATTTATTTCCTGCAATTTACTTAACTCCTGTCAAAAGAGAATCAGAATGTTCTTCTTGCACTAACTGTTTCTCAAGTAAATTTAATTCAAAATAATCAATATGCTAAAATTACATCTTTTGGGGTGACATATTCTCCCCTTCAGTACCAACAGACTGAGGTGACTTCAGAGTGTTTTAGAGCAAATAAAATAGAATAATGGAACCAATAGTGGTAGAGGGGTATGCATTATCTATGGTGGTCAAAGTAGGTCTTTCTAAGAAGATGACATTTAACTGAGATTGAATGGAAAGGAAGCAGGTACATGAAGACTAGGAAGGATAGGGACCATCATCATCTGTAAAGTTTCTAAGGCAGGAAACGCCCAGATATGTCTTGGTATCAAAAGAAGTCTACTGGGGACAGAAAACAGGAAGAATATGAAAAGCAGAATTCATAAAGACAGATTACATCCAGATCATGTAAGATCTTAGAGGCCAGGACAACGCTCTATTTGTAGTGCAAAGGTCTTAAGCAGAGGAGTTTTGTCCACAAAATATAAATAAAAGTAGTCTTTTTTCCCCCTTATGGTAACTTTTTCTCAGTTAAGTATCTTAAAAGCTCATTTTAAGAGAAAAAAGGTATATTCACAAATATCACTCAAATAAATGTATTTATACAATCTCTAGCATGTTATAATTCCCACCATTAACTTTTAAAACATGATGATTATGCCCAATGGCTGATAAGTGCAGTATTGCATAAGGCAGATATACATCATTCTTCATGCCTTCTCTCATTCAACCTGAACAAAGTCCTGGAGACAGAGACCATAGAAACAAGAAGAGTTAGAAATATTCTCAAAAGATGAGTAAATGTTCCCGAGAAGAAACGACCAAGGCAACCATGGAAATCAGTAGAGTCCCAGAGGGTGTGTTGTTGAAAGAAATCAAGCCAGGTCTAAAAGAAAACTGGCAAT
The DNA here is from genome assembly GCF_049115385.1 of Moschus berezovskii. Classification (NCBI taxonomy): domain Eukaryota; kingdom Metazoa; phylum Chordata; class Mammalia; order Artiodactyla; family Moschidae; genus Moschus; species Moschus berezovskii. The sequence continues at coordinate 45,382,311 of NC_142463.1, read as the reverse complement.
GAGATAAATCTTTAAATGCCACTTTACATTCGGTATTGATTTATTTGCTCCTGGATTTTAACTAATGTGCCATTCCTAAAGACACATCTGTAGGAGATCAAGAAAATATTTCTTTTTCTCTTTCAGGCAGATGTGTGAATGTCATTTACCTTTTCTAACAGCTAAAAAAACTTAGTTTACTAAACCAATCCACTTGGGCTTAAGTAACATAATGAAATTAAAATGAGCCTATCCTTGGGCTACCTTTGTGAAAAATTGTGAGCTGCTTTTGAGTAAGTAATTTAGTATCAGATTTCTAACTGAACACTTTCCATTATCTTAGAGGATGATCTTTTAAAAAACTTTCTTCAGTAGCATTGTCCCTATCACTCACCCTCAGACTATTCCCCACCCCAGGCAAAGCTTACTTGTTTTTCAATCATTTTCAAGTGAAAATGATTAAGTGGAAGTGCTAAACATACCTGTGGTGTATATATATATTTCTCAGCCTCTGAAACCATATAGATATATATATATATATAGTGGGATTTAAGTTTTTCACTTAAACGTATACTGAGTAACTATTTTGTTCCATGCAAAGTAATAATTAGAAGAAATAATGATAAACACAAAGTCTCTATCCAAGGATCTCAGATGATCCTGAGTACTATGGGATAAGAGATACAATGGATATCCGTTCCGTTCTGTTGCTCAGTCGTGTTCGACTCTTTGTGACCCCGTGGACTGTAGCCTACCAGGCTTCTCCATCCATGGGATTCTCCAGGCAAGAATACTGGAGTGGGTTACCCTTTCCTTCTCCAGGGGATCTTCCCGACCCAGGGATCAAACCCGAGTCTCCCGCATTGGAGGCAGACGGTTTAACCTCTGAGCCACCAGGGAAGCCCACAATGGATATACAGATGATGAATTACAAATACAGACGAAGGATATATGGGGAAAGTGTATGTGGTGGTTCTTCCTAGAAAAGATGACGCCTGACTAATCCTTGAAAGACAGGTGATAAGAGCAGAGAAGGAAGGATCAGAGGGTATTCCAGGAAGAGGTAAGATAAAACATGAAGTGTGCAAGACTATATCACTAATCTGATTGTGTAACTTCAGGCATAAAGCAATAAAAGGAATGAGAAGGAAACAAATATGGGCGTTTCTCAGCCTCTGAAACCATGTGAATAAATTAAATAAGCTGACTCTGAAAATACTAGACATGAATAAAAACAAATACAATCAAAAGTTAAGGAGGTTAATAAACTATCCAATAAAATGAAACAATATCCACTCTATTCTAATATATTCCAACATTTAGTTTTAGAGTTTTAACTTTTTAGTTTAGTCTTCCAGTTAAAAGTATATTATCATCTGTTTTATTACAGTAATATTTTGAAACAGCTTTACATTAATACAAGTACATATCCACAAAATAACAAGAAAAGTGAAATAATGTGGGGGAACAATTCTTGAGAAATATTTATGCAATAAATGCAGTAAATGCATGCTGTATAGGTTTGTGGTGGCCCTGGGTAGGGTTGCCGGGAGAAATATCAATAACCTCAGATATGCAGGTGACACAACCACCCTTATGGCAGAAAGTGAAGAAGAACTAAAAAGTCTCTTGATGAAAGTGAAAGAGGAAACTGAAAAAGTTGGCTTAAAGCTCAACATTCAGAAAACTAAGATCATTGTATCCAGTCCCATCACTTCATGGCAAATAGATGGGGAAACAGTGGAAACAGTGGCTGACTTTATTTTTCTGGGCTCCAAAATCACTGCAGATGGTGATTGCAGCCATGAAATTAAAAGATGCTTACTCCTTGGAAGGTAACTTAATGACCGACATCAGTTCAGTTCAGTTCAGTCGCTCAGTCGTGTCCGACTCTCTGCGACCCCATGAATCACAGCAATCCAGGCCTCCCTGTCCATCACCAACTCCCGGAGTTCACTCAAACTCATGTCCACAGAGTCGGTGATGCCATCCAACCATCTCATTCTCCGTCGTCCCCTTCTCCTCCCACTCCCAACCTTTCCCAGCATCAGAGACTTTTCCAGTGAGTCAACTCGTCACATGAGGTGGCCAAAGTATTGGAGTTTCAGCTTTAGCATCAGTCCTTCCAATGAACACCCAGGATTGATCTCCTTTAGAATGGACTGGTTGGATCTCCTTGCAGTATAAGGGACTCTCAAGAGTCTTCTCCAACACCGACATAGACAGCATATTAAAAAACAGAGACATCACTTTGTCAACAAAGGTCTGTCTAGTCAAGGCTATGGTTTTTCCAGTGGTCATGTATGGATGTGAGAGTTGGACTATAAAGAAAGCTGATAGCTGAAGAATTGATTCTTTTGAACTGTGGCATTGGAGAATACTCTTGAGAGTCCCTTGGACTGCAAGGAGATCCAACCACTCCATCCTAAAGGAGACCAGTCCTGGTTGTTTATTGGAAGGACTGATGTTGAAGCTGAAACTCTAATACTTTGGCCACCTGCTGCGAAGAGCTGGCTCATTTGAAAAGACCCTGATGCTGGGAAAGATTGAGGGCAGGAGGAAAAGGGGATGATAGAGGATGAGATGGTTGGATGGCATCACCGACTCAATGGACATGGGTTTGGGTGAACTCCAGGAGTTGGTGATGAAGAGGGAGGCCTGGCATGCTGCGGTTCATGGGTTTGCAAACAGTCGGACACAGCTGAGTGACTGAACTGAACTGAACTGGGTAGGGTTGCTAAGATATGCCTTTAAGAGAATCTTCTGTGAAAAGCATAGTTGACAGATGTTGTTGTTTAGTTGCTCAGTCATGTCCAACTCTTTGTGGCCCCATGGACTGTAGCCCACGAGGCTCCTCTGTCCATGGGATTTTCCAGTCAAGAATACTGGAATGGGTTGCCACTCTGTTCTCCAGCAGATCTTCTCAGCCCACATCTCCCGCGTTGGGAGGCAGAATCGCACCCCCATCTCCTGCATTGCAGGTGGATTCTTTACTGCTGAGCCGCCTATATTATTCCATGCAGGGAAGTTCCAGTTGACAGACAGCTTCCAGCTACCACATCTTTGGATGCACTACAGTTTTCCCTCCAAGCCCACAATCGCCCTGAGTTGCTCAAAGTTAATGACTGAATTTGGAGGGCATAAAGGGGGGCACCATTTCTGTAAATATGACTTTCTTCTGATAAGTAATCTTTATTCTGTGCTTCTCCTTGCCTGAACTGAGACTTTCTCAGAACTTTATTGCAGCCTGAGACTCTTACTAGTCAAGCCTCCTTTCTTCCCTCCCTCCTTTCTCAGGGCCCAGGTCAGCATTAAGATCCAAAGAACCTCCCTGCCTGCTCCTTTCCCTTCTCTTTATCTTTGCAGTATTGCTCCTAATAAATCTCTTGCATGGTTAACTCTATTTTACCCTCTGCTTTTTGGAGGACCCTAATTGTAGTACATTTGATTTATGATATATTCAACTTATGATAGATTTATTGGGATGTAACCCTACTGTTAATTTGAGGAAGATCTGTACTTCCTTAAGTACATTCTTAAGTGAAATTGGCATTTTTAAAGAAGATTATAAGTGTCATGGTGAAAAGCTACTAGGATAGCTGGTTGCCATGGCTATAAGAGCAATTTTACCTCTCAAAATCTCTCTTAAGCTTATAATTGCCTAATAGATCATTATTTTGAAATTCTATAACTTGCTTTTTTCATTTTTACAAAATATTATACTTCATCCTATGATTTCAAAATAATGATTTATAGATGGTAATAAGGTTAATAAGATTACTAAAGGTGATAACTGGTAATAGCAGGGTAATATCACTGAGAAAAAAGTGAGTTAATTCCTGAAAAAGTATATGTTTATACCCTAAGTCTACTACCTTAGAAAATCCAAAATACATAAGTATACATCTTATAAGCTATCAAAAAGAGGATATTATCAAACTTCAAGTAGCTTCTGAAAAATCCCACTGCACATTCATAAAGAGAATAAGAGTGAAAAAGATGAATAACATTTTAGCTTTATTATGAAAACAGTTTTAATTGCACTTAAATCCTTCCTTAAAGGGTCTCAGGCACTTCCAGAAACCCTGGATCAAACTTTAAGAATCTCTGGCTAATATCCTTTCTGGAAAGGATATGTAAGTTATAGAATACAGTCTTATGATGTACTAAAATAGATTTCCTGGCCCTAGTTTCTCCCTTTTTCCATGGTTAAAAATCCAGGGTTCTTCAAATCCATGCTGAAACTGAAAGATCCTTTTTGGTCCACCAAAAAGAACTCTGCATTCCAACCTTCATTCAGTGCAAAAGCCAGCTGAGGTGAAATCCTCAGAGGCCTACAGAGACCAGGAGTAAAGCACCACACAGCCTTCAACCACAGTAGTCTTCAAATAGCTTGATCAGGCCACCTCCTAGAGTCCCTCTATCATTTTATGCCTCCCGCTGTTCCTTTTCTGAGATTTTGTTTTTGTGTAATATGGCTGGGCGTTCTGGCCTCAATTTTCTTGTCACACAGTGAAGGAAGTGTTCTATCTGATAGGAAGCCACATGTCAGCACCTGTTCTCTGGGTTGATTTGTTCATTATTTCCATTTCTTTTTTCTGATACTGTAGGGTCTTTTTCTGTCAACAGCAACGACATATCTATACTCCCTGGGCCTACATCTTTTCTATGGATGTCAAAATCCAGGTTCTGATGAGTGCCCTTGAGGCCCAGCCTATCACTTAAGGAGTGCTTCTATTTAGATGTTCAATTTTTTGTTTAACTGAATTTACAGTTAAGCCTTGTTGAAATATAAAGTTTGACTTTGTCTACGTGGGTGGATAAATCTAATTGAAAAAGGGAGGTAACTTTTTACCACACTAGGAGACAATTATGCTTTTACTATGCAAAAGAATATCTTGCTTTAGGTTCAAATATTCAAACATCAGTGTAATCTAGTGTAATCCAATTCATTGTAGCAACCATATTTTGAGATCCCACTGGGGACAGGCACCATGTGTAAATGGACTGGGATTCTTGGGAAATAAGCAAATGATTAAAGTTGAAGACACAGGTAACACAGAAAAATTGATGCTCTTAATCTATCTAGGTAGGTAATATTTGGTTTTTGTAGCACATGAGTAAGCATAATCCATCTAGGTATCTTTTAACAGTTCATGACAGCCTATTCTGTGTTAGGCAGATGATTGTTTATAGTTAGACAGATGGGTTTAAACTCAAACAGCCTGATTAAGTAGTTTTAAGCTTCAGGCTTCAGTAGACATATAGGATTTTAACTTGGTCACTGTAACATTAGTGAGTTGTTCAGATCAGTGTTGTTTTCATATAGAGAAGGACACAGGTGCAGATCTTAGCCCATGACGGCTGTAGGGACTTTAGTGCACTGACCAATAAGAGTGGTACTTGAACTACATAGTACTGCTTAGCTTGGTATAGGCAAAGTCAGAGTAAGAATGAAATCACAAAATGAGGATAAAGAAACATATATGAGGAAATATCAGACAAGCCAAATTTGAGGAGCATTCTATTCTTCAAAAATGTCATAAGTGCTGAGCATATCGCCAGATTAAAGGACACTAGAGATATGATAACAGTATAGTACTTGATCTTGGAATGCATTGTGCACTGATCAAAATATTTATTTTAAACAGTAATACTGGTATAATTACAAAAATTTGATTTTGGACTATATATCGGATATCAGTATCAGATGCTAAATTTCCTGAATTTGGTGATTTCATTGCAGTTCTATAAGAAGGAGATACACTATCTATCCTAAAAATTTTATGACTTGTTTTGAAAGGTCATGATTTTTATAATTTTTTCAAATGATTCCTTAAATAACGCTACATGTTATAGGTGCATATAGAGGTGTGTGTGGGTTACAGGTACACATAGGTGTGGGGGGGAGGGTTGGGGGGCAGAAAGAGAAAGAAAGGGAAAAACAAATGTGGAAAAATATTAACAGTGAGTGAAACTAGATAAAGGATATCTGTGTGTACATGTTCTTTATAATATTCTTGTAATTTTTTTTTTTTAGTTTTGAGATTTTAAAAATTAAAAAATAAAAAGAAAGAAAACAGTCCTCCTTATTTCCACACCACCCTAACCCATAAAGTCTTACTTTTCAGGGAGAATTATGAAAAAAATAATGGCTTCCTTTACTTTGAATCTCAAAACAGATCATCTGTCCATAAGACCTTGGCCTAAAACTCTAAAAGCAGCTGGGAACTCCCTGGTGTAAACCCTTTTGAATTTCTAACTTTAAATCTTTAAAGCCAAGCCTTGGTAGGTAGAGCTGCAATTTTACCAAATTCAAGGAATCTCTCAGCAGCCCATGATGACAACGTGGCTGTAATGAGTTTTGCCCATTACACAAATTGTGAACTTAATTTCAAACAACTGAAGTGGCACCTTTCCAAAAGAGTGAAAGATTTTTTGTTCATAAATGAAAAGTGAATGAGGTTCCTAATGTGAAAGCAAATACTTTATTCAGTTACTATGGAAAAACAAATTGAAGAAATTACGGCAAATCCAAAGGGCCAAATAGTGTTTATGAGAACTTCGCTTCTAAGAATCACATTTGCCTAGAAAATAAGAGCACGACTGGCATATTTAAAAATATTCTTCAGACTTTTAATTAGAATGAAAGCAGAGTAAATGAGTAAATAAAGGAGAAAAAAAATGAAGAAGAATTACATTTCTTGAAGAGAAAGTATAAAGATCTTGGAGAACAGATTATTCATAGATGAAAAGGAAGATGAAATCTTAAAGATTAAGGGAAACTAATAAGTGAAGAGGAAAACGTCAGTCACCCAGTTCTGGCATCATCAACTCAATGGACATGAGTTTGATCAAACTCTGGGAGATAGTGAAGGACAGAGAAGCCTGGCAGGCTGCAGTCCATGGAGTCACAGAGTCAGACACGACTGAGCTACTGAACAACAACAAAGAAAAAAGGGGGACGTTTTCATTAACAGGAAGCAGAAATAGGGCCCAGTGAAGTGAAAGTCACTCATTCGTGTCCAACTCTTTGCGACCCCATGGACTATATGGACCATGGAATTCTCCAGGCCAAAATACCGAAGTGGGTAGCCTTTCTCTTCCAAGGGATCTTCCCAACCCAGGGGTTGAACCCAGGTCTCCTGCATTGCGGGTGCATTCTTTACCAGCTGAGCCACAGGGGAAGCCCACAAATGCTGGAATGGGTAGCCTATCTCTTCTCCAGTGGATCTTCCCAACCCAGGAGTTGAACTGGGGTCTCCTGCATTGCAGATAGACTCTTTACCAACTGAGCTATCAGGGAAGTTCTAATAGAGCCCAGAGAAAAAGAGAAGTAGCTCAGTCGTGTCCGACTCTTTGCAACCTGATGGACTGTAGCCTACCAGGTTCTTCTGTCCATGGAATTCTCCAGGCAAGAGTACTGGAGTGGGTTGCCATTCCTTTCTCCAGGGGATCTTCCCTACCTAGGGATCGAACCCTGCATTGCAGGCAGACGCTTTACCATCTGAGCCATCAGGGAAGACCAGGAGCAATAGGGCCCAGAGTAACTAACAAAAGAAAAACGGCAAGTTCATAGCTAGCACACAGGCTGCCCAGAAAGAATCAGGTTCCAAGAAGCTAATAAGAAGTACCCACTTAAAGCAGCATTTGGAGAGTTCACGGTAAGTGGATAAAAATACTACCCCTCCCCTCAACAGCTAAGCTACAATATTACAAATTATATAGGTTTGAAATGAAAAGACCAAAAATTATTTTATAAACACAGACTTTTAATAATTGCTAGGAGTCGGACACAGCTGTGACTTCACTTTCACTTTCACGCATTGGAGAAGGAAATGGCAACCCACTCCAGTGTTCTTGCCTGGAGAATCCCGGGGGGACGCCTGGTGGGCTGCTGTCTATGGGGTCGCACAGAGTCGGACACGACTGAAGTGACTTAGCAGCAGCAGCAGTGAGCTTTAAGGTGACACCCATTGTGAGAAGTATGTAGCTACTAAGTATGTCCTGAGAAACTATGCCCTTAAACACTGGAATTATGATTCTGAAGGCAGACACAGCTAAAATAAAGCAGATTAAAGGAGAGATAAGAAAGACAGTAGATTGAGTTCAGGCCTGGACAAATACTGCCTAGTAGGTAAAATTAAAGCAAACACTGACAAGATTTATTTTTCACCGGTTGCTTTGGTTATGCCAAGAATTCAATGATTTCATATATCTTGCTATAGGATAAAGCAGAAGACAAAATCAAGAGAAATGTATAGAAAATCAAACATCTGGACAGAAGGAAAAGAGGTGAGATGAAAGAAAGTCTTTGGTTCCAGGTAAAAGTGCTCATGTAACATGTGCTAGAAAAAGGAGAAGATGAGTCTAAGAAGTCAGTTAAGCTATTACAAACACAGTCGAGTGTCCATAAAAGATATGTAGGGGGAAGGTAAGGAAAAATTACAGCAACAGAAGGAAATTTCATTCCTGCTTAGCAGAAAGATTTAAAATATTCCAAAAATAAGGAAGAAGTGAGTTAAGTAGAAGGAAGAGGTCATGGGTGTCAATAGGTTCCTGGGGAAACAGGCTTCAAAAAAATCAACAGTTTTTCTTCTGGAGTCGACTGAGAATGATTATTCAGATGAAACAAATGTGAAGACGATGCATGTGTCTCTAAAGACACAGATTTCTCAGGTATAAGCAATCCCATAGCAGAACTGTCAAGTGTTAGTTACCATAGCACAAAACTCAAAATGTCTGCTCAGAGTTAAGAAAGAAGATATAGTAAACCTGGTGCCAGAAACCTAACGGCAAAGGGAAAATGGAAATTAAGAAGTTCTGAATACACTAAGTGGAGAATAAAGACACCTCCAAATACAATCTGGTGATTGGGACTGTGACCTTTGCAATTGCCAAACTGTGCTAAGTGAAATAAGTCTGGTGGAGAAAGACAAATACAGTTTGTTTTCACTTACATATGGAATATAAAAAATTAAACAAGCAAACAAATACAATAAAACAGGAATAAGACTCAGATACAGAAAACAAACTACTGGTGAACAGAAAGGAGGGGGTAGAGAAAGGCATAAAATAGGTAGTGTAGTAATGTTAGTCATTCAGTTGTGTCCAACTCCTTGCAATCCCACGGATTGTAGCCCATCAGGCTCTATGTCCATGGAATTCTCTAGGCAAGAATACTGGAATGGGTAGCTATTCCCTTCTCCAGGGGAATCTTCCCCACCCAGGGATAGAACCCAGGTCTACTGCCTTGCAGGCAGATTCTTTACCCTCTTGAGCCACCATGGAAGCCCCTTGGTAAACGGGATTTAGCAAAATAGGTGAAGGGGATTAAAAGATACAAACTACACAGTATAAAATAAATAAGATACAAGGATGTAATGTACAGCACAGAGAATATAGTCAGTGTTTCATGATAACTTTGTATTGAGTATCATTTAAGCAATATTGATTTACTATGTTGTACACTTGAAATTAATAAATTTATAAGTCAACTATTCAATTTAAAAAACAAACAAACTGTGCTAAAAAATGTAACAATGTCTCAGATACCATTCTCTGCCAGCAATGACAGAATACATGGGTAGGCTTTTTTTCCTACCTGTAGTAATTCACATTATCCTGTAATCAGTTTCCTGATGGGAGATTTTTCTCAACTAAAATGTTGTTCATAGTTTGTGCTATCAGGACAACTCCCCTAATCTGCCAATCATCCTAAAGTGGCCAAACATCTGTTAATTCTCTTTTAACCTCAGATAAGTGAGTCTTTGCTTTGAATTGATTCTAAGAATATTATTTTGACTCTAGAAGTAAGAATAAACTTCTTTTATTTGTCTGAAAGATAGTAAAATTCTATTTCTGAAGTTTCTGCTTCTGGGCATAATTGAATAACTACTGGATGCTGGGAAAAACTATGAAACTGAACAAATAAGTGAAATGACAGTTATCAGATATTAATAAGAAAAAGCATAGGATTGCGGTCCTTGAATAAGGGAAATCCATGAAGCAAGTACCACAGTCATCTTGACTTTCTGTGTGCAGGCACTGGCTCTACTCCAACATTCACAGACTGACCCCAAGTAAAGCATCGTATTCTCAATAAGCTACTGAGGCAGAGACCAGAGTTGAATGTTGAGGCAATGCTGAGACAGATAAAATATACGGAACATAATACTGCAGAGAAAAGTGCTATGCAGAATACCACAAATCTACAAGAGGGATTCTAATGTTTTTGACAAATACAACATTGAACGCAAACAGGGAAAATCCCCTTAAGGCCTGGCAGACAACTACTGAGGAATTGCCGGCTGAATGGATATTCTTGAGATTGTACAGTGCTGAGAAAGGTAGGAGTTACAAACAGGCAAAACTGATTTCAAATGTTTAAGTGGCTACTGTATGAATGGTTATCATTCTAGAAAATATTGTTGCTTACCATAAAAAAATAAAATAAATGATAGTGAACTGTTAAAAAATAATACTAATATAGTGAGAATATAACATGTAGAATAAATTATTTGACACCACCACCAAAAAGGTGAGAGGAAAGTAAGTAAAACTATACCGTTGCACTGTCTTATGTAATATATGTTGTTTTTGTTTAGTTGCTAACTCATCATCACCAAAAGCTCACGGTTTACCATATGATTCACACAAGATGAATATTCCATGGATTTAGACAGATGTATAATGACATAAATCCATCATTATAATATTATAGAATATTTTCACTGCCCTGAAAATCCTGTGTTTTTGCCTATTATTCTTCCCATTACCACTACTTCTAGAAATCACTGATTTTATTTGATCTTTTTATTGTCTCCATAGTTTTTCCAGAGTTTCATATCATTCAGTTCAGTTCAGTTCAGTCGCTCAGTCATGTCCAACTCTTTGCGACCCCATGAATCACAGCATGCCAGGCCTCCCTGTCCATCACCAACTCCTAGAGTTCACTCAAACTCATGTCCATTGAGTCGATGATGCCATCCAGCCATCTCATTCTCTGTCATCCCCTTCTCCTCCCGCCCCCAATCCTTCCCAGAATCAGAGTCTTTTCCAGTGAGTCAACTCGACGCATGAGGTGGCCAAAGTATTGGAGTTTCAACTTTAGCATCAGTCCTTCCAGTGAACACCCCATTCATATCATTAGGATCATATAATATTTGGCCTTTACAGATTGACTTCTTTCCCTTAGTAATATGCATATAAATTTACTCCACGGTTTTCATGGTTTGATAGCTCATTATTAAGTGCTAAAAAATAATTGTATTGATGTAACATAGTTTATTTATTCAGTTACCTATTGAAGGATATCATGGTTGCATCCAAGTTGTGGAAATTATGAGTGAAACTATTTTAATCATCCTTGTGCAAGTTTTTGTGTGGTCATAGGTTTTCATCTCCCTTGGGTAAATAACAGGAGTGTGATTTCTGGATCATATTGTAAGGCTATGTTTAGCTTTTTTTAAGAAACTGTCAAACTGTCTTCCAGTGGCTGTACATTTGGCATATTTCCACCAGCAGTGTACAAGAGTTCCTATTCTTCCATTCTAACTAGCACTTGATATTGTAAATGTTCTGGATTTGAGCCACTCTAATGTATGTAGCAGCATCTCATTGTTATTTTAATTCACATTTCCTTGATGACACAGGCTGTGCAGCATCTTTTCATATACTTATTTGCCATCTGGATCTATTCTTTGGTATCAGTGAAGGTCTTTTGCCATTTTTTAATTGTTTTCTAGTTTTCTTGTTGAATTTTAAGTTATTAGTACCTTTTAGATAACAGTCCTTTAACAGAAATACTTTCCACTAACCTGTGGCTTGTCTTTTCATGGTCTTGAGATTGTCATTTAAAGGGCATAAATTCTAAATTTTAATGAAGTCCAGCTTATCAATTATGTATTTCTCAGATTATGTCTTTTGTGTCATATCTAAAAAAATCACCAAGGTCATGTAGGTTTCTCTTATGTTATCTTCTAGGAGATTTATATTTTTGTGTTTTACACACCGGCTTATGATCCATTTTGTTATTGGTTTTTGTAATTGGCATAAGATATGTGTCTAGATTCATTTTTTTGCATGTGATTGCTCAGTTGTTCCAACACCATTTGTGGAAGAAACTATCTTTGCTCCATTGTAATGACTTTGCTTCCTTGTTAAAAATAAGTTGACTATATTTAAGTGAGTCTGTTTATGGGTTATCTATTCTGCTTCACTGACATGCTTTTACTTTTGTCAATGCCAGGTGGTCTTGATTACTTAGTTTTATACTGTCATGCAGTCGGGTAGTATCAGTCCTCCGGTTTTGTTCTTCTTCAATATTGTAACAGCCATTTGGCCACATTTACAATTTCACATAAACTTTCAAATCAGTTGATATTCATAAAAGAAATCTCCTAAGATTTTGATTGGGATTGCACTAGATCTATAGACTAATTTAGGAAGAATTGATATATTGACAATAGTGAATCTGCCTTTTCATGAACATGAAATATCTCTCCATTGATTAGTTCTTTGATTTCATTCATCAGAGTTAAGTAGCTTTCCTCATAATAGATCTTGTAGGTATTTTGTAAGATCTATACAAAAGTATTTCACTTTGGGGGATGCTAATGTAAATGGTATTATTTTTAAATCCAAATACCACTCATTCATTTTTATTACATAAGAAAGGAATTGACTTTATATATTAACTTTGTATTCTGCTACATTGCTATAATCACTTACTTCCCAGAATTTTATCAATTATTTTGGATTTTCTACATAGGTGATAATGTCGTCTGTGAACAAAGACACTTTCATGTCTTCCTTCCCAATCTGTACACATTTTCTTTTGTTGTCCTATTATTTTATTAAGGATCAGGATAATGTCAAAACAAAAGCTATGAGAGTGTACAGACTTACCTTGTATCTAATTTTGGTTGGAAAGCTTTCAGTCTTTCACCATAAAGTATTATGTTGGTTGCATGTATTTTATAGTTTGTCTTAACCAAGTTAAAGAAATTCCCCTCTACTCCTCATTTATTGAGAGTATTTTACCATGGATGGGTGTTGAATTTTGTTAAAATGTTTTTTCTGCATCTATTGATATGATCGTGAGACTTTTTTCTTTAGTCTCTTGAAGTAATAAGTTATATCAATTGATTTTAGAATGTTGAATCAGACTTGCGTACCTGGGGTAAATTTCACTTGGTTGTGGTGTTTAATTTTTTATGCTTCTTAAAAAATTTGATTAGCTAACACTGAGATTTTTGCATGTAACTTCATTAATGATATTAGCCTATAATTTTCTTTTTTCTTATAATGTCTTTATCTGGTTTTGGTATTAGGGTAATACTGGTCTCAGAGAATGAATTAGGAAATATTCTCTCTCCTTGTGTCCTCTAAGATACATTGTAGATAAATGGTAAAATTTAGTTCTTAAATGTTTGGTACAATTTAACAGCAAAATCCAACGAGCCCTGGTGCTTCTTATTTGGAAGATTATTAATTACTGATTCAATATAAACTTAGTCTATTTGAATAATATATTTCTTATTGTGTGAATTTTTGCAAGTTGTGTCTATGGAGAAATTGATCCATTTCATCGAGATTACCAAATATTGGGGCATGGAGTTATCCATAGTATTGCTTTATTATCCTTTTATGGGATCTTTAGTGACATCTTTTTAATTTCTGATATTAGTAATTTGTGTTTTCTCTATTTTATTTGGTAGCTGGGCTTGAAGCTTACTGATTTTCTTGTCTGAGTGATTCTTTAGTGAAAAGTGAAAAAGACTGACAAATTCCAAGCTATATCAGTCAGACTGAAAGAGCAAAAGATCACCAATACTAGGATTTAAAGAGGGGAACAACTTCGAATGTCTAGAATTGTTTTCAGATTATAATAATAAAATGTTAATAAACAGATATGCTAATATATTCAACAAATTAGTTGAAATATTGAAAAGTTATTTGAAAGGCTAAAATTAACAGGTGATTCAAGGAAACCTAAATACGAATAGCTCAATATGTAATAAATAAATTATATTTTATTTTCAAAAACCTTTAAGTTGGCTTAAAACTCAACATTCAGAAAACTAAATTGATGGCATCCGGTCCCATCACTTCATGGCAAATAGATGGGGAAACAATGGAAACAATGGCAGACTATTTTCTTGGGCTCCAAAATCACTGCAGATGGTGATTGCAGCCATGAAATTAAAAGATGCTCATTCCTTGGAAGAAAAGCTATGACCAACCTAGACAACATATTAAAAAGTAGAGACATTATTTTGCCAACAAAGGTCCATCTAGTCAAAGCTATGGTTTTACCAGTAGTCATATATGGATGTGAGAGATGGACTATAAAGAAAGCTGAGCGCTGAAGAATTGATACTTTTGAACTGTGGTGCTGGAGAAGACTCTTGAGACTTCCTTGGACAACAAGAAGATCAAGCCAGTCAATCATAAAGGGAATCAACCTTGAATATTCATTGGAAAGAGATCAATTAAATAAGATTAGGAATAATTGAAAAATATTCTTTCTCATCGTTATTATTTAACACTGTACTACAGATTCTTCATGGGAAATAGATGGAAAAACAGTGGAAACAGTGTCAGACTTTATTTATTGGGGCTCCAAAATCACTGCAGATGCTGATTGCAGCCAGGAAATTAAAAGACACTTACTCCTTGGAAGGAAAGTTATGACCAACCTTGATAATATATTAAAAAGCAGAGACATTACTTTGCCAACAAAGGTCCGTCTAGTCAAGGCTATGGTTTTTCCCGTGGTCATGTATGGATGTGAGAGTTGGACTGTGAAGAAAGCTGATCGCTGAAGAATTGATGCTTTTGAACTGTGGTGTTGGAGAAGACTCTTGAGAGTCCCTTATACTGCAAGGAGATCCAACCAGTCCATTCTAAGGGAGATCGATCCTGGGTGTTCATTGGAAGGACTGATGCTAAAGCTGAAACTCCAATACTTTGGCCACCTCATGCGATGAGTTGACTCACTGGAAAAGAGTCTGATGCTGGGAAAGGTTGGGGGTGGGAGGAGAAGGGGACGACCGAGAATGAGATGGCTAGATGGCATCACCGACTCTGTGGACATGAGTTTGAGTGAACTCCGGGAGTTGGTGATGGACAGGGAGGCCTGGCGTGCTGTGATTCATGGGGTTGTGGAGAGTCGGACACGACTGAGTGACTGAACTGAACTGAACTGAACTGAACAGATTCTTGACAGTGCAATAAAACCAGAAAAAAAATTAGAAATATTATAGAATGGAAAGAGACAGATGATGCTTTTTTAAGTAGAAAAACCTCATGATGTCCAAAACATCCCAGTGAATCTACAAAGAAAAAAATAATAAAACTAGTAAGTGAATTAATTTAGCAAGTTTCTATGGTCTAGTGTCAACACGGAAAACAAACTATTTTAATTATACTAGCAATAAATGTAAAATAAAATATTTAAAGATAATATTATAAGAGAAAAAATTATAGTTTGGTTTATTTTTCTAATAAATGCAAAACTTCTATACTGATATATACTAAGCATTATGAGACACATGATATATACTGAAAACATAGAATGATACTATGTTCATGGTTGAATAGATTTGATGATTTTCATTACAGTAAAATATAAATTCTGCCCATATTGATCCACTGATTCAATACAATCTCCATCAATACCCAACAGGATTTCTTTTGTAGAAATTAATAAGGTACGTATAGATTTAAATGGAAATTCTAATGGCCTAGAATAGTGAACATAATTTATAAAACAGAAAAAAAAAATAGAAGTAGTAGGTCTAAGTATTTTGTGGAGACTTTTTGTAAAGTCACTGTAAATGAGACAGTTTAATACTATCATTAGTTCAGTTTAGTTCAGTCGATCAGTCATGTCTGATTCTTTGCCACCCCATGGACTGCAGCACACCAGGGCTCCCTGTCCATCACCAACTCCCAGAGTTTATGTAAACTCATGTCCATTGAGTTAGTGATGCAATCCAACCCTCTCATCATCTGTCATCCCCTTCTCCCACCTTCAATATTTCCCAGCATCAGCGTCTTTTCAAATGAGTCAGTTCTTTGCATCAGATAGCCAAAGTATTTGAGTTTCCACTTCAGCATCAGTCCTTCCAATGAAAATTCAGCACTGATTTCCTTTACGATGGACTGGTTGGATCTCCTTGCAGTCCAAGGGACTCTCAAGTGTCTTCTCCAACACCACAGTTCAAAAGCATCAATTCTTTGGTGCTCAGCTTTCTTTATAGTCCAACTCTCACATCCATACATGACCATTGGAGAAACTACAGCTTTGACTAAACTAACCTTTGTCAAAGTAATGTCTCTGCTTTTTAATATGGTGTCTAGGTTGGTCATAGCTTTTCTTCCAAGGAGCAAGCATCTTTTAATTTCACAGCTGCAGTCACCATCTGCAGTGATTTTGGAACCCAAGAAAATAAAGTCTGCCACTGTTTCCATTGTTTCCCCATCTATTTCCCATGAAGTGATGGGACTGGATGCCATGATCTTAGTTTTCTGAATGTTGAGTTTTAAGCCAACTTTTTCACTCTCCTCTTTCACTTTCATCAAGAGACTGTTTAGTTCTTCTTTGCTTTCCACAATAAGCATGGTGTCACCTATGTATGTGAAGTTATTGTTATTTCTTCTGGCAAACTTGATTACAGCTTGTGCTTCATCCAGCCTGGCATTTCCCATGATGTACTCGACATATAAGTTAAATAAGCAGGGTGACAATATGCAGCCTTGATGTACTCCTTTCCCAATTTGGAACCAGTCTGTTGCTACATGTCCAGTTCTAACTGTTGCTTCTTGACCTGTGTATAGATTTCTCAGGAGGCAGGTCAGGTGGTCTGGTATTCCCATCTCTTGAAGAATTTTCCACAGTTTTTGGAAAACAGTGATCCACACAGTCAAAGGCTTCGGCATAGTCAATAAAGCAGAAGTAGATTTTTTTTTCTGGAACTCTCATGCTTTTTCAGTGATTCAGTGGATATTGGGAACTTGGTCTGTGGCTCCTCTGCCTTTTTTAAATCCAGCTTGAACATCTGGAAGTTCACAGTTCATTACCTTTGAAGCCTGGATTGGAGAATTTCAAGCATTACTTTGCTATCATGTGAGATGAGTGCAATTGCGTGGTAGTTTGAACATTCTTTGGCATTGTCTTTCTTTGGGATTGGAATGAAAACTGATCAGGTTTCAGGCATATTGCCAATGCTGAGTTTTCCAAATTTGCTGATATATTGAGTGCAGCACTTTCACATCATCATCTTTTAGGATTTGAAATAGCTCTACTGGAATTCCATCACCTCCACTAGCATTATTCATAGTGAATACCTCCTAAGGCCCACTTGACTTCGCATTCCAGGATGTCTGGCTCTAGGTGAATGATCACACCATCGTAGTTATCTGGGTCATGATGATCTTTTTTGTATAGTTCTTCTGGGTATTCTTGTCACCTCTTCCTAATGTCTTTCGCTTCTATAAGGTCCATACCATTTCTGTCTATTTTATAGTGCCCATCTTTGAATGAAATATTCCCTTGGTATCTCTAATTTTATTGAAGAGATCTTTAGTCTTTCCCATTTTATTGTTTCCCTCTATTTCTTTGCATTGATCACCAAAGAAGGCTTTCTTATCTCTCCTTGCTTTTCTTTGGAACTATGCATTCAGGTGAGTATATCTTTCCTTTTCTCCTTTGCCTTTAGCTTCTCTTCTTTTCTGTTATTTGTAAGGCCTCCTCACACAACCATTTTGCCTTTTTGCATTTCTTTTTCTTGGGGATGGTCTTGATAACTGCCTCCTGTACAATGTCACAAGCCTCCATCCATAATTCTTCACTCTATCAGATGTAATCCCTTGAACTATTTATCACCTCACTGTATAATCTTAAGGGATTTGATTTAGGTCATACTTGAATGGTCTAGTGGTTTTTCCTACTTTCTTCAATTTCAGTCTGAATTTTGCAATGAGAAGTTCATGGTCTGAGCCGCAGTCAGCTCCCAGTCTTATTTTTACTGGTTATATAGAGATTCTCCATCTTTGGCTGCAGTGAATATAATCAATCTGATTTGGGTATTGACAATGGTAATGTGCATTATAGAGTCTTCTCTTGTGTTGTTGGAAGAAGGTGTTTGCTATGACCAGTGCATTCTCTTGGCAAAACTCATTAGCCTTTGAAATGCTTCATTTTGTATGCCAAGAGCAAATTTGCCTGTCACTCCAGGTATCTCTTGACGTCCTAATTTTTCATTCCTGTCCACTATAATGAAAATGACATCATTTTGGGGTGTTAGTTCTCGAACATCTTGTAGGTCTTCAGAGAATTGTTCGACTTCTGTTTCTTCAGCATTATTGGTCTGGATTACTAGGATTACTCCATAGACTTGGATTATTCCATAGACTTGGATTACTGTGATATTCAGAGGTTTTCCTTGGAAAGGAACAGAGATAATTCTATCGTTTTTGAGATTACAAGTACTGCATTTCAGACTCTGATTGATTATGAGTGCTACTCTATTTCTTCGAAGGGATTCTTGCCCACAGTAGTATATATAATGGTCGTTTGACTTACATTCACATATTTCAGTCCATTTTACTTTGCCGATTCTTAGAATGTCAATGTTACTCTTGCCATCTCCTGTTTGACCATAACCAATTTCGTTTCCAAGGCAAACCATTCAATATCATGGTAATCCTAGTCTATGCCCCGACCAGTAATGCTGGAGAAGTTGAAGTTAAACGGTTCTATGAAGACCTACAAGACCTTCTAGAACTAACACCCAATAAAGATGTCCTTTTACTCATAGGGGACTGGAATGCAAAAGTAGGAAGTCAAGAAACACTTGGAGTAACAGGAAAATTTGGCCTTGGAGTACAAAATGAAGCAGGTCAAAGGCTAACAGAGTTTTGCCAAGAGAATGCACTGGACTAGCAAACACCCTCTTCCAACAACACAAGAGAAGACTCTACACATGAACACCACCAGATGGTCGACACCAAAATCAGACTGATTATATTCCTTGCAGCCAAAGATGGAGTAGCTCTATATAGTCAGTAAAAACAAGACTGGGAGCTGACTGTGGCACAGACCATGAAATCCTTATTGCCAAATTCAGACTTAATTGAAGAAAGTAGGGAAAACCATTAGACCATTCATGTATGACTAAATAAAATCCCTTATGATTATACAATGGAAGTGAGAAATAGATTTAAGGGACTAGATCTGATAGACAGAGTGTCTGATGAACTATGGATGGAGGTTCGTGACAATGTATAGGAGACAGAGATCAAGACCATCTCCAAGAAAAGAAGTGAAAAAAAGCAAAATGGTTGTCTGAGGAGGGCTTACAAATAGCTGTGAAAAGAAAGAAGTGAAAGGCATAGCAGAAAAGGAAAGATATACCCATTTGAATGCAGATCCAAAGAATAGCAAGGAGAGACAAGAAAGCATTCCTCAGCGATGAATGCAAATAAATAGAGGAAAACAATAGAATGGGAAAGACTAGAGCTCTCTTCAAGCAATTTAGAGACACCAAGGGAATATTTCATGAAAAGATGGGCATAATACAGGACAGAAATATTATGGACTTGTGTGGATCACAAAAACTGTGGGAAATTCTGAAAGAGATGGGAATACCAGACCACCTGACCTGCCTCTTGAGAAACCTATATGCAGGTCAGGAAGCAACAGTTAGAACTGGACATGGAACAACAGACTGGTTCCAAATGGGAAAAGGAGTATGTCAAGGTTGTATATTGTCACCCTACTTATTTAACTCATATGCAGAGTACATCATGAGGAACGCTGGGCTGGAAGGGCACAAGCTGGAATCAAGATTGCCGGGAGAAATATCAATAACCTCAGATATGCAGATGACACCACCCTTATGGCAGAAAGTGAAGAGGAACTCAAAAGCCTCTTGATGAAAGTGAAAGAGGAGAGTGAAAAGGTTGGCTTGAAGCTCAACATTCAGAAAACAAAGATCATGGCATCTGGTCTCATCACTTCATGGGAAATCTATTGGGAAACAGTGTCAGACTTTATTTTTTTGGGCTCCAAAATCACTGCAGATGATGAGTGCAGCCATGTAATGAAAAGACGCTTGCTCCTTGAAAGGAAAGTTATGACCAACTTAGATGGCATATTAAAAATCAGAGAAACTACTTTGCCAACAAAGGTCTATCTAGTCAAGCCTTTGGCTTTTACAGCAGTCAAATATGGATGTGAGAGTTGGACTATAAAGAAATCTGAGAGCTGAAGAATTGATGTTTTTGAACTGTGGTGTTGGAGAAGACTCTTGAGAGTCCTTGAACTGCAAGGAGATCCAACCAATCCATCTTCAAGGAAAACAGTCCTGAATGTTCATTGGAAGGACTGATGTTGAAACTGAAAGTTCAATACTTTGGCCACCTGATGCAGACAACTGACTCTTTGAAAAGACACTGATGCGTAGAAAGATTGAAGGCAGAAGAAGAAGGGGGTGACAGAGGATAAAATGGTTGGATGCATCACAGACTCAATGGACATGAGTTTGAGTAAACTCCAGGATTTGGTGATGGACAGGGAGGTCCTCATGCTGAAGTCCATGGGGTTGCAAAGAGTCAGACCCGACAGAGAGACCGAACTGAACTGAACTTAATTTACCTTGATTCATGGACATAACATTCCAAGTTCTTATGCAATATTGCTCTTTATAGCATTAGATTTTAGTTCCATCAGCAGTCACATCCACAACTGGATGTTGTTTTTGCTTTGGCTCCGTCTCTTCATTCTCTCTGGAGTTATTTCTCCACTGATCTCCAGTGGCATATTGGGCACCTACCGACCTGGGGAGTTCATCTTTCAGTGTCCTGTCTTTTTGCCTTTTCACACTGTTCATGGAGTTCTCAAGGCAAAAATACTGAAGTGGTTTGCCATTCCCTTCTCCAGTGGACAATGTTTTGTCAGAACTTTCAACCATGACTAGTCCGTCTTGGGTGGCCCTACATGACAGGGCTCATAGTTTCATTTAGTTAGACAAGGCTGTGGTCCATGAGACCAGTTTGGTTTCTTTTCTGTGATTGGGTTTTTCATTCTGTCTTCCCTGTGATGGATAAGGATAAAAGGATTATGGAAGCTTCCTGATGGGAGAGACTGACTGAGGGGAAACTGGGTCTGTTCTGATGGGCGGGACTATGCCCAGTAAATCTTTAATCCAATTTTCTGTTGATGGATGGGGCTATGTTCCCTCCCTGTTGTATGACCTGAGGCCAAACTATGGTTGAGGTAATAAAGATAATGGTGACCTCCTTCAAAGGTCAAATTTATTAAAGGAATCATGTAAAACTACACCCACATTTATATGGTCATTTGATTTTTTAAACAAATTTTCAAACCATCCAATGTGGAAAGCAACGTCATTTCAACAAACAGCAAGAAGACTACTGAGAAAATATAAACTAAAAGTATTACTGCATGAACCTAAATATAGAAGCTAAAACTATGAACTTTTTAGGTGAAAACATAAGAGAATATGTTCATAAATATTTCATGAGATAAATTTAGATAGGGCACAGAAAGAAGAAACCATAAAAAACTTATAAATTACACTTACTTAAAAAAATTAAAATACCTGCTCATAAAAAGGCAATATTAGGGAAATGAGTAGGCAAATTATAGACTGGGATACAATAGCCAGTCACTGTGTGTGTGTTTGCACACGCTTGTGTGTGTATGTGTATTATATATCAAAGTACTTGGATCCAGGCTATATAAACATTCCTACATCAGTAAAGAGAAAATAAAGCCAATGTTAAATATAGTTTCATTCTTGAAATATCCATCAAACAGAAACAAATGTGATTATTCAATAAGCACATATAAGAAGTTCAGTATCACTACTCACACATTAGAATGATTATAAAAGAAAATAGCTGTGAAGATCTGCAGTATTCAAGTGTCTCACATATTTATGATGTAAATATAAAATAATACAATAATTTTGGGAAAAAACCCAACATAATTATTCTATTCTGGAAATTCTATTCCTAAATATTTATCCAAGAGGAATGAATACATGTGCAACAAAACCCTTGTATATGTATTTCCATAGCAGGTTTATTCACAATAAACCAAATTTCTACATAAATGAACAAAATTACAATAAAGTTGTCATACCCATTCTATTTAAGAATACACTCTGTGACAATAACACTGATTTGAAATCACACTGGAAGATATAAAGTACAGCTGAATTGAATCAATCTTTCAGTGTATTGTATAAAATATTTATATTGAACAAAAGTACATGAAAATACGTGTATTTGTGAAGCAGAGAGAGAACGAAAGAAAAACGGCCCATAAATTTTGCATGTTGGAGGGAAGGAAGACAGAAACAGTAGTGCCTTCCATCTTTAAAAGAGCTTGAAGAAAATTACATGATATATCTGCCAGATGTCATTGCATGATGATGTCACACCACTTTCCAAAGGTCTTCCTTTTACTATAGTGGGTACAAGCCTAGAAATACATTTCTTGGATAACTTTGGGGAATGTATTTGATATTTCAAAGACTGAAGAAAAGAAGAAGCCATTAGACACATACAAAAATTAGAGAGATGGCCAGTGTGAAATTTTACTAGCAGATTCCATCTGTCCTTAAAATACCATACTTAGACTTTGCAGGGTGTTGAGATTATTAACGTCTTCTTTGCAATTCTTTCTCTTCTAAATCGCCTCCTCCCTAAACAGCAATTGTTCTAATGCCTTCATTCCTCCAGAACTTCCAAAATTTTTATGACTCTGACTCTCTCTTGAAACAGTTAGTGTGATTTCTGTTTTCTTAGGCAAACCTTGACTGATTCAAACTAAGACAAGAATTATGGGCTTCAGAGTTCTTTTTGATTCATTTTTTATTTGTTTTTTTATGTTCCTATTATATGCTAAGAAATATGCTGTTGTTGTTTTCCAGTCACCCAATGATGTCTGATTGTTTGTGACCCCATGAATTGTAGCACACCAGGCCTCCCTGTCCCTCACCATCTCCCAGAATTTGCCCACGTTCGTGTTCATTGTATCAGTGATGTTGTCCAGCCATCTCATCCTCTGATGCCCTCTTCTTCTTCTGCCCTCAATCTTTCCCAGCATCAGGAACTTTTCCAATGAGTTGTCTGTTCACATCAGATGACCAAAATACTGGAGTTTCAGTTTCAGCATCAGTTCTTCCAGTGAATATTCAAGGTTGATCTCCCTTAAGCTTGACTGGTTTGATCTCCTTGCTGTCCAGGGGACTTTCAGGAGTCTTCTCCAGCACCACAGTTCAAAGGCATCAATTCTTTGGTGTTCTGCCATCTTCATGGTCCAGTTCTCACAACCATACGTGACCACTGGGAAGACCACAGCCTTGACCATACGGACTTTTGTTGGCAGAGTAATGTCTCTGTTTTTCAACACACTGTCTTGGTTTGTCATCCCCCTTCATGTATCACTGACTTGTTGTGGCAAAGGGGCTTATGTAACTCAATGAAGCTATGAGCCATGCCGTGCAGGGCCACCTAAGAAGGACAGGTCATGGCAAAGAGTTCTGACAAAACATGATCCACTGGAGGAGGGAATGGCACACCACCCCAGTACACCTGTCATGAGAACCTCATGAACTGTATAAAAGGCCAAAGAAATATGCTATTAGATGTCATTGTACATTCAGATCAGTAGATATGTGCCCTCATAATATTTATATTTATTGTGAAAATCAGGCAGTTAAAACTGATTTTAAGAGCATCTCAGGTGATTCTAATCTAAAACAGTTTTGAGAATCAGAAATAAAATCTTTCCACTAAATCTGCTTTTCATTCTGAATTTCTCTTTTCTCTTCATCCAGGCACTCAAGCCATAAAACCAGGAAGCATTCTGGACTTCTTCCCTTCTTCCCTCACTATTCTAATCCAGTCAAACATGAGGATTTGTTTGCTAAATAGCACTTGATTGTGTTCCTTCCTCACCATGCCATTGAAGCTGAATTATGTTGATGAAAAACTAAGAGATTTGAAACCAGATAAACCCTAATTTTAAATACTGGTTATGCCATTTGCTGGCTATGAAAAGTGGAATATATTATACCATTTCTCTAGGGCATTAAAAACAGTAGTGTATAACAGGAATTTTTTGGAGGGTTAAAGATAGTATTTCCAAAGCATCTAGTGTAGTGCTTGGCTCATTAGTAGGTATCTTCATCCTTTACCCACAATCCATGCATTTGTTTTACTTAATAATTGTGAATCACATGGGCCATATCTTTAGGAGTAACATCCTTACAGATCTCTTTGTCTGTTTTGCATCACTTAAGTATCTTTTCACTAATGATTCCAGAATTTCAAAATATAAATTTCATAAT
Organism: Moschus berezovskii; assembly: GCF_049115385.1. Lineage (NCBI taxonomy): Eukaryota > Metazoa > Chordata > Mammalia > Artiodactyla > Moschidae > Moschus > Moschus berezovskii. Next base: position 45,357,940 of record NC_142463.1, on the reverse strand, counting down.
ATAAATTTAATTATATTCCTCTCCTGCTTAATGGCTTTCAAAGTTTTTCTGAAGTTTACAGAATGGAATTCAACCTCTTTACAAGATTTTTATTATCTGATCCAGAGATACTCTTCCAGCCTTCTCTGCTCTCCCTTGTATATACCTGCCATTTTAGCCAAAACAAAATCTTAATTTCATGAATGAGTGAATTGATGTTAACAGTAGTCTTGAGACTTCTCTGGTGTCTCAGTAGTAAAGAATCTGCCTGCCAATGCAGAAGACATGGGGTTCAATCCCTGGGTTAGGAAGATCCCCTGGAGAGGGAAATGGCAACCCACTCCAGTATTCTTACCTGGGAAACCCCATGAACAGAGGAGATTGGTGGGGTACAGACCCTAGGGCCTCAGAGAGTCAAGCACAACATAGTGACTAAACAACAACAACAGGAGTCTCAACTAGTGGGGTATAAAATTCTAGTTTTTTTTACTTGTATTATTTTGAGGAAGTATTCTCTGTGTTTTACTTTTCTCATCTGTACAAAGAAGATAATAGCATCCATTTCAGTTGTCTTGAGGTTTGTGAGTGAAGTGAAGTCACTCAGTTTTGTTCGACTCTTTGTGACACCATGGACTGTAGCCTACCAGGCTCCACCGCCCATGGGATTTTCCAGGCAAGAGTACCGGAGTGGGTTGCCATGAGGTTTAAGATGAGTGAAATAAAAGTTCTGTTTAGGCTGTAAGATTCCATGGAAATATATGATTAACACTATTTGATGTTGTCATTATATTGTGGTCATTGTTGCTTTTGTTTATCAATGTGTGAAAATGTCTTATAGAAATGAACACTGCATACTTTTAGTCCTAAGTAAAAAGCTTACCCATTTACTCAATGGCTAGACAATCTGAAGAATAGGAAAAATTTAGAAGAGACATACAGATATTAGTAAACATGTTAAATTCAGAAGAAAATTAATTCCCTTATTATGCTTGCTTGCTTATTACACAACAACAGACAAATTTGTGTTAAAGAATTCAGTAAATATTTAGTATAAACACTAAAGATAGGTGAACCTCCCTTTAGCTGAAATCTCCTTGGGAGGTTTTCTACTTTCATGAATCTCACATAAATATCTAAATCCTGATTTGGAAGCTGTGATTTGCCATTGTAAAAGAAGCTCAAACTTTAGTTTGATGAATGTTCAAAAGATCAGGCTTAATAAAAGTTCATCAGTGATACAGAGAAGTCATTTTGGATCCCAATCAAAGGATTTTTTAAAGTCTTTTAGAAGAGCAAGAGTTTGAGAGATAGACTTGATAAGCTCAGTTCAGTTCAGTTCAGTTCAGTCGCTCAGTCGTGTCCGACTCTCCGCGACCCCATGAATCACAGCACGCCAGGCCTCCCTGTCCATCACCAACTCCCGGAGTTCACTCAAACTCATGTCCACAGAGTCGGTGATGCCATCCAGCCATCTCATTCTCCGTCGTCCCCTTCTCCTCCCGCCCCCAACCTTTCCCAGCATCAGACTCTTTTCCAGTGAGTCAACTCGTCGCATGAGGTGGCCAAAGTATTGCAGTTTCAGCTTTAGCATCAGTCCCTCCAATGAACATCCAGGATTGATCTCCTTCAGAATGGACTGGTTGGATCTCCTTGCAGTATAAGGGACTCTCAAGAGTCTTCTCCAACACCACAGTTCAAAAGCATCGATTCTTCGGCGGTCAGCCTTCTTCACAGTCCAACTCTCACATCCATACATGACCACGGGAAAAACCATTGCCTTGACTAGACGGACCTTGGTTGGCAAAGTAATGTCTCTGCTTTTTAATATACTATCAAGGTTGGTCATAACTTTCCTTCCAAGGAGCAAGCGTCTTTTAATTTCATGGCTGCAATCAGCATCTGCAGTGATTTTGGAGCCCAAAAAAACAAAGTCTGACACTGTTTCCACTGTTTTTCCATCTATTTCCCATGAAGTGATGGGACCAGATGCCATGATCTTTGTTTTCTGAATGTTGAGCTTCAAGCCAACCTTTTCACTCTCCTCTTTCACTTTCATCAAGAGGCCTTTGAGTTCCTCTTCACTTTCTGCCATAAGGGTAGTGTCATCTGCATATCTGAGGTTATTGATATTTCTCCCGGCAATCTTGATTCCAGCTTGTGCTTCTTCCAGCCCAGCGTTCCTCATGATGTACTCTGCATATAAGTTAAATAAGCAAGGTGACAATATACAACCTTGACGTACACCTTTTCCTATTTGGAACCAGTCTGTTGTTCCGTGTCCAGTTCTAACAGTTGCTTCCTGACCTGCATACAGGTTTCTCAAGAGGCAGGTCAGGTGGTCTGGGATTCCCATCTCTTTCAGAATGTTCCACAGTTTATTGTGATCGACACAGTCAAAGGCTTTGGCATAGTCAATAAAGCAGAAATAGATGTTTTTCTGAAACTCTCTTGCTTTCTCCATGATCCAGCGGATGTTGGCAATTTGATCTCTGGTGCCTCTGCCTTTTCTAAAACCTGCTTGAACATCTGGGAGTTCACGGTTTACATACTGCTGAAGCCTGGCTTGGAGAATTTTGAGCATGACTTTACTAGCGTGTGAGATGAGTGCAATTGTGCGGTAGTTTGAGCATTCTTTGGCATTGCCTTTCTTTGGGATTGGAATGAAGACTGACCTCTTCCAGTCCTGTGGCCACTGCTGAGTTTTCCAAATCTGCTGGCATACTGAGTGCAGCACTTTCACAGCATCGTCTTTCAAGACTTGAAATAGCTCAACTGGAATTCCATCACCTCCACTAGCTTTGTTCGTAGTGATGCTTTCTAAGGCCCACTTGACTTCACATTCCAAGATGTCTGGCTCTAGGTCAGTGATCACGTTATCGTGACTATCTTGGTCGTGAAGATCTTTTTTGTACAGTTCTTCTGTGTATTCCTGCCACCTCTTCTTAATATCTTCTGCTTCTGTTAGGTCCATACCATTTCTGTCCTTTATCGAGCCCATCTTTGCATTAAATGTTCCCTTGGAATCTCTAATTTTCTTGAAGAGCTCTCTTGTTTTTCCTATTCTGTTGTTTTCCTCTATTTCTTTGCATTGATCACTGAGGAAGGCTTTCTTATCTCTCCTTGCTATTCTTTGGAACTCTGCATTCAGATGCTTATATCTTTCCTTTTCTCCTTTGCTTTTCGCCTCTCTTCTTTTCACAGCTATTTGTAAGGCCTCCTCAGACAGCCATTTCGCTCTTTTGCATTTCTTTTCCATGGGGATGGCCTTGGTCCCTGTCTCCTGTACAATGTCACGAACCTCCGTCCAGAGTTCATCAGGCACTCTATCAATCAGATCTAGTCCCTTAAATCTATTTCTCACTTCCACTGTATAATCATAAGGGATTTGATTGAGGTCATATCTGAATGGTCTAGTGGTTTTCCCTACTTTCTTCAATTTAAGTCTGAACTTCGCAATAAGGAGTTCATGATCTGAGCCACAGTCAGCTCCTGGTCTTGTTTTCGCTAACTGTATACAGCTTCTCCATCTTTGGTTGCAAAGAATATAATCAATCTGATTTCGGTGTTGACCATCTGGTGATGTCCATGTGTAGAGTCTTCTCTTGTGCTGTTGGAAGAGGGTGTTTGCTATGACCAGTGCATTCTCTTGACAAAACTCTATTAGCCTTTGCCCTGCTTCATTCCGTGCTCCAAGGCCAAATTTGCCAGTTACTCCAGGTGTTTCTTGACTTCCTACTTTTGCATTCCAGTCCCCTATAATGAAAAGGACATCTTTTTTGGGTGTTAGTTCTAAAAGGTCTTGTAGGTCTTCATAGAACCGATTAACTTCGGCTTCTTCAGCATTACTGGTTGGTGCATAGGCCTGGATTACTGTAATATTGAATGGTTTGCCTTGGAAACGAACAGAAATCATTCTGTCGTTTTTAAGATTGCATCCAAGTACTGCATTTCGGACTCTTTTGTTGACCATGATGGCTACTCCATTTCTTCTAAGGGATTCCTGCCCACAATAGTAGATATAATGGTCGTCTGAGTTAAATTCACCCATTCCAGCCGGCCCCGGCGGCGCAGACGCGACGCGAGAGACGCCGGCCCCGGCGGCGCAGACGCGACGCGAGAGACGCCGGCCCCGGCGGCGCAGACGCGACGCGAGAGACGCCGGCCCCGGCGCAACGAACCACGCAAAGAGGTGCGGCCGTGAGGAGCTACCCCACGCCTGAGGCCAGGGCCGGCGGCCGAGAGGAGCTACCCCACGTCCAACAGGCGGTGGCTGCGCGGGCGCAGAAGGGCCGAGAGGAGCTACTCCGCGTTCAAGGTCAGGAGAGGCGGCCTCGAGGAGATACCCCTCGCCCAAGGTAAGGTACAGCGGCTACACTTTGCTGGAGCGGCTGTGAAGAGATTTTCCACGACCAAGGTAAGAGAAACCCAAATAAGACGGTAGGTATCGCTAGGGGGCACCAGAGGGCGGACAGACTGATATCATAATCACAGGAAACTAGCCAATCTGATCACATGGACCACAGCCGAATGTGGTCCACTGGAGAAGGGAATGGCAAACCACTTCAGTATACTTGCCTTGAGAACCCCATGAACAGTAACAAAGGGCAAAATGATAGGATACTGAATGAGGAATTCCCCAGGTCAGTAGGTGCCCAGTATGCTACTGGAGCTCAGTGGAGAAATAACTATAGAAGGAATAAAGGGATGGAGCAAAAGCAAAACCAATACCCAGCTGTGGATGTGACCAGTGATAGAAGCAAGGTCCGGTGCTGTAAAGAGCAGTATTGCATAGGAACCTGGAATGTTAGGTCCATGAATCAAGGCAAATTGGAAGTGGTCAAACAGGAGATGGCAAGAGTGAACGTTGACATTCTAGGAATCAGTGAATTAAAATGGACTTGATAAGCTAACAACATTAAATCTTTGAGAGGATTTAGAAAGGGATTTAGTGAGTCAATCACATCACTGTAGTGCTCCATCTGTAGTTGCCAGGGTAACAAGAAACTTGGAATTCCCATAATGAATTTATTTTTCCAAACTAGCATCAGAAATAACACAATTATTAGCCAACTTACTGCTTCCCCGTGTGTCCAAATAAGTTTCCAGATCCTACTCTTAGAAAAAGGTAAACTTCTATTCTGTTTTCCCTCTAGATAAGCATATGTGCATTTCAAATAAATGACCTGCTCCTTTCCCATTTAATGACTCTATTTCTCTCTAAATTATACAAGGTACTTTATTTGTGCTTTATGTTATTACTGGCAATTGTTTGTGACTTGTCTGACTCATACAAATATTCTAGTCTCTTCAGAAAAGAAAATCTATTGCTACTAAGAGTGGGAAAAAAAATAAAAAGGGTCAACACAGCATAACACTCTAGTGTAGAACTTTTACTTATTCACTTGTTCAGTCAATATTTAATAAGAAACAACCTTGTGCCAAGCCTGTAGTAGAGCCTATGAAAACAAACAAAAATAATAAACTGTAAACATAAAGCATGATTTTGGTATGATGAGCTTCAATATAGCAAAGGAGACCAACATCTAGTAGTAAAGTGGATGTAAAAATCTGTGATTAAAAAAAGAAAATCCTCTCTTAAAAATTTTGTTTTCAATGTTGAAACTAGCAATGCACTTTCCACTTGCGAAGCACCTCTGAAAAGAGGGTATTGTATCTAGGAGGAAAAATAGTTGAAATTTTTTGCTAAAGAATGACTTCAGGCTTTAAGGAGAAGATGTGGTAGTAACTGGTACTTCTTCCTAAAGTGTTTGTTTCAAACTCATTCTTAAAAACTCACAAAAGTAACTGGCAGAGGATATTTGATCAGAAACAATAAATACATATTAGGATTTATTATGTCTGTGTTGCATCTCTTCAGAACCTAAGCAGGCATAAATCAACATGGGCAAGAAAAAAGTAACAAAATCTCAACAAATGATGCTAAATTAACAAAATAGCTATCATTTTTGAACCACATATTATGATCCTAGTAGCTATATCTAGTTATGGGCCATTGGAAAATGGGTATATACGAAAGAAAAAATAGCCATATTTACTAGAAAACTACATGATGGTCATCTAAATAGATGGTGAAAAAACCCAAGAGAAAAATCCAACATTCATTCATAATAAAAATACTCAACAAGCTAGAAATTAAAGGGAAATTCCTCAATGTGATAACAGTATTAGATTGACAGTTTAGGATATCAATTCCTTTTTGACAATGTGCTGATGGCCATGTTAGAGTCTTCTCTTGTGTTGTTGGAAGAGGGTGTTTGCTATGACCAGTGCATTCTCTTGGCAAAACTCTATTAGCCTTTGCCCTGCTTCATTCTGTACTCCAAGCCCAAATTTGCCTGTTACTCCAGGTGTTTCATTTTTACTTTTTACAAAATTACTTTTGCATTCCAGTCCCCTATAATGAAAAGGACATCTTTTTTGGGTGTTAGCTCTAGAAGGTCTTGTAGGTCTTCATAGAACATTCAATTTCTGCTTCTTCACCATTATTGGTCAGGGCATAGATTTGGATTATTGTGATATTGAATGGTTTTCCTCAGACGCGAACAGAGATCATTCTGTCATTTTTGAGATTGCATCCAAGTACTGCATTTCAGACTCTTTTGTTGATCATCAGGGCTACTCCACTTCTTTGAATGCATTCTTGCCCACAGTAGTAGATATCATGGTCATCTGAGTTAAATTCATGCATTCCAGTCCATTTTAGTTCACTGATTCCTAAAATGTCGATGTTCACTCTTGCCATCTCTTGTTTGACCACTTCCAATTTGCCTTGATTCATGGACATAACATTCCAGGTTCCTATGCAATATTGCTCGTTATAGCATCAGACTTTACTTCCATCACCAGTTGCATCCAGAATTAGGTGTTGTTTTTGCTTTGGCTCTGTCTCTTCATTCTTTCTGGAGATATTTCTCTACCAGCCTCCAGTAGTATAAGCATATTGGGCACCTACCGACCTGGGGAGTTCATCTTTCAATGTCCTGTCTTTTTGCGTTTTCATATTATTCATGGGGTTCTCGTGGCAAGAATACTGAAGTGGTTTATCATTCCCTTCTCCAGTGGGCCATGTTTTGACAGAACTGTCCACCATGGCCCGACCTTCTTGGGTGGCCCTACACAGCATGGATCATAGTTTCCATGAGTGAGACAAGGCTTTGGTCCATATGATCAGATTGGTTAGTTTTCTGGGACTGTGGTTTCATTCTGTCTTCCTTATGATGGATAAGGATAAAAGGCTTATGGAATCTTCCTGATGGGAGAGACTGACTGAGGGGAAACTGGATCTTGTTATGATGGGTGGGGCCAGGTTCAGTAGATCTTTAATCCAATATTCTGTTGATGGGTGGGGCTGTGTTCCCTCCCTGTTATTTGATCTCAGGCCATTCTATGAGGTAATGAAGGTAGTGGTATCCTCCTTCAAAATGTCCCATGCAGGCACTGCTACACTCAGTGACCCCAACCCTGCATCAGGCCACCTTTGACCCATGCCTCTACCAGAGACTCCTGGACACGCATGGGCAAGTCTGGGTCAGTCTCTTGTGGGGTCAATGCTCCTTTCTCCTGGGTCCTGGTGCACACAAGGTTTTGATTAGCTGACTGTGGTTCAGATCATGAACTCCCTGTTGCCAAATTCAGACTGAAATTTTAAAAAGTAGGGAAAACCACTAGACCATTCAGGTATGACCTAAATCAAATCCCTTGGGGATCTACAGTGGAAGTGAGAAAAAGATTCTAGGGATTGGATCTGATAGAGGGCCTGAGGAACTATGGATGGAGGTTCGTGATATTGTACAGGAGGCAGTGATCAAGATCATCCCCACCAAAAATAAAATGCAAAAAGGTAAAATGGTTGTCTGAGGAGGCCTTACAAATAGCTGTGAATAGAAGAGAAGTGAAAGGTATAGGAGAAAAGGAAAGATATACCCATCAGAATGTAGAGTTCCAAAGAATAGCAAGGAGAGATAAGAAAGCCTTCCTCAGAGATCAATGCAAAGAAATAGAGGAAAACAACAGAATGGGCAAGACTAGAGATCACTTCAAGAAAATCAGAGATACCAAGGGAATATTTCATGCAAAGATAGGCACAATAAAGAACAGAAATGGTATGGACCTAACAGAAGAAGTAGAAGATATTAAGAAGAAGTGGCAAGATTACACAGAACTATACAAAAAAATCATCATGACCCAGATAACCATGATGGTGTGATCACTCACCTAGAGCCAGACATCCTGGAATGTGAAGTCAAGTGGGCCTTAGGAAGCATCATGATGAACAAAGCTAGTGGAGGTGATGGAATTCCAGTTGTGCTTTTTCAAATCTTAAAGGATGATGCTGTGAAAGTGCAGCACTCAATATGACAGCAAATTTGGAAAACTCAGCAGTGGCCACAGGACTGGAAAAGGTCAGTTTTCATTCCAATCCCAAAGAAAGGCAATGCCAAAGAATATTCAACTACTGCATAATTGTACTCATCTCACATGCTAGCAAAGTAATGTTAAAAATTCTCCAAGCCAGGCTTTAACAGTACATGAACTGTGAACGTCCAGATGTTCAGTCTGGTTACAAAAGTCAGAGGAACCAGAGATCAAATTGCCAACATCCACTGGATCATCAAAAAAGCAAGAGCATTCCAGAAAAATATCTATTTCTGCTTTATTGACTATGCCAAAGCCTTTGACTGTGTGGATCACCACAAATTGTGGAAAATTCTCCAAGAGATAGGAATACCAGACCATCGGACCTGTCTCCTGGAAAATCTGTGTGGAGGTCAAGAAGCAACAGTAAGAACTGGACATGGAACAACAGACTGGTTCCAAATTGGGATTGGAGTATGTCAATGCTGTATATTGTCACCCTGCTTATTTAACTTATATGCAGAGTACATCATGAAAAATGCTGAACTGGATGAAACACAAGCTGGAATCAAGATTGCTGGGAGAAATATCAATCACCTCAGATATGCAGATGACACCACCCTTATGGCAGAAAGCAAAGAAGAATTAAAAAGCCTCTTGATGAAAGTGAAAGAGGAGAGCGAAAACGTTGGCTTAAAACTCAACATTCAGAAAACTAAGACCATGGCATTCAGTCCCATCACTTCATGGTAAATAGATGGGGAAGCAGTGGAAACAGTGACAGAATTTATTTTGGGGGCCTCAAAATTACTACAGATGGTGACTGCAGCCATAAAATTAAAAATGCTTGCTCCTTGGAAGTAAAGCTATGACTAACCTAGACAGCATATTAAAAAGCAGAGACATTACTTTGCCAGCAAAGGTCCATCTAGTCAAATCTATGGTTTTTCCAGTAGTCATATATAGATGTGAGAGTTGGACCATAAAGAAAACTGAGTGCTGAAGAATTGATGCTTTTGAACTGTGGTGTTGGAAAAGACTCTTGAGAGTCCTTTGGACTGCCAGGAGATCCAACCAGTCCATCCTAAAGGAAATCATTCCTAAATATTCATTGTGAGGACTGATGCTGAAGCGGAAACTCCAATAATTTGGCCATCTGATGTGAAGAACTGACTCATTTGAAAAGATCCTAATGCTGGGAAAGATTGAAGGCAGGAGTAGAAGAGGACAACGGATGCTGGATGGCCTCACCGACTCGATGGACATGAGCTTGAGCAAGCTCCAGGAGTTGGTGATGGACAGGGAGGCCTGGCACGCTGCAGTCCATGAGGTTGCAAAGATTTGGAGATGACCGAGTGACTGAACTGAACTGAACTGATTCTTTTTTGTGTGATCTTTGGCAGTTTATTATATCAAAGAATTTATTCAGTTAATCTACATTGTAAAAATGTATTAACATAAAGTTGTTCAACATATTTTCTTATTAGCATCATAAAGCTTAGAGGATCTGTGGTAATGTCCCCTTTTCATTTTTGATTTGTAATTTGTATCTCTTCTCTCTCAAACAAATACATTCTATCTTTCTCATTTTATTTCTTGGTCATTCTGACTAAATGTTCCTTAAAGAAATTTGACATTAAACCACAAGCTATGTCTACCAGCAGTGCTCTTTGCACTTCTAGGGTACAAAGACTAGCATGCAAATGGACTCAAAATACTGGCAGAGAAATGGACTAATTAGCAGGAAAAAATGTGATCATCTTTGTTTTCTTTTCTCTTTTTCTTTTTACTTTTTATTTTGAAGTAATTTTGCAAAAATAAGGCAGAAAATCCTGTGTAACATTCGCCCATCTACCTTAACATTTGACATATTTATGGTACTGCTAGTATTATCATCTATTTCTTACTCACAAAGCAGCTTTGATACAATACTAAATAGATGAGATTTCCAGACTAAATAATTCTCTAATTTTGTGCAGACACCAACTTGGTGTCCTAACATTAATTCAATTCTTACATTAACTGCCTGTAGTAGCATAGACCACAGTCAGTCCCATAAAAATGTGCTAACTTCATATGTCCATCACAGTAGTGGCTCTGCAGAGTGCCCACACTTCTGCCTAACTTGGTTACAAATTGGTGGTTCCAATAACCCCCTTCTCAGGTTCAATAATTTGCTATAATGGCTCATAGAACCCAGGGATATATTTTATTTACTATGACTGGTTTATTATAAAAAATATTATGAGAGATACAAATCAACAGCTAGATGAAGAGGTACGCAAACTAAGTCTAAAAGAGTCCCAAGTGTAGGATCTTCTTACATCATGGAGTCTGGGATGCACCACCCTCTTCGCATGTGGATATGCTAACCAACTCAGAAGCTCTCAAAATCCCATTGTTTACAGAGTTTTTAAAGCAGGCTCCATTGTATAGGAGTGATTGATTACATCTTTGGCCATTACCATCTTTGGTGATTAACTAAATCTCCAGCCCCTCAACCCTCCCTGGAGGTCAGGGGGTGGAGCTGAAAGTTTCAACCCTATAATCACATGGTTGGCTTCTCTGGCAACCAGTCCAAATCCTGATGCCATTTAAGGGTCCACTAAGAGTCACCTCATTGACATATGTCAGGTTTGGGTAAATGTGGATATATATATATATTTATTTATTTATATACAATAATTGATGCTCTTAACACACCTATCACTTGGGAAATTAGAATTTTTAGAATTCTGTGCTAGGTACCAGAGAAAAAGACCAAATATATATTTCTTATTATATCACAACATCACAGGTACATTTATCAAAATTAATAAATCAACATCAGTATGGGGGGGGATGGCTTGTTAGGGGAAGGGATTATAAGACATAAACTACTGTGTAGCAAATAGATAAGCAGCAAGGCTATATCCTACAGCATGGGGAACTATAGTCATTATCTTGTAATAACTTTAATAGAATATATCCTGTAAAAATACTGAATCATTATGCTGTATATTTTAAATGTAATACTGTAAATCAACTGTATTTCATTTTTTTAAAAAATAAGAAATTCATAATTTGAAAAATCAATATTGGTACAATACTAATGACTAAACTATAAACTTTATGTGTATTTCTCTACCATTAATGCTTGTAGTTTATCCCACTAACTTCCTTTTCTAAGTTTCTCCTCAGAAAGAGAGTGTCATAGGAACCATGGAGGAGCTGTTCTCCAAAGCTATGTGAAGTATATGCTGTGCAGCATAAGGCATGTACTTGGGATCCATGAAAATGTGGCACTCAGATCTCCTGCTTGGGGAAGCAGGGTTGTTGGATGACCATTGAATTCATCACTGCACTCATGCTAGGTCATACGACTCATGGGCTGCCTAAAGAATCCTTAAAGTCAGTCTCAACAACACATCTTTTCTTTTTCAACATACAAATATACAGTACCATGTGTGTGCATGCTCAGTTGTTCAATTGTGCCTGATTCTTTGCAACCCCATGGACTGTAGCCCACCAGGCTCCTCTATCCATGGAATTTTCCAGACAAGAATACTGGAGTGGGTTGCCATTTCCTATTCCATGAGATATTCCAGATCAGGAATTGAACTTGGGTCTCTTGTGTCTCCTGCATTGACAGATGGATTTTTTACCACTGCACTACCTGGGAAGTCAGGTAAGATACTGTCAATTATAGACACCATGAAGTACATAACATCCCCAGGACCTATTTATCTTATAACAGAAAGTTTGGTTCCATTTTTTTTCCTTAGAGTGGATCTCATCAATAAGTATTTTAATATCTAACCCCATCTTGGGGTCTGTTTATGGGGGCATAGAAATAGAGCAAATGTATATTCATCTATTCTGGGTGAAGTATATTTATTTTAATGTCAATTAAGTAATGTTGCTTTGTAGTATTGTAAAGGCCTTCTATATCTTCACTGATTTTCTATTTGCTCTACAGATTACTGAGAGAGGAAAATTGAAGTCTCTCAACTAAAATTATGAATTTGCCTATTATGACTTCAGCTATATCAGTTTTTCCATATTTTGAAGCTAATTGTTAGGTGCATACATATTTAGGATTGTTACGTCTTTTTTGGTCAATAATTCCTTTATCATTGTGTCCCCCTTTTACCCCTGATAGTACTATCCCTTGTATTGAAATCTACTTTGTCTGATATTAATATAACCACTCTTTTAGTGAGTGTCTACATATCTCTTTTTATACCCTATTGGTTTTACTTGTGTCAACATCTTTAATTTGTAATGAGCATTTTTTTAGATAGCATATAGTGTGGTCATGCATTTTATTCCATCTGATAACACTATTTTTAATTCAAATGATTGATCCTTTTATATTTACTGTAAATATTTGCAGTGTTAGAGTTAAATCTAGTATCTTATTGGATGTTTCTGCTTTATTCTATTAGTTCTTTATTTTTATTTTTTACTTCTACAGCCTGCTTTTTGATTTATTTTCTAAGACTGTATTCAGTTCAGTTCAGTCACTCAGTTGTGTCTGACTCTTTCTGACCCCGTGGACTGCAGCATGCCATGCTTTCTTGTCCATCATCAACTCCCGGAGCATGCTTAAACAAACTCATGCTCATCGAGTCAGTGATGCCATCCAACCATCTCATCCTCTATCGACCCCTTCTCCTACTGCCTTCTATCTTTCCCAGCATCAAGGCCTTTTCAAATGAGTCAGTTCTTTGCATCAGGTGGCCAAAGTAACGGAACTTCAGCTTCAGCATCAGTCTTTCCAATGAATATTCAGGACTGATTTCCTTTAGTATGGACTGGTTTGAACTCCCTGCAGTGCAAGGGACTCTCGAGTCTTCTCCAAACCACAGTTCAAAAGCATCCATTCTTCGATGCTCAGCTTTCTTTATGGTCCAACTCTCACATCCATACATGACTACTGGATTAGCAATGTTTTTTACTTTTTCATTTTTAAAGATTGCCCTAAAGTTTACAACACACATCTTTAATTTATCTCAGTGTACCTTCAAACAACCTGAAAAGAAAACCATTCATTTTATTCTCTTGCCCGATTTCTGTTACCACTGACATAGTTTAATTTTAAATATAATCCAATAATATAATATTAAAATGTTTGCTTGTAATGGTCAATTACATTTTAAATTAAAAATAAGAAAAATGATATATTTTGCATTTATCTCAACATTAACCTTTTTTTTAAAGCTTTTCATTTCTATGTGTGGAAACAAATTTATATCTGTTTTCTTCTCTTGCCTGAGAAATTTCCTTTAACATTTTATATCATAGGTCTTAGTGATGAAGTCTCGGTTTCCCTTTTGTTTTTATTTTTTTAAAGGAAAACTCCTCATGCATTTTTGAAAGATGATTTCACTTGGCATTAAATTAAAAGCTAAAATTTTTACCTTAAAAATGTCACTCTTCTGTACTCTCTTGCATAATTTCTGGCGAAATCATTATTAATAGTCTATTATCCATATTTTTCTTTCGAAGTCTGTATCTTTTGGTCTGTGTCTTTGTTTTCTTTTCTGCTTCAATTCCAGAAGTTAAATATGCTCTATCAGATGTACTTTATTTATCTTTTTGTGTTTCTCTAAGCATTTTGACAGAGAAGTCAATGGCAACCCACTCCAGTACTCTTGCCTGGAAAATCCCATGGACGGAGGAGCCTGGTAGGCTGCAGTGCATGGGGTCACTAAAAGTTGGACATGACTGAGTGACTTCACTTTCACGTTTCACTTTCACGCATTGGAGAAGGAAATGGCAACCCACTCCAGTGTTCTTGCCTGGAGAATCCCAGGCGGGGGAGCATGGTAGGCTGCCGTCTATGGGGTTGCACAGGGTAGGAGACGACTGAAGCAACTAAGCAGCAGCAGCAGCGAGCATCTTGAATCTGAAGTTTTATCATTTTATTATTTTGGGAAAATTCTTGGCCATCTTCTCTTCAAATATTTCTTCTGCTATGTTCTCTCTAGTTCTTTAAAACCTCAATTACATGTGTATTAAGCTATTTGTTGTCCAGCAGCTGTTAGAAATCTTCTTCCCTTACTGCTTTTTTCTTTGTGATACAATTTCAGCATATTCTTTTCATATATATTCAGATTCATTGGTTTTTACTTCAGCTGTGTTGAGTCTATTGCTGAACTGGCAAATAAACTTTTTATCTTTTATACAAGGTTTTTTTTATTTTTAGCATTTCCATTTGATTCTTTTATAGATTTATATCTCTGCTGAAATTCCCCCTTTCCTGATGCATGTCATCAAATCGTTAAGTTGATGTTTTAAGATATCAAACACAGTTGTTGCTGTTTTGTTTTTTGCTTTTTTTAAATTTTTTCCTGACAATGGAACCTAGACAACATTTATCAGACACAATAAGGAAAACTCTCACTCTACATTATAAAAAACAGCCATATATCAACTATTACAGAAAAGAAATAAGATGGAAACATTTAAAAAGCTGTTTAAGTTATTTTCTTAAAGAGACTTCCTCTACTGCCAGAGATATTAAATAGCCTCCTGGTCAGTCATCTGGAAACAATTCTTTACAGCATTGATGAACTTGGCTTTCACTTTGGGAAGGGAACCATCTTTTTCAATCTTACTTGCATTTTTACTTTAACATATTCTACAGAACTAGGTCCTTTTGATGTTTTAAGTTTTTTCCTGTTTTTATGAAGGATTCCTGACATTTTGATCTTGGTGTTAATGGTTTTGAGTCTTTTCCATTCTGGTTTGATTTTTGTGCCTTTTTAGCTGGAGTTTCTCATACATATTTCTTTACTGGAGCTTTTTCTTCGGTTTCCTCATCATCAAAATTATTGTCTTCATTATCATCTTTATCTTCGTCAGCAGCAAATCATCTTGAAATTGGTTATGCAGTGGTCTGACTAGAGTCATCTTGATTGTTTTTAGTTTGTTTTCAGATTGTTTCAGCTTGTTCCCATTTCTTTGAGTTCTTCAGAACTGTGACAGTTTATGCCTTGGCTACCATCTGGTCATCACACAGTTAACTTCTTCCACCTGGTGGGGCTTTCAGTATCTATGATAGGTCACAGGATCTGGCTCAGACTATAATCTATAGGCCATGAGAAGGAATTAAAAGTCCTTAACTATGCTTACGGAGAAGGCAATGGCAAGCCACTCCAGTACTATTGCCTAGAAAATCCCATGGATGGAGGAGCCTGGTAGGCTGCAGTCCATGGGGTCGCTAAGGGTCGGACACGACTGAGCGACTTCACTTTCACTTTTCACTTTCCACTTTCACACATTGGAGAAGGAAATGGCAACCCACTCCAGTGTTCTTGCCTGGAGAATCCCAGGGACGGGGGAGCCTGGTGGGCTTCCGTCTATGGGGTCACACAGAGTCGGACACGACTGAAGTGACTTAGCAGCAGCAGCAGCAGCAACTATGCTTAATGACTAAACTACTATTATTTAGTCTTGTTGGATTGTTTTCCTTTGTTTCTATATTTTCTCACTTCTCTGATTAAACTTATTCTTTGACTAAAGTTTTTTTCACAGACAAGGGCAGGTAGAGAACATGGGTGGGGAAGGATCATAGAATCCTGCTCAGTTTCAGTGTCAGATTCTCTCCTACACACCACACTGGGAGAAGCTCTCTCTGGAATCCTGATTTACCCCTAATCTATGAGTGAATGTCAACTCACTTTGCACCTAGACCTCCCAGTGATTCTGTATTATAGCACAAGCCCACGCTTGAGTTTTAGAAATGCACTAAAAATTTAGCAGATTTTTGTCTCATCTACTCTTGTGGCTACCACATCTTTCTCCTATTGTTTGTCACCAGTGGCCAAGGCCCAGAGTCACACATAATTAGCAGCGGTAGTATTGAAACATAACACTATTACTTTACTTTAGTTTTCTTGTCCATTAGATGTAGCATTAAAATTGTGAGCTTTAATAGCCAGGACATGAAAGCAACCTAGATGTCCATCTGCAGACGAATGGATAAGAAAGCTTTGGTACATATACACAATGGAGTATTACTCAGCCATTAAAAAGAATGCATTTGAACCAGTTCTAATGAGGTGGATGAAACTAGAGCCTATTATACAGAGTGAAGTAAGCCAGAAAGAAAAACACCAATACAATATACTAATGCATATATATGGAATTTAGAAAGATGCAAATGATAACCCTGTACACGAGACAGCAAAAGAGACACAGATGTATAAAACAGTCTTTGGGACTCTGTGGGAGAGGGTGAGGGTGGGATGATTTGGGAGAATGGCATTGAAACGTGTATATTATCATATGTGAAACGAATCGCCAGTTCAGGGTCGATGCATGTTACAGGATGCTCGGGGCTGGCGTGCGGGGATGACCCAGACGGAGGATAAGGGGAGGAGAGAGGTGGGAGGGGGGTTCAGGAGGGGGAACTCATGTACACCCGGGGTGGATTCATGTCAATGTATGGCAAAACCAACCAATATAATATTGTAAAATAATTAGCCTCCAATAAAAATAAAAATTAAAAAAAATAAATGAAATACGCAATCACACACAAAAAGAAGAATTCTTACAGAAACTGTGAAAGCATTTCTTGTTACATTTGTTCCAATGAAGTGAAATGTGTATTTCTTGGAAAGGTACACACACTACTTGGTGTGAGATCCTTGGGAACCATACCAAACAGTTACATTTTTTATCCTCATTGCTTACATAAGAAACAAGGAAAAATAATTTTCTGAACAGTGAATGTCTTCAGTGTTAAAACCCATATGGTGGAAATTGACCAAGGTCTCCAAGAGTAACACTCAGTAGCCAAGTAATGAAGT
This sequence comes from Moschus berezovskii, assembly GCF_049115385.1. Lineage (NCBI taxonomy): Eukaryota > Metazoa > Chordata > Mammalia > Artiodactyla > Moschidae > Moschus > Moschus berezovskii. The sequence goes on along the minus strand of NC_142463.1, from coordinate 45,340,787 downwards.
AATGATTTGAACTAAGATGAGAAATAAAGGGTTAAAAGTAAGTCTATGATGTGGATTATTATTATTTTTTCTTTACCATGGATACTTGGGAAGGAAAAAGTTGTACTGGTCAAAACTTCTTGCAAACTTACCAGTAAAATGACAGTAACAGAGTAAGTCCTTATATTTGGAATGCTTTTAACAAAATGCATCTGTGGATCTGCTCTGCCTAGGTAGCTTATTATACATACCTTAGGAATTCATAAACATATGGGACCTGGCCCATTGGAAAGTGTCATATATTTACTGAAGTTTTAAAAATACTCTATAACCAAAATGGCTCCTTCTATAACAAGCAATGCCCTGCATATATTGCTTGGAATATCCCATGTTTAATCAAAATCAGAACATGTCCTACTGGACCTAGGCAGCAGCATTGGTTGTCTCTAATCTTTCCAAAGGAAAATGCTTTGCTTGTGTTACATTATCACCCATGCCCTTTGAGTTACTAGTAAAGCTCAGTACTGAGTATGACACCTGATTCTTGTGAATCAAGTTTGACAGTCCAAACCACTGATTTTTAATTTCAATAGCTATCTCTGATTTCAAAGTACATACACATTCCCCTGTGCAATAATGCCTGGTTCTATCTGATACATGATCAGAGTGGTTCTATCTGATACATGATCAGAGTCTAAAGAAGAATCATTGAGCCAAACTCAGAATTAATGTCATTTTAACAAGCAAATTTTTAAATTACATTTAAGGAGCTTTCAATTGTTGTAAGTTTTGAAATACAGCTGTGTATGAGTGATGGCATGAAGTGTGATAAAAATTCCTGGAAACCAAAAATCTTTATGCAGCATAGGAGAATACAACACAGAAGAAATATTTAATATCTAACAATGGAGGAAAAATAATAAAAAATTAACCATAATGAATTTATTTTCCTTTGGGTATAAGTGTTTGGCTATTTTGTGATAGACTATTGATCTGCAATAGTAGATAACAGCAGCCACACAAAATGAATCTATCCAATAGGCATTGCACTAGGTACTCTTTCTTTATAGCTTAACTACAACAAAGAGAAATAGACATAAGAAACAAAAATTTATTTGGTTTGTTTCTCAAGGCTCAACCTAAACTACAACCAATACTGCTTTTCACACTAAATGGTCAAGATTTCTTTGATTGCTGAGGTAGCTAACATAATGACTCTGTCTTTAATTGTATAGTTGGTTTAAAAAATGGATATATATACTCTGTACTAGTAAAGAATTTTAATTTTTGTTATTCTTTAATGGTTTTATTTTTTTTTCTTTTTTACTTTTTTTTTTAAATTTATTTTTTTAATGGTTTTAAAATGTTTTTCCAGCCTAATTTTTTAATTTAATAGATAAATTTAGAAGCTCCTCTAGGCTTCTACTGCTGGTCGGAAGGAAAATGGAAGGAATTTTTGGCCTTATGGTATTTGGAGGAGTGAAAATGGGGGAAAAACTATACAGATTAAGCCACAGCATATTCTTCTCTTGAGTTAACTATAAGATGGTGAGTTAGAAGGACATGTGCTCATCTTCTCCTGCGAGAAATCCAAAATTACAACTCGCTGCTGAACAACCATCAACAGGAGAATGTTAGATTCCACCACATCCAAGATACTGAAAAAAAGATACCCCACATCCAAGGGCAAAGGAGAAGCCCCAGCAAGACAGTAAGAGGGACAAAATCTCATTTAGAATCAAACCCCATAACTGCCAGAGACACTCGGAGGCTCAAACAAACTTTGTGCACACTGGGACCCAGAGACCCCACAGAGACTGAGCCAGAACTGTGTTTCAGTGTCTCCTGTGGAGGAAAGGGTCAGAAGTGGCCTGCTGCAGGGGCAGGGACTCTGGGTGCAGTAGACCTGGGTATGGCATAAACCCTCTTGGAGGAGGTCGTCGTTAACTCCACCACAGAGCCACCAGAACTTACACAGGACTGGGGAAACAGACTCTTGGAGGGCACAAACAAAACCTTGTGTGTACCAGAACCCAGGAGAAAAGAGCAGTGACCACACAAGATACTAACCCAGACTTGCCAGTGAGTGTCCAGGAGTCTCTGGTGGAGGCATGGGCTGATGGTGGCCTGCTATAGGATAGGGGCACTGAGTGCAGCAGTATGTGCATGGAACCTTTTGAAGGAGGACACCGTTATCTTCATTACCTCCACCATAGTTTGGCCTCAGGTCAAGCAATAGGGAAGGAACACAGCCCCAGCCATCAACAGAAAATTGGATTAAAGATTTACTGAACAAGGGCCCGTCCATCAGAACAAGACCCAGATTCCCACACAGCCAGTCTCTCCCATCAAAAAGCTTCCACAAGCCTCTTATTCTTATCCATCAGAGGGTAGATAGAATGAAAACCACAATCACAGAAAACTAAACAATCTGATCACATGAGTCACAGCCTTGTCTAACTCAATGAAACTATGAGCCATGCCGTGCAAGGCCACCAAAGATGGACGTGCCAGGGTGGAGGGTTCTGACAAAACGTGGTCCACTGGAGAAGGGAATGGTAACCCACTTCAGTATTCTTGCCACGAGAACCCCATGAACAGTATGAAAAGGCAAAAAGATAGAACTCTGAAAGGTGAACTCCACAGGTCAGTAGATACCCAATATACTCATGCTACTGGAGATCAGTGGAGAAATAACTGCAGAAGGAATGAAGGGACAGAGCCAAAGCAAAAACAACACCCAGTTGTGGATGTTACTGGTGATGGAAGTAAAGTCTGGTGCTATAAAGAGCAATAATATTGCATAGAAACCTGGAATGTTAGGTCCAGGAATCAAGGTAAATTGGAGGTGATCAAACAGGAGGTGGCAAGAGTGAATATGAACGTTTTAGGAATCAGTAGCTAAAATGGACTGGAATGGGTGAATTTAACTCAGATGACCATTATATCTACTACTGTGGGCAAGAATCCCTTCAAAGAAATGGAGTAGCCCTGACGGTCAATAAAAGAGTCTGAAATGCTGTACTTGGATGCAATCTCAAAAAAGACAGAATGATCTCTGTTCATTCCAAGGCAAACCATTCAATATCCAAATTGAATGGCAAACGATTCAGTATTCCAAGTCTATGCCCCAACCAATAATGCTGAAGAAGCTGAAGTTGAATTGTTCTATGAAAACCTACAAGACCTTCTAGAACTAACACCAAAAACGATGTCATTTTCATTATAGTGGACTGGAATGAAAAAGTAGGAAGTCAAGAGATACCTGGAATAAAGGGCAAATTTGGCCTTGGAGTACAAAAATAAAGAAGGGCAAAGGCTAACAGTTTCACCAAGGGAATGCACTGGTCATAGCAAACAACTTCTTCCAGCAGCACAAGGGAAGTTCAATACACATGGACATCACCAGATGGCCAATATCCAAATCAGATTGATTATATTCTTTCAGCGAAAATGGAGAAACTCTATACAGTCAGAAAAAATAAGACTGGGAGCTGACTGGCTCAGATCATAAACTCCTTGTTGCCAAATTCAGACTGAAACTGAAAAAAGTAGGGAAAACCACTAGACCATTCAGGTATGACCTAAATCAAATCCCTTAGGATGATACAGTGGAATTAACAAATAGATTCAACGTGTTAGATCTGATAGACAGAGGGACTGAAGAATGATGGAGGTTCGTGACTTGTACAAGAGGCAGTGATCAAGATCATTCCCAAGAAAAAGAAATACAATAAGGGAAAATGGTTGTCTGAGGAGGCCTTACAAATAGCTGTGAAAAGAAGAGAAGTGAAAAGCAAAGGAGAAAAGGAAAGATATATCCATTTGAATGCAGAGTTCCAAAGAATAGCAAGGAGAGATAAGAAAGCCTTCCTCAGTGATCAATGCAAAGAAATGGAGGAAAACAATAGAATGGGGAAGACTAGAGATCTCTTCAAGAAAATTAGAGATACCAAGGGAACATTTCATGAAAAGATGGGCACAATAAAGGAAAGAAATGGTATTACCATACAGAAGCAGAAGATATTAAGAAGAGGTGGCAAGAATACACAGAAGAACTACACAAAAAAGATCTTCACGACCCAGATCACTCACCTAGAGCCAGACATCCTGGAATGTGAAGTCAAGTGGACCTTAGGAAGCATCACTATGAACAAAGTTAGGAGAGGTGATGGAATTCCAGTTGAGCTTTTTCAAATCCTAAAAGATGATGTTGTGAAAGTGCTGCACTCAATATGACAGAAAATTTGGAAAACTCAGCAGTGCCCAGAGGACTGGAAAAGGTCAGTTTTCATTCCAGTCCCAAGAAAGGCAATGCCAAATAATGTTCAAACTATTGCACAATTGCACTCATCTCACACGCTAGCAAAGTAATGCTCAAAATTCTCCAAGCCAGGCTTCAACAGTACATAAACCATGAATTTCCAGATGTTCAAGCTGGATTTAGAAAAGGCAGAGGAACCAGAGATCAAATTCCCAACATCCGTTGGATCCTAGAAAAAGCAAGAGAGTTCCAGGAAAACATCTATTTTTGCTTTATTGACTATGCCAAAGCCTTTGACTGTGTAGATCACAACAAACTGTGGAAAATTCTTTAAGAGATGGAATACCAGACTACCTGACCTGCCTCCTGAGAAATCTGTATACAGGTCAAAAGCCTACAGTTAGCACTGGACATGCAACAACAGACTGGTTCCAAATCGGGAAAGGAGTGTGTCAAGGCTCTATATTGTCACCCTGCTTATTTAACCTCTATGTAGAGTAAATCATAGGAAATGCCGGGCTGGAATCAAGATTGCTGGGAGAAATATCAGTAACCACAGATATGCAGATGACACCACCCTTATGGCAGAAAGTGAAGAGGAACTCAAAAGCCTCTTGATGAAAGTGAAAGAGGAGAGTGAAAAGGTTGGCTTGAAGCTCAACATTCCGAAAATGAAGATCATGGCATCTGGTGTCATCACTTCATGGCAAATAAATGCAAAAACAATGGAAACAGTGAGAGATTTTATTTTATTTTTTATTTTTTTTGGTCTCCAAAATCACTGCAGAAGGTGACTACAGCCATGAAATTAAAAGACATTTTCTCCTTGGAAGAAAAGCCATGGTCAGCCTAGACAGCATATTAAAAAGAAAGACATTATTTTGCCAACAAAGGTCCATCTAGTCAAAGCTATGGTTTTTCCAGTAGTCATATATGGATGTGAGAGCTGGACTTGAAGAAAGCTGAGCACCGACGAATTGATGCTTTTGAACTGTGGTGTTGTAGAAGACTCTTGAGAGTCCCTTGGACTGCAAGGATATCCAACTAGTCTATCCTAAAGGAAATCATTCCTGAATATTCATTGGAAGGACTGATGCTGAAGTTGAAGCTCCAATACTTTGGCCACCTGATGTGAAGAAGTGACTCATTGGAAAGACCCTAATCCCAGGAAAGATTGTAAGTGGGAGGAGAAGGGGATGACAGAGGATGAGATGGTTGGATGGCATCACTGACTCGATGGACCTGAGTTTGAGTAAGCTCCGGAAGTTGGTGATGGACAGGGAAGACAGGCGTGCTGCAGTCCATGGTGTGCCAAAGAGTCAGACACAACTGAGCAACTGAACTGAATTGTACTAGGTTTACTAAACATTATTTCTTGTTTTTCATTTCTCAACTAGGTCATTCATTTCTCAACATCAACACATACAATCAAAAACACACATAAATTTATTGTAGAAACCTTCATACCCCAACCCCTATTTTTCAGCCCCTGTCTCCTATACAATTATTTTTTTTTACACTGTTAAAACTCAGGCTGTCCAGGTAGCCTCAGAAACAAATCAAAGAATCAGATCCACTGGTATTGAAATTGTCTAGAAGACTTTGAGAGTGATGACATGGGAAGTGTTATCTGCAGAAAATACAAAAAGGACAGCCAGAACTGGATTCTAAGTGTTGTCTTCCTTTCCAGAGTTACTGGGCTAAGTATGCATAGTAATGGTCTCTGCTTTCCTGCTTAGTGATTGGGCTTAACATGAGCACCCACAATGGCTTTTAAACAGCTTGTTTGCAGAAAGATAGTAATCAGCCAATATTTTGACAACAGCCCTAGAAAACAACCAGGTTTTCTCTGAGTCAGAAGACCTTTTCAGATGGCTTGAGTAAAGTTCATACTAGAATCATGTTTATGCCTGATTTGTTTAATTGGTCTCTTATCAGAGAAAAGGAAGCTTGCCACAATATACTTTTTAGCCTTATGAATTTTCTATTATACTTTTTATTCATCAATCAATTAGGTCATTAGAAAGAAACTATAGAAAATGAAAATAATTCTAATTGTAAAGAATAACAGTTATATAATTATAGTAAGAGAAAAAATTATGATTATAAAATAATTCTATAGAAGTAATTTCTAGATAAAAAATATTTGAAATCAGAGGACAAGTTTTTTTTTTATTATTTTCTGATTCTAAGTAAGTTCCTAAACTTCTCTGTCTTGCCTTCTTAATTCATAAAATACGAAGAAAATGTATGATTTGCCTACTCCATAGGCATTTCATGAATATCAAGTGAAAGAATGTGTATGAAAGTCCTGGTAACTGGAATATATATGAACATTTTGATCCATGCAACTGTGTACTTACACTATCCTTTGAGTCCATCATTCATTTTTCTGGTGTGTTCCTAACTTTGAGTTTCACCCAATTTAAACATCCCCTGTCTTTGAGTGAGAGTAGAAAAGGCTTCACCTCACAAATCAATATGGTAAGTGATAGTGGCTGCCTTAAATAGAATATTGAATGCGTTTCTTAAGTGTTAGCTTAATAGAAATAAGTATTGTTAATAACTAGTGACATCTCCCTTGGGGACAAGTAAAGAAATGTAAGTGGCCATGCCACACATTTGCAATAGCTTCCTTAAAACTCAAAACAGTTACTCCAATAAATTGGATATTCCTTGCCAATTTAAGGACTGACATTAACACAGAAACATAAAAGATTTATATTACCTAGCATTAGTCTCTTCTACCTGGCCAAGACGAATATCACCTAATTTTTTCAAGGGTAATTAATATTACAGCCTTTTTACAATACCTTAAATTTGTTATTGAGGCCACTAAATTTTTTTGAAATAGAAAATAAATGTTGAGTGCTAGATAGATCTAGCTGTGAACTCACTGAAAAGCAAGGTGAACTCTGGTACTCTGACCAGCAAGGTAAGTATTCTCCATATTGCTCCATTCAGAGAGGAAGACTTTTCATGATAAAGGATTGTTTCTCAGTTAAGAGATATAAATAGATGTGTGCCTTTCCCTGTGAGAACATTTTAGCATGTCAGGAATCATGAAGGATAAATCTTAATTGCTGAGTTTTCCATACTTGCAGATTCTTTTTGATGTATGTCAGGAAGATATATTTTGATTCATCTTTCCCCAAAGCAATGGTCTGAGGAAAAAGTATGACAATGTATAATTTGAGCAATTAGTTTTTAAAATGACTTATTAAATAGTGATCCATTAAGAATGTAGAAAACACTGTTGATTTCAGTTCGTTGATACTAAATGGTCTGGTTGATACATTTGCCTCCATCCATTTATTTATTCAATCAATGATGTTTGAACACTATGTACCAAGAGGTGTGCTAGATGGTGATAATACAACAGTAAACAGGACAAGCATGATTTCCAAGCTTCACAGAACTAACACCCTTAAATGCTTTTGAACTGCGGTGCTGGAGAAGACTCTTGAGAGTCCCTTGGACTGCAAGGAGATCCAACCAGTCCATTCTAAAGGAGATCAATCCTGGGTGTTCATTGGAAGGACTGATGCTAAAGCTGAAACTGCAATACTTTGGCCACCTCATGCGAAGAGTTGACTCACTGGAAAAGAGTCTGATGCTAGGAGGGATTGGGGGTGGGAGGAGACGGGGATGACAGAGAATGAGATGGCTGGATGGCATCACCGACTCGATGGACATGAGTTTGAGTGAACTCCGGGAGTTGGTGATGGACAGGGAGGCCTGGCGTGCTGTGATTCATGGGGTCGCGGAGAGTCGGACACGACTGAGTGACTAAACTGAACTGAACTGAACACCCTTAACTGAGATACAATCATTAACCAGGTAGTTACATCTGTGGAGTTTGCTGCACAGAACACCGTACAGCATGCTAAGAAGATCATAATGAGAAACCTTAATTCTGTGAAATTAGGGAATTCTCAGGTCCTAAAGACACTTTGGCCACCTCATGCAACGAGTTGACTCGCTGAAAAAGACTCTGATGCTGGGAAGGATTGGGGGCAGGAGGATTGGGGACGACAGAGAATGAGATGGCTGGATGCATCACCGACTCGATGGACATGAATTTGGGTGAACTCCGGAAGTTGGTGATGGACAGGGAGGCCTGGCGTGCTGTGATTCATGGGGTCGCAAAGAGTCGGACACAACTGAGCGACTGAACTGAACTGAATTGAAAGACTTATAATGGTAAACATGTGAGGGTAGAGAAAAGGTAAGTATTTTCTAGATAGAAGAACTAAAATGGTCAACTTAGCCAACTGAGCCAGCCAGTCTAGATTAAAAAAATAATAATAACGAAGACAGATGAGTAGGTTTGTTAGAGTCACCCATTGTGAAGTACATTTTTGAAGCTGGTATTTTCTTAATTTTCACCTGAGACTAGACGATTTTGGGTGTCTTATCACCAGGCTGACTTCAGGAGCAAATTTTCCCTGTTACTATTATTTTTTCCTTCCTAAAGCATGAGTCATTAAAACCATCATCTACAGCAAGAATCTGACAAAAGCTTCCTAGGGAATAATGCCAGTAGCCTAGAAATATATATATGAATCAACAAGGAGAGAATAAGAAAACTCAGTAAGGTCTGTCCACACCCAATAGCTCTTTAACATGGTAATAAAAAGACATCAATTTGGCACAATTCTGAAATAATTTCCCCAGCTTTTGAGCTCCCTCTAGGGTCAAATGACATCTTTTGTGAGACTTGTTTAAAGCCCATCTTCTCCCTCTATTCAATGCTGTTTCCTTTTCTTCCCTTCTAGAAGTAGAAGCCCAAGCTTTCCCTAATAAACCCCCTTAAGAGTATTCTCTGCACTATGAACTAAACTGTACTCCCTGTCCCCCGCCAAATCTATATATTGAAGTCCTAACTCCTAATGTGATTACACTTGAAGATAGGGCTTTTAGGAGATAATTAAGGTTAAATGGGGGCTTTCCTGGTAGCTCATCTGCTAAAGAATCCACTTGCAAGGCAGGAGACCCCGGTTCAATTCCTGGGTCAGGCATATCCCCTGGAGAAGGGCTAGGCTACCCACTCCAGTATTCTTGCCTGGAGAATCCCAATGGACAGAGGAGCCTGGTGGGCTGCAGTCCATGGGGTAGCAAGGAGTCAGACGTGACTGGGCAAATAAGCACAGCAAGCTTAAATGAGGTTATAAGGGCAGAGTTCTAATTCTTAAAGATTATGGCCTAATAAGAAGAGAAAGATCTCTCTAAGCGTGTGTCTGTGTGTATGTGTGCATGTACAGATAGACAGATATCTTTATGTGTACACACTGAAAAACAGTTACGTGAACATACAGTGAGAAGGTGGACATTTGAAAGCCAAAAGAGAACCCTTACAAGCATCTGACCATGCTTGAGGCAGGACTGAGATGGACCCCAGGCTGAGCAATCTCTCCCCTGTGGACAGCAACTCCATAAAGGCAGGATGATAGAGGACGCTGGGCCCTGCCCAGATAAGAGATAAAAGACCATATAGTCCTCATTCTTGAAGTCAGAGACCTCCCTGACTACTCATGCATAGAAAGGCTCCTTGGAGGTCAAAAAGGGAGGGGGTGTCGCCTCATAGTAAGTGTTGTCAACTAACCATAAGCCTCTTCACTAGGGACCATCTTGGTTAAAAGATGTGCATGCACACTTGGGAGGATCCTGAGATATACCTCATAAGGCCTCAGAACCAGGCAAAGCAAGATGACTGGTCAAAGGAAACCCAGAAGAAATGCCTCATAAAACTGATTCAAACTACCATGAGGCCACAACTCTCTCTCTCTGATCTTGCCCATGTGTATATCCTCATGCACTCTTTATCTTCCAAATAAATTCTTTACTTATTTCACTATTTTCCATCTTTTTGGGAATTCTTAGAGTCCAAGCTCTGTCACTTACCACTGGTGTAGTAGCTAGTATTTGATGCTCTTACCCCTGTGACCAGACCTCAATCTCTGGCCAGGAACTGAAGCCCTGCTTCAAGGTGCTGTAGGCCGAGGCCATCCAAGATCATGCAGGGACCCTGATCTCAGACTTCCAGGCTTCAGAACTGTGAAAAATAAGTAAATTTCTGTTGTTTAAACCAGCCAGCCTACAATATTTGGTTATGGCAGCCACAAATGACTAATACGCTCTTTTTCAGCACCTGCTTCCCAAGAAACCCAAGCTGCGATGGTGGCCCTTTGCAATCACCACTGACATGCAATTAGGACAATTCCTCAGGCTCAAGTGGAAAAAAATAAATCATACACATAGAGATTCCTATATGCTTAAGTGCTTTCTAAGTGGAAACTAAAGGTTTCCATTTAGAAAGTATTTTCTTTGCCTGAATTACTCTAAGATAACTATCTGGTGAGCCCAGAGCTATTCATAATATTCATGACTTGGGGAGAAGCTGCCACTGGTCCCCAAGTTTCTCCCAGGTAGAAATGGAGACACTGTCATTTCTAGTACGTCATATTACCAGTGGTGCTGAATCACTTGAAATTCCAGACACCTACATTGTTCCCCCTAAGACTGCTTACCATCAAAATGCAAGATGTTGCTGAGTTCTGAGGCAGGTGATAAGGAGGGCCCACTGAGCCAAGAAAACAATAAATAACTTTGTAGAAGCCTCTGGAAATTAAGCATTTCCAATCAAAGCTTTGCTTGCTCTGAGCAAAACTAAGTCCTGCACTCCAAATTATTAGAGCTGGGAATGCAGGAAAACCTGAATCCTGCCTTATAATAACTGCTTCCTAATAGAAGTTTTCTGAGGCAGATTCATGCAAGAATCCATGACTGGAAAGAAAAATAAGAGTACCACTTCATCATGAAAGATTGGTCAGCACCTGGTACCACTGTAAGGGCTCTCTGGGGCTGGTAGATTAAATTGACCCAATTGAGACTGGTGTGTGTTGGTTGTTCAACTGTGTCCAACTCTTTGCAACCCCATGGACTGTAGCCTGCCAGGCTCCTCTGTTCATGGGATTCTTCAGGCAAGACTACTGGAGTGGGTTGCCATTTCTTTCTCCAGGGGATCTTCCTAACCCAGGGAATGAACCTGGGTCTCCTGCATCACAGGCAGATTCTTTACCATCTGAGCCACCAAGGAAGCCAGTTGAGACTGGACTGGAAGCCAAAGCATTGTGTCCATTTCCACCTTAAACCCCAGACTCAGATTTCCTCTAGCTACAAGCAAAGAAGAAGCAAGAGGGATACGTGGTGCCTGAGCCCACTTACTCCACATTTCTGCTCATGTACTACCTCTGTTTGGAAACCCTTCTTTAAAGGATACACCTCGAATCTAGAACAAGATGGCAGAGGAATAGGACAGCGAGACCACTCTCCCCCACAAATTCATCAAAAGAACATTTGAACGTGGAGTAAAGTCCACAAAACAGCTTCTGAATGCTGGCAGAGGACATCAAGCACACAGAAAAGCAGCCCGTTGTCTTCAAAAGGAAGTAGGAAAAAACATAAAAGATAAAAAGAGAGACAAAAGAGGTAAGGACGGAGCTCCGTCCCAGGAAGGAGGCTTTAAAAAGAGAGAAGTTTCCAAACACCAGGAAACACTCTCACTGGCGATTCTGTGGTGAGCCTTGGAACCTCAGAGGGCCACATAACCGGGAGGACAAAGAAAGAAATAATTAAAACACACAGATTACCCGCCAAACGGTAACTCCCAGCAGAGAAGCAGCGCAGACGCCTGCATACACCATTAGCAAGCGGGGGCTGGGCAGGGAGGAGCCGGCTGAACTGCTTAGAGAGAGGACTGGGCTTGAATGCCGCGAGAACAATCTGAGAGAACTAACAGGGGATAGCAAAGCAGACTGAGATAGCTTCCCCACGAAAAGGCGGAAAGTTTTAACCTAAGACTCCACCAGCCCCGCTCACAGAACAAAGGGCTGAGCAGAGCGAGCCAGCTGCGGTTGGCCCATCCTCCATCCTCCCGCCAAGACAGGCAGGGAAGGCAGCCAGAGCCAGAGAGGGCAACCGCAGCCCCAGAAAGGCATCGCAGGCTTGTTGCTAACCAAGACTTCTTGGGCTTGGGCCAGTCGATAACCACCTGAGAAGGTGCACCGGTTGTACACCCAGAAAACCGAGTGGCAGGGACTGGGGAGGCGATAAGTCGCAGCGACTGTGCTTGCCAAACACCTGGTCACCTGAGCTGCTCGGACCGGGGAAGGCACAAAACGCAGACCCAACCAAGTCTGCGCCTTTGTGGAGTACCCGAGAACCTGAACTTGAGCCTCTCAGACCTGGGAAGTGCATACAACCCAGTGCCAGCCTCGGACAGTTCCCGGCAGAGCAACCTAGAGCCTGTGCAGTGTAGACTGGGACAGCACACGTGCTGTGAGCGGGGCAAACCCAGTGTGGCTGAGACGCTGTGAGCACTCCCCACAGATGTCAGAGATATTTGTCTGCAGTGTTCTTCCCTTCCCAGAACAGGACTGAACAACTGAGCCTTAAAAAGTGTCCACCCACCCCCTAGTATCAGGGCAGAAATTAGACACTGAAGAGACCAGAAAACAGAGGGAATCACCTTGCAAATGACAGATAGAGACGTCTAGAGGCTACTCCAAGAATAAGACCAAAAACCAGAGGCAAGAGGCTTAAGCCCAAATCCTGAGAACCCCAGAGAACTCCTGACTCCAGGGAACATTAATCAATAGTAGCTCATCAAACGTCTCCATCAGTTCAGTTCAGTTCAGTTCAGTTCAGTCGCTCAGTCGTGTCCGACTCTCCGCGACCCCATGAATCACAGCACGCCAGGCCTCCCTGTCCATCACCAACTCCCAGAGTACACTCAAACTCATGTCCACAGAGTCGGTGATGCCATCCAGCCATCTCATTCTCCGTCGTCCCCTTCTCCTCCCGCCCCCAACCTTTCCCAGCATCAGAGTCTTTTCCAGTGAGTCAACTCGTCGCATGAGGTGGCCAAAGTATTGCAGTTTCAGCTTTAGCATCAGTCCCTCCAATGAACATCCAGGATTGATCTCCTTTAGAATGGACTGGTTGGATCTCCTTGCAGTATAAGGGACTCTCAAGAGTCTTCTCCAACACCACAGTTCAAAAGCATCGATTCTTCAGTGATCAGCCTTCTTCACAGTCCAACTCTCACAACCATACATGACCACGGGAAAAACCATTGCCTTGACTAGATGGACCTTGGTTGGCAAAGTAATGTCTCTGCTTTTTAATATACTATCAAGGTTGGTCATAACTTTCCTTCCAAGGAGCAAGCGTCTTTTAATTTCATGGCTGCAATCAGCATCTGCAGTGATTTTGGAGCCCAAAAAAACAAAGTCTGACACTGTTTCCACTGTTTTTCCATCTATTTCCCATGAAGTGATGGGACCAGATGCCACGATCTTTGTTTTCTGAATGTTGAGCTTCAAACCAACCTTTTCACTCTCCTCTTTCACTTTCATCAAGAGGCTTTTGAGTTCCTCTTCACTTTCTGCCATAAGGATAGTGTCATCTGCATATCTGAGGTTATTGATATTTCTCCCAGCAATCTTGATTCCAGCTTGTGCTTCTTCCAGCCCAGCGTTCCTCATGATGTACTCTGCATATAAGTTAAATAAGCAAGGTGACAATATACAACCTTGACGTACACCTTTTCCTATTTGGAACCAGTCTGTTGTTCCATGTCCAGTTCTAATTGTTGCTTCCTGACCTGCATACAGGTTTCTCAAGAGGCAGGTCAGGTGGTCTGGGATTCCCATCTCTTTCAGAATGTTCCACAGTTTATTGTGATCCACACAGTCAAAGGCTTTGGCATAGTCAATGAAGCAGAAATAGATGTTTTTCTGAAACTCTCTTGCTTTCTCCATGATCCAGCGGATGTTGGCAATTTGATCTCTGGTGCCTCTGCCTTTTCTAAAACCTGCTTGAACATCTGGGAGTTCACGGTTTACATATTGCTGAAGTCTGGCTTGGAGAATTTTGAGCATGACTTTACTAGCGTGTGAGATGAGGGCAATTGTCCGGTAGTTTGAGCATTCTTTGGCATTGCCTTTCTAAAACCAAGCACCACCCAAGGGTCAACAAGTTCCAGAGCAAGACATACCACACAAATTCTCCAGCAACACAGGAAAATAGCCCTGAGCTTCAATATACAGGCTGCCCAAAGTCACTCCAAACCCACTGACATCTCATAACTCATTACTGGATACTTCATTGCACTCCAGAGAGAAGAAATCCAGCTCCACCCACCAGAACACCAACACAAGCTTCCCTAACCAGGGAACCCGGACAAGTCACCAGTCCAACCCCACACACAGCGAGGAAACTGCATAATAAAGAGAACTCCACAAACGGCCACAAGAGAGAAAGGCCACCCCAAGCAAAGCAATATAAGCAAGATGAAGAGGCAGAGAAATACCCAGCAGGTAAGGGAACAAGATAAATGCCCACTAACACAAACAAAAGAGGAAGATATAGGGAATCTACCTGATAAAGAATTTCGAATTTTGGTGGTGAAAATGATTCAAAATCTTGAAAGCAAAATGGAGTTACAGATAAATAACCTGGAGAAAAGGATTGAGAAGATGGAAGAAAGATTTAATAAGGACTTAGAGGAAATAAAAAAGAGTCAATATACAATGAATAATGCAATAGATGAGATCAGAAACACTCTGGAGGGAACAAACAGTATAATAACAGGCAGAAGACAGGATAAGTGAGATAGAAGATAGAATTGCAGAAATAAATAAAACAGAGAGGAAAAAAGAAAAACGAATTAAAAGAAATGAGGACAATATTAGAGACCTCTGGGACAATGTTAAACGCTCCAACATTCGAATCATAGGAGTCCCAGAAGAAGAAGACAAAAAGAAAGACCATGAGATAATACTTGAGGAGATAATAGTTGAAAACTTCCCTAAAATGGGGAAAGAAATAATCACCCAAGTCCAAGAAACCCAGAGAGTCCCCAACAGGATAAACCCAAAGCGAAATACTCCAAGACACATATTAATCAAATTAGCAAAGATCAAACACAAAGAACAAATATGCAAAGCAGCAAGGGAAAAGCAGCAAATAACACACAAGGGGATTCTCATAAGGATAACAACTGACCTTTCAACAGAAACTCTTCAGGCCAGGAGGGAATGGCAAGACTAAGATACTTAAAGTGATGAAAGAAAATAACCTACAGCCCAGATTACTGTACCCATTAAGGATCTCATTCAAATATGAAGGAGAAATCAAAAACTTTACAGACAAGCAAAAGCTGAGAGAATTCAGCATCACCAAACCAGCTCTGCAACAAATGCTAAAGGATCTTCTCTAGACAGGAAACACAGAAATGGTGTATAAACTTGAACGCAAAACAATAAAGAAAATGGCAATGGGATCATACTTATCAATAATTACCTTAAACATAAATGGGTTGAAAGCCCCAACCAAAAGACAAAGGCTGGCTGAATGGATACAAAAACAAGACCCCCATATATATGTTGTCTACAAGAGACCTACCTCAAAACGAGGGACACATACAGACTGAAAGTGAAGGGCTGGAAAAAGATACTCCATGCAAATAGAGACCAAAAGAAAGCAGGAGTAGCAATACTCATATCAGATAAAATAGACTTTAAAACAAAGGCTGTGAAAAGAGACAAAGAAGGAAACTACATAATGATCAAAAGACCAATCCAAGAAGAAGATATAACAATTATAAATATTTATGCACCCAACATAGGAGCACCGCAATATGTAAAACAATTACTAACAAGTATGAAAGGGGAAATTAACAACAATGCAATAATAGTGGGAGATTTTAACACCCCACTTACACCTATGGATAGATCAACTAAACAGAAAATTAACAAGGAAACACAAACGTTAAATGATACAATATACCAGTTAGACCTAATAGATATTTATAGGACATTTCACCCCAAAAAAATGAATTTCACCTTTGTCTCAAGCGCGCACGGAACCTTTTCCAGGATAGATCACATCCTGGGCCACAAATCTAGCCTTGGTAAAACAAACAAGAAAAAAAAATTGAAATCATTCCAAGCATCTTTTCTGACCACAATGCAGTAAGATTAGCTCTCAATTACAGGAGAAAAACTATTAAAAATGCCAACATATGGAGGCTGAACAACACGCTGCTGAATAATGAACAAATCATAGAAGAAATCAAAAGAGAAATCAAAATATGCATAGAAATGAATGAAAATGAAAACACAACAACCCAAAACCTCTGGGACACTGTAAAAGCAGTGCTAAGGGGGAAGTTCATAGCAATACAGGCACACCTCAAGAAACAAGAAAAAAGTCAACTAAATAACCTAACTCTACATCTAAAGAAATTAGGAAAGGAAGAAATGAAGTACCCAGGGTCAATAGAAGGAAAGAAATCGTAAAAATTAGGGCAGAAATAAATGCAAAAGAAACAAAAGAGAACATAGCAAAAATCAACAAAGCCAAAAGCTGGTTTTTTGAGAAGGTAAATAAAATTGACAAACCACTAGCCAGACTCATCAAGACACAAAGGGAGAAGAACCAAATCAATAAAATTAGAAATGAAAATGGAGAGATCACAACTGACAACACAGAAATACAAAAGATTATTAGAGAATACTATCAGCAATTATATGGCAATAAAATGAATAACCTGGAAGAAATGGACAAATTCCTAGAAAAGTACAACTTTCCAAAACTGAACCAGGAAGAAATAGAAAATCTGAACAGACCCATCACAAGCACGGAACTAGAGGCTGTAATCTGAAATCTTCCAGCAAACAAAAGCCCAGGTCCATACGGCTTCACAGCTGAATTCTGCCAAAAATTTAGAGAAGAGCTAACACCTATTCTACTCAAACTCTTCCAGAAAATTGCTGAGGAAGGGAAACTTCCAAACTCGTTCTATGAGGCCACGATCATCCTAATCCCAAAACCTGGTAAAGATCCCACAAAGAAAGAAAACTACAGGCCAATATCACTGATGAACATAGATGCAAAAATCCTTCACAAAATTCTAGCAATCAGAATCCAACAA
This sequence comes from Moschus berezovskii, assembly GCF_049115385.1. Classification (NCBI taxonomy): domain Eukaryota; kingdom Metazoa; phylum Chordata; class Mammalia; order Artiodactyla; family Moschidae; genus Moschus; species Moschus berezovskii. Next base: position 45,323,544 of record NC_142463.1, on the reverse strand, counting down.
CACATTAAGAAGATCATACATCATGACCAAGTGGGCTTTATCCCAGGATTGCAAGGATTCTTCAATATCCGCAAATCAATCAACGTAATACACCACATTAACAAACTGAAAAATAAAAATCATATGATTATCTCAATAGATGCAGAGAAAGCCTTTGACAAAATTCAACATCCATTTATGATAAAAACTCTCCAGAAAGTGGGAATAGAAGGGACATATCTCAACATAATAAAAGCTATATATGACAAACCCACAGCAAACATTATCCTCAATGGTGAAAAACTGAAAGCATTTCCCCTAAAGTCAGGAACAGGACAAGGGTGCCCACTCTCACCACTACTATTCCACATAGTTCTGGAAGTTTTGGCTACGGCAATCAGAGCGGAAAAAGACATAAAAGGAATACAAATTAGAAAAGAAGAAGTAAAACTTTCACTGTTTGCTGATGACATGATCCTCTACACAGAAAACCCTAGAGACTCTACTGGAAAACTACTAGAGCTAATCAATGATTACAGTAACGTTGCAGGATATAAAATCAACACACAGAAATCCCTTGCATTCCTATACATTAATAATGAGAAAATAGAAAGAGAAATTAAGGAAACTATTCCATTCACTGTTGCAACGAAAATAATTAAATACTTAGGAATATATCTACCTAAGGAAACAAAAGACTTGTACATAGAAAACTATAAAACACTAGTGAAAGTAATCAAAGAGGACACTAATAGATAGAGAAATATACCGTGTTCGTGGATTGGAAGAATAAATATTATAAACATGAGTATACTACCCAAAGTAATTTATACATTCAATGTAATCCCTATCAAGCTGCCAATGATATTTTTCACAGAACTAGAACAAATAATCTCACAATTTGTATGGAAATACAAAAAACCTCCAATAGCCAAAGCAATTTTGAGGAAGAAGAATGGAACTGGGGGAATCAACCTGCTGGACTTCAGGCTCTACTACAAAGCCACAGTCATCAAGACAGTATGGTACTGGCATAAAGACAGAAATATAGATCAATGGAACAAAGTTGAAAGCCCAGAGATAAATCCACGCACCTATGGACACCTTATCTTTGACAAAGGAGGCAAGAATATAAAATGGAGAAAAGACAGTCTATTAACAAGTGGTGCTGGGAAAACTGGTCAGCCACTTGTAAAAGAATGAAACTAGAACACTTCCTAACACCATACACCAAAATAAACTCAAAATGGATTAGAGAGCTAAATGTAAGACCAGATTCTATAAAACTCCTAGAGGAAAACATAGGCAAAACACTCTCCGACATAAATCACAGCAGGATCCTCCAAGACCCACCTCCCAAATATTGGAAATAAAAGCAAAAATAAACAAATGGGACCTAATTAAAATCAAAAGCTTCTGCACAGCAAAGGAAACTATTAGCAAGGTGAAAAGACAGCCTTCAGAATCGGAGAAATTAATAGCAAATGAAGCAACTGATAAAGGACTAATCTCCAAAATATACAAGCAGCTCCTGCAGCTCAATTTCAGAAAAATAAATGACCCCATCAAAAAATGGGCCAAAGAACTAAACAGACATTTCTCCAAAGAAGACATAAAGATGGCTAACAAACACATGAAAAAATGCTCAACATCCCTCATAATCAGAGAAATGCAAATCAAAACCACAATGAGATACCATTTCACACCAGTCAGAATGGCTGCTATCCAAAAGTCTGCTATTGCTGCTGCTACTAAGTTGCATCAGTCGTGTCCAACTCTGTGCGACCCCATAGACAGCAACCCACCAGGCTCCCTCATCCCTGGGATTCTCCAGGCAAGAACAGTGGAGTGGGTTGCCATTGCCTTCTCCATTGCATGAAAGTGAAAAGTGAAAGGAAGTCTCTCACTCGTGTCTGACTCTTAGCGACCCCATGGACTGCAGCCTATCAGGCTCCTTGATCCATGGGATTTCCCAGGCAAGAGTACTGGAGTGGGGTGCCACTGCATTTGCAATAAATCCTGGAGAGGGTGTGGAGAAAAGGGAACCCTCTTACACTGTTAGTGGGAATGCAAATTAGTCCAGCCACTATGGAGAACAGTGTGGAGATTCCTCAAAAAACTGGAAATAGAACTGCCATATGATCCAGCAATCGCACTCCTGGGCATACACACCGAGGAAACCAGAATTGAAAGAGACACATGTACTCCAATGTTCATCACAGCACTGTGTATAATAGCCAGGACATGGAAGCAATCTAGATGTCCACCTGCAGACGAATGGATAAGAAAACTTTGGTACATATACACAATGGAGTATTCAGTTCAGTTCAGTTCAGTCGCTAAGTCGTGTCCGACTCTCCGCGACCCCATGAATCACAGCACGCCAGGCCTCCCTGTCCATCACCAACTCCCGGAGTTCACTCAAACTCATGTCCACAGAGTCGGTGATGCCATCCAGCCCTCTCATTCTAGGTCGTCCCCTTCTCCTCCCACCACCAACCTTTCCCAGCATCAGAGTCTTTTCCAGTGAGTCAACTCGTCTCATGAGGTGGCCAAAGTATTGCAGTTTCAGCTTTATCATCAGTCCTTCCAATGAACACCCAGGATCGATCTCCCTTAGAATGCACTGGTTGGATCTCCTTGCGGTACAAGGGACTCTCAAGAGTCTTCTCCAACATCACAGTTCAAAAGCATCAATTCTTCGGCGATCAGCTTTCTTCACAGTCTAACTCTCACATCCATACATGACCACGGGAAAAACCGTAGCCTTGACTAGATGGACCTTTGTTGGCAAAGTAATGTCTCTGCTTTTTAATATATTATCAAGGTTGGTCATAACTTTCCTTCCAAGGAGTAAGCGTCTTTTAATTTCATGGCTGCAATCAGCATCTGCAGTGATTTTGGAGTCCAAAAATATATGGAATTTAGAAAGATGGTAACCTGAACCCTGTATACGAGACAGCAAAAGAGACACAGGTGTATAGAACAGTCTTTGGGACTCTGTGGGAGAGGGTGAGGGTGGGATGGTTTGGGAGAATGGCATTGAAACATGTATATTATTATATGTGAAACGAATCGCCAATTCAGGGTCAATGCATGTTACAGGATGCTCGGGGCTGGTGTGCGGGGATGACCCAGAGGGAGGATAAGGGGAATAGGGAGGTGGGAGGGGGGTTCAGGAAGGGGAACTCATGTACACCAGGGGTGGATTCATGTCAATGTATGGCAAAACCAACCAATATAACATTGTAAAATAATTCAGTTCAGTTTAGTCGCTCAGTCGTGTCCGACTGTCCGCGACCCCATGAATCACAGCACGCCAGGCCTCCCTGTCCATCACCAACTCACGGAGTACACTCAAACTCATGTCCACAGAGTCGGTGATGCCATCCAGCCATCTCATTCTCCGTCGTCCCCTTCTCCTCCCGCCCCCAACCTTTCCCAGCATCAGAGTCTTTTCCAGTGAGTCAACTCGTCGCATGAGGTGGCCAAAGTATTGCAGCTTCAGCTTTAGCATCAGTCCCTCCAATGAACATCCAGGATTGATCTCCTCTAGAATGGACTGGTTGGATCTCCTTGCAGTATAAGGGACTCTCAAGAGTCTTCTCCAACACCACAGTTCAAAAGCATCGATTCTTCGGCGATCAGCTTTCTTCACAGTCCAACTCTCACATCCATACATGACCACGGGAAAAACCATAGCCTTGACTAGACGGACCTTTGTTGGCAAAGTAATGTCTCTGCTTTTTAATATACTATCAAGGTTGGTCATAACTTTCCTACCAAGGAGCAAGCGTCTTTTAATTTCCTGGCTGCAATCAGCATCTGCAGTGATTTTGGAACCCAGAAAAATAAAGTCTGACACTGTTTCCACTGTTTTCCCATCTATTTCCCATGAAGTGATGGGACCAGATGCCATGATCTTTGTTTTCTGAACGTTGAGCTTCAAGCCAACCTTTTCACTCTCCTCTTTCACTTTCATCAAGAGGCTTTTGAGTTCCTCTTCACTTTCTGCCATAAAGGTAGTGTCATCTGCATATCTGAGGTTATTGATATTTCTCCCAGCAATCTTGATTCCAGCTTCTGCTTCTTCCAGCCCAGCGTTCCTCATGATGTACTCTGCATATAAGTTAAATAAGCAAGGTGACAATATACAACCTTGACGTACACCTTTTCCTATTTGGAACCAGTCTGTTGTTCCATGTCCAGTTCTAACTGTTGCTTCCTGACCTGCATACAGGTTTCTCAAGAGGCAGGTCAGGTGGTCTGGGATTCCCATCTCTTTCAGAATTTTCCACGGTTTATTTTGATCCACACAGTCAAAGGCTTTGGCATAGTCAATGAAGCAGAAATAGATGTTTTTCTGGAACTCTCTTGCTTTTTCCATGATCCAGCGGATGTTGGCAATCTGTTCTCTTGTGCCTCTGCCTTTTCTAAAACCTGCTTGAACATCTGGTAGTTCACGGTTTACATACTGCTGAAGCCTGACTTGCAGAATTTTGAGCATGACTTTACTAGCATGTGAGATGAGTGCAATTGTGCGGTAGTTTGAGCATTCTTTGGCATTGCCTTTCTTGGGGATTGGAATGAAGACTGACCTCTTCCAGTCCTGTGGCCACTGCTGAGTTTTCCAAATCTGCTGGCATATTGAGTGCAGCACTTTCACAGCATCATCTTTCAAGACTTGAAATAATTAGCCTCCAATTAAAATAAAAAAGAGGAAAAAAAAAACAAAAAATAAAATAGAAAAAAATAAATAAAAAATACACCTCACACCTTCTTACAATGATGATATACCTCATACCTTCCAGAAATATCCATTAGTGAGTTACTCTGTATTTGTGCCTTCCACTTTAGGTAAGTCCTTGTTGCACATTTCAATCTATACAATGATTTATTGGGTCCTTTCATTCACTAGAGAATGAGTTTCTTTGAGGCAAGGACCACATCTGGCCCAACTTTCAGATGATCCTAACACAAGACCTGAAAAAAAATAGGTATGATGTACCCAAAAACATGAAATGACACATCATCCAGCCCCAACCTTTCTTTCTAGCCTCCAGGCTCACTAAACCCGCTAGTTCCTCATTTACCCACAAAGCCTTGCTTTATCCACAACACACAACTCACTGACTGGCAAACATGGCCTATACAGACGCACCCTCTTGCTTTCACTCATATTGTTCCCTCTGTCTGAAATATTCTGTCATCATTCCAAACCACAAAAATTTTCATCTTCCTCTGAGGTTCTATTTAAATACCATTCTCCAGAGAATCTCCTCTTTGCTTTCCCATCATCTCATGTTGATATCTCACTTTCCACACACATCATACTTTGTCTCTACTGGGCTATACGTTCTTAGAAGTCAGTCTATCAGGAACATTTACAGCTCAATAAGACAAACAATTTCATTAAAATTAAGCAAAATATTTGAACAAAGATTTCATAAAAGAAAATATATTCTTCCCTTGGTATGTACAAGGCATTAGTACAAGGACCCTTGAAGATACCAAAATTCACCAATGCTCAAGTATCCTAAGTAAAAAGGATTAATATTGGCATATAACTTATGCATATCATCCCATATTCTTAAATCATCTCTAGATTACTTTTAATACCTAATACAATGTAAATTCTGTGTAAATAATTTCTGACACAGGGCAATTTCAAGTTTTGCTTTTGGGGAATTTCTAGAATTAAAAAATATATATTTTCCATCCATGGTTGGTTTAAAATTCATGTATGCAGAACTGTGGATATGGATGGTCAACTATACACACACATGGCTAATAAGCATATGAAAAAAAGATCAACATTACTAGGTATCACAGAAATGCAAGTTAAAATACAGGGAGATATCATACTAACCCATTCGTTTAGATGAACCTTAAAGATTGAAAATACAAGTGAGAATGAGATGGCTGGATGGCATCACCAACTCTGTGGACATGAATTTGAGTGAACTCCCGGAGTTGGTGATGGATAGGGAGGCCTGGCGTTCTGTGATTCATGGGGTTGCAGAGAGTCGGACACGACTGAGCGACTGAACTAAACTGAATGAGGTTGTAGAACATCTAAAAGTTTCATATACTTCTACAAAATGGTACAAGCACTCTGAAAATTTTGCTTTAAAAGTTAAAAGTAAAACAAAAGGAGAATCTATGCACAGACATTGTTTCCAAATATTTACTTAAGAGAAACAAAAACATATTTACATAGACTAATACATGAATGTTCATAGCTACTTTATTAAAACTATTTTAGTAATATATTAAGTAGCCAGAAACTGAAAACAACACAAATGCCCATCAACAGGAAAATAGACAAATGACCATGGTATATTCAAACACTACAATGGAATAGTTCAGTTCAGTCACTCAGTCATGTGACTCTTTGCGACCCCATGGACTGCAGCACGCCCGGCTTCCCTGTCCAGCACCAACTCCTGGAGCTTGCTCAAACTCATGTCCATCGAGTCGGTGATGCCATCCAACCTTATCTCATCCTCTGTTGTCCCCTTCTCCTCCTGCCTTCAATCTCTCCCAGCATCAGGGTCTTTTCAACAAGTCAGTTCTGCGCATCTGGTGGCCAAAGTATTGGAGCATCAGCTTCAACATCAGTCCTTCAATGAATATTCAGGACTGATCTCCTTTAGGATGGACTGGTTCAATCTCCTTGCAGTCCAAGGGACTCTCAAGAGTCTTCTCCAACAACACAGTTCAAAAGCAACTATTCTTTGGTGCTCAGCTTTCTTTATAGTCCAAATTTCACATCCATACATGACTACTGGAAAAACTATAGCTTTGACTAGATGGACTTTTGTTGGCAAAGTAATGTCTCTGCTTTCTAATATGCTGTCTATATTTGTCATAGCTTTTCTTCCAAGGGGCAAGCATGGAATAGTACTCAGCAACAAAAAGAAATGACCTACTGGTAATTGCAACAACATGGATTAACCTTACCTTAAAATCATTATCTTGAGTGAAAGAAGCTAAGCACAAGTCAGGACATACAGTATGAACTCATTTATATAAAATTCTAGAAAATTGAAACCAAATCAGAGGTTGCCTGGGGCAAAGTTGGGGTTGGGGGAGAGACAGATTATAAAAGGACATGAAAAAACTACGGAAGTGATGAAAAATGTCTGTTTCCTTGATTGTGGTAATGGTTTCATGGGTGTTTAAAGATGTCAAAATTCATTAAGTTACATTCTTTAAATATGTGCATCATGTTGTACTTATGCCTCAACAAAGCTAGGAGGAAGCCCTCAATGGTTCCATATCACCAATGGGTAAAATAAAATCTGTATCACAGTATTTTCATATGTCAGATCCCTGCCTCTGGCCTCATCTCCAATCATTCCTCCTGCACATTTGATGTTCTATAAGGACCGATCAGCATCTCCTCCCTTAAATAGCTCTCCTTAGGTCACTTGTTGGACATGTGCTTTTTAAACAGGGTGCTTCCTTTCTGAAAATTTCACTCATACTCCACTCCTATTCATCTGGAAAACAGATTTGAAGCATGAGAAAAATTCAAAGCACCTTTGCCAGTCAGAAGATGGAGGACATCAAACGATGAGGATGTGAGTGGCCTCTAAGAGATGAGAGACTCCTGACAGTCAGCAAGGAAAATGGAACTTAGTGCCACATCCTCACAAGCTGAATTCAGCCAAAAACATAAATGAGCTCAGAAGTGGATTTTTTTTTTTGTAGAGTCTTCAGATAAGAATGAAATCTGGTGAATAGTTCCATTTTAGCCTTGTGATACTCTAGGCAGTAAACCCATTCATGCATGCTCTGCCAGACTTCTTTTTTTTAAATTTATTAATTTATTTTAATTGGAGGCTAATTACTTTACAATATTGTATTAGTTTAGCCATACATTAACATGAATTTGCCCCGGGTGTACATGTATTCTCCATCTTGAACCCCCCCTCCCACCTTCCTCCCCATATCATCCCTCTGGGTCATCCCATTGCATCAGCCCTGAGCATCCTGTATTATGCATCAAACCTGGGCTGCCAATTCATTTCACATATGATAATATACATGTTTCAATGCCATTTTCCCAAATCATCCCACCCTCACCCTCTCCCACAGAGTCCAAAAGACTGTTCTATACATCTGTGTCTCTTTTGCTGTCTCGTATACAGGGTTCAGGTTACCATCTTTCTAAATTCCATATATATGTGTTAGTATACTGTATTGGTATTTTTCTTTCTGACTTACTTCATTCTGTATAATAGGCTCCAGTTTCATCCACCTCATTAGAACTGATTCAAATGTATTCTTTTTAATTGCTGAGTAATACTCCATTGTGTATATGTACCACAGCTTTCTTATCCGTTCGTCTGCCAATAGATATCTAGGTTGCTTCCATGTCCTGGCTATTGTAAACAGTGCTGCGATGAACACTGGAGTACATGTGTCTCTTTCAATTACAGACCTGGTAGCTAATAAAGGGTACAGATTTAAACCTCTACATTTTCATTCATTTGTTACACTGCTGCATAAAAACAACACAGGGATAGAAATCACACTTTATATACCTTTATAGCACATGATTACTCATGTAATAAGAATTTAATTGTGTTTTTAAGAAAAAAATGAAAAGAAGAATGAGAAAAAGGAAAGGAGGGAGAAACAAAGATAAAAAATTGGAAGGAATGAAAGGGAAAAACACAAACATTTTAGTTTCCAAAACAGTGGTCCTTGACCTTAGCTACACATTATCATCCTATGGAGAGCTTTAAAAAATAGTACCTGGGTTCCACCCCCAGTGATTCTGATTTAATTGATTCGAGTGTGGCTTAAGCCTTCCTAGATGCAGCCAAAGTTGAGAACCACTGCTGTGCTTGTTCCATGTGAACAGACTCCCAAGGCCCAGCAGCTCTGCCAGAACTCCAGCGGCCCCAGGTATCCATGGAGACTGGCTGGGTCCTTAAGTTTAACCTCCTGAAAGCCCTTATTTACTAGCTGTGTCCTTTTCCACAGTGAGCTCTTCCCAGGATATTAATCAGCCTAACTCCAGGACATATTCATTCTTCTCTCCATTCACAGGTTCCTTCGTTTAGGTTTAAATAATAATCGCTAGGTATTTTAATATATTCTGGGCTTTTTCCACATTACAGCCTTCTTGGACCCTGCTGATCACATAAATTTTTCTCTGCAGGATTCTCAGCTGCAATCTACAGAGAGAACATTGGTAATGTTCTGATTAGAAATGGTGAATGCCATTACCTAGATAATGCCCTTATCTATCACCAACACCTAAACATCTGTCTCAGTTAAAAATTACTTTAATTGCTAATCAGAGTTCTCTGAAGGGCTTTATAATCTTAAAAAAGCTATACAGTGTTGGGATACTGAGCTACAATTCTGGTTCTACCCTTATTAAATGTGTGAGATATCTGGAAAAATAGTTAAGCACTGTTAATAATAATAATAGTTTATCATCTTTAAATAAAGGAGTCTATTATTTCAAAGGGTTTATTTTAGACTAATGGTGTGATAAAGGTTTATTGCAACAGCTTAGGTGCCTATGTGTGCATTTTTCTGTGTGTGTTTGATATGACTGTATATGTACACATGTAAATATAGTGTTCAGGTTCAACCAGTTCACTGGAGTACCTAATATAGTTCTGTCATTCTGAAAAAAGTTTTTTAGAAAAAATAAATAGTAAACTATTTCAATAAATTCCTTTCTTGGGGAAAGAAAGCAGGATGGATGAGTAGGATGCTCTACCTGGCATGAAGATATCAATACGTGCTATTGATTCTTAAGTCTAGTTGGTCTTTCAGAGGTATCTGAGAGGGGGAGGGAAAAGGGAATACACATAAATTTTAGATAACATTGCTTAGCACATAGGAAACCAAGGGCTATCATTTTGCATTAGGACAGCAGGGGCATGGTTTGGTGGACATGGGATGGTCCACCCACATTCTTCCTCGGGGTCCTTGTTGCTAAGCTGTAGACAGGGTTGCAGGCAGATACTTGCCAGCTGCCAGTTCCTTCAAGGACAGCCTCAGCTGCAGAGAGTCACCTCGTCCAAGATCATGCCCTTCCCAAAGCAGGCACATGCAATGACTATTGAGGCAGAGATATAAAGGCTTGGCTACGCTGGCCCAATACAGGACAACTCTGCCCACAAGTATAGTCTAGAGCTTCCTGTGGGGTCAGCTGAAGCTGCTTGGGCTGCATCACAGCCTGACTCCTCCCTTCGCTCAATTCTGCCTCCTTCCTTCTCTTTCACAGAGGCTGCTCCCAAGGAACCCCCATCCCCACCATCTGAACATATTGTGCACTAAACTGCATCTCAGAGTCCTAATCCCAGAGAACTCAACGTGCAACATGTTAAGACCTTTGAGGTCAAAGATGTAGGAGTTGGAGGAGAAAGCACAACATAACATCAAAACTTTCAGACCCGGTTCTTTGGTTTAGTATCTAATCTCATGATATTTTCTAATGAATAATAGCTCCATTCATTGCTACTTAGTTTGTGCAGAGGATTGTTGCTCTTCATCATTAGAAAATGCCTATGGGTTATTATTATCCTCAATCATAAGGAAATCAGATTTACCAGTGTCAGGTAACTTTTATCCACTGCCCTGTTAAATAACTTTGTCATGAATAAAACCTGAGTATGTCTGATTCTGAAGGTTGTGACCTTATATATCATACTTTTCTGCTCTGGTTTCTCATTAAAGGAAAATGCAAGCAGCATTTTTCACAGTATGAGAGACTTGGGGCTTGGGAAAGTTTTCCTTACTTAATCAGGTGAAGTTCTGCCTGGAAAGTTGTTGTGTCCCCTACAAAAGAAATTGTTGTTGAGCCATGGAGGCTTTGTTGATCACTCTTGCTGGGCATTCCTGAAATTAGATAGCACTCTCTTCACTGCAGGCTCTCAGAAAAGGGGGAGTTAGCTCTGTGAGTCATGAGGAGACGGTGTTTGACAAAGACCCAAGATCATCCATTTTTTGACTACCTGTATTTTGCTATTTCAGATTTTAAAATAAAATATGTAGAAGGGAAACTCTAGGCAAACAGGCATATTTTTTTTACCCTGCAAGACACTGGTCCCTGACCCCATGGGGGAACTCCAGCATGGTCAAGTTGTACCAGTAGACAAACAGGGGCAATTTTGGCTTACAGTCAGTCAGTTAGTCAGTTCAGTCGCTCAGTCGTGTCCGACTCTCCGCGACCCCATGTTTCAGATCAAAAGCAAACCCATGACTTCCTTGGCACCTTATCCCAGGCCCATGCCCTAACTGGCCCTCTGAATATTATCACTCTAGTGATGAGAAGAGACAATAAAAGATAAAACCAAAGATGTATATTTTCTCCCTAGAACCTGGGGCAGTTGGTTGACTTTTCCTCCCTTTCTCCTATACCTTACCAAATAACCTATACTGAGCTCATTTTCTTCTATTAGGTATATGAAGGGAAAGCAATATTTCATTATATTTCCTTGCAAATCTCAGAGATGGCAAGAGAAAGAAATAATTCATGGAAAGCAGTCACCCCAAATAGAGACTCACCATAGAAAACTGAATTTTTTAATCTCTTTGTTCAGGTTGCCAAAATTTCTAGTCCCCAAGCACCATGACCTAATGATACACTTGAACTTAACCCTTCCATGTTGGCACTTCTCCTTGGGGAGACAGGGAAAAGTGCTCTTTCAGCAAGTTCCAGAAGCCAGCAACCTCACAAGCAACAGAGTTCTGAGACATTACCGGCAAGTGACAAGAAGCAGCCTCAGTTTTTGAAGAAAAGGCAGGTCTGAGATGACTTCCGAGCTGACTTGCAATGCACTGGAATTTCCCCCGTTCTCCCTCTTCTGTTCCTTTGCTCCCCTCCCTTGGTCCCCTCTTTTTTCCTTGTATCTTTCCACCCTTTCTTCTATCTTTCCTTACAGCCAGTTTTTTTCCTCCCCAAAGCATTGACTGATTGTCTCTGAGAAGTAATAATATCAGGAAATTAGAATTAAAATAAGAAAACTACTTCACACATTTAATATGGGACCCAGAGCTAAAAAGCAAACAAAAACACCCAGACCAGCTGACCTCAGTTTTCTCATCTAAAAAAGGCAGAAGATAATTTTGTTGCATATCTCTGTAGATGGTTTGGGGTTCAACAAGACAATAGGTATAATTTAATACAGTGCCTAGTTCAGAGAAATTAACTTATGTTAGTATTTATTATTAACTGGAGTATTAAGGGTAGTAGTGTTGCTACTGTTAACCTGCTGGACTAGGCATTGACAGTTCAAAGATAGAGGTGACCTCGGAAAGCTGCTTCCTCAGGCCCTCCCTAACGGTTCTTAGCACAGTTGCCTCAAAACAGATTAAACTATTTCACAATTCAACAGTGATTCTCAGCCCTTGTTGTGCATCAGAATAACCTAGAGTGTTTTGAAAACCTGAGTTTTGTATTTCCCTACTTCTAACCCCTGGGAATCTAAGTAGCTCTGAACTAGATCCAGGCATTGTTATTTTTAATAATCTACACAAGTGATTATGATGTAGACTCAGAAATGGGCCACAAAGAGTTGATCAAACTGGTGTGAGTAATAAATTCAACTGTCTCTGAGTGGAAAGCCTTCTTTAGTAAGTTTAATATTCAATTTTATTATTGTTTAAATCTGTAAACTTTTTCGTTATGAGGTGATACAGTATTGTTTACTTTAGAGTCCAAAAGACTAGTCTTGTTTTCTAGCTTACATATCTAATGAGCTCCCTACTCATCTGTGAAATGGGAATAAGGATGGTAATTGTGTCATAAGTTTGTTAAAAGAATCCAGTAAAATACATTCATTCAGTATTCACTATTGCCTAGTCTGTATCAGATACTGTTTTAGGTCCAGAGGATACAGCAATGAACAAAACAAATTTCCATTTTCACAAAGCTCACCTTCTAGAGGGTAAGGAAAGAAATCTGTAATACACATAAAACACCTAGGAGTATCTGGCATACTTAATATGATACTAATTATTACACAAATATTTGGTATACCCTAATTATATACCTGATCGCCGAAGAATTGATGTTTTTGAACTGTGGTGCTGGAGAAGACTCTTGGGAGTCCCTTGGACTGCAAGGAGATCCAACCAGTCCATTCTAAAAGGAGATCAATCCTGGGTGTTCATTGGAAGGACTGATGCTAAAGCTGAAACTGCAATACTTTGGCCACCTATGCAACGAGTTGACTCACTGGAAAAAACTCTGATGCTGGGAAGGGTTGGGGGCGGGAGGAGAAGGGGACGACCGAGAATGAGATGGCTGGATGGCATCACCGACTCTGTGGACATGAGTTTGAGTGAACTCCAGGAGTTGGTAATGGACAGGGAGGCCTGACGTGCTGTGATTCATGGGGTCACGGAGAGTCGGACACGACTTAGCGACTGAACTGAACAGAACTGAATTATGTACCAGGCTGCTACTCATGTTGAAAATACAGAGAACAAGAAAAGGTGTTTGCTCTCAGAGAGCCTCTATTCTGGTGGACAAAAAACTGGCAAGGAAATAATTATACACGACAATTTCCAATATTTGTACAGGAAATTTTTATAGAAAACAGAGAAGCTAAAATACAGCAATGGAATAGTAATTGCATCTTTCAGTATCCTTTCCATGAACAGAAAACACAAGTAAAGCTGAAAAAGGCATTACTGGTAATAAAGTCTGATAACAGTGCAGTATTCAAGCTTGGCTACTTAAGACCTAGCTTTATATCTCTAGGTTTATCTCTGTCTGTTCTTTGTATGTCTGTATCATCCTCAGAGAGAACTTACAGTCACAAAAAGTCTGCCAGGATACCAAGGCAAGCTTCCCTGGTAGTCAATCCCATAATCACTACAAGTTCTATGGTGTGCAACGATTGGATTCAGTTCAGTTCAGTTAAGTTCAGTTCATTCACTCAGTCGTGTCTGACTCTTTGTGACCCCATGGACAGTATGCCAGGCTTCCCTGTTTATCACCAACTCCCGGAGCTTACACAAAATATGTCCATTGAGTTGGTGATGTTATCCAACCATCTCATCCTCTGTGGTCCCTTCTCCTCCCACCTTCAATCTTTCCCAGCATCAGGGTCTTTTCAAATGAGCACTTCTTCACATCAGGTGGCCAAAGTTTTGGAGCTTCAGCTTCAGTATCAGTCTTTCCAATGAATATTCAATACTGATTTCCTTTAGGATGGACTGATTGGCTCTCCTTGCAGTCCAAGGGACTGTCAAGAGTCTTCTCCAACACCACAGTTCAAAAGCATCAATCCTTCGGCCTTCAGTTTTGTTTAGAGTCCAACTCTCACATCCATACAGGACCCCTGGAAAAACCATAGCTTTGACTAGATGAACCTTTGTTGGCAAAGTAATGTCTCTGCTTTTTAATATGCTGTCTAGGTTGGTCATAACTTTTCTTCCAAGGAGCAAGTGTCTCTTAATTTCATGGCTGCAGTCACCATCTGCAGTGATTTTGCAGCCCCCCAAAATGAAGTATCTCTCTGTTTCCATTGTTTCCCCATCTATCTGCCATGAGGGGTGGGACCACATGCTATGATTGTAGTTTTCTGAATGTTGCGTTTTAAGCCAACTTTTTCACTTTCCTCTTTCACTTTCAATTGGAGGCTCTTAAGTTCTTCTTCACTTTTTGCCATAAGCGTGCTATCATCTGTGTATCTGAGGTTCTTGATATTTCTCCTGGCAGATTTGATTACAGCTTGTGCTTCATCCAGTACAGCATCCCTCAACATGTACTCTGCATATAAGATAAATAAGCAAGGTGACAACATACAGCCTTGAAGTACTCCTTTCCCGATTTGGAACCAGTCTGCTGTTCCACGTCAATTTCTAATTGTCGCTTCTTGAGCTGCATACAGATCTATCAGGGGACAGGTCAGTTGGTATGGTATTCCTATCTCTGTAAGAATTTTCTGCAGCTTGTGGTGATTCACACAGTCAAAGGCTTTGGCATAGTCAATAAAGCAGAAATAGATGTTTTTGCGGGAACTCTCTTGCTTTTTTGATGACCTACCGGATGTTGGCAATTTGATCTCTGTTTCCTCTGCCTTTTCTAAACCCAGCTTGAACATCTGGAATTTCACAGTACAGATACAGTTGAAGCCTGGCTTGGAGAATTTTGAGCGTTCTTTTGCAAGAGTGTGAGATGAGTACAATTGTGCAGTAGTTTGAGCATTCTTTGGCATTGCCTTTCTTTGGGATTGGAATGAAAACTGACTTTTCCAGTCCTCTGGCCACTGCTGAGTCATCCAAATTTGCTGGCATATTGAGTGCAGCACTTTAACAGCATCATGTTTTAGGAGTTGAAATACCTCAGCTGGAATTCGATCACCTCCACTATCTTTGTTCATAGTGATGCTTCCTAAGGCCCACTTAACTTCGCATTCCAAGATGTCTGGCTCTAGGTGAGTGATCACACCATCGTGGTTATATGGGTCATGAAGATCTTTTTTGTACAGTTCTTCTGTGTATTCTTGCCACCTCTTCTTAATATCTTCTGCTTCTGTATCAGTTCAGTTCAGTCACTCAGTCGTGTCCGACTCTGCAACCCCTTGAATCACAGCACGCCAGGCCTCACTGTCTATCACCAACTCCCAGAGTTCACTCAAACTCATGTCTATTGAGTTGGTAATGCCATCCTGCCATCTCATTCTCTCGTCCCCTTCTCCTCCTGCCCCCAATCCCTCCCAGCATCAGAGTCTTTTCCAGTGAGTCAACTCGTCACATGAGGTGGCCAAAGTATTGGAGTTTAGCTTTAGCATCAGTCCTTCCAATGAACACCCAGGATTGATCTCCTGTAGAATGGACTGTTTGGATCTCCTTGCAGTCCAAGGGACTCTCAAGAGTCTTCTCCAACACCACAGCTCAAAAGCATCAATTCTCCGGCGCTCAGCTTTCTTCACAGTCCAACTCTCACATCCATACATGACCACGGGAAAAACCATAGCCTTGACTAGACGGACCTTTGTTGGCAAAGTAATGTCTCTGCTTTTTAATATGCTATCTAGGTTGGTCATAACTTTCCTTCCAAGGAGGAAGCGTGTTTTAATTTCATGGCTGCAATCAGCATCCACAGTATTTTGGAGCCCCCAAAATAAAGTCTGACACTTTCCACTGTTTCCCCATCTATTTCCCATGGGACCAGATGCCATATTAATTTTCTGAATGTTGAGCTTCAAGCCAACTTTTTTACTCTCCTCTTTCACTTTCATCAAGAGGCTTTTTAGTTCCTCTTCACTTTCTGCCATAAGGGTGGTGTCATTTGCATATCTGAGGTTATTGATATTTCTCCCAGCAATCTTGACTCCAGCTTGTTCTTCTTCCAGCCCAGTGTTCCTCATGATGTACTCTGCATATAAGTTAAATAAGCAAGGTGACAATATACAGCCTTGACATACTCCTTTTCCTATTTGGAACCAGTCTGTTGTTCCATGTCCAGTTCTAACTGTTGCTTCCTGACCTGCATACAGGTTTCTCAAGAGGCAGGTCAGGTGGTCTGGTATTCCCATCTCTTTCAGAATTTTCCACAGTTTATTGTGATCCACACAGTCAAAGGCTTTGGCATAGTCAATGAAGCAGAAATAGATGTTTTTCTGGAACTCTCTTGCATTTTTCATGATACAGCAGATGTTGGCAATTTGATCTCTGGTGCCTCTGCCTTTTCTAAAACCAGCTTGAACATCTGGAAGTTCACGGTTCACGTATTGCTGAAGCCTGGCTTGGAGAATTTTGAGCATGACTTTACTAGCGTGTGAGATGAGTGAAATTGTGCAGTAGTTCGAGCATTCTTTGGCATTGCCTTTCTTTTGGCTTGGAATGAAGACTGACCTTTTCCAGTCCTGTGGCCACTGCTGGGTTTTCCAAATTTGCTGTCATATTGAGTGCAGCACTTTCACAACATCATCTTTCAGGATTTGAAATAGCTCAACTGAAATTCCATCACCTCCACTAGCTTTGTTCCTAGTGATGTTTTCTAAGGCCCACTTGACTTCACATTCCAGGATGTCTGGCTCTAGGTGAGTGATCACACCATCTTGATTATCTTGGTCATGAAGACCTTTTTGTACAGTTCTGTGTATTCTGTATGGTCATACCATTTCTGCCATTTATTTTGCCCATTTTTTCATGAAATATTCCCTTTGTAGCTACAATTTTCTTGAAGAGATCTCTAGTCTTTACCCACCTATTATTTTCTTCTATTTCTCAGCATTGATCACTGAGGAAGGCTTTCTTATCTCTCCTTGCTATTTTTTGGAACTCTGCATTCAAATAGTTATATCTTTCCTTTCCTCCTTAGCCCTTCATTTCTCTTCTTCTCACAGCTATTTGTAAGGCCTCCTCAGACAACTATTTTGCCTTTTTGCGTTTCTTTTTCTTGGGGTGGTCTTGATCACTGCCTCCTGTACAATTTCACGAACCTCTTGTCCATAGTTCTTCAGGCACTCTGTCTATAGAACTAATCCCTTGAAACTATTTATCACTTCCACTGTATAATTGTAAGGGATTTGATTTAGGTCATACATGAATTGCCTAGTGGTTATCCCTTTCTTCAAGTTACATCTGAATTTGGCAATAAGGAGTTTATCATCTGAGCCACAGTCAGCTCCCCATCTTGTTTTTGCTGACTATATAGAGATTCTCCATCTTTGGCTGCAAAGAATATAATCAGTCTGATTTGGGTACTGACCATCTGGTGATGTCCATGTATAGAGTCTTCTCTTGTGTTCCTGGAAGAGGGTGTTTGCTATGACCAGTGCATTTTCTTGGCAAAACTCTATTAGCCTTTGCCCTGTTTCATTCTATACTCCAAGGTGAAATTTGCTTGTTACTCCAGGTGTTTCTTGACTTCCTACATTTGCATTCCAGTGCCGTATAATGAAAAGGACATCTTTTTGGTTTGTCAGTTCCAGAAGGTCTTGTAGGTCTTCATAGAACCATTCAACTTCTGCTTCTTCAGTATTACCATTTGGGGCAAAGTTGGATTAGTGTGATATTGAATGCTTTGTCTTGGAAATGAACAGAGGTCATTCTGTCATTTTTGAGATTGCATCCAAGCACTGCTTTTCAGACTCTTTTGTTGACTATGAGGACTACTCCATTTCTTCTAAGGAATTCTTGCCCACAGTAGTAGATATAATGGTCATCTGAGTTAAATTCAACCGTTCCAGTCCATTTTAGTTTGCTGATTTTTAAAATGTCAACGTTCACTCTTGCCATCTCATTTGACCACTTCCAATTTGCCTTGATTCATGGACCTAACATTCCAGGTTCCTATGCAATATTGCTCTTTACAGCATCAGACTTTACTTCCATCACCAGTCCCATCCACAACTGGGTATTGTTTTTGCTTTGGCTCCATCCCTTCATTCTTTCTGGAGTTATTTCTCCCTGATCTCCAGTAGCATATTGGACACCTACCGACCTGGGGAATTCATCATTTAGTGTCCTATCTTTTTGACTTTTCATGCTGTTCATGGCGTTCTCAAGGCAAGAATACTGAAGTGGTTTGTCGTTCCCTTCTCCAGTGGACTACTTTCAGAAATCTCCACCATGATCCATCCATTCTGGGTGGCCCTACACGGCATGGCTCTTAGTTTCATTGAGTTAGACTAGGCTGTGGTCCATGTGATCAATTTGGTTAGTTTTCTGTGATTGTGGTTTTCATTCTGCCTTCCCTATGATGGATAAGGATAAGAGGCTTATGGAACCTTCCTGATGGGAGAGACTGTCTGAGGGGAAACTGGATCTTGTTCTGATGGGCTGGGCCATGCTCAGTAAATCTTTGATCCAATTTTCTCTATAAGGAGGGGGCTGTGTTCCCTTCCTGTTGTTTGACCTGAGGCCAAACTATGGTGGAGGTAATGAAGATAATGGTGACCTCCTTCAAATGGTCCCATACAGGCATTGCTGCACTCAGTGCGCCCAACCCTGCAGCAGGCTACCACCAACCCATGACTCCGCCGGATACTCCTGGACACTCAAAGGCAAGTCTAGGTCAGTCTCTTGTGGGGTCACTGCTCCTTTCTCCTGGGTCCTGGCTCACACAAGGTTTTGTTTGTTCCCTCCAAGAGTCTGTTGGAGTGCCAGTGAACAAATTCTTGAGTCCTGACAGGAGCATTGTTTAACAGGCTAAGGACTGGATTATTTGAACAGAACAGTGTTGCAAGAGATCACATTGTCCTGATTGACAATTTCATTTCATTCTCTTTTCCAATCTCCACTTAAGTAGGTGACTAGGGAAAGGGCAAAATTTAGGATAATCACTGTATTTCTGGTATTCGAGATGCTACTTCCATGTCAAAGAAACATCTAACCCTTTGAAGCTCTGGGATAAGAATATTTCATGCACAAAAAGAAATAATACAAAGACTCATGTATTATTAATAGTTGATTAGGGTTGATATAAAGTTGCCAGAGACTGGGTAGCTTAAAACAACAGCAATGTATTTTTCACAATTCTGGAGACCAGAAGTCCAAGATCAAGGCATTGTCAGGGTTGGCTTCTTCTGGCACTTCTCTCCTTGGCCTGTAGCTAGCATTATCTTCCCTTTCTGTGTTCTGTGTCTTAATCTCCTTCTTTTATAAAGACATGAGTCAAGTTTTAAAAACTCCCACCCCTATGAACTCATTTTAAATTTACCTCTTCAAAGATCCTATCTCCAAATACAGTCACATTTTTAGGCATGGGGGAATAGGATTTCAACACATGAACTTGGGGGTATAGTACGATTCAGCTTAGAACAACCCCCAACATGGAGACTTGGCATATTTGGGGAACAGACAGGCCAGTGTGGTTAGAACAGTATAAACAGGGATGTGTTGGTACAAAATGACATCACAGAGTTAGACAGGGCTCCATCCATCTAAGGTGTTGCAGGATAAGAAATGTCCTTAGATTTTACATTTTTGATGGCTGCTGTTACTGTTAGTGTTATTACATTCAGAAAACTGTGTATGAAAAATCAATAATTATCTAGCTGAAGGGAGAAATAACTGTATTTCTACCAAAGGAGCAAGCTTTTATTTATAGCAGGTAGGGCTTCCCTTTTCACAGCTATTTGTAAGGCCTCCTCAGACAGCCATTTTGCTTTTTTGCATTTCTTTTCCATGGGGATGGTCTTGGTTCCTGTCTCCTGTACAATGTCACGAACCTCTGTCCAGAGTTCATCAGGCATGCTATCTATCAGATCTAGTCCCTTAAATCTATTTCTTACTTCCACTGTATAATCATAAGGGATTTGATTTAGGTCATATCTGAATGGTCTAGTGGTTTTCCCTACTTTCTTCAATCTAAGCCTGAATTTGGCAATAAGGAGTTCATGATCTGAGCCACAGTCAGCTCCTGGTCTTGTTTTTGCTAACTGTATACAGCTTCTCCATCTTTGGCTGCAAAGAATATAATCAATCTGATTTCGGTGTTGACCATCTGGTGATGTCCATGTGTAGAGTTTTCTCTTGTGTTGTTGCAAGAGGGTGTTTGCTATGACCAGTGTGTTCTCTTGGTAAAATTCTATTAGCATTTGCCCTGCTTCATTTCGTGCTCCAAGGCCAAATTTGCCTGTTACTCCAGGTGTTTCTTGACTTCCTACTTTTGCATTCCAGTTCCCTATAATGAAAAGGACATCTTTTTTGGGTGTTAGTTCTAAAAGGTCTTGTAGGTCTTCATAGAACCGTTCAACTTCGGCTTCTTCAGCATTACTGGTTGGGGCATAGACTTGGATTACTGTAATATTGAATGGTTTGCCTTGGAAACAAACAGAAATCATTCTGTCGTTTTTAAGATTGCATCCAAGTACTGCCTTTCGGACTCTTTTGTTGACCATGATGGCTACTCCATTTCTTCTAAGGGATTCCTGCCCACAGTAGTAGATATAATGGTCATCTGAGTTAAATTCACCCATTCCAGTCCATTTTAGTTCACTGATTCCTAGAATGTCTGTGTTCACTCTTGCCATCTCCTGTTTGACCACTTCCAATTTGCCTTGATTCATGGACCTAACATTCCAGGTTCCTATGCAATATTGCTCTTTACATCATCGGACCTTGCTTCTATCACCAGTCACATCCACAACTGGGTATTTGTTTTGCTTTGGATCCATCCCTTCATTCTTTCTGGAGTTATTTCTCCACTGACCTCCAGTAGCATACTGGGCACCTACCGACCTGGGGAATTCCTTATTCAGTATCCTATCATTTTGCCTTTTCATACTGTTCATGGGGTTCTCAAGGCAAGTATACTGAAGTGGTGGAAACAGTCTGTTGTTCCATGTCCAGTTCTAACTGTTGTTACCTGACCTGCATACAGGTTTCTCAAGAGGCAGGTCAGGTGGTCTGGTATTCCCATCTCTTTCAGAATTTTCCACAGTTTATTGTGATCCACACAGTCAAAGGCTTTGGCATAGTCAATGAAGCAGAAATAGATGTTTCTCTGGAACTCTCTTGCTTTCTCCATGATCCAGCGGATGTTGGCAATTTGATCTCTGGTTCCTCTGCCTTTTCGAAAACCTGCTTGAACATCTGGAAGTTCACAGTTCACATATTGCTGAAGCCTGCCTTTAGAACTGGACATGGAACAACAGACTGGTTCCAAATAGGAAAAGGAGTGTGTCAAAGTTGTATATTGTCACCCTGCTTATTTAACTTATATGCAGAGTACATCATGAGGAACGCTGGCCTGGAAGAAGCCCAAGCTGGAATCAAGATTGCCGGGAGAAATATCAGTAACCTCAGATATGCAGATGACACCGCCCTTATGGCAGAAAGTGAAGAGGAACTAAAAAGCCTCTTAATGAAAGTGAAAGAGGAGAGTGAAAATGTTGGCTTGAAGCTCAACATTCATAAAACGAAGACCATGGCATCTGGTCCCATCACTTCATGGGAAATAGATGGGGAAACAGTGGAAACAGTGTCAGGCTTTATTTTTTTGGGTTCCAAAATCACTGCGGATGCTGATTGCAGCCATGAAATTAGAAGACGCTTACTCCTTGGAAGGAAAGTTATGACCAACCTAGATAAAAAGCAGAGACATTACTTTGCCAACCAAGGTCCGTCTAGTCAAGGCTGTGGTTTTTCCCGTGGTCATGTATGGATGTGAGAGTTGGACTGTGAAGAAAGCTGATCGCTGAAGAATTGATGCTTTTGAACTGTGGTGTTGGAGAAGACTCTTGAAAGTCCCCTGGACTGCAAGGAGATCCAACCAGTCCATTCTAGAGGAGATCAATCCTGGGTATTCATTGGAAGGACTGATGTTAAAACTGAAACTCCAATACTTTGGCCACCTCATGTGACGAGTTGACTCACTGGAAAAGACTCTGATGCTGGGAGGGATTGGGGGCGGGAGGAGAAGGGATGACAGAGAATGAGCTGGCTGGATGGCATCACCAGCTCAATGGACATGAGTTTGAGTGAATTCCGGGAGTTGGTGATGGACAGGAAGGCCTGGCGTTCTATCGTTCATGGGGTCACAAAGAGTCGGACACGACTGAGTGACTGAACTGACTGACTGACTGACTGAGGGCTTCCCTGGTGGCTCAGACAGTAAAGAATCCACCTGCAATGCAGGAGACCTTGGTTTGATCCCTGGGTTAGGAAGATCCCCTTGGGAAGGGAATGACAACCCACTCCATGGACAGAGCAACCTGGCAAGCTACAGTCCACGGAGTTGCAAAGAGTTGGACATGCCTGAGCAACTTGCACATATCAAGTAGAGAGACAGGAGATCTTACTTTTAAAAGTTCAGCTGCATCTCTTTAAATTGGTTGAGTGTATGAATAATTTAAGTACAAAAATTGGGCACTGCAGTTCTCAAGTAACTTACAATACATTCCTCCCTCCAATAACCCCTACACACACTGCCAACCCACCTGTGTTTGGCACATTTCCATGGTAACTGTCATGCTATTTAACTTCAGGATTGTGTTGTTAATATGGTGATTTAACATTTTCCATGTGGGTTAAACTGGATACAAAAAGCTGCAACAGCTTAGGCATGTAGGATACATTTTTTGGAATTTTCAATGGTTTTGCTAAGCCATAGTTCTTTGCAATTTTAAAAGAGATTTATTGCTGAAATCAAGAGTAGCTCAGAATGGTACTTGAAATGTGCTCGTCTCCTAGGGGAGATTTTTTTCAAAACGGCAGTCTGGTTTTAGGCATTTTCACCCCGTAGAGAGAGAAAAGTGATGCGATATAGCCAGAGGCCTGGCAGAAGGTGTCAAGACTTCAGATATTGAACCAAGAATCTGGTGCTAATGAAACGAGATGGGAGAGTAGTTAAAAGAACTTCCCAAATGGCGGTAATATGACTGAATATTTCAGAATACAACCAGAGGGTCCTGTGGATCTGCGTCTTGCCTCAGTGGTATTTGGTGTTTGGAAGGAACACACTTTCTTCCAGTCTCTGAGTACCTTCCATACACCTCTTCAGTCCCAAACTCTGGGACTAGTCAACACCATATTTTGTGGTTAGGTCCTTATTGTAGGTCAACCATGAGCTACCAGATTCATCAGAATTAGTCCACCAAGGTGAAAGTTCCCATTAACTACCTAGTGCATTTGCATTTGCAAGCCTCTTGCACCTACCTCTCTCTGGGCTTCTAGTTTGACCTCAAGCAGGTGACTCTGGAGCCTATCCAGCATCTCCTGAAGATGTGCTCTCTTTCAGGAAGTGTCCCAAAGTGATTGGGATGAAACCTGGGATGCCATAGAAGCCACTGTCACCCTGGAAGAGAACCAGGTCTTTCTGGATCTGCATGCCCTGAGTTCTGCCCACACAGACTCTCATCTCTGTGACTTCCTAGAGATCTACTTCCTCGATGAGTGAGTGAAACTGACTAACCTCTGCAAACCGCCCCAGGGCTGGGTGTCTCTTAAAAAAACTCACCCTAAGCACAACTAGGAGCTCCCAGGGCCCAGTGGCCTTTGAGGAGCCTATCTGCATCTCCTTGATGTCAGGGCTTCTCCCTGAGCCTCCACCAGCAGCCATTAAGCAACTTTTTAACCAGTTCTCTACCAAGCCATGGACCAAATGGAAACAGTAAAACTTTCTGCAGTAGGAAAAAATAATAATAATAGAAAATTGGTTATTCAAAATCACCTGCAGAAATTTTAAAAAATACAGGTTCTCAAGTTCCCTCTCCTGCCCATTTTCTAAATTCTGATTCCATTGGTTTGGGTTTTGAAATCTATATTATTTCATGTGTCCTGGGTTATCCCAGTCTTGTCCACTTCAGTAACCACTGCCTTCCAGTAGTGAATACTAAAGTATGGTCCCCAAACCACTTACATAGGATCATTTTGGGAAAATGCTAAAACTTCAGTTTCCTGGGCCCTCTTTCTACCTTAGTAAGTTACAAAGAAGGGCTATAGCAATAAATATCTTAATTTTTGCCAATGTCCAGTCCTTCTTGGGTATTCTGAGAACATGACTAATCTGTGTTCAAAAGCATTTGACAAGTATGCATGTAATCAGCTGTCGTTGGTTATATTAGGGAACAAAAAAGAAGGGGATAGAGGTTTGCTTCTCAAGGAATTCAGAAAAGTCAAGCTACATAGCACAGTAAAGCAAGGCATATGCTAAAAGAAATGGAGACAAACTTAAAGCAGTATGGGATGAACTAGCTTTGTAATTCTGAAAAGTAGTCCTATAGAAATTTTAAAGGGAGAGAAAGATAGATCAGTATGATCTGGGCTAGTTTTGGAAGGCTTCATGGAGGAAGTGATACTTAAGATCAATTTTTGGATAAGAAAAGTGGAAACGGTCGTATATTGTGCATGTAAGAAGTACAAGAGAACAGTGATGTAGACCTAGATCAGGATGAAATTTTTTTTTTTACATTTTCTTTTTATTTTTTAAAAAACAATTTTAGGAATCTTTACTTAAAAACAACCTTATCTTAAAATGGAGTAACTTTGGTTTTACGAGCAGCAAGCAAAGTACAGAAGCAAAAATGCATTACAGGAGCATTAAGTTCTACATTAGGTCACAGCGTCTAATCTGAAATCACACCCATAATATCATTTTTCAGGATATCTGGGAAATAGTTATTTCCCAGGATGTCTGATCCATAGCTACTCTATTTTGACTTTTAATTATAAAAAAAAAAAATTTTTTTTAATAGCCAAAGCAGATTTCACCATTAATGACGTCAGTGTTTCTCTGGGTATGAGAAGATGCAAGAACTGGAACTCATAAAACCTTTTTCTGAAAAGATCTAACTATCTGAAGGCCTGTTCTGCCAGTTTTTTTTTTTTTTTTTTCAGAGCACAGAGTGTCTCATTCCTGATTTTCACCCTGAACTTCTTTCAGGGGGTGTTGAAGGTCAGCAGCTTGCAATGGTCATGATGTAATCTTTGTAGAGGCAGCTGGCAAGGACCAACTTCCAGTCAGCAGGGTCCCTTCATAGCCACATATCTGACCATGTGACACCATTTCATGGCCTTTGTGTCCCGCAGTGCTGGGAAGGCTCATTCCCAGGTCTAGGGAAGTAATGGGCCACTCAGTGTGCTAAAATTGGACCAGGCCTTGCAAGTAGCAAAAGTCTCTGGACCACTGTCTTACTAGCCTCCTGGTCCAACAAAATATTTCCTCTTGTTGCTTTTTCCCATACCCAGAGTCACATTATTACGATTATTGATCTCATATGGAACTGTCAGTTCAGCATTATATCACAGGCTCAGTGAAACAAGTGACATAGAAAATAATATAGCTATAGTTAGCAGTTATTAGTAAAATAAGAATTATAAGTCAAGAACTTTCATTAGATAAAGCCTGGTATACCCCAAGTCACCTGACTTCATTTGTTAAATGATTATAGTCTGGTGTTAATCTCCTGGTTGTACATTATGGAGCATCCGACCTTTATCTGAAGATTGGTTACTGAGATAAGCTTTAGAAACTAACCTAGAGTGTCCTTTTTAATAACTTAATTAAATCTTTTAGCAGTATCACGTAACAAGGAACTGTCTCATCAGTGAGTCTTAGTAAACACTAGACATGAACAAAACTAGAAACTTAATTTAACAATTTACAAAACTTAATATTCCATGATTTTTCATTATGGAGTCCCTGTAGCCAGGGAGGCTTTAACCCATCAAATAAAAAATGAAGTTTGTCAGGGAGCTGGGAAAAGCCAAGCAGCCATCTTGGATTTCCCATAGCCCTGACTCTGATTTCCAGCTATTGTTTTTAATTTTCCAATTTAGAAGCAGACTGTTGCCATGGTTTAAGGACATTAGTATGGCACAAGCCTAACAGAGTTTTTGTATAAGCAGAATGAGCTTTTACATGTCTACAAACCCGACAATTGGATTAATTTCTAAAACTAGCATAGGATCAGGCCTATGGTAGAAAAGCATTTGATTTATATGCAGAGGACTAAGAAGTCAAGAAAACATTATAAATGATCATACGAATCAGGTCCAGCATCTTGGGCAAGCTATCTACCTCTGATGTCGTCGTCTTCTCATCCTGGTGTAGTGTAGTTTCTTCTGAAAAAAGTCCTTCCATCCAGTTTGGAGACAGTCCTTTAAAAAATCAGTCAATTATTCACCTTAGAGTATCTGTTTTTTCCTTTGTTTCCTCATTTGTAGAATGTAAGCACTGAACAAGATCAGGTATGAACATGCATAACAAAAGCCTAGGCTCCTAATGAGACACCAAACAATGCTGATTCTACCCTCTTCTCCTTCAAGATGAAGATAGCAATTACATGTAATGTGAAATCCTGCTTTTATTTTCTTGTTCCATATGCCAAAGAGAATATGGCCTGCCAGTGATCACTGCTCTTGCCAAACATCTTTGAAAAGGTTAGGGAAAATGATTCCATTGCTTTAAAAATATTTTATAATATAACTGTGACAGCTTTCTAAACTACCGTCTTCAAAACTTAAATGGACTTCGTTTACAGAATAATTCCTTCAAGACTCAAGATTATGTGATACAGTTTAACTAAGATGCTTCAATACTAAAAACTTTTATTAAATGAATGGGAGGCTTCCCTGGTGGTTCAGAAGTAAAGAAATTGCCTGCCATACAGGAGGACATGGGCTCAATCCCTGGGTCAAAAAGATCCCTTGGAGTAGGAAATGGCAACCAACTCCAGTATTCTTGGAGACACAACTGAGCATGCACACATGCATACACACATATACACATAAATGTGTTTATATATATGACTACAGTCCATGGGGTTGTAAAGAGTCAGACACGACTGAACAACTGAAGCTTCCATGTATACGTGTACATTACATTGACTAATTTTTACATAGATATAGAAAATCTTTGGGCTTCCCAGGTGGTACTAGTGGTAAAGAACCCACCTGCCAGTGAAAAAGACCTAAGAGACACAGGTCTGATACCTGGGTGGGGAAAATCCTCTGGAGGAGGAAATGGCCACCCACTCTAGTATTCTTGCCTGGAGAATCCCATGGACAGAGGAGCCTTGCAGGCTACAGCCTATAGGGTTGCAAAGAGTTGTACACAACAGAAGTGACTTAGCACACAGCACATAGAAAATCTTTAAGTCTTTGGAATTTTCCAGTTCTTATAAGATCCCCTCAATCACCTCAGATGTTTGTTTTCTTTAGGATTTACTATCAGTATTCTCATAAATAATAAGATCCTAGGATCTACAAATTAGTGACAGGTCAGCTACTAGTAAAGTTTAAGGGGTATCTGTAGCTATAGCTCACCTTAGGCCTGCAAGGTAGCCAGATAAAATGAAAAATGCAGGGGCTGTGGAGTCAAACAAAACCTGGCTTGGAAACTGGCTCTGCTAAACCTCCTGGCAGTGTGACTTTGATTATGGTTCTTAAACCCCTGACATTCGGGTACAATATGTGGAAGAAAAGGAAAATATTCAAGCATTCCAGGGTTATGTTACCATTCTTCTATAGTATAGTACTATATGTAGCACTCAATAAACATATATAAAAGAGGGAAAGGTAAGAGGCAGAAAGGGAGAGATGAAGAGAGAAAAGAGAGAGAGAGACAGTAATCAAAGCACTTCGGGGATATTCAGAAATAAAAAAGAAAGCAGAGATCATTTAGAAGGTTTTAGAAATTGTATTGATACCAGTGATATTGCATCCATCAGATAATGTAAATGAGACAAGGACCCTGACTAATTGAAGCCTCATTGAGAGACAAGATATTTCTCAAAGCTTTTCTAAGAGCCCCAGTACTGCAATGCCTTATCTAGGCCACTACCTTCCAAAATGATGGCAATATATATAACAAAAGAAGAGGTTGCTGATGCTTATCCAGAGAAGAGGGAGTGCTGTGTCTCCCTAGCTATTCCATGATCTACTTACAGCACCAACAAGAATATCCAGGCTTGAGACTTAAAGATAACCAAGTTGTCAGAATTATTCTTTTATTAGTAGGAAAATATATCTTTTCCAGACTACAATCTTATTCACAAAGGCTATAACTGGTCCCAAAGAAAGATGCCTTAGCTACGATATTCTATGTGATTAGGAGAACTGAGGAGCAAAGAAAAAAAAAAAGAAACCCATGTAGGGCCATTCACAGCTATTCTGTTTCAGATGATGCTAGCCAACATGGATGGGGATCAGAGCTCAAATTCAAATATTTTGTGCCTCTTTATATTTCAATTGAGTTAGAATATTATGATTAATATTAAGTAGCAGCATTTGGCCTCTGCAAATTAAATTGATTAATATTTCCCAAGGTCAGTATTAAGACCAAATAGTGTAATCCCAGAAACATCAGAGGTAAAATCCTGTTTTGGTTCTTTTTCTCAGAAGTCTAAGAACCCACATTGGAAACCTGAGGCAGAGCAGGCTAAAATCATCCCCTAGCTATTTGAATCATAGTTAGTAAAATAGCCTTCTGCCATTTCATCCAACAGACATATATAAAACATTGAAGACTTTTAATTAAAAAATAAATTCTAATAAATTCTATGCAATGAGCTTTTACTTTATTATAAAACTATCTTCTTTCTTTGACCTTCCCTGTGAAAACAGCCTGGCCCAATAATCTAAAAGAGATTAAACAAACATTTCTCCATCAGAGATCATGCGAGGACATGCTCAGGAACTAAACAGCTGATCTCTATTGCATTTCTGAGCTGCTGTCTCAAAATAAGAAGGATTCTTCATGTCACCACCTCGCTCCAGGTTTTCAAGAGAGACTCACCTAGGAAGTTACTGACATACTTCTTGAAAGGATCTATTTATAAGATGCAGATACTCAGAACAGGGAACACAGCATCCTGGTCCAGTAAGAAGCCTCAGAGGGCCACAGAATGAAGTGGTAACTGCCCCTGCCTCTGCTGCTTCCCAACCTCCTCAGATTCTGTGAGGCATCTTGAGTTGGAGAGAGAGCGGAGGATAGAAGGGGGCAGATTTCCATTCAGAACGGCCTCCTCAGATGATGAATTTGTACCCTGAATGATAAGCACTGCCCTGATCTGTTGCTCAGAGCCGTGAGTAATTCACAGGAACTGAGAGGCTAGGGGAAAGTTCTGGATGGTGTGGGCTGCATCGCAGACAAGCCTGCTCAAGTCCTGACTGTTGAGCATGGAAATTTATGTATTACCTTTCAGCCTGCCAACTTCTTATCTGCCCAAGAGAATTTCCTTTTGAAAGCATACAAATAGACTTAATAGAGTCAGGGATAGAGTCTCTTCTTTAAGCACTGTGCTTCCTTTTATCCTGATGATACAAAAGTTTCCACTTCTTGAAAAAGACATATTTAAGTGATGGGGCTTCAGGTAACTCCCTGGATTGAAGTTACTATAAAAGTCACTCAGGTGATATGACTATAACAATCACAAATATTTCTTCTTGTTACGTGAGAGAAAAATAAAAGAACAAACCCGTCAAAAAGCATCTTATCTATGATTGTAGACCAGTGTATAATTTTTATTTCTACCATCTTGCCTAGGTTAACCTCTTTGGGCCACTGATTTCCAGTTCACAACAACAACAACAAAAAACACCTTGGAAAAATAGGATTGATAAGGTCCTTTACTGCCTTAAGTTCTAATAACTCATAGTACCTCACCCTCATTTTTTTCTATCATCTCACACTAACAATAACAATGCCTTATCCTGGGCCATTGTGCTCTGTATTATTTATTTCTTACAATAAACTTATGAATTAGATGCTATTAGAGTGACCATGTAACAGATGAGGAAACGTAACATTTAGAGATGATAGGCAATTAGTTGAGGGTCTTGTGGACAGTAAGTGATCAAACTTGGATGTGAACTTGTCTGTTTTTAAGACCTTACTCCATGCTACATCGCCTCTCTTCTGAACAGTTGGTATATGATATCATCTATCTTCTGATATATTAGACTAATTGTACAAACATGTTTCTGTGGGCTTAGCAAAAAAGCATAGGAGTATCATCAAGTCTTTTGCTTCAGGCTTCAAAGGGTCCACAACAAAGACAATGATTCCTCAGGCTGAAAATAGGGCAAGAGTATCAGAAGCCACATGTTACATATAGATATATGTATATATGTAGCTATAAACATATACATGCCTATCTATATATCTATCCATGTCTATATAGACATATACATGTCTATCTATATATCTGTCCATCTCTGTCTATCCATCCATCCATTCATCTATATCCATCTATCTACTTCCCTCATTCCTCTGTTGCAGAAACGTCTGCAATATCCTGGAGAGTTTCTTATGACAATTGATTTAATATTCTTACATGAGTTTATGTAAATATTTACAAAAGATTTCAACACTTGAACTCCCAGAATTGAGAATCAAACCGAGCCATTTGATATTATAAAAGGAGCTACATTTTTTTTTTAAAGTCAAAGCTTCTTCCAAGTAAAACAACTCAGAAAAGATTTGATCCTTTATTTTTAAGGATACTTTAAACAACTAAATAGATTTCTTTTTATAAGGTTATGTGAAAGATAGGCAATAAAAATGATTGAAACCTGTATCAACAATGATAACTGCCAAGGAGAAACAAATACTGCCCAGAACTAATGAGAATAAAATCAGTTTCTTTACTTTCACACATTAGATGAGCTACAATGCTCCAAGTTCAGCTAATAGTATACATTACCCCCAACCTTACCAGTTCTATCCTAATGCATACTAAAGCTCAGCACTTTACCACAGAGTCAATCTTTCAAAAGAATAAGTCAATTAATTATTTCACAGAAACAATTATATCAGCACTATTGGGTTCTCTTTAATATTTTTGTTGCCCTTGTTTTTCACTTCCTATCGCCGAAGAATTGATGCTTTTGAACTGTGGTGCTGGAGAAGACTCTTGAGAGTCCCCTGGACTGCAAGGAGATCCAACCAGTCCATTCTAAAGGAGATCAATCCTGGGTGTTCATTGGAAGGACTGATGCTAAAGCTGAAACTGCCATACTTTGACCACCTCATGCGATGAGTTGACTCACTGGAAAAGACTCTAATTCTGGGAAGTATTGGGGGCTGGAGGAGAAGGGGACGACAGAGAATGAGATGGCTGGATGGCATCACCAACTCGATGGATATGAGTTTGAGTGAACTCCGGGAGTTGGTGATGGACAGGGAGGCCTGTCAGGCTGTGATTCATGGGGTCACAAAGAGTCGGACACGACTGAGCGACTGAACTGAACTGAACTGAATTGCACTTACACATTGAGCAATATTTATAGATATATTATTGGCCATTTGATTTCTCAACAAGAAAACTACCTACTCCAGAAAATATCTATTTTAGAATATATCTAATTTTAAACATACCAAAAGGATCTCTACATGTTTCTTACTTTTCATAACTTGGGAACAGTATACTAGCCTGCAAGATTTTTAAGGGTGAAAACCTTTCTTAACTTGGTTGGTTAATGTTTATTAAGTTCCTAAAATGATGCCTAGCACACAGTAGGCACTCAAAAAATAATCAGTGGAAAGTTGAATAAATAATTAGCATCAGAAAGATAGACTTATTTTCTCCTGTATCAATTCTTGCCCTGTAAGCAAGTCAAAGAGTTACTATATTTGGAAATGTCTTCTGTATAAAAGTAAAGAAGAATCTACTTGACATCTTGAGGTCCTTCTGTCACCAAATCCAAACGGCCATGTCACCCATGTACTAATTCTTAAAAGTCCCAGAATAGTAGACAGTTTCTTCCAATGATATAGTTTCTCTGCCAACACAGAAAGTAACTGGCAGCTTCTCTCAACAGAATACTATATTGAGACTCATTTAGATGCAAGTAACAGAACTCATTTCTACCAGCTTAAAGAAAGTAATGGTTTTTATTACACTTCCAGAAGCTACTTAGAGCAGATATGGGGAGCCTTATAGCCAGGAATCTCCAGGTTCCAGAGCCAGAGCCTCTATCTCTTATAAACACATGGATTTTGTTCCCTTATCCCTGTGGATACGCTTTCATTGTTTTCAGTTGAGTGTGTCCAGTACCTATCATAGTACCAAGCATACAATGAGTGTGCTGTTAATATAACTGAATGAATGAATGGTATGTCTCTGTCTCATGAATATCGAGAAGAAATGACTGCACAGAATTGCTTTTGATTCCAGTATCTCTAACTTATATCTCTGCTTTGCAATTTAAAATTCTTGGGAAAAGAATCTATCGCTTCGACTTGGCAATGAATTAACTCCTTCTTGGGTAAGGGTGTATCTTTTATCTAAGCAACTCTTGCTAGGGTGCCCTATTCCACGAAAAAGAAAAAGATGCTCAGAAAAGGGTTCATTGCCTGAGCAGATTTTCGAAGAAATATCCACTAAAACAGTGGTCGAGTCTTTGCAAAGATGGCTACAATAATCCCTGCCCACAGGCCCCTATGCAGCTTGACTTCACTGCTTCTCCCATGAAGAATAAGTGTCCATTTCCTGCCTTTGATTCTGAGTTGGCTTTATGACCTACTTTGAATAGCGGAAAGTGGGGAAATTGACAGTATGAGAATCCCTAAGCCTGATTCTCAAGAAGCCTGAGCACACTGCCACAATCATGAGAAGAATCCCATGTTTGCCTTCTGGATACAGAAGTGCTTCTTGTGAACCAACTCTAACCACCAGATATGAAAACAAGGCCATGTTAGACTGTCCAGCCCCCGTTCTGCTGCCGGATGGTTCCTGCCATGTGAGAGACCTCAGATGAGACCAAGGGAAGTCCTGGGGTCAAATAAAACGTCCGTGTTTCAAGCTTCTATGTTTTAAGGGTGGTTTATTATGCAGAAATTGTTGACTGATGTATATTTTCATAAATTTTAGTAACTTTCTTTGTTCCTCAGCTATTAATGAAAGCACTAATGTTGAATCCTAAATTGGCACCAAGGCATTCATTCATACATTGATTATTTATCTAGGTCAGCCTGATTAAAAACAAAACAAAAAACTGGGAAAGAATTGAAAGTATCCTTTTCACTTCAATAGAAAGATATTTAGGTTTGTATCCTGGTTACAATACTTATTAACTATTCTAATATTATATTTATACTCAGGCTCCCTAGACCTCAGTTAGGTATTCTGTTAAATGGGAATCATGACATGTATGACTTGTATATTTCAGAAAGGGCTGTGAATGTCATCTCTTACACAATATGCACAACCATTGCACTGGGGTATTTTGTGAAAATTAATTGAGATCATTTATATAGAATTTCTTTTTAAAGTGTGGTCCAAAATAGGCATAAACACTGTCATTTGAAGCATACTATAAAGCTCAATTTGTTTCTCACGGGAGTTTAGGCATTAAGTCCACGCAGAAGTTTTGGGCACACAGCTGGGCACAGAGTTTTTAAACCAAGAATTCACATTTGTGTGTATCCCCTCTCCCTCCAGAAGATAATCCAGCTCTGTCCCCTGTCCCAGGTGTCCCCTAGACAACATAAGTGGTAGCCCAGCTCTCCTTCAGATAAATGATGCCCAGGTACTATCAAGTATAACATTCCCCTGAACCTAGTTCCGGGAAACTCTCACATGATAAACATTTTGAAAATGAGGCCTGTGATCAATCAAGTTTGGGAAATGCCACCGAGTGTTTGACCACTGGGAGATTAGTAATTTATATTAGTGTATAAAGGTCCTGAGAAATCCTGTAGTGAATAACAAAAAAGTGAAAGTGAAAGTCACTCAGTCATGCCCGTGGAATTCTTCAGGCCAGAATACTGGAGTGGGTAGCCATTCCCTTCTCCAGGTGATCTTCCCTACCCAAGGATCAAGCCCAGGTCTGCCACGCTGCAGGTGGGTTCTTTACCAACTGAGCCACCAGGGAAGCCCAAGAATACTGGCGTGGGTAGCTCTTCCCTTCTCCAGGGGATCTTTCTGACCCAGGAATTGAACCCAGGTCTCCTGCATTGCAAGTGGATTCTTTACCAGCCGAGCTACCAGGTAAGTCAAAAACCTTGTCTAAACAGTATTTTACATTTTGTTTTAAATACAAAGTGACTTTCACTATATAATGCCATTTAACATATGTGGAACTTGTATAAATCAGGGCGTACTGTGGAAGATCCTAATCTAATATAACTGCTCCCACCCCACTTTAGAGAGGTCACTGAGGTCCCCGGGGCACAGGGGTTCGTGCACAGTCAGGTACAAATTCAACTCTACTATTCAGGTACAGCACTAGCCAGCCCCTTCATTTGCTTTTTCCTGCAATGATTTTCCCAATAAATCCCTTTGGAGTCATCTCCTACCTCCTATTTCTCCTCCCATACAAAATCGTCACCTTAAAGCACATAAAGGCTGGGGAATTCCATCCCCACTCTGCTCTACAAATGGAGAAGCAGCATTTCCATTTTGCCAAGTGTAGAGCAATGGCTTGGCTGGCTCCATCTATCTCTGCTAATGACCTAAGCATGCTGCGTGGCTTATTTATTACAAACAGGGCACAAGGGAAAACTGCAGGCCTTCCTTACAATCTGGATATTATTTGCATACGTCCTGATTCTCCCAACAGAGATATTTTCTTTGACCCAGCTGGGTTTTCCTGAGTAGTCAGATGTGACAAGTGCATTTAACCCACTAGGGAAAGAGTAAAGGGCTAACTTAGGGTAGATGATGATGGTCTTAAGAGACATTTGATAGGCAGGACTGCCTAATGAATAAGACCATGGTCTCTGTAGCCAGTCATTCCTGGGTTTGATGACCACCACTGGCTTAGATATAATATAATATAAGCATGTATGAAAATATAATTGCATATAATATGCATATAACTGGATATACATGTATCTGTCCACATGTATGATTGTCAGTTATTAACTGATGATAATAGGATTGAGTTGCCATATATCTATATTATTTGTGTGAACACTTTGAAAAACACTAAGGTATTACATTTCATAAAATGCAAAAATCCATAACTAAACATTTATATGAGGTCAAGAGTATCTCTGGTAGCTCAGATGGTAAAGACCTGCTTGCAATGTGGGAGACCAGGGTTCGATCCCAGGGTTGGGAAGTTCCCCTGGAGGAGGGCATGACAACCCACTCCAGTATTCTTGCCTGGAGAATCCCATGGGCAGAGGAGCCTATTGGGCTACGGCCATGGGGTCTCAAAGAGACAGACATGACTGAATGACTAAGCACACTAGCTTGGACACATTACCTAACATTTTCAACCTCTGATTCCTCACCTGTGAAACGGAGATTATAAAGTTCCTACCTCATATAATCACTGAAAAGAATAAATAAAATCATGTATATAAAATAGTTACATTCAGGCTCAGTAAATAATAGCTATTATTAGTAGTAACACTACTGCAAGGAGTTTCTAATGCCCTTATACATGTATTAATTCATGAAAAGTCTGAATCCTTTTTATCTGCCCAGCATGGTATTAGATCCTGAAGATATAGACAAAAGGAGTATGCTATCTTTCTGTTCAAAAAGCTCTAGCTGTAGTAAAAACAGCAAACACAGTAACCATACCTGCTTGCAGGAGCAATGATAAAATAGGAGGAGACCACAAGTCTGCAGGCAGGAAGAGGTGTGCTTCAAAAAGGTGTGGCTCTGCAACAGAGGCTTGGAGGGCTAAATAATTTAAGTATCTAATAAAAGGCTGGCTATGTAGAAGGTGATTCACACCTAGTAGCCACATGTAAGAAAACAGGAGTTAGGCAGGTGAGGTGATGCTGAAGCCATATCAAGGAGATGACCAGCTTGAGGGGAAGGCATCAGAAAGAGGACAGCATGTCTGATCCTACAGGACATTTCTTCAAAGCTAAGACAAAGTGAAGGGGAGACTGTCAGACAGGGACGTTCATCTCAACAGAAGGGCTTGGTCATTTAATTTAAAAGGTTAAGGGGACCACTGAACTATTATAAGCAAGGGTAGGAAGGTAACAGAAGTAGAAGACATTAAGAAAAGGTGGCAACAATACAGAGAAGAGCTATACAAAAAATATATTCATGACCCATATAACCATGATGGTGTGATCTCTCACCTAAAGACAGACATACTGGAATGAGAAGTCAAGTGAGACTTACACATCACTACGAACAAAGCTAATGGAAGTGATAGAATTCTGCTTGAGCTATTTCAAATCCTAAAAGAAGATGCTGTTAAAGTATTGCACTTAATATGCCAGCAAATTTGGAAAACTCAGCAGTTGCCACAGGACTAGAAAAGGTCAGTTTTCATTCCAATCCAAAAGAAAGGCAATGTGAAAGAATGTTCAAACTACTGCACAACTGCACTCATCTCACACACGAGCAAATGCCCAAAATTCTCCAAGCCAGGCTTCAACAGTATGTGAACCATGAACTTTCAGATGTTCAAGCTGGGTTTAGAAAAGGCAGAGGAACCAGAGATCAAATTGTCAACATCCGTTGGATCATCAAAAAAGCAAGAGAGTTCCAGAAAAACATCTACTTCTGCTTTATTGACTATGTCAAAGCCTTTGACTATATGGATCATAACAAACTGTGGAAAACTCTTAGAGATCGGAACACTAGACCACCTGACCTCCCTCCTGAGAAATCTGTATGCAGGTCAAGAAGCAACAGTTAGAAGTGGACATGGACAACAGACTGATTCCAAAATGGGAAAGAAGTACTTCAAGGCTGTATATTGTCACCCTGCTTATTTAACTTATATGAAGAGTACATCATGTTAAATGCCAGTCTGGATGAAGCACACGCTGGAATCAAGCTTGCTGGGAGAAACATCTCAATGACCTCAGATACACAGATGACACCACCCTTATGGCAGAAAACAAAGAGGAACTAAAGAGCCTCTTACTGAAAGTGAAAGAGGAGAGTGAAAAAGTTGGCTTAAAATGCAACATTCAGAAAACTAAGATCATGGCATTTGGCCCGATCACTTCATGGCAAATAAATGGGGAAACAATGGCAACAGTCAGAGACTTTATTTTCTTGGGCTCCAAAATCATTGCAGATAGTTACTGCAGACATGAAATTAAAAGGCTCTTGCTCCTTGGAAGAAAAGCTATGACCAACCTGGACATAATATTAAAAAGCAGAGACATTACTTTGCTGACAAAGGTCCATCTAGTCAAACTATGGTTCTACCAGTAGTCATGCATGAATATGATAGTTGGAGTATAAAGGAAGCTGAGTGACGAAGAATTGATGCTTTTGAATTGTGGTTTTGGAGAAGACTCTTGAGAGTCCCTTGGGGATCTAACTAGTCCATCCTAAAGGAAAACAGTCTTGAATATTCATCAGAAGGACTGATGTTGAAGCTGAAACTCCAATACTTTGGCCACCTGGTGCGAAGAACAGTCTCACTGGAAAAGACCCTGATGCTGGAAAAGATTGAAGGCAGGAGGAAAAGAGGATGACAAAGGATGAGATGGTTAGATGGCATCACTGACTCAATGGACATTAGTTTGAGTAAGCTCCGGGAGTTGGTGATGGGCAGGGAAGCCTGGCATGCTGCGGTCCATGAGATCATAAAGATAGAGACAGGACCGAGTGACTGAACTGACTGGGGATGTATGTAAACTTGCATCTGGAGAGATGATTTCAGCTGGATCATGGAGCTTAGATTATGGAGTGGGAGCAACTTAATGAAACTAGATCACTAGGAATAAATTCTTTCCCAAGGAGCCTTCCCTGGGACTTCCCTAGTAGAATAGTGGATAAGAATCTGCCTGCCAATACATGGCACACAGGTTCAATCCCTGGTCTAGGAACATTCCACATACCTTGGAGCAAATAAGCTCATGCACCACAATTACCGAGCTACACTCTGGAGCCCACAAGCTGCAGTTACTGAAGCCTGGATGCCTAGAGCCTGTGCTCCACAACAAGAGAAGCCATTAATCTGCCTCCCATCTTGGAGGATGATGCTACTCTGGTCCAGACTTTTTACTGAGCACCAGTAACCTCCTGTCCTACTCGGGTCCTCTAACATAAGAGCCAAGAATAGTGCCACTGCAACTTGTGTCCCAGGCTCCTGAGATAGGATTCCAGGTGGCTGTACCAGCTCCTGGCAGAGGTGAGGTAGGTGGGACTCTGGCAGGCCCTTCCCATTATTTCCCAGGCAGCTGCCCTCATCGTGTACCTGAGCAGCTGGCCTGCTCTGCAATGCTCTTGTCTGCTCATTCACAGAAGCCAAGGGCCTCCTGCCCAATTCCTGGACCAAACCTGATGGAGGCAGGGAGGACATTAGCAGCCTCTGACCTACCAGCTGGTGAGGGCTAAAATTTGTCTGGCTAAGTCAAGTGTACCAGGGAGCCCTGACACTGTCTTCTGGCTCTGACTGACTGTGCCCATTTGCATTCCTGGTCTGCTGACCTTGCTTCCCGATTCACACTTCATTTTCATTGCTGAGGCCAAGGATGCAAGTTGCTGTTTACTATCTGTCTGTCCTCTCTCACTTTTCTTGAGGTCTCAATACTCACATCTAATAGGAATAAATGTCATTTCATTGTCAGCTCCTATGTAGGGTATTTGATATGCATTATCATACTTAAATCTCATCACAACCTTATGAGATAATTATTATGTCCTCTACTTTATGTGAGAAAACCAAAGCTGACCGAGATTAATAAGTTGCTCAAAATCTCAGGGCAAGTTAAGGATCAGCAGGAATTAGAACCCAACTCCTTTTAACCCCCAAACCTTTGCATTATGCCTAACTTGCCTTTGACTGGGGTAGACTTCCCCAAATAATGTAAACCACTCACATCACCAAAGCTGCCACCAGTCACACTTGGCATATGGTCACTAACTGGAGTCTAATTGCTATACCCTGCCCACCAAATAGAACCACTTGGGCCTTGATGCTGGGCACCTCGCTCAGGGTTTATTAAAGTGAAATTCAGCTTAATGGCCTTGGTCATCAGTGGTCTTCTCTGTAGCTGACACTATAAAGGAAGCTGAGTGCCAAAGAATTGATGTTTTTGGAGAAGACGTGAGAAGACTCTTAAGAATCCCTTGGACAGCAAAGAGATCAAACGAGTCAGTCATAAATGAAATCAGTCCTGAATAATCATTGGAAGGACTAATGTTGAAGCTGAAGTGCCACTATTTTGGCCACCTGATGCGAAGAACTGACTCATTGGAAAAGACCCTGATGCTGGGAAAGACTGAAGGCAGGAGGAGAAGGGGATGACAGAGGATGAGATGGTTGGATGGCGTCACCGATGGACATGAATTTGAGCATGCTCTGGGAGTTGCTGATGGACAGGGAAGCCTGGTGTGCTGCAGTCCATGGGGTTGCAAAGAGTTGGACACGACTGAGCTACTGACTTGAACTGAGAAACTGCATGGGAAATGAAGGCTTAGACCTCAAGTACAACTGTTCAGATCAGATATAGACATTCCTTGTGGCACAATGTTGTAAAAGTCTTGTGGTCTTGCCTGTTTGTGAGGAGGAAGCCAGCCGATAAAATATGGTCCGGCTACCTTTTGAAATACCAGGAAATACAAGTGGCAGAGTACACAGATGGAGATTTTCTGTGAGTCCAGAGACTTTTAACTCCAGTCAGGGCAGAGTTGAAGGGAGGTTCGCAGCTTTCCCTTCTCCACGGTTCAGACCTTCTGTGGCTCTTGATGTAGGGATTGAATACCATCACTAACACTAGCACTTCACCAGGCCGCCCCGGGCCTGCTGCTGTCTCCCCAGAAAACAGGTGGGTTCTTTGAAGGGACAGACACAATGTACTATCAGCACTGTTTCAGTGAAACATAGAAATTATGCCATGAAAACTTAATTGCCACTTTATTCAGTAATCAGCATTAACATGGTGAATATTTAAAGCAGCAGACTGCATGGCAGCCAGGAGTTAGGCAGTGGTGGTTTCTAGAAAGCTAGAAAATGAAGACCTATATGGACTGAGGCTGACTGAATTACTCAGGCCCTTTTCTACCTGTGTGTGAAAAGGCTCACACCAGAGGGGTTGGTCAATCTCTAGGCATGTTAAGACCACTTACTCCATTGAAATCCCTTCCCAAGTCTCTCATCTATACTTTGATTGAATGAAACTCAACCAATTTAGTTCTTAATAAATATGGCGAGGCTAGCACTTGGGTTGAGAAGACAGGGCCCACGTCTTTAAGAAGTTTGTGGTATATTATTGGTAATGAAAAGGTACAGTGATAATTATAATCCAGCTATCATATAATTAGGAAAGAGAACAGGTTTAGCTGATTTCTGACTCCAAAACTCATTAGTGACTTGACCTTGGGTATTTTCCTACTCTTTAAAATGGGGATATTATTATGGACCTACCAAGGGTATAAGGAATTTTAAATATAATCTCTTATGACCTATCCCAGTGCTTGGTATGGACCTTATGCTTATTAAGTGGTTTTTGTCAAAATGTAAGATGAAACAAAACAGATAAAAAAATAGTGCCATAAGAAAAGTACAAATAAAATACTGAGAAATTTTAGAGGACATAGAAATGGCATTGCCTTGTGAAGCAAAAAGGCCTAGTGGAAGAGGCTGTATTTGATATGGGCCTGAAAGGACAGGTAGACATTTTATAGGTGAGAACCTCTGAAAATCTTTGTAGGAGCATAAAAAGTCATAGTTCAATGAACGGATTAAAATATGAAGGTGGGGGATTATTTTTTCAGGCAGAGGAAACTCATATCAAAGGCACAAAGGAGTGAAATGTGGGATTTGTTAATGGAATAGCAGAAAGATTCATTTAAAGAATTCCAGAAGAGTGCAGAGAGTCAGAAAAGACAGATTGGGCAGCATACAGTTGTGACTGTGAATACCACCCTGAGTGGGTTAATTAACAATACAGAGAGAGGAAGAGCTATTGGAAATTTCTAAGCAAAGAAGAAACATATTTCGAGGTGGCAGTCATGTGGAGAAGAGATTTGAGTGAGGGGAGACAGGTGGCAGGGGTGTTGGTGGGAAGCTATTTCCAGTTCAGGCAAGAGATAATGAGGGCTGAATTAGGGGCTGACAGTGAAGACACAGAACAGTGGACAAATGTGAGAGATACCACAGGAATATGCAAGGAGTTGAATGTGAGGAGCCAGATACGCTCTTTAGAAGTACTATGGCTGAATGATATGACAAAGAAATAGCAGACAGCTTGAGTGCCAGAAAGTAGTAAGAGAAGTATGTGTCTGTATGTGTGCGTGACAGAGAGAGCTGGGGGGAGAGAGAGAAAGGTTGATTGATGGTTAGTCAGAAAGAAAGCAACTTTGACCTTTAGAATGTAGCTCCTATGAGGTCCGATCAGGCCAGCCATACATTCCTGGGGAATACACAGGGTCACTTGCAAATGTGGATTTGAAGGACCCTTTGTGGCCCCATGGAATGCAGCACACCAGGCTTCCCTGTCCTTCACCATCTTCTGGAGTTTGCTCAAACTCATGTCCTTTGATTGTGTAATGCCATCCAACCATCTCATCCTCTGTCACCCCTTCTCCCACCTTCAATCTTTCCCAGCATCATCGTTTGTTTAAAAAGTATAGAGAAGTGAGCAGGAGCAGCATTTGGGAGAAACTCGATGCATTTTATTCATTCAGTCCCTCATTTTTTATTGAATGAGAGAGGACATGCTAGGCCCCAGGGGTGCAGGTCTTCTTCAGGACTTCGTAGTCAAGAGGGGAGGCAGACAGTTGAAGGAATGAGCACACAGATATGTAAAAATGTGATTGCTCTGTGCGGTAGGTACTCTAGGGGCTGCTGTGTAAGCCATGAGGCAGTGGGTGGTCAGATCCAATGCTCATAGCAGCACTATTCACAACAGCACAGACACAGAAGCAACCTAAATGTCCATCAACAGATGAATGGATTAAGATGTGGTACAGTTAAATATTTATGTCATTTGCAGCAACATGGATGCACCTGGAGACTGTCCTACTGAGCAAAGTAAGTTAGACAAAGACAAATATCATTTGATATCAATAATATGTCAAATATAAAATAGGACACAAATGAACTGATCTATGAAATAGAGACTCACAGACACAGAAAACAGATTTGTGGTTGCCAAGGGGGAGGGTTAGCAAATTTGGAAAATTCAGCAGTCGCCACAGGACTAGAAAAGGTTAGTTTTCATTCCAGTCCCAAAGAAAGGCAATGCCAAAGAATGCTCAAACTACTGCACAATTGTACTCATCTCACACTCTAGTAAAGTAATGCTTAAAATTCTCCAAGCCAGGCTTCAGCAATACATGAACTGTGAACTTCCAAATGTTCAAGCTGGTTTAGAAAAGGTAGATCAAATTGCCAACATCTGCTGGATCATTAAAAAAGCAAGAGAGTTCCAGAAAAACATCTATTTCTGCTTCATTGATTATGCCAAAGGCTTTGACTGTGTGGATCACAATAAACTGTGGAAAATTCTGAAAGAGATGGGAATTCCAGACCACCTGACCTGCCTCTTGAGAAACCTGTATGCAGGTCAGGAAGCAACAGTTAGAACTGGACATGGAACAACAGACTGATTCCAAATAGGAAAAGGAATACATCAAGGCTGTATATTGTCACCCTGCTTATTTAACTTATATGCAGAATACATCATGAGAAACACTGGGCTGGAGGAAGAATAAGCTGTAATCAAGATTGCCGGGAGAAATATCAATAACCTCAGATATGCAGATGACACCACCCTTATGGCAGAAAACAAAGAAGAACTAAAGAGCCTCTTGATGAAAGTGAATGAGGAGAATGAAAAAGTTGGCTTAAAACTCAACATTCAGAAAACTAGGATCATTGCATCAGTTCCCATCACTTCATGGCAAATAGATGGGGGAAACAGTGGTAATAGTGGGTGACTTTATTTTTCTGGGCTCCAAGATTGCTGCAGATGGTGACTGCAGCCATGAAATTAAAAGATGTCTACTCCTTGGAAGGAAAGTTATGACCAACTTAGACAGCATATTAAAAAGCAGAGACATTACTTTGCCAACAAAGGTCCATCTAGTCAAGGCTATGTTTTTTCTAGTGGTCATGTATGGATGTGAGAGTTGGACTATACAGAAAGCTGAGCGCCAAGGAATTGATGCTTTTGAACTGTGGTATTGGAGAAGACTCTTGAGAGTCCTTTGGACTGCAAGGAGATCCAACCAGTCCATCCTAGAGGAGATCAGTCCTGGGTGTTCATTGGAAGGACTGATGTTGAAGCTGAAACTCCAATACTTTGGCCACCTGATGTGAAGAGCTGACTCATTTGAAAAGACCCTGATGTTGGGAAAGATTGAGGGCAGGAGGAGAAGGGGACGACAGAGGATGAGATGGTTGGATGGTATCACCGACTCGATGGACATGGGTTTGGGTAGACTCCAATAGTGGTGATGGACAGGGAGGCCTGGTGTGCTGCGGTTCACGGGGTCACAAAGAGTCGGACATGACTGAGTGACTGAACTGAACAGAGTTGAACCCTCAACTCCTAAAAACCAGGTTTCTGACCACTGAGCATTTGCTCCCATAACACACTGCCTGTCTCTTGAGGTCTCACAACTACCACAGACCATACAGGAAGCCAGGAGGGTAGATGACTTCTTCTAGAAAAGACAGAGGAGCTCCTCATTCAGGCCCACTTGCAGCCTCTCAAGTGGAATGTTAAGGATAAACAACTAAGGAAATAGGGAAATAAATTTAGAACTTTCATTTTTAATATAAAGAGAAAATTAAAGTGAAGTCACTCAATCGTTTCTGACTCTGCGATCCCATGGACCGCAGCCTACCAGGCTCCTCCATCCATGGGATTTTCCTGACGAGAAGTACTGGAGTGGGTTGCCATTAAGTGAAGATCAAATGTCATATGTACATATGTCAGTGAATGAAATTATAG
The DNA here is from genome assembly GCF_049115385.1 of Moschus berezovskii. NCBI lineage: Eukaryota > Metazoa > Chordata > Mammalia > Artiodactyla > Moschidae > Moschus > Moschus berezovskii. Next base: position 45,279,338 of record NC_142463.1, on the reverse strand, counting down.
TCAGGAGAGTGGGACTTCACAGGTAGAGGCTGGCAGTGGCACCTGAACTCTGGCATTGCTTTCGAGATATTGCCACATGGTATCACTTACATAAAGTAGGTTTACAGAAAAGACTGTCTGATATTAAACAAGCTAAGCCTCACAAATGCATCATGGTAGGTAATAATCCCCTCTGAGGAAATGTAGAGTGAAGATAATACAAATAATTTGTGTAGTATCTCACTACAGGAAAATTGTGCAACTAAGACTTTTGTCCTTGGTATGAGATCTCCAATAACCACACCAAAAGTAAAAATGGACATTCAAATCAGATTTGACAAAAGTTGGCCAAAATTATTGAAATTAAGACTATTTGTATCTACCGTAGTTAGTTATTAATATTTACTACTGCTGCTAAGTCACTTCAGTCGTGTCCAACTCTGTACAACCCCATAGACGGCAGCCCACCAGGCTCCCCCATCCCTAGGATTCTCTAGGCAAGAATACTGGAGTGGGTTGCCATTTCCTTCTCCAATATTTACTAACACTTGTATATATATGTGTGTGTGTGTGCTCAGTTACTCAGGCACGTCAGATTCTTTGTGACCCCATGGACTGTCGCCCACCAATTCCTTCTGTCCACGGAATTTTCCAGGCAAGTATACTATAGTGGGATGCCATTTCCTATTTCAGGGGATCTTTCTGACCCAGGGATCGAACCCACATCTTCTGCATCTCCTGCACTGGCAGGTGGATTCTTTACCACTAGTGTCCCCTCGGGAGTTACTTACATATACACTGAACATTTATTTTATTAATACACTTATATTGTTAACACTTGTATATATATGTGTGTGTGTGTGCTCAGTTACTCAGGCACGTCAGATTCTTTGTGATCCCATGGACTGTCGCCCACCAATTCCTTCTGTCCACGGAATTTTCCAGGCAAGTATACTGCAGTGGGATGCCATTTCCTATTTCAGGGGATTTTTCTGACCCAGGGATCAAACCCACATCTTCTGCATCTCCTGCACTGGCAGGTAGATTCTTTACCACTAGTGTCCCCTCGGGAGTTACTTACATATACACTGAACATTTATTTTATTAATACACTTATATTGTGAGTGTTAGCTGAGACAGTAAAGAATTTGTCTGCAATGATGGAGACCCTAGTTCTATCCTTGGGACAGGAAGGTCCCCTGGAGAAGGGAACGGCAACCCATTGCAGTATACTTACCTGGAGAATCCCATGGACAGACCATGTCGAACATGATTGAGCAAGTAACAGTTTCACTTTCAAATATGTATTTATTTTATGTATTTCATATATGTATTTATTTTACTAAAACTGGTGTAGCCCAAAAGATTTGGAAATCACAACTGTCAGTGATTTTCTAACTCTGAGGCCCTGCAGTTATTTCAAAATACTGAGATTGAATTTTTCTGAGAAGACTTTGTTGGGGCATGGTGTATGGAGCACAGATGGAAAAAGTACATATTATTGATAAGCAGAGGGAAAAAAATGCAGAGAGGGGGGCTGGGACCATTGAAACCAACTGAATCTCCTGTCTTAATTTTACCCAGAATACCTGAGTGGAAGGAAGGACTAAATCATTTACTGGAGCAGAAAGGTCTCATTAGGGCTCTTTCCCCAGAGCTGCCCTTTGGCTGAAGTGTTGCCAGTCTTCCCTCTGATATCATGGGACAAAGGCTAGAAAGGAATTCTTTAGTGGATGCCATTTCATACAGCACTGCATGCTGTTTTTCTCCTCCCACCACCCAGAAGCTGTTGCGATGGGCACATTTTTAGAATATTTAAAAATAAATTACAGTTAGTGATGAAACTCATAAGCCAGAGAAATGCTAGGCAAGTGTGTGCTTCAAGATACACAGCCCAAGGCTGCCGGGTATAAAAATACTCCATGTCTCCCATTTGGCTAAGTGAGGCTTTAGCAACTGGTAATTTTTGCATGTCATAGTCACTGCTAATTGTTGAATTAGAACATCTGTCAAAAGTGGGGATATTTTCCTCAGAACACAGAGCCAGGGAAATTAGCTTTTCTCAAAGGCAATACAAGGCACATCATGACTGTGCTCACAGCCAAAAGCAAATATTCCCTCATTCTGTCCATTGTTTTCAAACAGGAAGCCTACTGAGTGGTCTCTGATCACCCTCATTAGAAATAAGGTGGGGCTTTTGAAAATTCTTTGGGTTTTCCCAGGCAACACCAACTTAAAAAATGTTCCAAAAGGGTCAAAACACTGGCTAGCCTCTGATTTAACAAGATGCCTGTCTCTAACCAAGAAACTTGGTAGAAGTTTAGAGCTTAGCCTTGCCCCAGGAACTGAGTTTCATTTACAGCTTTATTCCACTGAGTCAGGAGATATTAGTGTAGGTGGTTTTGAGCAAGTCTCATGCCCTCTCTAGTCCGAGGTTTTGCACCTATAAAATGAAGGGACTGGACTAAACCAATGGTTTCCAAAGTGTGAGATCTTTAGAACACTAGGGCTTCCTTACACTGTCTTAGGAGTCATCTTGGAAGTGGTTGTTGAACAGTGGCCAGTTTCTCACTTCCATTTCAATAAGCTCAGTGCTCCCTTTATCCCTTTTATATATTGGAGTTTAATGTCAATAAAGAGGGGGTGATTTGACAATTAAAACATTTAGAAGCTCCCAAAGGTCTCTGAAGAGATCTGCTGTAATAAAGAGAACCATGAAAAAGCTGGACTACCCAGTACATCCCATATGGAACTAGACAAGAGGACAGATTTCTCCAAACACACTAGCCTACATACATTCTTCAGACACAGCTCTGCCAGTCACCGTACACTTCAACTCCATCCATTCTCTCTATTAATTCCTTCCCTGCTCCTTTGACTTGTGTTGTCCTTCTCTTTCAAGGCCCAAATAAGGTTTGCACCTGAAACATAAAGCCATTGATGCCAATCGATGCCACCCTATCCTATCTCTTTCGCATGAACCATTGATTCCCTGCACACATCATTTGCCTCCAGGATGCTTCACTTTATTATCTGTAAATCTTGCTTCCCTACCAAAAATGTAAGCCTTGTTAAAGGAATTGGCCAAGATTATTCATTTTTGCATTCCAAAAGAGACCAGTGCAGTGCTTAGTATATGATAGAATGCATGGCATTTTGGCATTTGATTGATTGAGTAATTAGACTTATAGGATCAAAATCAAAATCAAATCTCTGGCACCTCAAGTAATCCAGAATGAAATCAAACCCTTTCAGCATTTACATATGGAAATTACCCTTATTTCCATCCATTTATCCAGAAAAAGATAAATTATGGATTTATTTATTTATTTATTTATCTATTAGTTTATGGATCTTGGATTCACCACAGACTTTTTACTTCTTCTTTATTACCATATCTAATCAATAATCAGATTTGCCCATGTGAAATTTCTCCCATACACACATATATTTAAGGAATCCATTCCCTCCTCTCCTATCAACTACTATTTCTTCAGTTCAGGCCTTGTCATCAGGGTAGAATTACTGTTTTAGCCTTCTAATATAACTTTCCCTTTTTGGTTTGATTCCTCTTAAATCTATCCTTCATCATACCTCTAGATTGATCCTTCTAAAATGCAAATACAACCATGTCATCTTTCGGCTTAAAGCAGCTCATCTGTTTTCCAAAAATATAGATCAAATACATTAGTAGGGCATGGGATGCCCTAGATAACCTGGCTCTTGTATAATTCTCCAGCCTCATTGTTTGGCATTCCTACACGTCCTACATCCAGTTATACTAAACTGATTTTCTTCCCAGTGCCAGCTGTTGGATGTCTTTCTAGTTTTGCTCATTTTGTTACCTTTGTCTGGCATGCCATGATGCCTCTGCCCTACTTCACTTGGGCAACTCTTCTACATCCTTTGAAAGGCAAATTTGGACTTTCTCCAAGAAAACTTCTTTCCATCTCAAGGCCTGATGAACTAGATGGCCTCTCAGCTACCATTACCTCTGAAACATAGATCTAATTAAATGTTTGCTGAAACAAAATAAACACAAATATATAACAAAATATAAAACATATGTTTATATATATATAAGTATGAAAATATTTCATTAAATACAAATATAAAGCAAGGTTAAATGTCATAGTTCTATAAGGCTTCACAGCAGACAGGGTATATTCATATCCATGATCTTTAAGCCTTATTTTTGAGAATAGAAAGTAGGCATCATTTGTTTTACTACCTGAATTATAAGAGTTCAAATGACTTTCTGAAAATTATAGAATAAGTAGCAAATATTAACAGAAGTTCAAAGTTTAAAAGAGATGTTCTAAGTTCAGTGCATAGTACAATATATTGTACAGGATGCTGGTAGCTGCCTTCATCATTATCACCCAGGTCTCAATATTCCATTCACCAGCCCATCAACCACTCCACAGTGACACTAATGCACTTGACCAGCAGCCCACCTGACTTGTTGGGTGTGCTTAGCTAAGTTGCTTAAGCTGTGTCTGACTCTTTGTGACCCTATGGACTGTAATCCTCCAAGCTCCTCTATCCATGGGATTCTCCAGCTGAGAATACTGGAGTGTGTTGCCATTTCCTTCTCCAGGGGATCTTCCTGACCCAGGGATTGAACCCGCATCTCCTGCATGGGTGGGTGTGTCCTTTACCACTGGCACCAGAGAGGAGCAACTATTCTAGTCCTCCACAGAGCAGATTCATGCCCAAGAACTGACTCAAAATCAAACCTGCTATTCAAAGAAAGGGTAGGAGAGAATTTATTTAGGGCCACATAACTCTGTCCTAATTTCCCTTGTAGCCATTTGATTGTTCTCATCATTATTCTATCCTGTTAATCATGCTGCTGGTGTTCTAAAACTAGTTTGTTTTTTTCCCTATCTTTTGTAAATTTTTTTTCATAATTGGCTTTAGATCATGCCTGAAAATGAGAAATTTAGAAGGTATGTTTAGAGCATATGGCTTTGTACTTGGGTGTGTGTGTGTGTGTGTGTGTGTGTGTGTGTGTGTGTGTGTGTTCCTGAAGAGTAATGTGAATCAAATTCTGGTAAATCAAATCCTATTTTAAATGCCTAAAAGAAGCTCCATGTTTAAAGGACTCCTCTGGGAAATTATTCTATAAGCTGAAAATTCACTCCCTCCTCCCCAATCTGTCAGTATATTTGGATTTTCAGATAACTTTCTTTATTGGTACGTTCTAAATATACATGTTCAAAAATAAATATTTATGGATTGATTACTGTGTACTAAACAATTTTGTATACTAAGGATGTTGCAAGCACCTCAAGGAGCTTATATTCTACTGGGTGATAGACAGTAAACCATGATTCCACAAGGACCCAGTCACTTATTTATAAGTGCTGCATGTGTTCCAAAGAAAAGTACCAGGTACTCAGGCAATTTATAGGAGCACGACCTAGACTATTTGGTGTGTCAGGAGAGTCAAGGAGCTGTGATGCAGAAGTAGAGGAGGTAGAGATTTGAGGTGAGAAATAAAACTAGAAGTCAGTTTTTTTTTTTTTTTTTAGGAGTCAGAGTTTTGAGTCAGGATATACCTATAAAGAAATGGTGTCCAGATTTTTTGAATAAAATCTTCTCACACGAGAAGAGGCTGTTCTTGCCAGTTAGTCATGTCTCCAGGTCTTTCCTCTTCCACTGACAGTGCCTGACTAATGTAATTCTGGGAAAAGTTCCAATGCAAATCTACCTTCCCAGATAGTTCTGTTACTAAAGTCTTTAACCAAAACCAGCTTTCTTTCAAAGGAGCCAAACAGTCACTATTAATCTCCTCCAATATTTAGATTAAAGTCCATTCTCTGAATTCCATGCTAAAAACTCTTATCCAAATGATTAAGATTATTTCTTGAAAGTCTAACTCTTTTTAAGGGCAAATTTTTGGATCCTAGAGTATATTTGCATTGAGAGGTCATATTTTCATGAACTCAAAATCAGGACTCAACTATCCAGGGACTTTCTATTTGTATTTTATCCATTTTTTTAAATTTAAATTTTAATCATAAACATTAGCAGTTAAAATTTTTGCAACTGTGTATTCTATAGTATTTTTTTCATTTGGTGAAATTTTAAATATTTTATTCATTTTTATGAGGTAAAAGGAGAGTAAAATTCAGCTTTCTTGACCGACTCTTGGGGCAGATACTTTCCACGCCTTACCCAACATCTCCTTTCCTCACCTCATCTCTTTCTAATTGACTGATAGAACCTTATTGTTTCAGGGATCTAGTTGACATCGCTTCATCTCATATATACCAGACTCTTCCTTGCTCCACTCCAGGTGGTGAATAATGATAATTTTATTACCCTTGGTCATTGATTGAACCCAGTGATAGCCAATGATTTATAAAAGGGCACACTGGAAGGGAAGATTCTATTACTGAACACAAAGCCCAAGTTTCCCAAAGAGAAGCCTTTTTAATTCTTTTTTTTTCCCTCTTGAAACTGAAATTAGAGTTGTGAAAGTCATCTTGTCATATAAGGTAACAGCTTTAGAATGAAAGGCAATGTTCGAAGAACAGAGAAAAGAATAAACAATTTATGTCATCATTGCTGAGCATCTTTTCCGATGTCAATGATTATATTTTCCTGGGGTTTTGCTATCAGGAAAAGATAGAACCCTATCCATTTAAGCCACTTGAGTGTATGTGTGTGTGTTGAGTTTATTCTACTTTCTGCTGAAAACATTCTTAAATATACTTTCATTAACTGCCAGTTATTTTATATCATGTCATTAGATCCTTGCAACAAACATTTAATCTTTACAGTAATCATTTGACATACATATTATCTTCATTTTACAGATATAAACTAAGTCTCATAGAAACTGCCCAAATTCACACCACTGTAGAATGATGGTAGACACATCTGGACCAATCGTGTATTAAATTCAAAATCCAAGCCCTTCTCATTACAAAATTCTGCTTTAAGACAGTACAAAGTCAATCTATTTTAATTGTATAGTTAAAAATCCCATTTATCATTAATATCATTCTATTAATGATATGGAAGTATAATTACACTGCAAAAATGATTTCACCAATACAATTATTGAAAACTCTTGTTTTATTAAAAATATTTTAATAAAAAAAACACAATATGATCTCTTAGTGTACTAGACTTGGGCTGTGTGACCACCTGGAGATGATAATGACTCCAATATTGTTCAGTGTATTCAATACTTATTAACATTACTCGCTAGTCCCTTTGTTGAGTATTTTATACACCATATAGCATATAATTCTTTTGACAACCCTCTGACTAGATATAATAATTATGTCCACTTTACTGATGAGAAAATTGAGGCTTATTGATCCTAAAATAACTTGCCTAAGGTTACACAGATGGTTATTTGGTGTATTTAAGCTTTAACTTGATTCTAGAGCACATGAGTTTGAGTGAACTCTGGGAGTTGGTGATGGACAGGGAGGCCTGGCGTGCTCTGATTCATGGGGTTGCAGAGAGTCGGACACGACTGAGCGACTGAGCTGAACTGAACTGAGAGCACATGCTCTTATCCTTAGTGTACCATAGCTTCCATGCACACAATAGCCCTCCTTCCCAGGACCTTAGTCACTCAATTGCACATACACAGAATGCATCTTGGTATTTATCAGTGTTAATAGTAGCAGATAAACTGCACAGACATTTCATGATAGAGTGAAAAAATATAGGCATCCCCTGGGGAAGGAAATGGCAACCCACTCCAGTACTCTTGCCTAGAAAATCCCATGGATGGAGGAGCCTGGTAGGCTACAGTCCATGGGGTCTCAAAGAGTTGGGCACTACTGAGCAACTTCACTTCACTTTGGAACCACAAAGATCTGGGTTTGAGTCTTAACATAGTTCTTTATCAGCTGCATGCTAATGAGGTAGTTATTTTTGCAGTGCCTCAGTTCCCCCATCTATGTATGAGGGATTATAATGCCATAATGCAAAACAGTTTTGAAGATCTAAAAAGATAATGCAATTACATTAATCTTTCTTCCCATATTATCTGCAAATGCTATAGCAACTGCATTATTTCACTGGTACCAAAATGCTGAAATCCTATTTTTAAATACTTAAGAATCAGGTAACACTTACACGCCTGGAATTGGTTTACATTTTTCCCTGAGGGTAGTTCTGAAAGTTATATTCTTTTCAGTTTTTGCTGCCTGTTTCCCAGAGGATCATTAGAGAATATTTATTTGGAACATAATGTGTGTTGGGAAGCAAGACTCATAGAGGCAAATAAACATGGTAGCTCTGAAGAGTGGTGGGTAATAAGGTTAGGCCACCCCACAGGTTGTGCATAGCTTCTTGTATTGTAGACTGATCCCGGATGAATATATCATACAGGCCTACAGATAATAGATGCCTTGATGGTCTCAAGCTATGATTTTTAAAATACTCAACAATGAGTTGACTGCATATGAATACCTGAAAACATGGTAAAAATACAGATTCAAGATGTTCCACTGGAAATTTTGATTTAGTAGTTTCAAATATAGACATTTTATGCTTAACAAGAATCTTATTTGTTATATGGACATATTTTGTAAATATTGACTTAAATTATGACATGACTTATATATCACCTCCCCTTCATTCTTGTTTTGATGACTGCATTATTATATTAATACTTTTGTACATAATTGTCTTCTCATTCCCCAAATACTTTCTACAGAAACATACCACAAAAGATTATATAAGGAGAGCAAATAGCATTACATGAATGAAAACATTTATAAAATATCAGGAGATCAATAAAACAAATGCCAAAGGGGCCTGGGAATTTACTAATTACACTATGTTCTCTGTAGCAAATGACTGCTGGACACAGTATCCATCTAAAAGGGTTATACATTTCTTGTCTTCCCAAAGCCCTTGGGAATAATTGTATATAACCTTTCCACTAGCAGACAGCTGTGTTTATCTCTCACTTGGGTTTTCTCTGGGAAAACATTATTCCAGAATCACTGTTACACAAAGGAAATTTCACCTTGGCAACCAGAAGGAGCACAAACTGTGACTGGAATGACAAAAAAAAAAAAAAAATCCCCATTTCGGCAAAACCATCAACACCCCTAAATCCTTGACCTCCTTCTTTTATTGTAGTTTGTGACCAAATTCCATTTGGTTATAGAATCTTCTATGAAAACAAATTATCACAAAGAATTCTAGATTTAACAGAAATAAAAACACAGCTGCTCTGTTTAGAAATGGTAGTGAACATAAAGCCTGCCTCTTCCTCTCAAGAAATCTCGATAATATGCAACTTGAAGAATTAGTCCCATTGCTTCACAGTATGATAACTGTGGTTGAACTATTACTCTTAACCTATCTTGATTTCCCTCCTACACAAGTGAGACCTCATGTCCAAAAATCATGTTACTACCATCTATAATTTCTCCACTCCTTGGTCAGTCTCAAACAAGGATCCATCCTTTTTCATTACTTTCCACATCCCTTCTCATCTTCCCAAGCCTTGGTAAAAACACTGAAGAGGTATTAATCTATCCCATTAAAAATTTATAATTTCCCACCTCCTTGGGTTCTTAAAATAATTTGACAGCCTTCTTGCTGAGCCTTAAGTGAGAGTCTTTTCCTATTCCTTTAACAATGAACCCAATTTTTGCCAAACTCCAAAAAGCCTGCATCAATCAGTCCCTACAGTGTGGTCCTCAAACCTTCAGGGTGGTCAATCAACACCATGTATTGAAAAGCAAATTCTCCGCCCCAGACCTATTGAGTCAGAAGTTCTCAAGGAGGGTCCCAATACTCTGCAGTGGATTGGGTATACAGTGAGCTGGAGAAGCAGTGCTCTGAATCACTCTCAATACTTGTCTATCATGTCTCACTGAGAAAGCAGATGCTCTTTCAGCACTGTGAACAGACCTTATCATCACAGATGCCAATCTGTCTTTTCCATGTTGGTCTTCCTGGATTGCTCAAACTTCAAAGGTAGGTAAAGTGTCTCATTTATCTTCATCCTCATATTCCCATATCCTAGTATGCTGCTTAGTACATATTAGTGATAAAGTGGGTATATTTCAATAAGCTAAGTAGGGTTGTGGCCATTAATTAAAAAGCAGAGACATTATTCTGCCGACAAAGTCCATATGATCAAAGCTATAGTTTTTCCAGTAGTCATATATGGATGTGAGAGTTGGACCATAAGGAAAGCTGAACACCGAAGAATTGATGCTTTTGAGCTGTGGTGTTGGAGAAGACTCTTGAGAGTCCCTTGGACTGCAAGGAGATCAAATTAGTCAATCCTAAAGGAAATCAGTACTGACTGTTCATTAGAAGGACTGATGCTGAAGCTGAAGCTCGAATACTTTGGCCACCCGATATGAAGAGCTACTCATTAGAAAAGATCCTGATGCTGGAAAAGATTGAAGGCAGGAGGAGAAGGGGATGACAGAGGATGAGATGGTTGGATGGTATCACTGACTCAATAGACATGAGTTGAGCAAACTCTGGGAGATGGTGAAGAACAGAGAAGCCTGGAATACTGCAGTCCATGTGGTCACAAAGAGTCAGACAGGACTGAGCGACTGAACAACAACATTAAGAGTCACTACCCTCTCAAGCCTCAGTTTCCTCCTCTATGACATAGAAGTCAGCCATTAATTGACCTTTTTTACTTGACAGGATTGTAATAACAATCAAGTCTAGTGAGATTATGGATATTAAAAAAAAACTTTTAATAAGTTGAAAGTGCCATGTAAATGGAGATATTATTATTTTTCTCTACCACATAGAGAAGAAGAAGAATATTACCTGTGAAATAAAAAGCCACGATTCCTTTAAAACTGAAAGAAAATTGGATAAAATCTAAAGTCATTAAAATCATGTAGGTCAGATATCTTTCCTTTTTGTTCTTAAAATCCTATTTTCTCTCCATCTGATAATTCAAGAAAGTATCAGTTCAGTTCAGTTAAGTTCGGTCGCTCAGTCATGTCCGACTCTTTGTGACCCCATGAATCACAGCACGCCAGGCTTCCCTGTCCATCACCAAATCCCGGAGTTCACTCAGACTCATGTCCATCGAGTCAGTGATGCCATCCAGCCATCTCATTCTCTGTCATCCCCATCTCCTCCCACCCCCAATCCCTCCCAGCATCAGACTCCTTTCCAGTGAGTCAACTTGTCACATGACGTGGCCAAAGTATTGGAGTTTCAGCTTTAGCATCAGTCCCTCCAATGAACACCAAGGATTGATCTCCTTTAGAATGGACTGGTTGGATCTCCTTGCAGTCCAAGGGACTCTCAAGAGTCTTCTCCAGCACCACAGTTCAAAAGCATCAATTCTTCGGTGATCAGCTTTCTTCACAGTCCAACTCTCACATCCATACAGACTCAAATTTTTGGTGACTTCATTTTCCATTAACATACTATCTGTTTTGCAGCTCAAATAAAGACTATGATGTTGTAATTATCTCTGGGTCAATTTGAAGTACAATATTTTTTCTTCAGAGTGAACCATTGTATAAATATTTGATTAAAAGAGAGGTGCCTACAAAGGTGTCTCCATCTGAAATACCAAGAAAACATACCATAAAATTTCAAGTCACAATGTGGGGCTGGGTGTAAGGAGAGAAGATGATTCTGAGTAGGAAGAGAAATTCTGCAATTTACTATCAGATTTTGCAGAGAGAAAAGACATCCCCCCCCACACACATGACTGTCTGCTGCCTCCAGAGAAGTCATATCAAAGCTGGTGCCAGGGCAGCTCTTCATATAACTACTCTCTTCAAATAGTTTTGTTATTGGTAGCACCTCTACCTGAACTGGGAGGAAGTGTTGCATTCTCTAATTCAGTTCAATTCTCTAAATATTGATTGAGCTTCGAACATGTGCTCAGCCAGGGTTGACTTGACTTGAAACTGGAGAAAGGGACTGCTTACATGCTTGCTTCAAGTAGAACAAGGAAGGTTCAGTTTAGTTCAATTCAGTTCAGTCACTCAGTCGTGTCCGACTCTTTGCAAACCCATGAATCACAGCACGCCAGGCCTCCCTGTCCATCACCAACTCCTGGAGTTCACTCAAACTCATGTCCATTGAGCTGGTGATGCCATCCAGCCATCTCATTCTCTGTTGTCCCTGTCTCCTCCCACCCCCAATCCAACCCAGCATCAGAGTCTTTTCCAGTGAGTCATCTCAAGAGGTGGCCAAAGTATTGGAGTTTCAGTTTTAGCATCAGTCCTTGCAATGAACACCCAGGATTGATCTCCTCTAGAATGGACTGGTTGGATCTCCTTGCAGTCCAAGGGACTCTCAGGAGTTTTCTCCAGCACCACAGTTCAAAATCATCAATTCTTTGGCGATCAGCTTTCTTCACAGTCCAACTCTCTACTGGATCCTAAATAGCCACCTCCCCATTTCTCTCTTCCTCCATATCACCTGTACTGGAGACAGAGATCAAGACCATCCCCATGGAAAAGAAATGCAAAGAAGCAAAATGGCTGTCTGAGGAGGCCTTACAAATAGCTGTGAAAAGAAGAGAAGTGAAAAGCAAAGCAGAAAAGGAAAGATACAAGCATCTGAATGCAGAGATCCAAAGAATAGCAAGGAGAGAAAAGAAAGCCATCCTCAGTGCAAAGAAATAGAGGAAAATAACAGAACGGAAAAGACTAGAGATCTCTTCAAGAAAATTAGAGCTACCAAGGGAATATTTCATGCAAAGATGGACTCGATAAAGGACAGAAATGGTACAGACCTAACAGAAGGAGAAGATATTAAGAAGAGGTGGCAAGAATACACAGGAGAACTGTACAAAAAAAGAGCTTCATGACCCAGATAACCACGATGGTGAGATCACTCATCTAGAGCCAGACGTCCTGGAATGTGAAGTCAAATGGGCCTTAGAAAGCATCACTACGAACAAAGCTAGTGGAGGTTAAGGAATTCCAGTTGAGCTATTTCAAATCTGATGATGCTGTAAAGGTGCTGCACTCAATATGCCAGCAAATTTGGAAAACTCAGCAGTGGCCACAGGACTGGAAAAGGTCAGTTTTCATCCAATCCCAAAGTAAGGCAACGCCAAAGAATGCTCAAACTACCGCACAATTTCACTCATCTCACACACTAGCAAAGTAATGCTCAAAATCCTCCAAGCCAGGCTTCAGCAATACATGAACCATGAACTTCCAGATGTTCAAGCTGGTTTTAGAAAAGGCAGAGGAATCAGAGATCCAATTGCTAACATCCACTGGATCATGGAAAAAGCAAGAAAGTTCCAGAAAAACGTCTATTTCTGCTTTATTGACTATGCCAAAGCCTTTGACTGTGGATCACAACAAACTGTGGAAAATTCTGAAAGAGATGGGAATACCAGACCATCTTCCCTGCCTCTTGAGAAACCTGTATGCAGGTCAGGAAGCAACAGTTAGAACCGGACATGGAACAACAGACTGGTTCCAAATAGGAAAAGGAGTACATCAAAGTTGTATATTGTCACCCTGCTTATTTAGCTTATATGCAGAGTACATCATGAGAAACACTGGGCTGGAAGAAGCACAAGCTGGACTCAAGATTGCTGGGAGAAATATCAATAACCTCAGATATGCAGATGACACCATCCTTATGGCAGAAAGTGAAGAGGAACTCAAAGGCCTCCTGATGAAAGTGAAAGAGGAGAGTGAAAAAGTTGGTTTAAAGCTCAACATTCAGAAAACTAAGATCATGGCATTCAGTCCTGTCACTTCATGGCGGATAGATGGGGAAACATTGGAAACAGTGGCTGACTTTATTTTTCTGGGCTCTAAAATCACTGCAGATGGTGATTGCAGTCATGAAATTAAAAGACACTTACTCTTTGGAAGAAAAGCTCTGAACAACCTAGACATCATATTAAAAAGCAGAGACATTACTTTGCCAAAAAAGGTCTGCTTATTCAAGGCTATGGTTTTTCCCGTGGTCATGTATGGATGTGAGAGTCGGAAGATAAAAAAAGCTGAGCATTGAAGAATTGATGCTTTTGAACTGTGGTGTTGGAGAAGACTCTTGACAGTGCCTTGGACTGCCAGGATATCCAACTAGTCCATCCTAAAGGAGATCAGTCCCTGGTGTTCATTGGAAGGACAGAAGTTGAAGCTAAAACTCTAGGCTTTGGCCACCTGATGCAAAGAGCTGACTCATTTGAAAAGACTCTGATGTTGGGAAAGATTGAGGGCAGGAGGAGAAGGGGACAACAGAGGATGAGATGGTTGGATGTCATCATTTACTCAATGGACATGAGTTTGGGTAAACTCCAGGAGTTGGTGATAGACAGGGATGTCTGGTGTGCTGTGGTTCTCGGGGTTGCAAAAAGTCGGACACAACTGAGCATCTGAACTGATATGATTTCATCCTGTTCTCAGCCTGATTTCATCACCATAGCTTTAGCTAGAACAACTATTTTTTGGATATGTGTGTAGCTTGCTCTTTTCTATTCCCCTGGCCAGGGATGTATCTCCTTGCTTTTATGGGTCACTCAGTTCAGTTCAGTTCAGTTCATTTCAGTCCCTCAGTCATGTCCGACTCTTTGCAATGCCATGAATCACAGCACGCCAGGCCTCCCTGTCCATCACCAACTCCTGGAGTTCACTCAAAATCATGTCCATAGAGTTGGTGATGCCATCCAGCCATCTCAGTCTCTGTCATCCCTGTCTCCTCCCACCCTCAATCCCTCCCAGCATCAGAGTCTTTTCCAGTGAGTCAACTCGTCACATGAGGTGGCCAAAGTATTGGAGCTTCAGCTTTAGCATCAGTCCTTCCAATGAACACCCAGGATTGATCTCCTCCAGAATGGACTGGTTGGATCTCCCTGCAGTCCAAGGGACTCTCAAGAGTCTTCTCCAACACCACAGTTCAAAAGCATCAATTCTTCGGTGATCAGCTTTCTTCACAGTCCAACTCTCACATCCATACATGACCACGGGAAAAACCATAGCCTTGACTAGATGGACCTTCGTTGGCAAAGTAATGTCTCTGCTTTTTAATATGCTGTCTAGGTTGGTCATAACTTTCCTTCCAAGGAGTCAGCGTCTTAATTTCATGGCTGCAATCAGCATCTGCATTGATTTTGGAGCCCAGAAAAATAAAGTCTGACACTGTTTCCACTGTTTCCCCGTCTATTTCCCATGAAGTGATGGGACCAGATGCCATGATCTTTGTTTTCTGAATGTTGAGCTTCAAGCCAACATTTTCACTCTCCTCTTTCACTTTCATCAAGAGGCTTTTGAGTTCCTCTTCACTTTCTGCCATAAGGGTAGTGTCATCTGCATATCTGAGGTTATTGATATTTCTCCTGGCAATCTTGATTGCAGCTTGTGTTTCATCCAGCCCGGCATTTCCCATGATGTACTCTGCATAGAAGTTAAATAAGCAAGGTGACAATATACAGCCTTGATGTACTCTCCTGATTTGGAACCCGTCTGTTGTTCCATGTCCACTTCTAACTGTTGCTTCTTGACCTGCATACAGGTTTCTCAAGAGGCAGGTCAGGTGGTCTGGTATTCCCATCTCTTTCAGAATTTTCCACAGTTTATTGTGATCCACACAGTCAAAGGCCTTGGCATAGTCAATGAAGCAGAAATATATGTTTTTCTGGAACGCTCTTGCTTTCTCCATGATCCAGCGCATTTTAGCAATTTGATCTCCGGATTTTAATTTGAAAAATGTTGGTTAGGTTCAACCTATTTACTTTCTAGATGAAAGAAAATGACCAGAGAGAGGACATAATGTGCCAGAAGTTCTGACTGGTACAATTAAAATTCAAACTGAAGATTTTTAAACCTAGGTCCTATCTTCCTAAGAACCTTTATTAGCTTAATAAATGACTTGTAGCAAAAGGATCGGAGAAGGCAATAGCAAGCCACTCCAGTACTCTTGCCTAGAAAATCCCATGGATGGAGGAGCCTGGTAAGCTGCATTCCGTGGGGTTGCTAAGGGTCAGACACGACTGAGCGACTTCACTTTCACTTTTCACTTTCCACTTTTACACATTGGAGAAGGAAATGGCAACCCACTCCAGTGTTCTTGCCTGGAGAATCCCAGGGACAGGGGAGCCTGGTGGTCTTCCATCTATGGGGTCACACAGAGTCGGACACGACTGAAGTGACTTAGCAGCAGCAGCAGCAGCAAAAGGATGAGAACCCTTGTCCTTACCAGCACACATGTCAAAATTTATTGCCTCATGAAGACAGATGTTAAAAAATGGAGATAAAAAAGAAAAGCTGTGGATGAACTCTGGAATGAAAGCCTTGGAAATGTAACACTACATTAACTAAGAAACAAAGCAAATAAACACGTTCAAATGGACAAGTTTGGAGAAAGTGCTAATAATGGTAATTTCTTGTGGAAAAGAACAGCAGCAACTCCTTAGGTTAGCTTCAGAGGGAAATATAAGTGGGTTGGTATTTTCAAAATGCATTATACATGAAAATATAACTGATGAAGGGAAAAACAAAAGGTGAAATTCTGCATGGCAGATTTATGTTCTGTTTAATTCTATGGTTTTCCTTTTCTTTACATATTTTAAAAGAAATAAAAAGTGTCTCTAAAGAAATTATAAGCACAGTTGACAGAATGATACTGATTTTTACATTCTGAGGACAGCGAAAGAAAAAATAAAAAGCACTGTGCTACTCATAGAAGTTTCACTAAAGGGCAAGTTCACCTCCCAGATCTAGACCGTACATTGCATCAAAATAAAAATATGTCATAACCAAGCATAATTCCATAGAAAGTTTACTTGGGTTTGTGAAGAGATTTGACTTTAAAGATTAGCAATACAAGTTGTCAGATACAACTTATTGTGTTGATAGTGTATTAGCTACATTATTGATTGATTCATTCACTCATTTATACATTCCAATGAAGATTGTTGAGAGAATGAAATAGTATATTAAATGGGTCAAAACAATTAATAAGATAGGGTTTAATCCTCTGGTAAGCTCACAATCTAGTTGGACAGAAATGTATATGAATATAGATACATTATAAAATAGGTCAAGAGAAAGGAAAATGAGTATGATGAAAATTAATGCTATGAGAATTCAGAGAAAAAATCACATATAGCTGAAATAATCTGGGAAATCTTTATATAGTGGCTGAAATTGATATTAGACTTAAAGTTAAGTAAGTGGAAAATATAGGTGAGCAGTCAGGTGAGGGGGCTTCTCAGGTGGCACTAGTGGTAAAGAACCTGCTTGCCAATGCAGGAGACATAAGAGATGTGAGTTTGATCCCTGGGTCAGAAAAATTCCTTGGAGGAGGGCATGGAAACCCACTCCAGTATTCTTGCCTGGAAAACCCCATGGACAGAGGAGCCTAGCAGCAACAGTCCACAGGGTCACAAAGAGTTGGACACAACTGAAGCAACTTAGCATGCACGCAGGTGAGTAAGCAAAAAGTGAGAGGAAAGGAACGAGGAAGACAATGAGATTTTCCAGGTACTGACTAGAAAAGAAAAGTTTATTGTGAGAAGTTGTAAGAAGCAAGACTAGATATGTAGTTTGGATGAAATTGTAGAATAGTGATTTTCAGTGTTTTTCATGCCGTGATACATATAGAAAATTACCATGTGTATATGTTTCACAGGGGTAAATGGACTATGTGCTCATACCTGGAAGTCTGGTGGCTCTTCAAGGTGGTTGGGTAGCTCCCATACCTGTATCCCATTCATAGCACCTTTATTTGCCACTTTACAGCTATTAGGAAGTGAGGAACCGGAATGTCATTCAAATGATAACAAGTTATCCTATAGCAATCATTTTTGCTTATCCAAACTTATTTTCCACACATGCTATCAGAAAATTTCTCAAAGTATACTAGGTAGCCAAATATCACTTCTCTGTTCTAGCAGAACTTGGGAACAGCAAGCACAGCTAAGGCCAAGAGTAACAAACCATATGGATAGAAAGGTGTACGTCAAGGTTGTATCTTGTCACCTTGCTTATTTAACTTATATGCAGAGTACATCATGAGGAATGCTGGGCTGGAAGAAGCACAAGCTGGAATCAAGATTGCCGGGAGAAATATCAATAACCTCAGATATGCAGATGACACTACCCTTATGGCAGAAAGTGAAGAGGAACTCAAAAGCCTCTTGATGAAAGTGAAAGAGGAGAGTGAAAAGGTTGGCTTGAAGCTCAACATTCAGAAAACAAAGATCATGGCATCTGGTCCCATCACTTCATGGGAAATAGATGGAAAAACAGTGGAAACAGTGTCAGACTTTGTTTTTTTGGGCTCCAAAATCACTGCAGATGCTGATTGCAGCCATGAAATTAAAAGACGCTTGCTCCTTGGAAGGAAAGTTATGACCAACCTTGATAGTATATTAAAAAGCAGAGACATTACTTTGCCAACGAAGGTCCGTCTAGTCAAGGCTATGGTTTTTCCCGTGGTCATGTATGGATGTAAGAGTTGGACTGTGAAGAAGGCTGATCGCTGAAGAATTGATGCTTTTGAACTGTGGTGTTGGAGAAGACTCTTGAGAGTCCCTTATACTGCAAGGAGATCCAACCAGTCCATTCTAAAGGAGATCAATCCTGGATGTTCATTGGAGGGACTGATGCTAAAGCTGAAACTGCAATACTTTGGCCACCTCATGCGACGAGTTGACTCACTGGAAAAGACTCTGATGCTGGGAAAGGTTGGGGGCGGGAGGAGAAGGGGAAGACGGAGAATGAGATGGCTGGATGGCATCACCGACTCTGTGGACATGAGTTTGAGTGAACTCCGGGAGTTGGTGATGGAGAGGAAGGCCTGGCGTGCTGTGATTCATGGGGTCGCGGAGAGTCGGACACGACTGAGCGACTGAACTGAACTGAACTGAACTGAACTGAACTCTCCTCCACTCACTCTGTCCTCTGAATGGGGGCAGATGCGCTTGTGACCCGCAAATAAGAGATTAGAGGATTTCCAACTTGAAAAACAAAACAACCCAAGAGAAAAGATCCACAGATATTAACTTTGGAGAAACATATCACCCTACAGTGAATCCCAAAAGCACCTACTCACTCCTCTCCACAGTTTTTATTTTTTCTTTTAGTTCTTCTCTGTGAAATATGAGTGGATAGCCAAACAGTTTAAGGAACAGCTATAGCATGAAATACAGAGACCTAAAAAAATAAGCCAGAGAAGGCAATGGCACCCCACTCCAGTACTCTTGCCTGGAAAATCCCATGGATGGAGGAGCCTGGTGGGCTGCAATCCATGGGGTCACTAAGAGTCGGACACAACTGAGCAACTTCATTTTCATTTTTCACTTTCATGCATTGGAGAAGGAAATGGCAACCCACTCCAGTGTTCTTGCCTGGAGAATCCCAGGGACAGGGGAGCCTGGTGGGCTGCCGTCTATGGGGTCACACAGAGTCGGACATGACTGAAGCGACGCAGCAGCAGCAGCAGCAAAAAAATAAGCAAGTACCTTAGAGGTAATAGAGACAATTGAGAAAACAATAGACAACTTCAATAACAACAGAAATCACTGGTCTTAAGACATAAAACAATCAAAAATGTTATCAAAGAAGAAAATAGAAACAATACTTGGAAATTGAAAGTATGATAGAAACACAATATTTCATAGATGAGAAAAAATGTCCAAGAAAATAAAAATATTAAAAGCCTTGAGAAATAACAGAGAAAAAAATAAGAAATTTAGAAGATCAATTCGAGAGTGCAGTTAATAGGAGGTCCAAAAAAGAAAACTGGAAAAAAAATTAGAAATTAACATTAAAAATCTCAAGCAGTTTCCCAGAATTGACAGACACCATTTTCAAATTGGCAGAAAATGCCAATACCCATCAACAATGCCTTTTAAAACACATGGCAAATACAAGGGTTCAAAAATTGTAACACAACAGATTTGTAAATATAAGCATTGTGGGTTAGAAGACAATGTAGCTTTCAATTTCTGATTTAAAAAACTTGTATTTCCAACATGCAATTTTGTACAGAACAAACTTATCAATTAAGGGTGAGGGTAGAAGCAAAGCACTTGCATACAAAATGTGCTCCCTTTCTCAGGGTGGTACAGAAAGATAAAGCATTAGTTAATCTTTGCTACATAAAAAGTATTACCACAAACTTAGTGGCTTTAACATTCATTAACTAATGAATAATCAACATTCATTAAAATTAACAATCATTAATTGTCCCACAATTTGTGAGTTAGGAGTCCAGGCACAGCTTAGTTGGATCCTCTGTATGGCTGCTGTCAAGGTCTTGGCCAACTAAATGGTTCCTCCTCTGGAGGATTACTGGAGATGAATCTACTGCCAAGTTCATGTTTTGTTGGCAGCACTAAGTTTATTACAAGATGCCAAACTGAGGACTTTAGTTTCTTATCAACTTTTTGCCAGAGGCTTCCCTCACTTCATTATCATAGAGCTTTCTTCATGGGTCAGCTCACAACAGACAGCTCTTTTCTTTAAAGTTAGCAAAGGAGAGAGTAGGCAACTTTTTTGGAGATAAATTTTATTTAGTTTGAGCTCCTGCTGAAATAGCTGAGGGACAACACCCTTAATCTTCTTAGAAGCCCCAAGGTTTGATTGAGAGATTCCACAAAACATACTGTTATTTTCTTTCAAAGTTTCCCTATGTGACTGAATACTAATACTCTGATATTTCTGAAGTTGTAACAAAGGATGTACAGTCATACTCCTTGCTTTTTCTCTATACTATATACTTTTCTGACAGTGATCAGAAGATATCTCCTTAATTTCATGAGAAAATATTTAGGGGGGAACTTCCAGATTATTTGTGGAAGGATTCTAACTACTCACAGAGCAGTCAAGAGCAGGATATAGATCCTGAAGGGAAGGAGTAAACAGGAAGCACAGATGGGTCAGAGTTCCCATGGAAAGACATGTAAATTAGTGCAGGCACTGGGAAAGCAGAATGGAGGTTTCTCAAAAATCTAAACATAAAACTACAATGCTGTGCTGTTCTGTGTTTAGTCACTTAGTCGTCTCTAACTCTTTGTGATCCCATGGACTGTAGCCTGCCAGGCTCCTCTGTCCATGGGGATTCTCCAGGCAAAAACACTAGAGTGGGGTGCCATGCCCTCCTCCAGAGGATCTTCCCAACCCAGGGATTGAACCAAGGTCTCCCACATTGCAGGCAGATTCTTTATCATCTGAGCCACCAGGGAAGCCCAAGAATATTGGAGTGGGTATCCTATCTCTAGGATATCTGCCTGACCCAGGAATCGAACTGGGGTCTCCTGCATTGAAGGTGAATTCTTTAACTGAGCTGCCAGGGAAGTCCAGAACTACCAGGTAACCCAGCAATTCCACTCCAGGGTATATATCTGAAAAAACAAAAACACTAGTTTGAAAAAATACATGGTGAGAGGGAATAGAGGAGGAAAAGAGTCTGATGCTGGGAAAGGTTGAGGGCGGGAGGAGAAGGGGACGACTGAGAGTGAGATGGCTGGATGGCATCACCGACTCTGTGGACATGAATTTGAGTGAACTCCGGGATTTGGTGATGGACAGGGAGGCCTGGAGTGCTGTGATTCCTGGGATCGCGGAGAGTCAGACACGACTGAGCGACTGAACTGAACTGAACATAGTGGTGGGAAAGAAAGGATAATTATGGGATTATATAAAATCACATTGCAAAATTACCGAAAATTGTAAAACACTGCAGAACTTAAAGAATCTTTCATTCAATGAAAAAAAGGCATGAGATTTCAGAAAGTGTTCCAGTGCATGTAGTGCATGCATATGTGCTAAGTCGCTTCAGTAGTGTCTGACTCTGTGTGACCCTATGAACTGTAGCCTGTCAGGCTCCTCTGTCTGTGGGAGTCTTCAGGCAAGAATACTGGAGTGCGTTGCCCAGTATCCAGGGGATCTTGCCCACTCAGGGATCGAACCCTCATGTTTTATGTCTCCTGCATTGGCAGTCAGGTTCTTTAACACTAGTGCCACCTGGGAAGTCCATGTGCGTGTAGCGTACTGGGCAAAGAATTCGATTTAAAATTGCACTCCTATGACCTAAGCCAGAAGAGAGAGAGGACAAGTAGGATTCTTCTCAAGAGGCTATTCATAGGCCTTATCTATAATTCATCAGCTAATGGGTCAATTAAAAACAAACCTTCAATCCAAACACAGTCATATTGGGAAACATACCATTAATTTTCTCTGTCCCTGCCTCAATGAGTTCAGAAATCTGTGGGCTCTGGTAGTCTGTGGGCCTTGGCTTATTGATAGAGCTCATTGTTTAATCCAATTCTAGAGAACTGGAGAAGTTATAGGTGTAAAAAAAAAAATCATATTTTCATTGTGTTCAATTATAATAAAGTATTTGGTAAAAGGAACTGTCAGCATATATAACATGTACATAATGAGAGTGAAATATTTAAACAGCACAACCTTGGGTTTCTAGATTTGAATTAAAAGGAAGACTCTGACAACATGACAAAGAGAGAAATAACCACTTATTTCTGTTCACCTGGGGAGTCTTTATGGAGGTGGCACTCAGCTTGGAAAGAGGTATTTTTCAAAATAAATGTCAAGAACATTTATAAAGCAATCCCTTCAGAAATAGTAATATATATATATATGTATATATTTACAGGAATATACACACAAACTGGAAGGGATAAGTCCCAATGGCAATTGCAGTTAAAATTCCAAAGCCCAGGGTGGGCAGGCCATGTAAGGAGAACTTACAAAAAATGCAACTTAAAAGGAGAGTTTCTACCTTACTGTGTTACCCTGATTAAAAACTCAGAACATTATGTAAACCCGGGGCGAATTCATGTCAATGTATGGCAAAACCAACCAATATAATATTGTAAAATAATTTGCCTCCAATAAAAAATAAATTAATTACCAAAAAAAAAAATTAAATTAAAAAAAATAAAAAACTCAGAACATATGCACTAGAGGAGTTGAGGAGACCATAGATTCACCTTGTGATGATGTCATTTGAGATCCAATTTCAGAGTGTGAATAGCTTCCCAGCCCATAACCACCACTACTTGTCAATACGAGAAATCATGCAAGGTCTTAATCTCTGACATACCAACTGAGCATGAACCAGGAGAGATTATAATGGCCTTGAACAAAGTCAGATCAAACCTGCCCAACCAAGCAACAGTGATAGCAGTTCTAATTAAAGGTCATTTGGAGATAAGAGTTATGGCTGTCTGAAAAGAATGGGAGTACAGGGATAGGTCAGAGAAGGCAATAGCAAACCACTCCAGTACTCTTGCCTGGAAAATCCCATGCATGGAGGAGCCTCGTAGGCTGCAGTCCATGGGGTCATGAAGAGTCAGACACGACTGAGCGACTTCACTTTCATTTTTCACTTTCATGCATTGGAGAAGGAAATGGCAACCCACTCCAGTGTTCTTGCCTGGAGAATCCCAGGGATGGGGGAGCCTGGTGGGCTGCCGTCTATGGGGTCACTCAGAGTCGGACACAATTGAAATTACTTAGCAGCAGCAGCAGCACAGACACAGGTCCATAGACTACAAGGATCAGCAGAGATTAGAGTGTCAGAGAACTACACAAGTTCCTGCTTCTGCCCCATTGGTGGGGTATGAACCTCAATAACCTGCTGCCTTTAATAATGCTATTTTTTTCCTGCTTTCAACTCACCAGGTAAAGTGTCATCACAGAAAGGAAGAGAGAATAAGAAGCTGAAAATATTCCCTTAGAACATCAGCACTGATCAGGACAGATATTCTTAGCAAGCGTTTGTCTGTCAAATCTGAGTCACATGGCATGATGCTTTAATGATCTGGGAGTTTGCAAGTCCCTGAAAAGTGACAGCTGCAAATGAGAATTTAGGAGGTTCCACTAGGCAAGCAGAACATTGATCAAATCTATTGGCAGGAACCCTAATCAAAGCAAAGTGTCAGTGGAGATGCTGAGCTTAAAATCCTCCAGGTGATGAAGTACTTTCTGGCAGGCATTTTCACTGTTAATGCATAAAAGTTATTGCCATGTGAGACTGGTTTACATCTTCAAGAGCCTGTCACCCATTCACTGTTTACTACATTTTAAATATTTTTCCTCCTTATAAATATGGGATGGAATAACATTTCAAAAATAGATAAAATGTGAATTGCTGCACATTATGTTCTCTGTGAAATTTTAAATGAAAATTCGTTCATCTGTGCTCATCCATCACAGATGGGTTGAAGTAAGGTGTTCATTCCCCCTAGTTCCTTTCCATGCCAAAGGCCATCGTGCCAACTTTGAATTGTCATTTATAGCCTTATAACCAAGAGATTACTTGCCTTGCCTCCAAGTTACCCATGAATGTACATAGAGAAGTATACAAGGAGAACCTGCTGAGGTTGGTACTCTTTGTTAAAAGGATCCTCTGTGAAGTCTGCATTAAAAAGTAAATAATTCAGGGTACAAAACTGTGTACTATATTTCAGTTGCTGTCAGAAGCATTAAAATCAAGCTACAATCATAGCATTTTTGCAAGAAAGCACTGGTCCTCCTCCTTCCTCTTATCTTGCTCTTCTCTGCAATGACTTGGCTTCTGGCTTCATTTTTATTATCTTTGAGTCTTAAATATGGTCAACAATCATGCCAACTGCTCTCTGATTTCTGACCAGGATTCCTTGCCTTCAGTTCAGTTCAGTTCAGTCGCTCAGTCGTGTCCGACTTTTTGCAACCCCATGGACTACAGCATGAGAGGCTTCCCTGTCCATCACCAGGTCCTGGAGTTTGCTCAAACTCATGTCCATCAAGTCGGTGATGCCTTCCAACCATCTCATCCTCTGTCATCCCCTTCTCCCACCTTTAATCTTTCCCAGGATCAAGGTCTTTTCCAAGGAGTCAGTTCTACACATCAGGTGGCCAAAGTATTGCAGTTTCAGCTTCAGCATCAGTCCATCAAATGAATATTCAGGAATGATTTCATTTAGGATGGACTGGTTGGATCTCCTTGCAGTCCAAAGGACTCTCAAGAGTCTACTCCAACACCACAGTTCAAAAGCACTACTTCTTTGGCATTCAGCTTTCTTTATAGTCCAGTTCTGACACCCAAACATGACTACTGGAAAAACCAAAGCTTTGACTAGATGGACCTTTGTTGGCAAAGTAATGTCTCTGCTTTTTAATAAGCTGTCTAGGTTGCTCATGGATTTTCTTCCAAGGAGCAAGTGTCTTTTAATTTCATGGCTGTAGTCACCATCTGAAGCGATTTTTTATAAAGTCTCTGTTTCCATCGTTTCCCCATCTATTGCCATGAAGTGATGGGACCGGATGCCATGATCTTAGTTTTCTGAATGTTGAGCTTTAAGCCAATCTTTTCACTCTCCTCTTTTACTTTCATCAAGAGGCTCTTCAGTTCCTCGTTTTCTGCCATAATGGTGGTGTCATCTGCATATCTGAGGTTATTGATATTTCTCCTGGCAATCTTGATTCCAGCTTGTGCTTCATCCAGCCCGGCATTTCCCATGATGTACTCTGCATATAAGTTAAATAAGCAGGGTGACAATATACAGCCTTGATGTACTCCTTTCCTGATTTGGAACCCGTCTGTTGTTCCATGTCCAGTTCTAACTGTTGCTTCTTGACCTGCATACAGATTTCTCAGGAGGCATGTAAGGTGGTCTGGTATTCCCATCTCTTTAAGAATTTTCCACAGTTTGTTGTGATCCACACAATCAAAGGCTTTGGTATAGTCAATAAAGCAGAGGTAGATTTTCTTCTGGAACTCTCTTGCTTTTTCTAGGATCCAACGGATGTTGACAATTTGATCTCTAGTTCTTCTGCCTTTTCTACATCCAGCTTGAACACGTGGAAGTTCATGGTTCACATACTGTCGAAGCCTGGCTTGTAGAATTTTGAGCATCACTTTGCTAGTGTGTGAGATGAATGCAATTGTTCCGTAGTGTGAACATTCTTTGCTGTTGCCTTTCTTTGGGATTGGAATGAAAACTGACCTTTTCCAGTCCTGTGGCCACTGCTGAGTTTTCCAAATTTGCTGGCATATTCAGTGCAGTACTTTCACAGCATCATCTTTTAGAATTAGAAATAGCTCAACTGGAATTCCATCACCTCCGCTAGCTTTGTTTCCTAAGGCCCACTTGACTTTGCATTCCAGGATATATGGCTCTAGGTGAGTGATCTCACCATCCTTGCCTTACTCTCAGATATTTTCTTTCCCTGCTGGGTTATGGACAGTCCCACCCAGAACTCTTTTACTTTCTTGTAACCCACTATGCTAGCTCCTCTTCAGATATTCTGTGGCTGCCCCATTACTCTTGAACTCTGCTAAATCTATTAGGACTAAAACATAATTTTTTTTGCAACTCTTATTGCATGATTTTCCATTTATACAAAATGCTTGTCTTCTCACAATGATATCAACATGGTATACATGCTCACAGTGGAATTAAAATTATATAGCATTTTCAACAATGAAATTCTTCATTGATTCTTTATGCAAGTATTTTCATGAATAACTGGAGATGGCATTCCAGATTATCATTTGCAGAACTCCTGGGAATATCTGAACTATTATGTAAGCACTCTTAACATACATTTATGTTAATTATAATTAACAGAAATGCCATGTTGTTGTTCAGTTGCTCAAATGTGTCTGAATCTTTGTGACCAAGTAGACTCCAGCACTCCAGCTTCCCTGTCCTTCACCATCTCCCACTTGCCAAAACTCATGCCCATTGAGTCACTGATGCCATCCAACCATCTCATCCTCTACTGCCCCCTTGTCCTCCTGCCCTCAATCTTTCCTAGTGAAGGGTTGTTGCTGAACCACGAAAAGACACCGGGATTCTTGGCCTCCAGAGGAGAAGAATTCAATCTGGGGCCAAAGACGAGGCTTGATTGCTCAGAGCTTTTGTGCAATAGAGTTTTATTAAAGTATAAAAGGGATAGAGGAAGCTTCTGACATAGACATCAGAAGGGGTCAGAAAGAGTACCCCCTTGCTAGTGTAGCAATGGAGTTATATACTCTCCAATTAGTTATTACAATGAATCAAAAGCATGTTTGGAGGTTGTGAAGACCTCACTAGACCTACTTCTATAATTTACATTTTAAGATAACAGGATTAGCCAGAAGGTTTTTTCCAGAGACTGTCCTCAAGCAGGATACATTATTGTTATATAATCCTATGGAATGTAGAGGGGGAAAAAATTGTCCTTTCTTCCTCCTTGAGAATTCCACACCCCTTTCTCCTTGGGGACCCCTGGACTTCTTATCAACCTTCCTAGGAAATGACTCTCTCACTAGCGTCAGGATCTTTTCTAATGAGTTGTCTCTTCGCATTAGGTGGCCAAAATATTGGAACTTCAGTTTCAGCATCAGTCCTTCTAATGAATCTCTAGGATTGACTGGATTGATCTCCTTGCAGTCCAAGGGACTCTCGAGAGTCTTCAGCACTCAACCTTCTTTATGGTCCAACTCTCACATTCATACATGACTAGTGGGAAAACCATAACCAAAGGCCACACTTATCAACACAGTACATAGATCATATTCAGATGTTGAGAATTCCTGCTGATCCACAGACTGTAAAACTAATCACCTAATCTGAAAATGCTTTCTTGGGATGGAAAACTGGGATCTACATCTTTTAGTTTCCTATGGCTTTAGTATGTACGTGCTAAGTCACTTCAGTCGTGTCTGACTCTTTGTGACTCTATGGACATGCCAGGCTCCTCTGTCCATGGGATTCTCCAGGGAGTGGGTTGCCAGGCTCTCCTCCAGGGGATCTTCCTGACCCAAGTATCAAACCTATGTCTATTATGTCTCCTGTATTGGTAGGCAGGTCTTTACTACTAGCACCACCTGGACAGTTAGTACAAATGCTAAATTGTTTCTTTCACCAGATTTCTCAGGTAACTGATGTATCTTTTTCCCACAGAAAACTTATACTGAATCTTGATTCTAGGCAGAAAATGCTCACTGATCCCAACACAGTCCTCTACCTCACCACTGGTATTTCTCGACTAAAAGAAAATTCCAATGCAATGCTTGGAGGTAGCAATTTTGATATGAATTCATCACAATAGCACATTAATACTATAGTAGACAAACATTCTTGCTTATTATTCCAATACTTCACTACATCTCTCAGCACTCAACTAAGTTTGAACTTGAGCAAGCTCAGGGAGTTGGTGGTGGACAGGGAAGCCTGGTGTGCTGCAGTCCAGGGTTTGAAATAGTTTGACATGAGTGAATCACTGAACAACAACAACAACACATTCTCCATGAAGAATCTTCTGGCACCTTTTAAGCCACTCTTTCTCAATACCCACCCCACCTTACCCCCACTTACTCTAGGCCTTTCTCTTCACAGCCTGTCACAATGGTGTGTTGCATTTCCCTGAAAAGCACTCGTCATCACTGCACCCACCTTAACAAATAAAGACTTTGAGGAACGACTTGAACATGAAAGTTAGACATGAGGAGTTTTAGGAACTTAATGATTGTATCAATTATTTGACAAGGAGAGTAACTGGAAGATGAAAGGGAAAGTCTTCAATTAGAAAAAGAAAAAACAGTATAGTTACTGAAGCAATGAAGGAAAATTTCACTGTGAAATTTCTGTGAATATTTTATTTTTAACTTATCCTATAATTGCCACTCACCTATTAAACTGGATATTGAACTGCACTAATATGATAATAGTGTTTAAGGATCAGTTTAGTTCAGTTGCTCAGTCATGTCCAACTCTGTGACTCTATGGACTGAAGCACCCCAGGCCTCCCTGTCCATCACCAACACCCGGAGCTCACTCAGACTCATGTCCATCGAGTCGGTGATGCCATCCAACCATCTTATCCTCTGTTGTCCCCTTTGCCTCCCGCCTTCGTCTTTCCCAGCATCAGGGTCTTTTCCAGTGAATCAACTCTTCACATCAGGTGGCCAAAGTATTGGAGTTTCAGCTTCAGCATTAGTCCTTCAAATGAATATTCAAGACTCATCTCCTTTAGGATGGATGGGCGAGATCTCCTTGCAGTCTAAGGGACTCTCAAGGGTCTTCTCCAATATCACAGTTGAAAAGCATCAATTCTTTGGTGCTTAGCTTTCATTATACTCCAACTCTGACATCCATACATGACTCCTGGAAAAACCATAACTTTGACTAGAGGGACCTTTGTCAGCAAAGTAATATCTCTGCTTTTCAATATGCTGCCTAGGTTGGCCATAGATTTTCTTCCAAGGAACAATCGTCTTTTATTTCATGGCTGTAGTCACCATCTGCAATGATTTTAGAGCCCCCAAAAATAAAATCTCTCACTGTTTTCATTGTTTCCCCATTTATTTGCTATGAAGTGATGGAACCAGATGCCATGATCTTTGTTTTTTGAATGTCGAGTTTTAAGCCAGCTTTTTCACTCTCTTCTTTCACTTTCATCAAGAGGCTCTTCAGTTCTTCTTCACTTTCTGCCATAAAGGTGGGGTCATCTGCCTATCTAAGGTTATTGATAATTCTCCTGGCAATCCTGATTTAAGCTTGTGCTTCATCCAGCCTGACATTTCCCATGATGTACGCTGCATATAAGTTAAATAAGCAGGGTGACAATATACAGCCTTGATGTACTCCTTTTCCTATTTGGAACCAATCTGTTGTTCCATGTCCAGTTCTAACTGTTGCTTCCTGACCTGAACACAGATTTCTCAAGAGGCAGGTCAGGTGGTCTGGAATTCCCATCTCTTGAAGAATTTTCCACAGTTTGTTGTGATCCACACAGTCAAAGGCTTTGGCATAGTCAATAAAGCAGAGGTAGATGATTCTCTGGAACTCTCTTGCTTTTTCAGTGATCCAATGGATGCTGACAGTTTGATCTATGGTTCCTCTGCCTTTCTAAATCCAGCTTGAACATGTGGAAGTTCACAGTTCACATACTGTTCAAGCCTGGCTTGTAGAATTTTAGCATTACTTTGCTAGCATGTGAGATAAATGCAGTTGTTCAGTAGTTTGAACATTCTTTGGCATTGCCTTTCAATTTGCTCAAACTCATGTCCATTGATTTGGTGATGCTATCTAACCATCTCATCTCGGTAACCCACTTCTCCCACTGCCATCAATCTTTCCCAGCATCAGGGTCTTTCCCAATAAGTTGACTCTTTGCAATCCCAAAGAAAGGCAATGCCAAAGAATGTTTTTAATGATATGTTCCTTCATAATTTTCCTTATGTTATCTCCCCAAGCAGATTTCTCTACTTCTAATCTCATCACATCTTCCCTTTGTTATGCATTTGATCTCTTGATTAACCACCACTATTCCTTCAAATATTCAGCACAAATGTCACCTTTTATTTATTTGTTAGCCAACCAGTCCTTATTCCCTAACACCTGGTGCTGGAGGTAGTGTTCAGTTGCTAAGCTGTGTCCGGCTCTTTGTGACCCCATGGACTGCAACATACCAGCCTCCTCTTCCCTCCACTATCTCTGAGAGTTTGCTCAAATTCATGTCCACCGAGTTGGTGATGCTCTCTAACCATCTCATCCTCGATCACCTACTTCTCCTCCTGCCCTCAATCTTCCCCAGCATCAGGGTCTTTTCCAATAAGTCGATTCTTTGCATTAGGTGGCAAAAGTATTGGAGCTTCAGTTTCAGCAACAGTCCTCCCAATGAATATCTAGGGTTGATTTCCTTTATAAGTTACTGATATCTCCCTCAAATTTGGCACTTATTCTACTGAAATAGCCTGTTCACTTTTCCATTGCAGGGTGAGCTTCTTCCAATCAGACTTTATCTTTGTATCCTCACTTCTGTTATAGCATTTAACAGGGAGCATGGGCTCAATAAATGAACAATATATAAGGAATGTTTTCAGTAAACACCAATCTATATGGTCCTTCTTTGCTCTCTTAATAAGTTACTTTTGAACCATTTTTAAAGTTAGGATTAGCAATGCTGTACATCCTTGGACATCTGAGAAGGCGAATGGTAGAGGTGCCAAACAAAATACAGACTGAGTTAGGAGAAGCACGAAGAGAACGCATACAGCCTTTCAGATCTTGCTATAGGAAACTCTCTTTGTCCTATGACCTCTCTGTTTACCTCTCCCTCTTATAATTTTCACTACCCCTTTAATTGTAGCACTCTCTTTTCAACCCTTCTAAGTCTGTCCTAAAGTTCTCTTGTGCTTCCTTACTTCATAGCATTAATGCTATGTCAAAGAGAAAAATAGGTTAGCCAGTTA
The DNA here is from genome assembly GCF_049115385.1 of Moschus berezovskii. Classification (NCBI taxonomy): domain Eukaryota; kingdom Metazoa; phylum Chordata; class Mammalia; order Artiodactyla; family Moschidae; genus Moschus; species Moschus berezovskii. The sequence continues at coordinate 45,248,201 of NC_142463.1, read as the reverse complement.
GTTTCTTCTGTTAAATAAGACATTAGGCATGAACAACAATGCGGGGTGGCCTAGCCAACAAGCATGCAAGCTGATCTCTACACCCCATCCCAGAAAAGCACAGGAGAGCTCACAGATATGCTACAAAAATAACCACAGAAATTTTTCCAACTCCTGCACAGGCACCCCAGGCACATAGTGTATACAAACTAACTTCAGGGGATTCCTCAAGTAACCTTAGACAGCTAGGAGCCCATTAGGGTTCATAATTATTCTATACATACATGCATCTGATTATAACTGAATTATTGGAAGACATGTGAAATAGTCTGTTGTTATATAACTTGCAACTGTCAATTAGCCTTGAGTGTATGCCCATTTGCATTCTCTTTCCTGATTGGTGGTGGGTACAAGTCCTATTTTGCGCAGGGCAGAACCAAGAAGAGTAGACAGAAAGTATAAAAAGGGAAGCCAAGAGGAATCCTGACAACTCCTTCAGGGTCATCTGCTCCCACATCTTGGGAGTGTACTATCCCCTGTCTGTTTCATAAAAGATCTGTCTTCTTGAGCTGTAATTGAGCTGTAATTGTCTGTTGTTTTATTTTTATTTTTCCAATTTTATTTATTTTTTTCAAGTTGAACAGACTAAATTTCTTTAAACAAACTTACTTATACTCCAGAGTCCTTTAAAAACTTAATAGCATTTATACATTGAAGGTATTTGATTTTCTTGTAACTAGCACTTCAAATGCAACAAGCATTTGAAGCAACAAGCATTTGACCCAACAAGTAAAACTTTCTACAGTTCATAACTTTTATAAATAAAATAAATTAAATGTACAGTGAATAAGTTCTCTGAAATATTTCAATATTTCTGCAGGTTTAGTAACATCGTAAAATACATTTCAACTAAAATTCACAAATCTAAAAACCTGTTAGGCATTTTTAGGCGTTTTAAGATGGAAATGAAGTCCAATGTTACATCGTAATATGCCAATTACAAATAGTACTTCAAATAGCAAATACTACAGTTTGTCCCAAACTTTAAAAACTATTCATGAACTCAACACTGAACTATTGATGGCTATGAGAATTGTTTCCTAGCCTTTTTGAAAATTTCAACCCATTTACGTTTAAGGTAATTATTGATAACTACGATCCCGTAGCCATTTTCTTTATTGCTTTGGGTTCAAGTTTATACACTCTTTCTGTGTTTCCTGTCTATAGAAGATCCTTTAGCATTTGTTGGAGAGCTGGTTTGGTGATGCTGAATTCCCTCAGCTTTTGCTTGTCTGTAAAGCTTTTGATTTCTCCTTCATATTTGAATGAGATCCTTGCTGGGTATAGTAATCTGGGCTGTAGGGTATTTTCTTTCATCACTTTAAGTATGTCTTGCCATTCCCTCCTGGCCTGAAGAGTTTCTGTTGAAAGATCAGCTGTTATCCTTATGGGAATCCCCTTATGTGTTATTTGCTGCTTTTCCCTTGCTGCTTTTAATATTTGTTCTTTGTGTTTGATCTTTGTTAATTTGATTAATATGTGTCTTGGAGTATTTCGCCTTGGGTTTATCCTGTTGGGGACTCTCTGGGTTTCTTGGACTTGGGTGATTATTTCTTTCCCCATTTTAGGGAAGTTTTCAACTATTATCTCCTCAAGTATTCTCTCATGGTCTTTCTTTTTGTCTTCTTCTTCTGGGACTCCTATGATTCGAATGTTGGAGCGTTTAACATTGTCCCAGAGGTCTTTAATATTGTCCTCATTTCTTTTAATTTGTTTTTCTTTTTTCCTCTCTGTTTCATTTATTTCTACAATTCTATCTTCTAGTTCGCTTATCCTGTCTTCTGCCTCTGTTATTCTACTGTTTGTTCCCTCCAGAGTGTTTCTGATCTCATCTATTGCATTATTCATTGTATATTGACTCTTTTTTATTTCTTCTAAGTCCTTATTAAATCTTTCTTCCATCTTCTCAATCCTTTTCTCCAGGTTATTTATCTGTAACTCCATTTTGCTTTCAAGATTTTGAATCATTTTCACCATCAAAATTTGAAATTCTTTATCAGGTAAATTCCCTATATCTTCTTCTTTTGCTTGTGTTGGTGGGCAATTATCTTGTTCCTTTACTTGCTGGGTATTTCTCTGCCTCTTCATCTTGCTTATATTGCTTTGCTTGGGGTGGCCTTTCCCTCTTCTTGCAGTTTGTGGAGTTCTCTTTATTATGTAGTTTCTTCGCTGTGTGTGGGGTTGGACGGGTGACTTGTCCGGGTTCCCTGGTTAGGGAAGCATGTGTCGGTGTTCTGGTGGGTGGAGCTGGATTTCTTCTCTTTCCTTTAGAAGACAATGGGCTGCTTTTCTGGGAGCCTGATGTCCTCTGCCAGTATTCAGAAGTTGTTTTGTGGACTTTACTCCGCCTTCAAATGTTCTTTTGATGAATTTGTGGGGGAGAAAGTGGTCTTGCCATCTTATCCCTCCGCCATCTTGTTCCTTCCTCCCCAGAACACTGGATTCTTATATTCCACTTGGTCGTGGAGTATCTCTTCCCAGCTGCTCCAGCAAGGCGCAGCCGCTGTACCTTACCTTGGACGAGGGGTATCTCCTCAAGGCCGCGCCTCCTGCTTTGAATGTAGATCAGCTCCTCTTGGCCCTCTGGTGCCCAAGCAGCCACCGCCTCCTGAACGTGGTACAGCTCCTCTCGGCCACCGCCCTAACCCTGGGCGCCGGGTAGCTCATCTCAGTCACGATTCTGCACGTGGTCGGTTGCGCCGGAGCCGGGCGTCTCCCGCGTCTGTGCCGCTGGAGCCGGGCGTCTCCCGCGTCTGCGCCGCCGGAGCCGCTGTCTGTTGTTTTAAACCCTTTGTTGGGAGGAGACAAGAACCAAGGGAGAGAAATAAACCAACATGACATTTGAAAGGCGTTAAGAATATCAATAGATATTCTGGGCCCATCTCTTCATTTTACAGGGTAAGCTTGATATAATCAGGAGTCTTGGTATTTTTGTTTGATGGATTTACAGGGCAGCTTCTCTACTGACTGTTAATTCTGGAGACTGATATCTTTCTAGAAAGATGACATTTAATAAATTACTCCAATGGCCAAATAAGGATAGAAGCATCAGCATAAGTAAAATAACTTTGAATTAGGAAAAAATAAAAAAAGACAACTCTGCAGCTGGAATGGGAAAACGCCCAATACAAATTCAAATCTCCCACTTTCTTTTATGAAACAAGACAGCATTTACAAGTCCTCATAGTACAGCCATAACTGGCACATCCAGCAAAGCCTGGGAGGCTTTTGTTCTTCATATTTCAAAAAGCAGCCCATGAAAACCAAGCATCAGTCTCAAGCAATTGCAACTGGTAAGGATGGGAAAATGTGAAATTTTATTGCTCATGAAATTGGTGTTTCAAATAAGGTGGCTCACATCTCTTAGACTGCTTGTTTCGCAGCAGCACTAGAGGCTTCTGAGAGAGTTGAATGGATGCAGGTGGTTAGAGTCCTCTCCAGGTCAAAACGGTTGCGTTGTCTCAAATGAGGACCTGACCCTCAGCTGCTCCCATGGTCTTTGCTTGGTATAATTTTACGTCAGTGACTGATTTTAAACAGACGGTGCTATGGATGCTGAATTGTTGGACATTCTGCCTCATTGTGGAAGGTAAAACAGAGCAATTTAAAGGGATGTTTCCATGACTGCAAAGTTTCTGCTTGAAAAATAGGTACAGTGTGCTTTTTTTTTTTTTTAACCTCAGGAAAAAACAGGAAACTGTAGAAAGAGATGTGAAGAGAAAAGAAGCCCCATAAAGGCTTGTTTTCATTAAAGAAACAAGAGAAAAATAGATCAAAGTTTCTAAGCAATCTCTAGACTTCAAAATAAACACAAGAACATTTAAATCATTTGAAAGATCATCTTTTTGAAGGTCAGTGTGATTTTGCCTGCATACATCTCTAGTTCATTTATATTGATAACACTATAAAATAATGAAGTCAAATTGTAAAGCAGAAGGAGCTTGAGGAATTTTTTAATCTCAGGCTCCTAATTTTACATATGAGAAAATGGAGATACCAAGAGGTTGTATGTAACCTTTTCAAGAAATGGCAAGAACTAGAACACACATTTTAAAATGTTAATTACCATGCTTTCTCCACTATGACAGGTCCAGTTATAGGAAATTTACACTATTTTTTTTTAAAACCAAGTAAGGCAGTTATATGACTTTCAGGATGATAATGAATCACAAATCTGGTCATAATTGAAAGAACTATCACACATAACATAATTTTACCTATAAAAAAATCCTACACATAAAAGTTTGCCTTTCAGTGACCTGTGAGTAAAACATTTGACTACTATTTTTACTCTTTGTAATTTTTTTTCAACTTCACCACAAACAGATTAGGAAAACAAAGGACTGCCTATTATGCATATTCTTCCAAGAATATATACAATGGCCAACAGAGTATCAGACATTTTGAATTTTCATGTCCTTTGGAACACAGTCATTGATTATTGCTGAAGTTCACCGAAAGTTTGCCATAGCTCATTCTTCATTTCTCATCCCTGGCTTATTCATCACTGTTTCTGAGGAAACTTCAGTTTGGTTAAGGTACTGATATTATCTATTGGCTCTCAGCATCATTCCCACTGCCTTTTTACATATTTCAGCAATTACAAGATTGAAAATACCTTAGCCCCAGCTCTCGTGCAGAGATTATATATGCATTTTGGTTTCTTTCAACAAGATGCACTCATTCAAGATTTGGGAGATGGAAAGGAGGTAGAGCTCATTCTTGTCAAGTTCCAACAGGTGTCAGTGCTCAAGATGGCTAGACTCTTTGATTCAGTGTCCAGGCACCAGCTACATGAATGTGAGGTAGTAGCAACTGTGTGTACAGCAGCAAATGTTTGGTTTGCATCTTGCTAGATCTTGAAATCAGTAGTCTAGTAGGAGAACTCCTGACTTCTCTAAACCCTCCTTTTGTAAGCAACTAAATTCTTCCATTAAATCTCTTTCTTCCTGAAAAGCAGAGAATTGTTTTTCTTTCTTGCAATAACTCCTAATATAGTTTTTATTTTAAGGAAAAATGTTTCAGGTCTAAGATCTTTTCTTTCAATGTCCTAAATTTTTCAGATTTTTCCAGGGTCCATGATTCTGCGGCAATGTTTCTCTCTCCTTCTTTCCAGACTTCTGATTAATTTGTAGAAAATCTGGCGGCTGGAAGTAGGTATAGCAATGAATTTAGAGCCTGGAGTTGGGAGGCATTTTCTAGTTATTTATTACCAAGTGATGACAGGATAAAAAAAAAAAAATCAAATCCTTAACATAGCTGGTAAGATTGCTTTTTACATCTGTGACTCTGTTTTGTAAATAACTTCATTTGTACCAGTGTTTTAGATTCCACATATAAGCGGTATTATATGATACTTGTCTTTCTCTGTCTGACTTACTTCACTCTGTACGACAATCTCTAGGTCCATCCATGTTTCAGCAAATGGTAATATTTCATTTTTCTTTTTGGCTGAGTAACATTTCATTACATATATATATATACACATACATGCATATATACCTGCCACATCTTTATTCATTCCTTTATCAATGGACATTTAGGTTGCTTCAAAGTCCTGGCTATGGTAAATAGTGCTGCAGTGAACATTAAGGTGCATGTATCTTTTCAAATTATGGTTTTATCTGGATATAGACCCAGGAGTGGGATTGCTGGATCATATGGTAGCTCTATTTTCAGCTTTATTTAAAAAACAAACAAACAAACCTGTTAAAAAACAAATTTACAGTTACTAGGGAAGAAAGGGAGAGGGGAAGCATAACTTGTGAGACTGAGATGGACACATACACACATCTCCATAAAAAATAGATAACTAATAAGGACCTACTGTATAGCACAGGGGACTTTACTCAATATTCTGTAATGACCTATATGGGAAAAGAACCAAAAAAGAATGAACAAGTGTATGTATAACTGATTCATTTTGATGTATAGCAGAAACTAACACAACATTGTGAATCAACTATATTCTGATAAGGAAAAAAAAACCTCAAGTGTGGAGCAAGAGAAAACATATGGGCCATGAGAAGGGCTATGATTCAGACTCACTTTGAGCCTTCTTCTTAGCTCTGTGTTCCATTGTCATATGGCTTTGCTTCAGGAAATAGAGCCCTCTCACTTCAGGAAATTTGTAAATGCTCTGGTTTCTTCTCAATATATAATAGATCTGTAATCCCAAAGAAAGGCAATGTCAAAGAATGTTCAAATACTGCACAATTGCATTCATCTCACACGCTAGCAAAGTAATGCTCAAAATTCTCCAAGCCAGGCTCCAACAGTATGAGAACCATGAACTTCCAGATGTACAAAGCTGGATTTAGAAAAGGCAGAGGAACCAGAGATCAAATTGCCAACATCCATTGGATCATCGAAAAACCAAGAGTGTTCCAGAAAATAATTTACTTCTGCTTTATTGACTACGCCAAAGCATTTGACTGTGTGGATCACAACAAACTGTGGAAAATTCTTCAAGAGATGGGAATATCAGACCACTTTACCTGCCTCCTGAGAAATCTGTATGCAGGTCAAGAAGCAACAGTTAGAACTGGACATGGAACAATGGACTGTTTCCAAATCTGGACAGGAGTACATTAAAGGTGTATATTGTCTCCCTGCTTATTTAATTTATATGTAGAGTACATCATGCGAAATGCCAGGCTGGATGAAGCACAAGCTGGAATCAAGGTTGTCGGGAGAAATATCAATAACCTCAGGTAAGCAGATGACCCCACCCTTATGGCAGAAAGTGAAGAAGAACTAAAGAGCCTCTTGATGAATGTGAAAGAGGAGAGTGTAAAAGTTGACTTAAAACTCAACATTCAAAATCATAGATCATGGCCTCCGGTCCCATCACCTCATGGCAAATAGATTGGGAAACAATGGAAACAGTGACAGAGTTTATTTTGGGAGACTCCAAAATCACTGCAGATGATGACTGCAGCCATGAAATTAAAAGACGCTTGCTCCTTGGAAAAAAAATCTATGACCAATCTAGACAGCATATTAAAAAGCAGAGACATTACTTTGCCGACAAAGATCCATCTAGTCAAAGATGACCTTTGGTTTTTCCAGTAGTCATGTATGGATGTGAGAGTTGAACTATAAAGAAAGCTGAACACCGAACAATTGGTTCTTTTGAACTGTGGTGTTGGAGAAGACTCTTAAGTAGTCCTTGGACTACAAAAAGATCAAATCAGTCAATTCTAAATGAAATCAGTCCTGAATATTCATTGAAAGGACTGATGCTGAAGCTGAAACTCCAATACTTTGGCCACCTCACGTGAAGAACTGACTCATTGGAAGACACTCTGATGCTGTGAAAGATTGAAGGCAGGAGGAGAAGGGGATGACAGAGAGTGAGAGGGTTGGATGGCATCACCGACTTAATGGATGTGAGTTTGAGCAAGCTCTGGGAACTGGTGATATACAGGGAGGCCTGGTGTATTGCAGTCCACGGGGACTCAAAGAGTCAGACATGACTGAGAGACTGAATTGACTGAGTCAATGCTGTGTTTTTTCCAGTAGTTATGAGTGGATGTGAGAGTTGTACCATAAAGAAGGCTGAGCATCAAGAACTGTTGCTTTCAAATTGTGATGCTGGAGAAGACTCCTGAGAGCCCATGGACAGCAGGGAATTCAAACTGTCAATCCTAAAAGAAATCAACCCTGAATATTCATTGAAAGGAATGATGCTGAGACTGAAATTCTAATACTCTGGCCACCTGATGCAAATAGCTGACCTACTGGAAAAGACCCTGATGCTGGGAAAGATTGAGGACAGAAGAGGGTGACAGAGGATGAGACGGTTCATTGGTATCCCCAACTCAATGCACATGAATTTGAGAAAATTCCAGGAGAGAGTGAAAGACAGGGAAGCTTGGAGTGCTGCAGTCCATGAGGTCACAAAGAGTCGTAAGTAACTTAGAGATTGAATGAAAACAATAGAAGCCCTAGCAGGCCAAACAAAGATCTTTGTGTACACAGAAAGAAGAAGAGTTAGAGAGAAGAAGAGAAAGAAGCAGACAGATAAGCAGAAGGAAGGGAAGAGAGAATAAAGATGAGAGAGAAGGAACAATTTCTGGCTAACTCATCATTCCAGTCTCTAGCCATTCGATTCAACCAACCCGAGGACTCAGATATCATGAAACACAGACAAGTTGTTTCCATAATGTTTTTTTAGAATTCCCAACTCACAGAATTAGGAGATAAAATAGGAAGAAAAAGTTTTAAGCTAAGTTTTGGAATAGTTTGTTCATGGCAATAAATACCTGAAACGATTTCTCTCATAATTGTTTATTGAAAAATATGTTTGTTGAAAAGTATTTGCTGAATGAATGGCTAATTAAGCAAATACATATTAAAACAATGTGTCTCTTCTCTAGCCCCATCACATCAGTGATAATCAGCAAGATTGCCAATAATATGTTAGAGACACAATGGTGAAACAAAATTCTTAGATACCACTGAGAAGGTTACAAATTGGAATATTCTCCTTGAAGAACAAGATGCATATGTATGTGTTCAGTCATATCCAACTCTCTGCAACCCCACAGGCTATAACCTGCCAGGCTCCTCTGTCCATGGGATTTCCTAGGCAAGGATACTGGAGTGGGTTTTCATTTCCTCCTCCAGGAAATCTTCCTGACCTAAGGATCGAACGTGCATCTCCTGTGGCTCCTGCATTAGCAGGCAGAATCTTTACCACTAAGCCACCTGGGAAGCCCATAGAACATGGTAGAAATCTCTATTAAAAGTCAAAACACATGTTCCCCTTAGTCATGCTCCTGTACTTCTGGAGATGTATTCCATAGATACACTCATGTACATGTCCAAATATGTTCAATCATTGCAAAATAGTTTGTGAATATTAAAATCTGGAAATTATATAAATTTCCATAAATAGGAGGTCAGTTAAATAAATTACATCTTTTCAACAGAATAACTTTCCCCTGTTGACAAATATCAGGCAAAATCTATAGGTACAAACATCAAACTATCTCTGAAGGACTTTATCAAATGAGAAAAGCCCACTATGCAATAATGTGTAAAAGGAAGAAATGTGTGATTCCTATAGAAGCACCCTACTTTTTGGAAGCTGATTAAGAAAGTGGTAATAGTGGTTATCATTAGAAGGTGGACTAGTGCTCTAGAATGTTGAAAATTTGCTTTTCACTGAATTTATTTCTGTACTGTTAGTTACTTTCCACCACACTTGTTTTACTTTGGATTCAAAACCAAATAAATCTAGCACTCAATCACAGTTTTCAACTGACATGAAGAGTTAAAAGATGTTATCAGTAGCTAAGATATGGAAGCAATCTAAATGTGCATCTACAGAGGAATAGGAAAAAATAGATGTGGTACATATATACAATGGAATATTACTCAGCCATTAAAAAGAATGAATTCACATCATTTACAGCAACATGGATGGATCTAGAGAGTTTCATACTGAGTGAAGTAAGTCAGACAGAGAAGGAGAAATATCATGCGGCATCCCTTATATGTGGAATCTAAAATAAAATGATACAAATGCATTTACTTACAAAACAGAAAGATACAGATTTAGACAATGAACTTAGAGCTGCTGAGGGGAAGCGACAGTCAGGGAGTTTGGGATGATCATGTACACATTCTATTTTTAAAATGGATAACCAACAAAAACCTATTGTATAGCACATGGAACTCTGCTCAATGTTATGTGGCAGCCTGGATGGGAGTGGGGGTTGGGGAAAAATGGACACATGTATATATATAAATACATATATATATATATATATAAATCTATAGACCCAGTCCCTTGGCTATTCACCTGAAACTATCACAACATTGTTAAATGGCTATGCCCCAAATACAAAATAAAAAGTTCAAAAAAAGTTATCACAAAAATATAATCCTAGTTTAAACTCAGAAGAGTTGTGTCTAACATAGAATAGGCAAACTAAGGAATGTTTCAACTGAGATGAAATTATATCTGGGATTCTGGAAAACTAAGTCAGCCTAAAGAGTTTAGTGACCTTATGTCAGGACTTCTCGCTCTTAGCCTTTAGGACTTTAGCTTCTTTAATGGAGTATAATTCAGAATAATGTTGATATCATTACACATATTTATATCAATTTGCAGGCAAAAGTTTGAAAGGAATCAACTATGGGCAAGAAAATTCATCCCCTGAACATGAACATGTTCACCCTCCTTCAACCCCTCAACTGGCATTATTAATGCAGTGAATGGTCATACACATGTACATTTTGAGAACAATCACTAAGTAAGTATTTTGAATTTTGCTTGTTTTAGTATAGAAAAGGAAAGAGACAAAGGAATTCATCATAATTCCTTGTAAAAATAAAAAATTAATTATAAATTCCTTTGACCTACCATGCATGTTAGTGTTAACAGGGCTTCTGTGGGCTAGAGCCAGTCCACAGGGAGTATTTTCTCTGCCTTTGCCTGTTGTGAGCCAATATCAAGACACCAAAGAAATTCATTTTTTTTCTACCTTATCCACTCTTATCATCTGGTAAAACTTCATCTTTTCCACAGAAAAGCATATGAGCTTCTGCCTGAACATTATAGGCAATGAATGATTTTTACATACCAAATCCCCATTGGAAACTATAAAATATTTAGGGTCTCATATAGGTAATATGGATTTTCCTATTGCTTTCCCAGTCTGATCAAAGTCACAACAAGATGGGCCTCTTTTTAAGAGTTTCTGTTAATCCACTGCAGATTTACTGTTACATTTTAAAACCTACTACAGTCTTCTTCACAAATTTTTAAATTAAATTACCAGCAAATCACTCCTTAACCATTACTTGTCATTCACTGTCTTTGTAAAAATAATTGGCTTTATAAATAATTCAGTTCTATTATTTTCATGAATGACTGTAAGTTCTCCATGAAGCCTATTTGTATTATTTATTTTAAAAGCTGAGATGATTTTTTTAAAAAGCTGAGATGATTGCTTAGATAAGGCATAGAGAGAAAAAAAACTTCCCTGGTGGATTAATTTGATGCAAAGATTGAGAACTGAAAGGAATGATAAAAGATGTTTCTTGCTTTATTATTTTTGTTTTCAGGCTGCTTCATTCTCAGTAATTGAAAAACTAAAATATTTTAATCTGCTCTTTCTTTTTTTAATAAAATATAACTAAAGGTTTTTCCTTCCTTTTCTTTCTTTCCTCCTTCCCATTCTTTCCTCCTTTCAGTCATAATCCCAAGCCATTGTATGCAATCACATTCTATTTTAATAAGCCCTGTTTTAAATTCACCCCTACAATTCTTAACTTCTACCTGAAGTCTAACACATATGCCAAAATTGACACTAAATGTATCTTGCTCTAAAGTTCTTTCTGGTAGGATGATAAAATACAGCCCTTTATCATTTCCTTGCATACATTTAAAACTGATTTTCACCTAGAGAGGTAGCAAGTTAGTTCTCTATTGGTATCATAAAAATAATATTGTTTAGTGACTTAAACAATACAAATTTATTATCTTATATTTTCTGTAGACCAGAAGTCTGACATGGACTTCATTGACTAAAAACAAGGTGCCATTAGCCCTGTGTTCTTTTCAGGAGGCTACAGAGAAGAATCTGTTCCCTTGTCTTTTCTCATTTCTAGAAACTACTTGAATTCTTTGGCTTGTGGCCTCTCTCCATCAGCAAAGGTGCACTGGGTCTTTCTCATATCACATTACTCTGACCTATTTTTCTGTCTCTTGCCAAACTTTTAAGGACTTTGTGATTACACCAGTCTGCCCAGATAATCCAGAATAGTTCCATTTGAAAAATTCATTCTCCTTTGCTATGGACTGTAACATATTTATAAGTTCTGGGAATTAGGAAGTGGTGATTTGGCAGTTAGGGGATATATCATTGGCAGTTATGATAAAGGCATTACCTCATGGAAAATGTGTGGTTTTTAATGTTTTAAAAGTTAAATGTCTTTAATGTTGACTGGATCTATACTTTTATCTCAGAGTAGCCTCTTACCACGGAGAAGGCAATGGCAAGCCACTCCAGGCCTCTTGCCTAGAAAATCCCATGGACGGAGGAGCCTGGTAGGCTGCAGTCCATGGGGTCGCTTCAAGTCAGACATGACTGAGCGACTTCACTTTCACTTTTCACTTTCACACATTGGAGAAGGAAATGTCAACCCACTCCAGTGTTCTTGCCTGGAGAATCCCAGGGATGGGGGAGCCTGGTGGACTGCCGTCTATGGGGTCGCACAGAGTCGGACACGACTGAAGTAACTTAGCAGCAGTAGCAGCAGCCTCTTACCAGGGGCTACTTACCACTGAGAAGGTGATGGCACCCCACTCCAGTACTCTTGCCTAGAAAATCCCATGAACGGAGAAGCCTGGTAGGCTGCAATTCATGGGGTTGCTAAGAGTCGGACACGACTGAGCGAATTCACTTTCACTTTTCACTTTCATGCATTGGAGAAGGAAATGGCAACTCACTCCAGTGTTCTTGCCTGGAGAATCCCAGGGACAGGGGGGCCTGGTGGGCTGCCGTCTATGGAGTCGCACAGAGTCGGACACGACTGAAGCGACTTAGCAGTAGCAGCAGCAACCTCTTACCAAGTGAATGAACCTGTCCAGATAAGTTAATCTCTATGCTCAGTTCCATTTGAAAAATAAGTTTAAAGATTCCTAACTTTCAAGATCTGTCCTGAGGACTACCAATAATATAAAATGTCTGGATCAGGGCAGAAAGAAATTCAAGAGTGGACATTGCTGATCTTATTTAACTTATAATATGCTATTTTTTTTACATCATTACCTTCTTTTCTAGAACATACATTAACCAAATGACAAATATTCATTAAATAGTTGATTGTTAGATTATCAGATGTAAAAAAAAATTGAGTAGGAGTTGGTAAAGCAAAATAGAAGCCCATGTATGGGAATGGAAAGTGCCTTCAACATGGTTATTTGGGGGGAAATAGTCCAGAATAAAATGCATCATATGCCTGAAAATCACATTGTGTTAGATTGTATGCTCCAAGAGGGTGGGGGCTGTGCATGTCTTATTCAATGCAAATTTCCTGGCATCTCACCAAGCACCCATCACATAGTACAAACTCAATAAATATTTGTTGGATGAAACAGAAGTAGGAATGAAACCTGGATAGATTTCTGGGCTTTCACAGACTAAATATTTGGAAGTTAACTGGTGTCACTCAGCTGTTCAATTAATTTACCTCTAAAGGATCTAATACCCCGCTAAAAACCTGGGTCAGAATTAATAAAAAGCTTCATTATTGATAACAACTTTCATTCATCAAACATCTACTGAATAGAGTTATGAGCTATATTGATGGACTTTAATTAAACACTACAAGACTACGTGGCAAGTATTTATCTTCACACTTGAGAGCTGGATTTAGAAAAGGCAGAGGAACCAAAGATCAAATTGTCAATATCTGTTGGATCATTGAAAAAGCAAGAGAGTTCCAGAAAAACATCTACTTCTGCTTTATTGACTATGCTAAAGTCTTTGACTGTGTGGATCACAACAAACTGTGGAAAATTCTTAAAGAGATGGGAATATCAGACCACCTTACCTGTCTCCTGAGAAATCTGTATGCAGGTCAGGAAGCAAGTTAGAACTGGACATGGAACAACAGACTGGTTCCAAATCAGGAAACGAGTATGTCAAGCCTGTATACTGTCACCCTGCTTAACTTATATGCAGAGTACATCGTGAGAAACACTGGGCTGGAGGAAGCACAAACTGGAATCAAGATTGCCAGAAGAAATAGCAATAACCTCAGATAGGCAGATGACCCTACCCTTATGGCAGAAAGTGAAGAAGAACTAAAAAGCCTCTTGAGGAAAGTGAAAGAGGAAAGTGAAAAATTTGGCTTAAAGCTCAACATTCAGAAAACAAAGATCATGGCATCACCTTATGGCAAATAGATGGGGAAACAATGGAAACAGTGACAGACTTTATTTTTGTGAGATCCAAATCACTGCAGATGATGACTGCAGCCGTGAAATTAAAAGATGCTTGCTCCTTGGAAGGAAAGTTATGACCAACCTAGACAGCTTATTAAAAAGCAGAGACATTACTTTGCCAACAAACATCCATCTAGTCAAAGCTCTGATTTTTCCTGTAGTCATGTATGGATGTGAGAATTGGACTATAAAGAAAGCTGATCACAGAAGAATTGATGCTTTTGAACTGTGTTGTTGGAGAAGACTCTTGAGAGTCCCTTATACTGCAAGGAGATCCAACCAGTCCATTCTAAAGGAGATCAATCCTGGATGTTCATTGGAGGGACTGATGCTAAAGCTGAAACTCCAATTTTGGCCACCTGATGCAAAGAGCGAAATCATTGGAAAAGACCCTGATGCTGGTAAAGATTGAAGGCAGGAGGAGAAGGGGACTATGGAGGATGAGATGCTGGGATGGCATCACCGACTCAGGGACATGAATTTGAGCAAGCTTCGGGAGTTGGTGATGTACAGGGAAGCCTGGCAAGCTTCAGTCCATGGGATTGCAAAGAGTCAGACACAATTGAGTGACTGACCTGAACTTGAGAGCTAAACTGGGGTTCAGAAAAGAGATTTAATATGTCCAAAGTGATTCACCACTTTAATGGTAGAAGTAGAACTAAGCATAGACTTCTTTTTTCCCCAGAGAGCATGCTCTTTGTCAATTATGCTAGTTTCCATGAAACAATTTTTTTGAGCACTTGTGTAGTGTGTCAGGTCACTTCTAAGTGCTAGAAATATGAAGATAAAATGTTAAGTATAGCTTCTAATCTCAAAAATACAGCTCTAATATGTTATGAAATGTTAGTCACTCAGTTGTATCTGACTCTGCCTCCCCGTGGACTGCAGTTTTCCAGGCTCCTCTGTCCAAGGGATTCTCCAGGCAAGAATACTGGAGTGGGTTATCATTTCCTTATACTGATAGCTATATTAGAAGCATAACAAAGTACTTTGCAGAACATAGACATGACAACTATTTTTTAGTGTTTGAAGAATTAGAAAATTTTTCCTCTCCAATTTTTTTAATTGAGCTATAATTGACATACAATATTATATTAGTTTCAGGTGTACAACATAGTGACTCAATATTTTAATATATTATAAAGTGATCACAATAAATTTAGTTAGTTTATCACCATAAAATGTTATTACAATACTTTAACTATAGTCCACATGCTATGAATTATATTCCCATGACTTATTTATTTATGACTGGAGGATTTTACCTCTTCATCTGCTGCCGCTGCTGCTACTGCTGCTGCTGCTAAGTCACTTCAGTCGTGTCCGACTCTGTGTGACCCCATAGACGGAAGCCCACCAGGCTCCCCCGTCCCTGGGATTCTCCAGGCAACATCACTTTCACTTGTTTTGCCCATCCTCCCATCCTATCTGTCTGGCAACCACCAGTTCGTTCCTTGTATCTATGAATCTGTTTCCATTTTGTTTCTCTTGTTTGTTTTATTTTCAGATTCCATGTAGAAGTTAAATCATATGGTGTTTTTCTTTCTCGTTCTTATTTCACTTAGTGTAATATCCATTATATCCATCTACATTGTTGTAAACATCATGATTTCATTATTTTTATAGCTGAATAATAGTCCACTGTGTGTGTGTGTGTATGCGTTTGTCTGTATATACATATGAAAAATGAAACTGAAAGTGTTAATTGCTCAGTCGTGTCTGCCTCTTTACGACTTCATAGACTGTAGCCCACCAGGCTATCCATGGAATCATCCAGGCAAGAAAACTGGAGTGGGTTGCCATATCCTTCTCGAGGGGATCTTCCTAACCCAGGGATCAAACCCAGGTCTCCTGCATTGGCAGCCAGGTTCTTTACCGTCTCAACAACCAGGAAAGCTGTATGTACATATGCATCCATACACACACACACACACATATACACACATACCAAATCTTTATCCATTCATATACTGATGGACACTTAGGTTGTTTCCATCTTGGCCATTGTAAATGATTCTACAATGAACAAAGGGGTGCATATATCCTCTCAGATTTATGTTTTCATTCTCTGCAGATATATAGTCCAAAGTAAAATTGCTGGATCACCTGGTAGTTATATTTTTAATTTTTTGAGGAACCTCTATGCTGTTTTCCATGGTAGTTACACCAATTTACATTCCCACTAAGTGTATAAGAGTTCCCTTTTCTCTACATCTTCTCCAACATTTGTTCAGTTCAGTTCAGTTCAGTCGCTCAGTCGTGTCCGACTCTCCGTGACCCCATGAATCACAGCACGCCAGGCCTCCCTGTCCATCACCAACTCCCGGAGTACACTCAAACTCATGTCCACAGAGTCGGTGATGCCATCCAGCCATCTCATTCTCCGTCGTCCCCTTCTCCTCCCGCCCCCAACCTTTCCCAGCATCAGAGTCTTTTCCAGTGAGTCAACTCGTCGCATGAGGTGGCCAAAGTATTGCAGTTTCAGCTTTAGCATCAGTCCCTCCAATGAACATCCAGGATTGATCTCCTTTAGAATGGACTGGTTGGATCTCCTTGCAGTATAAGGGACTCTCAAGAGTCTTCTCCAACACCACAGTTCAAAAGCATTGATTCTTCAGTGATCAGCCTTCTTCACAGTCCAACTCTCACATCCATACATGACCACGGGAAAAACCATAGCCTTGACTAGACGGACCTTGGTTGGCAAAGTAATGTCTCTGCTTTTTAATATACTATCAAGGTTGGTCATAACTTTCCTTCCAAGGAGCAAGAGTCTTTTAATTTCATGGCTGCAATCAGCATCCGAAGTGATTTTGGAGCCCAAAAAACAAAGTCTGACACTGTTTCCACTGTTTTTCCATCTCTTTCCCATGAAGTGATGGGACCAGATGCCATGATCTTTGTTTTCTGAATGTTGAGCTTCAAGCCAACCTTTTCACTCTCCTCTTTCACTTTCATCAAGAGGCTTTTGAGTTCCTCTTCACTTTCTGCCATAAGGGTAGTGTCATCTGCATATCTGAGGTGATTGATATTTCTCCCAGCAATCTTGATTCCAGCTTCTGCTTCTTCCAGCCCAGCGTTCCTCATGATGTACTCTGCATATAAGTTAAATAAGCAAGGTGACAATATACAACCTTGACGTACTCCTTTTCCTATTTGGAACCAGTCTGTTGTTCCATGTCCAGTTCTAACTGTTGCTTCCTGACCTGCATACAGGTTTCTCAAGAGGCAGGTCAGGTGGTCTGGGATTCCCATCTCTTTCAGAATGTTCCACAGTTTATTGTGATCCACACAGTCAAAGGCTTTGGCATAGTCAATGAAGCAGAAATAGATGTTTTTCTGAAACTCTCTTGCTTTCTCCATGATCCAGCGGATGTTGGCAATTTGATCTCTGGTGCCTCTGCCTTTTCTAAAACCTGCTTGAACATTTGTTATTTCTTACTTTTTTGATAAGAGTCATACTAACAGGCACAACACCATACTAACTAAACAACACCACATGGAACACTTTCTTCTCCCTGGGGAATGTGGGAGGCCCTGAAGCAGACTGACAGCAAGGCCCTACGTGGCCACTCATCACCGGGTTGAAGCCGGAGGAAGCGCTTCTGGGCGAAGGGTGTGCGGGGGCCTGTCTGGCCCCAGGGCAGAGGACACTGTGCCCTGCGCCCAGTCAGATGTCATCATGAGCTGACACCTCTTGTAGTCTGCCTTTGATTCCTGAAGCCTGATGACTTGTAGGAGCATGAATTCCTGGCAAACAGTTTTTCCTATTTATCATTCAAGTCTTTAAAATTTTCCTGCTAAACATCCATGTGAAAAGTTTATCTGTGACAAATATCATGAACGTATTATTCTCATTATTGAAAATCTAGATGTCTATGTATTAAAAAAGAAAAAAAAAATACACAGCCTCAAATGACTGTTAACATTTTAATTTCTTCTTTCTTCTGTACACTGGTGTTGTCATTTTTGCTTTCATGTACAATTTTGTAGACTTTTTTCTTTTTCTCAAATTGAAAATATTCATTTCACCCAATAACCATGTGACTGAGTTTTACTACAAGTCACAAAAATGTTGTGGAACACCACAAAGTCACTGTCTTATAAAGCTTACTCTCCAATCATGGGAAATAGTTAAAGACAAACAAGTAATAACTTTGAGAAAGTTTTAGGAAAAAGAAGTGAAACTTGCCCACAATCTTATCTCCCAGACATAATGATGGTATGTGTCCTATTTTAAAAAGCTAGTGTCGATGTTGCATTTTTTTAAAATGAGATTAGGTATATTTATTTATTTTATTTTACCACATGTTGTGGACACTTTTTTAAATGTCTGCTAAAACTTTGTTTAATAATGACTATGTAGTAGTATTCTTGGAGAAGGCAATGGCAACCCACTCCAGTACTCTTGCCTGGAAAATCCCATGGATGGAGGAGCCTCGTAGGCTGCAGTCCATGGGGTCGCTAAGAGTTGGACATGACTGAGTGACTTCACTTTCATTTTTCACTTTCATGCATTGGAGAAGAAAATGGCAATCCACTCCAGTGTTCTTGCCTGGAGAATCTCAGGGAAGGGGGAGCCTGGTGGGCTGCCGTTTATGGGGTCACACAGAGTCAGACATGACTGAAGCAACTCAGCAGCAGCAGCAACAACAGGCACAAGGTGATATCTCACTGTAGTTTTGACTTGCATTTCCCTGAAGATTAGCAGTGCTGAGTATCTTCTTATGTCTGTTGGCCATCTGTATGCCTTCTTTAGAATAAAGTCTACTCAAGACCTCTGTCCATTTTAATTGATTGTGCTTTTTCTCTTATGTTTTACGGGTTATTTATATATTTTGATATCAATTCCATATCAGATAATCATTTACAAATATTTTATCTGATTCCATAGGTTGCCTTTTTGTTTTGACAATGGTTTCCTTCACCATGTGAAAATTTTTAGTTTGATGGAGTCCCATTTGCTACTTGTGCTTTTGTTATCCTTGCCTAAGGATACATGTCCAAAACAAAAGCAAAAAAACAAATTAAGACCAATGTCAAAAAGATTACCCTATTTGTTTTTCTTTTAGAAGAAAATATTGCCTTTTCTTCTAGAACTTTGATAGTTTCAGATCTTGTGTCTTTAATCAATTTAGAGTTTATATTTGTATGTGACATAACTTCAGTTAAGTCATTCAGTTGTATCCAACTCTTTGTGAACCCATGGACTGCAGTACACCAGGCCTAACTGACCATCACCAACTGTCGGAGCTTACTCAAACTCATGTCCATTGAGTCAGCGATGCCATTCAGCCATCTCATCCTCTGTCGTTCCCTTCTCCTCCAATCTTCAAATCATTCCCAGCATCAAGGTCTTTTCTAATGAGTCAGTTCTTCATATCAGGTAGCCAAAGTATTGGAGTTTCAGCTTCAGCATCAGTCCTTCCAGTGAATATTCAAGACTGATTTCCTTTAGGATGGACTGGTTGACTCTCCTTGCAGTCCAAGAGACTCTCAAGAGTCTTCTTCAATACCACATTTCAAAAGCATCAGTTCTTCGGTGCTCAGCTTTCTTTATAGAAAGCTCTCACATACATACATGACTACTAGAAAAACCATAACTTTGAATAGACAGACCTATGTTGGCAAAGTAATGTCTCAGCTTTTTAATATGCTGTCTTAGTTGGTCATAACTTTTTTTCCCAAGGAGTAAGCATCTTTTAATTTCATGGCTGCAATAACCATCTGCAGTGATTTTGGAGCCCCCAAAAATAGAGTCTCTCACTGTTTCCATTGTTTCCCCATCTATTTGCTATGAAACGATGGGACCAGATGCCATGATTTTAGTTTTCTGAATGTTGAGCTTTAAGCCAATTTTTTTACTCTCCTCTTTCACTTTCATCAAGAGGCTTTTGAGTTCCTCTTCACTTTCTGCCATAAGGGTGGGGTCATCTGCATATCTGAGGTTATTTATATTTCTCCCAGGAATCTTGATTCCAGCTTGTGCTTCATCCAGCCCAGCATTTCTCATGATGTACTCTGCATATAGGTTAAATAAGCAGGGTGACAATATACAGCCTTGATGTACTCCTTCCCCAATTTGGAGTCAGTCTGTTGTTCCATGTCGAGTTCTAACTGTTGTTTCCTGACCTGCATACAGATTTCTCAAGAGGCAGGTCAGGTGGTCTGGAATTCCCATCTCTTGAAGAATTTTCCACAATTTGTTGTGATCCACAGAGTCAAAGACTTTGGCATAGTCAAGAAAGCAGAAGTAGCTGTTTTTCTGGAACTCTCCTGCTTTTTCAATGAGCCAACAGATGTTGGCAATTTGATCTCGGTTCCTCTGCCTTTTCTAAAACCAGTTTGAACATCTGAAAGTTCACGGTTCACATACTGTTGAAGCCTGGCTTAAAGAATTTTGAGCATTACTTTGCTAGCATGTGAGATGAGTGCAATTGTGTGGTAGTTTGAGCATTCTTTGGCATTGCTGCTCTTTGGGATTGGAATAACAACTGACCTTTTCCAGTCCTATGGCCACAGGTGAGTTTTCCAAATTTCCTGGCATATTGATTGCATATGAGTGCAACAGTTTTACAGCATATCATATTTTAGGATTTGAAATACTTCAATGTGGTATAAGAAAGTGGTCCAATTTTGCATGTAGCTTTCCAGTTTTCCTTATGTTATGTAGAGTGGATGGGATACAGAGTACTTGTTCAACCTTATTACAGTGTGGGATGGGCAGAGCATGTCCTCCAGTGCTGGCAGACTAGAGGGAGGGTACCACAAATCATGCCCATCATCTTTGTCACCATTAAGTTAGGATTAGATTACAAAAATGGCATCTGTCAATGTTTCTATCTCTGGATAAAGTCCTCACAGGTTCCTGCCTCTCCAGAAGCTGCTTTAAAATTAGTAATTGGGTATCTATCACTTATTGTCTAGGTGTTTTTCAATCTGTTCTTTTTTGTGCTGAATCTAAGATTGAATTTTATTTTTTTTTAATTTATTTATTTTAATTGAAGGCTAATTACTTTACATTATTGTATTGGTTTTGCCAATCATTGACATGAATGAGCCCTTTTAGAGTGGGATCTCCATTACTTACAGTTCTATGATTCACCTAGTCTTAATCACCACTGATTTTCAAATCAGGCATTTTGGGAGCTTGGTCCCAGCTCCCAGGGTCAAGGTGCCCTATATAAAGAACAATCCTTCCCATCATTCCTCAAGGGAAAGTTCTGTATTTGGCGATTCCTCCTAATTATGAAGTCATCGCACCTGGATGAGGGCATGTCTCTGCCTCTCCTACCCTTTCCAGTATGCCTCCTTTGTTTTTTGCTGTGGGATAGATGCTCTCAGGTCCTTTTCAGAGAAAAACTATTTCATATGTAGATGTAAATTTCTTATTTCTGTGGGAGGAAGTAAGTTCAGGATGTTCCCACACTACCATGCTGAACTCTTCCCCTCTCCAGTTCTATACAAGTGCCATTCTGTGTGCCCAGAAACTGTTCCTATTGCTAACTGATTCCTGAGATCTCAGCTAAATCGTCATACCAAACCAACACAATATTGTAAAGCAATTATCCTCTGATTAAAAATTAATAAAAGTCATACCAGCCAATTCCTGACATTCAAGATTAGCTTAAACTTTCCTGCTTAATATTCCCAAAAACCTATACTTTCCCGATAATTGTTATTTAAAAGTATTGAATATGTGGCCACATGCACAATGTGGATTATCTCACTTGATCACCAAAACCATAGTAGAGATACGAAAACTGAGCTAAATGTTAGTAAATTTCTCATGGTAACAGTTGATATAGAATGGATCAAGTATTTAAATCTAGACAATTTGTTTAGATTAATATACCAGTTATAGTAAATTTCACACCTTAATTGACTATCTGTTCATTTAGAATAAAGAACAAAGCTGTGATGGCAAGAATCCGGTTTATCTTACTCATCATTGTATCACCAGTGCCTAAACTTGTAAAAGAATGGTTATAAACTGAGACTTGAAGGATTGGAATGAGTTTACTAGGATGTGAGATAGAAAGGGATTTTGGAATCAGTATGGTGAACTGACTGGCATTAGAGTGACTACCAGCAACAAAACCAGTTGGAAGGCTGTACATAATTACCCAGGTGAGAGATGATAGAACATGAACTAGAACAGAAATCAGCAAACATTTTCTGAAAAGGGCCAGATAGTAAATATGTAGGTTTTGGAACAATTCAATTCTGCCTTTGTAGCACCACAGAAACCTCAGATAAATACATTAACAAGTGAACATGACTATGTTCCAATAAAACTTAAATAAGTCAAAATAGTTGGCAGGCTGGATATGGTCTGCAGGCAGCTGTTTGTTGACCCCTGAACTAGAATACTGGAAATGTAATTGGAAGAGTCTTTGTGTCTTGAAGTGGTAGTAGTGTGTGTGAACTAGAGAAATATTTCAAATGCAAAACAGACAGGATTCACTAACTAACTGACTATAGAGCTTGGGAAAAGGAAGAGTTGAAGAAAATCTTGATTTTCCTGCCACAGGAAATCAAGTTTATCAAGGAAGATAAACTAATGTAAAGGTAAAGAGTGATAATAACAATTCAAGATCCAAATAAGAAGTTTCAAATGGAAAAGACCGTCCAATAATAGCCAAAACTCAGAATAAGAGTGAAAAGACAGATAGATAGACAGGGAGTTCCTAGATATAGTCTTATAAATCCATTGCAGGGTCAGTTCAGTTCAGTTCAGTCACTCAGTTGTGTCCGACTCTCCGCAACCCCATGCATCACAGCACGCCAGGCCTCCCTGTCCATCACCAACTCCCGGAGTTCACGCAAACTCATGGCTACAGAGTCGGTGATGCCATCCAGCCATCTCATTCTCAGTCGTCCCCTTCTCCTCCCGCCCCCAACCTTTCCCAGCATCAGAGTCTTTTCCAGTGAGTCAACTCATCGCATGAGGTGGCCAAAGTATTGCAGTTTCAGCTTTAGCATCAGTCCTTCCAATGAACACCCAGGATCGATCTCCCTTAGAATGGCCTGGTTGGATCTCCTTGCGGTACAAGGGACTCTCAAGAGTCTTCTCCAACACCACAGTTCAAAAGCATCAATTCTTCGGCGATCAGCTTTCTTCACAGTCCAACTCTCACATCCATACATGACCACGGGAAAAACCATAGCCTTGACTAGACGGACCTTGGTTGGCAAAGTAATGGCTCTGCTTTTTAGTATATTATCAAGGTTGGTCATAACTTTCCTTCCAAGGAGTAAGCGTCTTTTAATTTCATGACTGCAGTCAGCATCTGCAGTGATTTTGGAGTCCAAAAAAATAAAGTCTGACACTGTTTCCACTGTTTTTCCATCTATTTCCCATGAAGTGATGGGACCAGATGCCATGATCTTTGCTTTCTGGATGTTGAACTTCAAGCCAACCTTTTCACTCTCTTCTTTCACTTTCATCAAGAGGCTTTTGAGTTCCTCTTCACTTTCTGCCATAAGGGTAGTGTCATCAGCATATCTGAGATTATTGATATTTCTCCCAGCAATCTTGATTCCAGCTTGTGCTTCTTCCAGCCCAGCGTTCCTCATGATGTACTCTGCATATAAGTTAATTAAGCAAGGTGACAATATACAGCCTTGATGCACTCCTTTTCCTATTTGGAACCAGTCTGTTGTTTCATGTCCAGTTCTAACTGTTGCTTCCTGACCTGCATACAGGTTTCTCAAGAGGCAGGTCAGGTGGTCTGGTATTCCCATCTCTTTCAGAATGTTCCACATTTTATTGTGATCCACACAGTCAAAGGCTTTGGCATAGTCAATGAAGCAGAATGCAAAGATGGGCTCGATAAAGGACAGAAATGGTATGGATCTAACAGAAGTAGAAGATATTAAGAAGAGGTGGCAAGAATACACAGAAGAACTGTACAAAAAAGATCTTCACGACCAAGATAGTCACGATAATGTGATCACTGACCTAGAGCCAGACATCTTGGAGTGTGAAGTCAAGTGGGCCTTAGAAAGCATCATTACGAACAAAGCTAGTGGTGGTGATGGAATTCCAGTTGAGCTATTTCAAATCTTGAAAGATGATGCTGTGAAAGTGCTGCACTCAATATGCCAGCAAATTTGGAAAACTCAGCAGTGGCCACAGGACTGGAAAAGGTCAATCTTCATTCCAATCCCAAAGAAAGGGAATGCCAAAGAATGCTCAAACTACCGCACAGTTGCACTCATCTCACATGCTAGTAAATTCATGCTCAAAATTCTCCAAGCCAGGCTTCAGCAATATGTGAACCGTGAACTCCCAGATGTTCAAGCAGGTTTTAGAAAAGGCAGAGGCACCAGAGATCAAATTGCCAACATCCACTGGGTCCTGGAGAAAGCAAGAGAGTTTCAGAAAAACATCTATTTCTGCTTCATTGCAGGGTCACATTATTACAAATCCAGATCCAACCAGTCCATTCTAAAGGAGATCAGTCCTGGGTGTTCATTGGAAGGACTGATGCTAAAGCTGAAAGCTGAAACTCCAATCCTTTGGCCACCTCATGCAACGAGTTGACTCACTGGAAAAGAATCTGATGCTAGGAAGGATTGAGGTGGGAGGAGATGGGGACGACAAAGAATGAGATGGCTGGATGGCATCACCGACTCGATGGACATGAGTTTGAGTGAACTGCGGGAGTTGGTGATGGACAGGGAGGCCTGGCGTGCTGTGATTCATGGGGTCGCAAAGAGTCGGACACGACTGAGCGACTGAACTGAACTGAACTGATCTTTATACTTGGCTACTTATTTCTGTGGGCATATATATATATATATTTTGGATGATTCAGAGTTTCTCTCTGTTCTTATCAAGAGGGACACAGGCTGAACTGTTTATGCAATAAGTCCCATAGTCCCATGCATAGCTTAATTCACTATGAAAATTTTCAAGGAGGTACTTTTTAAGAATTTTTTGGAAATTTAGTGCTTAATGGAAAATCTTTGAATCCTCAACTGACTTACGAATGAAGAAGGAAAGTAATTTCTAAAGATTAGATCTGGTTTCCCTGCCTTGAGGTTTGCTATTTGTACAATGGAGATTACGCACTGAATTGTACGCCAAAAGATGAATACCTCTATTTCATTCGAAGAAAGTTTTAGAAAGAATGGGAAAGGTGAATACTGGGTGAATATTCACTGATTTTAATTTAAAGTTACACCCCTTTCCATTACAGAAATATTCTTTTAGACATTTTTCTATGCTACAAAACCTTATTTAACACTAGAATTTTAGGTACTAGGTGAACTTAAAGATAGTATTAATGACTAACACTTATTATGAGTTATATTCAAATTAATAGTCTATATCAATATATACATTTTCCTCTCTGAATTTTTTAAAAGGCATTTGAAGTAACCAAGCAATCTAAGGAATTTGCACAAACGACTTCCCTTCTTGCAAGATGTAGCAAGATGTAGTGATTTCTCTGAGCACAGAGGAATTGAACTTATTAAAGTGAAGGGGGAATCTTTGCCAATAAATGCTTAACCAGGATTCATAAACTGTTTTGGGAAAGAAGGAATAGAACATCAGAATCTAGCTATGTGTCATTAGTCTTTCTGCCCTTGCAAAAACATGAGTCATACACTCACATAACTCATGTGAACTCTGAGTTGCAACAAATTCTTAAATCTTGGAAGTGTCAATAGTTGAGTAGTAAGAGAAAGCAAGAATTGAAGGATCAAAAGAGGCTGAAGGGCTGTGTCCCCCCCAGGCTGCAGTCCAGCTGATAGTGTTTAATGGATAGAAAAAACACAGGTTTGGGGGGAGATTTTAACCAAGACCCACGATGGATCAGATTTGGCCCTCAGAGAAAAAGGTTGGCAATGTCCAGAACACATACCAAAAAGTCAGGTGCAGGGAAGAACATACGCAGGGTTGGGAGACAGCCTGGAGATCCAACCAGCAGAGAGAATAAGCACCATCACAAATATGAGCTGGCTAAAGCTAAACACTGATGAATTAATGTGTGACCATGATCCACTCTAGATATATCAGGACTCAGTCGTGTCCAACTCTTGTACACCCCACGGACTGCAGCACACCAGCTTCCCTGTGCATCACCAAATCCTGGAGCTTGCTGAAACTCATGTCCATTGAGTCAGTGATGCCATCCAACCCTCTCATCCTCTGTCATCAACCTCTCAACCTGCCTTCTCTCTTTCCAAGCATCAGGGTTTTTTTCAAATGAGTCAGTTCTTTTTATCAGGTGGTCAAAGTATTGCAGTTTCAGCTTCAGCATCAGTCTTTCCAATGAATTTTCAGGACTGATTTCCTTTAGGATTGACTGGATGGATCTCCTTGCAGTCCAAGGGACTCTCAAGAGTTTTATCCAACACTAGAGTTCCAACCAAGGTCCGTCTAGTCAAGGCTATGGTTTTTCCCATGGTCATGTATGGATGTGAGAGTTGGACTGTGAAGAAAGCTGATCGCTGAAGAATCGATGCTTTTGAACTGTGGTGCTGGGGAAGACTCTTGAGAGCCCCTTGGACTGCAAGGAGATCCAACCAGTCCATCCTAAAGGAGATCAATCCTGGGTGTTCATTGGAAGGACTGATGCTAAAACTGAAACTCTAATACTTTGGCCACCTCATGCGACGAGTTGACTCACTGGAAAAGAGTCTGATGCTGGGAGGGATTGGGGGTGGGAGGAGATGGGAATGACAGAGAATGAGATAGATGGATGGCATCACCGACTCAATGGACATGAGTTTGAGTGAACTCCGGGAGTTGGTGATGGACAGGGAGGCCTGGCGTGCTGTGATTCATGGGGTCGCAAAGAGTCAGACACGACTGAGTGACTGAACTGAACTGAACTGAACAGTTCAAAAGCATCAATTCTTCTGCGCTCAGGTTTCTTTATAGACCAGCTCTCACATCCATACATGACTACTGGAAAAAACATAGCTTTGGCTTGAAGGTCAAAAGTAATGTCCTTGGCAAAGTAATGTCTCTGCTTTTTAATATGCTGTCTAGGTTGGTCATAGCTTTTCTTCCAAGGAGCAAATGTCTTTTAATTTCATGGCTGCAGTCACTATCTACAGTGATTTTGGAGCCCCCCAAAATGAAGTCAGCCACTGTTTCCACTGTTTCCCCATCTATTCTCCATGAAGTGGTGGAAGCAGATGCCATGATCTTAGTTTTCTGAACATTGAACTTTAAGCCAACTTTTTCACTCTCCTCTTTCACTTTCATCAAGAGGCTCTTTAGTTCTTCTTCACTTTCTGCCATCAGGGAGGTATCATCTGCATATTTGAAGTTATTTCTCCCAGCAATCTTGATTCCACTTTGTGTTTCATCCAACTCAGCATTTCACATGATGTAATCTGTATATACATTAAATAATCAGGGTGACAGTGTACAGCCTTGACGTACTCCTTGCCGATTTGGAAACAGTCTGTTGTTCCATGTCCATTTCTAACTGTTGCTTCTTGACCTACATACAGATGTCTCAGGTTGCAGATAAGGTGGTCTTCAATCTGTACCTCTTTAAGAATTTTCCACAGTTTGTTTTGATCCACACAGTAAAAGGCTTTAGTATAGTCAGTGAAGCAGAAGTGAATGCTTTCCCACAATTTCCCTGCTTTTTCTATCATCCAGTTCAGTTCAGTTCAGTTCAGTCACTCAGTCGTGTCCGACTCTTTGCGACCCCATGAATCACAGCACGCCAGGCCTCCCTGTCCATCACCAACTCCCGCAGTTCACTCAAAGTCATGTCCATCAAGTCGGTGATGCCATCCAGCCATCTCATTCTCTGTCGTCCCCTTCTCCTCCTGCCCCCAATCCCCCTCAGCATCAGAGTCTTTTCCAGTGAGTCAACTCATCGCATGAGGTGGCCAAAGTATTGGAGTTTCTGGATGTTGGCAATTTGATCTCTGGTTCCTCTGCTTTTTCTAAATCCAGCTTGAAGGTCTGGAGTTCACGGTTCATGTGCTGTTGAAGCCTGGCTTGTAGAATTTTTAGCATTATTTGAGGAAATTTTAGCATTACTTTGCTAGCATGTGAAAGTGAAAATCGTTCAGTCGTGTCTCACTCTTTACGATCCCATGGACTATACAGTCCATGGAATTCTCCAGGCCACTGGAGTGAATAGCCTTTTCCTTCTCCAGAGGATCTTCCCAACCCAGGGATCGACCCCAGGTCTCCCACATTGCAGGCAAATTCGTTACCTACTGAGCTAGAAGGGAAGCATGTGAGATGAGTGCACTTGTGCGGTAGTTTGAGCATTCTTTGGCTTTGCCTTTCTTTGGGATTGGAATGAAAACTGACCTTTTCCAGTCCTCTGGCCACTGCTGAGTTTTCCAAATTTGCTGGAATATTGAGTGCAGCACTTCCACAGCATCATCTTTTAGGATTTGAAAAGAGAACACACTGGTCATAGCAAACACCCTCTTCCAACAACACAAGAGAAGACTCTACACATGGACATCACCAGATGGTCAACACCGAAATCAGATTGATTTTATTCTTTGCAGCCAAAGATGGAGAAGCTCTATACAGTTAGCAAAAACAAGAGCAGGAGCTGACTGTGGTTCAGATCATGAACTCCTTATTGCCAAATTCAGACTTAGATTGAAGAAAGTAGGGAAAACCACTAGACCATTCAGATATGACCTCAATCAAATCCCTTATGATTATACAGTGGAAGTAAGAAATAGATTTAAGGGACTAGATCTGATAGATAGAGTGCCTGATGAACTCTGGACAGAGGTTCATGACATTGTACAGGAGACAGGGATCAAGACCATCCCCATGGAAAAGAAATCCAAAATAGCAAAATGGCTGTCTGAGGAGGCCTTACAAATAGCTGTGTAAAGAAGAGAAACGAAAAGCAAAGGAGGAAAGGAAAGATATAAGCATCTGAATGCAGAGTTCCAAAGAATAGCAAGGAGAGGTAAGAAAGCCTTCCTCAGTGATCAATGCAAAGAAATAGAGGAAAACAACAGAAAAGGAAAAACAAGAGATCTTTTCAAGAAAATTAGAGATATCAAGGGAACATTTCATGCAAAGATGGGCTCGATAAAGGACAGAAATGGTATGGACCTAGCAGAAGCAGAAGATATTAAGAAGAAGTGACAAGAATACACAGAAGAACTGTACAAAAAAGATTTTCACGATGAAGATAATCACGATGGTGTGATCACTCACCTGGAGCCAGACATCTTGGAATGTGAAGTCAAGTGGGCCTTAGAGAGCATCACTACGAACAAAGCTAGTGGAGGTGATGGAATTCCAATTGAGCTATTTCAAATCCTGAAAAATGTAGCTGTGAAAGTGCTGCACTCAATATGCCAGCAAATTTGGAAAACTCAGCAGTGGCCACAGGACTGGAAAAGGTCAGTCTTCATTCCAATCCCAAAGAAAGGCAATGCCAAAGAATGCTCAAACTACTGCACAATTGCACTCATCTCACACGCTAGTAAAGTGATGCTCAAAATCCTCCAAGCCAGGCTTCAGCAGTATGTGAACCGTGAACTCCCAGATGTTCAAGCAGGTTTTAGAAAAGGCAGAGGAACCGAGATCAAATTGCCAATATCTTGCCTGGAGAATCCCAGGGACAGAGGGGCCTTGTGGGCTGCTGTCTATGGGGTCGCACAGGGTCGGACACGACTGAAGCGACTTAGCAGCAGCAGCAGCAGCTGGATCATGGAGAAAGCAAGAGAGTTTCAGAAAAACATCTATTTCTGCTTCATTGACTATGCCAAAGCCTTTAACTGTGTGGATCACAATAAACTGTGGAACATTCTGAAAGAGACGGGAATACCAGACCACCTGACCTGCCTCTTGACAAACCTGTATGCAGGTCAGGAAGCAACAGTTAGAACTGGACATGGAACAACAGACTGGTTCCATATAGGAAAAGGAGTATGTCAAGGTTGTATATTGTCACTCTGCTTATTTAACTTATATTCAGAGTACATCATGAGGAATGCTGGGCTGGAAGAAGCACAAGCTGGAATCCAGATTGCCGGGAGAAATATCAATAACCTCAGATATGCAGATGACACCACCCTTATGGCAGAAAGTGAAGAGGAACTCAAAAGCCTCTTGATGAAAGTGAAAGAGGAGAGTGAAAAGGTTGGCTTGAAGCTCAACATTCCGAAAATGAAGATCATGGCATCTGGTCCCATCACTTCATGGCAAATAGATTGGGAAACTGTGGAAACAGTGTCAGATTTTATTTTTGGGGGCTCCAAAATCACTGCAGATGCTGATTGCAGCCATGAAATTAAAAGACGCTTACTCCTTGGAAGGAAAGTTATGATCAACCTTGATAATATATTAAAAAGCAGAGACATTACTTTGCCAACAAAGGTCTGTCTAGTCAAGGCTATGGTTTTTCCAGTGGTCATGTATGGATGTGAGAGTTGGACTGTGAAGAAAGCTGATCGCCAAAGAATTGATGCTTTTGAACTGTGGTGCTGGAGAAGACTCTTGAGAGTCCCTTGGACTGCAAGGAGATCCAACCAGTCCATTCTAAAGGAGATCAATCCTGGGTGTTCATTGGAAGGACTGATGCCAAAACTGAAACTCCAATACTTTGGCCACATCATGTGTCGAGTTGACTCACTGGAAAAGAGTCTGATGCTAGGAAGGATTGGGGGTGGGAGGAGAGGGGGACAACAGACAATGTAATGGCATCACCGACTCGATGGACATGAGTTTGCATGAACTCCGGGAGTTGGTGATGGACAGGGAGGCCTGGCGTGCTGTGATTCATGGGATCGCAAAAGTCAGACACGATTGTGCGACTGAACTGAACTGAATTGAAACTGGAATTCCATCATTTCCACTAGCTTTGCTCATAGTGATGCTTCCTAAGGTCCACTTGACTTCACATTCCAGGGTATCTGGTTCTAGGTGAGTGATCACACCATCATGGTTATCTGGGTCATGAAGATCTTTTTTGTGTAGTTCTTCTGTGTATTCTTGTTGCTGCTGCTGCTAAGTCGCTTCAGTCATGTCTGACTCTGTGCGACCCCATAGACGGCAGCCTACCAGGCTCCCCCATCCCTGGGATTCTCCAGACAAGAACACTGGAATGGATTACCATCTCCTTCTCCAATGCATGAAAGTGAAAAGTAAAAGTGAAAGTGAATTCGCTCAGTCGTGTCTGACTCTTAGCGACCCCTTGGACTGCAGCTACCTCTTCTTAATATCTTCTGCTTCTGTTAGGTCATACCATTTTGTCCTTTACTGTGTCCATTTTTGCATGAAATTTTCCCTTGCTATCTCTAATTATCTTGAGGAGATCTGAAGAAAAGGGAGTTCTGAGATCTCAAGAAAAGGGGAGGTCCTGAGGACAGGGAGAGGGATTACAGGAGGGCTGTTGATGAATAAGGGGAACAAGATGGAGTTATGAAGGAAGCTGAATCCTGGAGTCAGGAGATCCTGTACTATGTAGAAGGATAAAGATGGCATAGGAAAATTCAGTTGGGAAAGAATCTGCCTGCAATACAGGAGACCTCAATTCGACTACTGGGTTTGGAAGATCTGCTGCAGAAGGGAAATGTTCCCCACTCCAGTATTCTTGGGCTTCCCTTGTGACTCAGCTGTAAAGAATCCACCTGCAATCTGGGAGACCTGAATTTGATCCCTGGGTTGGGAAGATCCCCTGGAGAAAGGAAAAGCTACCCACTCCATTATTCTGGCCTGGAGAATTATAGTGCACAAGGTCACAAAGAGTCGGGAATGACTGAGCGACTTTCACTTCATTTCAGGAAATGGCTAAAGGGGTTTGCATGAATAAAGCAAGAGACAAGTGGTGGAGTGAGGATATCTGGATGATCTTGGAAATGAAATAAGAACACTGAACAAAAGTTGAGCTGTTTCCTTTTAGCAAAGATTTACTTACAGACCAGGCACTTTACACCATATATGTAATGCTCATTAAAAATGTTACATCAGGGACTTCCCTGATGGTCCAGTGGTTAAGACTCTGCACTTCCAAGGCAGGGGTCATGGGTTCAATCCCTGGTCAGGGAACTAATATCCTACACACCACATGGAGCAGCCACAAAAAGAAAAAGATGTTGCATTAGTCCAGACACAAGTTTGGAAGGTGTATGTCCATTCGTCTTGCAGGAAAAGGGAGTCAGGGCAGCCTGAATATCACATGTACTATATGTGTCCCCAGCCAAAGATGAATGTGTCATAACTAGAAAACTAGAAAACAGCAAGTATTCTGACAGAGCCTTAATTTGTGGACATGGGGCTCTAGACAGGTTAGAAAGATAAGTGTTAACCATGTCATTCTAAAAGACTTGTGTAATATATTACATAGGGTTCTACTGTATTGCATGTTTGCTCCCAGTCAGGGAATCTCATCCCCCAGCATTGTGAGGTCAGGGAACATTCTGGAAGAAGAGTTAGGAGGCTGTTACAAAACCCCAGTGAGCTAGGAGTGCATGAAAGAAGGAGAAACAAGAGGCTTTCAACTATAGAACCTATTAAAATGCTTTTCTTAAAAAAAAAATTATTAAAGACTTCCTATTTAATCCTAACAACAACACAGCACAATAGATACACAATTGGATTTTGAACAACTCGGGGGCTAGGGACATCAACCCTCAGTGCTAGGAAACCCCTGCTATAACTTATGGTCAGCCTTCTGTATACATGGTTCCTCCACATCTGTAGTTCCCACCTACAGATTTAACCAACCTCAGATTGTGTGCTACTGCTGCTGCTAAGTCGCTTCAGTTGTGTCCGACTCCCTGTGACCCCATAGATGACAGCCCACCAGGCTCCCCCATCTCTGGGATTCTCCAGGCAAGAACATTGGAGTGGGTTGCCATTTCCTTCTCCAATGAATGAAAGTGAAAAGTGAAAGTGAAGTCACTCAGTTGTGTCCGATCCTTGGCGACCCCATGGACTGCAGCCTTCCAGGCTTCTCTGTCCATGGGATTTTCTAGGCAAGAGTACTAGAGTGGCTTGCCATGGCCTTCTCCGTCAGATTGTGTAGGACTCTAGTATTTACTATTGAAAAAATTCCACAGATAAGTGGACCCATGCAGTTCAAACCCAAGTTGTTCAAAGATCAACTGTATATTAATGACAGCTCATGTTTATTGAGCCAGTATCATGCCAGGCACCAAATCTTAGGGATACATTTGAGCACATTGATTAAGAGCTTTCACTGCTTACTAGCTATATTCTCATCTGTCAAAACAGGGAGTTTTGCAACGTTTTTGTGAAGACTAGTGAAATATAATGTACTTAGAATTATTCCTTGAAGGGCTTCCCAGGTGATAAAGAATCCACCTGCTAATGCAGGAGACCTAAGAGACACAGATTAGATCCCTAGGTCAGGAAGATCCCCTGGAGTAGGAAATGGCCACCCACTCCAGTATTCTTGTCTGGAAAATTCCATGGACACAGGAGCCTGATGAGCTACAGTCCAGGGGGTCACGAAGAGTCAGACATGACTGAATAAAACATCTATGAAAAAATAGTAAGTAACCAAAAAATATTGGCTATCATTATCATATTTAAATTTCACAGTGCTTTTATTATTCTATATGTGCCATGGCACTGAAGAGGAAACAGAATCTCAATGAGAAATTAAGTAACTTGTCAACCAGAATTAGGCTCTTCTGATTCCTGATCTTACACAGAAGAGAAGAACCACATGGTTTCCAGACCTCACAACTGCCAATTTCATCATGATACACAAGAAACTGTGATTGAGGTTGATGCCATCATCCAAGGTTTATCCATTAGTGGCTTCTATGAAAGGTCTTTCTGAGGCAAATAAGGATCTCTTTTCTTATCCAATTTATTGTGCTGCTTCTCGGAATCCTTTTACAGCATTTCTATCTTCCCTGACATTTAATTTGCAATCCCGGGAAACCAGAAATTTTCACATATGCAGTTGCCTAGGCTTCCAAAGCAGGGAGATATTCCCTTAACTAGGCAACAGATATTTCCAGCTGAAATCTCAGTCAGTTAACGTGGTAACGTACAGTGGGTGTTTGTTATGCTTGCAATGAGTCAGTCACATTTCTCTGCCCAGAGCTTCTCAGGGTTGATAGTGCCATGTAAACAGAAAAATTAAGGTTGACCCTAATTATGATAAAGACACAGTCCTACATCCTATTAAAACTATTGTTAGTCTAATGGTATTGTCTATATGACATTAATTGTACTAGTAAAACTACCTTTACTGGTTGGTTCCTTACCATGTCATACAGGGAAGGCTCAAAGAGGTTTGCTAATTTGTCCAAGGTCACACAGCTAGTATAGTTTTTTAATGGCTGCTATCACACAGGACCATGAATTTAGTAGCTTAAAACAACACTAATTTATTTTCTTACAGTTCTAGGAATGAGAAATCCAAGTCTCACAGGGCTAAAATGAAGGAGTCAACAAAATCGTTGCATTTCTTTCTGGAAGCTCTAGGAACCCATTTCTTTGCCTTTTCTACCTTTTTGAGACTACATACATATCCAGGTTCACGGCCTTATTCCTTATCCTTCAAAACCAACAATGTTGTCATTCTGACCTCTGCTTTCATGGTCACATCAATTTCTCTGCTTTCTACTTACATCTTATAATTGGAAGGACCCTTAGGATTACATTGTATTGGACTGGCTAATCTGGGATAACGTACTTTTTTAAAGATCAGCCAATTAGCAACCATAAGCCTACCTGCAACTTAAATCTCTTTTGCCATGTAACCTAACACAATCCAGGTTTTGGGTATTAGCATATACATATCTTTGAAGAGTCATTATTCTGCCAATCAGAGCTAATACAACTGGGAAAGCCAGGATTGGAACCTAAATATATCTGATTCTGAAAGCTATGTTCTTAACCATCACACTGCAAAAACATCAAGTCCTCATCTTCAAAAGGAAATGACTGAGAATGGGTCTCATGATTCTGATCAGATTCGTTCCCCCAAACAACTTAATGATTAATATTTATGTTGTTAATCCAAAACTCTGTGATCTTATTTGAGCACATCCAAGGGCAGAATAAAGTGGTTAACAAAAGGGTTATTATTAGCCCCATTTCAGGTAGTAGGACCAGAGAAAATAAGTGTCATGAGCAGTGTTTCACTTTAAATAAATGACAGAGCCATCTCATTGATCTGGACCCTTTAAATGCCTCCTCCTAATTGGGTGATATCAAAAGAACTCCAGTTTT
This sequence comes from Moschus berezovskii, assembly GCF_049115385.1. NCBI lineage: Eukaryota > Metazoa > Chordata > Mammalia > Artiodactyla > Moschidae > Moschus > Moschus berezovskii. Next base: position 45,213,012 of record NC_142463.1, on the reverse strand, counting down.
AAAAAATCATTTACAGCTGGGCTCAATTTGAACTCCTCCACATTCTGGCTGCGTGGCACTTAAGATTCAACCACTTTGAATCTTTATTTCTTCATCTGTAAATGGGAAGTAAGAACCCCTGTTCTGAAAGCTTGTTAGGTAAAAGAGTGATAATGACAGAAGTAGCCTAGCACAAAATAGGCATATAATAATAGTATCCATTTATTACCGCATGAAAAACCAGCTGACTTCACAGTTACTCTATGGCATTACATCATACTGTTCAGAGAGTTTTTGGTAAATATGCAACTAGAGTCAGCTTCCTCAGAATAAATAGGCAAAATTCCCTGTTCCATGACAAGAATTTGTTCCTCCAGAGAGGAGCATCCTCATTTTATGACTTTCTAGGATTCACCTGGATGGAGGTGGAATTTGACTGGGCTACAGGTAATCAGCAAGACACTTCAAAACTCTATTAGAATCTCTAGGACTTTAATTTTGCTGGTAGTGTTTTATTCATTTTTGTATTAGTATTCTATTAAAGAATTCTCTCTGGTCTCTATTCTCCATGGTCCAGAACCACAGATTGGAAATAAAATGGCTGTATCTGGAGGATACTTTCCTTGAGTGTCTTTCTCTAAACTCTAAAGAGCAAATTTTCATCAAGGCTAACTAGTACAGAGATGCTCATGGAGGAAAATATGAAAGCAGCAAGACATTATAAGTGCATGAGCCTCACTGGAAACTGCACATCAACTCCCCAGGCCAACAGCCAATTCTTTACCTATCAAAATCCTACGTATCCTTGGCCACTCAGTTTAGGAATCTCTCCACATTTGCCTGTGTAACTCATGCTCCTTCCTCTTTAGACACAACACATTGTTCAGCTATTTGATTTCTATGTCTTGTAGTAGGGATTATAATGTATGCAACTCTCCCAGTAATTTTGTGACTACTATCTATCCAACTCCCCATTTCCAAGGTCTGAGTACAGAAAGCTTTACTAAGTGTCCCATGAGGTAAATCTACATATCTACATGTTAAAAGTGCTGGTAATATCAAAGAGTCAAAGGCTATCTGCAAGCTGCATGATTTCCAGTCAATGCTCATTCAAGGAGTATCTACTGAGCACTCATTTAGCACCTGGTCCCATGAAGAATGAAAGACAAGAGTATGCTCTGTGCTCAGAGAACTTGCACTGTGATAGAAGAGGGAGACAAAAAGACTGCTCTAAGTCACTGAGTAAGGGCAAGGGGGCCATGAGAATACATAGAAGAGGAAGTACCCTGGATTGAGTGATCTCTTAGGGAAAACGGTTTTGGTCCTGGTTTCAGTTTCCCACCTAAAATAAGGGAGTTGGAATAAGCCCAAGGGGGCTGACTCTCAGGCCATGGGTATGTCTAGCCCACATATGTGAGATCCACTTACTGCATTGGCCTGCATAGAGGTTTCTTTCTTTTTTCCTAAGCAAGTATCAGAAGTGTTGGCAACATGGGCCCCATTTTTCCACTGACAATGATCTGTTGAACTGAGATGTGGATGTCGTCTTCATCTGCATGCTCTTCAGTCACTCTAGGCCCTGCCACCTGCTATGAACTCTCTTGCATGGGTACCAAGTATCTTTTGCCAATTTTCACCAGGCAATAGGTCACCCCCCTCACAAACTTTAGGATTAGCTGTACTGTGAAGAAAGCTGATCGCCGAAGAATTGATACTTTTGAACTGTGGTGTTGGAGAAGACTCTTGAGAATCCCTTGTACCGCAAGGAGATCCAACCAGTCCATTCTAAAAGAGATCAGTCCTGGGTGTTCATTGGAAGGACTGATGTTGAAGCTGAAACTCCAATACTTTGGCCACCTCATGTGAAGAGTTGACTCACTGGAAAAGACTCTGATGCTGGGAGGGATTGGGGGCGGGAGGAGACGGGGACGACAGAGAATGAGATGGCTGGATGGCATCACCAGCTCGATGGACATGAGTTTGAGTGAACTCCGGGAGTTGGTGATGGACAGGGAGGCCTGGAGTGCTGTGATTCAGGGGGTCGCAAAGAGTCGGACACGACTGAGCGACTGAACTGAACTGAACTGAATGTACCTCCCAATTTGAATAATCTGGCTTTCTGTTTACTTAAATCTGTGAATAAATTATTAATCCAACTTTAATACTTGAATCAGGAATATAGAGATTAATTAAGACATAGATCTTGTCTCCAACAGAGGAACTAAGGAGAAACCAACTGTAGCAAACTATTGAAACAGAGTGACATGTGCCAATAGGAAGGGAGCATGAAACAAGAGAGAAAGCACAAATTCTTCTGAGGGACAGACACGTTTTACAGCAGAACCTCATCAGGAAAATAGCAAGGGGAGGAGACTGATCAGCGGACTGCATGTATTTGGGCATACTGTAGGTTTAAAGTAGCTGGTTACAGAACAGATTAGAACTGGCTAAATTCTGAGGTGAGGAAGCAGCATGTACAAAGACAGGTGAGTGATAAAGACTTTCTATTCTAGGAGCCAAAATTACTGAAGCAGAGTTGTGTATAGAATTCACACTGTGAAGAAATGAGATATGAGGCTGAGAAGGCAGAAAACAATCCAGTAACATGGGATCTTGTATGTCATGCTGATGAGTTTAATTTACTCTGAAGATAATAAGTTACCACAGTAAGGGATTAAGTAGAGAGTCCATGAATAGATCTGTGGGGTTTGGTGAAAGATTACCCTGTCAGGAGAGTGGGTGGTCAACTGGAGGGGAACATGCTATTAATGCAGAAATGAGTTATCAGGCCATTGTGATAACTCTGGCAAGACAAGATATATCAGTTAGGATCTGTATGTTTCAAATGAGAGAAATCCCTAGTCAAATTTAGCTAATCAACATGTAAACTTATTGGCTCATGTAATGAAAATAGTAGCATGAGGTTCAAGTATAGCGTAACTCAGGGTCCCCAGATCCATTTTTCTGCTCTTCCGTTGGCTGTGCTTCATTCTCTGGCTGGCTTCCCTTACAGTGGTAAATTAATCCAGGGTTAATATCATCAGTACAATATCCCAGAAATAATCTCCTTGCATCTCTTTGGCAAAATGAATCACACGCTCTTGATTCAATCTTTTGTCTCAGAATGTGAAAAGCTAGGTTCCTGATCCAATTACTAGGGTAAGGTATATATATATATATATATATGTAGAATTACCACTGGATTGACCAAACATACCCCTGAATCTGGGGATTGGAATAGCTTCCCCTGAATTTCCCATATAGAGGTGAACTGTACATAAATGCACAAGATTTAGGTCACTACTAGGTAGAGAAAAGTAGTACTTAGGATGCAGTCATCAAACACCAGGATGATGATGACCTGAGATGTGTCAGGATTGAAGTAAAGGAGAGGATATAGCAATGTTAAAGAGACAGAAGGATCAAGATTCAACCATCAGTTGAATGTGGGAGGCAAAGAAAGGGAATTGAGAAAGAATGTTCACCTTTCAGACACAGATAACTATAGAGTACCTGGAGGATAAGCATATTTTGAAGTAAAGATAATGAGTTGACTTTTGATCATGTTAGTTGGCCCTGACTCTTAACTATTCAAGTGATGTCCACAGATTAGTTGCATGGTTAAGACTGACTCACAGGGAATGGGACAAGAAACAAAGATTAAGAGCATGACGGGATCATAGACGGAATCCACCAGTGACAGGGTTACATGAGAAAAGCAACTTCTGGACATGTTATGATAAAATTGTTTTTAAGAGACATGATGCCTGCTGTTGCTGCTGCTGCTAAGTCACTTCAGTCGTGTCCGACTCTGTGTGACCCCATAGACGGAAGCCCACCAGGGTTCCCCATCCCTGGGACTCTCCAGGCAAGAACACTGGAGTGGGTTGCCATTTCCTTCTCCAATGTGTGAAAGTGAAAAGTGAAAGTGAAGTCGCTCAGTCGTGTCCGACCCTTAGTGACCCCATGGACTGCAGCCTACCAGACTCCTCCATCCATGGGATTTTCTAGGCAAGAGTACTGCAGTGGCTTGCCATTGCCTTCTCCGGACATGATGCCTACAAGAGGGCAAATCTCACCTCAGAGATAATAGAGAACCTACTAACCTCTGAGAATAATCTCTCCATCTTCAAACCAAGGAATTCCAGCTGAGTGACTGAGGGAGTTGATAAGCAGCTTTGTCATCTCCTTTTAGTGTTTCTTCAAATGAGCTAAAATGTACTGTAGCTGCCATTGGTGTCTGCCCTCTGGGAGTTTACAATGTTAGACAAGTGTTCAGTGTATTTAGGATATGAACTGTGTCTGAAAATATGCCCTCATCATAAAAAAGAAGCAGTGGATTTCTAGTGTCCAGAAATATTATAGGGCTGACTGGAATTTGACTCATATTTGATAATATGTAGCTTGTCAGGATATTAAATATTACAGAGGTAGCTCATCACTGCAGATTAATGAAGTCACCAGAATCATTTAGAAAGCAATTGAGTGACTAATTTTAATTAGAAATTTGATTGCTCCTATTGAAATGAAACAAGAGGAACTTATACCCCTCACCCATTAATGTTTTTCCCATTGGAACAACAATTACTATGTCAATCTTTACTTCATTAGTGGGTCTTTGCTAAGATTAGATGATTTCCAAAGAATAGATTATTATTTTAAGCAGAGAATACAAGGTAGCAGGACTTCAATCAGGAAAATTCCTGGAATCAGAAAGACAGGACTAAAAAAATGACATTTTCTGAACCTGAGGTAATCTAGTGAAAGAAAGAGTATATAAAGAGATAGCATTAATTGTCCTCCCAAGAAATAAGGTTTTTCCGAGAAATATAATTACAGGTATGGTACTAACAGGTTGGGATGTTTTCCTCAGGTTGGCAAGGAGTCAAGGAAGAAATCCATTTAAAAACAAAGATGTATGAAAACATGAAAATGTTTACCATGAAATCTTCTAATTAGGTAAGATGTTGATTAGCATGTGTTTTTAGAAATGAGAGACCAGAGAATAGAAAATGTTATTTTTCAGATCTTATTCTCATATGGGGAGGGAGAGACAGAAAAGGAGAGTAAGAGGGGAGAGGAGGTAAGACACACACACACATATGGAAAATAGGCATTTTCCTTATCAAACTGTCAAACTCTAGAATAATAACCATTCTGTGGGCTCTCCCTGGACTGTATCGTTTATGTAAAACTATAACCTGTTTATCTCTAATTTGGCTTCCCAGGCATCCCAGGACTTTATGAGGGTAGAAAAGGGAAGACTCATGACTGAAAGCCTAACAATATTAAAATACAATTTTATATATTAATGCTTTGTACATAATTTGTCCAATACTTTGCACAATACCTGCCTCCCAAGAAACCTGTGGGCAGGTCAAGAAACAACAGTGAGAACCCCACATTGAGCAATGGACAGTTTCAAAATTGGGAAAGGAGTACATCAAGGCTTCATATTGTCCCCCTGTTTATTTAACTTCTATGCAGAATACATCATGCACAATGCTGGGCTGCAAGAAGCACAAGCTGGAATCAAGAGAAATATCAATAACCTCAGATATGCAGATGATACCATCCTAATGATAGAAAACTAAGAGGAACTAAAGAGTCTCTTGATGAATGAGAAAGAGGAGAGTGAAAAAGTTGGCCTAAAACTCAACATTTAAAAAACTTCAGATCATGGCATCCAGTCCCATCACTTTATGGCAAATAGATGGGTAAAAAATGGAAACAGTGACAAACTTTATTTTCTTTGGCTTCAAAATCACTGCAGATGGTGACTGCAGCCATGAAATTAAAAGAAACTTGCTCCTTGGAAGAAAATCTATGACAAAACTAGACAGCATAGGGACACACGTACATCCATGGCTGATTCAAGTCAATATATGGCAAAAACCACCACAATATTGTAAAGTAATTAGCCTCCAATTAAAATTAATTAATTAGAAAATAAAAATAAAAAGCACACATTACTTTCTTGATAAAGGTCTGTATAGTAAAGCTATGGTTTTTCAAGGAGTCATGTACAGATGTGAGAGCTGGACCATAAAGAAGGCTGAGCACCAAAGAACTAAAGGTTTTGAACTGTGGTGTTGGATAAGACTCTTGACAGTCCCTTGGACAGCAAGGAGATCAAACCACTCAAGTTTGATGATTCAAGCGCATAACTTTTATCATGTTCTTTACTTCTAATTGAATGCCACTGCTGATCTGATAGGAGGTATCAGTTGGCAGTCAAACCAGAATGATCAGATCAGGAACACTGCATTGCACAAATTCCGTGGACACGGTAATATATTTAAATAGTGTTCTCTGAGGACTTTCAACACTTTACTTCTGAACAGGCTGTAGCCAAATTTCAAGTAAACAAATTGTTTCTTTTTGGATGCAAAAATGCAAACTTTATGGCTGTTTTGGAGAATTAATAAAACAGAGGTTTACTTTGAGAGGAGATTGTATTTTCATAGTAGTAGCTTTGCCATTATTCTTAAACTCATTGCCAAAGACTTGTACTTGAATGCTTTTCTTGTGATGGAAACGTGTTTTTCAGTTGTTTCTATATCTCCTTTATAAAGGGTACCAGGGAAGTTCTGGTACCTTTAAAACCCAAGATAGAGAGAACATAAAGAAGATACAAATCTGATTGTGCTGCAACTATTCCAGCCATGGATGGATATGGAAAAATGTACAGTTCATCTCACAAGACCAGCCTGGTATTAATACATATGGTCTCTTTATAGTCTTTTTCACTGCAGTTGAATGGTGGTTAACAGTAATTCCATTCTATTTGCTCAGGTCAAAAATCTTGGAGTAATTCCTATTTTCTCTCTGTCGCATCCAATGCCTAGTTCAACCATAAATTATATAATCTCCAACTACCATTTAAATCTCCACATGAGTTTTCTGGACAGAGATTTGCTTTCTGACCTCAGACACAACTGAAACCACTGTGTACAGGACCATCCGAGTTAGATGACTCATGTCTCTTCCCTCTGCTTTTACTCACTGTGCCAAATATTCTCTTGTAACAACTTAATAATGGAACCAGGAGTACATGGTTTGAAAGATGGGTTGAAGTAATCATTTAAAGAACAAGTAAATCGGATACTATAGGAATTATTCCAGGCTATGAACCAACGTGAAAATGTCTCTTATTCATTCCATAAAACCAGCCTAGTGTCAATACAGGTTGAATACTAGAAGCCCAGAACCAGTGCTTACAGATCTAGTGTGGGTCATGATGCTTGGGAATGCCACCTGTATCTCCTGATGCCTCCCCCACCCATACTCCCACCTCATCCTCAGAGATTGTTTCTTGTAAGAATTGATGCCAAAACCTCTGGGAAGGCTTTTGGTTTCCTTATATAAGAACTCCCCTCTCTCTTTCTTTCTTCTCCTTTTCTCTGGATCACAGATATGAGGTAATTCCCTATAAGATTTCTATTTTTGATTATATCACTTTTATTTTTCCATCTCGATAAAATCTAAGGTCCATGTTACCAGATAGATTATAATACATACATATAAAGATTTGTCTTGTCACCTGAGGAACTCACTAAGGTGAGACAACTACCAATCTCTAGATCACTAAAATAGATTTTCTATGTTATTCGGTAGATTCAATCATCTGTAGTAATTTCATATACTCATCAAATCAATGTTTGGGGTGAATAAATAAATTTAGTCACCATGACTCTAAAGCCAAATAGATTTAAATAGCAATTAGTTTTCATACTGACTTTCACTTTTTTCTTCTCTCTTACTTTGATTTCTGTTCCCACTAACCCCAACGGAATATAAAATACTCTGGAGTCATCCATGTATAAATTTGAATTGACAGGTCTTCTAGACTTGGAACCCAATTCATGTGGCACTTGAAAACTCAGCAGATCTCTTCTTTTATCTCCTTTGTGTGAGGGTTACTATGATGATGAGAAGATACAGCAAATGTTGTCATTATTAAACTTGATAGTATCTCTTAGCAGCTCTCTCTGAGCAAGTTTGGACTGATACATTACCTAACTTCCATGGTAGTGGATAACATGGGAGTAGTAAAAATGTTGATGATCAAAATATATGTGCATTGTTTTATTTTATCCTAGACTCCAAGTTTCCTGGTTTCAAAATGAATGTACCCCTATCCCTATCACCATTACTTTATCACATTCTCTCTGCCTCTTGGGGTTTTTGGTAGTACTTCTCACTATCTGAACATATATGTGTGACACACAAATATGCATATACACATATATATTTGTTTACTTTTTTCAGTTGTTTTACCATAAAAATGTATCTTCCATGAAGGCTGAAGTACCTATGCTATTGTGTAATATATTTCTTCTTTCCCTACAGATTATGTCTATCTTTATATACAAAAACTATTTTGATTGATCTTTGCATTTCTCTCACCTTCCTTTTATCCCTGTAACCTATGGAAGGAGATGAGAGTTAATTTTGAGAATATATCATGTACTAAATATTGCAGTAGGCAACTTCATATCTAAATTCATTTAATATTCCTAGTTATTCTATAACAGGGTAGCTAAATCATTATCCGTATCATCACCAATAAAAAACACTGACATTTCTGTTTCACAAATGGAAAACTGTGAATTAAAAAAAAAATTCTTACCCAAGATAATGGCAAAGCCAAATTTTGTATTGAGGTCTCAGTTCTCAGATGATGGTTCTAATGATATCAATAATGATGGTTCTAATGGTGATGTTAGTGATACATTATATTTCTCCAGTATTTTATGTATCAGACTCTTTGCTAGACTCTTTATTAACTTTACCTCTTTAATACTAAAAATATTAGCCACATCTTATATAATGCTAGCTATATGCTAGGCACTGTTCTAAACAGTCTAGGTTATTACCTAATTTAATCCTCATAAAGTCCCCATGAAGCTGCATCAGAAATTGTTAGCTGATCACCAAAATAATTTCTTTTCCTCCTTGACAGTTACCAAGACTGCATTCCCCAGTCTTCCAAGCTATTAGATAAGGGAGTATAACTGAGATGTAATCAATGGATTGTGGGTAGAGGTGATGTAAATCTCATTTAGGTTCAGGCCATAAGAATTACTCACATGATCTTTCTGGTTAGTGGAATGGACGTGACCCCCAGGGCAACTTTGGAAATGGTATGCTGAAGATGCTTGAGTTGCCACAGCTTGAGCCTCTGAATGATGGTGTGAATTAGAGACCTACTCCAGCCCCACATCTCTGTCCTATGTTGCCTAGACATGCGGTGAACTGCTCATCTTAATAGATAAGCTGCTGAATTCGGATGGTGTGTTTCTTATAGGAATTAACTTATTTCTGTGTTAAGTACTGTTTTCATGCACATTTCATAACCGAGGAAAATGAGGCACTGAGAATTTAAATAACTTAGAAGTATAGTTGATTAACACAAGTTTGAACTGCACAGGTACATATATATGTAGATATATTTTCATTTCACAGATCCTTAAGTTAACTAAGTGTGGGGAAAATTTTGTCCTTGATTACAGATCACAATGTATGGAATAAAAAGACCTAGGGTTTGAGACCTGATTCTATCCAACCTATTTCAGCTTCTGGCCCTTGGGTGAGTCATTCATCATACCCTTGGTTTTTGAGACAGAGACAGCAGTATGTGTTTTTTCTTTTTCTTTTTTCTGACTGTGTGGAGGTCAGCACCCCTGACCTCCAAGTTGTTCAAGGGTCAACTGTAGTTATTATCACTTTTAAGAAAAGAAACAGAGTCTCAGTGAAGTTGACTATTTGGTCATACTATAGAAGTCAGGTTCAATTAACAAAATACAACCCACATTAAGATGTTCAATAAGGGATATTTAACAAACAGAACTACTCACTAAAAGGCTCGAGATGCTGACAGGGCAAATAGGAGACAGTGAGGCAACACAGAGCAGGAACAGAGGGAAGCCACCACCAGTTTCTAAGACTGGCAAGACAAAATATAGGTAATGGTATTACTACTAGAGCCCAAGGGCTAGGGTGGTCCAGTGTAAGCTAGAACCAATATCCCTCAATAACTGGGAGATATGAAGAGAGAGAGAACGACAGGCAAGTTTCTGTGTAAAGCAGAGACACCAGGAGAGAAAGAGCCCAACTTCTTTCTCATTTGCAGGCTTCTCCCCAGGCCTTCCATTAGTTGATCCTAGCTAGAATCCAATTAGGAAAAGAGCATGTGAAAAGCAATTTGCCTAAGCCAGTGTTCTGCAATACAGAATGGAACAGGGGAAGCAAAAGGAATGGATCTAAGAGCAAATAGGCAAGGGACTAGAATATAAACTAAGGGCTCACAGTGCAAAACTGTGATTGAAACTCAGGCCTATACACCTCCCAAGACACATCTAGACCTAGTCTTTCAAATATGCTATGCTCTCTTTGAAGTGAACATAGCTCTCTCTTTGTACATCAGTTCAGTTCAGTTCAGTTCAGTCGCTCAGTCGCATCCGACTCTTTGTGACCTCATGAATCACAGCACGCCAGGCCTCCCCATCCATCACCAACTCCCCGAGTTCACTCAAACTCATGTCCATCAAGTCGGTGATGCCATCCAGCCATCTCATTCTCTGTCATCCCCTTCTCCTCCCGCCCCCAATCCCCCCCAGCATCAGAGTCTTTTCCAGTGAGTCAACTCTTCGCATGAGGTGGCCAAAGTACTGGAGTTTCAGCTTTAGCATCAGTCCTTCCAATGAACACCCAGGATTGATCTCCTTTAGAATGGACTGGTTGGATCTCCTTGCAGTCCAAGGGACTCTCAAGAGTCTTCTCCAGCACCACAGTTCAAAAGCATCAATTCTTCAGCGATCAGATTTCTTCACATAGTATATCTTAAATAAATATTTCCTTTCATTGCTTGTACCATTTAAAAATCATTTAATTCATAGCATAGAGAGAATCTTTTTATTTTTTATTTCTAGTTTATTTTCTTTTTTTAAATTTATTTATTTTAATTGGAGGCTAACTACTTTACATTATTGTATTGGTTTTGCCATACATTGACATGAATCTGCCCCAGGTGGGATGGGGAGAGTGGTGGGAGGGGGGTTCAAGATGGAGAATCTGTCTTTTTAAAACATAAGGCAAGTAAGTGATTAGTTACCTTTCTACCACCTCTCTAGATAGTTCTCAGTTCAGTTCAGTTCAGTTCAGTTGCTCAGTCATGTCCGACTCTTTGCAACCCTATGAATCACAGCACACCAGGCCTCCCTGTCCATCACCGACTCCTGGAGTTCACTCAAACTCATGTCCATCGAGTCGGTGATGCCATCCAGCCAGCTCATTCTCTGTCGTCCCCTTCTCCTCCCGCCCCCAATCCTTCCCAGCATCAGAGTCTTTTCCAGTGAGTCAACTCGTCGATAGTTCTAGATAAACATTAAACAATGGTATGGATGTCAGAAGATGTCACCACAATAACAACAAGCAGCCCAAAATGATGGTGTTTGTAATGGGCTTTGTTGTTGGACAAATCTGGTTTTAACTATCTGTCAATCACACCTACCAACTAATTGGGAATAAAATTATTTAATTTCATTGAGCCTTAGTTCCTTTACCTGTGACATCGGAATACTCATACCAACAGTTCATAGCTGCATTCATAGTAGAATTTATGAGGAATAAATTAAGTTTTATATATATATAACCTCATTAAGTTCCTGACGAGCAGTCAATCTAGTAGTAACTATTGTTGTAGCTGTGGCTGTTGGTATCAAGTCATTTAGTAAGTAAAGACTGCTAGAATTGGGATGGAATAGAATGCAGTTTTGAGCAAATCACAATTCCTTCAAAATAATCAGAGCATTCAACTAAAATTCAAAGCATGCAAAAAGTCAGGGTTTTTGGCTAGATAGACTCCCTCAAGTGACATGCTACAAACCCTTGGCATTTTGACAGGTTTGAAAAAAATATTTATTTTAGACATTGAAGCTTCAAAAATTCATTTTAGTTCACTCTAGTCATAGTACTTAGGAATAATTTCATCATTTGCAATGAACCCTCAATAGAAAATGAATTTCAAGTAATGACATTCTAATGGAACAGTAAAGAAGTTTATATAAGCACATTGAAGAGGTTTTCAAGAACTCAGGTCAATTTAAATTATTTTGTTATTTTTTTTCACTTGGGACTAGAAAGCAGTATTAGCTTAAAATTCTTACCTAAATATGCTTCCACTGCCATGCCAAGGCTGGGATTCTCTGTGTCAAATGAGTTTTAGGTGATAAATTCCCTAAGATAGAAAGCAGGTAGGTGATCATTTGTAGGAATAAATTGGCAGATACACTTTTTCTTATTTTGATCCTAATATGAATTCAATCTGAATATTGATAAGAAGTGGCTGTTGGAATCCCCAGGAACCAGTGAATTCAAGTCTGATTCCAAGAGTACAGAAACATCATTATTAACTGCCTATTCTTAGAGACATTTATAGTCTCATCACCACAATAAATTATTTTGCCTTAGGGTATGCTGTTGGACATAAAAATAATTTTCTTTTTCCCATTCTGCATTGTATCTGCTGGTGAGTTGAGTTAAACTCACATGCCATTTTTGACATGATTGTATGCTAACTAAACTATAAATTCACATGTATCCATCCTGAACATTGACCCACAGTGTACATCACTCTGAAGCCAAGGCCATTCTGGTTTAAGGAAGAGGAAGACATAAGGGAAAGAAGAAACAGGACTAAGAGAGAATTTCAGAGTACTCAGAACTGAACAAGCCGGGGCAGCCTCCCAGCCAGTAGGACAGCCTCTGCACCTGTGGTCCTTCATCAAATGGAAAATTTTAAAATACCCCTGGTGGTGGTGGTGCTTCAGTCACTAAGTCGTATCCTACCCTTACGATCCCATGAACTATAGCTGCCAGGCTCCTCTGTCCATGGAATTCTCCAGGCAATAATACTGGAGTGGGTTGCCATTTCCTTCTCCAGAAAATACCCCTGGAGGCCAGCATTTTTTTTTATTTTTGATTTTTCCTTTTATTAAGATTAATGACTTAGAATTTGGTGTATGATTAATTAGGGCCACTAATATCCCCCCAAAGGATAATATGAAGAAATAGTCAACACCTTCACAAAGTGGCTTCCCCACGTCTCCTCACTGTCTCTATAACTAAAGTGCCCATTGTATTTCATTCCAAGTTTAGTGTACTAGCGCACCCCCATTAATCGAAGAAAACAGAAATGGATGGTTCATTTATCCCCAAAAAATATTTATTGAGCAACTGTTATATATCAGGCACAGTCCTAGTTTTGGTGGTGGCGGTGGTTTAGTCACCAAATCATGTCAGACTCTCTGTGACCCCCTTGGACTGCAGCCTGCCAGGTGGCTCCTCTGTCCATGGGATTCTCCAGGCAAGAATATTGGAGTGGGTTGCCATTTCCTTCTCCAGGGAATCTTCCTGACCCAGGGATCAAACAGGCATCTCCTGCATCTCCTAAACTGGCACACAGATTCTTTACCTGAGCCACCTGGGAAGCCCACATGTCAGGCACAGTCCTAGATCTAGGGATGGCTATACCAATGATCAGACAGACAAAATTACAACTCTTGTTGAGCTTGCATTCTAGTGGGGGAATGAGATAATAAACAAGTTAAATACCAGCATCACCCTAGTATTTGTGAAAGCTCTGGGATCTGAGAGTCAGTCTTGTGATGGATACAGTTATTTAAAACATCAGTCTCAAGGCACTTGCAGAAAAATGACCTTGTTCATTTGAATATTAGAAAATTGGCAGTAATTCATGAACATTTTCTGGACAATGTACTGGCTCATTTCAAGACAGAATTCTTAGAGAAAAGGTCTTGGAGCATGACTAGAAAATATTCTCACTCAATCAGTGAGCTGGCCAACTCTGGCCAGTCATTCTTGGTTTTCTATTTCAGTGTGACTCCTGGGTTCTTCCACGACACTCCTTAAAGTGACCTTATCCCTGCCTGGACCTGTCTAACTATGAGACTTGGTGGATCTGACAGAACCTAGCCTGTGATGAGCAGTTGAGTTCATATGCTTGCTTAATGGCTCATGCTCAGAGCTCTACATTATCAGGACCAAGTAGGATAACATGAGTAGTTTATTGACTGGTATGTAGTTCACTGCTGCAGATGGCTTGATCTTGCTTCAGAACATTGGAGGGTTATGCTGTGATTTTTGCACTGCATCTTGCCATGAACTCTACATAGTATCTTTTTTCCAATCACAGATATTTATAACACTATATTTCCTATCCAGATATATATCCTCAATATATCCTGTATCAGCTAAAGAACTTTACTGCTCTAGAATCATTAATAGTTAATAGCCTTTCTAATTTTGTGGCAAATGGGTCAGAACCATACATATAAAATATGTGCTTCCAGAATGCAGAGGCACTTATCAAGTGTTACGCTTCCTTCTTAGTAGTGAAAAGTCCAAAATAAAATGATTTATCCCTTGATGTACAGGGGTTATTCCGGCATGCCCCAGAATACTGAACCTCTAAAAACTTTAATGATTTGTCAAGACACTAAGACTTTTTAAGATTTACCTTCCAGCCTCTTTTTATGTAGAGGAGGGTTTCTAATGTACTTGCCATGTCTTTCTTATCTGGATATATATATATAGCTTCTGATTCAGTGAACTAAAATGGCATTCTGCTCAGACAATCCAGGTCCCTCTAAATAACATTATGACAGGCCCAGAGAGTTGTCACAGTCCTGGGGCAAAAATCATGAATGTAAAATGCTGTTCATCCCATGTAAAGGCAAACTGCTTGCATTCCTTCTTCCTGATAAAAAACGGAGGGGAAATGCATTTGAAACATCAATGGACACACACCATGGTATGTATATGAGGCAGCAGTAATTTGCTTTTACAAAGATACCACATCTGGCCCAGCAGCTGCAACTGGGACTAGTCCTTCTTTAAATTTATGATAGCTCACTATCATGCTCCAGGCCTTGTGTTTTTTTTTTTTTTTTTAAGTTGAGAATGGTGAATTAACTCCTAAATATAATGTGATCACCAAACCTACAAACCTTAAATGCATTAACGTGAGCACTATTTCTGCCATTTTCCCTTCAGGGTGAGGTTATTACTGTTTTCTGTTGTTATTTTCATTCCTGGAGTGAAAGATTTCCAGAGTTTTCCAATTGGATTTCCCCCATTGACTAGTTCAGGAACTAAAATGGGGAGCTCTGCCAACTACCAAGTAGGTTCATTCTAGCATACATTTGGGGATAATGAATTAACCACTATGTGAATCTGTGAAACCAGTCAATTCTCTATGAACAGGTTCTGGACTAGAATTCAATTTTTACCTGGATACCATATATCCCCACTCTTATGCAAGGGAGGCAGGGGCTCTGATTGCACTGGGTCACTAGACATCATTGTCAGCTTAGACTCTATGTTCAGTTGTTCTTGAAATGACTGGATATTGCCTCAGCATATGGATAGCTAAGTAAATGTAGATGTCATTGAGAAAGAACAGAGAAAATCATTACTATGCACATTACTGTTGCATTGCAGGGTCCTTCTTCTTGGTGATCCAATATCTGCTTCAGTCATTGAGTTACAGGTTTGAAAAAGGGCTCATGTTCAGAAACCATGCAAAAGATTGTGACTTCTCATGAGAAAATTGTCATCACCTTCCTCATCACCCATCCTTTATTTCTTCTGTCTGAATAAATTGAACAACTCCCTTATTGGCTGCCCATTTATTTTCCCTTAGGGATGCCAAGTTCTATTAATCATCACTCCAGCTCCTTGCAACTCAAGCCCCTTTCGATGTTACTCTGATGATCCACTCATGATAATTGCACTCATTTTTTTTCTTATGATCAAATGCCTCCACCTGGTCTCTATTATTCTGAGGTTCTATTATCCCCATTGTTATTAGGGAAGCTAGCTCTTTAATGGGAGAAGGCAATGGCACCCCACTCCAGTACTCTTGCCTGGAAAATCCCATGGATGGAAGAGCCTGGTAGGCTACAGTCCATGGAGTCACTAAGAGTCAGACACGACTGAGCGACTTCATTTTCACTTTTCGCTTTCATACATTGGAGAAGGAAATTGCAACCCACTCCAGTGTTCTTGCCTGGAGAATCCCAGGGACGGGGGAGCCTGGTGGGCTGCCATCTATGGGGTCACACAGAGTCGGACACGACTGATGTGACTTAGCAGCAGCAGCTCTTTAATGGCTTCTTCTGGTGTCAGTCTTGGCCTACATAAGATAGCTACAGCTGAGGTTCTCTCACATGTATAATTATTTTTGCTTAGATAAATGCAAAAAGTCTGGACTTTTCCATACACCATGGTGGCTGGTGACTTTCCAACCCTATAATCACTCTAACGTACCCACTTTTTTGTAACTGTGGATATCCTTTTCCACCACTGAACCTTTCTCCCCAACTAAGTGCAAGGCATTGCCTTCTCCAGACTTTCAAGAGCCATCCTAGCAGGAAGTAAGCAACATCACCAAGATCTCTGCCTTGGTAAGAAATATTATCTCATTAAATATTAATGAGAGTATCCTTGCATTGATAAACACTCTTCATTCAACCAAGAGGCTATCCAATTCTTAACCCATGAATCTCGAGCTCTCCACGGGTGATGAGTCCATGCCAGTTGGAGGCAGAAAATTCACGAAGCACATGTAGGAGGCTTTAATGGCATGGCCTGGGAGTCATACTAGTCACTTCTACTCACATTGCTTTGGCTCAAAGTCAGTCCTGACCACAGCTCGCTGTAAAGGGAACTGGGAAATACAGTTCAACTTTGTACCCAAGAAGAAGAGAGTACTGCTCTTTGTGACCAGTTAGCATTCCTATTCCTTACTACAATTGCATAGCCCAGTATTCTCAAGATTCCTATGAACTAGCCCAAAGCACAAGGCTAGGTATAAGCAGGTTCTATAGGACTTTGAGCCTTTTGCTTGTAATCCACATGTAGTCCCCTGATGAGCCAATGTGGACCTCACAAAGGAATCTTTTTTTTATCAATATTACATAAACTGAATAAAGTCTAATAGCCTTCCTAGCTCCTTTCTACATAAGCCTGACTTCAAACCTGACCTTCTGTATATGCCAAAGGCAATTGTGAGGAAAGGTTAGAAAAAAGAAGAGCAAGTTAGTCACAGAGGGATAGAACACACAGGAGAGAAAGAGATGGAGAGAGGGGAAAAGAGCAAGGGAAAGGAGGAATAAAGGAAGGGAGGGACAGAAAGAAAGAGCTTTAGTCCAGTGCTTTGGTGATTGCAGCCATGAAATTAAAAGACGCTTTCTCCTTGGAAGGAAAGTTATGACCAACCTAGATAGCATATTAAAAAGCAGAGACATTACTTTGCCAACAAAGGTCCATCTAGTCAAGGATGTGGTTTTTCCAGTGGTCACATATGGATGGGAGAGTTGGACTATGAAGAAAGCTGAGCACTGAAGAATTGATGCTTTTGAACTGTGGTGTTGGAGAAGACTCTTGAGAGTCCCTTGGACTGCAAGGAGATCCAACCAGTCCAACCTAAAGGAGATCAGTGCTGGGTGGTCATTGGAAGAACTGATGTTGAAGCTGAAACTGCAATACTTTGGCCACCTGATGCAAACAGCTGACTCATTTGAAAAGACCCTGATGCTGAGAAAGATTGAGGGCAGGAGGAGAAGGGGACGACAGAGGATGAGATGGTTGGATGGCATTACCAACACAATGGATATGGGTTTGGGTGGACTCCGGGAGTTGGTGATGACAGAGAGGCCTGGCGTGCTGTGGTTCATGGGGTCGCAAAGAGTCAGACATTACTGAGCGACTGAAGTGAACTGAACTAGAGCTAGGAGGCAACTCATATATAAGCCATTCTCAAGATTGAGTCCATATTTGCCATTAACTGTATGAGGATGAGTTATAGATGAAAGAAAGAAAGGGGAAAAAAAGCCAGACAATTGCTGCCAGGGTCCAGAATGTTCAACTTCTTTGCTTAGCACAGTGAAAACACCAACTCTTAGAGGATTTGATAAAATATCCTTTACCTTAAAATTGACTTCTCCTTTAGAATGAAGAGGAGAAAGGTATAAGGTCCTCCAAAGGGCACAGCTGAACTGCAAAAGGCAGACAATTATAAAAATGATCAATATCAGTGAATTTGCCTACCACTGTCTTCTCTTCAGTAGAATGAAGCCAGAAACGTCATCATTATTCTTTCGCATTTGTGTGGCCTGTATAAAACCAGATTTGTTTCTATGATTATCTGAAAATGCATTGCTTGCAATATAAGCTCTTGTTAATTGTTTTTCAAATATGCCCTCAAAGAAGAAAACTTCAACAGTGAAAAGTTAACTGATTAAAAACTATTTAAAATTTTAAAATGTGCTCTTACTAGAAATCACTTTGTCAATGGTGATGAGAATACGGTGAAAATGGCATGGTTATGTTAATACCCATGAGGGTGTTATGATACAGAGCAATTTGAAAGCTGTATCAAGAGTTTCAAAATTATTCACATGCTTTGAACTGAACTTCTCACTTCTAGGTCATTCATCTTAAAAGAAAAAATAATGAATGTACTTAAGGACATATAGATTTAAGTATATGTCAAAACCTCATTTATACATTTTTATTATTCAAAAAAGTACATTCTAATGGGACAAAAGTAGGAAATATTGATTGTGAGAGGTACATAAATTTACACCAGCTAAAATCTCACTCCCCAGAAGTAACCACATTTTCTTGCCTATTCTTCCAAAAGAATATTCTAGGCAAAATATAGCATACTACACATTTTCTTCAATAATGCTTTTTGTACTTAATAGATACGAATTTTCCTCAACTTGTTAACACTATACATAAATTTACATTATTTTATTTAGGAACCACACTGCTTTCTCCTGTACGGTCATAACAAAATGTTTTCACAACCCAGTGTTGTTGGACATTTAGGTTGCTTTTGATTGTTCATGAAAATATAGAAAATAGTCCTTCAGATGAATTCCAAGAATTAAAAGTACTCAATACTCAGGGTCTTTGATATCTATTGGCAAAAGACCTTCTAGGGAACTTGTACCAACTTACAATTCCACTCTGTGTTTAAAGTACCTATTTTCCCAAAGTCAGGATAACACAAGGTGTTCCAACTATTTTAAAATTTGTAAGTATAACAGGGCAAATAATCCATTGTTGTTTTAATTTATATATTTTTTATTACTGGCATATGTGAATATTTTAAGTGATGGTCATCTTTTCTATAGTGAATGACCTACACATAAAATTGAAACCATCTTTATAACTTTGTTTTATTATTGATTTCTAAAATATTTTAGGTAGCTTTGTTTGCTATTTCTCCTTAAGATTTACCAATTATTTCTCTTGTGGTTTCTGCTTTGTTTTCTTGCTTAGAAAGATCCTTTACATGGAGATTATATAAATATTTACCCATATACATTTCTTGCATTTTATTATACCATTTTAAATATTAAATCATTAATCCATCAGGACTTTATTTAGAATTAAGGTAAGAAGTGGGCTTTAACTTATGGTTGTCCATTTTGAGGGGATGGTTTTGGGAAGTCTTTTTATTCCCCACTAGTGTGAAATGATATCATTATTTTAGTCTTAATTGGAAATATCTTAAATGTCCCACAATAAAAGTTAATTAAATCATCTACCCAATAGCATATTGAGATATAATTAAATATTAAATTTATAATTTTTTTGCAATATCATTAAAAATGCTTTTATCTTACAATAAGTGTACAGGAGCAGGAGAAGCAAGAAACTGAATTCTATAATTGGGAGGATTACAACTGTATTTTTTTCAAATATTCAAAATTTTATATTTGGAAAAAATTTAAAAATACACACACATTAAAAAGTGATTATTTTCATGTATTAAAAATGTGGCAGGATCATAATTTCCCTGCTTTCGGGCTTTACAGTTTCTTTTTATGAGTATGCACAGGTGGTGCTGCTGATAAAGAACCCACCTGCTAATGCAGGAGATTCAAGAGATGCAGGTTCAATCCCTGAGTTGGGAAGATATCCTGGAGGAGGGCATGGCGACCTACTCCAATATTCTTGCCTGGAGAATCCGATGGACAGAAGAGCCTGGTGGGCTATGGTCCACAGGGTCACAAATAGTTGGACATGACTGAAGTGACTTAGCACATACTCTTCTTGTAACGAAAAGAATACTTACATTTTCTTTACAAATATAATCAGTATATATTCTCTATCTTTAGGGAAAAATATCACAAAAATGTGAATTAAAGGATCTGGAATTTTCACCAAAGGGTGGAATTCAGACATTTTGGTATCTCTTTCACCACTATGAGAGTTTCCATGTTAACATACTATTGGAGAGGATGAATTAGTCAGAATTTTCATGTCAGCACCTCTGAACCTTTTCCCCTAACCGCAACCGTTTATTCTAAGGGGCTCCCATTTCACTTAGATGCCTGCTCAAGGTCTGAGGGGGTCAAGTTGCTGTAGAAAATCGATTAGGTACCATCCCTACAGAGTACTCATGTTCTAAAGGAGCTTTAAATGAGCTTGTATGGAATTGTTCACAAGGTGGCTTTAAAGAGGTACACACTTTGAGAAATCTTCAGTCCTGGAAATGGTATTGATCTATGCTGAGCAACAATTCACTGAAATTG
This sequence comes from Moschus berezovskii, assembly GCF_049115385.1. Classification (NCBI taxonomy): domain Eukaryota; kingdom Metazoa; phylum Chordata; class Mammalia; order Artiodactyla; family Moschidae; genus Moschus; species Moschus berezovskii. The sequence continues at coordinate 45,192,397 of NC_142463.1, read as the reverse complement.
CATATTTGTACAACTGCAAGTGTGGTGAAGAAAAAGACAAACAACAAAACCAGAAAGTACCTCTTAAACCAGATATAATGTTCTGCTCTACCCAGAAAAAGACTGAGGAAAAACCCAAATCTGTAGTGTAGAAGTCTGCATTGACTGAAATGCTTTTTCTTCTTTCCCATTAACACATTTTCAATGCTTGCCACTATTTATTGAAGGGCAATAAATGGCCACATTACCTCATGGTCAAATTCACCAACTTCTTCACTCCATCTGGAGGAAAAGTGATCTCTATCTGCCCTAATCAACAAAGATTCTCACTTTCAAGTCTCTGGTTGGAGAAGAAATATTTCCTTTGCTTTCTACCTGAGTCATTCCAATCTAATGAAGTAGCAGGGTAGGAATCTGGCATTAAAAAAATACAAAAGACAAAAAACTGATATCCATGGCATGATGTATGACACTGAAAAGAGGAAATAAACATGTATTTGGATGCTGAGACCCAAGCACTTTTCCCTGACAGGATTCCAGGGCTAACAGACATGCCTGTGCCTTTACCCTGCTGACAGAAAATAGCTAGCACCCTCCTAGGGATATGCCCAGACTAAAAGGAAAAACAGTGATATTAACATTGAAACATCATCTACAGAGGACTTCCCTGGTGACTCAGCAGTAAAGAATCCTCCTGCCAATGCAAGAGATGCAGGAGACACAGGATCAATCCTTGGGTCAGGTGGATCCCCTGGAGGTGGAAATGGCAATCCACTCCAGTATTCTTGCTGGGGAAATCCCATGGACAGAGGAACCTCGGAGCAACAGTCCACTGGGTCAAAAACAGTCAAGCATGACTGAGCACACACACAGCACATCATCTACTGAATGGTCTAGTCAGGACACTGAGTTTAGTGGAACTAAGTCAATAATGCCTACCTGTGCACTTAGAGCCCCCACTTCAGTCAAGTTTTTAAATAAGTTATCATCTGAGTGTTCACATAGTAAAGTACTATTACATGAATTTCTAATTCCAGATGGTGTATAAATGCGTGTATCTGCGTCTGTGTATGTTTGTGCACATGCATGTGTGTGCTGTATAGTGGATTTTGATATAAAAAGCACTCTTTATTGAGAGCCAAAATCAAACAACTTTGAAAGTCAATACTCTGAGTGATAATAATTAGAACAAAAAAAACTGATGAAAACAAACTAGAAGAATCAGAATCTATGCAGGTAGAAGAAAACTAAAATTAATTATGAATAAAGACCCTTATTATAATCAAAGAAATTATAATTGCATTAATAAAGTTACAAAAAAGTAAAAGTGAAGTGAAAGTGAAAGTCGCTCAGTGATGTCTGACTCTTTGCAACTCCATGGACTATACATTCCATGGAATTCTCCAGGCCAGAATACTGGAGTGGGTAGCCTCTCCCCTCTCCTGCGAATCTTCCCAAGCCAGGAATTGAACCACAGTCTTCTGCATTGCAGGCGGATTCTTTACCAACTGAAAGGAACACATAAAAGGAAAAGGAGCACTTCAAAGTTAAAAAATACCATCAGGATGAAATAGCAATCTAAAACTCCATAAAATAATGGGGAAAATATAGAAGAATCTTGCCAGAAGCAAAGCAAATAATATCTAAATTTATTGACCAATTATTAATTTAACATGTACTACATCATTTACTCCTCACAAGAATCCATGAAGAAGATACTATTATTATGTCATTTTACAGATGAGTAAACTTAAATAACTTACAAATGTTCCCACAGGTAATAAGTAGTGGGATCATAACTTGAACTAACTTACTGAATTCTCTCTAGGGTAAAATTATATTACTCTTTATGCTCTGGTCCTGATTTCCATTCTGTCCTGATTTTCCATTCTATTCATACACTTATTAAGCATTGTGTAACTGACGAGTTGACTCACTGGAAAAGACTCTGATGCTGGGAAGGATTGTGGGCAGGAGGAGACGGGGACGACAGAGAATGAGATGGCTGGATGGCATCACCGACTCGATGGACATGAGTTTGAGTGAACTCCAGGAGTTGGTGATGGACAGGGAGGCCTGGCGTGCTGTGATTCATGGGGTCGCGGAGAGTCGGACACGACTGAGCGACTGAAATGAACTGAACTGAACTGAACTGTACTGAACTGAACTGTCTCAAATCCCTTTAATATACAGATGGACTATCAATGCTTTTAGTGAATACATACACTATAAATGAAGCATCTTACTAGCCTATGAAGACAAGATGTATAAGCTATATTTAAGTTAAATTACATACATGTCTGTTTCTCTCACTATATTTAATTCTATTATTGAAGTATAGTGAGGAATGCTGGGCTAGAAGAAGCACAAGCTGGAATCAAGATTGCTGGGAGAAATATCAATAAGCTCAGATATGCAGATGACACCACCCTTATGGCAGAAAGTGAAGAGGAACTCAAAAGCCTCTTGACAAAAGTGAAAGAGGAGAGTGAAAAGGTTGGCTTGAAGCTCAACGTTCAGAAAACAAAGATCATGGCATCTGGTCCCATCACTTCATGGGAAATAGATGGGGAAACAGTGGAAACAGTGTCAGACTTTATTTTTTTGGGCTCCAAAATCACTGCGGATGCTGATTGCAGCCTTGAAATTAAAAGACGCTTACTCCTTGGAAGGAAAGCTATGACCAACCTAGACAGTATATTAAAAAGCAGAGACATTACTTTGCCAACAAAGGTCCGTCTAGTCAAGGCTATGGTTTTTCCAGTGGTCATGTATGGATGTGAGAGTTGGACTGTGAAGAAAGCTGATTGCCGAAGAATTGATGCTTTTGAACTGTGGTGCTGGAGAAGACTCTTGAGAGTCCCTTGGACTGCAAGGAGATCCAACCAGTCCATTCTAAAGGAAATCAGTCCTGGGTGTTCACCAGAAGGACTGATGCTAAAGCTGAAATTCCAATACTTTGGCCACATCATGAGAAGAGTTGACTCACTGGAAAAGACTGATGCTGGGGGGGTTTGGGGGCGGGAGGAGAAGGGGACGACCGAGAATGAGATGGCTGGATGGCATCACGACTCGATGAACATGAGTTTGAGTGAACTCAGGGAGTTGGTGATGGACAGGGAGGCCTGGCGTGCTGTGATTCATGGGGTTGCAAATAGTCGGACACGACTGAGGGACTGAACTGAACTGACCTGAACTGACATAACATTATGTAAGTTTAAGGCATACAATGTGATGATTTAATACATGTAAAATATTTACCACAATAATACTAATTTAATAAATGTTTCATCTCACATAGTTATCATTTTGTTGTTATTGTTATGAGAATATAAACAAAATGGTATTGTTATCCATAGTCATCACACTATAACTTAGACCATCAGAACTTATCCTCCTTATAATTGATACTGTGTACCCTTTGACCCACATCTTCCTATTTCCCTTACCTCTCAGCTCCCGGAAGCCACCATTCTATTCTCTGTTTCTATGACTTCAATGGTTTTTAGAGTCCTTATATATCATGGAGATCATACAGTATTTGTCTTTCTCCATCTAACTTACCACACAGCATATTGCCTCAAAGCTCATCCATGTTGTCACAAATAGCAAGATTTCTTTCATTTTTATGGATGAAAAACATTCCAGTGTATGTGTGTTTGTCAGTGTATATGTAAATATAAATAGTTTTCTTTATCCATTAATTTGTTGATGGACACAAGACACGTTTCCACACATTGACTTCTGTGAATAATGCTGCAACAAACATGGGAGGGCAGATATCTCTTTAAGAGAATGATTTTACTTCCTTTGCAAAGGTAATTCCTGAGGGAAGTAACGTATTTTGATCATCCAAAGTTTACCACACAAATATCTGGACACAGTAAGGGCTCCGAAAATGTTCATGAACATAATTCTAAATCAGTTGAATATTCCACTGGGGTAAAGTTAAAACTGAATTAAAAATTTAATTTGTAAGAGGCCATTAATTGCATTTTCCTCTCCTAAAACTAGCACACATCCTCCCCAATCCTCCCTAATTGTTTTTGACATCTCCTGGCCATGACAGAGCTCAGCCTTCTTTGTTTTCCTCTCCTATACATACTTACATGGTCTTCAGAAAGCACCGCAATGGCCTCTTCATCTGAGCACCAGAGATGAATGTGTGCACGTTATGTCCTGGCTCCCAGACATTAATTTTAGTCCCAGTGGAATTTTGTGCTGAATCTCCAGTGGGAGACTTTTGTTTCTTGGTGCCCTCAAGAAATCCACTCTGCCCAACTACCACTCCTATTTAATCAAATTTGACAGGTGGCTAATCAGTCTCCCAAATGAAAATTTTGTATATTTTCTCATGAGACAGTCAACCTCTTGGGACTTTGCTTGGAGATGAAAGGGTTGGAGTAACATTCCAAACTTTATTTTTGATGAAACACTGGATGTAAAAACAAAGTGGGAAGATGGTGATTTGCTTAAAATGCAGAATTCACAATGCCCCTCCCACAAAAGCCTTGGAGGAGAAATCAAGAAAACAGTTCTACTCTTCATTGGGACCTACAGCAAGCTACTTATCCTCATCATGTGACTTAGTCTGCCCTTCAATAAATGAGGCAGCTGGACTAGAGCTATGATTAAAAACTGTCTTCTATAGAGCCTTAGAGTTTCATAGTGGCACCTCAGGGACCAATTGAAGTATGGGGCTAGGAGAGATTGAGAAAGCAGGGCTCAGGGTCTCCTACCCCTGCATCAATCTCAGAAACAGTTAACCTTGTTAACAACTCTGTTATTTGTATAAGATTTCATTTGTGGGAGGAAAATTCTGACCCAAAAATAAATAAATAAAATGGAAAATGTCATATTCCATTACATCTAAAATCCTTACCACCAGCCCTTTCAGTGATTCTATAGTATGTCAATAGTCATAGTATTTCTTTACCAGCTGAGCCACCAGGGGAAACCCTGTATTTCTTAGTTGTCTTTATTTTGAAAAAATTTAGAAATTATTTAGCCTTTCTTGTTACCCACACACATCTCCCTCAATCCCACTCTCTTTCTGTTTTTCTCTCTCTCTCCCCTTTCCCATCTCTTTTCTCTTTTGAGTTATTTCCTTGTGTGTAGGTGACTCAACTTAGGAAGAGAACCTGCTGAATTGATGCTCTCAAATGAGTGCTCCCTACACAGCTATCAGTAGAGCTGTTTTAACTTATGGTTACATCCCCTAAGATCTGCCTGAATGTCCTATCTCTAAGGGTCACCACTTCTAAAAGTTTTCCTAACACCTTCACATTGAATTAATATATTATGTCCAGCATCTTGCACATACTGAGTTCAAATAAAAGGTACAGCAGGAGTTTGTCCATGTATTAATTATATCCACTAGATTATGAGACTATCAAAAAATATAACTCTCAGTGTTCTTTTCTCTCAGCATCAAACAACACTTTGGTATGGGAATGGAATCTAAATACTTTCCAACAAAAGCATGAGATATTTTAAGACAGAAAGAGCCAGCATTTATTGAGTACTTTTTGGATATTAGGCATTTTTCTAGGTGCTTTACATGGAATATTACACTTAATTCTCATAGCAAACCTATGAGCTAGGATTTTATCCCTTTTAGACCTTCCCTGGTGGTTCAGACAGTAAAGAGTCTGCCTGCAATGCAGGGGACACAGGTTCAAGCCCTGGCTTGGGAAGATCCCCTGGAGAAGGAAATGCCAACCCATTCCAGTATTCTTGACTAGAAAATCCCATGGATAGAGGAGACTGGCAGACTACAGTCCATTGGGTTGCAAAGAGTTGATCATGACTGAGCAACCTCATAAATGGCAGAATGATCTCTGTTCATTTCCAAGGCAAACCATTCAATATCACAGTAATCTAAGTTTATGTCCCAACCAGTAATGCTGAAGAAACTGAAGCTGAATGGTTCTATGAAGACCTACAAGACTTTCTAGAATTAACATCCCCAAAAGATGTCCTTTTCATTATAGGGGACTAGAATGCAAAAGTAGGAAGTCAATAAATACCTGGAGTAACAGGCAAATTTGCACTTGGAGTACAGAATGAAGCAGGGCAAATGCTAATAGAGTTCTGCCAAGAGAACGCACTGGTCATAGCAAACTCCCTCTTCCAACAACACAAGAGAAGACTCTACACATGGACATCACCAGATGGTCAACACTGAAATCAGATTGATTATATTCACTGCAGCCAAAGATGGAGAAGCTCTATATAGTCAGCAAAAACAAGAATGGGAGCTGACTGTGGTTCACATCATGAAATCCTTATTGCCAAATTCAGACCTGAATTGAAGAAAGTGGGGAAAAACACTAGACCATGCAGGTATGACCTAAATCAAATCCCTTATGACTATACAGTGGAAGTGAGAAATAGATTTAAGGGAATTGATCTGATAGAGTGCCTGATGAAATATGGACAGAGGTTTGTAATATTGTACAGGAGACAGGGATCAAGACCATCTCCAAGAAAAAGAAATGCAAAAAAGCAAAATGACTGAGGATGCCTTACAAATAGCTGTGAAAAGAAGCGAAGTGAAAAACAAAGGAGTAAAGGAAAGATATACCCATTTGAATGTAGACTTCCAAAGAATAGCAAGGAGAAATAAGAAAGCCTTCCTCAGTGATCAATGCAAAGAAATAGAGGAAAACAATAGAATGGGAAAACTAGAGATCTCTTCAAGAAAATTAGAGATAAAAAGAATTGATGTTTTTGAACTATGGTGCTGGAGAAGACTCTTGAAGGTCCCTTGGACTGCAAGGAGATCCAAACAGTCCATTATAAAGGAAATCAGTCCTGGGTGTTCATTGGAAGGACTAATGCTAACACTGAAGCTCCAATACTTTGGCCACCTCATGCAAAAAGTTCACTCACTGGAAAAGAGTCTGATGCTGGGAGGGATTGGGGGCAGGAGGAGAAGAGGACGACAGAGAATGAGATGGCTGGATGGCATCACCGACTCGATGGACATGAGTTTGAGTGAACTCCAGGAGTTAATGATGGACAGGGAGGCCTGGCGTGCTGTGTTTCATGGGGTCGCAAAGAGTCAGACATGACTGAGCGACTGAACTAAACTGAACTGAACTGAAGGGAACATTTCATGCAAAGTTGGGCTCAATAAAGGACAGAAATGGTATGGACCTAACAGAAGCGGAAGATATTAAGAAGAGGTGGCAAGAATACACAGAAGAACTGTACAAAGAAGATTCTCATGACCCAAATAATCATGATCACTCTCACTCACCTGGAATGTGAAGTCAAGTGGGCCTTAGGAAGCATCACTATGAACAAAGCTAGTGGAGGTTAAGGAATTCCAGTTGAGCTATTTCAAATCCTAAAAGATGACACTGTGAAAGTGCTGTACTCAATATGCCAGCAAATTTGGAAAACTCAGCAGTGGCCACAGGACTGGAAAATGTCACCTTTCATTCCAATCCCAAAGAAAGCCAATGCCAAAGAATGGTCAAACTACCGCACAATTGCACTCATCTCACATGCTAGTAAAGTAATGCCTAAATTCTCCAAGCCAGGCTTCAGCAATACGTGAACCATGAACTTCCAGATGTTCAAGCTGGTTTTAGAAAAAGCAGAGGAACCAGAGATCAAATTGCCAACATCTGCTGGATCATCGAGAAAGTAAGAGAGTTCCAGAAAATCATCTACTTCTGCTTTATTAACTATGCCAAAGCCTTTGACTATGTGGATCACAATAAACTGTGGAAAATTCTGAAAGAGATGGGAATACCAGACCACCTGACCTGCCTCTTGACAAACCTGTATGCAAGTCAGGAAGCAACAGTTAGAACTGGACATGGAACAACAGACTGGTTCCAAATAGGAAAAGGAGCATATCGAGGCTGCATAGTGTCACCCTGATTATTTAACTAATATGCAGAGTACATCATGAGAAATGCTGGGCTGGAGGAAGCACAAGCTGGAATCAAGATTGCTGAAAGAACTATCAATAACCTCAGATATGCAGATGACACCACCCTTATGGCAGAAAGTGAAGAGGAACTAAAGAGTCTCTTGATGAAAGTGAAAGAGAAGAGTGAAAATGTTGGCTTAAAGCTCAACATTCAGAAAACTAAGATCATGGCATCCGGTCCCATCATGGCAAGCAAATGGGGAAACAGTGGAAACAGTGGCTGACTGTTTTGGGGGGCTCCAAAATCACTGCACATGGTGACTGCAGCCATGAAATTCAAAGATGTTTACTCCTTGGAAGGAAAGTTATGAGCAACCTAGACAGTATATTAAAAAGCAGAGACATTATTTTCTCCACAAAGATCTGTCTAGTCAAGGCTATGGTTTTTCCATTAGTCATGTATGCATGTGAGAGTTGGACTATAAAAAAAGGTGAGCACCGAAGAATTGATGCTTCTGAACTGTGGTGTTGGAGAAGACTCTTTGGAGTCTCTTGGACTTAAAGGAGACCCAACCAGTCAATGGTAAAGGAGATCAGTCCTGGCTGTTCATTGAAAGGACTGTTGTTGAAGCTGAAACTCCAAAATTTTGCCACCTGATATGAAGAACTGACTCATTTGAAAATACCCTGATGCTGGGAAAGATTGAAGATAGGAGGAGAAAGGGACGACAGAGGATGAGATGTTTGGATGGCATCACTGACTCAGTGGACATGGGTTTAGTTAGACTTCGGGATTTGGTGATGGACAGGGAGGCCTGGCGTGCTGCAGTTCATGGGGTCTCAAATCGTCGGACACGACTGAGCAACTGAACTGAACTTAACTGAGAAACCTCACTTTCTTTCTATCCCTTTTTAACAATAAAGGTACTGAGATTTTGTGAGGTTATATAAGCATAACAGTCACATGGTTAGCAAGCAGAAGAAATAGAATTCAAACACTAGCAGGCTGAATCCAGAAACCCTGCTTTTAACCACTTCACTACTCTGTCTTCTAAGAAATCAATATTCAGTGGTCCGGGTCACTACATGACTCATTTTTACTGCTGCTCGTGATTGTTGAGTGTGCTCTCTAACTTTAAGTCACATACCATAAAATACCAGTCAACTGGAAAGTTCACAGCATCTAGCTAATTGAATTTTTTTAATTAACATTTTAGTAACCATTCCCCTGCCTCAGTATGTACAGAATACAGAACACAATTGACTCCTTATCTTCAAATTTAGACTCTCCTACAATCTCAAGGACATGAATTTGAATCTTAGGAATTATTATTGTTCCATACATGGCTGTAGGAATTCTGGAAAAATGTGTCTGCTTATTAGATAAACAGGAGTCAGAGTGAAATGATTCAGAAGAAATGATCTAGGAGGCCATGGGTTCTGTAAACTGAGACACATGATGAGCTGCTCAAAGAGCCCTACTTATCCTGGAAATGGAAAGACTTTGGGTGTCAGTTAAGCTAATCATGACATATTAACATTATCGGCCCACTCACCACAGCTTCTTTTAGGTCTCACTTGCTCACTTGTTGATTCACTTCATTACCTTTTTCCCTCATCCTCCAATCTCATTCCCTTCCCCCTATGGGAGCATTCTAATGTATTCAATATATCTTTTTTCTTTTTGTGGGCACTTGCAAAAATTGTATTGGTATTTGTGCATGTATGTTTTCAATTCACATAAAAAGTATTAAATAGCTTGGTCTTTTGACTCAGCACTATACCACTGAGATCCATCATAGTGCTCCCTGTACTTCTCTACTCTTTCTAACTGTGGTGCAATTCTTCATAACATTCATCCATCGTTTTACCTCTCCATATGCGGTCTTCTGAATTTTCTCCAACTCACTGTTATCACAAGTAATCTGGAGTGAATACTCTTTTCTCTGTCCCTTATGGAAATATATAAGAATTTTGGGGGGTCATAAATGCAGGTAGATGATGATCTTCACTGAGTGTATCTAAAGGGACAACATGTACTAAGTCTGACTCATTAGTGAATCCACAATATCTACAAAGGTGCACAGTAACACTCAATAGTGCATTACGTTCTATCTCCAGATTGTTCAATACCCATTATTTGCTGAATGGATGAATGAATGAGTGCATAAGAATGATTGACTATCAGCTCTTAAAACTGACATTCTAGGAAAGGGAGGCAGGCAGTAAACAAATAAATATGAATGCACTTAAAAGTAATAAGGAATATTAAAAACATGGCAATATATGAAGAAAGAGACAGACAGAGATACTAAATATGAGGTCAAAGAAAAAGGCTTGTCATTGATTTTTGAGCAGAGATCCAAATAAAGTGAGAAAGGAGACATATAGATACCAGTGTAAAAGATTTTCAGCCAGGGGGGAAAAAAATGAAAGGCCCTGACATAGCAATATTCTTGGCATACTCAAAAGAAAGCTTAGGTGTTAAGAAACAAATTAAATATGTAGATTAGAAAAAATAAGGGGTACAGCAATTGGACAGAGGTTTGTGACATTTTACAGGAGACAGAAATCAAGACCATCCCCAAGAAAAAGAAATGCAAAAAAACAAAACAACTGTCTGAGGAGGCCTTACGAATAACTGTGAAAAGAAGAGAAGTGAAAAGCAAAAGAGAAAAGGAAAGATATACCCATTTGAATGCAGAGATCCAAAGAATAGCAAGGAGAGATAAGAAAGTCTTCCTCAGTGATCAGTGCAAAGAAATAGAGGAAAACAATAGAATGGGAAAGACTAGCGATATCTTCAAGAAAATTAGAGATACCAAGGGAACATTTCATGCAAACATGGGCTCAATTAAGGACAGAAGTGGTACAGACCTAACAGAAGCAGAAGATATTAAGAAGAGGTGGCAAGAATACACAGAAGAATTGTACAAAGAAGATCTTCATGACCCAGATAATCACGATGGTGTGATCACTCACCTAGAGCCAAACATCCTGGAATATGAAGTCAAGTGGGCCTTAGAAAGCATCACTATGAACAAAGCTAGTGGAGGTGATGGACTTCCAGTTGAGCTATTTCAAATCCTAAGAGATGATGCTGTGAAAGTCCTACACAAATGATGCCAGCAAATTTGGAAAACTCAGCAGTGGCCACAGGACTGGAAAAGGTCAGTCTTCATTCCAATCCCAAAGAAAGGCAATGCCAAAGAATACTCAAACTACCGCACAATTGCACTCATCTTACACGCTAGTAAAGTCATGCTCAAAATTCTCCAAGTCAGGCTTCAGCAATATGTGAACTGTACACTTCTAGATGTTCAAGCAGGTTTTAGAAAAGGCAGAGGCCCCAGAGATCAAATTGTCAACATCCGCTGGATCATGGAGAAAGCAAGAGAGTTCCAGAAAAACATCTATTTCTGCTTCATTGACTATACCAAAGCCTTTGACTGTGTGGATCACAATAAAGTGTTGAAAATTCTGAAAGAGATGGTAGTAACAGACCACCTGACCTGCCTCTTGAGAAACCTGTATGCAGGCCAGGAAGCAACAGTTAGAAGTGGACATGGAACAGACTGGTTCCAAATAGGAAAAAGAGTATATCGAGGTTGTATATTGTCACCCTGCTTATTTAACTTATATGCAGAGTACATCATGAGGAACGCTGGGCTGGAAGAAGCACAAGCTGGAATCAAGATTGCTGGGAGAAATATCAATAAGCTCAGATATGCAGATGACACACCCTTATGGCAGAAAGTGAAGAGGAACTCAAAAGCCTCTTGATGAAAGTGAAAGAGGAGAGTGAAAATGTTGGCTTGAAGCTCAACATTCAGAAAACGAAGATCATGGCATCTGGTCCCATCACTTCATGGGAAAGAGATGGGGAAACAGTGGAAACAGTGTCAGACTTTATTTTTTGGGGCTCCAAAATCACTGCAGATGCTGATTGCAGCCATGAAATTAAAAGACACTTACTCCTTGGAAGGAAAGTTATGACCAACCTAGATAAAAAGCAGAGCCATTACTTTGCCAACCAAGGTCCGTCTAGTCAAGGCTATGGTTTTTCCAGTGGTCATGTATGAATGTGAGAGTTGGACTGTGAAGAAAGCTGAGTGCTGAAGAATTGATGCTTTTGAACTGTGGTGCTGGAGAAGACTCTTGAAAGTCTATTGGACTGCAAGGAGATCCAAACAGTCCATTCTAAAGGAGATCAATCCTGGGTATTCATTGGAAGGACTGATGCTAAAGCTGAAACTCCAATACTTTGGCCACCTCATGATAAGAGTTGACTCACTGGAAAAGACTCTGATGCTGGGAGAGATTGGGGACAGTAGGAGAAGGGGACGACAGAGAATGAGATGGCTGGATGGCATCACCGACTCGATGGACATGAGTTTGAGTGAACTCCAGGAGTTGGTGATAGAAAGGGAGGTCTGGCGTGCTGTGATTCATGGGGTCGCAAAGAGTTGGACACGACTGAGTGACTGAACTGAACTGAGGACATCTAACGGAGAAGGCAGTGGCATCCCACTCCAGTATTCTTGCCTGAAAATCCCATGGGGGGAAGAGCCTGGTAGGTTGCAGTCCATGGGTTCGCTAGGAGTCGGACACGACTTGAGGGACTTCAGTTTCACTTTTCACTTTCATGCATTGGAGAAGGAAATGGCAACCCACTCCAGTACTCTTGCCTGGAAAATCCCATGGACGGAGGAGCTAGGAAGGCTGCAGTCCATGCTGTCGCTGAGGGTCAGACAAGATTGAGCGACTTCACTTTCACTTTTCACTTTCATGCACTGGAGAAGGAAATAGCAACCCACTCCAGTGTTCTTGCCTGGAGAATCCCAAGGATGGGGGAGCCTGGTGGGCTGTCGTCTATGGGATTGCACAGAGTTGGACACAACTGAAGTGACTTTGCAGAAGCAGCAGAAGCAGCAGGACATCTAACACTTGGAAATTACAAAGATGTAGGATTCAGGTAAGGATATCCAAAAGGACCAACCAAGAAAAACATCACAAAGTGTAGGAGGGCCTGATACCCAGAAAGTGAGGTTTAAAAAGTCAAATTAAAAAAAAAATGTCAAATAAGATGAGATTCTAAAAAACTGGTGTTGTGGGCTGAATTGTGAGGCTACAATTTTTATGTCAAAGTCTTAATCCTCAGTACCTTAGAGGATTGGAGGTAGGGTGTTTAAGAGGTAATTAAGTTAAAATGAATTCATTAGATAAATGCTTAACTGATTAGAACTGGTGTCTTTACTAGAGGGGGAAATTTGGACACAGGCATTTGCCAAGGGAAAAACCACCTGAAGACACTAGAAAAATATGAGCATCTACAAGCCAAGGAGAGAAGCCTCAGGAGAAATCAACCTGGCCAATACTCTAACTTCAAGTTTCTAGCTTTCAGAACTGTGAGAAAATAATTTATGTTATTTAAGTCTCTAGTGTGTGGAACTTTGTTGTGACAGCTCAAGCCAACTAACAAAATTGGCCGCTGTATTTGGGATATGGAGGTCATTGGTGATGTTGAAAGAAACAGTCAATAGATAATTGGGCACCAAAGCCTGACCAGAGTTTATGACACCAGAGGGCAGAAGGCAGAATTAGGTGGACTAGAAAGAAGTTTTTAAGGGGATAGATTGAATTGTAGCATTTGATGGTACCTCCAACAGCCCAATTGCTGAATAAGCTACTTAGAGAGGAGGTAAATTTCTGATTAAGGGAAGAGTTTGCACAATTAATTGTGTCTTTAGTTCATTATTTTATTTTAAAATTCTTATTTTATTGTTAGCACAGTAATGTAAAAAAGCTTTAAAATATCCAGGAGATGTTATTATATTTGTCTTTTTTTCCAAAAAAAATGAAAACTGTGAGGAAGTAGATAAGATATTCTAGTTACTCATGTTTTGGTTGGTTGGTTTCTCATTAATTCATTAGCTTTATTGAGGTATAATTGGCAAATAAAATTATAAGAGATTTAAGCATGGAATGTGATGATTTGACATAGGTATACATTCTTAAAAGATACCCCTCATCAAATTAATGAACACATTCATCATCTTACATACTTACCCTACCTTCCTTCTTTTTCTGTAAGAACATTTAAGTTTTACTCTCTTAATAAATTTAAGTATACAATACAGTGTTATCAACTATAGTCACCATGTTATACATTAGATACTGAGAATATATTCATGTTGCACCTGAAAAAGTATACCCTTTTAATCATATTTACCCAGTCCTCAGGCCCTGGCAACCAGAGAAAGACAAATATTGCATGGTATCATATGTGAAAATCTTTTTTTAAAAAAATCAAACTCACTGATTAATTATTTTATCTTACATGGAAAACAGGAGAAATTAAAAATAATCTTATGAACCAGTGAGGTAACTTCATGCTGGCTTTTTTTCAGGTTTGATAAGGCTGGTTGGTTCCTAATTCACCTTATGCTCTCCAGAATTCAAGGGTTCAAAAGAGAATCTCACTGATGTAGCTCTTTTTAAAAACAAGAGCTCAAAAACATAGTCTTTTTGACTATGTGTCAAGTAACAAATTAGAATCAGAACAACTTTCAGTTGATTTGTTCATTCTAATAAGCCACATTTATTGATGCCAAATTCCTTAGTAGCAGGAGAGGATATCTGAGTTCCCCTTTTGGTTTGGTTCCTTGGGGTTCATCTCTGTGAAATGCAAGGAAGGTCTCTGGAGGTGTAGAATAATGACACTGTTCACTACCATGATTAATCCTTTTCAGAGGACTTTTGGAATCAATCTCTTTCTCAGTGTTGTCCAACTCTATTACCATATCACTCTCCTCCTAGCCAAAGTTATGATTATGAAAATAACAACTCCAAAATTTTAAACAGTACCTTATATTTTATTTTATTTTTTTTAGCAATTAATTTATTTTTTATTGGAGGCAAATTATTTTACATTATATTGGTTGGTTTTGCCTGGAGAGTCCCAGGGACGGGCGAGCCTGGTGGGCTGCCGTCTGTGGGATCGCACAGAGTCGGACACGACTGAAGCGACTTAGCAGCAGCCATACATTGACATGAATTCGCCCCGGGTTTACATAAGTTCCCCCTCCTGAACCCCCCTCCCACCTCCCTCCTCCCTTTATCCTCCCTCTGGGTCATCCCCGCACGCCAGCCCCGAGCATCCTATAACATGCATTGACCCTGAACTAGTGATTCGTTTCACATATGACAACATACGTGTTTCAATGCCATTCTCCCAAATCATCCCACCCTCACCCTCTCCCATAGAGTCTCAAAGACTGTTCTATACATCTGTGTCTCTTTTGCTGTCTCGTATACAGGGTTATCATTTGCATCTTTCTAAATTCCATATATATGCGTTAGTATACTGTATTGGTGTTTTTCTTTCTGGCTTACTTCACTCTGTATAATAGGCTCCAGTTTCATCCACCTCATTAGAACTGATTCAAATGTATTCTTTTTAATGGCTGAATAATACTCCATTGTGTATATGTACCAAAGCTTTCTTATCCATTCATCTGCAGATGGACATCTAGGTTGCTTCCATGTTCTGGCTATTATAAACAGTGCTGCGATGAACATTGGAGTACATGTGTCTCTTTCAATTCTGGTTTCCTCGGTGTGTATGCCCAGGAGTGCGATTGCTGGATCATATGGCAGTACCTTATAGTTTAAATAGTACTTTACACATTCACAAATATTATACGGAGAACATTTTAAAAAGATAGAATAAGTATGGACTCTACTGGGTATTCGGAATAAGGAACTGAAGTCTGAAATCAGGAGGTATTACAAATGTGCTTACCCCTGAATTTTATTCCTTTGAAATCTGTGAGAGTGCTTTTCTAGCTCTCTAGTATGCTATGTCTCTATACCTAGAAATAGTGCTTTTTGGTGTCATCTCAAATTCCCTTTTATGTTAGGACATTTTATACTCTTTTCAGGATTAGAATATTATTATGGTTGTGTCCCACCTCCTAATTCACATGTTGAGACCTATCCCCTAAGGTGAAACGTATTTGGAGATGAGGTCAATGGGAGGTAATTAGTTCATGAGGGTGGAGCCTCATGAATCAAATTAGTGTCCCTATAAAAGTGACCCTAGGAAGCTCCCTTGCCCTTTTACCATATGAAGTTATAATGAAAAGACAGCCATCTAGAAATGGGATCTCACCAGACATAGAATCTTACAGACCCATGATCTTGGACTTTCCAGGAACAAGAACTGCAAGAAATAAATTTCTGTTGTTTATAAGCCTCCTTTTTTATTATATTTTTGTCCAGCAGCCCAAAGCAGGTATAAGATGGGTATAGTTGGAAAATTTGAGCTGGGACTCACAGGATTGTTATACACTTGACAGTGGCAGTTTGTTGGGGAGGGTAACTTGGTAGGTGGGTGCTATGAATTGAATGTTTATGACTTCCAGATTCATATGTTGAAGCCTAAATTCCTAATGTACTGGTATTTGGAAATGGAGATTTGGGGAGGTAATTAGGTAACAAAGGTGGAACCCTAATGAGTAGGATTAGTGACCTCATAAGAAGACACAAGAGAGATTGTCTCTCTGTCATGTGAGGACACAGCACAAATAAAGCCATCTACAAATCTACAAGCCACTAACAGGGTCTTTACCAGAATCCTACCATGGTGGCACCCAGATCTCAGACTTTCAAGTTTCCATAATTGTGAGAAGTAAATGTTTGTTGTTTATATCACCCAGGCTATGGCAAGCTTTTATAGCAGCTGGGACTGACTGAGAGAGTAGACATCTGTGGTACTCAGTACCATTTGAGGATGTCTGACTTGCTGACTGGCCCAGGATTTAAAGAACTATTATGTCACCCAAAAAGACTTTGGCCCTCTGAACTGCAAATGTAAGTAAAACACACAGGCAAGTTCTTCTATTTTTGCTACTAAACCTAGCCCCCAGTATTTTGTCCTAGAATATGAATTATTATGGTATAGATAAAAGTTGAACCAAGAGGGTTCAACCACAATGTTGTAATTCAGAGGGTCCAAGAGGACCTATAACTTATGCCAATGTTATCATACTTGACTCCTTGGAGTTGGACTTGAGATATTACACCAATTTGAATGATTTATGGCCTCCATAAAATACTCTTTAAAATGTCTAAGCCTGACTCACCTCTGGAATCCCATGGAGATCACAGCTATAAAACGTATAGGAGTAGGAATGTTTACATGTCATTAAAATCTTTCATTTTTAGAAGAGGTTATTGCTCAAAATAAGAACCATCATCACTACCTTTGGCAATCCTTCTGTGAGTAATTATATTCTTTCCTTTCTTTCCCAGGCAGAGGTGACATTAACACAGAGGGTAATGAATTAAAAGCATACTTTGTTCAGTGTCGTCTTTATGGTAGAAACAGAAGGACTTACAAACACAGAGGTTTGACGTAAAAAATTTAAAACTCAACTTGGCTAATTAGCAATTGAATATCTATTTATAAATCATGTATTTAAACTAAGCCTTAGTTTTCTCAGCTACAAAGTGAGGACAGTAGTGAGTCCACAGACTTCCTGAGTATGAAATTTAGTTATAACATTTTTTTTTGTTTGCTCCCTCATTCTTCTTGGAGTCAATAGCTATTCTTCCTCTTATTAGACTTCCTCAAAAAGTTATCCCAGTCTAACCACAAGCATTGCAAGGATGCCAATTTGAATTTATACTTGCAACCAGAGCCAGTCTCAAAATCAGTCCACAGAGGGAGGGGACTGAAATAAATTACCCAGTGAAAATTAGGTTTATTCTAGAACCACCCTGCTCTGAGCTCACTCTTCACATTGCCTATCTAGTATGTGCTTAATATGAGATGATGAAATTGGCCTCTAATGCTATATAATAGTTTACAAAGTTTTTTTTACTTGTGTTTCTCACACTCACAAAATATGCTTGAGAAGTCTCTGAAATAAGACAAATATTATTACTCTCTCCACTTTAGATAACTAAACTCTCAGGCTCAGAGGGTCAAAGTATCTGGCCAAGTGCTAGAAACAGACTCCAAATTCAGGTCTAGCTGAAAGTCAGGCTTAATTTTCTTCCTTTTTTGCTGAGTTGCCTTCAGTTCAGTTGCTCAGTCGTGTCCGACTCTTTGTGACACCATGAACCACAGCACGCCAGGCCTCCCTGTCCATCACCAACTCCCGGAGTTCACTCAAACTCACCTCCATCAAGTCAGTGATGCCATCCAGCCATCTCATTCTCTGTCGTTCCCTTCTCCTCCTGTCCCCAATCCCTCCCAGCATCAGAGTCTTTTCCAGTGAGCCAACTCTTCACATGAGTGGCCTTAGAGGCAGTTTAATCCCCTAAGGGTTCTTTTTTCAACATAAATTGCCCTTTAGTTAGGTTTCTTTCGTGCAGGAAAATGTTGAGCCTAAGTGGAAAATTTCATGTGTATCCTTCCTTTCACCGACTCAATCGACATGAGTTTGGGTAAACTCTGGGAGTTGGTGATGGACAGGAAGGCCTGGTGTGCTGTGGTTCATGGGGTCACAAAGAGTCGGACACGACTGAGCAACTGAACTGAATTGATCCTTCCTAAATTTTATCTTGATTAGTTTGAACACCATTGTAGTCTTGGATGCCTTCTATTCTTGTGTCCAAAATATTTTCTATCCATCCCAGCATTTTGTCATCTACAGATTTGACAAGCTTGTCTACCATGCCTTCAACCAGTCATGGAAAGTGTCATCTAAGAGTACTAATACATGAGCAAGATCCTGTAGCAGGTCACTTAACCATGCTATCTTACAACATGTATTTCATCCCCAGCTCTACCAAACCTTCTGTGCTATGGGGTGAATGAACTTAGAAGTGGACTGTCCCTGGGTCAAGCCTTGAGATGACTGCAACCAGGGCCAACAACTTGATTTCAGCCTCATTAGAAATCTTGACCTAAAGGTACCCAGGGAGGCCATCCTGGGGTTCCTGATCCATAGAAACTTTGAGATAATATATGTTTAGTGCTTTAAATCATATGTTTAGGGATAATATGCTATACAGCAATAAATAACTAATGGATCATCTCTCTTTTCTTACCCTCACTACTGCAATTGCTTTCTAACAAGTCTCCCCATGCACAGGCTCCCCCTATACACCCTTCATACACTGTCAGAATTATTTTGGCGCAGGTTAAATTATGTTATTTTCTAACTTAAAAACATTTCAATAATTCCCAACTGCATCTTGGTTAAAGTCCAGATTTTTTATTAAGAAATGGTTCTTCAGAACCCACTATCAATTCACTTTTCTGGTATGATCTTCTATTATGCCACTCTACTATGATCCAGCCGAACGAAAACAGCTTCTCATATTTTCTGTTGCACAGTATATTCTCAGTTGGAGATATTAATATCCATCTTTACCTCCTATCAAATTCTTGATCTTTCAAGGAAATTTTTAAATGCTAGCTTTTTTTGGACAAATGGGCCACAATTAACTCTGATGAAAATGATTTTTCTTTGTCCTCTGTGTTTCCTTACCCATTAATTATTTCTCAACTACAGCATCCATTTTAGTTTATTTGTTTTACAGACGAGGATATCCATATGTGTTTGCCTATTTGAATAAACTCCCTGAAGAGACAAACTCTGTATTACTCATCTTTTTATCTCTGTATTCTCATTAGGGTATTTTGCTCATGGTAGGTGCTTACCAGTAGGTTGACTCAATTAATTCTAAACTTATCTGGGGAATAGATATGTCTACCCATGGCCTATTCTTTGCTCTCAGAAATAAAACAACACTCCATTGCTCATTCCCTTCATACCTAAATTTGAGCTCCTTCAGTTCAGTTCGATTCAGTCGCTCAGTCGTGTCCGACTCTTTGCGACCCCATGAATCACAGCACGCCAGGCCTCCCTGTCCATCACCAACTCCCAGAGTTCACTCAAACTCACCTCCATCGAGGTGGTGATGCCATCCAGCCATCTCATTCTCTGTTGTCCCCTTCTCCTCCTGCCCCCAATCCTTCCCAGCATCAGAGTCTTTTCCAATGAGTCAACTCTTCGCATGAGGTGGCCAAAGTATTGCAGTTTCAGCTTTAGCATCAGTCCTTCCAATGAACACCCAGGATTGGTCTCCTTTAGAATGGACTGGTTGGATCTCCTTGCAGTCCAAGGGACTCTCAAGAGTCTTCTCCAACACCACAGTTCAAAAGCATCAATTCTTCGGCGATCAGCTTTCTTCCGAGTCTAACTCTCACATCCATACATGACCAAGGGAAAAACCATAGCCTTGACTAGATGGACCTTGGTTGGCAAAGTAATGTCTCTGCTTTTTAATATGCTATCTAGGTTGGTCATAACTTTCCTTCCAGGGAGTAAGTGTCTTTTAATTTCAAGGCTGCAATCAGCATCCACAGTGATTTTGGAGCCCAAAAAAATAAAGTCTGACACTGAGCTCCTTAACATACTACTAATCATAAGATTTAGGTTTCCACGCCACTCAGCCTAGAAGTTAAGAGAGGTCAAATGAAAAGAGGAGAGAGACATGTAGATCAAAAAAGTGGAAGAAAAACCACAAGAAATAATGAATTTCTTTTCATTCAGTTCCTTCTCAACATGTAGTATGGGAAGTCAAGGGGAAAGACTGAACGTAAAATAGACCTGGATACACATATTAGGCTCAAGCCTTTTAACTTAAAGTCCCTTGGCCTCAATTTCTTTTAGTGGTAAATGGAAAGCAATAAGAATACCTGGCATGTAAGTTTGTAAAGGGAGATGAGATAACCTGGTTAAGACATTCCACAATCATGGGTATTCTTTTACTTTACTTCACCTGCATGGTCCTAGAACTTCATTTCCAATTGCTTCAGATTTTGTTCAACAAAAACCAGAAGAGTTTAAGAAATAGGCAAAAAGTAAATAAGGAAGAAAGACAATCTGTCAGGGAAAATGAGGAAGGGAAGAGGCAATATCCAGAGAAAAAGAAAGAATAAAAGACAATAATGTATTCACAAATTTGTAGGGTTATTTATTTATCTTACATTCCCCAGCTGAGACGGAGACTCATAATATGGAGAGTCATCCCAGATACAATTACGTGCAGAGAAGTTGTGCTGGCAGAGAACATAAACCAGCAGGAAACCTTTGCATTACCTGTTGCAGTTTCACAAAACCCACTACTGCTATTTTTTAGAAACCTGGAGTACTGGGTTTAATATGCCAGGTAATTTCCTTGCTCTCATGGAGACTTTAAATCAGTGCAGGCCATATCATACAGCTGCTTTACTGTAATTTTCAAGAAAATATCCCAAACTTTATATTTGTAGGGGGTCCCGGAGGAATATTGCAAATTACTTTCCCCTTACAAAGACTGAGCTCAGTGCCCTGAGGCTGCACAGTTCTAAAGAAAGTGAACTGGCAGTGTTTGGTGCCAAGTTTGAGGCATATAAAGTAAGAACTGACTATAGCTAAGAACTGACTATAGCTATTGCTGGATGTTCTCCAAAATGTCCTGTTCCATCCTCTCTGGTGCACATCATGGTGTGGTACTGAATTATTGCTCTTTTTCACTATAATATCAGATTTTTTTTTCACTGTAAAATGAACTATTCTGTATTAATGACACACACTATCTAAAAATGGAAACTCAGAGAAATATGTTATTTGAAGAATCATAAAATTGACATTTTAAAAAAACTCATTTCTCCTGCTATAAGCACAAAATCTTCAAAATGATCATGGAAAAAAGTATTATATGCCATAAATGAAATAGCGTGCTTACCTCTTTCAGGGATGACAAGATTAAACAACTTATAAACCAGAAGTGGATATTTCATAGAGACTTTCATAAAGGAGCTATAACTTTCAATGTAAAACCCATTATATTTCATTAAGAGACACTATAAAAATCAGTGCTATCTTCTTTCTAAAAACTCAAGCACAGTCCAGCAGTTTCTCAAACATCTGCATCTCACTGACACCACCCAAACTCTTACCAGCAAGAGGAAATAGTCTGAGATGAACCAGTCAGAGGAAAACCAAGGAGTTCTCAGATCCAAAGAGAAGGTCATTTAATGAATGACTGAAAGACTATTCTAAGACAGACAGCAGAAGAACACTGGCATAAAAGGAGGAACAAATAGCTTTTTCAGAATTAGCAACTGTTCCTTTTGATTTTCTATACACTAGCCTTACTCACACAGAGAAGGCACTGGCACCCCCACTCCATTACTCTTGCCTGGAAAATCCCATGGATGGAAGAGCCTGGTGGGCTACAGTCCATGGGGTCGCAAAGAGTCAGACACTACTGAGTGACTTCACTTTCACTTTTCAGTTTCATGCATTGGAGAAGGAAATGGCAACCTACTCCAGTGTTCTTGCCTGGAGAATTCCAGGGATGGGGGAGCCTGGTGGGCTTCCCTCTATGGGGTCGTACAGAGTCGGACACGACTGAAGCGACTTAGCAGCAGCAGCAGCAGCCTTACTCACAAGGAAACTAGTCAAGTTTTCTGAACTTAGGTTCTCAATAATTCCTATTCCTAATTCATATCCTTTCCTTCTAGGATTGAAATGAAGATCTTATAATAGGACTGATACTCAGAGTTACATTTATATACCACAGAGGCATGACTGTCATTAAAATGTTAAGATGCTTTTTTAGTGTTTGATAAAGACTCCTACACTGAGCCCCTAGACTTCTCTCATCACCACAGCCACTGCAGCCCCATGCCTAGGAACCCCTGAATCTTCCCACATAACAACCTAAAGGTTACTATCTGGTATCACAATGAGATGTGCCCCAGAAAACTGCTTCTGCACCCAATAACTAGCATTCTTTCTGACTGACTGGCTCTAGTAGCTAAACATATTCAACATTTGTTGCTGTTGTTCTTGTTTAGTCATCAAGTCATGTCTGACTCTTTTGCAACCCTATGGACTGTAGCCCTTCAGGCTCCTCTGTCCATGGGATTTCCCGGGCAAGAATACTGGTGTGTGTTGTCATTTCCTACTCCAAAGGATCTTTCCAACAGGGATCAAAACTTGCATCTCCTGCATTGGCAGGCAGATTCTTTACCACTCAGCCACCAGGGAAGTCAAAGTTCAATATTAACCCTGTTTAAAAAATAAAAAAGACAATGGAAATAAGTGGGTGGGTATAACACAATAGGAGGTGACAGGAAATGTGGAAAACTGGAAAGTATATACCCCTAAAAAAAAGTAGCTGCTCTGTCACGTGAGGAAGTAGGCTAAGAAGGTTTAATATTCTGAAATTTCAAAAGAAGCCAGAAATCTTGATTCTAATGAGGAACCTCATGACTTCTTAAAACTTGCAATGAAGAGTGCTGTTTGCAAAATAATGTGTATGTCAAATCAAACCCATGGACCACAAGTTTGTGACCTCTGCTTTAGGGATCATGGAGTTTTAGTGACCTTGTCAGAGCTCCTTCATCTGTCATACTTGAAGCAAGTTTGGGGGGAAATCTGGCACTCTCAATTACATAACTAAAAGTAATTTCAGATTGAAACTCTGAAATAACTAAGTAAAACTGATAATTATGTCAAAACTCTTTTTTATTGTATTTTAATTCTTGCCAAATGCATTCAAGTACATTGTCAGATTTTCATCATAAATCAGGTAAGTATTATTACGTACTTTTTACAGCTGAGGAAAATGGATCCAGAAAGACTAAGGAAACTGCTTTAACATCACCAAAATATATGGTAGCACTGGGTTTTGAGAAACAGTGGATCTGTGTCTCCAACACCTTCTTTAAATTGTCTACCCCGCTCTCAACTTCACTGATACCCCAGGCATGATCTCAGGCCATCACCCCAGAATAATCACTTTTTGGTTTGTATGTTTCACATTCATTTGAAATTATCTTTCACACATCTAAATAACTTCTTAAAGGCAAACCATGTTTTGGGGATGGACTGAATTACTGTTCCCAATTCTTTAATAAAATTATACACCAAACTCTTGATCATGTGACTTTGCAAGTCCTCTTTGTCATCTTTCCCTAACAGATTGATATCAAACTTAATCAAGAGAATTTCTTTGGCAAATGGATGAGGGCAGAAGGCACACTGTACCAATTTGAGGGCTTAAGAGGCATCATGTGTTTCTACTTTTTCTCCTGACCCCTGTGATCAGCTCATTTCCCAGTTCTCTTCTGCTCCTGATTTAGCCTCAGAAGGAAATATGTGAAGCAGACCCAGACCTGACCTGCTGCCTAGGGCTAAGCCCAGCCTAACTCAGCCAAGATCAGCAGAACTGACTCATAGGTCCATGAGTGAGAAAAATACAGATTTGTTGATATAAGCTACTGAGATTTTGGGAGCAGCAATATCTGACTGCTATACCGTTGTAACCATCCATAGGAAAATAATCATTTTCATGCTTATGCCTTTTAAAATCTATCTGAACAATAAAGAGAATTCTACAAATAGCTCAATGATACAATAAAGAGAATTCTACAAATAGCTCAATGATAATAAAAGAAGAATATAAGCTTTTGGAGAATGGTGTTCTTATAGCTTCTAAACTAATATTCCACAGAAAATTAAGGACAGTTCTAAGCAAAGAAAATAGAAAAGAAATAAAACTCCATGTATTAATAGGGATATAATAAATTTGAGATATCAGGTGATTGATGCCCTTTAAGACACTGTTATTGATCCTTGTTCAGATCAACCATTATAAAAGGAATACTTTTGTTAATTGCTCTATTTAGAAAAAGCAAACAGAGAAACAAAACAAGGGAATAACAACAACAACAAAATCCTTTCTTTTCTTTATTGGTTGAATTATTTCCACCTGCAATTGATTGAAACCATTTTTTCCCCTCTTTTACTTCTTTCAGATTCTTTGAACTGGGATGAAAATCATGACTCTAAAGATCTGAAAAAAAAAATCATTATAGTTGTTTTTAACCCAGGTTATGCTTTTGAATCACCTGGGAAGATTTTTATAAAACACAAATACCCAGAACTTTCTCCTAGAAATTCTGATTTAATTGGCCTAAGTAGGGCTGGGACAAAGGTACATTGTGACACCCCTCCCCAAGTGATTCGAACAGGCAACCAGGGTTGAAAACTATTGTCTTCACAGGAGATAGATTGCCAATTTTTTTTTAAAGTTAATAAAAATATCTTTACAATAAAAGACAACATATTAAAGAATGCTTTGAACTAAAAAAAAAAAAGTCCCAGGAAAGCATCTTGGCTAATAAAATGAAAAGTTGGGTATGTCACCTTTTTCAATTAACACCTTCTTTGAAGTAAACTACCAACTGAGTAATTAACACATCTCACCCATTCCAGCTAGGAGAGAACTGATCCTGGCAGCTGGAAGGGCAACATCACTCATATTTCTCATTCTTAATCATTGACTCAAGATAGGAAATGGATTTTCTTTAATTGAAATGTCTTGATAATAATTGAGTCCCTAATTATCAGTAAACTACAGAAAACAATGGGATTTTAAGTCTTGCTTTGCATACATAGTATATTTTCTGGCTTTTGGAATATGGCCAGGTCATTACTTTTTGAGTTCAAAATATATGTTCTATCTATTAAAAGCTCAGAGTCATAACAACATTCTTTATCCACCCATTTTAAAAGGTTCCACTGAGCTCAATTAAAACATATGAGTAGAGCATAGGGGGTTGTCAATAAATAAGACCTGCTATAAAACCTAAGCACTGGCCACCAATTTTTGCAGAGTTTGAAAGGAGAGAAATACATATAATGCTGCACATTTACTGATTATAATTTAGGAGAGTTGGAGCTGAAAGATGTGATTTGCAGGCTGAAAGTTAAGAGCTAAGCTTACTCCAGAAATCAGTTTTGTTCACATGCTTCTCCCCCTCTCTTATTTCCTAAATTCAGTAACTAAATTTTAAGGATTCTCTCTCTCTCCCTCTCAGAACTGTCATTCATGTCCTTCATTTCACAGTCTTCCTATAACTGGCAGATTTAAACCCCCAACATCTCTGCCACCATCCCAGTCCGTTTTATACATTGCCTCTAGGGTTAGCTTTGTAAACACAAATCTGACATAGTACTGCTATCATACAAATGTTTTTGTTCCTTATATGAAACAATATCAATTCTAAAATTCATAGCTTTTGCATAAATAGTAATGTACCATATAAACTGGGCCCAAATGAATTTCCAATATAACTCTTTCTATTCCATGCAACCTACAGTTATCATATCATAGCCAGCTTCATGATTGTTCAACCTCTGTATTCACACAGGGTCCTGTCCTCAGAAGGACTTCTTTGGTTAACGCTCTGTTGTTGCTTTCTTGGAATTCCTAATAATCCTCCTTTTCAACATCCGTTTTATAAGTGAAGTCTAATGGAACAACGGAACATGTGCATGAGCAGAGGCGGTATACACACTGCATGTCTGTGATGCCCCAATGAACACCGAATTCCAGAGAACCCACAATGTGTGGCATTTCTGCAGGATTAAAGCAAACACGAAGTATATGTGTTACAACTTAAACTAAGTAAGTAGGTTTACGATAGAGTCCACACTTTGCTTGAACAAGAACTCACTTTAAATGCAAAAAAAGAAGGCAATGGCATTTTTAAAAGCACAAAGAGCCAAGAAATCCTATCATATCCTTTCTTATTCTTGTTACTTCCCTATACTAACCAACTACCTACTAAATATAAACATGTAGAAAGAACATAGCAAAACCTATAGTTTCCTTTTAGTCTTTTTAACTGCTCAGTAAGTAGAAGGTTGAAGGTAGTGATAAAATGTGCACGTATCAAGATGTAAAATAGCTGAGTTAGTTTTCGTGGCATTTCCATTGTCATGATAAGAACAAAATATATATGCATGTATTTTCTTTAAAAGCATTGTGTCATTTTGGTGATTCCACATGAGTTAAATGTTTGCATTTAAAACTGATATAAAACTGGTATTGTGCAATATGGGCATCCCTGGTGGCTCAATGGTAAAGAATCTGCCTGCCAATACAGGAAATGTGGGTTCAATCCCTGGGTTGAGAAGATCCTCTGGGGAAGGAAATGGCAACCCACTCCAGTATTCTTGCCTGGGAAAGTCCATGGACAGAGAAGCCTGTCAGGCTACAGTCCGTGAAGTCACCAAAAAGTCAGACACAGTTTAACAACTAAATAACAGCAACAATTGTGCAATATAAAGGTGAATGGAAAAATTCATGATAATAGTTAAAATTTAATTTTTTTTTTTGCTTAGGAAAACTAAAAAAAAAACATGACAAGTCAAGAGAAAGACTGGAAGAAACCTTTAATAACACTTTTTACTGCTTTTCTTCAAACAATCCCACATTTTTCATTTTGCAACTGAGCTTTGAAAAGTATGTAGCCAGCTTTGCATCACTTAACTTCTGCTCTTCAAATACTTTCATAGCACATGCATTCTTCTGCCTACACTGTTCTTCTCCTTCTAAACCTGAGAATTCCTACTCATTGTTCATAGCCCAACATGAATGTCACCTTCTCTGTGACAATTTTCCTAAAGTCTCTAGGACAAAATTGGGTACTGCTTTCATACTATGAACTGTGATGCCTTTAAAGGCAGGGCCTGGGCACTATTGTAATAACTAGCACATATGTTGGCATTCAATAAAAAATTCACTGAATGAAATGACAGTCAAGGAATTAAGTCGAAAAGAGCTTTTTATTCTATGATTTGTTCTAGACTCCTACACTCTTCTAGAGATGACACTGCTTTTGTCGCAGGCTCACACTGGTTGTCTAATGAAAGTACTTGTAATTTACAGCAGTTTTCTGCTTACTGAGTCAAGACCCCTTTATCTTTTCCTTTCAAGATGAAAGTATAACCGGTACAGCCAAAGGTGATCTTATTTCCAGCCATTAAACAGTGTTAATTTCATGGGCTAGAGAGAGAAGAAGCTTATGCAAATGAATATGATTTTTGCCAGCACACAGTTTATTAATATGAATAGGTTAGCAATTCATGATCCATAGCCTTCCCCAAAAGGTATGATTCAGAAGGTCAAGGTTACTTTTTTTTTTTTCCTGAAAAGAGACCCATATTTAATCTGCGGATGACTTCTCAGAGGTAGGCTCAGAACCACTCACATTCCAAATAGCTTCTTCTACTGAACAAAAATCAATGAACTGCAGAGCAAATGTGAAAAGGAAAACTGAATTTCTCTGTGAAATCCCACAGAATTCAGAACAGGCACAAAGATATGACTTACAGAACTTGATCCAACACTTTAACCCATTCAAGTACATGTTAAATATATCTATTATAAAGTATAACACTTCTGGAATGGAAATGTAATTTTTCATGGTGAAGGGTGCTGATGGTATTTCTTGTGCTCATGGAAAACTTTAATAGTTTCCATGCATCATTAGTACACATAGGTTATGGATCTTTCATGTTACTATTTGGGCAGAATATAATATGAAATATATTTGTGAAGAACAAAATGAAAGATCACTTAGCTAAAATAGGTATTTATCATGTCTAGATATACTCATCCTTCTTTGTTTTAAAGCCATTTTTCTTAGAGAAATACTGTTAATCAAGTGCCCCTGAAATGTCAGTTTTGTATTGTTTCTGTTAACAGTTGGGTGGAGCAGATTGTCTTTGCTCTAATCTGATGCTCCTTGAAATTAAACTGTAAATGTATAAAGTACTGGTTAAGGTACATTTTGAAAACTGCAAAGATTTTTTTCTTTTTAATGATAAACGCCTGTAAGTGTTTATGGTACATATGGAGATCTACCTTCCTTTTGAACTCAGCCTATCAGAGTGATATTTTCATAAATCAGGATTACCAGTCTAGAACCCAAATATGAGAGTAGGAAGAGAAAAAAAAAGCATAAATGATTTAGTCTATTTTCTTAGCTCAGCTGGAAATCTCTGTCTACCAGTAATAAAAAGATAACAGATCAAGTAAGGAAATGTAAATTTGGAAAACTCAGCAGTAGCCACAGGACTGGAAAAGACCAGTTTTCATTCCAATCCCAAAGAAGGGCAATGCCAAAGGATGTTCAAATTACTGTACAATTGAACTCATTTCACATACTAGCAAGGTTATGCTCAAAATCTTTAAAGCTAGGTTTTAGCAGTAGGTGAATCAAGAACTTCCAGATGTACAACTTGGGTTTTGAAGAGGCAGAGGAACTGGAGATCAAATTGCCAACAATTGTTGGATCATAGAGAAAGCAAAGGGATTCTGGGAAAATATCTACATCTGTGTCATTGACTACACTAAAGCCTTTGACTGTGTAGATCACAAGCTGTGGAAAATTCTTAAAGAGATGGGAATATCAGACCACCTTACCTGTCTTCTGAGAAACCTGTATGTGGGTTTAGAATGGGACATGGAACAATGGACTGGTTCAAAATTAGGAAAGGAGTATGTCAAGGTTATATAGTGTCACACTACTTATTTCCCTTATATGCAGGGTACATCATGTGAAATGCCAGGCTGGATGACTCACAAATTGGAATCAAGACTTCTGAGAGAAATATCAACAACCTCAGATATGCAGATGATACCACCCTAATGGTAGAAAGTGAAGAGGAACTAAAGAGAGTGAAAGAAGAGAGTGAAAAAGCTGGTTCAACACTCAACACTATAAAAACTAAGATCATCGCATCCTGTACCATCACATAATAGCAAATAGAAGGGGGAAAAAGTGGAAGCCATGACAGATTTATTTTCTTGGCCTTCAAAATCGCTGTGGATGGTGATCATGAAATAAAAAGATGCTTGCTCCCTGGAAGGAAAGCTATGACAAAGGTAGACAGCATATTAGAAAGCAGAGACATCACTTTCCAGCAAAGGTCCATATAGCCAAGTGTCAATTGCTCAGTCATGTCCAGCTTTTTACAACCCCATGGACTTTAGCCCCTCAGGCTCCTCTGTCCATGGGATTCTCCAAGCAAGAATACTGGAGTGAGTTGCCATTCCCTTCTCCAAGGGAACTTCCCGACCCAGGTATCAAACCTGGACCTCCCACATTATAGGCAGTTTCTTTGCCGTCTGAGCCATAGGGAATCCCCCATATAGCCAAAGCTATGGTTTTCCAATAGTCATGAATGGGTATGAGAGTTGAACAATAAATAAGTTTGAGTACTGAAGAACTGCTTTTGAATAGTAGTGCTGGAAAAGACTTTTGAGAGTCCCTAGGACTGCAAGAGATCTCTAAAGCTTCTGCACAGCAAAGGAAACTATAAGTAAGGTGAAAAGGCACCCTTCAGAATGGGAGAAATTAATAGCAAATGAAACAACTGACAAAGAATTAATCTCCAAAATATACAAGCAGCTCCTGCAGCTCAATTCCAGAAAAATAAATGACCCAATCAAAAAATGGGCCAAAGAACTAAACAGACATTTCTCCAAAGAAGACAAAGATGGCTAACAAACACATGAAAAAGTGCTCAACATCCCTCATAATCAGAAATGCAAATCAAAACCACGAGACACCATTTCACACCAGTCAGAATGGCTGCCATCCAAAAGTCTGCATGCAATAAATGCTGGAGAGGGTGTGGAGAGAAGGGAACCCTCTTACACTGTTGGTGGGAATGCAAACTAGTACAGCCACTATGGAAAACAGTGTGGAGATTCCTCAAAAAACTGGAAATAGAACTGCCATATGATCCAGCAATCGCACTCCTGGGCATACACACCGAGGAAACCAGAATTGAAAGAGACACATGTACTCCAATGTTCATTGCAGTACTGTTTATAATAGCCAGGACATGTAAGCAACCGAGATGTCCATCTGCAGATGAATGGATAAGAAAGCTTTGGTACATATACACAATGGAGTATTTTTCAGCCATCAAGAAGAATGCATTTGAGTCAGTTCTAATGAGGTGGATGAAATTGGAGCCTATTATACAGAGTGAAATCAGCCTGAAGGAAAAACGTCAATACAGTATACTAATGCATATAAATGGAATTTAGAAAGATGGTAACCTTAACCCTGGATACTAGACAGCAAAAGAGACATAGGTGTATAGAACAGTCTTTGGGACTCTGTGGGAGAGGGTGAAGGTAGGATGATTTGGGAGAATGGCATTGTAGCATGTATATTATCATATGTGAAATGAATCACCAGTCCAGGTTCGACGCATGATACAGGATGCTTGGGGCTGGTGCACGGGGATGACCTGGAGGGAGGATATGGGGAAGAGGGAGGTGGGAGGGGGGTTTAAGAGGGGGAAAACATGTACACCCGGGGTGGATTTGTGTCAATGTATGGCAAAACCAACCAATGTATTAATGTAAAGTAAAAAAAAAAATAAATAAAAGAGATCAAATCAGTCAATCCTAAATGAAATCAATCCTGAATATTCATTGGAAGGACTGATGCTGAAGGTGAAGCTCAAATACCTCAGAAAACTGATGTGAAGAGCCAACTCATTGGAACAGACCTTGATGCTGGGAAAGATTGAAGGGAAAAGGAGAAAGGGTAGGCAAAGGATGAAACTGACTATGAAATAGGATCACTTACTCAATAGATATGAACTTGAGCAAACTCCAGGAGATAGTGGAGGACAGAGGATGCTAATGAGCTATGGTCCATGGGGTCACAAAGAGTCAGACACAACTTAGCGACTGAACAAGAAAATGTAAATGACCAAAATACAAACAAGGAACACACCTGATCAATTACAGAATCCTACCAATTCTCCTTTCAAAATAGATTTTAAAAACCTGTTTAACATCTTACCATCTCTGTTTCCAAAAGCATAATGAAGGACAACAAAGAACTGGATTCCTTAAAAATCTCCTCAAGAGAGAAGTTACAACTGAGTCCACAGAAATACCAAGGATTATAAGAGACTACTATGAACAACTTTATGCCAATAAAATGAACAACCTGGAGGAAATGGGCAAATTCTTATAAACGTAGTCTCCCAAGACTGAGCCAGGAAGAAATAGAACATATGAACAGATCAATCACAATCACTGAAATTGAAACTGCTATAAAAAAAAAAAAACCTCCCAACAAACAAAAGTCCAGGATGTGATGGATTCACAGGCAAATTCTATCAAACATTAAGAGAAGAGTTAAAACTTATTCTTCTGAAACTGTCCCCAAAAAATCACAGGGCAAGGAAAACATCCAAGCTCATTCTATGAGGCCACCATCACCCTGATACCCAAATAAACAAAGATACTACAAAAAGAGGAAAGAAAAGTACAGACCAATATCACTGATAAACATAGATTAAAAAAATATCCTCAACAAAATACTAGTAATCCAAATCCAACAACACACTTAGAAGATCATACACAATGATCAAGTGGAATTCATCCCAGGGATGCAAGGATTTTTCAGTATCTGCATGTCAATCAATGTGATACACCTCATCAACAAATTGAAGAATAAAAACCATATGATCAATTCGATAGATGCAGAAAAAGCTTTTGACAAAATTCACACCCTATGATAAAAACTTTCCAGAAAGTGGGCAAAGAGGGAACACAATTCAACATAATAAAGGTTATTTATGACAAACCTACATCACACTAACATCACACTCAATGGTGAAAACCTGAAAACATTTCCTCTAAGATCAGGAAAAAAGGAAGAATGTCCACCCTCACCACTTTTATTCAACATCGTTTTAGAAGTCCTATATACAGCAATCAAGTAAAGGGAAATCAAATTGTAAAAGAAGAAATTAAACTGTCAATATTTGCAGATGACATGATACTATAGATAGAAGATCCTAAAGATTTTACCAGAAAACTATTAGATCTCATCAATAAATTTGGTAAAGTTGCAGGTTACAAAATTAATACACAGAAATCTGTTGCATTTCTATACACTAAGAACGAAAGATCAGAAAGAGAAATTCATGAAACAATTCCATTTAACATTGCATCAAAAAGAATAAAACACCAGGAATAAGCCTACCTAACAAAAGACCTATACTCCAAAAACTATAAGATGATGATAGAAATCAAAGAGGAAACAAGGAACAGGAATGATACACCATGTTTGTGGACTGGAATAATCAATATTTCAAAATGACTACACTACCCAAGGCAATCTAAAGATTCAATGCAATCCCTATCAAATCACAATGGTATTTTTCACAGATCTGGAACAAAAAAAAGTCTTAAAATTTATATGGAGACAGAAAAGATCCTGAATAGCTAAAACAATCTTGATGAAGAAAAATAAAGCTGGAGGAATCAGGCTCTCTGACTTCAGACTATACTACAAAGCTACAGTCACCAAAAGAGTATAGTACTGACACAAAAATAGAAAAATAAACAAATGGAACAGGATAGAAAACCCTATCTATGTATCTATGGTCAATTAATTTATGACAAAGAAGGCAAGACTATACAATGTTGGAAAGAGGGTCTCTTCAACGAACAGTGCAGGAGAAACTGGACATGTAAAAAATAAAATAAAGTTAGATCATTCTTTAACACCATACACAAAAATAAACTAAAAATGGATTAAAAACCTAAATGTGAGACTGGACACTATAAAAAAAAACTCCAAGAGCAGATCATAGGCAGAGCACTGTGACATAAATCACAGCAATATATTTTTCAATCCATCTCCCAGAATAATGAAAATAAAAGCAAACAGAAACAAATGGAGCCTACTTAAATTCCAAAGCTTTTGCATAACAAAGGAATCAATAAACAAAATGAAAAGACAACTCAGAGATTTGGAGAAAATATTTGCAAATAATGAGACTGACAAAAGACTAGTTTACAAAATTTACAAACCAGCTCATGGTGCTCAACAGCATCAAAACAAACAGCCCAATCAACAAATGGGAGACCTAAATAGACATTTCTCCAAAGAAGACATACAGATGGCCAAAAGGTGCATGAAAAGATGTAAAACATTGCTGATTGTTAGAGAAATGCAAATCAAAACTACCAACTACCATGAGATATCACCTCACACCAGCCAGAATGTCACCTCACACCTCCACAAACAACGCTGGAGAGAGTGTGGAGAGAAGGAACCCTCCCACACTGTGGGGATGTAAATTGGTGCAGCCACTATGGAGAACAGTATGGAGGGTCCTTAAAAACAGAGCTAACGTATGACCCTGTAATCCCACTTCTGGGCATATATCTGGAGAAAAACATTATCCAAAAGGAAGCTTGCACCCCAGCATTCATTATAGCACTGTTTACAGTAGCCAAGATATGGAAGCTATATAAATGTCCACCAATAGAGGAATGTATTAAGAAGATGTTGTCAGTTCAGTTCAGTCGCTCAGTCGTGTCCGACTCTCCGCGACCCCATGAATCACAGCACGCCAGGCCTCCCTGTCCATCACCAACTCCCGGAGTACACTCAAACCCATGTCCACAGAATCGGTGATGCCATCCAGCCATCTCATTCTCCGTCGTCCCCTTCTCCTCCCGCCCCCAACCTTTCCCAGCATCAGAGTCTTTTCCAGTGAGTCAACTCGTCTCATGAGGTGGCCAAAGTATTGGAGTTTCAGCTTTAGCATCAGTCCCTCCAATGAACATCCAGGATTGATCTCCTTTAGAATGGACTGGTTGGATCTCCTTGCAGTATAAGGGACTCTCAAGAGTCTTCTCCAACACCACAGTTCAAAAGCATCGATTCTTCGGCGATCAGCTTTCTTCACAGTCCAACTCTCACATCCATACATGACCACGGGAAAAACCATTGCCTTGACTAGACGGACCTTGGTCGGCAAAGTAATGTCTCTGCTTTTCAATATACTATCAAGGTTGGTCATAACTTTCCTTCCAAGGAGCAAGCGTCTTTTAATTTCATGGCTGCAATCAGCATCCGCAGTGATTTTGGAGCCCAAAAAAACAAAGTCTGACACTCTTTCCACTGTTCTTCCATCTATTTCCCATGAAGTGATGGGACCAGATGCCATGATCTTTGTTTTCTGAATGTTGAGCTTCAAGCCAACCTTTTCACTCTCCTCTTTCACTTTCATCAAGAGGCTTTTGAGTTCCTCTTCACTTTCTGCCATAAGGGTAGTGTCATCTGCATATCTGAGGTTATTGATATTTCTCCCAGCAATCTTGATTCCAGCTTGTGCTTCTTCCAGCCCAGCGTTCCTCATGATGTACTCTGCATATAAGTTAAATAAGCAAGGTGACAATATACAACCTTGACGTACACCTTTTCCTATTTGGAACCAGTCTGTTGTTCCATGACTGGTTCTAACTGTTGCTTCCTGACCTGCATACAGGTTTCTCAAGAGGCAGGTCAGGTGGTCTGGGATTCCCATCTCTTTCAGAATGTTCCACAGTTTCTTGTGATCCACACAGTCAAAGGCTTTGGCATAGTCAATGAAGCAGAAATAGATGTTTTTCTGGAACTCTCTTGCTTTCTCCATGATCCAGCGGATGTTGGCAATTTGATCTCTGGTGCCTCTGCCTTTTCTAAAACCTGCTTGAACATCTGGGAGTTCACGGTTTACATACTGCTGAAGCCTGGCTTGGAGAATTTTGAGCATGACTTTACTAGCGTGTGAGATGAGTGCAATTGTGCGGTAGTTTGAGCATTCTTTGGCATTGCCTTTCTTTGGGATTGGAATGAAGACTGACCTCTTCCAGTCCTGTGGCCACTGCTGAGTTTTCCAAATCTGCTGGCATATTGAGTGCAGCACTTTCACAGCATCATCTTTCAAGACTTGAAATAGCTCAACTGGAATTCCATCACCTCCACTAGCTTTGTTCCTAGTGATGCTTTCTAAGGCCCACTTGACTTCACATTCCAAGATGTCTGGCTCTAGGTCAGTGATCACATTATCGTGACTATCTTGGTCGTGAAGATCTTTTTTGTACAGTTCTTCTGTGTATTCCTGCCACCTCTTCTTAATATCTTCTGCTTCTGTTAGGTCCATACCATTTCTGTCCTTTATCGAGCCCATCTTTGCATGAAAAGTTCCCTTGGAATCTCTAATTTTCTTGAAGAGGTCTCTTGTTTTTCCTATTCTGTTGTTTTCCTCTATTTCTTTGCATTGATCACTGAGGAAGGCTTTCTTATATCTCCTTGCTATTCTTTGGAACTCTGCATTCAGATGCTTATATCTTTCCTTTTCTCCTTTGCTTTTCGCCTCTCTTCTTTTTACAGCTATTTGTAAGGCCTCCTCAGACAGCCATTTTGCTCTTTTGCATTCCAGGAGCTGACTGTGGCTCAGATCATGAACTCCTTATTGCCAAATTCAGACTTAAATTGAAGAAAGTAGGGAAAACCACTAGACCATTCAGATATGACCTCAATCAAATCCCTTATGATTATGCAGTGGAAGTGAGAAATAGATTTAAGGGACTAGATCTGATTGATAGAGTGCCTGATGAACTCTGGACGGAGGTTCGTGACATTGTACAGGAGACAGGGACCAAGACCATCCCCATGGAAAAGAAAAGAAGATGTTGTACCTAGGTACAATGGAAAGTTACTCAGCCATTTTAAAGAATGGAATAATGCCATTTGCAGCAACATGGGTGGACCTAGAGATTGTCATACTGAGTGAAGTGAGCCAGGCAGAAAAGGAGAAATATCATATGACATCCCTTATATGCGGAATCTAAAAAGAAATGATACAAATGAACTTATTAACAAAATATAAAGACTCACAGACTTAGAGAATGAACGTATGGTTGTCAGCAGGGGAAGAATGGGAGGAAGGGATAATTAAGGAGTTTCGGTGGACATGTACATATTGCTATATTTAAAATGGATAACCATAAGGACCTACTGCATAGCACAGGAAAGTCTGCTCAATGTTACATGGCAGCCTGGATGGGAGGGGAGTTTGGGACAGAATAAATACATACATATGAATGGCTTAATCCCTTTCCTGTTAACCTGAAACTATCACAATACTATTAATCAACCACACCCCAATAAAAAATAAAAACTTAAAAAAAATTCTCCTTAACAATCATTCCTCAAGACAGCCTCCTTCCAGCTTTCCACACTACAAATTATCACATTTAGAAGCAATTTTTACCAACTGCCTGCAAAGCTTAAATCTCTGCAGTGACTTTCCGTTGCTCTAAAATCCCAAACTCTAATCGTGGTTTACAAGTCCTCAGGGCTCATAGAACTGCTTCTATATCAAGGTTGAACTTCTTTGACTTCTCAGTCTCAACTTTGTTATCTAAAATTTAATCACCTGAACTTTGACTCTAAACCATCATTCTCTCCATTGTGGTCTGGCTAACTCCTACTGCAGAGACAATTAACCCTAAAAAATGATGACAGTACAGAGAACTTCCTGCCCTCCAGGATTAGACCCTCAGGTTATGTATGCTTTATCACCTTATATTTCCTCTTTCCTAATGCTTATCCCAATTAATATGAATTTATTTCATCCTAATTGTTATAAGGACATATCACAATATTTGCTCAGCATCAATATTTTCTACTTGTTTAACATTTGTGAGAGTAGGAATGTAACTGCTTTATATAATTCTCTATAGCTATTATCCGGAGAAGGCAATGGCAAGCCACTCCAGTACTCTTGCCTAGAAAATCCCGTGGATGGAGGAGCCTGGTAGGCTGCAGTCCGAGGGGTCGCTAAGGGTCGGACACGACTGAGCGACTTCACTTTCACACATTGGAGAAGGACATGGCAACCCACTCCAGTGTTCTTGCCTGGAAAATCCCAGGGAAGGGGGAGCCTGGTGGGCTTCCATCTATGGGGTCACACAAAGTCGGACACGACTGAAGTGACTTAGCAGCAGCAGCAGCATAGCTATTATCAATAGTTTAATAGTATTAGATAAATAATAGGTGCTTGGTTTCTGCTAAATCAATTGGAACACAGTTTACAAATGCTGGTTAGGCTCTTCTAAAGAGGCTATGAAAGCCAAGCTAGAGATTTTGGACTTGATTCTGTAGCGAATGGAAAGGAAGTGAATGTGTTTGAGCAAGGAAATAGCAGGATTAAAAACAATTGTTTAGAAACAGTGATCTAATAGCTTTCTGGAGAACGGTCCCAGATAAAAGGCTACTACAGAACTCTAGTTAAGACTAAGTAACTTATAACCTAAACATATTGTAGAGAAGATGAACAGTGAGAATAAAAAGAAATGGAAAGATGTCATTCCATTTTTTTCCCATAAATTACTTGGGTGTACTCATTTTATTTCATTAGGCAACCTCTTTTTATTCTGTGACTGTAACAGGAGGATTGTAATTGGGTACACAGATTGCAATAGGGAAGAACAAATCTGACTCCATACTAGATCTGCTCTGTTCACATGCTTAGTCATGCTGGTTCTCTAAGTTTTTAAAAGAATGTTGCCTATAGCCTGAAATACACAAAATAGCCTATTCTCAGGACTCTTTGAACTTTAAAGAGTCCACTCTATAGAGATAACAAAGTTGTAGCACAGAGAATAGTATTTGTTTTGTCAGAGATTTATAGGAATATCGTGATCCAACCTATGTGGATAAGAACAAAGGATTTCAACACCAAGAAGTTTGCAACAACTAACCAGGTACCTCCCTCACAAAGTGCTTTGCTGAAACCCTCAAGGAGTTTGGGGTTTTTAGGGCACAAGCCACCAGTCTCCTCTCATGACCCTGCAATAAACCTTCTTCTCCTTCAATCTCCAATGTTGTGGTTTGTTTGGTCTTACTGTGTGTTGGGCACATGAACTTATGCCAATAATAGGATCGTGTTGCTGCTACCAGAGCTCAGGTATCTGTGTAAGTTGTGGCCAAAGCTAAGGTTTTTAATGAGATCAGTCCAGAAATGTACATGGCAGAGGCCTGAAAGCAATACATTTCATTGTCCTCTTTGAGTGACCCTCTTTTGTTATTTTTTTCCTCTATTTTTTATGTCTGATATATAGATATACATCCAAATCACTATATCTAGGCTTATATCTATATCTATCTGTTACATCATAGTCATATTCTTCCATATGCTCTACATTCTCAGTCAGTAATCAGACCAGCCACACAGATAGCTTCTGCTCCTCATAAACCAATGATCCTCAAATATTTTCCTATATTCTCCTGAATGTCAAACCTAAATATTCAGCATCATACTAAACATCCCTGTTCAGATGTCCCACCAATCACCCTTAACTCAGTATGCCCTGATCTATATTCATTAGCTTTATTGGATATGTGAAGAGTATAGACAGTGAAATATTATTATTTATGGTTAATAGTTGTATCCATGAAAATTCTTCCTATATAATATTTAGCAGTAAGTATTCTTTTAGCTATGTACTGATGAGAAAACAAGAAGGCATAAAGACAGGATAACACTCTACCTATGAACAGAGACAAGCACTTTGCCCCAAAGGAGAGAAGTCAGTAAAAAGTAAAAAAAAAAACATAGCATTTGTTTTAAAATACTAATTGAAAAAAATGCCAACATTCCTTCTGAACTAAATATATAAAAGGCTATAGTTAAAAAGCCTAAAAGCGTTCCCTAAAATGAATCCATTTTTAATGTAATTTTAAAAGCCTGGGTTATTCTTAAATAGTGTGCAAATGGAAACCTCAATTTTCTTTATTTATTAATGAATTCAAAATATTCCAAGTGGCTGCTCTAGCTATTGAAAGGTGCTAGATGGCCAGGTGCTGATCCATGGTTAATTAAACAAAAAGAAACTGTTTTTCAAAAAGCAGTATGGAACTCTGTGAGAATAGCTCTGCCTTTCAAGCATTCCATCTGTCAACCTCAAAAATAAAATATCCAGCTATTTTACCAGCAAAACTCGGGAATAGCAAGAGAGTTGCAAATCTGGACAGCCAAGCTATGGTAAATCATAGCAGGGTAAATTGGGGAGGGTTGTTTTGGATAAAAGTTTATTGGGGAAGAACAAGAGTTTGAGTTTGTGGCAGCAAGTGGTGGTTAGAGCACTGTTGTCGAGGAAGAGTGGAGGGGTGTGGATGAAGCTCAGGATATGAAATTCCCAAAAGAAAACCACTCTCTCCACTAGAAACAGCATTCTAATCATCAAGGACAGGAAATTAAGAAGAGAATTTTGTGCAAACAATTTCACACAAACAGATCTTGTTAAAATAATTCTTGTCTTTCTTCTTCCTGCTGGCTACGCAGACTACAGAAAGTGGCGTGTGCATAAAAACCTCCCATCAGGGATTCCTGACTCCAATTTAAATAGAGTTTTCCTTTATTTTCAGATATCTTCTCAAATATTTGCAGTTCTCTGAGTGATTCAATCAAATGGTGCACCTGTGTGCATGGCAATTTGTTTGTCCATTTTGTTCCCTATTTTTTAAAATCTAACTTTATATACAACATCTGTATCTTTTTCACGCTATGTTACTTCTACAGAGCTCACACAATGTGATTAACATGCACAAGCAGTGCAATCTGGCTTCTGCATGGCATAAATTAGACACTTGATACACGCTTGTCAAATGAGTAAAGCACTCCACTTTAACTGCTATCTCTAAGTGATCAGTTGACTCTATACAGAACAATCCATTGACCTCTTTTTATTCCTTAATATTTATCTTTATTGCTATTTGCCATCTTCCTAGCCACCTGGTCCAAATTTATCTGGACAGAGATCTCGCACTTTGCCTACATTTCTGGGTCTATTTATGGTATTTCTGCTGCCTGGAATGCCACTGAGCCACATCCCTGTCGCTCTGCCTGGTGGAAAATTCATCCATCATCAAAGTGTCACTCCGAATACTTTCAATACTTAAATGAAGCCCCCCGTGTTCACTCTAGCTCATGATACTTTCCTGACTCCTCCAAACATATATTTCATTTGCATCACTCACGTGATACTGTTCTCTTTCTACCTGGCATTTTAACTTTCTAGAGCTTATCATTCCATCTAAAATACTAAAAATTTTAAAGACAGCACCCATATAAGAAAATCTTTTTGATTGTCCTTTAGGTCTCTTAAGTTATAATTCATATACAATTTTAAGCTTGACATGAAGGAACAAGAAGTTAGAAAATACAGAAAGCAAATGCACGTCTCCCTAAACTACAGTTCCCTGGGACCATTTATATGAGAGCAAATAATTCCTGTGTCCCTGAGGACATTAGCATGATGCAGGTCAGAGGAATAATTGATGTGTATAAAATAAACCCTGAATCCTAAATAAATACTCTAATGTGTTAATTACTTATTAATAATATCTTATTTATTATGCAGCTATAATGATTTAATAAATTTACCAGAAGAGTTAACTTTTAATAAATTATTAATAACTATATTAACAATATATTATTCATTATTCAGTGATAATAGTTGAACAAATTTTCTGAGAGATTTAACATTTACAAACATTTTTACATCTACTATAAAACTTAATCTTTACAATAAGACCAAATGATAGAAAATGTTAAATCTACCAGATTTTACAGAAGGAAATGCGGAAAGTCAATGGGTTTAGTAAGATGTCCCAAGGTCACACAGTTAAAAAGTAGAAAAACCAGGGTCCAAATTTTAGTGTTCTAATTTCAGTGAGTAAAACAGACATAGTCTGCACTTTCTGCTTGATGAGGCACTGAAAAGCTAGAAACAAAAATAAGTGAACAGGAGTATTTTTTTGATGGAGACTAATGGTAGGCAGAGAGCAGAACATTTTGAGATAAAGTGATCAGGGAAGACATCATGGAAAGCATTATTTTTAAGCTAAGGATTGAAGGATGAGCCAGACATTAAAGGAAACAAACAGAAACAGTGGAAGAGCACTGAAGTATAGAAACAGGCTTGTGCAAAGGCCTTAAAATAAGAAATGTGTGACTTCTTAACACAGCATAAAATATCCTTCATGAAGCGACTCCCAAATATGAATTATGTGCCAACTACTCTTCATGCCTTCCACCCTTCACACCAGAAGAAAACCCCAAACATTTTGTGAACTACATATTCTTTCATACTTTTGTATATGTTTTCTCTTCTACCTGAAATATCTTATCCTGTAATAGCTACACAGAAGAAAAATATATTTAATCTGAAAATTTTTTCTCAGGTGGTAGTAATTCTCTCACAGTTTCTCTATCCTCACTCCAGTTTAGCTAAATGAGTCTCTCCCATATATTTTAAAATTACTCTCATTTTTATTCACAAGTTCAATAAAGAATGATTTATATAACATAGCATCACCTGTTGAGTTATACAAGCAGCATCACAATCTAATTTTAGAATATTTGCATCACTCAAGAAATAAAATGTACAGTGCTTCCCTATTCCTTTCTTCAGCTCTGGGCAACTGCAAATCTTCTTTCTAAATCTATAAGATTTGTCTTTTCTGGACATTCTACATAAATGGAATCATACAATATGTGTTCTTCCATGTTTGATTTCTTTCACTTGGCATAACATCATTTTCGAGATTCATCTAGTTATAGCATGTTCATTATTTTTATTGATAACTTTACATTGCATGGAAACACCAAAACTTACACATTCACCAGCTGATGGATATTGAGCCTAACCTACTTTTGTCTATTGTGAGTGATGCTGCTATGAACAAACATTCACATAAGATTATTTGCAAGGACATATTTTTTTTCATTTTCCCTAGGTAGACACCCAAGAGTAGTACTGCTGAATCACATAATATTCCACCTTCCCTTCACTTCCATGCCTTCCATGCACCCTTCTCTCAGCATGCACACCATTCTTTAATTGTTGATTTGTTTGTCTTTGTTTTTACATATCTATCTCCCCCTACTGGGCTATGAGCATCATTACAGCAGGCAGCATGGCAACAATTTCTTTAGCAGTTATAGGTACATGCTGCTGCTGCTGCTAAGTCACTTCAGTCATGTCCAACTCTGTGCGACCCCATAGATGGCAGCCGACCAGGCTCCACTGTCCCTGGGATTCTCCAGGCAAGAACGCTGGAGTGGGTTGCCATTTCCTTCTCCAATGTGTGAAAGTGAAAAGTGAAAGTGAAGTCGCTCAGTAGTGTCCAACAAGTAGCAACCCCATGGACTGCAGTCCACCAGACTCCTCTGTCCATGTGATTTTCTAGGCAAGAGTACTGGAGTGGCTTGCCAAACTTCCTAAAATCTGATTGATCCCAGATCCTCCTCTTAAAGATGGGGGCATTCATGTTCACAGCTGCAGGGAGTGTTTGCCTGCTGAGGCTCACATATGAGCCTCTCCCCAAGAACTGCCCTTTGCCAAGAAGCTGGTTTGCACAAGGGTATTTTCCTTGCCTAGAGGCCTCCCAGATCCAAGTACTGATCTGTGTAAGGACACAAGGACTTGGCTTCTTACTTTTTTTCAGGACATCTCTTAAAGGCATTCTAGCTCCACAGCATCTGATGGGACTGGCTGGGACCACGGTTGCTGCTCTCCCCAGGTCTCATCCTCTTTTTGCCCAATCTTGCTTTCCCTGGCTTCTCCCCACATAAGTAAAGAAACACAAAATTTTGCCAGGAGCACTCCTCAATAAACCTTCTGTAAACAAGTGTCAGTCCTAGAATCTGGTTCCTGGGGAACCTGACTGGTCATTTATATATGGAATTCAAACAAGGAAGTTGGCTGTCAAGGAGATAATTATCTTCAATAACCCCTTTTTTCTTCACAGGCACT
This sequence comes from Moschus berezovskii, assembly GCF_049115385.1. NCBI lineage: Eukaryota > Metazoa > Chordata > Mammalia > Artiodactyla > Moschidae > Moschus > Moschus berezovskii. The sequence continues at coordinate 45,149,022 of NC_142463.1, read as the reverse complement.
TAGTCCAACAAGTGTTTATGATATAGCTGTAACTGAGATATAATTCAGGTCCCACCTGACCGTTGACAATGAGTTAAGATCAATGTAAGCCCATCCTCTTTCCATGTCACTGGAAAATCAAAAGCGCTGATTTTTTTTAAAGAATTATTGAGGAAAATGAATGGTAAAGTTCTCAGGATTGCACTAACTGTTTGATTCATTTTACACATTTTATTGTGCTACCTATCTTTATTTAGAACTATATTACTCCAGATAAAAGACTTCTCTCAATTTTTACAAAAAGCCCATTCATTGTTGAGTTGACTGTTGAATATCCAAGGACTTCAAGAAAGGGTTGACACTTCAATGAAGAACATACTGTCAAATGCATATTAGATTTCCCTGGGCTTAAATTTTCCTTTGGCCTTCCCATCAGGGTATATTTTTTACCATGGCCACTTCACCCCAAGGACTATGTTCACCCTCATGCCATTTTCCTGGCATTTGTTTTCTCACTCTTTTCCCCCTCATCACTCACTTTTCTTTCTTTCTTCTTCTATTCCTCTCTCAGGAGCACATTCCTCCCGTTTTCTTATGCAGTCAGTAAGGCTCTCTGCTGTCTTTATACTCAGATACTCAGTGTTTCTTCTGTACATGAAATGGCTTTCAAGACTTTCTCCTAAACAAAAAATTATCTCCTAAAAAGAATTCAGGCTCCAGTCATTAAGATATTTTCCATCTTCACTATATAGAGATGCATTGATTTATTCTGAGAGAACACTAACACATTTATTACTTGATATTTTGAGTAAGTATGCAATCTTTCTGACTTCTACAATTTTCTCACCATACAAAACCAGGACAGATGGTCTAAAAAGCTTTATTATGTTTTGGATAAAAGCACTGTATCAGGGTCTGCAGGACTATTTCCAGGTTCAATAATTCACCATGAGGAGTCAAAGGACTCGTGGTTGTGATACACTCACAGTTACGGTATACACTCATGGTTATGGTACGCTCATGGTCGCGGTACACTCACAGTTATGGTATACACTTATGGTTATGGTATACACTCACAGTTAGGGTATACACTCATGATTACGGTACACTCACGGTCATGGTACACTCACAGTTATGGTACACTCGTGGTTATGGTACACTCACAGTTATGGTATACACTCATGGTTACAGTATATACACTCACAGTTACAGTACCCTCACAGTTACGGTATACACTTAACGGTTATGGTATACACTCATGGTTATGGTACACTCATGGTCACGGTACACTCACAGTTACGGTATACACTCATGGTTACAGTACACTCACAGTCGCGGTACACCCACAGTTATGGTACACTCGTGGTTATGGTACACTCACAGTTACGGTATACACTCATGGTTACAGTATACACTCACAGTTAGGGTATACTCACAGTTATGGTATACACTCAACGGTTATGGTACACTTGTGGTTATGGTTCATTTCAGTGAAAGGATACAGATAAAATCAGAAAAGAGAAAAGGCACATGGAGTGGAGTAAGGAGAAGCCAGGCACAAGCTTCCGAGTGTTGCCTTCTGGTAGTCACACCAAGTTACACTTAACTCTCCCAGCAAGGATGCATGGCAATACAACAGTGTTGCCAACCAGGGAAGCTCATCCTAGCCTCGAGTCCAGGGTTTTCATGGGGGGAGTGGTTTAGTCAGGAACATAGGTAGGTAGCACATGCACAACTAGCTTGGCTACTCAGACTCCAGTACCCCAAAGAAAAAACAGATGTTCATAGTAAACCACATTGTTAAACTCTAATCACACTGTTACAGCATGCCCCGAGGTCTGCTCACACATACAAAAACACTCACCAGGCAGACATTTCTGAGGCTCAGAGCTCTCAGCTCCCACAGGCCAGCCAAGGCTCAGTCCTAAAAACAAGCTTTTCTTGGGAATGTGTAGGATTTTAACTTTCTAAGTTAATCCTTTCCTATACTATGGTTACTTAAACATCTAATTTCAAGTTCTAGAATCCTATTCATTTCATTAAGTCATCCAGGCATTAAAATAGGAAAAAAACTCAGAAAGTTATCTAAAGCCACCCATATAGTATGTGTCAGTATTAACTAAAGTCCACCAAGAACCCAAACTCAGAAATTCACTGGTTACATTTGCTTCTTATCTGCAGACAACCATACATTCTACAACCTTCCTGATGGGGGTACAGAACTAGGCCCTGTCCCCTCCTTGGAAGAGAGATTAGATGGAATCCCAGCTGATTCTACTGTATATCTACTATAGTCTTTTCTACCCTGCCCTGTCCATTGTTTTGTCCCTTTGTGTCCATTGCAGTTAATGCCAATAGCATCAATGAAAATATTGAATCTTTAAAGGTTGGGGAAGAGTAAAGGGGTAAATCAACACACTCTTCAGAGACACTGCTGTTTGTCTAGAACACTGAGAAATAAGGTCAGTATCTCCTTCACAGTCCAGAGAATTTGCTAGGACTGTAAACTGGGAGTCTGTCTATACTCACTGCTCCCTGTGCAAAGAAGATTAATAGAACTGAGCCATTGAAATATAGGGCAGAGACAAAAGCAAGCAGAAAGTGCTTCTACTGATATAACTAATATACCTACCACTCTCCCAGGGCCTCCTTTGGTGACATCTATCCTCACTCTGGTCTTTTTTGCTTCCCTATCTCCCTCCATCACTTTCCTCCTTCCCTTTGCTCTTTTCCTCACTGCTCTTTCTCCTTGCATCCTTTGCTGACATTCTTTAAATATTTACTAAACTCTACTCTGTTTCAAGAACTATGCTATACACTAAGAATACAGTTATAAATGAGATCAACATAATCACTCACTTCTTGAAACTCACTGCCTAGCAGAAATGAGCTTTCAAGTATAGAAGTTTCAGTGGCCAGCTACTCTCCACATCCAGAAACCTACTTCACTTTCAGTTTTATCTCTGATCACTCACATCACCTCCTTCTTTGTACTTAGCACCACAAGCCATGCTAAGCAAGAATATTGACTTGAGACCTCACATATGTGCTTTCTTGCTCTGAGCTTTGCATTCTGCATCTTCTGTTGTAATATCCTCTTTACCTAGACCCTTGCACTAGATCTAGTTTCTTCTATTAATCCTTCAGGTTTCCTCTTAGCACTGACTCAGGGAAGCCTTCTCTGACTGTCTCCTGAGATCAATATTATTCAGTACTTTTGAAACGTATTCATGTTGACATGTGGAAGCCACAGGCTTTGCAGCTATCATTTCAGGCTCCATGCCTGAGCCACACAGGGAAACCTTTCTTCTGACACATCAGATACACCCACAGGAAGTCATTCCTTTGAATTCTTCTAATTGTAGGACACACTTGAGTAATTTCTGCAGCAAACAACTGCTCTCTCAGGAATTAGGAAAATGTAAAACAAACAAAGAACCAACACTTCACTTTGCCAATCCAGGGATTTCTCTTTTTATTAATTGTTTGCCCCATTTTTCTTCATTCAAAACACAATCATTGTTTAACTCTGTAGTGCCCCCACATGCAAGTGTTCCCTTCTCTGCTGCTGCTGCTACCATGTCGCTTCAGTCATGTCCAACTCTGTGCGACCCCATAGACGGCAGCCCACCAGGCTCCGCTGTCCCTGGGATTCTCCAGGCAAGAACACTGGAGTGGGTTGCCATTTCCTTCTCCAACGCATGAAAGTGAAAAGTGAAAGTGAAGTCACTCAGTCATGTCTGACCCCATGGACTGCAGCCTACCGGGCTTCTCTGTCCATGGGATTTTCCAGGCAAGAGTACTGGAGTGGGGTGCCATTGCTCTTCTCAGGGAGTCTCAAAAAGTAAGTCTTTTTGTTGGCCATTGTATGGGTAGCCTATGTTCCTGCAGTAAGTAACAAATTACCATAAGCTTAGTAGCTTAAAACAACACCATCTGTTTTTTATGTTTATGGAGATCACAAGTCTGAAACAGGTCTCACTGGGTTAAAACCAAGGTGCTGGCACTACTGTCTTCCTCTGAATGGGAGAATTCACTTTTGTGCTTTTGCCAGCTTCCAGAGAATACCTGAATTTCCTGATTCACAGCCCCTCCCTTCATCTTCAAACCCAGCTCTTCAAATGTCTCCTCACTCTCCCTCTCTCCCCTCTGTCTCTTTCTCTCAATTCTGCTTTCACTGATATATCACCTTCCCCCTTATTAAGGATCCTGTGATTAAATTGGGTCCACCTGGATAGTTTAGAAAAATCTCCCTATCTTTACATTCTTAATCAGATCTGCTGATTCTCTTTTACTATATAAATAACATATTCATACATTCTGGTGATTAGGACATGGATATCTTTGAGGGACTATTGTTCTGTCTAGAATAGCCATAAATGGTTTCCTCTGCAGCCACTAGAGACATTCTTTCTACTTGGCACTATTAAGTGTTTTAAAATACTGTATTCTGTTCCCTCACTGTATGGAGCAATGATGTGAACTGGTCTTGTCATGACCATAAAGTGTTAGTCTTAGATTTTTTTTGTTTCCTGCTGTTCTTTTGTCTGTACCTCATTGGCCTTCCTACTAACACAACTGTGTATAACCCACTTCTGGGAGGTTGGCTCTGGGTTTCCACATATATTGCTCATGCCGATAGGTGAGGGGAATTTCTCTACCAGTCTTGAAACAACTGTATTATGCTAGAAAGTAGGGCTGCCTTATTCTTTTGGTTTCCTTGAGCACTAGTAATATTATAACATATCCAGGGATCCAGGCTTAATTTTTAATCCTGGCTGTGCCACGGACATACTGTATGACTTCCATTCAATCAATTATTCTTCCTATGACTTAGTTTTCCTCATTTGGATAATAACAATTTAGATAATAATATCCACATTGTTGAAGGCAAAAGGAGAAGGGGGCAGCAGAGGATGAGATGGTTAGATAGCATCACTGATTCAATGAACATGAATTTGAGAAAATTCCAGGAGATAGTGATGGACAGGCGAACCTGGCATGCTGCAGTCCATGGGGTCGCAAAGATTTGGGTACAGCTTTGAGACTGGACAATAGCAATCCACATTGTTGATTTCTTATAGAAATTGATTGAGGTAATACTTGGAATGCCCCTTGCAGGCTACATATAGTAGAGACTGAAGGATTTCTATATACTGTTATTATATGATATCCGCATGAAAGCAAACATGGGAAGTGAGATGAGGTAAGGTTATAGAAGGACTTGAATGACCAGAGAAGGAGGTAATGTGGTCCCTGGAATCAAACTTTAAGTCCTTCCTCAGGTGGTGCTTATCCCCAGATCCTGGGAGCGCTACTCTTGAAGAGTCTTTCCCCTTCTTTCCCTAAACTTTTTCCAAACCTCATTTCAAACTAGAAGTTCTTATGAACAGTTGGAAGATTGATTGGTTGTCTCAAACAACACCTTCTGAAACCACTTTTCATGGACATATACTTTCTACAATCTACAGGAAGTCGAAGTCCTGATAATTTCCTCCTCTTGAGTAATGTCAATCATTTTGACCTAAATAGATTCTTAGTTTTCCAGATAACTAATAGCTCCTAGCTCTATAGTAGCCCCTTATCCTGATCAATGAAACAATTCAATCTACACTCAGTTGCTAACACTATTTATTTATTTAATCATTAATTCAAATATTAGGGCTTTTCTTGTGACTCAGCTGGTAAAGAATTTGCCTGCAATGCAGGAGACCTGGATTCAATCCCTGTGTTCAAAAGATCCCCTGGAGAAGGGAAAGGCTACCTACTCCAGCATTCTGGACTAGAGAATTCCATGGACTATATAGACATGGGGTCACAAAAAGTCTGACATGACTGAGCAACTTTCACTTTCAAATAGTAAACTAATATAAAAATAATTTTGCAAGGATACCTCCCAATCCTAACACAAACAACACTTTCAAAGGTTTAAAAGCTACAGCAATAAATCAAGGAATTTTCACAGGACATTGGTGTCTCCTTTTTGTGGATCCCTTATAGCTTTAAGCTCTAATACAATCGATTTGTAAGTGAAAACAAGATTTTAGGAACTGCCAACTCATCTTGGCATTTGAAAAATCAAGCTGTGTTCCGATGTTTGCTTCATAAATTAGAACCAACAATAAAGATTCTGGAATCGGGCCTTAAGTGGCAATTTTGTTGATGATGCATGATGCAGAACAGAATGCATTTTGCTCGGCCACACAGTGCTGTCTTTGCAGGGCTGGCATCAGTAGAATGTTTGCTGTGTAGGATGTTAGCTAAGGTTTGTGAAAGGCAACCAATTGTATACCTTCTAAGCCAAAGAGATGTTTTTCATAGCTTTATATACTTCAATCCTAAGTGGCCAGAATTCCAGGGGTTATCAAGGACAACGTGATCTTAAACAAAAGTAATAACCACTTCTTTCCTTCCAATTTACACAGAAAACTTGTATGAGACCAGATCAGATGCAATTATTTTGGTGAACTTTGGGGAAAGGAGTTAATTTATCATTGTCAAACGAGCAACCTAAAGCAGAGAGAGACACCCAACAAATTGCCCAAGGTCATGAAGGTAACCATGGAATTGAGACCAGGACTCGTGATTCTGATCCATTCCTTCTTTTCTAGCTATGTGACCTCTGACTTCAAATGTAATTGTTCATTTTTCATTTGTAAGGACCTTAACCTGAGCTTCTGTCTCTGCACTTTAAGACCCCATTTTGCTCCTTTACACTGACACACTTCCCTAAAGGTAATCATACTCATATCTTTATTTCTTCATTCCATTCTTGAGTATTGTAATCTGACTGCCATAGTTTCCCATCCCAGTGAAAATTAGCTTCTAAGGGCCTCCAAATAGTTCCTGTAGTAGTAGTAGTTTTAATCACTCAGTTGTTTCTGACTCTTTGCAGCCCCATGGACTGTAGCCCACCAGGTTCCTCTGTCCATGGGTTCTCCAGGCAAGAATACTGGAGTGTGTTACCTTTCCCTTCTCCAGGGGATCTTCCTGACCCAGGGATCAAACCCAGGTCTCCAGCATTGCAGGCAGATTCTTTACCATCTGAGTCACCAGGGAAGCCCATCATCACTGTAATTGAGAACTAAAAACTGGAAAACTTGGATTTACTGGAACTTTTCTTCTCCTCAAAAAAAAGGTATCATTCATTAGAGATGAGAAAGTTCTGTCTTGTTTTACATTAGTGACCCCTACCCCTTCCTTAAAAAATGCCAGTAGAAATCCATAAACAAAACAAGAACTATATTTAGGATTAAAACTTGATACTGAAAGTAATAGGAGATTTACAGGGATACCTCACCTTGGGTAACCTGAGTATCATAACAACTAAATATACAGCTGGTGCTGATTCTTACATAGCCAAATTATATAGCTCTGAGAATCAATCGCTTTAAATTTTGTTTCCTATCCCAATAACTCTGAATTCTGGTGGCCTGTAGCTTTTTTGTTCCCAAGAGAATGACACATTCAATCAGGTACAATGTAATTCTTACTGCAGTTTACATTGCCATGTGGACTTTTCTAGCTTCTTGGGCCACTGATGGAACTATAGGGAAATAGGACCAGTATTGGCCAAATTGTTAATGCTAAGTCTAAAGAGGTCATTGGCTTCTACTATATTCAGTGGCTTGCAGAGAGTATGGATAGACCCCTAGAACTTGGAGGCTACCTGAGTAATTCTTTGTATCATCACATCCAAGGGAGAGGTTAATGGAAAATGACCTCAATTTCACATTGGCAAGACTACCAAGGACTCAAATCCTACAAGAGTGAAGATCACATTTCCTAAAGTAGAATCCCTGTCTAGTTGAGGTGTTGTTCTGAAGATTAAAGGAATGCATCATGTGTGGAAATGAAATACCCTGGTCTCCTATATCTTCTTTGTTTTAAACACAAGAATAGTTAAGGTAATCAATACTAGTTTAATCGTCTCTTTCTCCACTATTATATATTTGGTCTCTTACTGGTATTGATAGCTACCATTTAGTTTATAGGTTGTAAAATGGTTAGGAGTTTAGTTGGAAGTATGATAGGGCTATAGGACAATTAGCATCACCTAGAACTTGTGGGTGATGAAGATGAAGGTCTTCAAAAGGACTTAAGAATATCATAACTACTGAATGCAATGGTTTTATGTGATTGTGAGTTTCTTACTAGGGACAAAGTACACATTAAAGCTTAATGCATGAATGTTGGATCATGTGAAATGACAGTGTCTGCAAAACTATTAGGAAGAAAGACAGTTCAAAATATTTTTTAGCCACCTTAATTCACAAAGTTAGTATTATATTGATATTCCTATCTAACCAGATAAGAAAACCAAGTATTACTACAGAGACTGTAATATAGATGGCAAAGTGATGTGTTGGTAGAGTTCTGGCCATAACTAAAGACTGCATTTGTTTGAAGGGAGTTGAGAAATTGAAGTGGGCGGGGAGGAATGGAGCACCATGACTATCTAGTTTCTCCTCTTGAAATGTCTTATCTGTATTTATTTGTACCTAATTTACTCATAAATCCCTTTAAGTCAGGTCTAGTATCCTGAACTTCTTAAGTATCACAGTCTAAACAAGTCGTCACTAAAGTGAATTACAATTCAGAAAAGACAGAAGGCTTATCCTAGTAAGGATCTTCTACTGTCTTTATTCAAGGCAAAAGTCTAGTATCCTAGGTTGGTACCTTGAGTTCTTATTGACTTAATTGTAAATTTAATTGCTTTAGGAGAAAGATGGCAATCAAGACATTTTGATATGTATGTTTGGCATCTGCTTCTTGATTCATGAATCTCAAAGGAAGGAGTAAATTAAATTTGTATTTGAAAGCTAATGAACAGCAAAGGAATTAAGAAACTCTCCAAGCAATATAACCTATAACTTAGATATCTGTTTATTTATTAATCTCACATGTTGAACTAATATCTATCATCCAGGCATATTGATGAATGTCATGTTTCCCAAAAACATGAGTACTTTAGAACTTCATGTATTTAATTATGTCTTCCTCTATTCATCCTATAGTTGGAAAAAAACTCTACAAAATTTCATTTATTAAGTAACATGTTTATGTTTTCATTACAAATCAGTTCTATATAGCACTCTCAAATGATAGTTCTGATTGACACAGAGAGATTAACTCAGCTGATAAATTTAAACCAATTTTAAACCAAAGGCTAAGCAATTTGACATTTTAGCCTCAGCAGTCCTTAAGTTTGAGATTTTGTGGTTTTAAGTTTCTTGAAATATGTAAAACAGCTCATAGATTTCCAATTTGCTTCTCCTTAGCAGTTTCAGGTTCAAAGGAGGTTCAAAAGGAGAGCCAGACAGCACACAGTGTTTCATCCTGCTCTGCCTTTGAACACAGCACTCATTCTGTCTGGAAAGTCTTCCTTTTCCTCCTCCTTCATTTGCCAGGGACAAATTCTGCTTCACAATTCACTTTCTGAATGGGATCCTCTGGGAAGAATATCCTGAAACCCACTTCCCTTCCCAGATCTAGGGTAGATTTCATTCCTATAGGCTCCCATTGTTAACAGTTACATAAAATAGAAAACCAACAAGGATCTACTCTATAGCACAGGGAACTGTACTCAGTATCTGTAATAACCTATTACAGAACAAAAGGTTTGAACAGTGATGTTTCCAGTTTGTGGCTTTTGGTTATCATTGGTTTGTGCAAGGTCCTCTTATTTCATAAATTTATTTTTTTCTTTAACCTTTTTTCCTTTTTGTTCTTTTAAAAATTTTAATATTTTTATAGTTTTTTTTTCCATTGGATAACAATTGGTTTACAATATTGTGCTGGCTTCTGCCATACATCAACATGAATCAGTCACAAGTATACATATGGGCTTCCCAGGTGGCCTTAATGTCCCCTAGAGGAGGAAACGGCAACCCATTCCAGTATTCTTGCCTGGAGAATCCCATGGACAGAGAAGCCTGGCAGGCTACAGTCTATGGGGCTGAGTCATACATGACTGAGCAACTGAACACACATATATATGTTCTTTCCCTCCTTAAACCCCTCCCATCTCCCACTTCATCCCAGCCCTCTAGGTTGTCACAGTTTTTAAAAAATACTTCATGTGTACCCTTATGTGCTCTTGCAAGTTTTTTATTTTTTTTTAATTGGAGTATAATTGACTTACAATGTTGTGTTACTTTCAGGTGTATAGCATAGTGATTCAGTTATGCATATACATATATTCATTCTTTTTCAGATTCTTTTCCTATTATAGGTTATTACAGATATTGAGTAGAGTTCCCTGTGCTATAGAGTAGATCCTTGTTGATTTTCTATTTTATGTAACTGTTAACAATGGGAGCCTCTAGGAATGAAATCTACCCTATATCTGGGATGGGAAGTGGGTTTTAGGATATTCTTCCCAGAGGATCCCATTCAGAAAGTGAATTGTGAAGCAGAATTTGTCCCTGGCAAATGAAGGACATTGCTCATCATATAATTTAAAACCTATATTTTAATGATAATTTGAACCACACTACTGCTTAGACCTCCTGAACTCTTTAGCTCTGGGAGAGCCTTCCCCATAACTTGGCCCTCTAGCAGTCTCTTTAGAACACTGTCTCTAAGTGTCCCCCACAGGAGAGGTCAGCCTAGAACTTAGAGGACACAGAATCTCTAGGACAGTGAGGAAATTCAGTGGAGTAAAGATGCACCTTGAAGTGAGGAAGACTGCATTGATGATCTGGAAAACCAGTCTTCTGACCATCTAAGTACCCAGCCAGAAACCAGGGCACTGGTATCAACTTCCTTCTGGGCTTCCAGTCTCCCTTCACTCAGCATTCTCCTTCCCAGCTAAGTACTAATAGATCTCGGTTTGTCCTGCTCCCTTCCATTTACATGGCTCCATCTCCTCTCTCCTAGATCACAGCCCAGACTCCCCTTAGGTCCCCTTCTCTGCCCCAGTCCACTCTGGCTTCCAGAGAGAATTTTCTAAAAGAAACACGGAGTATTCAGTCATCAGACCCAGAGTTCCAATCTTAGCTCTCACTGTGTGTCTTTGAGAAAGAACTTTCCAGCTCTGAGCCTTCTCTTTCAAAAATAGGAATATCCAGAGAACTGCCTTCAGTGAGTCCATGAGGACTCATATAAAAGCCTCAGAGTTTACCTCTGAGTAAGTAAATAAATAAATACAGTTTTTTACAAAAATTATGAAAAATGTACTTACCGTGATATATTGCAAAGTTTTCTCATCTCTCTCTTCTCTCTCTCATTAGAATGTGAGATAGAGTCTTAAAGTTAGAAAGGTTTCTTTTATCCGTTTCTTCACACCAGGGAAATTCCTAGTACCTGGTGAGCACTAAATAATTGCCTATTAAATAAATGAGAGAGGATAAGTGACTTGTCAAAGGTCACATAGTTATTTACAGAGTTAGAGTTGAATCTGAAGCATTTTCCATGAATGGAATACTGTGATGTATTTTCAAGATATAGTAAAATACTCTCATTGGATTCTCTACCATCATACGGGAAGGATCTGTCTGATAGGTATATCTCAAAATCTTGTGTTACAAAGATATTGTTTATATTCTCTTTTTAGCAAAAAAAAAAAATTGAACAACAATATAAATTAGCAGTTTGACAGGCAAAGTGATTTCAGCAGTACTTCCTAACCTAATCTTAAATGAGGAATCATTTTTTCATGAAAAAATTATAAAAAGTTTAATACATGATAATAATTGTACTTTTAGCACATATTGGGAAACACATATACGTAAAACTCCTTGTACTTGTGACAACCACATGGTTCTTAGAGAACTGTACTCCATAGTCTGGGAGTCATAGAATTAATTGAAATATCACTAAGCTGAAAGTACAGACATTTGGCTTCTTACTCAATTCTGCAACTGCCTACATGACCTCGGCCCAGGACTTGCCCTTTCTGAGTCTCAAAGTTCTTTTACTTACAAACGAGGTGCTGGATTGGTTGTGCACAACTGCACAACCCCAGGGATAACTTTCACATAGATTACAATGCAAATGATGCTCCTTTAGATGTCCAAGGCAAAACTCTGCTTAGGAAACTTCCAGCTGACTCTAAATAGGCTCTATTCTAAGTGGACAATGTGAGAAGATTTAGGTCACTTGTTCCTAAAAGTGCCAGCCATTCTCATTATCTTCTCATAGTCCTTCATAACCAACTTGACAACTTGAGAATGTCAGGAAGCACTCTGACACTATACTTTTATAAGAAGCATTCTGACACTATACTTACACTTTCCCTTTCCTACTCCCTCCAATCTCATCTCTCCTCTTCCAAAACATTCTTTACAGGCAAAATGACACAGAGCAGGTCTTTTGGAGTCCCCTGGGTTTCTTTCTAAGGTTAAATCAAGCATTCTTGTTGTTAAAAGCTCTAAGCCTTTCCAAAGCCAAGTGCACACTTTCTCTCTGAACCACATCTGGCCCTTGTATCAGTTCCAGAAGCAATGATCATGGGAATTAGAGATGACACATTACATTAGCTCATCTCTTCCATCCTCTGGCACTGCCCTGGAGAAACAATGACAGTGGACAGGAATTCCTGCACTCCTACATCTCCTTGTGGTTCTCACCATTAAACTTTTTGGAACATAGTTCTAATTTCCCTTTAAAAAGTATTCCTGAAATATAAGCCCTGAACTTTCATATAAAGCACACTTGGAAGGAAGAAGTATGAGAAGGAGGAAAGGACAAAAGTGCGTAGTGAGAGGAGAGGGTCAGGGGAAGAAGGAAAGAAATGCAACGTTACAGGCATTTCAATCAACAGCTTACTTACATTATTTTATTTAATCCTTTCAACTATCTTGTAACTTATGCGCTGTTACTTTTCCTTTGAAAAAATTATAATCAATGCTGAGAAAGGTTAAAGTATTAAAAGTGTTAGTCATTCAACCGTGTCTGACTGTTTGCAGCCCCATGGACTTAGCCCACCAGGCTCCTCTGTCCATGGGATTCTCCAGGCAAGAATACTGGAGTTGGTTGCCATTCTCTCCCCGAGGTGATCTTCCCAACCCAGGGATTGAACCCACGTCTCTTACATCTCCTGCATTGGCAAGTGGGTTCTTTACCACTATCGCCACCAAACGTGTGCCTAAAGTCACAGTTTTAACATCATATTTCATGTGGTACCCATATCCTACTTGCTAAAATAGCAAGATCTAGTACAGAGAGAGAGAGAAAGGAAGTACCAAGTATTACAAAAATGTCTACAGAATTTTAAAATATATAAATATACTTTATTTCTGATCAAGCCCCATAATTTTACACATGATAAAAGTGAGGCCCAAAGAATTTTATGCAAATTTCCCAAATCACACAGTGACTTGTTGGTAGGGACATAACAGGAACTCTAGTAATGTAAGTACCAACAATGTGATTTGTGATTTTGTGCAGAGTATGAAATAGCCCTTGGAATAAGTGTCTTGGCCCCATATTCTAGCTCCAGAATATACTGACTGTTAATTTTTGTAAACCTTTCTTGACTTCTGTTTACAGGTTCTTGTTAGCTAGAAACAAACAAACAAACACTCACTCACCATAATACTGAGGTAGAAGGGCTTTAGGAAGACTAGAGACATTGTATGCACAATGCCTGGCATACACGATGTGTTTCAACTGGAATTTTTTGGCTGTGGAAACAGAGATTGACTTATATTTATGGATTGTAAAGATGTCATTAACATTTTCATGGGTACCAGGGGGCAGAAAACAAAATGGCCCTATAGACTCTGCGACTGAAGATGCAGCTACCAAGTCTTTTCTCTCCGTCTCTCAGAAGATTCCTCTTTGCTCCTCTCTTTATGGATAACCCCATTCTTCATTCCCTGTTAAATAAAAATCCTCCATCTGTTCATTTTACACATTTTCCATTCTGGCCACTCCTGGTAGCTATATCACAGCTTTCAGTTCCAGTGCTAACCATTAATCCACCAAGTTATCTATGTCTCTGTGTCTAGATCTAGATATCTCGATATATATGTCATATATCTATATCTATGTAGGTAGCATTCACGAGATAGATCATCTGACTGCATCCCACTGTCAGTAAATTGGTGGTCTTGTATCACAGTTCTATCCCATGTCCAACCAAAGATGGGTAGTTTGGGAGACATGAGACCCAATACACCCCATGGGGAATAAAAAATAAACTAAGGTTCTGTGAGCAGATCAACCTGTGTTTGAATCTAGATTCCTATACTCATTTATATGCTGTATGACTTGAGTAAACAACTTAACCTCTTTGAAATTATACTTCACACTTCAAACGGGAATAATAATAGTACCTTCTTAAGAAGGTTGTTATAAGAAATAAAAGATACATGTATATCAGGGATTACTTATTAAATGTTCAAAACTACTGACTAGTAAAAGTTGAATATCTAGGCTACGTGAGAGAAGTTTCCCTCCAATTTTTTTTCTTCACCTATTCGCAAGAATACTGGAGTGGTTTGCCATTTCCTTCTCCAGGGGATCTTCCCAACCTAGGGATCAAATTTGTATCTTCTGTTTGGCAGGCAAATTCTTTACCACTGAGCCACCAGAGAAGCCATATATATAGTATGTGTGTGTATATATATATATATACACACACACATACAAAATGTAAACTAACTAACTTCACTAACTCCTATCCTTCTTTTAGTTCTCACCTTGGCTCTCCTCTGGAATATACCATCCAGTATGCTTTAAACTACTTTATCTATTTCTTCTTTCCACTAAAGCTCCCTAACTTTATCAAATGCATATCTCACTGTACTAAAATCACCTGGGTTTTTTTTTTTCATTTTTTCATTTTTCTAAGGTAGGAGTGACACATAAAATTGTATACATATGGTAACCCACTCCAGTATTCTTGCCTGGAGAATCCCATGGATGGAGAAGCCTGGTAGGCTACAGTCCACAGGGTCTCAAAGAGTTGGACACGACTGAGTGACTTCACTAATCACTAATATATATATATATATATATATATATATATTGTGTTGTTGTTTGGTTGTAGTCATGTCCAACTGTTTGTGACCCCATGGACTGTAGCCCACCAGGCTCCTCCGACCATGGGATTCTTCAGGCAAGAATATTGGAGTGGGTTGCCATTTCCTTCTCCAGGGGAGCTTCCCAACCTAGGGATCAAATTTGTATCTTCTGTTTGACAGGCAAATTCTTTACCACTGAGCCACCAGAGAAACCATATATATAGTATGTGTGTATATATACACACATACAAAATGTAAAAGGATTGCCATTAACTAGTACCCATCACCTCACATATTTACCCTTTTTGGTGAAAACATTTAAATTTTGTCCTTATCAAATTTCAACTATGCAATACAGTTAAAGTCATCTATTTACTGTCTAAATTTACGACTAGTATATGAGATGCCCTAGGGCCGGCAATGTATCCTGTCAGCACTGTGTCACCAGAAGATACGAAAACACTGCATGGAGTCATGCCCAAAAAGTACTTATTGAATAAATGGACTAAGAACAAACACCATAAAGTAACACCTCACTTCAAAACAGAGTACATTTGGAAACGTAGTATTATAAGAAGACATAGCAAGTTCCATTTAAATGTCACTAATTAATACATCATGGTTAAAATTAAAAGCATTTTTTCCTATTGAGAGGTGTTTCTCATTAACTGATTCCAGCCAAGAGTTCCCAAGCAGAGAAACAACGGATAACAGATTTTGGAACCTTATCCAAGGTATGATTCAATTATTTGCTTCTACTGTGCCCTTCTGTCCAAGGATGGCTAAGATTCCCACTGAGGAAGAGAACTCAGAAGTTTATCTTCACGTTTGTTAGCAACCTCCAATCACTCCCCTCCTTCAAGGCTCGGGGGATTTGACAATGTCCCTTTTCTCTTGAGGACAAGTCACTCACCTATTACTGCTTCAGTCTTTGTTAGGTTCAGTTCATCAAGTCACAACCTGTGTGCCCAAAAACAACACACTCACTGCCCTGTGAGCATTCCTCCATTTGTAAAAACCTCTGTAGAGACCAAAGAAAGAGGTTCACAGCTTTGGAGTGGTGTTTGTTTTTTAAATATTCAATTCCATATTTGTTCAATTGAGAGGGCTGAATGTGGGAGATTTTCTGGAGATAAATGAATAGAATGATTCACTAACATACACTAAAAATTACCATATTTTCCCACTATCTTGCCTCAGGTTGGTATAACTCTGGCAAAATGAAAGGATGTGTGCCTGCTCAGTCATGTCCAACTCTTTTGGGACCTCATGGACTGTAGGTCACCAGACTCCTCTGTCTGTGGGATTTTCCCAGGCAAGAATATTAGAGTGGGTTGCCATTTTCTCTTCCAAGGGATCTTCCTGACCCAGGGATCACAACCGTGTCTCCTGTTTGGCAGATGAATTCTTTAAAACACTGAACCACCTGGGAAGCCCCAAAGGACAGAGTATTGATCAAAAACAATGGATAATTTATGTGTGTATTTTCCAGTCAGCCATGCAATAGAGATATGACATGCTATGGACATGACCCATAATGCCACTTTATTAAATGCATCCTACACTGATTGTAGAGTAACCAGTGTCTCCATCCCCAGAATTAGTGGGAACTAGAAAATCCCATGGATGGAGGAGCCTGGTAGGCTGCAGTCCGTGGGGTCGCTAAGGGTTGGACACGACTGAGCGACTTCACTTTCACTTTTTACTTTCACACATTGGAGAAGGAAATGGCAACCCACTCCAGTGTTCTTGCCTGGAGAATCCCAGGGACGGAGGAGCCTTGTGGGCTTCCGTCTATGGGGTCACACAGAGTCGGACACGACTGAAGTGACTTAGCAGCAGCAGCAACAGCCCTGTGACAAGGTCTGACTTTCTTAAACAGGTATAAAACTCACTGTGAACTGCTCTGACTTATATTTTTATCTTTTCTCAGAAGGATTTAACATACTTGTTATGCAATTACCTAAACATTAGATTAAAATACATGAAAGGCACTGTGAAGTCTTTGCTATAACAAACATTTATTGTTGGGTATTTTAGAAATCCTGTCACTGCAGAATTCAGACAACACGGTAGACATCACTTAATTCAAACAAACTGCCAGTGATCGGAGGGATATCAGCTAAGTACCATTCCTTTTTGTTTTACTTCTAGGGAAACTGAGGCATAAAACCCTTTTGGAATATAGTTTACACAATAAACCAATAAAAAATGAAGTCATAGAAATTTTGTCTCCCTTAAATAGAATTAAACTAGAATGCTTCAAGTAAAAATTGTTAACAATGTCTTAACTACTACAATATTACAACAGAGGGGCCATACTTGTCACAGCTGTTCAGTCACTAAGTTGTGTCTGACTCTTTGTGACCCCATGGTTTGCAGCAAGCCAGGCTCCTCTGTCCTCCACTGTCTCCTGGAATTTGCTCAAATTCACATCCACTGAGTCAGTGATGTTATCTAACCATTTCATCCCCTGCCACTCCCTTCTCTTTTTGCTTTCAATCTTTTTCAGCATCAGGGTCTTTTCCAATGAGTTGGGTCTTCCCATCAGGTGGCTAAGGTATTGTAGCTTCAGCAACAGTCTTTCCGATGAAGGTTCATATTATCATACCATAAATACAGTGCCCTTATTTAATAAATAGGAAAGGCTTTTGAAGCTCTGCTAAGTAGGTTGAAAATTAGCTCTAGGGATAAGGCACTGCCTTAAGGGACAGCAATGCAGCAACGGTGTAATACAATGTTTTTCAGAGTGTATTCTACCAAAACAGAAAGAAAGAAATCCCAAATAATGCTCCTAGAGAAAGGTCAAATAAATATAAAAATCATTAAATGTTTGTTGTACCTCCATTTGAAATGGACACTAGCATGCAAAGGACTTTGAGAAATCTTAAGCAGTATAAAAACACACAAAAAGATGTTTAATGAATATTTTTGAGCTCTTTGATTATAAGCAACAGAAATGACCTCGGTTCACTTAATCAAAGAAATTTATTAAAAGAATGTTGTGTAGAGAGCTCACAGATTCTAGCAGGGAATACAAGAATTCTCTAGAAGGACAGGGGTCAGTCAAGGCAGATTTGACATGAACCTTCCTTAGGCCACATCAATAGATACCTTGGCTCCAGGTTTCCTTCTCACTCCATTCCTGGGTTTATATTCACTTTACCTGAACAGAGATCTGATTGTGTTAACTGGGAGTCAAAAACAAAATCTCTGCCTAGGACGTTGCACTGAAT
The DNA here is from genome assembly GCF_049115385.1 of Moschus berezovskii. Lineage (NCBI taxonomy): Eukaryota > Metazoa > Chordata > Mammalia > Artiodactyla > Moschidae > Moschus > Moschus berezovskii. The sequence goes on along the minus strand of NC_142463.1, from coordinate 45,130,835 downwards.
TGGTTTGACCTTAAGGAAACCACTTAATAAAGTGATTACCATGTATGATGAACAAAATTACTCCAGTGGTTGTAACTCTGAAATTATAATCTAAATAGAATTTTAGGCCATTTACAAATTTCATGGTTGTCTTAAGAAACATCCTGAATGTTTCTTTGGATATTTTCCCAAGCCTTTTTCTAAACTGTGCTGTATCGAGAGGCTTAAGACAGTTTAGTTTTATTTTCCTCTGAAATGGTTTTTTCGTGAAATCTGAACTGTGGTCAAAATAAAGAAGGATCTGACCTCTAAAATGAAAAGTTTCTCTTACTGTAAAAGCCAATAACAAAAAGTAGGTGGGAAAAAGAAGATGGAATCTCATTTTACGTTTGGATTTCAGCTCTCAAACTAGATGCTTCTGCCCGGTGGCCATCCCCCGATACTTGTTTGCTGTCCCACATAGTAAAGGGATTATTCACTCTTTGGGTCAGTTTAGACTTTCCTACAACAGTTAAATGAAAAGAGAACAGCAGGCAAAAGGCAGGGTAAACTCTCCTCATTCTCTCTTTCCTCTTCTACCCAAAGAAAAAGGATATTAGTCATATTCCAAGTCACCAGTTGGGAGGCGTTTACAATGACAGGTCACTGTACATCAAGATATGAATCAATGAGTGTGATTCTTTTCCTCCTCACTGATACAACCACTGAAGCACAGTGATCTGTGACATTTTGTCACCTGCAAAGCTCAGCCCTGTCTCTGGTAGTCTCTCTTCTGCACCCTTTCTAACATATATTCTTATCTCTTTTCTCTCTCAATGTATCTAGAGACAAAAGATGACTGTGACCTTTGCCTGTTCAGGGCAGGTCCAGGATGAGATAAGATACTAGGGGAGATGATAGAGATAGGCAGACCCCAGGTCAGACTACCTACTGTAGCAGAGCTTATGAGATTTCTGCCTGGAAGACAGTCTAACTTATTAATACTTAAGTATGAGTTTATTTCTTTGTTAAGATTCTTATTTGTATATTTATTTCTTCAATAATATCTATTAATAAAGATGTCTAATGTGGACTGAGAGATACAACGGTATATGAAAAACCGATACTTGATCTTGGAGACTTTATAATTCTGTGGAAGATACAAAAATCAATCGCATGTAGAAAGATAATATTTTGAAAAATAACCAAATGTTTCTTCCCCAAATCATCCTTGTTGCCCTGGGAACATGTGAATCAGCTTGGAGAAAAGGTAAATCAGGTTTCTGAATGGGTTTTTTTAAACTTACTGCAGGGACAAATGTCTTAAAAGCTAATGAAACGACATTCAAAAAAAAAAAAACAAACTTGACCTCGAATATCAAGAGAAGGCAAAATCTTAAAGAGGTGGATGACAAGTTTATCCATAGCTTTACACTGGAAAGGCAATCAGGGGTGATCCAGCATTCGTCTGGATCATCTGGATTTTCATACAGTTTTCATTGAAACTGGGAGAGAAAGCAAGAGATTGAGTGTGTGGTTGGTGTGGATTGCTGAGAAAGGACCCCTGGATCAGACTCCTTCTCAGACAAAATCATAAATAAGCCAGACTACAACAGGCCTCACCTCCCCTACTGCATTCTGAGAAGAAGGCAAGGCTTATAGGAAAACAAAATTCTATCATGACATCACAGCCCTGCTGTAGCTGTGGTTGAGTGAGGTGTCCTAGGTATTGAACCTGAAGGCAGCGTCACAGAGCACAGAAGACGCCAGCAGGATATAGAAAACCAACTAAGTTTGAAAGCAACCTGAACTGGCTGCAAACAAGAGAAAATCAAGTCCTAAAAATAGATCAGCAGGCCCCTGGGGTGAAAATGAGGATTAGACAAAGGTCATGAATGTGGCAATCAGAAGTCACAGCCGGATCAGGTATAGTCAGCAGGCCTTCGGGGTAAAAATGAGGAAGACACATAGGACGTGAATGTAGCAATCAGAGCTCATGACAGGATCAGGTGCAGCAGCAGGAAATGCCAGCACAGGAAGGAACAAAGAAGAGCAGGCAGATATCAGCACAGGTCAAAGAGAGTAGAGAACCATTATGAAGAAGGTATCCCATTCCTTCTCAGTGCAGAAACTAATATGCTCCCAAGAGAAGGGAAGGAGCTGAGGGAGAGAAAGCTTGTGAGCTGAAAGAATAGTATTTACCCCAAGAGCCTGAGGAAAACATCTGAAAGGGACTTGTGACACTATGAATGGAAATAGAATCCCAGGAACTAAACCCTGTTGAACAAAATAAAGGAAGTCATATCTTTGTACATATTTGTACTTTGTAACTATTAAAGTTCATAAAAGCACAATTTATATTTACAAATTGTGAAAAACACTGTAAAGAAAAAGGACAGGGTGTCACACAGGTATACAGTAGGTCTATGAAAAGGCTTCCCCATGGAGTTGAACTTTCAGATGAGACTTCAAGGATGTATAGCATGAAAAACTTAACAGTTAAGCAGAAGAAGAGAATAGCACTTTAGACACATGGAACAGCAAGTGCAAAGGTACCAAAGACAGGAGTGAGCATGAGATGTTCATAGAAAAGAAAGTCAGCCAAGAAGGCTACATAATGGAGAGTGTAGAGATGTATGAGACTAGGGTGTGGACTTGGGAGTACAGGGAAGATGAACAGAAATCAGACACCATAGGAACTTGTAAGCCATGTTGAGAATGATGAAACCCCTTTGAAGTATTCCAATTGGGAGAGTGACACCATCTGATCTGCCTTACGAATACTATTCTACCAAAATGTGGGAAGTGGATTACAGGTGAGCAAGAATAAAGATATGGAGATCATTTAGGGGGCAACTACAGTGTGTAGTGATGAGGTTATAGAAAACGGGAAGAATGGGAGGTGGAAAGATCTAGATAAATATGACAAATAAATCAAATGCTAACAATCAAAAGAACGTATAAAAATGGATTGCAAATGAAAGTGGGGAAAAGGCACAAAGGACTCAATAAGGAGAATGGTTGTAGCCATATTTGGGTACAACTGAAGAAGACTCTTGAAAGTCCCTTGGACAGCAAGGAAATCCAACCAGTCCATTCTAAAGGAGATCAATCCTGGCTGTTCATTGGAAGGACTGATGCTAAAGCTGAAACTGCAATACTTTGGTCACCTCATGCTACAAGCTGACACACTGGAAAAGACTCTGATGCTGGGAGTGATTGGTGGCGGGAGGAGAAGGGGATGACAGAGAATGAGATGGCTGGATGACATCACCGACTCGATGGGCATGAGTTTGAGTGAACTCCAGGAGTTGGTGATGGACAGGGAGGCCTGGCATGCTGTGATTCATGGGGTCGCAAAGAGTCGGACATGACTGAGCAACTGAACTGAATTGAACTGATACACCTTAGTACTATAAGCTTATTTCACATGCTAACAAAGTAGTGCTAAAAATTCTCTAAGCCAGACTTCAACAGTACATGAACCATTAACTTCCAGATATTCAAACTGGATTTAGAAAAGGCAGAGGAATCAGAGATCAAGTTGCCAACACCAACTGGATCATTGCAAAAGTAAGAGTTTCATGAAAACATCTACTTCTGCTTTATTGACTATGCGAAAACCTTTGACTGTGTGGATCACAACAAACTGTGGAAAATTCTGAAAGAGATAGGAATACCAGACTACCTGATCTGCCTCCTGAGAAATCTGAATGCAAGTCAAGAAGAAACAGTTAGAACTGGGAATGAACAACAGACTGGGTCCATATTGGGAGAGGAGCACATCAAGGCTGTATATTGTCACCCTGCCTATTTAACTTATATGCAGAGCACATCATGAGAAACCCTGGGCTGGAAGAAGCACAAGCTGGAATCAAGATTGCTAGGAGAAATATCAATAACCTCAGATTTGCAGATGACATCATGTTTATGGCAGAAAGCGAAGAACAACTAAAGAGCCTCTTGATGAAAGTGAGGAAGAGTGAAAAAGTTGGCTTAACACTCAACTTCAGAAAACTAAGATTATGACATCTGGTCCCATCACATCATGGCAAATAGATGGGGAAACAATGGAAACAGTGGCTGACTTCATTTTTCTGGGCTCCAAAATAACTGCAGATGGTGACTGCAGTCATGAAAATAAAAGACGCTTGCTCCTTGGAAGAAAAGCTAGACAGCATATTTAAAAAGTAGAGACATTACTTTTTTCAATTAATGTCCATCTGAAATGGCAACCCACTCCAGTGTTCTTGCCTGGAGAATCCCAGGGACGGGGGAGCCTGGTGGGCTTCCATCTATGGGGTCACACAGAGTCGGACACGACTGAAGTGACTTAGCAGCAGCAGCAGCAGTCAAAGCTATGGTTTTTCCAGTAGTCATGTATGGATGTGAGAGTTGGACTATAAAGAAAGCTGAGCACCAAAGAATTGATGCTTTTGAACTGTGGTGTTGGATAAGACTCTTGATAGTCCCTTGGACTACAAGGAGATCCAACCAGTCCATCCTAAAGGAAAACAGTCCTGAACATTCATTGGAAGGACTGATGCTGAAGGTGAAACTGTAATACTCTGGCCACCTGATAAGAAGAGTTGACTCATTGGAAAAGACCCTGATGCTGGGCAGGACTGACGGCAGGAGAAGAAAGGGACTACAGAGGATGAGATGGTTGGATGGTGTCAATGACTTGAAGGACATGAGTTTGAGTAAACTCCTGGAGTTGGTGATGGACAGGGAAACCTGGCATGCTATAGTCCATGAGGTCACAAAGACTTGTCAGACACAACTGAGTGACTGAACTGAACTGATACAGTTTAGTAATATTACTATCAAAATCACTTAATTCTCTTTCAATACATAAGCCATTAAACCTGAGAAGAATGGGAAACAACATCATGAATTATATCTCACATGACTTCCTAAATAAAAACAGTTCATAGTTAAAAGCACTTTACCTAAAGAATGCTTTAAAACTAGTGAAGCTAAAACTAATCATTTGTCTTAATTAATCAAGCATTTAAAAGCTAGTTTTAAATTTACAGGTCATTTTTTATAATTTCCATTTTATTTCTGTTCTATTACCCAAACCAAGAGTAGCCCACACATACATACACACAGAAACCCTAAAATATGTAGATTTATCATATATGGAGATAATCTCATTGCTCTTTTTTTTCCCCCCTTGGCCTTCCCCCTGGTTTCACTTGACCCATTTATTTGTTTACTCAAACTTTAAGAACATAAATATGCACAAATGAAACATAATACTCTGTTTCTTGTCAATGTTCAGGAAATGGACTGCATGCTTTCAGAGCTTTTCTCTTTGAAAAAGTTGGAAAATAGACACATCTGTGGAGTAACAAAGAAGCACACATTAAAAGTTCTGTGCTTGTCTAGACATAATCAAACTCATTTCACAGTAGGTGTTAAATACTTCTAATTAAAGTAATTTAAGAAAATTTTTAAAAATTCAAGAATGGTAGCAAAATGTTAATTCAAAAATCAAAATTCTTATTTTCCCCAAGCTCCATTTTGGTCTCCATAGTAACCAGAATAGTTACTGGTCTGACTCTCTGCTAAATAATTATATATAATCAATAAGCATATAAATATATATATCACAATATAAATAAACTAAACTTTTATATATTTTATATAGATATATGTGGGTATATATGAGAAATATTGACAGAGGTAACAGATCTTCTTTTAAGTAGCATGCTATCTAACCTATTCTTTCTTCTCCAAGTTTCCTCACATCTCTTCTTTGTCAAAGTCTCCTAATCAACAAAGATTGATCTCTTCCTGGAGATTTTGACACTTCCAAGGAACTTTTCAGTAGGCATCATGGACTAGAAAGAGAAAGCAAACTGCTTCTCACAAATAGGGTAGGCTACAGAATTTTACATACTGTGATGTCACTTGCCAAAAGTGGATAAATTGCATGACCTCCCTCCCATTAGACAGGATAGCCACCCTTCCTTTTATCTGAGCTAAAGAATTGCTACCTTAAATCATTTATGTGATGATAACACTGCACAGTAATACAAAGATGACTCCAAAGAATAGATCTGTCGCCACCATTCCAGCTCGTCCCTTTGTTCTGCAACTCCTCTTCATACTTAAACAAAAACACAACCTTTCAGGTCCTCCTTAACTTTATCTTTTCTTGATCTCAAACCAGGCGGGGGAAAAAAAAAAGATTGACACAATCACATTTCCAGTGTTCCATTTAGATCAAAATCACTGTAAAAAAATGAAGGAAAAAAAAACTTAAGAGGACTGGGAATAAAGAAAGAGTTAAAAGAGAGGGACAGAGATAGGAAAACAAGGTGAAATGAAAAGTAAGCTTGAGGCAATATGGTACAGAATTTTAATTCACCTTGAGGATTACTCATTTCAAAGTTTTGGAGAATTTTCTCAGACCATCTTATACAGTTTCCTTCTATTACAATATTAGAAAGTTAGATGCAGTTCCATCATAGAACCTGATGACTCAGAGGATTAGTTTTCTTTTGTAGACTATTGATCAGAGGAATCTTTTGGGGAAGCAGGACTAAGTTTTTATCTGTACGCCAGTTAACTTTTTCATCAGTATCAATGGTATATACCTTCTGATAGCAATTCATAGGGTGTAAATGAGATGGCCACTTCACTCCTCAATTTTGCACAAGTTTGTGCAAATACTTTGGTTTTCACTGTTTAGTCATTTTAACTCCCGCAATTCAGTAACAGTGTAAAACTTTACTTCATCTCAATTGTCTACTAGGTTAGGCTAGATTATAACAAACAATCCCAAAATGTCAGTAGCTTTATGGTAACAATTTTATTTCTTGCTCATGGAACATGTTTAGTGTGGGTTGGTAGGTGAAGCTTTGCTCATAATAAATATTCAAGAACCCATATTGGTGGAGATTCACCATATTAAAATGCTACCACTGCAACAGGAAGTCTTGAGGTTTGTACTAGCAGGGGAAACGAGAGAACTGAACCATTAAATTTTGGAAGAGACACTGGACAATTTTGCTCACATTTATTGGCTTTAAAAGGGTACAGAAGTGAAATCCTCCATGTTCCAGAAAGCAAAGGAGTTTCCAAAATTGATGTATATAGTCTACTGTATCCCTTCTTGCCTGGAATAGGCTATTTGGGGTTATAGCTTGTAGAGGGTAGATCCTAGGATGGCTCCCATGATTTCTGCCCTCTGGTGTTCATGCCCTGTATGTACTTTGACCCCACCCCACCTCCACCAATGCTGTTTCACTTTGGGTGGGATCTTTGTACTCATTTGATAGAGATGCCACCTGGAAAAAAAAAGAAAAAATTAAATAAAAAAAACAAACATAAACTGGGTGGCTTAAACAAAATACTTTTTTTCAAAAGTTCTGGAGATTATAAATCTGAGATCAAGGTATTGATCAAAAATTGATTACTTCTGAGCCTCCTCCTTGCATTGTAGATGGCCATCTTCTCTGTAAGCCTTTCCTCTACATGTTTGTGTTCTAATCGCCTCTTCTTCTAAGGACATTAATCTTTGGATTTGCCCCCTGCCCCCCCCCACCACCTAATGAGATTCCCTGGTGGCTCAGATGGTAAAGAGACTCCTGGTAATGTGGGAGACCTGGGTTCAATCCCTGGGTTGGGAAGATCCCCTGGAGAAGGAAATGGCAACCCACTCCAGTATTCTTGCCTGAAAAATCCCATGGACAGAGGAGCCTGGCAGGCCACAGTCCATGGGGTCTCAGAGTCAGATTTAATTGAGAACTTTCACTTTCACTTTCTTTCTTTCCAATGACCTCATTTAGGCTTAATTACCCTCTTTTTTTTTTTAATTTATGAAAAAAATACTATAGAATACACAGTTGCAAAAAGCTCCATTAAGTTATTTTACAACTGCCTCAAGCTGCAAAAAGAAAAAAAAAAAAAACCCAATGCCTTGCCTAAGTTATCCCTCTCTCAAAATAATGCCATTTATATTATAAACCACGAGCTCCCCATCAAAAGACGGGAACTGCTTTTGTTAATTCATATATATATATATATTATATAATTATATATATGACTGTATCACTTTGCTATACACCTGAAACAAACACAACACTATAAATAAAATATAGTACAATATAAAATAAAAATAAGTAACACATCTTTGGGGCTTTACACTGAGTTAGAGTTCCTATCAGAGGGATAACAGCACCACAGTTGCACTGGATCCTCATGAAGGGGGCACACGAATGACTGGGTTACAAAAGTTACAGATATGAGAGCTGCTCATTTCCCAGAAACTACAGCTCACAGAAAACCAACAAAGGCACGAGATACAGACCATTCACTTATGAATGTGTAAAACTCAAGAAAGTCCACATCACTCCTACAACATGTCAAAAGTGCCTCAGAATTCACACAGTACCAACTTTCTCATGGTTCTGGTTAAATTACATATACCAGTTTATAACAAATGGGAAAATCTCTAACTCTGTTCAAAGTTTTAAAAAATTACTTAAGAATAATTTCTTGTATTTCTATGCCACCTTTATAGTTCTGGTTTCTCATTTCTTAATTAGTAAATTCAGTGTGCAAGTTCTATCCCAGGCTAATTTATACATTTCCGGAAGAAACGGCCTCTTAAATCCACAGAGTGTTGAGGTGGGGAGCCCCCAACCACGTCAGATTCATTTCACATATGATAACATACATGTTTCAATCCATTCTCCCAAATTATCCCACCCTCGCCCTCTCCCACAGAGTCCAAAAAACTGCTCCATACATCCAAGTCTCTGCTGTTGTCTCGTATACAGGGTTATCGTTATCCTCTTGCTATATTCCATATATGTGTGTTAATATACTGTATTGGTGTTTTTGTTTTTGGCTTACTTCGCTTTGTATAATAGGCTCCAGTTTCGTCCACCTCATTAGAACTAATTCAAATGTATTCTTTTTAATCGCTGAGTAGTACTCCATTGTGTAAATGTACCACAGCTTTCTTATCCATTCGTCTGTGGATGGACATCTAGGTTGCTTCTATGTCCTGGCTATTATAAACAGTGCTGCGATGAACATTGGGGTACATGTGTCTCTTTCAATTCTGGTTTCCTTAGTGTGTATGCCCATGAGTGGGATTGCTGGGTCGTATGGCAGTTCTATTTCCAGTTTTTAAGGAATCTCCACACTGTTCTCCATAGTGGCTGTACTAGTTTGCATTCCCACCAACAGTGTAAGAGGGTTCCCTTTTCTCCACACCCTCTCCAGCATTTATTGCTTGTAGACTTTTGGATAGAAGCCATTCTCACTGGCGTGAAATGATACCTCATTGTGGTTTTAATTTGCATTTCTCTAATACTTTGGCCACCTCATGCGACGAGTTGACTGACTGGAAAAGACTCTGATGCTGGGAAAGGTTGGGGGCGGGAGGAGAAGGGGACGACAAAGAATGAGATGGCTGGATGGCATCACCGACTCTGTGGACATGAGTTTGAGTGAACTCCGAGAGTTGGTGAGAGACAGGGAGGCGTGGCGTGCTGTGATTCATGGGGTGGCAGAGAGTCGGACACAACTGAGCGACTGAACTGAACTGATATATAGGTCTTTTGATTCTTTAGGTAGATATATTCCTAAGTATTTTATTCTTTTCGTTGCAACGGTGAATGTAATTGTTTCCTTAATTTCTTTATTTTCTCATTATTAGTGTATAGGAATGCAAGGGATTTCTGTGTGTTGATTTTATATCCTGCAACTTTACTATATTCATTGATTAGCTCTAGTAATTTTTTGGTAGAGTCTTTAGGGTTTTCTGTGTAGAGGATCATGTCATCTGCAAACAGTGAGAGTTTTACTTCTTTTTTTCCTATATTAATTCCTTTTATGTCTTTTTCTGCTCTGATTGCTGTGGCCAAAATTTCCAAAACTATGTTGAATAGTAATGGTGAGAGTGGGCACCCTTGTCTTGTTCCTGACTTTAGGGGAAACGCTTTCAATTGTTCACTATTGAGGATAATGTTTGCTGTGGGTTTGTTATATACAGCTTTATTATGTTGAGGAATGTTCCTTCTATTCCCACCTTCTGGAGGGTTTTGATCATAAATGGATGTTGAATTTTGTCAAAGGCTTTCTCTGCATCTATTGAAATAATCATATGGTTTTTATTTTTCAATTTGTTAATATGGTGTATTACATTGACTGATTTGCGGATATTGAAGAATCCTTGCATTCTTGGGATAAAGCCCACTTGGTCATGATGTATGATCTTTTTAATGTGTTGTTGGATTCTGATTGCTAAAATTTTGTTAAGGATTTATGCATCTATGTTCATCAGTGATATTGGCCTGTAGTTCTCTTTTTGTGTGACACCTTTGTCAGGTTTTGGTATTAGGGTGATGGTGGCCTCATAGAATGAGTTAGGAAGTTTACCTTCCTCTGCAATTTTCTGGAAGAGTTTGAGTAGGATAGGTGTTAGCTCTTCTCTAAATTTTTGGTAGAATTCAGCTGTGAAGCCATCTGGACCTGGGCTTTTGTTTGCTGGAAGATTTCTGATTACAGTTTCAATTTCCATGCTTGTGATGGGTCTATTAAGATTTTCTATATCTTCCTGCTTCAGTTTTGGAAAGTTGTACTTATCTAAGAATTTGTCCATTTCTTGCAAGTTGTCCATTTTATTGGCATAAAGTTACTGATAATAGTCTCTTATGATCCTTTGTATTTCTTTATTGTCTGTTGTGATCTCTCCCTTTTCATTTCTAATTTTATTGATTTGATTTTTCTCCCTTTGTTTCTTGATGAGTCTGGCTAGTGGTTTGTCAATTTTATTTACCCTCTCAAAGAACCAGTTTTGGCTTTGTTGATTTTTGCTATGGTCTCTTTTGTTTCTTTTGTATTTATTTCTGCCCTAATTTTAAAAATCTCTTTCCTTCTACTAACCCTAGGGTTCTTCATTTCTTCCTTTTCTAGTTGCTTTAGGTGTAGAGTTAGGTTATTTAGTTGGCTTTTTTCTTGTTTCTTGAGGTATGCCTGTATTGCTATGAACCTTCCCCTTAGCACTGCTTTTACAGTGTCCCACAGGTTTTGGGTTGTTGTGTTTTCATTTTCATTCATTTCTATGCATATTTTGATTTCTTTTTTGATTTCTTCAATGATTTGTTCGTTATTCAGCAGCATGTTGTTCAGTCTCCATATGTTGGAATTTTTAATAGTTTTTCTCCTGTAATTGAGATCCAGTCTTACTGCATTGTGGTCAGAAAAGATGCTTGGAATTATTTCAATTTTTTTGAATTTACCAAGGCTAGATTTATGGCCCAGGATGTGATCTATCCTGGAAAAGGTTCCGTGTGCGCTTGAGAAAAAGGTGAAATTCATTGTTTTGGGGTGAAATGTCCTATAGATATCTATTAAGTCTAACTGGTCTATTGTATCATTTAACGTTTGTGTTTCCTTGTTAATTTTCTGTTTAGTTGATCTATCCATAGGTGTGAGTGGGGTATTAAAGTCTCCCACTATTATTGTGTTATTGTTGATTTCCCTTTTCATACTTGTTAGTATTAGTCTCACATATTGTGGTGCTCCTATGTTGGGTGCATATATATTTATAATTGTTATATCTTCTTGGATTGAGCTTTTGATCATTATATAGTGTTCTTCATTGTCTCTTTTCACAGCCTTTGTCTTAAAGTCTATTTTATCTGATATGAGTATTGCTACTTCTGCTTTTTTTTGATCTCTATTTGCATGGAAAATCTTTTTCCAGCCCTTCACTTTCAGTCTGTTTGTGTCCCTTTTTTTGAGTTGGGTCTCTTGTAGACAACATATATGGGGGTCTTGTTTTTGTATTAATTCAGCCAGTCTTTGTCTTTTGGTTGGGGCGTTCAACCCATTTACGTTTAAGGTAATTATTGATAAGTATGATCCTCTTACTGCTCTTTTGATACTGTTCATGGGGTTCTCAAGGCAAGTATACTGAAATGGTTTGCCATTCCCTTCTCCAGTGGACCACATTCGGCTGTGGTCCATGTGATCAGATCGACTAGTTTCCTGTGATTATGATTTCAGTCTATCTGCCCCTGATGCCCCCTCGCAATACCTACCTTCTTATTTGGGTTTCTCTTACCTTGGCCGTGGGGTATCTCTTCACACCTGCTCCAAGAAAGCGCAGCCGCTGCACCTTACCTTGGACAAGGGTTATCTCCTCAAGGCCGCCATTCCTGACCTTGAATGTGGAGTAGTTCCTCTTGGCTTTCCTGCACCCGCGCTGCCACCGCCTATTGGAAGTGGGGTAGCTCCTCTCGGCCACCGGCCCTGGCCTCAGGCGTGGGGTAGCTCCTCACAGCTGCGCCTCTTTGTGTTGTCGGTTGCACTGGGGCCAGCGTCTCTCGCATCTGCGCCACCGGGGCCAGCATCTCTCAGATATGACCATTCAGATATGACCTAAATCAAATCCCTTATGATTATACAGTGGAAGTGAGAAATAGATTTAAGGGACTAGATCTGATAGATAGAGTGCCTGATGAACTCTGGACGGAGGTTCGTGACATTGCACAGGAGACAGGGACCAAGACCATCCCCATGGAAAAGAAAGGCAAAAAAGCAAAATGGCTGTCTGAGGAGGCCTTACAAATAGCTGTGAAAAGAAGAGAAGTGAAAAGCAAAAGAGAAAAGGAAAGATATAAGCATCTGAATTCAGAGTTCCAAAGAATAGCAAGGAGAGATAAGAAAGCCTTCTTCAGCGATCAATGCAAAGAAACAGAGGAAAACAACTGAATAGGAAAAACAAGAGATCTCTTCAAGATTATTAGAGTTTCCAAGGGAACATATCATGCAAAGATGGGCTCGATAAAAGACAGAAATGGTATGGACCTAATAGAAGCAGAAGATATTAAGAAGAGGTGGCAAGAATACACAGAAGAACTGTGTGAAAAGATCTTCACGACCAAGATAGTCACGATAACGTATTCACTGACCTAGAGCCAGACATCTTGGAATATGAAGTCAAGTGGGCCTTAGAAAGCATCACTACGAACAAAGCTAGTGGAGGTGATGGAATTCCAGTTGAGCTATTTCAAATCTTGAAAGATGATGCTGTGAAAGTGCTGCACTCAATATGCCAGCAAATTTAGAAAACTCAGCAGTGGCCACAGGACTGGAAAAGGTCAGTCTTCATTCCAATCCCAAAGAAAGGCAATGCCAAAGAATGCTCAAACTACCGCACAATTGCACTCATCTCACATGCTAGTAAAGTCATGCTCAACAATCTCCAAGCCAGGCTTCAACAATATGTGAACCGTGAACTCCAAGATGTTCAAGCAGGTTTTAGAAAAGGCAGAGGCACCAGAGATCAAATTGCCAACATCCGCTGGATCATGGAGAAAGCAAGAGACTTCCAGAAAAACATCTATTTCTGCTTCATTGACTATGCCAAAGCCTTTGACTGTGTGGATCACAATAAACTGTGGAACATTCTGAAAGAGATGGGAATACCAGACCACCTGACCTGCCTTCTGAGAAATCTGTATGCAGGTCAGGAAGCAACAGTTAGAACTGGACATGGAACAACAGACCGGTTCCAAATAGGAAAAAGAGTACATCAAGGCTGTATATTGTCACCTTGCTTATTTAACTTATATGCAGAGTACATCATGAGGAACGCTGGGCTTGAAGAAGCACAAGCTGGAATCAAGATTGCTGGGAGAAATATCAATAACCTCAGATATGCAGATGACACTACCCTTATGGCAGAACGTGAAGAGGAACTCAAAAGCCTCTTGATGAAAGTGAAAGAGGAGAGTGAAAATGTTGGCTTGAAGCTCGACATTCAGAAAACAAAGATCATGTTATCTGGTCCCATCACTTCATGGGAAATAGATGGAAAACCAGAGGAAACAGTGTCAGACTTTATTTTTTTGGGCTCCAAAATCACTGAAGATGCTGATTGCAGCCATGAAATTAAAAGACGCTTGCTCCTTGGAAGGAAAGTTATGACCAACCTTGATAGTATATTAAAAGCTGAGAGATTACTTTGCCAACAAAGGTCCATCTATTTGAGGCTATGGTTTTTCCAGTGGTCATGTATGGATGAGTGTTGGACTGTGAAGAAAGCTGATCGCCGAAGAATTGATGCTTTTGAACTGTGGTGTTGGAGAAGACTCTTGAGAGTCCTTTGTACTGCAAGGAGATCCACCCAGTCCATTCTAAAGGAGATCAATCCTGGGTGTTCACCAGAAGGACTGATGCTAAAGCTGAAACTGCAATACTTTGGCCACCTCATGCGACTAGTTGACTCACTGGAAAAGACTCTGATGCTAGGAAAGGTTGGGGGCAGGAGGAGAAGGGGACGACCGAGAATGAGATGGCTGGATGGCATCACCGACTCTGTAGACATGAGTTTGAGTGAACTCTGGGAGTTGGTGATGGACAGGGAGGCCTGGTGTGCTGTGATTCATGGGGTCACGGAGAGTCAGACATGACTGAGCGACTGAACTTAACTGAACTGAACTGATGATCCTGTTGCCATTTTCTTTATTGTTTTGTGTTCGAGTTTATACACTCATTCTGTGTTTCCTGTCTAGAGAAGGTCCTTTAACATTTGTTGGAGAGCTGGTTTCGTAATGCTGAATTCTCTCAGCTTTTGCCTGTCTGTAAAGCTTTTGATTTCTTCTTCATACTTTAATGAGATCCTTGCTGGGTACAGTTATCTGGGCTGTAGGTGTTTTCTTTCATGACTTTAAGTATGCCCTGCCATTCCCTCCTGGCCTGAAGAGTTTCTATTGAAAGGTCAGCTGTTATCCTTATGGGGATCCCCTTGTGTGTTATTTGTTGCTTTTCCCTTGCTGCTTTTAATATTTGTTCTTTGTGTTTGGTCTTTGTTGATTTGATTAATATGTGTCTTGGGGTATTTCGCCTTGGGTTTATCCTGTTTGGGACTCTCTGGGATTCTTGGACTTAGGTGATTCTTTCCTTCCCCATTTTAGGGAAATTTTCAACTATTATCTCCTCAAGTATTTTCTCATGGTCTTTCTTCTTGTCTTCTTCTTCTGGGACTCCTATGATTCGGATATTGGGGCATTTAAAATTGTCCCAGAGGTCTCTGAGATTGTCCTCATTTCTTTTAATTCATTTTTCTTTTTTCCTCTCTGCTTCATTTATTACTACCATTCTATCTTCCAACTCACTTATTCTATCTTCTGCCTCCGTTATTCTACCATTGGTTCCCTCCAGAGTGTTTTTGATCTCATCTATTGCATTATTCATTTTATATTGAGTCTTTTTATTTATTCTAGATCCTTATTTAACCTTTCTTGCATCTTCTCAATCCTTGTCTCCAGATTATTTATCTGTAACTCCAATTTGCTTTCAAGATTTTGGATCAATTTCACTATCATTATTTGGAATTCTTTATCAGGTAGATTCCCTATCTCTTCCTCTTTTGTTTGGGTTGGTGGGCATTTATCCTGTTCCTTTATTTGCTGGGTATTTCTCTGCCTCTTCGTCTTGCTTATATTGCTGTGTTTGGGGTGGCCTTTCTGTCTTCTGGCAGTTTGTGGAGTTCTCTCTATTGTGGAGTTTCCTTGCTATGGGTGAGGTTGGACATGTGGCTTGTCAAGGTTCCCTGGTTAGGGAATCTTGTGTCAGTGTTCTGATGGGTGGAGCTGGATTTCTTCTCTCTGGAGAGAAATGAAGTGACTAACAATGAGTTATGAGATGTCAATAGGTTTGGGGTGACTTTGGACAACCTGTATAGTCACTTCCAAGGTGGTTCCCTCTGTTTTAGCTTTGTTTGCTGGTCTCTTCAGTGTCTAATTTCCGCCCTGACACTGGGGGGTGGTGGTGGACACTTTTTAAAGCTCACTTGTTCAGTCCTATTCTGGGAAGGGAGGAACACTGCAGAGAAATATCTCTGGCATCTGTGGGGAGTGCTCGCAGTGTCCCAGCCACACTGGGTTTGCCCCCGCTCACTGCATGTGTGCTGTCCCAGTCTACACTGCACAGGTTCTAAGTTGCTCTGCCAATAACTGTCTGAGGCTGGCACTGGGTTGCATGCATATCCCAGGTCTAAGCCACTCAGGTTCAGGTACTCAGGTACTCCACAAAAGCGCAGACTTGGTTGGGCCTGCGTTTTGTGCCTTCCCCGGACCGAGCATCTCAAGTGACCAGGTGTTTGGCAAGCGCAGTCGCTGTGACTTATCACCTCCCCAGTCCCTCCCACTCGTTTTTTTGTGTATACACCCGGCACACCTTCTCAGGCGGATGTTAACCAGCCAGAAACCCAAAAAGTCTTGGTTAACACTAAAGCCTGCCTGTGACCACGATTGTCCCCTTCTGGCTCTGACTGCCCTCCCCTGCCTGTCTCGGCGGGGGATGGGCCGTCCGCAGCCGACTAGCTCTGCTCAGTCTTTTGTTCTGTGAGTGGGGCTGACAGAGTCTTAAGTTAGGGCTTTTCGCCTTTTTGCGGGGTAGCTACCCCACAGTCTGCTCTGCTATCTCCAGTCAGCTCCCCCAGACTGCCCTCATGGCATTCAGGCCCGCTCCTCTCTCTAAACAGTTCAGCTGGCTCCTCCCTGCCCAGGCCCCGCTTGCTAATGGCGGAAGCGGGTGTCTGCTCTGCTTCTCTGCTGGGAGTTACCTTTCTACTCATAAGCTGTGAGGTTTAATTATTTATTTCTTTTTCTCCCGGTTGGTTGTATTGTCCTCTGAGGTTCCAAGGCTCGCCACTGCCTGTGAGAGTGTTTCCTGGTTTCAGAAACTTCTCTCTTTTTTTATGCCTCCCTTCCCAGGACAGACTCCGTCCCTACTTCTTTTGTCTCTCTTTTTATCGTTTATGTTTTTTCCTATCTTCTTTTGAAGACAATTGGAGAAGGAAATGGCAACCAACTCCAGTACTCGTGCCTGGAGAATCCCGTGGATGGAGGAGCCTGGTGGGCTACAGTCCACGGGGTCGCAAAGAGTCGGACATGACTGAGAGACTTCACTTCACTTCACTTTGAAGACAATGGGCTGCTTTTCTGGGTGCCTGATGTCCTCTGCCAGCATTCAGAAGTTGTTTTATGGACTTTACTCAGTGTTCAAACATTCTTTTGATGAATTTGTGGGGGAGAAAGTGGTCTCGCCATCCTATTCCTCCGCCATCTTGTTTCAGCTCCCCTTAATCACCCTCTTTAAAGGTCCTTTCTCTAAATATAGCCACAATCTGAGGTACTGAAAGCTAAAGAATTCAACATATAAATTTTGGAGAAGAGAGTGAAGGGAGAGGGCATACAATTCAGCCCATGAGCACCCATGACTTGCTTCTAGTCAACAGAATATGGCAAAAGAGAAGACATTTTATGAATAAAATTCATTTCTCAATTCAGTTGATTTTCAGTTAATCAAAGGGGAAATTACCCTGCATGGGGCATAGATAGCCAGGCCTAAGACCTTGGAAAGGGGACTGGGTCTTTTTAGGGAGAGAAACTCTCCCTAGGGACTACATGACACTGGAGAGCTCTATGTAGCAGGAACTGTGGGTGGCCTCCAGAATCTGAGCACAGCCTCCAGCCAACAGTCAGCAAAATGCTAGGGTCCTCAGTCATAGAGATGCGAGGAAATGAATTCTTCCAACAACCTCAACAAGCTTGGAGGTGGTTTCCACTGCTACCAAGCTTCCAGATGATAATGCAGCCCAGCCAGCAAATTTCTTACAGCATTGTAAGATCTGAGCAGAAAACCCAGATAAACCACATGCAGATTCCTGACCCTGGAAACTGTGAGATAATAAATATGTGTTGTTAAAGAAATATGTGTTATCACTAGATCTGTGATAAGTTTATATTAAACACTAGAAATGAATATATAGCTAGACTGACTTTATTGCTCAGTCATGTCCAACTCTTTGTGACCCCATAGATCGTAGCCTGCCAGGCTATGGAATTTTCCAGGCAAGAATACTGGAGTAGGTCACCATTTCCTCCTCCAGGGGATCTTCCCAACCCAGGAATCAAACACACATCTCTTGAATCTCCTGCATTGGCAGGTGGATTCTTTACCTCTAGCACCATCTGTGATATCAGACACTGATAAGAGAAATGTGAGTTTATGTGTTTTAAATAACCCCATTTCCAGTTATTGTGATGTCTTTATCATTGTTTGTTCTTTGCCTTATTTTTCTCTCGTGGTAACTTGTTTGTGTGTGCATGCATGTGTGTGTGTGTGTGTATGTGTTTAAAGCAGAAAATATTATCTTAAACTCTACCACTAGCCTGTTATGTAGCATTCAGTAAGCAACTTTATTGCAATTCACTCTCCCTGTTTTTGTGTATATAGCTAGAAAAGAAGCTGCCAAACAAGGTTAGTAGAACTTTTGGAAAGAGTTAGCTTTAAGAAATTGCATCTTGCTACCTAACTGTCATTTTCTAGATGTAATAAAATCCAGTATTCTTTAGGTTTATGATAGAAGCACCAAGGAACTAGATCCTTGCAAAAAGCTTCAGTTCAGTTCAGTTCAGTTGCTCAGCTGTGTCCGACTTTGTGACACCATAGACTGCAGCATGCCAGGCTTCCCTGTCCATCACCAACTCATGTCCATTGAGTTAGTGATGCCATCTAACCATCTCATCCTCTGTCATCCCCTTCTCCTCCCACCTTCAATCTTTCCCAGCATCAGGGTCTTTTAGGCAAATAATAACATTATATCACACTGGTGCTTTGGCAAAGTACAAATCTGGAAACTTTATATTATTTCTGGTTTTAACAAAAGCATTTTAGACTCTTTTGAAACACTGTCTGGCATAACACATGACTGTACATGTTTGTCAAAAAATAAATGGGCTTTATCTTTTTCATTTTTAATTGTATTAATTAGAGCCCTCAACCTTTTTCTCTTGATGAATCTGGGTAAAGGTTTGTCAATTTTGTTCATCATTTCAAAGAACCAACTTTTAGTTTCATTGATATTTTCTATTGTTTCGTTTTTACTTCTTTTATTTCTGCTCGATTTTTATGACTTACTACCTACTAACTTTGGGTTTTGTTTCTCCTGCTTTCTCTAATTTCTTTATATGTAAGGTTGGGTTGTTCACTTGTGATTTTTCTTATTTCCTGAGGTAAGATTGTATTGCTATAAACTTCCCCCTTAGAACGGCTTCTGCTACATCCCATAGGTTTTATTATAGTGTGTTTTGCTTTCATTTGTCTCTAGGTATTTTTTATTTCCTCTTTGATTTCTTCAGTGATCCACCAGATGTTTAGTCATACTGTTTAACCTCCACATGTCTGTGTTTTTTACAGTTTTTTTCTTCCAGTTGATTTCTAATCTTAGAATATTGTGGTCAAAAAGATGATCGATATGATTCCAACTTTCTTAAATTTGCTGAGGCTCACTTTGTGGCCCAGCATGTAATCAATCCTGGAGAATGTTCCATGCACACTTGAGAAGAATGTGTATTCCACTGCTTTTGGATAAAATGCTCTATAAAAAGCCATTAAAAGGATCATAAGATACTACTACAAGCAACTATATGTCAAAAAATGGGCAAACTAGAAGAAATGGACAAATTCTTAGAAAGGTACAATCTTCCAAGCCTGAACCAGAAATAAATAAAAATATGAACATATCAATCACAGGTACTGAAATAAAAATTGTGATTAAAAAGCTCATATTTCTGAAACTCTTCCAAAAAATTATAGAGGAAAGAATAGTCCTAAACTCATTCCATGAGGCCATCATAACCCTGACACCAAAACCAGATAAAGGTACCACAAGAAAAGAAAATCACAGACCAATATCACTGATAAGCATAGATACAAAATTCCTCAACAAAATACTAGCAAGCCAAATCCAACAATACATTAAAAAGGTCACACTCACACACACACACACACACACACACAGAACATACACCATAATCAAGTGGGGTTTAACCCAAGGAAGTGAGGAGTTTTCAGTATCCATAGATTATTGTCATACACCACATGGACAAATTGAACAATAAAAACCATATGATTATCTTGATACAGAAAATACTTTTGAAAAAATTCAACATCCCTTTATGACAAAAAAAACTCTCCAGAATGTGAACACAAAGGGAAAAGAACTCAAAATAATAAAGGCCATATATGAAAAAGCTACAGTAAAGATAATATTCAAGGGTGAAAAGCTGAAAGTATTTCCTCTAAGATCAAGAACAAGACAAGGATGTCCACTCTCACCACTCTTATTCAACATAGTTTTGGAAGTCCTAGCTATGGGAATCAGAATCAGAGAAGAAAAAGAAATAAAAGATCCAAACTGAAAAAGAAAAAGTAAAACTGTCACTGTTTGCTGATGACATGATAATATATATAAAAAATCCTAAAGATTTTAGCAGAAACTACTAGAGCTTATTGACAAATTCAGTAATGTTTCAGGATACAGAATTAACAGACAAAAATCTGTTGCATGTCTACACACTACAACAAAAGATCAGAAAGAGAAGTTAAAGAAACAATCCCATTTACCATCACATCGAAAAGAATAAAACACACAGAAATAAACCTACCTAAGGAAACAAAGTATAGACTCCAAAAACTAAGATGCTGATGAAAGAAATAAAGTTGACACAAAGATGGAAAGATATACCAAGTTCTTGATTTAGAACAAACTTTTTCAAAATGACGATACTACTCAAGGTAATCTACAGATTCAGTGCAATCCCTATCAAATTACCAATGGTATTTTTCACAGAATTAGAATAAAAACTCTTAAAATTTGTATGGAAACACAAAAGACACTGAATAGCCAAAGCAATCTTGAGAAAGGGTAACACAGCTGGAGGAATTGAGTCTCTGACTTCAGACTATATTACAACATTATAGTTATCAAAATAGTATGGTATTATTATAAAAACAGAAATATAGATCAAAGAAACAGGATATAAATTCCAGAAATAAACCCACATATCTATAGTCACCTAATCTATGACAAAGGAGGAAAGACTATACAATGAAGGGGGAAAAAAATGAGAACATTCTTTAACACCATACACAAAAATAAACTCAAAATGGATTAAAGACCTAAGTGCAGGACATAATATAAAACCCTTAGAGTAAAATATAGGCAGAATACTCTTTGACATACATCACAGCAATAGCTTTTTCAAGCCATCTCCTAAAGTAATGGAAATAAAAAACAAAATTAAACAAACATGATTTAATTAATCTCAAATGCTTATGAACAGCAAAGAAAACCATAAACAAAACAAAAAGACAACCCACAGAATGGGAGAAAATGTTTGCAAATGATGCAACCAACAAAGGATTATTGTCCAAAATTTACAAACAGTTCTTGCAGCTCAATTAAAAAAAAAATGGGTGGATATTTCTCCAAAGAAGACATATAGATGGCCAAGGGGCACATGAAAAGCTGCTCAACCATCACTAATTATTATAGAAATGAAAACCAAACTACATGCAATATCACCTCACGCCAGTCAGAGTGGCCATCATCAAAATATTTACAAACAGTAAATGCTACAGAGGGTGTGGAAAAAAGGGAACCCTCCTACATTGTTGCTGGGAATGTAAATTGGTACAGCCAGTGTGGAAAATAGTATGGAAATTCCTTAAAAAACTAAAAATAGAGCTACCATATGACCCAGCAATCCTAACCCTGAACATACATCTGGGAAAAAACATGGTTCAAAAGGACATGTGCAGCCCAATATTCATTGCAGTGCTGTTTACAATAGCCAAGACATGGAAGCAACCTAAATGTCCTTCAACAGAAGAATAGATAAAGAAGGTACGAGGTTTGTGTGTGTGTGTGTATGTGTGTATATATACACATATGTATATGTATATATATATATATATATATTTACAAAACAGAAACAGACTCACAAACCTTGAGAATGAACTTATATTTACCATGGAGTAAGTCTGAAGAGTGAGGCATAGATTGGGGGTTTGGGATTGACAAGTACACAATGTTATATTTAAAATCATAATCAACAAGGACCTACTGTAGAGCACAGGGAACTCTCTTCAATATTTTGTAATAATCTAAAGGAGAAAAGAATTTGAAAATGAATAAATACATGTATATGTATAACTGAATCACTTTCCTGTACACCTGAAACTAACACAACATTGTTAATCAACTATAAGTCAATATAAAATTTAAAAATTTTTAATAAATAAATAGGCTTTAAATACAATTCTCTAGAATAGTCATTCACATATTTAATAAACAGTTTCGAATGCCTACTGTTATGTGAGCTGTGTGCTGAAGAAAAAAATGGGGAAGAGTAGAATGGAAGAAAGGAAGAAACAAGACTAGAAAGGAAATCAAAAAAGTTTGACAAAATGAATTTAACCCATGAATTTAACCAATGAATGGAAAATTGCTGGTCTCAGCTAAAGTTAGGATATAAGGTAAAAGGAATTCAACGTAGAGGACATCATAGGAGCAAAAGTTCTGAGGCATATATGTGACTGTTTGCTCTGAGATTGGGTGAAGTTTAATATGCTGGCAGACTTGTCTGGAAGAAGCCAGGACTGGAATTTTCCAGGTCAGCTTTTGTTCATAGATGGGTTATGCTTGAACTGCACAATTAATTAGCTGACTACACTGAAAAGAACTTAATATATAGCCCTTAATACCTGGTATATTCATGTTTGCTATTAATATTGAAAAATCAAAATATTTCTGTTAAAACTCTAGATTTTCAGATTTTTCTGGAAGATGAGAAATAGGGAACCATTGAAGCAATCTACTGGAGATGCTCCTTCAGAGAAAATATGTTGCCTCAAAATCAGCACACCCCCATGTGAACCATTCCCAGGACTCAATCTAAGGCATGTTGAACAATTACACTATTCATTGATCCCTGTAAGCATTTGAGTTTTCAAATCCTGGTCAAGCCATCAAGTTCAAGGTTTGTTGTTAACAAAGCATGCTCCTAAATATTTTTCTGAGGAGTCTGAACTTTTTCATAAATACAGTAGAGAACCATGAAAAAACTATAAATTAAGGAATGAAACAATTGTACCTATGTTATATTAGGTTGGACTATATGAAACTGTTCTTTTTTTGCTAGTCAAAAATAGTGAAATAGCAATTTCCTTTGGTTCAACCTAAGAGAAGGATTATTCTAGTTACCTACGGTAAATGGAATGGAGAGGGAAGAAACTGAAAGCAGAGAAACCAGGTAGGAGGAAATTATAATCATCTCAGTAAGAAATGATGAAAGCCCAAACTGGGAAAATGGCAGCGAAAATGAAGTAAAAGAACTGAGATTATACATAGATACATGAATAAGTGAGAACTATACTTTTCGACTTTCTGGTTTGAGCCCTCAGAAAGACAAATCAGAATAAACTTGGATTTTTTGAAATATATTATACATTCTTAGCCTCTTCTCCATGACATACATGCTTTAAGAAGATTTGCTTCACTACAAGTGACTTCCAAAGTGAGGGTTCCAAAGAATACCAAGGAGAGATAAGAAAGCCTCTCTAAGTGATCAATGCAAATAAATAGAGGAAAATAATAGAATAGGGAAAACTAGAGATTTCCTCAAGGAAATCAGAGATACTAAAAGAATATTTCATACAAAGATGGACACAATAAAGGACAGAAATAGTATGGACCTAACAGAAGCAGAAGATATTAAGAAGAGGTGGAAAGAATACACAGAAGAACTGCACAAAAATATCTTCATGACCCATATAACCACAATGGTGATCACTCACCTAGAGTCAGACATCCTGGAATGTGAAGTCAAGTGGGCCTTAGGAAGCATCACTACAAACAAAGCTAGAGGAGGTGATGGAATTCCAGTTGAGCTATTTCAAATCCTAAGAGATGTACTCAATATGCCAGCAAATTTGGAAAACTCAGCAGTGGCCACAGGACTGCAAAAGGTCAGTTTTCATTCTAATCCAAAAGAAAGGCAATGCCAAAGAATGTTTAAACTACTGCACAATTGCACTCATCTCATAAGCTGGCAAAGTAATGCTCAAAATTCTCCAAGCCAGGCTTCAATAGTACATGAACTGTGAACTTCCAGATGTTCAAGATGGATTTAGAAAAGGCAGAGAAACCAGAGATCAAATTCCCAACATCCAATGGATCATCAAAAAAGCAAGAGATTTCCAGAAAAACATCTATTTCTGCTTTATTGACTACACCAAAGCCTTTGACTGTGTGGATCACAACAAGCTGTGGGAAATTCTTCAAGAGATGGGAATACCAGACAACCCAACCTACCTTTTGAGAAACCTGTATGCAGGTCAGGAAGTAGTGGTTAGAATTGGACATGGAACAACAGACTGGTTCCAACATACTACAAAAGAGTATGTCAAGGCTGTATATTTTCACCCTGCTCATTTAACTTATATGCAGAGTACATCAATTGAAATGCTGGGATGGATGAAGCACAAGCTGGAATCAAGATTGCTGGGAGAAATATCAATAACCTCAGATATGAAGAGACATCACCCTTATGGCAAAAAGTGAAGAAGAATTAAAGAGCTTCTTGATGAAAATGAAAGAGGAGAGTGAAAATTTTGGCTTAAAACTCAACATTCAGAAAACTAAGATCATGGCATCTGGTCCCATCACTTCATGAGAAATAGTTGGGGAAGCAGTGGAAACAGTGTCAGACTTTATTTTGGGGGGCTCAAAATCACTGCAGATGGTGACTGCAGTCATGAAATTAAAAGAAGCTTGCTCCTTGGAAGAAAATCTATGACCAATCTAGAAAACATATTAAAAAGCAGAGACATTACTTTGCCAAAAACGGTCCATCTAGTCAAAGCTTTGGTTTTTCTAGTAGTCATGTACGGATGAGAGTTGGACTATAAAGAAAGCCGAGTGCCAAAAAATGGATGCTTTTGAACTGTGGTGTTGGAGAAGACTCTTGAGAGTCTCTTGGACTGCAAGAATATCCAACCAGTCCATCCTAAAGGAAATCAGTCCTGAATATTCCCTGAAGGACTCATAATGAAGCTGAAACTCCAATACTTTGGCCACCTGATGCGAAGAACTGATTCATTGGAGAAGACCCTGATACTAGGAAAGATTGAGGGCAGGAGGAGAAGGGGACTGAAGAGAATGAGATGGCTGGATGGCATCAATTCAATGGAGATGAATTTGAATAAGGTCCCAGAATTGATGATGATCAGGCAAGCCTGGTGTACTGCAGTCCATGGGATGGCAAATAGTCGGACATGACTGAGCAACTGAACTGAACTATATTTTGTTTTGCTTATAAGCAGATAGAAAACCATGCTTACCCAAACCTTACCACTGGCTTTTGCAGGCCTCCTTGTTAAACATGAATTGATATTATATATTTATTTCCATTTTTTAAGACAGAAAAAATCTTTTCAATCCTTACCTCACCCATTTACCTCACTATCAACACCATGTTCTTGCCTGGAGAATCTCAATGACAGAGTAGCCTAGTGGGCTGCTGTCTATGGGGTCACACAGAGTTGGACACGACTGAAGCGACTTAGCAGCAGCAGCAATACCATGTTACATTGGATAGCTCTGTCTTTACCTAGAAGATAAAGCATATCCATTACATCTTATAATAACTGAGAGTAGTCAAGGTCTGGAAAGGAAGACAGGTTTTATATACTTTCTTGTAGTTTCTGGAAGGTAAAATAATAACAAAAGAATTACTTTAAAAACTGCTTTCAAATGAGATTTTCCCGTAAAAAGCCTACATATTATGTAAGTCAGAAAACAGCTTACCAATATTATACAAGCTATTTACCCACTCTCTGCCTCCATTTTCTCATGTGGAGAAGAAAACTAATAACAGCACCTACCTTAAATGGTTGTTGTAAGGATTAGATTAGTTAATAAATAAAAAGTATTTAGAATAGTTTAACATATGGTAAGCACACAATAGAATTTGACCATATAAGAAATCTTTCTTAAGTGAACAGTACAAAGAAATAGAGGAAAACAATACGATGGGAAAGACTAGAAATCTTCAAGAAAATTAAAGATATTAAGGAACATTTCATGCAAAGGTGGGCACAATAAAGGACATTTTGGAACACATGTACACCTGGGGCGGATTCATGTCAATGTATGGCAAAACCAACTAATATAATATTGTAATTAGCCTCCAATAAAAAAAAAAAGAAGCATTACTACAGACAAAGCTAATGGAGGTGATGGAATTCTAGCTGAGTTATCTCAAATTCTAAAAGATGGTACTATGAAAGTGTTGCACTCAATATGCCAGCAAATTTGGAAAACTCAGTAGTGGCCGCAGAACTGGAAAAGTTCAGTTTTCATTTCAATCTCAAAGAAACACAATGCCAAAGAATGTTCAAACTACTGTACAGTTGCGCTCATTTCACATACTAGCAAGGTAATTCTCAAAATCCTTCAAGCTAGGCTTCAATATTACATGAACCAAGAAGTTTCAGATGTACAAGCTGGATTTATAAAAGGCAGAGGAACCAAAGATCAAATTGCCAACATCCTCTGGACCATAGAAAAAGCAAGGGAATTATGGAAAAATTTTCTACTTCTGCTTCACTGACTATGAAAGAGAGTGAAAAACCTGGCTTATTTTCCTGGGCTCCAAAATCATTGCAGATGGTGCCTGCAGCCATGAAATTACAAGATGCTTGCTCCTTGGAAGAAAACCTATGACAAAACTAGATAGCATATTTAAAAGCAGAGACATCACTTTGCTGACAAAGGTCCGTATAGTCAAAGCTATGACGCTTCCTGTAGCTCAAATAGTAAAGAATCTGCCTGTGAGGCAAGAGACCAGGGTTTGATCCCTGGGTTGGGAAGTTTTCCAGATAAGGGAATGGTAATCCACTTCAGTATTCTTGCCTGGAGAGTTCCACGGACAGAGAAGCCTGGAGGGCTACAGTCCATGGGGTTGCAAAGATCGGACACAACTGAGCAGCTAACACACACGTGCTTTTTCCAATAATCATGTACAGATGTGAGAGTTGGATCTTAAAGAAAGCTGAGTGCTGAAGAATTGACACTTTTGAATTGTGGTGCTGGAGAAGACTCTTGAGAGTTCCTTGGAGATCCCCTGGAGCAAGGAGATCAAACCAGTCATTCCTAAAAGAAATCAACCTTGACTATTCATCAGAAGGACTGATGCTGAAATTGAAGCTCAGAAAATTTGGCTACCTGATGCGAAAAGCAGATTCACTGGAAAAGACCCTGATGCTGGGGAAGGTTGAGGGCTGGAGGAGAAGTGGGTGACAGAGGATGAGATGGTTGGATGGCATTACCGACACAATGGACAGAAGTTTGAGCAATCTCCAGGAGATAATGGAGGACAGGAAAGCCTGGTGTGCTGCAGTCAAAGGGGTCATAAAGAGTCCGACATGAGTTAGAGACTGAACACAACAACATTATTACCACTATTACTTCTAGCAACTTCTTTAATTTATATATTAATAAATCTGATGCATAGGGAAACAAATTGATTAACACAAGGTGTTCCAGAAAGTCAATCTCAGAGTCAAAACTAGGACCTAGTGGAGAAACCCTGAGAGTGGTGGAGAGCAAAAATATAAAATTGGAATACTGAAAGTTCCAATGTGTATGAGTTCCAACGAGTATTATAATTCAGATTTACAAAAGACAGTCAGTCATCAAGATAGGAGGTGACAGTGCTTAGATGGTATGTAAATTTACAGTTATATAGGGGTGCAGTTATTGACAACGATAAGGTATAGAGTATAAGTATGGTAGTGTGCAAGGTAAGATAATATAAAATCATTGCAGGAAATGATTCAATGGACTGAAATACTATAGTATTGAAACAATCATCACTATGTATATTAAATTCATTAACAATTAAGACAGGATTAGCGCTAGAGAGTGACAATGAGCCAGATGCTAAAATCCTTGAGAAATAAGAAGTGACCCTGGGGGTGGGGGATGACTACAGCAAAGTAGAATGATGGGTGGTATAGCCACATGACATGAGAATCAAAGCTGGGTGCTTCTATGGAGGATAAAGGGAAAAGGATGTGAAGGTAGCACAGAGAAATAAGGATACCATCTCCCCTACCTTCTGAGTCTATAGGTAGGAAGGGTTTAAGCAGTGAAAGAGCCTGTGATTAAAGAAATGTTGGGGAAACACCTGTGAAGAGACAAGTTTCTGTTAGAGCAAGAGAGTAAATAGGTAGCTCACAAACTGGTTGAGTTTAAAGGTTTACTGAGGATCAATGTTGAGGTCCAGGGAGCATGGGGAGAGCTTTGGGAGGCAGAGAGACTTAGGAAATGGGGAGGGTTCAATAATGAATCAGAAAAGTCATTGAGGATTAGAGTTCTGAGTATGAGAAATAGCTGTGGTTTGGGGGATGAATACTTAATCTGGAATAAGGAACATGAAGAACTAGCCTTGACAATCCCTGGCAGATAGTGATGCAGAAGTGAGGAGGACGTAGGGAAGAGAAGGACAAATAGGGAGGATACTTCTCAGAGCAAGAACGGTTCTGGGCCTCTCCTTTATTACTGCTGGTAAGGTGATATCTCCTGCAGAAAGGCAGTCTTATTTCAAATGCAGAAATTGTCTTCTGTCCATCATTCAGCAGAGCAGTAGTCCTATGCCAAGTAGGCTAGCATGGTCTTGACCTTTGGGACAGCTTCTTTGAAAATAAGAATCTATATCA
This sequence comes from Moschus berezovskii, assembly GCF_049115385.1. Classification (NCBI taxonomy): domain Eukaryota; kingdom Metazoa; phylum Chordata; class Mammalia; order Artiodactyla; family Moschidae; genus Moschus; species Moschus berezovskii. Next base: position 45,102,266 of record NC_142463.1, on the reverse strand, counting down.
CAATCTCATGAACATTCTCAATAGTAGCCAATTCTCATCCTCTGATAATTTTAGAAATGTCCAAAAGTGCTTCAGAGTAGCTGACTACTTCATAAGGAAATAAAAATAACATCATTTGTTTGCATGTCTACCTCCGCAACTGTAATGTATCGGCATTCAGATATTATATCACAGTCATTGCTGTACCCCTTAAATGTTTAACAGAACTTTTTATTGAGGTGTTGATGTTGAACACTTTAATACTTAAAAAGCTTGGATCATGTCTACTTAATTTCATGCTCTATCTTAAGAAGTATTTATGTTTTAGTGCTTTCTAATAAGGATGGATTTTTCACAATTCAGGGAAATGAATACTTAATTAAATTCAACATAGATTGAATATGTGATTTATACATGGAACAGCTCTATGCACTAAAGGGGACACAAATGTGAGTAAAACATTGTTTCTGTCCTTGAGAAGCTAACTGTCCAACAAAAGAGATGAAATTTGGAATCAATTAATCCAATCAATGATCACTTTGGAAATATATAATATATTCATTGATCATGAAAAGCACAGCATCTCTTACACCCGTTGAAAGACTTGATTTCTAGCACCCAGTCATTTCAGCTGAAGGTGTCTAGCAAGGCATCAAAAATAATCTTAGATCCAACGTCACTAATTATTAGGAAAATGCATATCAAAATCACAATGAAGCAGGGCACCAAAGCCAGAACTCTGGGACAACCCAGAGGAATAGGGTAGGGAGGGACGTGGAAGGGGATCAGAATGGGGGAACACATGTATACCTGTGACCTATTCATGTTGAGGTATGGCAAAAACCATCACAATATTGTAAAGCAATTATTCTCCAATTAAAATAAATTAATTACTTCAAAATATTACAATGAAATATCACCTCATGCCTGTTAGAAAGGCTATTACCAAAAAGACAAGTAAGAAGTGTTGATAAGTATATGGATAAAAGGAACCCTCATGCACTGTTGGTGGGAATGTAAACTGGTGCAGCCACTGTGGAAAACAATATGGAGAGTCCTCAAAAAATTAAGAAGAGTATTATCATATGATCTAGCTATTATTCCACTTCTGGGTGTTTGTCCAAAGAATATGAAAACACTAACTTGATATATGCACCACTATGTTCATTGTAGCATTATTTACAATAGCCAAGATATAAAAAGAACCTAAGCGACTACCAGTGTATGAAACGAGAAGACTGGCATATATGTAACAGAACACGCCCCATAAAAAAGATGAAATCTTGCCATTTATGACAATATGGATGGTCCTTGAGGGTATTAAGCCAAGTGAAATAAGTCAGAGAAAGAAAAATGCCATATTATTTCATTCCTATGTGTGATATAAGAAACAAAATAAACAATAAGTGAAAACACCAACCAAGAAAAAGTATGTAGATAGAGAATCGAGTAGTGGCTACCAGAGGTGAAGGGGCAAGGATGGAGGGCAAAATGGGTGAAAGAGATCATCTCTGTGATGATGGTTGGAGATTAGAACTGTGGTGGTGATACACTGTAGTTTATATAGAAGTGTAAATATAATATATACCTGAAACTTATATAACGGTATAAACCGATGTTTCCTCATTGGCTTACACCATGACATAAGTTTATAAAAATTAAATTACAAACTAAACAATCAAACATACAAAAAGCAACCATCTGCAGCAGTATTCCAGCAACACAGTTGTGTCAGGAAGTTCTTGGTAGCTACACTATAGCACCAATAATGACAAAATACCCTCTAATAGTTAAATTTTTCATACATAATTTCAAACAGAAAAGGAAAAGGGAGGCCAGGTTTCTCCTGGCAATATACATGCTACTTATGAATTGTATTATACATAAAAATACATATGCTTTAACAACATCCTCTAATTTTCTGAGTCCTACTGAGATGAAAGTGCTTTGAGAACTTGACAAAGCAAGAAAGAAGAAGGGAGTTTGGCAAGAAAAGTTAACAGAAATCACATCTCGTCAGTGGGAGTCAAAATAATACAATTTACATGATTCTGGGAAAACAGGGTTTCTAAGCAGCCACCAATAACACTACATATATTAGTCAGCCTGCCAGCCCCCTGGTGAACTATCAGTTTGTAGATGAAAGAAAACACTGCCTCAAAGTAACTTAAAATTGCTGTGTGGGCAGGGAAATGAATGATCACCACAGATTTCTGCCCCCATGCTTCTTAATGGTGCTTTATAAAATGCAGGCCCATGTACAAACATGCCTTATTTAAAATTTTCTCAGCCACAGAGAGGTTTTATACTCATGGAACGAAGATCTTATTTGCGTTCCCTGTCTCACCTATCTGTTGATCAAATTGATCAGTTCACCAAAAGGTTTAAGTGTATCAGGGAAGAGGACAGGGATGAGCAAGGATCTTAAGATCTCATTTTATGACGTTCAAGTGGAAGGAGCTGGGTATGATCTGAGAAGTGGGTCTGAGGGTCGACTGAAGCAGTTCTTTCTATCTCATGGAGCTAGTTTGACCGCCCTTCATTCAGACTGATTTCTTCAAGTATATAATACGTGGCAGGCAACTAACAGTGTGCCAATGATAGAGCAGTGAATGAGGTGAACATGTAGATGTTCTGGTCTTATAGTAAGACACAGAATGGGAATGTGGTGCACTGAGTGTTCCCACAGCAGAAACACGGGTTTTATAAGAGCTCGTAGAAGCTGCTAACCTAGATGGAAGGGGCACAGAAGACTCCTGAAAAGGAAAAAGCTGAACTTGGAACCAGTAGGCTAAGTACGCAATAGGGTGGTGAGGGTACAGTGGTGGGGAGCACAGAGGAGAGACTATTTCAGGGAGACAAAACTGCTTGTGCAAAAGCCAAGAAGTGGAAAAGCATGGTGCGATCAAAGAACTGAAAGAATTTCAGTGTCATTGGACGATGTATTGTCTGTGTTTCTAAGGAGGGGGCAGGAGAGGAAGGAGATAGTATCTTGAGAAGTTGTCAAGCTAAGCAAGGTCCACATACAAAGAGCCTTATTTAGCTTATTAATAAAATTTGACATTTTCAATGAGATACACCACAGGATTTTAGCAGAGAAATGACATAATTCCTCAGAAGGTAGTATAGTTCAGTGATTGTGCCCACAAACCCTAGAACCTGACTTTTAGACTTCAACTCCCACCTCTGACACTTAACTGTATGTTCTGGTTATTTAACCTATGTCACACAGCAATCACTATATAACTCTCAGAGGTTAAAAAAAAAAAAAAAAGGAACACTTTTTATTATTATATGGATCAAAACAGAGCTTATTTCCTTTCACACTTTTTAAGTTCTAACCACTGAATTTATTTTAAAACCTTGCTTCTATTCTTCTTTTGAAGCCAAGAGTTCTGTGCCATGACTCACAGCACTTTCCTGAGAAGCCAATAGACATGACCTTACAAGCATTTCCCAGTAGAGTTTTCTGAGTCAGGGATCTCTGACAAGGTATAGTCTTCACCCACATTAGGAAAAACAGGGTTTCCAAAGTTTGTGCAGTCAAAAGCTTCCAGTCTTAGACACTTAATAAATCCTCCCCTCCTTCAGCTCATGGGTATTCAGCACTCTTTCAAATTTAAAAATGCCCTCTAATAGCAGTTATGAGGAATTCTTGCCAAAAAACAGAACCTGAAACATATCAAACCTCGAGGTCTAACTACCTAATTACAGCAAATTCAGAGGACAAAGTAATATTTTGTAAGACATCATGACAATCTAATCATCAAGTCTTGAATGAGGGAAAGTCTACAGAACTAATGATATCATCACTTCACTAAGTACATTTTTAAGAAAAAAGAAAAAACAGGGAGGGATATATGGCATAAAATAACCTTAAGGACATACAAACCAATTCATTGTGCAGCCCTTACTTGGACTCTTATTTAAACAAAGCAACTGCTGAAAAAATAAAAGGACAATTTGGAAAATTTGAACACTGAATACATATTTAATGATATTAAGAAATTATCTATTCAAGGGGTGTGAGAATGAGATTGTTGGTGTATTTTTAAGACTTTTTATATTTTAGAGATAATGGATCACTTATAAATCAATTGATACCTCTCAAAAGCAATGTCTTCCCTAGAGAACTTTGCAAACCGAAGAGGATTATTAAGCCTTTCAAAACAATAGAGATAGTGATAGAACTGCATTAGTCTGAAGATGTGGGAATGAATTGGGCATAGGCAACAGTTGAGCCACCATCACATGGGAGTTTGTCCAAAATGCAGAATATCAAGTCCCATCCCAGATATGCTGCATCAGAAGCTGCATTTTAATAACCTTCCAATGTGACAGATACACACATTAAACTTTGGGGCTCAGTGATCTAAAGGTCAGGGAGTTTTCCATAGCATGGTTGTAAATTAAAGCCAAACTGGGGAGGGGAAGAGGAGGAAAAAAGAAGGTTTTAATGGGCTTCCCTGGTGGCTCAGATGGTTAAGAAATGGCATGAAATGCAGGAGACCCAGGTTCGATTCCTGGGTCAGGAAGAGCCCCTGGAGACAAGAATGGCAACTTGCTTCAGTATTCCTGTCTGGAGAATCCCATGGACAGAGGATCCTGGTGGGCTACAGTCCATGGGGTTGCAAAAGTCAGACACAACTGAGCAACTTCACACACATGTATCAGTTCAGTTCAGTTCAGTTGCTCAGTCGTGTCTGACTCTCCGCGACCCCATGAATCACAGCACGCCAGGCCTCCCTGTCCATCACCAACTCCCGGAGTTCACTCAAACTCATGTCCACAGAGTCGGTGATGCCATCCAGCCATCTCATTCTCAGTCGTCCCCTTCTCCACCCGCCCCCAACCTTTCCCAGCATCAGAATCTTTTCCAGTGAGTCAACTCGTCGCATGAGGTGGCCAAAGTATGGCAGTTTCAGCTTTAGCATCAGTCCTTCCAATGAACATCCAGGATTGATCTCCTTTAGAATGGACTGGTTGGATCTCCTTGCAGTCCAAGGGACTCTCAAGAGTCTTCTCCAACACCACAGCTCAAAAGCATCAATTCTTCGGTCATCAGCTTTCTTCACAGTCCAACTCTCACATCCATACATGACCACGGGAGAAACCATAGCCTTGACTAGACGAACCTTGGTTGGCAAAGTAATGTCTCTGCTTTTTAATATACTATCAAGAAGCGGTGCAATTTACATCAGTTCAGTTCAGTTCATATAACAGATGCTGTCCCATTTATTCATTCCACATATATTTATCAGGCACATGCCATGTGTAGAGAATGGTTTTACATGCTGAGGAGACTACAGGAAATAAAATAAAAATCTCCTACTTCATGAAATGTAGTCTAATCGTGAGTAACTCACACATCAGTTCAGTTCAGTCACTCAGTTGTGTCCGGCTCTTTGCGACCCCATGAATCACAGCAAGCCAGGCCTCCCTGTCCATCACCAACTCCCGGAGTTCACTCAAACTCATATCCACGAGTCGGTGATGCCATCCAGCCATCTCATCCTCTGTCGTCCCCTTCTCCTCCTGCCCCAAATCCCTCCCAGAATCAGAGGCTTTTCCAATGAATAAACACTTTGCATGAGGTGGCCAAAGTATTGGAGTTTCAGGTTTAGCATCAGTCCTTCCAATGAACACCCAGGAATGATCTTCTTTAGGATGGACATGTTGGACCTCCTTGCAGTCCAAGGGACTCTCAAGAGTCTTCTCCAACACCACAGTTCAAAAGCATCAATTCTTCGGCGCTCAGCTTTCTTCACAGTAAAACTCTCACATCTATACATGACCACTGGAAAAACCATAGCCTTGACTAGATGGATATTTGTTGGCAAGTAATATTTCTGCTTTTTAATATGCTATCTAGGTTGGTCATAACTTTCCTTCCAAGGAGTAAGTGTCTTTTAATTTCATGGCTGCAATCACCATCTGCAGTGATTTTGGAATATAAATTTCCCATGAAGTGATGGGACCAGATGCCATGATCTTAGTTTTCTGAATGTTGAGCTTTAAGCCAACTTTTTCACTTTCCTCTTTCACTTTAATCAAGAGGCTTTTTAGTTCCTCAAATCCCTTATGATTATACAGTGGAAGTGAGAAATAGAGTTAAGGGACTAGATCTGATAGACAGAGTGCCTGGTGAACTATGGACAGAGGTTCGTGACATTGTACATGAGACAGGGATCAAGACCATCCCCATGGGAAAGAAATGTAAAAAAGCAAAATGGCTGTCTGAGGAGGCCTTACAAATAGCTGTGAAAAGAAGAGAAGCAAAAAGCAAAGGAGAAAAGGAAAGATATAAGTATCTGAATGAAGAGTTCCAAAGAATAGCAAGGAGAGATAAGAAAGCCTTCCTCAGCGATCAATGCAAAGAAATAGAGGAAAACAACAGAATGGAAAAGACTAGAGATCTCTTCAAGAAAATTAGAGATACAAAGGGAATATTTCATGCAAAGATGGGCTCAATAAAGGACAGAAATTGTACGGACCTAATAGAAGCAGAACGGAGAAGACAATGGCAAGCCACTCCAGTACTCTTGCCTAGAAAATCGCATGGACAGAGGAGCCTGGTCGGCTGCCATCTATGGAGTCGCACAGAGTCGGACACAACTGAAGTGACTTAGCAGCAGCAGTAGCAACAGAAGCAGAAAATATTAAGAAGAGGTGGAAAGAATACACAGAAGAACTGTACAAAGAAGATCCTCATGACCCAGGTAATCACAATGGTGTGATCACTCACCTAGAGTCAGACATCCTAGAATGTGAAGTCAAGTGGGCCTTAGGAAGCATCACTACAAACAAAGTTAGTGGAGGTGATGGAATTCCAGTTGAGCTATTTCAAATCCTAAAAGATGATGCTGTGAAAGTGCTGCACTCAATATGCCAGCAAATTTGGAAAACTCGGCAATGGGCACAGGACTAGAAAAGGTCAGTTTTCATTCCAATCCCAAAGAAAGGCAATGCCAAAGAATGCTCAAACTATCAAACAATTGCACTCATCTCACATGCTAGTAAAGTAATGCTTCAAATTCTCCAAGTCAGGCTTCAGCAGTACGTGAACTGTGAAATTCCAGATGTTCAAGCTGGTTTTAGAAAAGGCAGAGGAACCAGAGAACAAATCGCCAACATCCACTGGATCATCGAAAAAGCAAGAGAGTTTCAGAAAAACATCTATTTCTGCTTTATTGACTATGCCAAAGCCTTTGACTGTGTGGATCACAATAAACTGGAAAATTCTGAAAGAGATGGGAATACCAGACCACCTGACCTGCCTCTTGAGAAACTTTTATGCTGGTCAGGAAGCAACAATTAGAACTAGACATGAAACAACAGACTGGTTCCAAACGGGAAAAAGAGTACGCCAAGGCTGTATAATGTCTCCCTGCTTATTTATCTTACACACAGAGTACATCATGAGAAACGCTGGGCTGGAGGAAGCACAAGCTGGAATCAAGATTGCCGGGAGAAATATCAGCTCACACATACTGAGTGCTTAATTGGTATTAAGAATGGTTCTAAGTCCTTTATATGCATAGTTCACAACAAAAAAAGAGGTTAGCAGCTGAAAATAATGTTCACAAATTATCAGGTTAAAGCATGATATTAAATATAAGTCACCCTAACCTTACAAGCAGAGATGGCTAGCACTTGTATCTATCATACACTGTTCCTCTTTCCTTAAGCTCAGCATAGCAGCCCAGGACATCTTAGCTTCCACATATTGCATTTGTGATGTTCTATTCATTCCTATTACTGTTTCCTAGAGTGCTACCATGGCACAGAAATGAAAGGAAGAGAACAGACATGGTTTGAGAATCTAATCTGTGCTGCTGCTGCTGCTGCTGCTAAGTCGCTTCAGTCGTGTCCGACTCTGTGTGACCCCGTAGACGGAAGCCCACCAGAGTCCCCTGTCCCTGGGATTCTTCAGGCAAGAACACTGGAGCGGGTTGCCATTTCCTTCTCCAATGCATGAAAGAGAAAAGTGAAAGTGAAGTCACTCAGTCAAGTACGACTCTTCACGACCCCATGGACTGCAGCCTACCAGGCTCCTTCATCCATGGGATTTTCTAGGCAAGAGTACTGGAGTGGGATGCCATTGCCTTCTCTGCTAATCTGTGCTAGGTACTTTATTTAAAACATTCTCAAAACAATGCCACATAGTATAGATCTATAACATTTCATTGAAAAAAATGTTACAACTCAGACTAATTAATTTGTCCAAAGACAAAGGCTTCCAAGGATTAAGCCCCCCTACATTCAGAATCCACTGCTTCTCCAAATTAATATGTATCTGAAACCCCTAAAGAGCTTGTGAAAACAGGCCCTTCCCCAGGGATTCTGATTCTGTAGGCTTGGGCTGGGGCCTGAGAATCTGCATTTTTAACAAGATCCTCAGGGATGGTGATGTTGCCACTCAGAGTTGGAGGGAAACTGACTTAGTATACATTCAATGTATTTTATGGAGTAAGTCTGCTTCCTCTGCCACAAAATGACCCTTCTAGTATTTCATAGTAGCTTTTTTACTGGTTATCGATGCTGGGAGGGATTGGGGGCAGCAGGAAAAGGGGACGACAGAGAATGAGATGGCTGGATGGCATCACCGACTCGATGGAGGTGAGTTTGAGTGAACTCCAGGAGCTGGTGATGGACAGGGAGGCCTGGCATGCTGTGATTCATGGGTTCACAAAGAGTCGGACATGACTGAGCACTGAACTGAACTGAACTGAATAGTTACAAATAGTTACCTTTAGATATACTCCAAAAAGCAGAATGACTCAAAGACAAGACGAAAGAGTTATCAGAAGGGGATTTATTTCATGCACATGTGACAGTCCAAGGCAGGTGTTCCTGATCAGCAAGATAGGTACAGCTCTTCTCCAAGTAGACACTAGGGATCCAGGCAAAAGGAGCCTCTGAAATCTTCAGTGTGTGGCTGCTAAGATCATGACAGCCATCTCAATTTGGGTCATCCAGGAGGGAGAAAAAGCATGGAAAAACAAAGCAGGATTCCGTACTGGGTCACATCTGGAAGAGGAGGGGGCAGGTGTTGCTTTTGCTAAAACACATGGTCGCATCCAGCTGCACTGGAGATTTAACATGTACTGTAGCCTTGTGCACAGGTAGAGAGAATGGGCTTTGGTGAGCAGCTTTCAGTCATAGTCAGCCCAGAGCTGAGATAGGTGTGAGGGTATGCACAGAAGGCTTTGCTGGGGAAGAGCTGTTTATGGTCAGACCTGAAAAAGAAAGTAGGTATTTGATAGGCAAAGACTGAAGTGGGAGGAGCATAGGAGAAAAATCCAAAGAGAGAAAAAGCAGGAATCATTTAAGGAACTAAGAAAAGGCCAATGTGGCTGACACTTGGAGGGTGATGAGGAGGATGACTCCAAATGGGAGAGCTGTGGCAGGCAGAAGCATGGAGGCAGTGCTAAACATGTTTCATTTACCCAAGAAAATTTATTGTCTTTCATGGTCCATGTTTTCAGCTGGGTGCTGCAAATATAGAAGTATTTAAAACAAACATGGTTGCTGACCTCACAGAGATTAGAGTTTCATGGATAAGACTTTTAAGAAACAATTATCTATAAAATTAAGTACTATAATTTGTTTTAAGAAAAACACAGTATTATGAGAATATTTTCATAGGGAGCTAACATAGTCTTAGCTTCAAGAAAGGCTACTGTGAGAAAGTGATCACAAGCTAAGACATGAATAATTATATTTGGCGGTTCAAAGATGTCCTTGCCCCCATTTTATATATGAGGGGTGAAACAAAGGCTTATGATTACATGGCTAGTTCATGATAGATCAAGATTTGACCCAATATCTAACTCTAGGTCCTATGGTATTACCATTATACCAAACCTATATAAGTTCTATGGAAGAGAATAATGAGATACTGACTCTGTTCTAGAGAGCTCTAGCAATCATAATCACATATAAAAGAAACAAAAGGTCTTAAAATTATTTTTAAACTATTTTGTAATTACATATCAAAGTAATCAAGGTTGGCTCTTGGAAGAGATAGAACTTGGACTATGCTTCAGTAGACCAAAAGAGTGAGACTAGGAATGAATGCATTCTGAGAGCAGCAATCCCACTGTATAGATATTTAGGTACAACTCCTCAACCAGCTACTAATCCATTGAATGTCAATTTTATCCAGCTTGTATCTCTCCAGCTGGCTCATCAGCCTATCATGAGAATATATGAAATCCCTTGTTAAAATGCAGATTAATGTCAGTACAGGTTTCACATTTTCTTCTATATGAACCTGCTTCACTATATTTCCGGTGCTAAGGGAGCCACACAGAGAACAAGAAAAATCAACCATTAAGGTTAAGCTACTGAACAAAGATGTGTTCCTCCAGGGTTGACTGCTTGTCAAAAGTGTTATTAAAATTCTGCCTTGTCACAACTAGACAAGTGTGTGGTCCAGAAGATACATATGGTTGGATATAATGGCACCCTGGCCGCCCATATGAGCTCTGTCATTACCAGACCACTCATCATTGGACTCAGCACTACTCATCAACACAGAAATGGGCTGAAGAGAAGAGACAAATCAGTACATTTTATTTTTCCAATCAGCTAAATTTACTGGTTGCCTACTTACTGCCAACAACTATAGGCACTGAGGTTACAGAACAGAATAAGTCAAGAGCTTCCCTCTTGAGAGATTCATATGCTAGCTAGAAGAGTACCCACAAGACAAATGTTTATGATAAAATGTGGAAAATGCTAAATGAAGGCATAGAAAAGAACATAGTTATTACCACAGTGGAGTTCAAACAAGCTTTCACATAGAAGATAACATTTGACCAGGTCTTAAGTGAGAGTATAAATTCTAGAATGAATGGAGAGTGCATAAAAGGTTTTAAGGACATTCCAGGCAGAATAAGCAATGAGCTAGGTGTGTAATCCTTCACAGGGTTGGTCACATTCAGGAAACAATAAGAAGACTGATGTGGTAGTAGAGGGTGGAGATGAGGTGGGGGGAACTGTTAGGAGATATGGTTGGAGAGGAAACCTGTGCTGATACTATGGTAAATACCATGCCAAACTGTCTACATTCTCTCCTGAGAGCAATAGAGAAACATTAGAGATTTTTAAGGCAGAAATAATGAAGTTATTAACTTTGAAAATAAAGTCTTATTAAGGTCATATAAACTTTGAAAATAAGATTCTCATCTTTGTGACAATGCAAGTATAAGCAATAACTCATGAAACTGGTATAAAATAACATAAGGACCTGACTTCCTACCATTTATTAGCTTGGTGACCTTAAGTCATTAACATCTTCTGTAAACTCCTGTGTATAAAATGAGCATAACAATAGTTCACACCTGAACTGCCTGGAATTGAGTATGAATTCAGTAAATATTAGCTGTGCTGGTGATTTTTTAAATCTAATAAAACTATTATTCTAAGGATTCATGGGCACATACTATGTATCATTATTCTTAACAATAGCATCAATAATAATAAAGTTTATATTTATATTTACTTATGCCTGGTAACATTTACTTCATAAATATTTCAATCTCATAACATCTCTAAGGGATAAATATTGCAAATGTTATTTTATAAAGTGAGGAAAATGAGGCTCAGAGATTCTAAATGACTTGCCCCAAGCAATAAAGCAAGTCTATAGTGAGGTCTGCAATGAAAATAAGCATTTGTTCCATTCCACCATACAGTTTCTTGGCTTAAATAATAATGACATACTATCCTTCTTCTGCAATGATCTAAGCCAGATATATTTTTGAGCCACAGTTTAGTAAGGTAACAAGAATACTGTGCCATGGGGGCTAAAGCAATTGAGATCCTTCTTCTTACTGTTGTTACATGGACCTGTAAAGAGGCAAAGATTCTCTACTCTATGCATCTCCTCACACTTTATCCTGTTCCCTATTCCTTCCCACCAGGCATTCAGTGGGCCATTTTTCTATCTCCTCTTTCATGCAGCAAGCACACAGCAAAGATCTGGCCTTTGGATCATGTTGTAATTTGAGTGAATTACCTCATGACTTCTATTAAAATCTGACATGAGAGAAAGACTGTCTAGTTTAGAGTGGGGGTCAGAAAGAGATTATGCTGTGAACCCCATGACTGAGTCTTATGATTTAAGTCCCTAAATCTTGAGGATCCTGAGGCCTTAGCTGCCTTTGGCAACTATTTTTTTGTTTACAATCTAGCAGTTATCACTACTGTCAAGACCTCTCAGTAAGAATTTCCAGAGGAAAAAAAAGACTGAGTGGTGGAGGTAAGGCACGAATATTCCACTCCAAATGCATAAAAATTAGCATCAAAGAAATGGGCAAAAACCCCAACCTTCTGTCTTCCAGGAGGTGCTCATTTATCAAGTGGCAGGGTGGTAGAGTTGTGATGGATCCATACAGTATGGTGATTAAAAACACTGGTCTGGAATCAGACAGAGATGATTTTGATGGCTTTTTTTTTAAACTGTGCAATGGTTACTCAATTTTTTATTCAGTTTCAGATTTCTAATTTGCAAAGTGGAAGAAATAATACTTACTTTGCATGGTTGTTGTAAAAATTCAATAAAATAAGGTATGTAAAGTGACAAGAATAGTGCCTGACACACTGAAGATAATCAATAAATAGAAGCACTCTGTGCTACTTATTATATAATAATTATTTATCTTCTCTGAATACATTGATCATATTTAAACAAAGAATGGGCAAGTCTTCATTTCACAAGTTGCTGTGAAGACATGACATAATGGCTTGAAAGCATTATTTATGAAAGAAAAATATAACATGACTTATCCATTGTTTTCCTTTTGAATTATTTATGAAGTGTTTGGTAATAGGAATTCAGATCAGTCAGAATGAAATCTATGAGTTGATGTTTGCTGTACCATGCTTTAAAAAATTCAGTAGCTTGAGAAAGCATTATTTCACAAATTGTATTCTCGCTTAATGATTTAATCACTAAGGATACATGTTAACACTCACTCTAAATAAGCACCTGAAAGAAAAATATACTGATTCTCACCACCCACCCAACAATCTGTAACTTGATTTTTTGGAATTAAATGGTCATTAAAAAAAAAATTCATCTGTAGCAATGGCTTAGGGAAAACGGGAATAAAAGCCCCATTTAATGAACTGAAAGCAGGAATCACAATAAAGACATAATACTCCTTCCAAGATGCCTAGGATATTCCTCAGGAGAAAATACTGCCAGGAAATAGTGAGCAGATTTATTTCAAATCTGACTTTTATCTATCTACCACTATCCCTATTATACAGAAGGTGACTGAACTGAACTGAACTGAATAAAAGCCTGGAAATATAAAGTAGCTTGCTTAAGATCTTGCAACTAAAAATAGTGAAGAGGAAACTCTAAAAAAAAGGGGGGCCAATGTAGGGATTTCAGGAAGTGAGAGGTATAAAGCATTGTGTGTGAGATAGGCTCAAGGATGTATTGTACAACATGGGGAATACAGCCAATATTTTGTAATAACTATAAGTGGAAAGTAACCGCTTTAAATTGTATTAAAAATAAAATTTTAAATGAATAAAATTTTTAAAATAAAAAAATTTTTTTTTTTTTAATTAAAAAAGGCTTAACCAGTACTCTTGCCTGGAAAATCCCATGGGCAGAGGAGCCTGGCAGGCCGCAGTCCATGGGGTCGCGAAGTCAGATACGACTGAGCGACTTCACTTTCACTTTTCACTTTCATGCATTGGAGAAGGAAATGGCAACCCACTCCAGTGTTCTTGCCTGGAGAATCCAAGGGATGGCGGAGCCTGGTGGGCTGCCGTCTATGGGGTCGCACGGAGTCCGACAGGAGTGAAGCGACTTAGCAGCAGCAGCAGCATGCCCTATAATATACTGCTACTTCCTTCAGGCCTACAAAGGGGCTGGCATTTATCACTGTTGTCATTTAGTCCCTTGAGTGAGTGAAGTTGCTCATTTGTGTCCGACTCTTTGTGATTCCATGGACTGTATCCTACCAGGCTCCTCAGTTCATGGAATTCTCCAGGCAAGAATACTGAAGTGGGTTGCCATTTCCTTCTCCAGGGGATCTTCCCAACCCAGGGATCAAACCCGGGTCTACTGCATTGTAGGCAGACGCTTTACCATCTGAGCTACCAGGGAAGCCCATTTACTCTCTGTGATCCTCATGTTACCAGGAACATGCGGATCACACTTCCCTGTCCTTCACTATCACCTGCAGTCCCACAGCAACATATAGAGAGTTCCAATTGCTTTATTTTTTGCCAATAATTAATTTTGTCATCTTTTTCCTTTTAGTCATTCTAGTGTGTGGTGGTGATAACTCATCATGGTTTTAATTAGCATTATCTAGTGACTATATCGGAGAAGGCAATGGCAAGCCACTCCAGTACTCTTGCCTAGAAAACCCCATGGATGGAGGAGCCTGGTAGGCTGCAGTCCGTGGGGTTGCTAAGGGTCGGACATGACTGAGCGACTTCACTTTCACTTTTCACCTTCACACATTGGAGAAGGAAATGGCAACCCACTCCAGTGTTCTTGCCTGGAGAATCCCAGGGACGGGGGACCCTGGTGGGCTTCTGTCTATGGGGTCACACAGAGTCGGATACGACTGAAGTGATGCAGCAGCAGCAGCAGCAAATAACTATAGGAGGTGTGGGTTGACAGCAGCCTGCTTTGGGGTCAGGGGCACTGACTACAACAGTACTGGAATCTGTGGCATGCCGGCATAAGTCGTTTTGAAGGAGGTTACCATACTGTAGATTGGCCTCACAGGGAGGGAACAGAGCCCCACCCATCAGCACAACAATTGGATTAAAGACTTACTGAGCATGGCCTTGCCCACCAGAACAAGACTCAACTCTCCCAAAGCCAGTCCCTCCCATCACTAAGCTTCCACAAACCTCTTATCCTCATCCATTAGAGGGCAGACAGAATGAAAACCACAATCACAGAAAACTAGCTAAACTCATCACACAGATCATGGCCTTGTCTAACTCAATGAAACTATAAGCCATGCCATGTAGGGCTACCCAAGACAGATGGGTCATGGTGGAGAGTTATGACAAAATGTGGTGCACTGGAGAAGAGAATGGCAAACCACTTTAGTATTCTTGCCTTGAGAACCTCATGAACAATATACAATGGCAAAAAGATATGACAGAGAAAGATGAACTCCCTAGGTTGTTAGGTGCCCAACATGCTACAGGAGAAGAGCAGAGAAATAGCTCCAGAAGGAATGAAGAGGCTGAGTCAAAGCAGAAACAACACCCTGTTGTGGATGCGTCTGGTGGTGAAAGTAAAGTCCAATGCTATAAAGAACAAATTTGCAAAGGAACCTGGAATATTAGGTCCATGAATCAAGGTAAATTGGAAACAGTTAAAAGGAAATGACAAGAGTGAACATTGACATTTTAGGAATCAGTGAACCAAAATGGACAAGAATGAGTGAATTTAATTCAGATGACCATATATATATATATATACACATACATATACACTACTGTGGGCAAGAATCCCTTCGAAGAAATGGAGTAGGCCTATAGTTAACAAGAGAACAAGAGTCCAAAATGCAGTACTTGGATGCAATCTTAAAAATGACAGAATGATCTCTGTTCATTTCCAAGGCAAACCATTCAATATCACAGTAAGCCAAGTCTATGCCCCTACTAGTAATGCTGAAGAAGGTGAAGTTGAATGATTCTATGAAGACCTACAAGACCTTCTAGAACTAACACCAAAAAAGATGTCCTTTTCATCATAAGGAACTAGAATGGAAAGTAGGAAGTCAAGAGATACCTGGAGTAACAGGCAAGTTTGGCCTTGGAGTACAAAATGAAGTAGGACAAAGGCTAACAGAGTTTTGCCAAGAGAACGCACTGGTCATAGCAAACACCTTTTTCCAACAACACAAGAGATAACGCTACCCATGGACATCACCAGATGGTCAATACCAAATTCAGATTGATCATATTCTTTGCAGACATAGAAGGAGAAGCTTGATATAGGCAGCAAACCAGGAGCTGACTGTGGCTCAGATCATGAACTGCTTACCGTAAAATTTAGACTTAAATAGAAGAAATTAGGAAAAATGACTAGACCATTCAGGTATGACCTAAATCCAATCCCTTACAATTATACAGTGGAAGTGACAAATAGATTCAAGGGATTAGATCTGATAGAGTGCATGAAGAACTATGGACAGAGATTCGTAATATTGTACAGGAGCAGTGAGCAAAACCATGCCCAAGAAAAAAAAAATGGAAAAGGCAAAAGGGTTGTCTGGGGAGGCCTTAAAAATAGCTGAGAAGAGAAGAGAAAGGCAAAGGAGAAAAGGAAAGATATACCCATTTGAATGCAGAGTTCCAAAGAATAGCAAGGAGACATAAGAAAGACTTCCTCAGTGATCAATGCAAAGAAATAGAAAAAAACAATAGAACGGAAAAGACTAGAGATCTCTTCAAGAAAATGAGAGATACCAAGGGAACATTTCATCCAAAGAAGGACACAATAAAGGAGAGAAATGGTATGGACCTAACAGAAGCAGAAGATATTAAGAAGAGGAGACAAGAATACATGGAATAGCCATCATGGTAAACAAAAGAGTCGGAAATGCAGTACTTGGATGCAATCTTAAAAACGACAGAATGATTTCTGTTCGTTTCCAAGACAAACCATTCAATATTACAGTAATCCAGGCCTATGCCCCAACCAGTAGTGCTGAAGAAGCCGAAGTTAATCGGTTCTATGAAGACCTACAAGACCTTTTAGAACTAACACCCAAAAAAGATGTCCTTTTCATTATAGGGGACTGGAATGCAAAAGTAGGAAGTCAAGAAACACCTGGAGTAACAGGCAAATTTGGCCTTGGAGCACAGCATGAAGCAGGGCAAAGGCTAATAGAGTTTTGTCAAGAGAATGCACTGGTCATAGCAAACACCCTCTTCCAACAACACAAGAGAAGACTCTACAAATGGATATCACCAGATGGTCAACACCGAAATCAGATTGATTATATTCTTTGCAACCAAAGATGGAGAAGCTGAATACAGTTAGCGAAAACAAGACCAGGAGCTGACTGTGGCTCAGATCATGAACTCCTTATTGCGAAATTCAGACTTAAAGAAAGTAGGGAAAACCACTAGACCATTCAGATATGACCTCAATCAAATCCCTTATGATTATACAGTGGAAGTGAGAAATAGATTTAAGGGACTAGATCTGACTGATAGAGTGCCTGATGAACTCTGGACGGAGCTTGGTGACATTGTACAGGAGACAGGGACCAAGACCATCTCCATGGAAAAGAAATGCAAAAGAGCCAATTAGCTATCTGAGGAGGCCTTACAAATAGTTGTGAAGAGAAGAGAGGCGAAAAGCAAAGGAGAAAAGGAAAGATATAAACATTTGAATGCAGAGTTCCAAAGAATGGCAAGGAGAGATAAGAAAGACTTCCTCAGTGATCAATGCAAAGAAATAGAGGAAAACAACAGAATAGGAAAAACAAGAGACTTCTTCAAGAAAATTAGAGATTTCAAGGGAACATTTCATGCAAAGATGGGCTCGATAAAGGACAGAAATGGTATGGACCTAACAGAAGCAGAAGATATTAAGAAGAGGTGGCAGGAATACACAGAAGAACTATACAAAAAAGATCTTCATGACCAAGATAGTCACGATAACGTGATCACTGACCTAGAGCCAGACATCTTAGAATGTGAAGTCAAGTGGGCCTTAGAAAGCATCACTACAAACAAAGCTAGTGGAGGTGATGGAATTCCAGTTGAGCTATTTCAAATCTTGAAAGATGATGCTGTGAAAGTGCTGCACTCAATATGCCAGCAGATTTGGAAAACTCAGCAGTGGCCACAGGACTGGAAAAGGTCAGTCTTCATTCCAATCCCAAAGAAAGGCAATGCCAAAGAATCCTCAAACTACCGCACAATTGCACTCATCTCACACGCTAGTAAAGTCATGCTCAACATTCTCCAAGCCAGGCTTCAGCAGTATGTAAACCGTGAACTCCCAGATGTTCAAGCAGGTTTTAGAAAAGGCAGAGGCACCAGAGATCAAATTGCCAACATCCGCTGGATCATGGAGAAAGCAAGAGAGTTTCAGAAAAACATCTATTTCTGCTTCATTGACTATGCCAAAGCCTTTGACTGTGTCGATCACAATAAACTGTGGAACATTCTAAAAGAGATGGGAATCCCAGACCACCTGACCTGCCTCTTGAGAAACCTGTATGCAGGTCAGGAAGCAACAGTTAGAACTGGACATGGAACAACAGACTGGTTCCAAATAGGAAAAGGTGTACGTCAAGGTTGTATATTGTCACCTTGTTTATTTAACTTATATGCAGAGTACATCATGAGGAACGCTGGGGTGGAAGAAGCACAAGCTGGAATCAAGATTGCCAGGAGAAATATCAATAATCTCAGATATGCAGATGATACTACCCTTATGGCAGAAAGTGAAGAGGAACTCAAAAGCCTCTTGATGAAAGTGAAAGAGGAGAGTGAAAATGTTGGCTTGAAGCTCAACATTCAGAAAACAAAGATCATGGCATCTGGTCCCATCACTTCATGGGAAATAGATGCAGAAACAGTGGAAACAGTGTCAGACTTTATTTTTTGGGGCTCCAAAATCACTGCAGATGCTGATTGCAGCCATGAAATTAAAAGACGCTTGCTCCTTGGAAGGAAAGTTATGACCAACCTTGATAGTATATTAAAAAAGCAGAGACATTACTTTGCCAACCAAGGTCCATCTAGTCAAGGCAATGGTTTTTCCTGTGGTCATGTATGGATGTGAGAGTTGGACTGTGAAGAAAGCTGATCGCCGAAGAATCGATGGTTTTGAACTGTGGTGTTGGAGAAGACTCTTGAGAGTCCCTTATACTGCAAGGAGATCCAACCAGTCCATTCTAAAGGAGATCAATCCTGGGTGTTCATTGGAGGAACTGATGCTAAAGCTGAAACTGCAATACTTTGGCCACCTCAGGCGACGAGTTGACTCACTGGAAAAGACTCTGATGCTGGGAAAGGTTGGGGGCGGGAGGAGAAGGGGACGACGGAGAATGAGATGGCTGGATGGCATCACCGACTCTGTGGACATGAGTTTGAGTGAACTCCGGGAGTTGGTGATGGACAGGGAGGCCTGGCGTGCTGTGATTCATGGGGTCGTGGAGAGTCGGACACGACTGAGCGACTGAACTGAACTGAACTATACAAAAAAAGTTCTTCATGACCCAGATAACCAGGATGGTGTGATCACTCACCTAGAACCAGACATCCTGGAGTCTTAGGAAGCATCACCATGAACAAAACTTGTGGAAGTGATGGGATTCCAGTTGGGCTACTTCAAATCCTAAAATGATGATGCTGTGAAAGTGCTGCACTCAATATGCCAGCAAATTTGGAAAACTCACAGTGGCCACAGGGCTGGAAAAAATCAGTTTTCATTCCAATCCCAAAGAAAGGCAATGCCAAAAATTGTTTAAAGTACCACACAATTGTACTCATGTCACACACTAGCAAAGTAATGCTCAAAATTCTACAAGGGAGCCTTAAACAGTATGTGAATTGAGAACTTCTAGATGTTCAATCTGGATTTAGAAAAGGCAGAGGAACCAGAGATCAAATTGCCAACATGTGCTGGATCATCGAAAAAGTAAGAGAGTTCCAGAAAAACGTATATTTCTGTTTCACTGACTACTCTAAATCCTTTGACTGTGTGGATCACAACAAACTGTAGAAAATTCTTCAAGAGATGGGGATACCAGGACACC
This sequence comes from Moschus berezovskii, assembly GCF_049115385.1. Classification (NCBI taxonomy): domain Eukaryota; kingdom Metazoa; phylum Chordata; class Mammalia; order Artiodactyla; family Moschidae; genus Moschus; species Moschus berezovskii. The sequence continues at coordinate 45,082,506 of NC_142463.1, read as the reverse complement.
TTACCTGTCTCCTGAGAAACCTATATGCAGGTCAAGAAGCAACAGTTAGAACTGGACATGGAACAACAGACTCATTCCAAATTGGGAAAGGAGTCTGTTAAGGCTGTATATTGTCACCCTGCATATTTAAGTTATATGCAGAGTACATCATGTGTAATGCCAGGCTAGATGAAGCACAAGCTGGAATCAAGACTGCAGGGAGAAATATCAGTAACCTCAGATATGCAGATGAAACCACCTTTATGGCAGAAAGTGAAGAGGAACTAAAGAGCCTCTTGATGAAGGTGAAAGAGGAGAGTAAGAAAACTGACTTAAAACTCAACATTCAAAAAACTAAGATCATGGAATCCAGTCCCATTACTTCATGGCAAATAGATAGGGGAAAAAAGGAAACAATGACAGACTTTACTTTCTTGAGCTCCAAAATCACTTCAGAGGGCAACTGCAGCCATGAAATTAAAAGACACTTGCTTCTTGGAAGAAAAGCTGTGAGAAACCTAGACAGCATATTAAAAGGCAGAGACATTACTTTGCCATCTAGTCAAGACTATGGGTTTTTCAGTAGACAAGTATGGATGTAAGAATTAGACCATAAAGAAGACTGAGTGTCAAAGAATTGATGCTTTTGAACTATGGTTTTGGAGAAGATTATTGAGAATCCCTTGGACTCAAGGAGATCAAACCAGTCAATCCTAAAATAAATCAACCCAGAATATTCATTGGAAGGACTGATGCTGAAACTGAAGGTACCACAATACTTTCACTACCAGATTCAAGTATCTGACTCATTAGAAAAGACCCTGGCACTGGAAAAGTTTGAAGGCAGGTGGAGAAGGGGATGACAGAGGACAAGATGGTTGGATGGCAACATCAGTGAAAATGAGTTTGAGCAAACTCCAGGAGATGGTGAAGTACAGGGAAGCCTGGCATTCTGCAATCCATGTGGTGACAAAGAGTCAAACAGGACTGAGCAGACTGAACAACAAAGGTATTGAGGATTTTTTCTGCGCTTCCTTGGCATTCTTGTATCTCACTTTGTGAAATGCTTAAATTCTCTGGTTTATTGTTTTTATTGAGTTGAGATGGCTGGATGGCATCACCGACTCGATGGACATGAGTTTGAGTGAACTCCGCGAGTTGGTGATGGACAGGGAGGCCTGGCGTGCTATGATTCATGGGGTCGCAGAGTCAGACATGACTGAGAGACTGAACTGAACTGAACTGAAGAATTGTTTATATAGTCTGATTACAAGTATTTTATCAGATATATGCTATATAATTTTTTTTCAGAAAGTGGCTTATTTTTTCTGATTCTTAACAATATCTTTTGAAAACCAAAATCTTAATTTTCAAGATTTTCAACTTAACATTATTTTTTTATGCATTATGCTCTTGGTATTCTACGAAATCCTTGCCTAAGTCAAGGATATAACATTTTTTACCTATGGTTCTTTCTAGAAATTGTGTAATATTATCTTTTATTTTTACATCTATAATGCACTTCAATTTAATTTTTATACACTATAAATAGTGTGTAGAAAGAGCTGAGGTTTATTTCTTTGCACATGGATATTGAATTGTTCTGGTATCACTTATTGAAGCTTTTCACCAAATCCATGAATTACCTTGACAACTTTATCAAAAATCAATTGACCTTTTATGTTTTGTCTGTCTCTAGACTCTATTCTGTTCTGTGTATCATCATATGTAACACCACACTTTCTTGTTTGCTAATAGCTTTATAATAAACATTGAGAGCAGTTAGTATATGACCTCCACTTTTGTTTTTCAAAGTTCTTTTGGCAATTCTAGGCCTTCTTTTTACATTTTCATATGACTTATAGACTCAGCTTGTCAGTTTTTACAAAAAAATTAAAAGTTTGCTGAGATTTTGATTGGGACTGCATTGAATCTAAAAATGAATTAATATACAATGGACAGCTTGGAAACATTGTCTAATTCATTAACATAATCTGTCCCCCATTTATTTAGGTCATCTTGAAATTCTTTCAGCAATGTTTCATGGTTTTCATTGTGAATGTCTTATACATGTCATTAAGCTTATCCCAGAAAATTTTATATTATTTAATGTTATAATAAGTTGCATTTTTATTTGAATTTCCAATTGTTTGCTGTTACCATATAAATATTAAATCGATCTTTATATAACAATCCTATATCCTGTGGATATGCTAAATACAGTTAGGTCTGGTTGCATTTTTGTAGATTTATTCAGTTTTTTTTTTGCAAAAATCATCATATCACCTGCAAACAAAGATAGTTTTACCTCTTTTTCACTCTAGATACCTTTAATTTTTGTACTGCCTTCATGCACTGGCTGACATCACTGATAAGGTTAAATACAAGTGGTGAAAGGGGATATCCTTGCCTTATAGGAGAAAGACTCCAATCTTTCATAGTGATGATGATTATAGGTTTTTCCTAGATGCCTGTTTTACAGGTAAACAACTACCTTTCTACACCTCATCTTTAAGATTTTGTTTTGTTTTATTCGTTAACAATGAACAAATTTATTGAATCTTTTTAATCTCATCAAATGTTTTTCTTGCATCTACTAGAGTAATTCTATGAATTTTACTTTTACATAGTTGAATATCATTGAGTTCTTAATGCCAAATCAATCATATATTTTGGGGAGAAATCCTACTCAGTCAGGAAATATTATCCTTTGTATACACTGGTGAACTATATTTGCTAAATTTTTTAAAAGAGTTTTGCATTTATGTTCTAATGAAGGGTTACATGTTGTTGTTGTTGTAACAATCAATATCTTTAGTTTTAGTATTAGCATTTTTAGTTTTAGTTATAATATTGGCCTCTAACAATGAGCCTCTCCTTTTCTGTTTTTTTCAGAGGGTTTATGAATAATTTATATTACTTTTCCTTAAATGTTTGACAGAATTCACCAACAAAGCAATCTGGGTCTGCAGTTTTCTTTGCAAGTGAATTTTTAACTAAAAATTCAATTTTAAAATAAATATTAGATGATTATTTATTTCTTCTTCAGTGAGTTTTAATAGACTGTACTTTTTAAGGAATTTGTCCATATCATATAAATTGGTGAACTTACTGGAATTGTTTTTCATAACATTCATTATCTTATTAACCTTTTAATATCTCTAGATTATGCAGAATTATCAACTCTCATTCATGGTACTGGTGATTTTTGTCTTGGCCCTTCTTTTCCTTACAAATCTGCTAGGGAGTTATTAATTTCATTCATCTTTTTGAAGAATTAGCTTTTGGGTTCATTGATTTCCTCTTTTGCCTTTTTCTAGTTCACTGATTTCTGCTCTGATATTTATTAGTTTTGTCATCTACTTGATTTGTTTAATTTGCTCTTCCACTTTTAGGTTTTTTTAAATAAAAGCTGAGATCACTGATTTTAGTTCTTTGTTCTTTTTCTAATATAGACATTTAGTGCTATAAATTTCCCTTTAAACCTTGCTTTAGTGGCATCCAGAAATTTTGATATATTGTTTTGCTTCCTTTCCATTCAAGATATTTTCAAATTTTCATTTTGACAGCTCCTCTAATCCATGAAATATTTAGAAGAAGAAGGGGATGACAGAGGATGAGATGGTTGGATGGCATCACCAACTCAATGGTCATGGGTTTGAGCAAGCTCCAAGAGTTGGTGATGGACAGGGAAGCCTGGTGTGTGGCAGTCCATGGGGTCATAAAGAGTTGGACACGACTGATCGACTGAAATGACTGAGTTTAATTTCCAAATATTTGGAGAGTTTCAAGATGCCTTTATATTACCAATTTCTAGCTTAATTCCACTATTGTCAGAAAACATAATTTGTATGACTTGATCATTTTTAAATTTATAGACACTTGCTTTATGCTGAGAATATGGTCTATATTGATAAGCGTTCCATGTGCACTTTGAAAAGAATATGTATTTTGCTCTTTTATTAGGTAAAGTGTTCTATAAATGGTAATTATGTCTAATTGTTTGACAATGTTGTACAGATCTTGTGTATAATTACTGATATTTTTGTACACTTGCTCCATTATTGAGAGAGTGGTATTAAAACACTTAAGTATAGCTATAGATTTGTCTATGTCACTTCAGAGTTCTGTCAGTTTTTGCTCCATTATTTGAATGCTTAGGATTGGTGAATAAACCTTTAGAATTGTTGGGTCCTCTTGATGAAATAATCCCTTTATTATTATGAAATAACATTTTTTGCCTCTGGTAATTTCTTTGCTTGAAAATATATTTTCTCTTATATTAATATAGCAAGATAAATATTCTTTTAAATAGTGTTATCATGGTATATTTTAATTATCATTTTACTTTTAACCTATTTGTGTTTTCCTACTTAAAGTGAGTATTAGGTTGGCAGCAGAGACGTTTATCCAATCTGACAATCTCCACCTTCAAAATGTGATATGAGACCATTTACATTTAGCATTAATACTGATATGGTAGGTTTAAATCTACCCTAAGTTAACCTTTATAATTCCTCACAATATAACCTTCTACTTCACTATGTCTCAGCAAAATGCCTAGTTTGGTAAAATAAGGAAATACTGAATCAGAGAATGGGAGCAAAAATAATCAGGAGCCAATCATACTTCAGTGAATTATTAGACATTAACTATTATCTAGCCAGAAATTATCTGTTCTAATAATGTTCTTCTCTTACCATACATCCCATGATTTTTAAAAAGTAATAATGACAATTTAGAGAAGTTGTCATATATATTTCAGAAAATATCCTTATAGAAAAACTAAGAATTTGTATGAGGGAATGAATGTTATACATATAGGGGACCCCAAATAGCATACTGTTCTTGAAAAAAGGAAAAAAGAGAACGGGAGAGAATCATCTCTGACTGTCTCCACAGTGGAGCCATCATCTTTAGGTAGAGTTTAAAAGATGTCTTTTCACTGCAACACACAGTGGAAAAGTTAGGAGTTCTGTGAATCATCCTGGCCACAGTGATGTAATACAATACAATGAAGCAACAGCTCTTGGAAGATACATTCTATTAACAACAAAGACTATTTGCTGTTAAGTGGAAAATATATGCACAGAATGGCATGGACAATTAACTCCTCTTGATATACAATAACTTCCTTGACAGGTTGTGGTAAAACAGTGTATACAATCAGAACAGCATCAGTTAAAAACTACTTCTCCAAAAAAAAACTTCCATTATAATGTCATTTCTTCCCAGAACACTTCATACAATCCCAGGTTACTTATGACTCTCATTGTTCTATAATATGTAAATCCTCATTTAATATATCTATAATCCCTATGTTGGTTCATGATGATTATGCGAGCAAGCTCAGTTGCTCAGTCATGTCTGATTCTTTGTGACCCCATGGACTGTAGCCCACCAGGCTCCTCTATCCACGGGATTTCCCAGGCAAGAATACTGGAGTGGGTTGCCATTTCCTTCTCCGTGAGATCTTACCAACTCAGGAATCAAACTCTTATCTCCTGCATTGGCAGGCAGATTCTTTACCACTGAGCCACAAGGGAAACCCATGATGATTATAATTCACTATAATTACAAGGAATATATAGAATTTACCAGAAACAGAAATATCATCAGAGGTTAGGGGAGAGTGGTTTTAAACTCAGGAGCCACAATAACCCTGAGAACATTCTACTAATCACTGTGATGATGAGAAGGAACAAGGCCCTTCTTAACATCCCTGCTTCATTTCTCCCAACAACTCTGTGCTTCACCTAGACTGCACTATCAGCCAATACCTAAGTACCCTGTAGACGTACTGTCTTGCTATTTTGCCTTTGTAAGTATTATTCTCTTAATAAGGAGAACTTTTCCAATCTTTTCTGTGGTGACCAAGGATGAAAGAGCAGATAAAACCAAGGAGGGTTTTGGAATCCAGGAACAGAAAAACCAGACCCTTATTGTCCTTCCCTCCCCCATGTTGTAACTATTAATGGAACAGTATAAACTGTCTCCTCTCCTACCCCATAGGGAGAAGGTATTTACCCTACACTTCCCACATCCAGTATACATGACTTATCTAATCAGCAAATGACCCACAAGACCCCTATCCCACCCCTTATACCCTGGGTATAAAAGTGGACTAAAGACCCCTGTTCAACATTGGTTCTCCCTTGAGCTGACCAACTGTTCTAACAGCATCTCCCACTCTAATATTCCCTCTCATTCTGTCTCATGTCTGGGAATTCTTTTCCAACCTGTGCCAGGACCATGACATTTTCCTTAATGATGCATTGCACAAGTTAGATCCTTTCTGATGTTCCTGTCCTTCCCTCATTCCCATAGCTGAATTCTCCTGAGCTCCTTGGCAATCTGCACTTAAATCTCACAGAAACTTATATCGCAATTGCTTCCTTTGATAGCAAGTGCTTCCCTTTTAAAGTTTTCTTATTTAACACTTATTATATATCTACATCTTTCCACAAAGAACTTGAAGTGGCTTGTAATAAAAAAAACAGTGCAAGCAAATATGGAAATAGAAAACTAGGACCATAGAAAAGAATATAAAATTGTCAAACATAAAATTGTCCTTTATAGGCTTCAAATATTTACTTGAACTTCTTGGAATTTTTCATGAAAAGATTCTCATCAGAAAGGAGAAAAATATTGTTTCCCTTGGTTCTTCAGGAAAAACAAATTTATTCCCAGCGGAGAACCCTAAAGTAAAAATTCATCATAGGTAATTGTATATAGAAGAGCCTAATCCATATAAAAGATAATATTCTCAACACGGTAGACCACAATAGCCCAAATGAATTGCAAATGATTGCTTTTTATCTCTATTTTCAGCATAACTAGTGCTCAAATATTAAAATGCAACACAGTTTGGTGAATCTGAATAGCCTGGCTCAAGATAAGCTAAGCAAGTAGTCTTTTGGTAATTTAATTAGCTACAAAGATAAAATTACAAACAGTATGTATTTAAGACAAAGTTTCCTAAGTACTTTCTTCACATGGTCTCTTAATAAAAGAAGCCAGATCCCACTAGACTACCATTGCTAACACTGTGTGGGTATTCTAAAATATGGGAGAGGGAAGTGAAAAAATAACTTGAGAAACACTGCCTTAAACAAAATTCAACAGGTACCTTTTCATCAGAAATTCTCAGAGAATTAAATTTACAAATATGGTTCATAAATCCCCAAGCGAAGATTACAGTTTATAGAAGTTCCCAAATTGAAGATTAGGAAACTGAAGGTTAGGAGAAGTTATATTATATATTGCAAGTGGACTTTAAAAAATCAGGGCTTTCTGGGATGATTTTATAGCCAACACTGATAATAGTGCTTAACATATTTCAGACAGTATTCTAAGTGCTTTGCATAGAACAACTTACTTAATCTTCCCAACAACCTTGACATAGGTATTTCTATCTTCATTTACATATAAGAAAACCTAGACATACAGAAATTAAGTAACTTGATCGAGGTCACACAGCTGGAAAGCGGGGATTTGACTCTAGACTATCTAGTTTCTAAGTCTATGCTCCTGATTACCACCTGTGCTACTTGTTAAGTCACTTCAGTTCAGTTCAGTTCAGTCGCTCAGTCGTGTCCAACTCTTTGCGACCCCATGAATCACAGCACGCCAGGCCTCCCTGTCCATCACCAACTCCCGGAGTTCACTCAAACTCATGCCCATCGAGTTGGTGATGCCATCCAGCCATCTCATTCTCTGTCATCCCCTTCTCCTCCCGCCCACTTCAGTCATGTCTATTTTCGACCCTATGAATCACCAGGCCCCTCTGTCCGTGGGATTCTCCAGGCAAGAATACTGGAGTGGGTTGCCATGCCCCTCTCCAGGGGATCTTCCTGATCCAGGGATTGAACCCAGGTCTCTTCTGTATCCTCCAATAAGCAGATTCTTTACCACTAGCCCCACCTTGGAAGCCCAAGTTAAAAAAGCCCTGGAAAAAGTAATATTGTAACCTGGCTCTAAAGACTAAACAGTAAACAGATAACCTAAAGGGCAATATCCAACCAGTGAAGAAAGTTCATATGTGGTTCAGGTTGTCATGAACCAGAGAGACAGATCACAGGCATGACTTGAAACTAAGCAAAACACCAACAAATATAGAAGCACATACCTGGGTCAGAATTCTATCCATGCACTCAGTAGCTGGAGGAAATTCTATGGACCTCAGTTTCCTCGTACATAAAATGGTGATTAAATAGTCTGCCTTGGAGATCTGCTTCATGAGGGGGAAATGTGTGTGAATCATCTTGCACAGTGTCTGTCAAAAACAGGTTCTGGCTGCTCTCACCTTCTGAGATGGCGCACACTCTGTCTGTGGAATGTGTTCCTCTCTAAATAAATCCACTTCTTACCTATCATGTCATCTCTAACTTGAATTCTTTCTGTGACAAGACATTAAGAACCTGAGCTTCATTAAGTTGAGACCAGGTATGATCTCAGTTAAAAGACTGTGGGGGGACTTCTCTGATGGTCCAGTGGCTAAGACCATTGTATGTTCCCAATGCCAGGGGCCCAGGTTCAAGCCCTGGGCAGGAAATCAGATCCCACATGCTGCAACTAAAGATCCCGCATGCCTCAACTAAAAGAGATCTTGCATGCTGCAATGAAGATCAAGGATCCTAAGTGCCACAACTAAGACCCGACTTGGCTAAATAAATAAATTGAAAAAAAAAAAAAGAAGAAGAACAAGGGTTTAGACTTCCCTTGGTGACCCAGTGGTTAAGACTCCGAGCTTCCAATGCAGGGAGCATGGGTTCAATCTCTGGTTGGTGAACTAAGATCCCACATGCCACAAGGCATGGCCAAAAAATAAAAATTAAATTTAAAAAAAGGCACTCATTAAAACACAGCATTACAGTCAGTCCTCATGATCGTGAGACAAGCATGCTTAACTCCATTTTGTAGATGAGTAAGGTGGAACTCATCTTTGCATGAAATGTTCCCTTGATATCTCTAATTTTCTTGAAAAGATCTCTTGCTTTCCTATTCTGTTGTTCTCCTCTATTTCTTTGCCTTGATCGCTGAAGAAGGCTTTCTTATCTCTCCTTGCTATACTTTGGAACTCTGCATTCAGATGCATATATCTTTCCTTTTCTCCTTTGCTTTTCGCTTCTCTTCCTTTCACAGCTATTTGTAAGGCCTCCTCAGACAGCCATTTTGCTTTTTTACATTTCTTTTCCATGGGGATGGTCTTGATCCCTGTCTCCTGTACAATGTCACGAAGCTCTGTCCACAGTTCATCAGGCACTCTATCACATCTAGACCCTTAAATCTATTTCTTACGTCCACTGTATAATCATAAGGGATTTGATTTAGGTCATATCTGAATGGTCTAGTGGTTTTCCCTACTTTCTTCAATTTAAGTCTGAATTTCGCAATAAGGAGTTCATGATCTGAGCCACAGTCAGCTCCTGGTCTTGTTTTTGCTAATTGTGTAGAGCTTCTCCATCTTTGGCTGCAAAGAATAAAATCAATCTGATTTCGGTGTTGACCATCTGGTGATGTCCACGTGTAGAGTTTTCTCTTGTGTTGTTGGAAGAGGGTGTTTGCTATGACCAGTGCGTTCTCTTGGCAAAACTCTATTAGCCTTTGCCCTGCTTCATTTCGTGCTCCAAGGCCAAATTTGCCTGTTATTCCAGGTGTTTCTTGACTTCCTACTTTTGCAATCCAGTCCCCTATAATGAAAAGGACATCTTTTTTGGGTGTTAGTTCTAAAAGGTCTTGTAGGTCTTCATAAAACCGTTAAACTTCGGCTTCTTCAGCATTACTGGTTGGGGCATAGGCTTGAATTACTGTAATATTGAATGGTTTGCCTTGGAAACAAACAGAAATCATTCTGACGTTTTTAAGATTGCATCCAAGTACTGCATTTCAGACTCTTTTGTTGACCATGATGGCTACTCCATTTCTTCTAAGGGATTCCTGCCCACAGTAGTAGATATAATGGTCATCTGAGTTAAAGTCACCCATTCCAGTCCATTTTAGTTCACTGATTCCTAGAATGTCGACGTTCACTCTTGCCAGCTCCTGTTTGACCACTTCCAATTTGCCTTGATTCATGGACCTAACATTCCAGGTTCCTATGCAATATTGCTCTTTACAGAATCAGACTTTGCTTCTATCAGCAGTCCCATCCACAACTGGGTATTGGTTTCGCTTTGAATCCATCCCTTCATTCTTTCTGGAGTTATTTCTCCACTGATCTCCAGTAGCATACTGGGCACCCACCGACCTGGGGAATTCCTCATTCAGTATCCTATCATTTTGCCTTTTGATACTGTTCATGGGGTTCTCAAGACAAGTATACTGAAGTGGTTTGCCATTCCCTTCTCCAGTGGACCACATTCCGTCAGACCTCTCTACCATGACCCGTCCATCTTGGGTGGCCCCACATGGCATGGCTTAGTTTCATTGAGTTAGACAGGGCTGTGTTCCATATGATCAGATCAACTAGTTTTATGGGATTATGATTTCAGTGTGTCTGCCCTCAAATGCCCCCTCACAATACCTACCGTCTTATTTGCATTTTTCTTACCTTGCCCATGGAATATCTCTTCACAGCTGCTCCAGCAAAGCACAGCTGCTATACCTTACCTTGGATGTGAGGTAGCTCCTCTCAGCCACGCTTCTGCGTGTGGTCGGTTGCACCCAGCTGGCGTCTCTCGCATCTGCGCCCAGAAGCAGAATATATTAAGAAGAGGTGGCAAGAATACACAGAAGAACTGTACAAAAAAGATCTTCATGACAAAGATAATTGTGATGGCATGATCACCCACCTGAATCCAGACATCTTGGAATGTGAAGTCAAGTGGGCCTTAGAGAGCATCACTACGAACAAAGCTAGTGGAGGTGATGGAATTCCAATTGAGCTATTTCAAATCCTGAAAGGTGATGCTGTGAAAGTGCTGCACTCAATATGCCAGCAAATTTGGAAAACTCAGCAGTGGCCACAGGACTGGAAAAGGTCAGTCTGCATTCCAATCCCAAAGAAAGGCAATGCCAAAGAATGCTCAAACTACCACACAATTGCACTCATCTCACACGCTAGTAAAGTCCTGCTCAAAATTCTCCAAGCCAGGCTTCAGCAATATGTGAACCATGAACTTCCAGATGTTCAAGCAGGTTTCAGGCTTCAGCAATATGTGAACCATGAACTTCCAGATGTTCAAGCAGGTTTTAGAAAAGGCAGAGGCACCAGAGATCAAATTGCCAACATCCGCTGGATCATGGAGAAAGCAAGAGAGTTCCAGAAAAACATCTATTTCTGCTTCATTGACTATGCCAAAGCTTTTGACTGTGTGGATCACAATAAACTGTGGAACATTCTGAATGAGATGGGAATACCAGACCACCTGACCTGCTTCTTGAGAAACCTGTATGCAGGTCAGGAAGCAACAGTTAGTACATGGAACAACAGACTGGTTCCAAATAGGAAAAGGAGTACGGCAAGGTTGTATATTGTCACCCTGCTTATTTAACTTATATGCAGAGTACATCATGAGAAATGCTGGGCTGGAAGAAGCACAAGCTAGAATCAAGATTGCTGAGAGAAATATCAATAACCTCAGATATGCAGATGACACCACCCTTATGGCAGAAAGTGAAGAGGAACTCAAAAGCCTCTTGATGAAAGTGAAAGAGGAGAGTGAAAAGGTTGGCTTGAAGCTCAACATTCAGAAAACAAAGATCATGGCCTCTGGTCCCACCACTTCATGGGAAAGAGATGGGGAAACAGTGGAAACAGTGTCAGACTTTATTTTTTTGGGCTCCAAAATCACTGCAGATGCTGATTGCAGCCAGGAAATTAAAAGACGCTTACTCCTTGGAAGGAAAGTTATGACCAGCCAAGATAGCATATTAAAAAGCAGAGACATTACTTTGCCAACAAAGGTCTGTCTAGTCAAGGCTATGGTTTTTCCCGTGGTCATGTATGGATGTGAGAGTTGGACTGTGAAGAAAGCTGATCGCCGAAGAATTGATGCTTTTGAACTGTGGTCATGGAGAAGACTCTTGAGAGTCCCTTGTACTGCAAGGAGATCCAACCAGTCCATTCTAAAGGAGATCAATCCTGGGTGTTCATTGGAAGGACTGATGCTGAAGCTGAAACTGCAATACTTTGGCCACCTCATGTGTCGAGTTGACTACTGGAAAAGAGTCTGATGCTAGGAAGAACTGGGGGTGGGAGGAGATAGGGACGACAGAGAATGAGATGACTGGATGGCATCACTGACTCGGTGGACATGAGTTTGAGTGAACTCTGGGAGTTGGTGATGGACAGGGAGGCCTGGCGTGCTGTGATTCATGGGGTCGCAAAGAGTCGGACATGACTGAGCGACTGAACTGAACTGAAGGTGGAACTCAGTGATGTCAAATCAAATAACCTATCCAAGCTTCCTACGCTGGTGAGAAGAGAACAGATACATTCAACTCACATGACCTCAAATTCAGTGTTCTTAGCTCTGAATGACAGAAAAAGTACGATGCTAAAAGAGTTTCTAATCCATTTGCTGCAATAACGAAGACAGAGAGTGTCAGTAAAGAATAAACTGAGCTTAAATATATATAGATACACACATACACTAAGTTGTTCAGTTGTGTCTGACTCTTTGTCATCTTAAGGACCATAACCCACTAGGCTCCTCTGTCTATGGAATTCTCCAGGCAAGAAAAGTGGAATGTGTTCCCCTGCCTTCTCCAGGGGATCTTCCTAATCCAGGGATCAAACCTGCATCTCTTACGTCTCCTTTACTGGCAGGTGGGTTCTTTACCCAGTGCCACCTAGGAAGCCCATATGTGTGTGTGTATAAACATACACATACACTGCAGAGACATGAGCAATTCTTAGAGACTGAGAAATGCAAAGAAAGAGTGGTGTATGGGCAAGGGAGAAAAATCTAGAGCTAACAGAAATCTCATGGTAATCATGAAAGACTTACAGAACCCCATCTCAGTTCAGTTCAGTTCAGTTCAGTCGCTCAGTCATGTCCCACTCTCTGCAACCCCTTGAATCACAGCACGCCAGGCCTCCCTGTCCATCACCAACTCCCAGAGTTCGCTCAAATTCATGTCCATAGAGTCGGTGATGCCATCCAGCCATTTCATTCTCTGTCATCCCCTTCTCCTCCCACCCTCAACCTTTCCCAGCATCAGAGTCTTTTCCAGTGAGTCAACTCGTCGCATGAGGTGGCCAAAGTATGGCAGTTTCAGCTTTAGCATCAGTCCTTCCAATGAACACCCAGGATTGATCTCCTTTAGAATGGACTGGTTGGATCTCCTTGCAGTACAAGGGACTCTCAAGAGTCTTCTCCAACACCACAGTTCAAAAGCATCAATTCTTTGGCGATCAGCTTTCTTCACAGTCCAACTCTCACATCCATACATGACCACAGGAAAAACCATAGCCTTGACTAGACGGACCATGGTTGGCAAAGTAATGTCTCTGCTTTTTAATATACTATCTAGTTTGGTCATAACTTTCCTTCCAAGGAGTAAGCGTCTTTTAATTTCATGGCTGCAATCAGCATCTGCAGTGATTTTGGAGACCAAAATTAAAGTCTGACACTGTTTCCCCATCTATTTCCCATGAAGTGATGGGACCAGAAGCCATGATCTCAGTTTTCTGAATGTTGAGCTTCAAGCCAACCTTTTCACTCTCCTCTTTCACTTTCATCAAGAGGCTTTTGAGTTCCTCTTCACTTTCTGCCATAAGGGTAGTGTCATCTGCATATCTGAGGTTATTGATATTTCTCCCGGCAATCTTGATTCCAGCTTGTGCTTCTTCCAGCCCAGCGTTCCTCATGATGTACTCTGCATATAAGTTAAATAAACAAGGTGACAATATACAGCCTTGACGTACTCCTTTTCCTATTTGGAACCAGTCTGTTGTTCAATGTACAGTTCTGACTGTTGCTTCCTGACCTGCATACAGGTTTCTCAGGAGGCAGGTCAGGTGGTCTGGGATTCCCATCTCTTTCAGTATTTTCCATAGTTTATTGTGATCCACACAGTCAAAGGCTTTGGCATAGTCAATGAAGCAGAAATAGATGTTTTTCTGGAACTCTCTTGCTTTCTCCATGATCCAGCGGATATTGGCAATTTAATCTCTGGTGCCTCTGCCTTTAGGAGGCCTTATAAGAATTCAGAGTGAATTCTGATGGGATTGAAAAGCTTTCCAGATCCTGATTTAGCCCTGAGTCTGTTTCTACACATGTGCATACACACTGATGTCAAGTTCAGAAATCATTCTTTCTATAAAATGATTGTATCTTAATTCTAGGAGTTTGAAAAACCTTTACTACATAGCAATAAGTTAGAAGTAGCCAAATGACTCTTCTTGCAAGAATTCATCACTTGGTTTAGACAACAGCATTGCTATGCTTTATCGAAGAATCAAGGCCTTTTCTACTGGATCAGGATTTCAAAAGTAGCTGATTTTCCCCTAACATCTATTCATGCAAGTGCCACAAAAGACTTTAATCCAGAAAGAAATGCTTTATTACTAGCATTCAGTCAGAAAAGCAGCCACTTACCCCTTAGCCAAACATTACTAAACTTTCTTCCTGTTACCTTAGCTTCAGTCAGCTAACCACACACTAGAATGTGGAAATGTTACTGATGCATTCGTTTCTTTAGGCTTGAAGTATTTAGATGGAAATGGATGATACTCTGAAAATTATCTAGAGTGTTTGGAATTCTCCTGAAGAGTTCAGCTATGGTGGTTATTCTGTGCATTTTCAGAGTCACATTCACAGAAAAAGAAAGGAAGGACTGATGGATATACAATTAATATATGTTAACTAGATAACCAATATTGAAAAGAAATCAAACAAATCAAATACATTCAGTTCAGTCGCTCAGTCATGTCTGACTCTGCGACCCCATGAATCACAGCACGCCAGGCCTCCCTGTCCATCACCAACTCCCGGAGTTCACTCAAACTCATATCCATCAAGTCGGTGATGCCATCCAGCCTCTCATTCTCTGTCGTCCCCTTCTCCTCCTGCCCCTAATCCCTCCCAGCATCAGAGTCTTTTCCAGTGAGTCAACTCTTCGCATGAGGTGGCCAAAGTATTGCAGTTTCAGCTTTAGCATCAGTCCTTCCAATGAACATCCAGGACTGATCTCCTTTAGAATGGACTGGTTGGATCTCCTTGCTGTCCAAGGGACTCTCAAGAGTCTTCTCCAACACCAAGGTGATAAATGTCTATGATTCTCCTTTTCAGAGCGTAAAGAAAGAGAAAAGCCTAGCTTCAAAAGTACATAAATCATTTTTTGTTGATAGAGATTACATGACAGTGACAGAAGATTTAAAGAGCCTGAGTAATTAAATCATATTTACTCCTTCAATAATGTTACTCATAAAATAACCTAAGCTCTACTTACCTGCTTATAAAGTAGGTGCTGGAGAAGGAGAGTAGACTGGTTCTCCAATTCTAAATGTAGATCATTCAATACTAAAGACAGACAAAAAAGAAATTTTATCAAATTTAGTGTCTGGAGGAGCACACAAAATAAACCCTAAAAAGAAACATTCTATTTTACCTTTTCTTTAGCCAAATCCAATCACTATTTGGAAGGACTGATGCTAAAGCTGAAACTCCAATACTTTGACCACCTCATGCGTCGAGTTGACTCACTAGAAAAGAGTCTGATGCTGGGAAGAATTGGGGGTGGGAGGAGACGCGGACGACAGAGAATGAGATGGCTGGATGGCATCACCGACTCGATGGACATGAGTTTGAGTGAACTCTGGGAGCTGGTGATGGACAGGGAGGCCTGGCGTGCTGTGATTCATGGGGTCGCAAAGAGTCAGACATGACTGAGCGACTGAACTGAACTGAACTGATTATTTTTCTTCAAAAAAATAAAGTTTCCAGATGCAAAAGAATTTATAGGTACTCAGTTCACCAAAAAAATAAACATGTCAATGACAGTGGAATTCACTGAATTTTGTAAATAAACCCATACATATCTTTTGTTTTGTATCGTTTTTTTGTCAGAAATAAGTTCTACTAGCTATAATAAATTTTCTTCAGCATTTTTATATGATTCCGAGTCCAAAAAAAATGTTTAAGAAACCCAAACATATCAAAGAACATGAAAGATGATTGTTAATATCAGAACAAATCAATCAATGTCTTTGATATAAATACCAATGACATATTCAATGCCACAAAATAGCTCTGCTAAAATGACATAGTCTTATATGAGTTTCATAAGAGGGGGAATAGAAACAGTCTCCATCTCTCAGGAAATTCCACAATAGTAAGTGAAGAAAAGTAGAAATATGCACTTCAAATTTTTAATCTATGGTATGTCTTAACAAAATATGCCGGCTTCCTCCCTTTTCTGCTTGGAGTCCCTTGACTAAAATGGGAAGAGAAGGAGGTAGAGTTGTGCAAAACATAATGTGAGGATCTTTCTAGGTATGCCTTAATATATCTAAAGTGAAATTTCCAAAGGTCAGCTTTCTCCACCCACTCTTTCAGCAAAGATCTTCCCTCTCAACCAGACCCCAAGATGGGCATTTATCTCAAATTCCTCAAGACATATTTGCAAAGAATTTAAAGAATGTATATGAATCACTGATTCACTCTGCTGTATACCTGAAACTAATGCATTGTAAATCTACTATACTCCAATAAAAATTACTTTAAAAAAATAAGGTAAGCACAAAATAAATAAACAAATATTTTTAAATGACAGATGGAGAGACAGTGAACAATCCCAAAGTCCTTTCCAATATACATACATACAGCCCTCCTATGGGTAGTAGAGTTAAGATCATAGACTTTGGCTCAGGCTTCCAGTCATCGAATTCCTGCTCAGCCACTGTGACACTGGGTGGCAATTTAACTTTTTGAGCTTAATTTTTGTCATGTTCAATATGATAATAATAATAATTGCACAGAGTTGAAGTGAAAGTTAAATAAGGCAACCCATGGACAGTGTTTGACAAAATGTCTGGTGCATAATAAGAATTTAAAACAAAGTTAATTACTGTTACTGATAACATTTGTATGGAAAAGCACCTTCTACACCCTATTTCACAGGAAGCTATAGTATAAACGATGATTGTGACACCATTGTGAGGTAAATATTATAGTCAATCTCATTTTATAGATGAGGATTCAGAGGCCCAGAGAAAGGTTTTAACAAGTTTAATTTTCAAAAATGAAAAATCTAATAGGTGACAGAGCAAGAAGACAAACCTAGCTTTTTACTCTACAGCTCAGGCTGCAACCAGTACTTCATAATTCTTACTCTCAAAGCAGGTAGAAATATCCTTGAAATGAACAAAAATTATTACTGGTGTCTTCAATGGAAAACTTTTCTCATTACCTAATTTTATATGCTCTCTGTGCCTTTCATTGCCTTTGAGCTATTTCATAATTCTATAAATTGTAGATAACTGATAACACAAATAATTGTCTATATATATGCAAATGGATTTTGACTGGTACAGATGCATTGATTTTTCCTCCCCTACTTCAGGAGTCAGTTTTGGGTTTATTAAGCAAATTCATTAAGCATTCCAATTGTCTAAAAATATTCCTGCTCTTTGGGTTCTCCTCCTAATCAATTGTAACACCGTACTGGTTTATTCAGCAATTAATGAATTTTAAAAAGTCTTTCACATTCATTTTACATTTGTGGTAGACTTGTGATTTGACTTTATTTCTCAGAAATTATCCTTTAACACTGGGGAGATCTCTACCAGCTCTCATACCCTCCTAGGAATAGAAGGGGAACTTTCCTGGAGAGTCTCCAGCCTGTGAATTTTGGTGGCAGAAAGATGATATGCTATATCAAATATTGAGCCTGAGTCTCAAAATGTGTAAATTGCTCTCTGTTAGTAACTTTAGGAAACTATATTAACTCTTTTAGGTCCTAGGGTATTATGAAACAAATTTAGGCTTTTGTTCCATGGGTTCAGATTGAGAGAAGCAAGGGAACAGAACAACTGCATGATGTCCTATTGATCTTATTTCTTAATCTCTCTCCTTTTCTCAATGGAAAACAGAATGGTCACTGCATCAACATTCTTCTTTGCCTTGGTACTTAACTGAGCAACTGCACTGTGCTCCCACAGAGCCTACCCACAGACAATCCTTTGAAGTAACTATGCCTTTTCTGAAGTCTTAACAGCCTGGATACACAGGATAAATCACACACGATGGACTCGCTGCACCCTTGCAAATCCAGGATAGAAAATGTTGGGCTCTGGGAAGGCAGCACTTCTCCTTCAGTAGGAAGAGAAACCCCTCCCCTTCCTCCCACAACTCTCCGTGCGTCATGATGTCCATATTCCAGGAGGGGTGTGAAGCCCTTGTACTCATTTATAAGGTAGAGAAACAGATGGGACTGGCTTAATTTATGAAGACAACTAGTTATCTTATAAGTACAGATGGAGTAAGTAGCACAATTATTACCAGAGAACTGAAGCTGGCAGATGGTTTGGTAAAAAAAAATTTTTTTTTTTCTTTAAAGGTTGACTGCCAGATTCACAGCAGGGACCAGCCTGCTCCCAGGGGCATAGACAACCATGCAGATTTAAATCACCCTGCTTTTTGTCTAATCATCTGCTCCTTTTCTAGGACTGCAGAGGGAATAGATGAAGACAAGGGTCATCAGGTGGTCAGAATGGCATATCCGTAGGCTTTCCAAAAATGAAAGTGAAGAAAGGGAAAGGTTTGCCCACAATACAGGTGGTGTGAGAAATTGTATTATTATTTTTTTAAGAATAAGAACTAAACTTTAAAGGGGCACAATATTGCAAGATAAACTGTTCTATATTTTGTTCTGTTTGTTTGTTAGTCAAGTTCACTGTTTGCATTCAGAACTCTTTCTTGGCAGTCTCTCTAAGAAGATGGAATCTTACTGGCTGAATCTGTTCTCAGGCTCAGTACTGAGGGCTGAATCATTGATATCTCCAAGTTCAGTTCACTCAAAAGTACCAAGTTAACTGGTCTAGTGAAGTAAAAAATTCATTTTAAAAGAGAGAGAGAAAGTCAGTCTGCGCAAACTCCAGATGGTTGATTAAGCAATCTGGGCCCTGTAGTTAATTTTATCTTTTCCAGGGAGAGCATGCTTCTTCATCCTACAGCAGCTCCTCTGTGGATCACATCCATTAATGGTGAGGGTAGAGGAGGGTGTCCAAACACGAACAAAACCCCATGAGTTTATAATCCAGTGTACTTCCTCTATATTGTAGGTGCTATTGCTTTCTTCAGTCTCTTGTCACAAACAGTTAGCTATGCTCATTTTAGAGCCTGAAAGAGTATCGCTGCCCTGTGGGCAGAAAGCCATGAAAACAAGAATCTATGATCTTGTTCCTGTGAGACTGCAATCTAGAGGGTCTAACAGGAATGCCAGGGCTGAGACTTGATAGAGATAGAGTGATTGACAAAGATGTTTTATATGTCTCAAAGCTTTTCACTCTTGTCTTTGTTTGTTTCATCTTATACTCATTTAGAGTAAGCATTTTAAAAATTACTGATTGAGGGAGGATAAAGGGAGGAGGGAGGTGGGAGGGGGGTTCAGGAGAGGGAACTCATGTACACCTGGGGCGGATTCATGTCAATGTATGGCAAAACCAACCAATATAATATTGTAAAATAATTAGCCTCCAATAAAAAAAATAAAAAAAAATTACTGATTGAAAAATGATGTCCTTTCTTCAAACCTCTATAAGTTGATTTAGCTATTCATTTAACAAGTGTTTATCAAATCATCTCCCAGTGCCCAGGCCCCCTGCTATGATAGAAATATAGGTATATTCAATCCTCTCAAACTCTGCCACTGCTTTATCAAATAAATTTGTATAATATTCAAACTCTAGGAGATGGTGAAGGACAGGGAAGCCTAGTGGGTCCATGGGGTTGCAAAGAGTCGGACATGACTTAGCGACTGAACAACAACTAAATCCTTCGTTGTCATTTCAACAGTCTTCACCAAGAGTAGATTTCATCTCAAGAAACCACTTTCTTTGCTCATTGATTAATAGAAGCAACTCCTCATCCATTAAAGTTTTATCATAAGACTGCAACAACTCAGTCACATCTTTACACTCCACTTCTAATTCACTTGCTATTTCTCCCACATCTTCAGTTACTTGATCCACTGAAGTCTTGAACTCCTCCCCAAGCCCACCACCAGCTGCCCAGGGAAAAACCTCTCACCAGTGGGCAAGCACCCCAGGATCCTGCATCTAGCTTCTTTATAATATGGCTCTGCCCACCAGTGGGCTGCCATCTGGCCCAGGATCCCTTAGGCCCCACAGATAGCTACTCTGGAATTCAGCCCTGCCCACCAGTGAACCAGCAGCGACCACCTGAGTCAGCATCTGGCAGCCAACGAGATCAGGGCAGCCCTACCTACCAGCACACCTGCCTACCAGCCCCACCACAACAGAAGGGCCCATGCACACTATATATATGGAGCACCCCTAGAGTATATGACTCCGGTAACCAAAGGAGAAGGTGCTGCTGGGTCCCTCAGGGTATCTCCTACATAAAGACATATTGTCAAGATGAAGAAATGTAAAGAACCTTTCTAATACATAAAAATAACCACAAAGAATTAGGCAAAATAAGTAGACAGAGAAATACATTCCAAATGAAGGACCAAGACAAAACCTCACAAAAATAAACTAAAGAAAGTGGCAATAAGCAATCCTATCTGATAATGAATTCAAGGTAATGATTATAAAGAAGCTCAATGAACTCAGGGGAAAAAACACTGTGAGAATTCTAACAAAGGGTTAAGCATCCATTTTGGATTGCTGAATTTTGTCAAAAATTTTTCTCTGCATCTGAGATGATCATATGATTTTTATTTTTCAGTACATTAATGTGGTGTATCAAATGGATTGATTTGTGAATACTGAAGCATCCTTGGATCACTGGGATAAATTCTACTTGATCATGGTGTAGGGGATCCTTTCAACATATTATTTAATTCAGTTTGCAATTGTTTATATTTGGTTGAAATTTTTCACGTATTTGTTTATCAATTATATTGGCCTGTAATTTTCTTTTTTCCTGGTGTTTTTGTCTAATTCTAGTATCAGGGTGATGCTTGCCTTGCAGAATGAATTCAGAAGCATTTTTTCCTCTTAAATTTTTTGGAATAGTTTGAGAAGGGTTAAATGGTAACTTTTCTTTAAGTATTTTACAGGGAAATTCCCTAACAGTCCAATGGTTAGGACTATGCATTTTACTGCTCAGGGCTAGGGTTCAACCCCTGTTTAGGGAACTAGGATCCTGCAAGCTCTGCCATGTAGCAAAAAAAAAAAAAAGATACAAAATGGTTTATAAAATTCAAGTGTGAAGCCATCTGATTCTTGACTTTTGTTTGTTAAGAGTTTTTGTAACTGATTCAGTTTAATAACTGGCAATATACAATCTCCCAAGACTGATCAGCAAGAAATAAAAAATAATAATAAACCAATTAACAGTAATTGGTCTAATAGATTAATTAATAATTAGTCTATTCATATTTTATATTTCTCTCTGATCAGCCTTGGGAGATTGTATATTTCAAGGAATTTTATCCACTTCTATTTTCTCCATTTTATTGGTGCATAATTGTTTGTGAAAAGTGAAGTGAAAGTGTTAGTCACTCAATCATGTCCAATTCTTTGTAACTCCGTGGATTGAAGCCTGCCAGGCTCTTCTGTCCATGGGATTCTCTAGACAATACTGGAGTGGGTAGCTATTCTCTTCTCCAGGGTATCTTTCCTGGAGGCATCCAGGCATCAAAACTAGATCTCCTGTGTTGCAGGCAGATTCTTTACCATCTGAGCAACCAGGGAAGCCCATACTTGTTTGTAGTAGTGTCTTATGGACCTTTGTGTTTCTGTGGAATTGTAACTTCTTTCATTGACTTTATTTATTTGGGCTCTCTCTTAATTTTTTACTTTTAATTTTTTAATTTTTTTATACATTGAGCCAACTTGTGCCATTTAATTGGACCACTTAGTCCATTTACATTTAAAGTAATTATTGATATATATGTATTTATTGCCATTTTGCTAATTGTTTTCTGATTGTTTTTGTATTTCATTTTATTTCATTCTTTTTCTTTTTCTCTAGCTCTTTTCCCTTGGGATTTGGTGACTTTCTTTAGAGTTACATTTATATTCCATTCTACCTTTGTGCATGAATCTATAATAGGTTTCTGAGTTGCAATACCATGAGGTTCATATATAACAACCTATATGAATATATGTGATTATTTTAAGTTGATGATCTCTTAAATAAGTTTGAATACATTCTAACAACCCTGCATTTTTACTTCCCCATCCCCTCATATTTAATGTTTTGCCATTATATTTTACATCTTTTGTATTGTGTAGCCTTTATCCACTCTTGGTGGATATAAATGATTTTAGTACTTTTGTCTTTTAACCTCCCTACCAATGTTACATGTAATTTGTCTGCTGCTGCTGCTGCTGCTGCTAAGTCACTTCAGTCATGTCCGACTCTGTGTGACCCCATAGATGGAAGCCCACCAGGCTCCCTCTTCCCTGGGATTCTCCAGGCAAGAACACTGGAGTGGGTTGCCATTTCCTTCTCCAATGTGTGAAAGTGAAAAGTGAAAGTGAAGTCACTCAGTCGTGTCCGACCCTTAGTGACCCCACGGACTGCAGCCTACCAGGCTGCTCCATCCATGGGATTTTCTAGGCAAGAGTACTGGAGTGGCTTGCCATTGCCTTCTCCGAATTTGTCTGCTACTTTTACTATATGTTTGCTTTTACCCATGAGATTTTTTCCTCTTATAATTCTCTTACTTTTAGTTGTGGTCTTTTCCATTTAACAGAATTCCCTTTAACAGTTATTTTAAAAATGGTTTAGTGGCACTGAAATCTTGCACCTTTGCATGTCTGTAAGAGTCTTTATTTCTCCTTCATATTTGAATAATAGGCTTGCTAGGTACAGTATTCTTGGTTAAAGTTTTTGTTTTATTTAAATTCATCACTTTGAATACGTCATGCCACTCCCCTTCTGGTCTGCAAAGTTTCTGCTGAAAAATTAGATTATAGTCTTATGGCAGTTCCCTTGTATGTAATTGCTGCTTTTCTCTTACTGCTATCAAGATGCTTTATCATTATTTTTTTTTCTTTATAACTATAATGTCTTATAGTGTGGACTTCCTGAGTTCATCTTGTTTGGAACTCTCCTGCTTCTTGGACCTGGATGTTTCCTTTCCCCAGCTAGGAAAGTTTTCAAGTATTGTATCATCAAATACACTCTGCCCCTTTCTCTCTCTTTTCCTTTTGGGACCACTATAATAATAGGTATCCAGGGAACTTACCTCAGTATAATAACGTCTATATATGACAAGCTAGGTTTCAGCACTACATGAAGTGAGAACCTTTAGACGTACAAGCAGGGTTTTCAGGAGGCAGAGGAACCAGAGATCAAAAGGCCAGTTTCAATGGATTATGGAGAAAGCAAGGGAGTTCCAGAAAAATATCCACTTCTGCTTCACTGACTATACAAAAGCCTTTAACTCTGTGGATCACAACAAACCTGAAATTATTAAAGAGATGGGACTACCAGACCACCTTGCATGTCTCCTGACAAACATCTATTCAGGTCAAGAAACAACAGTTAAAACCAGACATAGAACAACTGATAGGTTCAAAAGTGGGAAAGCATCACAAGGCTGTACATTGTCACCCTGCTTATTTAACCTATATGCAGAGTACCTCATGAGAAACGCTGGACTGGATGAATCTCAAGCTGGAGTCAAGATTGCTGGGAGAAATATCAACAACCTCAGATATGTAGATGATACCACTTTTATGTCAGAAAGTGAAGAGGAACAAAAGAGCCTCATGATGAGGGTGAAGGAGGAGAGTGACAAAGCTGGCCTGAACTCAACATTCAAAAAACTAACATCATGGCATCCAGTCCCATCACTTCATGGCAAATAGAAAGGGAAAAAGTAAAAGCAGTGACAGAGTTTTTCTTGGCCCCCCAAATTCACTTCAGACAGTGACTGCAGCCACAAAATTAAAAGGTACTTGCTCCTTTGAAAGGAAAGCTATAACAAATCTAGACAGTGTACTACAAAGCAAACACATCACTTTACTGACAAAGGTCCATCTAGTCAAAGCTATGATTTTTCCAGTAGTCACATATGGATATGAGAGTTGGACTATAAAGAAGGCTGAGTGCCGAAAAGTTGATGCTTTCAAACTATAGTGCTAGAGAAGACTCTTGGGAGTCCCTTGGACTGCAAGGAGATCAAACCAGTCAATTCAAAAGGAATTTGAACCTGCATATTCATTGGAAGGACTGATGCTGAAGCTGAAGCTCCAATACTTTGGTCACCTGATGCAAAGAATCAACTCATTAGAAAAGACCCTAATGCTGGGAAAGATTGAAGGCAAAAGGAGAAGGGGTCAGCAGAAGATGAAATGGTTAGTTAGCATCATCAACTCAATGGACATGAATCTGAGCAAACTCTGGGAGATAGTGGAGGCCAGAAGAGTCTGGTGTGCTGCAGTTCATGGGGTCACAAAGAGTCAGACATGACTTAGTAACTGAAAACCAACAACAACATGACAAACCTACAACCAACTTCATGTTCCACAATGAGTAGTTGAAAACATTTCCTCTAAATCGAGAAACAGTACAAGGATTCTCACTCTTGCCAGTTTTGTTCAACATAGTATTGGAAATCTTAGCCATAGCAATCAGACAAGAAAAAGAGTGTAAAAAGGAATCCAAACTGGAAAGGAAGAAATAAAATGTTACTATTGGCACAAGACATGATACTGTATATAGAAACTTCTAAAGATACCACTAGGAAAAAAAAAATAGAAACAATAAATAAATTCAGTAAAGCTGCTGGATACAAAATTAACATAAAGAATTCCGTTGCATTTCTGCACAGAAATAAAAAGCTATCAAAAAGAGAAATTAGGAAAATAGTCCTTTGTACAATTATACCAAAGTAAAATTTCTAGGACTAAAAATAACCAAGAAAGTAAGATTTGTACTCAGAAAAGTATAATTCAATAATGAAAGAAGTTGAAGATGACACAAATGAACACCCATACTGTACTCATGGATTAGAAAATTAATGTTAAAATAACCATAATACCCAAGGCAATTTAGAGATTCCTTGGGATTCCTATCAAAACGTCAACGGCACTTTGTTACAGAAATGGAATACACAATTCTCAAATCTGTATTGAAGCACAAAACACTCAAATATCCAAAATAATCTTGAGAGAAAAGAACAAAACTGAAACCATCACATCTCTTGATTTTAAACTATATTACAAAGTTACAGTATTCAAAACAGTATGATGTTAACACAAAAACATGTACTAGCACAAAGACAGACACTTATTTCAAAGAAACAGAATTGAAAAATAAAAAATAAACCCATACTTTTATGGTCAATTAATCTACAATAAAGGAAAAATACATAATGGGGAGAAGACAGTCTTCAGTGAATGGTGATGGGAAAATTGGACAGCTACATGCAAAAGTAGGCAACCAGACCACTTTCTTACACCATATACAAAATAAATTAAAATGGACTAAAGACTTAAATATAAGACCTGAAATCATAAAACACCTAAAAGAAAATAGAGGAAGTAAGCTTTTTGACATTGATCTTAGCAAACTTTTCTTGACATACTTCCTCAGGCACGGGAAACAAAAGCAAAAATAAACAGAACTACATCACATTAAACACTTTTTGTACAACAAAGGAAATTCAATGAGATGAAAAGGGTGCCTACTGAATGGGAGAATACATTGGTAAACAATATATTTGCAAGAGATTAAGAATTCATAAAACTCAACATCAAAAAATAAGCAATCCAATTAAAAAATGGACACTAGAACTGAACAGATATTTTCCCAAAGAAAACATGCAGATAGCCAACAGACACATGAAAAGATGCGCAATATCATTAATCATCAGGGCAACGCAGATCAAAGTGATGACATATAACTACACATCTATCAGATAGACAGTCATTCAAAAGACAACACATATTGACAAGGATATGGAGAAAAGAGAATCCTCATGCACTGTTAGTGAGAATATAAATTGGTGCAGTTACTGTGGAAAAAAGAATGCAGTTTCCTCAAAAATTAAAACTAGACCTGCCATATAATTACCATGGCAATTTCACTTGTCAGTACTTACCTGGAAAAAAAATCAATTCAAAAAGATACATATACTCCAATATTCATTGCAACATTATTACAATTTACATTTTAGGAATCAATGAACTAAAATGGACTGGGAAATAGGTGAATTTAACTCAGATGACCATTATCTACTACTGTGGGCAGGAATCCCTTAGAAGAAATGGAGTAGCCATCATGGTCAACAAAAGAGTCCAAAATGCAGTACTTGGATGAAATCTCAAAAACAACAGAATGATCTCTGTTCGTTTCCAAGGCAAACCATTCAGTATCATGGTAATCCAAGTCATGCCCCGACCAGTAATGCTGAAGAAGCTGAAGTTGAAGAGTTCTATGAAGACCTACAAGACCTTCTAGAACTAACATCCAAAAAAGATGTCCTTTTCATTATAGGGGACTGGAATGCAAAAGTAGGAAGTCAAGAAACACCTGGAGTAACAGGGGAATTTGGCCTTGAGCACAGAATGATGCAGGGCAAAGGCTAATAGAGTTGTGCCAAGAGAACACACTAGTCATAGTAAACATCCTCTTCCAACAACACAAGAGAAGACTCTACACATGGACATCACCAGATGGTCAATACCAAAATCAGATGGATTATATTCTTTGCAGACAAAGATGGAGAAGCTCTATAGAGTTAGCAAAAACAAGACTGGGAGCTGATTGCCAAATTTAGACTTAAATTGAAGAAAGTGGGGAAAACCACTAGACCATTCAGATATGACCTAAATCAAATCCCCAAGGAATATACAGTGGAAATGAGAAATAGACTCAAGGGATTAGATCTGATAGAGGTTTGTGACACTGTACAAAAAACAGGGATCAAGACCATTCCCAAGAAAAAGAAATGCGAAAAAGTAAAATGGCTGTCTGAGGAGGCCTTACAAATAACTTTGAAAAGAAGAGAATCAAAAGGCAAAGGAGAAAAGGAAGATATACCCATTTGAATTGCAGAGTTCCAAAGAATAGCAAGAAGAGATATATTAAAAAAAAAACAAAACCTTCCTCAGTGATCAGTGCACAAAAATAGAGGAAAACAATAGAATGGGAAGGACTAGAGATCTCTTCAAGAAAATTATATATACCAAGAGAATATTTCATGCAAAGATGGGGTCAATAAAGGACAGAAATGGTATGACCATACAGAAGCAGAAGATATTAAGAATTGGCAAGAATATACAGAAGAACTATACAAAAAAGATGTTCATGACCCAGATAATCACAATGGTATGACCACTCACCTAGAGCCAGACATCCTGGAATGTGAAGTCAAGTGGGCCTTAGGAAGCATCACGATGAACAAAGCTAGTGGAGGTGATTTCAAATCCTAAAAGATGATGCTGTGAAAGTGCTGCACTCGTTATGCCAGCAAGTTTGGAAAACTCAGCAGTGGCCACAGGACTGGGAAAGGTCTGTTTTCATTCCAATCACAAAGAAAGGTAATCTCAAAGAATGCTTAAACTACCGCACATTTGCACTTATCTCACATGCTAGCAATGTAATGCTCAAAAGTCTCCAAGCCAGGCTTCAACAGTATGTAAACCATGAACTTCCAGATGTTCAAGCTGGTTTTAGAAAAGGGAGAGGAACCAGAGATCTAATTGCCAACATCTGCTGTATTATCAAAAAAATCAAGATAGTTACAGAAAAACATCTATTTCTGCTTTACTGACTATGCCAAAGCCTTTGACTATGTGGATAACCACAAACTGTGGAAAATTCTGAAAGAGATGGGAATACCAGACCACCTGACCTGCCTCTTGAGAAATCTGTATGCAGGTCAGGTAGCAACAGTTCAAACTGGACATAGAACAACAGATTAGTTCCAAATAGGGAAGGGAGAATGTCAAGGCTGTATATTGTCACCCTGCTTCTTTAATTTATATGCAGAGTACATCATGAGAAACGCTGGGCTGGATGAAGCACAAGCTGGAATCAATATTGTCAGGAGAAATATCAGTAACCTCAGACATGCAGATAAGCCCATCCTTATGACAGAAAGCGAAGAAGAACTAAAGAGCTTCTTGATGAAAGTGAAAGAGGAGAGTGAAAAAGTTGGCTTAAAGCTCAACATTCAGAAAACTAAATTCATGGCATCCGGTCGCATCACTTGTCGGCGAATAGATGGGGAAACAGTGGAAACAGTTGCAGACTTTATTTTGGGGGCTCCAAAATCACTGCAGATATTGGCTGCAGCCACAGAATTAAAAGACGCTTACTCCTTGGAAGGCAAGTTATGACCAACCTAGTATATTAAAAAGCAGAGACATTACTTTGCCAAAAGATGTCCATCTAGTCAAAACTATGGTTTTTCCAGTAGTCATGTATGGATGTGAGAGCTGGACTATAAAGAAAGCTGGGAATTAAATAATTGATGCTTTTGAACTGTGGTGTTGGAGAAGACTCTTGAGAGTCCCTTGGACTGCAAGGAAATTCAACCAGGCCATCCTAAAAGAAATCAGTCCTGACTATTCATTGGAAGGACTGATGCTGAAGCTCAAACTGCAATACTTTGGCCACCTGATGCGAAGAATTGACTCATTGGAAAAGACCCTGTTGCTGGGAAAGATTGAAGGCCAGAGGAGAAGGGGACGACAGAGGATGAGGTGGTTGGATGGCATCACCAACTCAATGGACATGAGTTTCAGTAAGCTCAAGGAGTTGGTGATAGACAGGGAGACCTGCTGTGCTGCAGTCCATGGGTTCGCAAAGTGTCGGACATGACCAAGCAACTGAAGTGAGCTGAATACACACACACACACACACACACACACACACACACACACACACACACACACACACACACTTGATAGTCTTCCCGTTTGTTACAGCGTGTATGCATCTGGAGAGTATTATGCTAAATGAAGCAAGTCAGAGAAAGATATTTAATGCATAATCTCACTTATATGGGGAATCTAAAAAAACAAAAGAATAAATCAAAATGAAGACAGACACATAGATACAGAAAACTAACTGTGCTTGCTAGAGGAAGGGACATAGAGGATTTGGGCAAAATAGGTGTGAATAAGATGAATACGTATAAACCTTCAGTTATACAATATATAAGTCAAAGGGACTTAAGATACAGCATAAATGATTAACAATATTCTGATAACTTTATATATGGACAAATATTTGCTAGATTTATTGTAGTGCTTTCATAATGCATTCAAATGTCAAATCATTATGCAGCACACCTAAAACTAACATAATATTTTATGTCACTATATTTCAACAACAAAAATAGTCAATAAACAGAATATATTTTAAAAATTCTCAGAGTTACTTCTGAGAATTGCAGGGCTTTTGTGTCTAGACTAGAACTAAAATACAAAATAACATATCCAATCAACATATCTAATAGACGGTAAAACTTAGGAAAATATATCCTTGCATGGAAATCCATACAAAATAATAATAATAATGAAGTGTGAGACTTGCAACTCTTCAGTTAAACCCTTAGAAACCATTGTAAGGTGATTAATTGGCCTAATTTCTTTTTTTTTTTAGGTAATTAATTTATTTTTTATTGGAGGCAAATTATTTTACAATGTTATATTGGTTGGTTTTGCCTAATTTAAATGTGGTTTTACTATGATGAAAATGAGAGCAATATGGGGAAGGCTGATGGAGCAGTCAGATCATGCACGGCATTATCAATTAAGTTTGCCATCTTGCATGGGTGAGGTACGTGGTGCCTCAAAGCAATTACAATAGTAACATCAAAGATAATTTATCATAGATCACCATAATAAATATAATAAATAATGAAAAAGTTTGAAAGACTGTAAGGATTACCATAATGTGATACAGAGACAAGAAGAGAACAAATGCTATTACAAAATTGGTGCTGATAGATTTGCTCTACACAGGATTGTTACAATCTTCAATTTATTTAAAAAAAAAAACACAGTATCTGCCCAATAAAGTGAAGTGCATTAAAACCAGGTATGCCTGTATATTGGGAAGTCATTGCAATGTTGGTTCTAAAGGCAGAGAGATGTGGGTTTGAATCCCATCTCCCCCTTACCTGACAATCAAGTTATTTTATATCTCTAGTTCCCTCAGTTATGAAATGAGCATAATATAGTACCTACTCCCTGATGCTATTACTATAATTTTCAAGGCCAAATACAGCATAAATATGATTAATGAAGTGCCTCACACATATAATTCAATTGTATATTAAAATATAAATTATTTCTTTATAAATTACTTTTTCTGTGTTTCTGCTTTACACATATTACATTTATCATAGTAACACTGATTTTTACAAGAATACATATGACTGTACATTATCTAAATTTCATTTAATGATACTAAAGAGGGCATTAAAGGTACTTGTTACAAAGACAATGAATTGGGCCTGGTAGAAATGAAAACAACTGAACTGTATCTCTTATAGCAAACCCTTTTTATTATTACTGCTTTGACATCTGTATCCACATTTTCTAATGTCCTCACTACATTTCAATCTTGTTATCCAGAAACCAGTATACCTGGAAAAACTGTCTTGACCCTTCCCAACATTTAAAATTTATCCTGGCATTTATCCTGGAGCCTTAAGGCAGTCTCACACTGACTCATAACCATGCCTACTGGGTCACAACACAAAATACTAGGCTCCATCCTCCCCAGGGCTTCACCCCCATCTATTTGTATTCTTCTTGCTCAGTCCACCTTTCTTCTGCTAATCACATGCCCCAGTTTTTCCATACTACACTCTCCAAAACTAACAAATCCCTTCTATTTTTTATGCTTACAGGTACTTCCCACTTTCTTGCTACTTCTCTTCCATGAGGAGTAGGTCCTCTTCCTTGCACTGTACAAACCATCAGTTCCACAAGTATTTTTCCTGCTCCTCAGTGCTAGTCTCATCCTATCAAAATTTCATTTTCCTTTGAAGCTGATACTGTCCTAGTAGATCACCGTCATCCTTGCTATCACGGTCACCACCTGCTGGCACACTCTCCCACATTCTTTGTGTAGCAGAAAAATTATCTTCTGTATTTCCATACAGAATTTCCCACCATCCATGGCTTTCTAAATAGTTTCCACAAGGAGAAAACAGACACAGGCCAAATGAAGAAATTAATTAAAATATCTGAAAAGATTTCTGTAAATTTATAGAAGTGAAGAAATTCTTAAAAGTGATACATTTTTAGCCAGTCTCTTGAGAAAGAAAAATATTATCATATTATAAAGCTTTCTCTTTTTTGAGCAAAATCAAGTTATTTTATTTCATTATTAAAAAATTATTTATTTCTGAAATTAACTAATATGTTCAAATTTTTTTAATAGAAAATTAAAAGCTTTCTTGAAATATGAAAAGACAGTCTGATCAAATTATAATACTCAAGTATAGAATTTACACCACAAATCAGATTTTCAGTTCAGTTCAGTTCAGTTCAGTAGCTCAATCACAGCACTTCAGTAAAATAAATAGATATGTCTTATGCCTAACTTATATCTAATTTCTACAAAGGAAAATAACAGGTTTTAACAGGATAACAAACTTCTGTAATCTAGATTGAAGAAATAGGAAAATTCTCTTAGAAGAAGTGACCTGAGTTTGGAAAGGTGCCAGGAAGACCTGGAGAAATTATTCAGAGTAAAAACATTTGCAAAGGCCCTAAGATATAAGTTAGATGGACAATGAAGAGTAACCATTGAGAGGGATGTGAGATTTAAGAGATGAACAGGAATTTATTCATTTACACCATTTTATGTATTGAAGATCCAGTACTGAACAAAATAGATAAAAACACCCTGCTCTTATTGTGCTTATATTTTAGTAGCAAGAGAGCCAATAGACAAAATAAACTAGTAAATTATAAAGGATATAATGCTAAAGAGAGAAATGAACCAGCGAAGCAAGAAAGGGAATGCAGATTGCAGTTTTAAATCAGGCTGTTAGGAAATGTTTCAATAAGAAAGATCACTTTTAATAAATACTTAAAGGAGGCAAGGGAGTTAGTAACAGGGGAAATCAGAGGAAGACTATTCCAGGCAAGAGAAGCAACAGAAATTGTGAGTTGAGAGAGGGGTCCATGTGCTTTAGGAAGCAAAGAGGTTGGTCAGTATGGCTAGAAACAATGTACAAGCGGAAAGAGAAGGAGAAGTTAGGGAAGGAATGGGAACTAGATCACACAAAGCCTATAGGCCATTTTAAGGACTTTATTTTTCTTTTTTTCTGAGTCAAATGAAAAGCCATTGGAGCAGAGCAGAGGAGTGACATGACACGATTTATGTTTAAAAAAAAAACAACTGTTTCTGGGTTGAGAATGAACTGTAAGCAGAACCAGGAAGATCAATTAAAAGGCTATTACAATAATTCAGGTAAAAAATTGATGGTAGCCTGTATTTGTTATCAAAAGGGATGATAAAAAAGTAAACAGATTTTGACACATGATTTTCTGACAGGCTAGATGTGTGTTATGAAGGAAAGGAATAAGTTCGGTTCAGTTCAGTTCAGTCGCTTAGTCGTGTCCGACTCTTTGCGACCCCATGAACCACAGCACGCCAGGCCTCCCTGTCCATCACCAACTCCCGAAGTTCACTCAAACTCATGTCCATCGAGTCGGTGATGCCATCCAGCCATCTCATTCTCTGCCGTCCCTGTCTCTTCCCACCCCCAATTCTTCCTAGCATCAGACTCTTTTCCAGTGAGTCAACTCTTTGCATGAAGTGGCCAAAGTATTGGAGTTTCAGCTTTAGCATAAATGTTTCCAATGAATACCCAGGATTGATCTCTTTTAGAATGGACTGGTTGGATTTCCTTGCAGTCCAAGGGACTCTCAAGAGTCTTCTCCAGCACCACAGTTCAAGTTCATAATGACTTAAAGTTCAGTTTTTTTCATTTCTCTAAGCCACTAAAATAACAAGGTTGCCAGATGAAGGACAGTCTTGCAATTTACTGAGTTGGAGAAGACTGGGAAGAAGTTTATGGAAGAAGGTCACTATCAGGCATGTCAACTTTGATATGACTGGTAAATATCCTTTGGAGGCGTTGTGGTGATCGTTAGACAAAGAGTCTAGAGTAAGAAGATCAGACTTGAGCTTTAAATTTGGGATTTAGCAGCAGACAGATGATATTAAAAAAGCTGCTAGTCTGTGACATCTCCAAGTGAATGTACAAAGAGAGGAGGGACTAAACCTTGGGACACTTCAAAGAATGACTAGCAGAGGAAACTGAGCAAAAACAAGTTACTGAGATAGAAGAAACATAAAATGTGTTGCACTAGGAAAAAAGTGGGAAAAAAATGTTTCAAGAGAGAAGAAATAACAACTATCCAGTTGCTTCAGACTGGTCAAGTAAGAAGAAGACTGAAAACCCATCACTGTATTCAACAACATTTGACCTTAAGGTAGTAATTTTGTTAACAATGGGTACAAAAACCTGAAATAAGTGAACTTTGGACAATGTAAGAGAACACTTGTAAATAGAGAACTCTTTAATAAGTTTTCCTGTGAATAGAGACCTGAAAAGTGGGATGACAATAGATAAGGGTAAAAACATGGACAAAAACAACAACTTTAGTATCATCAAATAGTATGAACCAGGTAAAGGAAAGAAACTGATGGTGCGGAAGAGTTAAAAGGACAATGTCCTTAAACAGAAGGTTTGGATAGGCAATATGTGGAGGTGCCAATGCAAAGGAAAACAAGAAAGTCAGCACAAGAGTGAGGACACTGCATATGTGAAGGTAGGAGCTCAGGAAAGAGCACAAGTCCAATGTTCCCTAGAAAATGTTACAATTTCCCAAGAGCAGACACACTAGGGGTTCACCCTTATACTGCCAAACAGTCCATATAATAGAACCTCAACAAATGATTCTTTAAGATCAAAGTGGTACACTCTATATATACTACACAAGCACACATACACTATATCTGTGTGTACATGGTTATAACAAAAACGGCAAAGAAAGAAGTGGCATAGTTTCTCTGAATGTATTCATATTTAATAACCTACATAATGCTTAAGTTTTCTCATCATACTAAGTCATTTTTACTTTGTGAAATAAACTTTGCAAAATAGACTCAGTACCATGTCATACATAGTAATACTTCGTATATTTTACATTATTTTAAGATGGTCAAGACTGAACCAAAAAGATTCATTTTTTTTTTTTTTTTAGCATTTGGATGATCTCTCATCATTTTGAAACTGATTGGATAGCTTTCTAAATTCCTTGACCAATCAAGCAAGTAAATTAAATTAAAATACTGACTCGCTCTATTTGGGTAAAAAAAAGAAAAAAGAAAAACTAATTTTCCAAAAGAACAGGTTGCCTTCTGTTTCTGGCACTTTAGCAGCTATATACCCTGATTGATTCTCCCACTGTTAAAGACTGAAAATGAAGAATAAATGATATTTTGAAACTTTTCATATATCAGTGAACTAGCAAGTAAGAAATACTCAAAATAACCCAAAAAAGAAGTGAAAATACCTAAGCTGAACTAGTGTACTTCAGTTTTGTTTTCATGAACACAGAGAATGGAACACAAAAGTTGGGGCCAAACCATAACACAAAGACTAACAGAAGACCACCCCATGTTATACGAGGACCCCATGTAAACCCAGGATTCCAGGGAACGGAAATCTCATAAAGACCATTCTCCCGCTGCCAGGAACCTGCAAAAAGATTGCTTTTCTTGAAGTTTAGCAGTGAATGGATAGGGATAAAAGTCTCCCTTAGCAATAATCGAAACTTCAAACTATTCTTTACTTGGCTTTACAGTCTGAGAACATGCCATGATGGTTTGCATAACTCCAATCTGAGAATTTAATTATAAATGGTCCCACGTTTGTAGTATTTCCAACTGCCAGAAATAAGTAAACACAAATCTGTAGAGAATTGCACTTTCCTCAATGATCTCAAAGAATTACCAGGGATAAAGTTCTAAGAACTATGATTATAGTCTAAAATGATCTAACTGACAAGAAATAAAACACTATGAGGAAGAGACAGCAGAAATGCAAAACAATAAAATTAGATCTGAAAAAGTTCTAAATTTGAACTATCAAATAAGATTATAAAGTGTGTACATATTACACATCTTGAAAATAACAAAAAATCCCAAATGCAAAAAGATTAAGAGACTAGGTCAGAATGGTGGACTAAATACTCATTACCCTCCCAGTACGAAACAATAAGATACTGCATAAAATATAACTTTTATGCACTCCAGATTTGGGGGAAGTAAGGAAAATTCCCAAGCAAAAGCACTTCAAAAAATATAAAGTAAAACAATAGCAATGAGTATTAAGTACATTTAAACAATGCAGAGTGCTCATGAAAGAACCTGTCATGTACTGGAAGACTGTGAAACAGATCAAGTTGATGCAGTTTACATAATGGTGACTATGAACAATGGAAAGAAGCAAAGAAGTTTAAGGACAGAAGGTTACTGTTGTTGAATAAAGCAAATACTGAATTAAATAATTATCAATTTTAGTTTTTATATCCATCACAGATTAAGAACAGCTAAGAAAGAGCTCAAAATCAGAAAGAACAAAATATACATGAAAACAAAATTGAGATTGCTAATCAAATAATAATCATCAAATTTCTATCTCAGATACATAATATTTAACAACTATGTATAAGATACTTAGAAATAAAGAGTAAAATAAAAACAATTAGTAAGTAATAAGAGGTTATTCCAAATAATTAGGTATATTTTTTAAATAATTAGAACTTTTAGAAAAGAAAAATATATAACTGTTAAATTTTCTTAAATGCAATGAATGAGGTTGAAGAATATATATCAAGCTGAAGAGAAAATAAAATAGCCACAGAACTGAGGGAATTACCCTGGATGCAATCTAGAGAGTCAGGAGATATAAAATATAAAAGAGAGATTAAGAGATATAGAAGACAGAACAAAAGGTCTAACATGAAGCTACCTGAAGTCCCAGGAGGAAAGAATAGAGAAAAAAGAAAAAATAGAGGCATAGAATAGACAGTATGTAGAGAGAAAATGTCCTACAATATTCTAATACTGGAAGAAGGCATGAAATCATGATACAGGAAATACAATTTAAAAGGTGGAATAAGCAAAGAGAAGACAACGCCTAGAAACATGATGCTGAGACTGTGGAAAACCAAACAAAGAGAAAATTTTAAAAGAACTGAAAAATATAAGACAGTACAGCTAAAATGAAAAGACAACTAGCCCAATACCGTGTTTCTTAATACCAACGATGGAAAATTTTAAAAAGAAAAATTATATATTCAAATTGCTGAAAATAGAAAATAGCTAGCACCACTTTTGCACCCATAAAACCATTATTACTTTTCAAGGGAGAGAGAAAATAAATTCAGCAGTTAATTACAAAAAACACAAGGTGTTTTTAACCGACACTCATTGCTAAAAAAAATTCTAAAGTATGCATTTCATTATAAAATGAAATTATTCCACAAAATATATATGAGAAGAAATGGCAAGCAAAGAAGTTTATAAACTTGAAGGAGTAATAAGTAAGAAGGAATAGTTACAATATATATATATATATATATATATATATATAGGCATGTATGCAAATCTCAAACAAAAAATAATATACTGCAATTATTATTAATAAGATGGGATCATTAAAATGTTTTAGACCCTTATATTATTCAGTGAAGGAGTTAAAATACTAATCTTTGAATTTGTTAGGTAAGTACGCACTAAAACATTTTTGTGTTAACCACTAAAAAATGATAACAGGGCGTATAATCCCCATACCTTTAAAATGGGGAGAGATGGAATAGAAAAACAAACAAACAAGAATGACCACAAAGAATGACCTTGATTTTAATCAAGGACAAAAATGAAAAAAAAAACAGAAAGAAAAGAGAAATAAGAATGTATGAAAACAGAAAACAAAAAAGTTCAAATAAATGACTACTCACAATAAGTACAAATGAGTTAAAGTTGTCATTTAAGAGAAACATGAACAAAATTAATTTTTAAAAACGCTTATGCTGTTTAAGGGTCTACCCTGGTAGCTCAGATGGTAAAGAATCTGCCTGCAATGTGGAAGACCAGGGTTCGCTTGCTGGTTGGGAAGATCCCCTGAAGAGGAGAACAGCTACCCACTCCAGTATTCTTGCCTGGTGAATTCCATGGACAGAGGAGCCAGGCGGACTACAGACCACAGTGTTGCAGAGTCAGCTGTATACTATTTAAGAGAACTACCAAGAATATAAAGACAAAAAATAGAAGTTTAAAGGTGGGAAAAGACACTAGGCAACACTAAACAAAGAACACATTGATATAATATTGTCAGACAAGATAGATTTTAAGAAAAGTGTTAAGGATCAAACAAATTATTACATGAAAGTAAATTATTCAATTCACAAGATATAACATTAAATATAACAAAAAACTTTCCATTTTTGTAAATAAATTAATAAATTGTGGTGACTTGTAGAATAAATCTATTATCAAAGTGAGATGCATCAACACAACTCTCTCAATTGAAAAAGACAATCAAAAATAAGTGAACATATAGAATATGTGAACACCACAATTAGCAATTTTGATTTATTGCCATGAGTTCTTATTCCTATACCCGTCAGCTAGAATGTACACATATTTATAAATGGACCTGAATATCTACAAAAATTGACCATTTCTCAAGTGACTTAAAGCAAGTATCAAAGAATCAGTACCTGACTGTCTACTCATAAAAATATTAGAAGTTAACTTAAACAATTAAAAATCTGTCTCTGTTGGAATACAATACAGAGTTTTAAATAATCTAGGCATCAAGAGAAAACATAAAATTTAAATGTATAAGAATTGAACAAAAATGAAGATATGACATATTGAAACTTAAATGCAAATAAGTTTGCAATTTTCATAACTGAAAAATTTGCAGCCTTAAATGTGTACATTTAAAATATGAAAAAGAGGTTCATGACATTGTGCAGGAGACAGGAATCAAGACCATCCCCAAGAAAAATAAATGCAAAAAAACAAAATGACTGTCTGAGAAGGCCTTAGAAAATGCTGTGAAAAGAGAAGTGAAAAGCAGAGGAGAAAAGGAAAGATATACCCATATGAATGCAGAGTTCCAAAGAACAGCAAGGAGAGATAAGAAAGCCTTCCTCAGTGATCAGTGCAAAGAAATAGAGGAAAACAATAGAATGGGAAAGACTAGAGATCTCTTTAATAAAATTAGAGATACCAAGGGAAAATTTCATGCAAAGATGGGCAAAATACAGTACAGAAATGGTACGGATCTAAAAAAGCAGAAGATATTAAGAAGAGGTGGCAAGAATACACAGAAGAACTGTACAAAAAAGAACTTCACAACCCATATAATCACGAAGGTGCGATCACTCACCTAGAGCCAGACATCCTGGAATGTGAAGTCAAGTGGGCCTTAGGAAGCATCACTACGAACAAAGTTAGTGGAGATGATGGAATTCCAGTTGAGTTATTTCAGATCCTAAAAGATGATGCTGTTAAAGTGCTGCATTCAACATGCCAGCAAATTTGGAAAACTCAGCAGTGGCCACAGGACTGGAAAAGGTCAGCTTTCATTCCAATCCCAAAGTAAGGCAATGCCAAAGAATGCTCAAACTACCACACAGTTGCACTCATCCTACACACTAGCAAAGTAATGCTCAATTATCTCCAAGCCAGGCTTTACCAATATGTGAACCGTGAACTTCCAGATGTTCAAGCTGGATTTAGAAAAGGCAGAGGAACCAGAGATCAAATTGCCAACATCCGCTGGATCATCGAAAAAGCATGAGAGTTCCAGAAAAAACATCTATTTCTGCTTTATTGACTATGCCAAAGCCTTTGACTGTGTGGATCATAAAACAAACTGTGGAAAATTCTGAAAGATATAGGAATATCAGACCACCTGACCTGCCCTTTGAGAAATCTGTATGCAGGTGAGGAAGAAACAGTTAGAACTGGACATGGAACAACATACTGGTTCCAAATAGGAAAAGGAGTACGTAAAGGCTATATATAGTCACCCTGCTTATTTTACTGACATGCAGAGTACATCATGAGAAATGTTGGGCTGGAGGAAGCACAAGCTGGAATCAACATTGCAGGGAGAAATATCAATAACCCCAGATATGCAGATGACACCACCCTTATGGCAGAAAGCGAAGAAGAACTAAAGAGCCTCTGGATGAAAGTGAAAGAGGAGAGTGAAAAAGTTGGCTTAAAGCTCAACATTCAGAAAACTAAAATCATGGCATCCAGCCGCATCATTTCTTGGCAAATAGAGAAGCAGTGGATATAGTGGCAGACTTTATTTTTTTAGGCTCCAAAATCACTGCAGATGGTGACTGCAACCATGAAATTTAAAGACGCTTACTCCTTGGAAGGAAAGTTATGACCAACCTAGAAAGCATATTAAGAAGCAGAGACAAGAAAGGAACAAGATGGCGGAGGAATAGGATGGCGAGACCACTCTCTCCCCCACAAATTCATCAAAAGAACATTTGAACACGAGTAAAGTCCACAAAACAACTTCTGAATGCTGGCAGAGGACGTCAGGCATCCAGAAAAGCAGCCCATTGTCTTCGAAAGGAGGTAGGAAAAAACATAAAAGATAAAAATCGAGACAAAAGAAATAAGGACGGAGCTCCGTCCTGGGAAGGGAGGCTTTAAAAAGAGAGAAGTTTCCAAACACCAGGAAACATTCTCACTGGCGAATCTGTGGCGAGCCTTGGAAGCTCAGAGGGCCACATAACCCTCTTTTTTCTTTAAGATTTTTTTAAAACCCACAGATTACCCACCAAACGGTAACTCCCAGCGGAGAAGCAGCGCAGACGCCTGCATACGCCATTAGCAAGCAGGGGCTGGGCAGGGAGGAGCCGGCTGAACTGCTTAGAGAGAGGACTGGGCTTGAATGCCGCAAGAACAATTTGAGAGAACTGGGGAGAGCAAAGTAGACTGTGGGATAGCTTCCCCACGAAAAGGCGGAAAGCTCTAACCTATGACTCGGCCAGCCCCGCTCACAGAATAAAGGACTGAGCAGAGCGAGCCGGCTGCGGTCGGCCCATCCCCCATCCCCCGCCAAGACAGGCAGGGAGTGCAGCCAGAGCCGGAGCGGGCAACCGAGGCCCCAGAAAGGCATCTGATACAAACTGCACACAGGCTTGTTGCTAATCAGGACTTCTTGGGCTCGGGCAGGTCGATATCCCCCTGAGAAGGTGCGCCAGTTGTACACCCAGAAAACTGAGTGGCGGGGACTAGGGAGGCGATAAGTCGCAGAGACCGCGCTCGCCAAAAACCTGGTCCCCTGAACTGCTCGGACCGGGGAAGGCACAAAACGCAGGCCCAACCAAGTCTGCGCCTTTGTGGAGTACCTGAGAACCTGAACTTGAGCCGCTCAGACCTGGGAAGTGCATACAACCCGGTGCCGGCCTCGGACAGTTCCCGGCAGAGCAACCTAGAGCCTGTGCAGTGTAGACTGGGACAGCATACGTGCTGTGAGCGGGGGCAAACCCAGTGTGGCCGAGACGCTGCGAGCACTCCCCACAGACGCCAGAGATATTCGACTGCAGCGTTCCTCCCTTCCCAGAACAGGACTGAACAACTGAGCCTTAAAAAGTGTCCACCCACCCCTAGTATCAGGGCGGAAATTAGACACTGAAGAGACCAGCAGACAGAAGCTAAAACAGAGGGAACCACCTTGGAAATGACAGATAGAGACGTCTAGAGACTACTCCAAGAATAAGACCAAAAACGAGAGGCAAGAGGCCTAAGCCTGAATCCTGAGAACACCAGAGAAGTCCTGACTCCAGGGAACATAATCGATAGAAGCTCATCAAACATCTCCATACCTACGCTAAACCCAAGGGTCAACAAGTACCAGAGCAAGACATACCACGCAAATTCTCCAGTAACACAGGAAAATAGCCCTGAGCTTCAATATACAGGCTGCCCAAAGTCACTCCAAACCCACTGACATCTCATAACTCATTACTGGACACTTCATTACACTCCAGAGAGAACAAATCCAGCTCCACCCACCAGAACACCGACACAGGCTTCCATAACCAGGGAACCTTGACAAGTCACCTGTCCAACCCCACACACAGCAAGGAAACTACATAATAAAGAGAACTCCACAAACGGCCAGAAGAGGGAAAGGCCACCCCAAGCAAAGCATTATAAGCAAGATGAAGAAGCAGAGAAATACCCAGCAAGTAAAGGAACAAGATAAATGCCCACCAACACAAACAAAAGAGGAAGATATAGGGAATCTACATGAAAAAGAATTTCAAATTTTGGTGGTGAAAATGATTCAAAATCTTGAAAGCAAAATGGAGTTACAGATAAATAACCTGGAGAAAAGGATTGAGAAGATGGAAGAAAGGTTTAATAAGGACTTAGAGGAAATAAAAAAGAGTCAGTATACAATGAATAATACAATAGATGAGATCAGAAACACTCTGGAGGGAACAAACAGTAGAATAACAGAGGCAGAAGACAGGATAAGCGAGCTAGAAGATAGAATTGTAGAAATAAATGAAACAGAGAGGAAAAAAGAAAAACAAATTAAAAGAAATGAGAACAATATTAG
This sequence comes from Moschus berezovskii, assembly GCF_049115385.1. NCBI lineage: Eukaryota > Metazoa > Chordata > Mammalia > Artiodactyla > Moschidae > Moschus > Moschus berezovskii. Next base: position 45,040,773 of record NC_142463.1, on the reverse strand, counting down.
AGACCTCTGGGACAATGTTAAACGCTCCAACATTCGAATCATAGGAATCCCAGAAGAAGAAGACAAAAAGAAAGACCATGAAAGAATACTTGAGATAATAGTTGAAAACTTCCCTAAAATAGGGAAAGAAATAATCACCCAAGTCCAAGAAACCCAGAGAGTCCCCAACAGGATAAACCCAAGGTGAAATACTCCTAGACACATATTAATCAAATTAACAAAGATCAAACACAAAGAACAAATATTAAAAGCAGCAAGGGAAAAACAGCAAATAACACACAAGGGGATTCCCATAAGGATAACAGCTGATCTTTCAACAGAAACTCTTCAGGCCAGGAGGGAATGGCAAGACATACTTAAAGTGATGAAAGAAAATAACCTACAGCCCAGACTACTGTACCCAGCAAGGATCTCATTCAAATATGAAGGAGAAATCAAAAGCTTTACAGACAAGCAAAAGCTGAGAGAATTCAGCATTACCAAACCAGCTCTCCAACAAATGCTAAAGGATCTTTTCTAGACAGGAAACACAGAAAGGGTGTATAAACTCGAACCCAAAGCAATAAAGAAAATGGCTACGGGATCGTACTTATCAATAATTACCTTAAACGTAAATGGGTTGAATGCCCCAACCAAAAGGAAAGGCTGGCTGAATGGATACAAAAACAAGACCCCCATATATGTTGTCTGCAAGAGACCCACCTCAAAACGAGCGACACATACAGACTGAAAGTGAAGGGCTGGAAAAAGATATTCCATGCAAATAGAGACCAAAATAAAGCAGGAGTAACAATACTCATATCAGATAAAATAGACTTTAAAACAAAGGCTGTGAAAAGAGACAAAGAAGGAAACTACATAATGATCAAAGGATCAATCCAAGATGAAGATATAACAATTATAAATATTTATGCACCCAACATAGGAGCACCGCAATATGTAAGAAAATTACTAACAACTATGAAAGGGGAAATAAACAATAATGCAATAATAGTGGGAGGTTTTAATACCCCACTTACATCTATGGATAGATCAACTAAACAGAAAATTAACAAGGAAACACAATCTTTAAATGATACAATAGACCAGCTAGATCTAATTGATATCTATAGGACATTTCACCCCAAAACAATGAATTTCACCTTTTTCTCAAGTGCACATGGAACCTTTTCCAGGATAGATCACATCCTGGGCCATAAATCTAGCCTTGGTAAATTCAAAAAAGTTGAAATCATTCCATGCATCTTTTCTGACCACAATGCAGTAAGATTAGATCTCAATTATGGGAGAAAAACTATTAAACATGCCAACATATGGAGGCTGAACAACACGCTGCTGAACAACGAACAAATCATAGAAGAAATCAAAAGAGAAATCAAAATATGCATAGAAATGAATGAAAATGAAAACACAACAACCCAAAACCTCTGGGACACTGTAAAAGCAGTGCTAAGGGGGAAGTTCATAGCAATACAGGCACACCTCAAGAAACAAGAAAAAAGTCAACTAAATAACCTAACTCTACATCTAAAGCAACTAGAAAAGGAAGAAATGAAGAACCCCAGGGTCAGTAGAAGGAAAGAAATTGTAAAAATTAGGGCAGAGATAAATGCAAAAGAAACAAAAGAGACTATAGCAAAAATCAACAAAGGCAAAAGTTGGTTCTTTGAGAAGGTAAATAAAATTGACAAACCACTAGCCAGACTTATCAAGAAACAAAGGGAGAAGAACCAAATCAATAAAATTAGAAATGAAAATGGAGAGATCACAACTGACAACACAGAAATACAAAGGATTATTAGAGAATACTATAAGGAATTATATGGCAATAAAATGAATAACCTGGAAGAAATGGACAAATTCCTAGAAAAATACAACTTTCCAAAACTGAACCAGGAAGAAATAGAAAATCTGAACAGACCCATCACAAGCACGGAAATTGAAACTGTAATCAAAAATCTCCCAGCAAACAAAAGCCCAGGTCCAGACGGCTTCACAGCTGAATTCTACCAAAAATTTAGAGAAGAGCTAACACCTATTCTACTCAAACTCTTCCAGAAAATTGCTGAGGAAGGGAAACTTCCAAACTCATTCTATGAGGCCACCATCACCCTAATCCCAAAACCTGGTAAAGACCCCACAAAAAAAGAAAACTACAGGCCAATATCACTGATGAACATAGATGCAAAAATCCTTAACAAAATTCTAGCAATCAGAATCCAACAACACATTAAGAAGATCATACATCATGACCAAGTGGGCTTTATCTCAGGAATGCAAGGATTCTTCAATATCCGCAAATCAGTCAACGTAATACACCACATTAACAAACTGAAAAATAAAAATCATATGATTATCTCAATAGATGCAGAGAAAGCCTTCGACAAAATTCAACATCCATTTATGATAAAAACCCTCCAGAAAGTGGGAATAGAAGGGACATACCTCAACATAATAAAAGCTATATATGACAAACCCACAGCAAACATTATCCTCAATGGTGAAAAACTGAAAGCATTTCCCCTAAAGTCAGGAACAAGACAAGGGTGCCCACTCTCACCACTACTATTCAACATAGTTCTGGAAGTTTTGGTTACAGCAATCAGAGCAGAAAAAGACATAAAAGGAATACAAATTGGAAAAGAAGAAGTAAAACTTTCACTGTTCGCTGATGACATGATCCTCTACACAGAAAACCCTAGAGACTCTACCAGAAAACTACTAGAGCTAATCAATGATTACAGTAACGTTGCAGGATATAAAATCAACACACAGAAATCCCTTGCATTCCTATACACTAATAATGAGAAAATAGAAAGAGAAATTAAGGAAACTATTCCATTCACTGTTGCAACGAAAAGAATTAAATACTTAGGAATATATCTACCTAAGGAAACAAAAGACTTGTACATAGAAAACTATAAAACACTACTGAAAGCAATCAAAGAGGACACTAATAGATGGAGAAATATACCATGTTCATGGATTGGAAGAATAAATATTGTAAAAATGAGTATACTACCCAAAGTAATTTATACATTCAATGCAATCCCTATCAAGCTGCCAACAATATTTTTCACAGAACTAGAACAAATAATCTCACAATTTGTATGGAAATACAAAAAACCTCGAATAGCCAAAGCAATCTTGAGGAAGAAAAATGGAACTGGGGGAATTAACCTGCCAGACTTCAGGCTCTACTACAAAGCCACAGTCATCAAGACAGTATGGTACTGGCATAAAGACAGAAATATAGATCAATGGAACAAAATAGAAAGCCCAGGGATAAATCCACACACCTATGGACACCTCATCTTTGACAAAGGAGGCAAGAATATAAAATGGAGAAAAGACAGTCTCTTTAACAAGTGGTGCTGGGAAAACTGGTCAGCCACTTGTAAAAGAATGAAACTAGAACACTTCCTAACACCATACACCAAAATAAACTCAAAATGGATTAGAGAGCTAAATGTAAGACCAGAAACTATAAAACTCCTAGAGGAGAACGTAGGCAAAACACTCTCCGACATAAATCACAGCAGGATCCTCCATGACCCACCTCCCAGAATATTGGAAATAAAAGCAAAAATAAACAAATGGGACCTAATTAAAATCAAAAGCTTCTGCACAGCAAAGGAAACTATAAGTAAGGTGAAAAGACAGCCTGCAGAATGGGAGAAAATAATAGCAAATGAAGCAACTGATAAAGGATTAATCTCCAAATTATACAAGCAGCTCCTGCAGCTCAATTCCAGAAAAATAAATGACCCAATCAAAAAATGGGCCAAAGAACTAAACAGACATTTCTCCAAAGAAGACAGAAAGATGGCTAACAAACACATGAAAAAATGCTCAACATCCCTCATAATCAGAGAGATGCAAATCAAAACCACAATGAGATACCATTTCACACCAGTCAGAATGGCTGCTATCCAAAAGTCTACATGCAATAAGTGCTGGAGAGGATGTGGAGAGAAGGGAACCCTCTTACACTGTTGGTGGGAATGCAAACTAGTACAGCCACTATGGAGAACAGTGTGGAGATTCCTCAAAAAATTGGAAATAGAACTGCCATATGATCCAGCAATCGCACTCCTGGGCGTACACACCGAGGAAACCAGAATTGAAAGAGACACGTGTACTCCAATGTTCATTGCAGCACTGTTTATAATAGCCAGGACATGGAAGCAACCTAGATGTCCATCTGCAGACGAATGGATAAGAAAGCTTTGGTACATATACACAATGGAGTATTATTCAGCCATTAAAAAGAATACATTTGAATCAGTTCTAATGAGGTGGATGAAACTGGAGCCTATTATACAGAGTGAAGTAAGCCAGAAAGAAAAACACCAATACAGTATACTAACACATATATATGGAATTTAGAAAGATGCAAATAATAACCCTGTATACGAGACAGCAAAAGAGACACAGATGTATAGAACAGTCTTTGGGACTCTATGGGAGAGGGTGAGGGTGGGATGATTTGGGAGAATGGCATTGAAACACGTATGTTGTCATATGTGAAACGAATCACTAGTTCAAGGTCAATGCATGTTATAGGATGCTCAGGGCTGGCATGCGGGGATGACCCAGAGGGAGGATAAAGGGAGGAGGGAGGTGGGAGGGCGGTTCAGGAGGGGGAACTTATGTAAACCCGGGGCAAAAATTACCTAAAAAAAAAAAAAAGAAGCAGAGACATTACTTTGCCAACAAAGGACCGTCTAGTCAAGGCTATGGTTTTTCCAGTGGTCCTGTATGGATGTGAGGGTTGCACTTTGAAGAAAGCTGATCACTGAAGAATTGATGCTTTAAACTGTGTTGCTGGAGAAGACTCTTGAGAGTCCCTTGGACTGCAAAGAGATCCAACCAGTCCATCCTAAAGGAGATCAGTCCTGGGTGTTCATTGGAAGGACTGATGTTGAAGGTGAAACTGCGATACTTTGGCCACCTGATGGAAAGAGCTGACTCATTTGAAAAGACCCTGATGCTGGGAAAGATTGAGAGTGGAAGGAAAAGAGGACAACAGAGGATGAGCTGGTTGGAAGGCATCACTTACTTAATGGACATGAGTGTGGGTAAACTCCAGGAGTTACTGGTGGTCAGGAATGTCTCGTGTGCTGCGGTCCATGGGGGCGCAAAGAGTTGGACAACTGAACTGAACTGAAAACATGCAATGTATACTAGAACAGGAGATAAAATAAGTTTAGGTGCTCAAACTATTGGCAAAGGATAATTTATGCCAAAATTTAATGGAGAAATAACAAAGGATGTTATAGAGTCTATTAATTTTGTGCTTTATACAAACAACATGTAGGACATATTACATTAGAAAAAGTAAGTCAAGAACCAGGCAAATCTCAGTTGAAACAATAAATTCATCCATAATGATAAAGGAATGAGGCCATTAAAAAAAGAAAAGAAAAAAACAAGATTAATTTTACAAAGTATTGGAACTTACCTGAGTAAATTTTTGCTGCAAAGGAGTACTTATCATACTTAATAGTATAAAGAATATTAAAGGATTACTTTAAAAATAATCCTGTAGTTTTCAGCTTCTGGAAATAACTGAATCTAAAAACCAAACTTCCTGTCAATAACAACCATAAATTCTGTGTAAAATATATTTTAAAAATAACTACCTGGAGGTACCGCAGAGTGAAGAGAAGCAGGCAGGTAAATGGGGAGGGGAGGTGGTCAATATGTAAGTGGAAAATCAGCTTAAGAAAGTTTCTGTTTGCCTTAGAGCAAACCTTCATAGGTTCCATCAGTTTAAATGGAATCAAAACAAACAAGAAAAAACACTGTATTTCTGACATGATAAACCAAGAATGGATGCCTACAGCATACTATATAGGGTGTTCAAAGATAGAGGAACTCACTAGCTATTTGATATGTAGATAAAATAATCATATAAAAACAGCAACTATTCAAGAATTAATTTTGAAGACCTTAAGCATTACAAAAGGATATGAAATTAAATCTGGCACTGTTTCTGCCCTCAAGCATTTTATGGCTATATAATTAACAGATTAATCAATCCTATCAATTAATCAGTCCTATCAACTAGATACAAATAAAATTCTGTGAAATTTCAGGGGAAGGAATCAAGCAAAATTTTAAAGGGAAGGGTCTTAAAGAAGAACCTTTGGATTTTTCACAGAAGAAAGGAAGGACTTTGTAAAAAGAAGGATCAGTGCCAACAAAATTGAAGTGACAAAAGTCAGTTAAAATGGAAATTGTGAATAGAGGAAGAGGATAGGTAGAGTTGAGGATAACTACAAACAACTAGCAGAAAAATGTTTTGACAAGGTGGTCAGAGGCCACAACACTAAGAGTTCTTAGTGCTGACAACAACAAAATGACCATGATGCCTCCATCTTTTGAAAACTTATCATGCTAAAAATATTAAGTTAGAAGCAAATCTTTAATTAATACTTTTTAAAGAAACTCTTTGCATCGATCGCTGAGGAAGGCTTTCTTATCTCTCCTTGCTATTCTTTGAAACTCTGCATTCAAGTGGGTATATCTTTCTTTTTCCCCTTTGCTTTTTGCTTCTCTTCTTTTCACAGGTATTTGTAAGACCTCCCCAGACAGCCATTTTGCTTTTTTAAATTTCTTTTCCATGGGGATGGTCTTGATTCCTGTCTCCTGTACAATGTCACAAACCTCCATCCATAGTTCATCAGGCACTCTATCAGATCTAGTCCCTTAAATCTATTTCTCACTTCCACTGTATAATCATAAGGGATTTGATTTAAGTCATATTTGAATGGTCTAGTGGTTTTCCCTACTTTCTTCAATTTCAGTCTGAATTTGGCAATAAGGAGTTCATGATCTGAGCCACAGTCAGCTTCTGGTCTTGTTTTTGCTAACTATATAGAGCTTCTCCATCTTTGGCTGCAGAGATTATAATCAATCTGATTTCAGTGTTGACCATCTAGTGATGTCCATGTGTAGAGTCTTCTCTTGTGTTGTTGGAAGAGGGTATTTGCTATAACCAGTGTGTTCTCTTGGCAAAACTCTATTAGCCTTTGCCCTGCTTCATTCCGTACTCCAGGGCCAAATTTGCCTGTTACTCCAGGAGTTTCTTGACTTCCTACTTTTGCATTTTAGTCCCCTATAATGAAAAGGACATCTTTTTTTGGGTGTTAGTTCTAAAAGGTCTTGTAGGTCTTCATAGAACCATTCAACTTTGGCTTCTTCAGTGTTACTGGTTGGGGCATAGGCTTGGATTATTTTAATATTGAATGGTTTGCCTTGGAAATGAACAGAGATCATTCTATCGTTTTTGAGATTGCATCCAAGTACTGCATTTTGGACTCTTTTGTTGACCATGATGGCTACTCCATTTCTTCTAAGGGATTACTGCCCACAGTAGTAGATATAATGGTCATCTGAGTTAAATTCACCCATTCCAGTCCATTTTAGTTCACTGATTCCTAGAATGTCGACGTTCACTCTTGCCATCTCCTGTTTGACCACTTCCAATTTGCCTTGATTCATGGACCTAACATTCCAGGTTCCTATGCAATATTGCTCTTTATAGCATCGGACCTTGCTTCTATTGCCAGTCCCATCCACAACTGGGTATTGTTTTTGCTTTGGCTCCATCCCTTCATTCTTTCTGGATTTATTTCTCCACTGATCTCCTGTAGCATATTGGGCACCTACCAACCTGGGGAGTTCCTCATTCAGTATCCTATCATTTTGCCTTTTGATACTGTTCATGGGGTTCTCAATGCAAGAATACTGAAGTGGTTTGCCATTCCCTTCTCCAGTGGACCATATTCTGTCAGAAACTCTTGAGAAACCTATATGCAGGTCAGGAAGCAACAGTTAGAACTGGACATGGAACAATAGACTGGTTCCAAATAGGAAAAGGAGTACGTCAAGGCTGTATATTGTCACCCTGCTTATTTAACTTATATGCAGAGTACATCATGAGGAACACTGGGCTGGAAGAAGCACAAGCTGGAATCAAGATTGCCGGGAGAAATATCAGTAACCTCAGATATGCAGATGACACTACCCTTATGGCAGAAAGTGAAGAGGAACTATAAAGCCTCTTGATGAAAGTGAAAGAGGAGAGTGAAAAAGTTGGCTTAAAGCTCAACATTCAGAAAACAAAGATCATGGCATCTGGTCCCATCACGTCATGTGAAATAGATGGAGAAACAGTGGAAACAGTGTCAGACTTTATTTTGGGGGGGCTCCAAAATTACTGTAGATGCTGATTGCAGCCATGAAATTAAAAGACGCTTACTCCTTGGAAGGAAAGTTATGACCAACCTAGATAGCATATTAAAAAGCAAAGACATTACTTTGCCAACAAGGTCCGTCTAGTCAAGGCTATGGTTTTTCCAGTGGTCCTGTATGGATATTAGAGTTGGACTTTGAAGAAAGCTGATCACTGAAGAATTGAGGCTTTTGAACTGTGGTGCTGGAGAAGACTCTTGAGAGTCCCTTGGACTGCAAGGAGATCCAACCAGTCCATTCTAAGGGAGATCAATCCTGGGTGTTCATTGGAAGAACTGATGCTAAAGCTGAAACTCCAATACTTTGACCACCTCATGCAAAGAGTTGACTCACTGGAAAAGCCTCTGATGCTGGGAGGGATGGGGGGCAGGAGGAGAAGGGGACGACAGAGAATGAGATGGCTGGATGGCATCACCAATTCGATGGACGTGAGTTTGCCCAAACTCCGGGAATTGGTGATGGACAGGGAGGCCTGGCATGCTGTGATTCATGGGTTCGCAAAGAGTCGTACACGACTGAGTGACTGAACTGAACTGAAAGAAACTCTAAATCTCTAAGTATAAAAAAGCAATAAAGTAGCTATGATTTAAGTAAGAATGTAAACAAAAAACCAGCCTTAATGCTGTAAGACTAAGACTGTATGAAGTATATAATCTAGTGATAAGTAAGGCTAGGAAGAAAGAGTTATATAAATGAACCATAAAATGAAAGATAATAAATAGAAGGTATGAACTAGAGGGCACACACTTCTTCCAGAATATTTACCAGAAATATCAGACAAAAGAGAAATACTGTTCACTTAACTCTGAGTTCAAAAGAGCTGGGAAATGTATGATAGGGTGTTTAACATATGTCATATATATATACATACATATATATACATATATATATATATATATATAAACAAATGAGTTTTGGAGAGAAAAAGAAAGCAAGAGAATATTTCTTTCCAGTGTATATTCCAGTGTACCAGGAAATAAATTATTCATCAGTCAATTATCAAATAATTTTGGGAAAAAATTCTCTCTTGGGAGGCTCACAAGAGTGTGTGCTACTTAGGTTAACTAAATGGTCTAAATAACTGACACTGGTTTTCTTTCTGGGTTTGGCACAGATCTGGTTCATAAACTGAAAATACTATTGAAATGTTATTTATGAGTGTGTGTTAGGGGCTTGCTGCTCAGTCTCTTTTCTGTATTCTCTACTTTTGGGAAGATATCTCTTTTATAAAACAATTCTGGCAGTATTATTTGTACACATACACACTACTCATATACACACACACTCCATATTCCCCTAGGAGTGCTGCTACTGAACAGGATAGGAATGACAAGAGCACACAATGACTGACAAACACTGCCTAACAGGATTACCTCTCAAGAAATTGAGGACAATCTAATGAAGCTTCTTGTTAAACACAGTCCAGGCACCGACATGGTGGCACAATGCCCAGTTACTCCATGACCAGAAAACATCAATTCTGAAGGCTCCAGGGAAAAGGAGAATCTGATTAGCAAGCTCAGCTGATTTTCTCGCCTTATATCAAATACCCTTTTTTTAGCATGGGCATTTTGAAACTTCAGGGAAGCCATTAGAAGATAACAAGTATAAATAAGCAAGAGAAACTGATATTACCTTTTTCTGAAGACTAACCTAAACAGGAATATACAAACACATAATCCCTAAACACAAGACATGTAGTCTATGAATCTATAAATTACTCAAAGATCTCCATCTAGAAAAAACCATGTTAAGGGTCTTCATGTTACTCTGCCATCTAGTTCTAAAATAAAAGATTATCTTTTTTATTCTTAATTTTTGAAATACTGTCTTAGTTTGCAAAACTTAAGTGCTACCACTTTTATTAAGCCACTCTAAAACACTGTGCTGAGACAGAATGGACCATGCTTCACTGCTGTGCCCTGTGTAGACTGTACTACTATTGGCAAACTTTCTTAAAGCCAAGTGCCTATCTGCCTCCTTGGATATTTGAATGTTATCCACACTTTGACAACATGAAACAAATAAATACTATAGAAAGCTATAGATATTGTGATACAAAATAGAACACCACATGAATCTTTTTTACTTGCTTTGTCCATCTATCAAGAATTTGCCAGTGCTGAGAAATTCAAAATACATTCAACAAACACTGATAGAGTGCCCACAGGTCAGACAGATTCCCAGCCACAATGCTAATGATAGGAACTTGCCCATGAATAAAATACAATTTCTAGCCTAACAGTTTAAAAGCCAATAGCAGGTATTAAGGCAAAGGGAGAGTCAGCATCATAAACTTAGGATTTTTTAAAAAATGTATTAGAGTATAGTTGATTTACAATGTTGGTTTAGTTTCAGGTGTACCTATACACCTCTAACTGAATTAACTACATAAACACATATATCCATTCTTTTTTAGAATCTTTTTCAATATAGGCCATTACAGAGTATTGAGTAGAGTTCCTTGTGCTATATAGAAGGTCCTTCAGTTCAGTTCAGTCTCTCAGTTGTGTCCGACTCTCCGCGACCCCATGAATCACAGCACGCCAGGGCTCCCTCTCCATCACCAACTCCCGGAGTTCACTCAAACTCATGTCCACAGAGTCGGTGATGCCATCCAGCCATCTCATTCTCTGTCGTCCCCTTCTCCTCCCGCCCCCAACCTTTCCCAGCATCAAAGTCTTTCCCAGTGAGTCAACTAGTCGCATGAGATGGCCAAAGTATTGGAGTTTCAGCTTTAGCATCAGTCCTTCCAATGAACACCCAGGATTGATCTCCCTTAGAATGGACTGGTTAGACCTCCTTGCAGTCCAAGGGACTCTCAAGAGTCTTCTCCAACACCACAGTTCAATAGAAGGTCCTTATTAGTTACCTATTTTATAGAAAATAGTGTGTAATGTCAATCCCAATCTCCCAATTTATCCCTTCCCCCATATTACTCCTGGTAACGTAAGTTTGTTTGCTGTATCTGTGACTCTAGTTCTGTTTCGTCAGTTCAGTACAGTTCAGTTGCTCAGTCATGTCTGACTGTGAGATCCCACGGACTGCAGCACACCAGGCTTCCCTGTCCATCACCAACTCCCGGAGCTTACTCAAACTCATGTCTATTGAGTCAGTGATGCCATTCAACCATCTCATCCTCTGTCGTCCCTCCTTCTCCGGCCTTCAATCTTTCCCAGCATCAGGGTCTTTTCAAATGAGTCGGCTCTTCGCATCAGGTGGCCAAAGTATTGGAGCTTCAGCTTCAGCATCAGTCCTTCCAATGAATATTCAGGACTGATAGGATGGACTGGTTGGCTCTCCTTGCAGTCCAAGAGACTCTCAAGAGTCTCTTCAACACCACAGTTCAAAAGCATCAATTCTTTAGTACTCAGCTTTCTTTATAGCCAACTCTCACATCCATACATGACTACTTGAAAAACCATAGCTTTGACTAGATGGACCTTTGTTAGTCAAGTAATGTCTCTGCTTTTTAATATGCTGTCTAGGTTGGTCATAGGTGTTTGTATATCTGTTTTGTAGATAAGTTCATTTATACCCTTTTTTTTAAGATTCCATTTATAAGAGATGTAATATGATATTTTTCTTTCTGTATCTGACTTACTTCACTCAGTATGACAATCTCTATGTCATGTTGCTGCAGATGGCATTATTGCACTCTTTCAACAGCTGAGTAATATTCCATTGTATATATGTACTACACCTTTATCCATTCTTCTGTTGATAGGAATCTAGATTGCTTCCATGTCCTGGCTATTGTAAATAGTGCTACAATGAACAATGCAGTGCATTTATCTTTTCAAATTATGGTTTTCTCCAAATACATTCCTAGGAGTTGGATTGCTAGATCATAATGATGACTTGTAGCTCAGTCAGTAAAGAATCTGCCTGCAGTACAGGAGATCCCTGGGTTGGGAAGATCCCCTGGAGAAGCAGATGGCAACCCACTCTAGTATTGTTGCCTGAAAAATCTCATGGACAGAGGAGCCTGGTGGGCTGCAGTCCATGGGGTCGCAGAGAGTCAGGCATGACTGAGCGACTAAAACTCTAAGGAATCTCCACACTGTTCTCCATAGTGACTGTACCAATTTACATTCCTACCAACAGTGTAGGAGAGTTTCCTTTTCTCCACATGCTCTCCAGCGTTTATGTTTGTAGATTTTTTAACAATGACCATTCTGACCAGTGTGAGGTGAGAGTATGATTTGTATATCTCTTATAATCAGTGATGTTGAGCAACTTTTCAAGAGCTCTTTAGCCATCTGTATATCGTCTTTGGAGAAATGTCTACATAGATCTTCTGCTCATCGTTTCTCAGCCTTTTGGCTAGGATCAAGTGTAGATCCTCTGCCCATTTTTTGATTTTTTTTTATACTGAGCCACATAAACTGTTTGAATATTTAAGAGATTAATCCATTTTTGGTTGATTCACTTGCAAATATTTTGTTCCATTATGTGAGCTCTTTTCATTTTTTTATGGTTTCCTTTGCTATGCAAAAGCTTTTAAGTTTAATTAGATCTCATTTGTTCATATTTGCTTTTATTTTCATTATTTGAAGAGTTGGATCAAAAAAGATCTTGCTGTGATTTATGTCAAAGAGTGTTCTGCATGTTTTCCTCTAAGAGTTTTATAGTATCCAGCCTTACATTTAGGTCTTTAATCTATTTGGGGTTTATTTTTGCGTGCGATGTTAGGGAGTGTTCTAATTTCATTCTTTTACATGTATCTGTCCAGTTGTGCCAACACAACTTATTGAAGAGATTGTATTTTCTCCATTGTATATTCTTGCCTCTTTTCTCATAGATTAGGTGATCATAGGTGTGTGGGTTTATCTCTAGACTTTCTATCCTGTTTCACTGATGTATATGTCTGTTTTATGTGTGAGTACCATATTGGTGTGATGACTACAGTTTTGTAGTATAGTCTGAAGTCCGGGAGCCTGATTTCTCCAGTTTCATTTTTCTTTCTCAAGATTGTTTTCATTGTTCATTATCTGCTGTGTTTCCATACAAATTGAAAAAAAAAAAGTTCTAATTAAGGAATTTTTAACTCTTTAGTTACCTCATGCGACGAGTTGATTCACTGGAAGACTCTGATGCTGGGAAAGGTTGGGGGCGGGAGGAGAAGGGGACGACAGAGAATGAGATGGCTGGATGGCATCACTGACTCTATGGACATGAGTTTGGGTGAACTCCGGGAGTTGGTGATGGACAGGGAGGCCTGGCATGCTGTGATTCATGGGGTCACAGAGAATCGGACATGACTGAACGACTGAACTGAACTGAACTCTTTAGTTTATTGATATTTTCCCAGAACCTAGAATATTATCTGGTACATACTAGGTCTATGAATGAATGATCTGATTGAATGAATGAGAAAACTACAAGAGACTATGGCAGTGCCTTGGAGTGGGAGTACTGAACTGTTCACTACTGCAGCACCTTTAGAATGGCATTCTGCCTGCTAGACTGACCTACCTATGTCTACCTAAAACTATGGTCTCCTCACTTTGCCAAATATCCTAATAGTCAAGATTTTCACACACCTACCCTATGAGTTTGAGTGAACTCCGGGACTTGGTGATGGACAGGGAGGCCTGGCATGCTGTGATTCATGGGGTCGCAAAAAGTCAGACAGGACTGAGCGACTGAACTGAACTGAACCCTATAAGAACTGTACTGAGTTTGAATTTGTGGGCAAGAGGTTCTATGTCAAATGGTGACTTCCTCAAGAATAAAGTCATCATCATATTATTGATCATAAAGTTATTGATTGAATTTGATAAAATTTAAAGTATAATTATTTGTAATATAATAATAGTAATATGGAATAAAATACATATAAAGTATTATGCATAATAAAAATAACAATTACATTTATTTTGAAAGCCTTGGAAGAAATCCCATGTCTTTGGGAATGTGGTGCCTTTACTCTGTTTTGGGTCAGCAGTCATGAAATTAAATCATGAGAACTTGCTTGGTAAGGTGATAAAAGTAAGATTATACATAAAAATTCAACTACTTTGCACATATTCATTTACAAAAATGCTGTAAATCTTAAACATACCTGGCAGAAGTCTCCACAAGCATTATCACTACAAAATCACACATAAATAAATAATCAGATGAGGAGCAGCCCACCAGCTAACTCTAGTTTATCTTAAGAAAGGTTTGAAAGGAATTTAAAAAGAGGCAATTCTAGCAGCTTACAATTCTAGAAGCTTATGAAGACTTCCTAGGTGCTACACACTCTAGTCACTCTACTCATTTGGTTGAAGCCACTACACATTTGTTGTTTTGCAGAATTGTGCTTCAATTGTCTAACAGGTTGGCATGACTATGTGGAAGGTGTTTTCCATTGCAGGATTGCAGAACTCAAGATTTGAGGAAATTATTTGGAAATTGTGGATATTTTCAAAAATCTTATGCCTGTGTTTTGTTCTCTGTCCCTATCTATATCTAAGAATTGTGAAGCTCATTCCAAATGGTTTAAAGGTAAAATATATTTCTGAAATTTATCTACACACACTTTTCTCATTAAAAATTATATTTTATAAAGTAACATTTTATGTATATTTATGTTTATATTTTTTTCTTAAAAATTACTGGAAAATTTCATTATGCAGTATGAATATGTTTGTCATTTAATTTTTTAAAATAAGAAACATATACTCGTATTTCTATTACCTCTTTATCCTATTCATCTTCTGTAAGAATAAGTATTAAATGAATACAGTATTAATAATCATTATACATTAAATCATCTTAATGAATAGCAGAATTTGTTTTCCCTAAAACTCTACTCTTCTTCAACCATAATTGAGTAGTCCTAAATTTATTAGAATTGCTTAAATATATCTGATTATATCAATATTTAATTTTATGTATTTACCTGTATCAGAATTAGTGGACTCAAATGACATATCAATATATTCAGGCTGTGGTTTAATCTCACAGCTCACAGAATTATAAGTATATTTATATACATTTATAAATGCATTAGACTTCCCTGGTAGTTCAGCTGGTAAGGAATCTGCCCGCAATGCAGGAGACCACAGTTCAATTCCTAGGTCAGGAAGATTCTCTGAAGAAGGGACCAGGCTACCCACTCCAGTATTCTTGGACTGTCCTGGTAGCTCAGATAGTAAAGAATCTGCCTGCAATGTAGGAGATCTGGGTTTGATCCCTGGGTTGGAAAGACCCCCTGGAGGAGGGCATGGCAACCAACTCCAGTATTCTTGCCTGGAGAATCCCCATGGACAGAGGAGCCTAGCAAGCTACAGTCCATGGGGTTGCAGAGTCAGACAACTGAGCAACTAAGCACAGCACAGCATATAAATGCATTATCAACAGCAAATTAAACGTATTGATTTACTATTTATGTAAAGATATTTCATAAGAAAATAGCAAAAGCCAACAGTCCGTGGCTTAAAACAAGTGTTTGTTATTGCTTAAATGTCTGAGGATTGTTTGAAGATCAATTAATGGAGCTAACCTTTGTGGGGTTCCTCTGATTTTGGCTGGCTCACTCACATGTCTGCAAGATATCTGATTGTCTCACAGAAGCAAGCCCCATAGAGTAGCTCTGCTCCACACTGCAAGTACATCGTTCTTATTTGATCCATGTGTCTGTGCTTCAATCATCTTCCTTGGAGAACCCAGCTAGCCAAGGTGCCGCTGCTCCTAGCAAAGCACAAAAGGGAAGAAGGAAAGATACAAGTCCTCTTGAGATCTAAGCTCAAACGTGGCTCCACGATGTTTCTCAGTCTATTGACCAGAGTAAGTCATGTGACTGGACCAAAAGTGAAAGATGAGGAAATAATTTCCTCATCTTTGGTAAGATGAACTGCAAGGTCTCATGGCAAGAGATGTGGCTACAGGAATGAACGAGGCCAATGATGCAGTCACCCATCCATATAGGATATATTATTCAATACAATTCAAAATTCTTCACTGTTCAACACTACAGCTCAAGGCAAAAGAAGAGTTATTCGTTCACTCAATAAATTTATTAATATATTTGCCACCTACTCTGGGCCACACCCACCTCTGGGTCCTGAAGATACAATAATAAATTAAACAGAGAAAACTTCCCATTCTTGGTGGGCACAGAATGGGAGAAATGGATGAACTGTTCTTTTTTTGTTTTAGCTTAATAAATAATTTTTTAAAAATCAGGTAGATAGCCTGTGCTTCATCTTGCTAGTTACGGTTGAAATCTCCTTTGTGTTCTATATAACACTGAACACTCCACATTTAATGCACATCTCTTGATTTATAGCAGCTCCAATCCTAACCCAAAATGAAACAAAAACTAAACTTCCCATTGTCATAAAACTTACATTCTAATTAAGGAAAGGGAAAAAGAGAACCAAGAGATAGGGAAAAAATGGTTTGGAGTATGAGTAGTAGAAAAGAACAAATTATATCAATCAATCAAACAATTCAGGGCATGAAACTTAAAATCCCTTAGATATATTAGAGTGTTATCACACTACTCCCTTTGGATCAATGGTCCTGGGACCAGTTCTTAGCTCTGTAGCTCAATAACTCCATGATCTTGGTCAAGTTATTATTCACTCCAGGACTGAGCTTCTGTAAACAAATAGCAACTGTAAACAAATAGTAAATGCCACCTTGCAACTAGGTGGTCACAATCACATTATGTGGGATGTAAGGAATAGTGGCAAAGTAATTTACCATGGCTGGGAGCTTTGGCGTTTTGGAGTAACCTTGCTTCTGCAACCAACTCAGAGGGTAATATGGAGAAATCAATCCTCCTGTAGTTCAATTTGTCAGTCTGTAAATTGGGAATGTTCCCAGAGTGAAACACAGGCACTAAAAACAGATAATGGAACTCAACTGTTACACACAGTCTCAGTGACCCCTTATTACCACTGTGATAAGTCGCTTCAGTCGTGTCTGACTCTTTACGACCCCATGGACCATAGACTGCCAGGCTCCTCAGTCTATGGGACTTCCCAGGCAAGAATACTGGATTGGGGTTGCCAGGGAATCTTCTTCAGGGGACTTTCCCAACCCAGGGATTGAATTTGCGTTGCTAACATCTCTTGCTTTGGCAGGCAGGTTCTTTATCACTAGTGCCACCTGGGAAACTCCCAGTATTAGCACTAGTACTTTTATAATTATTGTGGCTAAGTTTCAGGTATTTAGTGAATGACAATAAAGCTGAGTATTTCCTGTCGTGTACAAGTAAGCTTACAAGTTGGAACAAAAAAGAGATGAAATTGTTTTGGTGGTTCAGTTTAATAATTGGTTTAATTATTTCTGTTAGCCATACAAACAGAACAAAGTTTAATAAAGATGAAAGCATCTCCACAGAATGTCACTCATGTAGTTTTAAATCAGTAGTTGGTTCAGTGATTCTGGGTCTAGTTGCTCTACCCCTTACCAGCTGCATGATCTTGGATAAGTTTTTACCTAGTCTATGACTCAGTTTCTCTGAACAGAAATAATAAGAGTAATGGTAACCCACTCCAGTATTCTTGCCTGGAGAATCCCATGGACGGAGAAGCCTGGTAGGCTACAGCCCACGGGGTCGCAAAAAGTCGGACATGACTGAGCGACTGAACAGAACAGAACAGAACAGAAAACATAAAGTTATTATAAGGATTGAATGTAGATAAAATATATATTGCTTAGCACAATGTTTGGCACATAATTGTTCAATAAACATTGTTCATGTTATTTACTATCCTGCCTAACTCTTGGGAAACAATTGACTAAAGTTTGGTTAGAGAACAACAATAACTGCTAACATCAATTGAAGTCTTTTAGATGCCAGATGCTACACTCAGCACTTTATAAGGATTATCTCAGTAAATCTTCAAAATAACCTTGTGGGAACACTAAGGATTAAATTTTACAGATGTGTCTTAGAGAGCTTTAGTAACTTGTCCACAGGCTTTCAGCTGTAAGTAGCAGAGTCAAACATCAAATCCACATCTCCTTTCCTTCTGAGTCTTTGCTCCTAGCCACCGTGACACACTGCCCCTTTTCCCTTCCAAAACGAGTGATATGGGTCAATAAAGGGGAGTGAATAAGTGAATAAGTAATTATTTTCAGATAGAGCCTTTATTTAGTTACTTACTCAAAAAGTTGTGTTTTATTTTTAACATCAGGTATTGCAAGATGTCAAAATACAAAGATGATTAGGTCTTAGTTTCTACCCTTGAGATGCTCATATTTCATGGAATTTCAACAATGATTATAGGTCAGTTGGCTTAAAATTTAAGAGGGAGCTCCACAGGCAAAATACTTCATGCATAAAAACTTGTCTACCTAGAAACCAGTCAGTTCTTTTGACCAAATCATATTTGAAATGGTCATCCCCAAGGTTAAGAGAAGACACTGTACCAAGTTGGTTATCTAATCTGGTCAACTGCAGAGCTGTAAACAGAAATCTTGCTTTGGCTTACAACAACCCCAGTTGTTATTCATGGATTAATATATGAAGTAAATACTACCAATGTTCAATATCCAATTCTCCTGTCCCTCTGGGCATAAAGACTGCAATTCTGAGACTTCAAGTGTGTAGAACCATCTGACTTATTACCGCCAATGAAAAGGAGCAGAAAAGATGCACATCTTCCTGTTTCAAGCTGGGCAGTAAAAAGAATTCTCTAGGCTTTCTATTCTGATATTATGATGCCCAAAGAGGCCACTTATTCCTGACATGACAGTTACAAGTTTGTGGAACTTGGTCACTGAAGGAACAAGGAATAAAACCTTGATATGGTAAGCCTCTAGAATTGGGAGATTATTTGTTTCTTCTGCATAACCTGACCAATTCTGACTAACACAATACAAATCCCTCAGGACATACATTATTGACCATAAGAGATACTCAGGAGAGAAACTGGTGTGGAAAAGTATACTTTCTGTGGGAGAACAGAAGGGAAAGAAGCCATATTGAGAAATTCCCAGATTTCACTGAAGACTTGAGAAATCAAATCCTCTCAGACAAGCTTTCCTTATGTTGGGTTTTTCAATAAGTTTTTCAATAGAATACAATTTACCTAGTTAATAGTTTTTGTTCTTATTTATCATCTATTAACACAATATATAATTAATAAATATTTACTATTTACAGTAATAACTTATTTATTGAATTCTTACTATATGCCAGTCAGAGACCTAATACTGGTGACACACTGTTAACCAAACCTAGTCTCCATTCTCAGGTTGCCTAAAGTCTAGATTGGAATGTGGGCCAAATAGGAAAATGCAATTCTTTACGATAAATGCAGTATTAGAGAAAGCACAAGGATTGCATAAGAAAAGCACCATACCAGACTAAGGGACTGAAGGAAGCTAGGACCTAAAGGATGAGGAGTTACACAAGCAGCCATCACAGTGAGAATTATATGTTTCATATTTGTATTTTAGTAATAATAAGAACTGATGTTTCTATTACACATACTATGGTCAACCACTCTACCATGTGCTTTACAAATATAAAATAGTCCCCACAACTACTTTTGAGGTAAGACACAATTATCTCCATCCTTATTTTACAAATGTATAAGTATTTTCCAGGAAAAAAAAAAAAAGAAGGTGGAAGTTACAAGCTGAAGGAGCACAGTAAGCAAGAATAAAGAGGTGTGAAGCATTAATATTAATAGTTCAGAACAACAGAAGAATAATTTAATGGGGGCTGGGGAGGTTGGGCATTATGAGAATATGAAGAGAAGCTGGATTCTACCTGGAATCCTGGAAGCTTGTCTCCAGGGTATTCATATGACCAATGCCTAACCTGTTTCAGGCCTTTGCTCATTGTCTGCTTCATAGAGATGCCTCCTCTGACCACCCTGATTTAAATTAAGCACCACCTTTACTCTCCATTCACTCTGCTGCTTAGTTTTCTTCCACAGCCTTATTACTGGTTGACAAACTGTATGGTTTCCTTATTTAACTTGCTTATTGTCTGTCTCTCCTCATTAGAATATAAGCTCCATGAGGCAGAGATTTCTGCCTGCAGTTTTTTGTCTGGTGCTATACCCTCAATATCTCCAGAGAAGGCAATGGCAACCCACTCCAGTACTCTTGCCTGGAAAATCCCATGGATGGAGGAGCCTGGTAGGCTGCAGTCCATGGGGTTGCTAAGAGTCAGACAGGACTAAGTGACTTCACTTTCACTTTTCCCTTTCATGCATTGGAGAAGGAAATGGCAACCCACTCCAGTGTTCTTGCCTGGAGAATCCCAGGGATGGGGGAGCCTGGTGGGCTGCCATCTATGGGGTCACACAGAGTCGACACGACTGAAGCGACTTAGCAGCAGCAGCATACCCTCAATGTCTAGAACAGAGCCTGAGACATAAGAGGCATCCACTGAATAATGCTGAATGGTTCTCTTAATTTTATCCTCATTTTAGAAACATGGAAATTTTGAGGCACAAAGTTTAGTAACTTGTCAGGTTCACAGTAAGTGGCAAAACTGGAATCCAAACTGAGGCAATTTGGTCTGGATTCTATGTTTTTAGTTACTATATTGGACCCTTCCTTCCAAAGCAGTCATTTATTAGGGGAATAAAAAACAAAGAAATCAATGAATCTAACATATAAAATCAGGTGATAATATATATATTTTTTTAATGAAGAAGGAAACTCCAGTGTTAGGCAGTGGGTATGGGTTTCATTTTAGATTGGGTAGTTAGAGTACTTTTCTCTGACGATCTGATATTTGGTGTGGTTAGGGAAAGTTGAAAGAAGGTAACAGGGCATGCTCTGCACACAAGCTTGGATCATATATATAGATCCTGGAGCCATAAACAACTGGTAATGTGAGAATAAATGAGATCTTCCAGGTTGAGGTGGCAGAAAGAGAGTACCTTCTAAGAACTGAATCTTGGGAAACTAACTTTTAAGCATGATGAACAAAGATGGAAAAGAAACAAAGAAGCAGGAATATCTGAAAAGAAGGCTATCATGTTAGTAAGTCAAGAGGGAAACTGTCCCCTAAAAGAACTCAGTTATCAGACATTCAGTACTTGGGTACAATCTCAAAAACAACAGAATGATCTCTGTTCATTTCCAAGTTAAACCAGTCAATATCACAATAACCCAAATCTATGCCCTGACCACTAATGCTGAATAAACTGAAGTTAAATGGTTCTATGAAGACCTACAAGATCTTCTAGAACTAACACCAAAAAATCTGTCCTTTTCATCATAGGGGACTTGAATGCAAAAGTAGAAAATCAAGAGATACCTGGAGTAGCAGGCAAGTTTGGCCTTGGAGTACAAATTGAAGCAGGGTAAAGGTTAACAGAATTTTGCCAAAACAACGCACTGGTCATAACAAACACCCACTTCCAACAAAGCAAGAGACGACTCTTCACATGGACATCACCAGATGGTCAATACCAAAATCAGACTGATCATAGTCTTTGCAGTTGAAGATGAAGAAGCTCGATACCAGGAGCTGAATGTGGTTGAGATCATGAACTCCTTACCGCAAAATTTAGACTTAAGTTGAAGAAAGTAAGGAAAACCACTAGGCCATTCTGGTATGAAGTCAAGTGGGCCTTATGAAGCATCACTACAAACAAAGCTAGTGGAGGTGATGGAATTCCAACTGAACTACAAAGCCACAGTCATCAAGACAGTATGGTACTGGCATAAAGACAGAAATATAGATCAATGGAACAAAATAGAAAGCCCAGAGATAAATCCACACACCTATGGACACCTTATCTTCGACAAAGGAGGCAAGAATATAAAATGGACAAAAGACAGTCTCTGTAACAAGTGGTGCTGGGAAAACTGGTCAGCCACTTGTAAAAGAATGAAACTAGAACACTTCCTAACACCATACACCAAAATAAACTCAAAATGGATTAGAGAGCTAAATGTAAGACAAGAAACTATAAAACTCCTAGAGGAGAACGTAGGCAAAACACTCTCTGACATAAATCACAGCAGGATCCTCCAAGATCCACCTCCCAGAATATTGGAAATAAAAGCAAAAATAAACAAATGGGACCTAATTAAAATCAAAAGCTTCTGCACAGCAAAGGAAACTCTAAGCAAGGTGAAAAGACAGCCTGCAGAATGGGAGAAAATAATAGCAAATGAAGCAACTGATAAAGGATTAATCTCCAAAATATACAAGCAGCTCCTGCAGCTCAATTCCAGAAAACTAAGTGACCCAATCAAAAAATGGGCCAAAGAACTAAACAGACATTTCTCCAAAGAAGACAGAAAGATGGCTAACAAACACATGAAAAAGTGCTCAACATCCCACATAATCAGAGAGATGCAAATCAAAACCACAATGAGATACCATTTCACACCAGTCAGAATGGCTGCTATCCAAAAGTCTACATGCAATAAATGCTGGAGAGGGTGTGGAGAAAAGGGAACCCTCTTACACTGTTGGTGGGAATGCAAACTAGTACAGCCACTATGGAGAACAGTGTGGAGATTCCTCAAAAAATTGGAAATAGAACTGCCATATGATCCAGCAATCGCACTCCTGGGCATACACACCGAGGAAACCAGAATTGAAAGAGACACATGTACTCCAATGTTCATTGCAGCACTGTTTATAATAGCCAGGACATGTAAGCAACCGAGATGTCCATCTGCAGATGAATGGATAAGAAAGCTTTGGTACATATACACAATGGAGTATTTTTCAGCTATCAAAAAGAATACATTTGAATCAGTTTTAATGAGGTGGATGAAATTGGAGCCAATTATACAGAGTGAAGTAAGCCAGAAAGAAAAACATCAATACAGTATACTAAGGCATATATTTGGAATTTAGAAAGATGGTAACCTGAACCTTGTATACGAGACTGCAAAAGAGACATAGGCATATAGAACAGTCTTTGGGACTCTGTGGGAGAGGGTGAAGGTGGGATGATTGGGGAGAACGGCATTGTAGCATGTATATTATCATAAGTGACCAGTCCAGGTTCGATGCATGATACAGGATGCTTGGGGCTGGTGCACGGGGATGACATGGAGGGAGGATATGGGGAAGAGGGAGGTGGGAGGGGGGTTCAAGAAAGAGAACACATGTACACCCGGGGCGGATTCATGTCAATGTACGGCAAAACCAACCAATATATTAATGTAAGGTAATTTGCCTCCAATAAAATAAATTAAAAAAATAAAATAAAAAAAAATAAAAGATGATGCTGTGCTCAATATACCAGCAAATTTGGAAAACTCAGCAGTGGCCACAGGACTGGTAAAGGTCAGTTTTCCTTTCAATCCCTAAGAAAGTCAATTCCAAAGAATGTTCAAACTACCACACTATTGCACTCATTTCACACGCTAGCAAAGTAATGTTCAAAATTCTCCAAGCTAGGCTTCAACAGTACATGAACCAAGAACTTCTAGGTGTTCACACTAGATTTAGGAAAGGCAGAACCACATATTAAAATGCCAACAACCGTTGGATCATAGAAAACGCAAGAGAGTTCCAGAAAAACATCTACTTCTGTTTTGGTGACCACATTAAAGTCTTTGACTGTGTGGATGACAACAAACTGTGGAAAATCCTTAAAGTGAAGAGAATACCAGACCCTTACCTGCCTCCTGAGAAATCTGTATGCAGGTCAAGAAGCAGCAAACCAAAAAAGGAACAACAGACTAGTTCAAAATAGGGAAAGGAGTAGAACAAGGCTGTATATTTTCACCCTTCTTATTTAACTTGTGCAGAGGACATCAAGCAACAGTTTGATCCGGACATGGAACAAAGGACTGGATCCAAACTGGGAAAGGAGTATGTCAAGGATGTATATTGTCACCTTGCTCATTTAACATATGCAGAGTACATCATGCGAAATGCCAGACTGGATGAAGAACAAGCTGGAATCACAAGACTGCCAGGAGAAATATCAATAACCTCAGACATGTAGATGACAGTACCCTTATGGCAGAAAGTGAAGAAGAACTAAAGAGCCTCTTGATGAAAGTGAAAGAGGAGAGTGAAAATGTAGACTTAAAACTCAACATTCAAAATCAAAGATCATGGCATCCAGTCCCATCACTTCATGGAACATATAGGGGAAAAATGGAAACAGTGAGAGACATTATTTCTGTGGGCTCCAAAATCACTGCAGATGATGACTGCAGCCATGAAATTAAAAGACACTTGCTCCTTATAAGAAAAGTTATGACCAACCTAGACAGCATATTAAAAAGCAGAGACATTACTTTGTCGACAAATATCTGTCTAGTCAAAGATGACCTTTGGTATTTCAGTAGTCATGTACAGATGTGAGAGTTGGACTATAAAGAAAGCTGAACACTGAACAATTGATGCTTTTGAACTATGGTGCTGGAAAGGACTCTTGAGTGTCCTTTGGACGGCAAAAAGATCAAACCAGTCAATTCTAAATGAAATCAGTCCTGAATATTCATTGGAAGGACTGATGTTGAAGCTGAAAATCCAATACTTTGACTACCTGATGCAAAGAACTTGCTCATTGGAAAAGACCGTGATGGTGAGAAAGACTGGTAGGAGGAGAAGCGAACAACAGAGGATGAGATGGTTGGATGGCATCAATGACTCAATGGACATGAGTTTGAGCAAGGAGTTGGTGATAGACAGGGAAGCCTAGAGTGCTGCAGTCCATGGGGTCACAGAGGGTCAGACATGACTGAGCAACTGAACTGAACTGAAAATGAGATCACTAAGCATAGCAACTGAACAGAATACATTGGTTTTGGCAACTAAGGGAGCCTACTAGGAGACAGAAGACTGCAATACAATTTAAAATTAGACCATGCATATCTAAGGAAGGAGGGAGACAACTGAGAATAAACTTGAAAATGCAAAAAAGAAAGAAATAATACAAGTTTTAGAAGATGCTAAAAGCCAGACTGGAGAAGCAAGACCCCAGATAGAGCCCTGATCGGAAAGAGGGCAACTTTTTGGAGCCATACAGAGAGTGGTTAAGGGCAGACCTACATTTGGGTCCTGGCTTATCCACATCATACCTGGCTTAACTTCAGACAGATTACTTCTATATTAGTCAGTTCAAGCTTCCATAATAAAATATCATTGACCGGCTGGCTTAAATAACAGGAATTTATTCCTCACAGTTCAGGAACCTGGTAAATACACAAGTGAGGCCAATTCAGCTCTCTCTTGGGTTGCAGATGGCCACCTTCTCACTGTGTCTTCACACAGGTGGGAAGAAAATGGTGTAGAAACTGGGCCAAGAGACCAATGCCACTGCACACAGCAGCAAGACTGAATCATGACTGGTGATGAACATGACAATGAGAGGAAACATTTAAGCAAGATGCACTCTGAGCCAGACACTGATCAGTCTTTTACATGTTATTTGCTTGTAATCCGACAACAACTCTCTGAGGAAAATACTATTTTTATTTTTCAGTTGATGACTTGAGGCGATTAACAAAAGAAATCGGGCTGCTAGGCCTCATTTCTGATCACCAGGAGGAATCTGGAGATCAGAATAATTAAGTTCTGACGGATCCATCAATTTCCATCCTAATAACATAAATTTGATGGATTTAATGTTGGGTTTTGAAGTATGCAGACTATAATATTGAATAAATTCACAATTATCAAGATTATTTTGTGAGCACCAATCCATCCTCTATCACCATAATCACTAGGCAGGATGAAACTGTCAATCCACAAGTGCAGGGACAGCAGCAAGGGCCAGAAATGTTCCTCAAAGCCCCAGCCCACCTTCCCCATTCCCATACATAACCTATTAATATGCGACCTGCCCTCAGACCTACTTGAAAGTACACAACACACGAATTTATTTGCTAGTAAAGCATGTGGATGCTGAAGCTTTCTGACATTCAGGCAGTTAACCCTCCTGTTAAAAGCCTTCACCATTACGACAGCCTGAGGCACAGTCAAAGAAAATGTCAACGATATCCAGAATGCTCCAGTGAGTAAAGGCGCTTCTCTCCAAAGCCCCAGGAAAGAGCAAGCTGAGCTTAGAGAAACACAGTGGGAATCTTGCAGTATTAGCCATAGCCATTGCAGGGACGTTCATATTACCATGTTTAAGGGAGGGAGCTCTTTGGGTAGTTGTCCCTCTGTTCTCCTAAGTTTTAACAAAGAGAACTACAAAGTGAGGCAACAGTGAGACAAGGTAGAGATGGACTTTTCCTCTCAATTTCAACAGTTTTTATTAAGACTTCTGGCTTGCATTCTCTCTCTCCCTCTCAAACACACACCCATACACTATACACAGAGATGAACAATGAAATCTTTAAATAATCATCCAATGATGCAGTTTTATCTAAAACTGACTGCTGACTAGAAACTGCTAACTAAAAAGCCTAACTAGAGATCAAACCTAATTTTAATAGAATCTATACATGAAGATGCTTTAGAATTCATGACTTTACTGGAGAGTCAGCTGGCTGGAGCTGCCTTGAAACAGGGCTCTGTCTGAAATCTCCTAATGAGGTGCAAAGCCGGTCTGTTTCACCAGGCACATGCTCAGAAATCAGATTCTGTGAATCTTATTTTAAAATGCCCATAGTCTTCGGGGATTGGAGGGTTTTTGCTTTTCCCTTTAAGCAGTTATTGAGAAGCACAGGTACTTACTTGAAGCTGCAATTCAGCAAAAACAGTTTCTTCAAAAATTTGATAAGTAGATTTACTATAAAAAATACATTTTTCAACTATACATACAAAAAGTGTTTGGTTCAGTGTATTTATTGCTTTACTGGCAACAGGAAACATCTAGGATGCTATCAAGAAGTACATCAAAATATAACATGAAAATACAGAGATAAAAATAAAAGCACATGTCAATTGTGACTTACAAATGATAATGAGTGCTCTTAAGCAGTTCCTTGATCTGGTCTGGTGGGAGGCAAACCCCTTAGTCAACCCAAGTGCCAACTCATTTAAAATAGAATATAGTACTATTTTTTAAAATATTTTAAAAATATTGAATGAATTAAACTGCTTTCTTTTTAAGAAAATCAAATAAGCTAAAAGTGTAATTGGACCTTTAAGATGATTTTACACTTTCTGGAGAGTCTTAGGTATTTTAGACTCTGACAGACAGCTGGCATAGCAATGTAAAGCATGTTTCAATTCATTTTTCTGATGCTCCTTCCTTTCGAAGGATAAGCTGCCAAGAACAATTCAAGGTACTTTTAAAAGAGAGCCTTTTGCTATCATGCTATCTATGGGCCATTTCAGTACCTGAAACATCTGAGACAAAACCCTGCCAGTTCATAGACTTGTACATTAGAATAAATGCACAATACTTAGGACAAACTATCAAAAGCTAAAATTTACCTTCACGTTTCATTAAAATGACTTTTTTCCCAACACTTACTAAAATATTACAGAAGAAATAGGATAAGCCACGATCCTCCCCCTTCTTTCTTCAGGCATCATGGCTCATGGACCAGCTGGCTGTGTCTAAAGGTCACCTCTGGCACTCAAAATATTTGTGAACTTAGACAAGTTCCTTAACCTCAGTTTTGGCTCAGTTTCCTTATGAGTTCAGAGAAGGCAATGGCACCCCACTCCAGTACTCTTGCCTGGAAAACCCCATGGACAGAGGAGCCTGGTGGGTTGCAGTCCATGGGGTCACTAAGAGTCAGACACGACTGAGCGACTTCACTTTCACTTTCATGCATTGGAGAAGGACATGGGAACCCACTCCAGTGTTCTTGCCTGGAGAATCCCAGGGACAGGGGAGACTGGTGGGCCGCCATCTATGGGGTCGCACAGAGTCGGACATGACTGAAGCGACTTAGCAGCAGCAGCAGCAGAAGCTTCATGAGTTAAAAGAGACTCATACTAATTACAATATGGAGATTTTGTAAGAATGAAGTAGGTTGATACTTTTTAAGCACTTGAAAAAGTGCATAGCATATGGTAAATGTTCAATACATGTTAACATTATAATTATTATATACATAGGCTAAATATGTTCTCCCTGCATACTTTCATATTTTCCAAAAGCTTTAAATATCAGCAATATTCCATGACAATAAACTTATGTGTCTCTAATGCCAGTGTATTTCTCTAGATTTGCCCTGTGATTTGACTTCCCCCAGGCTTTAATGTCCCTTGTCAGATGTGCATTCCTTTCTTTCTGGTCTCAGTTACTGGCATTACAATCCCCTAATTTTCTAAGCCAAAGTCTTCAAAATCAGTATTTATTGAGTATGCTGTTAAGAAGTGGTTAATCAGTGGTGAACAACATAAATCTGATCTCTGACTTTATGGCATTTACAGCTATATAAGGAAAACAGTACATTGAACTAAAGTCAAGGAACAAGTATGAGTTGGTCACTATTCTCTGAGGCCCAGTTACCACACCATTCTAAAAAGAGAGTCCAAGAAAGAGCAAGGATTACTACTAGCCTGCTCTTTCCCCTGAGCTGCTACAGAGGATTGAGAAAACAAGCTGATAAAATGTTCTCTGTGCTACCTTGTCAGGAGGGAGGGCCAGGATGGATTCATCATGATTATGGGAAGCAGGGGACTCTAGAGATTGACAGAAGATTGGGATGTTTAAGGGGTGGAACAGTGCTACAGTGGCACAGTGCCCACCACGGTTTCAGAGTCTATCCCTTTGTCCCCATAAGTACACTTAAACTTCTAAAATCACATGCTTTGGGGATAAAATTTTTTAACTTCTTCAGAGAAGACCAAGTACTTCTCTCCCATTGGAAATTACTTCCTTGAGAATGTCACATTATGGTAGTTATTTGTACGTGCATTCAGGTGCTCCATTTCCCAAATTTGGGGATTCATATAAACAACAACTTGTCACTAGGTACATTCAACAAGTATATATAAGCCCTTGTTATTTGTCACACACTAGAGAGGTTTCAGAAATGCACTTCTAAGTAAATCATAAGCTGTAATCTTGATATGCTTTCAGTCCACTGAAGGAAACAAACAGGTGAGTAGGCATCCCCTACACTGTGTGATGAGCAACATATTAGGAGCACCGATGAAATTCACCTAATGTAGAACAACTGAGGTGAATAAGGCTTTAGAAAGGAAATGACAGAGGGCTGAGATTTGGAAGATAATAAAAATTGGGCAGTGGGGAATAAGAAAAAACGAATGAAAGAATGAATTCTTAGAATGAGTTCTAAGTAGAGGGAATTATATCTTTTTCAGAGGCTGTCATGAGACACAATGTGGCACATTAGAGAAGCTAGAAAAAAAAAATCAATATGGCCAGAGATGTAAAGAATTAGAGTCAGGGGCAGAAAGGAGAGATGGAACTGGCAAGGGAAGCATTTGTTGTTAATAGACTGTGAGTAGCTTGTTGGTCATCCTAGGGAGACTGCATTTACTTCTTAGGGCAGTGCAAGCCATGAATGATTTAAAGCAAGAGAATGACATGTGGTGAGGGATATACCTAGTGTGATAATAGATGACGAGGCAGGGACCAAAGTAGTGGAAGTTGAAAAGGGGAAAAAAATGTACTGGAAAAACAGCAGAGATAAATACAGTAGGATGACTAATTGAACATGATGACAAGAGAGAGGGGGCACTAGGTTCCATGATATCTGACTGGGGTAAATTAAGGCAAAGACACTGCCATTTACCAAAAGAGAGAAAAGAAGATAAAAATGAGTTTAAGGAATTCAGGTCCCCATTAGAGCTGAGTTTCTGAACTTCTTCTCAGGGTTCTTCTCAATGACAACATTGCATATAAGCAAAGATATTAATAGTCTCCATACCTTCTATTATGAGCTAAATTATGCTCTTCCAAAATTATTATGTTGAAGTTTTTATGCTAGTATCTCAGAAGATAACTGGATTTGGTGATGGAACTTTTTAGTTCAGTTCAGTCGCTCAGTCGTGTCTGACTCTTTGTGACCCCATGGACTGCAGCATGCCAGGCCTCCCTGTCCATCACCAACTCCCAGAGTCTACTCAAACTCATGTCCTTTGAGTCAGTGATGCCATCCAACCATCTCATCCTCTGTCGTCCCCTTCTCCTCTCAACTTCAATATTTCCCAGCATCAGGGTCTTTTCAAATGAGTCAGCTCTTCACATCAGGTGGCCAAAGTATTGGAGTTTCAGCTTCAACATCAGTCCCTCCATTGAACACCCAGGACTGATCTCCTTTAGGATGGACTGGTTGGATCTCCTTGCAGTCCAAGGGACTCTCAAGAGTCTTCTCCAACACCACAGTTCAAAAGTATCAATTCTTCAATGCCCAGCTTTCTTTATAGTCCAACTCTCACATCCATACATGACTACTGGAAAAAACCATAGCCTTGACTAGACAGACCTTTGTTGACAAAGTAATGTCTCTGCTTTTTAATGTGCTATCTAGGTTGGTCATAACTTTCCTTCCAAGGAGTCAGTGTCTTTTAATTTCATGGTTGCAGTCAACATCTGCAGTGATTTTGGAGCCCCCAAAATAAAGTCAACCTCTGTTTCCACTTTTTCCCTATCTATTTGCCATGAAGTGATTGGACCGGATGCCATGATCTTAGTTTTCTGAATGTTAAGCTTTAAGCAACTGTTTCACTCTCCTCTTTCACTTTCATCCAGAGATCTTTACCTACTTGCCTAGTTTATCCAACTACTCTGGATCTGTTTCCTCCTTGGTAAAATGGAGTAATTCTCCTTTAGAATCATCAGGAGAATATATGCATGAAATTATATACATAAACCACTAGGAGTATAAAGAGAAAATATTAAGGATTAAATTAATAAATGGTTAATAAATCATTTCAATCATCTTATCCAAAATGATCAAGCTAGTTTTATTACTCTAAAATATCAGATCCCTGGAACTGAGTGGACCTACCTAACATGGTAACTATTTCCAGCAGGGAGGCATCTTAAATTTCAAAGGACAAACCCCATCTGAAAGTGCAAGCTCTGCCAAATAAAATGTACACCTAAAACCCTGATGTGGACATTCTGCAGTTGGCTCATGTGTCTTTAGCAGAGAGAGCAGTACTTTTCCTTTAATGAGCTCTTCCACAGTCTGGGGACACTGGGGGACCATTAGAATTTTCCTCTGCAAAGTGAACAAGGCTCGCGGTTCCATAGTAACCACAACAGAATAATTTAAACTAGGAGTTTACAAAATGGCAATTTACCTAAGAATGTGTTTATAGCCCCTTATGCTACAATCCTAATAAAAGGGTTTCTCATCAAAACTGCTATTATTCTAGGAAAAAAAAAAATACACACTCATATATACCCATAAATACACACATATCTGCACCTTATTTTCAGTGTTTTCTCAGGAGAATACCTCCAAAGAGAGAGAGAGAGAATATTTATGAGTGAGTGAGGATTCCATTCTGTGAGAAACGTTACCTTCCCTTCCTATAGTTGAGATGGAGCTTCATTTTGAATTACAACACATCCGGGGCATAACTAGAGAGAGGGACAACTGCAATCAGCAGAATCACTGATTATACCTATAATGACTGTCAGAAATGCGCCTGTGGGCAAAAAGGGATTCGGATTAGCACAAAACACACACACCACTCTCCACTTGCTCTCAACTAGCACTCAAATGCATATCCACAGACCTCATGCACCAAAATCACCTGAAGAGTTTTCTTCTTTAATTATGGATCTGAGGACTCCACCCCTAGAATTTCTCAACCCGTGTATCTGAGATAGAGTCCAGGAGGCGGAATTTTTAAAAGCTTCTCTTAGATGATGTATTATAAGATTTGTCAGTCGCTGCCTCCCTAATTGGTTTATGTATTATACTACCTGAAAATGATGTCTTCCAGGTAGAGAAACATTCACTGAGTCTATAGTGTATGCCGTTAAAATCTGTGACATTGAAGCAGGGATGGAGGAAATGTACCTGCACATCAATAACTTGTTTTCTGAATGCTAAGATCCTCCCGAATTCTATTCTTAAATCTGAAACAATCGGTACTACATTTTTCAGATCACTTGATGAAATATAACTCATTCCTTTAAAATAAAGAGGTAAAATATTTAAGATAAGGACATAGAAGAATTTCATTTTAAAGAAATCAACTTCTGAGGTGTGGTCCAGAGCTTCTGTCCCATTCATTTTCAACACCCTGTGTGCTGAGTTATTAATCATTAGTGTGCTGAAACAAGGGCATTTCAGGACTCTTGAATCTTCAAAGCAGTGTTCAGTTATGTGAACACTGTTCAGTGTTCAGGCCACTGTACTAACTGTTAGCCTGAAATGTTAATAGCAGACAACCTTGAACTTCAGGCCTTCTCAAATGCCTATACTCAATCCCCTGAAGGGTGTTTAAAAGATGAAATGTAGAGGGCAACAACAGATTAATCAGAATACTATTTCAAAAATAAAGAACTCATCAGGTTCTTTCTGTCACTTCAGAAAATAAGATATTATTTCATAGATAATAAAATAAAGTAATTAGGAGAGAGATTTTTGATACGTTTTTATGTAGAAGTCCTATCTGTGCCTAATTGGCCATAAGAGAACAGGATCCTTGCCTGAAAGCACAGGAATATAATGGATTTGACCTTGATGGTCAATTTTCAGTAAATCTATATTGCCCTAAGTCTTTGGTCAGGTTCTTTGACACTTAGAAGAAAATGTAGGGTAGATTGTTGGCAATATAACGAAAATAAAAGGGTTTTCTAGTTAATTCTTATTTATATAAAAGATCCAAAGTGGGTCTGTGTTAAACACTTTAGCCAGCTCACTTATTCACACAGTATTTTACAACTGAGAAAACTGAGGCTCAGAGAGATTAAGTAACTTCTCCATGGTAAAAACACAACTTTCAAAAATAGGACTAGTACCAACAAAGGTCCGTCTAGTCAAGGCTATGGTTTTTCCAGTGGTCACGTATGGATGTGAGAGTTGGACTGTGAAGAAAGCTGGTCACCAAAGAATGGATGCTTTTGAACTGCAGTGTTGGAGAAGACTCTTGAGAGTCCCTTGGACTGCAAGGAGATCCAACCAGTCCATCCTAAGGGAGATCAATCCTGGGTGTTCATTGGAAGGACTGATGCTAAAGCTGAAACTCCAATACTTTGGCCACCTCATGCAAAGAGTTGACTCACTGGAAAAGACTCTGATGCTGGGAGGGATTGGGGGCGGGAGGAGAAGGGGATGACAGAGAGTGAGATGGCTGGATGGCATCACCGACTCAATGGACATGAGTTTGAGTGAACTCCAGGAGTTGGTGATGGACAGGGAGGCCTGGCGTGCTGTGATTCATGGGGTCGCAAAGAGTCAGACACAACTGAATGACTGAACTGAACTGAACTGAACACTTCTTCAGTTCTTCAAACACCTTAACCTCTCAGTATTTTTTCTTATGTCTGTTGGCAAAATGCAATCATAGATTCACTGTGCCACTGTTAGTGATTTTCTCCCTTATGAATCTATGGGTGCCAGGGGGACAGGGACGTTCTCTCTTATTCTCTACTATTTACCTGGAAGTCAGAACAATGCCTGACTTTTAGAAGACCTAAATAAATATTTACTGGCTGAAACAGTTCAGTATTAAAAGGCCTAATTCCATTGCTCATGCTTTCCCCCACACTGACTTCACTCTCTTCCATAACCTATTCCTGCTGTCACAAATTCTAAGCAACTCATCCAATACCTCCTCAGTGCATCTTTATTACCAGCACAGTATAGAAAATTATTTGTTTACTTTTAAAGTGTGATTCGAGTTTTACTTTTTAGTGTGATTTTTTTTCTGTCATGTAGACTAAACTCTAAGGAAAATAAAAAGAAGGTAGACAGCATCTAACTTTTCCTGTAAGATATAAAACCATGGAAGACACTTAGAGAACCACTTCAGACAATATGTACTAAGAAGCTGACAATATAACCTTAGTCTAGACAAAAAGAGGACCCTAACATCTAGATCTTTTAGTCAGTCTCCAAAAGCACTTCATCCAGAATTCATTTTTTTCCATCCCT
The DNA here is from genome assembly GCF_049115385.1 of Moschus berezovskii. NCBI lineage: Eukaryota > Metazoa > Chordata > Mammalia > Artiodactyla > Moschidae > Moschus > Moschus berezovskii. Next base: position 45,006,618 of record NC_142463.1, on the reverse strand, counting down.
CTCCTTTCCCTGGTTGGAGTAAGCTTAGAAACATTCATGCCTATCAACAAAGAGTTTCTAAATTTTTCTATTTTTTTCCATCATATTCATACAGAAGATGCTTTTTCTTCCTTTTTAGGGCTTTTGAAGATCTCTTCCAGGCAGCAGCTGAGGAGTTTCCATGGCACAGCTCCTCTGCTAGCTCATTTCAATTTGAATTCCTCCCCCTCACACTGCAGCATTTCTGTTGTCCTCATGAAAATGGTATTTGGGGGTTCTTATTCAGGTTTCTTACTTCTGTTTCAGGGACAGTATCGTTGTATTTGTCCTTGATAGTAGTTCGTACATTTTTCATATTCTGCTCTGCCCCAGATGAATCAAGGGGCAGAAATACATTTGGGCATTTTGTTTCCTTTCCTAGTTGATTATAATCAGAACAGCAAATCCATCCATCTCTTAGAAGCTTTTAGCTTTTGTTAAATAATAGAAATCTATGAGGACAGTAAAGAATCTAAACATTTGACTTAATAATTAAACACCTGGGTAAAAGATTGACTTCCTTCTTAACATTTTCTATGATATCATACAGACACAGCCCATCCTCTTAAATCCTTTAAGTTTCCCTAGAACTTTTATTTTGAGATGCTAATTTTTACCTTTCTGTTTTTAAATCACATATGTTCGTATTTTCAGAAACATTCCCTCAAGTTGGCTGCATAATTTAATGTTCTAATATATGTTTGTGCAAAACATGTTCACAATTTAAAAGGGTATTTGGATGTGTAGAACAGTTGCTTAAATTGTGACACAACAGTGCAAATCAACAAAGTATTATTTGAATCTGAATTGCATGAGTTTTATATAATATTCCCTGGGAAAATTAAAACTCTACTACTCCTAGCAGATAAAAGATACATGCAAGATTCTTTACCCAGAGCCTGCTATATGCAAGGCATTATGTAGGTGCTAGTGACATAAAGAGGAATAAACAGAAGAAACCTCAGTACACACTATTTCAGAAGAAAGGTAAAAATGTACACTAATCAGTGACATATAATCTGATATAGTCTGTGACTGAGATATGAAAAATATAGAAATTTTCACATTTGCCTGAAATTAGATGTGTTCAAAATTAACAGCACCCCTGGTCTGATACTTCTCCAGTGGTATTTTTTTCTCCTTTTTTAAACAAGTATTTTTCTCACAAGAAAGTGTCTGGGTAACAGAGGATTCCTAACAGGAAGAATGATTTAACCAACTTTCCCCTTCTATTTTACAGCTGAACTATCGGTAAACATTCTTCAAGATCGATTCAAGGCAGGGGAGCAAGAAAAAATAAAATAGTGAAGAAGACATATGTTGTCAATTTTCAAATCTTGAACAGGGAAATCATTGTCTTGGAGAGAGAATTCCATGCAATTCAAAACCTCACAATAGATAAGAGCATCCACACAGATGCTGCCATTCATGTTTCTCCACATGGGACTGTGACAAGGTAAGAAAACTGCTAAAATTGAAGGTGTATATATAGAAAAGGAAGAGGAGGGCGGGCAAGAAGAGGGACTGCAGTGTCCTAGGAGGATAAGGCTTGCATTAGACAGTATGCAAGTCAACAAGAATAGAACTAAAAGAAAACAATACTTAGTCTGTCATGAGAGTACTAAAAAAAGCCCAGGCATGGAATAAGTTAAAACAAGAAAATCTGTGGCAGTGCTAGACTAAGAGGAGAATGAACCAGAAGAAGATGGAAAATAAAGCTCTCATTTTCCCACAAGCATTATCATCCTTCCCTTGTATATAACATTTATTAGAGCATACATTTCTTGAGGTTGCACTGTATGTTAAACTCTGTTCTAGTGAGTTGTGCATGTGTGTGTGTGTGTGTGTGTGTGTGTAGGAGGAGAAAAGAGTACATATAACATCTCAAAGGAAAGGGTCCCCTTGCTCACTGTGCTAAGATTGAAATGATTGACAATTGCCAGTTTTGAAGTCTGCATAAGGTTTAGAACCCTCTGCTTGTACTTCAAACTTTCAAGACTTCCAACAACTCTGGTAGCTCTCCCCAACTACTCTAGTTTTACAAAGAGTCAGGGAATTAATGAATTATGGTTGCTGTTTAACTAGCTACTCATGTCTTCCCACGATATCTGATCTAGAAGAGTCTTTGTGTTCAAAGCCCAATCTGGCCATTAAAGAAATCAGCTTTATCCTTTGCAGAGTCAGTCTAGGAAAGGAAAAGAATGCAGGCTAAGGGAAGCAAGTGACAGTGCAGAATTTCAGAAAAGTTCAATAGTCTTTCAACTGTCAACTTCCTTTACAGAAAATCAAAAATGACAATCAGTTCCTGAGAAAGGGTATAATTTCCCAAACCAGATAAAAAGACAATGCCAAACTGCAAACTGCGGTGAAATCTCAGGAGGCTCTCAATTGTTCTCTCTCTCTGTTTTTTCTGTCTCTAATCCTCTCTTCCACTCTCTCCTCCCCCTCTCTTCCCTCTCCATATGTATTGATATATATGCGCGCACACACACGTATATTTCCACTGCCAACAGTTTTCTCACATCAAGCTGGTGTCATGACTTGCAAGTGAATGAGTTGAAAACAGCTTTTGACTGAATTGAGAGGGTTTTTTTTTTTTTTTAAGGTTTTTGTTTTTGTCTCCTACCTTCTCTCTTCTCTTGGTTCTCTAGGACTCAGCTGGGCTGGAAAGTCCTTAGTAGCCTACCTGCACCCCACACTGTGAAAGTTTCTATAGTAGCTACATATTAAGGCTATTTTTTTTTAATTGTCCGCGTCCCCTAAAGACACTAAGACAACAGGGATCAGGGACAGTCTTTTACCTCCGTGTCATCAGTTCCTACTGAAAAGCTTGGCATGAAGAAAATTGCAGTAAGCATTTACTGAATGATGCATGAGCATTATATTTTTCATTTGGTCTCTCTCTGAGGTGAGAATTTTTATATTCTTTAGCAATGGTCTTAGATTCAGAAAAATTCTCATATATACATTCATTCCTAGATCAAAATGTATTAAAAACTATTTGGGAAGTAACGGAAAGAAGATGGGCTTTTTAATTAATCAAACTTGGATTTTTAGCCTGAATTCACCAATTATGAACTGGCTAACTCATGGCAAGTTAATTAATCTCTCATAATCTGAGTTTCCTCATCTGGGAAATGAAGATGATATCTACTCATATGGTTATTTGAAGAATAAACTGCATAATGTATATAAAGCATTTGGGACATAGAACGAACTAGATAAATAGGAAACGTGTGGGGGGGGGGGTAGTTCCTTTCCCCATAGTTTCACTTACATGCAAGGTACTAGATGTACTAGAGGCCAAAGATATTGTCTTTAAAGAATGCACATGATAGTGGAAGAAATAAATCAAATATAAGTTGGTAATTGATGCTGTGATAAATACAAAGTGGTCCAGGGGTCCTGCTTCATTACTGGCTTCCCAGTAAGGTTATATTTAATTTCATATATGGAAAGGAATTTTTCATAACTTGCTTTGAGGTATTTTCAGCAAAGGTTTAGTACAAACCTTAACTCTACTTATGCCTATAGAGATTTATGTTCTGCCTCTATGTCAAATCATTTGGAATCAGCTCCATTGCATATATTAGGAAATAAATACCCCATAAATACACTCCTGCATCTATCCTCCTCCCTGGAACCTGGAAATAGCCATGAATTTTTGTAGCTCTTTTCATTTTTCAAAAATGGCACATATAATAAATAAATAAATACTTGAAAGGCAAATCAATACAATGTAACCTTGTTATAAGAGACTCTTTCATGCCCATTTTAAATAGGCTGTCATGAATACAGAATTGCGATTTCCTTCTGCATACCAATGTAAACTGCAATATGATCTATTCCATGGATTTAAATTCTGAACACAAAGATCAACAAGAGGCCTGATGATACATTACATTCACTTTTTAAACAATCTGTATTTTAAATGAAAAATATTGCAGTTCCAATTAAGAGGTTCTATAAAAGGTGTAAATAATTTATATGTATGAGTTTTCCATACTGATGACTTAGAAAAAGAAATAAAATTTACCCAATGTACACCCAAAACAACAGCTAATTACAACAGATCTATATCATGTCTGCCATAATCACAAAGCCACCCAGATTCAAAGGGACAGAACATAGACCATACTCTTGATAGAGGAGTATCAGTGTCAGATTGCAAAAGAAGCCTGTGGGATGAGATAAACTGGTGGAGCCATCTCTGAAAAATACAGTCTTCAAGTAGAAAATAACAAAATGTTCCTATAATTTCTATAGAAGACTAACACTCAAGATTAGTCAAAATATTCTTAAAGAAGAAGAAAATCCTAGACTTACAATACAATAATTCTGCGTGCTATAGACATTGAGATAGACAAATTGACTGTCTATCCATAAGGATTAGTTCAGTTCAGTCGCTCAGTCGTGTCCGACTCTTTGAGACCTCATGAAACACAGCACACCAGGCCTCCCTGTCTATCACCAACTCCCGGAGTTCACTCAAACTCATGTCCATCGAGTTGGTGTAGGGATAGATAAATTGAACATATACAGATAAACTGATGTTTGTATATGTTAAAAACATGTAAGGCAAGTATGTGTGTACATATGTATATTAAATACATAGAAAATATATATGTGTTAGTAACACAGAGAAGAAATGAGATTGGATCCTAGCTCAGACCAAACTTTAAAATCAATTCCAGATAGATTAAACTTCCAGAAAATATATTGTGATTTATTCCTATTCATAATAATTCTTTTTGTTTTTTCCTAAATAAACACAAAAGTTCCCAATGGGAGTACAACCAATTTCAGTTCAGTTCAGTTGTTGATCAGTCATGTCCGACTCTTTGTGACCCCATGAATCACAGCACGCCAGGCCTCTCTGTCCATCACCAACTCCCGGAGTTCACTCAAACTCACCTCCGTCGAGTCGGTGATGCCATCCAGCCATCTCATTCTCTGTCATCCCCTTCTCCTGCCCCCAATCCCTCCCACCATCAGAGGCTTTTCCAGTGAGTCAGCTCTTCGCATGAGGTGGCCAAAGTATTGAAGTTTCACCTTTAGCATCAGTCCCTCCAATGAACACCCAGGACTGATCTCCTTTAGAATAGACTGGTTGGATCTCCTTGCAGTACAAGGGACTCTCAAGAGTCTTCTCCAGCACCACAGTTCAAAAGCATCAATTCTTTGGCTATCAGCTTTCTTCACAGTCCAACTCTCACATCCATACATGACCACGGGAAAAACCATAGCCTTGACTAGATGGACCTTGGTTGGCAAAGTAATGTCTCTGCTTTTTAATATGCTATCTAGGTTGGTCATAACTTTCCTTCCAAGGAGCAAGCATCTTTTAATTTCCTGGCTGCAATCAGCATTCACAGTGATTTTGGAGCCCCCAAAAATAAAGTCTGACACTGTTTCCACTGTTTCTCCATCTATTTCCCATGAAGTGATGGGACCAGATGCCATGATCTTAGTTTTCTGAATGTTGAGCTTCAAGCCAACTTTTTCACTCTCCTCTTTCACTTTCATCAAGAGGCTTTTGAGTTCCTCTTCACTTTCTGCCATAAGTGTGGTGTCATCTGCATATCTGAGGTTATTGATATTTCTCTGGGCAATCTTGTTTCCAACTTGTTCTTCTTCCAGCCCAGCATTCCTCATGATGTACTCTGCATAGAAGTTAAATAAGCAGGGTGACAATATACAACCTTGACGTACTCCTTTTCCTATTTGGAACCAGTCTGTTGTTCCATGTCCAGTTCTAATTGTTGCTTTCTGACCTGCATACAGATATCTCAAGAGGCAGGTCAGGTGGTCTGGTATTCCCATCTCTTTCAGAATTTTCCACAGTTTGTTGTGATCCACACAGTCAAAGGCTTGGCATAGTCAATGAAACAGATATAGATGTTTTTCTGGAACTCTCTTGCTTTTTCCATAATCCAGCAGATGTTGGCAATTTTGTCTTCTATTATTATTAAATTTTTCTCTTTCTCTGTCAATTATTCCTAGCCACTTTGAGTCCTCATCTGAGTCCTATTTAATTCTAACAACTCATTTCTAATAACTGTTCTAAATCATCTCATCAGAAAGAAACACTGAGCTGTGCTATACCCTTTCTTCCTTATTTTCTTTCATTTCTTGGAAAGAAACTGAGAAAAGGGTCAAGGCTACATATAAAAATACGGCCAACATCACAGTCCAACACTATTTTGGGAGTTTTGTTTTGGCTTTTTGTTTTCTCAACTGGTAGTTACGGGTAGGAATGAAATAAGAGTTTTGCTTATATTTTGTTTGTTCACAAAGATTCTAAGTTTGTAATAACTTACATTTGGCAACCATTATTGTCAAATAGCTCTGAATATCCAAGTTTCTCAAATGTTTCATTAACTGTTTTTAAGAAAAGCTGCAGATACATCCTATTAACTTTATTTTACTCTTGGCAGTGCATGTCTTTTTATTCATTGATTTACTTATTCATTCTCAATTCACTTTATATATATATATATATATACACACTCTATGTCTCTCATTTATTTCTAAGCCATCACCTAATATACATCCAAGACCGTCTTATAGATTCTGTTTTCACTAGTAAACAAAATAGACACATTTTTTTCTCTTGTGGAATTTAAATTCAAGTGGATCCAAATCAGAAAATAATAATATAAATAATAAATTGATTTGTTATTAAGTTAAAAGTTAATAATAGTTTTGGAAAAAAGACAGATGGTGAAAATGTTGGGGAGCTGGGTAAGAGTTAAGTTTATAAAAGGGATCAAACAAGGTTGCCTGAATAAGAAGATACCTGAGGAAAGATATGAAGCAAGTGAGGAAATGAATAATGATTTTTTTCTTGGCATTTAGCAATGATGTTGAAAATCAGCCCTATGATACAATTTTAGGCTCATTATACTATCCTTTGAAAATGCTTGACATTTTAGAAGATAAGCATGATGATGTATGCTTGTCCCCTTGATCCTGAAGAACAAATTGTGTTGTAGTGAAAAAGTAAATATTTCTGAGTTAGAAAAACTTAAGTTCTTGTCGCACTTCCAAAATTTACTGGTATCATAGCCCTAGGCAATGATCTTAACGTTCTTCAATTTAATTTACCCATCTGTAAAAACTGAGTGTAATAAATCCCTATCATATACTTGGGGTTGTATATAGCTTTATACTACACTGAATAGATGGGTATAAGCATATAGTTTTATGTTGCCTTAATGTTTTACACAATATTTTCAGGAAAAAAAAATGAAAAACATAGTAATGATCCATAAGTTATAAGTGGGAAAAAAAGTAAGTTAATTATATCACAATGTACTTAATAGACTATAAAAGAACCAGCTTTTATTTCATTGATTTTATTGATTTCTGCTTTTTATTACTTCTCTCCTTATGTTTGCTTTTGGTTTATTTTGCTCTTCCTTTTCTAAGTTTTTGAAGTGGAAGTTTAGACTACTGATTTGAGATTTTTCCTCTTTTTTAACATAAACATTTAGTGTTAAAAATTTTCCACTCTTTTGAAGCACTTATCACAGTGCACTACAACTGACTGACTTTAGTGCTTTAGTTGTGTCTTATAAGATTGTTAGGAAGTATTTTCATTTTAACTAATTTCAATATACAATATATTTTCAATTTTTTTTTCTTTGAATGTTCCTCTTTTACTCATGTTATTTAGAGTTTCTCTGTATTTGCAGATTTTGTGCATCTTTGTGTTACTGATTTCTCATTTGATTTTATTGTGGTCAGAGAATATCCATAGTTTGTGACTTAAATGAAATGAACTAAATAATAACTACCACAACTCAGCCAAAATGAAATAGATAATTTGAATATGGCAGAAAGTGAAGAGGAACTAAGAAGCCTCTTGATGAAAGTGAAAGAGGAGAGTGAAAAGGGTGGCTTAAAACTCAACATTCAGAAAACAAAGATCATGGCATCTGGTTCCATCACTTCAATAGATGGGAAAACAGTGGAAACAGTGTCACACTTTATTTTGGGGGGCTCCAAAATCACTGTGGATGCTGATTTCAGCCAGGAAATTAAAAGATGCTTGCTCCTTGGAAGGAAAGTTATGACCAACCTAGATAGCATATTAAAAAGCAGAGACATTACTTTGCCAACCAAGGTCCGTCTAGTCAAGGCTGTGGTTTTTCCCGTGGTCATGTATGGATGTGAGAGTTGGACTGTGAAGAAAGCTGATAGCCAAAGAATTGATGCTTTTGAACTGTGGTGTTGGAGAAGACTCTTGAGAGTCCCTTGTACTGCAAGGAGATCCAACCAGTCCATTCTAAAGGCGATCAGTCCTGGGTGTTCATTGGAAGGACTGATACTAAAGCTGAAACTCCAATACTTTGGCCACCTCATGCGACGAGTTGACTCACTGGAAAAGACTCTGATGCTGGGAGGGATTGGGGGCGGGAGGAGAAGGGGACAACAGAATGAGATGGCTGGATGGCATCACCGACTCGATGGAGGTGAGTTTGAGTGAACTCCGGGAGTTGGTGATGGACAGAGAGGCCTGGCGTGCTGTGATTCATGGGGTCGCAAAGAGTCAGACATGACTGAGCGACTGAACTGAACTGAACTGATATCTATTAAGAAACACAAATACATAATTTAACAATTTCATAAAAAGAGAATTTCTGGGCCCAAATGCTTTCACTGGAGAATTCTACTAAACATTTAAAGAATTAACACAATTCTACACCATAAACTATTAAAAGATATCAAAGATGTATTTCATTAGAGAGAAACATCATGCTCATGAATTGGAAGATTTAACATGGTAAATATATGAATTCTCCCCAAATTGATATACAGTTTTAACATAATTCTTGACAAACTCTCAGCAAGATTTGTGTGTATACAATAAGACTATTCTAACAATTAATGTAGCAAAGCAAGGGAATTAGATTAGTTGTGATAGACTAAATGTTTATCTACCTCAAAATTCACATGTTGAAGCCCTAATCCCCAACATTATTGTGTCTGTAGATGGAGCCCTTGGGAAGTTATTAGGTCATGAGAATAGAGCCTTCAAGATGGGCCTAACAACTTTATAAGAAGGGACAGAAGAGTGCTTTCTTCCTCTTTTGCTCTCTCTGCCATGTGAAGACTCACAAGAAGACAGCCACCTGAGGTTTTGCAGAATACTATCATTGGGAGAAACCAGGTAAAGCATTCATGGGACCTCTCTGTGTTATTTCTTATAACTACATTCCGTTTCGTTGCATTCTGTTGCTCAGTCGTGTCCGACTCTTTGCGACCCCGTGGACTGTAGCCTACCAGGCTTCTCCGTCCATGGGGTTCTCCAGGCAAGAATACTGGAGTGGGTTACCGTTTCCTTCTCCAGGGGATCTTCCCGACCCAGGGATCGAACCCGGGTCTCCCGCATTGGAGGCAGACGCTTTAACCTCTGAGCCACCAGGGAAGCCCTTATAACTACATTAAATCTATAATTATCTCAAGATTAAACATTTAATTTAAAATAAATTATTGTTGAAGTAATAAGTATAGTGCATTAACTAAGAATAAGGGAAAAATGATTTTCCAAAGAAATTATGGCTGTTACTAGAAGAATAGAGCATGAATATTATGTACAGACAACTGTCCAGCATGGAAAGATATCAAACTTATTTAGTCCTGTTACTAGGTGTTATTGTTTCATATTTACATTGTTTATCATCAAGGATTTAGAAAAGCAGATATGATTTGTCTTTCTTCTGCCAATGGAAATTTTATAACTGTTTAAATTTCTAACATAGTTTTTAATTATACTTTGGAAGAATACAAAATAACCTACTACTACATTAAAGATGACATGTATTAGAGATGGGAGAATAAAATAAATAAATTAGATTTACAAATAAAAACTTCCTGTTGACCTGATATTTATTTAAATTAGAGAGTTGACAGAATATCTAAAGCCAAACAACCATGGCTACAGAGTAATGAGCTTAACAAGCTTTTAATATGTATCATAAGAGTACTGAAGTTTCTTTTTTAAAGATGTCCTGCTTCCATATTACCTGTGTTCAAACTTAAAAGTTTGTCTCAACTAAGCAGGATAACAGAAGCAGAAGGAATGACAAGTTGGCCAAGTAACCAGTAGCACCAACCAGCATTCTCTGTACACTCACAGAGGGCTTGGAACTGGACTGTCATGGAAGCAGACTCCAAAGAAGTAGTTCTTTCTCAGATTCACCAAAGATTATTTAACTCCCTCCATAGGTTAAAAAGACAGAAGTCATTTATGCAGACCACTGAGGAGAATGTGGCTGGTTTTTAAATGGTTCATATATTTTTAATTGGATATATATTAATATGTCACACTACAATGGCACCATGTTCAATCACTCTATAAATCAGAATATATACAATCCTTGCTAGAGAGGCAAATACAGTGGTGTTAATTGACAAAGTGGTCTACGAGGTGCCATTCTAATTAAAGATTTCACATTTTCCTAGATAGTGCTAAATGTTAATGACAATTCAAGTTCACTTGTAAATGATGATTTATGATTGAAAAATCAGTTTCACTTCGATTATTGCATTTTATTCTTACAATCTTTACTACAAGGTAGATTCCTTCTCTTTTACAAATGAGAAGCTAAGGATTGAAGAGGTGAAATTACTCTAGAAGAATGTAAAGCCAGTGAGTGGTGGCAGTGGACTTGAAGTGAAGTCTCACCATATGCAAATCTTTGACTCTAATGAGACCATATGCTATTAACATTATATCTGGTATGAGAGAAGCAATGGAAATAAAATAATAAATTCAAAGAAATAAAATTAGCTCTAAATTCTGTTACCTACAATCCAATTATATTAAGAAAATGGCTTGGTTACAAATCTGAGAACTGGATAGTCTGGGGACAGTAGTCAGAAGAACCCCATGCGACTGCCAGTAATGGAGTGTTTCTCTTTACTTTTTATTAATATGCAGCATACTCTTTTATAGACCTCAGACAGATTTTACCCAGCACAGAAATAAGACAGTGCCTGAACTAAGGGTAACAGACTCTGCATGTAAAATGAAAGCAAACAATGGATATATGCTCATAGAGATCTACAACACACACACACACACACACACACACACACACACACACAGCTGGCATTTGAATGGAACTCCTGCCACTCAAAGCAAAAATTTAATAGTCAGCAGATAAAAAGCCATTTTCCTATGAGGCATATTTTGAATTGAGTAATTTGGGTAAGATGGCTGCTTTTCTAAGTTATGCAGAAAACCATTTTTTCAAGTTTAGGCTATTATTAATAGCTTTCATTTTTTTTCTAAAACTATTTTATGCATGGCACTGAACTAGGAGAAATTTACATATATTATGCCTACTCATTACAAAAATACAAAAAGAGGGTAAGTATTTCTATCCACATTTAACAGAAGTATAGACTAAGGTTCCAGATGTTAAAGTTGAATGCTTAAGATGTTATAGCTGGTAACTAAGACTCCAGTCTAAGTGTGTTGAACTATAAAGCCTACTTTCTCTTTTCACCATCATACCCTAATTTGATTTTCTGTATGTGACCACTCATCTTTTTACATCTCTAATCACAAATATTTGATAGGCATTAGAGTTAGAGAATATGGGGATACTCTGTCATGACCCCATTCTGTCATTTGATAGTAGGAAGAAGGGAAAGGCTCTCCTGCTCTAGTGAAGTATTCATGTACCAAAAGTAAACAAAATATCATCTGTACAGTGTAGTACTAGCATAGGGATATATTTATAGACCAGTGGAATAGAATTGAGAGTTTAGAAATAAACCCATACACAAATAGACAATTAAATTTTGACAAGGGCGCCAAGACCACTCAAAAGAGAAAGAACAATTTCTCCAATAAATTATGCGGGTAAAAGCTAGAAACTTTAATGCAAAAAGAGTGACTCTGAACTCCCTTATACAAAAATTAACTCAAAGTGGGTCAAAGACTTAAATATAATGCTGAAACTATAAAACTATTACAAGAAAACAGAGATGACTCTGGATTTGGCAATGGATTCTGAGATTTGACACCAAAAGCACAAGCAACAAAAGATAAATACACTAAAAGACAGATAAATTAAACTTCTCAAAAATAAAAAATTGGTCTATCAAAGTGCATTCATATCCATTCATACATATAAAAAAGTAAAAAGATGACCGATAGAATGGGAAAAAATATTTATAAATCATATATTTATTTGATAAATGTTTGGTATTCAGAATATATAAAGAATGCTTAAACTGAACAACAAAAAGGAAAACAACCCTTTTATTGCCATTTAAATAATTTATTTATTACAAATTAAATAATTATCAAAATACTTGAATAGATATTTTTCTAAAGAAGATATAGAAATGGCTAACAAGCATATACAAAGATGTTCAATATAATTGGCCATTCAGTTCAGTTCTGTTCAGTTCAGTCGCTCAGTCGTGTCCAACTCTTAAAGACCCCATGAATCACAGCATGCCAGGCCTCCCTGTCCATCACCAACTCCCGGAGTTCAGTCAAGGAAATTCAAACAAAAACCACTATATACTACCTCACACCCACTAGGAAGGTTATTAACTTCATATATGCATACACATATACAGAAGCTAAGAGTTGGTAAGAATGTGAGGAAATAAGAACCTTCACACATTCCTAATAAGAATGTAAAAAGTTGCAGCATCTTTGGAAAACAGTTCTGTGTTTCCTCAAAAGGTTAAACATAGAATTACAGTATGAATCAGCAATTCCACTGCTAGGTATATACACACCCCCAAAGAACTGAAAGTAGGTACTGAAGAAAACACGTGTTGCTGAATATTCAGAACACCGCTATTTACAAAAACCAAAAGGTGGAAACACTCCAAATGTTTGTCAACAGATGAATGGATAAGCAAAGTTGGGTATGTTATACAGTGTAATATTATTCAATCATAAAAAAAATCAAATACTGATACATGCTAAAACTTGAATATACCTCAAAAACATTATGCTGAGAAGAGAAAGATGTAAAAGTTCACAGGTATCAGTCCTTTGACATGAACTACCAAGAATAGGCAAATCCAAAGAGACACTGGACCTTAAGAAGCATCACTATGAATAAAGCTGGTGGAGGTGACGGAATTCCAGATGAGCTATTTCAAGTCCTAAAAGATGATGCTGTGGAAGTGCTGCACTCAATATGTCAGCAAATTTGGAAAACTCAGCAGTAGCCACAGGACTAGAAAAAGTCAGTTTAAATTCCAATCTCAAAGAAAGGCAATGCCAAAGAATGTTAAAACTATTGCATAATTGCACTCATCTCACATGTTAGCAAAGTAATGGTCAAAATTCTCCAAGCGAGCCTTCAAAAATACGAGAACCAAGAACTTGCAGATAATTCAAAATGGATTTAGAATAGGCTGAGGAACCAGAGATCAAATTGCAAACATCCATTGGATCATAGAAAAAGCAAGAGAGTTCCAGAAATGCATCTACTTCTGCTTTAATCACTACACCAAAGCCTTTGACTGTGTGGATCACAACAAACTGTAGAAAAGTCTTCGAGTTGGGAATACCAGACCACCTAACCTGCCTCCTGAGAAATTTGTATGTAGGTCAAGAAGCAACAGTTAGAACTGAACTGGGAACGACTTTTTTTTTTTTTTTAATTGGAGGCTAATTACTTTACAATAATACATTGGTTGGTTTTGCCATACATTGACATGAATCCGCCCCGGGTGTACATGTGTTCCCTTTCTTGAACCATCCTCCCACCTCCCTCCTCCCCATATCCTTCCTCCAGGTCATCCCCATGCACCAGCCCCGAGCATCCTGTATCATGCGTCGAACCTGGACTGGTGATTCAATTCACATACGATAATATACAAGCTTTAATGCCATTCTCCCAAATCATCCCACCTTCACCCTCTCCCACAGAGTCCCAAAGACTGTTCTATACACCTATCTTTCTTTTGCTGTCTCGTATACAGGGTTAAGGTTACCATCTTTTTAAATTCCAAATATATGCGTTAGTATATTGTATTGGTGTTTTTCTTTCTGGCTTACTTCACTCTGTATAACAGGCTCCAATTTCATCCACCTCATTAGAACTGATTCAAATGCATTCTTTTTGATGGCTGAAAAATACTCCATTGTGTATATGTACCAAAGCATGCTTATCCATTCGTCTGCAGTTGGACATCTATGCTTCCATGTCGTCGCTATTATAAACAGTGCTGCAATGAACATTGGAGTACATGTGTCTCTTTCAATTCTGGTTTCTTCGGTGTGTATACACAGGAGTGTGATTGCTGGATCATATGGCAGTTCTATTTCTAGTTTTTTGAGGAATCTCCACTGTTCTCCATAGTGGCTGTACTAGTTTGCATTCCCACCAACAGTGTAAGAGGGTTCCCTTTTCTCCACACCCTCTCCAGAATTTATTGCATGTAGACTTTTGGAGAGCAACCATTCTGACTGGTGTGAAATGGTATCTCATTGTGGTTTTGATTTACATTTCTCTGATTATGAGGGATGTTGAGCATTTTTTCATGTGTTTGTTAGCCATCTTTATGTCTTCTTTGGAGAAATGTCTGTTTAGTTCTTTGGCCCATTTTTTGATTGGTTCATTTGTTTTTCTGGAATTGAGCTGCAGGAGCTGCTTGTATATTTTGGAGATTAATTCTTTGTCAGTTGTTTCATTTGCTATTATTTTCTCCCATTCTGAAGGCTGTCTTTTCACCTTGCTTAGAGTTTCCTTTCCTGTGCAGAAGCTTTTGATTTTAATTAGGTCCCATTCATTTATTTTTCCTTTCATTTACAATATTCTGGGAGGTGGATCTTGGAGGATCCTGCTGTGATTTATGTCAGAGAGTGTTTTGCCTATGTTCTCCTCTAAGAGTTTTATAGTTTCTGGTCTTACATTTAGTTCTCTAAGCCATTTTGAGTTTATTTTTGTGTATGGTGTTAGAAAGTGTTCTAGTTTCATTCTTTTACAAGTGGCTGACCAGTTTTCCCAGCACCACTTGTTAAAGAGACTGTCTTTTCTCCATTTTATATTCTTGCCTCCTTTGTCAAAGATAAGGTGTCCATAGGTGCGTGGATTTATCTCTGGGCTTTCTATTTTGTTCCATTGATCTATATTTCTGTCTTTATGCCAGTACCATACTGTCTTGATGACTGTGGCTTCGTAGTAGAGCCTGAAGTCCGGCAGGTTAATTCCCCCAGTTCCATTCTTCTTCCTCAAGATTGCTTTGGCTATTCGAGGTTTTTTGTATTTCCATACAAATTGTGAGATTATTTGTTCTAGTTCTGTGAAAAATATCGTTGGTAATTTGATAGGGATTGCATTGAATGTATAAATTACTTTGGGTAGTATACTCA
The DNA here is from genome assembly GCF_049115385.1 of Moschus berezovskii. Lineage (NCBI taxonomy): Eukaryota > Metazoa > Chordata > Mammalia > Artiodactyla > Moschidae > Moschus > Moschus berezovskii. Next base: position 44,991,236 of record NC_142463.1, on the reverse strand, counting down.
TTTTCACAATATTTAATCTTCCAATCCACGAACACGGTATATTTCTCCATCTATCAGTGTCCTCTTTGATTACTTTCACTAGTGTTTTATAGTTTTCTATGTACAAGTCTTTTGTTTCCTTAGGTAGATATATTCCTAAGTATTTAATTCTTTTCGTTGCAACGGTGAATGGAATAGTTCCTTAATTTCTCTTTCTATTTTCTCATTATTAATGTATAGGAATGCAAGGGATTTTTGTGTGTTGATTTTATATCCTGCAACTTTACTGTATTCATTGATTAGCTCTAGTAGTTTTCTGATAGTCATTAGGGTTTTCTGTGTAGAGGATCATGTCATCAGCGAACAGTGAAAGTTTTACTTCTTCTTTTCCAATTTGTATTCCTATTATGTCTTTTTCTGCTCTGATTGCTGTAGCCAAAACTTCCAGAACTATGTTCAATAGTAGTGGTGAGAATGGGCACCCTTGTCTTGTTCCTGACTTTAGGGGAAATGCTTTCAGTTTTTCACCATTGAGGATAATGTTTGCTGTGAGTTTGTCATATATAGCTTTTATTATGTTGAGGTATGTCCCTTCTTTTCCCACTTTCTGGAGGGTTTTTTTATCATAAATGGATGTTGAAATTTGTCAAAAGCTTCCTCTGCATCTATTGAGATAATCATATGATTTTTATTTTTCAGTTTGTTAATGTGGTGTATTATGTTGATTGATTTGCGGATATTGAAGAATCCTTGCATTCCTGGGATAAAGCCCACTTGGTCATGATGTATGATCTTCTTAATGTCTTGTTGGATTCTGATTGCTAGAATTTTGTTAAGGATTTTTGCATCTATGTTCATCAGTGATATTGGCCTGTAGTTTTCTTTCTTTGTGGGATCTTTACCAGGTTTGGGGATTAGGGTGATGTTGGCCTCATAGAATGAGTTTGGAAGTTTCCCTTCCTCAGCAATTATCTGGAAGAATTTGAGTAGAATAGGTGTTAGCTCTTCTCTAAATTTTTGGTAGAATTCAGCTGTGAAGCCGTCTGGACCTGGCTTTTGTTTGCTGGAAGTTTCCTGATTACAGCCTCTGATTCCGTGCTTGTGATGGGTCTGTTCAGATTTTCTCTTTCTTCCTGGTTCAGTTTTCAAAAGTTGTACTTTTCTAAGAATTTGTCCATTTCTTCCAAGTTATTCATTTTACTGCCATATAAATGCTGATAGTATTCTCTAATAATCCTTTGTATTTCTGTGTTGTCGGTTGTGATCTCTCCATTTTCATTTCTAATTTTATTGATTTGGTTCTTCTCCCTTTGTTTCTTGATGAGTCTGGCTAGTGGTTTGTCAATTTTATTTACCTTCTCAAAGAACCAGCTTTTGGCTTTGTTGATTTTTGCTATGGTCTCTTTTGTTTCTTTTGCATTTATCTCTGCCCTAATTTTTACGATTTCTTTCCTTCTACTAACCCTGGGGTTCTTCAATTCTTCCTTTTCTAGTTTCTTTAGATGTAGAGATAGGTTATTTAGTTGACTTTTTTCTTGTTTCTTGAGGTATGCCTATATTGCTGTGAACCTTCCCCTTGGCACTGCTTTTACAGTGTCCCAAAGGTTTTGGGTTATTGTCTTTTCATTTTCATTCATTTCTATGCATATTTTGATTTCTCTTTTGATTTCTTCTATGATTTGTTCATTATTCAGCAGCATGTTGTTCAGTCTCCATATGTTGGCATTTTTAATAGTTTTTATCCGTAATTGAGATCTAATCTTACTGCATTGTGGTCAGAAAAGATGCTTGGAATGATTTCAATTTTTTTGAATTTACCAAGGATAGATTTATGGCCCAGGATGTGATCTATCCTGGAAAAGGTTCCGTGTGCACTTGAGAAAAAGGTGAAATTCATTGTTTTGGGGTGAAATGTCCTATAGATATCTATTAGGTCTAACTGGTCTATTGTATCATTCAAAGTTCGTGTTTCCTTGTTAATTTTCTGTTTAGTTGATCTATCCATAGATGTAAGTGGGGTATTAAAATCTCCTACTATTATTGCATTGTTGTTAATTTCCCCATTCATACTTGTTAGTAATTGTCTTACATATTGCGGTGCTCCTATGTTGGGTGCATAAATATTTATAATTGTTATATCTTCTTCTTGGATTGATCCTTTGATCATTATGTAGTTTCCTTCTTTGTCTCTTTTCACAGCCTTTGTTTTAAAGCCTATTTTATCTGATATGAGTATTGTTACTCCTGCTTTCTTTTGGTCTCTATTTGCTTGGAATATCTTTTTCCAGCCCTTCACTTTCAGTCTGTATGCGTCCCTCGTTTTGAGGTGGGTCTCTTGTAGACAACATATATGGGGGTCTTGTTTTTGTATCCATTCAGCCAGCCTTTGTCTTTTGGTTGGGGCTTTCAACCCATTTACGTTTAAGGTGATTATTGATAAGTATGATCCCATTGCCATTTTCTTTATTGTTTTGGATTCGAGTTTATATACCCTTTCTGTGTTTCCTGTCTAGAGAAGATCCTTTAGCATTTGTTGCAGATCTGGTTTGGTGATGCTGAATTCTCTCAGCTTTTGCTTTTCTGTAAAGCTTTTGATTTCTCCTTCATATTTGAATGAGATCCTTGCTGGGTATAGTAATCTGGGCTGTAGGTTACTTTCTTTCATCACTTTAAGTATGTCTTGCCATTCCCTTCTGGCCTGAAGAGTTTCTGTTGAAAGATCAGCTGTTATCCTTATGGGAATCCCCTTGTGTGTTATTTGTTGCTTTTCCCTTGCTGCTTTTAATATTTGTTCTTTGTGTTTGATCTCTGTTAATTTGATTAATATGTGTCTTGGAGTATTTCGCCTTGGGTTTATCTTGTTAGGGACTCTCTGTGTTTTGTGGACTTGGGTGATTATATCCTTCCCCATTTTAGGGAAGTTTTCAACTATTATCTCCTCAAGTATTCTCTCATGGCCTTTCTTTTTGTCTTCTTCTTCTGGGACTCCTATGATTCAAATGTTGTGGCGTTTAACATTTTCCCAAAGGTCTCTAATATTGTCCTCATTTCTTTTAATTCGTTTTTCTTTTTCCATCTCTGTTTCATTTATTTCTACAATTCTATCTTCTAGCTCACTTATCCTGTCTTCTGCCTCTGTTATTCTACTGTTTGTTCCCTCGAGAGTGTTTCTGATCTAATCTATTGCATTATTCGTTGTATATTTACTTTTTTATTTCCTGTAATTCCTTATTAAACATTTCTTGCATCTTCTCAATCCTTTTCTCCAGGTTATTTATCTGTAAATCCATTTTGCTTTCAAGATTTTGAATCATTTTCACAATTAAAATTGAAATTCTTTATCAGGTAGGTTCCCTATATCTTCCTCTTTTGTTTGTGTTGGTGGGCATTTATCCTGTTCCTTTACTTGCTGGGTATTTCTCTGCCTCTTCATCTTGCTTATATTGCTGTGCTTGGGGTGGCCTTTCCGTCTTCTGGCAGTTTGTGGAGTTCTCTTTATTATGTAGTTACCTCGTTGTGTGTGGGGTTGGATGGGTGACTTGTCAAGGTTCCCTGGCTAGGGAAGCCTGTGTCAGTGTTCTGGTGGGTGGAGCTGGATTTGTTCTCTCTGGAGTGCAATGAAGTGTCCAGTAATGAGTTATGAGATGTCAGTGGGTTTGGAGTGGCTTTGGGCAGCCTGTATATTGAAGCTCAGGGCTATTCTCCTGTGTTGCTGGAGAATTTGCGTGGTATGTCTTTCACTGAAACTTGTTGACCCTTGGGTAGTGCCTGGTTTCAGTGTATGTATGGAGGCATTTGATGAGCACCTATCAATTAATGTTCCCTGGAACAGGAGATCTCTGGTGTTCTCAGGATTTGGACTTAAGCCTCTGCCTCTGGTTTTCAGTCTTATTCTTGCAGTAGGCTCAAGACTTCTCCATATGTTACTTCCAAGGCCGTTCCTTAAAGCTCTTCTGTTTGCTGGTCTCTTCAGTGTCTAATTCCCATCCTGACACCAGAGGGTGGTGGTGGACTTTTTTTTTTTTTTTTCGGCTCACCTGTTCAGTCCTGCTGTGGGGAGGGAGGAACGCTGCTAACAAATGTCACTGGCATCTGTGGGGAGTGTGCACAGTGTCTCGGCTTCACTGGGATTGCTCCCGCTCACTGCATGTGTGCTTTCCCTGTTTATGCTGCTCAGGCTCTAGGTTGCTCTGCCAGAAGCTGTCTGCGGCCGGCGCTGGGTTGCATGCACTTCCCAGGTCTGATCGGCTCAGGTTCAGGTACTCGGGTACTCCACAAAGGCGCAGACTTGGTTGTGCCTGCGTTTTGTGCCTTCCCCAGCCCGAGCAGCTCAGGTGACCAAGCATTTGGCCTGCACGGTTGCTGTGACTTATCACCTCCCTGGTCCCTGCTGCTCGGTTTTCTGGGTATACAGCCAGTGCACCTTCTCAGGCAGATATCGACCGGCCCAAACCCAAGAAGTCTTGGTTAGCAATGAAGCCTGCCTGCAGCTTAGTATGGGAAGCCTCTCTGGGGCTGCAGCTTCCCTTTCTGGTGCTGGCCACCCTCCCCTGCCTGTCCCGGTGGGGGATGGGGAATGGGCCGCCCGTAGCTGGCTCGCTCTGCTCAGTGCTTTGTTCTGTGAGCAGGACTGGCGGAGTCTTAGGTTGAGGCTTTTCACCTTTTCCCAGGCTTTTCGCCTTTCCGCAGGGTCGCTTTCCCACACTCTGCTTAGCTATTTCCCCGTTAGCGCCCTCAGATTGCCCTCGGGGCATTCAGGCCTGGTCCTCTCTCTAAGCGCTGCCGCTGCGCCTCCCTGCCCAGCCCCTGCGTGCTAGTGGCGGGTGCGGGTGTCTGCGCTGCTTCTCCAATGAGAGTTTCCTCTGGGCACTTAGTCTGTGGGTTTTAATTATTTATGTCTTTTGTCTCCCAGTTATGTGGCCCTCTGAGGTTTCACTCGCCAGTGTTTCCAGGTGTTTGGAAACTTCTTTTTTTTTTTTAAAGCCTCCCTTCCCTGGACGGAGCTCCATCCCTCCCTCTTTTGTCTCTCTTTTTACCTTTTATACTATTTCCTACCTCCTTTCGAAGACTGTGGGCTGCTTTTCTGGGTGCCTGATGTCCTCTGCCAGTATTCAGAAGTTGTTTTGTGGGATTTTCTCAGCGTTCAAATGTCCTTTTGCTGATTTTGTGGGGGAGAAAGTGGTTGCCCCGTCCTATTCCTCTGCCATCTTCTACTCCTCCTATCGACAGACTGGTTTCAAATTGGGAATGGGGTAAGCCAAGGTTGTATATTTTCACCCAGCTATTTAACTTATATGGAGAGTACATCATGCAAAATGCTGGGCTGGATGAACCACAAGCTGGAATCAAGATTGCCAGGAGAAATATCAGGAACCTCAGACATGCAGATGACACCACCTTTATGGCAGAAAGTGAAGAGGAACTGGAAATCCTGTTTATAAAAGTGAAAGAGGAGAGTGGAAAAGTTGGCTTAAAATTCAACATTCAATAAACGAAGATCATGGCATCGAGTCCTCATTACTTCATAGCAAATAGATGGGGAAACAATGGAAACAGTGGCTGACTTTATTTTCTTGGGCTCCAAAATCACTGCAGATGGTGACTGCAGCCATGAAATTAAAAAACACTTGCTCCTTGGAAGAAAAGCTATGACAACCTAGACAGCATATTAAGAAGCAGAGACATTACTTTGCTGACAAAGGTCCATCAAGTCAAAGCTATGATTTTTCCAGTAGTCACACATGGATGTGAGAGTTGTACCATAAAGTCAGCTGAGCATAGAAGAATTGATGCTTTTGAACTGTGGTGTTGGAGAAGACTCTTGAGAGTCCCTTGGACTGCAAGGAGATCCAACCAGTCAATCCTAAAGGAAATCAGTCCTGAATATTCATTGGAAGGACTGATGCTGAAGCTGAAGTTCCAATACTTTGGCCGCTTGATGGAAAAAAATTGTCTCATTGGAAAAGACCCTGATACTGGGAAAGATTGAAGGCAAAAGAAAAGGGGTCGACAAAGGATGAGATGGTTGGATGGCATTCACCAGCTCAATGGACATGAGCTTGAGTAAGCCCCAGGAGTTGGAGGACAGGGAAGCCTGGTGTGCTGTGGTCGATGGGGTCGCAAATCATCAGACATGACTGAGTGACTGAACTGACTGGGGAGGTATATACACTTGCATTTGGGGAGATGATTTAAGCTGGATCATGGGGTTTAGATTATGGAGTGGGAGAAACTTAATGAAACTAGGTTCTAGGAGTAAATTCTTCCCCAAGGAGCCTTCGCTGGGACTTCCCTGGTGGTACAGTGGATAAGAATCTGCCTGCCAATTCAGGGGACATGGGTTTAATCCCTGGTCCAGGAAGATTCCACATACCTTGGAGAAACTAAGCCCATGCATCACAATTACTGAGCCCACACTCTAGAGCCCACAAGCTGCAGCTACTGAATCCTGGATGCCTAGAGTCTGTGCTCCGCAACAATGAGAAGCCTGCACACTGCAATGATGAGTAGCTCCCACTTACTGCAGCAAGAGACAGTTCAGACAAAGCAATGAAGACCCAGCATAACCAAAAAATTTAAAAAATAAATAACATTATAAAAAAAGAAGCCTTCCCTGTATCTTGGCCATGCCAGATCTCCTCCAGCATGTGTCACATGACTCTCAGAATCTAATATCACAGTAATTGATGTATATTCCTCTGATCTTCTATGGGGTTCCAAGCACTGAAGGAGAATTAACTGGTACCCAGACACTCATCCTTTCTTCACAATACCTTGCATGGGACAATACACATGCACATTGTCTCCCCTCCTCCCTAAATGCTTGTTGAATGACTGAAAGAATATGCAATCATACAAACTTGTTCCACCTGTAGATAACCTTCTCGACCAGAATTCCATTCCTGTCTATCTCAACCAATGTCTCTTGGAACTGTCCTATAGATCAAACCAGAACAGACTTGCCAAATCCAATGTAGGATACATAGTTTAATTTAAATTTCAAAGTTGGTGATGGACAGGAAAGCCTGGCATGCTGAGGTTCATGAGGTTGCAAAAAGTCAGACAGGACTGAGTGACTGAACTAAACTGATAAGAGACAGAAATCAATTGATGGTGCCATTAGATAAGAGTAAAGGAAAATAGAGAGTGATTACTTATGGAGTAAAAGGTAGGGATGTTCTTATATGATGAAAATGTTTAGAAAGTAGAGGTAGTGGTTTCATAACACTGTGAGTGCACTAAATGACAGTGAATTTTACACTTTAAAAAGGTTAATTGTATTATTTGAATTTCACTTCAATAAAAACAAGTGAGCAGTTCTAAGCTCAGTTATGAGCTCAAACATCTCTAGTACTTCATTTTTGAGATAAACTTGGGTAGTCTAGGATCTCTGTGTTTATTATATTCTCTAAGTTCCTTGCTTCCATGTATGTCATTTTTCACCACTATAACAAGATAGCAAGATCAAAGCACCCCACTTCATCTAGTTACTGTATCTTTAAGTAAGTTCCAATATATACATATTTTACCTAATAAAAAGACCTTATATCTTCAGCCTTTCAATCTTACATTTTAGAAATATGTTAACTTCTCTCCATAAATACCATGAGAAAAGTTTTGATAATCAAACCTATTTTGATGTAGTCAAAGCACTGAGAAAATGACTGTCATTCAGGAGAAAAATATCAATATCAATTTTGCTCAAAATTAATTTTGTGAGCATTCAAACTGCACTACAGGAAAACTAAGAAAACCTAATTTTCATTTGATCAAAATTTTTTTGCAACTGTAAAATAAGATAAAATGTACAATGAAGAGAATTGGAACAATTTAGAAATATTCATCAAGTCACCAACCAATAGACTCACATATTATTACCATCTTGACATCTTTAACAGTGACTTCAGATTTTATGGTGGGCAGGAGTCAGACAGGACTGAGCGACTTCACTTTCACTTTTCACTTTCATGCATTGGAGAAGGAAATGACAACCCACTCCAGTATTCTTGCCTGGAGAATCCCAGCGATGGGGGGAGCCCAGTAAGCTGCCATCTATGGGGTCGCACAGAGTCGGACACGACTGAAGCAGCTTAGCAGCAGCAACAGCAACAGGGCTAAACCTGTCTTCAGAACTTTTTTAAAAACCCTCTTTGTACTCTAGACAATGATACTTTTTTTCAAAACTTTGGAGGAGTTACTTAACTTTCAGAGGATTTCTTCAAGCACAAAATGTGATCACATGTGGAAAAATATTTTGTGAAAATACAAAAAGGAATACAAAAAAAAAAAAAACCCTAAAGTATAAAATAACATTCTTTACACACTCTGTAAAAATTAGTGGGAAAAAAAATCAATTAAAGCTGGTGGATCATACAATGAGATTTTTTAACAAGTATATTCATTCATTTAACATTTACTAGACTTAACATTTGGAGAAGGCAATGGCAAGCCACTCCAGTAGTCTTGCCTAGAAAGTCCCATGGACGGAGGAGCCTGGTAGGCTGCAGTCCATGGGGTCGCTAAGGGTCGGACACGACTGAGCGACTTCACTTTCACTTTTCACTTTCACACATTGGAGAAGGAAATGGCAACCCTCTCCAGTGTTCTTGCCTGGAGAATCCCAGGGACGGGGGAGCCTGGTGGGCTGCCGTCTATGGGGTCACACAGAGTCGGACACGACTGAAGTGACAGCAGCAGCAGCAGCAGACTTAACATTGGAGAAGGCAATGGCACCCCTCTCCAGTACTCTTGCCTAGAAAATCCCATGGAAGGAGGAGCCTGATGGGCTGCAGTCCATGGGGTCGCTAAGAGTTGGACACGACTGAGCGACTTCACTTTCACTTTTCACTTTCATGCTTTGGAGAAGGAAATGGCAACCCACTCCAGTGTTCTTGCCTGGAGAATCCCAGGGACGCGGGAGCCTGGTGGGCTGCCATCTATGGGGTCGCACAGAGTCGGACACGACTGAAGTGACTTAGCCCAGCAGACTTAACATGCAGAAGGTAACATAAGAGGTATTAGGAATGTGAAAACAAAAAGAAAGCCGTTAACCTCAACTTATTTTCAGTATGAAGACAGGATCCAGTCAGAGGATGGACGTAATATGATGAATATGTAGGAAAGGAGCAGCAGGTCAAAGGATGCTTCCTATGAGACATTATAAAGTGAAAGTGTGAAAGTGAAGTCATTCAGTCATGTCCAACTCTTTGCGACCCCATGGACTGTAGCCCACCAGGCTCCTCCATCCATGGAATTTTCCAGGCAAGAGTACTGAAGTGGGTTGCCATTTCCTTCTCCAGGGGATCCTCCTGACCCAGGGATAGAACCCAGGGCTCTCCCACATTGGAGGCAGATGCTTTACCATCTGAGCAACCAGGGGGAAGATATATCAAGACATTACTTCAAATCTGAGAGATGAGTTCAGCACATCAGTGAAAACTAAATATCTGAGAGTCTAACAGACAGAAGGCACCTAGTCATGATAAATAATGTTATATGGGGAGAAATATAAGTATTTTAATAGAAAAAAATTATAGGAAGGGTTGTATAACTTCAAGTTAAAATGCTAAGTAAAAATCAAATCATGAAGGAAGTCAAATCAGGTGCCTTGAAAAGGAGTGTGTCCTTGATCTTGAAGACATTCAGTGAGAATCAAATGCTTTGAACCTATGAGAGATCTGATAATATTTGCATTTCAGTATTCTGGATTGCAGTATGATACATAGGTTGGAAAGACTTCATTTATAGCAATACTGGAGACTAGATGGTAGACAAGATATGTGTAAAACCCCTCCAGTACAAAAGAAAAAAAAAAAAACAGTGATAGTTTAAATTTAAATAACCTCTAACAATTAACTAAATGGAAATAAAGGGAAAACATCTGAGGCTCAAAATATCAAAAGAGCATGATTCCTAAATTTAGGTGAGATTTGTGGTCTTTATTTGCTCAGGGGATTGGGATATCTTTCAATCCTGAGTACTCAGGAGTGTGGCTATTAACAGGGAAGTCACTTATATCTATCAAGAAGAGAAAAGGTTTGGTGTCAATCACTGTGGGAAGTCAGATCAGAAAACCTCAAGAAGCAAAAACCCTAGAAGAGAGATGTCACCAGGTGGTAAACTAAAAACACGAGAAAGTAAGAAGAATTGGGGTAAAGGGGGAGAAAATCTCCCCTAAAGTTCCTAACCAGCACTCATAGAGTATCGTGTTTGAACTTACACTGCCTGAAAGCCTTCTCTTTTCACAAGAGGTCAATAGTATAGTTTTAAAGAAATCCAGGTTAGTCATGCAACCAATGCCAGCAAAAGGAAATGCAAATGCCTGGTGACACAATACACAGTAAAACCAGGAATTCCCACATATGAAGTTTCATGGATATTATCTAACAATAGATGAAAATCTCACAACACCAAGGAAATAAATCATTAGGAATGAGAATTCTAGAGAAAAAGCAAAAATCTGAAAATATTAGGATTATCAGACATAAATGACAAAATATGTTTCAAGAACTAAAAGAGACTAAAGAATAGCAAAAGAAATAAAAGACTATCAAACATGACCCAGGCAACTTTTAAAAATGGATAAAACAAACACCTGGAAATAAATATTTTAATTGAAAATTAAAATAGGTTAAACTAAACAGGTCAAACAACTTATAGGTTAACCAACTAAAGGGGAATTCATAGAAGAATGGGCAGTAAAAAATAAAGAATTCAACACAAAGTATTTACAAGATAGTATATATGAAAAAGACACAGGGAAACAGAGTTCTAAATGAAGAGACTAGAAAGCAAGGAGAAGCCATATTAGAAAGAGGTGGGATGCGGGGTGGGGTGGGAGGGAGGCCCAACAAGGAGGGGGTATAATATATAGTTAGCTGATTCACTTCATTGTACAGCAGAAACTAACACAACATTGTAAAGCACTATACTCCAATTTCTTTTTTTAAAGTTATTCACTGAATCTTTTGACTCTGGCTATAAAGAAAAAGCTTTTATCAGACCAACTTCTTGCTAAGAACTGTACTACTAGACAAATAAACAAACAAGTGTTTTTGAACCAAATTTAAAATCTCTTTTTATTTTGTTAAGCTGATTTTCATTTATTAATATAACTGATAAATTTTAAATATTACATGTTATGTTTATTTTCTGTGTTTGTTTACCTTATGTGTTCTTTATTGTCTTTAATTTCATTTGGTACTTAGAAAAATTTATGTTTTGATTGTATTGATTACTTTTGCACTTTTACAATTGTTAAAATTTCCTTATAACTCTGTTTTCTTATTTAATCTTTACCCTTTGACTCTCAAATAATGCTTAAAAAACATAGTAATTTAGCTTATTCTATTTTGATTATTTCTCCCAACTCCTATTTTAATGGCATTGTTTCTATTTTCTAAGAGCATATATTTATACATTATTCTTCTACCATTCTCACCTTTATTACTTTATTTTAAATTTAAAAACTTCTGTTGCTAAAATTTATCTGGTCATTTCTTGGTTGGATGAAGTTCATTCTCTAATAGTCTGGCCCAAGAAGGGCTCAAGGATGAAATATTTCTTAAGTTATTGTAAGTTTGCTGTTGTTTTGTTTTTTCTTTTTTTTTTACAAGCCATCAGAGAACAGTTTATTGGATTATCACAAAATAAAGTTGACCATCTTCCAGGTCAAAAAATTGAATATTGGTAACAGCCTAGAAGCCCCTCTCATATTACCAATTACCCCCCAAAGTAATCTCTTGACTTTAACACCACAGCTTAGCTATGCCTGTTTAAACTTTATGTGAAATAAAACTCATATTTTATGGCATGACAAGAAAAAATTTAAACATAAAGTTCTCTGCCCTTTGGTCTCCTTTCTCCCACTATGCAGTGTGTATCTGCATTTTAAGTATCAACCAGACCTTCTTTCCCATCAGCAGGAATACCTGCTCAACCATAAAGAACAGCATTCTCCCAGTTCCAACAAAATAACTCCTTAGAAGATAACATTCCTTCTTGATCTTGTAAGGGACACATGACCCACCATGATGGTGATTAGATCTGAATTATGTAAACTGTCAATAATATGCCATGTGATGTACCGCCCTCTGTGTCAAGGAATTTATACAACTGTGTCTTGACTTCTACCAAGCGAAATAGTTCTCAGAGCTTTCTGAGATGCTCTTCCAGGGTAATAATCCTTAAATTTAGTTCAAATAAAAATGTCCTTTCCTTTCTTAGTTAAACTGATTAATTTTTCATCGAGATTTATGTAAACAGAATCATGCGCTATGTAATCAACGTCTGTGAACTCCCAGATGTTCAAGCAGGTTTTAGAAAAGGCAGAGGCACCAGAGATCAAACTGCCAACATCTGCTGGATCATGGAGAAAGCAAGAGAGTTTCAGAAAAACATCTATTTTTGCTTCATTGACTATGCCAAAGCCTTTGACTGTGTGGATCACAATAAACTGTGGACAATTCTGAAAGAGATGGGAATACCAGACCACCTGACCTGCCTCTTGAGAAACCTGTATGCAGGTCAGGAAGCAACAGTTAGAAGTGGACACAGAACAACAGACTGATTCCAAATAGGAAAAGGAGTACGTCAAGGCTGAATATTGTCACCCTGCTTATTTAACTCATATGCTGAGTACATCATGAGGAACGCTGGGCTGGAAGAAGCACAATCTGGAATCAAGATTGGGGAGAAATATCAGTAACCTCAGATATGCAGATGACACCACCCTCATGGCAGAAAGTGAAGAGGAACTCAAAAGCCTCTTGATGAAAGTGAAAGAGGAGAGTGAAAAGGTTGGCTTGAATCTCAACATTCAGAAAACAAAGATCATGGCATCTGGTCCCATCACTTCATGGGAAATAGATGGGGAAACAGTGGAAACAGTGTCACACTTTATTTTTTGGGGCTCCAAAATCACTGCAGATGCTGATTGCAGCCATGAAATTAAAAGACGCTTACTCCTTGGAAGGAAAGTTACGACCAATCTAGATAGTATATTAAAAAGCAGAGACATTACTTTGCCAACAAAGGTCCGTCTAGTCAAGGCTATGGTTTTTCCCGTGGTCATGTATGGATGTGAGAGTTGAACTGTGAAGAAAGCTGAGCGCCGAAGAATTGATGCTTTTGAACTGTGGTGTTGGAGAAGACTCTTGAGAGTCCCTTGGACTGCAAGGAGATCCAACCAGTCCATTCTAAAGGAGATCAGTCCTGGGTGTTCATTGGAAGGACTGATGCTAAAGCTGAAAGTCCGATACTTTGGCCACCTCATGCGACGAGTTGACTCACTGGAAAAGACCCTGATGCTGGGAAAGATCGGGGGCGGGAGGAGAAGGGGACGACAGAGAATGAGATGGCTGGATGGCATCACCGACTCGATGGACATGAGTTTGAGTGAACTCCAGGAGTTGGTGATGGACAGGGAGGCCTGGCGTGCTGTGATTCATGGGGTTGCAAAGAGTCGGACACGACTGAGAAATTGAACTGAACTAAACTGAACTGAATCAACGTCTGATTTTTCTTGTTACTCATTATGTTAGTCACTGAGTAGTATCTGACTCTTTTGCAACTCCATGGACTATAGCCACCATGCTCCTCTGTCCATAGAATTTCCCAGGCAAGAATACTGAAATGGGTTGCCATTTCCTTCTCCAGGGGATCTTCTTGACCATGAATTGAACCCACAGCTCCTGCACTGACAGTTGGATTCTTTACCACTGAGTCACCTGGGAAGCCTATAGAAAGTTTACAACTATTTATATATGGCCATGATATTTAAAACACAACTCAGATGGATATAAAATCCTTGATTCACATTTTACTACTTTGAGTTTCTTGAAAATGCTGCTCCTCTGATAGTTTGATTTATATGTTTCTTTTCTAGAGGCCCTGAGAATTTATAACTCACAGTTGTACTTAATACATATCAGAGTTGGTAATTCTGGGACAATTTTCCCAGATATTTGGTGGATCCTTTAAATAAATTTAAATATCATATGTGCACGTGTGTGTGTGTGTGCGTATTTCTAAATTTTTTTATGATGATAGAATTTTAAACATTAATCTTGTTTCAATGTTTAATTACTCATCTTCAGGAACTCCAGTCATTACAACATCATATTTTCTTGACAATGTTAATTTAAATACTTTATCTCTGACTCATTTTACTTTTCTATTGTTGTTTTCTGTAGTTAGAGGATCTCAGTTTTTATTCAAATGTATTCTTCCTGGGCCTTTTATAATTTAGTCTTCATTTTTTATATGATTTTGTCATTTCTTATTTTTTTCTGAATTCAATCCACTCAATTTATTTCTCCTTATTGTTTTATGTTCATTGTTCTACTAAACTCTAAAATATCTGATACAAGCTGTTTTTTCATGTGCTTGTTTGATGATACATACTTCAGTATGAAATAATTATGCATTACAGTTATCTTCTGCCTCCTGGTTAATTAGGTGTGGGGAGTGGGATTTTCTTTATCTGAAAATTTTGGCATTCATAATGTTATGTATTTTTTCTTACAGTACCTTTTCATATATATTACTACCTGTACTTTTACATTTCTGTGAACAGACTGACAGTTTCAGGTGGTTCAAAAGATTGCTAGTTTAAGAACACTTTTCTGTCAGCGTTAGAACATAGTTTCTTTAATGTTGCTGCTCTTTAGTCGTCAAGTTGTGTCCAACTCTTCACGACCCCACGAATTGCAGCACGGCAATGGCACCCCACTCCAGTACTCTTGCCTGGAAAATCCCATGGGAGGAGCCTGGTAGGCTACAGTCCATGGGGTCGCTTACAGTCAGACATGACTGAGCGGCTTCACTTTCACTTTTCACCTTCATACATTGGAGAAGGAAATGGCAAGCCACTCTAGTGTTCTTGCCCAGAGAATCCCAGGGACGGGGGAGCCTGGTGGACTGTTATCCTTGGGATTGCGCAGAGTTGGAAACGACTGAAGTGACTTAGCCGCAGCAGTAGGCTTCCCTGCTCCTCACCATCTCCTGGAGTTTGCCCCAGTCATGGCCATTGCATTCATGATGCCATCAACCATCCTATTCTCTGTCACCATCACCCTCTTATCCTTCTGTCTACAATCTTTTCCAGCAACAGGGTTTTTTCCAAAGAGTCAGTTCTTCCCATCAGGCGACCAAAGTATTGGAGCTTCAGTTTCAGCATCAGTCCTTCCAGTGAATATTCATGACTGATTTCCTTTAGGACTGACTGCTTTGATCTCCTTGCTGTCCAAGGAACTCTCAACAGTCTTCTACAGGACCACAATCTGAAAGCATTAATTCTTCAGCACTCTGCCCTCTTTATGATCCTACTCTTACATCCACACATGACTACTGGAAAGAACATAGCCTTGACTTGTCAGCAAAGTGATGTCTTTGCTTTTTAATACACTGTCTAGGTTTGTCATGGCTTTCCTACCAAGAAGCAATTGTCTTCTAATTTCAAGGCTTCAGTCACCATCCACAGTAATTTTAGAGCTCAAGAAGAGAAAATCTGTCACTGCTTCCACCTTTTCTTCTTCCAGAAGTGATGGGACCAGATACGTGATCTTATTTTTTTTTAATAGTTTTAAACTGGCTTTTTCACTCTCCTCCTTCACTCCCATTAAGAGGTTTTTCAGTTCTTCTTCGCTTTCTGCCATGAGAGTGATATCATCTGTATATCTGAGGTTGTTGATATTTCTCCTGGCAACCTTAATTCTAGCTCATCAAGGTTGCCAGGAATTTTTCATAATGTGTGCTATGTATCGGAGAAGGCAGTGGCACCCCACTCCAGTACTCTTGCCTGGAAAATCCCATGGATGGAGGACCCTGGTAGGCTGTAGTCCATGGGGTCGCTAAGAGTCAGACAGGACTGAGCGACTTCACTTTCACTTTTCACTTTCATGCATTGGAGAAGGAAATGGCAACCCACTCCAGTGTTCTTGCCTGGAGAATCCCAGGGACAGGGGAGCCTGGTGGGCTTCTGTCTATAGGGTCGCACAGAGTCGGACACGACTGAAGCGACTTAGCAGCAGCAGCAGCAGCACTATGTACAAGTTAAATAAGCAGAGTGACAAAAAAACAGCCTTGTCATACTCCTTTCTCAATCCTGAATGAGTCAGTTGTTTCATACAGGGTTCTAACTGTTGCTTTTCGACCAGCTTACAGATTTCTCAGGCAACAGGTAAGATAGTCTGGTATTCCCATCTGTTTAAGAGTTTTCCACAGTTTGTTATGATCCACACAGGCAAAGGCTTTAGCATAGTCAATGAAAGAGAGGTAGATGTTTTTCTGGATAAATGTTTCTTTATTAAAAGGCTCTTTTTTGACATGTGGTAATAAAGCATGATATCCTTTGATTATTTTACATTTTGTTTTATCTTATAAGATCATAAATTTCCCCCTCTTGCTCTTTTTCTCTTCACCATGCAGTTTCCAAAATGTGCTTATTCTGTTATTTTTGCTCTCCTCTTCAAAAACGCTGCCCTTCCAACTGCCTCCTTATATAGCCCTCCCTCACCTTTAAGTAAATATCTTTCTTACACTCGGTGTTGAAAATTACCAGGACTCTGTTTTCAGTATTTCCTTATATAGATTGACGTTCAATTTCTACTGTTGATTTTAATTAAGTTCTAGGTCCATGGGGTCGCTACTAGTCAGACACGACTGACTGACTTCACTTTCACTTTTCAGTTTCACACATTGGAGAAGGAAATGGCAACCCACTCCAGTGTTCTTGCCTGGAGAATCCCAGGGATGGCAGAGCCTGGTCGGCTGCCCTCTATGGGATCGCACAGAGTCGGACACAACTGAAGCGACTTAGCAACAGCAGCAGCAGCAGCCCCTTCATTTCCCTCTTCTTTCTTTCACAACTTTTCTGGACACATCTTCCTTTCTGCAAAGGTGGAGATTCAAGAAATAGCTGCACTGAAAATGATGCTTATTTTTTGTACTTGTGGGCATTTTGAAGTATGCTATTTCTTTGACTTATCATTATACTAAAGGTATGGGATTTGTGAGGTTGTATTTGTTCTCCTTCAGGAGTCAGTAAATGATGGCTCCCAGGCCAAATCTGGTACACCACGTGTTTTTGAAATAAAGTCATGCTTTTTATATGTATGCATTTTTATGACTGCTTTCACACTACAACAGCAGAATAAGTTAGTTACAACAGAGATTCAGTGGCTCACAAAGCCTAAAATATTTTCTATCTGTCCCTTTACAAAATAAATTTGCTGACCCCTGTTCTAGTTGATTTTCATAGTTTTTGGAAGATGTGTTAAAAGATTCAAATTAAGGTGCATGCCATTAACTTGATTATTCAGAGATCCTCTTAGAGAACTGAATATTAAGAACAGAATTTCCTTAAAATGGAAATGCAAAAAATATCGCATTCTGTCCTATTTCTTCTGGCAGTAGGAGAATAATAAGTAATATTTCTAGATGCCTACTGTGAGACAGGCATTTAGAACTTTGCATATATTTCAATATTCCATACCAAAACTCAGGGAATTATCCATTATTACTTCCCCTGCCACAAATGAGGGTGCCGGTGCTCAGAAAGATTGCTTACTTTGCTCAAGGTCTTTTTATTGATAAATAGAAGAATTTGTATTCCAACTCAGGCTTCTCTGGTTCTAAATCCTGTATTCTACTAGACCTCTTTTGCTAATTTATGAATGTGAATTAGGCAAACTATGCAGCTAGTGCAGGTTAAGTCTCAAGAATTAGATGCTGTTCAAGAATATTCACTTTTCTGTTTAGCTCCTATCCCTAAGTAATTTGAACCTTTTAATTCTATATCACACTCCCTGCCCCTTTCCTTATTCCTATGCCTAACTTTCATGAAACATAGATGCCTATATGAAGGACCACCATGCCAAACATTCTCACGATACACAGTCAATTACGTCAGGAAAATTGCCCCTTGGTGACCTACTCATCCTTCTTAGCAAAGAACTATCAAATCTACCTTCCATTTTGGTCTAAGTATAAGACCCTGAAAGCCAGAATGATTATATATTTAAATTCAGTCACATGTTGCCAAGTCTCACAAATTACTAAAACTAAGAATGGAATGCAACAAACATATAAACACACACATACAAACACACAGACACGCACAAACACTATGTACAGCCTTGACAGAGCAAAATACGCATGGCTCAGAAGCACCTGAAATTGAGACACTAGATTGATACATTATTACACTAAAGTAACCTGAAGCAAAATGGGCACCCAGGGTGTCCTGAGGAGCCATATGGTGTTTATATGTGCTCCCCATTTCAAAACAATCAGTTCTTCTATCCCTCACCACATGTTAAGGGTGTGTTTCACCAGGCTTTGCCTCTTATTACAACCAAAAAACTATTGAGTCCATTCTTACTGCACAAAGCAATTTCATATGGGAAGGAACTGGTACAGTTCAGTTCAGTCGCTCAGTAATGTCCGACTCTTTGCAACCCTATGGACTGCAGCACTCCAGGCCTACCTGTCCATCACCAACTTCTGGAGCTTACTCAAACTCATGTCAATCAAGTTGGTGATTCCATCCAACAATTTCATCCTTTGTTATACCCTTTTCCTACTGTCTTCAATCTTTTACACATCATGGTCTTTTCCAATGAGACAATTCTTCACATCAGGTGGCGTTTCACAACAGCATCAGTCTTTCCAATGAATATTCAGGACTAACTTCCTTAAGGGTTAACTAATTGGATATCCTGGCAGTGCAAGGGACTCTCAAGAGTCTCCTCCAATACCATAGTTCAAAAGCATCAACTCCTCAGCCCTCAGCTTTCTTTATACTCCAACTCTCACATCCATACATGACTACTGGAAAAATCACAGATTTGACTAGACAGAACTTTGTTGGCAAAGTAATGCCTCTGTTTTTTAATATGCTGTCTAGGCTGGTCATAACTTTTCTTCCAAGGAGCAAGCTTCTTTTAATTTCATGGCTGCAGTCACCATTTGCAGTGATTTTGGAGCCCAAGAAAATAAAGTCTCACTGTTTCCCCTGTTTCCCCATCTATTTGCCATGAAATGATGGGAACGGATGCCACGATCTTCATTTTCTGAATGTTTACTTTTAAGTCAACTTTTTCACACTTCTATTGCACTTTCATAAAGAGGCTATGTAGTTCTTCTTCACTTTCTGCCATAAGTGTGGTGTCATCTGCATATCTGAGGTTATTGATATTTCTCCCAGCAGCCTTGATTCCAGCTTGTGCTTCATCCAGCCCAGCATTTCTCAAGATGTACTCTGCATATAAGTTAAATAAACAGGGTGACAACATAAAGCCTTGACGTACTCCTTTCCTGATTTGGAACCAGTCCATTGTTCCATGTCCAGTTCTAAATGTTGCTTCTTGACCTGCATACAGATTTCTCAGGAGGCACTAAGGTGGTCTGGCATTCCCATCTCCTGAAGAATTTTCCACAGTTTGTTGTGATCCAGACAGTCAAAGGCTTTGGCATAGTCAATAAAGCAGAAGTAGATGTATTTCTGGAACTCTCTCACTTTTTCAATGATCAAACAGATGTTGGCAATTTGATCTCTGGTTCCTCTGCCTTTTCTAAATCCAGCTTGAACATCTGGAAGTTCAAGGTTCATGTAAATTTGAAGTCTGGATTGGAGAATTTTGAGCATTACTTTGCTAGCGTGTGAGATGAGTGCACTGTGGGGTATTTGAACATTCTTTGGCATTGCCTTTCTTTGGGATTGGAATGAAAATTGACATTTTCCAGTCCTGTGGCCACTGCTGGGTTTTCCAAATTTGCTGGCGCATTGACTGCAGCACTGTCACAGAATCACCTTCAGGATTTGAAATAGCTCAGCTGGAATTCCATCACCTCCACTAGCTTTGTTCACGTGATGCTTCCTAAGGCCCACTTGACTTCACACTCCAGGGTTCTGGCTCTGGGTGAGTGATCACACCACGGTGGTTATCTGGGTCAAGAAGACATTTTTGGATAGTTCTTCTGTGTATTCTTGCCACCTCTTCTTAAGATCTTCTGCTTCTATTAGCTCCATACCATTTCTGTCCATTATTGTGCCCATATTTGCATGAAATGTTCCCTTGGTATCTCTAATTTTCCTGAAATAAGAGATCTCTTGTCTTTCTCATTCTATCATTTTCCTCTATTTCTTTTCATTGATCACTGAGGAAGGCTTTCTAATCTCTCCTTGCTATTCTTTGGAACTCTGCATTCAAATGGCTATAACTTTCCTTTTCTCTTTTGCCTTTAGCTTCTCTTATTTTTTCAGGTATTTGCAAGGCCTACTCAGACAACCATTTTGCCTTTTTGCATTTCTTTTTCTTGGGGATGATCTTGACCACTGCCTCTTTTAAAATGTCAAGAACCTCCATCCATAGTTCTGCAGGCACTCTGTCTATCAGATCTAATCCCTGGAATCTATTTGTAACTTCCACTGTAAAATCTATGGATGTATGTATGTGAGAGTTGGAATATATAAAAAGTTGAGTGCCGAAGAATTGATGCTTTTGAACTGTGGTGTTAGAGAAGATTCTTGAGAGTCCCTTGGACAGCAAGATCCAACCAGTCCATCCTAAAGTACATCAGACCTGAATATTCATTGGAAGGACTGATGCTGAAGCTGAAATTCCAATACTTTGGCCACATGATGCAAAGAACTGACTCATTTGAAAATAATCTGATGCTGGGAAAGACTGAAGGTGGGAGGAGAAGGGGACGACAGAGAATGAGATGGTTAGATGGCATCACTGACTTGATGGACATGAGTTTGAGTAAACTCCATGAGTTGGTGATGGACAGGGAGGCCTGGCATGTTGTGGTCCATGGGGTCACAAAGAGTTGGACATGACTGATTGACTGAACTGAACCGTATAATCATAAGGGATTTGATTTAGGTCATACATGAATGGTCTAGTGGTTTTCCCTACTGTCTTCAATTTAAGTCTGAATTTGGCATAAGGAGTTCATGATCAGAGCCACAACAGCTCCCAGTCTTGTTTTTGCTGACTGCATAGTACTTCTCCATCTTTGGCTGCAAAGAATGTAATCAATCTGATTTCGGTATTGACCATCTGGTGATATCCACGTGTAAAGTCTTCTCTTGCGTTCTCGGAAGAGGGTCTTTGCTATGACCAGTGCATTCTCTTGGCAAAACTCTGTTAGCCTTTGCCCTGCTTTGTTTTGTGCTCCAAGCCCAAATTTGCCTGTTACTCCAGATATCTCTTGACTACCTACTTTTGCATTCCAGTCCCCTATAATGAAAAGGACATCTTTTTTGAGTGTTAGTTCTAGAAGGTCTTGTAGGTCTTCATAGAACCGTTCAACTTCAGCTTCTTCAGCATTACTGGTTGGGGCATAGACTTGAATTACTATGATATTGAATGGTTTGCCTTGGAAACGAACAGAGATCATTGTGCTGTTTTTGAGATTGCCTCCAAGTGCTGCATGTTGGACTCTTTCATTGACTATGATGGCTACTTCATTTCTTCTAAGGAATTCCTGCTCACAGTAGTAGATATAATGGTCATCTGTGTTAA
This sequence comes from Moschus berezovskii, assembly GCF_049115385.1. Taxonomy (NCBI): domain Eukaryota; kingdom Metazoa; phylum Chordata; class Mammalia; order Artiodactyla; family Moschidae; genus Moschus; species Moschus berezovskii. The sequence continues at coordinate 44,969,724 of NC_142463.1, read as the reverse complement.
ATTCACCTATTCCATTTCATTTTAGTTAATTGATTCTTAAAATGTCAATGTTCACTCTGCCATCTCCTGTTTGACCACTTCTAATTTGCCTTGATTCATGGACCTAACATTCCAGGATCCTATGCAATTTTGCTCTTTACAGCATCAGACTTAACTTCCATCACCAGTCACATCCACAACTGGGCTTTGTTTTGCTTTGGCTCTGTTTCTTCATTCTTTCTGGAGTTATTTCTCCACTGATCTGTAGCATATTGGCCACCTACCAAACATCTTTCAGTGTCCTATCTTTTTGCCTTTTCATGCTGTTCATGGGGTTCTCAAGGCAAGAATACAGAAGTGGTTTGCTATCTCCTTCTCAATGGACCACGTTTTATCAGAACTCTCCACCATGACCCATCCATCTTGGGTGGCCCTACACAACATGACTCATAGTTTCACTGAGTTAGACAAGGCTGTGGTCCATGTGATCAGTTTGGTTAGTTTTCTGTGATTGTGGTTTCATTCTGTCTGCCCTCTGATGGATACAGATAAGAGGCTTATGGAAGCTTATGGAAGCATTGAAACATGTATATTATCATATGTGAAATAGATCGCCAGTCCAGGCTCAATGCATTAGACATGGTGCTCAGGGCTGGTGCACTGGGATGACCCTGAGGAATGGGATGGGGAGGGAGGTGGGAGGGAGGTTCAGGATGGGGAACACATGTATACCCATGGCTGATTCATGTGAATGTATGGCAAAAACCAGAATATTGTAATTAGCCTCCAATTAAAATAAAATTTAAAATAAGAAAAAAAAAACAAACGAGACAATTTCAGAATATGTAATATACAAGTAATTGTAATAACAAAAGAGAAACAGAAAAAATATTTCAGGTAGTAATGGCCAAGAACTTACAAAAATTAATGATAAACACCAAACCACAGATACAAGAAGTTCAGAAAACATTAAACAAAACAAACAGAAGAGAAAAAAATAGAAACTCTATCGTATTCAAACTTCAGAACACCAAAGATAAAGGGAAAATATGATGAAATTCAGAGAAGGAAAAGCACCTTACTTGCAGAGGAAAAAGGATAAAAATTTTGGTGGACTTCTCATCAGAAATGACAGAAGCAAGAAGAGAGAGAAAAGAAATATTTAAATATCTGTAGGGTAAAAAAAACAAACACCAATCTAGAATTCTATATACAGCACATTATCCCTGAACATTAACTAAAAATACTGTATCAGATAAATAAAAACTGAAGTAATTCAATGCCAGCAGTTAAAGAAATATTAAAAGAAGCCCTAAAGGGAAAATAAAATGACATGTTAACAACTCAGATCAATATAAAGAAAGGAAGAGAATCAGAGAGGGATAGATGAATACAATCTTCTATTTTTCTTATTCTTAATTGATCCAAACAATAACTGTGCATTAAAATAATAATGATAATAATGTATTGAGAGACTATAGGACATATACGTTAAATGAATGACAACAATGTCCCCAGGGACAGAAGAGAGGAATTGGGAGTACTCTGCTATAATACTCCTTACTATTCACACAGCAGAATAGAATTATTTGAAGGATAGTTTAGATTATTTATAAAATACATATTGTAAACTCTAAGGCAACCATTAAGATTTTTCGAGAAGTAAAACACACTAACAGAGGAGATAAAAAAGGAATAATATAAAATTCTCCATTAAAATGAGAGGTAGAGAAAGAAACCTCTGGCAAATGAATATAATACAGTTATAAATATGGTGGACATAAATCTAAATATTTCAAAAATTAAATGTGAATGGTCTATATACATGAATTAACAGTCAGAGATTGTCAGAGTAGGTTAAAAAAACAACAGCCAACTATATGTTGTCTGCAAGCAACTCACTTTAGATATAAAACACAGGTAGGTTTAAAATAATAAGATAGAGAAAGATATCTCATGGTAGTACTACTCAGAAGAAAGCTGGAGTGGCTATATTAACCTCAGACAAAACTGATTTCAGAACAAGAAAAGTTATCATGGATAAAAAGAACATTAAATAAAATTAAAGGGATCAATTCTATAAGACATACTAATTCTAAATGTGTATGCAACTAAAAATAGTGTTGGAATATAGAAACAAAAGCTGACAGAATTGCAAGGAGAAATACATAAATCCACCCTTGCATTTGAAGATCTGATAGATATAATTGACAGATCAAGCTGACATAAAATCAGTAAGGACACACTTGACCTGAACAGTACTATTAATCAAATTGATCTAAATCACATTTTATAAATACTCCATCCAACAACAGCAGAATACACATTCTTTTTCAGCTCGTATAGAACATTTACCAAGATAGACCATATTCTGCACCCTAAAACACACCTTCAAAGAATAGAAACCACAGAAAGTATGCTTGCAGACTACAACAGAATTAAATTCAAAGTCACTAAGAGGAAGATAGTGGGATAATCTCCAAATATTTGAAAATTAAGGAATATACTTCTAAATGACACATGAGTCAACAAAGAAATCTTAGGCAAATTTTTTAAATACTTTGAACTAAAGAAAAATTAAAATGCAATTTATCAAGTTTTGTAGGAGGCAGTGAAAGCAATACTTAGAGGGAAATTTACAAGATTAAATACACACTTTAGAAAAGAATAAAGGTCTAAAATCAATAACCTAAGTTTGTTGTTGTTTGGTTGCTAAGTCCTGTCTGACTCTTTGGACCCTGCCAGACTCCTTTGTCAATGAGATTTCCCAGGCAAGAATACTGGATTGGGTTGCCATTGCCTTCTTCAGGGGATCTTCCCAACCCAGGGATAGAACCAGATCTCCTGCTTGGTAGGCAGATTCTTTAACCACTGAGCCACCTGGGAAGCCATTTTATACTTAGCCCATCTTTATCCTTTAGCTTAGCCAGACTATAATAAGCATTGTTCTAAGGAAACAAGAACTGTAAGAAGTTTTTCCAGTAGTCTATGGATGCTTTTTCAATATATTTTCAATGTGTTGAATTCTTACATTCCAAAAACAAAAAAACAAACCCAAAAACTCCTAAAAATTTCCAGGTTCTTAAAATATCTCTATCAAAGTTCTTAAGAGATTTTGCCAAGAAAAGCCTGTTACATTTTAAATAGTATCATTCCTAACTCCTGCTGAGAATCCGTAAACAAGTTGTGGATTTCAACCAATTCAACCCACCACAGCCAGGATTCTGATTATTTTTGAGGTGCCTACTGAATTTCTGTTCATTATCCTCCTGATAACTTGGCATGTACTCCATCAATACAAAATCTTGATCCTTCTGCATATGACTAAACTTATGAAGACAATAAAGACAACATCACAAGAGCCTGAATGGGAGACAGTCCTAGACTATATGTTTTGTAAATAAGAGGATGCTGGGCTCACCTTTGCAGCATGTCAGGAAGTGCCCACAACTTAGTATTGGCTGCTTTGCCAGGGCTGTAGATGCCGCTTGGAGGTATGCTGTCTAAAATACTGCTTCTCAAAGTCAGTCCCAGGCAGCGACAGCAGCAGTTAGAAAGGCAAATTAATGGCCCTCACCAATCAGAATCTCTGATGCCCAGGAATTGGCTTTGAACAAGCTCTCCAGGTGATTCCCATCCTCAATGAAGAGAAATAAGAAAAACTTCTAGACCCCTTGGTGCTGGGAGTAAAACTTGCTAGGGACCAACAGAAAACGATGAAATGCCTCCACTCCAGCACCAGGGGCCTCACCTTTGGAACTTGCAAGGAAGACTCGCCTATTCATTGACTCAGCATTTTAGTTAATTTATTTCCTCTGTTCCCCTAGAGGATACTGCCTTGGGCAATCAGCCCCCCGTCCCTCCTGCCTGCCCACCTTCTCAAGTAGTGGCTAGAAAGTTCTGGGCTTCTTTTCACTCTTTCCCATCTCAAAAACCCTATTTATTCAACTTGCTTCAGCTAGGTTTCAGGGGTGAGGAGTGATTTTTCTGAGCTAATAAGATTTAGTTTGGTTCAATCCAGTTCAGTTGCTCAGTCATGTCTGACTCTTTGTGACCCCATTGACGGCAGCATGCCATGCTTCCTTGTCCATCACCAATTCCAGGAGCTTTCTAAAATTCATGTCCATCGAGTCAATGATGCCATCCAACCATCTCATCCTCTGTTGTCCCCTTCTCCTCCTGCCTTTAATCTTTCCCAGTATCAGGGTTTTTTCCAATGAGTCAGTTCTTCCTGTCAGGTGGCCAAAGTATTAGAGCTTCAGCATCAGTCCTTCCAATGAATATTCAGGACTGTTTTCCTTTAGGATTGACTGGTTGGATCTCCTTGCAGTCCAAGGGACTCTCAAGAGTCTTCTCCAGCACCACAGTTCAAAAGCATCAATTCTTCGGCCCTCAGCTTTCTTTATAGTCCAACTCTCACATCCATACATGACTACTAGAAAAACCATAGCCTTGACTAGATGGGCCTCTGTTGGCAAAGTAATGTCTCTGCTTTTTAATATGTTGTCTAGGTTGGTCATAACTTTTCTTCCAAGAAGCAAGTGTCTTTTAATTTCAAGGCTGCAGTCACCATCTTCAGTGATTTGGGAGCCCAAGAAAATAAAGTCTCTCACTGTTTCCATTGTCTCCCCATCTATTTGCCATGAAAGGATGGGACCGGATGCCATGATCTTAGTTTTCTGAATGTTGAGTTTTAAGCCAACTTTTTCACTCTCCTCTTTCACTTTCATCAAGAGGCTCTTTAGTTCTTTGCTTTCTGCCATAAAAGTGGTGTCATCTGCATATCTGAGGTTACTGTTATTTCTCCCAGCAATCTTGAATCCAGCTTATGCTTCATCCAGCTGGACATTTCACATGATGTACCAGTTTCTTACTGCCTTTTGTTATATTTAGTGTCGAGTTCCTGATAAAACTCAAAGGAAACAAAACTGATAAAACTCAATTTGTTACTGATTCCTGTAATATCAGCATTAAAAAGGAAAGATTGCTGGAGACACCTATATCTTAAGCCCATGAATAAATCCAATGGTAGGACTGTAGGCACAGTGAGAAACTGGTGGAGAGAATAAAGATACTGTGGGATGCCACAGATCAGACATGAAGAAGGCTGGGCTAGTCCTGGTCTTCCCCTGGATTCCTTACCTTTCTGTTTAACAAGAATTGATTGTACAAAGAGTTCACTTTGAAATGTCAGTCTTATTATCCCCATTAACCTATCACCTAGGTTTGTTACAACTATCTTATAACTCTAGGCAACTGTGAGCAAAGTATTTAAGGGGTTTTAGGCTAATAACCGCAGAAGGCAATGGCAACCCACTCCAGTACTCTTGCCTGGAAAATCCCATGGACAGAGGAGCCTGGTAGGCTGCAGTCCATGGTGTCATGAAGAGTCAGACACGACTGAGAGACTTCACTTTCACTTTTCACTTTCATGCATTGGAGAAGGAAATGGCAACCCACTTCAGTGTTCTTGCCTGGAGAATCTCAGGAACGGCGGAGCCTGGTGGGCTGCCGTCTATGGGGTCGCACAGAGTCGGACACGACTGAAGCGACTTAGCAGCAGCAGCAGCAGCAGGTTAATAACATTGCAGCAGCTCCAGAAGCCCCAGTAGGCACCAGTTCTCTGCAGCACCCTGAAAAGTCCTAAAGCTGCACACTCTTACCTCCTCTACCCACCCCACCACCAAATCTGGAAAGTTGTGATTACAGGATGGGGACTGTGGCAGGAAAACATGGTTTTTACAGTTTTCTAGGCAATTCTGGAGAAGGAAATGGTAACCCACTCCAGTATTCTTGCCTGGAGAATCCCATGGATGGAGAAGCCTGGTAGGCTACAGTCCACGGGGTCGAAAAGAGTCGGACACGACTGAGCGACTGAACAGAACAGAACAGAACACGCAATTCTGATACATATGCCTGACTTCACCAACAGATAGTCGCTGATGAGTTGTGTAAGGTTTATTATTGCACATGAAGTTTTATACAAAATTCAATGGTGGCTACCTTGTTATTGGGCTTCCAAGGTGGTGCTTGCTAGTGGTAAAGAACCCACCTGCCAACACAGGACATATAAGAGACATGGGTTTGATCCCTGAGACAGGTAGATCCCCTAGAGGAGGAAATGGTAATCCGTGCCAGTATTCTTGCCTGGAGAGTCTCACGGACAGAGGAACCTGGCAGGCTAGAGTCCATGGGGTTGCAAAGAGTTGAACTCAACTGAAGCAACTTAGCAAGCACACTGTTATTACTGAAATGAGTGAGACAAATCATAAAAATACAATTTTTCTTTCACTTATGTGAAATGTTATACCTCAATTTGATCTAAGCATGATCTGATAAATACAGGTTCTCAACCAAAACATAGGTCCAAGCATGCAAAATCAATAGTTATTATAATTTTTAATTTTGAAAATCACTTGACCTTTACTGCTAACTCTTTTAACCTTGCACCATTTCAAATGAATACACAAACTGAAGAGATTTATATTTATTAAAGTACATTGGAAAAGTCCCTGATGCTAGGAAAGATTGAGGGCAGAAGAAGGGGGAGATGAGACAACTGGATGGCATCACTGATGCAACGGACATGAACATAGGCAAATTTTGGGAGATGGTGAGGGACAGGGGGGCCTGGTGTGCGGCAGTCCATGGGGTCGTAAGGAGTCAGACATGACTGGGTGACTGAACAACAACAACAAAATTTATTAAACATTTCTTCATCAGTATGAACATCGATAATGCACTGAACACTGTAGCAAACAGCCTGCTTGGATTGGGACAATCATTTATTTTCACTTAAAATTCACAGTAAAGTTTGAAGATAGGTACTTGTGCCAGTTTAACCTTGGTTTCTATGATTAAAACACCAAACCAAATCTTTAGAATTTCAAACGTTTACCATCAGGAAATTAAAGGTTTACATTAGGAAATTAAAGAAAGAATAGCAATTTGAGCCTAAAACAAACAAAAAAAAGACAATAAAAGTTAGAATAGAAATCAATGAAATTTAAAAGAGGAAAATAATAAAGAACATAAAAAAACTCCAAAGGTGATTTTTTTTTTTTAACTATCAAAAAATTGGTAACTCCTAGCCAGACTAAGAAAAGAAAGACCAAGACAGAGAGAATACAAGTTATCAATATCAGAAGTTAAAGAGGAATCATTACTACTGATCTAAGAGTCCCTTGGACTGCAAGGAGATCCAACTAGTCCATTCTAAAGGAGATTGATCCTGGGTGTTCATTGGAAGGACTGATGCTAAAGCTGAAACTCCAATACTTTGGCCACCTCATGCGACGAGTTGACTCACTGGAAAAGACTCTGATGCTGGGAAGGATTGGGGGCAGGAGGAGAAGGGGACGACAGAGATTGAGATGGCTGGATGGCATCACCGACTCGATGGACATGAGTTTGAGTGAACTCTGGGAGTTGGTGATGGACAGGGAGGCCTGGCATGCTGTGATTCATGGGGTCGCAAAGAGTCAGTCATGACTGAGCAACTGAACTGAACTGAACTGAATGGAAAGTAAAAGGACAAACAAGGAATTCTGTGAACACTGAAAGACATCTCATCCTTGCCTTCATTCAGGCAACGTTTGAATCTTCTCCTTAGAAGTTAAGCTGATTGCTTTGCAAAACTGCAGAGCAAAATAAAGAACTATTGTTTAACTTTTCAACTTATAAAATATGTTCTTGAAACTCTGAACAAAATCAATAGTCCTGAATGGCAAGGCTTTAGATTGTAATTAGACTTCTTTACAGACAACAATATTTGAATTAAAAAATGCTAAAAGCATGAAGAATATAGGATATAAATTTTATACCATAAATGACAGTGTTGAAAAAACTGCAGGGTTTTATAAGAGCCACTGAAAAAGTTCAATCAAATGTAAGAAGCAGGAAGATGTTTTTTCATTAGTGAAGAATATAGGGAAATTTGTCCAGTGCTGCAAGTAGGAGAAAGTGCTGGAACCTGACCTTTCTTCAGGATAATTTGCTGAGTGAGGGATCGTAGAATCCTCAGAAAGGTTCAGGAGAATCTTGGAACACTTTTGAGAGTTGGGATGCTTCACAGAAAAGTCTTGGCCCAGTTATTGCCAAGTGTATTAGCTTTCTTTCACTATGGAAGTAAATTACCACAGTTTTAGTGGTTTAAAACAACATACATTTATTGTTTATATTGTATATATTTATACAGTTCTGTAGATTAGAAGTCTAACACAGCTCTCACCAGGATAAAAATCAAGGTCTTAGCAAGGCTAAATTCCTTTCTGGAGGTTCTGGGAAAGAATACATCTTCCCAGCTTTTCCAGAGCCTATAGACCAGCTTCACTCTGTGGCTTATGACTCCTTCCCTCTGTCTTCAAAGTTAGCACTGATTCATCTCTACACTGTCCTTTCATAGGCATATCTTGCTCTGACTTATTTGGGAAAGGTTTTCCACATTTAAGGACATCTGTGATTACATTTGCCCCAACTGGCTAATTGAATATGACCTTCCATCTTAAGAGTCTTAACTTCATCACACATGCAAAGTACTTTTTGTGTCATGCAAGGTAAATTACAGGTTCTGGGAACTAAACATGAGGACATGTTTGGGGCGCTGTGACTGCCAGGCAATGCCTGAGGAAGATGTTTAAGTAGATAGGCCAGAATGGAGTCTTAGAATAACCCATATACTAGTTTGGGAAGAAGCATATATTTACTTTCTTCTCAGAGGGCATGAAAGTGACTGAGAGAAAGCAGTCTGTCTGGGACAGGTTCAAGAATATGGTTAAAACCAGGTCAGAGTGTAGAGTGTGACACACTCTGTCAATAACCCGTGTACTATGTATACTCTGTCAGTGACCATGGAAAGACAGAGGACAAAAACAACAGATATGTCAAAGGAAGGGACCATTGCCTCAGGACCAGGCTAAATGACTTATAAGTCAATGGAGGCCAGCAATGGGCAGAGGACAGTCACAGAAAAGACATGACCCCCCATGATGTTCACCAACACATAACCCCCTGGAGTCAGACTTTACTGATATATCTGTGTGTGAGTTCTTATTTCACTGACTTCATATCATGGTATGACTAACCGTACATGAAGGAGACTAGATAAGTTGGCAGATGATAGGAACTAAATAAGTTTATAAAAAATAAATAAGTTTGGTGTTTGCTCATGAAATTTGTTCATTTTTCAAACATGAGTTCTAAATTCAGACAGGCAGGAACAAAATTTCAGTCCCACCATGTTCTAGCTGTATGACCTTGAGCATATAATGCAATGCCTCTAAACCTCAGTGTTTTCAAATGTAGTAAAATAACTTTATATGCTATTCAGTAGAAAACTGAGACTCTTGGGACGTGGGTCACTGTAACCAAGCAAATGAGAGTACTAGCTAAATTGCTCTTCTGAACAGAATTTTTTTTAATGCAGAAATTAGAACAAAAGAATATAGAAAAAATATAAGCAGAAAAAATGACAGGAGACTAGACTATAGCTTTGTTACTTTTAGGATCAGGAATAGTTAATAGTGAATTTTAAATTGTGTTACCATTATGAAAATATTTCCACATCCTCAACACCTTGAATAAGGTCTTACACACATACACAACTTTGTGTGAATGGTTTGTGTGACACTAATGTAATTAACTTATTTAATGCAAGGTACAACAGACACAAACAAAATGATAAAAATAATCCTTAAACTCAACTAATTCAGTGAAAACAGGTAGAAGGCACAGAGAAGAATAAGAAATAAGTCCTCAGTAACAGGTAAAGATCTTAGAGTTTACATTTTTTCAGACTATAGAATAAGGGATTTATAAAATTATTTCTATAGAAATAACCAACCATATCCAACCTCTAATTCCTCATTTTTCTTTACATGAATATTATTTTTGTTGTTTAGTCACTAAATCACATCCGAATCTTTTGTGACCATGGACTGTAGCTGTTAGGCTCCTCTGTCCATAGAATTCTCCAAGCAAGAATACTGGAGTGGGTGCCATTTCCTTCTCCAGGGGATCTTCCTGACCCAGGGATAGAACACGAGTCTCCCGCATTGCAGATAGATTCTTTACCATCTGAGACATCATGCTAGATGATAACAAACCAACCCAGAAATCTTGATGACTTAACAAAGGTTTCTTTATTTTTCATTGGAACATATTAATAGTTGCTTTACAATGTTGTGTTAGTTTCTGCTATATGTATACACATAACCCCTCCCTTTTGAACCTCCCTCCCACTACCCCCATCCCACCCCCTAGGTCATCACAGAGCACCAAGCTGAGCTCCCTGTGCTATCCAGCACTTTCCCATGCACTATCTAAACACACAGTAGGGTATGTATGTCAATCTCATCTCCTAATTCACCCTACCCCACTTCCTGCAACCTGTGTCCACACGTCCATTCTCTACTCTGGTGTCTGTATTTCTGTCCTACAAATATGTTAACTTGTAATTATTTTTCTGGATTCCATATATATGTATCAATATACTTTGTTACTCACAGTTCAGTGCACATCAGTGGTATATGACACTTCTCCACAGTTGTTTAGTAACCCGGGGTTTTTTTCTAACCATGTATTGTCTATGTTATTCTCTCCCTATCATGCCCCAGAAATGTCCTATCTAAAAGAATAGTCACTATCCATTTGTGATCACTGAGCACTTGAAATGGGGATTTAGTCTGGATTGAGATGAGCTATAAGTATAAAATAAACACTCTGAAGATACAACATAGGAGAATTCCCTCACAGTCCATCGGGTTGGACTCTGCACTTTCATTGCCAAGGACCCAGGTGCAATTCCTGGTGAGGGAACTAAGATCTCACAAGCTGCCCAGTGTGGCCAAATGAATAAATAAAAATAATAAAAAATAAATATACAATATAAAAAAATAAATTATCTTTTTAATAATTTTTATATTGATTATATTTTGAAATAATATAGCTTATATTTGTATTAAGTGAATATACCAGTGAATCAATTTTACTTGTTTCTTTTTACCATTTTTAATGCGGTTCCTAGAAATTTTAAAATTATATATGTACTCACTTTGAATTGGACAATACTTATACACAAACTCCAGATTCAAATTTTTATTATATAAATGCATAAAATATGCCTATATTAAATTTTCATGCAAAATACTGTTAAATTTTAAATCTGTTAAATTTCCATGCAAAATATTGTACTAAGAAGGCTGCTGAGAGGATTGTGTTATGACCTATGTAAGCTCTCTACAGCAGCTATATCAGGAAGTAAGTGAGAAAATGCAATAATCTTGAGTTTGTGATGTGGTAGACTCATGGGAGGACAATGCTTAACATTACTGTTTATGGAACTACTCAGAAACATGGTATCAACAGATTCAAAGACCTTCGCTTAGTCAGAAACTTTTTATTTTCTTAATACAATTTCTATAAAATTTTCTAGTCTTCAAAGAAACACAATTCTGCAATATTTACTTTAATAAAGGATATACTGCAAAGAAACCCTGTAGTTGGTGAGTGTGCAAGTTTGTCTATGCTCCCTGGTCTCTGCTGCTGTCTGGCTGAGTTTGGGTGAAGTTATTCCCAAGCCATATTTTGTTATCTGAAGATGGCCATTAGCAAACTAATGCTTAATACTCAATGTCTTCTCATGTACTCTTCAGCAGCTTTATTCTGCTTTTAGAGTTATCTTGATATACAAGTGAAATTGAATGTGAAATATAATATCAAATTTTTCTGGATCTTATGCGACTGTTTCATTGGGGAACAAATTTTCTTTAGAATGTAACAGCAGATCACTCCAAAACAACCCTGTTTTCTGGGTCTTTCCTATTTTCTGGAGCACACTTCAGGAAGGCCTCCCTAGCCTGAGCTACCTACTTTCCGTTTCTTTGATTACAGAACAATTTCAAACTGAGCATTTAGCATCCATTCCCTTTAAAGATCCATCACCTTTAAAACTGATAAGAGATATGTGTACGCAAATAGGTATATGTTTTTGTGTACACAATACTTTGGCTACCTGATGTGAAGAACTGACTCATTTGAAAAGACCCTGATGCTGGGAAAGACTGAAGGCGGGAGGAGAAGGGGATGACAGAGGATGAGATGGTTGGATGGCATCACTGACTCAATGGATATGAGTTTGAGTAAGCTCTGGGAGTTGGTGGAGGCCTGGAGTGCTGCAGTCCATGGGGTCCCAAAGAGCTGGACACAACTGAGCTACTGAACTGAACTGAAATGATAAAGATACATATAGACACACACATATGTGTGTGTAGGATAAATCTTAACACTTTCACTTTCATAGCCCCACAAATCTAAAGCTCATATCAGATAACTTTTCCAAAAGACTCCCTACTAAGTCAAATACACAAATTCCTTAAATAAATATTTTAGTAACCATAATGTGCCAAACACTTGGACGAGCATTGAGGACATAGCAGTGAACAAGAAAAATGGAAGATCTTCTTTATGGAGCTTATAGTCTATCAGAAAATTGGGTAAGTAACTGCGATTAGGTATATGATAGGGTTACACCAGGTTGTCTAAGAGACCAAAGAATGAGACAAGAAGTTAAAAGGCAGAGAATAATGTAATGTTCTAGTCAGAAAAGTTGCATATAAAAAGGCCCAGCTATAAGAGAGACCATCTCAGATTGAAGGAATCACATAAAAAGTATTTTCACAAGAGTGTAGAGTACAAGGGTGGGGCTGTGAGACAAGAGTGCACAGTGGTGCCCCACAGGAAGGAATAATAAATCCTGCCTGAGGACAGAGGATAAGTCATGGCAACTCACAGAAGTTAAGGTTGATGTACAACTTGTCCTACATAGAAGCAGTTTTTTTACGTAAAGAAAATAAGAGCTCAAGGAAAGGCACATGGATACAAAGTGACAGATACCTTATCCAACTGTCTCTAATTAAAATGTGACAACTCCAGGGCAATTCTACTCCAAATTTCATGCTTTAAACAGACTTGGAGCCATTGCAGGACAACAATGAAGCATACAGCACCAGAATTCTCAAGAAGCTGTTCTGTGTTATAACCTAATAACAATCAGGCTGTGCTTTGATCTTTAACATTTACAGTGTGCTTTTCCATTCAATCTCACACCAGCACTGGGTCTCAGTATATTGAGGAACTCATACAACTCAATAGTTTTTAAAAAATTCAATTAAAAATGGGCATAAAGAAATTTTTCCAAAAAAAGACATACAGTCAATAGGTATATGAAAAGACACAGAATATCACTAATCAACCTTACACATATTAGGATAGCTTCTACTGACAAGATAGGAGACAAGTGTTGTTGAGGACGTGGAGGAGAAAAGAGAGCCCTTATGCACTGTTGGTGGAAGGTAAATTGGTATAGTTATTATAGAAAAAAGTAGAGGAGTTCCTTGAAAACTTTAAAAAATAGATCTACCAATGATCCAGCAATCCCAATTCTGGGTATGTATCCAAAGAAAACAAATCAGTGTCTTAGGGAGATAATATCTGCAATCCCATGTTCACTGAAGCATTTTTCACAGTAGCCAAGATATTGAACCAAACTGAGTGTCCATCATCTATCAAATGGATAAATACGTGATATATATACATACATATCCATACATACAACATACACATATACACATATACATAGTGCATTACATGTATTGAATATATATATATATATATGAGTATCATTCATCCATTTGGAAAGGAGATTCTGCCATTTGCAAAAATATGAGCAAAATGAGAGAACATTCAGTTCAGTTCAGTTCAGTCGCTCAGTCGTGTCCGACTCTCCGCGACCCCATGAATCACAGCACGCCAGGCCTCCCTGTCCATCACCAACACCCGGAGTTCACTCAGACTCAAGTCCACAGAGTCGGTGATGCCATCCAGCCATCTCATCCTCGGTCGTCCCCTTCTCCTCCTGCCCCCAACCCTTCCCAGCATCAGAGTCTTTTCCAGTGAGTCAACTCGCCGCATGAGGTGGCCAAAGTATTGCAGTCTCAGCTTTAGCATCAGTCCTTCCAATGAACACCCAGGATCGATCTCCCTTAGAATGGACTGGTTGGATCTCCTTGCAGTCCAAGGGACTCTCAAGAGTCTTTTCCAACACCACAGTTCAAAAGCATCAATTCTTCGGCGATCAGCTTTCTTCACAGTCCAACTCTCACATCCATACATGACCACGGGAAAAACCGTAGCCTTGACTAGACGGACCTTTGTTGGCAAAGTAATGTCTCTGCTTTTTAATATATTATCAAGGTTGGTCATAACTTTCCTTCCAAGGAGTAAGCGTCTTTTAATTTCATGGCTGCAATCAGCATCTGCAGTGATTTTGGAGCCCCAAAAAATAAAGTCTGACACTGTTTCCACTGTTTTTCCATCTATTTCCCATGAAGTGATGGGACCAGATGCCATGATCTTTGTTTTCTGAATGTTGAGCTTCAAGCCAACCTTTTCACTCTCCTCTTTCACTTTCATCAAGAGGCTTTTGAGTTCCTCTTCACTTTCTGCCATAAGGGTGGTGTCATCTGCATATCTGAGGTTATTGATATTTCTCCCAGAAATCTTGATTCCAGCTTGTGCTTCTTCCAGCCCAGCATTCCTCATGATGTACTCTGCATATAAGTTAAATAAGCAAGGTGACAATATACAGCCTTGACGCACTCCTTTTCCTATTTGGAACCAGTCTGTTGTTCCATGTACAGTTCTGACTATTGCTTCCTGACCTGCATACAGGTTTCTCAAGAGGCAGGTCAGGTGGTCTGGGATTCCCATCTCTTTCAGCATTCTCCACAGTTTACTGTGATCCACACAGTCAAAGGCTTTGGCATAGTCAATGAAGCAGAAATAGATGCTTTCCTGGAATTCTCTTGCTTTCTCCATGATCCAGCGGATGTTAGCAATTTGATCTCTGGTGCTTCTGCCTTTTCTAAAACCTGCTTGAACATCTGGGAGTTCACGGTTCACATATTCCTGAAGCCTGGCTTGGAGAATTTTGAGCATCACTTTGCTAGCGTGTGAGATGAGTGCAATTGTGCGGTAGTTTGAGCATTCTTTGGCATTCCCTTTCTTTGGGATTGGAATGAAGACTGACCTTTTCCAGTCCTGTGGCCACTGCTGAGTTTTCCAAATTTGCTGGCATATTGAGTGCAGCACTTTCACAGCATCATCTTTCAAGATTTGAAATAGCTCAACTGGAATTCCATCACCTCCACTAGCTTTGTTCGTAGTGATGCTTTCTAAGGCCCACTTGACTTCACATTCCAAGATGTCTGGCTCTAGGTCAGTGATCACGTTATCGTGATTATCTTGGTCGTGAAGATCTTTTTTGTACAGTTCTTCTGTGTATTCTTGCCACTTCTTCTTAATATCTTCTGCTTCTGTTAGGTCCATACCGAGAGACGCTGGCCCCGGCGGTGCAGACGCGAGAGAGAACATTATTCTGAGTGAAATCAGTCAGACAAAGAAAGACAAATACTAAACTCATATAAAACACAGAATGGTGGTTACCAGGGCCTAGGGCATGAGGGATATCAAAAATGCTAGTCAAAGGGTTACAAGTCTTCAGTTACAAGATGTATAAGTTCTGAGTATCTAAGGTACAGCATGGTAATGATAGTTAATGTACTGTATACTCGAAACCTGTTAAAACATTTGTCTTAAGCATTCTCACCACATACACAAAAAATGTAAGGTGATGGATGGCTTAATTAACCTGATTGTGGTCATCATTTCACAGAACATACATGGATAAATCATCACACTGTACACCATAAATGTATACAATTTTGTAAATTACACTTGGAAAAGAAAATTTTAAATTTTATTAGGTTTTACTGAAGAAGTTAAAGAATGATTAATTATCCTTATAACCTTTCAAATCAGGAGCAATAAATGCTGGAGAGGGCGCAGAGAAAAGGGAACCCTCTTACACTGTTGGTGGGAATGCAAACTAGTACAGCCGCTATGGAGAACAGTGTGGAGATTCCTTAAAAAACTGGAAATAAAACTGCCATATGACTCAGCAATCCCACTGCTGGGCATACACACTGAGGAAACCAGAATCTAAAGAGACACATGTACTCCAATGTTCATTGCAGCACTGTTTATAATAGCCAGGACATGGAAGCAACCGAGATGTCCATCTGCAGACACATGGATAGGAAAGCTGTGGTACATATACACAATGGAATATTATTCAGCCATTAAAAAGAATACATTTGAATCAGTTCTAATGAGGTGGATGAAACTGGAGCCTATTATACAGAGTAAGTCAGAAAGACAAACACCAAAACAGTATACTAACGCATATATATGGAATTTAGAAAGATGGCTATGATAACCCTGTATACGAGACAGCAGAAGAGACGCAGTATATAGAACAGTCTTTTGGACTCTGTGGGAGAGGGCGAGGGTGAGATGATATGGGAGAATGGCACTGAAACATGTAAAATATCATATATGAAACGAATTTCCAGTCCAGGTTCAATGCATGATACAGGATGCTCGGGGCTGGGAGGACCCAAAGGGATGGGATGGGGAGGGAGGTTCAGGATGGGGAACACATGTACACTCATGGCGGATTCAAGTCAATGTATGACAAAACCAATACAATACTGTAAAGTAAAATAATTAATTTTAAAAAAATAAAAAATAAATCAGGAGCACTGAGGCCTGTTACCTGCTGTTTATCTGCTGCTTGTTTTTTGTATATTCTAGTCAGTTGCCTGTGTGGTCTATAATCTTTAGCAAATATCCATGGTGAATCCAGAATATAAGGCACAGTGAAAGTGAAAAGTGAGTAGCTCAGTCGTGTCTGACTCTTTGTGACCCCATGAACTAAACAGTCCATGGAATTCTCCAGGCCAGAATACTGGAATGGGTAGCCTTTCCCGTCTCCAGGGGATCTTCCAAAAGTAGGGATAGAACCCAGGTCTCCCACATTGCAGGCGGATTCTTTATCAGTTGAGCGACAAGTGAGAGGGTAACAGGCAGGAAGGCCAGGGATCTCCAAACTGAGGAAATAGGCTGCAAGTGTCAGACATTTTTATCTCTCTTAAGCAGCAGGTGGAAACAAACTACCGATATATTTTTCCTTCTCTATACAAATTTAAAAGGAGGTTCCTCTTAAAATACTGTGTTGCCATAATGACACCTGGTTTCACCTGAAGTTATGTATTCTCAAACCTTGAGTTAACCAATGCATTTTTCTTATGGAAATGTTTGTCTTAAGCTATGTTAATGTATTATGCACTTACCCCAGACTCTGTCTTCAAATTGGTTCCACCTAATGGCTCAGAACCTACTTGACAAACCAGTATGTTATACTTAGATATTGTTCCCCTAATCTATGTGAACGAAACTATTTGTATGGTAATCTGCCCTTCTACAAGATTCAAGTCAATCATTTTATGGCCCAGGATGAATCATCTGGTACCAAGATTATCCCAAAATGCATCTTATGGATGAGGGGCCTGCTGCCATTCTGAGTTTTAAGACATTCCTTTCATTAACAGACTGCTAGTGACTATATAACATCCAGCTGAAGACTAGCAGGGGGTACTCTTTCTGCCTGCTTCTGATGCCTAAGTCAGAAGCTTTCTCTATCTCCTTTATACTTAAATAAAACTTTATTGCACAAAGGCTCTAAGTGATCAAGTCTCATCTCTGGCCCTGGATTGAATTCTTCTCCTCCAGAGGCCAAGAATCCCGGCATCTTTTCATTCAGCAACAACCTTTCACAAGGGAAGCCCAAGAATACTGGAGTGGGTAGCCTATCCCTTCTCCAGCGGATCTTCCCAACCTGGGAATTGAACCTGTGTCTCCTGCACTGAAGACACAGTAAGGGGATAAAATAACTAAAGTCATTGTCCCTGCACCAGAATCATTTATAATTTAGTAGAAGAGAGATGAAGGCAAATACAGTCAATCATTGGAGCAGATATATTCAATTTATAGATTCAACAGAGACAAGTAGGGTAAACTTGGAATAATATTACCAAGAAATCAAAACGCATTCTGGTAACACTCGTTCATCTCTCATTTATAAGTTAATGAGAGGCATTTTTAGACCTAGTCCCTCAGAATAAAAAAGACCCAGTGTCTCTGTCACTCACTAGCTCTTAGAAGTTGAGAAAGTTCCTCAAGCTACTGTACCTCAGTTTCCTCTTTTGTAAAAGTAGGATAATAACAGTATCTGCCCCATCAGGTGATGATTAAAAGAGGTGATACAATGTCTGACACAATATAAGCCATTATTTATCAAATATTTATTGGGGATTTAATAGGTACCAGACACTCACATTATGCCAAGAATAGAAAGATGAATCTAAGAAACTTTGGAATGCTAAATCACCTGCAAATAATTCTACCCCGGTAAAGTTTAAGGCAGACATAACTTCTACACTCAAGTTTTTATGACCTGAAAGCTAATCATAGATTCTGTAAAATTCTTTAAGTGTTAAGAATAAGAATGATTTGATGTCATGAGGGCAAGTAAAAGAACAGCCTTAAATTAGACCTTTTCAAAAAGAAGAATTAGATTCATTGTTCTTATTGAATATATGAAGTAATCTTCCATGACACTCATAAAGAAATCTCTCATAACTGGTAGCTCCTAACACCTAGGAAATTATTGTGTAGAGTTTAAACTATTCAAGCAAGACTAGTCCCTGTAAAGATATATTGAGCATAAAATAAGAAACCATCTTGAACTAAAAAACAATTGCTTTAAGTGTTGATATGTTACACAGTTCTTCCCTGAAGAACCAAATTATATCGTGCAAAACTAAAAGATATTCTCTTAGTGGAAAAACAAACCAAAACCCAAGTATATATGCTAAACTTATATTTATAGTTCTTCATCTATATAGTGCATGTCCTTTGTTATTTGTTTTCATTTATATAGAATCACTATAGAAGCACATATAAGACTAAACTAACAAAAACCATAATTGGTTTCAATGCAGATAAAAGGAATTTAAAGCATTATGTATGTCAAAATAGGAAAACTGAGCTGAGAATTTTCTTATATGTTCCTTACTTATTCATCCTCTCAGACCTATTCTGTCAATCAAAACCTTTAGCAGAAAGGGTCAGTGGTTTTTTCCTACTATAAGTGTATTTTTACTAAGGTACAATTGACTTTACAACATTAATTTCAGGTATGCAACATAGGGATTCAATGCTTGTATACATTGAGAAATAATCACCATAAGAAGTCCTGTTACTGTCAGCACACAAAGTTAACATAATACTATGACTTTAACCCCCATGGTGTACTTCACATCCCCATAACTTATTGATTTTATAACTGGAATTTTCACACACATACTAAACTAATCCCCCTCTTTTCTAGCAACCGTTTCTCTATATATATAAGTCAAGGTTTTGTTTAGTTTTGCTTGTTTGTTTCTAAATTCTACATACAGGGCTTCTCTGGTGGCTCAGTGGTAAAGAACCCACCTGCCAATGCAGGAGACACAGGTTTGATCCCTGGCTTGGGAAGATCCCCTGGAGAACCCACTCCAGTATTCTTGCCTGGGAAATCCCATGGAAAGAGGACCTGGTGGGCTATAGAGTCGGACATGACTTAATGACTGAGCACACACAAATAATATAAACAAATACGAGCTGTATCCCTGGTCTCAAAAGGAGTTTAATATAGTTGTTGAAAACAGGCCTACATGTATAGAGTAAACCTTCAAAAAAAGTTGGGACAATCAATATTTATTGATCCAGATACAGTATAAATATCATCTGTGTAACACGGACAATAAGTGTTATAGAAAACTGTGAAGAAATGGACCAAAACTGAAACAAAATAAACCATGAATAGGGAAGTCCTACAGCAGCTTAAACCAAAATGAAAATAACAGTGAGTTATGAAAAAAGCATCGTCTTAATGAAGAAACATAAAAGGCATGATTTAGCAATAGACCCTTTTCAATAAACCTCATTGACTCTTTTTTTAAAATTTATTATTCTGTATTTTAGATCATATTTGTAATAATAGAGAAAGAATGAGAGTTGAAAAATGTCTGACATTTTTTACAAAGATTTAAATTCTTTCAAACACCTGACTACTGAAGAACTGTCTACAGAATTTAATGAAATGAAATGCCTAGTTGTTAGACACTAATTAACACAATATGGTTTTTCTTTCTTTCTTCTTCCTTCCTTTATTTTTCTTTCTCCCTTTTGAGCAGCTTAAACAATTTACTTCTCACAGTTCTGAGGTTGAAGAAATCCACAATCGAGGCACTGACAGACTCAATGTCTGGAGAGAGCCACTTCCTGGTTCAAAGGCCATTGCCTTCTTTCTGTGTCCTCAGATGGTGGAAGGTGCAAGGGAGCTTTCTGAATTCTCTTTTCTAAGGGTACTAGTCTCATTCTTGAGAGTTCTAGCTTCATGACCTCTAAAAGACCCACCTTTAACACTATCATTTTATGGATTAGGATTTCAATATTCAAGTTTTGGAGGAAAACAAATATTCAGTCTATAATGTCAAGTGAATCACATACAAAGCACAAGTGGGAACTACTGAATTCAACTTTAAACCCTCGTTAATCAAAGTATGGTCCACTAACAGCATTCATATCACTGGGAATTTATTTGAAATTTTAAATCTCAGACGTCACCCCACATATACTTAATCTACACACAGCGTCCTTGATGATTCATGCAAACTTTTAAATTTGAAAAGCAGACAATTGTGCTCCTAGACCCACAATATTAGTATCACCCAGGAACTTGCTTGAAATGCAAATTATCTGTCTCTACCCCAAATCTATTGAATCAGAACCCCTTTGGGAATGGGCCTAGTGGCTGCATTATTTATTAACAAGATCAACACTTTATATCAGTGATATTGAAGATAATATAATGTACTATACAGTGTCCAAAGAAAATGTGTAAGCCTTAGCCTATTCCTTCCTTTCTATGCCAAGAATTTAAGGGCACCTGCCTCTTTTTCCATGATGGAGCTTACATTATCTACAATAAAGTAATGCTCAAAATTCTCCAAGCCAGGCTTCAGCAATACATGAACCGTAAACTCCCAGATGTTCAAGTTGGTTTTAGAAAAGGCGGAGGAACCAGAGATCAAATTGCCAACATCTGCTGGATCATGGAAAAAGCAAGAGAGTTCCAGAAAAACATCTATTTCTGCTTCATTGACTATGCCAAAGCCTTTGACTGTGTGGATCACAATAAACTGTGGACAATTCTGAAAGAGATGGGAATATCAGACCACCTGACCTGCCTCTTGAGAAACCTATATGCAGGTTAGGAAGCAACAGTTAGAACTGGACATGGAACAACAGACTGGTTCCAAAATGGAAAAGGAGTACGTCAAGGCTGTATATTGTCACCCTGCTTATTTAACTTATATGCAGAGTACATCATGAGAAACATGGCTGGAAGAAGCACAAGCTGGAATCAAGATTGCAGGGAGAAATATCAATAACCTCAGATATGCAGATGACACCACCCTTATGGTAGAAAGTGAATAAGAACCAAAGAGCCTCTTGATGAAAGTGAAAGAGGAGAGTGAAAAAGTTGGCTTAAAGCTCAACTTTCAGAAAACTAAGATCATGGCATCTGGTCCCATCACTTCATGGGAAATAGATGGGGAAACAGTGGAAACAGTGTCAAACTTTATTTTTTTGGGCTCCAAAATCACTGCAGATGGTGATTGCAGCCATGAAATTAAAAGACATTTACTCCTTGGAAGGAAAGTTATGACCAACCTAGACAGTATATTAAAAAGCAGAGATATTACTTTGCCAGGAAAGGTCCATCTAGTCAAAGCTATGGCTTTTCCAGTGGTCATGTATGAATGTGAGAGTTGGACTGTGAAGACAGTTGAGTGCTGAAGAATTGATGCTTTTGAACTGTGGTGTTGGAGAAGACTTTTGAGAGTCCCTTGGACTGCAAGGAGATCCAACCAGTCCATTCTAAAGGAGATCAGTCCTGAGTGTTCATTGGAAGGACTGATGCTGAGGCTGAAATTCCAATACTTTGGCCACCTCATGCGAAGAGTTGACTCATTGGAAAAGACCCTGATGCTGGGAGGGATTGGGGGCAGGAGGAGAAGGGGACGACAGAGGATGAGATGGCTGGATGGCATCACCGACTCAATGCACATGAGTTTGGGTGAACTCCGGGAGTTGGTGATGGACAGGGAGGCCTGGCGTCCTGAGATTCACGGGGTCGCAAAGAGTCGGACATGACTGAGCAACTGAACTGAACTGAACAGTATTTACGTTATAAATACAAGGTCCACTAGGGTTTCCCTGGTGGTTCAGAAAGTAAACAATCTGTCTCCAATTTAGGAGACCCAGGTTCAATCCCTGGATCCAGAAGATCCGCTGGAGAAGGAAATGGCAACCCACTCCAGTATTCTTGCCTGGAGAATTCCATGAACAGAGGAGCCCAATGCTCCAATCCATGGGGTCGCAAAGAGTCGGACACGACTGAGTGACTGACACTCCATTTCACTAGGAACAAAAATAAAGGCAGAGTGGCAACTGAATAACTGAACATTAGTAAACGATATTCATTTTGCTATTTTAATGAACATCCCAATTATTCATTTTAATATTAATGTTAATTGTGCATATGTACATGAGTGTTAAATGTACTTCTGGTTAATTATATTTGAATAAGAAAACAACAATGTACACAGAAAAAAAACTTCTAACCACACTGGGAAAAAAATGAATAACACTTATGCATGGAAATTCACTGTGGAGATGTAGAAGCTTATAGGAGAAAGCTCTGTGTCAAGAGGTAAATAACCTGCCAGAGTCTTCTACACTGAAGGACATTTTTCCTACAAGAAACATTTCAGAACCACATACCATTATCTAGGTCCTAGCTTCAGAAATGTAAAAAAAAAAGACATAGTATAGTCCTTGACATTTAGGTTCAAATGTATTGAGAAAAACAAATACAATAGAGAGATAATTATAATACACTGTCAAGCATCATAATGGAGATTGTTCCTGACTATTAAAACCAAGCAAGATTTTGGAATGAAGCAACTAACCCTCTGGAGAAATTAGGAAAAGCATAAATAAAGTGAAGACTATGGGAGTTGGTGATGGAGAGGGAGGCCTGGCGTGCTGTGATTCATGGGGTCGCGGAGAGTCGGACACGACTGAGCGACTGATCTGATCTGATCTGATCTGATACCTGGAATACTGAAGCTTGAGTAAAAAATGACCACAGAAGGAGAAAGCCAGGGAAAAATAAAACCCTAGAATTACACCAGACTTTTCTCCTACAAAAGAGAATGTTTATTGCCAAGTGACCAAAATGGGTGAGATTTTATTCTTAATAAAAAATTTCCTGTGAAGGGCTGATTGATTTGGTTTAATTTTCTAGAACATCTTCTGCATTTGAAAAAATCCTAAACCTGTCTCTCAAGAATCTTCAGATTCATGAAAAATCTGGTGTGTTAGGAAATGGAAAGGTTACTACCCTCCTGACCACCACTCCCACCATGGCCCTCCACTTATAAAAACACTCTGGAGGTAAAATCCACAAACAGACAAGAGAAAATTTACTGATTCTTTGCTAGAAATTATCTGCAACAAGGGTACTCAATGCTATTCTTTATTGTAATGCAAGTCACAACCCCACCCTCGCTGCAAGGACCACTACTGTATTTGAGCCAGTCAGAATCTCATTTTTTTGACAAATGATGGGACGAACAAGGATTGTAGTTTTCCTAACAAGGAAGTGCAGAGGTCTCTCTGAAACAGAAAGCTGCACCCTTAATCAAAATGGTTCAGGCTCTTAAAAGCAAAAGAGGCTGGCAAGCTTGAAAAGGTTCTCTTTTGCAGTACCCTAAAAGAAGCCAGTACTGAAGAACAGGACCAGACTGTAATTCCCTGAAGACAGCCCCTCAACTCTATAACATGCAAATTTCCTGTGGGAATACTGAAGTCACCAGGCATCCCTCCATCAAATGTATATTAATGAGTCCTGTAAAGGTTCTCAAACTCTGAGCATTAGTCCCCTGAGCAAATCTGGTGAGGCAGCTAGTGTCACACAGGATATTTATTAAACCATTTTCAACTGACCACGTGGTATTACTGTTGCCAGAAACAGATGACCTAGTGATTTAACAGAATGTAAGATACAAAGGATTTTTTCCTTCTCTTTCTTTGCAATTGCCCCTGGGGTCCTATTTTGAGAGTAAGATAAACAAGGACAAACAATTTAAACAATACTGCCTGTGGTTTCAGAAACTACTCAAGTAGTGTTCTAAGAGACAGATGACAAAGTTACAATCCACTTCTGAAAAACATTAAGAAAAATTCCTGGAAAACTACATTTTAACTCTTTGCCGATGGAAAAGCATTTCAAGAGTAATTTAGTTGAAGAATATGGATTGTTTGTTGAATTTCATAGTTCTCATTTATTATAAGATAAATCACAAAACATCCTCTTAATGAGGTAGTTCTGTGTTCAGAACTACCAGGAATTTATTTTCTCAGTATATAATAAGGTAAATCTCTTCTGAATATATCCCATCTCTCCCCATTACCTATTCATCAGATATATTTTTTAAAAAACAGGCTGCTTGCCTTAGACTGAGATGATTCCTTGATCTCTTCCAAATCCAACCTCTGGGATACAATAGAAATTATCAGGTCTGTAGTTTGAGTTTTGAACTTTATATTCATGAGTCATGAGAAAAAATGCCATTCTTAAAGCAGTAAATAGTTTTTCTCATTCTCTAGATACTAAGGATTTGATTCACCTCCAAGAGAAGACTGAATCTTTGTGGGTTTTTTTTAATTAATTAATTTTTTAATTAATTTTATTAATTAACTTATTTACTTTAATTGGAGGCCAACTGGGGCAGATTCATGTCAATACATGGCAAAACCAATACAATAATGAATCTTTGTTTTAGGATATTACAGTATAATATAAAATTTGGTTAGGCAAATGAGATGGCTGGATGGCATCACCGACTCGATGGACATGAGTTTGAGTGAGCTCTGGGAGTTGGTGATGGACAGGGAGGCCTGGCGTGCTGTGATTCATGGGGTCCCAACGAGTCAGACACGACTGAGCGACTGAACTGAACTGAAAATAAGCAAAGAACCCATGATGGCAATGGAAAGGTGTGAGGTGCTTAAGTGCTCCTCATGAAATGTCAATGGCTTTGTGTTCATTGCTGGTGATAATTATGAATATACAGAATTTGTTTCCTCTTCAGGATGTTGTTTTTCTTTTGAGAGTCTGAAAAGTTAGGCCTGAACTTCCAGTAGGAAGTGACAGAATCTCTTCAGGGCATTCTAATTGAAAGATAAATGGCCAGTAGGAGCCTTCTTGTGGAGAATCTTGGTTATGAGCCTGAGAGCCATTGTATACAGTAGAGTATCTAGTTTTAAATTATTTTTCTTCAACGTTGTTCCAGTTACTATGACTATATAACAAATTACCCCCAAACTTAGCGGCAAGAAACAAAACATTTATTTTGTTCATGGTTTCACAGGAGAGGAATTCAAATAGGGCATAATTCAAATTATGCTTTATGGTGGCTTTGGTCTCAGAAGGAAGATCTAAAGACAGGGGACTAAAATCATCTAAATGGTGGTTTTGGTCTGAGAAGGAAGATCCAAAGACAGAGAACCAAAACCATCTACAGTCTGGCATGCTAACATGTTAGGCATTTGATGCCTACTTTTGGCTAGCAGCTTCTCCTCTCCAAAGGACTTCTCCATGAAGTCTCTGCAAATGATACCTTCAAGGTCACAAGACTTCTCAGCAGTTCATGACTAAAAAGACATATGTTCTGAAAGACAGAGATAAGGTCAGAGAAGGCTTTATCATCCTCTATGACTTAACTTCACAATGTAATTTCTACTACATTCTAAGGTGATTAGAAGCAAGTCACAAACAAGGATTCATATTGAAGGAGAACAAATATATGGACCCCACCTCTTGATGGAAGAGTATGTCCACACCACTATAATGGACACACTCTAAGGGGGCCCAGTGAGACCTGCACTTGCATAATTCCCTCCCCTTGAGTATGAGCCCTGCAACTTGTTTTAACCAATAGAATATCCCTGCTTTGATTAGATTATATGATATGATAAAGGCAGATATGATGCTGCACAGGAAGTATTGCTCAAATATGTCATGGTCAAAATGTTTGTGCTCCCCCAAATTCATATATTGAAGCTTAAACTCATATTGTTACAGCATTTGGGAGGTAATTAGATATTAGCATGGGGCCCTCGTGATAGGATTAGTATTCTTATGAGAAAAGACACCAGAAAGTTTGCTCTTTCTCTATCTGCTATGTGCGGGTACAGCAAGAAGGTGGTCATCTGCAAGCCAGGAAGACAGTTCTCACCAAACATGACCATGCTGGACCCCGGTCTTGGACTTACAGCCTTTATATTTGTGAGGAAATTAATTTCTCTTGTCCTAGTCATCCAGTCTATGCTAATTTCATTACAGCATCTGAAGCTGACCAATACATTATGTCATATGGCAAAGGTACTGGGATATCACTGCCAAACTTCTGTTGGTAGACCAGAAAGAGATTATTTTGTAAGCCTTGAGGAAGCAAGTTGTTATAAACTGCCAATGGATAGGTTCACATGACAAGTAACTGCAAGAGGAGCTAAGGGCCTCAGTGCTACAGTTGTGAGATACTTTAAAAACACTTGAGCAAACTTATAAGTAGATCCTTTCAAGTGAAACCAGAGGAGAATGCAGCCCAATCAACACTGAATTGTAACCTTCCAAGACCTTCAAGCAGAAAAGTCAGTTACAACAGATCCTCTTTGACCCACCTCCCAGAGTAATGGAAATAAAAACAAAAATAAACAAAAGGCTTTGCATAGCAAAGAAAACTATACAGGAAAAGACAACCCATAGAATGGGAGAAAATATATGCAAGCGATGCAACTGACAAGAGAAACAATCAAAAAATGGGCAGAAGATCTAAACAGACATTTCTCCAAGGAAGACATACAAATGATTAAAAAGCACATGAAAAGATGTTCAGTATCACTAATTATTATAGAAATTTAAATCAAAACTATGATGATATATCACCTCACCACAATCAGAATGGTTATCACCAAAAATCCACAAATAATAAATGATGGAGAAGGCATAGAGAGAAGAGAACCCTCCTACATTGTTGGTGAGGTTGTAAATTGGTACAGCCACTATGAAGAACAATATGGAGGTTCCTTAAAAAACTAGAAATAGAGCTACCATATGATCCTGTTATCCCACTTCTGGGCATATATTCATAGAAAAACATGGGCCAAAAGAATACATGAACCCCAATGTTCATGGCAGCATTATTTAGCCAGGACATAGAAGCAACCTAAATGCCCATCTACAGATAAACAGACAAAGAAGTGTGGTACATAGATACAGTAGAATATTAACTCAGCTACTAAAGAGAATAAAATAATGCCATTTGCAGCAACATGATTGGACATGAAGATTATCATACTGAGTGAAGTAAATCAGACAGAGAAAAATAAATATCATATGATATCACTTATATGCAGAATATTTTAAAATGATACAAATGAACTTATTTATGAAATCAAACAGACTCACAGACTTAGAGAACAAACTTATGGTTACCACAGGGGAAGGGTGGTATAGAACGATATTGAAGAGAGTTTGGGACTGACATGTACATTCAACTATATTTAAAATGGATAATCAACAAGGACGTACTATATAACACAGGAAACTCTGCTCAATATTATGTAACAACCTAAATAGGAAAATGATTTGAAAAAGAATAAATACATATATATGCATAACTGAATCATTTGTTGTACACCTGAAACACAACATTGTTAATTAACTATACTCCAATATAAAATAAAAAGAAAGGTCAAACAAAAAAAAATTTTAGTCTCAGCCTGATCTACCAGGAAGCTCTGATGTAAGAATTGTACCAGAGAACTTGTCGCACCCAGAGGCAAGGTTACTAGACTATTTACACCCCACATCAGAAAGCCACTGGCTGCAAGGTGGGTATAGTGGAAAAGGAAGGGAGAAGGGAAGGCATCTTCAGACAAGAGATGACTCCCATCAGGTTGGAGAAATTCTCAGAATAAAGATGCAGGTATGTGCCACTAACAATCAACACCTGGAATAGCAGAAGATTCCTACAAGGCCCCTTAATCTAGACAGGGTTTCAACGTTTCTGACATATCTGCCACATGTTCAGCCAGTCCTTGTCTAGATTGTTCTAGTGAGAAAGAACTCACCATCACGCTCCTTTCTAATAAGGCAGCCCATTGTAACACTTGGACAACTTATAGAGAGCCCAGCCTTTCTCTTATTGGATGTGGGGGAATGGAGTAAGGTCATTCCAGAACAGCAGATGCAAAAGCATAGAATATAAAAGAGCAGAATGGTATGTGTTTTTGCCACAGCTGGTACTATGATTTACTGCAGTTAAAACTTAAGATGTGGAAATAGAAAAAAGATGAGCCTAGGAAGATGGTTATAGGTCAGATAGCCAGATAATGAAAGACCTACATGCTTCATTGAAGACTTGTGATGATGCCATAAGATACCACTAAATGTATTTTAGCATTCAAAGGAAATGATCATCTTTTACAGAAAGCCCATTCTGCCAACAATGCAGAAAGCAGTCCTACCTCATCACATTACACGGGGGTTTCACATCTGTGTTTTCTCTGGATTGTTTTCTTTAAGGACAAGAAGCTTGCCTTCTTTATTCTTCTACTGCGAGTGTCTAAAACAATACATGTTTATGGAAGTGAAAGGAAGTGAACTGATCAGAAGAAAAAGAAATTATGACAACTCTGATGAGAGATGTTCTGAATCAGGAGTCAGAAAATCATAGCCCACAAGCCTAATCTGGCTTACCGCCTCCTTTTTGTAAATAAAATTCTATTGGAAAACAGAAAAATTTGTTTACATGTTGCCCATAGTTGTATTCATGCTGTAACAGCAACAGTTTGGTAATTACACATACAAACAATATGTAGCCTACAAAGCCTAAAATATTAATATCTGGCCCTTTACAGAAGAAGTTTACCAACCCCTGCACTGAACTGAAGCAGGAGTCATATAACTGAGTAGGTAGGATGGATGCAGATAATATTTATAAGGCAAAATCATTTGGTATAGACACTACTCTTTGTTCTACTTCTATTCCATGATATCACATACACATTAGAGGCCCACAGTATAAATATGTATGAAAACCTTTCTGTGAGCTGTAGTTTCTGGGAAATGAGCAGCTCTCATATCTGTAACTCTTGTAACAAAAAAAAGAAAAGAAAACCTTTCAAGTGTCCCAGCGTAATTTTTTACAAGTCTTATTTACTATCTCGGGCTTCTCCAATAGCTCAGTTGGTAAAGAATTCACCTGCAATGCAGGAGACCTAGTTCGATTTCTGGGTCAGGAAGATCCATTGGAGAAGGGATAGGCTACCCACTCCAGTCTTCTTGGGCTTCCCTTGCGACTCAGCTGGTAAAGAATATGCCTGCAATGTGGGAGACCTGGGTTCAATCCCTGGGTTGGGAAGATCCTCTGGAGAAGGAAAAGGCTACCCACTCCAGTATTCTGGCCTGGAGAATTCCATGGACTGTAAAGTACATGGGGTTGCAAAGAGTTGGACACTACTGAGCGACTTTCACTTTCACTATTTACTTTCTCAAATTTAAATTGAACTATCATTTCCACAAAGATCCTTAAACTCTGAAAAACACATGGTGGTGTCCACTTACCACACAGAGTTACAGATCCAAAGCAGAAGCAGTATCTGATTGGTCCAATTAGACAAAGATAGTTCTGCAGTAATGGGACAGTATCAGCCCTGTGGTCCCTTATATAAATCTTCTAAAAGGCTCCTAACCTCTAAATTATTGCCACATTCTTGTTTTCCCTGCAGGTCTTCAGAGATGGCCTAAATCTTTTTTACCTCATTAAGCTGCTCTGCACCAGAGTCCTCTAAAAACTTTTCACCCGAAAAGTCTCCACAAGGCTTGAATTTCTTTTCCCTTCTCTGTAGTCAGAACATAAAAGATTGCAATTCAAAGAAAAAGTAAAGAACTGTCATGGTCCTTTTTGTTGGTGTTAATCTCTGAACTATAGATTTAGGGTGACTATTTTTTTCAGTTCCTGGTTCTCTACTTCCTGTTTGAATATACACTACAAAGTGCTGGTGAAATATATTTATAGGACACAGTTGGCCAGTTGCTAGGCCTTTTGTATCAGGACTTAAAAGAAAAAGGCAAGTGCCTTTCTTAAAAAAAAAAAAAAAGGTAATCTGCAGGCACAGAAATATCTAATCATAGTCATAGCACCAATACTCCTAGACAGGCAAAAAACAAAAACAAAAAAAGGCAATTTAGATTAAAATCTGCTTATTACTAAAAAAAAAAAAAAAATGGGGGCTTCCCTGGTGGCTCAGAGGTTAAAGCGTCTGCCTCCAATGTGGAAGACCCAGGTTCGATCCCTGGGTTGGGAAGATCCCCTGGAGAAGGAAACGGTAACCCACTCCAGTATTCTTGCCTGGAGAATCCCATGGACGGAGAAGCCTGGTAGGCTACAGTCCACGGGGTCGCATAGAGTCGGACATGACTGAGCGACAGAACGGAACGGATTACAAAAATGGATTTTTTAAATATCACACCTTGAATAACAAACTCATAGCAAAAATTTTCCTATCCCCCATGGAATAAATTTAAGGAAAATGAACAATGTATTAGTATTTTTATTACTAATGCGTTAGTGTTTTTATATTTGAAGATTATTTGGATCAACTATTTAGTTTGTGTCATTATTTGGAAGAAAGTAATGAACCATACATCAAAATACTTTCCAATTTAATGAAAGATTTAAGTGTGAAGACAAGCACAAAAACACAGAACTACAAAATGTAAATATCTCTCTAATTTTAGAGTGCAGAAGGATCCTTTAGGAATATGAGTAAGTAAAAGCAGAATCTGAAAGGCAAAGTGAAAACTTAAGACTCCTGGGTATCTTAAACAGAATTTTCAAAATTTAACAACCAATAACCAATATAGAAAATATTTTAATCTATATGACTAGAAGTTTTGTCCTTTTTTTCCAGGAAGAATAAACACATTAAAACATAATTTTAAGAACTGAGCATAGAATATGAAGCTACTGTATAAGGAATAAAAATGACTAATAAATATATGAAAAAAAACCTCAGCCTTGCATATAATCAAATAAATATAAACTAAAAAAGGCAATAAGTAATCTCTTTTTTGTCTGTATATGAGTAAAGACATTTTAAAAATAGTACATACTCATGGTTTATAACATAAATGGCATTATTTTGAGAGAGGGATAACTTAAGTATGGCATTGGGTTTTTTTTCTTTTTGCAATTTGAGGCAGTTGTAAAATAACTTGATGTAGTTTTTTACAACTGTGTATTCTATAGTATTTTTTCATTTGGTGAAATTTTAACTGTTAATGTTTTTGGCATTGTGCTTTGTACCATTTATTAAATTAAAAAAATTTTTTAATTAAAAATAAAAATAGTATACAGATATATTAGTTCAAATTATTTTGGTAGCAAACAACAGAAAATTGATTCAAAACAACAGTGGGAAATTAGTGAACCCTCAAAAATTTTAAATTCCAGAGAGAAGTTTGCCTTCAGGCATAGTTTAATCAGTAATGAAGCTGTTTTCTCTTTAATTCTTTGGATATGGTCTATTTATCAGCATTGTGCTAAAGATGGCTACCCTCATGAGACAAAATGGCTATGAGAGTTGGTTTTGCATAACATTATTTAGGAAAAAAAAAGAGAGTTTTCTTTTATCAACAAGCTCAGTTCTCGCATTCATTCTGATTAAATAAATTTAGGTCACGTGTCCAAGCCTTAGGTAACTGTGGCCAGGAAAATACAATTATCCAATTGGATTATTCCTGTGTTAACTATCCATGCACTTCCCTGGTGGCTCCGATGATAAAGAATCTGCCTGTAATGCAGGAGACTGGGGTTCAATCCCTGGGTCAGGAAGGTCCACTGGAGAAAGGAAAGGCAGCCCATTCCAGTATTCTTGCCTGGAGAATTCTATGGACAGAGGAGACTGGTGGGCTACAGTCCATGGGGTCAAAAAGAGTCAGACAAGACTGATAACTAACACTCCTGCTAACTGTCCATGGCTAAATCAATCACTGAAGCCAGGGCAATAACAGTTTGATAATTGGTTTAAAGCATTAGGGTGAACAAAATTGGATAAATTCTCTTTAAGTCATGCAGCTATTACACAGTGGAAGAAGAAGGATAGAGCAGTTGCACAGAGGTTGTACAAAAAAAACAAGTTTAGGTAGGCACACTGTTGTTCATTGGCTAAATCAAGTCTGATGCTTTGTGACCCCATGGACTGTAGCACACCAGGCTCCTTGGTCCTCCACTATCTCCCAGAGATTACTCAAATTCATGTCCACTGAGTCAGTGATGCTATCATCCTCTGCCATGCACTTCTCCTTTTGCCTTCAGTATTTCCCAGCATTACAGTCTTTCCCAGTGAGTCAGCTCTCCACATCAGGTGGAAAAAGTTTTGGAGTTTCAGCTACAGCATCATTCCTTACAATGAATATTCAGGGTTGATTTCCTTTAGGGTTGACTGGTTTGATCTCCTTGAGGTCCAGAGGACTCTGAGAGTCTTCTCCAGAACCACAGTTCAAAAGCATTAGTTTACTGGCACTTAGCGTTCTGTATTCTTCCCACATGGCTCAGTGGTAAAGAATCCACCTGCCAATCAGGAACCGCAGGTTTGATCCCTGGATTGGGAAGATCCTCTGAAGGAGGAAATGGCAACCCACTCCAGTATTCTTGCCTGGAAAATTTCATGGACCGAGGAGCCTGGTGGGCTACAGTCCATAGGGTCACAAAGAGTCTGACACAACTGAGCACAGCACACACACAGCCTTCTTTATGGTTCAATTCTTACATCCATATATGACTACTGGAAAAACTATAGCTTTGTCTATATGAACCTTTGTCAGCAAAGTGATGTCCCTGTTTTTTAATGTGATATCTAGGTTTGTCATGGCTTTCCTTCCAAGGAGCAAGAGTCTTTGTATGGCTGCAGTCATCTTCTGCCGTGATTTTGGAGCCCCCCAAAAAATCTGCTACTGCTTCTACTTTTCCCCCTTCTATTTGCATGAAGTGATGAGACCAGATGCCATGATCTTTGTTTTTGAATGTTGAGTTTCAAGCCAGCTTTTACACTCTCCTCTTTCACCCTTATCAAGAGACTCTTTAGTGCCTCTTCACTTTTTGCCATTAGAGTGGTATCATCTGCATATCTGAGATCGTCGAAATTTCTCCTGGAAATCTTGATTCCAGCTTCTGATTCATCTAGCC
Organism: Moschus berezovskii; assembly: GCF_049115385.1. Lineage (NCBI taxonomy): Eukaryota > Metazoa > Chordata > Mammalia > Artiodactyla > Moschidae > Moschus > Moschus berezovskii. The sequence goes on along the minus strand of NC_142463.1, from coordinate 44,936,353 downwards.
CAGCATTTCTCACAATGTACCCTGCATATAAGTTAAATAACCAAGGTGACAATATATGGCACAGTGTATTAAGCAATAAATTATTGAAGTATTTATGGAAAATTGGACTAAATATAAAGCCTTAAATGTTTATATACATTTGTTCCAGAATATCAGATCTTAACCTTTATCCCAAGGGAAAAACCATGGTTAAATACAAAGATCTATCTATTAGGTTGGTTTAGGATATCCAACAATTAATGTACAACAATGGAAAATTAAATTCTGATACATAAATATAATGGCATATTATACAGCCTTTACCTGTGGGAGAATATTTACTGACATGTAAAACTGCTCAATATTGGAGAAGGAAATGGAAACCCACTCCAGTGTTCTTGCCTGGAGAATCCCAGGCATGGGGAGCCTGGTGGGCTGCCCTCTAGGGGGTTGCACAGGGTCGGACACGACTGAAACGACTTAGCAGCAGCAAAACTGCTCAATACACATGCATGCATGCTAAGTCACTTCAATCGTGTCCGACTCTGTGCAACCCCAAACCCACCAGGCTCCCTTGTCCCTGGGATTCTCCAGGCAAGAACACTGGAGTGGGTTGCCATTTCCTTCTCCAATGCATGAAAGTGAAAAGTGAAAGTGAAGTTGTTCAGTCATGTCCGACTTTCAGCAACTCCATGAACTGCAGCCTACAAGGCTCCTCTGCCCATGGGATTTTCCAGGCAAAGTATTGGAGTGGGTTGCCATTGCCTTCTCCAGCTCAATACATATAGTTACATGATTAAAACCAACAGAATAATCCATGTTGGTTCCGTTCCGTTCCGTTCCGTCGCTCAGTCGTGTCCGACTCTTTGCGACCCCGTGGACTGTAGCCTACCAGGCTTCTCCGTCCATGGGATTCTCCAGGCAAGAATACTGGAGTGGGTTACCCTTTCCTTCTCCAGGGGATCTTCCTGACCCATGTTGGTTACCTATTCCTAAATTTTGAATATTCTGTTTTAAGATAACGTCAACTGAAAGAAAAACACACAACAGAGCTGTGAGCTAAGTCTTATTCCGGATATTACTGAGGACTACAGCCCAGGAAACAGCCTCTCCATGTCTCTGAGAGAAATGCTCAAAAGATAGGGCGAAAAGCCAGTATATGTGACTTTTGGCTAGGGAATATGGGGAGGCAGTCGAACATACCTCTCAGATTACTGCTAGTCACGAAGAATAGATATTTTAGTTAATGATTTTAGTGCTTTTCTATGTATGCAAAGATGCAAAAATCTGGGCTCATTAAAATTATTTCTGAAATATACATGCAATTATCTAAGAGGCTTATTTTTCCAAAACAGAGTATCTCACCCTGCTTTTCATCCTGAATTGCTCTTGGATATACTGTTGGTCGCAAAGAGTCAGACACGACTGAGCAACTGAACTGATACTGTTGGTCAGAGACCCCCAAAGGCTAATGACTTAATCCTTGTATAACTGAATGGTGAGCAACATTTTTTGTTTTACAGTATTCAGAAGTCTTAATGAATTGTCCTATTTCTGTAAAATAATATATATATTCATTGAAAAAGATTTAAATACATAAAAAATTAAATAGTGTTTGTCTCTGGATAGATAGCATTATTTTAATGACTTTCTGTATTTTGTAAGTCTTCTTAATGCTTGTGAATTATTCCAGTAAAAAAAAATTTAGTTGAAAATTAGTTTAAAAGAAATAATAAAACAAATCCATATTTTAAAAAGATTTAATGGGAACTATGACTTTAAGAGTGTATTGGTGAAGAATTTCTAGAGTTCCCAATTGTAGGTTGAGAGGAAGTCCACAAAAAGGCACAGCTCTACAAATGAAATCTTTAAGTAATCTGTATCTTATCTGTCAAACAGCACCAGCATGCAGCCACTCTTTAGTTGAACAGCATAAGCCCACCTGAAACCCAATATGCTGATTTTATCCATAACGATTCTTCTACCCCGTGGAAAAGAGCATAGCATGAACAAAGACATGTTAAACTTCTCAAGAGGGCTTTCTAACTCCCTGAGGAATCCCTTTTTGAGAATAAGCACAAATAGATTTATACATCTAGGTAAGTGATGACTACTAGTCCAAAATTGTACTCTATGTACAACATAGAGTACAGTGCACTATATGTAGCTTCAACTTTCACATAATTGATTCAAAGAGCAAAAGTTGGGCTGGACTACGTAAAATTGTAAAATTATGTGTACACTGGGCTATAGGACTAACCATCTCAACTGAATTTAAAAATTGTTTTTAAAGTCAATTAAAATGTAACTGAAAGTAATTAGTTTCGTCTATTAATGTATCACTATATAGACACAGACCACAGAAGCTAAATATGCATCATCTAAATGAGAGCTGCAGGACTCAACAATGTATAGCCTTGCATGATGTGAGAGGATTCCACACATATATGCCATCTGTGCAAAGCTTATCCTAACTTCACTGCTTTACAATGTACCCTATTCTTCAGTCACCATAAACCAAATATACTGCAACAAGTGAAGAAAGGCAAGAGTAGAGCACAAGTATCAGGGAAAGTTTACTTTTCTGATTTAAGAGAGTAAAATTCAAAGCATTCATTTATTCCACATCAAATTAATACTTATACAGGATAGAAAGGTGAGTTAATCACAAAAATCCCTGCTCCTTGGAGCAGACATTCTAGTGGATACATGGGCATACATACAAAGTCTAAATAAGGTTCTTTTCCCTCTTGCACTAAGATTCAGGTAAAATAAAAAATGAAATTAGGTATCTAAGACAGAAGCTGGCAAACAGTGAATGACAGATATCCTTCATGAATAAGAGAGCTTGGAGAGCCCATCCTATCTGAATTCTGGGAAAGGAAGAGGAAAAGGCAAGTCTACAGCCAAAATCTGGTCAGAAATTTATTACCGGTGCTTCTTTCCACCTATATATTAGGTGACCTTTACCTAATTACTGTGCCTTCTCTTTCCTACTCCTCAATACCAACCATTCTTTCAGGTACCCCCAGTCAACAGTGAATGAGAAAAGGATGAGAAATGTCATATATATTTTTTCTCTATGGATGCTGCTGTACCCACCAGTATCTGACCCATATAAAAACCACTAAGGAAAGAAAAGCCTGGGGGATGGATGCATGGAAGAACAGATGAATGGAAGGATTATTGCAAGGGCACAAGGATTAATATGTGGGAAAATAAGTGAATAAAAATGTGAAATAATAAGCAAAGGCATGAACAAAAGAATAATTATATAAAGTAGGGGAAAACTTAAAGGTGTTTGTAGGAAGCAGTGATGTCAGAAATAGTAAAGATTGGAGACAAATAAAAAGAAATCATACCCCGAAGATGTGGATAAGGTTAAAGACTCTAGGAGAAAGAAAAATAATAATTAAAATTGTAGAACTTGAAAGCCCCAGGGAAAAACGGGAAAAAAAAATCACAGCATCTCTTAAAGATGAGCAGAGGAGACAGGGGGAGGTTAGAGGATTTGCTCTGATTCAACCTTGAATCTTGATGCAGTTAGAATGACTCTGCTTCTGAAAACAGCAGGCTCTGTGAGTTTCACTGAAAGTGGCATTAGTCTTTTAAGCATAGAAGTATGCGCAGAAAAATTACAAACTTTTGTTAAAGGCTTAAATATTATGTACACCAAATTGATATCAATTTTAGCTATTTGTAAACAGCTTTTATATTTTTAATAAAAATACATACCTCCAAATTTGAAAAATACAAATAAGAAAAATAGAAATTAAAATCATCCACACTATTCCAACAATCAGAAATATTTATGAGTTTTATACCAGCTTAATATGTATGTGTACATGCACACACATTTGTATGTGTTTAGTATAATATATCGGAGAAGGCAATGGCACCCCACTCCAGTACTCTTGCCTGTAAAATCCCATGGAAGGAGGAGCCTGGTGGGCTGCAATCCATGGGGTCGCTAAGAGTTGGACACGACTGAGTGACTTCACTTTCACTTTTCACTTTCATGCATTGGAGAAGGAAATAGCAACCCACTCCAGTGTCCTTGCCTGGAGAATCCCAGGGACGGGGGAGCCTGGTGGGCTGCCATCTATGGGGTCGCACAGAGTCGGACAAGATTGAAGCAACTTAGCAGTATAATATATATTTAATTAGATTAGCTTAATATAAAAGGTATTTTTTATTTTTTAACAGAATATTAAATGCTATTTTTTCACATAAATATATTGCAAATATTTCTATGGTAGGAAACTGCCCTCGGTATTATAACAGTTTATCCTCATGCTATTTTATTTTATAGGTATACCAAATTTAATCAAGCAATCTCTCATTGTTAGAAATTTAATTTTGTTTCCCCTTATGTTATTATTAAAACAATTTAGTTTTGCTATTTTAATACTGCTTTATTATTTAAAACAAAGTGCTACATTCTCAAATTATATCATTATTAATAAACACTTGCATCAGAATTGCTTGATCAAATTTAAAATGTTATGGTTTTTGATATGTGTATTAATTATGATGGCTTCAGTTGCTATTAACAACAATAAAAAACAAATGTCTTAAATAATAAAGGTTTTTATAATGGATCTCATAGAGTCCAGAGATAATTCAGGTCACATAATTGGATTCCTCCAGTAGCTCAACGACGTTATATCCTGCCACTTTTTGTCTTCTGTTCTACCCACTTTGATAAAAGCCTCCTCCTCTCATAGATTCCACAGGCTACCAACAACTCTTGGGAATACATTTTTTCTCTTTTAAGTTTAGAGAAAGAACATTTTTCCCAAACCTCAAACAAAAATCCTAAATCTTACTTTAGATCAGTCTGCATCATGTGCCCATTCTTGAGCTCTGACAAAGGACTTAGATGTTGTCAATAAAAAATTCCACAAATAGTGTGAGTTCAGGTTTCCTCCAGCCTTCACTAAAATTGAGAATTGATCTTTTTTAAAATCACACTAAAATCAAAAGCTGCCAACTTGACAACTAAAAATAGTAGGCCATTATTCACTTTTTCCTTTCTTTTCTATCTTATCGGTGTGGGCTTTTTAATTTTGAAAACTCTGGGCTCTAAAATCAGATGGTCCCTGACTAGGCACAGTTGCTTTATCTTAAGGAAGTTAGAGAAATTCTCTGGAAAACAGGAATAATAATAATAGAATCTGCCTCTTGAATTTTTATGAAGATAAATGAAATAAATTTTTAAAGGCCTAGTAAATGTTAGGTTTTGTTTTTCATCATTATCTTACTTTTATTACTAAATTGTTATGATTACCTATTCATTCTTTGTGCTCATCTTTCTATTGGGAGTAGCCATTTTTAATCCTAAATAGGAAGATTATTTTTCATTTTTTGAAATGTATATTTCCTCATTTAATATATATATGTAAATATTCATATTTTCTTCACTAGTCAAATGACAACACCTACAGACACTAGCCATTAGTATCAAAAAACTGAAAAATTAGTCAATTTAAAAACACTGGAAAATCAGTCACTGATCAGAGGGTGAGTAAATTTGGCCTCTCATCCTCCATTTCCAAGATACTTTGCATGTAAGAATTCCCAGGTCACTCAGTGGTAAAGAATTCACCTGCCAATGAGAGAGATGCCAGAGACTTGGGTTTGATCCCTGGTCAGGAAGATCCACTGGAGAAGGAAATGGCAACCCACTCCAGCATTCTTGCTTGGAAAATCCCATGGACAGAGGAGCCTGGTGGGCTACAGTCCATGGGATTGCAATCTGATACAACTGAGCATGCACATGGTTCCTTTGCAAATAAGGCGTTCGTGTTACTATAGCTCCATGAAGTCTATAAAACACTAGACTTTCTTCTCTGTGATATTTCAGACAAAAATGCTAACAATGATAGATAATGGCATGACTAATGCCAAAATGAGTCACCTCAAAGACAACTGAAATCATACACAGTAAATGTTATTTGTTAGACCTTTTACAAATTCCACAAATAACTCTAAGTCTCAACCCCTTATTATGATAAATACCTTTTAGAATTACGAAAATTTTGAAGGGGGGAAATAAACTGTGAAAGAAATCTCTCATTCACAAGTTATGAATATTCCTATCCAAATACAGGAATAGCTTGATTTACCAAAACCTTATATGAAGCCATTCCTCTAACTGGAAATAGAAATGACATTTTTAGTTTGTTCAGCGTGCAGTGTGATTCTTGTCTGAATGGTGTTATTTCTGGCTCCCCAGCAAGGCACTGTTAGGATTGGTCAAAAAGGATCTGGGCTCCCTTCTTCCCTTTGGATGTGTTCTTCCTCTGAAATTTGTTAGAACAGAGATTTTAAATTCCACCTCAAAATTCAGTAGTTCTCTAATTCCTGAACAGATAAGTTCTAAGAAAACAAAACTTACTTCACTGTGCCCTCAAAAGCTCCCTCCTTGCCCTATATATATATATATATATACAGCATACCATAGTTAGATTAATAATGGATGTTGTTCAGCCTTCACTGTTCTTTATCTCCCCTTATATATCTCTCATGCATATGGACCTTATTATTGCAATCTAAAAAAATGTCTTTTGGAAACTGGGAAGGTTTGCCCTATTCTACAATATTTGGCAGTGTCCATTTTAACTGATTTACTTGTTAGGGCAAAATTACTGTAACCTGTAATAAATGTTAAGATTGTCAGATGCACACTTGTACTGAATTAATATTTTATAGCTTCTTGGCCCTGTGTGGGCTGACTGTTCTATCAGAATGGTCTAGCACCATGGAAACGCTAGGAGATATTTTCTCTTAATTGTAAGAATGTTTGACAGATAACAGTACAGTACCATGGAATTAAACTCCATTACTGACGAATTCTGATCAGCTTATAATCTTTTTTGTTATATTATTTGAATGGTTTTTTTTGCTTTATTTTTGAGCTTTGGGACATCTGTCCTTGTCCATATCACTTTTTAAAGGTCTTAGTGTAAGTATTGCCTTGCCTATATAATTGCCATCAGATAAAGAAATCCAGTTTTTTAATTAAATATTTTCCCCATTTAGAAAAAAATCCAAGTTGTTAACTATGATTAAAATATTTTTGAAGAAATATTTTTAAAGGATAAAAATTTCTGCTAACATCCCTCTATTGCTAAATTGTAATTTAAGTCACAATTACATTAATCTTAAATTCTAATGCCAGAAATAGCTGTATTTAGCTAAAAAAATTATTCGTAATTTTAAAAACAAAAAATAAATAATGTGTTTTATATGCTTTTACATCTAAGAGAAACATGCTATGCTTCTACCTGTCTAGTCCAATGAGACGGGATAGAAAATAAATATTTATTATTTTTCTAAGCTTAAGATTTTTTTAACCAGTTGACTCAAGTTTTACCCTAAAACTCCCATATCCCTAAAGAGTCAAGTTCATAATGGAAGCCAAGTATCAAAATCCCTAGGCTGAGTTTCCAGAAAAACAGATAACTGCCAGTCACATTTTTTTTTTCTTGCTTGTTTCCTTCTCAGAAACACTTAATGAGGATTCAAATAGCTGTCTATAGCCAACTCATTAACATGCCATATCTTCTCCTAGTGCAGCACTGTGATGGCTCTCCTACTCCAGAAGAATGAGGTATTTTACTTTAGAACGTGGATTCCACCAGATTCCTCTAACTCAGCACTAGTATTCTGACACCCACTACTGGCTTTACTAGAAGCAGAACCCTGGGAAGTGCAGATCATCACCTGACTTGATTGTCTTCTCTTACCAACCTGCCCCATGTAGCTTTCCTCATTCCTTTGTCTAAGAAGTGAAGAGAAGCTAAGAAGACAGTACTCAAAATATTCAGTTGAAAACTGGTGGAGAAAAGCTATGGACACATTAAAAATGTCTCTCCTGATACAGGGGTGTTACTGAGGGAAGAGATGGTTTCCTGTTGGGAGTAACTGGGAAAGGTTTTATGGCTTCCCTGGTAGTTCAGCTGGTAAAGAATCTGCTTGCAATACGGGAAACCCTGGTTCAATTCCTGGGTCTAGAAGATCCACTGGAGAAGGGATAGGCTACTCCACTGGAGAAGTGGACTGGCTATCCACTCCAGTATTCTGGCCTGGAGAATTCCATGGACTGTATAGCGGACATGACTGAGTGACTTTCACTTTACTTTATGGCAGAAAGGATATAGACACATATAATGTGTGCATGTGTTAGAACCATAGCAACCCAAAGTAGGAAGAGACTACAAATCAATGGTGACAGACAGAAAATGGTCCCTGAAAAGGAGTCTAGTCTTAATCCCAAGATCATGTTATCTTTACAAGGCAAAAGGACTTAGATGAGGGGGTTAGATTAGGAAGTTTTGAGATGAGGTGATTATCCTGATTATCCAAGTAGACCCTAAGTGTCACATGTATAAGAAGGAAGTAAGAATGTGAGTCAGGGAAGCAGATGTGAGGACAGAAAGAGAAGTTAGAGTGATGCAGCCTCTAGAAGTTGGAAAAAGCAAGGAACTAGATTCCCCTTATTTCCAGAAAGAACACAGCTCTGCAACATCTTGATGTTAGCCTCCTGAGACCTCTTTTCTCTCTCTGACCTCTAGAATCATAAAACAGTAAATTTGTGTTGTGTTAAAGCAGTGGTCTGTGGCCATTTGTTATAGCATCAATAGGAAACTAATATACAAAGGCAAATGGAAAAATGTGCACTATTTGTAAAGAATGTTAAACTTCAGAGTGAAAGGTACATAGGGCTATTCATTGGAGGACAAGACAAAAAGGAAAACAATAAAAAAAAATAATGATAACATTTTGTTTTCTATTTAAAGTGCTTTTATATTATTTTAAAAATATGATTCCCATGAAACCTCTTAATCCAGGCATTATGATTATCTTTACAAGTTAAAGACAATTGAAGACAAAGTAGCAATGGCTCGAGGAGTTAACTGCTTTGCTCAAGTTCACAGTTCTGTAAACTGAGGAGCTAGGTGGAAGCCAAGGTGTCCCTTCCTCCTCACGTCTTTCCAAAGCACCTCATCTCTTGTTCAAACCAGGTCACCTCGTTTCAGAGAGGTTTAAATGTCAGGTCAAAGTCATAAAATATATTCATCAGTAATAAACTAAAGGTTTTATGCAAGGAGTGGTATAATCAATTACTTTAATAGCATAACATAAAGTAGATTATAGACGGAGGGAAAAAACTGGGAGACTGATTAGGCTAATGGAATAGTCCAGGAGACAGGAAACAAAGGCCTGAAGGAGGCCAGCAGTGGGAATAGAGAGGCTTTATCCTGTTGCTTTATACAGGATCAGGAAAGGGTAGAGGCAGGTGAAAATAGGAACATGGAATTCATCTTTCTGGCTTACTATCAAAGGAAAACTTATGATTTTCTAATATATATCTCCTGGGCAATAAATTAGTATACATTTAAAGTCAGCTTTATTCATATAAATCACAGGTTTCAAATAAAAATTAAGTTTTTAACCCACATCATATTATTTAACTTTCTAAATTCCAATTTTGGAATTTTTTTTTTAATTTGCTCAAAAAATAGATGAATTCCAATACTCTATTTTTTACACTAATACCTGAGTACTTTATGAGAGGTCAACTAGTTGGCCATCAATGAAAACAGCTAGAAAAGTGCCATTCCATTCCTGTCACAGTAATGGCAATACACTCTCTCAATAGTCACCTTTCCAACAGGTCTTTCTTGACCCCACCCATCTCACATTCTATTACCTGTTTTCTATTCCCTTTGTATGCTGTTGGTAAGGTACAAAAATATCTTTGGGTGGTCATCCTTGTCATATATCTGAAACATTTGCTGCTGCATTATGGCATGTTATTTTTTGCTGTTACTCATCTGTCAGTTCTTATCATGTCTTTTCAATCTTTGATTGCCTTTTTTGACCTTGATTCTTGGAAGCTTTCACATTTTTTTTTATTTTTACAAAAAATACTTCATAATTCTGATATTGGTTTTTATAGGGTGAATAATGGTCCACCAAAGACATCCCTGGTAGCTTAATTGGTAAAAAATCTGCTTGCAATGCAGGAAACCCTGCTTTGTTTCCTGGGTTGGGAAGATCCACTGGAGATGGGATAGGCTACCTACTCCAGTATTCTTGGGCTTCCCTGGTAGCTCAGACAGTAAAGAATCCACCTGCAAGGCAGGAGACCTGGGTTCAATCCCTGGGTTGGGAAGATCCCCTGGAGAAGGGAATGGCTACCCACTCCAGTATTCTGGCCTGGAGAATTCTGTGGACAGAGAAGCCTGGCAGGATACATTCCATGGAGTCCCAAAGAGTTGGACACAACTGAACGACTTTCACTTTCACTACTTTCAAAGACATCTATCTCTTAATTCCCAGAACTTGTTAATATGTTACCTTACCTGGTAAAATAGACTTGATAAATTTTATCAAGATCTTGAGAAGGTGAGATTATCCTAGATTATCCAGGTGAACCTAATGTAATCACAGGCATCCTTACAAGGGAAAGAGAGAGGCAGAAGAGAAAGGGAGATGGACACAACAGAAGCAGAGATCAGAGAGGAGAAAAGATGTTATGTTGCTTGATTTGAAGATGAGAAAATGTTACCTATTTGAGACTTCTGACCTCTATAATCTAGAAGAGAATACATTTGCATTGTGTTAAGCCACTAAGTTTGTGATCATTTGCTATAGTTGCAATAGGGTAAGTACAATTTCCTAATAGAAAAATAAATCCCAAATATCTTATCTTTTTTATATATTTAAATTGAGGTAAGAAATTAGAGTATCCCAATTAAAGTGGTCTCTATGTTGGAGAACACTCTTGAGAGTCCCTTATACTGCAAGGAGATCCAACCCAGTCCATTCTAAAGGAGATCAATCCTGGATGTTCATTGGAGGGACTGATGCTAAAGCTGAAACTCCAATACTCTGGCCACCTCATGCGACGAGTTGACTCACTGGAAAAGACTCTGATGCTGGGAAAGGTTGGGGGTGGGAGGAGAAGAGGACGACGGAGAATGAGATGGCTGGATGGCATCACTGACTCTGTGGACATGAGTTTGAGTGTACTCCGGGAGTTGGTGATGGACAGGGAGGCCTGGCGTGCTGTGATTCATGGGGTCGCGGAGAGTCGGACACGACTGAGCGACTGAACTGAACTGAACTGAACTGAACATCTTAATTATTATGTCTTACCTCATTTCCTCAGTTACTCAAAGAAAAAAAAATCCCAGCTAATCATTTCATCTTATAATGTCAATAGATTGTAGATGGATTATAAAGACTATAAGGATTATAAAATCCCATAATTATTCTAAAAATAAGCAATTTAAAACCTATTCATAACTTTATATATGGAATCACTCACTTTGAGTAACATGAAAGCCATGGTAGAAAACTCCTGTGAGTAAAAACCTACAGTGAAACTAAAGTGTTATCTTTTTCAGTCAAATAATTCTATAATTCTTTTTCAATAGCAAAAGATTTAATGTTGTAAATTAAAGCTGTAACCCACAGTTCCTTCAACAGTACTCGAATGAAATCTCGATCCCAACAGGACAAGAGCTAAGGATTACTTGGGAATTCTCTAACCGAACTGCCAAGAGAAGTCAAGGGGAGACAAACTGGAAAACATGAGGGAGGGTTACAGATGAGCAGGGGAAGAGGAATGAAGAGACATATACAGATTCTCAGAATTAACCTGATCTAAAAGTAACATCAGCTTTGACTTATTCCTGTACCCAACCAATGGGAGGGATGAAGTCCTCACAGAGACCAAAGTTATTTTAGGGAGGATAGATGACACACCGGAGAAGGCAATGGCAAGCCACTCCAGTACTCTTGCCTAGAAAATCCCATGGCTGGAGGAGCCTGGTAGGCTGCAGTCCATGGGGTCGCTAAGGGTCGGACATGACTGAGCGACTTCACTTTCACTTTTCACTTTCACACATTGGAGAAGGAAATGGCAACCCACTCCAGTGTTCTTGCCTGGAGAATCCCAGGGAAGGGGGAGCCTGGTGGGCTTCCGTCTATGGGGTCACACAGAGTCGGACACGACTGAAGTGACTTAGCAGCAGCAGATGACACACAGGTACCTCACCCCAAGCCCTATATTCATCATGTCTAGCTTGGTTACATAAAGGGTAACAGGTGGGAGTTGAGTGTTACCTAACAGCTTTTGAAAGCTAAAGGAAAATTTCAGTGAAATATCCAATCACTTTTATAGCCACATTCTGTGAACTCTACCCCCGCCTCTCCTACCTCTTCCCACTCCCAACAATAAGGGCAGAAAGAAAAAAGGAAAAGAAAAGGAATTGATGTTTTTGAGAATCCATTAATGTCAGATTAAAAGACAAGATGTTTTTAATTTATTACATTTCATCTTCATCAGTTCAGTTCAGTTGCTCAGTCATGTCCAACTCTTTGCGACCCCATGAACCACAGCACAAAAGGCCTCCCTGTCCCTCACCAACTCCCGGAGTTCACTCAAACTCATGTCCATCGAGTCAGTGATGCCATCCCACCATCTCATCCTCTGTTGTCCCCTTCTCCTCCTGTCCTGAATCTTTCCCAGCATCAGGGTCTTTTCAAATGAGTCAGCTCTTCGCATTGGGTGGCCAAAGTATTGGAGTTTCAGCTTCAACATCAGTCCTTCCAATGAACACCCAGGACTGGTCTCCTTTAGGATGGACTGGTTGGATCTCTTTGCAGTCCAAGGGACTCTCAAGAGTCTTCTCCAATACCACAGTTCAAACATAAAAGAGCTAAAATGCCTGAGCCTTTAATGTGAGCCAAGCACTATACTGATGATTATAGTCTAATAATCATACATTATATAGTTTATCTTATCTTGTGCTAACAACTACTCTCTGAAGTGTGTACTGGTATCCCATTTTGTAAATGTACTGGTATCCCCATTTTGTAATGAGAAAATGAACCCTACAGAGTTCAAGTAACTGGCCCCGAGTCAAGCGGTTGGCAAATTGCAAGACAGGGATTCAAACATAGCTTTATCTACCTCATGTGAATACCTAGTTCTTCACCATTTCTCTAAGAGGTAAATAACTATTTTTCTTTCTTTACAGATGAAAACGTTTGAGTCAAAAGGATGTCAAGGAACTTACATTGCTGTGTATAAATCAAAATTACCTAATTCTGACTTCAGAATATTAGTTATACACATGATAATGAACTTATATTTGTACAGCAGATAGTTCAGTTTTTGATGGCTTTATAAATTGCACTTTTATAAAAACCACCCCTAAACTTACACTGGACAAACATCCTATTACTTATACTCTCTCAGCATCCACAAATTGATTTAGAATAAATCCTAGTTTTCAGAGCTACAAAGCAGGACCTACTGATTCACCTAAGGGCAGAATTAAGATTTGATATAATGGTGTCAAAGTCTGAATTTGGAATAAATAAGTCTCTCAGGCACAGCTGCACTTTTAATTTTCAAACGTGCTTTTAAAAGAAACATTGCTACATAATTCCAAGGGTTTATTTCTCTTAGATCCAAATAATAGATGAGATTTGCAGTGGGAAAAAGCCACTAACAGAACTTTACACAAACCTCAAACCAGAATTTCATCATGGTTCATCTATGTTTCATGAGGTGCCCCATTGGCCACCAGGGCTACATGCAACTTATAAGACTCACAAACAAATTGATCACACTTCCTCCTGGGTCAGTCTGCTTCCAGACAACCAAGTGCGTACTTCTTTCTTTTGGTGCAGACATACATTGCTGTGCAAAATACACAAAACGCCATTATGTTTTGATTAAAGCTCCTAATTTGAGAAAGGACAGAGATAAATTTGGATACTGCAGATCTCATCCATTTTGTTCCTACCACTCTTTTAAAATGTGTGTTAATTTACGCAGAGCTTGTGCCACAGTAAAAATAACCTCGCATGTACCTGTAATACCTCACAGCTCAAGGAATATGAAAACAAAAAAGTTCATGAGAGTCACATGTGTTCTGGTGAGAATACAAAAGAAGCTACTAATTAGGAAAAACGAAACCACCATCAGTGGAGCAGCTGCACTAATTTTCTGTGCCTTTCTGGCATTATGGGAAACTGCATGCATTATCACAGTCACTTATCACACCATAGAGAGACTGCATTAGCTTATTCTTTTCCCCACAAATTCATCCCCTTTGCAGTAAAACAGTTCACCAAGTTAAGGATGAAATGCTAAATTTCAGAAAATAACGCTTGAAAGTGGCCAGTAACAGATTTTTAAAACAACTTTTTGAATAATTTTCAATTGAAGTAACAAAGTGTTTAGTTGCAACATTCATTTTCCCTCAATGAGAATTCAAGAAAATCACTATTTTACTTGCTGAAATGTGGTAGGAATATAGTCTCGGTTGGCAGTAAGTACAAGAAGAAGATGTAGAGCTGGGTGGGAAAACAGGAGAGATGTAAAGCTGCCAGCCAAAAAGAATGAAAGTGTTTACAATACAGTTCTGAAAGAAGTAAAGAAACCTAGTCAAAATCCAGCAGGACATAGAAGCACACTTGCTTCACATGGGGGTGTGCCAGAGTGGAAAGCTGAGAGCTTCAGATCCTGCAGTGCTGCTGAGTTCTGCCATGCTCTGGAATGACGGCTGAAATGGACACCCTCAAATCTGGACATACAGAGCTTCCCTCTTCAAACACACCAAGCTGAGAGTGCTTATAAGCATGGTATTTATTCTGGTTTTAAAAGTCATTACTATACCCAAAGGGGAAAAAGGGTATACCCATTCCACCACACGGAGAATGGTGCTCCCTGTGAGCCTACTATTTACCTGTGTTAAATGAGACCTTTGTTAAAGTATAAGGTGTTGCATAAATAATTTTAAATAGTAATATATTTAACTAAATGTGAGTTCAGGATTGTGGTTAGCCATGTCCCTTCCTCCCACGATTGGGAAGCCATGTGGGAAGCAGGCCTGGCCAATCTGTCTTCAATAGTTGGCATGGAGAAAGAGAACCATGCCTTTTTCAAGTGCTTTCAACAAATAGTAACTGAGCATCTGCTGTGGCCCCACCCAAAGATAATGAGGCTGTAGGATGTCTACAGAATATGGTGTGTGAAAGTGAACCAAATAAGCTTATTCAAAATAGAGAGTCAAACAAGGGCAGCCTGAAGAGAATATTGGGAATTGACATGCAAAAGAAGCAGCATACAGGAGCCATATATGAACAAACATAGACAGTTGTTAATGCCTATTGAAGGTTTTTTACCTGCTCTTGGCACATTCATGTGAGTGTATAGTACCAAAGGAGCTGGAATATGAAGATAAGTCATACTATCTTTAAAAAGCAGTGGGGTCAAACAAGCAGCTTATGATATGGGTTATCATTTGAGCCTGTGTATTTAATGTCCACCTTCCTGCATTCTCTTTGAAAGAGAAGAAGAAATATAAAAATTTGAAAAATAACATATGTACTAATATGGGAATCAAGCAGTGCCAAGAAATATATCTTTTTTGCTGTAAGCCATTGAAATTTTGGAAGTTATTCCAGCAACATATTGATATGCTTTTTCCAATTATAAAATGAATACAACAATTTTTTCAAAGGTATAGAAGTGGACTGGCAGTTTAAACAACAAATAAATCCCAGTTGTTGGCTCTGGAAAAGTAGAAGGAATGGTGCAGATGATGGTGGATAAAAGGGGTTATTTCTTCTATTAAAAAAAAGAATTGAAGTAAGTATAATAATATGATAATAACTACTAATTTGCATTATGGGTGCTTGAGTACTTTTATACTATTCTTTGTAGTATGCTATTAATATCTCAAAATTAAAGTTAAAAATAAATAAAATTATATACATTCACTGAAGATAACTGAGGTATGTATAAAAGCATGACAAAAATTAAAACAACTCATAATTCTACCATCAAGAGGCAAAATGGAATCAACATTCTAAATACTAATATACATACACACTATAATATAAAATTGGAGAAGGAAATGGCAACCCACTCCAGTATTCTTGCCTGGAAATCCCATGGGCAGAAGAGCCTGGCAGGCTATAGTCTATGGGATTGCAAAGAGTCGGACACAACTGCGTGGCTACACATAATATAAAATAATTTTATAAAAATGAGACCTTGAGGAACAGTCAATGCCTTGCCTTTGTATATAACAATCAATTTTTTCATCATATTAAATAATACTTTTAAATATAACTTTTTTCTTGGAAAATGCATATAAAACAGAAGATCAAAGATTTTTATTTCCCTCCATCATTCAGTATTATCGTTTCTCTTTTATTTTTCAACTCCAAGACAGAAAAACATCCCCCCTTCTTCATTTTGCATTTCTTTGATTGCCGGTTAGGCTGTACATTTTTCTCTGTATATATGACATTCATACCTGCTCTATCAGCCTAGCCTGTATTTCCCTTTCTGACGAGAAACCGCCTCACTTCTAATGTTCTGATGGATGTGCATGCATGCTAAGTCGTTTCAGTTGCAGCCAATTCTATGCAATCATATGGATTACAGACTGCTAGGCTCCTCTGTCCATGGGATTCTCCAGGCAAGAATACTGGAGTAGGTTGCCATGACCTTCTCTAGGAACTGACATGCAAAGTACCTCTTGCTGTTGCTATTGTTGTTCAGTTGCTCAGTTGTTCCAGCACTTTGCAACCCCACAGAATGCAGCATGCCAGCCTTGCCTGTCTTCACCATCTCTCAGAGCTTGTTCAAACTCATGTCCATTGAGTCAGTGATGCCATCTAGCCATTTCATCCTATGTCGTCCCCTTCTCCTCCTGCCTTCAATCTTTACCAACATCTGGGTCTTTTCTAATGAGTCGGCCCTTCGCATCAGGTGGCTGAAGTATTGGAGTGTCAGCTTCAGCATCAGTCATTCCAATGAATATTCAGGACTGATTTCCTTTAGGATGGACTGGTTGGATATCCTTGCAGTCCAAGGGACTTTCAAGAGTCTTCTCCAACACCACAGTTCAAAAGCATCAATTCTTCGGTGATCAGCTTTCTTCACAGTCCAACTCTCACATCCATACATGACCACGGGAAAAACCATAACCTTGACTAGACAGACCTTTGTTGGCAAAGTAATGTCTCTGCTTTTTAATATGCTGTCTAGGTTGATCACAGCTTTATTTCCAAGGAGCAAGTATCTTTTAACTTCATGGCTGTGGTTGCCATCTGCATTGATATTGCTGCTAAGTCACTTCAGTCGTATTCGACTCTGTGCGACCCCATAGACGGAAGCCCACCAGGCTCCCCCATCCCTGGGATTCTCCAGGCAAGAACACTGGAGTGGGTTGCCATTTCCTTCTCCAATGTGTGAAAGAGAAAGTGATATTGATATTAGAGTAAAGAAAATAAAATCTGTCACTGTTTCCATTGTTGCCTCATCTATTTGCCATGAACTGATGGGACCATATGCCATTCTTAGTTTTCTGAAAGTTGGGGTTTAAGTCAGATTTTTCCACTCTCCTCTTTCACTTTCATCAAGAGACTCTTTATTTCCTCTTCACTTTCTGCCATAAGGGTGGGGTCATCTGCATATCTGAGGTTATTGATACTTCTCCCTAAAAATCTTGATTCCAGCTTGTGCTTCATCCAGTCTAGCATATCACATGATGTATTCTGCATATAAGTTATATAGGCAGGGTGACAATATACAGCCTTGACAGACTCCTTTCCCAATTTGGAACCAGTCTGTTGTTCCATGTCCGGTTCTGTTGCTTCTTGACCTCCATACAGAATTCTCGGGACCCAGGTAAGATGGTTTCGTATTCCCTTCTCTTGAAGAATTTTCCACAGTTTGCTGTGATCCACACAGTTAATGACTTTAGCAAGGTCAATGATGCAGAAGTAGATGTTTTTCTGGAATTCTCTTGCATCTTCTAAGATCCAGCAGATGTTGGGAATTTGATCTCTGGTTCCTCTACCTTTTCTAAATCCAGCTTGAACATCTGCAATTTCTTGGTTCACATATTGTCAAAGCCTAGCTTGAAGAATTTTGAGCATTACTTTGCTAGCGTGCGAGATGAGTGCAACTGTGCAGTAATTTGAACATTCTTTGGCATTGCCTTTCTTTGGGATTGGAATGAAGACTGACTTTTTCCAGTCCTGTGGTCACTGCTGAGTTTTCCAAATTTGCTGGCATATTGAGTGCAACACTTTCACAGCATCATCTTTCAGTATTTGAAATAGATCATCTGGAATCTCATCACCTCCACTAGCTTTATTCTTAGTGATGCTTCCTAAGGCCCACTTGACTTTGTACTCCAAGATGATTGGCTCTAGGTGAGTGATCATACCATCATGGTTATCTGGGTCATGAAGATCTTTTTTGTACAGTTCTTCTGTGTATTCTTGCCACCTCTTCTTAATATCCTCTGCTTCTGTTAGGTCCATACCATTTCTGTCATTCCATGTGCTTCTCCAAAAACTGACATGCAAATACCTCTGCCTGCCCCTAACTTCAGGAATTGGTGTGTAACCCAGTCATCCTCCAAATGAAATTCCATTCCTCTAATGGTTTCCCTGGTGTATTCTGCCAAACTTTTAAAGAAGACGTAATGTCATTACATCTCACACTCTTTCAAAAAACTAAGAAAAAGAAAACAGTCCCAAACCCATTTTACAAGGCCATTATCTTGATAGCAAAGTGAGGTAAGGACATGATAGGAAAAGAAAACTGCAGACCAATATCCCTGATGAATGAAGATGCACAAAAAGAGAGAATGATGTAAGAAACTTCTGTGTACTCAGAAAATTATCAATATACATAAGAGTATAATATGCTTTCTACTATTAGTTTAAATATAAAGGAGCTAACTATAGTGAGTCTTCTTGAATCCTTGAGGTTTAAGAGCTTGGAGTTTGAGTTGACTATATACATAGAGGAGCAACATTAATTAAAAATTACAGTAAGTTTTCAAACTATATAAAATTTAAAATGTGTGTCAAAATATCATTAAAAAGTAAAAGGCAAACAATATACTATAAAATTTATTTGGCACAGATGTGATATTTTTAAAACGTCTTTATTATATAAAGAGATCATTCTTAGTGGAATGTTCTATAAATATAAAATAAGTCCGTTTGCTCTAATGTGTTACTTAAGGCTTATGTTTCCTTATTGATTTTCTATCTGGATGATCTGTCCATTGATGTTAATGGGGTGTTAAAATCCCCTACTATTATTGTGTGATTGTCAATTTCTCCTTTTATGTCTATCAATATTTGCCTTATATACTAAGTACTGTGGTGCTGGAGAAGACTCTTGAGAGTCCCTTGGACTGCAAGGAGATCCAACCAGTCCATTCTAAAGGAGATCAATCCTAGGTGTTCATTGGAAGGACTGATGCTAAAGCTGAAACTCCAATACTTTGGCCACCTAATGCGATGAGTTGACTCACTGGAAAAGACTCTGATGCTGGGAAGGATTGGGGATGGGAGGAGAAGGGGACGACAGAGAGTGAGATGCCTGGATGGCATCACCGACTCGATGGACATGAGTTTGAGTGAACTCTGGGAGTTGGTGATGGACAGGGAGGCCTGGCGTGCTGTGATTCATGGGGTCGCAAAGAGTCGGACACGACTGAGCAACTGGACTGAACTGAACTGAAGGTGCTCCTATATTGTGTGCAGATATATTTACATTGTTATATCTTCTGCTTAGATTGATCCCTTGACCATTATACAGTGTCCTTCTTTGTCTACTATACTATAACAGTCATTATTTTAAAGTTATTTTGTCTGATATAAATATTACTATTCCAGGTTTCTTTTGATTTCCACTTGCATGGAATCCTGTTCCGATCCCCTCATTTTCTGTCTGTATGTGTCTCTAAATCTGATGTGCTCTCTCTTTTTGTGCATATTATAAATTTTTCCATAATGAAGCCTAAAACATTATTTTGTAGTTTTGACTTATTTTCTTCTGCCTTTCAAGTTTCATTGACATAAATTCCTAATTTGTGTCCTTGAACAAATTTTGAAATCTCTAAGTTTTGGTTATCTCTGTTACTAAAAACAGGAACCAAACAAGGAAGTAAAAATATACCAAAAGTGTTATTAAAACACTTTTTAATAGGATTGTTAATAGGATTGTAGGATTGTTAAAAGGAGGAAAGAAAATAATGCATATATAGTATATAATATTGTGCCTTGCAAACACCAGGTGCTCAATAAAGGTTTCCTTTTATTATTAATATTTTTGCTATTACTACTATTACTATTTCAATTTCTATATATCAGACTTCTCTGCTGTAAAAATCAGAAACTGATCCTGGATGATTAAGTAAAAGAGAAGTTTATTTCAAAAGATACTGGGAATAGCAAAAGACAAGTTCAAAGACAGTTTCAGAATGCCAAAGACCTAAGCTGGGGAGAAATCTTCTGCCAGCCACAAGCCTGCTGAGCACAACCACTTGGCCACAGTGGCCAAGGCTTGGCCACAGTCACCCTCACAGGATAAGACTGTCCCTGAGCTGGATGCACACACTGACACTGGCCCATGAATGTTTCGGAGGAGGCCCTGCTTCTTCAAACTGCTCCTTTGGATGCATATGACAAGCAAATCCTTGAGAAGTCAGACCCATAAAGATGAAAGCTCTTCAAACAGCTCAAAAATGTTGACAAGCAGGCAGAAAACTTAACAATGTCCTGTACAGTCTTCTTGCTAGCTACCCAAATTTCACATTGACCTTCCTTCTATGCTGGAACTTGACAAGGACAACAATAAAAATTCTATAAGTGGGGTCATTAGGTACAGCTGCCCTGGTAGGTCCTCTCTGAGGAGACTGATACCCTAACAACTCAAACACTGGGGAGCCCAACTCCAAGCTGCTGAGCATAAAATTTAGAGTTCTGAGGTGGCTGGAGCCTTTCCCTTAAAATCCAGGTTATTTTATGCCACTGAGTCCCCAAGAGAGAATATTGCTATAGAAAATGCTCTGGGCAGTCCTACTTGGTTTGGAGAAATGTGGGATTAAACAAGTATGTTTGACCACTGAATCCTTTTCTATTTACCATAAAGATAAGGAAATATATTCCAGATGGAAAGGATTGTTTCAACACACAGTTAGAGGAATACTGCCATATAGAATCCAGAGTTGATTTTGTCACTCTCAGCTACATGGAATTATTCTGAGGCTTTGATTAAATAACAGATGTAACAAAAAATATGCATAAATTCTCAACAAAATACTAGTAAAATGAATTCAACAGCACATTAAAAATATTATACAACACAATCAAGTGGGATTTATCCTTAGGATGCAAGGATGGTTCAATAAATGCCAAGCAGTTCATATGATAAACTACATTAGTAGATTGAAAGATAAAAATTATATGATCCTCTCAGTAAGTGCAGAAAAGCATTTGACAAAAATTTAACACCCAGGAGTGATATAAACTCTCAAATATTTGGTATAGAAGGAATCTAGCAAAACATAATGAAAGTCATAGATGACAAACCCACAGCTAATATCATATTCAATGATAAAAAGCTGAGAGATTTCCCTCTAAAACCAGAAACAAGAAAAGAGTGCCCACTCTCACCAGCTAGATTCAACATAGTACTGGAAATAACACTAGAGCAATAAGGAAAAGTAAATAAATAATAAATAAAATGAATTCAAACTGGAAAAGAAGTAAAATTTTCTTTCTTTGCACATGATGTGATCTTAGACACAGAAACTTCTGAAGACTCCACCAAAAACTGTCAGAACTAACAAACAAATTTAATAAAGCTGAAATCAACATATGGTTGCATTTCTGTACACTAGTAATGAATTATCTGAGAGTGAAATTAAGAAACAATCCCATTTAAAATAGCATCAAAAGAATAAAATACTTACAAATAAATTTAACCAAGGAGATGGAAGATCTATCCATAGACTGAAAACTTTAAGACTGATTAAAGAAACTGGAGAAGGTGTAAAAAATGTAAAGTCATCCATGTTCATAGATGGAAAGAATTAATGTTGTTAAAATATCATACTAGACAAAGTCTTCTGCTGCGAAGTCACTTCAGTCGTGTCCGACTTTGTGCGACCCCATAGACAGAAGCCCACCAGGCTCCCCCGTCCCTGGGATTCTCCAGGCAAGAACACTGGAGTGGGTTGCCATTTCCTTCTCCAATGTGTGAAAGTGAAAAGTGAAAGTGAAGTCGCTCAGTCGTGTCTGACCCTTAGCTACCCCACAGACTGCAGCCTACCAGGCTGCTCCATCCATGGGATTTTCCAGGCGAGAGTACTGGAGTGGCTTGCCATTGCCTTCTCCGAGACAAAGTCTTCTAGAGATTCATCAATGAAATCTCTGTCGAAGTTCCAATGGCTATTTTTACAGAAATAGAAAAAACAATCCTAAAAATTCGAAATTAGGGTGAAACCACAAAAGAACTTGAGACTAAGCAATCCTGTGTAAGAACAAAGCTGGAAAAATCATGGTTCCTGATTTCAAAGTAAATTAGAAAGCTATACTTTTCAAAACAGCCTGGTATCAGCATAAAAATGGACACATACAGCAATGAACAGAATCAAGAGTTTAGAAACAAACCTACAAAAATATATGATCAACTAGGTGCCAAGAACACACACAATAGGGAAAAGATGTATGTAGTCAATCACTAAGTCGTGTCTGACTCTGCAACCCCATGGCCTGCAACATGCAAGGTTTCTTCATCCTTCACCATCTCCTGGAGCTTGCTCAAACTCATGTCCATTGAGTTGGTGATGCCATCCAACCATCTCCAGCTCTGTCATCCCCTTCTCCTCCTGCCCTCAATCTTTCCCAGCATCAGGGTCTTTTATAGTAAGTCAACTCTTCACATCAGGTGGCCCAAGTATTAGGGCTTCAGCTTCAATATCAATCCTTTCAATGAATATTCAGGATTGATTTCCTTTAGGGTTGAGTGGTTTGATCTCCTTGCAATCCAAGGGACTCTCAAGACTCTTCTCCAACACCACAATTTGAAAGCATTAATTCTTTAGTGCTCAAGTTCCTCTGAAAATTGGGCTGGGAAAACAGCATAATCACATACAAAACAATAAAATCTGACCCCTGTTTTACACTCTAACAATAATTAACTCAAAATGGACTAAGGACCTAAGTGTAGTACCTAAAATTGTAAAATTCCTAGAAGAAAACAAGGGAAAAGCTCCTTACATTGATCTTGACAATTATTTTTGGACACGATGACACCAAAAGCACAGGCAATGAAAACAAAAATAAATAAGTAGAATAACATAAAATTAAAAAGCTTCTCAGTTAAGGGAATAATCAATGAAAATAAAATGCAACTTATGGAAAAATATTCACCAACCAAATATCTCATAAGAGGTTAATATCTAAAATATTAATATAAAAGTAATTCATACAACTCAACAGCAAAATACAAACAGCCCAATTAAAAATGGGCAAAAGTTAGGCAGGCTCCCATAACCCAGCCACTATGCCAACCACCTCATCAGTGGGCTAATGGGAACAGATGTCAGCAGGTTGCCCACATGGAGATACAGGACTGAAACCATATATGAGCCACAGCGGCCACACGACTTAGGAAGCAGGGTTGAAATCTCTCCTGCACCTACGTGAATCACAAATTTATACCTCCATTGCCAGTTCTGTAAATTCAGCACCTGCAGGACATCCAAATAGACAATGGGTCCTCCCACAGCTGAGATGAGTCTGGCCTTAGCAGGTGTGGGCTTTGTGAGTGCATGCACACAGGGGCTGGGCTGGGCCACTGTCTGAGCTGACACCATGGCTCCCGGAGTGGACTCAGATACCTGAATACTGTGATAGATCTGTGCTGGTGGCCTTATGACAACAACACCTGAGGAACACAAGTGCCAATTGCTGGCATTCCTACAGATGAGGCAGGGCCAAGACCAGTGCCAACAATAATGTATTTTGTAAATATTCACTATGAGTGAAACAACAGAACATACTCACCAGTGAACAAACTCCAGCAGAGAAATACTTAGTGACTCCTCTCCTAGTAGGAGTGCTCCAATCCTGCCTACCTCACAGTAAAGTTCAGAAATGTATCTGAGGGCTTCTACTCTAACAACTAGTGAGCAGACTCTGCTCCTGACAGGGCAGTGACAACCACAGAGCAAAAGTGGAGGCCCTACCCAATACCCAGCACAGGCTCTGGTCACTACAACACTAGTCCTATCTCCATCAAGGGGATAACAGCCTTTAAAATAAACGTTATAAAGAAGGACACTATATAATAATAAAGAAATCAATACAGGAGAGGATATTACACTTGTCTACATATATGCACCCAATTATAGGAACACCCCAATACATAAAACAAATAATAACAGACATAAAAGAAGAAACTGATAGGAATACAATACTAGTAGGAGATTTTAACACCCTCCTCACATCAAAGGACAGATCTTCAAGACAGAAAATCAATAAAAGAGATCCTAAATAGGTTTGGGTGGACTCTGGGAGTTGGTGATGGACAGGGAGGCCTGGCGTGCTGTGGTTCATGGAGTTGGAAGAGTCGGACTCGACTGAACAACTGAACTGAACTGAACTGAAATGATATAAAGAGATCACAGGGAAAGAGATTATAAATGATACAATATAACAATTAGACTTAATTGATGTTTTCATCCCCAAAAAACCAGAATACACATTCTTTTCAAGTGCGCACAGAACATTCTCTAGGACTGACCACAAAACAAAACTCAATAAAATTGAGTGTAGAAATAATTTCAAGCATCTTTTCTGACCACAGCAGCATGAAACTAGAAATCAGCCATAGGAAAAGCAATAAGAGAAAAACAATTACATGGAAACTAAACAACATGATGTTGAAAAAACAATGAAGAAACCAAAGAAGAAATTTAGAAATACATTGCACAAATTACAATGAAAACACAACCATGCAAAATATATGGGATGCAGCAAAAACCATTCTTAAAGGGAAGTTCACTGTGACACAGGCCTTCTTCAGGGACCAAGAGAAATCTCAAATAAACAACCTAACCCAACACTTAAAAGAATTAGAAAAAGAACAAACAAAGCATAAAGTCAGCAGAAGAAAAGAGATAACAGAGATCAGAGGGGGAAAATGAGATCTTTTAAAATAGGAAAAAAAAAGATCAATAAAACCAGGAACTAGTTCTCTAAAGGGTAAAGAAACTGACAAGCTTCTAGCCAGGCTCATCAAGAAGAAAAGAGAGATGATCCAAAGAGACAAAATAAATTCAAGACAACAAATCACAACTGATATCACAGAAATACAAAAAGAAAAAAACATAAGAACAATAACTTTGAACAATTATATGCCAACAAATTCAACCTAGAAGAAATGGACAACGTTGTAAATACACATAGCCCACAAAAACTAAATCAACAAGAAATATATGACTTGAACAAACCAATCATAGGCAGTGAAACAGAATCTATAATTTAAAAAAAAATAGCTCCCTACAAACAAAAGTCCAGTATCAGATGGCTTCAGAGTCAAATTCTACCAAACATACAAAGAAGAACTTATACTTATCCTTCTCAAGCTCTTCCAAAAGATTGAAGAGGAAGAAATACTTCCAAAGACATTCTAAGAAGCCTCCATCACCCTGATAACAAAACCAGAAAAAGACACTGTCAGAATCTTTGATGAATATAAATATGCAAAAATTCTCATGAAAATATTAGCAAACCAAATCCAAAACCACATAAAAAAGATAACACACCACAACCAAGTTGATTTATCCCTGGGTCACAAGGATGGTTCAACATACACAAATCAAGCAAGGTGATAACCACATCAACAAAGGAAAAGACATAAACCACATGATCATCTTAATAGATGCAGAAAAAGCATTCAGTAAAATTTTACATCCACTGATGACAAAAAAAAAAACAAACTCTTATGAAAGTGGTATAGAGGGAACACATCTCAACACATTAAAAGTTATTTATGACAAACCTACAGCCCACAGCCAATATAATATTCAACGATGAAATGCTGAAAGCCTTCCCACTAAAGTCTAGAACAAAACAAGAATGCCCACTCTTACCACTTCTCTTTAAGATAGGATTGAAGTCCTAGCCACAGCAATCACACAAGAAAAAGAAATAAAAGATATCAAATTAGTAGGGAAGAAAAAACTGTCATTATATGCAGATGACATGATACTATATGAATGAAACCCTAAATATTCCACCACAACAACTATTAGAACTAATAAACAAATTTAGCAAGGTAGCAAGACACAACATACAAGAATAGTTCGCATTTTTTTATACTAACAATGAAATATCAGAAAGGGAATGTAAACAATCTCTTAAAATTGCATCCAAAAAATGCTTAGGAACAAACCTCACCAAAGAAGTGAAAGAATTCTAAGTTGAAAACTGCAAAACAGTAATAAAGGAAATTGAAGATGATTCAAAGAAATGAAAAGATATCACATGCTCTTGGACTAGAAAAATGAATATTGTTAAAATGACCATATTACTGAAAACAATCTACAGATGTAAGGAATCTGTCACATTACTCATGACATTTTTTCACAGAATGAGAACAAATAATCCTAAAATTTATATGGAATCACAAAATATCCAGAATTGCCAAAGCAATCCCAACAAAAAAGAACAAAGTTGGAAGCATAGCACTCCCAGACTTCAGATAATACCACAAAGCCACAGTAATAAAAGCAACATGGTACTGGCACAAAAACAGATATATGGATCAATGGAACATACAAGAAAGCCCAGAAATAAACCTGAACACTAATGGACAATTAATCAAAAGAGGCAAGAATATACACTGGGGAAAAGACAGTCTCTTCAGCAAATGGTGCTGGAAAAGTTGGACCGTCACATGTAAATCAACGAAGTTTAGAATACACTCTTACACCATACACAAAAAATAAATTCAAAATGGTTTAAAGACTTAAATATGAGAAGATATCATAAAACTCTGAATGGAGAACATAGGCAAAATATTATCTGACATAAATTGTAACAATGTTTTCTTAGGTCAGTCTTCCAAGGCAATATAAATAAAAGCAAAAATAAACACAAGGGACCTGATCAAATTTATAAGATTTTGCACAGCAAAGGAAACCATACAAAACTAAAAGAAAACCTATGGGCTAGGAGAAAATATTTTCAAATGATATAACCAAAAAGAGCTTAATTTCTAAAATAAAACAAGTCACATACAGCTCCATACCCAAAAAACAATCCAATCAAACAATGGGCAGACCTAAATAGACATTTATTCAAAGACATACAAATGATTTAAAAGCACATGAAAAGATGTTCAACATACTGATTATTCAGTTCAGTTCAGTTGCTCAGTCGTGTCCAACTCTTTGCGACCCCATGAACCACAGCACGCCAGGCCTCCCTGTCCATCACCAACTCCCAGAGTCCACCCAAACCCATATCCATTGAGTCAGTGATGCCATCTAACCATCTCATCCTCTGTCGTCCGCTTCTTTGCCTGCCTTCAATATTTCCCAGCATCAGGGTCTTTTCCAACGAGTCAGCTCTCTGCATCAGGTGGCCAAAGTATTGGAGTTTCAGCTTCAACATCAGTTCTTCCAATGAACACCCAGGACTGATCTCCTTTAGGATGGACTGGTTGGATCTCCTTGCAGTCCAAGGGATTCTCAAGAGTCTTCAACACCACAGTTCAAACTGATTATTATAGAAACGCAAATGGAAACTACAATTTGGTATCACCTCACACCAGTGAGAATGGCCATCATCAAACAAACAAACAAAAAAAAAACTACAAACAATAAAAGTTGGAGAAACTGTGACGAAAAGGGAACCCTCTTAAACTGTTGGTGGAAATGTAAACTGGTACAGTCACTATGGAGAACAATATGAAATTTCCTTAAAAAAACTAAAAATAGAGCTACTATATGATCCAGCAGTATATGATCCAGCTACTATATGATCCTACTCCTTCGTATTTATCTAGGAAAAAGAAAACATATTTTAAAAAGATACATGCACCCCAGTGTTCACTGCGACACTATCTACAACAGCCAGCACATGGAAGCAAACTAAATGTCCATCAACAAAGGAACGAATAAAGATAAAGATGTGACATAGCATTACTCAGCCATTAAAAGCAAGAAAATAATGCCATTCACAGCAACATGGAGAGACCTAGAGAGTGTCATACTGACACTGAGGGAAGAAAGTCGGAAAGATAAAACAAACACCATATAATATCACTTTCATGTGGAATCTAAAATGCGACACAAATGAACACATCTGTGAAACAGAAACAGATTCCAAGACATAGATAACAGGCTTGTGGTTGCCAAGGGATAGAAAGAATGGCAGAGGAAAGAATTGGGAGTTTGGGATTAACAAATGTAAACTATTCTATACAGGAAGGATAAACAACTAGGCCCTACTGTATAGCACAGGGAACTATATGTGATATCCTATGATAAACCATAACAGAAAGTAGTATGAAAAAGAATATATATATGTACAATTTAGTCACTTTGCTATACAGCAGAAATTAATACAACATTGTAATAAAGTATACTTCAATAAAATGAAATGTGCAAAGGATCTAAACAGATACTTGTAAAGATGACATACAAATTGCCAGCAGGCACATGAAAAGATACTTAATACTACTGATCGTCAGGAAAATACAAATTAAAACCACATTAAGATATCACTTCCCACCAGTTAAAATGGCTATTATTAAAAAGATAAGTGTTCCTAAGGATGTGGAGGAAAGGGAATCCCTCTGTACTGTTGTTGTAATATAAACAGGTATAGACAGTATGGAAAACAATATGGAGGGTCCTCAAAAAACTAAAAGTAGAGTTACCGTATAATCTAGAAACCCTACTTCTTGGTATATATACAAAGAAATGGGTGATATTCTTATATAGAAGGGATATCTACATCCCCCAAGTTTATTATAGCATTACTCATAGTAGCCAAAATATAGACATATGTATAAATGGAAAAAAAATTTTTTTTCTATTTTTGCTAACTTTATATATTATTTTTTAACACTCATCCAGGATTTTAACTTTCACATTATCAATATGCTTTTCTTATACTTCTACCTCCTGAGTTGCTATACTTAGAGAAACCTTTCTTAATCTAAAATCTTGTAAATATTTACCTGTGCTCTCTATTAATCCTATCAATGGGCACTATTTTTAGAATATATATTAGAATATATATATAATAGGATATATTATATATTCTCTATTTCTCTTGAGAACCCTGCCTAGTACAACGCCCTTGAAATTCTGTATGGTTTCTGGTCCAAAGGATCTAAAGATGTGAGACTCAAGTTAGTAACTTGACTTCACTAAATTTCATATCAGTTCTGTACCCACTGCATCCAGACATTTTCTCTATTCTCAACTAGCTACAGCCTAAGTTCATCAAAGCTAGGAAAGCAACTTCATTGCTGATGTTATTTAGGCATTATTTTCCACAGATTGAGACAATGCTATCATGGTTCTTAAAGAGCGCTACTTTTAGCTGCAAAATGCTTCATTATTTTCAGCATACCTTGGTTATGAAGTTGCTTGATTAATTTTATTCTCAGATGTAGTAGATACACTGATCAGACATCTAAGCACAGGTGCAGTGACAGTGGTGGTGGTGGTAATGGTGATTATGTGTGTGTTTATATACATACACATATACTTGACAGTCTTCATTTAAATACAAATCTTAAATATCTGAATACTAAGATGCTTGCTCCTAGTATCTCATATACTTTACTTTTACAAATATGGTTCTGGGGAACCCTATTGTGTCAATCAATCAGTAAATCCTCCTACCCTGGGTTGGACACTGAGGGGAGGCACATTAAGGAAAACTGGCAACTTCTGTCCTAGGGGAATACACAGTATAAGAGAACAATAAGGACCAAGAAACAAACAGAAAGAGACAACTTTTAAGTATCAGAAACTTTAAAAAGTAAATATACAAATATCATCAATAAACTGACAAGACACAGATGCTAGAATGGTTTTAACACTCATTTCAAACCTAAATGTCTAAGAAGTGGGAATTCCTCTCTTGAGACCTTTGTGTCTATGCATAAGTGTTATGATCTCAGTTGGTCCTAATTCTGGTCCAGAGGAATAGATTATCCAATCTCCTTAAGACTCGTGGTTAATATCAAATTAGGTGCATGTTCTCAGTACTTAATGCATTATAAAATGTCTCTGCCCCCTCCTCCTCCTACTTCATCTCTTTTTCCAATGATATTTATTCATTTCTGAAAAATATTTTATAAAATTTATTTACAATATCTACAACTGAATGCTTTCTGTGTTAAGTATAGAGATAAAAAATTCAATCCTTTCCCTCACAGAGTTCATAATTTAATGACAGGAGACAAACAGTCGCAGTACAAAGTGAAAAATGCTACCAGTCTAGGGAAAAGAGGACCAGAAAAAGACATGGGAGGCTTCCTGGAAGAGATATTACTCACAGTGAAACTTGGAAGATGAATAGAAAGCTGGACTGTGTGTATGTAGAGGGTAGAATTCTTTGCTTACTCCAGTTATCTAGAGTAGGAAAATACTCATTGATTTAGGGTCATCACCCTTGCTTCCAATCCGTTCCGTTCCGTCGCTCAGTCGTGTCCGACTCTTTGCGACCCCATGGACTGTAGCCTACCAGGCTTCTCCATCCATGGGATTCTCCAGGCAAGAATACTGGAGTGGGTTACCATTTCCTTCTCCAGGGGATCTTCCCGACCCAGGGATCGAACCCGGGTCTCCCGCGTTGGAAGCAGACACTTTAACATCTGAGCCACCAGGGAAGCCCATTGCTTCCAATAAATACCATATATTTTGTAGGTCTTTACTGCTTTACAAAGCACTTCTTTCTTAGCTATAGACATCAACAGAAATACAAAAGAGGTGACAGGATCTCAGTCTTCAAATCCACAAGCATATACCTGCTGATTTCAGCCACTTTGGCAGGGTTTTAGAAAATACAGATCATGCAAAGATATAGATCTTGGAAATATAAATCATACAGACCAGGAAATTTATGGTATATAGTGAAAGCCAGGGTGATGGTCCTAAATCAATGAGTACTTTCCTACCCTAGATAACTGGACTAAGAAAAAATTCCTTTCTGAAAGACCACTGATTTTCATACTGGTTGTATTGGGCCCAGTGTTCTCAACAAGGGCCACAGAGTGGACACTGAGCAGGCAGATGCCCAAGTCCCCACTCCCTGATTGAACTACTCAATATTTCATTGGTTTATGCATCAGAACTTTGCCTAAGACTTTTCTTTAAAAGTGTTCTGTTGCTTTAAAAAAAAAAAAAGTTTAAAACCATTGTCCCACTGCCCTATATATTGATTGACTCTGTTTTTCAAGAATAGTATCTAGAATATCCTTAATCTATAATAAAAAAAAAAATTAAAATGATGGGTTCTCTGGCCTTACGGTCTTTCCTGAAAACCTCTTCTTCCTTTGAGTATACTCTCCCTATATCCAACCCATCTGGATCCCCATTTCCATATCTTTTTGATTCATAATGCTGCTGCTGCTGCTAAACTGCTTCAGTTGTGTCCGACTCTGTGCAACCCCATAGACAGCAGCCCACCAGACTCCCCCATCCCTGGGATTCTCCAGGCAAGAACACTGGAGTGGGTTGCAATTTAATAGTCATTACTAAATTCAGTGTGATCTCTTTGCAGGGACATAGATGCTATTCTTTCCTGTGAGCAAAGAAATCTATATTTATGACAAGAAATCCTCCAAAAAAAAAAAAAAAAAAACTGTGGCTTTGCACCATTTCCACCCTCCAGGTTCCTACTTTTAACTTTGTTCTACATTGTATTCAACAACTCTGGTAAGTTCCCAGGGTCTTCTAGGCTCATCTAGCCTTTTTTTGTCAGTAAAGTTGCTGCTTCTATCACCTCTTCTAGAATTCTGTCAGCGTGTAACTTTTGAGGCCAATAAATGCTCCCCATTTGCTCCTGTATTTGTCCTGGATGTAGATTTTCCTCAAAAGATATTTTAATTGCTACAGTTACATAAGCCAGTACATTCATGTGTGTGCTTACTGGCTCAATCGTGTCCAACTCTTTGTGACGCCATAGAAAGTAGCCCGCCAGGCTCCTCTTTCCGTGGGGATTCTCCAAGCAAAAATATTGGAGTGGGTTTCCATGTCTTGCTCCAGGGGATCTTCCCAACTCAGGGATCCAACCCAGGTCTTCCACATTGCAGGTTGAGTCTATGCTGTCTGAGCAACCCGGAAAGCTCAAGAATACTGGAGTGTGGGAGAAGGAACAAGATGGCGGAGGAATAGGATGGCGAGACCACTCTCTCCCCCACAAATTCATCAAAAGAACATTTGAACGCAGAGTAAAGTCCACAAAACAACTTCTGAATGCTGGCAGAGGACATCAGGCACCCAGAAAAGCAGCCCATTGTCTTCAAAAGGGGGTAGAAAAAAACATAAAAGATAAAAAGAGAGACAAAAGAAGTAAGGATGGAGCTCTGTCCCGGGAAGGGAGGCTTTAAAAAGAGAAGTTTCCAAAGACCAGGAAACACTCTCACTGGCAAATCTGTGGCAAACCTTGGAACTTCAGTTCAGTTCAGTTCAGTCGCTCAGTCATGTCTGACTCTTTGCGACCCTATTAATCACAGCATGCCAGGCCCCCCTATCCATCACCAACTCCCAGAGTTCACTCAAACTCATGTCCATCCAGTTGGTGATGCCATCCAGCCATCTCATTCTCTGTCGTCCCCATCTCCTCCCACCCCCAATCCCTCCTAGCATCAGACTCTTTTCCAGTGAGTCAAATCAGAGGGCCACATAACCCTCTTTTATTTTTTAAGATTTTTTTAAAATCCACAGTTTACCCGCCAAACGGTAACTCCCAGCAGAGAAGCAGCACAGACGCCTGCAGATGCCATTAGCAAGCGGGGGCTGGGCAGGGAGGAGCTGGCTGAACTGCGTAGAGAGAGGACTGGGCTTGAATGCCGCGAGAACAATCTGAGAGAACTGGGGATAGCAAAGCAGACTGGGATAGCTTCCCCACGAAAAGGCGGAAAGCTCTAACCTAAGATTCTGCCAGCCCCGCTCATAGAACAAAGGGCTGAGCAGAGCGAGCTGGCTGCAGTCGGCCCATCCCCCATCCCCCGCCGGGACAGGAAGGGAGGGCAGCCAGAACCGGAGGGGGCAACCGCGGCCCCAGAAAGGCATCTGATACAAACTACAGGCATGCTTGTTGCTAATCAAGACTTCTTGGGCTTGGGCCAGTCGATATCCGCCTGAGAAGGTGCACCCAGAAAACCGAGTGGCAGGGACTGGGGAGGTGATAAGTCACAGCAACCGTGCTCGCCAAACACCTGGTCACCTGAGCTGCTTGGACCGGGGAAGGCAAAAAATGCAGGCACAATCAAGTCTGCGCCTTTGTGGAGTACCCAAGAACCTGAACTTGAGCCGCTCAGACTGGGAAGTGCATACAACCCAGTGCCAGCCTCGGACAGTTCCCGGCAGAGCAACCTAGAGCCTGTGCAGTGTAGACTGGGACAGCACATGCACTGTGAGCAGGGGCAAACCCAGTGTGGCCGAGACGCTGCGAGCACTCCCCACAGACGCCAGAGATATTTGTCTGCAGCGTTCCTCCCTTCCCAGAACAGGACTGAACAACTGAGCCTTTAAAGAATGTCCACCCACACCCTAGTATCAGGGCGGAAATTAGACACTGAAGAGACCAGCAAACAGAAGCTAAAACAGAGGGAACCACCTTGGAAATGACAGATAGAGTAGTCTAGAGGCTACTCCAAGAATAAGACCAATAACCAGAGGCAAGAAGCTTAAGCCCGAATCCTGAGAACACCAGAGAATTCCTGACTCCAGGGAACATTATCGATAGGAGCTCATCAAACGTCTCCATACTTACACTAAAATCAAGCACCACCCAAGGGTCAACAAGTTCCAGAGCAAGACATACCACGCAAATTCTCCAGCAACACAGGAAAATAGCACGGAGCTTCAATATACAGGCTGCCCAAAGTCAATCCAAACCCACTGACATCTCATAGCTCATTACTGGACACTTCATTGCACTCCAGAGAGAAGAAATCCAGCTCCACCCACCAGAACACCAACACAAGCTTCCCTAGCCAGGGAACCTTGACAAGTCACCTGTCCAACCCCACAGACAGTGAGGAAACTACATAATAAAGAGAACTCCACAAACTGCCAGAAGAGGGAAAGGCCACCCCAAGAAAAGCAATATAAGCAAGATGAAGAGGCAGAGAAATACCCAGCAAGTAAAGAAACAGGATAAATGCCCACCAACACAAACAAAAGAGGAAGATATAGGGAATCAACCTGATAAAGAATTTCAAATTTTGGTGGTGAAAATGATTCAAAATCTTGAAAGCAAAATGGAGTTACAGATAAATAACCTGGAGAAAAGGATTGAGAAGATGGAAGAAAGGTTTAATAAGGACTTAGAGGAAATAAAAAAGAGTCAAGATACAATGAATAATGCAATAGATGAGATCAGAAACACTCTGGAGGGAACAAAGAGTAGAATAACAGAGGCAGAGACAGGATAAGTGAGCTAGAAGATAGAACTGTAGAAATAAATGAAACAGAGAGGAAAAAAGAAAAATGAATTAAAAGAAATGAGGACAATATTAGACCTCTGGGACAATGTTAAACGCTCCAACATTCGAATCATAGGAGTCCCAGAAGAAGAAGACAGAAAGACCATGAGAGAATACTTGAGGAGATAATAGTTGAAAACTTCCCTAAAATGGGGAAAGAAATAATCACCCAAGTCCAAAAAACCAGAGACTTCCCAACAGGATAAACCCAAGGCGAAATACTCCAAAACACATACTAATCAAATTAACAAAGATCAAACACAAAGAACAAATATTAAAAGCAGCAAGGGAAAAGCAACAAATAACACACAAGGGGATTCCCATAAGGATAACAGCTGATCTTTCAACAGAAACTCTTCAGGCCAGGAGGGAATGCCAAGACATACTTAAAGTGATGAAAGAAAATAACCTACAGCCCAGATTACTGTACCCAGCAAGGATCCCATTCATATATGAAGGAGAAATCAAAAGCTTTACAGACAAGCAAAAGCTGAGAGAATTCAGCATCACCAAACCAGCTCTCCAACAAATGCTAAATGATCTTCCCTAGACATGAAACACAGAAAGGGTGTATAAACTCGAACCCAAAGCAATAATGAAAATGGCTATGGGATAGTACTTATCAATAATTTCCTCAAACATAAATGGGTTGAATGCCCCAACCAAAAGACAAAGGCTGGCTGAATGGATACAAAAACAAGACCCCCATATATGTTGTCTACAAAAGACCCACCTCAAAACGAGGGACACATACAGACTGAAAGTGAAGGGCTGGAAAAAGTTATTCCATGCAAACAGAGACCAAAAGAAAGCAGAAGTAGCAATACTCATATCAGATAAAATAGACTTTAAAACAAAGGCTGTGAAAAGAGACAGAGAAGGAAACTACATAATGATCAACGGATCAATCCAAGAAGAAGATATAACAATTATAAATATTTATGCACCCAACATAAGAGCACCGCAATATGGAAAACAATTACTAACAAGTATGAAAGGGGAAATTAACAACAATGCAATAATAGTAGGAGATTTTAATACACCACTTACATCTATGGATAGATCAACTAAACAGAAAATTAACAAGGAAACACAAACTTTAAATGATACAATAGACCAGTTAGACCTAATAGATATCTATAGGACATTTCACCCCAAAACAATAAATTTCACCTTTTTCTCAAGCGCACACGGAACCTGTTCCAGGATAGATCACATCCTGGGCCATAAATCTAGCCTTCCTGCTACTTCTAAGTCACCTCAGTTGTGTCCGACTCTGTGTGACCCCATAGATGGAAGCCCACCAGGCTTCCCCGTCCCTGGGATTCTCCAGGCAAGAACACTGGAGTGGGTTGCCATTTCCTTCTTCAAATCTAGCCTTGGTAAATTCAAAAAAATTGAAATCATTCCAAGCATCTTTTCTGACCACAATGCAGTAAGATTAGATCTCAACTACGGGAGAAAAACTATTAAAAATGCCAACATATGGAGGCTGCTGAATAATGAACAAATCATAGAAAAAATCAAAAGAGAAATCAAAATATGCATAGAAATGAATGAAAATGAAAACACAACAACCCAAAACCTCTGGGACACTGTAAAAGCAGTGCTAAGGGGGAAGTTCATAGCAATACAGGCACACCTCAAGAAACAAGAAAAAAGTCAACTAAATAACCTAACACTACATCTAAAGAAACTAGAAAAGGAAGAATTGAAGAACCCCAGGGTCAGTAGAAGGAAAGAAATCGTAAAAATTAGGGCAGAGATAAATGCAAAAGAAACAAAAGAGACCATAGCAAAAATCAGTAAAGCCAAAAGCTGGTTCTTTGAGAAGGTAAATAAAATTGACAAACCACTAGCCAGACTCATCAAGAAACAAAGGGAGAAGAACCAAATCAATAAAATTAGAAATGAAAATGGAGAGATCACAACTGACAACACAGAAATACAAAGGATTATTAGAGAATACTATCAGTAATTATATGGCAGTAAAATGAATAACCTGGAAGAAATGGACAAATTCCTAGAAAAGTACAACTTTCCAAAACTGAACCAGGAAGAAATAGAAAATCTGAATAGACCCATCACAAGCACAGAACTAGAGGCTGTAATCAGAAATCTTCCAGCAAACAAAAGCCCAGGTCCAGACGGCTTCACAGCTGAATTCTACCAAAAATTTAGAGAAGACCTAACACCTATTCTACTCAAACTCTTCCAGAAAATTGCTGAGGAAGGGAAACTTCCAAACTCATTATATGAGGCCACCATCACCCTAATCCCAAAACCTGGTAAAGACCCCACAAAAAAAGAAAACTACAGGCCAAAATCACTGATGAACATAGATGCAAAAATCCTTAACAAAATTCTAGCAATCAGAATCCAACAACACATTAAGAAGATCATACATCATGACCAAGTGGGTTTTATCCCAGGAATGCAAGGATTCTTCAATATCTGCAAATCAATCAACGTAATACACCACATTAACAAACTGAAAAATAAAAATCATATGATTATCTCAATAGATGCAGAGAAAGCCTTCGACAAAATTCAACATCAATTTACGATAAAAAGCCTCCAGAAAGTGAAAATAGAAGGGACACATCTCAACATAATAAAAGCTATATATGACAAACTCAGAGCAAACATTATCCTCAATGTTAAAAAACTGAAAACATTTCCCCTAAAGTCAGGAACAAGACAAGGGTGCCCAATCTCACCACTACTATTCAACATAGTTCTGGAAGTTTTGGCTATAGCAATCAGAGCAGAAAAAGACATAAAAGGAATACAAATTGGAAACGAAGAAGTAAAACTTTCACTGTTCGCTGATGACATGATCCTCTACACAGAAAACCCTAGAGACTCTACCAGAAAACTACTAGAGCTAATCAATGAATACAATAAAGTTGCAGGATATAAAATCAACACACAGAAATCCCTTGCATTCCTATACACTAATAATGAGAAAATAGAGAAATTAAGGAAACAATTCCATTCACCATTGCAACGAAAAGAATTAAATAGGAATATATCTACCTAAGGAAACAAAAGACTTGTACATAGAAAACTATAAAACACTAGTGAAAGTAATCAAAGAGGACACTAATAGATGGAGAAATATACCGTGTTCGTGGATTGGAAGAATAAATATTGTGAAAATGAGTATACTACCCAAAGTAATTTATACATTCAATGCAATCCCTATCAAGCTACCAACGATATTTTTCACAGAACTAGAACAAATAATCTCACAATTTGTATGGAAATACAAAAAACCTCAAATAGCCAAAGCAATCTTGAAGAAGAAAAATGGAACTGGAGGAATTAACCTGCCAGACTTCAGGCTCTACTACAAAGCCACAGTAACCAAGACAGTATGGTACTGGCATAAAGACAGAAATATAGATCAATGGAACAAAATAGAAATCCCAGAGATAAATCCACGCACCTATGGACACCTTATCTTCAACAAAGGAGGCAAGAATATAAAATGGAGAAAAGACAGTCTCTTTAACAAGTGGTGCTGGGAAAACTGGTCAGCCACTTGTAAAAGAATGAAACTAGAACACTTCCTAACACCATACACCAAAAAAAAACTCAAAATGGATTAGAGAGCTAAATATAGGACCAGATTCTATAAAACTCCTAGAGAAGAATGAAGGCAAAACACTCTCCGACATAAATCACAGCAGGATCCTCCAAGACCCACCTCCCAGAATATTGGAAATAAAAGAAAAAATAAACAAATGGGACCTAATTAAAATCAAAAGCTTCTGCACAGCAAAGGAAACTATAAGCAAGGTGAAAAGACACCCTTCAGAATGGGAGAAAATAATAGCAAATGAAGCAACTGATAAAGGATTAATCTCCAAAATATACAAGCAGCTCCTGCAGCTCAATTCCAGAAAAATAAATGACCCAATCAAAAAATGGGCCAAAGAACTAAACAGACATTTCTCCAAAGACATAAAGATGGCTAACAAACACATGAAAAAATGCTCAACATCCCTCATCATCAGAGAGATGCAAATCAAAACCACAATGAGATACCATTTCACACCTGTCAGAATGGCTGCTATCCAAAAGTCCACATGCAATAAATGCTGGAGAGGATGTGGAGAGAAAGGAACCCTCTTACACTGTTGGTGGGAATGCAAACTAGTACAGCCACTATGGAGAACAGTGTGGAGATTCCTCAAAAAACTGGAAATAGAACTGCCATATGATCCAACAATCGCACTCCTGGGCATACACACCGAGGAAACCAGAATTGAAAGAGACACATGTACTCCAATGTTCATTGCAGCACTGTTTATAATAGCGAGGACATGGAAGCAGCCTAGATGTCCATCTGCAGACGAATGGGTAAGAAAGCTTTGGTACATATACACAATGGAGTGTTACTCAGCCATTAAAAAGAATGCATTTGAATCAGTTCTAATGGGGTGGATGAAACTAGAGCCTATTATACAGAGTGAAGTAAGCCAGAAAGAAAAACACCAATACAGTATACTAATGCATATATATGGAATTTAGAAAGATGCAAATGATAACCCTGTATATGAGACAGCAAAAGAGACATAGATGTATAGAACAGTCTTTGGGATTCTGAGGGAGATGGTGAGTGTGGGATGATTTGGGAGAATGGCATTGAAACATGTATGTTGTCATATACGAAATGAATCACCAGTTCAGGGTCGATGCATGTTACAGGATGCTTGGGGCTGGTGTGCGGGGATGACCCAGAGGGAGGATAAAGGGAGGAGGGAGGTGGGAGGGGGGTCCAGGAGGGGGAACTCATGTACACCCGGGGCGGATTCATGTCAATGTATGGCAAAACCAACCAATATAATATTGTAAAATAATTACCCTCCAATAAAAAATAAAGAAAGAATACTGGAGTGCGTAGCCTACCCCTTCTCCATGGGAACTTCCCAAACCAGGAATCATACCAGGGTCTCCTGAAATGCAGACAGATTCTTTACCAGCTGAGCTACCACAGAAGACCTAGTACATTCACGGGTTCAGCTAAAACTGATATGTACTCAATTACATACTCTCCTCCCAAACCCTTTTCTTTACGGTAAAACTACTCAGGGCTATGTACTTTAAACAGTAGTGTGCACATACTTTTCTGCCACTCCTCTTTCTGCTGCTAGAAACAGTTCCTTTGTGCTCACCCCATTCCTTTCATGCATGCTCAGCTGGGCTTTAAAATTTCAGTCTGTTTCTTAATTTGCTTCTGCATTTTCTCTGAGCTTTTTATATTTTTTCAAGTAACAAAAATTGAACTCAAACTCTCATAAGTAAAACAATCCATGCAATTGGGAAGCCCTAGGGTGAAGAAAGCTGATCACCGAAGAATTGATGCTTTTGAACTGTGGTGTTGGAGAAGACCCTTGAGAGTCCCTTGGACTTCAAGGAGATCCAACCAGTCCATTCTAAAGGAGATCAATCCTGGATGTTCATTGGAAGGACTGATGCTAAAGCTGAAACTCCAATACTTCGGCCACCTCATGCGACGAGTTGACTCACTGGAAAAGACTCTGACGCTGGGAAAGGTTGGGGGAGGGAGGAGAAGGGGACGACAGAGAATGAGATGGCTGGATGGCATCACCGACTCTGTGGACATGAGTTTGAGTGAACTCCGGGAATTGGTGATGGACAGGGAGGCCTGGCGTGCTGTGATTCATGGGGTCGCAAAGAGTCGGACATGACTGAGTGACTGGAATGAACTGAACTTAACTGAACTGAGGGATGCTAATTTCAGGCATAGCTGAGTTTAGGAGTTTTCAATTCATGCTCCTTCTCTCTTCGCTTTTCCTTCCTTCCTTCCTTTCTCTCTCTCTCTTTTTCATTTTTCAGCTCATCTTTCTCCTATATTTGCTGATTCTCAGGCACACTCTCTCCATATGTCAACAACTGTGCCTCGTAGCACCTGTGATTTTAGAAGGAAAGGGACTTTTTTTTCATACCAATTACCCTTGTCTAGGAGAATCCCAGGGACAGGGGAGCCTGGTGGGCTATCGTCTGTGGGGTCGCACAGATTCGGACATGACTGAAGCGACTTAGCAGCAGCAGCAGCAGCAGCAGCAAGGCATATATACAACCACAGAACAATCATGTGACTAGAAGACTACTTATTGACCAGCCTAGACACTCTACAACCACCTTCAAATCCCTTTCTCACCTTTGGTCTCATCTCAGAGACAGAAAGGCCCCTGCAATTACAGCCAACCAGAATTTTATGGCCTGGTATTGAGACAGTTCCCAAAAAAGAAGCAAATAAAATGAGAAACAGATATAAGAATTCACATTATTTGTTGAATTGAGTGTCTTCCTTCCTTTTTTAATCCTCTCACAGTTTCTTTTTCTATTGCAAAATTTTAAACTTATTTAAGCTAAAACACTTCCGCTCTGGGTTTCTGATATTTTTCCTCCAAAGCTTAAGCAGTAGCTTTAAGTCTCACACCAAATACTAAGCCTTTTATCAGCTGATTATGCTTTTCCTTTGCCTGGAAGCAAACAGCTCTAAGACCCAAAATTTCCTGGGTGAAATTCTTTTCAAAATTTTCTGCTTCATCTTTGGGTTTGTAATAAATTTACTAATTTTTTTTCTCCACTCAGCACATGGGAATATATCTTTGATATATCAACCCGTATATTTCTCTATTTCTTGTTTCTTCTAAAAATATATATTATGCATAGATGGATGGTTGATAAATGAAAGATAATAGATGGACAGACATATGTGCAAACAGATAAAGAGAACCGAGCAGAACTGAAGCCATCTCATGAACAAGCAGTTGGCAATTTCAATCCATACCAGGAGCAAACCTAAGTAGGCTCTAAAGCAGTACATTCCCACTACCTAGAAACACTCACCAAGATCCCTCCCACAGTGTTAGACACCCGACCTCTAGCCAATGCTCTTTGAAGCTCTTTGAACAGATTTTCCCTTAATAGGAAAATGGAGAAATGACTCCTTATACCTTTCAAAACCAGGTTGCTCCAACTGGATTCTGATTCCCCAGGTGATCTTTTGCATATGTCTCCTGAATGAGCCCCTGAAAATAATTCCTCTTCCTATCTGGTGACTCAGTGGCAAAGAATCTGCCTGCAGTGCAGGAGACCTGGGTTCGACCTGGGTGGGAAAGATCCCCTGGAGAAGGGAATGACAACCCACTCCAGTATTCTTGCCTGGAAAATCCTATGGACAGAGGAGCCTGGTTGGTGGGCTATAGTCCATGGGATCGCAAAAGACTTGGACACAACTTAACAACTAAGTAAATCAATGTCACATCCCATTAACTAGAGGACCTAATCAAGATCATCTCCCAAATTAGGAATATTTTTCTCTCCACATTGGCTATCACCCACCAGAAACTATTTTAAGTCTTAAAATCCCTAAATGAATTTGCCTCCCAAAATTCAGTTACTGATACATATCCTAATCCCATTTGATTAACCATGCAAATGATAGTCATAATTCTGAGATGAGACCAGCTTCATTATATTATATTCTCCTATGAATATAGAAAGACAAGAGAGGCACTCTTCTTTTCACCCATACCATCTCTTTCTTAAATCATCCCTTCATCTCTATTTTAATCTACTTCATTTTTAAAGGGCCAAGAGATTTAAAACAGTAGGTGATACCACATGGGAATCACAGAAGAAAAATATAATAGAAATCCAAAAAGGAAGCAAAGTGAACACATCACTAAGAAAAAGGAACCCTTCAGGAAGTTTACCAAAGGACATTTTAGGAAAAATATCTTCCCCAGTTATGAAGTACTTTTCAGCAAGGTCTACTGAGAAATCAAGAGGAACTTCCTTCGCCACCTTTGCTTTACACATACAAACAAAAACTACCTTACTTAAATCCCAACATTTAATAGTTACAAATATTGCATAGAGACCCTAAAGTAATGAGGTAGAAAGTTTAAACAGTTAATTGAAAAAAATGTACCT
The DNA here is from genome assembly GCF_049115385.1 of Moschus berezovskii. Classification (NCBI taxonomy): domain Eukaryota; kingdom Metazoa; phylum Chordata; class Mammalia; order Artiodactyla; family Moschidae; genus Moschus; species Moschus berezovskii. Next base: position 44,893,794 of record NC_142463.1, on the reverse strand, counting down.
TATGTTCTTCTCTAAAGAAAAAGTTATTTTTGTCCATAATGTAGTCATTAGCATGCCTAAAGAAGATAATTTTGGAGAGGTAAAGCTCCATGTTCAAAAAATGATTAATGCTCAAGAAACAGTATAGAATGGAGATCAAACAGGTATATTCAATAACATTTATTCAAGTGTCAGCTTCTAATGGGGAATCTTGGGTAAGTTACTTAAATTTCTCTGAGCCTCTGTCATCTCTCCAATAAAATGCAAATTTCTCTCCTAAGTTTCTAGGAGAACAGATTGAAATCTAACACAGAGAACCCACTAGGTAATAGATAATACATGGTAGACGTTGACGGAGAAGGCAATGGCAAGCCACTCCGGTACTCTTGCCTGGAAAATCCCATGGATGGAGGAGCCTGGTAGGCTGCAGTCCATGGGGTCACTACAAGTCAGACACGACTGAGCGACTTCACTTTCACTTTTCACTTTCACACATTGGAGAAGGAAATGGCAACCCACTCCAGTGTTCTTGCCTGGAGAATCCCAGGGATGGGGGAGCATCGTGGGCTGCCGTCTATGGGGTCGCACAGAGTTGGACATGACTGAAGTGACTTAGCAGCAGCATTGTAGTTGAAAAATTGGAGAGAGGTAACCCTTCCTTTTCTGGCGGGAAAGTTTTGACAAACCTAGACAGTGTGCTGAAACCAGAGATATTGCCCTGTCTGAAAGGTCTATATGCTGCTGCTGCTGCTGCTGCTGCTGCTGCTAAGTCGCTTCAGTCGTGTCCGACTAGTAGCGACCCCATGGACTGCAGCCTACCAGGCTCCTCTGTCCATGCGATTTTCTAGGCAAGAGTACTGGAGTGGCTTGCCATTGCCTTCTCCGGAAAGGTCTATATAGTCAAGGCTATTGTCTTCCCAGTGGTTGGTCACGTACGGTTGTGAGCGGGACTGTAAAGAAGGCAGAGTGCCAAAGAATAAATGCCTTCGAACTTTGGTGCTGGAGAAGATTCCTGAGAGTCCCTTGGACAACAAGGAAATCAAACCAATCAATCTTAAGGAAAATCAACCCTAAATACTCACTGGAAGGACTGATGCTGAAACTGGAGCTCTAACACTTTGGCCACCTGATGCAAAGAACTGACTCATTAGAAAAGATCCTGATGCAGGGAAAGATTGAAGGCAGGAGGAGAAGGGGACAGAGGACATGATGGCTGGATAATATCACTAACTGATGGACATGAGTTTGAGCAAGCGTCAGAGATGGTGATGGACAGGGAAGCCTAGCATGCTGCAGTCCCTGGGGTCACAAAGAGTCGGACATGACTGAGGAACTGAAGTGAACTGAACTGACCAATCAACAACTCTTTATTATCCCTACGCCCAAACTGAAGTATTTCAACAAAAAGCATATTTACCTTTGACTGTCAGCACTGTTTTTTCTCTAGATTAAGAAATGACAGCAATAAACAATAATTGTTTCTAAGTCACTCTAGCATTGTAGCTTCTTAGCATAACAATGACACCAAAAACATGCTTGGTCTTAAAACTTCTTCTCCAGGAAAATAATTAGAGCATCCAATTACTAAGAAATAATCACTGTGCCTGCAAAGTAAATTCTCATATATTTTAGCTTTTCATTTTCTACTTTTCAAGTTGTGAAAACATAAAAATAAAAGGAAATAACTCCATGTGACACAGTACTCACCAAAGATACTTTGAACATGTTCTTGAGCATAAGAAAAGAAAAACTGAATCAGAGTTAAAAAAAACCTAGGTTTGAATCCCACCCTCACATCTCACCAGCTTTTCAATCATATAAGCTCTCTAAACTTGTTTTCTCACCTGTAAAATGAGAATAATAAAATGCAACTTAGAGAGTAATATAAAAATTAAATTGAAAATGCCATCTCCAGTGTTTCCTGTAGTAGGTTTTCTAAAAAAAAAAAAAAAAAAAAAAACAGTATAAAAAGCCTAAATACTCCCGCAATTATCTCTTTTTCCATAGTCATAGGAAAGAAAATTAAACCAGTTAATCAGGGCATTCACTAGTTGAACTCTAGTTTTCTAGTTAGTTTTAGTGCCAGAACTGTTTTCTCAAGCAAAATTTTATGTAGAAGTATAAAATATTATGTTAAAATATGGTCAAAAGTATAACTACTTTTTTTCAACCACCCACCCATCCATCCATTCACTTACTAAAAATCATCAGTGTCAGGCACTGTGGTAAACACTGGGAATACAAAGAATAAGTCATGGCTCCAGCTTTCAATGAAACTGACACCCAGCCAAAAATAAATAAATAGATAAATAAGAATTAGGGGCACATGAAATGGGATATTTGTTGCAGAACCAGCATAATATAACTCCAAATCAATGTCCTGAGTAAGACTGCTTAGAAACAAGGAACAATTCTGAAACTTGAGTACATAAGAACAGAGAACAAGAAGTAATTACAACAGGAAGGCTCAACATTTAAGATAAACAAGAATTCCAGAGGTAGACACTGGAAAGATCTCATGTGAGGATCTGGAGAGGGGTTATAATTCAAGGGGCATAGCTGCCTAAGGGTTGAGTAGGAGGAAGCAGTAAATGGAGTAGAGCCAGTCTGAAGGAGGAGATTATGGAAATGCAGAATAACACATTCAACAATATAATATTATGTGACATTTTAGAAGTATAAGGTTCAGTAAGGCCCTGTATCATTCATGATTTACAGTGCATTTTGAGGAAAGAACTACGTGAGTAAAATGGTCCCCACGTTATATCATGCAAAGATTGTGAAGAGGCAACTGGGTTTATTTGGTCTGGAGAAGAAAGGGTTAGAGGTGCCATGATACCAGACTTCAAATATCTGAATGGCTATGGAAGGGAAAGGAAATCCATTCTGAGCAACTCTATAAACTCCATATCCAGAGCTTTCACTATGATCTCTAGTCCTTTCTGAGATACAAATAAATAAATCTAACTATAAACTGAATAATCTTGGCTGTCCACTTGAACTTTAAACACAGTAGCCTAAACCTGACTGTGTTACATGTCCCTCCAAAACTCCTAGACACTCTGTTAATATAATCCATATTCTTTTTATTGGCATCTGCATCTTAGCCACCAAGAAAGAAACTAGGAAATTTCTATAGTATGACCACATCAACTTAGCTACCAAATTCTCTTCATTCTACTTTGTTCACATCAAAGGGGTTTCTAAAAAACTGACCACAGAGTAGTTCCCTACTGAAAACTCTTGGGTGAATCTCAGTAGAAAGTAGAGTAGACTTCCCCAAGGCACATAGTAGCAAGTATATTGCTATGGACAAGTTTTGTGTGAGTGAGTAGGAGGGTCTCAGGTAGTAAAATTTGGAAAACAGTTTAATTAAAATCTCTCCTAATGATCACAATTAACATTAGCATACTAGAAATTGTGAAATATTTCAGTAAAGAAAACTGTCTTGAATCTGTACAATTAGTGTTCCTTAGTTTTTTTTTTTTCTTTAACCACAATATCTCATAATTTTCCATTACCATTAGTGTCCTATAAAATATATCTCAGTGAATGTTGGACTATAAAATGAAATGAATTACAAAGTTATTCATAAAAGATTTTCAACTTTATCTGGTACTGTATTTATCAATTAATCAGTTCAGAAAATATTTATTGAACAGCCACAGTATTATGTGCTAAGGATACAGTGGTGATCAACCAGACATGGTTGGTCTCCTCAACTATTTACTTACAGTTTCAAAAAATTGCAACATTTTTCTCCAGGCCTTTGCACATACCATGCCTACTACCTGGAATGCTCATTTCATAAACTCTACCTCATTCTTTAGCTACTTACACCCTCAATTATTGCTCCTTGACCACAGAAAGTATCTTATTTATTCTATGCATAGCAGTATACCAGATACATACTTCTATTCAATAAATTATATTTTAACAAATAAAGATATTAAATTTTTTATTTTGAGAAATTATATTTTAAATTAAGACACGTACTTTTTAATAGTTGATTCAAGTATAAGAAGACTAATAATTTAGTACTTTAGGGAAATGCTTATAAGTGTTTGTTTTTAATTTTATCTTCTGACTTCTTATCATACTTGTTTAGCATAAATTATAGGGACACCTGTCATGTCTATAATGGTACATGAAGTATAATTTGCAAGAATTTTAAATTTATGTTACAGGGAAACTGAAGTAAAATAGCAATTAAAAAAGTGAAGATAAATTTTAGATGATCTAATCTCAGAAAGCCACAAAAATTGCTTTGCCCTATCATTAACATACACTATATCACAAATGTTCACCTTTTAGTCTTTAATATAGTGGGCCTCCCTGGTGGCTCAAATGGTAAAGAATCAGCCTGCAATGCAGGAGACCTGGGTTTGATCCCTGGGTTGGGAAGATCCCTGGAGAAGGGAATGGCTACCCACTCAAGTATTCTTACCTGGAAAATTCCACAACAGATGATCCTGGTGAGCTATGTCCATGGGGTCTCAAAGAGTCAGACACAACTGAGTGACTAATGCTTTCACACTTTCATTTTGATGCTTGATGAAGCTAATTAAAACCAGCATGATTGGTCAATGGGTTGAAAAGTTGGAGTGACAAACTGCTTTTTCAACAATAACAACAGTGAATATACTAGTTTTTTTATAGATGTTTATGCTAGGCCATTCAGGTATGACATAAATCAAATCCCTTATGATTATACAGTGGAGATGACAAATAGATTCAAGGGATTAGATCTGGTAAACTTAGTACCTGAAGAACTATGGATGGAGGTTTGTAACACTGTACAGGAGGCAGTAACTGAAACCATCCCAAAGTAAAAGAAATGCAAGAAGGCAAAGTGGTTGTCTGAGGAGGACTTACAAATACTTGAGAAAAGAAGAGAAGCAAAAGGCAAGGGAGAAAGGGAAAGGTATACACTGATGCAGAGTTCCAGAGAATAGCCAAAGAGAGATAAGAAAGTCTTCTTAAGCGAACAATGCAAAGAAACAGAATGGGAAAGATGACAGATCTCTTCAAGAAAACTGGAGATAACAATGGAACAAACATTTCATGCAAGGATAGGGACAATAAAGGACAGAAACAGTAAGGACCTAACAGAAGCAGAAGAGATTAAGAAGAAAAGGCAAGAATACAAAGAAGAACTATTCAAGAAAGGTCTAATGACCCAGATAATTACAATGGTGGTTACTCACCTAGAGTCAGACATCCTGGAGTGTGAAGTCAAGTGGGCCTTAGGCAGCATTACTATGAACAAAGATAGTGGAGGTGATGGAATTCCAGCTGAGCTATGTAAAATTCTAAAAGATGATACTGTTAAATTGCTGTATTCATTATGTCAGTTAATATGGGAAACTCAGCAGTGACCACAGAACTGGAAATGGTCAGCTTTCATTCTAATCCCAAAGAAGGGCAATGCCAAAGAAGGTTCAAATCATCAAACAATTGAACTCATTTCACACGCTAGCAAGGTAATGCTCAAAATTCTTCAAGTTAGGCTTCAGCAGTACATGAACTGAGAAATTCCAGATGCACAAGTTGAATTTAGAAAAGGCAGAGGAACCAGAGATCAAATTGACAAAATTCATGGGATCATAGAGAAAATAAGGGAATTCCAGAAAAGCATCTACTTCTGCTTCATTGACTACACTTAAGCATTTGACTGTGTGGATCACAACAAACTGTGGAAAATTTTTAAAAATATGGGACCACCAGACCACGCTCCTGCTCCTGAGAAATCGGTATGTGAGTCAAGAAGCAACAGTTTGAACCAGATATGGGACAATAGACTGGTTCAAAACTGGCAAAGGAGTACAACAAGGATGTATATTGTCACCCCACTTTTTAAATTCTATGCAGAATAAATCACATGAAATGCCAGGCTGGATGAATCACAAGTTGGGATCAAGATTGCCAGAGAAATATCAATAACCTCAGGTATGCACATGATACCACTTTTATGATAGAAAGAGAAGAGGAAGAGCTTCTTAATGAGGGTGAAACGAAGACTGAAAAATCTGGCTTAAAACTCAGCATTCAAAAAACTAAGGCCATGGTATACAGGCCCATCACTTCATGACAAACAGATGGAGGAAAAGTGGAAACAGTGACACATTTTATTTTCTTGGGCTCAAAAATCACTGCACAGTGGTGGCAGCTTTGAAAATAAAAGATGCTTGCTTCTGGAAGGAAAGGAAAGAATTGATGCTTTTGAATTGTGGTGTTGGAGAAGACTCTTAAGAGTCCCTTGGACTGCAAAGAGATCCAACCAGTCCATCCTAAAGGAAATCAGTCCTGAAAATTCATTGGAAGGACTGATGTTGAAGCTGAAACTCCAATACTTTGGCCACCTAATGTGAAGAACCAACTCATTTGAAGAGACTCTGATGCTGGGAAAGTTTGAATGCAGGAGGAGACGGGGAAGACAGAGGATGAGATGGCTGGACGGCATCACCGACTTGATGGACATAAGTTTGGGTAAATTCCAGGAGTCGGTGATGGACAGGGAGACTTAGCATGCGGCAGCAGTCCATGGGGTCACAAAGAGTTGAACATGACTGAGCGATTGAACTGAACTGACTGATACCTGCTGTGTTAGTGGTGCAGTCTTGTCTGACTCTCTGTAACCCCATGGACTATAGCCCACCAGACCCCTCTGTCTATGGGATTTTCCAGGCAAGAATACTGGAAAGTGTTGCAATATCCTTCTCCATGATATCTATTGTAGATATTCTATTATAGGAAATAAGAATTTTTATACTCACAATCACTACAAATATCAGTTCAAAATTGAAACGGAGCAGCAATACAGCATTGCTATATTCTATACTATTCTATACGACTAGTTTTAAATTATACTTTGGACCCCCACTCCACCATGTGTGAGCAACAGTGCTTTCAGATAACTTGAGGTCTCCCCACTCTATCTCTAATGTTACATTTACATTCAGCACATTTCTGTAGCATGAGCATGGCAACATAGGAAGACTAGAGAAGAGGTGTATCCGATTCTTGAAAGTCATAAAAAATGCATGACAGCATCACATGAAACACTCCTGCCTAGTCTTCAGTCATCAGCATACAAGCGTCTCTGCAACTCTCTTCCACATCAAGCTCACTGAGCTTCTTCAGGTTCTGTTTACTTTCTCTCAGTGCATTCCTGCCCTCTTCAAGTTTCTTCACTACTCTGGAGCAATAAGAAACACAAATGGCCTTCTTAAGCACTCCTGTTAAACCACTAGGCAACTATTTCAACTCTGTACTGTACCCCCGTCTTCCAGATAAGGAGCATTATGAGATTTTGTGAGGTCCTTGCACTGCACCCAGAAATAAGACTCTCTTGTCTGCCTGTGTCTAGCACAATCTCAGATGTCAGTTCAGGGTTGAGGTGAACAGGGCACAAGGCTACTTCTTAGTGATCCACCAGCATTTAAGCTCTATCATGCCACTCAATATAAGAAAATTTTTCTAGTCTCCAGGCAGGGGAAATACTGGCTCTCATTGATAACATGTTTTTTTATGTATGCCGATTTTATCAAGAGGCTGAATTTCAGACAAGTGTTTGATTCTTTGTTTTTTTTTCATTTTGTGTTTTTCCTTTCCAAAGTAGAGAAAGCAGAATTCCTTACCTGTTTGGATTGGATAAAGGTCTGTAGAATTAAAAAAAAAAAAAGCCATGGGGAAAAACTTTAATATTTCTAAACACTGCACACCATACAAGAAAAAAATATGCTTTACTTTGTATACAAAATACATCTCAGTTCATTTACCACAAAATTTAAAAGTAGATGATATTCTTTAATCTAGGCTTTTTCTGTACATAATAGAAAAGAACTGTACAACAAAAACTGAAGTTCAAAACATACTTTTGATGATGGAGGTGATATATATGGTGTCATGATGTACTAACTCATTCTGCTGCTATTCTTATTGTCCTAGTCAATTATAGGGAAAGCTACATATGCATCCATGCATATTACATATATTACACATTTTAATTATTGAAAGTCTGATATGTGCCAAGTACTCTGCAAGGCACTAGCAATATAAAAATAAGTTGCAAAAAGACTACAAGCTTCTACTCTGTGACTTACAGAATTGAAGAGAGTTTTTCTTTCATCATTATAATGAAAAAATTGTATCAATTTCAAATTTATGACTTTTTTCCCAACCTAACAGAAAAATATTCAGAACAAACAAATGACCCCAAACCTGAAGATTTGGGCACATATTGGAAGATAGGAAACATGAGTAGTCACTTAACTAGGGTAAATGCAATCAAACAGCAATAAAAATAGTTTACCTAGAATAATTGGCAGGTAAATGAAAGCTATATGTGAAACTGGGGAACCGTGTGATGTCCACAGAGACTGCAGAAAATGAGGGAGTCTGTACTCTTTTCCAAGTTTTCTCTTTATGAACACCCTGGATCACTCACAGAGTAGATCAGAAGGATCCCAAAGAAGTCTCCATATGGTTCAAAACAAGGTGAGGTAAACAGGAGCCATGCTGAAAGGGCAAGAAATTCTATACAGACGGAACAAAAACCTTAGTTGGTGAGGAACAGGGCAGCAAGCATTGCCATCCTCACGACAGTAGTGAAAAATCATTGCAGCTACAGGAAACGACAGAGTGGGAAAAAAAAAATCTACTCTTAAATAATGTGCAATAGAACTAAGAAGTCCTTACCTCCAAGAACCAACAATAGAGTACCTGTCTAAGAAAGAAACTTAGTTTAAATATAAAGTACTCCCTATAACTAGCTAATAAGCTATGAGGTGAAGTGAAAGTCACTCAGTCATGTCCAACTCTTTACGACTCCACAGACTATACAATTCATGGAATTCTCTAGGCCTGAATACTGGAGTGGGTAGCTTTTCCCTTCTCCAGGGGATCTTCCCAACTCAGGAATCAAACTGGGGTCTCCTGTATTGCAAGCGGATCCTTTACCAACTGAGCTATCAGGGAAGCCTATATCCAACAAGCTTTGGGTAACCACAAAAGAATCCTGGGAGAGGGAAAGGAGAAAAAGAAGAGTAGGAAAAGAAACCCTTTCTGAGGTACAAATAAAGGAACAACGTCCAGCTTAAGATCTAACATACACTGCTTTTATAAATCTACCCTAAACACAATGATGTCATTAAAGGATCTGAAGCCTGTGGCACCACGTGGGTAACCATAGATACAACATACCTCAAACACAGGCCCCTCTCTGATTAACTCAAATTTGCAAATCAAAGGCCTGAGAGAAAAATGATGTGTCCTTTTCCAGGCATAAAACCTGTTTACCTCAATCTCTACCATCCTACATTCAACTTTTAACCAAAAAGAGAGATGCACAAGGCAAGAAAGAACACTTCAAAAAGACAAAGCAATCATCAGATTCAGATACTAATATAACAGATATTGAAATAACCTAAGATAACATGTTAAAGATTCTAATGGAAAAGGCTGACAAAATGTAAGATCAGATAGGAAATTTCACCAAAGAGTTGATGACTACAAGAAAGAATCAAAGAAAAAATATTTAAAACAAAAAGACAGATAAAAAATACCTTTGATCAGTTTAACAGTAGACTCAACATAGATGGGAGAAGGAAATGGCAACCCACTCCAGCGTTCTTACCTGGAGAATCTCAGGGACGGGGGAGCCTGGTGGGCTGCCATCTATGGGGTGGCACAGAGTCGGACACGACTGAAGCGACTTAGCAGCAGCAGCAGCAACATAGATGAAGCTTCCCTTGTGGCTCAGCTGCAAGGCATCAAGAATCTGCCTGCAATGTGAGAGACCTGGGTTCAATCACTGGCTTGGGATGACCCCCAGGAGAAGGGAATGGTTATTCACTCCAGTATTCTGGCCTGGAGAATTCCAAGGACTGTATAGTCCATGGGGTCACAAAGCATCATACATGACTGAGCGTCTTTCACTTCACTTTACTTCAACATAGACGAAATAAAGAATCAGTGAATTTAAAGTGTGATCAGCAGAACTTATCCATACTGAAACACAAAAAGAAAAACAGGAGTGGAGGGAAAAGTCCAGAGCTGAGCATCACAGAGGTGTGGAACAATGTCTAACTTACAAATAATAAGAATCTTAGAAGAAGAAGAAAGACTGGAGAGATAGTATAGGGCAAATATATATATATATATTTGAAGAAATAATGTACTGGCAGATTGCACTTAAACAAGGATAATAATCACTGCTAACACATTTCAATAATGTGAATCCTCTATTATAATGCACTGAAAAGGGCATATTACCTCTGTAGTATCCTTCTGAATAATGTATAACCCCAATCTAGTCATGAGAAAATATCAAACAAACCTAAATTGACAGATATTCTGCAATCTAAAGTATAGTATAGTATTTGGATTATTTTTTTAAAAGAATATCCTTGCTTCTATATTGCCAATAGCCTAAATAGGGAAGGCAGGAGGAATAGAACCATAAAAAATCAAATAGGAGGCAGTTTCAGTAACTTAGAAAAGAGATTATGATATTCATGTGGTCACAAAGAGTCAGACACGACTGAGCAACTGAACTGAACTGAACTGACACTAGAATGGGCAGAGTAGTCAGATTGTGGATATATTTTAAAGGCAGATTGTAATTTCCAGACAAATTGGACATGGAACATGAGAGAAAGGCAAACAAATCCCAAGGTTTTGACCTAGGCAACTAGAAAGACAAAGCTGACTGAGACAAAGACAATTAGAGATGCAAGAGATCTGGAGAGGAAGATAAATTCTATTTTGAACATGTTAAAATCAAACACATTTACTATTTCTATTAGATGTCCAAGTACATGTTTCATCAGCAACTGGATTTATAATCCTGGGGGTTTTAGGATTTATAATCCTGGGTATTTTAGAAATACAGTTTGGAGAGATATCAGTATACAGTATCTGAAAAATGCATCTGAATGTATTCACAGAGGGGAAAAGACTGGATCAGGTACTGGCATGCTTTTCCTCAAAAAGGCCACAGAGTGAATATTTTTGGTGTTAAGGGCCATCTGCTTTCTGTCACAATTAGTCAGCTATCTATACAGCTCAAAAGTAGCCACGAATCAGACATAAACAAATGAGCATAGTAATGTTCCAAAACAACTTTATCAAAACAGGTACATACTGGATTTAAGCCATGGCCTTTTGTTTGTCAATTGCTGGTATAGATAAACAAAAAAGAAGGATCAAGGACTGAGTCCTAGGACATACAAATTAAGAGGTCAAGGAGGAAAAGAATAAAAATCTGACACAGGAAATTGAAAAGAAGTAGCCAAGGAAATAAAAGAAAAACCAAGAAATAGTGGTGTTGTAAGAATAAAATAAATTATTTGAAGGAAGAATGATTCAAGTCCACCCAATGCAACTAATGGTTCAAGTAAAACGAAGATTGAGAATAGTCAGCAAGTTGAAGGTCACAAGGATCTCAGCAAAAACAGTTTTGGTAAAGTTAGTAGGAGCAAAATCTGACTGAAGTGGCTTAAGTACAGACAAAGAGTAAAGAAAATAAGAATATTAAACTTTTACTGGGCATTTTGCTGCAAAAGCAAGAAAAGGTGAGGTCAAGAGTTTATTGTAAAAATGGGACAAAACTAGAATATGTTTATGTTGCTAGAAATGACCCAATAAACAGAAAGAAATCATTAGCTACAGAAGAAGGGGGAGAGAATTGCTGAAAACACGTCCTTCTCATTTGGGAAAAAATAACAAAATATAGCCTACAAATAGAGATTCTATCCTTAGAGAAAAGTGGGACAGTTCATCCATAATAACAGGAAGTAGTAAAGAAATGGTGGCAGGTTAGTCCTGATTGTGGAGACCGTGAAAGTCATGCTCTGAAAGTTAATCGCTTAACTGTTGAAGAAGGTTTGGGGAGTTGAGAAAATAGAAGAATGTAAGAATTGTTCAAAGAAGTGGGAAAGTGGATGGAAAAGTATCATGACTGCAGGCAGTGTTAAAAGGTCATAAATAAATTTCCAATGAAAGCAAGGCTTTTTTTTTTTCTGTCTTGTTTATCTACAAAGGAGCAAACAAACCTAGTTAAAATTAACAAATACTCGAATTTCACAAAAGTATATGGCATAAAGAAGAGTTAATACCTATCCTCAAACTATTTCAAAAAATTGAAGAAAATGGATCACTCCAAAATTCATTCTCTGAGGCCACAATTATCCTGATATTAATACTAAAGCCAGACAAAGACACTACGTAAAAAAAGAAAATGACAGGCCAATATCTCTAAGGAATATGGAAATCCTGAACAAAATATCAGAAAATTGAATTCAACAACATATAAAAAGGATCATACACCATGATGAAGTGGGATTGATCCCAGGCCAGCAGGCAAGGATGGTTCAATACTCACAAACCAACCAATGTAATACACACCATTAATAAAACGAAGGAAAGATAAAAATCATATGATCATCTCAATAGATAGAGAAAAGCATTTGACAAAGTTTAACATTAACCCATGACAAAAACTCTCCTCAAAGTTGGAATTGAGGGACATATCTCAAAATACGGAAGGACATTTATGACAAAACCCACAACTAACTACGAGATGATCCAGTAATTCCACTGCTGGTTATATATCAAAAAATTGATTAATTCAAAATATTAATTCAAAAGATACATATACCCCAGTGTTCATAGCAGCATTATTTATAATAGCCAGGATATGAAAGCAGCCTAGGTACACGTCCATCAACAGATAAACAGATGAAGAAGATGTGGTGTGTATGTATGAGTGTGTGTATATATATTAGTTATAAAAAATGAACTTCTTCCATTTCCAACAATGTGGATGAACCAAGAAGGTATTATGCTAAGTGAAATGCAAGTCAGAGACAGACAAAATATTTCATGTTATCACTTTTTTGTGGAATCTAAAAAATAAGATAAATATATATAACAAAACAGAAACAGACTCACAGATACAGAGAACAAACTACTGGTTTCCAGTGGGAAGAGGGAAGAACAAAGGGTGAGGTAGAGGTATGGGATTAAGAGACACAAACTACTATGCCATAAAAGGAACAAGCAACAAGAATGTACTGTACAAAACAGGGAAATAGTCATTATTATTAATAACATTAAATGGAATATGATCTATAAAAATATCATTATGTTATACACCTGAAACTAGTATAATATTGTAAATCAACTAAGCTTAAAAAAAAAGAGGTATATGGCAGAGTAATAAAAAGGCGAGATAAATAACTATGTGCAGGGGAATGACTGTCATGAATGATGTCACTTTTCTTTTTATCAAAGAAAGTAAAATTATGAAAGAATGAGGAACAGTGGAATAGGTGACAGGATCAAAGGATTGTAGATCCCAGCAAGGCTGAAAGATTGTCAGATTTGGAGAATTAGATGAAGTAACCCAAAAAGAGATGAGGTACTGACCAGAGAGTAGGATGCATGAAATTGAGATTGTGTAGGTATATAATTGCAAGTAATGATAAGGTCACTGTCTTTTTCCCAAGCTCAAGACCTTACTCCAGCACATCATATGTATTCATTCATTTCAGTTCAGTTGGCTCAGTCATGTCCAACTCTTTGAGACCCCATGGACTGTAGAACACCAGGCTTCCCTGTCCATCACCAACTCCTGGAGCTTACTCAAACTCATGTCCATCAAGTCAGTGATGCCATCCAACCATCTCACCCTCTGTTGCCCCCTTCTCCTCCTGCCTTCAATCTTTCCCAGCATCAGGGTCTTTTCAAACGAGTCAGTTCTTCACATCAGGTGGCCAAAGTATTGGAGTTTCAGCTTCAACATCAGTCCTTCAGATGAATATTTAGGACTGTTTTCCTTTAGGATTGACTGGATGGACCTCCTTGCAGTCCAACGGACTCTCAAGAGTCTTCCCCAACACCACAGTTGAAAAGAATCAATTCTTCCACACACAGCTTCCTTTATAGTCCAGTTCTCACATCCATACATGACTACTGGAAAAATCTTACCTTTGACTAGACAGACCTTTGTTGGCAAAGTAATATCTCTGCTCTTTAATATGCTATCTAGGTTGGTAATAGCTTTTCTTCCAAGGAGAAAGCACTTTTAATTTCACTGCAGTCAACATCTGCAGTGATTCTGGAGTCCAAGAAAATAAAGTCTGTTACCGTTTCCATTGTTTCCCCATCTATTTTCCATGAAGTGATGGGGACCAGATGTCATGATCTTTGTTTTCTGAATGTTGAATTTTAAGCCTGCTTTTTCACTCTCCTCTTTCACTTTCATCAAGAAGCTCTTTAGTTCTTCTTCGCTTTCTGCCATAACAGTGGTGTCATCTGTATATGTGAGGTTATTGATATTTCTCCCAGCAATCTTGATTCCAGCTTCTGCTTCATCTAGTCTGTCATTTTGCATGATGCAATCTTCTTTTAAGTTAGACATGCAAGGTGACATATACAGCCTTGACGTACTCCTTTCCCAATTTTGAACCAGTCCGTTGTTCCATGCTCGGTTCTAACTTTTGCATCTTGACCTGCATATAGATTTCTCAGAAGGCAGGTAAGGTGGTCTGCTATTTTCATCTCTTTAAGAATTTTTCACAGTTTGCTGTGATCCACACAGTTAAAGGCTTTAATATAGTCAATGAAGCAGATGTTTTTCTAGAATTCTCTTGCTTTTTCAATAGTCCAACAGATGTTAGCAGTTTGATCTCTGGTTCCTCTGCCTTTTCTAAATCCAGCTTGAACATCTGGAAGTTCTTGGTTCAGGACCAGAAATTCATGATTACATAACTTTTTAGTGTTTTCTAAATTTTCAATTATATTTCTCAGAAGTGAAATTCACCCATTTAAATGACACAAAATACTGATGACCTACTTTATATCAACAAGCATGATAAACTGCAACAATGAGTAAGGTGGTAATTATTGTTTTCTCTTCTCTGGGGCAATCCAGAGTCTTCTTCAGAAGCAGATCTCTACAGTTCCTCCTCTTTTAACCTTGCATAAGCAAGGACACTATTCTGGGGGATTTCTAGGTACCTCTAATCACTTCACAGCTTGTACAGGAGTATCTGTCTAATCATTAAGACTTCCTGATTGACCTGCCTCTTGAGAAACCTGTATGCAGGTCAGGAAGCAACAGTGAGAACTGGACATGGAACAACAGACTGGTTCCAAATAGGAAAAGAAGTACGTCAAGGTTGTATTTTGCCACCTGCTTATTTAACTTATATGCAGAGTACATCATGAGGAACGCTGGGCTGGAAGAAGCACAAGCTGGAATCAAGATTGCTGGGAGAAATATCAATAAGCTCAGATATGCAGATGATACCACCCTTATGGCAGAAAGTGAAGAGGAACTCAAAAGCCTCTTGATGAAAGTGAAAGAGGAGAGTGAAAAGTTTGGCTTGAAGCTCAACATTCAGAAAACGAAGATCATGGCATCTGGTCCCACCACTTCATGGGAAATAGATGGGGAAACAGTGGAAACCATGTCAGACTTTATTTTGGGGGGCTCCAAAATCACTGCAGATGCTGATTGCAGCCAGGAAATTAAAAGACACTTACTCCTTGGAAGGAAATTTATGACCAACCTAGATAGCATATTAAAAAGCGGAGACATTACCAACAAAGGTCCGTCTAGTCAAGGCTATGGTTTTCCCCATGGTCATGTATGGATGTGAGAGTTGGACTGTGAAGAAAGCTGATCGTCGATGAATTGATGCTTTTGAACTGTGGTGCTGGAGAAGACTTTTGAGTCCCTTGGACTGCAAGGAGATCCAACCAGTCCATTCTAAAGGAGATCAATCCTGGGTGTTCATTGGAAGGACTGATGCTAAAGCTGAAATTCCAATACTTTGGCCACCTCATGCGACGAGTTGACTCACTGGAAAAGACTCTGATGCTGGGAGGGATTGGGGGCGGGAGGAGAAGGGGATGACAGAGAGTGAGATGGCTGGATGGCATCACTGACTCAATGGACATGAGTTTGAGTGAACTCCAGAAGTTGGTGATGGACAGGGAGGCCTGGCGTTCTGTGATTCATGGGGTCGCAAAGAGTCGGACATGACTGAACGACTGAACTGAACTGAAAGAAGAAATATATTTTAAAACTTAGAGGTAACTACAATATTCAATACAGTAACTAAAGAAATTAATTATGTATACTTATAAAATAATATTATATTATATATATATATATGAAATATATAGGGCTTCCAGGTGGTGCCAGTGGTAAAGATTCCACCTGCCAATGCAGGAGACATAAGACACAAGTATAATCCCTAGGTCAGGAAGATCCCTTAGAGGAGGGCATGGCAAACCACTCTAGCTTTCTTGCCTGGAAAATCCCATGGACAAAGAAGCCTGGCTGTCTACAGTTAATAGGGTCAGAAAGAGCTGGAAATAACTGAAGCAACTGAACAACCACAACAACCTTCTTAGAATACACTGAAGTTTTTCTCTAGACCAACCAAACTTCAGAATAGTGTTTACGTCTCAGTAAAGTGTCTGGGATTTAGTTGGAGCTTCAGTTCAGTTCAGTTCACTCGCTCAGTCGTGTCCGACTCTTAGCGACCCCATGAATCACAGCACGCCAGGCCTCCCTGTCCATCACCAACTCCCGGAGTTCACTCAAACTCATGTCCACAGAGTCGGTGATGCCATCCAGCCATCTCATTCTCTGTCGTCCCTGTCTCCTCCCGCCCCCAATCCCTCCCAGCATCAGAGTCTTTTCCAGTGAGTCAACTCATCGCATGAGGTGGCCAAAGTATTGGAGTTTCAGTTTTAGCATCAGTCCTTCCAATGAACACCCAGGATTGATCTCCTTTAGAATGGACTGGTTGGATCTCCTTGCAGTTGGAGCTTAGTGAGTAATAAATGAATAAGTGAAAACAAGGTGATACTGTCATCTCCTAGAAACCACTGACCATATCCAACTTTTTTTTTTTCATTTTCCTTATGATATAAAATCGGTGTCAAGTCTTGTTTTTTCCTTTCCCTGGGGCTATATTTACACAAGTTATCCTCTCTCACGTTAGGCAACTGCCTTGCTTCATAAATACAATACTGACAGAACTGTACTACTTATAGCCCCTTGGCTTCAGAAGACATTTCCCCTCTCATTAATTTGTTTCCCTTTAGTCCCAAACCTCACTCTTTATATGATGATATGTAACAGGGACAAATCTTCCCTGGCTTTGCTCATGCTCAGGAGGAAGCTGAGAGCCTGGAAAGCTACACTTCGTATACCAAGATGATGCCAGCCAAGTCTTGGCAAGAGAATGATTGAACATTCTCAGATTAATTTCATGGTTATTTGTTCCATCTCAGAATCACATCAGGCACAGGCCTCCAAGTTGAAATTGCATCACTTTGTCCTTGCTGCCCAGGTTAGGGCAATGAAAAATGAGCATATTCCCCACCCTCTAATGGTAAATAATGACTTTTCCCTTCACAACTGAGATATATTTTACAGCATCATCAGAGAAGTCTAATTACCAAACAAAATGATAAGATATATCAGGATACAGGGAGCTTAGATTAAACTCACAAGAATAGGCATTTGCATCTTCGCCATCCTTCAGTGTCACTGCAGTAATAGAAAAGTGGCAACCGGAATGTGCATAAGAGCATTCCATTAAATATTATTTGAATTGTAAATAACTTAAAATTTTAAGCTACCCAAGTAAAAGACTGTAAGGGAAAGATGCAAACATGTTTGGAGGACTGGCAAGCAGAGCTGGAGGGAAAAATAATAGAGGGACTAATTTAGCACTAATTTGGTAAAATAATGCAGCTGTGGGCCCACAAAGACAGGAAGCAAAACATTCATTTTTAGAAATTTGACAGGGCAAATGTGACTTTCACAAATTTTTATCTGTTATCATCCAGGTGGACTAACACGCTTTCTACAACAGGGTCACTCTTGTAATCACTTCTTTTTTTTACACTAATAGTCCATTAACCATTTTCACCATCCAGAGGTTTTCCTGGTTGTGAGCTTTTTCTTTTCTTTAGGTTTATATGACTCATTGAACTAGGTACTGAATCAAGGCACTGGTTCTAAATTCTTGTTTGAGTTTGGCCTAGTCATTCCAGCATCAATAAAAGAGACACAGCAATAATAAGTTGTTGGAGAGAATGGGGGAAAAACATTTAAAAAGAAGGTTGAAGACGTGCCATATAGAATGGGATTTAACATTCATTGAGTCAGAGTCCCTACCAAGAACCAGATACCATCTAAGTACTGAGGAGTTATATATAATCTTACTGTACCAAACAACTATTCTGCCTGGTTGATAAGAAAAATTAAGTAACTTACCAAAAGTGAGACAATAGGAAAGAGGTAGTACCCAAATACAAATCTATGCAAACTCTTGGCCTTATTATTCACATTATATCACATAATCGTATTTGTCACTGTGAAAGCCATTATAGATGATAATAAAAATTGCAGAAATTACAGGCAGACTCAGGTTGGATATTGTATATCCAGTACCCCTTAAAATGCCTGGAAAAACAATATCTGAAGGATGACAGGAAGGAAAGAAGGGCAAGGGAAGAAGGGACAGAAAAAAAGAATCATCCTTCCACATTAACTATTTTAGTAAGATCATTAAGCATAAATGAAATGAAAGTGGTTCAGTCATGTCTGACTCTTTGCAATCCCATGGACAATACAGTCCATGGCATTCTCTAGGCCAGATACTGGAGTGGGTAGCCTTTCCCTTCTCCAGAGGATCTTCCAAGCCCAGGGATCAAACCCAGGTCTCCCACATTGCAGGCAGATTCTGTACCAGTTAAGCCACACCACAAGGAAGCATTGTATATTACGCATAAATAAAGCTAATTTTTAAGAAGTAAAATACATGTAAATATAAAATGAGCATTGTGCCAAAGATTTTATTTAACATATCAAATGAAGGGACAAATAAGATGTTACAAATGGCACAAAAGGGAACTGAAGGGACCACACATATGCAGACCATAAAGAAGGCTTAAATGAATTTGCTTAACAGATGTAAAACATGCTAATGTCCACAGAGCAATAATGAACTGAATTTCCAGTGGGACACAATTTCCATTTCTGTGGACAAGAATCATTTAATATTTGCATTCAGTTCAGTTCCTCAGTCGTGTAAGACTCTTTACAACCCCATGGACTGCAGCAAGCCAGGCTTCCCTGTCCATCACCAACTCCTGGAGCTTACTCAAACTCATGTCCATCGAGTCGGTGATGCTAGCCAACCATCTCCTCTGTCATCCCCTTCTCCTCCCGCCTTCAAACATTCCCAGTATCGGGGTCTTTTCCAGTGAGTCAGTTCTTCGTATCAGGTGGCCAAAGTATTGGAATTTCTGCTTTAGCATCAGCCCTTCAG
Source organism: Moschus berezovskii (assembly GCF_049115385.1). NCBI lineage: Eukaryota > Metazoa > Chordata > Mammalia > Artiodactyla > Moschidae > Moschus > Moschus berezovskii. Next base: position 44,874,451 of record NC_142463.1, on the reverse strand, counting down.
ATGAATATACAGGACTGATTTCCTTTAGGATGGACTGGCTGGATCTCTTCGTTCAAGGGATTCTCAAGAGTCTTTTCCAACACCACAGTTCAAAAGTGTCAATTCTTTGGTGCTCAGCTTTCTTTATGGTCCAACTATCACATCTATATGTGACTACTGGAAAAACCATGGCTTTGACTAGATGGACCTTTGTTGGCAAAGTAATGTCTCTACTTTTTAATATGCTGTCTAGTTTGGTCATAACTTTTCTTCCAAGGAGCAAGTGTCTTTTAATTTCATGGCTACAGTCACAATCTGCAATGATTTTGGAGCCCAAAAAAATAAACTGTCATTGTTTCCACTGTTTGCCCATCTATTTGCCATGAATTGATGGGCCTGGATGCCATGATTTTCGTTTTTTGAATATTGAGTTTTAAGCCAGCTTTTTCACTTTTCTCTTTCACTTTCATCAAGAGGCATTTTAGTTCTTCGCTTTCTACCATAAGGGTGGTGTCATCTGCATATCTGAGGTTATTGATATTTCTCCTGGCAATCTTGATTCCAGCTTGTGCTTCATCCAGTCCAGCATTTCTCAAGATGTATTCTGCATATAATTTAAATAAGCAGGGTGACAATATACAGCCTTGACGTACTCTTCCGATTTGGAACCAGTCTGTTGTTCCATGTCCAGTTCTAACTGTTGCTTCTTGACCTGCATACAGATTTCTCAGGAGGCAGCTCAGGTGGTCTGGTATTTCCATCTCTTGAAGAATTTTCCACAGCTTGCTGTGTCAAAGGTTTTGGCATAGTCAACAAAGCAGATGTTTTTCTGGAACTCTTGTTTTTTCTATGATCCAGTTTTGGAGTGGTACATTGTATCATTCAAAACTACTTAGCAGATACTGGCAATTTGATCTGTGCTTCCTCTACCTTTTCTAATTCCAGCTTGAACATCTGAAAGTACAGTGTTCATGTACTATTGAAGCCTGGCTTGGAGAATTTTTGAGCATTACTTTGCTAGCATGTGAGATGAGTGCAATTGTGAGGCAGTTTGAACATTCTTTGGCCTTGCCTTTCTTAAGGATTGGAATGAAAACTAACCTTTTCCAGTCCTGTGGCCACTGTTGAGTTTTCCAAATTTGCTGGCATATTGAGTGCAGCACTTTCAAAACATCATCTTTCAGGATGAAATAGCTCAACTGGAAGTCCATCACCTTCACTAGCTTTGTTCATAGTGATGCTTCCTAAGGCCCACTTGACCTTGCATCCCAGGATGTCAGGTGAGTGATCACACCATGGTGATTATCTGGGTCAAGAATATCATTTTTGTATAGTTCTTCTGTATATTTTTCCACCTCTTCTTAATATCTTCTGCTTCTGTAGGTCCATACCATTTGTCCTTTATTGTGCCCATCTTTGCATGAAATGTTCATTTGGTATCTCTAATTTTCTTAGAGAGAGCTCTAGTCATTTTTGGTGTTACACAACACTAAAAGTTATAAAATAGCTTAAAGACAATGAAAGGCAGAGATAATTCAGAAGGATACACAAGATAGGAGACCCCAAAATCATCTTTTCCCATTTTCAGTTCAGTTCAGTCGCTCAGTCGTGTCCGACTCTTTGCAGCCCCATGAACCGCAGCACTCCAGGCCTCCCTGTCCATCACCAACTCCTGGAGTTCACTCACACTCATGTCTATCGAGTCAGTGATGCCATCAGCTATCTCATTCTCTGTCGTCCCCTTCTCCTCCTGCCCCCAATCCCTCCCAGCATCAGTCTTTTCCAGTGAGTCATCTCTTTGTATGAGGTGGCCAAAGTATTGGAGTTTCAGCTTTAGCATCAGTCCTTCCAATGAACACCCAGGACTGATCTCCTTTAGAATGGACTGGTTGGATCTCCTTGCAGTCCAAGGGACTCTCAAGAGTCTTCTCCAACACCACAGAGCAAAAGCGTCAATTCTTCGGCGATCAGGTTTCTTCACAGTCCAACTCTCACATCTATACATGACCACTGGAAAGACCATAGCCTTGACTAGATGGACCTTGGTTGGCAAAGTGATGTCTCTGCTTTTTAATATGCTGTCTAGGTTGGTCATAACTTTCTGTCCAAGGAGTAAGAGTCTTAATTTCCTGGCTGCAATCAGCACCCGCAGTGATTTTGGAGCCCCCAAAAATAAAGTCTGACACTGTTTCCCCTGTTTCTCCATCTATTTCCCATGAAGTGATGGGACCAGATCCCATTTTAGTCTTTCACAATTTTTCCTGACAAACTATATATAATATAAGCATACATATACACACACAGACATACACACACAGGCATAAATCATTGGCTAAATAACAAAAGTGTTTAATGCTACTGTATAAACCCCTTCATAAGGGTAGAAGAGCTTCAAAATACCACAAAATAGAATATTTTTATAAAAATCTGAACTTGCAGAATTAAGCAGCAAAAAATTCTAATGCTAGAGCTAGAACCAGAAGTCTGCCAGCTGTCATTCCTGGACAGCCATTCTCTCATCTTGTGCATTTTACCACTGCCAAAGTGAGCTAATAAGAGTTTATGTATGCCTCCGGGTTTGCTGGTTGGAGTCTATCGTCCTTAACTTGTTTGTTTTGTTAGAGCTCTCTCTCTTTTTTTTTTTCTTACCATATCTCTTTTTTCCTGCAGAGCTTACATGCTATACATGTCTATATTTCTAAAACCAGAACTCAGAACAAACATGAGTCACAGAAATGTGTTTTACAACTGACCTTTCAGAAGTGTACGTCATCCATAGGTTTAATTATAAGTGCATCATTACCTGAGAGTCTGATGTTAAAGCCTAAGATTTAGAACAAATGGATTCTTAACATTCATTGCCACTGGTTTATACGTGGTTACCATATAATTTCCTTTGTGAGTGGTGTGTTAATCTCCCTATTCAGATATTTCCCATTCATCGGTGAATACTCTATGTATTGTACATATGAACACTGTATGTGTTGGTTGTTGTTCAGTCACTAAGCTGTGTCCAACTCTGCGACCCCATGGACTGCAGCACACCAGGCTTTCCTGTCCTTCACCATTTCCCAGAATTTGATCAAAGTCATGTCCATTGAGTTGATGATGCCATCCAACCATCTCATCCTCTGTTGCCCCTTTTTCCTCCTGCCCTTAATCTTTCCCAGCATCAGGGTTTTTTCCAAAGTGGGCTCTTTGCATCAGGTGGCCAAAGTTTTGGAGTGGTACATTGTATCATTTAAAACTACTTAGCAATTTATTGTTTAACTATGATTAACAAACATCAGAAAAATATCTCCCCTAGGTTAGAGAAATATTTGATAAAGAAGCTGGTTAGATCTGAATTGGCATTCACCTACTTAGCTTAATGTTTGTGCTGTGATGGTCTAGTCCTACCTCCTACTTCAGATGTGGGAATAGTGTAGGTGGTAGAGTATCTCAGAATGGTGAAAAGAATGTCCGTTCATCTGCAGCTTATAACACAGTCCAGAAAGAGGCAAACCATGGCCACTACATGTCAGCACAATAATGAAAGTTATGTATGTAATTTAGGGGCTTTTATAGCAGCTGTTAGAGTGATGCCCATCTAGGATTCTGCTTTGATGACTTTGAAAAGGCACTACCAAACTTTATGCCAGAAATCACATTAGACTTCTGTCCTAGAAAATAATAGGAGCACAATACAAAGATACTCTTCTATTTCACCATAGTGCTCTCCTCAATACAATAGAAGATTCTAGCTTTTGTTGTTGTTGTTGAAGTGTATCCCGCTCTTTGGGAGAAAGATACAAGACTGTTTTAATTATTAATGGTAAATGAAAACAATGGTCCTTTGATAACTGAACACCTGAATGATAGGGAATAACAGCTACTGTAATATTATTTTTATTACCATACAATTTACATCCAGATATGTCCAAAAGGGATTCGAAGTGAAGTGAACTCACTCAGTCACTCAGTCATGTCTGACTCTTTGTGACCCCATGGACTGTAGCCCACCAGGCTCCTCAGTCCATGGAATTTTCCAGGCAAGAGTACTGGAGTGGGTTGCCATTTCCTTCTCCAGGGTATCTTTCCAACCCAGGGATTTAAGATGACTCAAAGTCATTTGACTAGCATTATATTGAATTCAAGTATGACAGAGTCTTCTTTTAAATAATTTATTTGGAAGAGAGTCATAAACTAGGTATGTAAAGTACCAAGGGAAGGCAGAGAAGGAAGAGATTACCTTTACACAGAGACAGTCCTGGAGGACTTCACACAATTAATCTGAACCTTGAAGGATGAATCCAAAGACAAAGAGGAAGAAAGGCTTTCCTGGATGTTTTCAAGTGAAGGATATATTGAGAAAATTACAAGTAGGAGAAGGCAATGGCAAGCCACTCCAGTACGCTTGCCTGGAAAATCCCATGGACGGAGGAGCCTGGTTGGCTGTAGTCCGTGGGGTCGCTGAGCGACTGAGCGACTTCACTTTCACACATTGGAGAAGGAAATGGCAACCCACTCCAGTGTTCTTGCCTGGAGAATCCCAGGGACGGGGGAGCCTGGTGGGCTGCCGTCTATGGGGTCGCACAGAGTCGGACACGACTGAAGTGACTTAGCAAGCAAGCAAGTTGTATCAAGAACCAAGGATATCTGATGGCAGAGTGCAGAGTTGGAATGCAAAGAGGATTGTAAAGCTCCATATCCAAAGAGCATGATTATAAAGGGCACTGAATTCCATGTTAGTTATTTTATAGCTAACCTATTGGTAACAGAGATATCAAGAAGAGAAAAGCAGTAGAGTATTTATAAGTAACAGAAGTAGCAGTATCTAGAAGTATGGTAAAGAAATGATTTCAAGAAGGGAGTAGATAATGGTACCAAAGGCCACAGAGTGATCAAGATGGGGACTGTTGTATTATACTGCTCAACATCTAAAGCTCTCTCTTAATTTGAGGGAAAATCCTTCTTTATGTGAAAGGGACTGAGTGAACTGAACTGAACTGAACTGACTGAAAGGGCCGTGTGTTCACTAGAGAAGGTAAAGAGCAGCCAGGATTTCTTAAGATAAACGACTCAGGTTCAGATAACTGGATATTCCACTCAGGGTTTCCGGTCTCAAGTGAATAGAGGGCTCAGAATGTACACTCAGTGACTGGAAGAGTCCAGCATTTCAGTGGCTGTGGAAGAGTCCAGTGTTCCCAAGCATTTAGCTGAAGTATGACTTGGCCTTGGAATCTGTTAGTTTCCTTTGCTTCTTCATACATTGTAAAGAAGTTAGATTAAAGAGAAAGTGCATACAGCTCAATTAAGGAAGATGATAAAAGGTTAGAAGAGTTTAAGACCAAGAAGAGATAATTACTTGTGCAGAGTGTGAAGAAAACATTTATTCAACAATACTCAGATTGAAAAATCAACATGAACATATGATACCCATCAAAAACATTTTACAAATAATGCAGCCATATTCTTCATAAAGCCATTTTTTAGGAAAATCCATGACCAGAATATTGAGTCAATCCAGTGAAGTCTTTTTTGTAGAAAGTTAAGATGGTATACTATAAGCATAGAGATTTCTGGTCATCAAACTTTCTAAAAACTAGAACTTAAAAATGAATAGATTAATGAATGATATGTAATGTATCTGATAATATTTTCTTCCACTGAAAATGTCTTCACTCTCATCATCTAGAAAATGACTATTCATTCTTCAACAATCAATACAAGTGTGATCTCCTCTCTCTAGAGCCTTTCTCCATCCATAAAAGATAATATTCATCCTTCCTGTCTAGTGATTTTGTGGCACCATGTTCAAGAAATAATTTCATACTTCTCACATGATAGATCATTATGAAGTCTACCTTCCATGACATAGTGTGAACTTCCTGGAGACAGAGATGTCATGCTATTTTTTTAATGGGACCCCCAAATCTACAACAGTACCCAACATATAACAGGACCTCAACAAATGCCATTTGAGTGGGTTGGTGCGTATGTGAGATTTTACTGAATACCATTTATGCTAGTCAGATAACTGATAGGATCTAACTAGTTTAAGTCTATACCCTATGATAAGGATGTCGAGCACAAATTCTCTGCAGTTTGTTAAAGAAGGACTCATTCTAGCCCAGTGGTTCTGTTCTCTGAAGATTTTGAAAACTGCAATAGAGTATGTTCTGTTAGCTTATATTAAGGACACTAAAATGTTGTAATTTAAGTAAGGAACATTACAAGTGACTCTAACATCTTGAGTAATAACTTTATATATCACATAAAAATAGCATATAGTCCCAAGTAGTGACTCCTGCTTTATATCATAAATAGACTTCCATACACTAGCAGATTCTGGATTCCTGAAGAGGAGGAGCTTTGGAGCAGCAATCTGGTTGGACAAGTTTATGTATGTGGGGTGAGCAGAGAAGAGGTTCTAAGGGAGTCACCTGAAGTTACACCCACATTATAGGAATACTGTTTATATGACTACTGTATGTTTAATGAGGAGTGGATTGGAAGAGACATTAAAAATTAGAGATATTATCCTTACAGCATTACCATCCCAATGATAAAAAATTGTCTTCCTTTGGGGGCCATAACTTCCAAAATTAAAATCTTGATTACACTGATATGCTAACAGATATAATAAGTACATTTCATCTCTGCAGATAAATATTAATTATTTTATCTTTAATCCTTTAGAACAAAAAGAAGACTATGGAAAATTATAAAAAAATATTGACTAAAACATGCTTTCTCTTCATTATTGAGAAATATAATAGAGACCTGGGTTAGGAACATTTTCACGTGTATCAGTATCACCTTGTACTTCTTTATATCCTACTTAGAATTGCCTGTTTAGCTGTTAGCCTCTCCTACAAGGTTGTAAACATCTCGCGATAGAAATTATGTCTTATTTATCTTTGCGTTTTTCACGCCTAACACAATCAGTAGCATTTCATAATTTTTTGAGTGAGCAAACATATATAAAGTAGTAGTTTTACTTGCCTTTCATCAAGAAGGTCAATATTGATTTTTGAAAGAAGATGTACATCATGTGAATCTTAATTTGGTTTTTCACTTGAAGGCTAAAATTAATTGTTATTTAACTCTATATTCTCATATTACTATTTCATTTTTTCACTCTATACAATTAATCAGTTTCTGCCATATCTGATCAAAATATGAAGAAATTAAAATATTTTTCCTTCTCTCTAGATCAAAATGATATATACTAACAGAAAAATAATTACAAATGGCATGCATTTGAAAAATATGATTCATATTTTATTTCTAGTTTGCTGCTGCTGCTGCTGCTAAGTCGCTTCAGTCATGTCCGACTCTGTGCGACCCCACAGACAGCAGCCCACCAGGCTCCCCCATTGCTGGGATTCTCCAGGCAAGAATAGTTTAGGCAACACAAAATTTATAATCATAAAAGTTTGTGTAGTTATCAAGAATAGGTGGTTTCAGGACTCAAATAAGAATTTAAAGTCAAGATCAGACATATCATCCTCTGAAATTATCACCAACAAGCGTGAATACAAAGTAGAAGTGACTAGCCATCTGCCAAAGTAGCATATCTCATGAGGTTTTGATTCATCTATCCCTGACACAGTGACCCTCAGGAGCTGATACTACAAAACTTACTAAAATAGTATAGCATGGGCTATGACCACTGTAGACTATTCTGCCAGGTACACTTCTCATTGGAATTATAATAATGGAGCACCTCAGGCTTATATCTCACTCTCTGAGATCAGTTACTCTAGTGGGTTTCAAAGAGCATAATCAGTCCCTTGTTGAATGATAAGACATTTCTAAATCTATAAAGCTGAAGAATGCACTTAGGATGCCTGGTGACCCCATTGCCATTCAGATCCCTGCAAACTCAGTCTAAATCTTTCCACAAACCTCTCTTACTATCTTTTTTTTTTTTTATTTTACAATATTATATTGGTTGGTTTTGCCATACATTGATATGAATTTGCCCCGGGTTTACATAAGTTCCCCCTCCTGAACCCCCCTCCCACCTCCTTCCTCCCTTTATCCTCCCTCTGGGTCATCCCCACATGCCAGCCCTGAGCATCCTATAACATGCATTGACCCTGAACTAGTGATTCGTTTCACATATGACAACATACATGTTTCAATGCCATTCTCCCAAATCATCCCACCCTCACCCTCTCCCATAGAGTCCCAAAGACTGTTCTATACAAGGCTACAGTCACTGGATTGCTGGGTGTGGAGAAAACTGTCCCCTGAGAAAATAGCTAAGGCCCTGCTGAGACAGGTATGCTTTCTCACACACCATCACCTCATTTGACAAGGTGACAAAGGAATTTATTTCCTCCACTAAATCTGCTGATTGCAAAATTTAATGTTAATGGAAACTGTACTTCTGAGAACAGAGCAACCTAAAACCATAATTGAATATTTCAGTAAACCCATGATGGTCATGAGGAAAATAAATAATTTCTGACATGTTAAACCCAGATCTCTCAGAGTACAAAATGTAGCTTGCTATATTTCTTCAATATTTTTTGGATCTGTGGACAGATTGTGACTGACTCCAGTATGCAGCAAACTACATTTCATAATTTTATCCTGTGACTCATTCTCTCAACAAGATGGTTGCCTCCAGACAAATGAAATGGTTTTGAATTCAAGCAAACAGAAGCTTCACAGCTTCCAAGCAACACCACATTCTGCTGAGCATAAAGCAAACAAATTCCTTTTCTAGGAGTCCGCCAACGAACAGAGACTGCCTTGAAGGGCATCCTTGCAGGCACTTGAGAAACTGCACGGCCATCTGTTCTGGATGATGCAGAAGAAATTACTGCATGCAAATAGAGGGTCACACTAGACAACTTTGAAGTTGGCTTCTAATCCTAAATCTGCTATAAAAGATTATGTAGATTACAATCAATGTAAGTGCCATTTAAAATTTCTCTTCTTCAAGATAAATATCTACATGGAAGGAAATAAATTATACTTGTCAACCCAATTAAAAGGGGAAGTAATTTGAAAGACAATGCCTAAAACAAGATTCACTTAAGAAAGGAGATAACGAGAATGTTCCTGACATCCAAAGATCTGTTTCCTAGGGAAGAAATGGAAATTCTCCTCAGGAAACACTGGCATTGATGTTTCCTGCTCCTTAAAAATAACATAAATGTGTAGGAGTCTTTTTTCTATATAAAACTAATGTTTTATTGTTAGATCTCCTTGGAGAAATATAATTTTTTATGATTTTAACTGGCATCTGAATCTATTTTTGTGGCTTAACAAAAGCAACACTACCATCGTGTGGCAAAAGAGATTAAACTTATTTTTTAAAAAGGAAAAGTGCCAGTCAAAGATGAAATTGAAATCCCCAAATAGAAATTCTAACCCAATGCATATTCATTCTTCTAGCATTTGCATAGCATTTGTCTTTCATTTAAAAATCTGCAACTTATCCAATTTTTTGAAATTAAGGCAAAATTAATATGAAAAAGGAAACTGAGTTAGAATGTCAACAGCAGCTTCCTGTTTCTTTATGTATTATCAGTAAAACAAAATATTTGAAGGCCCATAAAAGTATCACTGACTTTACTGCCATAATACAGTCATATCAAACAAAGAGCTCTAGAAAGATAAGCAAAGAACAAAGCTTGAACTACCTTGGCAAAACACTAGAGAAGAGTTCCAAGGTCTCAGAGAAGTTAGCATGCTATAACATATTTATTTTGTAATATCAGAGAAACTACTAGTTGATTATGTTCCCCAGGAGAGCCCAGATGACACTCCCTTCACCAAAGCAATAAGAAGTGTCCCCAAAAGTGGGATGCCAGTGTTATTGAGAAGTTCAGTGGTAGCTGTTCTCTGTAGGCTAGGTTTGAGATTGCAAATATGCTGTTGAGTTTGGCTGGGAATGACACTCTACATGGTTAAGGTTCAAGATGTCACTGTATTAGTAAATGATATTAGTATATATAGTGTTGAGTCATCAAAAGGTAGAGTCAAGTCTCCCACTAACACTATATAATCTCCTTAAGAAAATGGGCTTTCTGACCTACTGCACAGCCCAGGGAACTGTATTCAATATCTTGTAATAAACCATAATGGAAAAGAATATTAAAAATAATGTATGTGTATATATATATATATATATATATATAACTGAATCACTGTGCTGTACAGCAGAAATTAACACATTAGCTAGAATTTTAATATTACCTTGTATTTGAAGTACTTTTTCTCAGTTATCCCCATTGATCCTGGGGCTTCTGTGGTAGTTCAGTGGTAAAGACTCCACCTGCAATGCACAAGATGCAGGTTCGATCCCTGGATTGGGAAGAACCCCTGGAGGAGGGCATGGCAACCCACTCCAGCAGTCTTACCTGGAGAAGTCCATGGACAGATGAGCCTGGAGGGCTAGAGTCCAAAGGGTTGCAGAGTCAGACATGACTGAAGCGAATGAGCAAGCACACATGTATGCACACATTGGTTGATCCTAACAGCACCACAAATATTATTAATTTCTTCATTTTATTTTTGAGGAAACTAAGACACAAAGATAAAAGTTCTCCTCTGATTAGTTCACTGAGCCAGAAGGTGAGATCAGCTCACTTGATTATCAAGATTCTCACGACAAACTAAGGAAAAACTGGTCCTTTTCTTCTGCAACTCTGCTAATAGTTGGCAACTTGAACTGAACTGAACTTTCTCCATTACTTGGAAATAGAATCAGTAAACTTGGTGCTATTCATTCAGAAAATATTATCAAATTTTATCTACTCAGAATGAATGCTCTGGAGTGGCATTTCAAGTACAGCCTTCTCTGCAGAGCGGTTTACAAAGTGTGAATCCGGAGGCAGCAGCAGCATCACCTGGGAACACATGACATATGTAAATATTGGGACCCTCTCAAGAGTCTTTAAGTCAGATAATCCAGGGATGAGGCCCAGAAATCTGGTTTAAAAAGCTCTCCAGGTGATTCCAATGCACCCTCAAGCTTGAGAGGCACTGCTGTCCAGATCATCAAAGTGGTTGCAGCTGTGTGCAGCCCCAAGCTGCCTGCAGGATGGAGGCCCTCATTTTGCCAGTTTCTAGGAGCATAGATTGGAGAAGGCAACGGCAAGCCATTCCAGTACTCTTGCCTAGAAAATCCCATGGATGGAGGAGCCTGGTAGGCTGCAGTCCGTGGGGTCGCTAACGGTCGGACACGACTGAGCAACTTCACTTTCACTTTTCACTTTCCCACATTGGAGAAGGAAATGGCAACCCACTCCAGTGTTCTTGCCTGGAGAATCCCAGGGACGGCGGAGCCTGGTGGGCTTCTGTCTATGGGGTCACACAGAGTCGGACACGACTGAAGTGACTTACCAGCAGCAGCAGCAGGAGCATAGACAACTGAGAGTTCTCAACTGAGTCCTTCTCAGAGCACCACCCACAGAGAAAGAGTGTCCCCTTACCCAAGGTCACACGTAAACAGCACTTCTTCCAGGAAGACTTCCAGAAAAAGTATGTTCTCCATACATCTTGAGGGTCTCTGCTGTGAGCTCCCATATAACTTATCAGTTCAGTTCATTTCAGTTCAGTCGCTCAGTTGTGTCTGACTCCTTGCGACTCCATGAATCACAGCACGCCAGGCCTCCCTGTCCATCACCAACTCCCGGAGTTCACTCAAACTCATGTCCATCGAGTCAGTGATGCCATCCAGCCATCTCATTCTCTGTTATCCCCTTCTCCTCCCACCCTCAATCCCTCCCAGCATCAGACTCTTTTCCAGTGAGTCAACTCGTCGCATGATGTGGCCAAAGTATTGGAGTTTCAGCCCCAGCATCAGTCCTTCCAATGAACACCCAGGATTGATCTTTAGAATGGACTGGTTGGATCTCCTTGCAGTCCAAGGGACTCTCAAGAGTCTTCTCCAGCACCACAGTTCAAAAGCATCAATTCTTCGGCACTCAGCTTTCTTCACAGTCCAACTCTCACATCTATACATGACCACGGGAAAAACCATAGCCTTGACTAGACAGACCTTGGTTGGCAAAGTAATGTCTCTGCTTTTTAATATGCTATCTAGGTTGGTCATAACTTTCCTTATGGCACTTGGCAATAAAGAATTTTTAATGAATATCACCAGTCACAATATAGTTGTCTATTGAAGTATGTTAATGATCTTCCTCTTTGGGCTGCAAGTTCCTTGAAAGCAGGGACAATATTTCCTTTATACACTACAGTTCAGCTCTCAGCACACTATCACACTGATGGTGTGTGTTCAGTTGCTATGTTGTGTCTGACTCTTTTTGCAACCCCATGGACTGAAGCCCACCAGGCTCCTCTGTTCATGGGACTTCCCAGGCAAGAACACTGGACCAGGTTGCCATTTCCCTCTCCAGGGAATCTTCCGAACCCAGGGATTAAACCCATGCCCCTTACATTGGCAGGCTGATTCTTTACCACTGTGCCACCTGGGACGTCTGGGTCTCCAAATACTTTTAAACAACAGATAAACATGCACAGATTCAAAGGTTACAAACTCAGCTATGCACAATGTGCCTAATTTGATCTAAAATATCAGCAGCCAAGATATAAATTTTTTCTTTATTATTCTCTTACTTTTCAAAGTTGTTGTTTTATTTTTATTGGAAGTTTCCTAAGATTTCTGAATTATCCTCATTCCTTCATAAAAATCCATGTTGCAGAATTTGGTTGGGACATAAGACCTTATGCATAAGATTATGCATAAATAATTCAAAATTGCTATGCTCATTAGATTGAGGCTATTTCTAATGTGAAGACTTACTTATAACAAAATGAATTTTTAAATTTTCTGTCATTTTGTTTTAAATTTTGAAATTTGTTATCTTTCCCAAAATGATGTATTATTCTAATTTTGCATAGCTTTCAGTTCCTCATTGTCCTATTGCTATGATTATCAATAGAAAATAAATATTATATTTTTAATAACTGGAATTACTATTAGTGTTTTAAAATTACCAGAGACATTTAGAGGACTTAGCTTTATAGCACGTAAGGATTTGAGTTTGTGTCCTGACTAGCTAGTCAGGATTGGAATACCATATTGAAGTTTCTTTACAAAACTGAGTCTTCAACTCATGAATATGGTATATCTTTTTATATATTTCTCTTCAGTTCAGTTCAGCTCAGTCGTGTCTGACTCTTTGCGACCCCATGAATCACAGCACACCAGGCCTCCCTGTCCATCACCAACTCCCGAAGTTCACTCAAACCCACCTCCATCAAGTCGGTGATGCCATCCAGCCATCTCATTCTCTCTTGTCCCCTTCTCCTTCTGCCCCCAATCCCTCCCAGCATCAGAGTCTTTTCCAGTGAGTCAACTCTTCACATGAAGTGGCCAAAGGATTGGAGCTTCAGCTTCAGCATCAGTCCTTCCAATGAACACCCAGGATTGATCTCCTTTAGTATGGACTGGCTGGATCTCCTTGCAGTCCAAGGGACTCTCAAGAGTCTTCTCCAGCACCACAGTTCAAAAGCATCAATTTTTCAGCGATCAGCTTACTTCACAGTCCAACTCTCACATCCATACACGACCACTGGAAAAACCATAGCCTTGACTAGACGGACCTTTGTTGGCAAAGTGGTGTCTCTGCTTTTTAATATGCTATCTAGGTTGGTCATAACTTTCCTTTCTTTTAATTTCATGGCTGCAATCACAATCTGCAGGGATTTTGGAGCCCCCAAAAATAAAGTCTGACACTGTTTCCCCATCTATTTCCCATGAAGTGATGGGACCAGATGCCATGATCTCAGTTTTCTGAATGTTGAGCTTCAAGTCAACTTTTTCTCTCTCCTCTTTCCTCTTTTAGTTTCGCTTTTTAGTTCCTCTTCACTTTCTGCCATAAGGGTGATGTCATCTGCATATCTGAGGTTATTGATATTTCTCCCGGCAATCTTGATTCCAGCTTGTGCTTCTTCCAGCCCAGCATTCCTCATGATGTACTCTGCATATAAGTTAAATAAGCAGGGTGACCATATACAACCTTGACGTATGCCTTTTCCTATTTGGAACCAGTCTGTTGTTCCACGTCCAGTTCTGACTGTTGCTTCCTGACCTGCATACAGATTTCTCAAGTGTCAGGTCAGGTGGTCTAGTATTCCCATCTCTTTCAGAATTTTCCACAGTTTGTTGTGATCTTATATATGTATATATAATGTGATTTTATATATTTAGGTCCTATTTAATAGTGTATTTCAATAAAGTATTCTGTTTTTCTCCATAGTAAAGTTTTCTGTTATATTCAAAAAACATTGTGTTGGCTATTACAAATGATATCTTCTTAAACTACATTTTCTACCTTAGTTTTGATGGGATATAAAATTAAAATTGACTTTGATATCAATATTATATATTACAGCCTTGAAAAACTCTCATTAATTTTAATACTTTATCTGTAGGTTCCTTTTGTTTTTTCAAGTAGACGATTACACTAGCTAAAAATAATTGTTTTCTATGTGTTCCAAGCATTATTCTTTTAACTGATTTATTGAAAAGGCTAGTTACTAGAAAACTATTGAATTAAAGAGATGGTAACAGGAATCTGAATCTTGTTTCTGATTTTTGAGGATATACTCTTAGAAGTGATGTTTGATGTGAATTTTTTAAACTTATCTTTAATTGGAGGATAATTGTTTTGCAAAGTTGTGTGAGTTTCTGCCATATGCCAACATGAATCAGCCATAAATATACATATGTCCCCTCCTCTTGAATCTTCCTCCCACTCTCCCCATCTCAGCCCTCTAGGTTGTCACAGAGCACCAGACTGACCTCCCTGCATCATACAGAAAATTCCACTGGCTATTTATTTTACATATAGTTATCTATACGTTCATGTTACTCTCTCAGTTCGTTCCACCCTCTCTTTCCCTGACTACATCCACAAGTTCATTCTCTATGTCTGCATCTCTAATGCTGCTGCTGCTGCTGCTAAGTCACTTCAGTCGTGTCCAACTCTGTGTGACCCCATAGACAGAAGCCCACCAGGCTCTGCCGTCCCTGGGATTCTCCAGGCAAGAACACTGGAGTGGGTTGCCATTTCCTTCTCCAATGTGTGAAAGTGAAAAGTGAAAGTGAAGTCGCTCAGCCGTGTCCGACCCTTAGCGACCCCATGGACTGCAGCCTACCAGGTTCCTCCATCCATGGTATTTTCTAGGCAAGAGTCCTGCATCTCTACTGCTGCCCTGCAAATAGGTTCATCAGTACCATTCTTCTAGATTCCATACATATGAGTTAATATATATTGTTTTTCTCTGACTTATTTCACTCTGTATAACAGGCTCTAGGCTCACTGGCCTCACTAGAAATGACTCAAATTCATTTCTTTTTATGGTTAACAGTCCATATGTACCACAATTTCTTTATCCATTCATCTGTCAGTGGACATCTAGGTTGCTTCCATGTTCAGGCTATTGTAAATAGTACTGCAATGAACACGGGGAGTACATGTGTCATTCTGAGTTATGTTTTTCTCAGGGTATATGCCCAGTTGTGTGATTGCTGGGCCATATGGTAGTTTTATTCCTAGTTTTCAAAGAAATCTCCATACTGTTCTCCATAGAGGCTGATCAATTTACATTCCCACCAATAGGGCAAGAGTGTTCCCTGATGGCCATTCTGAAAAATGTGAAGTGTTACTTCATTGTAGTTTTGATTTTCATTTCTCTAATAATAAGCAATGTTGAGATTTGAATTTTTGTAGATGTCTTTATCAGCCTATGAAGTTCTCTTCCATAATCTGCTTTTTAAGTTTTCTAAATATCGAATTAATGTTACAGTATTCAATTACATACCTTGAGATGACTGCATCATTCTTGTGCCTTAAAGTATTAGAATTATTCAGTTCACTTGCTCAGTCATGTCCAACTCTTTGTGACCCCATGGCCAGGCTTCCCTGTCCATCACCAACTCCTGTAACTTGCTCAAACTCATGTTTATCAAGTCGGTGATGCCATCCAACCAACTCATCCTCTGTCATCCCCTTCCTCTCCTGCCTTCAATCTTTCCCACCATCAGGGTCTTTTCCAATGAGTCAGTTCTTTGAATAAGGTGGCCAAAGTATTGGAGTTTCAGCTTCATCATCAGTCCTTCCAATGAATATTCAGGACTGATTTCCTTTAGGATTGACTGGTATGATTTACTTGCAGTCCAAGGGACTCTTAAGAGTCTTCTCCAACACCGCAGATTGAAAGCATAATTCTTCAGCATTCAACTTTCTTTATAGTCTGACTCTCACATCCATACATGACTACTTGAAAAATCACAGCTTTGACTAGGCGGATCTTTGTCAGCAAAGTAATGTCTCTGCTTTTTAATACACTGTCTATAATCAGAGTGTAACACATTGATTTTTTATAAATCTGAACCAATGCTTTATTCCCTGAATAAATCTAATTTAATAATAATGCATTAGCTTTTAATGAATTATATTCACTAATATTTATGTTTATGTGTTTCTGTGTGAAATAGGTCTATAATTTTTTTTCTCATTTTGTTTTGTTATCAAGGCCTTATAAAAGGAGTTAGAAAGTGTTAATATTTTCCAGTAGAATGGTATGTTTGTCAGTTCTCTTGTAGAAACTGTTTTCATGTATATTTAAAATGAGATATTAAATGTATGCAAGTTTCAGTTCAGTTCAGTTCAGTCGCTCAGTCGTGTCTGACTGTCCGCGACCCCATGAATCACAGCACACCAGGCCTCCCGGTCCATCACCAACTCCTGGAGTTCACTCAAACTCATGTCCAGAGAATTGGTGATGCCATCCAGCTATCTCATTCTCTGTCGTCCCCTTCTCCTCCCACCCCCAAACCCTCCCAGCATCAGAGTCTTTTCCAGTGAGTCAACTCGTTGCAAGAGGTGGCCAAAGTATTGGAGTTTCAGCTTTAGCATCAGTCCTTCCAATGAACACCCAGGACTGATCTCCTTTAGAATGCACTGGTTGGATCTCCTTGCAGTCCAAGGGACTCTCAAGAGTCTTCTCCAGCACCACAGTTCAAAAGCATCAATTCTTCGGCAATCAGCTTTCTTCACAGTCCAACTCTCACATCCATACATGACCAATGGAAAAACCATAGGCTTGACTAGACGGACCTTTGATGGCAAAGTAATGTCTCTACTTTTTAATATACTATCTAGGTTGGTCATAACTTTCCTTCCAAGACCATTACTGCTCAGCTTTGACATAGATTCACTATGGGTACAGAATTCACCTAGATCTACTTTCAGATCACTTTCTGAGACTTAGTGGGGAAAGAGAAATTGATGTGAACGTGGAGCTCATGCTGCCTAATGTGCTGTAATAATAAACTCTAAATCTATGAGGACTTACTGTCTCCTGATCAGCCAAAACTACTGAAGACAAGCTGGTAAGTCTCTATGCTTCTGTTTCAGAAATGCTTGAAAGGATCTTCATGTCTGATAAATGAGCCTGCAGAAGCTTCAGTAACCTCTCTTACAAAGGTACTTGAATACAGGGATCAGAAGTGAAATTCATGGTTAGAATGTCAGTATGGCATTCTAGTCAAGAGAAGCTTGACTAGAGCTTCTAGTCAAGGCCCCTAGTCAAGAGAGCTTATTCCTAGGATAAAATGACCCTCAGTTCAGTTCAGTTCAGTTCAGTCGCTCAGTTGTGTCCGACTCTCCGCAACCCCATGAATCACAGCACGCCAGGCCTCCCTGTCCATCACCAACTCCTGGAGTTCACTCAAACTCATGTCCACAGAGTCAGTGATGCCATCCAGCCATCTCATTCTCGGTCATCCCCTTCTCCTCCCACCCCCAACCTTTCCCAGCATCAGAGTCTTTTCCAGTGAGTCAATTCATCGCATGAGGTGGCCAAAGTATTGGAGTTTCAGCTTTAGAATCAGTCCTTCCAATGAACACCCAGGATCGATCTCCCTTAGAATGGACTGGTTGGATCTCCTTGCGGTACAAGGGACTCTCAAGAGTCTTCTCCAACACCACAGTTCAAAAGCATCAATTCTTCGGCGATCAGCTTTCTTCACAGTCCAACTCTCACATCCATATATAACCTCAGGAAATACCAGAGCCTTGACTAGAGGGACCTTTGTTGGCAAAGTAATGTCTCTGCTTTTTAATAAATTATCAAGGTTGGTCATAACTTTCTTTCCAAGGAGTAAGCGTCTTTTAATTTCATGGCTGCAATCAGCATCTGTAGTGATTTTGGAGCCCCAAAAAATAAAGTCTGACACTGTTTCCACTGTTTTTCCATCTATTTCCCATGAAGTGATGGGACCAGATGCCATGATCTTTGTTTTCTGAATGTTGAGCTTCAAGCCAACCTTTTCACTCTCCTCTTTCACTTTCATCAAGAGGCTTTTGAGTTCCTCTTCACTTTCTGCCATAAGGGTGGTGTCATCTGCATATCTGAGGTTATTGATATTTCTCCCAGCAATCTTGATTCCAGCTTATGCTTCTTCCAGCCCAGCCTTCCTCATGATGTACTCTGCATATAAGTTAAATAAGCAAGGTGGCAATATACAGCCTTGATGCACTCCTTTTCCTATTTGGAACCAGTCTGTTGTTCCATGTACAGTTCTGACTGTTGCTTCCTGACATGCATACAGGTTTCTCAAGAGGCAGGTCATAGAAAGGAAATGTGGAAAGTACTGTCAGGGGCACATTTAAAAGGGCATTATCTGAAGAAGCACTGCCCACTAAGAAAGCTACAGTTATTGGACAAAACAAGCAAGTTTCCAGAGAAACCATGAGAGGGTCCCACGAGAGAAACACTCTGGTCTGAATATCAGTCAAGTCTAAAGAACCAACTTATGAAAAAATCAAATAAAAATTGCAAACTCCATAAATCCTGATTGTTCAATAGAAGCAGTATATTAAGAGTTAAACTAGCATTTAGTTCACATTTGCCTACTATAACTTTTCCTAATCTTTTTTTAACTGTAGTTTGAAATTTTTTGTCTTTTACTTAAGTAATTGAATCCATTTACATTTATTGTTGTGTAATTTTTTCTTATTTCTCTACGTCATTTTATTTCTTCTTTCTTTCATTCCTTTGAATTGACTGGTTTCTTCAATTTTGATTTTTTATTCTACTTTTCCTGTTTTGAAGTTAAATTAATCACTCCACTGTATTCATTTTAATAGGAAATTTAGAAATTTTAACATCAAAATCTAGAATTTAAAAAGAAAGCATATGTTTAAAACCTTAACTAAAGTCATTATCTTCTGACTTCTATTCTATTGTCTAGAAGTTTAGTCTTTTTTAAATGTTCTGTAATTTTACCTTTTTATAACCTTAGACATTAGTACATTTACTCACATTTATCATTTTCTTCTCTCACCATTTCAAACCTCCTTTTCATTATTTTTCTTATAACTGAGATGTATCTTTTAAAGATACTTTAATGAGAGCCTGATAATAGTCAGTCTTCTCTCTTGCAAGTGTGTGCTTTTTCTGTATAACTGAAAATTTCATTATGACAATTATTTTCCCTACAATTTTTAAAGTTTTTTTTCACTGCCTTACGGTTTCCCTTGTTGCAACTGAGAAATAAGTTGTCAAGCCAGCTACAGTTCCTTTGTAAGTAATCAATCAATCTTTTTCTCTTTTGCTGCTTTAAAGATTTTTCTTTTGTTTTAAAAAATTAGAACTCTGATTAGATATAATTAGACTTTCTCAATCTACTCATCATATTTCTTGATTTCTCATTGTGTGTGTGTGCTCAATCACTCAGTCGTGTTCACTGTCCATGAGATTATCCCAGCAAGAATAACTGGAGTGGCATACATATGGAATTTAGAAAGACACTAATGACGATCCTATATGCAAGGCAGCAAAAGAGACACAGACATAAAGAACAAACTTTTGGAATATGTGGGAGAAGGTGAGGGTGGGATGATTTGAGAGAATAGCATTGAAACATGTATATTACCATATGAAAAACAGATGACCAGCGCAAGTTCGATGCATGAAGCAGGGCACTCAAAAGCTGGTGCTCTGGGACAATCCAGAGGGATGGAGTGGGGAGGCAGGTGGGAGGGGGTTTCAGGATGCGGGGACACATGTGCACCCATGGGTGATTCATGTTGACAAATGACAAAACCAACCACAATACCATAAAGTAAATATCCTTCAATTCAAATAAATT
Organism: Moschus berezovskii; assembly: GCF_049115385.1. NCBI lineage: Eukaryota > Metazoa > Chordata > Mammalia > Artiodactyla > Moschidae > Moschus > Moschus berezovskii. Next base: position 44,854,335 of record NC_142463.1, on the reverse strand, counting down.
AATTAATTTAAAAAAAAAAAAGAATACTTCAGTGGGTTCCAGGGGATCTTCCCAATCCAAGGATGGAACTTGAATCTCTTGTGTCTGCTGCAGTGGCAGGCGAATTCTTTACCACTGTGCCACCTGGGAAGGCCTAATTTCTCTTTACTATTTACCATTTCTTAGTCTCTTTTTGTTTCCCAGTCTTTAATTTCTTCAGATCTGTCTTCCAGTCTTCTATGCTATTAACTTATACACTGCATTTATAATACCAAATATCAAATCCTCTATTAAAAGAAGTTTTCTGTACTTTTTAAAAAATATGACTGATAATTTTTACAGTTTCTTGTTTTGTAAGTTCAGAAATATTTGTTTCATTTATAGTTGAAGACTATTTGGGCAGATATGTAAGTCTGCTACTGCTGCTGCTAAGTCACTTCAGTCATGTCCGACTCTGTGATTACAATATTCCAGTAATGCATGTTATGGTGAAAACTGTGGCCAGATTGATATAACTGTCCTTGAATAACAATCTCTTTGCTTATATGCACAAAATATTTTCTTTATCATTCATACACACTGTGTGGAAAAATAAATAGTCTTTTTCTTCATTAAAAATATGTAAGATAATATGAGAAAATTATATCAACACATTATGGGAGTTATGATTTACGTAGAAGTAAATGGCTATAGTCTATGTGGTCTCAAGAGTCGGACACGACTTAGTGACTAGAGAGAAAGAGAGAGGGAAACATATGACAAAAACAGCACAAAAGATCAGAGGTGGAATGGAAGCATACTGTTATAAAGTTTTTACACTATTTATAAAGTTGTTTAATATTAATAGGAGAACTGTGATAAATTAAAGATGTATATTTTAAACTCGAGAGCAACTAAAGAAAATGAATAACTGATAAGGTACAAAATAGTTTATTAAAATACACAATCTAAATGAAGACGGAAATGAAGAAAGAGAACAAAGAGCAGATCCCATAGGTGGGAAATAAAAAGCAGAAAGAAGACTTAAATCGAAATATATAAAAAATTAAATTAAATATAAAGAGTCTAAACATGCCAATTAGAATACAGGGATTTTTCTGTGACAATTTCTCTTGGGATATGGTATGACTTTTTACATTTATTGATTCAAATCTTTTCATTTTAAAACATTTCTTGAACTATATTTTGCAATCTTTTAAATTTTGTTCTTCAGTCAAAATAATTATGAGTAACTGGAAACTCCTTTGTCTCTCTTCCATGCATGTAAATTTCTCTCCAATCCTATACTATTTTCCTATGGCTGCTGTAACACATTACCACAAACTAAGTAGTTTGAAACAACACACACTTGTTTTGTTACAGTTCAAGAGGTCAGAAATCTGAAATGTGTTTCACTAGGCCAAATCCGAAGAGTGGGTATTGTTGCTGTGCTCCCATGGGAAATTCCAAGAGACAGTCTGTTTTCTTGTCTTTTCCAGTTTCTACACCTGCATTTCTTGCATTCTCTGGGCCATAGTCTCATCTTCCATCTTCAAATTCAACAACATAGCATCTTTAAATCCATCTCCTCTTTGTTGTTACGTCACCTTTTCCTTTTCTGTCTCTGTAGTCAAATCTCCCTCTGTCTTCCTCCTATAAGAGCATTTGTGACCACATTTGGGGAGCATCAGTACTCTTGCCTGGAAAATCCCATGAACGGAGGAGCCTGGTAGGCTGCAGTCCATGTGGTCACTAAGAGTAGGACACAACTGAGCGACTTCACTTTCACTTTTCCCTTTCATGCATTGGAGAAGGAAATGGCAACCCACTCCAGTGTTCTTGCCTGGAGAATCCCAAGGACAGGGGAGCCTGGTGGGCTGCCGTCTATGGGGTCGCACAGAGTTGGACATGACTGAAGCGACAGAAGCAGCAGGATAATTTCCCCATCTCAAGATATTTAATGACATTTGCAAAGTTACTTTTGTCATATAAGTAACATTCATAGGTTCCAGGAATGAGGATCTGAGTATCTTTGGGGCCATTACTCAATTTACCATAAATTTAACACATTAATTTCCAATTTATTTTCATGCTTCTCCCACTCTTACTGTGTTTTCAACATTTTCTATTCTCTTTTGTTATAATTCACATGTGATCTTCATTTCAAGGATCATTTTATTTCTTCTTAAGATCTGTGCTCATGGATATTTTTAAAAATTGTTATATAATATTTGAAGCCTAAAAAAACAATATGATGACTTTGAAATGTTTGAAAATTCTTCATTCCTCATCCAATCAAAAGTCAAAGCCTAATTTCCCTTCCTTTTGAATTTGGATTGGACTTGCTGACTCACTTCTAACAAAGAGAAGATGGAAGAAGAGATAAAAGGTAGCACTCAAGGCTAGGTCCTAAAAAGTATTGCTGCTTTTGCCTTGGTGGTCTTTGAATGACTCAGCATGAGGGAAACCAACCACTATGTTGTTAAGACATTCAAGCAATCTTTGAGGAGGTTCACATTGGGAGAAACTGAGGTCTTCAACGATAAACCAGAGACAGTTTTCCAGCCATTTTAATGGGTTACCTTGAAAGTTGATTTTCTAGCTCCATATAAGACTTTAAATGCCTATATCCCTAGCTGACGACTGTAACTTCATGAGAAACTTCAAGCTAGCTAAGCTGTTCATGAATTCCCAACTCACAGAAACTGTGAGGATAATAAGTATTATTTATATTACTAAGTTTCAAAATAATTTGTTATGCAGCAAAAGATACTTAATACATTTAACAAAAATTAGCAAATAGAATAAATTGAACATCCATGAAGCAACCACCACATTAAAAACAGAATATTGCCAATATCTTACATCAGAGGTATGGAGATCCTGTCTCTTCCAGTCTGCTTTGCTCCTGATTATTTTCTTAAAATACAGCATATTTGTATAATTCCTTTTTCAACTCTATCCATGTGATTCCCATCTCAGCTAGTTTGAATCAAAGAAAGATTATGCTGTCAGTCCAACCATCTCACTTCTCTTATTTAAAAGGGATTGTTAATATTTCTCTTCAGATTATAATACCAATTTTGGAAAATAGTAGCCTAATTTTTTCTTCTTTATTTAAAATTTCCTTGCTCTTCAAAAGCCCAATTTTCAGAGCTCTTATACAAGAGACATGCACTAAGGAATATGTATGTTAGTTTCTCAATTGTTTTTAAGATTCCTAAAATTTCATCCATATATTAAGGAAAAGCTTTAAACATAGCAATATGGACCATGACATTCTCTAGCTTCCCTTTGTTCCATTTAATTGCAGACCTATGCTTATTATTGCATTCTCTTTCAAGGAAGGCCATCATAAAGAACAGTCAGTGGAGAAACACTGTTGTACTTCTTTTAAAGTTGCTTTCAATTTAACTTTCTATTACGCTACTTTGGAGAAGGCAATGGCAAGCCACTCCAGTACTCTTGCCTAGAAAATACCATGGATGGAGGAGCCTGGTAGGCTGCAGTCCATGGGGTCACTACAAGTCAGACATGACTGAGCGACTTCACTTTCACTTTTCATTTTCACACATTGGAGAAGGAAATGGCAACCCACTCCAGTGTTCTTGCCTGGAGAATCCCAGGGACAGGGGAGCCTGGTGGGCTGCCGTCTACGGGGTCGCACAGAGTAGGACACGACTGAAGTGACTTAGTAGCAGCAGCAGCACTATGCTACTTATGTTCCTGCTGCTGCTGCCTTCCTACTTACCCAAAAAAAAAGCTTTAATGATAAATCTATATTAGGATTCAAGGCCAAGGAGGGCAAAATGGTTTCATGATGAAACAGTATATAATTGATTACTGGTAAATGAGAATTTTTTGGTTTAGAGTTTATAACAATGGGATCCATGTGCATATATTTGGTGATAGTATTACTTTAATACCAAGCAGAAAGGATGGTTTAATAGTAGATATAATAGGAAAAAAAGATGGAAAAATTGAGTCTTCACAGGAGAGAAATTAAATAAAACATTCCTTCTATAAACTAAACCTGTTTTCCAGAATAGTGTTACTCACAATGATACATACCCTTTTCTCAGGTGACACTTTTCATAGTAAGAACAATATGAAACTTTAGTTCTAAATCTATGTATCATACTTCTTGGTCCTCTTTACTCCTTTTGAGATTCTCAAATAGAAATGCATAACAGCAGTCCTGACATTTAGGTCTCATCTGCACAGCACTGTAGGTACGTCTTTCCATTTAATGTCTTTTCATCGTGTGCCCTACTTTGGAGGAGAGAGGACAGAAGAAAAAAAGATACTACAAAGGTACAACACTGAGAAGAACCAGTGTCTTAGTGGTAACATTTCCAAGTTGCAAACAGCTACTTTATGTTAGCAAAAGTGAAAGTCACTCAGTCTCATCCCATTTATTGCAACCCCTTGGAATTCTCAAGGCCAGAATACTGAAGTGGGTAGCCGTTCCCTTCTCCAGGGTATCTTCCCAACCAAGGAATCAAACCCAGGTGTCCCACATTGAAGGTGGATCTCTACCAGCTGAGCCACCAGGGAAGCCCAAGAATACTGGAGTGGGTAATCTATCACTTCTCCAGTGGATCTTCCTGACCCAGGAATTACAGGCAGATTCTTTACCAGCTGAACTACCAGGGAAGCACTAGTAATGGTCCAAAAATACTTTTATATTGTTGAATTTTCTTTAATTTATACATTTATTTTCCTAGTTTTATACATTTTATATGTTCTATAAAGAGTACATACTTTATAAATTTCATTTCACTTCCATTTAAATATCAAGGTGGTACAAAAGTAATTGCAGACTTGCAATTGCTGAAATTTGCCATTTGATATTAGAATACATTCTTAAATAAATGTGGTTACATTATATATCATTTTAATGTGCACTTCTCACTTTATGTTTTTTGCTAATGATTTATTATTTGCTGTTTCTTTTATATTTATTTTACACTGGGGAAATAATGTTAGACAAAAAGAAAATTCAAGGGATTTTTTTATTCAAATTCAAAATGGGTCATAAAGCAGTGGAGACAACTAGCAACATCAACAATGCATTTAGCTCAGGAATTGCTAACGAATGTACAGTGCAGTGGTGGTTCAAGAAATTTTGCAAAGGAAAAGAGAGCCTTGAAGATGAGAACAGTGACTGGCCATTGGAAGTTGATAATGACACCTGAGAAGATCATCAAAGCTGATTCTCCTACAACTACACAAGAAAGTGCCAAAGAACTCAATGTCGAACATTCTAGAGTCATTTGGCTTTTGAAGCAAACTAGAAAGATGAAAAAGCCCAAAAGTGGGTGCTTCATGACCTGACCACAAATCAAAAAAACTGTTGTTTTGAAGCATCTTCTCTCATTCTACACAACAATGAACAATTTCTCTATCAGATTGTGATGTGTGACGAAAAGTCAACCAGTGACAACCAGCTCAGTGGCTGAACTGAGAAGAAGCTCTAAAGAACTTCCCAAAGCCAAATTTGCATTAAAAAAAGGTCATGGTCACTGTTTGGTGGTCTGGTCTGCTGCCCGTCAGATCCACTACAGTTTTCTGAACCCTAGTGAAACCATTACATCTGAACAGTATGCTCAGCAAATCGATGAGATGCACTGAAAACTGCAATACTTGCAGCTGACATTGATCAACAGAATGGGCCCAATTCTTCTCCATGACACTGACCAACCACAAGTCGCACAACCAATGCTTCAAAAGTTAAATTAGGCTATAAATTTTGTTTCATCCACTGTATTCACTTGACCTCTCATCAACCAACTAAAACTTCTTCAAGCATCTCAACAACTTTTTGCAGGGAAAATGCTTCTACAACCAGCAAGGGGCAGAAAATGCTTTCCAAAAGTTCATGAAGCATGAATTTTTATTTTACAGGAATAAAAAAACTTATGTCTCATTGACAAAAATGTGTTGATTGTAATGGTTCCTATTTTGATCACTAAACATGTGCTTGAGCCTAGGTATAATGATTTGAAATTCATGGTCCAAAACCACAATTACTTTTGTACCAATCTAAATAACATTACAAGGCAGGTAATTTAAATCTACCTTATGAATCTATGGAGAAGGGAAAGGCTACCCACTCCAGTATTCTGGCCTGGAGAATTCCATGGACTGTATAGTTCACAGGGTCACAAAAAGTCAGACACAACTGAGTGACTTTCACTTTCACTATGAATCTATGAGTATATTTTTCCTTTCCTCTAAAATATTGATATTGATCACCGCTTTTTTCTTTTTGCCCTGGCTGCTAAGAAATTCAGAACTAAAGTTTGTTATCAATTTCTACTCCATCATGAATAGCTTTCTATACAGTATTCTTCATTCCTTATTTATGTCTCCATTTCCTTGTCTTTGGTAAAAATTTTTTGACCTCATCATATTTGCTTTTTATAATATTCCTAAAATAAATTTAACACATATACAAAACAAACTAATCAATAAACTAAATGCTAAAGTCCTATGCAAAAATGCTAGTCTCTATTTATATAGCAGTACAGTCCATCTAGTCAAGGCTATGGTTTTTCCCGTGGTCATGTATGGATGTGAGAGTTGCACTGTGAAGAAAGCTGATTGCCAAAGAATTGATGCTTTTGAACTGTGGTGCTGGAGAAGACTCTTGGGAGTCCCTTGGACTGCAAGGAGATCCAACCAGTCCATTCTAAAGGAGATCAATCCTGGGTGTTCATTGGAAGGACTGATGCTGAAGCTGAAACTCCAATACTTTGGCCACCTCATGCAACGAGTTGACTCACTGGAAAAGACTCTGATGCTGGGAAAGGTTGAGGGCGGGAGGAGAAGGGGACGACAGAGAATGAGATGGCTGGATGGCATCACCGACTCGATGGACATGAGTTTGAGTGAACTCCGGGAGTTGGTGATGGACAGGGAGGCCTGGCGTGCTATGATTCATGGGGTCGCAGAGAGTCGGACACGACTGAGCGACTGAACTGAACAGTCAAATTTAACTTTTGGCAATGATGAAACTGTTCTATATTGTAGCCATTGTCTAACATAGTAGCAACTAACACAAGTGCCTACTGAGCACTTCAAATGTGGCTGTGTAACTCAGGAACTGAATTTTTAATTGTACATTATTTTAATTAATTTAAATTTAAACAGCCATATATATCCAGTGGTTACAACACTGGACCACATAGCTATAACTTACATTTATGTATTTCTTCCCATAAGATATAAATTTCAAGTGGAATATTATATATTTTAAATGCCTCAAGCACACAAAGACAAGTTCACAAAAGTTTAAGTTAAAAGATAATATATCCTTTGCATTGAACAGAATGGTTATGTCTCCCACTAAATACATATGTTGAAATCCTAGCCTACAACATGATGCCATTAGGAGAGAGGTGATTAGGTCAAGAAGGTTGAGTACTCATAAATGGGATTTGTGACCTTATAAAAGAGACCTTTAAGAGCTCCCTTGCCTCCTTTGCTATATGAAAACAGCAAAAAGACAGCTGTCTATTAACATGGAAGCAGGCTCTTATGGAATAAGTAGACATCCTGGAATGTGAAGTCAAGTGGGCCTTAGAAAGCATCTCTACAAACAAAGCTAATGGAGGTGATGGAATTCCAGTTGAGCTATTTCAAATCCTAAAAGATGATGCTGTGAAAATGCTGCACTCAATATGCCAGTAAACTTGGAAAGCTCAGCAGTGGCCACAGGACTGGAAAAGGTCAGTTTTCATTCCAATCCCAAAGAAAGGCAATGCCAAAGATGCTCAAACTACCGCACAATTGCACTCATCTCACATGCTGGTAAAGTCATGTTCAAAATTCTCCAAGCCAGGCTTCAGCAATATGTGAATCATGAAATTCCAGATGTTCAAGCTGGTTTTAGAAAAGGCAGAGGAACCAGAGATCAAATTGCCAACATTTGCTGGATCATCAAAAAAGCAAGAGAGTTCCAGAAAAACATCTATTTCTGCTTCATTGACTATGCCAAAGTCTTTGACTGTGTGGACAATAAACTGTGGAAGATTCTGAAAGAGATGGGAATACCAGACCACCTGACCTGCCTCTTGAGAAATCTGTATGCAGGTCAGGAAGCAACAGTTAGGACTGGACATGGAAGAACAGACTGGTTCCAAATAGGAAAAGGAGTACATCAAGGCTGTGTATTGTCACCCTGCTTATTTAACTTATATGCAGACTATATCATGAGAAACACTGGGCTGGATGAAGCACAAGCTGGAATCAAGATTGCCGGGAGAAATATCAGTAACCTCAGATATGCAGATGATACCACCCTTATGGCAGAAAGTGAAGAAGAACTAAAGTGCCTCTTGATGAAAGTGAAAGAGGAGAGTGAAAAAGTTGGCTTAAAGCTCAACATTCAGAAAACGAAGATCATGGTATCTGGTCCCATCACTTCATGGGAAATAGATGGGGAAACAGTAGCTGACTTTATTTTGGGGGGCTCAAAATCCCCGCAGATGGTGACTGCAGCCATGAAATTAAAAGACTCTTACTCCTTCGAAGGAAAGTTATAACCAACCTAGACAACATATTAAAAAACAGAGACATTACTTTGCCAACACAGGTCGTCTAGTCAAGGCTATGGTTTTTCCAGTAGTCATGTACTGATGTGAGAGTTGGACTATACAGAAAGCTGAGCACTGAAGAATTGATGCTTTTTAACTGTGGTGTTGGAGAATACTCTTGAGAGTCCCTTGGACTGCAAAGAGATCCAACCAGTCCATCCTAAAGGAGATCAGTCCTGGGTGTTCATTGGAAGGACTGATGTTGAAGCTGAAACTCCAATACTTTGGCTACCTGATGTGAAGAGGGCAGGAGGAAAAGGGGATGACAGAGGATGAAATGGTTGGATGGCCTCACTGACTCGATGGACTCGATGGACATGGGTTTGGGTGGACTCCAGGAGTTGGTGATGGACAGGGAGGCCTGGAGTGCTGCGGTTCATGGGGTCGCAAAGAGTCAGACACGACTGAGCAACTGAACTGAACTGAGGCTCTTATGAGACACTGAATCTGCCAGTGCCATGATCTTGGATTTCCCAGTCTCCAGAACTGTGAGAGATTCAGCTTGTGGTAGTCTTTTACAGCAGCCTGAACAAACTAAGACATTCTTATTCTATAAAAGAACAAGAAACCATGAAACACTTTTGAATTATTTTTACATCTAATGCAAATCAACAACAAAGGTCTGTCTAGTCAAAGCTATGGTTTTTCCGGTAGTCATGTATGGACGTGACAGTTAGACTATAAAGAAAGTTGAGTACCAATGAACTGACGCTTTTGAACTGTGGTGTTGGAGAAGACTCTTGAGAGTCCCTTGGACTTCAAGATCCAACCAGTCCATCCTAAAGGAACTCAGTCCTGAATATTCAATGGAAGGACAGATGTTGAAGCTGAAACTCCAATACTTTGGCTACCTGATGCAAAGAACCAACTCATTGGAAAAGACCCTGATGCTGGGAAAGACTGAATGCAGGAGGAGAAGGGGACAATAAAGGATGAGATGGTTGGATGGCATCACCAACACAATGGACATGAGTTTGAGTAGGCTGCGGGAGTTGGTGGTGGACAGGGAAGCCCAGCGTGCTGTAGTCCATGGGGTCACAGAGTAGGACACAACTGACCAACTGAACTGAATGCAAATCAATACACCACCATGAGTTCTTCATCTATAAAGTCCAATATAATGTGATTGACACTATATCTCACAAAGGTATGTTAAGAGTTGATAACAATATTTTATTACTATGTCAGAGACTTAGGAGAAGTTATATTCATAACACTTTTATTGTATTATGACCTCCCTTTTATGGTTTGAGTAATGAGTTATCTAATTCTCATAATATTAAACAATTTAAATAAAACTTTGGAGATGGCTAAATTAAATGATTTTGATAGCATAATGTTCAGAGTTAAGCAATTGAATAGAACTGTAGGGAGCATCTGTAATCAAGCTAGATTTAAGGAACATCTGATGCAAATTTATGGAATAATAGGCTTGATGATAAGCTAATTTGAGAAAAGTTGGTCCAGCTGTATTTTCTTAGAAACAAAGAAAATGCTCTCCCTAAAAACATAAAGCAACATACAAGAGGCAATCTAGTAAAATATCCATTAGCTTAAGGGTATGTATAATTTCAATAGCAGTCTTAGCTCCATCATTGACTAAGCAAGTTCATTTCAGTTCCTTCCTTTATACTCTAGTGCCTCAAATAAACAGAGGGGAACAATAGTGGCACACTTGTCTTGCATATTTCATGAACACATTGTGATTATAAGTATATGGATATGGATGAGGGAGAAAGGTATACATAACGTCTTAGGCAATGTATTACTTCTGTTTATTAGGACAAGAACTTCAGAACTTTTCAAACAATACACAGTGCAAAAGAACAATATGTTATCATTAAAGACAGTTATAAGCAGTTCAAACTTATTTGCACTTACTGACTCCTATAAGAACCTGGAACATTCTTTTAACACCTGAGCAATTTCATTAAATGTTTTCAGAATGAAGTTTTTAAAATGTTTACAAATCCATGTTGAGGTGTACAGTATTCTTCACTCTGTTCTATGGAAAATCACAATGTAATATATCACAAAAAAGATAGGTTTTAGGCACTCAATAAACCTGAGTTTTAAACTAAACAAATAGTTTAAGTTACTCAGTAATATTACCTCTTTATGTCTGTTTCCTCATTTATAGAATGGGTATTATATATAAAACCTACCAGTATGTTTTAGAAAATTAAGTGACCAAAAAAAAAGAAAATCAAGTGAAAACATTTATTTAGCATCTGGGATAAGATAGATGTTTCTAGTCTTTATTTTCTGAAGTTATTTGTTCTTCCTTCTATTGCGGTGTATGTTTCACCCTCTTTCTACAATCTGATCTTATGAATCAATCACAAAAGGATGACTGAAAATTCACAGAGTTTGAAGAGAGAACATTAAATCACTTTCAAGCTCCTTTCTGGATTATAATCATGGGTAGGAAAACTACAGATCAGGCCAAACTCAGTCTTCAGCCTGTTTTTACATAGCCCATGAGCTAAGAATAGGTTACAAAGAAGAATGAAGAAGACAAGGAGCAAAAGGAGGAGGAGGAAGAAGGGAAGAAAATGGAAAGGAGGAAGAGGAGAATATGTGACAGACTATATGTGGCCCCAAACACCTAAAATAGTTCCTCTCTGGCCCTTAAATGAAAAGCCATTTCCTTCTCCAGGACATCTTCCTGACCCAGGGATTGAACCTGGATCTCCTGCCTTGCAGGCAGATTATTTACCACCTGTGTAACCAGGGAAGCCCTAAATTAAGACATTTTGCAGCTTATGGCCTTGATGATTGAAGGCACCCTTTGATTTTGTAATACTGAGAATTCAGAAGAATTAGTTGTAAGGAAATGATAAATTAAAAATATAGACAGACCAAGAGGAAAAGGGGGCAACAGAGGATGAGATGGTTGGATGGCATCACTGACTCAATGGACATGAGTTTGAGCAAACGCAGGAAAATAGTGAATGACATGGAAACCTGGCATGCTGCAGTTCATGGAGTTGCAAAGAGTCAGACATGATTTAGCAACTGACAAACAACAACAAAGACTTTGTTTATTAACAATAAATAAGCAAAAGGAAGATTAAAGGTATAACAAATCTGCGATTGTTTTTAGATATTAGTAAAAATAATTGTTAGTTAAATAGAATCTGAGTTAAAATTAAATTCATTTGAAATGTTGCTTAAACTTCTAGTTTTGCAATCAAAAGGGCTCATTGCATCATACATTATTTGAATATTACAGTAGTGAAAGTTAAAATTCTTAATTAAAATGCCTGAACTGCAACATTACTAATTATTTATTGTGCTATTATTTCAGAGCTTTGTAGGAAATACAATTTATATCTTAAGAAAGCAATTAAAACTCCAATATGGAAGTCAAACTCTCAACCACCTTTCACTCCAGCAGAAACTTAAATTTCTTGCCAAAGCCAATTTACTTTCATATATCCAGGCATATGGAAATGAGCACAGGACTCAAAGTACAAAAGAATCAAACTATGGATAAAAAATTTAATAAAAATTAGAAATGAAAGTCACTGATATTAGTGGCCTTCAATTTTGAATCCTGCTGTTCACAGTGATAATATGAACCCCTGTCCCAACTATCACAAGCTGGGATTCACAAGTGTGAGTACCCTTCAGCCCTGTTTGTCCCATATGATTCTGTCAATGTGGCCAAAACTTACTGAAATTGGCTCAATCAAATCTTTCTCCTAAGATTGGGTTTCTGATTCATTAATCAATCTCTGTTAACTCCTTGAGCTGTTGTGGAGCAAAGAAACTGTTATCTCTTTATAGTTTAGTGTTTCTACACTCTCTATGATAACTGAGGACTCAAGGAACATTAATAAGTATCTCAAGCCACACGTACAGAGAAGCAGAAACAAAAATCTTTAAACAAGAAAAAACTCAGAACATTCTTTTTGATGGCTGAAAAATACTCCATTGTGTATATGTACCAAAGCTTTCTTATCCATTCATCTGCAGATGGACATCTAGGTTGCTTCCATGTCCTCGTTATTATACAGAGTGAAGTCAGCTTGAAAGAAAAACATCAATACAGCATACTAACGCATATTTATGGAATTTAGAAAGATGGTAACCTTAACCTTGTATACAAGACAGCAAAAGAGACATAGGTGTATAGAACAGTCTTTGGGACTCTGTGGGAGAGGGTGAAGGTGGGATGATTTGAGAGAATGGCACTGTAGCATGTATATTATCATATGTGAAATGAATCACCAGTCCAGGTTCGAGGCATGATACAGGATGCTTGGGGCTGGTGCACGGGGATGACCTGGAGGGAGGATATGGGGAAGAGGGAGGTGGGAGGGGGGTTCAAGGTCTTAGAGCTAAAAAAAAAAAAAAGAAAGAAAAACTCAGAACATTCACAGAGTAAATCCAAGACAGACCATGCCATCATATATCCAGAAAGACTTTGGGTTATTGCCTTGTGTCCTGATGGCTCTTGTGTTTCTGTTTCTCATTGCTCATAAGACTCAGCTGACCCACCTGTTCACCTGTTGTGTAATATTATGGACCCATAAGTAGTACAGAAAAATTTGCCCTATAGACCACTTCCTAGAGCTTCTAACTAGTAGGCCTAAGAATCTGTATTTCTAAAACATTCACAAGCGATTCTGATATATGGAAAGGGAATCATGCTTCAAGAATTACTACCCTAAAGTCATACATACAATAGTCATGAGTTTCAGTGATGGGATGGGGTGTCTGAGTTATGGGATGGAGTGATTACATACATAGTTCAATAAACTGGGGGAAAGGGATTATGGTCTTCAATTTAAGGTAATTTCCCTGTGATATGAATTGGCCAACTATCCCCTTATAGGCTAGGTTTCTACCTTCGCTATGATAACTTAGGACTCAAGGAATTATTAATAATTGTCTCAAGCCATGAATTCTACTGCCACAATACAGGCAGCCTTATGGAAAAAGCACCACTTCGAAGAACTATGGGTATGAGTGGAACAAGATGATGGTCCCTGTGATTCTCAACAACCTTCCATCATCTGTGCCACCTACACTCAAGGATTCTAACAATGTCTCTCCCAGGGTGGAATACTTCCACTGGAGTCCTTTCAGTCCAAAAGAATCAATTTGCATCACATCATCCTAGGTTTTCAAAAACAAAGGTTCTGTTTCATATCCTATAATGGCAAGAGGCTAAGTTTCTAGAGGAGAAGAGAAAACCTCTCAATATAGAATGCAAGTAGTTATTATAGCTTTAGGTAACTGGGCTAGCCAGATGGCTCAGTGGTAAAGAATCTGCCTGCCAATGCAAGAGATGCAGGCTTGATCCACTGGAGGAGGAAATGGAAACCCATTCCAGTATCGTTGCCTGGAGAATACCATGGAGATAGGAGCCTATCAGACTACAGTTCATAGAGTAGCAAGGAGTCAGACACAACTGAGCATGCACACATCAGAGAAGAAAAAGAAATAAGATGAATACAAATGGAAAAGAAAGAAGTAAAACTGTCACTGTCTGCAGATGACAAGACACTACTCACAGAAAATCCTAAAGACTCCACCAGAAAATTACTATAGCTCATCAATGAATTCAGTAAATTTGCAAGATACAAAGTTAATACGTGGAAATCTGCTGCATTTCTATATACAAACAACAAAGTATCAGAAATGGAAATTAATCAACTTAAGGTTATAAAAACTGCTTTTGTCCTTCTGAATTCTCAGCATCTAGACCCTATAATGTTTGCTTTTTAGTAGCTAACCTAGATGAAGTGGGAGCATAGCAAGATTACACACTTGCTATATATGGACTCCTAGTACACAATTATCCTTTACCAGTGAGGAAATTATTTCCCTGGTAACTTGTCTGATAAGGCCCATTCCACATAGACACCTGAAACAGCCAAAGAAAAGGTTGAATAAACAAGCTTTTTTTTTTTGTAAAGCAATCTCTATAAATTCCTAGCAATATTTAGAACAGGATTTCTTAAATGATTATATTTTTTTTCCCTCTTCTAAACATTGCTGAAATGCATTGGAATAGCACCAAATGATATTTTTGTGTGTTTTTATAAAAGATATGTAGTGATTTGCTTATATCAAGTAACAAAGCAAATGTAACTCAAGATGGTTCATGGTTGGTCTCCCAGGTAAACCTACTTGAAAAACCCTCTTACACTGTTGGTGGGAATGCAAACTAGTACAGCCACTATGGAGAACAGTGTGGAGATTCCTCAAAAAATTGGAAATAGAACTGCCATATGATCCAGCAATCGCACTCCTGGGCATACACAGCGAGGAAACCAGAATTGAAAGAGACACGTGTACTCCAATGTTCATTGCAGCACTGTTTATAATAGCCAGGACATGGAAGCAACCTAGATGTCCATCTGCAGACGAATGGATAAGAAAGCTTTGGTACATATACACAATGGAGTATTATTCAGCCATTAAAAAGAATACATTTGAATCAGTTCTAATGAGGTGGATGAAACTGGAGCCTATTATACAGAGTGAGGTAAGCCAGAAAGAAAAACACCAATACAGTATACTAACACATATATATGGAATTTAGAAAGATGCAAATGATAACCCTGTATACGAGACAGCAAAAGAGACACAGATGTATAGAACAGTCTTTGGGACTCTATGGGAGAGGGTGAGGGTGGGATGATTTGGGAGAATGTCATTGAAACACGTATGTTGTCATATGTGAAACGAATCACCAGTTCAGGGTCGATGCATGTTATAGGATGCTCGGGGCTGGCATGCGGGGATGACCCAGAGGGAGGATAAAGGGAGGAGGGAGGGGGGAGGGGGGTTCAGGAGGGGGAACTTATGTAAACCCGGGGCAAATTCATATCAATGTATGGCAAAACCAACCAATATAATATTATAAAATAATTTGCCTCCAATAAAAAATAAATTAACTACAAAAAAAATAATAATAAAAAAAAATTAAAAAAAAAAAATCCAGTAGTACTGCCAAAATTTGTAAGGAATTACAAAAAATGTAATTTAGTACTTTAAATCAAATTTTATTCGCATTTCTCTGAAGGACTGAATTTAGAATTAAATTTTCACTTGACTTCTTTGCTTGGAAATCGTTTTCAAAAATGAAATTTTAAAAACTAGGAAAATAATCTGGCATTTTAAAGTGAGTATAAACCTCTTACAAAATCACTTAAGTGCCAAAAGGACCATTTTAATGTGATTTGGGAAAGAATGAATAAAAATAAAAATATTTTTTGAACTGTGCCTTTAAACAACCCTAAGTAGGTCTGAGATCATTTCACAGTCATTATATTGCAACAGAACTCTCTGTAGAAATACAGTAAAATTTTAAATTTATTCCCAAAGTTCTCATAAAGTAATTATTTAATAAATAGAAAGTGAAACCAAGGCATAAAGTATAGAAATCTACATAATAAGTACAATGGTAACAGAGGGACCAATTTAAGAACTTTAGGTGTTTCACAGTATAAAGATGACATTAGCAATTTCTTTGGGTGCCAATTTCCAGGACTGTGTTTTTTATCTATTGTGTGGTACAGAGTTTAGGATCATATTTTCTTTGTATTATATTTGGCTTTTCATTCATTCAACAAATATTTATTTTGCAGATTGATTATATTCTTTACAGCCAAAGATAAAGAAGCTCTATACAGTTAGCAAAAACAAGACAGGGAGCTGACTGTGGCTCAGATCATGAACTCCTTATTGCCAAATTCAGACTAAAATTGAAGAAAGTAAGAGGAAACCACTAGACCATTCAGATATGACCTAAATCAAATCCCTTATGATTATACAGTGGAAGTGAGAAATAGATTTAAGGGACTAGATCTGATAGATAGAGTGCCTGATGAACTATGGACAGAGGTTCATGACATTGTACAGGAGACAGGGACCGAGACCATCCCCATAGAAAAGAAATGCAAAAAAGCAAAATGGCTGTCTGAGGAGGGCTTACAAATAGCTGTGAAAAGAAGAGAAGTGAAAAGCAAAGGAGAAAAGGAAAGATATAAGCATCTGAATGCAGTTCCAAAGAACAGCAAGGAGAGATAAGAAAGTCTTCCTCAGCATTCAGTGCAAAGAAACAGAGGAAAACAACAGACTAGAAAAGACTAGAGATCTCTTCCAGAAAACTAGATATACGAACAGAACATTTCATGCAAAGATGGGCTCAATAAAGGACAGAAATGGTATGGACCTAACAGAAGCAGAAGATACTAGGAAGAGGTGGCAAGAATACACAGAAGAACTGTACAAAAAAGATCTTCATGACCAAGATAATCACGATGATGTGATCACTCACCTAGAGCCAGACATCTTGGAATGTAAAGTCAAGTGGGCCTTAGAAAGCATCACTACAAACAAAGCTAGTGGAGGTGATAGAATTCCAGTTGAGCTATTTCACATCCTGAAAGATGATGCTGTGAAAGTGCTTCACTCGATATGTCAGCAAATTTGGAAAACCCAGCAGCAGCCACAGGACTGGAAAAGGTCAGTTTTCATTCCAATCCCAAAGAAAGGCAATGCCAAAGAATGCTCAGACTACCACACAATTGCACTCATCTCACAAGCTAGTAAAGTCATGCTCAAAATTCTCCAAGCCAGGCTTCAGTAATATGTGAATCGTGAACTTCCAGATGTTCAAGCTGGTTTTAGAAAAGGCAAAGGAACCAGAGATCAAATTGCCAACATCTGCCGGATCATCAAAAAAGCCAGAGAGTTCCAGAAAAACATCTATTTCTGCTTCATTGACTATGCCAAAGCCTTTGACTGTGTGGATCACAATAAACTGTGGAACATTCTGAAAGAGATGGGAATACCAGACCACCTGACCTGCCTCTTGAGAAACCTATATGCAGGTCAGGAAGCAACAGTCAGAACTGGACATGGAACAGACTGGTTCCAAATAGGAAAAGGAGTACATCAAGGTTGTATATTGTCACCCTGCTTATTTAACTTCTATGCAGAGTACATCATGAGGAATGTTGGGCTGGAAGAAGCACAAGCTAGAATCAAGATTGCTGGGAGAAATATCAATAAGCTCAGATATGCAGATGACACAACCCTTATGGAAGAAAGTGAAGAGGAACTAAAAAGCCTCTTGATGAAAGTGAAAGAGGAGAGTGAAAAGTTTGGCTTGAAGCTCAACATTCAGAAAACGAAGATCATGGCATCTGGTCCCATCACTTCATGGGAAATAGATGGGGAAACAGTGGAAACAGTGTCAGACTTTATTTTGGGAGGCTCCAAAATCACTGTGGGTGCTGATTGCAGCCATGAAATTAAAAGACGCTTACTCCTTGGAAGGAAAGTTATGACCAACCTAGATAGTATATTAAAAAGCAGAGACACCACTTTGCCAACAAAGGTCCATCTAGTCAAGGCTATGGTTTTTCTTTGGTTATGTATGGATGTGACAGTTGGACTGTGAAGAAAGCTGATCACCGAAGAATTGATGCTTCTGAACTATGGTGTTGGTGAAGACTCCCTTGGACAGCAAGGAGATCCAACCAGTCCATTCTAAAGGAGATCAGTCCTGGGTGTTCATTGGAAGGACTGATGCTGAAGCTGAAACACCAATCCTTTGGCCATCTCATGCAAAGAGTGGACTCACTGGAAAAGACTCTGATTCTGGGAGGGATTGGGGGCAGGAGAGAAGGGGACGACAGAGAATGAGATGGCTGGATGGCATCACCGACTCAATGGACATGAGTTTGAGTGAACTCCGGGAGTTGGTGATGGACAGGGAGGCCTGGTGTGCTGCGATTCATGGGATCACAAAGAGTTGGAAACGACTGAGCAACTGAATTGAACTGATGTTAGACCCTGAAGATACAAAATCAAAACAGGAGAATAATGATCCCAGACCTCTGATACTGACAATTTTTAGTTGAGTTTAACAAAGGTCCTTAAGAGATTTTGTCCTGTTTTCTAGAAATTGCTATAAAGACTCAAAATTATATGTAAAACATGCAAAGTTCTTGCATTCTAAGCTCAGTGGTTACTAGCAGTTGGGACCAGACACATCTTCAAGGCTTAATGAGAGGCAAGAATCCAAGCATCTTCTCTTCCATATCTATGACTCATCATCTCTGATAGTCAAAATACGTGAAGACTGGTGGTGATAAGCAGTGTCCAATACAAAAGACTATTTTCTTCCTTTCTCAACAGAAGCCTATAGGAATGATTATCCTTCCAAAATCCACTGGAAATTGGGAGCTTTGAAAAAATTACTTATTCAATAGCAGGATTTCTACAAGAAAAAGAGAAAAATATTTTGTTCCCAAATTGTACACTGTGTAACCAGCAGATTCACTAATCTGCCCCTGGATCATCATAGGGAAAAAAAAAGAGAGAGAGAGGAAAAAGTGAAACTTCAACTACTGTTAAGGTGGAGTGAAGAGTATACTTTAGAAAGTTGCTGGGTTTGAGCTATCTTGGGAGAACTTCTCCCAAGAGGACGCTCAGCAGGAAGGTGCTGTGGGATAAGCTGAAAGTGAAAGAAGAGAGTGAAAAAGTAGGCTTAAAACTCAACATTTATAAAACTAAGATCATGGCATCCAGTCCCATCACTTCATAGCAAATAGATGGGGAAACAGTGGAAACAATGACAGATATTATTTTTTTTGGCTCCAAAATCACTGCAGATGGTGACTGCAGCCATGAAATTAAAAGATGCTTCCTCCTTGGAAGAAAAGCTATGACCAACCTAGGCAGCATATTAAAAAGCAGAGACATTATTTTGCCAAAAAAGGTCCATCTAGTCAAAGCTATGGTCTTTCCAGTAGTCACATATGGATGTGAGAGTTGGACTATAAAGAAAGCTGAATGCCAAAGCTTTTGAACTGTGGTGTTAGAGAAGACTCTTGAGAGTCCCTTGGACTGTAAGGAGATCAAACCAGTCAATCCTAAAGGAAATCAGTCCCAAATATTCATTGGAAGGACTGATGCTGAAACTGACGCTCCAATACTTTGGCCACCTGATGCAAAGAAATGACTCACTGGAAAAGACCCTGATTCTGTGCAAGATTGAAGGCAGGAGGAGAAGGGGATGATAGAGGATAAGATGGTTGGATGGCATCACCGACTCAATGGACATGAGTTTGAGCAAGCTCCAGGAGTTGGTAATGGACAGGGAAGCCTGGTGTGTGGCAGTCCATGGGGTCTCAAAGAGTTGGACACAATTGAGTGGCTTAACTGAACTGAAGGGTAAAGGATGTGGAAAATACCAAGTCAGAGCTAGATCTCCCATATCAAGGAGTCAGCAGGGAACCTGAACAGGACCCTCCTGAGTCCCCTGACAGAAATGATCAACGTGAGCCAAACAGCTCATCAATTTACTTGTTAATTGGCTTTCACCCCTAGTTCAATAAGGAGAAGTTTGCCTTTTCCCTCTCCTTCTCTCCACCAGAACCTAAAAGAGAAACTAGCACCTAGGAGGAGGAGGCAGATGGAGAAACTCTGTTCCAAGCTGCTGAGACACAGATAAACCTAGCTCTCTTCTAAAGAAAAAAGGCTGAATTGAGTTTGAGATCAGTCTTAAAATGTACAAGACTGTATGTTAAATGCAGAAACAAGACTGATCTGGTAACTGAAAAGTACCTGGAATGTGAAAGAGTCTAGTCACCATTATATTAGGCAAAGTGAATGACCTTGCTCTCCCGAGTTTGGCCCAAGTCTTAAGTAAAGGTATCAGCAATAAAAATAGAGTTAGCAGATGTTTTGATGAAAGTTAGATATGCGAATTCATGTCAATGTATGGCAAAACCAACCAATATAATATTGTAAAATAAAAAAAAATAAATTAAATAAAAAAAAAAAAAAAGAAAAGTTAGATATGGGGCACAGGCAGGCCTGAATCCCAGAAAAGATATCTGAACTGAAGGCACAGGGCTGGAAGTTCTTAGCACTGAAAAATACTATCACCAACAAGTAATATTAACAAAAATATATTAAAAATAATAGTAGCATTAACAATAATAATTAACATTTATTGACCTCTTACTACCTGCCAGGCACTATACTAACAGTATTATATGAGTTATATAATTTAATCCTTAGAACATCCTAATGTACCTAGGGTATCACTTTTATACCTGTTTTACATAGAAGTAAAATGAAATTTTAGAGAATTTGAGAAGCTCTCTTTAGTTTCCCAGCTAGTAAACAATAGAACAAGCATCTAAACAAAAGTAGCTCTGATTCCAATGTCCACTTGTTTAACTGAATTCATTGCAATACTTTCTGAACATTTTTAATTGTATGTAAGTAGATGTTATTATTTAGAGATACATGAAGTAAGAAGGAAGGGAAATTCTGAGAACACTTAAAGTAGAAAAGCAAGACAATGAATAAAAATGAGAGGTTAATTTAGATATTTTGTAAGTGAGGACAGTGAGATGACTGCAGAAATATAAAAGCATTTTTTCTTCCCAATCAATGTTGAGAGCCAATTTAGGATGGAGAATATGAATTTATAACAGCATAAGACTTTGTGGGGGTTGCTATGTCTTCACAGATAAAATGCTTGTTTTCTCTAAGAACTAACACTTCACCTACTAGCTCCATTCTCTATTCCTTGAGAGCAGCACAGAATAAAGTACATGAATATACTATTATAAATGCATACCTATATGGAAAGTCTACAACAAGTGGAATGAGTATGCATACCTTTTTGAAAACAGAAGTCTATTTTGTGGATCACTTTCTTTTAACATAATCCACTTCATGGGTTACAGAATATTCTATAGTTTCAGTAAGATGAGGGAAACTGAACTAAGAAATGTTGAGGTTCACTTGATACCTAAATAGCCAAAGTGACTGCATTCAGTAAACCTCGTTTTATATAGTCACACCTCATTTAACTGGCAATGCTCAGGAATATGGTGTGCAATATAAAACAATTTTCCAGATACCTAAAGCTTACCCATGATAGCATCAAACTGAAACTATTTTAGTGAATCTGATAGTAGTCTTCTAAAATATATACTTCCAGTCCTTCTTATAGAAGGTATATAATATAAAATGTATCATTTTCTTGATGGTCTACAATCATTCTTATACAAATCAGTATTTGTGTCACACCACAATATAGCAATGCCCTGAGGAGCTTATCCAGGTTGCTTTCCTCTAGACTAGGACCACTTCAGAATTAGCATCAGTTCAGTTCAGTCCCTCAGTCGTGTTCAACTCTTTGCCATACCATGGACTGCAGCACATCAGGCATCCCTGTCCATCACCACCTCCCGGAGCTTGCTCAAACTCATGCCCATCGAGTCGGTGATGCCATCCAACCATCTTATCCTCTATCATCCTCTTCTCCTCCTGCCTTCAATCTTGCACAGAATCAGGGTCTTTTCCAGTGAGTCATCACTTTGCATCAGGTGGCCAAAGTATTGGAGCGTCAGTTTCAGCATCAGTCCTTCAGATGAATATTTGGGACTGATTTCCTTTAGGATGAACTAATAGGATCTCCTTACAGTCCAAGGGACTCTCAAGAGTCTTCTCCAACACCACGGTTCAAAAGCATCAATTCTTCAGTGCTCAGCTTTCTTTATAGTCCAACTCTCATATCCATACATGACTACTGGAAAACCATAGCTTTGACTAGATGGACTTTTGTTGGCAAAGTTATGACTCTGCTTTTAATATGCTGTCTAGGTTGGTCATCGGAGAAGGCAATGGCAAGCCACTCCAGTAATATTACCTAGAAAATCCCAT
Source organism: Moschus berezovskii (assembly GCF_049115385.1). Classification (NCBI taxonomy): domain Eukaryota; kingdom Metazoa; phylum Chordata; class Mammalia; order Artiodactyla; family Moschidae; genus Moschus; species Moschus berezovskii. Next base: position 44,832,061 of record NC_142463.1, on the reverse strand, counting down.
GGATGGAGGAGCCTGGTAGGCTGCAGTCCGTGGGGTCGCTAAGGGTCGGACACGACTGAGTGACTTCACTTTCACTTTTCCCTTTCACACATTGGAGAAGGAAATGGCAACCCACTCCAGTGTTCTTGGCCTGAAGAATCCCAGGGACAGGGGAGCCTGGTGGGCTTCCGTCTACGGGTTCACACAGAGTCGGACACTACTGAAGTTACTTAGCAGCAGCAGCAGGTTAGTCATAGCTTTTCTTCCAAGGAACAAACATCTTTTAATTTCATGGCTGCAGTAAAACATCTGCGGTGATTTTTGGAGTCCCCAAAAATAATGTCTGTCACTGTTTCCACTATTTACCCATCTATTTGCCATGAAGTGATGAATGCCATCATGAATGCCATGATCTTAGTTTTCGGAATGCTGAGTATTAAGCCAGCTTTTTCACTCTCCTCTTTCACTTCCATCAAGAGGCTCTTTAGTTCTTCTTCACTTTCTGCCATAAGGGTGATGTCATCTGCATATCTGAGCTTATTGATATTTCTCCCAGCAATCCTGATTTCAGCTTGTGCTTCATCCAGCCCAGCATTTCTCACGATGTACTTACTCTGCATATAAGTTAAATAAGCAGGGTGACAATATACAGACTTGAAGTACTCCTTTTCCTATTTGGAACCAGTCTGTTGTTCCATGTCCAGTTCTGTTGCTTCCTGACCTTCATACAGAGTTCTCAGGAGGCAGGTCAGGTGGTCTGGTATTCCCATCTCTTTCAGAATTTTTCACAGTTTGTTGTGATCCACACAGTCAAAGGCTTTGGCATAGTCAATAAAGCAGATGTTTTTCTGGAACTCTCTTGCTTTTCTGATAATCCAACAGATGTTGGCAATTTGATATCTGGTTTCTCTGCCTTTTCTAAATCCAGCTTGAACATCTGAAACTTCATGGTTCACATACTCGTTGAAGCCTTGCGTGGAGAATTTTGAGCATTACTTTGCTCACATGTGAGATGAGTGCAATTGTGCAGTAGTTTGAACATTCTTTGGCACTGCCTTTCTTTGGGATTGGAATGAAAACTGACATTTTTCAGTCCTGTGGCCACTGCTGGGTTTTCCAAATTTGCTGGAATATTGAGTCCATCACTTTAACAGCATCATCTTTTAGGATTTGAAATAGTTCAACTGGAATTCCATCACCTCCACTAGTTTTGTTCATAGTGATGCTTCCTAAGGCCCACTTGACTTTGCATTCCAGGATGTCTGGCTCTAGGTGAGTGATCACACCATTGTGGTTATCTGGGTCATGAAGATCTTTTTTGTATAGTTCTTCTGTGTATTGTTGCCACCTCTTCTTAATATCTTCTGCTTCTGTTAGGTCCATACAATTTCTGTCCTTTATTGTACCCACCTCTGCATGAAAGCTGACATCATAAACACAGACTAAAGAGTTGACTTTTCCCAGCTCTGTGACCTTAGGCAAATTTCCTAACCTTTCCATGACTTAGTTTCCTCATTGGTAAAAATGAACCATAAAAACACCTTCTTTCTGTGGTTACTGTGAAAGTCAGTATACTCAAAATGCTGAGAAGAGTACCCGAATGTTAGTAAGCACTGCATAATTGATGATGATGGTGACGATGTTCTCATGTAATCCTCATAGCAATCCTGAAATTTAATAATTCCTTATTTTGGAGATGATGAAACTAAGATTTAGAGATCTTAATTAATTTGACAAAATAACATCACTAGTAAGGAAGTGCTCGCTCCAGGCACAAGGATGTAGCCACTAAACTCATCCATCCACTATGTGTACACTCCCAACACACGCTGCTCACACTATGGGTAGTGACCTGAGAGTTGGGCAGGGCACAACCCATACAGAAGCTCTACCCTCTAGCTAACTCTTTTCCATGCAACACTTTTTGAAGATTAAACAAAAATATGAAGGCACCCAACACAATTTTTTGCACACCGCCTTTTAATAAATGTTTGTCACCTCAACATGCTCCAGTGTTTTTAGCCCTTTCAGCTGTATCCAATCTAGTACACTCCGAACCTAAAGAGAAGTGAGATAACTTGCTAATTCAATCATTAATTCTAAGTCACTTTGTGGCCTGAAAAATATACTCATCTCCTACAAGAAGAAGTTTATGGACTTTTTGACAGACATTTTATTCCAGGTATTTTAGGCAATTTCTAAAATGGTCCCCCAATGATTTCTACCTCCTGTCTTTGGCTAATCTCCTCCCTTGAGTATGGGCTTAACCTAGTAACTTGCTTCTAACAAACAGAATAGGACAACAGTGATAAATGTCACTTCCAAGATTAAATTACAAAAACTCCGACTGCTATCTTGTTGGCACTCTTGTCCTCTCACCTGCTTACACTGATAAAGCCAGATAACACTGGCATGCTGTGGGCTCCCTATGGAGAGGCCCTCCTTGTAAGTAAGTAAAGGTGGCCTCCAAGTTACAGCAGCAAAGAACCTCCATACATGACTAGCGCAAAAACCAAAGCTTTGACTAGATGGACCTTTGTCGGCAAAGTGATGTCTCTGCTTTTCAATACACTGCCTAGGTTTATCACAGCTATTTTTCCAAGGAGCAAGTGTCTTTTAATTTCATGGCTGCAGTCACTGTCCACACTGATTTTGGAGCCCAAGAAAATGAAATCTAATGCTGTTTCCACATTTGTCCCATCTATTTGCTATGAAGTGATAGGACAGGATACCATGATCTTCATTTTTTAATGTTGAGTTTTAAGCCAGCTTTTTTACTCTCCTCTTTCACCTTCATCAAGAGGCTCTTTAGTTTCTCTTTACTTTCTGCCATTAAAGTGGTATCATCTGCGTATCTGAGGTTGTTGATATTTCTCCCGGCAATCTTGATTCCAGTTTGTAATTCATCCAACCTGACATTTCTTATGATGTACTCTGCATACAAGTTAAATAAGCAGGCTAACAATATACAGCCTTGAAGTATTTCTTTCCCAATTTGGAACCAGTCTGTTGTTCCATGTCCAGTTCTAACTGTTGCTTCTTGTGCTGCATCAGGTTTCTCAGGAGGCAGGTAATGTGGTCTGGTATTCCTATCTCATTAAGAATATTCCACAGTTTGCTGTCATCCACACAGGCAAAGATGTTATCATAGTCAATGAAGGGAAAGTATATGTTTTCTTTTTGGAATTACCTTGATTTTTCTATGAGCTAGCATATGTTGGCAATTTGATCTCTGGTTCCTCTGCCTTTTCTAAATCCAGTTTGTACACCTGCAAGTTCTCGGTTCACGTACTATTGAAGCCTAGCTTGAAAGATTTTGAGAATCTTGCTGGCATGTGAGATGAGTGCAACTATACAGTAGTTTGAACATTCTTTGGCATTGTCTTTCCTTGGAATTGGAATGAATTTGTTGCATAGCAATATAAAAGTAATATAAATGTCCGACAAAAGTTGCCACATGGTTTTGTCATTATCTGGTTCCTTTTTTGCCTATCCTACTAGTCTATGAGCTTCTTGAGAACTAAAATTTTATCTTTTTCCTTTATTTTCCAAAAGCAGGAGTCTTGTTATCTAACTATTAAAATATCCGGAGCAAAGTCAAAAGACAATGATGAAGCAAAAGCCCAAGAGAAGCAAAAATGTTGGAAGGCAGGGGAGGGAGGGAGGAAGAGGAAGCTGTGATAAAAAACAGATTGCATAGTTTCAAATCCTACAGACAAAAAAATCAGAATGATAATAATGTGTGAAATGTGACAGTACTCTGCTGAGCACATAAGTCATTCTTAACCAGCTCATGAGTAGTAGCTTGTCAAAGGTAATAACCACAAGGAAGAATTAGTGGTGAGCCAAGCTCCCCCCATTTTGAGAAAGCTAGAGTTAATTCTGACAACTCAACACCTCTCTAACATTTGCTGGCCTCAGTAATGAGAACTAGGACAAGAATAGCACTGCCAGTTCCATTTCCAAGGCAAACACAGCAAAAGGAGTGGGGGACAAAACTCTGACATATCGCTTACACTACTAATCAAAAGAAAAAGTTGTCTATATGAAGTCTCATGAGCAGAACCTTGAAAGGTTGAAAGGTCACTATTATATTAATGTACTTTAATATAATAGTGCCCAAGTTGACCTGATCCTTGATGATAATTCATTTTTCCAAACTTCTAGAGACTAATTCAGAAATATCAGTTTTTCTTTAATAACTACTTACTTTTAACTATTTTCTTAGTTTATTGTCCTGCTGCTGCTGCTGCTGCTAAGTCACTTCAGTCGTGTCCGACTCTGTGTGACCCCATAGATGGCAGCCGACCAGGCTCCACCATCCCTGGGATTCTCCAGGCAAGAACACTGGAGTAGGTTGCCATTTCCTTCTCCAATTTATTGTCCTAGTACTTTTGAACTTTTAACAATCAGTAAAAATATCAGAATACACAGGATTCTATTCGTTACTTAAATAATGAGGGATACAATAAGAAAGAGACTAAATCCTACAGAAATAAAACAGATCAGAACAAAGGGGGGTTGGGTCCAAGTCTCAGATATTCAGTAACAAAATATGTCCTTAGATAATAGCTGACTTCTTTATGGCTTAGTTTATTAGTCCAATTGGTATGATAACTTTTACAGAATTTTTGTCTGGATAATGTGGGATGATAAATGTGAAAATCCTTTGAAAAGCTTAAATGAGTTGTCCAGTACAAATTATAACATAGGCACCAATCTGTACCTATAACCTCCTTCAAGAAAGAGCTCATTCACTTTCTTAAAGAAACTTTCTCTGACTCATCAACAATCTTCCTGACTCTAGAATTATTTTGTAGTTCTTGTGTGGTTTATTTTATCATGCGCTTATTTGCAGTTATAATAATTTTCATTCAAGTTAAAGGTACAAAAATAGAAAATATTTTATGGTATATATCAAAGTGAAGTTTCACCTTCCTGTTAGCACCAAACCAAACTAAATGTGTGCCCCCATAAAATTTGTTAATCTCTCCAGTAACATAATTGAATGTTTTACATCTCGGATATTCCACAATGCCATCCTTACCACCAGCAACAACTACCCAACTCCTTCAGAATCATATTTTTCAGGATGCACAATAGCATTATTTCCAGGAAGTTGACTTTGTTAATGGGAAATCAAAACCTCCTGGTTTCAGGAAAAATCCCTGCAAGAAACAAAGCCTCATGAAAAAATGAAATGGAAAAAAATGTCTCCACTCTGGTCCTATGAAGCACAGGGCTCTCTACTCAACTTTACCTAACACTTGATTAGAGCTGGGCCATGGTACGACCTTCCAAACATACAAGTCCACCCTGCTTAGAATTCCAGGCCAACTGAGAGCACATCATGCTGGACACTTTTTAATGCCATTCTCAGACACCCAGTGAGGTGGCAGGAGCTCTACCATTTCCTACAAAACTCTTTTCCCTGTATCTGGGCAGTCCCTCTACATCAGGCACACGTAAAATGAACTACAAGCATTCTGTAGCTTAAGCAAAACTTAACTCCAGTACTCTTGCCTGGAAAATCCCATGGATGGAGGAGCCTGGTAGGCTGCAGTCCGTGGGATTGCTAAGGGTCGGACACAACTGAGCGACTTCACTTTCACTTTTCACTTTCACACATTGGAAAAGGAAATGGCAACCCACTCCAGTGTTCTTGCCTGGAGAATCCCAGGGAAAGGGGAGCCTGGTGGGCTTCCGTCTATGGGGTCACACAGAGTCGGACACGACTGAAGTGACTTAGCAGCAGCAGCAGCTGTTTGATACATCATCTCTACTCTTTCTTAGGGTTTACTCCCACTTGGTTGTCCCAGATTCACTTTCCCCTGTCTTTTGGTGACTGATGTGGTGGGAGGAAAGGAGAAGGGGAAACATGGACACATAGCCCACAAACTCCACAAGAAATCCTATCTCAACAGGAACATTACAGAGATGCTAAATCACTAAGTTGTTAGCATTGCAGTCCCTCAACTGTAATCACAGTCTCCAATCTTTGACTTACTTCTTTGGCATAAAGGCATCTACCAGTGTTTTCCAAGTTACCCAACCTTCCAATGTAGGCACTCTTATCCCAGGGTACATCAGTTATTTCTTACTATTATTGCAGCTTCTACAGAGTATGTATTCAAGACTCCCCCAAACTGTGCTATATTTCATAAGGCAGGAAGCTATTCCTAAGGAAGACATCATATTCAAGATAAACTTAAGTCTCTCCTATGTGTACCAACAGCACACAGTGCATGCCCTGATTAAAGCACCTATCATGGCATGGTATTGAAATTATGCTTGTTTTCGAAAAGTGTAAACTTTTTGAAAGGCAGGTACTGAATCTTCACATACTCTTTTTAGAGCTATGCATTTTGAATTGAACCAAGTGAATGCAATGTACTGAGAAGCTGTAAATCTCTGGGTTATCCTTGCTTTATTTTATACAATCAAAATAGAAAATGCCCTTAAAAATTTGTAATGAAAATATTAAGCAATTTTCAACATAAAACATGCTCCAGGATATTGAATTTATAAATGTTAAAATCACTTCTTATTCTTCAATTTTGCCATCATTAAGATATTCAAATGTGTACATTTCTTAATATCGATATATACTATGATTTTAATTCTTTGGCTTAACTCGGTGTTGCATTATTCAACTACCATAATGAGAATTCTCTCACCAAAACAGAAAAACTAATTCTTCCCATTTATAAAACAAATATGATAGTAATATAAAATTGGATTATAAATTTTTGTGAGTGCTTGAATAAGCAGTGATTAGGAAGCAGAAATGTATCAAATTATCTATATTAATTATGATTTAAAGAGGCAATAAAGTCTTAAAACTAAGCAACTGAGTAATAACAGACTAGAAATTGCTTTAAGTGAAAAGCTAGCTGTCTCATTTTTTGTCTTAGGCTATTAATCATAGGGTATTCTTACTTATTGTTTTATACTAATAGAAGGTATCATAGTAATAAAAACAACAAAAATTCAGCTCTATATAGTAACTTGACTCAGTCCATAGCATTTAAAAATCAGAGACATTACTTTGCCAAAAAAGGTCCATCTAGTCAAAGCTATGGTTTTTCCAGAAGTCATGTATGGATGTTAGAGTTGGACTATAAAGAAAGCTGAGCGCCGAAGCATTGATGCTTTTGAATTGTGATGTTGGAGAAGACTCTTGAGAGTCCCTTGGACTGTAAAGAGATCAAACCAGTCAATCCTAAAGGAAATCAGTCCTAAATATTCATTGGAAGGACTGATGCTAAAGCTGAAACTCTAATACTTTGGACACTTGATGCAAAGAAATGACTCATTGGAAAAGACCGTGATGCTGGGAAAGATTGAAGGCGGGAGGAGAAGGGGATGACAGAGGATGACATGGTTTATGGCATCACCAACTCAACAGAAATGAGTTTGAATAAGCTCCAGGAGTTGGCAATGGACGGGGAAGTGCTGCAGTTCATGGGGTTGCAAACAGTTGAACACAACTGAGCGACTGAACTGAACTGAAGCACTCCACATAGCAGAAGCCGACATAGTTGTATATTTTGTAATATCCAGGTTCTCTGTCAGAGTATCTTGGTCCCCAAGTGCCGTCATTCTCCCCTTGGTCTGGAGTTCACTTGAAAATAACCTGGAAATAAATTATTTTGACCTCTCAAAGCCTTTCTGTCCATGAAGACAGAAATATTCATTACCACCATTACCTTTAAGCCATGATCTTCCTCTCCTGAAGGCTTTGAATTCTATATTTTCCTTTCATTTTATTCAATCATTCATCTTGTCCAGCCAAACAAGATTATTTGCTTTTATCTCACTATGCTGTAGGAAAATATCAAGACACTAACTGGAAGGAATAAACTCAGAAATGAAACTTCCAGTGATAAGAGGAGAAAAGAAAGCAAAAGATACCTGAGAATAAGGTATCAGAGACATTAAATGAATATATACTATCCTTGAAAGCAGTGATTTTTTTGAAAAGCTGAGGACAAACTAGGTAAAGAATCTAACAAATATGGGACTGACATTTCATGCCGGGAGCCAGCGAGGGAATCCTACCCGTGGCAAAGGTCAATTGGGGAAGAGGCCTGACGGGCAAAGGCTAATCAGGACTCGAGGAACCCCCTGGACTTACCTGAGCATCTACCCCAAAGAAAACCGGAGTCTGACTGCCTTAATATCTTACGCCTCTTATCAAGTCCTCTAATACTTACGGGGGCTTCCCCCCAACCACCTTTCTCTGAAAACATTAATTCAGAGCTGTAGTTAAAAAGTTCTCCTTGGCTTAATAGGAGTGTTCCAATCCAAGCCCCTCTGATTTCTAACTTGTATGACAAGTTTGTCTGGGCTCTTATAACTATGAGTATGACTGTTTATAGCCTCCCAGCCATGCAAGGACAGAAAGCCTAATATTCTAAAATACAGGAATTCGTTGAAGAAGTTAAAATCATTAGAATAGTACTAAAAAAGATTTCATTGTTGAATCAATGCTTGCTGCAAAGTTTCCATATTTTCTATCTATTGTATCCTTGGAAATATATTAATCACATATAGAGAATATACGGAGAAGGCAACGGCAAGCCACTCCAGTACTGTTGCCTAGAAAATCCCATGGATGGAGGAGCCTGGTAGGCTGCAGTCCGTGGGGTCGCTGGGGGTCGGATACGACTGAGCGACTTCACTTTCACTTTTCACTTTCACACATTGGAGAAGGAAATGGCAACCCACTCCAGTGTTCTTGCCTGGAGAATCCCAGGGACGGGGGAGCCTGGTGGGCTTCCGTCTATGGGGTCACACAGAGTCGGACACGACTGAGGTGACTTAGCAGCAGCATAGAGAATATAAGTAGTAGCCTTTGATTTAACCACATCAGATCTTAAGTTAATAAATTCCTTTCTTGTAGCTCACTACACCTGTGCCTTATAGGAATGTAACTTTGTCATGTGTCTAGCACCTGACTTTAGGAAAATCATCTTAAAAGAATATAAGACTTTTTCTAGCTAACTAACGTTTGTTAGGAGAGAGGGCCATAAACTGTTAGCAGACCACCTGGCCAGAAGATGATGTAAACCACCCAAAACTTTTGTATATCACGAGACATACAAAAATGAGCCCTGATCCCGATAGGGGTCAAGACTGCTGACCCCACGTGATTTTGGCGTGACTCTATACCTCTCTTTCTCTATTTTTTATGTGCACAACTTAGGGTATAAAAGCAGCACTGGAAAATAAAGTTTTGGGCCTTGCTCACTGAAGCTTGGTCTCCCCGTGTCGTTCTTTCTCTTTTTCCGTCCTTTTCTCTATTCTCCCTTTTCTAGTTGAGATCCTTGGAGCGCTGGGCCCTCTGAGTTTACTTATCTGCCTGGGCTTCTAAGACCCACTCTAGGGGGTGCCCTGGTGGGGTACCTCCAGTGATTCGAGAGGGCGCCTGCGGCCTACGTAAACAGAGCAAACCCCGTGCTGGGGTTTTATTGTTTTCCTGTGTAAACCAAGGAATCACCAGCCCCTGTCTCTCTCTTTCTCTCTCTCTCTCTCTCTGACGCCGACGCCGTTCATCCCGAGGATACCCTGGGCCATATCGAGGCTGGTCCCCGATAGTTTCACAAGAACATTTCTTAACCATCATAAAGGACAAAAAAGAAAGGAAAGGCTCTAGAAACAAAACTGCAAGACAAGCAGATAGATCCATGAATCCACTGTCAGCTGAGAAAACAGTAAATGAAAGCTGCTGACAGATTTTATCAAGGATTATTACTAAAAACTTGATTTAGGAGGCTGTACACATATAAAATTATTTATTAGTAACTGGTAATTATAACATTTCTTTATGATTAGTCATTGTTTCATTCATTTGTATCTGATCATGATTATATATTAATGAGGTCTGTGTCATCAGTTAGCATAGAAAAAAAGTATGTAAACGTTTCTGGGCACTCATTCTTTAAGAGGTACAAAATAACATTGAATTAGAATCATAAATTATCACTATTTACAAGCTACAGGTGTCAGGAGATCTCAGGCTAAGTTAGTCACAAGTCAAAGAGAGCTTCAATCATCCCTTCACTTGGCTGATTTGTTCTTGGTCTTGAGTGTCATCTTAGGCCTTCTTTGAGTTAGATGTTCTTCTATACTCCTAAGCCATATACTTCTATCACAACACAAGTTAAACTTTATCTTATTGGCTTCTATTTCCTGCTAGATTTTAAATAAGTCTGACTCAAACTATGTTTTACTGACTAATTTAGCAATATCTAGCAAAGTCCCAGAACACAGTAAGCAGTCAATAAATATTTACTGAAGCAATATATGAAAGCTTCAACAGGAAAGATTATTTATGAAAGAGTCAAAAATATGTAGTCTAAAAAAAGTTTGTCATTTCCCAATAGGTACTCCTGGAGAATCTTAGAATTAATGTTAACACTAAGGCTATGATTGAATGCGTCATGGTCCCTAGGAAATGAATGCCTACTAAATGCTTAGGATTTTAGGAAGCAGGCATCCAACCTAATTAATCTCATGATGATGACAAGAGAAGGCAGATAAACTAGACTCATTCTTGCCCAGCCTGATTCTCAGACTCCAGTAGTTCATTTTACAGTGTTCATGACACCAAATTTCCTGGTTTTAGAATTCCTTGTAAGGACTAAATTTCAGTTAAGTCTAAAGTCTCTGATATGCAGTTAAGATGAAACAATATTAAATGTTCATAAGTTTTAAAGTACCAACTACAACACAATGCCCTTACAATTGCTTGTAACTGCAACTTCAGTTCAGCTCACTTGCTCAGTCAAGCCCAACTCTTTGCAATCCCATAGACTGCAGCATGCCAGGCTTCCCTGTCCATCACCAACTCCCAGATCTTTCTCAAACTCAAGTTCATTGAGTCGGTGATGCCATCCAATCATTTCACCCTCTGTCGTCCCCTTCTCCTCCCGCCTTCAATCTTTCCTAGCATCAGGATCTTTTCAAATGAATCAATTCTTCATATCAGGTGGCCAAAGTATTGGAGTTTCAGCTTCAACATCAGTCATTCCAATGAATATTCAGGAATAATTTCCTTTAGGATGGACACATTGGATCTCCTTGCAGTCCAAAGGACTCTCAAGAGTCTTCTCTAACACCACAGTTCAAAAGCATCAATTCTTCGGTGCTCAGCTTTCTTCATAGTCCAACTCTCACATCCATACATGACTATTGGAAAAACCATTGCCTTGACTAGATAGACCTTTGTGGATAAAGTAATGTCTCTGCTTTTTAATGTGCTTTCTAGGTTGGTCATAACTTTCCTTCCAAGGAGTAAGTGTCTTTTAATTTCATTGCTGCAATCGCCATCTGCAGTGATTTTGGAGCCTAAAAAAATAAAATCAGCCACTGTTTCCCCATCTATTTGCCATGAAGTGATGGGACCGGATGCTATGATCTTAGTTTTTTGAATGTTGAGCTTTAAGCCAACTTTTTCACTTTCCTCTTTCACTAGCATCAAGAGCCTTTTTAGTTCTTCTTTACTTTCTGCCATAAGGGTGGTGTCATCTGCATATCTGAGCTTATTGACATTTCTCCTGCCAGTCTTGATTCCAGTTTGTGCTTCCTTCAGCCCAGCTTTTATCATGATGTACTCTGCATATAAGTTAAATAAGCAGGGTGACAATACGCAGCCTTGACATACTCCTTTTCCTATTTGCAACCAGTCTGTTGTTCCATGTCCAGTTCTAACTGTTACTTCCTGACCTGCATATAGGTTTCTCAAGAGGCAGGTCAGGTGGTCTGGTATTCCCATATCTTTCAGAATTTTCCAAAGTTTATTGTGATCCACATAGTCAAAGTCTTTGGCATAGTCAATAAAGCAGAAATAGATATTTTTCTGGAACTCTCTTACTTTTTCAATGATCCAGCAGAGGTTGGCAATTTGATCTATCAGTTCAGTTCAGTTCAGTCGCTCAGTCGTGTCCGACTCTTTGCAACCCCATGAATCACAGCATGCCAGGCCTCCCTGTCCATCACCAACTCTCAGAGCTCACTCAAACTCATGTCCATCGAGTCGGTGATGCCATCCAGCCATTTCATTCTCTGTCATCCCCTTCTCTTCCCACCCCCAATCCCTCCCAGCATCAGACTCTTTTCCAATAAGTCAACTCGTCGCATGAGGTGGCCAAAGTATTGGAGTTTCAGCTTCAGCATCAGTCCTTCCAATGAACACTCAGGGTTGATCTCCTTTAGAATGGACTGGTTGGATTTGATCTGTACATATATATATATATTTGAAGAAATAATGGTTGAAAACTACACAAATGTAGAGAAAAATGCACAAATCTGCAAGTTCAAGAAATTCAGTAAACCCAAACAAAGCTATGCCCACATTCATCATAACTGAACTGATGAAAACTATAGACAAAGAAAATACCATGAAAGCAGCCAGAGAGAAACAATGCATTACTTATAGGGAAACACTTATTCAAATTAACAGCTATCTCATGGAGACCAGAAGGAAACGGAACATTTTTAAAATGCTAAAATAATTTTTAAACCAGAATTCCACATACAGAGAAGAAATCTTTTGGGAATGAAAGTAAAATAGACATAGTCTCAGATAAAGATAACTAAACTATGAGAATTTCTTGCAAGTAGATTTGTTCCAAAAGAATTGTTAAAGGAACCTCTTCAGACAAGAGAAACACCCAGAAGATGCCTGCAGCATTGAGAATGAAAAAAGAGCAAGAGAAATGGTAAATATAAGAACAAATATAATAGACTATTTCTATTCTCTGTAGTTCTTTAAAATATGTTTGATATTTGAAAGCAAGAATTATTACAGTGAGTTTTAAGTGTGTATATATACAATACATAATATAATTACATTATTATAAGGTGAGATTAAGAACTATATAGTAGAAAATTAAGTGGGTGCATGAAGGATCATCTGTAGGAAGACTATAGGAAGATCATCTACAGGAAGAATCTAAATGTAAAGATTCCAGCTGCAATGTGACTGTCTACAGGAAAATGAATTTGAAATTCAGAAGCAAGGTTAATCAAGAATAGATTGGGGAGTAGTATAATATGAAATCCTCACACAGTCTTTAAGCATCCTCATGATCCTAACCCATCATGAGGATTGCTTACCTCTCCAGCTTCATCTCACTCTTCAATTCCTTGCACTATATACCCTAGTCAGATAAAAATTATTCCCTGGTGGCTCAAACATTAAAGAATCTGCCTGTAATGCTGGAGAGACTGGGGTCTGATCCCTGTGTCTGGAAGATCCCTGGAAAAGGGCATGGCAATTATGCCTGGAGAATTCCATGGACAGAGGAACCTGGTGGGCTGCCGTCCATGGGGTCGCAAAGAGTCAGACGTGACTGAGCAACTAACACAAACAGTCCATACTAACAAACCTCCATGACTCTGTATAAGTTACTCCTTCTCAGGAGACTTCCTCTTTCCATTTCTTCACCTGGATAACTTCAACTGATTTTTCAAGACTAGCTCAGGTGTTACAGCCCACACAGGACCTCCCAAAGTCAGGTTTTATGCCTTTGCTATGCAGTCCACATACATATTATTATATGCATTATTGAAGATTTTGTTGTTGCTGTTGTTCAGTCGCTCAGTCATGTCCGACTCTTTATGATCCCATGGACTGAACACACCAGGCTTCCCTGTCCTTCACTATTTCCCATAGTTTGCTCAAACTCATGTCCATTGAGTTGATGATGTCCTCCAACCATCTCATCCTCTGTAGTCCCCTTTTTCTCCTGCCCTCAATCTTTCCCAGCATCAGGGTCTTTTCCATTTAAGACAATTCAGGGCTACCCCCTTAGTTGGCAGTAGTACAGCTCCCTGTACTTATTACTTATGGGCCATACACGAAAAGGGTGGATGTCCTAAGAAAAATCTAAGGGTTTCTCTGGTGGCTCAGATGGTAAAGAATCTGCCTGAAATGCGGGAGACTGGATTCAGTCCCTGGGTTGGGAACATCCTCTGGAGGAGCATATCGCAACCCACTCCAGTATTCTTGCCTGGAGAATCCCCATGGACAGAGGAGCCCAGCAGGTTACAGACCACGGTATCACAGAGTCAGACATGACTGAGCAACTAAGCACACACATAAGGAAGGTGGCTAGGGGAAAGGGATGTTGTATAATCAATCAATAAATGTCCACTATAGTAGGAGATAATGTTCCTTGTTCTATGAATTTCCTGCAAAGAAGAGTCATTTACAGTTTTCATGCAGTCTTTTCTGACCAAAAACATCACAAACTGCCCCTCCTTTATAAATTCCTTTCTACCAATGTTTTTGTCATACCCTGGGTTTACCAGATTTCCCAGGTATGTAATACAGTTATGAAGCAGTCCACCAAAGGATTTTTTTTTCTGATTTTGGAATTCATACATACATATATACATCATTACATTCATATCTTAAACTAGTATACTTGTACAGTTAAAGACCATTTGATTATTAATGAATCACTTTTCACTGAAAAACACACACAAAAAAAACATTAAACAAAGGGGAATCCACACATTTGATGATTGCATATTATATTAGCATTCTCCACATATACTCACTAAAATTCATTAATGATTATTATATCCTCCCTGGAGGACAGTAAAAGTACTGACTAAGCAGAGTTAAAAGAGAACAAAGAACTAAAGTTCAAAGAAAACTACAAGTCTATAAAATGACATATGATATGAAGACCAGAATTTCCTCTTTCCTTATTATTACCTCTCCACAAGAAGAGACAAAGGATGAAGCAGGAAAAAGCAGATAGAATAAAAGAAGACGAAAGCGAAAAGTACTTTATGTGAATGACTGTAAGGAAAAAACTAAAGTTCTACATTAATAGAAGAATATAAGTTACAAAACTGTATTACCTATTATCATACACGACACACACACAATCATGCATTCAGTTCAGTTCAGTTTAGTCGCTCAGTCGTGTCCAACTCTTTGTGACCCTATGAATCACAGCACGCCAGGCCTCCCTGTCCATCACCAACTCCAGGAGTTCACTCAAACTCATGTCCATCGAGTCGGTGATGCCATCCAGCCATCTCATTCTCTGTCGTCCCCGTCTCCTCCTGCCCCCAATCCCTCCCAGCATCAGAGTCTTTTCCAGAGAGTCAACTCTTCGCATGAGGTGACCAAAGTATTGGAGTTTCAGCTTTAGCATCAGTCCTTCCAATGAACACCCAGGATTGATCTCCTTTAGAATGGACTGGTTGGATCTCCTTGCAGTCCAAGGGACTCTCAAGAGTCTTCTCCAGCACCACAGATCAAAAGCATCAACTCTTCTGTGCTCAGCTTTCTTCACAGTTCAACTCTCACATACATACATGACCACTGGAAAACCCATAGCCTTGACTAGATGGACCTTTGTTGGCGAAGTAATGTCTCTGCTTTTTAATATACTATCTAGGTTTAGAATTATATAAAGCAGAAACCCAAGGTGAGAGGAGAACCTAAACACTGTAGTATTCAAGTATAGTAAAATCCTAACCAAGATAAAATTGAAAATTACCTAAAATTTTTTCCTATAATTTTAATACACATTTTTAAGCATTAACAAGACATCAAAGGAAAGTGATTTTTTTTAGAAAGTTGTTCAACAATATTAAAACCAATAGTATTATGATTAAACAGAAAATTCTGATTAGCTAATATAACCTATAAACATTCAAGTGTTTTTTAATTTGAATTTCAATTTATATACACACCTGTGTATTCACACACACAATATACAGTTTTGACAGAAATTAAATTCTAAAATGCAGAATTTCCACTTTAAAACTATTAGATCTTGGTGTTAGTTTTTAAGGAAATGTTAAACTCCTTATCTCTAAAGGATTCTAAATCTATTGTCGTTTACAAGCAATCAAGTCTAAATCAATACACTTGTGTATGCACAGAGTCATGTCTGACCAGGCTCCTCTGTCCATGGAACTGTCCAGGCATGAACACAGGAGTGGGTTGCACTACACTTACATGCAGCTAAACAGAGAACTCCAAGCATAGTCTACTAAAGAGCTAATATGCAAGTATGTGGAGGCATTCACATAAACCACAGGAAGAAAAGTAGAAAAGGACTCATCACCACCTTTTTATTGTGTTCTCCCATATATGTATGAATGAGATGTCTCAGAATCATCATTGCTGTTTTTATTATTATGGCTGTTGTTAACCAGCTCAACTGTAAATTCCCATTTTTCCTTATAGTTTCCATTAAGTCTCAGCTAAGCAGCCTTCCGCCTTAGTCTTGGGTCCTTCTTTCTCTTATGCTCTAATGCACCTTGAATACATCTCCATTATAAGCATTAAATTCTTGCATCTGAATTACTTATGTGCATGATCAGTTCCAAAGTAGGTTTTAATCTTCTAGAGAAAGATATTCTATCATTTTGCCTAAGTAACTTCTACTTTGTTGGAGTTCAATATACATTCCTTTAATGAATAATCAATCAAAACTCTGTATCAGAGATTAATTCCTTCAATTAATTATATAGACTAGGAGTTGAGATGGCAAGATAGCTTTTCTGACATGTTTTCACTTCCCACACTCTTGTATTACTAAGGAAAAGGCCTATAATTGCCTTCTTAATAGACAAAGGAAGTATTTCTGTTCCCATCAAAGTCCAGCATCTCTACTTCTATTCTGTTGGGGAAACACTAATTGAAACCACTCACCCTGGCCAGACACCATAATAATTATTTGCATGAGTAATTTTACCACGGGAGGTCCTGGTACAGAACATGGAACTAATAAGCCATTACCAACTGGAAGAATTTGGGAAAGGTCAAAAGGAGACGCCACATGTCCTACCAACCTCCCAGAATCCTCCTCACTGGAATCCACCTTGACTGAGCAATGCGTGCACCACCAGGAAGAACCCTGAATCAGAATGACTGACCACAGACAGCACAGAAACTAACCCATAAAACCAAGACTGTGAGCCACATGGTGGAGCAGTCCTCCTGGGTTCCCTTACCCTGCTGCTCTCCACCTTGCTGTCCCTTCCCAATAAAGTCTCTTGCTTTGTGAGTCTCAGCACATGTCTCCTCAGACAATTCATTTCCAAGAGACAGACGAGCCACTCCGGGGCCTGGAAGGAGTCTCCCTTCCTGCAACAATTCCATTCCCTCTGAGTCTTTTATGGGGTTTGCTCTCATAATTATGCCCTTTTCTGCATTGCCAATTATTTTCTTGAAGTTAATTATTCCCATCAGCTTACAAATGTAGTCTCATATCCTTTATCTTTAATTATAAATACATCAAATAGAAATAAACTCCTCTCTTCCAACTACCTTCATATTTCTCACCTCCTCTTCACTGCAGAACTTCATGAACCTGTTAGTGATGTCTGTCTTAACCTCCTTATTCTCATTCTCTTGTCAAGTCACTCCAACTGTGCTTCATTCTTTCCCCACTACACTAAGACTACTTTTATGAAGGTGTTGCTGATCATGTCACCAATTCCCACAGACATGTCTCTACTATAATAATCCTGATCAATCTCTCAGGTCATTATAAAGGATGGCCCACTCCCTTCCAGAGAGAGTTTATCCTCTCAGCTTCCTTAACACACAGGCTAGTTTCTTTTCCTATCTCAATGACTGTCTCTTCTCAGACTTCTTTGCTAACTCTTCTTCCTGTAATTCTAAATATACATATTTTCTATCTCTTCCTGTAATTCTAAATATAATCTATATTCAGATTCCTCTCAAATTTCATTATGTCATTCTGTTTTCTCTATAAAACTTAAGAATCTTATGTCCACCTGCATATCTGACTGCTGCATTTAAATTTCTACTTAGCATCTCATAATTAAAAAGTCCAATGAAGCAAGCTTTGTTCGTATTTGTTCTTCCCCTAATCTTTTCCATCAGAACAAATTCTACTGCCCTTTATCCAGTTGATTTCTTAAGAAAAATGAGGATCCTTATATTAATCATGTATTGCTATGTAACAATTCTCCCAAAACTTAATAGCTTAGGACAATGAACATTTAATGTTTTAAACAAATAGTTTCTACAGGTCAGGAGTTCAGATATGACTTAGTAGCTCTGACTCACGGACCGTCATAAGACTGCAGCCAAGACGCTCCCCAAGGCTAGCCATCCAAAGCCTAACTGGGCCAGAGGTTCCTACGGTGGCTTACTCGTTCAGTGCTGGTTATTAAACCGACGGCTTCAGTTCCCCTCCACAGGAATTTCTCCAAATGATTTCCTGAGTGGCTTCAGGGTATGACAGCTAACTTCTCCCAAAGTGAAAGACCCAAGAGACAGCAAGATTTGAGCAGGAATTTCTTTTCTGATCTAGTGTCAAGAATCACACTGTCACTTGTACAATACCCTACTGGTTACAGAGGTTAGCCATACTTGGTTTGTGATGGGATGACCCAAGGACATAAATACCAGGAAGCATGACTCATTAGGGGCTCTCTTGGAAGCTGGCTAGTATAATTTTGCATAGGGAAAAAAATAACATAATTGAATTCTTCACAGTCCTTTCAATCTCAAATGTTTATTTCCTGTAAATTATTCTATTAAACACAAGCACAACACAGAAAAGTATAGAATCGGCAGCCTAACTATAAGACCCCATCTTCCTACTTCTCTTCCAAAACTCAGTAGACTTGGATAGTGCATTTGAAACCATGAGCTTTACTAGAGGCTTTGGAGAAATGAGTTAGGGACTTCCATCTATTGTGTACTAGACATGAGAGTAGAGGTCTCAGGAAGCAAAACTCCCCATGAAAGACAAAACACCAAAAAGCAAAACCTAAACCTCACCATCAACCAATTAGAGAATGGTACACAAGCTGGTCACCTACCATGTAGCTCCTCTCCCTCACCTGGCCTTTAAAATTGTTTCCCTGAAACCTGTTGGAGAGTTAGAGGTTTTTGAACATTAGCTTCTACACTCCTTATTTGGCACCTGTAATAAACACTGCACTTTCCTTCAACACAACCCAGTGTCAGTAGATTGGCTTTAATGTACCCCGGTGAGTGGACTCAAGTGTGGTTTGACAACATTTACATGACAAAGATCTAAACAAACTAAAAAAAAAATTATGAATCATATAATCAAGTTATAGAAATATAAGTTAGCCTCAGAAAGACTAAAACTAGCACTCGCTAGCTCTCCTTTTCCTTTTTATGAATCAGTGCATTTTAACAGAACAGAAGACTCCATTCAGTTGTAATTATAGCCACCATTGGCTCCTAGCTCATATCATCTCAGACACCAGAAAGGGAAAACTCTTCCACCTTGATCCAGTTTGAAAAAAATCTCAGAGGACTCTGCTTAACTCAGCTTGGTCATGTGACTACCTCATTGAGTCAGGGAAGCAAATTGCTACAAATCAGTTGGACATAGGGAAGATGGAATAGTCCATTCAGAATATATGCCACAGTGGGAGAATTAGTATTCCAAATAAGGAAGTATGCTACTCTCAAAAGAAATAAGAGTGAGCTGCCAAACAAAACAATGAATGTCAAGTATACTTCCAATCCTAAACTATATAGCATCTGTCTGCATACCTGAAGATACAGGAATTTGGACATGGATGGTTGAAAGTAAAAAGTAGGTATTTTTAAATATTTTCAAGGATGTACCCAGCCTTTCGGGCTTCCTTGGTAGCTCAGCTGGAAAAGAATCTGCCTGCAATGCCAGAGACCCCGCTTCAATTCCTGGGTTGGGAAGATGTGATGGAGAAGGGATAGCCTAACCACTCCAGCAATCTTGGGCTTCCCTGGTGGCTCAACTGGTAAAGAATGTAATGTGGGAGACCTGAAATGTGAAAGACTTATTAAGAAAAGGTGGCAAGAATACACAGAAGAACTATACAAAAAGATCTTCATGACCCAGATAACCACGATGGTGTGATCACTCACCTAGAGCCAGACATCCTGGAGTGTGAAGTCAATGGGCCTTAGGAAGCATCACTAAGAACAAAGCTAGTGGAGGTGAAGGAATTCCAGCTGAGCTATTTTAAATCCTAAAAGATGATATTGAGTGCTACACTCAATATGCCAGCAAATTTCGAAAACTCAGCAGTGGCCACAGGACTGAAAAAGGTCAGTTTTTATTCCAATCTGAAAGAAAGGCAGGGCCGAAGGATGTTAAAACTACCACACAATTGCATCATCTCACATGCTAGCAAAGTAATGCTCAAAATTCTCCAGGCTAGGCTTCAACAGTAAATGAACAGAGAACTTCCAGATATTCAAGCTGGATTTAGGAAAGGAAGAGGAACCAGAGATCAAATTGCCAACATCCGTTGGATCATAGAAAAAGCGAAAGAATTCCAGAAAAACATCTACTTCAGCTCCACTGACTATGCTAAAGCCTCTGATTTTTTGAATCACAACAAACTGTGAAAAATTCTTCAAGAGATGGGAATACCAGACCACCTTACCTGTCTTCTGAGAAATCTATGCGCAGGTCAAGAAGCAACAGTTAGAACTGGACATGGAACAAGGGACTGGTTCCAAATCGGGAAAGGAGTACATCAAGGCTGTATATTGTCACCTTGCTTATTTAACTTATATGAGAAATGCCAGACTGGATGAAGCACAAGCTGGAATCAAGATTTCAGGGAGAAGTATCAATAACCTCAGATATGCAGATGATACCACTCTTATAGCAGAAAGCAAAGAGGAACTAAAGAGTCTCTTGATGAAGGTGAAAGAGGAGAGTGAAAAAGCCAGCCTAAAACTCAAGATTCAAAAATCTAAGATCATGGCATCTGGTCCCATCACTTCATGGCAAATAGATGGGGAAACAATGAAAACAGTGACAGACTTTATTTGGGGAGGCTTCAAAACCACTGCAGATGGTTTACTACATCCATGAAATTAAAAATTACTTGCTCCTTGGAAAAAAAGCTATGACAAACCTAGACAGCATACTGAAAAGCAGAGACATTACTTTACCAACAAATGTCCATCTAGTCAAAGATATGGTTTTTCCAGTAGTCATGCATGGATGTGAGAGTTGGACCATAAAGAAAGCTGAGCACTGAAGAATTGGTGCTTTTGAACTATGGTGTTGGAGAAGACTCTTGAGAGTCCCTTGGACAGTAAGGAGATCAAACCACTCAATCATAAGGGAAATCAGTACTGAATATTCATTGGAAGGACTGATGCTAAAGCTGAAACTCCAATACTTTGGCTACTTGATGTGAAGAACTGACTCATTGGAAAAGACCCTGATACTGGGAAAGACAGAGGGCAGGAGGAAAAGAGGATGATGGAGGATGAGATGGTTGGATGGCATCACCAACTTGATGCGATATGAGTTTGAGCAAGCTCCAGGAGTTAGTGATGGACAGGGAAGCCTGGTGTGATCCCAGTCCATGGGATCGCAAAGAAGCAGACACAACTGACTGAACTAAACTGACTGATCCAGCCTTCACTGTGACTCATCTCAGTTACTGATGGTAAATTTTCAAAAAAATCTTTTATAAGAATACATAAAGAAAATTAATGCACACAATTAAGACACCAGCAGTTCAAAGACGAACATCCTTTTGGAGCATTTTAGAGTGAGTTACTATGTAACTCAGACGGTAAAGAATCCACCTGTAATGTGGGAGACCTGGGTTCGATCCCTGGGTTGGGAAGATCCCCTGGAAGAGGGCATTGCAACCCACTCCAGTATTCTTGCCTGGAGAATCTCCATGGACAGAGGAGCCTAGCGGGCTACACAGTCCATGGGGATGCAAAGAGTTGGACATGACTGAGCAACTAAGCATAGCACGTAAAACATAAGCGAGTAAAGGAAATTGGACCAATGAATTTAAAGCTCAGTTGGAAGAATTCTCTCAGAACTTAAAGGGAAAATAATAATAAAATGAAAATTATAGGAGGATGGACTTAAGAAAAAGAAGACTGTGCCAGGAAATAAAATAATCAATAATACTAGTTTCAGAAGCAGGGAGGAAAACAAACTGGAGCAATATAAGAGAACCGGAAATTTTCTCAGATCATACCAAATATTAGTCAATACTCAAACTCCAAACATAGCATGGTGGAATGGCTAAATTTCAAGGATAACTGAAAAATATGCAGAGAGATTTCATAAAACATTTCCTAGGAAAGATAATTTACGTATACCACCTATATATAAACTTTCCTTTAGTGATAAAAAACTCATCTGTTCACCAATTATTTATTAAGTTACTACTATGTACTGTTCAGCAGCAACTAGAGATAGAGCAATGAACAAACTACAGTCTAAATTCAATTTTTTAATTTAAAAAATTAAACTGCAAAGCAAGTGGAAAAAACTTAGCAAGACAGATAATCTCTGTCAAGGTGGAAAAATCTGTTTCATCATATTTTATGTCTCTTCATATTTAAGAGGTGATGCATTCATTTCATTTTACTTTGTGATATTCACTCTGTCAATTAAGATTAGATTCAGCCACAAAAGTAAATTAACAGAGGCCTATTTCTTACACATATAAGTCCACAGGTAGGAAGTCCATGGGCATTCTAGCAGATCAGCTCCATGAAATCTTCAGAGAACTCAGACTCCTCCATCCTTAAGAATGCACCTTGTACTATCCTGCCATGCCCAACCATACACAAACACTCCCCCAAAACTGTTTGGGGAATCTAAGGAATCTGCACTTTAACAGATATCCCAAGTAATCCAAATGCAGGTGGTTTATAGCCCACGTGAGACAGTCTGATGTCAAAGAATGAGGAAAGGATGATAAAGTGACTCTTAAAACCTTGGTAATGAGAGAAATAAAAAATTACTTCTAAGAATCAAACTATAATAAACAGTTGCTAAGAGCAAAGATATGTAAAGTCACCTTAACAAAAGCCAAACCACCCATGTTTGACAAAACCTTGATTTTTACATATTTTCTTATCTAAAGAAATGGTCAGAGGACAGTGGGTGATGCAGAGTGAGCCCACAAACAATATGGAAGTCACTATATGAGTCTCAGAGGTCTTCTCAAGATGTGACACCTACATCTTATTACACGCCTTTTCAGAACTCCTCCAACCATTTTCTTACAAAAAATTTAGATGTACTTGTATTGTTTTTGTTGTTGCTGCTGCTGCTGTTTAGTTGTTAAGTCGAGTCTGGCTCTTTTGCATCCCCATAGAATGTAGACCACCAGATTCCTCTGTCCATGGGATTTCCCAGGCAAGAATACTGGAGTGTGTTGCCATTTCCCCCTCCAGGGGATCTTCCTCACTCAGGAAGCAAAGAAGTCTCCTGCACTGGTAGGCTGATTCTTTACCACTGAGCCACCAGGGAAGCCCACTTTTATTGTTACCTTTTATAATGTTTCAGATGAAGCTTTATAATTTGAAATTAATTTTGTGCCATTAATGGTATCCCCTGTCAGGTAATATTACATAAAAACAGGTAATATTAGGCTGTGGCTACTCATACCAAAGGCTGTATATGAGATAATGTTCAACTAGGAAGCCAGACAAAAAATGCAAAATAAATTTTGACTTCCCCATTCTCATCTTCTTTCATTCTGAAGGGAAACAGGAAACAAAAGAAAAAAGAAAACCCTAGAACAATGTGTCATAAAGCCAGATTTTAAAAATGGTTAACACTATTTTGTAATATCACTGTACTTCTTTCCTTAACACAAATGCAAAACTGAGTTGATTATTCCTGTCCACTAAGAGCTTTCTGAAAATTCCAATCCATTGGTCTGTTCGGAAAGATATGTATCTCCAACGAAATAATGCAATAGGTAACGAAACAATGCAATAGGTAAGTAAACTCTGCACATGATTATACTGCTGCTGCTGCTGCTAAGTCTCTTCAGTCGTGTCCGACTCTGTGCGACCCCATAGATGGCAGCCCACAAGGCTCCTCCATCCATGGGATTTTCCAGGCAAGAATACTGGAGTGGGGTGCCATTGCCTTCTCCGCATCATTATACTACTTCTCCCTAAAAAATTTTCTCTTACCACTCCTTTTTACTACAGTTTATCCTTTCAAATTGTCGTTTAATTTCCAAATTAATTCTTCCACGGCTTCAATTCACTCAGGTAATTTCTCAGCGTCTGAACTAAGGGACTTCCACCACCAAACAGTTTCAAACTGGTGATAGAACGTTTATTAAAAGTACGAAGTCTGAGATCTGCCAACAGGACCTGAGATTCTGAGCAAGTTCTGGGAACCTTAGTTTCTGTATATCCACGATTTAACTAAAATCAGGATTCTCGTCTGATGAGATAGATTTTAAGGGAAGCAATTTGGTATGTTTTGCATCACCTGTCACAAGCCGTATACTGACGGAAAACTACTAAGCTCCATTTTACTACCCAATTAACCAGGGGGAGGGGGCTTAACTTACATTTCAGCACTGGGGAGGATGGAATTGTGGTCCCTTATTCCATCAATTCTGGGTGTTCATTGGAAGGACTGATGCTAAAGCTAAAACTGCAATACTTTGGCCACCTCATGCGACGAGTTGACTCACTGGAAAAGACTCTGATGCTGGGAAAGGTTGGGGGCGGGAGGAGAAGGGGACGACAGAGAATGTGATGGCTGGATGGCATCACCGACTCTGTGGACATGAGTTTGAGTGAACTCCGGGAGTTGGTGATGGACAGGGAGGCCTGGCGTGCTGTGATTCATGGGGTCGCGGAGAGTCGGACACGACTGAGCGACTGAACTGAACTGAACTGACTGATTCCCAGGAAGCTTCTTAAAAGCAAAACCAAGCGGTCAGTCGGGCGAAAGCTACGCCCCAGGTTTGTTTCTCTTGCTAACCAACTGCCTGAGACCCTGCGGGACCTGGCAGAAAAGGCTTGTGTTTGTTCGTTTTTTTCTTTTCAAATTTCAAATTCCTTTAAGCCAAACGCTGGGCTCCAAACACCCTGGAGGGGAATAAACCGCCTCACCCGTTCTGAGTGTGGAAGCATAACTCCGCCTCGCCAACGACCGCAAGACGGACAAGCAACTTCAGAGAAGCCAGGTGAGGTCAGGAGCTTGGCTCACCCGCCTGAGGGAGATCAGCTTCTCTCAGTCAAGCCCGCCTGCGCCGCAGCCTGGAGCAAGTCCACAGCCCACGCCCCCTGCGGCTGGGCCCGCGGTGCGTCACGTGGCCAGACGGCTCAGCCAATCAGCGCAGCCCTCGGCGGTATTCAAATCAACGGCGGGGCCGACGGTTGTGGGGACCTGTGTCGCCGCCCGGGAATCGGGTCTGAGTGTCGCCTTCCGCTGCCATGCCGGGCACCGGGCGCTGAGGGACCGCTGGGCCCGGTGAGCGGAATGGAGAATCGGGATATGCCTCCCCGCCCTTATCGGGCCACCAAGCTGGTAAGACAGCGCGAACGAAGAGACTGGCCAGCGGGGTGATGGCCGGTTTTACGTGAGAAGGTTCATAGTTTTTCCTCGGGCGGAGGGCTGGGCCTCAGAGCCCAGGAGATCGCTGAAGAGGAGGATGAGGGGAGTTCTCGGGTATCGCGGACCTTTGCAGGACACGCTTGTCCCCCTCCTTTGAGAGTCCGCCCCCCTCCTATGCTCCAGGCTCCCTGGGTAGGCGCATCGGCCGAACTTCTTAAGCGACTGTTCTTGGTGTTTTCGGCGTCCCCTGGAATGACTTAGAATATTCTGAGTTTAAACGCTCCTCACGCCAGATTTTCTACCCCCAACAGGATTCTAGGGGAATTTAGAACGAGTTCCAGCGTTTTGTAGGATCGGATTGTGACAGCTTCATTTTGCCTGTCCTGTGGAATTGAATACATTATGTATCGACTGAATACCACTCAATAACAGCTATTTCTAACAGTTAAAATTCAGAATATTTTAAGTACCCATCAGGAGCCACTGTTGGTAGTCACAGGACTTGTACTCGCACACAGTGTCTTGTGTATTTGAATCATCAATCCACGAGGATACTGTGCCACTGATTATGTGACATTAGGAGGGTCACTTGTGTGAGCATCAGTTTCCCCACTGGTAAAATAGAGCTGAGAGTTGTCCAGAGTAGATATTATTGTAGGTGAAAGTGTGTTGTTATCTGTAGAATAGCAGACAACTTATTCTCTATATAAACTGCAGCTCAATATAAGTTTCTTGAATAATATATGAAATGTGGAGGTGTATAAAGAAAAGAATACAGTTATTGTGTATGATGTTGGGACCACATAGGTTAGAGAAGTGGTAGCATCAGTACTAACATAGTTGGACTTACAGATCAGATTTTTTCACCTCTAATGTAGGATTTTTTTCAATTAAAAAGTTATATGTTCTGCTCTATCTGTGTACCACATCTTATTTATTCTTTCATCTGTCATGGAACATTTAGGTTGTTTCCATGTCCTGGCTATTGAATATAGTGTGGTAATGAATATTGGAGTACATGTGTCATTTTGAATTATGGTTTTCTCAGGGCGTATGCCCAATGGTGAGGTTACTGGATCATATGGTAGCTTTATTTTTAGTTTTTGAAGGAACCTCCATACTGTTCTCCACTAGGCTGTATCAGTTTATATTCCCACCAACAGTGCAAGAGGTTCCCTTGTCTCCACACCTTCACCTGCATTTATTGTTTGTAGATTTTTTTGATGATGGTCATTCTGATGGTTTGAGGTGATACCTTATTGTAGTTTTGATTTGCATTTCTCTAATAATTAGTGAAGTTGAGCATATTTTCATGTGTTCATGGGCCATCTCTATGTATTCTTCTCCAGGGGATCTTCCCGACCCAGGGATTGAACCTGGGTCTCCTGCATTGCAGGCAAATTGTGTACCACCTGAGCCACAAGGGAAGCCCATTTTCACTGAGCATATTTTCATATGTTTATTGGCCGTCTGTATGTCTTCTTTGAAAAAATGTCTTTTTAGGCTTTCCACCCATTTTTTGACTTGGGTTGTTTGTTTTTGATATTGAGCTCTATGAGCTGTCTGTGAGAAAAACAAATATTGTTATATTAACCCATATATGTAGAATTTAGAAAAAATGATACAGATAAGCCTATTTCTGGAGCAGGAATAGAGACACAGACATAGAGAATAGAGGTGTGGACAAAAGGAGGGTGGGAAGAATTGGGAAATTAGGAATGACATATATATATTATACATATATGTGTGTGTATATATATGTATATATTATACAAACATATTATACACTTGGGCATGCTCAGTCATGTCTAACCCTTTACAACACCATGGACTTCAGCCTGTCAGGCTCTGTCCATGGGATTCTCCAGGCAAGAATACTGGAGAGGGTTGCCATTTCCTCCTCCAGGGGATCTTCCCGACCCAGGGATTGAACCTGCATCTCCTGCATTGGCGGGCAGATTCTTTTACCACTGAGCCACCTAGGAAGCCCAACTACCATGTGTAAAATAAATAGCTAATGGGAACCTGCTGTATAACCCAGGGAGCTCAGCTTGGTGCTGTGTTGACCTAGATGGGTGGTATAGGGAGCAGGTGGGAGGAAGGTCCAGGAGAGAGAAGATATATGCATACATATAGCTGATTCACTTCATTGTACAGCAGAAACTGACACAAGGTTGTAAAGCAATTGTACTCCAAAAAAAAAACGTTTATCACCACCACCTTCTATACCACCACTCTTAGACCTACCACAAACACAGAAGTTTGTTTGAAAAAGATTTCTGAAAGTGTGATTGTCTTTTTAAAATGTAAATATATCACAGTGTCATTAAACAAACAATAGACTTAAATTTTAATTTACTCCATCTGTTATGTTAATTATTGGAATCTTCACTAGTAAATATATAAACTTTTTTTAAATTAAAGGTATTTTACCAGTAAAACTACTGCCTGCCATAAGTTTTGTTTGGCCTACTTAGTTATGAGTGCAGGTTCTAAAGTTAATCCAATGCCTGGTTTTCAGGTGTGTGACCTCGGTCAAGTTATTAAATATCTCAGTGCTTTATATTCCATATCTGAAAATGGGATAATAATAATACCCATTCATTGAATCGTGAGAATTAAAGTGAAATAATTGTACTGCAAGGAGATCCAACCAGTCCATTCTAAAGGAGATCAATCCTGGGTGTTCATTGGAAGGACTGATACTAAAGCTGAAACTGCAATACTTTGGCCACCTCATGGGACGAGTTGACTCACTGGAAAAGACTCTGATGCTGGGAAAAGTTGAGGGCGGGAGGAGAAGGGGACGACCGAGAATGAGATGGCTGGATGGCATCACCGACTCTGTGGACATGAGTTTGAGTGAACTCCAGGAGTTGGTGATGGACAGGGAGGCCTGGCATGCTGTGATTCATGGGGTCGCGGAGAGTCGGACACGACTGAGCGACTAAACTGAACTGAATGAATGTAATGTGTAGTGTCTGACACAAATGCTACTATCATATCATTAATATTAGCTGAAGTTGTAGAAACAAGAATAAATGCTTTCTCTGTTAAGGGCTAAAGGCAGGTTCATTACAGTTCTCCATTATTCCTAGGTTTCCTAAGTAAGCCAGTCAGCCAATGAAGTACTTTTAGTCAAAAACCGTTACATAAAAATATTCTTGCAACACTGTAATTAATAATAAGAAATTAGTATGAGATGAAAAAATTTTAGCACAAATAAGACAAGTGATTTCTTCATGAATTTCAATGATTTAATAATATGTGAATGAGTGGATTTTAAAATTTTTTTTTCTTTCATTTTGCAGTGGAATGAAATTACCACATCTTTTCGAGTGGGAATGCCCCTAAGAAAACATAGGCAACACTTCAAAAAATATGGCAACTGTTTTACAGCAGGAGAAGCAGTGGACTGGCTTTATGACCTATTAAGAACTAATAGCAATTTTGGTCCTGAAGTTACAAGGCAACAGACTATTCAGCTATTGAGAAAATTTCTTAAGAATCATGTAATTGAAGATATCAAAGGCAAATGGGGGACAGAAAATCTTGATGACAACAGTCAGCTATTCAGGTATTAAACAAAGAAATAACTGCAAAACTGAATTACTTAACCATAACGTTTCATTCTGCTTCTATTATATTGTTACTAAAACAGCAGCCTCTTTAGGAGAAATAATATTTCCTTTAGAAAACTATTGCTCTTAGTTCAATTGAAACCACTTAGAAGTTAAAGTCCTTTAAGACTAATTCCTGCACAATTCAAACCTTATAATGATAGATAGTATATATAATAAAATAGAAAGTTGTGTGGAAAGGAGGAGATACTGTAACTTTTAACATCTTCTGAAAGCTCTATAACATGTGAAGGACAGAACATTATCAACATTTAGTGTCAGATTTAAGAATTACAAATTCTCACAGGTTCTTGCCTTCAATAGACATCTAATCTGTATAATCTAAGAATACATTGTGATGATATAAATAATAGCAAGTTTATATAATAACTAACAAAAGAAGTGTCCCACAATTTGAAAAAAATAAGCATTTATCATATACTTGCAGCCTTACTTTATGAGTTATGTGTTTTCCTTATTTAATCCCTAGAATAGCTAAACAGGGTAGATATTAACTCATTTTTATAGGTGAAAAGGTGGAGACCATGCATCAACAAATCTTATTCCTTCAGTCTGAAATATGCTCATGTACATATTTATCAGACTACTGAATACGTTTCTTCTCATGTCAGCTTATTG
The DNA here is from genome assembly GCF_049115385.1 of Moschus berezovskii. Lineage (NCBI taxonomy): Eukaryota > Metazoa > Chordata > Mammalia > Artiodactyla > Moschidae > Moschus > Moschus berezovskii. The sequence continues at coordinate 44,802,480 of NC_142463.1, read as the reverse complement.
TAGCCCACCTTGAGGTCAGGAGACATTTCTGACTCCTCTGGGTCAACATAATTGAGTTTTCTATCATGCACCCAGAGTTCTTGATTATATATCCCTTAAATTAGATCTTTGGATTCTAATACACATGCTTTTTTACTCTACAAAATTAGTACTTTTCAAATGAAATGTAAAAATAGATTTTTGCCTATGTGTCAAAGATGATTTATGTCACACAAGTAAACTACAATAACAAATATATAAATACTTTGAATAAAACTCTATAAATCTTTCCTCTCTGCGCTACTCATCAGTCACCTTTTGAGTTTCTCTGCTGCACTCATCCTTTAGTTGTCCTCAAGGTCCCAGGCTTGTCTACACTTCACCTCTCTCCTTGGACAATCTCCTACTATGTCTCTGCTTTCATGCCATGTCTTAATGACTTTCAAGTCTCCAACCCAAATATCGCTCCTGAGCTTTAGGGCTCACTTTTTGCCTGTTAGGCACTTCACATATCATATAGCATATGAAAAATCACTACCATCTCCGAAGCTAACTTTTGACCTCTTATATCCGTATCTGAATGAATGGCAATCTTTCCTGTAGTGGCTTTCATTCTTTCCCTTCTCCTCTTTAAATATGATGTAATTATCAAACCATGTATATCATGCTGCCTCAGTACTCTCTGATCTGTCTGCTTGTCTTCATATTTTTTTCATTAGACTATTGTTCTCTCTTTATCTTTATATCTTTACAGTGATAATAAAACTATGAATTGGTTTAAGAAGTTTTGTTAAAATGTTAGCAGTTGCATTTGTTGATGGTCACCTATGTGGATGTTATTTTATAAAAACACCCTGTACTTGTATCTTTGAAATATTTTATATTAAATTGAAGGGAGGAAAAGCAGTATAATCAAAAGGAGCAACAGAGTTCTGAAAATTGAACAATCACAAAGGGCAGAAAATATGTACAAATTAGATAACTAAGTTGGGGGCAGGAGGAGAAGGGGACAACAGAGAATAAGATGGCTGGATGGCATCACCAACTTGATGGAGGTTAGTCTGAATGAACTCCGGGAGTTGGTGATGGACAGGGAGGCCTGGCGTGCTGTGATTCATGGGGTCTCAAAGAGTCAGACACGACTAAGCGACTGAACTGAACTGAAGTTTCTAGAACTGTTTCGTATGTAAGTCATACCTCTTCTAAAGAATTAGCCATAATAATAACCATGAATTATACAGGAATAAAGTTAAAATATACAGTTTACTCATGATATCAGGAAACTATTAAACAAATTTTAAGGCTTAATGAGAAAATTAATTTATGTAGAATATTCATTCCTTGATAAATTAAATCCAGTGATTTTTAGTTATTTTTAAGATTTTTGTTGTTGGTCAGTTGCTAAGTCACATCCAACTCTTTGAGACCCATGAACTGCAGCACACCAGTCTTCCCTGCCCTTCACTGTCTCCCAGATTTTGCTCAAGCTCATGTCCATTGAGTTAGTGATGCTATCCAACTATCCCATCCTCTGTCCCACTCCCCCCCACCACCCACCCTCAGTCTTTCCCAGCATCAGGGTCTTTTCCAATGAATCAGCTCTTCGCATCAGGTGGCCAAAGTATTGGAGCTTCAGCTGCAGCATTATTTCTTCCAGTGAATATTCAGGGTTGATTTTCTTTAGGATTGACTTTTTTTGTCTCCTTGCAGTCCAAGGGACTCTAAAGAGTCTTCTCCCGGAACCACAATTCAAAAGATAAATAGGCACTAAAAGTTCATTATCTCACATTATTTAATTGCATATTCTTAAACCAGATTTCCTACAAGTTCTCCACTTAAAACTCTTCCACGAAGGCATCCGGAATTGAGAAAAAACAGCATAGAGAATTTTTCCAAAGATAAAGATAGTATTTTTAAATTGCGAAACTTATCTCGAAGAACTCCTAAAACACATGGACTACATTTCTCTCAGGTAAAAGCATCCTTTTTACTAATCACTAGTTTAAATATAATTACTGTGCACTTAATAATATCAATAGAATAATTAAAAGTAAATGATTCTTTAAGATTTGAAGCCAATTCTTAGAATCACTTAGCTGTATTATATTCTAAATATATACATGTAAATTTGTTTGGAACTCAAATAAATAATAATAAAAATTATAGTGAGACATACTTGAAATACTATTTGTATAATTTAAGCACGTTGTATTTTAAATTAATTTGACAGTAGTGGGGGCAGATACAAAACCAAAAGCTCTATTACGGTACATGCTAAGTGCTAAATTGCTTCAGTCATAACCAACTCTTTGCAACCTCATGGACTATAGTCCACCAGGCTCCTCTGTCCATGAAATTCTCCAGGGAAGAATACTGGAGTGGGTTGCTATTTTCTTCTCCAGGAGATCTTCCCAATCCAGAGGTGAACCTGTGTCTCTTAAGTCTCCTGCATTGGCAGGCAGTTTGTTTACAACTAGTGCCACCTGGGAAGCCCCAAATATTGTATTATTTCTTCAAGTGACACCTTTACAGCTCCACAGTAGACTGATACTAATAGAATTACTAAATATTAGAAGTAGTATCAGTTCATTATTTCCAAAATTTAAGCATATTATATTAAACCAAAGTAATTCTTTTTTTCAGGAAAATTCAGAGAAAATGAACTGTGAAATAATTGACGAAGATCAAGAAAATTTAGCTGATAACAGAGAAATAAGCCAGAAAGATGTTGAAGAAGTTTGGAGATATGTTATTCTGATCTAGTAAGCTAAAACTAAGCTATAACCAAGTTCCTGGGGTGTTTAGGATGTTATTTTGTTATTTTCGTCAAGATGCTCAGTTGAAGAAGAACAGATTAATTCTCAATGCTTAGAATTTCACCTGTATATGTGTTTCTTAATAAATACTCTTGTATTTATTGTTCTGGTACAGTAGAAATAGAATGTTTTGACTATGATTTGCTTTTTCTTTGACTCAAGTTGTAGCTGTAGTTTGGGGTCTATGTTGGAATCCTTCAAAGGTTATAAAGATAAATATACTTTAAAGTAGATACTAAATATAAACCTTAAAGGTTTGATTTAAGAAAAATATTCTGAAAACTTTGTCTATTTTCTATTCATACTCTCATATTTCTATTCCACTTATTTTATGGAGAAAAAAAAAGCTTGTATTCTTTCTTCTATTTAGCCTGCAAACCATTCTAGGTGTATCCTCCCTAGAAGAAGTCATAAATCCCAAACAAGTAATTCCTCAGTATATAATGTACAACATGACCAATACAAGTAAACATGGAGTAGTTATACTGCAAGACAAATCAGGTTGGTATCAATAAAAGAAGTTGGAATCATTTTAAACTTGCTAAAATGGCTGCAGCTATAGTGAGGATAAAGAAAGACCAAAATATATAAAGTAGAATGCTTCCTCTGAGAGAACTTCAGGGAGACTACTGTTTTATCAGAGGTGCTTTGGTAATCATGGCGAAATAATTTTTAAATGAATATTATTCACACTGTTGTTTTAGCTCTTAAGGTGAATTCTTGCATGAATTTTTTTTAATGGCAGAGTAAGCATCCAAAGAGTATGCAAATATAATTGAAACTATTGTTTAATCACATTTTATTGAGGACCTACAACGTGCCGGGCATTGTGCTAAAGATTAGTGATGATTAAGAGAAAAATGGTCCATTCCTTTCTGGAACTTACATGAGAAGTTACATACAGACTTAAAGGGTTCAAGACACATGCAAAACCAAAGTAACACACAATAAAATAAGTCCAAACTTAAGAACAGTATTTAAAAGAATACCGGCTTTATATTGTATGTATTTTATATAATGTATTGATTTCAAACATAAAGAAAATCAGGGAAATCAAGCCAGTTGCATTGGAAAATTTACATTACAGGAAGTGTATTAATAAATTTACTCAAAATGTTGGCTCTTGTTTTTTTTCTAATAATCAGTTGCTGGCTGTAGAATTAACTGACATGCATTACTTTGAGTTTCTTTCTGTGGGCAAGAACTTTTGAGATTTTAACCATAAGACCAAAAAGTAAATGTTGAAAACTAGGAGCTATGTTGTATATGCATGCACCTTTGGATCAAGTCCCATCTTTCATTATCTGAAATAACTTGAGTGTATGCTGTCATCTAAGCTTTCTATTCTTTATGACTATTAACTTTTTAAGTGAAATGTATGTGTGGTTTTTGTGTTTGTGTCGAAAAACTGCAACACTTATACATCGTATTTCACTTAGTGGCAACTGAAAGATTTTAAGCAAGCCTTGCTTTGAAATCACCTTAATAGTATAATATTTTAATAAATATCTAATAAAATAATATTTTTATATTTTATAATCTTAAAATCTTAAAATATAGCTTGTTTCTGTCATAGGTCTCACTCAAATCGGTAATATTCAAGAAGCATAGCTAACTTTTAAACTTGTATTTTAAAATACTATATGGCCCTATATCTTATTAAATATGTAATCAATTTTTAATTCTGGTAGTACATATACATTGGAGAAGGCAATGGCAAGCCACTCCAGTACTCTTGCCTAGAAAATCCCATGGACAGATGAGCCTCGTAGGCTGCAGTCATGGGGTCGCTACGAGTCGGACACGACTGAGCGACTTCACTTTCACTTTTTACTTTAACGCATTGGAGAAGGAAATGGCAACCCATTCCAGTGTTCTTGCCCGAGAATCCCAGGGACGGGAGAGCCTGGTAGACTGCCGTCTATGGGGTCACACAGAGTTGGACATGACTGAAGTGACTTAGCAGCAGCAGCAGCAGTACATATACATATATATAAATATATGTATAATTATGTAGCAAGTGTGAAGTTTTAAATATACTGTTATAATAAATGTATAATTAAATGATATTAATTTTTTTGTGTAGATGATCTTCCTCACTGGGTACTATCTGCCATGAAGTGCCTAGCAAATTGTAAGTAAACAAATGGTATATGTATGATATAGGTGTGTATTATATTGATAGTACTTAATAAGAACCAAGGGATTATTTTAATTCATGAAAGTCATGAAAAAATTGAACTGTATCATTTCTGTTGATGTTTAAATGAAGACCTAGTAGAACTGATTACATTTCATTGTATGTGGATTGTGTTATAGAGCACCTAACTTTTTCTGTGCAGATAATGATTTTATAATCCAAGCTAATAATTTATGACTCAGTTTTCATAGATCATAAAATCATAGGCTAGAAGATCTCAAACGATTTTTAGGTATAATCTACGTCAGTTGTCTCATGAGTCCAGGGAGTTCAAATAGCAACTTATAAGTAAAGCAGCTTGTAAGTATAAAGTGTCAATCAGAAATGAAGTCTCATATAAAACCCACTTCATTCCCCATGCTATTGTACACAGCTTCAGCATTCAGATGTTTCATGATATGCTTCTTCTCCATAGGATATATTAATGGGACTTTTATGTTTATCAAGAAGAATGATCTTCACTAAATTAGATCATTTTTTAATGTTTTGTTCTTCATCTTTAATGTTTTGACCATACTGGTCAATGATGATTGATTTTTATAATGTAAGGCCCTGTTCAAGTATAAAACACAAATTGCTCTCAAAAGTCAATTTTAAAAATGTATGCAGAGGTGTGTGCTTCTTAATCATCAAAAGTAAAATTATATTTTAATAATTACATTACCAAAGTAATTTTCAAGGTCTTATAAAATTTGTATTTTATTAATGTTCAAAATAAGTATATATTCCCTTATTGTCCACTGGGTGTCAATATGACAAAATAACAGAAAGCAATAAAGTGCGACGAGTTGACTCACTGGAAAAGACTCTGATGCTGGGAAGGATTGGGGGCGGGAAGAGAAGGGGACGACAGAGAATGAGATGGCTGGATGGCATCACCGACTCGATGGACATGAGTTTGAGTGAACTCCAGGAGTTGGTGATGGACAGGGAGGCTTGGCATGCTGTGATTCATGGGGTCGCAAAGAGTCGGACACGACTGAGCGACTGAACTGAACTGAACTGAAATATTAGATACAGAAAAATTTTATTTATCAAACCAAGGTAAAGATCTTGAACAGAAACATAAGATTGTTGAAATTCTCTTTCTACCTTCCTCTACCTACCTGCCTTTCTCTCTTATACCTTGCCTCATAGTTAGCAACTCAGATAGCATACTTCCAGGGATTTCTCTGATACCTCATCTTCAGGGTTTTGTTTCTTTTGCTTCTCAGTCCATGTTATGCATAAATGATACCAAAGATATAACTTACTGGATTCCAATTTAACAATATTAAGACTTTCTTTAACATATTTGTTATTTATTCCCCCACAGTAATCCTGTGACATACAAGAATCCACTGATCAATATATTATTCACAATTTTTTTCTAGAAAAGAAAACTTAGACCTTTTTTCTAATACATGAGGAGCTGTGTATTCAAACCTAGATTCTGTAACTATAAATTTTATATGTTTAATTTCAATAAAGAATTTTCTATCTTAGAAAACTTTTAATGATTACCAAAATTTTGATTCTACATATTAAGAATATATCTCATATCCTCCTTATAAAAACTATCTGTTTTGTTCCACATAAAGCCCTCATTAGCCTTTAAAGTGTGTATATGTGTGTGTTACCTTGAAAGATAGTAGAGTAGCTCTCAAATCTTAGTGCATATCACAGTCACTACAGATACTCATCAAAAATTCAGATTCAGTTGATTTATGTCAGGATTTTTTTTTAAATCATGCCTCAGAAGATTCTTATAGCCCAGATCAGTATTTGAAAGCTACTAAATTAGTGAACCAATAGCAAAAAGTTCTAGATCAATAATTCCTAGCTGCATCGGAATTCTGATAGATTCTGTACTGTATAGAAGAGATTATGCTTTTAATAGGCATATCAATGTTTCTGATTATGTAGTCCATGGACCGCACTTTAAATGCTATTGAGTCTCAAGGTCCTATGATTTGCTCTTACAGAGCTCTGAGTTCTAATTTTAGCTTTGCCATCACAGGCTATTGCGTCTTGAGCAAGTGGCTCTGAGCTTCAGTTTCCTCATCTATAACATGAGATCAGAATTTCCCGAGGAAAATACCAAAAAGTAGGCGTAATTATTTCAATAATGTTAAGCTAATTGAACAGCAATGTAGTGACATTATTTAAGTTCATTCAGAGTATGCTTTATATCAGGCAAAATTTAATCATGAAAATATAAATTTGCAAAAGACAATTTGAAAGAATTATTTGCAATATCTAAATATTCTGTGCTGTATAAAATGAATTGTGATAAAATTCTATTAAACTTCCCCAGTGCTTTTAAAATATGTTTCATTTTTTCAGTCATATATTAATAATTGCAATGATTTCTAGTGAAAAGATAGTGAGAAGGCATGAGATATGCACAATCTTTTAAATTTTTGAATTATGACAGAATTTGTTGTTAAGCATAGATCCTTCATGAAATAAATAAGGCTTTAGGCTTTTTATAAGTATCTTTAAAAATTATATTTAAAAGAAATATATTTCACCATTTTTTTTGCCTTCCACTTAGGGCCAAGAAGTAATGACATGAATAATCCAACTTATATTGGATTTGAGCGAGATGTATTCAGAACAATTGCAGATTATTTTCTAGATCTCCCTGAACCTCTACTTACCTTTGAATATTATGAATTATTTGTGAATATTTTGGGTATGTATAGATTTTTCCTTATTATTTAGATTTATTTTACTGGTTTCCAAGTCCCCCATAATTTAAAAGATCTAAAAGTATAGATAAGTATGAAAGTGACAGCCTATAAATTATTTTAAAACTCAGAAATATTCTGGTTGCTGTTATGTTTTCCAGTCATTCAAATATACCATTCTAACACCAATCACATCTTGTAGTTCAGTTCATTTCTGACACTACCCGAAGTTAACCCAGACCCCAAAAGTTGAGGGCAAAGTTTTTCAACTTGGATACTAACTACCCAGGACTAGCTTAGACCCCACAGATTAAGGGCTCAGTTTATCAAGACTGTCCTCACTTCATACAGGAGCTGCAAATGGGGTCCTCAGGTTTAATAGCCCTTCTCCCTGGCCAATTACCAAACCAAGGGATTCCCACAACCCCCCTGAGGTTTAATAATTCATTGTAATGGTTTTCAGAACTCTGGAAAGTGCTTTACCTAATGATCACCAATTTATTATGAAGTATATGTTAGGAATAGCCAAGTGGAAGAGAGACAGGGCAAGAAATGGGGGTAGGGGCTGTGCAGAGCTTCTGTGTTCTATTCAGGAAGTTCACTCTCCCGTTTGTCCATGTATTTACCAATTGGTAAGTTTCCGTAGCTGTGTTGTTTCCATTTTAATTTGAGGTTTCACTACATAGACATGGTTGATTAAATCATTGGTCATTGTTAAGTTTGATCTCCACCACCAACAACAACCACCCTACCACCCCCTCCAGGGAGGTATGCATGTGTGCATGCTATGTCACTTCAGTCGTGTCTGACTCTTTGTGACACTATGGGCTTTAGCCTGCCCAGCTCCTCTGTCCATGGGATTCTCCAGGCAAGAATACTGGAGTGAGTTGCCATGCCCTTCTCCAGAGAATGTTCTTGACCCAGGGATTGAACCCATGTCTCTTTTAAGTCTCCTACATTGGCAGGTGGGTTCTTTACCACTTAGCACCACCTGGGAAACACCAGAATCAAGTGAAGTGAAAGTCGCTCAGTCATGTCCAACTCTTTGTGATCCCATGAACTATACAGTCCATGGAATTCTCCAATTAACCAATTCTCAATGGTTACTGGAGTGGGTAACCATTCCCTTCTCCAGGGAATCTTCCCAACCCAGGGATCAAACCCAGGTCTCCTTGAGGTAGGACTAAAATTCCAACCTTCTAAGCAAGACCAGCACTGGTGGTAGTTTAGTAGTTAAGTCGTGTCTGACTCTTACGACCCCATAGACTGTAGCCTGCCAGACTTCTCTCTCCGTGGGGTTCTCCAGGCAAGAATACTGGAGTGGGTTGCCATTTCCTTCTCCAGGGGATCTTCCAAACCCAGGAATCAAACCCTGGTCTCCTACATTGGAGGTAGATTCTTACTCAACTTTACTCAGGCCAGCCCTAAGTCAACTCATTAGCATAAACTGAAGCGTGCTCAAATAGGCTCATTGTGAAGAATAAAAGGCTCCAATCACTCTGGAAATTCCTTGGGTTTTAGGAGCTATGTACCAGGTATCTGAGAGAAAAATCATATATATGTTTTCTTAAACTACAGTTGTCTTATAATTAAGAGCTTTCTAATACTTGTAGACTGAAAGTAGATACTTTTTAATGTATTTGACTCAATCCATTTAATTAGATTGTTGAAATAAAGTTTTAAAATTATTTTCATCACAAGTTGGAAACCTCTAGTCTTGCACTTTGTAACTGAATGTCGCATGTGTCCTATTTAAGTGGCTTCTGAATTAAGCAGCTGCTATTTGTACTATACTAACAATATGTACTATAGTGATGCTTTATTTTTTTAATATTACTATTGTTTTTGTTTTATTTTTTCACTATCATACAGTCGCATCTTAATTTTTGTTTCATTTCCTGGTAGTTGTTTGTGGCTACGTCACAGTTTCAGATAGACCCAGTGGGATACATAAAATCCAAGATGATGCACAGTCTTCAAAAATTCTTCATTTAAACAATCTGAATTCCTTCAAATCAACTGAGTGTCTTCTTCTCAGTCTTCTTCATAAAGACAAAACAAAAGAAGAATCAGATACTACTGAGAGACTGCAGATAAATGATCAAGGATTTCAAGAAAAATATGCTAAGAAAATGCAGCTAGTTAATTTAACAAACAGAAGAGCCAGTGCTAATGACATAATGGGAGGAAGTTGTCATAATTTAGTAGGCTTAAGTAGAATGCATGTTCTATCCTCTAACATCAAACCAAGGTGCTATTCATTAGAAGGAATTATAGATTTACCAGGGAGTTCAAGTAAAGAGGTCTCCAATGTCTTCCATCAATCTGTTCTGAACATAGAAGGACAAAATAATAAGCAGTCTTTAGAGTCTGAGACCAAACAGGAATCCCTGATGAATCTTCATTCAGAGGAAATTATTCAAAAGCCATTCTTTGTTGGTTATAAGAGAACCTCTACTTTGACCATTCAAGACCAAGAGGAGTTATATAATGGAAAGTGCAAACCAAAACAGCTTTGTAGATCTCAGAGTTTACTTTTAAGAAGTAGTACAAGAAGGAATAGTTATATTAATATGCCAGTGGCTGAAATTATCATGAAACCAAATCTTGGACAAGGCAGCACAAGTGTGCAAACAGCTATGGAAGGTGAACTCGGAGAGTCTAGTACCACAATCAATAAAAGACTCTGCAAAAGCACAATAGAACTTTCAGGAAACACTTTACCTCCAGCTTCTTCTATGTTGACTGGCACACAAAGTAAGGTTGATGCTTTCAATGCATGTAATATTAATTTTTAGTGTTTACTAACCCTGTTTTGCTTACCTGGCTTTTCTTCTCTGAAATTGCTTAATTTTTTTCTCCAAAAGAAAATTTCTTGTTGTGTAGACTTGTCATGGCATAACCAAGATTTATTCTACTTACCTAAAGCACTCTTTTTCTTTGCCTTAAATTTCATTTATTCTGAGTCACTTTATAATTGGTGAAAGATTTTCAGTCCTTCATAATCCAATGGGTTATGAAGAAAATAACGAGTATCTTACCATGTTTTTGAAGAATGTGTAAATTTCGTGGAATAGTTAAACAAAATATAAAAATATTATTTTGCCTTCCTTATATAACTATATGCTGGTGGTATTAAAACAACTAGTGTCACTGATGATTTTTTTTTCTGGGGGGTCACTTTGCTTTCCTAGGTTTGCTGCAACCTCATTTAGAGAGGGTTGCCATCGATGCACTGCAGTTATGTTGTTTGTTACTCCCCCCACCAAACCGTAGAAAGCTTCAACTTTTAATGCGCATGATTTCTCGAATGAGTCAAAATGTTGATATGCCCCAACTTCATGATGCAATGGGTACAAGATCACTGGTAAGTTGATTTCTTAAGGAAAGAATAAGTCTGAATCATAAACCACCACCACCACCACCACCATTCCCCCACCCCCGTCAGAAAACAAAAAGAAAGAAAACAAAACTAAGAATACTATTCAAGTGATGTCATGGTCTTGAAATCCTAGATTCTTGAGTTTAAAAGACTTGAAAGTCTAACCTTCCCTAATGTGCAGCAGAATGCACATTAATCCTTTGTGCCCAGTCTTTTATACTTTCACATCTTGTTCTTTGTATTGTCTAAGGACTTTGCCTCTTCATTCATTCTATATTAGAATGAGTCAGACTGTCAGACCATATTATATTGCCTAGTGCCAATTCTGTTTGGTGGGGAAAGAAGAGGAGATATAGGCACTACTGAAAGCTGAAGGGCACTGTAACCCTTGAAATAGAGAATTAATGGGAAATTCATGTGTAGTAAGTTGGAGTGTTTCAGATACTCTGGGAGTGGAAAAGTTGTATTTGATGTATTATGTGAATTAGGATGGCTTGTCACTGTAGGCAGGCAGTTGGGAGAACTTTTGTGAAATAGTCCTGGGTTCCATATGAAGATGAGGGATGAGGTATTCATATGCAGATCCCCATTGGAAATGAACTCTTGAAATTGTACCTCTGTCTCTCTGTTTCTCTCTTTATCTCTGTCTATCTGTAAAGAACTGCCACTTCCTCAGAGCACAGCTTCAATTTACAGGATGTTCTTGTAGCAAGGAATCAGGAGCTAAGTTCCATTCTTCCACTCAGTAAGGACAGTTTTTTTATAATAACAGACCTAATATTAAGAGAAAGAATTACTCTCAAGTGATTGTGGCACCACTAAAAAGCATAGGGAAGTTTGTAGGGGAAGATATTTAGAGATATGAGTAGAAAGAAGATAATTTTGATTTTACACTTTTTCAGTTAGGTTATAGGACATCCAAGTGAAATTTATCCTGCAGAGTGGTGGAAACATGAGCCTGGTGAAAAAAGATCAGGGCCAAAGGTACATGTTTTGAAAAGTAGTAGTTGAAGGTGTGGGAGTAAATGAGCTCTACAAAGCTGAGGAAAAAAAGAATAAAAATCTGAGGACTGAACCTTAGAAGAAGATAGGAAAAACCTACCAGACATGTAGAAATAATACCAAAAATAGTTCAATAAATATGCTCAGCATCTATTATGTGCACAATACCTAAAATACAATTCTGTATTCAAATTATTTTAGAATGAAGTGTGTGTTTATGTGTGCCTTATTAAATTAATCCCACAAAAACACAATAGAATATATAATATATAAACACACGTGATACAAGGTTGGCACCATATATCTTTTGAAACTGGAAAATAGTGTGTGCAAGGGTGCATGCATGTATGTGTCTTATATTTGGTGGCTTGTATGGATATAAATGAGAGTAAATTAGTTTTGAAACCCAAAATTTATCCCAGGATTTGAAGATCATCATGATGGAACTAAAAAATACATACATTGTCTTTAAAGACTGATGGAATAGCATTAAAAACTGTTTTCCAATTTCAAAAGATGTATGGTGCCAACCTTGCAACCACGTGTGTGTATATATTATATATTCTCCTATTCGTGTTTTTGTGGGATTAATTTAGTAAGTCACTCTTCTCTAATGGTCTTTGTGCTATGCTGTGCTGTGCTTAGTCATGTCTGACTCTTTACAACCCTGGGGACTGTAACTTGCCATGCTCCTCTGTCCAGGGTGATTCTCCAGGCAAGAATACTGGAGTGGGTTGCCATGCCCTCGTCCAAGGGATCTTCCGAACCTAGGTGTCCCACATTGCAGAAAGATTCTTTACCATCTGAGCCACCAGGCAAGCCCAAGAATACTAGAGTCGGTAGCCTATCCTTCCTGCCTTCTCCAGGGGAACTTCCCAACTCAGGGGCACTATATTTATATGGTATTAATGGAATCTATTTACTAATAAAATTGTGACAAAATTAAAGAAAAAGCTAAGTCTTCTATAATCATTTGGAATTTATATTAAGGAAATACTTCCGTTCCGTCGCTCAGTCCTGTCCGACTCTTTGCGACCCCGTGGACTGTAGCCTACCAGGCTTCTCCGTCCATGGGATTCTCCAGGCAAGAACACTGGAGTGGGTTACCGTTTCCTTCTCCAGAGGATCTTCCCGACCCAGGGATCGAACCCGGGTCTCCTGCATTGGAGGCAGACGCTTTAACCTCTGAGTCTTCTTCCTAATGTTATGTTATTGTCCTCATTTTTTAAGCTGAAGTTGGCTTATCACTTTATCTCAATCTGTTAGCATAATGCTACCTAGAATTTACTGATACTCTATATAAAACCTTAAGCTTTTAAATTCATGTCTTTTATTATGTTTCTAGATGATACACACTTTTTCTAGGAGTGTGTTACGCTGTGCTGAAGAAGTAGATCTTGATGAGCTTCTTGCTGCAAGATTAGTATCTTTCTTGATGGATCATCAACAGGAAATTCTTCAAGTGCCTTCTTATCTACAGGCTGCAGTAGAGAAACATCTTGACTACTTAAGAAAGGGCCGTGTATGTATTGTGAGTCTTAAAATTCTTTGCATTAGTCTATTGCAAGTGCCAAACTCATCTCTAACTAGCCTTATCAAATAAGGAGACTATTTCATCTCATGTAAATAACCTCCAAAAGTCAGAAATATAGACAGAATATGGAGATTCAAATAGCCAGAGGAATCTTTTCCATCTCTTCATCCCTTATTTCCATTTCAGTCCTATAGTTGAAAACTGGATCCTTCACATGATGGGATATGGTTGATTAAAAGTGAAAGTCACTCGGTTGTGTCTGTTTGTGACCCCATGGACTATACAGTCCATGTTATTCTCCAGGCCAGAATACTAGAGCGGGCAGCCTTTCCCTTCTCCTGGGGATCTTCCCAAACCAGGGATCAAACCCAGGTCTCCCACACTGCAGGCAGATTCTTTACCAGCTGAGCCACAAGAGAAGCCCAAGAATACTGGAGTAGGTAACCTATCCCTTCTCCAGGGGATCTTACTGACCCAGAAATTGAACTGGGGTCTCCTGCATTGCAGGCAGATTCTTTACCAAGTGAGCTATGAGGGAAGCCCTGCTGCTGCTGCTGAGTCGCTTCAGTCATGTCCGACTCTGTGCGACCCCATAGACGGCAGCCCACCAGGCTTCCCCATCCCTGGGATTCTCCAGGCAAGAACACTGGAGTGGGTTGCCATTTCCTTCTCCAGAGGGACGCCCTATGGTCCATTAAAACTTTTTGCATTCCATGGGGGAAAATAGCCATTCCTTCACCTTTGATTTGAAAAGTTATGGTATGGACTCATATTGGCCCAATCTAGGTTAAATGAACATTTTTTAAGTGGTTGAGGGTGATTGAGTTATTCAAAAAAAAGTAAGGATAGTTGGGGGTAGAATGGGAAGGAGAAAAGGAATCTAAGCAGCCAAAAACAACACATCTGTTCTATTCAGTCTTTGACTGCCCAGCATATATACTCATGTTTCTTCCTATGCATACCATTCTAATGTTGCCATGACTTACTATAATTATAACTATCCCCTACAATTTCTTTCTCTTGTCTACAGATGTTAGAGGCCCTGCCCATATTCTTATACCTCAAAAATTGTAGATAAACACTTTCACTATTTCAAAACATTAGTGTTTTAAGATGAATTAAAATATCATGTTGATTGTTACTGTTTCATAGTTAAAAGGATAAAACCCATGGTTAATGGTACTACTGATGATTTTACATTATTAATATCTTGTGTACATCCCCATTTTATGGACGAGACAAATTAAGACAAGTTTAAATAACTTGCTGATGGTTATAAAGCTGTAATAGGTTGTAGGACTGGGAGTGAGATCCTATTGACTTATTGCTTCTCTGTTGCATAATAATATAGTTTTCTTAAAGTGTTGAATGTTTGGTGGCAAAATAATATGAACAGAATTCCATCAAAAGAATCATTTACTGAATAGGAACATGACCTGAATTAATAGATTTGACTGTATCATTTTGTTCTTTACAGATTAAAAATCCTGGAGATGGAGTGATTGCCCCTTTGCCAACGTATTCATACTGTAAGCAGATCAGTGCTCAGGAGTTTGATGAACAGAAAGTTTCTACCTCTCAAGCCGCAATTGCAGAACTTTTAGAGAATATTATTAAAAATAAGAGTTTGCCTCTAAAGGAAAAAAGGAGAAAACTAAAACAGGTAAGAGATTGAATAATTTCCTAATCATAAATATTTTCTAATATGCTATTGCTATTTGTTATTTAAAAGCACTTAGAATCTAATTTCTTATTTTAATATTTTGAATTGTAAATATCATATATATATAACCTATATATTTCTACCTGCTTAGTTTTACTCTGTCCTGAAATTAATAATGACAATAATAACATATACTCTCCTTTGTGTCAAGTATTTTATATTTATAGCATGGATTACCTTAGGAAAATAATTATAAACTTTATAATATATAAATTTTAGTGACTCATCATTGCCATTTAGAATTTTTAGCTCTATATCAAAGCACTGTAGCCACATGATTCTAGCATGTCCAATTCCAGACCTGAGACACTCAAAAGAAATATGAAGTATACCAACTAGATCCCAGTGACCTTCATGGAGTTACCAATGAGAAGAAAGAACATCTGGAATTTAGTAGAATTAATACCAGAAGAGAATCCTAGAGAATTAATGCTAACTGGGCTCCAAGAAATATTACAGGATACCTTTCATATGTGAGAAAGTGGAGAGAGAAGCAAGGATAAAGTAAAAGGATACTTATCAAATACATGTTTGAGAAAAGCACTGAATCCTTATAAAATCTTGGCCAGTGGCTTCAGCTTGGATAATAATATTAAATATCCTCTAATTCTTCACCCCATTTTTAAGTTTCAGAAGGAATATCCCTTAATATATCAGAAAAGATTTCCAACCTCTGAAAGTGAAGCAGCACTTTTCGGTGACAAACCTACAATCAAGCAACCAATGCTATTTTTAAGAAAACCAAAGTTTCGTAGTTTAAGATACTAATTGAATTGAAAATTATGTAATACTTCTAGAACTTTGGTAAGTGAAGCCATATGTAAGAATTCAGGTACTAAAAAGGAAATCTATTTATTAATAAGGTTTTTTTTTTTCAATAAAACATTATATAAGGAGGTGCCAAATAGTTTCTGTCATTGTGAAGCTGCTAAGAAACTAGTAGATCTTAACTGAGAACAAATAACAGTAGGTGATACCAGGTATTTTAACCAGAAATGATCTTTTGTTTTTTATACAGCTATCTGGAAAAGTTATCATGATGTGTGCTAAAACTGTATTTACTTGAATTTTGAAAACTGACATTTGCTTATCCAGATTAAGCTGTAATTGTGTTTAAAAAAAAAAAACTTATCTGCACATGCTTATGGATGTTACTTAAAGAACTAGTTGTTTTAGTTGTTTATAATTACTTTTGTTTCTAAGTGTAAGAATGTGAAGAATATTTGGAAACTTAATTTTCATCTTCTAAACATTGCACTCATATATTCTTTTTCTACTTTTGATCTATTTATATATCTATGTGTTTTTTAAATATGTATATATAAGACTTTGGTTTGCCTTTAATGTTTACCCCAACTGCTTCAGTCATTCATTTTTTTCCAGTAAATATCTTTTGCATTCTAATTGTCATGAATGTACAAGAAGGTAGAGATATGAAAGAAGTAGAAGGCAATCATATGTTCATTTAAAAGATATTTATTTAGCAACTGCTGTTTGCCTTTCATTCTTCAAGATGTGGGGAGAAAATGATGAATAAAACAGAAAACCTCTTCCCCTAAAATGTTTTCTGATCAAGGAAAATATACCTATTATGTACTTAAAATAACAGTACACCGCCTGAAATCAAGTCATGAGGATTCATTCCTACTGAAGACTAGCCTTTTTAATGATGAAACAGTTCTCTAAGCTAGTGTTTTTTAAATTGGTGCATATTAGAAGCACCAGGAGAGTTTTAAAATAAAAAATGCTCAGGCCCTACCTTATATTGATTAAATCAAAATTGTAACGGATAGCATATAGGCCTCAGTATTTTTTAAACTCTCCAGGTGAATCCAATAGTCAGCCAACTCTGAGAATCAGTGCCCTAAATACTTTGTATAAATAAAATGTCAAACTGGTATCACATTGGCTTTATTATTTCATGGAAGAAAATCCCAAGTGTAAGTTCCTGTCATCTTAATAGAAGGTTCTCCAAGTTTCTGCTTGACTAACAGTGCAAACTTGAAGCAATTTTTCTTCCAAATTTTTCTGAAGATTATTTAATATCTATTTGGTAAGTGTAAAGCTATACATACTGACTGGGATGTAATAGACACTTATTGTTCAATGACTGTTTTGATTTCTCAGTGTAATGTCACACAGTAAAATGACAATGTTCCATTTGAGATTAATATTTTTATTAAAAATAGGAACATAAAATATCTTTTGCCCAGAAAATAACATATCTTTTGTTGAAAATGTTGAACCAAATTAGAATTCTTCCCAAGGTATTTGTAGACTCAAAAATTTGTTTAAAGGTGTGTACTAGTGTGAATTATGATGTATATTGAAATAAAAACTATTGTGGGTTTTGTAACAATTTAATTTTATATTTATTGATATTAAGTATATAAATACTATAAAGACATAGTAAACTTTCATCTCCGTTAGTGTGCATTCAATTGAGGTTAAAGAGTACATGATGTAACACTTTAATAATGTGAACTCTGAAGTCAGATTTGAATCCTACTGTGCTATTTACTATGTAACTGCAGACAAGTTTTTAACTTCTCTAAGTCCCAGTTTTCTCTTATCTGTATGATAAAGATTATAATAGTACATGTCTGTTAGGATGTTGTGAGCATTAAATAAAATAATGCATGAGAGAAGTGTTTAGAACAGTATCTAGCATAGAATAGGCACTCTATAAATATTAGAAATTAATACTAGAAACACCTAGAATTATAGCATTAGAAGAGATTGTAGGAAAAAATATAGTCCTCTCAATTGCTTTGAGCAGAAGGGAAGGAACCAAAACAAAATTGTGAACAGTTTCTTGTTAAACTTATTTGTAGTGTGTGTCTTATTAAACTATTTTTAGTTACAAAAGAAAGCTTCTGATTGTACATACTGGTTGAAAATATTTGGTCTAGCATAAAGAGAAAAATTAATGAGAAAAGAAAGCATTAATGTCTTCAGAAGCAATCACTGAATATGTGAAAGCATACAGGCATACAGGATACATAACACAAGTAGAATGCTTAGCCTTTGACTGGAGTGTGGACAGATACCATTGTATCAGGAAAAAAAAGTCTTTAATTTCAAATATTGATGGGTTGGTTTGATGTTAAATGCTTATAGAAAGTTTCTTCTAATACTTTTACTTTCTTGGGAAAAAAGAATCAAAATCAGCCCTTGAAAGTAAAGCATTTTGGGGAATATGTTGCAAATTTCAAGAAAGAGGATATGAAATGGTCTAGCAAATCTGTTGAAACACGTAGGAAATTTTATTTCTGGTGCCAGAAGTTATCACCACCAAGCATTCCCACTGCTGCTGCTGCTGCTGTCACTTCAGTCGTGTCCAACTCTGTGTGACCCCATAGACGGAAGCCCACCAGGCTCCCCTGTCCCTGGGATTCTCCAGGCAAGAACACTGGAGTGGGTTGCCATTTCCTTCTCCAATGTGTAAAAGTGGAAAGTGAAAAGTGAAAGTGAAGTCGCTCAGTCATGTCCGACCCTTAGCGACCCCACGGACTGCAGCCTACCAGGCTCCTCCATCCATGGGATTTTCTAGGCAAGAGTACTGGAGTGGCTTGCCATTGCCTTCTCCAAGCATTCCCACTAGCTTCTGCTAATTGCTGTCATTTAGTGATCCACTCTTCTCATATACTATCTAGTTAATCTATACTCAGAGTGGAAAGTACAAAGAATTTCCTACTGACTAGCTTTCTGTCCTTGGAAAGTGTAAACTCTGAGTTTCCTTATCCATAAAATATGAATAATAACATCTACTTAACGAAGTTGTAAGGATAATTAAAAGAGGCAATGTAATGTATTTAAATCTTGAATTTAGCAATCCTAAAGCTCAATTTCTCGATCCTTTCCTCTTATATTGAATTTAATAAAATTTCTGCTGATTAAAACTCCTTTCCTTCCAAATCTCTGTCCTGATATCTCACAATATATTTTATGTTCTCTTCTATCAGTGGTGATATTTTTACCTCATGTTTGGAAGAATTAAAAATAGTTCCAGAATTTTATATCCCTGCAGCCTGTTACCTCTCCAACAGATATATCTCCCTTTGATTTTGAAGGTAAAGCACATGTGTGTATATGTGTGTGCATGTGGTATTATTGTTGAAACTTCTAGAAGAGAAATGAAGGATTGTGGTTTTAACGTTAAACTCTAAGGAAATAAAGTCAGTTCACTGGAATAAAATTAACAGTTCTAAATACAATAAAGTATACCAACTTTATACTACAGAATCTTTTATTAACTTAGAATTAACTTAGCTTTTGTGTTAACTAAGAATCTTATTTTCTAAGAAATAAGGGGGAAAAATAAACAATAGCTGTTTTTAATCTCTCCATAAAACCTCCCAGAATGTGTACTGAGGAAATGCAGAATGTATAAGACATTTTAAAATAGTTTTGACTTTTGCTCTTTATGAAAACAATTTTTGTATCATTAATTGGTCTCTAACTTATCCTTCCATAAGCAACTAGAAAAGCAAGTACTGAGTTGGCCAAAACTGTCTTTCAAGTTTTTCTATAACATCTTACGAAAAGCCCAAACAAGGTTTTTGGCCAGCCCAATGTATGAAGCAACTGTTAATAGATACCAACTACAGGTAATAAAAGACTGATTCCTCAGAAAATGAAAACAAAGGAGGTAAGCCCTGTGTGTGTGTGCATAGTCACATCCACCTCTGTGCATGGAATTTTTCAGGGAAGAATACTGGAGTGAGTTGCCATTTCCTTCTCCAGTGGATCTTCCCAACCCAGGGATCGAACCTGTGTTTCTTGTGTCTTCTTCATTGGTAGGTGAGTATTTTACCAGCTAAGCCACTGGAGAATCCCTATGATTGTCTCCAGATTACTGGCAGTTGCCAGGCCACAGTGCAGGGAGGGATAGCCAAAATAAAGCTCAGCATATCAGTGCATTAAGTAGCTAGAGATCAGAGGATGAGTGAGGAAGCAATTAAAAAATACAGAAGATAAAAAGTTAAAAAAAAAAACTATTCAGAGATCTGCAGTGGTTTAAAGGTTTTGTTGAGTACTAATTGGCATGGGGCAGGGTGAAGTAAGTCAGTTGAGTACTTAAAAAGAGGGGTGCGGGGAGCAAGGAAAGAATGGACTAAAACGCAGTAAACCAAACAATCTCAGTACCTCACATATCTGGGAATACATATTCCCATCTGTCAAAGTATAGAGAACCTCTAATACTTGGGGCATTGGGTAGCATCTTCGGAAGAGTTGTGCCTCAATAGTGGGCCAAATTAGCACTAGAATAAAACTGCTATGAATTCACCCTACTATAAATCTTAAAAACAAGCCTCAAAATGTTCACATTGCTCTTCAGGTAACTTCCTGTGGGCCAGAACAATACTTTAAAGAAATACAACAAAATCTACATTTAACAATGTAAAAATTACAGTGTCCAGTATCCAGTCAAAAATTATCAGACATGCAAAGAAACAGAAAAATGTATAATCCATAACCAGAGGTAAAAGTGATCAATAGAAATGTACCTAGATATAACAGAGATAATGGAATTAACAGGCACTTTAACAGTTATTATAAACATAAATATATTCTGGGATATAAAGAAAATCAGGAATATATTGGCAGACATGGAAGATACAAAAAAGATTCAAAGATAATTCTAGAGATTAAAAACTATAATATCCAAAATGAAAAATAAATGTAATAAAATTAAGAGCAAATTAGACCCAGCAGAAGAAAAGATTCATGAACTTGTAACAGCAATATTCACTATCCAAAATAAAGTTCCCTGGTGGTCTAGTGGCTAGGATTCAGCACTTTTACCGCTGCAGCTTGGGTTTGATTCCCAGTAAGGGAAGGTATCATTTTGGGCTTCCCTGATAGCTCAGTTGGTAAAGAATCCACCTGCAATGCAGGAGACCCTGGTTCGATTCCTGGAGAAGGGATAGGCTACCCACTCCAGTATTCTTGGGCTTCCCTTGTGGCTCAGCTGGTTAAGAATCCACCTGCAATGTGGGAAACCTGGGTTCAGGAGACCTGAGTTCAATCCCTGGGTTGGGAAGATCCTCTGGAGAAGGGAAAGGCTACCCACTTCAGTATTCTAGTCTGGAGAATTCCATGGACTGTACAGTCCACAGGGTGGCAAAGAGTCAGACACGACTGGGTGACTTTCACTTTCACCTTCAAAATAAAGTACAAAGGAAGCAAAACTGAAAGAAACAAAAAGAACAGAGTTTCAGTGAGCTGTGTGAAAATATGAAACTGAGAATTGGGTAAATTAGAGACTAGAAATCAAAGAAAAAAAAGGGAGGGTGTAAAAGTTACTGGCCAAAAATAATGGCTGAAGTTTTCCTAAATGTGACAAAGACCATAAACCCATAGAAGTTCAAGTAACACAGAAAAAAAAAAAAAAAAATTGCACCAAGGCACACGTAATCAAGTTGCTGAAAACTAATGATAAAGAGGAAAAGCATTCAGAGAAAAACAATTTATACAAAGGAACAAAAATAAGAATTATAGACTTATTTTTAAAAACTGTAAATGAGAAGACAAGTGATACTGCTTTAGATTTGTTTTCTTGGTTGAGAATTGGTGTAAATTCACCACCAGTAAAAATTTTGGCAAGGGCTGTCAGTATGCTACCAACCACCAGTAATAGTCTCTTCATTACAAGCTAGCCATTGATTGATCCAGATCCAAAATCTTAGTTTAGTCAGCTTCGTAGGACTAGTCTTAGTTCTGCCTTAGGTCATGTTACCCATATCACAGTACTGAGACAAACATTTGTGTTTCAGAGATTACCAAGTAGTACATTTAGCTGACTCATTGGAAAAGATCCTGATGCTGGGAAAGATTGAAGGCAAAAAGAGAAGGGAGCAGCAGAGGATGAGATGGTTAGATGTCATCCCTGACTCAATAGACATGAATTTGAACAGACTCTGGAAGACAGTGAAGGACAGAGAAACTTGGCATGCTGCAGTCCATAGGGTCATAAAACATCAGACACGACTTAACAACTGAACGACACTTAGCAATACTTGCAAAAAATACTTGAGTGGGAAGGATGGGGCAAAAGAAAAGGTTGAACTGCAACAGAATTGTAACAGAGGCCTCAACTGGTCCAATGAACAGGCTCTGGAACTGGGATGGGCCTTCAGAATCGTCCCAAATTGAAAAAAGGAACTGAGCCTTTGTACCTTCATCTAAGTGAAAGTGTTAGTCACTCAGTCATGTCTGACTCTTTGTGACCCCATGGACTGTAGCCCACCAGGCTCCTCTGTCCATGGGATTCTCCAGGCAAGAATACTGGATTGGGCTACCATTTCCTTCTCCAGGGGATCTTCCTGACCCAGGGATTGAACCTGGGCCTCCTGCATTGCAGGAAGATTCTTAACCATCTGAGCCACCAGGGATGGTACCGTCCTGTAAACCAGTCACTCAATATGGGTTGATTTGGGAAGTGCAACCCTGGGTGAAGTAGTTCCCTCCAGTCAAGCATGGTTCTTAAAGAAGACTGCAGCCAATATCCCTGACTGGTGAGCAGTGAATGACTCAGCACAGAAGGGGTTCTATGGAGAACACCTCATATCCACTGCAAGGGATCCCTAGCATTAAAACGAACAAACTAGAAAAGTGATTGGATTAATATGAGAGAGGTTATGAGAACTGATGTTTTGGGATATTATTTGCTTTATTGTTTGTTGATTTATTAAAAAAAATAATGTTTGCCATATTAATAGATGATTTGGAATTGAAAAAGTTTAAATTGCCTGTAATCTTAACAATCAGATAAAACCCTATGAAATCTTGGGAGTATGACAACTCAGAATAAAGTAGCTCTCTTTTTGTCTTCTAAGGCTTATATGATTGACTGAGATTAGCAGTAATTTTTTCTTAAAAGTTCATGATGAAGCTAATAATACAGTGAAAGGACCTGCATTCTTATTCATTATGTACAGTGTCTCAGACTTTTGTATTTATGGGTTTTTTGTCAGCTTTCTGATTTATATCTTGGAAAGTCTAAAGACTGCATCCATCTTTAGATTTTATCAGTTTCTACCTGTCTTCTTACAGTTCAGTGATCTAACTTGCCAGGCATTACTTTATGCTCAAGTGAAGAGTCCAAAGTCTTTCTTTTCCCCATCTTAACATTGTGTGTCCCCTCCACTCAGATTTATATTTCACCTATTGCTAGGCTGTGGTGCTATTAAGTGTTGCTATTAAGCACTTTTTGATCATTAAACAGAAAATTAAATTTCAAAATCAAATCATAAATTGGAAGAATTACATAGCTTAAAAATCACAGACAATGGAAATTTTTCAGAATCAGTGTTACATAATTTGTAAAGTGAATGTATTTTTAAGAAACCTATTAGTAAGTTAGATTTGGATGACTTGTGGGCAGCAGTGCCATCTGCAGGTCTGTGATGCCATTCTTCTTAGAGTCTGGTGTTCTCTAAGAGATTTGACTCTGCTGAATATTTATGGTTTTATAATGCCAAGTACAAAGTGGCCTTAATCACAGACTGAAGAAGAATGAACTTATAGGTACAGATCCTAATTAGAGATTTTTAAACCACTGAGCTAATATCAACTGCCATATCCATATTAATAATTCAAATGTTAAGCATAATGTGTAAGATCTAGACTATATATATGAAATGAGCATAAATATTGGAATAATGCTCTGGAAGTGGGTTCTAATTGTGTATATATTATCAGCTGTGTGACATTAAAGAAATTACTTAACTTCTCGGAAATGCAGTATTTTTAATTTATAAAATGGGAATAATACTTCCTTCATGACATCTTTGAGACCTCAAAATACATAAAATGTATAAAATGCCTAGTACAAGTGTGCATACAATATGCTATCAATTGATAATAGTTCCCTTTCCCTTAAAATTAGAACAAAAATCTCAAGACCATTTACTGTCTTTGTACCTAGTGCATTTAAGAGTTATAAAATATATCATTACCTTTTTGGATAAGGTAGAATTTGGGATACTTATCCTATCCTGTGTATCTTTTCATTTTTATGTCTTTTGTAAAATTTAAATGTAGATATATATGTTGGTAGCTGCATAGAGTATTTCTACAATATATTTATAAGAAATGATAAACAGTGATTGCTGAATTTGGGGAGTATGAAGGAATCTTATTTTTTTAATGTGTTTACCGCTGAAACTGTTTTAATTTCTATCATGTCCAACATTACTTTTCCCAAAATAGAATGCTAATAAATATAAATATTTGGAAAAGGAAAATATCTGAGATTATCCTTATATTAAAATGAATGACAATTCCCTCTTTTCACCCCCCACCTCTATAAATCTTTGCTTCTAAATAAGACAGAGAAGTATTACCTGAGCAATTCAAATTTAGAGTAACTTTTCTCTAAAATTGTAATATATACTTTCAAAAGAATCTGTAGACAGCTTTCTTCAAAATTGATAAGAATGGAATAAACTGCCTAAGATCTGCCCTCTTAGAAAGCACAAGCTGACATGATTATTCAGTTGCTAGCTCTGTGATTACATAGTAGACTGATTTCCATGGTCATTCATGGACATGCCCAGATTAACACCATATTTGAATCACTTGACATGCATGTTTCCAGCTGAGGTTGAGCAAGATAAGGCTCTACCTTCTTGTTTCAGCTCTCATGCAGTAAATAAGTGTCCTTTTTACAGTTATGCAGTGCCATGTTCTTATTTTGGAGCTTTTGATAGGTGACTTCACTGTTTAAAATGAACCCCAAGTATAGTGCTGAAGTACTGCCTTTTGTTCCTAAGAATAACAAGATGGTGATGTACCTGATGAGCAAATGAATGTGTTAGGTAAACTCCACTCAGGCATGAGTTATAGTACTGTTGGCTATCAGTTAAATGTTAATGCATCAACAAAACAATTAAATAATGCATGTTTAAACAGAAGCATACATAAAACAAGGTTATAGATTAGTCAGTTCTTGAAAATGTTAGGGCCAAAGGCTAGAAGGAACCTAACTCTATAATTCCCCTAGGAGCAAAGGTTTGGGATTGCTATTTCAGTGTTTGTGGTGACTTTATAGAAAAATTATATTGCCATATGTTTACAAAAGAGTGGAGGTATCATGGCTGACTTTGTCCCCCTGCACCTTTCTCTCTTTTCTGAATTTATTCTAATGAACATACACTAATTTTACTACAAGGAATAAAATTTTTCAAAATATATACAATATTAAATGAGACAAAAGTAAAATACATTGATTTAGCAGTCATATGGATTTGAGTTACTGTTTTGCCATTTAATGCCTATGTGACTTTGAGAACATTGTTTAACTTTTTCACAGCCTGTATACACATCTATAAAACAGATAATATGTAACTTGGAAGGTTATTCTGAGGATTAACAACAATGTATCTAAGTTGTCTAGCTCAATATCTGGTATTCTTGGAACTCAAAACAATGTAACTATTAATATTAATTCTCTCCTAGGACTAAATCACAGAAGCCCAAGCCTCAGATGCTCAACAGATCTTTGAAAAATCATGATTTTCTTCCCAGTTATTATCCCCATTCACAAGCACAAATTTAATAGATTCAGTGCTTCAGCTTCTCTACACTTTTCTTGTTCCATCAACTGTTTGTTGAGTATCCACACCATGCAGAAACTCTTCTATTGGTGAATAAAATAAAGTCTCTGCTTTGGGGTATGTTAAATCACATGATTTGGCCTTTGTAGAAGATCTATGGCTTCCCATGTGGCTCAGTGGTGTAGATTCCACCTGCCAAGCAGGAAACGCAGGTTCAATCCCTGAGTCGGGAATATCCCCTGGAGAAGGAAATGGCAACCCACTCCAGTATTCTTGCCTAGGAAATCCCATGGAAAGTGGAGCCTAGTGGGCTACAGTCCATGGGGTCGCAAAGAATCAGACACGACTTAGTGACTAAACAGCAACAGTAGCAGAAGAACTATGACTTTGACCTCCACATGCATTTCATCTAATACCCAGATGTAGGGATGGAGCGATTAACCCTAAAATACTGCCTATTCTGGAAGTGATTCTTTTTTGAATCAAGTCCATCAGAAATTTGCTTAGGTACAGCCCCAGAGTTTTACACCTAAACTCATTTAATACGCGTGGCATCATAGTACTTGATTTTTCTTCTAACAATAACTCTCCAGAGCTTTTTCCACCTGGACCCTTTTTCTCCTTTTGAGAGTTCATAGTATCTCCTTTCTCTCTTTACCAACCTGGGGAGGTTAATTTGTTGAACATTTACACTAGGTTAGTCTGAGATGGTCAAGGGGATCTGACAATTATACAAATTTAGAAAATTTCTTTTTTTTTTAATTTATTTTAATTGGAGGCTAATTACTTTACATTATTGTATTGGTTTTGCCATACATTGTTATGAATCTGCCCCAAGTGTACATGTGTTCCCCATCTTGAACCCCCCTCCCACCTCCCTCCCCATCCCATCCCTCTGGTTCATCCCAGTACACCAGCCCCAAGCATCCTGTATCATGCTTTCTGAATGAAAGCTCTATTTCAAAATAATAGTTTTGAGAATAACTGAATCCACATCTCAAATTTAATAAGGATGATTTGTTGTTGTTATGGTTGTTCAGTTGTGTCCGATTCTTTGTGACCCACGTGGACTGCAACACTCAGGCTTCCCTGTCCTTCACCATCTCCCGGAGCTTGCTCAAATTTATGTCCATTGAGTTGGGGATGCCATCCAACCATCTAGTCCTCTGTTGTCTCCTTCTTCTCCTGCCTTCAATCTTGCCCAGCATCAGGGTCTTTTCCAATGAATCGGCTCTTCACATCAGGTGGCCAAAGTATGGAAGCTTCAGCTTCAGCAGCAGTCCTTCCAGTGAATATTCAGGGTTGATTTCTTTTAGTATTGACTGGTTTGATTTCCTTGCAGTTCAAGGGACTTTCAAGAGTCTTCTTCAATACCACGGCTCCAAAGCATCAATTCTTCAGTGCTCAGCCTTCTTTATGGTCCAGCTCTCACATCCATTCATGACTACTGGAATAACCATAATATGAATATAAGGAACTTTGTTGTCAAAGAAATGTCTCTGCTTTTTAATACACTGTCTAGGTTTGTCATAGCTTTCCTTTCAAGGAGCAAACATCTTTTAATTTCATGGCTGCAATTACCATCTGCAGTGATTTTGGAACCTAAGAAAATAAAATCTGTCACTGCTTCTACTTATTCCCCTTCTATTTGCCGAAGTGATGGGACCAAATGTCATGATCTTAGTATTTTGAATGTTGAGTTTTAAGCCAGCTTTTACTTTGGATGATTTTACTTGGGCATAATTTATAATAGAAGTTGTGCTTTTAAAAGTAAGGTACACAAATGGGAGTTCTACTTGGTCCCCCATACACAGAGAAGGAGCAGTCTGTTTCTCCCTCTACCCCCGTCATGATCTGTTAGCTGTGTTGTCCTTTTCTTTGGTATAAGGTGCTGGAATGTCACTAACTATATTCCCATGTGTTGTCCAAGAGGCTGGCAAAATCCTTCTATGTATGGCCCAGTGTCCCACTGTGTCCTTTACTAATTGTACAGCTTAACTGACTTCACCTGTGTGCAGCTGCCCTTTTACATTTTTCTATTTTATCGTCTCTGCTTTTTTTTCCTTTTTTTTTTTCTTTGTCTCTGCTTTTATGTTGCATTCAGCTTTTCTTTTCTACACACAGCAATGTCCCCTCTGTGGATCCTCTTTTCTTTAGCATCAGCTCTCAACCACTGGGAAAGACTATTTACCTTTGGGAAATAATTTTATTTTGCCACCAGATAAACCTGCCCCCTACCCATGTGCTTCTTTTCTAACACACTCTGGATCTTGGAAACAGAAGACAGTAAGTAGTTTTTCTTCATTCCAGAACATCTTGGGCCATAGCTACACAGCAGGGATCAAAGCAGGCACACATCAAAAGCACCCCAACTGAGAGGAGCAGCCCTGAAGCTTCTGCGCCTCCGGCTCTTGTTATCTTCACTGCCTGTGAGTCATGTATATCTCATCTCATCTCATCTTTCCTGTCTGCTATTCCGTTTCTAAGGCTCAGCAGAGAAAGCTGCTCTTTACTAAACTTATTTAACAACTCAAGATAAAACTCCTTCAATTTTTCCCTCCCTCCATCCTCTCATAATTACTATACCTAAGCAATTTCGATACTCATTTATTTGACTTTACTTAAGCTCTCACTGTGTGCCAACTGCTATGAGTGAGTGATGAGGCTAGAAAAAAATGAATGATACTCTCCTTACTCTCAAGGAGCCTTCAACTAATGGAGCAAGACTATTATCACGTAGACAGTTCTAATACAGTGTGTGTTCAAATCCATTGTTGTCATCGTTCAGTTGATAAATCATGTCCGACTCTGCGACCCCATGGACTGCAGCAAGCCAGGTTCCTCACTCCTCCACTATCTCCTGGAGTTTACTCAAATTCATGTCCATTGAGTCAGTGATGCTATATAACCATTCTCATAGCACACCCTCTTCTCCTTTTACCTTCAATCTTTCCCAGCATCAGGGTCTTGTCCAATGAGTCGTTTCTTCACATCAAGTAGCCAAAGTTTTGGAGCTTCAGCTTTAGCATTAGTCTTTCCAATGAATATTCACAGCTGATTTCCTTTAGGATTGACTGATTTGATCTCCTTAGAGTCCAAGGGACTCTCAAGTCTTCTCCAGCACCACAATTCAAAAACATCAGTTCTTCGGCTCTCAGTCTTCTTTGGGCTTCCATGGTGGCTCAGGCAATAAAGTATCTGCATGCAATACAGGAGACCCCAGTTCAATCCCTGGGTCAGGAGGGTCCCCTGGAGAAGGGAATGGATACCCACTCCAGTATTCTTGCCTGGAGAATTCCGTGGACAAAGATACCTGGCGAGCTACAGTCCATGGGGTCGTAAAGAGTCACGACTGAGTGACTAACACTTTATCATCATTAGTAGCCTTCTTTATGGTCCAACTCTCACATCCATACATGACTACTGGAAAATCACAGCTTTGACTATATGGACCTTTGTCAGAAAAGTAATGTCTCTGCTTTTTAGTACACTGTCTCAGTTTGTCATAGCTTTCCTTCCAGGGAGTAAGCGTCTTAATTTCATGGCTACAGTCACTGTCTGCAGTGATTTTGGAGTCCATAGTAGAGACAAAGGATCTTTTTTGGAGTAAATGGAAGGGGCACCATTTCTCAGATGAGTGATGCCTTGGATGGGTGTTTTTCCAGGCAGAGGGTTCACAGATGTAGGGACAGTGTTAGGGTAGTGTAGACAGAGGCAAATCACTGAAGATGAAAAATAGCAAATGTATTCTTGAGATTGAAGCAAGTCAAGATTGCTGAGCTATGGATTTGAGTCAGGGAGTTACTAGAGATGCTGCTAAGATCATAAAAACTTCATACTATTTTTTCCCTTTGTTTTGTTCCACTGCAGTGATTTCTACCAATCTGTCTTCCAGCTCACTAATTCATTCTTCTGCCTCATTTATTCTGTTATTGCTTCCTTCTAGTGTACTCTTCATTTCATTTATTGTATTGTTCATCTCTTTTTTTTTTATTGGAGGCTAATTATTTTACAATATTATATTGGTTGGTTTTGCATACATTGACATGAATCCGCCCCGGGTGTACATGAGTTCCCCCTCCCAAACCCCCTCCCACCTCCCTCCTCCCCTTATCCTCCCTCTGGGTCATCCCCGCATACCAGCCCCGAGCATCCTGTAACATGCATCGACCCTGAACTGGCGATTCATTTCACATATGATAATATACATGTTTCAATGCCATTCTCCCAAACCATCCCACCCTCACCCTCTCCCACAGAGTCCCAAAGACTGTTCTATACATCTGTGTCTCTTTTACTGTCTCGTATACAGGGTTATCATTTGCATCTTTCTAAATTCCATATATATGCATTAGTATATTGTATGGGTGTTTTTCTTTCTGGCTTACTTCACTCTGTATAATAGGCTCTAGTATCTTCCAGCTCTTTGATAAACATTTCTCATAATCTTGTCAGTCTGCCTCCATTCTTTTTCTAAGATCTTGGATCATCTTTACTGTCATTACTCTGAATTCTTTTTCAGGCAGATTGCCTAGCTCCACTTAACTTAGTTGTTCTGGGGTTTTATCTTGTTCCTATATCTGGAACATATTTCTCTGGCATCTCATTTTGTATAGCTTCCTATCTTTGTGCTATCTGTTCCACAGGCTGTAAAATTGTACTTCCTCTTGCTTCTGGTGCCTGCCCACTGGCGGATGGAGCTGCATTTTGTCTCTGGTAGGCAGGGCCATGTCACAGGTTGTGTTTAGAGGCAGCAACTGTGGGCTCATGATAACTTTAGGGAGTCTGTCTGTTGATGGATGGGGCTGTGTTTCCACCTGAGGCATCCCAGCACTGGAACCTGTAGGCTATTAAGTCAGGCCAGGTCTCAGTGTCAAAATGGCAACCTCCAGGAGAGCTCATGCCAGTGAATATTCCCTGGGGATTCTGCCACCAGTGTCCACCCCAATCGTGAGCTAAAGCTAACCCCTACCTCTCCAGGAGACACTCCAACACCCACAGTTAGACTTGACCCAGGCTCCTATGGAGTCACTGCTTTGCCATGGGTCCCAGTGCACCTGAAACCTTGTGTGTGCCTTCCAAGTGTGGAGTCTCTGTTTCCCCCAGTCCGTGGGGCTCTTGCACTCAAACCTTACTTGCCTTCAAAGCCAAATGCTCTGGGGGCTCCTGCTTCCAGTGTTAGACCACCAGGCTGGAGAGCCTAACATGGAGCTCAGAACTCTCAGTCCTGTGGGAGAAACTCTGCAATATAATTATTTTCCAATCTGTGGATAACCAAACCGGTGAGTATGGGATTTGATTATATCATGAAAAGTACCCCTTCTACTGCCTCTTTGTGACTTCTTTGTCTTTAGATATAGAATATCTTTTGTGGTAGGTTCCAGTCATTTTTGTCAATGGTTGTTCAGCTATTAATGTTATTTTTGGTGTATTCAAGAGACGGGATAAGCTCAAGTCCTCCTATTTCCCCATCTTTCTCCTTCCCAAACATGATAAAAATTTATCTGACATGTATTCAAGAACTTAGACTTTATCCTATAAAGGTGGACTTTACTGAAATGTAATTTCCTTGTGTGAAGTTGAATAACAGGTTCCCAAATAAGTTTATGTCCTAATGGCAAAACCTGTGACTATAACACCTTATATGATTTTAAAAAAAAGAAATACTTTACAAATGTGATTGAAATAATCTTGGGATAGAGAGATCATCCTGGATTATCTGTGTAGCCCCAATATAATCACAAGAGTCCTTATAAAAGGAAGATAGGAAGATCGGAGAGAGAGAGAGATGCGATGATGGAAGCATAAGACAGAGAAGATGCTATGCTGCTGGCTTCAAGATACAGGAAGAGGCCACAAGTCAATGAATATAGGTGGCCTCTAAAAGCTGGAAATGTCAAGGAAACATCCTTTCCTAGAGGCTTCAGAAGAAAAGTGATTCTGTGAAACCAAGTTAGACTTCTAACCTCCAGAAACTTAAGATAATGTTTCTGTTGTTTCAGTTAGTGTGTGGTGTTTAACGGCAGGAATTCAATATACTCCTCGAGAGCAGGAGTTTTGGTTTCATTGCTACTCTATCTTGAATGGTACAGAATAACCATGCCAAAATATGTTTCTTTGAGCTAAAGACCAGTAGAACCAAAATGCTGAGGAAGAGCTCTAAACCAGGGCACAGGATCCTTTTTAAAGGAAACTTACATTGATAAGGGCTTCCCTTGTAGCTCAGTTGGTAAAGAATCTGCCTGCAGTCCAGGAGACCTGGGTTCGATCCCTGGGTTGGGAAGATCACCTGGAGAAGGAAATGACAGCCCACTCCAGTAGCTTTGCCTGGAAAATCTCATGGACAAAGGAGCCTGGTGGGCTGCAGTCCATGGGGTCGCAAGGAGTTGGGCACTACTGAGCAACTAACACTTACTTACCTACTTACATTGATAAAGGAAATTTTTGAAAAGATGTCTTCTTTTCCTATACCAGAAAGAGGACTCAACTCTTATCAATGGGGAAGGCACCAAAAAAAAAAAAAATGGTTAACAAACCTTATTAAATAACTCTTGCTTACGTGATGGACAGGGAGGCCTGGCGTGCTGTGATTCATGGGGTCGCGGAGAGTCGGACACGACTGAGCGACTGAACTGAACTGAACTGAACCATATATTTTCTGGCTACCTTTGCATAACTAGTCTCCTCAGAAGCCTTTTATCCCTTTACCTTGTCTAAGATGGTATAAGAAAACCAAATTCTGAACACATTTTGGGTTTCTCATCTTTAGGTGCTCTCATATGTACATGCACAATGCACATGCTGATAAACTCTTGTTTTTCATTTGTTAATCTGCCTCTGCCTTATCATACTGTTAATGGAATGCTCCGTTCTTTCCGTTCCATCGCTCAGTCGTGTCCGACTCTTTGTGACCCCGTGGACTGTAGCCTACCAGGTTTCTCCATCCATGGGATTCTCCAGGCAAGAATACTGGAGTGGGTTACCGTTTCCTTCTCCAGGGGATCTTCCCGACCCAGGGATCGAACCCAGGTCTCCCGCATTGGAGGCAGACGCTTTAACCTCTGAGCCACCAGGGAAGCCCAATGGAATGCTAGCTGGCTTAAAACTCAACATTCAAAAAACTAAGATCATGGCATCTGGTCCCATCACTGCAGGCAAATAGAAGGGGGAAAAGTAGAAGCAGTGACAGATTTTATCTTCTTGGGCTCCAAAATCACTGCAGACAGTAACTATAACCTTGAAATTAAGACACTTACTCCTTGGAAGGAAAGTTATAACAAATCTAGACAGTGTATTAAAAAGCAAAGATGGTGTCTGTTGTCCTGGGACCCTGCTTCAGCCAGGAGGGGCCATCCTAAGATGGAGGAATAGGATGGGGAGACCATTTCTCCCCCACAAATTCATCGAAAGAACATTTGAACACTGAGCAAATTCCACAAAACAACTTCTGAATGCTGGCAGAGGACATCAGGCACCCAGAAAGGCAGCCCATTGTCTTCGAAAGGAGATCAGACAAAATATAAAAGATAAAAAGAGAGACAAAAGTGGTAGGCATGGAGATCCGTCCCTGGAAAAGAGTCTTAAAAAGGAAGTTTCCAAACACCAGGAAACACTCTCATCAGAGCATCTATGGCGAGCCTTGGAACCTCAGAGGGCAACATAACCAGGAGGAAAAATAAATAATTAAAACACAGATTATGTGCCTAACAGCAACTCCCAGAGGAGAAGCAGTGCAGACGCCCACATCCACCACTAGCAAGCAGGGGCTGGACAGGGAGGCACAGGCTGCATTGTTTAGGGTAAGGACCGGGCCTGAATGCCCCGAGGGAAATCTGAGGGAACTAACTAGAGATAGCAACCCAGACTGTAGCACAGCTATCCTGTGAAAAGCCCTAACCTAAGATACCACCAGGCCCGCTCACAGAACAAAGGACTGAGCAGAGCTAGCTGGCTGCAGACAGGCGCATCCCCCACTGGAGACAGGCAGGCGAGGGCAGCCAGAGCCGGAAGGGGCAATTGCGGCCCCAGAGAGACATCCTATACCAAACTCCAAGCAGGCTTTGTTGCTAACCAAGACTTCTTGGGATTCTGGACAGTTGACGTCTGCCAGGAGGGTCACAGCCAGAGATCAACTCCCCAGAAGAGACACATGGCACACCTGAGAAGGCTCGCAGGTTGTACACCCAGAAAACCGAGCGGCAGGGATGGGGGAGGTGATAACTCACAGCCCCCACCGGGGGGCAACTGCACTCGCCAAGCACCTGGTCACCTGAGCTGCTCAGACCTGGGAAGGGCACAAAACACAGGCCCAATCAAGTCTGCGCCTTTGTGGAGAACCCAAGAACCTGAACCCAAGCAGCTTAGACCTGGGAAGTGCATGCAACTTGGGCCCACCTCAACAGTTCCTGGCAGAGCAACCTAGAGCCTGAACAGTGTAGACTGGGAAAGCACACACACCTTAAGCGGGGAAAGACCCGGTGTGGCCAAGACACTGCGAGCACTCCCCACACACGCCAGTGATATATGTTTGCAGTGTTCCACCTTCCCCACAGCACGACTGAACAAGTGAGCCTAAAAAAGTGACCACCACCGCCCCCTTGTGTCAGGGTGGAAATTAGACACTGAAAAGACCAGCAAACAGAAGAAGCTAAAATAAACAGAGGGAACTGCTTTGGAAGTGACAGGTGCAATAGATTAAACCCTGCAGTTAGCACCACCTACATAGGAAGGGGCCTATAGATATTGAGAAGTGTAAGCCGGATCAAGGAACTATCTGAAAATTAACTGGCCCCACATGGTCCACAGCAACACCAGAGAAAGTCCTAGATATACTTTTACTATTATCATTTTTTTAATTTTTTAAATTATTTTTTCATTTTTAAGTCCTGTATGACTTCTTTAATTTTCGTTTTTATAACCTACTATTACTTTGCAAAAAAACCACCCATTTTTAAAGCAAACTTAATATATATATGTTATATAATTTTTGTGATTTTGTTTTTTTCTTTAATATTGTATTTTTGAGAATCTGACCTCTACTCTAGATTTTTAATCTTTGCTTTTTGGTATTTGTTATCAATTTTGTGCCTTTAAGAACCCAATCTTCAGTACCCATTTTTACTTGGGAGCGAGATTACTGGCTGGGCTGCTCTCTCCCTCTTTGGACTCTCCTTTTTCTCCACCAGGTCGCCTCTATCTCCTCCCTCCCCCTTCTCTTCTCTACCCAACTCTGTGAATCTCTTCGTGTGTTCCAGGTGTGGAGAACACTTAGGGAACTGATTACTGGCTAGATCAGTCTCTCTCCTTTTGATTCCCCCTTTTATCCTCCTGGCCACCTCTGTCTCCTTCCTCCCTCTTCTCTTCTCTGTATAACTCCGTGAACATCTCTGAGGGGTCCAGACTGTGGAGAGCACATAGGGAAGTGACTACTGGCTAGACTGCTCTCTCCCCCTTTGATTCCCCCTCTTCTCCTCCTGGTCACCTCTATCTCCCTCCTCCCTCTTCTCTTCTCCATGTAACCCTGTGTACCTCTCCGGGTGTCCCTTGCTGTGGAGAAACTTTTCATCATTAACCTAGATGTTTTATCATCAGTGCTGTATAGATGGAGAAGTCTTGAGGCAACTGTAAGAATAAAACTGAAAACCAGAGGCAGGAGACTTAAGTCCAAAACCTGAGAACACCAGAGAACTGCTGACTCCAGGGAACATTAATTGATAGGAGCTCATCAAAAACATCCATACCTACCCTGAAACCAAGCACCACACAAGGGCCAACAAGTTCCAGAGAAAGACATACCATGCAAATTCTCCAGCAACACAGTAACATAGCCCTTAGCTTCAATATACAGGCTGCCCAAAGTCACACCAAACCCACTGACATCTCAAAACTCATTACTGGACACTTCATTGCACTCCAGAGAGAA
This sequence comes from Moschus berezovskii, assembly GCF_049115385.1. NCBI lineage: Eukaryota > Metazoa > Chordata > Mammalia > Artiodactyla > Moschidae > Moschus > Moschus berezovskii. The sequence goes on along the minus strand of NC_142463.1, from coordinate 44,766,688 downwards.
GAAATCCAGCTCCACCCACCAGAATACTGACACAAGTTTCCCTAATCAGGAAACCTTGACAAGCCACCCATCCAACCCCACCCACAGCAAGGACCCTCCACAAGAAAGAGGAACCACAAACTGCCAGAATACAGAAAGGCCACCCCAAACACAGCAATATAAACAAAATGAAAATGCAGAGAAATTCCCAGCAGGTAAAGGAACAGGGTAAATGCCCACCAAACCAAACAAAAGAGGAAGAGATAGGGAATCTACCTGATAAAGAATTCCAAATAATGATAGTGAAAGCGATCCAAAATCTTGAAAACAAAATGGAGTTACAGATAAATAGCCTGGAGACAAGGATTGAGAAGATGCAAGAAATGTTTAACAAGGACCTAGAAGAAATAAAAATGAGTCAATATATAATGAATAATGCAATAAATGAGATCCAAAATACTCTGGAGGGAACCAACAGTAGAATAACAGAGGCAGAAGATAGGATAAGTGAGGAAGAAGATAGAATGGTAGAAATTAATGAAACAGAGAGGAAAAAAGAAAAACGAATTAAAAGAAATGAGGACAACCTCAGAAACCTCTGGGACAATGTTAAACGCCCAACATTCGAATCATAGGAGTTCCAGAAGAATAAGACTAAAAGAAAGACCATGAGAAAATACTTGAGAAGATAATAGTTGAAAACTCCCCTAAAATGGGGAAGGAAATAATCACCCAATTCCAAGAAACCCAGAGAGTCCCAAACAGGATAAACCCAAGGTGAAACACCTTAAGACATATGTTAATCAAATTAACAAAGATCAAACACAAAGAACAAATATTAAAAGCAGCAAGGGAAAAACAACAAATAACACACAAGGGGATTCCCACAAGGATGACAGCTGATCTTTCAATAGAAACTCTTCATGCCAGGAGGGAATGGCAGGACATACTTAAAGTGATGAAAGAAAATAACCCACAGCCCAAATTACTGTACCCAGCAAGGATCTCATTCAAAGATGAAGGAGAAATCAAAAGCTTTACAGACAAGCAAAAGCAGAAAGAATTAAGCACCACCAAACCAGCTCTCCAACAAATACTAAAGGATCTTCTCTAGACAGGAAACACAGAAAGGGTGTATAAACTCGAACCCAAAACAATAAAGTAAATGGAAACAGGATCATACTTATCAATAATTAGCTTAAATGTAAATGGGTCGAATGCCCCAATCAAAAGACAAAAACTGGCTGAATGGATACAAAAACAAGACCCCTATACATGTTGTCTACAAGAGACCCACTTCAAAACAAGGGACATATACAGACTGAAAGTGAAGGGCTGGAAAAAGATATTCCATGCAAATAGAGACCAAAAGAAAGCAGGAGTAGCAATACTCACATCTGATAAAATAGACTTTAAAACAAAGGCTGTGAAAAGAGACAAAGAAGGACACTACATAACGATCAAAGGATCAATCCAAGAAGATATAACAATTATAAATATATATGTCAACCCACTCCAGTACTCTTGCCTGGAAAATCCCATGGACAGAGGAGCCTGGTAGGCTACAGCCCATAGGGTCGCTAAGAGTCGGGCAGGACTGAGCGACTTCACTTTCACTTTTCACTTTCATGCATTGGAGAAGGAAATGGCAACCCACTCCAGTGTTATTGCCTGGAGAATCCCAGGGACGGGGAAGCCTGGTGGGCTGCCATCTATGGGGTCAGTTCAGTTCAGTTCAGTTCAGTCGCTCAGTCGTGTCCGACTCTCCGCGACCCCATGAATCACAGCACGCCAGGCCTCCCTGTCCATCACCAACTCCCGGAGTACACTCAAACTCATGTCCACAGAGTCGGTGATGCCATCCAGCCATCTCATTCTCCGTCGTCCCCTTCTCCTCCCGCCCCCAACCTTTCCCAGCATCAGAGTCTTTTCCAGTCTATGGGGTCACACAGAGTCTAACACGACTGAAGCAACTTAGCAGCCTGCACCCAACATAGAAGCACCACAATATGTAAGACACATGCTAACAAGTATGAAAGGGGAAATTAACAATAACACAATAATAGTCGGAGACTTTAAAACCCCCCTCACACCTATGTATAGATTAAGTAAACAGAAAATCAACAAGGAAACACAAACTTTAAATGATACACTAGAGCAGTTAGACCTAATTAACATCTATAGGACATTTCATCCCAAAACAATGAATTTCACCTTTTTATCAAGCACATACAGAACCTTTTCCAGGATAGATCACATCCTGGGCCATAAATCTAGCCTTGGTAAACTCAAAAAAATTGAAATCATTCCAAGCATCTTTTCTGACCACAATGCAGCAAGATTAGATGTCAATTACAGGAGAAAAACTATTAAAAATTCCAACATATGGAGGCTGAAAAACACACTGCTGAATAACCAACAAATCACTGAAGAAATCAAAAAAGAAATCAAAATATGAATAGAAAGGAATGAAAATGAAAACACAACAATCCAAAACTTATGGGACACTGTAAAAGCAGTGCTAAGGGGAAGGTTCATAGCAATACAGGCTTGCCTCAAGAAAAAAGTCAAACTAACCTAACTCTACTCCTAAAGCAACTTGAAAAGGAAGAAATGAAGAAACCCAGGGTTAGTAGGAGGAAAGAGATCTTAAAAATTAGGGCAGAAATAAATGCAAAAGAACAAAAGAGACCATAGCAAAAATCAACAAAGCCAAAACTGTTTCTTTGAGAAGATAAATAAAATTGACAAACCATTAGCCAGACTCATCAAGAAACAAAGGGAGAAAAATCAAATCCACAAAATTAGAAATGAAAATGGAGAGATCACAACAGACAACACAGAAATACAAAGGATCATAAGAGACTACTATCAGCAACTATATGCCAATAAAAGGGACAACTTGGAAGAAATGGATAAATTCTTAGAAAAGTACAACTTTCCAAAACTGAACCAGGAAGAAATGGAAAATCTTAATAGACCGATCACAAGCACAGAAATTGAAACTGTAATTAGAAATCTCCCAGCAAACAAAAGCCAAGAACCAGACGGCTTCACAGCTGAATTCTACCAAAAATTTAGAGAAGAGCTAACACCTATCCTACTCAAACTCTTCCAGAAAATTGCAGAGAAAGGTAAACTTCCTAACTCATTCTATGAGGCCACCATCACCCTAATACCAAAACCTGACAAAGATGCCACAAAATAAGAAAACTACAGGTCATTATCACTGATGAACATAGAAGCAAAAATCCTTAACAAAATTCTAGCAAACAGAATCCAACAACATATTTAAAAAATCATACATCATGACCAAGTGGGCTTTATCCCAGGGATGCAAGGATTCTTCAATATCCACCAATAAATCAACATAATATACCACATTAACAAATTGAAAAATTAAAACCATATGATTATCTCAACAGATGCAGAGAAAGCCTTTGACAAAATTCAATATCCATTTATGATAAAAACCCTCCAGAAAGCAGGCAAAGAAGGAACAAACCTCAACATAATAAAAGCTATATATGATAAACACACAGCAAACATTATCCTCAATGGTGAAAAACTGAAAGCATTTCCCCTAAAATCAGGAACAAGACAAGGGTGTCCACTTCTCAACACTACTATTCAACATAGTTTTGGAAGTTTTGGCCACAGCAATCAGAGAAGAAAAAGAAATAAAAAGAGTCCAGATTGGAAAAGAAGAAGTAAAACTCTCACTGTTTGCAGATGACATGATCCTCTACATAGAAAACCCTAAAGACTCCACCAGAAAATTTGTAGATCTAATCAATGAATATAGTAAAGTTGCAGGATATAAAATCAACACACAGAAATCCCTTGCATTCCTATACACTAATAATGAGAAAACAGAAAGAGAAATTAAGGAAACAATTCCATTCACCATTGCAATGAAAAAAGTAAAATACTTAGGAATATATCTACCTAAAGAAACAAAAGACCTATATATAGAAAACTATAAAACACTGGTGAAAGAAATCAAAGAGGACACAAATAGATGGAGAAATTTTACACCGTGTTCTTGGATCGGAAGAACCAATATAGTGAAAATGAGTATAGTACCCAAAGCAATCTATAGATTCAATGCAATCCCTATCAAGCTACCAATGGTATTTTTCAGAGAACTAGAACAAATAATTTCACAATTTGTATGGAAATACACAAAACTTCCAATAGCCAAAGCAATCTTGAGAAAGAAGAATGGAACTGAAGAATCAACCTGCCTGACTTCAGGCTCTACTACAAAACCACAGTCATCAAGACAGTATGGTACTGGCACAAAGACAGAAATATAGATCAATGGAACAAAAATAGAAAGCCCAGAGATAAATCCATGCACCTATGGACACCTTATCTTCGACAAAGGAGGCAAGAATATACAATGGAGAAAAGATAATCTCTTTAACAAGTGGTGCTGGGAAAACTGGTCAACCACTTGTAAAAGGATGAAACTAGAACACTTTCTAACACCATACACAAAAGTAAACTCAAAATGGATTAAAGATTTAAACGTAAAACCAGAAACTATTAAACTCCTAGAGGAAAACATAGGCAAAACACTCTCTGACATAAATCACAGCAGGATCCTCCATGACCCACCTCCCATAAATATTGGAAATAAAAGCAAAAATAAACAAATGGGACCTAATTAAAATTAAAAGCTTTAGCACAACAAAGGAAACTATAAGCAAGGTGAAAAGACAGCCTTCAGAATGGGAGAAAATAATAGCAAATGAAGCAACTGACAAAGAATTAATCTCAAAAATATACAAGCAACTCCTGCAGCTCAATTCCGGAAAAATAAATGACCCAATCAAAAAATGGGCCAAAGAACTAAACAGACATTTCTCCAAAGAAGACATACAGATGGCTAACAAACACATGGAAAGATGCTCAACATCACTCATTATTAGAGAAATGCAAATCAAAACCACAATGAGGTACCATTTCATGCCAGTCAGAATGGCTGCTATCCAAAAGTCTACATGCAGTAAATGCTGGAGAGGTTGCAGAGAAAAGGGAACCCTCTTACACTGCTGGTGGGAATGCAAACTAGTACAGCCACTATGGAGAACAGTGTGGAGATTCCTTAAACAACCAGAAATAGAACTGCCATATGACCCAGCAATGCCACTGCTGGGCATACACACCGAGGAAACCAGAACTGAAAGAGACACGTGTACCCCAGTATTCATCGCAGCACTGTTTATAATAGCCAGGGCATGGAAGCAACCTAGATATCCATCAACAGACGAATGGATAAGAAAGCTATGGTACATATACACAATGGAGTATTACTCAGCCATTAAAAAATACATTTGAATCAGTTCTTGAGGTGGATGAGGTGGAGCCCATTATACGGAGTGAAGTAAGCCAGAATGAAAAACACCAATACAGTATACTAACGCATATATATGGTATTTAGAAAGATGGTAATGATAACCCTGTATGTGAGACAGCAAAAGAGACACAGATGTATTGAACAGTCTTTTGGACTCTGTGGGAGAGGGCACGGGTGGGATGATTTTGGAGAATGGCATTGAAACATGTATATTATCATATGTGAAACGAATCGCCAGTCCAGTTTTGATGCATGATTCAGGGTGCTCGGGGCCGGTGCACTGGGATGACCCAGAGGGATGGGATGGGGAGGGAGGTGGGAGGGAGTTCAGGATGGCAACACATGTACACCCATGGCAGATTCATGTCAATGTATGGCAAAACTAATACAATATTGTAAAGTAATTAGCCTCCAATTAAAATAAATAAATTTAAAAAAAAAAGCAAAGACATCACTTTGCTGACAAAGATCCTTATAGTCAAAGCTATGGTTTTTCCAGTAGTTATGTATAGATGTGAGAGTTGGGCCATAAAAAAAGACTGAGCACTGAACAATTGATGCCTTTGAATTGTGGTACTGGATAAGACTTTTGAGAGTTCCTTGAACTTCAAGGAGATCAAACCAGCCAATCCTAAAGGAAATCAACCCCTATTATTCATTGAAAAGACTGATGCTGAAGCAGAAGCTCCAATACTTTGACTACCTGATGCAAAGAGCTGACTCATCAGAAGAGAATCTGATGCTGGGAAAGATTGAAGACAAAAGGAGAAAAGGGCAGCAAAGGATGAGATGGTTGGATGGCATCACCAACTCAATGGACAAGAATCTGAGCAAACTCCAGGAGATAGTGAAGGAAGGACAGGGAAGCCTGGCATGCAGCCATCCATAATGTCACAAAGAGTTGGACACGACTTAGCAAGTGAACAATAAAAACAACAATCTGCCTTTGGCCAGATTATCAGGACCCCAGCTAAGGAACTTAAAATGGGTAGAGGAAAAGATTTTTTTCTCTCCTAGACTTCTGGCAATAAGAATAGGCTAGCTAGGACACTTACTTCCTCTGGATGCTGCAACTGAAATCCGGGACCCCTGACAAAGGTGACCTAAAGTAAAAATTCCTCTCAAAGTCAGCCTCTTGGATTTCTATCTTCAGGGTGGTCAAAGTCTTTTTGTCTTATCTTTTCCAAATTTAGATTAACAAGAGAAAAACTTTTGTAAAACTTAGTTATTTGGATTGTTACTCATGTGAATTTGATTTTGAAAGACTGATTATTGATCCTTTCCCTCCCAGAGACAGCTATTGCTTTCTTGTCTGTCTGGTTCTGTGTGCTGAAGGTTTGGCTTCCCTCCTACCAGAGCATACAGGTTGTCATACCTGCATCTGCAAGTGGCCAGCTGCCAGGGAGGTAGGGTGGGAGCCAAGGGTATCTAGATAACAAGGCAGAAATGTAGGTTGCACCCTATTCGCAGCAGGTGTCTTACCAATCACTGCCACTTTTCACGGTTTGTTTAAGTTTTTCTTGCTTTTGACTACCTTTGAAAGTGATCTGGGTTGTTAGAGATGATTCTTCTGCACTTTCTGTCGGGATAACACTTGTATCCGTGGTTACACTATAAGAAAGCTATTGTTTTTGGTTTGAGTCACAATTGGAATAGTACATCTTTGCTTTAAAAAATCTTCAAGACCTTGAACAGTATCTGGAACATATAAGGTGCTCAATAAATATGTATCAGTTCAGTTCAGTTCAGTTCAGTTCAGTCGCTCAGTCGTATCCGACTCTCCGCGACCCCATGAATCACAGCACGCCAGGCCTCCCTGTCCATCACCAACTCCCGGAGTACACTCAAACTCATGTCCACAGAGTCGGTGATGCCATCCAGCCATCTCATTCTCCGTCGTCCCCTTCTCCTCCCGCCCCCAACCTTTTCCAGCATCAGAGTCTTTTCCAGTGAGTCAACTCGTCTAATGAGGTGGCCAAAGTATTGCAGTTTCAGCTTTAGCATCAGTCCCTCCAATGAACATGCAGGATTGATCTCCTTTAGAATGGACTGGTTGTATAGAGGGGGTAAAATAGAGAGGACTTACAATGAGGTATCCCAAATGAGACAACCAAAGGCCTTGTGAATGCTGCAGTCCATGGGGTGGCTACTAGTCCGACACGACTGAGCTACTTCACTTTCACTTTTCACTTTCATGCATTGGAGAAGGAAATGGCAACCCACTCCAGTGTTCTTGCCTGGAGAATCCCAGGGACGGCGGAGCCTGGTCGGCTGTCGTCTATGGGGTCGCACAGAGTCGGACACGACTGAAGCGACTTAGCAGCAGCAGCAGCAGCAGCAGTGTATAGAATATGGTTTTATTGCTTGACCACTTTAATCTAATGTGCTTCTCCAACAGGATTCAAGGTTATGTTCAGGGCATAACTCAAAACTTAAGACAAATAGGATTCATTTTTCTTCAGAGTCAGTTTGTCATGAAATTTTGGAGATTAAAAAACCCTTATTTATGTAAACAATCTATACTATGTGATAGGTTACAAAAGTGTTTTACAGACTTCAAGGAAATTTGATCCTACAAGTCAGTAGCCTCTAGGTATGCCAACAAAATCCTTGAGGTTGAGTTTATTCTCATCCAACATTCCGACTATTTGGGTGACAAGATTTGAGAGACACATGTCTACTGGTAATGATGGAAAACATCTCAGTCATGTGGAACTCCTTTCCTAAGCTTTCCATGGTCACATTCTCTTCTCTTTCTAAAGAAGTTCCTGAGCACTTTACTTTGCTTCCAAAATTGATATGCATTTGTCATCTATCTTTTTTATTATTCTCCTAGCATTCTTAACAGAGAAGGCAATGGCAAGCCACTCCAGTACTATTGCCTAGAAAATCCCAAGGATGGAGGAGCCTGGTAGGCTGCAGTCCATGGGGTCGCTAAGGGTCAGACACGACTGAGCGACTTCACTTTCACTTTTCACTTTCACACATTGGAGAAGGAAATGGCAACCCACTCCAGTGTTCTTGCCTGGAGAATCCCAGGGATGAGGGAGCCTGGTGGGCTTCCATCTATGGGGTCACACAGACTCAGACACAACTGAAGTGACTTAGCAGCAGCAGCAGCAGCAGCATTCTTAAGATCTAGCTCTGAAAAGCTTTTGATTTCTCCTTCATATTTGAATGAGATCTTTGCTGGGTACAGTAATCTGGGCTGTAGGTTATTTTCTTTCAACACTTTAAGTATGCCCTGCCATTCCCTCCTGGCCTGAAGAGTTTCTATTGGAAGATCAGCTGTTATCCTTATGGGGATCCCCTTGTGTGTTACTTGTTGCTTTTCCCTTGCTGTTTTTAATATATATGGAATTTAAAAAGATGATAACGATAACCCTGTATACAAGATAGCAAAAGAGACAAAGATGTATAGAACAGTCTTTTGGACTCTGTGGGAGAGGGCGAGGGTGGGATAATTTGGGAGAATGGCATTGAAACATGTATATTATCATATGTGAAATGAATCGCCAGTACGGGTTCGATGCATGATACAGGATGCTCGGGGCTGGTGCACTGGGATGAATCAGAGGGAAGAGATGGGGATGGAGGTGGGAGGGGGGTTCAAGATAGGGAACACATGTACACCCGGGGCAGATTCACATCAGTGTATGGCAAAACCAATACAATAATGTAAAGTAATTAGCCTCCAATTAAAATAAATAAATTTTTTAAAAAAATCTAGCACTGAAAGTGAAAAGTGAAAGTGAAGTTGCTCAGTCAACCCCATGGACTGTAGCCCACCAGGCTCCTCCATCCATGGAATTTTCCAGGCAAGAGTACTGGAGTGGTTGCCATAAAATCTAGCACTAGTTACCTATATGACCTTTTACAAATCACTTAATCTCTTTGAGTCTCAGTTTCTTCATTGGAAAACTAAGGAGCTTCTATCAAGATATCTTTAAAGTTTATATCATGTTTAAAATTCTTTGATAATATGTTTTATGGTATTAGCCAAATGCTAGTAGTTGGCTTAGAACAGCAAATAAGCAAATATTCACCAGTTGATATCTGTCCCTCATCTTTAGTTGCAAGATATCAAATAGCTATTTTTGTATTAAACAACCATCCCTCAAGATTTAAAAGCTTAAAACAATGATCATTTATATAGCTCACAATTCTGCAATTCAGTAGTTTTAACTGTGTTCAGAAAGATAGTTTTTCTGATCTTACCTGATTTAGAATGGGCCTTGGCTAAGATGGCTTATGTCCATTTCATGCCTCTCACTTTCCAGCAGTCTAGCCTGGGCTTTTTCTCATGGCTGAGTAAAGATCCAAGACACAGAGAAGAGTTGCACAATGCTTCTATCTAAGATAAATCCTAAGATAAAATTTAATTTCAGTGCAGTTAGAACCTTTCTAAATCCAGTTGTTAAAAGAAATTCCTAATTAAGTAAAACATCTCTAATGAATACAAAAAAACAATAAATTGCTGTGCTTAGTCACTCAGTGATGTCCAACTCTTTATGATCCAAGGGACTGTAGCCTGCCAGGCTTCTCTGGCCATGGTGATTCTCCAAGCAAAAATACTGGTGTGGGTTGCCATGCCCTCCTCCAGGGGATCTTCCTAACCCAGGGATTGAACCTAGGTCTCCCACATTGCAGGTGGATTCTTTACTATCTGAACCACCAGGGAAACCCAAGAATACTGGAGTGGATAGCCTAATCCCTTCTCCAGGGGATCTTCCCAACCCAGGAATCAAACCAGGGTCTCCTGCATTGCATTTGGATTCTTTACCAGCTGAGCTACCAGGACACTCAAAATGTATCCTCATGCAAAAGAATAAAACAGGAATTTGACTCAACAGTAGATAATTCAGATAAAACTTGAAAGCATTCATTCAGAAATATGACTATTACAGATCAAAGTGATTTTCTGAGACCAAGATTCTTTGAAAAATTGAAGCAATTGCACACAACCTGAACAAACATGATTAACTTGGCTAAAGAAAGATTATGAGGGATTTATGTGGAAAGAAATTACTAGCAAATCTTACTGAATGTCAATTTTTACATTTGCAATTAATACCAGGAAAAGAAACTGTAGCAGTCTCATGGAATATCTCACAGCTCTAGTACACATTTTTGTGCTTTTATCAGCAGTTGCAAACTAATTGACAAAGCTTGCATGGTAAGCTATTAGAATCTACTAATCTGCTTTTTCTCCCACTCAGCTTTTTTTTTTCATATGCAAGATAAGCAAAGTCTGGAAATAAATAATTCAACAAGTCTGATTTGGGCATTTTCAGTGAATTCTTTTCTGATATTTCACCTTTTCATAACTATATTTGATATCTTAACAAATGTTTGACCAAATTTTTAATTATAAAGTAGGCTTAAAGTCCTGTAACTTATGCCCAACTTTACCACATTCTGTCTGAGTGTGGCTTGTTTTTCTTCTCCTGTGTGCCCTTGTACTATTCTGCTGATTACATAGAAGGATCTTCTGAGAAGCAAGTTAAGAACGACTGAGGTTTTCAATCTGACGTCTTATTTTACAAACCTGATTGGAATTCAGGATATTGAATCATGGCTTGAATAGCTTGGCTTGAGCAGAAGCCTTATATTCCACAGATATTCTAAAAAGCAATCTGCTTACCCATTTGATTAGAAAATCTCTGCTTTTTTGAAGAAGCAGCTTTAGAAGAAACCCTTTGATAAATTAGAATTCTCTTTATAAACTATAATAATAGCATCCTCATCACAAATTGATATTATCAAAAATGAGGTCACTTGCTTCTTTTTTTCAGCTATGCACTGAATCATTTTGCTGATGGTGAATTAGTCTTGAGAAGGATGAGGTGGTGTTCATCTCTTCATTTCTAGGCATTGTTCTAGATCCTAGAGACAAAAAGATCCTGCTGCCATGGACATGGGCCACAATTCTCTGTTGCCTCATTTTTTTTCTCTTACATTAAAGATCACAGAACTGCCTTTGTCATATTGTGAAGTAAGTACTGAGTAACACTCAAGTGGATACATAATTAGCTTCTCACTTCTTTGAATTTAAGAATTACTGCTGCTCATTTAAATTTTTAAAGGCAAAAAGCTTGAAGTTGTCATAGAAGTTTAGTATTAAAACTTTAGAAAACATGTACTGAACACTTAACCTATTATTACACACCAACCTCAGTTGTGCTTGAGAATAAATGTGTTAGCCACTTTGACTGATGGATGATAGGACAGTGGGCAGAAGGCCCATTTATTCAAAACAACTCCCTTGACAATCAACTGTGGTACAGAAAAGTTGTACCATTCATTCTTCCATTCATCCACTCGTGCATTCACTCACTAATACCTGCTGTGTCCACTGCATTGTGCCAGACAATGGAGTTAAAAGACTAAATAAGAAACCCTAGTCCTGATATAGAGAGGTTCACAGGCTGGTTAGAGGAAGAGATGAATAAATTGCCAATTATAATGTAACAAGTGCTATAATGAAGTATAAGGCTATGAGGTAACACATATCACATGTTGTGTATTTTTGTATTACACCGTCTACCCTAATTAAATAAAACATCTCAATTACTGAATACAAAAATAATAGGTACTCAAAACTTGATTTCATGCATACTGGGATGAAGTTTAATGAAAAAAAGAGACTTGGTCTTTTTATGCACTGTCATATATACATAGTGTTTGACACATTTGTATCTTACAAGTCTTAATAGAAAAGTCTTTCTTAAATTTCTTACCTCTTGCACTGTCTTACTTCCAGTACCACCGTGTAATACCTAATGCCTTCAGTCATGAAGCTCCTTAATCTCATTTTCCCACTTCTAAAAATGTATAACAGAAGCTCCTTACACTGTTCTATATGAAGTTCAGGCAATTCTCTGAAATTTATTTGACAAAAATATATACTTACCAATCAGTGGAATTTAGTTCCCAACCAAAATTAAGTACTAGGACCAGACTAATGAAATAATTTGTTTAAAAAGCAATGCTATTCAAAATACTGGAAGCTATAATTTAAAAAAACAATGACCACTAGACAAGATTAGGCACCTAACTGTACCAGCTTAATGCTATGAAATGATTCTAGGCTGTCATGCCCATCCAGCCTAGAAAATTCCAAATTGAGGAGATGGAGTTGAGAATTGTGGGAAACAAGAGGTCTAGCATTCACAGGAAAGAGTCATAAAAGGGGAAATCTACAAAGAATTCTGAAGCTCTGTGAAGTATTCTCCTTGAGTGTTCAGCTGAAATACTTATTAGCACTACTATATTAGGAAATTACCCAAGACCAAGAGAATCACCTGAGTGGTTTAGAGGTCACAGTGCTACTCACCCACACAAAATTGAATATATAGTACCTGTTCCCACCACACAGATTAGAAAGCCTCATTATTCATGAAGAATTTGATAGAATTCTCAGAAGACTCTTGACTCAGTATTGGATAGTAATATTGTATAATACAGTATTAAGGAAAATTGGTCTTAGCACTGCTTCAGTTCAGTTCAGTTCAGTTCAGTTCATTCGTTCAGTCGTGTCCGACTCTTTGCGACCCCATGAGTCACAGCACGCCAGGCCTCCCTGTCCATCACCAACTCCCAGAGTTCACTCAAACTCATGTCCATCGAGTTGGTGATGCCATCCATCCATCTCATTCTTTGTCGTCCCTGTCTCCTCCTGCCCCCAATCCCTCACAGCATCAGAGTCTTTTTCAGTGAGTCAATTCGTCGCATAAGGTGGCCAAAGTATTGGAGTTTCAGCTTTAACTTCAGTCCTTCCAATGAACACCCAGGATTGATCTCCCGTAGAATGGACTGGTTGGATCTCCTTGCAGTCCAAGGGACTCTCAAGAGTCTTCTCCAGCACCACAGTTCAAAAGCATCAATTCTTCGGCGATCAGCCTTCTTCACAGTCCAACTCTCACATCCATACATGACCACCGGAAAAACCATGGCCTTGACTAGACGGACCTTGGTTGGCAAAGTAATGTCTCTGCTTTTTAATATGCTATCTAGGTTGGTCATAACTTCCCTTCCAAGGAGTAAGCGTCTTTTAATTTCATGGCTGCAATCAGCATCTGCAGTGATTTTGGAACCCAAAAAAATAAAGTCTGACACTGCTTCCACTGTTTCCCCATCTATTTCCCATGAAGGGATGGGACCAGATGCCATGATCTTTGTTTTCTGAATGTTGAGCTTCAATCTGACCTAAAAATTCTTAAACACAAAATAAAGGCAAAACTGTTTCCAAAAACAGTGAGTCACAGAATGAAGTTCAATAATATTTAAAAGAATACAAATAAACTTAACAACCAATGGAGTAAAATTTAAAATGTGTGGCATCCACAGAAGGGAATGGAAAGATATATTCAAAGTCCTGAAAAGGAAAACTCTTCAACCTAGTATATTCTACCCAGCAAGATTATCATTTAGAACAGGAGAGAGAAAGAATTTCTCAGACAAGCAAAAGCTAAAAGATGATGGCAATAATAAATCTATCCTCAGAGGTTAAAGCGTCTGCCTCCAATGAGGGAGACCCGGGTTCGATCCCTGGGTCGGGAAGATCCCCTGGAGAAGGAAATGGTAACCCACAACAGTATTCTTGCCTGGAGAATCCCATGGACGGAGAAGCCTGGTAGGCTACAGTCCACAGGGTCGCATAGAGTCGGACACAACTGAGCAACGGAACGGACAGACAGAAAGGAAATATTGAAAAGCCTTCTTTAAATAGAAAAGAAATAAAACTCTATAGGAAAGAGAAAAATCACAATTGGAAAGTAAATCACTTAAATAAGCCAGTGTACAGATTTTTTTTTTAATTCTGTGAAAATGATGATAACCAAAATGAACAGCAAAAGGATAAACATTAAGATGTAGTACAGAACATCAAAAGTATAAAATGAGGAGGAAGAAAGTAAGAAAATGTAGATTTTTTTTTAATATATTTGAGTCAATGTGACTGTCAGCCTAAAGCAAGTAGATACAGACACAAATAGGTTGAAGACAGAAAAGATGGTTCTTTGAGAAGACCAATAAATCTGATAAACCTCTAACCAGACTTACCAGTTAAAAAAAATGAAAAAAGGTGCAGTTGCACAATATTAGAAATGGGAGATGCAATATAACTATAGATTCTACAGAGACAAAATGTAATTATTATGAGCAACTGTATGCCACTGAATTCACTAACCTAGGTGAAATAGACAAATTCTTTAAAAAACACAGATATCATGAAATAAACGTCTCAAATAAATAACCTAGAGTCATATATCTTTGATCCTATTAAAGAAAAAGAATTTTATAGTTAAAGCCCTTTCAAAAAACAAAGCTCTGGCTCAAATTGCTTCACTGATAAAATCTACCAAACATTTAATTAAGGAAGAAATAACAGTAAATCTGTACAGAATTTTCCAATAAACTTAAGAGCTGATAGAAATTTCCAGTTTATTCTCTGACTCCATCATTACCTTGATATCAATACCAGAAAAAGAAATAAAACACTATACACCAATTCCCCCATGAACACAGTGCAGAACTCTCAAAATTTTAGCAAATAGAATCTAAAAGTTGGTAAAATGATACTATATTTTTCTGGTTTATCCCAAAAATGCAAAATTGGTTTAATATTCTATTATAGTCAATGTAATTCACCATATTAAGAAGCTAATAAACAATTTTCATATGATCATATTAACATACAGAAAAAGCATTTGACATAATCTAACCTCCATTCTTGATTTAAAGCCCTCAACAAGTAGGAAATTTTCTCAACCTGATGAAGGATGTTTGAAAGAGCCTACAGCTAATGCCATGCTGCTGCTGCTGCTGCTAAGTCACTTCAGTCGTGTCCGACTCTGTGTGACCCCCATAGACGGAAGCCCACCAGGCTCCCCCATCCCTGGAATTCTCCAGGCAAGAACACTGGAGTGGGTTGCCATTTCCTTCTCCAATGCATGAAAGGGAAAAATGAAAGTGAATTCGCTCAGTCGCGTCCGACTCTTCGCGATCCCATGGACTGCAGCCTACCAGGCTCCTCCGCCGATGGGATATTCCAGGCAAGAGTACTGGAGTGGATTGCCATTGCCTTCTCCGGAAAGACTCAATACTTTCTCCTTAAGATAAGGACAAGATGAGGCTGTCATTTCTCACTACTTCTATTCAGCGTTGTCCTGAAGTTCTAGCAGTGTAATAAGGCAAGAAAATAAAAGAAGTAAAATGCACCTAGATTGGAAAGGAAGAAGTAAGACAGTCTTTGTTCATAGCAACATAATCTTTATGTTGAAAACATGATGATTTATTTTTAAAAAACTACTAGGACTCTTAATGAGTTTAGGAGAATTTCAGGATACGAGGTCAATATGCAAAAATCAAATTTATCTCTATACACTAGCATCAGCAAGAAGAATAAATTCATATTAATAAAACAATGCCATTTACAATAGCATATAATGTTTAACAATTACTTAGTAAATGCTGAGGTTTACAATACAGTAACAAATAAATAAGGGCACTGTCCTCAAGACACTAAGTGGGTAAACAAACATAAAAACAGATATAACATTCTGATAAGGAATACAATTAAGAGTGAACATAAGGTTAAATATTCCTAACAACTTCTTCTTGTTAGGAAACCTATTCTTCCATTGTCTGAGAATGACTCATAAGCAATCCAGTAATTCCATAAACTGAATCAGTGCAACCAGATTTCCTAATGCTATTAGAACAACTCTTTTTCTGATGTTCATGTGCCTGAAGTAAAGAGGATAAGTTTTCTAATCCACATGTAAGGTTCTTTTGTCTAATAAACCAGTTCTCTGGCCCAGAGGGTGGGGGGAGTCTGTTCTAAAAGATTCAGTAACCAACCCCCCCTTTTTTTTTTGCATTTATACCAACTGGCAGAACCTGAGAACTTAAAAGCATACTGAGGTCTTCAGTAGCTGAGGTATCATAATCCAATGGGGCTGGCCCAGAACTTTCTTTTATTGTGCCTTTTTTTCTGTGAATCAAAAGCTGATTAATTAAAATGAGTATAATCAAGATTTTAAGAAAAAGTAAAATATTTCAAATTCTTTCAATAAAAACCCCAAATCCTTAATAGCTCATTTATAAATTCAATTTTTAAATTATTCTTGTGTTCATTTCATTAAGGCAGCTCTTCTAGTGGCCTCTATTAACCTGATTGAGCAGACAAGCTTTATTTCCTTCTTACACTGATGCACTGAGCATAACAGTACATAAATGTTACTTCAGGCTGCTTCTGAGCTCTAAGTTTTCAAGATATCAGATATCAAAATACACCACACTCAAACCAGAGACCACAAACTATTCAAATTATTACTGAAACAGGCATATACAAAGCAAGGGGGATTCCATTAGTGAGGGGCAAGATCCACCAGCAAGTGGGCACTCTTAACATTCCTGGAGGAAAGAGAGAGGTAGAGTGTGCATGATCATAAGGATATCTATACATATCCTTCTTTCCCTATTATCTTTTTAAGTGGTACCAGGGCAGACTAAGTTCTGGTGGTGGCAGGGGAGAGAAGAAGGGCGGTGTGGGTTGCCTTATATGTGATTTATGAGGGGAGAGGGGGGCAGCAGAAGTAAGTGCAGAACTTTTGACCGTCTTTTGGTTTTCACCCTGGGGGAACAGGTAGGTGGCTGCCAGTTTCCATCCTGACAGATGTCGAATGACTCAGCCAAATGTCATTGTGCTAGGGTGAGTTAATTCTTTCTCTACAATAAGCAATAGCTCTCCCAGGTGGCTCAGTGGGTAAAGAATCAGCCTGTGATGCAGGAGATGCCAGTTCAATTCCTAGCTCAGGAAAATCCCCTGAAGGAGGGCATGGCAACCCACTCCAGTATTCTTGCCTGGAGAATCCCATAGAGGAGTCTGGCAAGCTTTAGTCCATGGGGTCACAGGGTTGGAGGCAACTGAAGTGACTGAGCACACAATAAGCAAGACGCATGCAATCAAAAGTGGAAGACAGACATGCTAACAAATGAACAACATGATGTGATATATACAAAAATTTTTAACTTATACATGAATTTCAAAAAAAGTACAAAAGAGAATATCCTGTCTGAGGCATCACAAGAAAGCAATGCTCTATCAGGGTTGTGGTGGAAACTGGGAATTTACCAGACAAAAGAAGAAAGGGAGCTCCAAGTAAAGGAGTTAGCCTGTGTGAAGAAAGGAAGCATGAAACAGTACACAATTGACAAGAAGCAATAAGTAAACAGCTTGCTACTGCTAGAGCACAGATGAAAGGGCAGAGTGGCAGATGTTGACACAGAAGTAGGCAGGGGCAGGTGTGTGGGATCTTATTGCTGTGCTAAAGCACTTGGACTTTATCCAGTGGTAATGCAGACCTCTTGAAAGGTCCTAAGTATAGAAGGGACATGATCTGATTTTCCTTTAAGAGGAATGACTCTGACAGTATGGTTAGGGAATGGTTGAAGGCAAGTTAGCTAAGAAGCTTTCAGGACCATCTATCTACACAGAGCACTAAAATATCATTGGGCATGTAACGAAATCAAGAAAATAACATTTACCAGAACTTCCATTTGTGGATGAAAGTAGTATTTATAAGAACATAGACCCTGGAATATGACTGCTTTGGTTAAAATTCTGTTTCTACTGAACAAGTTCCTTCAGGGTAAGGAGGTGCTACAGGAGGGAAGGATAAACAACTAACCCCTATGGAGAAGACGAAGATCTTATAGTATCTCAGATTTCACTGTGAACTCTTGATATATCCAGTCCTACTCAACTACTCCTCTTTTAGTCTTAAGGAAGAGTATAATATTCATTTAAATGCTCAAGCAAAAACCTAGAAATCCAATTTTGTTGTTTAGTCACTAAGTCATGTCTGACTCTGCAACCCCATACACTCCAACATACCAGACTTCCCTGTCCTTCACTCCTAGGACTGCAAGGAGATCAAACCAGTCAATCTTAAAGGAAATCAACCCTGAATATTCACTGGAAGGACCGATGCTGAAGTTTCAATACTTTGGCTACCTGGTCTGAAAAGTTGACTCATTGGAAAAGACCCTGATGCTGAAAAAGATTGAAGACAAAAGGAGAAGGGGGCAGCGGAGGATGAAATGGTTAAATAGCAGCACAGACTAAATGGACACAAATTTGAGCAAACTTTGGGAGAAATGGTAGGACAGAGGAGGCTGGCGTGCTGCAGTCCATGGGGTCACAAAGAGTAGGACATAAGTTAGTGACTGAATGACAACAACACCACGGAAATGTATCACAATGAAACAGTTTCTTTGGAAAACACAGACATCAAACGTAATGATTTGATTTTACCAAATAACAACAACAAAAAAAAAATTAGGGAGAGAATAAGAGGAGAGGATGAAAGAAAAAGTAACACTCCATTAGAGTTCCAGTGTATCACACTGAAATGACAGAAGGATACAGTTAGACCTAGAAGGGGACTTCTCTGGTGGCTCAAACATAAAGCCTCTGCCCAGAAGATCCCCTGGAGAAGGGAATGGCAACCCTCTCCAGTATTCTTGCCTGGAGAATTCCATGGACAGAGGAGCCTGGTGGGCTACAGTCCATGGAGTTGCAAAGAGTCAGATATAACTGAGCTACTAATGCTTTCAGACCTGAAAGAGAGGTCTACATTTGGGGCTTTAGAAAGGATATAACCCAGCTCTTCTCTAACTTCACAGAGACAGGACAGAGGAAATAAGCTACCTGAGGTAGAAGGTATTAGCTGAACAATTAGACATGAAATCAAACTCCCTGAGAATCAGTTTTGGTATTGTTTAATATTTATACAGAGTACTTAGCTTAAAAAACGCTTATACCTATTTTTATTGCTTTATACCTGAAGAACTTAGAACCCGGTGAGGTTCAGTACATAGTAATTAGTTTTCATTGTGACTTTAATCACACATGGTAACTTGACATTTCATACAATCCATGAGTCTGTAAGCCTTCCCAGAATTGCCATTATTTGTATTTTTCAAACAATTAGCACTCAAGCAGCTAGCTGGTTTCTCATATTAAAATAGGCTGAAAAATAAAGGCTACCAAAGATGAAAAGCAAAATACAAAAACCACTAGAATCAGTTGTGTTTTTAAACAACATGACTACACCAGCAGAATGCCCAAAGCAGCATAGGAATACCTAAGAAAGGTGTTTGGTGCAGTTGTGGTCACCAGTAAGATTGGTTTTCCCTGGAAGTGATATTCGATATAAAATACAGTTTGTTAATGCCCCGTCACTCAGTCAATGTGTAGTAGTACAGTGTAGTGTAGTTTTCTGGCACCTGGCTGCTACAAAGCCTTCTTTTTTGGCTCCTTGTAATGAGAGGTGAACATGAAGAAGAGCACCTGGGTCCTGGCATTCCTGAGATTTCTCTTCAGTGGACTGCCAGTGTACAGGTATCACAATGCGGCACATGGCTCTACTCAAGGAAATGAGGTTTCCCCTGAGAAAATGAAGTCCAGCAGAAATGGTGTAGAAGTCAGAAAATCCTTCTAACATGTGCCTCTCCTACTGCCTTCACTCTCTCCCTTCACCAGAAGTGACCTCTCCATCTTCTCTGCCTTCTCCATACCTAGGCTGTCCTTCAGATTCCAACTCATTTCACTTCCCTATAAAGCTTTCAAACTATCACAACTCCCAATGATGTCTTTCTTTTAATAAATATATTTAAATCAGGCTTTTCTATTTCTGCATCACTAAAATATCTTGTTGAACTGTACCATATTTCAAGTCAGAAACCTTCTGGCAAACCTTGTCCTGCCTTTTATTTCTCCATACATTCACCTAGCACAGAGTTTTATCAGTCTTCCTCTGAAATAGTTCTTGAATCTGACTATTCATATCCACTCCCCCCCAACCCATTCCCCTTCATCAACTACCTTCACTTATTGGTCACTTTCTAGTTTATATTGCCCAAGTCTCCCATTCCAACATATTGTCCACAATGTAGTGAGAGCAGTCTTAATAAAAGGCAGATCAGATCATATCACTCTCCTGGGTAAAATATTTCAGTGATTCCCTCTGTTCTCATGATATGGGTATCAATTTCTTTTCATAGTTCACAGGGCTCTGCAAAATCTGGCCTATGATTATCTCTAGTCTAACTTCATCTCTTGCCATTTTCCCAAATCTTGCTCATTTACAGACTTTTGTAAATTCCTCCAAGCTGTGCCTAAACTCTCTTCTCCCTGCGCTTTAACTGGCTAATGTTTATATATTCTTCCTATCTCATCTTAGATACATTCTCAAAAATCCTCCATACATCAATACAGATGTTCATTCTATTTGATACTACAGTATCCTATATTACCATCATTTTCTAGATACAGAGCTCTTAGTTATAAATAGTAAAACTACCTCTAGTTAATCAAAGCTGCACACACAAATTTTGAATATTAGATGGCTAATAGAATCTCATGCGTCGAGTTGACTCACTGGAAAAGAGTCTGATGCTAGGAAGGATTGGGGGTGGGAGGAGAAGGGGATGAGAGAGAATGAGATGGCTGGATGGCATCACCAACTCGATGGACATGAGTTTTAGTGAACTCCGGGAATTGGTGATGGACAGGGAGGCCTGGCGTGCTGTGATTCATGGGGTCGCAAAGAGTCGGACACGACTGAGCGACTGAACTGAACTGAATAGAATCTACGGGATAACTAAAAAATGAGACTTGGAGACTACCAGGCCAGTGATAATGCTCCAGGCCCCACTGTAGAATGGTTCCACACCATGACTGCCTTGGATGAATAGAGATACCCCTGATCTTGGGCACTGGGTGCTACCACTAAGACTTCTGCCCTTGCCTCTGATTGATGGAGTCCAGGTCACATGCCTGAATCTTCACTGCGAAACATGCTCAGGAAGTAAGGTTTTGTCACCTATCTTGGGGAGTGCTCAGATATATTGCTTTATAGGTTTGTTGAAGATCTTGAGGATGAGTAGCCTAACCACTTATTAATATTTAAATGAGTTAAATAGTTTAATGAGTTTAACAGATTAATAGGTTAATGAGTTTCTTAAAAATGTTAAAGTTGTCAGCTGGTATAGCATATATCTTGAATGTTCCTGGGGACCCCTTTGGATAGTACCACGTTTGTGCTGACAAACTATTGAGACTTAATAAAAGAGTGTGGAAATATGAATGGAATGTTGCTACTTACTTTCTAAGTGCAGCACATATACCAAGGAATAGGAAGGTGACGTAGAGTTCAGGCAAACTTTAGTGACAAGCAAGGAGATCAAAAGGGGTTCATCTGTAGCACATCAAAAGAACCCAGCTGAAGTCCTCAGCCTGGTCAGAAATGGGCCCTGAAAGGAGTTAAAAAGGTGGCCAGAGTGGGTGAGAGGTACTGCAGTGTGCTTCTATAACACTCCATACTTCTCCAATCATAGCACTGATAAAATTTTATAGAAGAGCTTGTTAGTTTCTTGTCATTCTTGCAGAGTTACAAGATCTGTGAAGACAGAGATAGCTTATCAATGCCTGCTCCATAGACAATGAGTAGCAGGTATTTTCAAAAATAAGTAAGTGAAAGAATAGTGAGTGAGGGCAAAGATGAGGGTACAGAAGAAGAGGGAGGTGGGCACCAGAGGAAGATGCCAGGTTCCCGTGGGGTGACACGGACCAGCTCAGTCCTGATGCTAGCCACTCCCACACAACTCCTTTCTTTCTAAGCCACTTCTTCTTCTCTTTGGAAAGGATTGAGGTCTCTGGAAGATGGCCAAAAAACAATTAAGAGAGCAGCCAGCCCAAATTAATGCTCAAGTATCAGGAGTATCTGAGTGCTGAAAGCCACTTGTGTTTTCCCTCTCTCAGCTGAGGGGGTGGGAACGGATTCCCAAAGCCATTGCTCCTTTCAGAGGGATTTAGAAGGCATATAAAGGCCCCTGGCTGAGGACTTGCTTCCTCACTCCACAGTTGGTGCCAGAACTCTCAATCCTCTACTGAGAGAAAATGTCCATCCAGTAAGTATCTCTGGGAGATTTTTATTAATGCCTTAGTGCGTTGATGGTAAATGAGCTATTTCAAGAGCTCCTGAAGACAACTGATGATCCATTTAGGGAAAGCCGTGGGTCTTAGTGGGAGAGTTTGTTTCTTCCTATATACATATTGAAGCAAATATCTAGAAGTCAGGTCTAAGTTACAGTGGGATTTTGTGGCTTGGAATGGGCCTTGGAAGCAGTAATGAGCATGAAGATTAAATGAAGCAGACCTGGGTTCCACTTCTTGCCCAGTCATTTCCTAACTGTGTTATCTTAGGCAAATTACTTTTTAAAGTCTAGGCTTTTCCATATATAGGATAAGTAGTACTTGCCTCATTTTGGTGCTGTGATATTTAAATGCATGAAGAGCATATAAATTCCTTTTGATGGTATGTAGCAGGCACATAGTAAATGCTTAATAAAAGATAACTGTCTAAATTAGGCAGTCTTGTTAGAGTTTTCACTCTAAGAAGTTATATAATGAGCCAAAGTGAGAAGGAAGAACATTAATATATATATATACATATATATGTATGTATACATGACCTAAATATTCATGTCTGACTACTTTTAAAATGTAGGGAAGCTCTTGGAGATTGGTGATGAAATAAGACAGTGGGAAGAGATGATGGTATAATATGCATCAATAGCAAAGGATAACATATTGACCCCAAAACCTGTGGTCTCCCAGTTCATAAGAGGGAGAGGAATGAGACTGTCTGGGAGTCAAGAGAATGAATGATGCAGTAAGCTGAGGGTACTGACACAGTAGGATAATTCTGTGGGAAGGACTTGGTCAGAAAGAGAAGTGACAATGATAATGGAATTTGTTGACTTGTCCTCAGAAATATGGGAAAACCGTGGAAGGAAAGTCCACTGTAATATTAAAAGGGAGGTCATTTTCCTTGTCATCAAAGGAGAAAAACCAACCTTGGCCCCTTTGCCAACGTGATACATTTCTGCCATCCTTCCCCGGTTTCTACCACCAACACCGTATCTCCTCCCAAAACACTGTACTCCCAGCCCCGGCTAAACTGGCAGTACACACCAGCATTGAGTAGAGGACATCTTTTCACCTGGAGCTCTGCCTCTGTCTCCATGGACTCCCTGAGATTCCACATGAACTTCTTCCTCATTATTCCACCATTTCAGAGTTGAACATCCAGCTGGTGGTTACAAGAAACTGTTTGAAACTGTGGAGGAACTATCCTCACCGCTCACAGCCCATGTTACAGGTTGGTCTCAGCTTTCTTGAAGCCATCTTCTCTTTTTTGTTGAGATCTCTCTTTGCTATCTCCTTATTCATTGGCATCTCTCAGCACAGGTTCCCCTATGGGCTACAAAGAGAGGAATCTGCAGGTTTGGGCTTTTTATACCAAGAACCCATTTCCTCTTTTCTTTACTTTTTAAAAATATATATTTTAAAAATGCTACCTAACTGGAATTCCTTAACTATTGGGACTATACCTTTGTCATCTTTAAACTCTTTCCTCACAATTGCCTCTTCTGGAAAATAGAAAAGATGAAGCCAATACTCTTTCTCAAGTAGATTCTGATGTCAACAGTCTAGATGTTAGCAATCAAATTAGTGGTGTGTCTTTTAGGTGAGCCATGTCTTCTTTTCAAATTTTTATCAGAAATATAAATCTGTATAAAGTGGACTGCTGAAACTGAGCTGTATGAAATAATACATTTTGGGTTGGAGAGTTGACAAGGATTAAACAAATTCTGCCATATGCTGCACTTTCAAAGGACCAAAGGGCACAACCTGTTTAGACTGAATGGCCTTAAAACATTTATTGTGTGTCCCTCATTTTGCAGAGAAGGACACTGAGGCCCAGAGATAGCACACAGCAAATCCTGAACCGGAATTCAGGTCTCTGACAGACTTGTGTACTTTCTGCTACAAGAAGGTGACCTTTATCTGGACAATAGTCCATATTCTCAAAGGAATTTAGCTCTATATTTTAAAAAGCCAGTATCCTATTGTTTCACAGAAATGGTTTGTTCTATCAACACATCTTTTTTTTAGTATTTTTATCTCTACTTCTAATCCATCCCTCCTGTATCAAGAAATTTGAGATTTTTTCCTAAAATAAGATGGTAAAAAGGCAAATGTATTGGTAGCTGGGAAAATCTGTTAGATGGAGAATCCCATTCCATTTCAGATGTTCTGCCCTGTCTCCTTCCAACCTTTTGTTTAAACTCAGAGATGCTGCCACATTTCCCACCCTTGGTCCCCTAGAAAAAGGAGAGTCAGCCAGCAGGCATTTCCTGAGAGCTACCCTGCATGAGAACTGGGAATGGAAATCACTTCCAGCTTTAGAAGTAAAGGCTGCCCATCCAGATGGCTTATATAATCACTGCTCCTTACCAGGAGTGAGAAGAGTAGGTATAAGAAACAAGATTCTGTGTCTCGCTTTCCTCACAGGCAGGATCCCCCTCTGGCTGACAGGTAGTCTCCTTCGATGTGGGCCAGGACTCTTTGAAGTTGGATCGGAACCATTTTACCACCTGTTTGATGGGCAAGCCCTCCTGCACAAGTTTGACTTTAAAGAAGGACATGTCACATACCACAGAAGGTAAAGAACACTAGGTTCCACTCCCCTTCCTAGGGTTTGGGGCCTAGCTCAGCTCCTCCTTGCATGTGCTTTTTAACCTCCTGAACCCAAGAGGGGACTTTATACTCACCTCCACTCAGAATCCCCCTGGGCCATGAGTCTGCATGGACACCTGGGAGCTATAGGACAGGATAAAGAAACAGCAAAGAACTAGGGCTTTGGGGTCTGACATGCCTGGCATCAAATCTTATATGCCCTAGATGCCATTTGCCTAGGTGGGTGCCCTTTAGCAAGTTGTTAACTTCTACTTCTTTGTTTTGTCATCTATAAAAATGGAGAAGTAAAAGAATTTACTTCAGAGTTTATTACAAGGATAAAATGAGGACACAGTGCTTAGTCCATCAGAAGCATTTAATAATAATAATAGTCATTTTATTATTATTAGACCATGGATCATTTGATTTCTTTCCTTTTTTAAAATCAGAAAGGCCAGTGGGAAGGAGGGAGGGGGTGTCACAGAGCAGGCAAGGACAAAATATGTCATAATAATACCAAGAATAAGTTTTCTAAAAACAGGAGATGGTTGCTAAAAGGCTTGAGGCCCTAAGCCATCACTCCAACTTCATTACAAAGACTCATTAGCACCACAATAAATACTTTGTTTTATGTTTTAATATTCAGGCCTGTTAGTGGCTTTGTTGATCACCACAGATTTCAGGCATTCTGAAGAGACATCAAAAGCAAGAATAAATGGAGTCTTGAAGTAGTTGGGATAACTTGGACTGTTTTAGAAGAGAAACAGATCAGGTCAAGCAAAAATTTAGCTATGAAAGCTTATTTTGGAGGTCAGAGAAAGCCTTTATATGCCTTCTAAAGACCTTGGTACTTTTTCCTCTTCACAAAAGTACAAAATCAAATTTTAATTGGCTCTCCACATGAGAAACCCTAGGCAACATATGCTGTCTAGTCTGGGATATGGTTGAGGAAGTCTGCCTGTGTAAGAGACTGGATTCAAGAATATCTACTTTTAAAAGTAGCAAAATAAAATTTTAAATTAAAGAAAAACACTAGAGGAATATGAGGAAGATTGAAGGAAATCTAATTCAGCACACCTCCCAGCTCAGTGTAAGCTGGTGAGTCATAGACTACAGGAAGTCAGAGGCCCAATTTGAACTATCCATGGGACTGCATGGTATGATATGGAAAAGTCATGTTTTCTGGCTCAGGCCATATATGCCAATCATTAGCTTCTCTGAGCCTTGATTTCCTCATCTGTCACTGTGAAGTTTATAAGTGACGCTCATGGCATATTGTCTCCTTTTCCTTCAGTCACCCCAAGAAAGTGACCTGACTCTTCATTCTTCACGTTGTGAATTTATGATTCTTGATAAGGGCACATGGAATGACCTTCTGTGCTCCCCAGGGACTACACTAATTCTCCTTCTCTGTGACCTTTCCCATGTCTCAATGTCCTTCAGGTTCATCCGCACTGATGCTTACGTACGGGCAATGACTGAGAAAAGGATCGTCATAACAGAATTTGGCACCTGTGCTTTCCCAGATCCCTGCAAGAATATATTTTCCAGGTTTCTGAAACCCAACTGCATGTTATTAAAGACATTTTACATTAGCCCTTTTTCTCTCATGGCTTGAAAGTTACTGGACTAAAAAATCCATTTGCTTCTACAGGTTTTTTTCTTACTTTCGAGGAGTGGAGGTTACTGACAATGCCCTTGTTAATATCTACCCAGTGGGGGAAGATTACTATGCCTGCACAGAGACCAACTTCATTACAAAGATTAATCCTGAGACCTTGGAAACAATTAAGCAGGTAGGACACAGTGCTCAGAAGATAGTGCTTAGGAATTTAGAATTTGCACCTTAGAATTAAGTCCACTGTACATTTTGTTTGGAAGAATATGAGAGCCAGATAAATTAAGTTTCAAATCCCTGCTTTGTCATCAACTACTAGCTGTGTGACATAAGGCAGACTTTTCTTCTCATCTGTGAAATTTTAAACATTTATTGTGTGAATTAGAGGAAAACTGTATAAAATGCCTAACATATTTATTTGTGACACAAGTATTAAGTCCTTTCCATGTACCAAAATATATGTTAGATGCAAAAGATACACCAATGAGTAAGACAACATGGTCCCTGCTCTTCATGGTTTTTATACGCTAGCATGGAACTGGCACATTTAATACTGAAAAAATTAAATTCATGGTTCTAGGAAAGTATGTTGCACCAATTTTACTCCTTCTTATAGAACTTCTTGTTAGAAATAAAGCCATACCTTAAATGAAAAAGCATAAAGAAATACATGAGCAATATTCAGTTCAGTTCAGTTCATTTCAGTTCAGTCGATCAGTCGTGTCCGACCCTTTCAGTTCAGTTCAGTTCAGTTGCTTGGTTGTGTCCGACTCTTTGCGACCCCATGAATCACAGCACGCCAGGCCTCTCTGTCCATCACCAACTCCCGGAGTTCACTCAAACTCATGTCCATCGAGTCGGTGATGCCATCCAGCCATCTCATTCTCTGTCGTCCCCGTCTCCTCCCGCCCCCAATCCCTCCTAGCATCAGACTCTTTTCCAGTGAGCAATATTAGAAAGTGATAAATTTTGCTGAGATATGAGGCAGTCTCAGTGCAGCATTCAGTCAGACAGATCTACATTTTCCACCAACGTTTATTAAGTTGCAGCTGTTTTCAAGGCATCATTCTTGCTTTCAGAACACTTAACATCTAGGTGGAGAAATCAATTAATATATTACTTAGCTATAATAGGACACAGAATATAGTAAGTCCTATCACAGAAGGAAACCTTCTATGGAAGTGCGTATAAAGATTACGTCTAGTAGTGTTGAGGGGTATAAAGTAGGGCAGATCAAGGAAGATTTAAAAGTATTGCATTTGAGTGAGAAATTAGAGGGAAGGCAAAACTTCATTGAATTTGGGAAAAGAATATTTCAGATATAGGAAGTACCATGACCAAACGTATAGAGGTGGGAAACTAGAGAATAAAGAATATTTTTTTTTTTTGCTAGAATTGCAGTATTTCTCAATGGAGGTGGCATTGGCATTGGGCAGGTGGAACTTCATCATTGTGAGGACTGTCTCACCTATTGCAGAGGTCTGACATCCCTGGTCTCACCCACTAAACACCAGACATGTCCTCAATCATTGCACAAACCCCAAATGCTCCCCAAGATTTCCAACTTCCCCACTAGGGGACAATGGCACTCCTAGGTGCAATCTAGTGATCAGAGCATGCCATGTCAAGGGTAGAGTGAAACTAGAAGTTTGAATAATGGACAAAAATTTGGAATAAGTTGTTTGGTTGATGGTAAACTACTGAAAGTTTTTGTTCAGAGATGTGGTATAAGCAAAGCTTTAGGTTATTTAATCTGGAAACTATGCATAAGCTGTATGGGAGGGCAAAAGAACTAGGAGACCAGTTAGTGGAACTGAAGACCAGAAGGAGAAACTCAGTGTAATAGGAATAGAAAGGAAAGTAGTCGCAACACTGGGTCTCAATACTATAGGCTGATTTATAATCCCACAGGCTGTTTACTAAGGTTTGACATATTCTCAACAGCTTTTCTTGGTTTAGATGTATGTTTGTAATCACATGAGTGTGTGTGTAGATCATTTAGAGAAGTTCTGAAACTAAGTTTCTAAACTACTCATTTGACTTTGACAGTGTATCAGATCACCATGGTAATTTAATTGGAAGTGTGAAGTTAATGGTATAGCTCCAGAATAGACTTTATTAGGAGTCAGGTTTCATTGTGAGCAGCCCTATACCCTAACTTCATATAAAAATGTCATTTTAAAAATTTGAGAGTTTTTTGTTTGTTTGTTTGTTTACCATGACTGAAATAGCCTGCTAACAAGTACCTTTGCCTCCAGACTGATTCCCTTAAATACAGCTTCCTTAATTCAATAGAAGCATTTTTTTTTCTAAAATGCAAGTATAAATGTGCTGTTCCATCTAGTGCACCTACAGTTTCCAAGATAAAGTTAAAACACAGACCTCTGTGGCTGGCCCATTTTTTTTTTCTCCTTCTCCATGTGTGCTCTTCATCACAGTCATACTGAATGACTAGAATTCCCCAAGCAGCATTCACTGTTTACAACTCTATGCCTTTACAGTAAGGTTCCTGCTTCCTAGAACACATTGTTATCCTTCTGCATCTGACTGACTTTTACTCATCTTTCAACATGAGTTGGAGTCATCGCCCTTGGGAAGCCCTGCCTAATCTCCCAGTTTGGGTTAAATGGCTTTCTTTACACATAAGGTTTTGCACTTACTACACTTAATCCAGCTTATTGTTCTAGTGTTGTTGTTCAGTCACCCAGCCGTGTCTGGCTCTTTACGACCCCATGGACTGCAGCATGCCAGGCCTCCCTGTCATCACCATCTCCGGAGTTTGCCCAAGTTCAGTGATGCTGTCCAGCCATCTCATCCTCTGACACCCTCTTCTTCTGCCCTCAATCTTTCCCAGCAACAGGGACTTGTCCAATGAGTCATCTGTTCATGTCAGATAAGCGAAATACTGGAGCTTCAGCTTCAGCATCAGTCCTTCCAGTGAGTATTCAGGGTTGATCTCCCTTAAGATTGACTGGTTTGATCTTGCTGTCCAAAGGACTTTCAGGAGTCTTCTCCAGCACCACAGTTTGAAGGCATCAATTCTTTGGCATTCTGCCTTCTTTATGGCCCAGCTCTCACAACCGTATGTGACCACTGGGAAGACCATAGCCTTGACTACATGGACCTTGTCAGCAGAATCACATTTCTGCCTTTCAACACACTGTCTAGGTCTGCCATCGCTTTCCTGCCATGAAACAATTGTCTTCTGATTTCATGGCTGTAGTCACGGTCTGCAGTGATTTTGGAGCCCAAGAAGAGGAAATCCATCACTACTTCCACCTTTTCCCCTTCTATTTGCCATGCAGTAATGGGACCAGATGCCATGATCTTAGTTTTTTAATATTTAGTCTTAAGTTGGCTCTTTCACTCTCCTCCTTCACCCTCATGAACAGGCTTTTTAGTCCCTCTTTACTTTCTGCCATGATAGTGGTATCATCCACATATCTGAGGTTGTTGATGTTTTTCCCACCTATCTTAATTCTGGCTTGTAACTTATCAGCCTGGTATTTCTCACGATATGCTCAGCATATAGGGCGACAGCAGACAGTCCTGCTGTACTCCTTTCTCAGTCTTGAACCAATCAGTTGTCTAGTACAGTGCTGTCAATGGAACTTTCTACAACATTTCTATATCTGCATTGTCCAAGTGCTGTTGAATACATGGATGTGGCTAATGTGACTGAGGAACTGAATTTGAAGTTCTATCTAATTATGATTAACTTACATTTAAATTGCTACATGTGGCTACAGTATTGGATACTGCCAATCAATACTGAAATTTTCAAAAGTAAGGACTATCTCTGTTTTCCTAGACACTGACACAGCATCTGGCATATAATAGAAGCCCAATAAGTACTTGACAAATGACTGAATGAATGAATGTCTTGCCTAATATTTAAATGAGAGTGCCAAAAACTCCCTAAACTTTAAAACATATTCTCTTAATCAAACAGAAAGAACTTTGGTTAGACAAATATATAATCATGGATTATTTATTCAATAAATCTTTACCTAGAAGGTCCCAAGCAGAAATTCTAGTGCTCTGCATCTTTTGACAAGTCACTTGACCTCTCTGACTCCTCAAGTTCTCCTTATATAAACTGAGAGGTTTGTGATAGATTTATGGGTTTGAATTTTTTATGAGAATTCAAAGTCAATTGAAGTACTGAATTCTGTCTTCAGAAGTTTCCATTAATTCCAGGAATCCATGGCTCCCCTGAAGTCTATTTAGGTTAAGACTTTCTATACTAATTCTGAGGTTTCTTTCAGTTCCAAATTCATCTACATGTAAGACACTGGATTTGGTATTTAAGTTGTATCATACAAAATTTGTGTTTTTGTAAAATGAAAATTAATAGCTATCAACATGAAGTTCAATGTAATTCAATAAGGAAAATGTAAAGAAGTTTCAGGATTAAAATGTATCACTGTTTGAGGACAGCGTGTATATACAAAAGGAAAATAACCAACCAGAGCAATGCATGGTCTACATCAACAGAAGAACACAATCAGAGAGAACTTCAAGATTTCAAAGGCATGAAGGGTCAACGTGGGGGTCAGAGAAGAGCTCTGCACTAAAGTTGGAACTTCCACAGGTTTGAAAGAAAGTAGGACCCCAGAGAGATGGAAGGAAAGAGAAAGTGCCCTTAGGGTGAAGGTGCAAATGGTAGTGGTGAGGTCAGACTGAGGGACCAAAGATGCAATACAGTCTTTCTCTTAACATGGGTGACATCTCTTTTCCTTCCATAGGTTGACCTTTGTAACTATGTCTCAGTCAATGGAGCCACTGCTCACCCCCACATTGAAAATGATGGGACTGTTTACAACATTGGTAATTGCTTTGGGAAAAATTTTTCAATTGCCTACAATATTGTAAAGATCCCACCACTACAAGCAGGTCAGTTTACCATTTTGACTCTTCTTAAAACAAGTATCTATTATGTAAGAAAGTTACTGGAAATGCAAGATGTCAGATCAGAAATTTGAGGATTGCACTATATGGACTGTTAAATTACTTTCAGATTTTCAGAAAACTATCCTCATCCTCACCCTACCAGGGGACAAATACCCAATAGCACCATAGTAGGAAATGACAAATTGAAAATACAAAAAGCATGTGGCCATGTTCTGTTCTACAGTGTTTCAAAGATGTAGTGTATATGTGACTTTGATCATATAAAATTTAGATTTAAATCAAGCAAATAGTTATTGAGCACTTATCTATGTGCCAGACAAAATTAAAATTTTAAACAAATATATATGTATGTATATGAAAGTGTACTTAGTATTTTATATGTATTTAATTCCCAAAACTACAAACAAAACCTTTTAACTCATATATAGACTATAGATAAAGAATGCTAAAACAGAAGAGAGTACTCTTTAGAATTCTATATTCATCCTCCATTCATTGTCAGAAATTTGATACTGATCTTTTTAATAGAATTATTTGAGTATATATGGATTTTTATTTAGTTTTTGCTTAGTATAATTTGTGAAGTTTAGATCCTGGACCAGCAGCATCACCTGGAAACCTGTTAGAAATGCAAATCTCAAGTCCCACCTGAGGTAGACTGAATGAGTAACTCTGAGGGTGGGCCCATAGTCAGTATTTTCAGAAGCTCTTTATGTATTTCTGGTGTACGCTAAGGTTTAAAGACACTGCCTTAGTAGCAAATAAACTTTAATGTGCTTAAGAATTATTGTAAAAGGCTATTGACACAAAAAGGGCTTCTCAGGTGGCGCTAGTGGTATATGCCAATGCAGAAGACATAAGAGACGGGGGTTTGATCCCTGGATCTGGCAACCCACTCCAATATTCTTGCCTGGATAATCCCATGGACAGAGGAGCCTTATGGGCTACAGTACATAGGGCCGCACAGAATCGGACATGACTGAAGGGACTTAGCACCCACAGACAACAAAACCACATATTCTATAACTTTACAGCTAATTTAAGAGATTGTAAAAGTCACTTTGACCGTACTAAAGTTTTGCCTTACTCCCTTGACTTAGAACCCACCTCCACTATATTCTACCACACACTGAGTGCACTTTCCAAATCTGCTGCTATTTGGATTTTCCTGGGTGATTGCAGCTCCACATGAAATTTCCCTCAGAAATGCCAGTGACTGAGAAAATGGAAATAAACTCTAAAAAAATCAAGATCTGAAAATGTATTTCTTTGCTCGCATAAGCTGTTCTAAATGCTTTGTATTTAAAAAAAGAGGCTGTTCCACAGCCTTTTAAAACCACTTTATTTCAGACAAGGAAGATCCAATAAGCAAGTCAGAGATCGTTGTACAATTCCCCTGCAGTGACCGATTCAAGCCATCTTACGTCCATAGGTAACTCGAAGGCCTGCTATGAATCTTCAGGAAAACTCAAGTTTAAAGATCTGCTTTGCCTACCTTTGATACCAGTCCTGATCATGACATTTTCTTGCAGAAACCTAAATTTAAGTGTAATTAATTTCATGTAGGCACTGTTGATTCATATAACTGAGCATACCTCATGTGTACATATTTCCTTGTGGTTTGAGCATCAACCCTTCCCACTCACAAGTTTATTTCTGTTTCTGAACAGTTTTGGTTTGACTCCCAACTATATTGTTTTTGTGGAGACACCAGTCAAAATTAATCTGTTCAAGTTTCTTTCTTCATGGAGTCTTTGGGGAGCCAACTACATGGATTGTTTTGAGTCCAATGAAACCATGGGGGTAAGTCTTACATTTATTTGTCAGGTTTATGATTCCAAAGAATATATGTTTCATAATGCACACTTTTTTCTTTTCAAATGCATAAAAGTATTCTCACTTTTAGGTCTGGCTTCATATTGCTGACAAAAAAAGAAAAAAGTATATTAATAATAAATATAGGACCTCTCCTTTTAACCTCTTTCATCACATCAATACCTATGAAGACCATGAGTTTCTGATTGTGGATCTCTGTTGCTGGAAAGGGTAAGAGAGCACATTGAATGGATAAATGTTACATCTCCAGTTGCTCCTGGAAATCAGGTTTTTTTTTTCAGAGATATTGCTTTCAATATTTAATCTGAATTATATCTTTTAAAAGTATGCTTAAGTCACAAAATATGATTGAAAAAGCTGTAGGGAGTTTAGGTAATCAGAAACACAAACTGAACCTCAAAACCATGGTTAATGATTGAAAATTACTCAGGTCCATGAAACAGACCTGAAAATAAAAGATTCTATGACTTGATGAATGAACTTAAACTTAATTTCCCTCAAATTTAACAAGGTCCTTTGAGAAACCTTAAACTGCATCTACTCTGGGTTTGATTTTTTAAAAAAAAAGACACATGATTTCTTCAGAACAGCAAGTCACTAAAAAAGACAGTAGCCCCTGAAGACACAGACAGAATGGTGATAGAGAAACAGAGCAGAAAGTTTCAAAGGCTGCTGTTATTTAAACATATCCATGAAGCAGGACTCTTTTCTCTAGCCAGAGTGGGCAGGAGAAGTGGCTCCAGTATACCTGAGTCTTTAGGAGTTTCTAGATTGGAGACTAAAGAAGAGACAGGCACTT
Source organism: Moschus berezovskii (assembly GCF_049115385.1). Lineage (NCBI taxonomy): Eukaryota > Metazoa > Chordata > Mammalia > Artiodactyla > Moschidae > Moschus > Moschus berezovskii. Next base: position 44,732,583 of record NC_142463.1, on the reverse strand, counting down.
GTGCTTTTAAAGGACATGCATCATGTCTAAAATTATTTGTAATTGTCTGTCCTCATGCTTGACTTCTTATTTTTGCAGATTTGAATTTGTTTATAATTATTTATATTTAGCCAATTTACGTGAGAACTGGGAAGAGGTGAAGAAAAATGCCAGAAAGGCTCCTCAGCCTGAAGTTAGGAGATACGTACTTCCTTTGAATATTGACAAGGTAACCACCCTCTACATAGATTTCAGATATAACGAGAATGTTTCATCTTTCTCAGGATTTTTTCTCCTGCTGTGTGTTTATACATAAAGGCTCAAAATTTCTGAACTGGAAGGGACTTTAAAAATTAGCAAATTCAATTCCCCTCATTTTATAAATAAAACTGAATCTCATGACTTAGCAAAATCCAGTTGTGACAGAATCAAAGTGAAAACCAGTTTTCCCTCTGAACCTGTTTTTCTTTTTTTTTAACAAAATCCTTTTAAAACTGATTGCTAAAAAACAAACAACAAAAAATTGATTGCAACGCAACTGGTTAGAACATAAACAAAAACAGTGGGATAAGTGGGCAAAAATAACTTAAAAAAACAATAGGTTGGTAATCTTTGAAGGCTTTTAGGCTAGGCTAAAAGGTTTACATTTTATTTGACAGGTGGTAGAGCATTAAGGATTTTGAATAGAAGAAAGTCATATTCAGAGTTGGTGGACTGGGTATCAAGTGTACTGACTGTTCTAGGTGTTTCTCCTGCTAAATGTCCAGCTTCCCTGAGCAAGTCTCTCGATGAGCAAGTTACCCCAAAGTTCAGTTGCCCGCTCTGTAACCTAAATAAAGTGGACTAAATAATAACTAGGTCATTTGCTGTTTTGATTTTTTAAAATAAGGCTGTGTCATGTGTAAGTAGTATTGGAAGTGTAAGAAGTATTGGAAGAAAGATAGGGACCTAAGATTGGAGACAATTTAAATTACTAAGGTGCCAGAAAAATGTAGTGGTAGTAGAGACAGAAAGACAAAAGTGAGCATTTCTACAGATAGAATTAAAAGGATCCTACATTTGACTGGATGGCAGAATGAATTAAGTCTTAGACATGCAAAACCCTATGTGTCTAGAGTGTTGATACGTTTGGAAATAGGAAATGCAATAGGCAGAGCAGATTTGGAGATAAACATGAACTGTAGAACTAGGAGGAAAGGGTAATAATGAGTAAAAAGACTGACTTGAAAACAAACCCAGGTTGACCAGGGCTTCCAGCTTTCTAGTGTGTGATTTGGGGCAAGACATTCAATCTTTTCACATCCCCTTTTCTTTAACTGGGTTTTCCTGGTGGCTCAGACAGTAAAGAATCTGCCTGCAATGGAGGAGACCCAGGTTCAATCCCTGGATTGGGAAAAATCCCCTGGAGAAGGAAATGGCTACCCACTCCATTATTCTTGCCTGGAGAATCCCATGGACAGAGAAGCCCAACAGGCTACAGTTCATGAGGTCACAAAAGAGTTGTACACAACTGAGTAACTAACACTTTCATTTCATTTTCTTTATCTATATCCACCATACAGGATTTTTGTGATCAATAAATGAGGTGATATATATCAATCTCTGAATATAGTCCCCCACATAAACTGTTAAATAATATTCATTATAATTCTCATCAACAACAAAGAAGTATGAACTTCTCTTGCTAGCAAAGTCTATCCTCATATATTCGATCATCATTTCAACGCCAATAACTATTAGCTCTTTTCTTCTAACCCTGCTTTGTGTCACAAGGACCTGCACTTCCACATGAAAGTCTACCAGATATCTTCATGAAACTGTTGTTGATGCTGATCTTATTGTTGTTGATGAGAATTACAAGATCAGCATCAACAACATCTTCATGAAGATATCTGGTAGGCTTTCATGTGGAAGTGCAGGTCCTTGTGACACAAAGCAGGGTTAGAAGAAAAGAGCTAATAGTTATTGGCGTTGAAATGATGATCGAATATATGAGGATAGACATTGCTAGCAGCAAAAGTTCATACTTCAGAGTAAGCATTCTAAAAGAAACTTACAAATTTGTTGATTTTAAAAAATGAGGAACTTGATAACCAGAAAATGTTGAAAGAAAAAATAGCCAAGCACATAAGTTGGGGAAACACCCATATGCAGAAAGTGGTAGGAAAAGAGGAGTCAGAAAAAGAAAGAAAAAAATCAGTAAAGGGTCCTAGTTACAACTAAGAGAGGAAAATGCCACATTATCAAAGCAAGAGAGGGTTTCATTGATGTCCACTGCTACGTTGATGTCCACTGTATAGGCAAGCTGAAAAAAAAAATTAAGCTGAAAAATATGAGCCAAAAACCAGATTTAGTGAACTCAAGGAGAATAGGGAGAGAGGCAGAAATCAGGTTTCAAGCCACAGTGACAATGTGGTAGCAATTACTATAGCCTGTACTTTTAAAATTTGTCAATGAAGAGACTAGATCATAAATTAGGGAAAGAAGAGATAAACAAATTGAAGGAAGGGCTAAGGAAGAGAAAGAGTATAAGATGACTAAAGCTTCAGGTTTAGTGATTGAAATAATGGTGATAGTTTTAAATATATCTTTCTTATTTCTGAATAGGCAGTGCATTTAATTGGTCAGAAAATCAAAATGATCTAAAAAGGTTTGCACTGAAAGTGTCACTCCAACCTCTATCTGCATCCATTCCATACCATTCCTCTTCACTTCTACGTGTAACTTTTAATGTCTTTCCTTTGCATTTGTTTATGAAAATATTTAAAAAAAACAAATATAATTATTATTCCCACTTTTTACACAAAAAGTAATTTGCTATATCCACATTTTTATTCCTTGCTTATATTCATTTTAAAATATATATTGAAGATCTTACTTTCTTCAACCGCACAGTGTTCTTTTTTACCAATATGCTGCAGTCCCTCACTGCTGAGCAACAGAGTCATTTTCCATTTTTTGACTGTTACAGATAATGTCACAAGGAATAACTTTGTATGTATGTTCTTTTATCTATATGCAGATATAGCAATAGGATAGACTCTCAGAAGTGAGTTTGCTGTATCAGAGGATAAACACATCTGTTTTTAAAAAAATAGTGAGAGGGAGAGTGAAAAGGAGGTGCTGGTTTGGAAAGCAAAGATGACGTTACAGATCTCTTACATTAAAAAGCCTGAATTTAATAATAGAAAAAAATAAGATACAACAGAGTAAAATCATTAAAGTTACAGTCCCAGAAGTAATGTGTTCAATATCAACATTTGAACTAATTGTATTTATTTTATTGATTCATACAATGCCACAAACCATAAGGACTCTCTATGTTGGATCAATTGTTATTTTCAGGTCTTCTGTATGGAGAGAGAGAGAGAGACATATATAAACTTTTCTTTATTTTTCCACCTTTAGGTAGTCATATATCAATATGTATATATACATACATGCTGCTCTCTGCTTCCCAACATCACCACAAAGAGCCTTGAGGTCACATTTCATGGAATCTTACAAGATCCATTCCTCACCTATCTCTTTCCAACTCTGAAAATCTTTCACTATTTCCTTTTAGTTCATTGTACATCACCAGAAAACTTCCACCTCTCCTCTGCTCAGAAGGTTCCTTCCATCTTATCTCTTTTACCAAAAAAATCTGACACTCTAGGACACTGGTCTCTTCAGCAGCAGTTTCCAAGGGTAGCAGTTTCTCCTCCAGCCCTTGTACCACTGGGCCTGTGGTTGGAACACTTGTTCCAATTTGCTGCTTCCAAACCATTGTTCCTTCTGCCCACCCTTAAAATCTTTCAATTTCAAATCTCACTTCAACTAATTATATACCCAAGTGGTATGTATACATTTATATATATATACTGCAAGGAGATCCAACCAGTCCATTCTAAAGGAGATCAATCCTGGATGTTCATTGGAGGGACTGATGCTAAAGCTGAAACTCCAATACTTTGGCCACCTCATGAGACGAGTTGACTCACTGGAAAAGACTCTGATGCTGGGAAAGGTTGGGGGCGGGAGGAGAAGGGGACGACGGAGAATGAGATGGCTGGATGGCATCACCGACTCTGTGGACATGAGTTTGAGTGTACTCCGGGAGTTGGTGATGGACAGGGAGGCCTGGCGTGCTGTGATTCATGGGGTCGCGGAGAGTCGGACACGACTGAGCGACTGAACTGAACTGAACTGAACTGAACCCTTCACTATTGTTTTCACATACTAATCACCACTCCCTCTTCTTTTGGCTCAGTGTCACTCTCCCCTCCCTGATCTACTTCTGACTCTCCGTGATTTCAGTATACACATCATAGATGATTCTTCCAACACCCTGGCCTCAGTTCCTTGACATCTTCCACTGATCCTGTCTTCCATTCTGACTCAGCCACTCACTTCCCAAGTCATACAACTGACTTTGCTATTACCTTTGATTGTACTTCTATCATAACCTTGGTTCATACAGGATACATTCTGACTTACCTTTCAAGATTACCAACCCTATATTACAATTCCCACCAGAACCTCCAATCTATTGAACCTGCTCACCATCTCTCACTCCCCTGAAGACTTATCTTCCCTCCTTATTCGATTAAAATTTCATGATCATTGTAATCACCCCCTTGAGTAGAACCTCATTTCTCTTGCCACTTTCTTACTTTATAGAATTTGTCAAAGTCATAAATTCTAGTTAAATTCAACTCTCTACCCACTCCATGCTTGTACCTCTAAGGCTCAAATTAAGTGCTAAAAATACACAATTCTGTTAATTGGCTCAGTTTAAAATATATGACCACAAACCTTACTGCAACATTTCCCAACTTCATTTTCCTAGTTAAGTATTTCACACCCTCCTCTTTCAAACTTCTAACACATCCACACTCATACTCAACTAATGGCTCTGTTTCCTCTTTTACTGAAACAAATGAAAGAAATCAGAAAAGAATGTAGACTCCTGCCACTACATCTACCCACCCACCAGCATCTGTACTCATACTGAATTATCCACCGTCTTATTCAGAACTAGTCTTTCCCATCCTTCCTCACCGACTCCAGGACATTATTCTACAACTCTCCCACTCTATCGTGTATCTCACTCTCCTGTTTCCGTTAACTCATGCATATCATGCTGTTATTTTGCCTTCTTATAAAATCCTTCTCTTGACTCTTCTTGCCCCTTCATTTATCCCTTCTTTCCTGTCTTGTGGCCCCTTTAGTGTTGGAGGGCTGCTGCTACTGCTGCTGCTGCTAAGTCACTTCAGTCGTGTCCGACCCTGTGTGATCCCATAGACGGAAACCCACCAGGCTCCCCTGACCCTGGGATTCTCCAGGCAAGAACACTGGAGTGGGTTGCCATTTCCTTCTCCAAAGTGTGAAAGTGGAAAGTGAAAGTGAAGTCGCTCAGTCATGTCCGACCCTTAGCGACCCCACGGACTGCAGCCTACCAGGCTCCTCCATCCATGGGATTTTCTAGGCAAGAGTACTGGAGTGGCTTGCCATTGCCTTCTCCGGTGTTGGAGGGCACCAGGACTCATCTCTTTGTCCTGCTTCTATTTGTACTTTCACTCCTTTGTGAAGACTTAAAGCAGCCTGCACTTCCACTTTCAACTTTCCTCTTAACTCAAGATCCTTGTATGCTATTGCCAATGCTAAGTCTTTAGTTTGATATTCAGTAAACATCTCAAGTTTAATAAGACAAAACTAAAACTTCTCCTCTTCCCCTACCAAAAAAATTTATCCCACCTTCAGTAATCCCCATCTTTATTGTGACAACTCCAACTTTTAACTATTTGGGCCCAAAACCTTGGAGCCATCCTTGACTTCTCACTTAATCTCATGCCTGTTCCCTATCCAGTATCTTAACTATCAGGAAATCCTCTGCTCTGCCTTCCATTCCTCACTAACTTCAGCGCTACTAGCCCAGTCTAAACCATTGTTTTCTTTTGACTAGACTACTACAAGAAAGACTGGCTTCCCTGATTTCACACCTGCATATCCCCTATTCTTAAAGGGATCTTGACAGAGCAGCCAGAGTGATTCTTTTAAAAATAAATCATAGCCTTGCAAACTCTTCTGCTCATCTCTTGCTCACAGGAAAAACCCAAGTCCTTACAATGACCCATCAGGCTCTACCCAGTCTGGCCCCATTTTATCCCTCTACCCTCCTCTCTGTGTTCCCCACCCCCACCCCCCAGCTCAGTCAGAGCAGCCAACCTGGTCTCCTTAATGCTCTTCAATCACCCTTGACAGTACTCCTGCCTCACGCCTTTGCAATTTGTTCTCTCTGCTTAAATGCTCTTTCTCAGATATCTACATTGCTTCCTTCACCTCCTACAAGTTTTACCCCAAATATTACCTTATCAATGAAGCCCACCCTGACTACCTACTAAAATTATAAATCACTTACCCTTCACACTTCTGATCCTCCATACTCTGCTCTCTTTTTCTCTCCACATTCATGATATACTAAACACTATATCTATATTTATAGCTTTCCAAATTAGAATGTAAACTTCATAACAACGTAACTTCATAACAAAACTCTCTTCTATGAAATATCACAAATGCCTAGAATGGAGTCTAGTACAAACCATGTATTCAGGTATTTAATGCAAAACTAAATGCATATGTTCTTTGAAGAGCTCATGATATTCATTCCTTTCATAAGATAATCTGAAAAATGACGTGGGGGCAATTTCGGTATCAAGAGATCTTAGAAAACACCAGGTCCAGTAGTTTTTTCATTTGTTTTCTTTTTTGACAACAGAAGGATATGATATTTTTCCAATAAAATCAAAATATAGCTAACTTTAAAGGAGATAAACATTGTATGGATACCTAGAGGTTGAAGTCTTTGTTACTGTGAAGGAAAATACTTCTTTTTCCAGAACCACATCCTCAGGGCCCTATATGCTCTTTGAGGTAGGTCTCATTTCATAGATGAGAAGACAAAGGGCCTACGAGGTTGTTGTTTTTTTAATGTATCACTGACTTTCCTAGTGATACACGGTCAGTGACTGACATGGACATGGGCAGCTTTCCCAGTCGTGTTCTTGGGCTCTCCCTTCTAGAGTTTTCTGCACTGTCTCTTCTACATGTTGACTTAAGAAATGAAGAACTCAGGAAACTAAACTTGGAAACTGTTCTCACGGCTGCTTGATTTTTATTCCTTGCTCACTGAGGTTTCTGTTATCCTCTTTCTTAGGCTGACACAGGCAAGAATTTAGTCACACTCCCCAACACAACTGCCACTGCAATTCTGTGCAGTGACGAGACCATCTGGCTGGAACCTGAGGTTCTCTTTTCAGGGCCTCGCCAAGGTGAGATGGTATAGGAAAATCTTCACACGTGAGAGAACAAAATGTTCCACTCGAAGAGAGTAACTGAGTTTTCCTAAGCGTGTATTTTATTTTGTAGCATTTGAGTTTCCTCAAATCAATTACCAGAAGTATGGTGGGAAACCTTACACATATGCATATGGACTTGGCTTGAATCACTTTGTTCCAGACAGGGTAATTAATCCCTCTTCCTAATATTCAAACAGTACTTTGAATCATATGTAAGTCAAGTAAAGCATATTGACTGACTAATTTATTGACTAATTTTTCTTTCTCATAAGCAGCTCTGTAAGCTGAACGTCAAAACTAAAGAAACCTGGGTATGGCAAGAGCCTGATTCATACCCCTCAGAACCTATCTTTGTTTCTCACCCAGATGCCTTGGAGGAAGATGACGGTAATGAGAGTAATAGATATGTCTGAACCCTCTCTTCTCATTGGAGTTCATATAGTTAATTCACTAGGAGAGGAGTTATGTTGATTATTTCCATATGTTCAGAAATAATCCTTCCTGCTATTGAATAGAACAGCACTAAAGAATGTAAATGTGTTTGAAAATAAGTTTTATCTTATGGTCAGGTTTCATTAGGTACTGTTGGAAAAATGCTTAGAGCACCATCGGGTGTCATGATGGAATATTAGTATCTGCTCTAGATGGAGGAGAGAAGGAAGAAGGAACAGCATGCTATCTAGGTTTTGCCTTTCCTGACCTAGATACATTTCTGAAAAGAAATAGGGTTCTAAGGAGGGAAACTGAATATTCTAACTGATCCAAGAGAGTGAGGCTTTGAGATTCTGGTTCTGGTTTTTCTTTTTAGTAAGTTGAGGCTAGAAGGAGATCCAGAGCAACAGTCTATAAAACAGCAATTCAGATACACTCAACTACAAAGCTGGGACAGCGGGGTAGGTGATACTCTCTGGGATTAAAATATGGGAGACCACAGAGAAATGAATAGAATAAAGAGTTGTAGAGCCGTTTTACACTAAGTGATTTTACATTTGCAGTGCATCCAGTCAAAACTGCAAAAAGTTTGTTCCTATTTTGTTTGATGGAAGTAAGCATCCAAGCTAGGTCTTGGAAATTGTAGAAATGATGTACCTTACTGTTTTCAAAGTCTTTAATATATGTTTCATTTGATTGTCACAACATTTTTTGCAGTAAGTAGAGCAGGTGTTAAATCTTACAACACAAATAAAAACACAGAAACATTCGTTAAATAAGAATTCAATGAATATTTACTGTGTTCTAACCATTGTGGTAGGCTATTCGGATATAATGGTGGGCAAGGACACTGTCACTCCCTTCCTGGAGCTTATAGTCTAGGGGACTTGAAAAATTTAACATCCCTCTCATGGTTGCCATGGGCTTTGCTGGTGACTCAGGCAGTAAAGAATCTGCCTGCAATGCAAGAGAGTACTCTTGCTTGGAGAATTCCATGGACAGAGGAACCTAGCAGCCCACAGTCCATGGGGTCGCAAAGAGTCAGACACGACTGAGCAACTAACACTTTCACTTTCATGGTTGCCACATGGCCAGGTGGCAAAAGAGTCAGAACAAGCTATCAGGTCATCTGGTTTTCTTTATTTGTGAGTGTAATGTCTCCTGTATTATTTCAATGATATTTAATCTATGACTCTGGGCTTCTTTTTTTTTTAATTCAACACTGCCTTATTAACTTCTCATTAACAGGTATAGTTCTGAGTGTGGTGGTGAGCCCTGGGGCAGGACAAAAGCCTGCTTATCTTCTGATTCTGAATGCCAAGGACTTGAGTGAAGTTGCCAGGGCTGAAGTGGAGATTAACATCCCTGTCACCTTTCATGGACTGTTCAAAAAATCCTGAGCACATTCTAGCATGACATGTTTCTGGTAACAAAACACAGAAAAACACAGTCAGGTGTTCAATCAAATTCTGTTTAGCTTTAGCCTGCTGTATACAAGGGTTTAAACTTGCAGATGCACACAGTTTTGCAGTATTTTACAGTAAGCACAGAGTTGAGTAAGGAATTCATTTTTAAAAAGTGCTTATTTAGATAATTGTACTTTGTGAGACAGGCACATCATAACTAAAAACTCTTTATATATTAACAAGCAAATATAAAATGAACATGGATTTAGTAAACTGTTTTTCATTCCTATTATGAAAGTGTATTTTAGGCACCTATCTGCTCCTATTACTTTTTAACATTTAAAAGCCAAAGTCCTCTACAGCTGATATGTATGTGGCTTTGCTGTGTCAAGGCAGCATCTTGGAAAAAGGTTTAGTTACTAAATGTCAAATCAAACTTCTTCTCAAACCAGGGACTTTGATCTAAGATAATCACTGTAACTGTATGCACATATGTATTATTGTTCAAAGATTCTCATGGTTTAAACTTTAATATTTCCATTTAATATAGGCAATTTCTGATTTCACAGTAAGGAAGCCTGTCTCGAATTCACTGAGGGCTCTCAACCAAGTAACTTCTCAGAGATTATGCTATCTATTAAAAACTTATATAACATCAAAGCAATTACATATAGCAGTGACTGTAATTTTTTTGATAAAATACTTACAAACGTAATTGCTGTTTAAAATCAGATTATGGGGATAATAATGTGGGGGGGGGGGTGGTATGCTTTGTTGCCTCTTCTGCTTAATTATATTTAAGCACTGTACACCTGACTGAAGAGAAAAGTGAAAAAAGAGAAAATACTGTCATTAACATTCAGATATGAATATAGTTTAAGCACTTTTGTTTTTAAAATTATTCTTTCCTGAGATACATGTTGCAAAAAAAAATGAAGATTGACAAAAATTTTTATTCTATATCTTAATCCTGTTTGACTAAGTAAAAACAGCTTGAAGGAACAGACTGACTAGGGTACTTGATGCATCCATTTGATTTCTTTATTTAAATAAAATGCAAACTCTTTTTTTAAGATTATAAGTACTCATTAAAATATACTTTTCAAAGAAAATCTAAAATTACAATAAAGCAGAAATTATAAAGTAAAATCATACAGAGCTCTCCTAAGCACAACTACTGGTCTTTTCCATCATTTCCCATGTATGGCTTTTTAATGTAATCATTACTTCTTTGGGAGTAATCCCTAGGTAAACCTAGATATATCAAAAAAATAAAAAGAAAAATGCCATAAAATAACATGGAATATGTGACTGTAGATAAACATCAATCTGCTGGATTTTGCCTCTAGATATGGCACATGAACTTAATTCCACAAACAAAGATATCCATACATTTATTTTTAAAATGCAAAAAATAAATTACTGAATAAATACCAAGTTTTGTGCTTATTTAAATCTCTAAATTTAAGAGAATTCCTAATACTGTCACTTCCCACACTTCCCAGTCAGCCCCTGCCTTCTTCCCATTCCTTTCCCACAGGAAAGTCTGGCAGTTCTTTGTGCCCGCTTCTCCAGTTGGAAGATCCCACTTTGACCTCTGGGCTCTGTGGAGATATCCACAGTGTTAAGAAGGAGAGAGACACATATGACTAAAGGAACATTCTGTCAATACCTTTTCACCAACTGGATTGTTTATATAATCATTGCTGATATTATACCAAAAAGGCTTAGGAGCTGCTTAAGAAGTGCAAAGAAAGAACATGAGTTTTAAAAACTTAAATTAGGATAAGGGAGATTTACATCAAGCAGGAAGGATTAACTCAGAAATTCAGACTGAAAAAATTAAGTAACCTGATTTCTAAGAATCAAAGGTATTCATCTGGAGGAATCTAGAGAATCATGTCCCATCCATAAACAAATAAATCTGTTTTAAGGGGAAAATTCAAATTGAATTAAGATAAATAAACCTATTAGTAAGTAGCTACTTTTAAAATAAGTTGTTTGAAGTCAGCTTTTTTCAGTTTCAGGACCCTATTTGTCATAGCCAAGGAGAAATAATAACATCTTTGAGACTATAAAAAAGTAATTAGTAGCTGATAATTGCCTCATGACAATCTAGACAGAGTTCCTATCAGTCAATTCAGTTCAGTCACTCACTCATGTCTGACTCTTTGTGACCCCACAGATTGCAGCATGCCAGGCATCCCTGTTCATCACCAACTCCAGGAGCTTGCTCAAACTTATGTCCATCGAGTCAGTGATGTTATCCAACCATCTCATCCTCTGTCATCCCATTCTCTCACCTTCAATCTTTCCCAGAATCAGGGTTGTTTCCAATGAATCAGTTCTTTGCATCAGGTGGCCAAAGTATTGGAGTTTCAGCTTTAGCATCAGTCCTTCCAATGGACATTCAGGACTGATTTCCTTTAGGACTGACTGGCTTGATCTCCTTGTTTTCCTCAAGGGACTCTTAAGAGTCTTCTCCAACACCACAGTTCAAAAGCATCACTTCTTTGGTGCTCAGCTTTCTTTATGGTCCAACTCTCATCTCCACACATGACTACTGGAAAAACCATGGCTTTGACTATATGGACCTTTGTTGGTAAAGTAATGCCTCTGCTTTTTAGACTTCCTATACTATATTCTAAACCAAAAAAGATCAACAGGCAGCAAAGCCAGCCTACCTTCCAAAAATCCTGTGGCAGTTTTATTCTATCATCTACAATCTGGCTGAAGAATAAAACGCAGTGCTTTCTTCTATAAACATATAAGAATGATCAATGATTAGGATTAAGAGAAAATGTCTCCTAAAGGATTCCTTCAGTTCACTTCAGTTCAGTCGCTCAGTCATGTCCGACTTTCCGCGACCCCATGAATCACAGCACACCAGGCCTCCCTGTCCATCACCAACTCCCGGAGTTCACTCAAACTCATGTCCATAGAGTCGGTGATGCCATCCAGCCATTTCATTCTCTGTCGTCCCCTTCTCCTCCTGCCCCCAATCCCTCCCAGCATCAGAGTCTTTTCCAGTGAGTCAACTCGTCACATGAGGTGGCCAAAGCATTGCAGTTTCAGCTTTGGCATCAGTCCTTCCAATGAACACCCAGGATCGATCTCCCTTAGAATGGACTAGTTGGATCTCCTTGCAGTACAAGGGACTCTCAAGAGTCTTCTCCAACACCACAGCATCAATTCTTCGGCGATCAGCTTTCTTCACAGTCCAACTCTCACATCCATACATGACCACGGGAAAAACCATAGCCTTGACTAGATGGACCTTGGTTGGCAAAGTAATGTCTCTGCTTTTTAATATACTATCAAGGTGGTCATAACTTTCCTTCCAAGGAGTAAGCATCTTTTAATTTCATGGCTGCAATCTGCATCTGCAGTGATTTTGGAGCCCCAAAAAATAAAGTCTGACACTGTTTCCACTGTTTTTCCATCTATTTCCCATGAAGTGATGGGACCAGATGCCATGATCTTTGTTTTCTGAATGTTGAGCTTCAAGCCAACCTTTTCACTCTCCTCTTTCACTTTCATCAAGAGGCTTTTGAGTTCCTCTTCACTTTCTGCCATAAGGGTGGTGTCATCTGCATATCTGAGGTGACTGATATTTCTCCCAGCAATCTTGATTCCAGATGGTGCTTCTTCCAGCCCACCATTCCTCATGATGTACTCTGCATATAAATTAAATAAGCAGGGTGACAATATACAGCCTTGACATACTCCTTTTCCTATTTGGAACCAGTCTGTTGTTCCATGTACAGTTCTGACTGTTGCTTCCTGACCTGCATACAGGTTTCTCAAGAGGCAGGTCAGGTGGTCTGGGATTCCCATCTCTTTAAGAATGTTCCACAGTTTATTGTGATCCACACAGTCAAAGGCTTCGGCATAGTCAATGAAGCAGAAATAGATGTTTTTCTGGAACTCTCTTGCTTTCTCCATGATCCAGCAGATGTTGGCAATTTGATCTCTGGTGCCTCTGCCTTTTCTAAAACCTGCTTGAACATCTGGAAGTTCACGGTTCACATATTGCTGAAGCCTGGCTTGGAGAATTTTGAGCATGTCTTTACTAGCATGTGAGATGAGTGCAATTTTGTGGTAGTTTGAGCATTCTTTGGCATTCCCTTTCTTTGGGATTGGAATGAAGACTGACCTTTTCCAGTCCTGTGGCCACTGCTGAGTTTTCCAAATTTGCTGGCATATTGAGTGCAGCACTTTCACAGCATCATCTTTCAAGATTTGAAATAGCTCAACTGGAATTCCATCACCTCCGCTAGCTTTGTTCGTAGTGATGCTAAGGCCCACTTGACTTCACATTCCAAGATGTCTGGCTCTAGGTAAGTGATCACGTTATCGTGACTATCTTGGTCATATGAAGATCTTTTTTGTACAGTTCTTCTGTGTATTCTTGCCACCTCTTCTTAATATCTTCTGCTTCTGTTAGGACCATACCATTTCTGTCCTTTATCGAGCCCATCTTTGCATGAAATGTTCTGTTCATATGTCTAGTTCTCTGGAGGAGATCGCTAGTCTTTTCTAGTCTGTTGTTTTCCTCTATTTCTTTGCATTGAATGCTGAGGAAGGCTTTCTTATCTCTCCTTGCTATTCTTTGGAACTCTGCATTCAGATGCTTATATCTTTCCTTTCCTCCTTTGCTTTACGCTTCTCTTCTTTTCACAGCTTGTAAGGCCTCCTCAGACAGCCTTTTTTTTTTTTTTTTGCATTTCTTTTCCATGGGGATGGTCTTGGTCCCTGTCTCCTGTACAATGTCACGAACCTCCACCCAGAGTTCATCAGGCACTCTATCTATTCCTTCAGTTCAGTTCAGTTGCTCAGCCATGTCCGACTCTTTGCGACCCCATGAACCACAGCACGCCAGGCCTCCCTGTCCATCACCAACTCCCGGAGTTCACTCAAACTCATGCCCATCGAGTCGGTGATGCCATCCAGCCATCTCATTCTCTGTTGTCCCGGTCTCCTCCTACCCCCAATCCCTCCCAGCATCAGACTCTTTTCCAGTGAGTCAACTTGTCACATGAGGTGGCCAAGTATTGGAGTTTCCTTAGGGAATACCAAATCAGTCTCAATGGGAAAACAATCTCTGAAAGACAGGAGATAAGGAAACTTATACCTATTGAGTGCCTTTTACTTTTACAGAAAGGTGGAAACTACTCCAAATAATATACACACCATGATACTTTAAAGATGATTTAAAGATCAGGAAAAGGAGGTCAAGTAACTTTTCTAATAGTCACAAAACTTAAACTGAAATCAAAGCCTATCAGTCCTTCCATTAAAAATTTGGTTTCTGATGCTTTCTAAAATATTTCTATTAATTTAAAATTTATTTCAAATACAACCACTATCATACTACTCAGTCATCAAAGCTGCGGGCAAATAAAATCTTTGACAATTTAGTAACTCCTACTATTGATAGTGGGTCAAATGCTCCTTGAATAATAGTAACCAAATAACAAGTATATATTATGCCAGGGATTCCACTAATTAGTTTTTAAATATATAATTTTGAAAACCCTATTTTGCAGGTGAAGGAAGTAAAGCTCAATAAAGTTGAATAACTTGGTCAACTTTCCACACAGAATGAAAATCTGATTCCAAATACTATCTGTATCTGTTGGGCACCATGAACTACTACCTTGAGGTAGTTCACAATTTCAACATTAGATCACTACATTCCTTTTGATGACATTTTAAAAAACCACTTTCCATTGATTTCTGTGAAAATATGTTACATGCAAAAATTAATGTGGAATACAAAGTGATAATGACCATGTCCAATCTGATTCCAAAGTTTGAGAAGTTCTGCAACGTCCAAAAGTTACTAGGCTATTAGAACAAAGATGTCTATTATGTCGCTTGGACTTATCTATGTAATAAGCAAAGGTTTTGTGTATTTCTTTTAGTGTGCCATAAAAAGTAATTCTGACAGTAAAGGTTTTGTGAAGCAAGAAAGTTAGAAAATCTCTGTTTAAGAATCTTGTTTTTAACTTAATAGGTAAAGCTGTAACCTCATAGGACCTGGTCTAGAGGGTTATGATTTAAATGTTTATAAATTCATCCTCAAGACAAGCCATTTTATATCAGTTATTACATTAAATTTGTGTTAAAAAGCTTTACTTATAAAAAAAAAGATGAAAGGATAATATGCAATATTTATATGGTTAGTCTGGATATTTCATATTCTAATATGTTGATAATATTATACTAGATGGATGATAAAATGTTTAAGACTACCAACAATAATCTCAAAACTCACTGTTTCTCAAGTTTTTTTTAACTTGGATTTATCTCCGTATCTAATATATACTCACACATACACACACATATAAGTATATATACATATACATATATCTTAATCTCCTTCCAAAAAGTAAGCAAAAGGGTATCACCCCCTTTATAAGAGCAACCCTTGCCTTGAGACATAGGACTAAGAATTCAAGATCAAACAATCTACCACACTAAAAGAAGAATTATTACTGTTAGGGAACTATATAATAGTATATTAGTAATGGAACTATTAATGAATGACTAATCCAAGAAGCAAAAAGTATACATTATGGCTGAAGCTATTATAAAGAGAGTTGTAAAAGCTTTGATGTGATGACTAAGCTGATGTGAAATGTAAAAGAGATTTGAATATTCTTTATAAGATAAGTTGTTATGAGTTATTATTTCAGTGCTATGCTAGGAAGTAGTACTAAATAGTACTACATCTGCCTTTGAATGGTTTGGGGGAGGTATTATGTATCTAACATAGTGCCTAACATGCAATGAAAGTGAAAGTCGCTCAGTCGTGTCCGACTTTTTGTGACCCCCATGGATTATACAGTCCATGGAATTCTCCAGGCCAGAATACTGGAGTGGATAACCTTTCCCTTCTCCAGGGCATCTTCCTAACCCAAGGATCAACCCAGGTCTCCCGCATTGCAGGTGGATTCTTTACCAGATGAGTCACAAAGGAAGCCCAAGAATACTGGAGTGGGTAGCCTATCCCTTCTCCAGCGGATCTTCCCAACCCAAGAGGAATCGAACCAGGGTCTCCTGCATTGCACATGGCTTCTTTCTTTTTTTAAGAGAATTTTTTAAATTTATTTAATTGGAGGCTAATTACCTTACAATATTGTATTGGTTTTGCCATACATTGACATGAATCAGCCATGGAAGTACATGTGTTCCCCATTCTGAATCCCCCTCCCTCCTCCCTCCCCATCCCATCCCTCACTCAGGGTCATCCCAGTGCACCAGCCCAGAGCACCCTGTCTCATGCCCCAAACGTGGACTGGCGATCTATCTCACATATGATAATATACATATTTCAATGCTATTCTCTCAAATCATCCCACCCTCACCTTCTCCCACAGAGTCCAAAAGTCTGTTCTTTACATCTGTATCTCTTTTGCTGTCTCGCATATAGGGTCATCGTTACTATCTTTCTAAATTCCAAATATATGCGTTAGTATACTCTATTGGTGTTTTTCTTTCTGACTTACTGCACTCTGTATTATAGGCTTCCAGTTTCATCCACCTCATTAGAACTGACTCAAATGCATTCTTTTTAGTAGCTGGGTAATATTCCATTGTGTATATGTCCCACAGCTTTCTTATCCATTTGTCTGCCAGTGGACATCTAGGTTGCTTCCATGTCCTGGCTGTTACAAACAGTGCTGCGATGAACATTGGGGTACATGTGTCTCTTTCAATTCTGGTATCCCTGGTGTGTATGCCCAGCAGTGGCATTACTGGGTCATATGGCAGTTCTATTTCCAGAGTTTTAGGGAATCTCCACACCATTCTCCATAGTGGCTATACTAGTTTGCATTCCCACTAATGGTGTAAGAGGGTTCCCTTTTCTCCACACCTCTCTGGCATTTATTGTTTGTCGACTTTTTGATAGCAGCCATTCTGACCGGCATGAGATGGTACCTCATTGTGGTTTTGATTTGCATTTCTCTGATAATGAGTGATGTTTAGCGTCTTTTCATGTGTTTATTAGCCATCTGTATGTCTTGTTTGGAGAAATGTCTGTTTAGTTCTTTGGCCTATTTTTTGACTGGGTCCTTTATTTTTCTGGAATTAAGCTGCAGGAGCTGCCTGTATGTTTTTGAGATTAACTCTTTGTCAATTGCTTCATTTGCTATTTTTTTCTCCCATTCTGAAGGCTGTCTTTTTTACCTAGCTTGTAGTTTCCTTTGTTGTGCTAAAACTTTTAAGTTTAATTAGGTCCCATTTGTTTATTTTTGCTTTTATTTCCATTACTCTGGGAGGTGGGTCATAGAGGATCCTGCTGTGATTTATGTCAGAGAGTGTTTTACCTATGTTTTCCCCTAGGAGTTTTATAGTTTCTGGTCTTAAATTTAGATCTTTAATCCATTTTTAGTTTATTTTTGTGTATGGTGTTAGAAAGTGTTCTAGTTTCATCCTTTTACAAGTGATTAACCAGTTTTCCCAGCACCACTTGTTAAAGAGATTGTCTTTTCTCCATTGTATATTCTTGCCTCCTTTATCAAAGATAAGGTGCGTGGATCCATAGGTGCGTGGATTTATCTCTGGGCTTTCTATTTTGTTCCACTGATCTATATTTCTGTCTTTGTGACAGTACCATACTGTCTTGGTAACTGTAGTTTTGTAGTATATTCTGAAGTCAGGCAGGTTGATTCCTCCAGTTCCATTCTTCTTTCTAAGATTGCTTTGACTATTCGCGGTTTTTTTGTATTTCCATACAAATTGTGAAATTGTTTGTTCTAGTTCTCTGAAAAATACCGTTGGTAGCTTCATAGGGAGTGCATTGAATCTATAAATTGCTTTGGGTACTATACTCATTTTCACTATATTGATTCTTCCGATCCATGAACATGGTATATTTCTCCATCTATTGTTTCATCTTTGATTTCTTTCATCAGTGTTTTATAGTTTTCTATATATAGGTCTTTTGTTTCTTTAGGTAGATTTATTCCTAAGTATTTTATTTTTTTCGTTGCAGTGGTGAATGGAATTGTTTCCTTAATTGCTCTTTCTGTTCTCTCATTGTTAGTGTACAGGAATGCAAGGGATTTCTATGTATTAATTTTATATCTTGCAACTTTACTATATTCATTGATTAGCTCTAGTAATTTTCTGGTGGAGTCTTTAGGGTTTTCTATGTAGAGGATCATGTCATCTGCAAACAGTGAGAGTTTTACTTCTTCTTTTCCAATCTGGATTCCTTTTATTTCTTTTTCTTCTCTGATTTCTGTGGCTAAAGTTTCCAAAACTATGTCGAATAGTAGGTGAGAGTGGGCACCCTTGTCTTGTTCTTGACTTTAGGGGAAATGCTTTCAATTCACCATTGAGGATAATGTTTGCTGTGGGTTTATTATATATGGCTTTTATTATGTTGAGGTTTGTTCCTTCTATGCTTGCTTTCTGGAGGGTTTTTATCATAAATGGATGTTGAATTTTGTCAAAGGTTTTCTCTGCATCTATTGAGATAATCATATGGTTTTTATCTTTCAATTGTTAATGTGGTGTATCGCTGCATGTGGATTCTTTACCAAACGAGCTATCAGTAAAGCCCCTAAGCTACTCAAGAAATGGTAGCTAATATTTTTAACTTGGGGTTTCAACAGACTTAACAACTTTCTTTACTACATGATTTGTCCTTAATATTTAAAGTATTTTATGATAAACTACATGGGAGAGAGTATAAAACTATTCTCAACGTTATACGAGGGTAGAACATTTTTTATTGACACATATCATGAGACATATGTTTCAAAAAAAGTTAGAACCCTAATAAATATCCAGGGCTTTTAAATTTTAAAGATGTTAATTGTAATCACCAGGGCAACCACTAATATGCTAACTTTTAAAATGTGTTAAATATTGAAATATGCACTAGAAACATTTATAAAAAACACACAAACGTGGAAGAAGAAAGAAACAGAAAAACCAAAAGATATAGAAAATAAATAGCAAAATGTCATGCAAAAATCATATCAGCAATTAAATAAAAATGGATTAAGCACTCCAATCATAAGGCAGAGATTGGCAAGATGTATTTTGTTTTTTATGATCTACTGATAGCTTGTGTACAAGCAAACACTTTTGATTCAAAGGCACAAATAGATTTTTCTTTTAAAGAATGGAAAAGGTAACCAAAAGAGAACTGAAATGGCTATACTAACATCAGATAAAATAGACTTAAAAAGACAAAAATTGTTACTAGAGACAAAGACAGTTTGTAATAATAAAAGGGTAAATTTTAATAACACATAAGGGAATAGTATGAACAACTCCATGCCAACAAATTAAACAACCTAGATGGAATAGACACATTTCTGGAAAAATGATAAAAGTAAAAATTGACGGAAAAACAAATAGAAAATCTGAATATACCAATAAGAAATAAATAGACTGTATTAGTAATTTAAAATTTTCCCCAAAGAAATATCCAGGCTCACACAGCTTCCCTCATGAATTGTACAAAACATTTAAAGATGAATTAGTACCAATTACTTGCAGAATTTTCCCAAAAGTGGATCGAGAGGAAATACTTCCCAACTCATTCTATGAGGGAAGATTTACCTTGATAACAGTATCAGACAAAAACATCACAAGAAAAGAAAACCACAGACCAATATCACTTGAGAATTTACATGAAAATCCTTAATAAAACACTAACAAACCAAATTCAGCAATGTATAAAAAAAACTACACCATGACCAAGTGGGATTTCTCCTAGAAATTCAAAGTTGGCTTAATATCCACAAATTAATCAGTATAATTCACCATATTCATAGAGCAGCAGATAAAGTCACATGATCATCTCAGGTGATGCAAACACATTTGAAAATATTCAACATTCATTTTAAAAATGAAAAATATCACATATAGAAGGGAACTTCTTCATCGTGATAAAAAGTATCTCTAAAAGACCCACAGTTAACATTCTACTTTATGAGGAAAGATTGAATTTTCTCCCCAATATCAGGAACAGGATGTGGGCTCTTCCCACTACAATCCAACATTTTACTGGAAGTTTGCAATTAGGCAAAGAAAATAAGATGTATACAATTGGAAAAGAAAGAAAACTTTACAGGTGGCATAATTTGTATGTATAAAATTCTAAGGAATTATCTTTTAAAAAATGTACTGGAATTAGTAAGTTCAGCAAACTTTCAGGATACAAAATCAATACACAAAAATTAGTTGTATTTCTATGTACCAGCAATTAACAATTTGAAAATAAAATTAAGATAGCAAGTCCATTTACAATAGTATCAAAGAATAAAATATTTAGAAATAAACTTAAGAAAATGCTTCAAGACTTGTATCCTGAAACTGTTAACACACAGTTGAAAGAAATTAAAGAATTCTTAAATGGAAAAACATCCCATGTTCTTGGATTGAAAGGTTTAATATTGTTGTTAGCATTACTACCCAAAATGGCCTGCAGATTCAATGCAATTTACTGTCTTTAAACATGACATCACCCTTATGGTAGAAAGTGAAGAACTAAAGGGCCTCTTGATGAAAGTGAAAGAGGAGAGTGAAAATTTGGCTTAAAGCTCAACATTCAGAAAGCTAAGATCATGGAATCTGATCCCATCACTTTATGGCAAATAGATGTGGAAACAGTGGCAGACTTTATGTTTCTGGGCTCCAAAATCACCGCAGATGGTGATTTCAGCCGTGAAATTAAAAGACGCTTACTCCTTGGAAGGAAAGTTATGACCAACCTGGACAGCATATTGAAAAGCAGAGACATTACTTCGCCAACTAAGGTCCATCTAGTCAGGGCTATGGTTTTCCGAGTGGTCATGTATGGATGTGAGAGTTGGACTACAAAGAAGTCTGAACGCCAAAGAATTGATGCCTTTGAACTGTGGCATTCGAGAAGACTATTGAGAGTCCCTTGGACTGCAAGGAGATTCAACCAGTCCATCCTAAAGGAGATCAGTCCTGAGTATTCATTGGAAGGACTGATGTTGAAACTGAAACTCCAATACTTTGGCCACCTGATGCGAAGATCTGACTGACTTGAAAAGACCCTGATGCTGGGAAAGATTGAGAACAGGAGAAGAAGGGGACAACAGAGGATGAGATGGTTGGATGGCATCACCGACTTGATGGCCATGGGTTTTGGTGGACCCTGGAAGTTGGTGATGGACACAGAGGCCTGGCGTGCTGTGGTTCATGGGGTCGCAAAGAGTCGGACACAACTGAGTGACTGAACTGAACTGAACTGAAACATAAATTGATGTGCTGATTCTAAAATCATAGAACATCAGTCAGTTCAGTCACTCAGTCGTATCTGACTCTTTGTGACCTCATAGACTGCAGCACACCAGGACTACCTGTCGATCACCAACTCCCAGGGTTTACTCAAACTCTTATCCATCGAGTTGCTGATGCCTTCCAACCAACTCATCCTCTGTCAACATCTTCTCCTGCCCTAAATCTTTCCCAACATCAGGGTCTTTCCAATGAGTCAGTTCTTCATATCAGGTGGCCAAAGTATTGGAGTTTCAACATCAGTCCTTCCAAAGAACATTCAGGACTGATCTCCTTTAGGATGGACTGATTGGATCTCCTTGTAGTCCAAGGGACTCTCAACAGTCTTCTCCAACACCACAGCTCAAAGGCATCAATTCTTCAGTACTCAGCTTTCTTTATAGTTCAACTCTCACATCCATACATGACCACTGGAAAAACCATAACCTTGACCAGATGGACCTTTGTTGGCAAAGTAATGTCCCTGCTTTTTAATACGCTGTCTAGGTTGGTTACAACTTTCCTTCCAAACAGTAAGCGTGTTTTAATTTCATGGCTACAATCACCATCTGCAGTGATTTTGGAGCCCAGAAAAATAAAATCTGCCACTGTTTCCATTGTTTCTCCATCTATTTCCCATGAAGTGATGGGCCTGGATGCCATGATCTTTGTTTTTTGAATGTTGAGCTTTAAACCAATTTTTCACTCTCCTCTTTCACTTTCATCAAGAGGTTCTTTAATTCTTCTTCGCTTTCTGCCATAAGGGTGGTGTCATCTGCGTATCTGAGGTTATTGATATTTCTCCTGGCAATCTTGATTCCAGCTTGTGCTTCATCCAGCCCAGCATTTCTCATGTTGTACTATGCATTTAAGTTAAATAAGCATGGTGACAATATACAGCCTTGACATACTCCTTTTCCCATTTGGAACCAGTCTGTTGTTCCATGTCCAGTTCTAATTGTTGCTTCCTGACCTGCATACAGATTTCTCAAGAGGTAGGTCAGGTGGTCTGGTATTCCCATCTCTTTCAGAATTTTCCACAGTTTATTGTGATCCACACAGTCAAAGGCTTTGACATAGTCAATAAAGTAGAAATAGATATTTTTCTGGAACTCTCTTGCTTTTTCAATGATCCAGCAGATGTTGGCAATTTGATCTCTGGTTCCTCTGTCTTTTCTAAATCCAACTTGAACATCTGGAAGTTCACAGTTCACATATTGCTGAAGCCTGGCTTGGAGAATTTTGACCATTACTTTGCTCATGTGTGAGATGAGTGCAGTTCTGTGGTAGTTTGAGCATTCTTTGGCATTGCCTTTCTTTAGGATTGGAATAAAAACTGACCTTTTCCAGTCCTGTGGCCACTGCTGAGTTTTCCAAATTTGCTGGCATATTGAGTGCAGCACTTTCACAGCATCATCTTTCAAGATTTGAAATAGCTCAACTGGAATTCCATCACCTCCACTAGCTTTGTTCGTAGTGATGCTTTCTAAGGCCCACTTGACTTCACATTCCAAGATGTCTGGCTCTACGTCAGTGATCACGTTATCCTGACTATCTTGGCTATGAAGATCTTTGTCAAATCATTTTCAACAAAGGTACCAAGATAATTCAATAGGGAAAGAATAGTATTTTCAACAAATGATGCTGGGAAAAAACTGGATATCCTCATGCCATTGAATGAAGCTAGACCTTTATCTCACATAATATGTATAAATTATCTCAAAATTAATTACAGAATTACATGTAACTGCTTAAACTTCAGAATTCCTAAGGGTAAATTTCCATAACCCTGGTTTCTTAGATGTGATGCCAAATGAATAAATAACAAAATAAAAAGACAAATAAGTTAGACTTGAGGGGAAAAAGAATTTTTGCCACACAGGGAGGCATACAGGATCTTAGTTCCCTGACCAGGGATTGAACCCACACCCTCCTGCAGTGGAAGCATGGAGTCTTAAATCACTGTATCAACAGGGAAGTCCCCTACGGAAATTTTTGAAATTGGTGCTTCAAAGAACACCATCAAGAAAATGAAAAAACAACTTACAGAAAAGGAGAAAACATTTCCAAAAAGATACAGCTGACAAGAAACATATATAATATACACATAAATACATTTATATATATTATACTAATATTCCTAGAAGTATTTATTAACAATTGTTACTGGTATTTCAAAACTCGCTTTTCACAAAGCTTTTACATTCATTTAAAAATTGTATAATATGTGTACTTGTGTCTACTTCCCACCATAAATTTTATAAAATAGAAATTTCATAATACCTGACATCCATTTGGAATAAGAGAATCTTAAAACTGAAAGGTCATCCAAGTCAGCTATGTGGTATAAATCTTTTTTCACATTTTGGGGAAGGGATTATCTAATCTCTTTTTCAATCCCATGGTGATAGGAACCCATTATTTCTGAATCAGTAGATACACTAATTTACAGCTCTATTTATGAGAAACCTAATTTTTACTAAAACTTACTTACATTAAGATTATAAACAATAACTCTCTTACCAAGAAGAACAACAGAAAAATCTTGCTTTGTTCTAAGAAAGTGGTGCTTGTGAATATTTTTTATGTTAGCCTTAGATAATAGGTATATTCAAAGTATATAAATCACAATATTACAAACAGTACAATAATAATCACTAAGATACTAAAATTTTGTGATCTTAAAAATTAAGTTGTATAACCTTAATCCCTCAAACTAGAAATGTGTTTAGCGTTATGTAAGTGAGATGTGTCACATGGCTTTTCCTGACTTCAGGGGAGTTCACTTGCAACTAATAAACTTAACATTTAAAAAAAAATTAGTAAACTAAGATTATGGCATAAGTAGCTAGTTTGGCCACCTGAAGCGAAGAGCCGACCCTTTGGAAAAGACCCTGATACTGGTAAAGACTGTGGACAAGAGGAAAAGGGGGTGTCAGAGGATGAGATGGTTGGATAACATCATTGATTCAATGGACATGAGTTTGAGCAATCTCTGGGAGATAGTGAAGGACAAGGAAGCCTGGTGTACTACAGTCTGTGGTTTTGCAAAGAGATTGACATGACTTAGTGACTGAAAAATAAATAGCTAGAGTTTTACATGAAATTATAAGTAAGCCCTGACAATGTAAATGTTGAAGATGAAGGTTACTATAAGACATGTAATGAAAAAGCTTTGGCAGGACTCTATTTTTATCCATAGGATTGTGAATGTCTTCTTATCTCTCTGTTCTCCAGTGTCCTCAAAGTGAGAGATATTGGACCATATTATCTTTATGGCTCCTTCTAGCTTTGAGAGTTCTGTATAGGATGCATAAATTAAGAGAGCATAGGGGTTATTAGTTCTATGTTGATTTACAATTAAATAATATCTTCAGTACCAACTGATAATCAACTGTGTGACAGACTCTCTGTTCCAAGCACAAGGTGAAACAAAATAGGCAAATCCCTGACTTCATGGAGCTTATATTCTAGTGAGCTGAGCAGAAATGAACACTGTAAGTAAAAATACATGTGTTCAATAGTGGTTAGTGTTAAATGAAGAAGGAGGTATATGAAATATTGGGAAGGGATGAAAATTTTAGGAGAGATGGCTAGTCTTAATTAGGTGAAATTTTAGTCATTCCTGATGGAAGAATCTACAATGGAATAAACTAGCAAAGTATGTAGGCAGACAGGTCTTTGGAACTGGGAGACTGGTGAGATCTCATGGGCTTTCAGATTTCAAGCCATTGGAGAGGTAAACAGGTTTAAGGTCATCTGTTTTAAATAGGTGTAAGGCATCTTTGGAGTAGCTATTCAGAGGCTAGACTACAAAGGAACAAGCCAGAGATAAGAAGGCTTTTAAGAAGCTACTGCAATAATCCAAGTGAGAGAGGAAGAAAGTCTGGACTGAAAAAGTGGTGATGAAAGTGATGAGAAGCAGAATTCTGGATATACTGTGAGGATAGTGACAACAAAATTTGCTGAAAAACTATGTTGAGGGGAGACAGTACAGAGTAAATAGTAACACCAGAATTTGTGTCCTGAGCACCTGAAAAGATAGAATTACCATTAATGGAAAAGTCAGGCAGACGCGGGAGACGCCCGGCTCCGGCGGCGCAGGCGCAGACGCGGGAGACGCCCGGCTGCGGCGCAACCGACCACGTGCAGAATCGTGGCTGAGATGAGCTACCCCGCGCCCAGGGTTAGGGCGGTGGCCGAGAGGAGCTGTACCACGTTCAGGAGGCGGTGGCTGCTTGGGCACCGGAGGGCCGAGAGGAGCTGATCTACATTCAAAGCAGGAGGCGCGGCCTTGAGGAGATACCCCTCGTCCAAGGTAAGGTACAGCGGCTGCGCCTTGCTGGAGCAGCTGGGAAGAGATACTCCACGACCAAGTGGAATATAAGAATCCAGTGTTCTGGGGAGGAAGGAACAAGATGGCGGAGGGATAAGATGGCAAGACCACTTTCTCCCCAACAAATTCATCAAAAGAACATTTGAACGCGGAGTAAAGTCCACAAAACAACTTCTGAATACTGGCAGAAGACATCAGGCTCCCAGAAAAGCAGCCCATTGTCTTCTAAAGGAGAGAGAAGAAATCCAGCTCCACCCACCAGAACACCGACACATGCTTCCCTAACCAGGGAACCCGGACAAGTCACCAGTCCAACCCCACACACAGCGAAGAAACTACGTAATAAAGAGAACTCCACAAACTGCAAGAAGAGGGAAAGGCCACCCCAAGCAAAGCAATATAAGCAAGATGAAGAGGCAGAGAAATACCCAGCAAGTAAAGGAACAAGATAATTGCCCACCAACACAAACAAAAGAAGAAGATATAGGGAATTTACCTGACAAAGAATTTCAAATTTTGATGGTGAAAATGATTCAAAATCTTGAAAGCAAAATGGAGTTACAGATAAATAACCTGGAGAAAAGGATTGAGAAGATGGAAGAAAGATTTAATAAAGACTTAGAAGAAATAAAAAAGAGTCAATATACAATGAATAATGCAATAGATGAGATCAGAAACACTCTGGAGGGAACAAACAGTAGAATAACAGAGGCAGAAGACAGGATAAGTGAGCTAGAAGATAGAATTGTAGAAATAAATGAAACAGAGAGGAAAAAAGAAAAACGAATTAAAAGAAATGAGGACAATATTAGAGACCTCTGGGACAATGTTAAATGCTCCAACATTCGAATCATAGGAGTCCCAGAAGAAGAAGACAAAAAGAAAGACCATGAGAGAATACTTGAGGAGATAATAGTTGAAAACTTCCCTAAAATGGGGAAAGAAATAATCACCCAAGTCCAAGAAACCCAGAGAGTCCCCAACAGGATAAACCCAAGGCAAAATACTCCAAGACACATATTAATCAAATTAACAAAGATCAAACACAAAGAACAAATATTAAAAGCAGCAAGGGAAAAGCAGCAAATAACACATAAGGGGATTCCCATAAGGATAACAGCTGATCTTTCAACAGAAACTCTTCAGGCCAGAAGGGAGTGGCAAGACATACTTAAAGTGATGAAAGAAAATACCCTACAGCCCAGATTACTATACCCAGCAAGGATCTCATTCAAATATGAAGGAGAAATCAAAAGCTTTACAGACAAGCAAAAGCTGAGGGAATTCAGCATCACCAAACCAGCTCTCCAACAAATGCTAAAGGATCTTCTATAGACAGGATACACAGAAAGAGTGTATAAACTTGAACCCAAAGCAATAAAGAAAATGGCTATGGTATCGTACTTATCAATAATTACCTTAAACGTAAATGGGTTGAAATTTTCAAAAAGGCTAGGAAACAATTCTCATAGCCATCAATAGTTCAGTGTTGAGTTCATGAATAGTTTTTAAAGTTTGGGACAAACTGTAGTATTTGCTATTTGAAGTACTATTTGTAATTGGCATATTACGATGTAACATTGGTCTTCATTTCCATCTTAAAATGCCTAAAAATGCCTA
This sequence comes from Moschus berezovskii, assembly GCF_049115385.1. NCBI lineage: Eukaryota > Metazoa > Chordata > Mammalia > Artiodactyla > Moschidae > Moschus > Moschus berezovskii. The sequence goes on along the minus strand of NC_142463.1, from coordinate 44,705,191 downwards.
ACAGGTTTTTAGATTTGTGAATTTTAGTTGAAATGTATTTTACGATGTTACTAAACCTGCTGCTGCTGCTGCTGCTAAGTCACTTCAGTCGTGTCCGACTCTGTGTGACCCCATAGACGGAAGCCCAACAGGCTCCCCCGTCTCTGGGGTTCTCCAGGCAAGAACACTGGAGTGGGTTGCCATTTCCTTCTCCAATGTGTGAAAGTGAAAAGTGAAAGTGAGGTCAGTCAGTCACGTCTGACCCTTAGCGACCCCACAGACTGCAGCCGACCAGGCTCCTCCATCCATGGGATTTTCTAGGCAAGAGTACTGGAGTGGCTTGCCATTGCCTTCTCCGACTAAACCTGCAGAAATATTGAAATATTTCAGAGAACTTATTCACTGTACATTTAATTTATTTTATTTATAAAAGTTATGAACTGTAGAAAGTTTTACTTGTTGGGTCAAATGCTTGTTGCTTCAAATGCTTGTTGCATTTGAAGTGCTAGTTACAAGAAAATCAAATACCTTCAATGTATAAATGCTATTAAGTTTTTAAAGGACTCTGGAGTATAAGTAAGTTTGTTTAAAGAAATTTAGTCTGTTCAACTTGAAAAAAATAAATAAATAAAATCGGAAAAAAAAAAAAGAAAAGAAAAGTCAATGTGAGGAGCTGGTTTAGCGACAAATATCAGGAACTGTTTTTGACGTGCTAACTTTGATATGTCTATAGCAATCCACCTGACATATCAAGTAAGCTACTGGTTATAAGTTTCTGGAGTTGAGGAGAAATCAGGTCTGCAGACATATATTTGGGAGTTGTTACCACACACAAGGTACTTAAAGCCATGAAATGAAATAAAATCAACAAAAGAAAAGATAGCAAAAGTGAAATAAAGAGATTCAAAGATGAGCTCTGGAACACTCCAACATTTAGAAGTCAAGGGGATGAGAAGGAATTAATTGAAATTTTTTAAAGGGTAGACAGAAATATACAAGAAATAATGAAAATGGATGTTATGGAAGCAAAGTGTTTTAAGAAAAGGTGGATGGTTATCTGTGTTAAATGCTGCAACAGGTCAAGTTAGAGAAGGATTGAGAATTAACCTCATCTGCTCATTTAGCTAGCCACTCCAGTACTCTTGCCTAGAAAATCCCATGGATGGAGGAGCCTGGTAGGCTGCAGTCCGTGGGGTCGCTAAGGGTCGGACACGACTGAGCGACTTCACTTTCACTTTTCACTTTCCACTTTCACACATTGGAGAAGGAAATGGCAACCCACTCCAGTGTTCTTGCCTGGAGAATCCCAGGGAAGGGGGAGCCTGGTGGGCTTCCGTCTATGGGGTCACACAGAGTCGGACACGACTGAAGTGACTTAGCAGCAGCAGCAGCAGCAGCTCATTTAGCTTAGTAATGTGGAAGTCATTGGCTGACTTTAAGAGCAGTTTCTGCAGAGTTCTGGGGAAAGATACTTGACCGACCCAGGTGCAAGAGAAGTGAAAGGAGGAAACAGATATATAAAGCATAGCAAACACCTTCAACAGGCTTTTCCATAAAGGGAAAGAGGTGCGTGAAATGATAGTGGGGGTAACTGGGAGAAATTGGAATCCAAAAAGCTTTTTTTTAATTGAAGAAATGATGGCTAATTTTTACGCTATTAAGAATGATCTAGTAAAGAGGAGAACATGATGAGTTAGTAGAAACAGAAGAAAACTTCTAGGGCAATGTCCTTGAAAAGACAAGAAAAAAATGGAATCTGAGGCATGTATATTTTGGATGGGTTGAGGTAGTATCATGCAAAAAAGTTATAATGAATAGACATGGAATTTGAGCAGAGAAAGAAATAGGAAGATAAAAGATTATTAGGATAGGGTCACTGGTCATGTCCAGCCAAACTATTTTGTAATATAAAAAAATAGACGGTAATGGTTGCAAAATAGAGTGTGTGAAATTGAGATTGTAGAGAGTTTACAGTAAGGCGTATGACAAGATTAAGAATAGGACATGGGAGGGACTTCCCTCATGGTCCAGTGGTTAAGATTTCATTTTATGTGTAAGGCTACATCTTACCATTTTTCATGTCATTTTTGACATTCCGCTATACATAAGTTTTCCACAAACAATGAAGTGAAGTCGCTCAGTCCTGTCCGACCCTTTACGACCCCGTGGACTGTAGCCCACCAGGCTCCGCCATCCATGGGATTCTCCAGGCAAGAATACTGGAGTGGGTTGCCATTTCCTTCTCCAGGGGATCTTCCCAACCCAGGGATTAAACCCAGGTCTCACGCATTGCAGGCAGACGCTTTAACCTCTGAGCCACCAACAGTATTTGTTCACTAATCGATAGGCTGTGTAAGAGCCTCAAAGGACAAGAACACGGATTGTGCATTCTGATGAGCCTTGCATGGCACATTTTAAAGGCACATAGTAGATACTTAAATAAGTAGTAGGCCTTTTGAGAACACATGGACTGCCTAAACTTTATCTGAGATCTGTCACTGACAGTTCTAAAAGGGGGAGAATGCTGTATTTATAAAAAGCTTACTAAGTCATAGTATACTTGTAAGCAAGCTGGTGTTCCTGATTTGCTAATTTGCTTGATTGTTTGCTTTTTAATGAGTAAACCAAAGTTCAGAAAATGTAAGTAACTTGCCCAAATGTATTCATCTAGTTAGTAGTAGAGGAGATATCAGAACTCAGACCTGTCAGACTTAAAAATCCATTCTATCCTACCATTCTTCATTGTATCTAACTTAAGCAAAGATAAAAGAATAGCAAAACACAACCCAGTTTAAAGGATATTACAGAAAACTAAAATAGGCTCAAGTTAGTGTCTATACTACTACCTACCTCTGAGTTCATCCCCCTTCAAAATAAATTAGGCTGCAGAGTGTAAAGGAGTAAGTATCAGAAGCCCTGGATTCTAGCCCTATTTTGCTTTTCATAAGCTACATAACCTGAAGCAAAACACTCAAAATGCTGTTTGCCACAATAATTATATCTGTCCAACCACCCTCTGAAACCATTCTAAGACAAGTGAGACGACATTTAAACATTTTAATAAACTGAGGAGACAGATTTAAGTATAAGGCACTGATTCAAATAATGTAACTGTTCATTTTGAGAGTAATAAATAGATCAATTAGCAAGGAAGTTTTAAAACACAATAAATTAAAACCAGAGCACAAAGAAATCAAGTCACTTTTACTTCTGTTATTGAAAGCAGCTTTTTTTGTCATCCACAGAGGTTGCCTGGGAAACCACTGCAAGTAGATTACAAACCCCTTCACTGCCAGCTCTGCTCACAACCACCACCACACACACACATACACACACTTTTTTCCCCTTAGACTACTTCACCAAATGTTCCTAGGAGCAATCCCAAAGGGGTTTTTAAGAGTCAAATGGTTGAAGAGAAAAACGGAAGAACTAAGGACATCACACAGTTATGTCAAGTTTACCCTGTTTCCCATAATCAAAAGGGAAGATTTATTTAACTGCAGGAACACAAGGAAACACCATTCGTACACAGCTAACAGTAAAAATTCTTTGTGTAACAATAGAACAAAAGGTTCTCCACTGAAGTATTTGTTGTTTGGCAGGCATCAGGGAAATAAGGTTCTTCACCATGCCCAGATCCCTCACCATCTGAAAAGAGCTTTTGATTCTCAAAAACTTTGTGAGGTGGGCAAAGCAAATATTGTTTATTCAGCTCTTTCATTCAGCTAATATTATTGAGTAACCACTATGTTCCAAGTACTGTCTAGACCCGTAATGATGGAAATGTTCTATATTGTGTTGTCCGATGCTATAATCACTGGCCACATATGACTGCTGATCATTTCAGATTTGGCCATCATTAAAACCCACCCTCCCAAGTTGAGCCCTGACAAGAATTCTGCCCCATGTTGCTTGAGCCAAAAGAACAAGACCAAGTTTGGTTCAAAAGCAAAGGAAAATTTTCCTCTTTCTTCAAAGAATGGAAAGGTAGGAGCTCACACTCTAGAACACATGCTCTCGGGACACGAAGTGGGCGGGGCTGCTTTACCTCAGCAGAGCCAGGGCGGAGTTCTTCTGAGTCTCCTAGGCTATGCTGCTCAGGGCACTCTCCAGATCTCAGTCCCTGGTGCAACGTCTCTGCACACGGCCTTCTGCCGCCATGTTGGATTTCAGTGAACTACATCCAAAGTGTCTCTTTACACAACGCTGGAGCTGAGGTGTTGTTGGCACAACCATTTAGCACTAAGAATGCTGGCCTGAAGTACCAGGGGAAAGACTTAAGCCTGTGGCACCCTATGAGCAATTTAAAACTAGATGAAACACAAAGGAAAAAAGGTTAGACTTTTTATTACCATAATTCTATTTTTAATTCTTGGGCATTGTTAGTGGATTTTGCTGGTGATAGCATGAGTGAGGAACTGACTTTTTTTTTTAATGAAGCTGCATTTTTTCATTGGTGTTTTATAAGCAAAAATCCCAGTCTCAACAAGTGAATTAGTTGCTTTCCCAATATCTCTCCTCTTTCTACCTCCACTCTTTTCTTCTTACATCAAAGCACAACCCCAAAGCCACTCTCTTTGCCTAAACCTTGCCCTAAGTTTCATAACTGTCCATGTGAATGACCAGCTGATTCTAACCAGTTGAAGAAACATCCCTTTCATACCCCAAGGTGGATCTGCTTGCCCCCTCATCTGTGCCAAGTTGCTTCAGTCTTGTCTGACTCTTTGTGACCACATGGACTGTAGCCTGCCAGGCTCCTCTGTCCATGGGATTTCCCAGGGAAGATACTGGAGTGGGTTGCTATTTCCTTCTCCAGGGGATCTTCCCAATCCAAACCTGAGTCTTTTAAGTCTCCTGCATTGGAAGACAGGTTCTTTACCAATAGTGCTACCTAGAAAGCACATATTTAAGGGCATTTGTCTCAATTATTTCCTAGAATGCTTGATCAAAGAAGACTATTAATTCCTGATCTCAGTACTGTCTAGTGTCACTCCAAAATTATAAAACTAATAAAACATTTAGATAATAAAACTGGAAGCATTAAACGAGTTGTTCTCACACTTCTCTAGAAACTTAAAATTCCCATAATGTGCCCAGCACTGCTAAACACGTCCAGTAAATATTCATTAAGTATCTGTGATGATGATACATGATCTATATAATTTGCTTCTTAACTACCATGAAAATTTTAACTCAGGCACTAAACAATGAGCTTCCCTGGAAAAAATGAATTTGCCTGATATAAGCAAAGGATTTTCAACAGGTTTTTGTGTTTTGTAAATACCCTTTCCTGGATTAAGAATGTTTCCTTCTATTTCATATTTCCTAGGAATTTTTTTATTATGAATGGATGTTGATTATTAAAGTGATTTTTTGGTGTCTATCAACATATGATGTGCCTTCTATATTTTGTTGATGTGACAAAATTTTCTAAACTTTCATTATTAGAAATAAACCCAAGTTGGTTATATTTTATTATTGTTTTTATAAATTCTAGGATTTGGTATCCCGTTGTTTTATTGAGGATTTTTGAATCTAGGTTTATTTTTAAAAATCTGGCTTGAGTTTTCTTAAGTTCTCATCAGGTTTAATTATTAAGGTTATATAGGTATCATAAAAAAGTTGATAAGTATTCTTTTTGCCCCTATTTTCTAGAAAAACTTGTGTGAGATGCATTATTTCTTTCTTTATATATTTTGAAAAATTCATTGGTAATGATTTGAACTCAAAGTTTTCTCTATGGAAAGTGTTTAATTATATATTAACTTTTTTAGCAGTTATGTATAATTCCTTGATTTTGTTTGTCTTCTTCTCTCATTTTTGGTAAGTTTTATTTTCCTAGAAATTAGTCTGTTTCATTTAAATTTTCTAAGGCTCTGACATTAATTTGTTCATAATGCACTCTTATGGTTCTTTTCTTTATAATTGGTTGATAACTGCTTTACAATGTTGTGTTGGCTTCTGCCATACAACAGTGTTAATCAACCATAAATATACATATGTCCCCTACCTCTTGAACCTCCCTTCCACCCCCCCATACCATCCCACCCTTCTAGGTATGGTTCTTTTTGATGTCCCCTTTGTCATTCCTTCTCACTCTTTTTTTTAACTTCTCACTTTTTCTCATCATAATTTTCATCTAAACTTATCGGTGTTATTAGTCTTTTCAAAGAGACAAACAGTCGATTTTATTATATAATTTTTCTTCATTTCAATGTTTTCTGCTTTTATTATTTAACATTTTGGGATGATTACTGAGATTGTTGGTCTATTCTTTGCATGATTTCAATCTTTTGGATTTTCTTTGAGAAGTTCAAGGCCAGATTCCTAAACCAGGGTGAGCCCCTAGTTATGACTGGTCACTGCATAATGTTCAGCATGGATTGGTCAGAGGAACTGATCCTTCTTTATAATGCTCTAATTATAATTACTCAGTCTGCATAAAAGTAGCATTCAGTTTACCTGTGTTCTAAATAGTACTTTTTGAGAACATCTAATTCATTCATCTGTTATCCTACAAGAATTCAGAATGGCTCCTCCCAAGTCTTCTTCAGAAATATCTTCTTTTGTTAAACTGGACCTGCTAGGAACACAGACCCAATTTTGTTTACAATTACATATTCTTCAGGTTAAGCTAGGAATGTAGGCAGCTGCTGCTACACAAGAACCACACAGCACTGAATGAGAGAAGCAAACAAAAGTTATTATTTTTCAGGTCTTAAGATTTTATGGTTATATTTATCTTCTGTGCCAATGCCTGAAAATTTCATCTTATGAAATAACAAAATAAAACTTTTAATAACAAGATAATGCTCAGTGTTGATAAGAATGTTGTAAAATCCTCTCTTTTAAAAAATATTTATTTATTTTATTTGTTTGGCTGCTCTGGGTCTTACTTGTGGCATGCAAGATTTTCAATCTTAATTGCAGCAGCTGAGATCTAGGTCCCCGACCAGGGGTCAAACCTGGGACCCCCTACATTGCGGGCATGGAGTCTTAGCCACTGGACCACCACGAAAATCCCTCCCTCATAGGCTTCTGGAAGGATGGATTGGAGTATAAATTGGCATAAAACTTCTGGAAACAATTTGTAAAAATACATCAAAAGAAATAAGAAAATTGATTATTCTTTTATTCAATAAATTCACTGCTAAGTAATCTAGCCTTTAAAGAAAGGATCAACATTTCAGAGTGTGTAAATGTCAAATAACTATGTAGAACAGTTGAAACTAACATCACACACAACTATATTTTCAAAAAATTTTTAAAAATTTAGATCACAGAGGAAAAAATATTAAATTACTTAATCATAGTAAAATAGTAGGAATAGCCTAAATTTCTGACAAAAGAAAAATGAGCAAATTATAATACATCTAAAATTTTATGAAGCCATTGTTGATAATTATGTATCATTTAAGGAAAATCCAGATGATAAGTGATATAAGGTTAAATGCACAACTTACAAAGATCACATGCTTACTCTGATTATAATTATGTAAACACATGTATATGAATAGAATACCAGAAAAGACTGTATCAGAAAAATAATATTTGATCAATATTATGGGGTGATTGCTTTCTTTTTTTGTAATTTTGATTATTTTTAAAGTCATTATAAATATTTTACAGTGAAAACACACACAAGTTTTCAAAGGAAAGACAAATTCAAATATTTAGAATTATTTATAAGTAGCTATTTTATAAATAGAACCTAAAATATTATATACATAGTTTATTAAATATGTACATTATAAAATCCTACAGAATTAAAAATAGTATAGTACCAGTGGATTTTCACTGAAGGCATTAGCACTATGTTCTATGTATTATTCGACCACCATGCTCTTCTTTTGGAAAAATGTCTGCCTGGGATGAGAATCAAACAGATACAAAGTAAAAAATTCCACCTGAGGCTTCAATTAAGACTTTAAAACTAAGAATCAATTTCTATTCAAATTTTGTAAGTTGAAACAAACTATTAACCATATGTTACACATCTTTATATTTTCTACTCAACATTCAAAAGCTATAACTAATTATACAGTTTTATTCTAAACTTGGGCTTCCCAGATGGCACTAGTGGTAAAGAACCCACCTGCCAATGCAGGATTCATGAGAGACACTGGTTCAATCCCTTTGTCAGGAAGATCCCCTGGAGGAGAGCATGGCCACCCACTCCAGTATTCTTGCCTAGAGAATCCCATGTACGGAGGAACCTGGTGGGCTACAGTCCATAGGATTGCAAAGAATCAGACATGACCGAAGTGACTTAGCATGCAAGAATTCTGGATTTTAAAATAGTAAGGTACTTTGATAATATTACTGATAGAGAGTTTTTTTAAATGGCAGCAGTCATATAAATATAAGGAAAATTGGCTAAGTATATGCATTTTTTCCTTTGTCTAAAGTCAATTTTTTGGATCTGTCTCCTAAAGCAAAATTAAACAAATGAGACCTAAGTAAACATACAAGTCTTTACACAGCAAAGGAAACCATCAACAAAACAAAAAGACAATCTACTGAATGGGAGAAAGTGCAAAAAATAACCAATAAAGGATTAATATCCAACATACCTCTATGAGCAGCTCATCCAACTCAACACCAAAAAGACAACCTGATTTTAAAATGGACAAAATAACTGAATAGACATTTTTCCAAAGAGTAAATTCAGATGGCCAATAGGCATATGAAAAGATGCTCAACATTGCTTATCATCAAGAAAATGCAAATCAACACCATAATGACATGTCACTTCACACTGGTAAGAATGGCTATCATCAAAAAGAACACAAATACAAATGTTGACCAGGATGTGAAGAAAAAGGAACCCTCATACACTGTTGGTGAGAATGTAAATTGGAACAGCTACTGTGCGATATAGTATGAAGGTTCTCAAAAAACCAAAAACAGAGCTACCATATGACCTAGCAATTCCACTCCTGGGTATATATCTATAAAGAAAACCTAAAAATACTAATGTGTAAAGAAGAGGTGGCAAGAATACACAGAAGAACTGTACAAAAAAGATCTTCACGACCAAGATAATCACGATGGCGTGATCACTCACCTGGAGCCAGACATCTTGGAATGTGAAGTCAAGTGGGCCTTAGAGAGCATCACTACGAACAAAGCTAGTGGAAGTGATGGAATTCCAGTTGAGCTATTTCAAATCTTGAAAGATGATGCTGTGAAAGTGCTGCACTCAATATGCCAGCAAATTTGGAAAACTCAGCAGTGGCCACAGGACTGGAAAAGGTCAGTCTTCATTCCACTCCCAAAGAAAGGCAATGCCAAAGAATGCTCAAACTACCACACAATTGCACTCATCTCACATGCTAGTAAATTCATGCTCAACATTCTCCAAGCCAGGCTTCAGCAATATGTGAACCGTGAACTCCCAGATGTTCAAGCAGGTTTTAGAAAAGGCAGAGGCACCAGAGATCAAATTGCCAACAACCGCTGGATCATGGAGAAAGCAAGAGAGTTCCAGAAAAACATCTATTTCTGCTTCATTGACTATGCCGAAGCCTTTGACTGTGGATCACAATAAACTGTGGAACATTCTGAAAGAGATGGGAATCCCAGACCACCTGACCTGCCTCTTGAGAAACCTGTATGCAGGTCAGGAAGCAACAGTCAGAACTGTACATGGAACAACAGACTGGTTCCAAATAGGAAAAGGAGTATGTCAAGGTTGTATATTGTCATCTTGCTTATTTAACTTATATGCAGAATACATCATGAGGAATGCTGGGCTAGAAGAAGCACAAGCTGGAATCAAGATTGCCGGGAGAAATATCAATAACCTCAGATATGCAGATGATACTACCCTTATGGCAGAAAGTGAAGAGGAACTCAAAAGCCTCTTGATGAAAGTGAAAGAGGAGAGTGAAAAGGTTGGCTTGAAGCTCAACATTCAGAAAACAAAGATCATGGCATCTGGTCCCATCACTTCATGGGAAATAGATGGGGAAACAGTGTCAGACTTTATTTTTTGGGGCTCCAGAATCACTGTGGATGCTGATTGCAGCCAGGAAATTAAAAGACGCTTACTCCTTGGAAGGAAAGTTATGACCAACCTAGATAGCATATTAAAAAGCAGAGACATTACTTTGCCAACCAAGGTCCGTCTAGTCAAGGCTATGGTTTTTCCCGTGGTCATGTATGGATGTGAGAGTTGGACTGTGAAAAAAGTTGATCACCGAAAAATTGATGCTTTTGAACTGTGATGTTGAAGAAGACTCTTGAGAGTCCCTTGGACTGCAAGGAGACCCAACCAGTCCATTCTAAGGGAGATTGATCCTGGGTGTTCATTGGAAGGACTGATGCTAACGCCTAAACTGCAATACTTTGGCCACCTCATGCGACGAGTTGACTCACTGGAAAAGACTCTGATGCTGGGAGGGATTGGGGGCTGGAGGAGAAGGGGATGACAGAGAATGAGATGGCTGGATGGCATCACCGACTCTGTGGACATGAGTTTGAGTGAACTCCGGGAATTGGTGATGGACAGGGTGGCCTGGCATGCTGTGATTCATGGGGTCGCAAAGAGTCGGACACGACTGAGAGACTGAACTGAACTGAATGATACATACACCCCAATGTTCATAGCAGAGATCAGATGGTAAAGAATCTGCCTGAAATGCAGGAGACCTGAGTTCTATCCCTGGGTCAGGAAGATCCCCTGGAGAAGTGAATGGCAACCCAATCCAGCATTCCATGGAGAATGGATAATTCCATTAACAGAGGAACCTGGCAGGCTACAGTCCATGGGTTTGCAAAGAGTCGGACATGACTGAGCTACTTTCACTTCACTTGGGGATGTGGAAGCAACCTATGTGTCCATCAACAGATGAATGGATAAAGAAGATGTGGCATATATATGTATATATATATATACATACACACACACACACACACACACACAGTGGAATACTTACTACTCAGTCATAAAAGAATGAAATTTTTACATTTGCAGCAACATGGATAGACCTGGAGTGCATTATGCTTAGTGAAATAAACCAGACAGAGAAATACTGTATGATATCACTTATATGTGGAAACTAAAAAATATAACAAACTATGAATATAACAAAGAATCAGATTCATAGATACAGAGAACAAACTAGTGGTTACCATTAAGGAGAAGGGATGTGGGAGGGGCATTATAGGGGAAGGGAGTAAGAGATACAAAGTATTAGGTATAAAATAAGCTCCAATGATATATTGTGCAACATGGGAAATATAGCCAATATTTTATGATAACTATACATGGAGTTTAGGGCTTCCCAGGTAGTGCTAGTGGTAAAGAACCCACCTGCCAGTGCAGGAGACATGAGAGACTTGGTTTGATCCCTGAATCAGGAAGATCCCCTGAAGGAGGGCAGAGTGACCCATTCCAGTATTCTTGCCTGGAGAATCTCATAGGGGATCCTAGCCATAGAGTCGCAAAGAATTGGACACAACAGAAACGACCTAAAATGCACACACACATGCATGGAGTTTAATCTTCAAAGCGTGTTAATCACTATATTCTGCACCTGTAACTTATATAACAATGTACATCAACTATACCTAAATTTTAACAGTCACCTCCAAAATAATTTTAGAATAGAAATGTACAGATGCACATTTTTAAACAACTGTGATGAAAACTTCTAGTAAAATAAGAATAAATGGAATCATATACTTACATAAATATTAATAATATTTATATATATATTTCTCTCAAATATAGAAACATTCTATTAAAATCTAAGAATCTAAGATAGGAACACTATTGTCTTTAGTAGTTAATATTATTTATCTATGTTAGGAAATACAATAAAATAGAAAAAAGGAATAGCATCAAATATTACAAAGTGAGGGAATTTTTATCTCTATATACTGGTAACATATGGTCTACCTAGAAACTTCAAAAAAAATCAACTGCGAATTTTAGACCAAATAAGTAAATCTGTGGTACAAATTGAGAAAGAGATCTTTTTCTTGTATACAAGCAAAGTTCATTTTCAAAATGCCATGAAAATGCTCCCATTAAAGAAAAAGTTTAAAAAATAGCTCAGGATAAAGTTAAAAAGAAAAATCCAACACCTCTCTGGAGTCAACTCTAGAATTTTATGAAAGACATAATATATGTCATGAATAGAGAAGTATGTTACATTCTGGATAGGAAGACTTGACTTGAAAAATTGATTCCAAAGTTCATCTGAGAGAAGAAATGTCAAAGAATAGCCTAATATTGCAGAGAAGAGTAAAAGGAAGAAGGAGGAGAAGGTGAAGGAAGAGGAAGGAAAGGAATCAAACCCTTGTCTCCTGCATTGACAGGCAGATTCTCACCACTTAGCCACCTAGGAATCCACTTCTTTAGACAGGGCTGTGTATTTGTACAGTGTTTTGAAGGACAGTTTTACACTATCTAGTAAAATGTATTATCTTGCTAAAGCATGTAAAGTGTACTATATTAATTATACAATTTGGATATTTTTACAGATGTAAAATATCATGTAACTATCACCAGGATTAAGATGTGGTAACTCTTATCATTACAGTTAGCTTTGCCTATTTTTGAGTTTCACGTAAAGGAAATCATACAGTTAGTTTTCTTTTGTGTCTGGGTTCTTTCAATAACACATCTGTGAATTCATTCACATATGTAAGGAGTTCAAATTGTTGGTCAGTTTTCTATTGGTAAACATTTAGATTATTTTCAGTTTGGGCCTGTTAGGAATAAAACTATTGTAAACATCCCTGCACATGTCTTTTGGTGAGCATATATGTTCATCTATTTTGGGATTACTGAGCCACAGAATGTCTTTAGCTTTAATAGATATTCCCAAACAGTCTTCCAATTTTAATTTATACTCCCACAAACCATGTATGTGAGTTCCAGTTGTACCATATCCTTTCTAACACTAGTTAATCAACCTTTTTAATTTTAGGCATTTTCATGGGGACTTGATGGTATCTCCTTGTGGCTTTAATTCGCATTTCCTAGATGAATAATAATATTAAGCACCTGGTTTTCAAATACATATTTGGTCATTTTTATATCCTTTTCTGTGAAGCAATGATTTCTAACAAAATTTGAAATGCACATACACCTTAACTTAGCACTTCCACTTCTGGGAATTATTCCACAAAAATAGGCAACTTATTTCTGCAAGAAAACATTGCTTATAATACCAAAAAACTGAAAACATTCCACATGTTTTGTTTAGGGAAATGTGAGAAACTAGACAGCTATCTGTATAATGAAGCAAATCCATGAAAAACAGAGTTTGAACACTTTTCTTGCCCTAGGGGATATACAGGGCACAGTCAGAGATTTTTCATACTTTTTGAGATCTACACTTTCTATATATATGACAATCTCCAAAAAAGATAATACTTTTCCTATCAACCTCAGTGATTGTTTTTTAACAATCTGGCCATGACAGACCCTCCAGCTTCATCGCCCATCACTTTCCCTTGCTCTCTCTAATACAGGTACAATGGACTACCCTCAAGTTGTCAAATATTCTTGCTCTCTTGTACCTACAGGTCTGTCCACATACATTTTCATCTATTTGTAAAGCTCATCTCTACCCTGTACATCTTGTCCTTATCTCCATCCAGTTAACTCCTATCCATTCTTCAAGTTTAGCTAAAGTATCACTTCTTCAGGAAGGACATCTCTGATTCCTCAATTAAGGTAGATATCCTAGTACGTGATCTCATAGCTGATTTAACTGAAATATCTAACATGTTTGTAATTAATTAACCTGTGTCTTTCCTACCAAAATATAGGCTCTAAACATGCCTACTTTATTCATCATTATACCCCCAGCCTATACAATGCCTATACCAAATCAAGTGCTCAGAAAATATTTGTGGAACTGAATGAAACTTATTGCAGAATTCCATATAGGTGAAATGTTACCATATTATCATTAGCTAGTTCAGTGATATCATTGAAAAAAAATAGCCCAGGTTGGAGAAATTAATCACCTTAAGTAATTTCATAACTAGGAATTAGCATAGCTAAGAGATAATATCATCAATGTTCGAGAAATCAACCTCCTGCCATGAGTGAAGATCATCAACATTGTCCAATGATAATAAATGACATGAATCCATAAAGAAATCAAAAGACTAATAATTCATCATGTTATCATTTATATAGTTCAAGAATGCTCCTCCATTATCAATGAGGTACACAATTGCAAGGTGATTCTTGATTGCAAATCTTGTGTTCAGAGTTGTTTCTTCATGACAATTGGGTATAGTGACACACTTTGCACTGTTGCATCCTTCAGTTCAGTTCAGTCGCTCAGTCATGTCCGACTCTTTGCGACCCCATGAATCACAGCACACCAGGCCTCCCTGTCCATCACCAACTCTCGGAGTTCACTCAAACCCACCTCCATCGAGTCGGTGATGCCATCCAGCCATCTCATTCTCTGTCATCCCCTTCTCCTCCTGTCCCCGATCCCTCCCAGCATCAGAGTCTTTCCAGTGAGTCAGCTCTTCACATGACGTGGCCAAAGTATTGCAGTTTAGGCGTTAGCATCAGTCCTTCCAATGAACACCCAGGACTGATCTCCTTTAGAATGGACTGGTTGGGTCTCCTTGCAGTCCAAGGGACTCTCAAGAGTCTCCTCCAACACCACAGTTCAAAAGCATCAATTCTTCGGCGATCAGCTTTCTTCACAGTCCAACTCTCACATCCATACATGACCACAGGAAAAACCATAGCCTTGACTAGACGGACCTTTGTTGGCAAAGTAATGTCTCTGCTTTTTAATATACTATTTAGGTTGGTCATAACTTTCCTTCCAAAGAGTAAGCGTCTTTTAATTTCATGGCTGCAATCAGCATCTGCAGTGATTTTGGAGCCCCCAGAAATAAAGTCTGACACTGCTTCCACTGTTTTTCCATCTATTTCCCATGAAGTGATGGGACCAGATGCCAAGATCTTTCTTTTCTGAATGTTGAGCTTCAAGCCAACCTTTTCACTCTCCTCTTTCACTTTCATCAAGAGGCTTTTGAGTTCCTCTTCACTTTCTGCCACAAGGGTGGTGTCATCTGCATATCTGAGGTGACTGATATTTCTCCCGGCAATCTTGATTCCAGCTTGTGCTTCTTCCAGCCCAGCGTTCCTCATGATGTACTCTGCATATAAGTTAAATAAGCAGGGTGACAATATACAACCTTGACATACTCCTTTTCCTATTTGGAACCAGTCTGTTGTTCCGTGTACAGTTCTGACTGTTGCTTCCTGACCTGCATACAGGTTTCTCAAGAGGCGGGTCAGGTGGTCTGGTATTCCCATCTCCTTCAGAATTTTCCACACAGTCAAAGGCTTTGGCATAGTCAATGAAGCAGAAATAGATGTTTTTCTGGAACTCTCTTGCTTTCTCCATGATCCAGCGGATGTTGCATCCTTCAGTACATATACCAGACTCCATGTATCTTTCCAATTTCTAATTAATTGGATCTTAAAACAAGAAAAGTGTTGGTGTTCACAATGCTGTCATCTATTCTATGTTGATGTTTTCTCCCTCAAAATAAAGTTGGCTCAGGCGTTAACATCTGTTGCAGAAAATCTTCTGGGCTAACAATGATTTTTCAAGCAGCCTGAATCAGTTCCTTCTAGTCCACTCTCTGGTTTTAAGTTATGCATATTTTTACACTACACACTTAAAAGACAGAGAGACTACTTGCTGAGTGTGTGGTAGATGTGGGATAAACATTGACTGGAAATTTGCCTTATCCCCTTATCCACACTCTTCTGCAAAGCAACTGTGCAGTCTCTCCCACTGAGGTGGAGTGTCTCTCCACCCTCTAAATCTGGTCTTGGTCCTGTGACTTCCATGTGACAATGGACTTTAGTCAACATGGTACAACTAGAGGCCTGAAAAGTGCTTGGGTTTGGAGGCTTGCTGTCTCTTGCTGCTTTCAAGAACCCTATTGCCACAACAATGTGAATAAGCTGGGTAACATTCATTGCCCTGATCATATGCTGTGTGCTGTGCTTAGTTGCTCAGTTGTGTCTGCTTTGCGACCCATGGACTGTAGCCCACCAGACTCCTCTGTACATGTGGATTCTCCAGGTAAGAATACTGGAGTGGGTTGCCATGCCCTCCTCCAGGGGATCTTCCCAACTGAGGATTCAAACTAAGGTCTCCTGCATTGCAGGCAAATGCTTTACTGTCTGAGCCACCAGGGATGCCAACTGCCAAACTAGCGAGGCTACATATGATTGCTAGCTGACAACACATGTGTGAGAGAGACCAGCGTTTCAAAAACAGAAGAGTAAGCAAATAAACAATTGTTGATTTAAGCCACCAAGTTTGGGATGGTTTACTACACAATAGAAACTAACCAATATAGGACAATGAGAAAAAAAAAAGAAACAAACAGACTGAGCTGCATGTAACCTTATTTTCCCAGTCCTGGTCCTGGGGTGGAAATGTCCATGGAACTGAGGGTTAGATCACACCCATCACTGACTCAATGGACATGAATTTGAGCAAACTCCAGGAGATAGTGAAGGACAGGAATCCACGGGTTGCAAAGAGTAGGACACAACTTAGCAACTGAAAGGTAAGAGGCCTGGCACTTTCCCTACTAAGATGGTATTTAAATCTGAATTCTAAGCATCCTCAGAGAGTTACTCATTTTTTCTGGATGTCTCCCATGTGTACTTGAAGTAAACATGCTAATAAACTTCTGCTTGTTTTCATCTTGTTAATTTGTCTTTTGTTACAGGAGTCTCAACCAAGATTTCAGACAGGTAGAAGGGAAATTATTTTTCCTCCCCTAATCTGACCAAAGAAGCAAAATTTGGCAACAATCCATTAAAAGATGGGGCTTCCCTGGTCGCTCAGTGATAAAGGGTCTGCCTGCAATGCAGAAGATGCAGGTTCTATCTCTGGGTCAGGAAGATCCCCTGGAGAAGGGCATGGCAACCCACTCCATTATTCTTGCCTCAAGAATCCCATGGACAGCGGAGCCTGGTGGGCTACAGTCCATGGGGTCGCAGAGTTGAGCATGACTTAGCAACTAAACAGTAACAGCAACTAAAAGATACTTCTGACTAGCATGTATTGACTAGAAGAATAAGCCTAACTCTAAATCAGATTTTATTTCAAGTCAAATATATTTTGTTAGGTAAATCCTTAAATGTAAGCATACTCTTTGCTTCTGTTTTAAGCAGAGAAAATCCACACTAATATTGAACAAGAAAATTTATTATGCATGCTTTAAGTTTTTCTTCCTTATCCCCAGCACTCTTTCTGAGAATGGTTCCCACCAGCATCTCCTCTCCCCCATAGCGCTGTTCCCTATTAACTTCACTCTTACCATAACACTTCAATATACTCTGGTGGGTGGGGATAAGAAGCAATTCATTCTTGGTATCATATCCCTCAGCACTTAGCAGAATGCCATGATAGGCATTTAATACATCTTTATTGAATAGAAATAAATCTGCGAACAACAAACAGCACAGGCCTAGACAAGTAGCCAGTGTTCAAAATTAATGGTTTGTAAATTGCTATTTCTTGAAACTATAGGTCATTCCACCGTGAAATTAATTGTCACATGGTTGACTATCTTCAGTTACTTTTTTTTAATTTTTATTGGAGTATGGTTGATTTCTATTGGAGTATAGTTGATACTATTGTGTTAGTTTCTGCGCTACAGCAAAGTGAATCAGTTGTATATATATGTGTGTATATATATATTCACTCTTTTTTAGATTCTTTTCCCATGTAGGTCATTATAGAGTACTGAGCAGTAGGTTGCTTTAAATTACCCATCTTATATATAACAGTGTGTATATGTCAATCCCAATCTCCCAATTTATCCCCCACCTTCAGTTATTTCTAAGACATATTTCTTAATTCCCCTTTCCTCCTTCCCTTGCTGCTTGGTTCAAGAATGGGTATGTGTCCCAAACCGGAGACAACCAGTACAGAGTGTCCCCATGGTCATTGTGATAGGACATAAGACAACTTTTGTATGCATATGCTAAGTCACTTCAGTTGTGTCTAACTTTTTGTGACCCTATGGACCATAGTCCACCAGGTTCCTCTGTCCATGGGATTCTTCAGGCAAGAATGCTGGAGTGGGCTGCCACGCCCTTCTCCAGGGGATCTTCCCACCCCAGGGATCAAACCCACATCTCTTATGTCTCCTACATTGGCAGGTGGGTTCTTTACCACTGGTGCCACCTAGGAAGCCCAAGACAAACTTATCAGAGCAAAACTCAGGACTCTTGTAGAAAAAAACTCTCTCTCTGTCCCTGATGTGAATAAAGAGGCATGTAGCCCTTACTTTTCAAGCAAGCATGAAGGAAAACAGTCTGAGGATATTGAAGATGAGGGCCAAGATAATTAAAAAGAAATATAACTAGGCCCTTGGTCAAACTGTGTTTGATGTCTACATTACTAGTGGAATTTTTAGTTTTGCTAGCTAATATATTTCCTTTATCATTAAAGCCACGTTGGCTTATATTTTCCATTAGTTGCAACCAGAATGATCCTAAATAATACAAACTCTAAAAGGATTACTTCAAAATAAAAATATCTGGCTATGGCCTTTCTTCTGAGATATTGCAGATTATCTCAAGCTTCAACTCCATCATAAAGAATTCTTAGATAGCTCCAGAAGGGGGTATTATCTCTCCCCAGTGATTCAGAGTGTCTCTTGTTTGTGACCTTCATTTGTTGTATACTGTTCTGTTATATCTACTATATTGTTTTACTGTGTGACTACTTTCTCTCATTATTTTAATATGTTGTAATCTCAATGACATTGTAATTTCATTGGACTCATTACCATCTTTGTATCTTGTACATTTTGCAGTCAGTGGACTGCTAATTAAATTCAACTAAAGGTAAAACAACCCTTTCAATTTTCTTTATCAGTAGGAAAGACATAGCTATGGTGTTGAAGAAAAATGTCAAAACCAACTTATTGAGAATGTATATCTGACAATAGAACTTGAAAACATTTTAAATGCCTGTACTAAAGACTTTACCCAATGTTGGCATGGAACACTTTCGATGTTATAACAGAGTACTAAAGGTTTACTGCATAGTAAATTTTACAGAACACTGTGTATTACTGTACCAGACAGTTTTTCCTTGCCTCGGTGACTTTGGGTTTCCCTGGTGGCTCAGCTGGTAAAGAATCTGCCTTCAATGTGGGAGACTTGGATTCAACCCCTGGGTTAGGAAGATCCTCTGGAGAAGGGAATGGCTACGCACACCAGTATTCCGTCCTGAAGAATTCCATGAAAAGGTATGACCAACCAAAACAGCATATTAAAAAGCAGAGACATTACTTTGGCGACAAAGGTCTATCTAGTCAAAGCTATGTTTTTTCCAGTAGTCATATATGGACATGAGAGTTGGACCATAAAGAAAGCTGATCACTGAAGAAGTGATGCTTTGGAACTATGGTGTTGAAGAAGACTCTTGAGAGTCCCTTGGACTGCAAGGAGATCCAACCAGTCCATCCTAAAGGAAATCAGTCCTGAATATTCATTGGAAGGACTGATGATGAAGCTGAAACTCCATACTTTGGCTACCTGATATGAAGAACTGACTCATTAGAAAAGACCCTGATGCTGGAAAAGATTGAGAGCAGGAGGAGAAGGGAATGACAGAGGATGAGATGGTTGGATGGCATCACCAACTCAATGGACATGAGTTTGAGCAAGCTCCAGGAGTTGGTGATGGACGGAAAAGCCTGGAGTGCTGCAGTCCATGGGGTTGCAAAGAGTTGGACATGACCAAGAGACTGAACTGAATAGTGAGTTTTCCCTTGTCTGACATATCGCTACTCATATTTTAGGGTTAAGTTTCTCTGAATCTCTAGATTAAGGTAAGTTCCCTTATCATAAATTCTCATTGTGTTCTCTACATGTCCTTCATTGGATCTATTATGTTTGTCATTACATAAATAGCTGTTTAAATCCACCTATTCTGCCACACTCCAGCATCCACTAGAAAAAGGGTGAGAGTCATTTTACTCTCCTATCTATTAACATTGACTAGAACACAGCTGACAAATCCTCAGTAAATACCAGTAGAATGAATTAACACTTTGGGAGATGGTTGCCCCTCATCTCTGCCATCTTTGGTAATTGGCCAGAATGCATGTTTTATAATCCGCTATTCCTTTATATGCTGTAATTTCTATACAATCCTATACTTCTTCCTCAGGCTTTTGTGGTGGCTCAGATGGTAAAGAGTCTGCCTGCAATGCAGGAGTCAGGACGATACCCTGAAGAAGGGAATGTTTACCCCCTTCAGTATTTTTGCCTGGAGAATTCTATGGACAGATGAGCCTGGCAGGCAATAGTCCATCGGGTTGCAAAGAGTTGGACACAACTGATGGACTAACACTTTCACGCTTCTTCCTCACCTCTGATTCTTCTTTTCATTGCTTTCCTACTTCTCAGTGCTCTACAAAATTATTGATTCCTTTGCAACAATTCTTTTTATATTGCCAACCTAGTCATAGGCTGTTCCTTCACCTTCTTAGTCTTACCAAAAACCTGAATCGCCCAGAATTTATCTTCTCTTAAGTCCTCTCAAGGCTGCCTATTTTCTCACTCCACGTACCACAGAGTCCAGATTCTTTCCTATTCGTTTGTACCCTGTTACTTTTCCATACTCAGGCTGAATCACTTACCTCTTTGATATCCATCTATACCACTCTATCTCAAATGATTGTTATAATCTATAGACATCCTAGTTACTCTCCCACAAACATGCACTCTTTGACTTTTAGTCCAGATCTCTTTTTATTTAACTTCTGCCTTCTTTGAGAGTAATTTTAAATTTCACATATAAAGTTAATCTGCAAAGCCACTGGTAATTTGGGAGACCATCTCAACACCATCTTTATTTAGCTCTAATCCAGTGAACCACCTCTGTATCCATGTATGCAAATACCTCCTAGACACCTCCACTTGGATATCCATATGTTCATTCAACAAATGTTCATTTAGGTGCTGGGGATGCAGTGATAAACGAGATATGTAAAGTCCTGCCTTGAAGAAACATAATATAGAAAAGAAATCAACAACCAACAAGAAATAGACTTGCTGCTCTTCTCAGTGAAATAACAGTTGGAGCAAGAGATATCTCACCAGTGAAGATACCTTCATTCTAGGCAGTGTCATAGTTAAGTCATGGCTTACAGCTCCAGAAAGCGTTCATCATCCAGGAGTAATCTGAGTTGCTCATGTACTAGCAGTTTGTAATTGGTACCCTTGTGTCTCAGATGTCCTTTGTCTTTCTTAAAAAAGATGCATGAGAACTAATAATAACTTTTTAAATTATATAAATACATTATACATTAGTACATCTCATTAATTTATTAATACAAGATGATTTTTGCTTGGTTGATTGTGCTTTTTTGACATTTTTATTTCAGTGTTAAAGAGAGGATGAGGAAGTCCCTGCTTATATTTCTAGGACCATTTTTGTTTCTTTATATTTTATGGCTCTAGAATACCCTAATTATTTGTAATTACCCTAAGCAATACTTATTTGTTTCATACCTCTAAATCTTTGTGTATCTTGTTTCCTTTGATTAGAAGGCCCTATTTACCCGTTCTGCTGCTGCTGCTGCTGCGTCACTTCAGTCGTGTCCGACTCTGTGTGACCCCATAGACAGAAGCCCACCAGGGTCCCCCGTCCCTGGGATTCTCCAGGCAAGAACACTGGAGTGGGTTGCCATTTCCTTCTCCAATGTGTGAAAGTGAAAAGTGAAAGTGAAGTTGCTCAGTCGTGTCCGACCCTTAGTGAGCCTAAGTAATTCCTACTGTTTTTTTAAGACTTAGCTCAGCACCATTCTCTCCAGAAATACTTAGCAATCCCTCGTCTGTGCACTCATAAACATTTTCACACTGTATTAAAATTATATGTGTTTCATCTACAAGACTGCATGCATTTATTCACTCACTCAAAAGTTTATATATATTACTAGACAGGCATTTATTCAGCAAATATTTATTGAATGCCTACTAGAAACCAGGTGCTGCTTCTTGGTGTTCAAGATGCAATAGTGAATAAGACAATAAATTGCCTGCCATCGTAAGAGTGGTACTGTTGTGTAGCATTCTGGATAGCAATTAAGTGCTACAAAAGGGGTAAAAGAAAGTCACAGACTGGGAATGGGTGGAGTGTAACAGATAGGCTCTTCAAAAAAGGCCCCTCTGTGAACATGGCATTTAAGAAGAAATATCAATGAAGCAAAAGAAATGCTGGGGAAAGAATCTCACTGGCAGAGAGACAAGTAATTTTCCAGTTCCTAAGGCAGGAAGGAATTGCTGTATTGGAGGGGCAGCAAGAACAATGCAGGTAGATGGGAGTGAATAAGGCAGGAAATGGTAAAGATCAGTTTGTGTAGTCAGTAGCCAGATTGCATCAGATCTCACAGTAGCTTGGACTTTATTCTAAATGAGATGGAGAGTCACTGGGGGTTTTGACAAGGATAATAATTTGATCTAACGGTTTTTAAATATTACTCTGGAAGCTGCATAAAAAATAGATAAAAGGGAAGCAAACAAGAAAGCTGAGTGGCCAGACACGATACCCAGTACTAGGGATGCAATGATGGGCAAGAAAGAAAGTTAACAGAGTCACACAGGAGAGCAATGAAGAATACAGACTCCAAAGTCTACCTGAGTTGGAACCCTGGCTCCTCCATCTTATGCTGTGTGACCTTAGTCAATTAATCTAATGGCTCTGTGCTTCAGTCTCTTTGTATATAAAAATAAGGATAATGATAATAATAAGCACTTATCTCCTAGAGTTGCTGTAAAGATTAAATACATTAATACATGTTTTATTAGAAGGCAATGGCACCCCACTCCAGTACTCTTGCTGGAAAATCCCATGGACGGAGGAGCCTGGTAGGCTGCAGTCCATGGGGTCGCTAGGAGTCGGACACGACTGAGCGACTGCACTTTCACTTTTCACTTTCATGCATTGGAGAAGGAAATGGCAACCCACTCCAGTGTTCTTGCCTGGAGAATCCCAGGGACGGGAGCCTGGTGGGCTGCTCTCTATGGGGTCGCACAGAGTTGGACAGGACTGAAGTGACTTAGCAGCAATACATGTTTAGTACGAATCGCCAGTCCAGGTTCGATGCATGATACAGGATGCTCGGGGCTGGTGTACTGGGATGAACCAGAGGGATGGGATGGGGAGGGAGGTGGGAGAGGGGTTCAAGATGGGGAACACATGTACACCCGGGGCAGATTCATGTCAATGTATGGCAAAACCAATACAATAATGTAATTAGCTTCCAATTAAAAAAATAAATTAAAAAAAAGTACTTACACCCAGAACCTGGCACAAAATAAATTCAATCATAAATGTTTGAATAAATTCAAACATTAAGTATTACAGACTGTGAGGAGGTCAGATACTTGAGGTGGCACTAGAATTGATTGTTTATAAAAGCAACAGTGGTATTAATAGTACACAGTGCTAGGGAAACTCATAGGAAGAGTTCCTACCTAGTCCTGGGTAGTCAGCACAATGGTTGGGCACTTAGCAGGTGTGCAAAGAATTATGGTCTTTCATTTTCAGATGGATCTTTCAATTTTAATTCCATACTGTTACTGGTATATGAGTCATTACTCTCTCTGTTTATTTGTCTCAGAAGTCATCTCCACTTTTAAGTGTTTTTAATTAGTATTTCTTCTGAATTATTTATTCATTTAAATCTAGTCATTCTTCTATGAAAAGGTTACTCTTTGATAACAGATACTGAGAAAGCTACAGTAAGCTCTACAGATTACAAAGTTAGAATCTGTACCTATGGTTTTCTAAATGTATCCCCACCTTTAGCCTGAAAGCACCATTGCCTCCCCTAATTTATTAGCAGTGAGTCATTATAGCACAAAAGTAGCTTACCAGTTATAGATGGAAGTAAAATGAACTAAAGAAAATGGCCATGTCAGAAAACCTAGTGAATGACTCTGTGTAATTACTAAAATACCACCACAGAGGGGCCCAGAGTCTTTCCTTGAGTGCTGTGTGTTCTTCAGAAGAAAGACCTCTAAGCCTTGTGACTCCCAAGGACAAGCACACAAAGGAGATGAATCACTTTCCAGTTTTCATCAGTGAATCATGGTTGAGATCACCACCACTTAATTTGAGCTTTTCAAATGTATGAGTCACCACACAAGTCCCTGCATTCTAAATTAGAATGAGAACAGATTTCGTGATGTTCGGTCAAGTAGCTCTTACAGGGTCTTTCTTCCTGGAACCAGGGCAGTTTGCCTGGACTAGAAGAAAGGGGACAGCACATCATATGTATTCCAAACAGCCAGTTCAGTCCTAAATGCACTATCCCAGCAGTTCTCTGGTAACTGGCTCAATAGAAGTTAGAGCTTAGAGAGAACTCTGCCAAGGGTATAAGTAGTACACAATAACTCTGCTAAAACCACAGGATCCAGAGACAGTTTCAGGCATGGGGATTCCTACCAAGCAAAGTTCAGGTATTTCCTTCTTTTATTAAAGATCTTAGAACTTACCCACACTTGTCTCCCCTAATTCAAATCAGGCTGTCAAATCTATCCTAGGAGTCCCACAGTCACATGGATGACCCCCTGCTTTTCTCAGTCTCTGACTTCTTTGACCTCCTTAGTGCTAATGACCTCCACCTCACATCTTCTTTCTCCATCTCTCATCTCACATCACTCACTCCCACATTCATTCCAGGATGAAATGGTCCTGTCCCATCTCTCAAGGCTTAAATTCAAACTGCCCACTCACTGCAGCCTTCCTTCCACCTCTCTCATTTAATTACTGCCACAGTGTTATTTATTCAACCTCATCATGACTTTCAGATACCCTCTTATTTCTCCTGATATCAGCCCCTCTAGTCTTCAGTTCAGTTCAGTCGCTCAATCATGTCCAACTCTTTGCAACCCCATGAACCGCAGCACACCAGGCCTCCCTATCCATCACCAACTCCCAGAGTTCACCCAAACCCATGTCCATTGTACCAGTGAAAGCATCCAACCATCTCATCCTCCATCCGTCCCCTTCTCCTCCTGCCCTCAATCTTTCCCAGCATCAGGATCTTTTCAAGTAAGTCAGCTCTTCACATGAGGTGGCCAAAGTATTGGAGTTTCAGCTTCATCATCAGTCCTTCCAATGAACCCCCAGGACTGAGTTCTTTTAGGATGGACTGGTTAGATCTCCTTGCAATCCAAGGGACTCTCAAGAGTCTTCTCCAACACCACAGTTCAAAAGCATCAATTCTTCTGTGCTCAGCTTTCTTTATAGTCCAACTCTCACATCCACACATGACCACTGGAAAAACCATAGCCTTGATTAGACAGACCTTTGTTGACAAAGTAATGTCTGCTTTTTTAATATACTGTCTTCAGTCTTCACTTCTTCAATAATATCAGTGGTCACTACAACAGTAGTAATTGCCATAGCAAGTAAGTAATAGCAATTAACAACAATGACTAACATTTGTACAGTTCTTAATTTATTCTAAGCACTGTATTAAGCATTTTTGTGCCTTCCATGATATAATTCTCAGAATTCAGTGACTGTCTATGGACTAAGTGTTAAGGGTTTTATTCAAGCCTTCCATTCTGAGCCCTTTCTAGGTCTCCAACTGAATACATATGCACTGCTCATCATGACAGTGTAACTGCGAGAGATGCATAGCCATCACTCTAAACCCTAGGACAATGTAGCAGGATGGTATTGTGGTTTAGCAAGGAATTATACCTGGAACTTATGCCACTTAGATACAGGTAATGGGACTTCCCAAAAAAAATAGGTTTTTTCAGCTTTATAAAGTAATTATACTGGAGTTTGGAGTGTGACATATTATGGAATATAAGAGACTTGGTAAGCTCCCACTCAGAGCTTCCTGCAACCTGGCAGGACTTCACCACAGACAGGTGAAACACCATCGCCAGCAAAGTAGGCAGTTTTTATGTGAAGAACTGGGGGAACTTGAGGAGTTACACTTAGAGCACATAGATTAGGTGAGATATCTGGGCATCCTTTGCTTAGAATGTATCTTTTGTTCTTGTAACGTCCATACATTTAGTTTGGCAAGCCTCCACCCTGAATATTTGCAGTATTACTGCAGATAAGTCATTATCCCCATTTTATAGATAAATAGCCTAGATTTTATCACTTCAAACCTTCTCTTGCCAAGTTTCAACTCCCTTTTCGAATAGTAATTGCACTGCACCTACTTGTCTAAACCTCTGTCTAGCCCAGATTTTTCTCCTGACTTGTAGAACAATATTAGCAACTTCCTATTTGACATTTCCCCTTGGTATGTGACATACACGTCACACTCAATATGTCCAAAACTGAGCTCAACTCTCCCTGAAAACTGTTCGTTCTCTTGGTTCCCATCCTTTCGACTGATGCAACTAGTTACCCAGCCTCTCAAGCTGAAAACCTAGACGATAACCTTTGTTAGTGTCTGATGTTCATTGGAAGGACTGATGCTGAAGCTGAAACTCCAATACTTTGGCCACCTGATGCAAAGAACTGACTTATTGAAAAAGTCCCTGATTCTGGGAAAGACTGAAGGAGGGAGAAGGGGACAACAGAGGATGAGATGGTTGGATGTTATCAGTGACTCGATGGACATGAGTTTGAGTAAGCTCCAAGAGTTGGTGATGGACAGGGAAGCCTGGCATACTGCAATCCATGGGGTCGCAAAATTGGACACGTCTGAGTGACTGAACTAAACTGAAACTTTGTTACTCTCCTTCCTCACAGTTCAGGTGCAAATAAACACATGTTGCAGAATCCCAGGGATGGGGCAGCCTGGTGGGCTTCTGTCTATGGGGTCACACAGAGTCGGACACGACTGAAGTGACTTAGCAGCAGCAGCAGCAGCTCTTATTCCTGTTACCTCTCAAGTTCATACAATCCTTTTCATTCCCACCATCACCCAATTCAGGTATCTCTAACCTCGAAGAATCTGGTCTGATGTAAAAGTTCAAATTAGCACATAAGTTCTTTTATAACCAGCCTATATTTACCTCATCATATCCCCCTGGCCACTTCTCCTTGCATTCTCGTTCTAGGTGCACTCAAATACTTGCTGCTACTGCTGCTAAGTCGCTTCAGTCGTGTCCAACTCTGTGCAACTCCATAGACGGCAGCCGACCAGGCTCTGCCATCCCTGGGATTCTCCAGGCAAGAACACTGGAGTGGGTTGCCATTTCCTTCTCCAATGTGTGAAAGTGAAAAGTGAAAGTGAAGTCGCTCAGTAGTGTCCAACTAGTAGCAACGCCACGGATTGTAGCCCACCAGGTTCCTCTGTCCATGCGATTCTCCAGGCAAGAACACTGGATTGGCTTGCCATTGCCTTCTCCGCAAATACTTGTAGATCAGTCAAATGCTGCTCTCACATCTCAGGACATGTTTTAAATGTATTTCCTGTGCTCAGAACACTCTACGCATCCCCACCCCCAGCACATGCACACCTGTCCATGTATGCACAACATACTCCCAGCTTGGTTGTTACTCCCTGCTCCTCAGATCTGGAATCTCCCCCCCATTGCCATCCCTCTCTTAAGTTTGGATTAGGTCATCTTTATATGTGCTCCTGTATTATCCAATTATAGTAGTTAACACACTATATTGCCATTATATATTTACTGTTACCCCCAGAAATATTATCATTATTATATTTATCATTAAATCCCTCGTGCTAAGCCCAGTGGCTGGTGATGCATGCAAGTCTTTCCATAATTTATTGAAATGATTTGGTTTGACTGGGATCTCATCTCTCTGAAAGTGCTTACTATCCAGGTATATTCCTCACAGAATCTCTCAGAAGCATAAAGCAATAAGAGGCTTAAACTTAGAGCTACCTCTTTCTAGTAAGGGCTTTTATGAGAATCATGTGTGTACCATAAAATTAATTTCATCACTGACCTACAAGATTGTTCTATAAACCTCTGGCTAGACTGATTTTATGTGGTTTAGTAAAAATTTGATCTCTATTGTTTAAGAGGATATAATTAAACACACACACATTAGTGTTCTATTGTTGCATAACAAATTACCACAAGCTTCCACCAGTAAATAACATGAATTTATTATCTCACAGTTTCCAGGGGCAAGGTGTCCAATGTACTTTAGCTGAGTCTTCTGTTGAGGGTCTCAAAGGTTGAATAAGATCAAGGTATCAACTGAACTAAGTTCTCTGCAGAAGGTTCAGAGGGAAGAATCTGCTCCCAAGCTCATCCTGGTTGCTGGCAGAATTCAGGTCTTGTGGTTGAGAGGTTAATGTCTCCATTCTCTCACTGGGGGCTGCTGACCAGGGGTCCCTCTCACTCACGTTCCTCCGCTTGTGGCTCCCTCCATCTTTAAGCTGGCCATTACATATTGTACTCCCATCATGCTTTGAATCTCTGACTTCTGCTTCTCCAACCAGAGAAAAACTCTCTTGAGTTAAAGCGTTTGTGTGATTAGCATTGTTCTTAAAGTCCAAATTTCTAAGAACAGTCTGTTCATGGTGATTTAGGCTTTCTCAAAGAAAATTTAAGTTTTCTCTATAATGCTTCTCACTTCTTTTTGAGCTTTCACCAGCTGAATCTTTAGTGTCCATATTTCTGCAAAGAGCCTGTTCAAGTCAATTTGCGTTTCTTTTATCATACTCCTCAAAATTCTTCTAGCCTCCAGCACTGCCTAATTCCAAAGCTACTTCTACATGTTAGGTATTTGTTACTGTGGGGGCAGGACCCCACATCTCAATACCAAAATCTGTATTAGTCTTCTATTACTGCGTAACAAATTATCACAAACTTAGCAACTGTAAACAACCCATACTTATTACCGATATATCTTGTTTTATTGTGCTTCATTTCACTTCACTGCATTTCACAGATAGTATGTTTTTTACATAGTGAAGATTTGTAGCCATAATTGAAGCAACCATGCTTCAGAGACTCTATTTGCACCATTTTTCCAACAGCATTATTTAAGATAGGTAAGTCAGTAAGAGAAAGATAAATATTGTATATGACTGAAGTGACTTAGCAGCAGCAGCAAGACATATACATGGAATCTAGAAAAATGGTACTGATTAATTTATTTGCATGTCAGCAATGGAGAAACATACATAGAGAACAGACTTATGAACGTGAGGAGAGGGTGAGATGTATGCAGTGAGTAACATGGAAACTTACATTACCTTGTGTAAAATAGAGAGCCAATGGTAATCTGCCGTATGTCTCAGAGAACTCAAACAGGGGCTCTGCATCAACCTAGATGGTGGGATGGGGAGGGAGATGGGAGGGAGGTTCAAAAGGGAGGGGACATATGTACATCTATGGCTGCTTCATGTTGATGTTTGACAGAAAACAAAATTCTGTAAAACAATTATCTTTTGATTAAAAAAATACATAAAAATTTTTAAAAAGATATGTACATTGCATTTTAGACATGTTACCCCACACTCAGTGGACCACAGCATAGTATAAACATAACTTTTGTATGCACTGGGAAACAAATCTGTGTGACTTGCTTTGTTGCAATATCTACTTTACTGCAGTTGTCTATAACCAAATATGTAATATCTCCAAGGAAAGCCTGTATTTGACAGTTTTTTTTTTGAGTCAGGAGTCAGGTGTATCTTAGGCTGGGTCCTCTGCTTGGGATCTCAAAGCTGAAATCAAGACACTTAACAAGCTGGAGGCTCTGAATAAGAGTTTTCTTCCAAGTTCATTCAGGTAGCTGTCAGAATTCAGTTCTTTCTGATTATAGGGCTGAGATCTCCACTGACTGCTGGCTGCTGGCTGGGACTCACTCTCAATTCTGAGTTTAGTTTAGTTCAGTTGCTTAGTTGTGTCCAGCTCTTTGCGACCCCATGGACTGCAGCACGCCAGGCTTCCCTGTCCATCACCAATTCCCAGAACTCACTCAAACTCATGTCCATTGTGTCAGTGATGCCATCCAACCATCTCATCCTCTGTCGTTCCCTTCTTCTCCAATGAGTCAGTTCTTTGCATC
Organism: Moschus berezovskii; assembly: GCF_049115385.1. Classification (NCBI taxonomy): domain Eukaryota; kingdom Metazoa; phylum Chordata; class Mammalia; order Artiodactyla; family Moschidae; genus Moschus; species Moschus berezovskii. Next base: position 44,675,183 of record NC_142463.1, on the reverse strand, counting down.
AGGTGGCCAAGGTATTGGAGTTTCAGCTTCAGCATCAGTCCTTCCAATGAATATTCAGGACTAATTTCCTTTAGGATTGGCTGGTTGGATCTCCTTGCAGTCCAAAGGACACACAAGAGTCTTCTCCAACATCACAGTTCTGAAACATCAGTTTTTTGATAGATCACTCCCATTCTTTAACTTGCAACCCCTTCCATCTTCAAGCCAGCGATGCTATGTTGAATGCTTCTCATGCTTTGAATCTCTGACTTCTGGCTTTCCAACTAGCCAGAGGAAAAATTGCTTTCAAACAGTTAAAATGATTAGGTTAGGTCCACCTGAATAATCTCCTTATCTTAAGGTCAACTGATTAGTAACTTAATTCAGTTCAGTTCAGTCGCTCAGTCGTGTCCAACTCTCCGTGACCCCATGAATCACAGCACGCCAGGTTAGGCCTCCCTGACCATCACCAACTCCCGGAGTTCACTCAAACTCATGTCCACAGAGTTGGTGATGCCATCCAGCCATCTCATTCTCTGTCGTCCCCTTCTCCTCCCGCCCCCAACCTTTCCCAGTATAAGAGTTTTTTCCAGTAAGTCAACTCTTCGCATGAGGTGGCCAAAGTATTGCAGTTTCAGCTTTAGCATCAGTCCTTCCAATGAACACCCAGGATTGATCTCCTTTAGAATGGACTGGTTGGATCTCCTTGCAGTCCAAGGGACTCTCAAGAGTCTTCTCCAGCACCACAGTTCAAAAGCATCAATTCTTCGGCGATCAGCTTTCTTCACAGTCCAACTCTCACATCCATACATGACCATGGGAAAAACCATAGCCTTGACTAGACAGACCTTGGTTGGTAAAGTAATGTCTCTGCTTTTTAATATGCTATGTAGGTTGGTCATAACTTTCCTTCCAAGGAGTAAGCGTCTTTTAATTTCATGGCTGCAATCAGCATCTGCAGTGATTTTGGAGCCCCCAGAAATAAAGTCTGACACTGTTTCCACTGTTTTTCCATCTATTTCCCATGAAGTGATGGGACCAGAGGCCATGATCTTTGTTTTCTGAATGTTGAGCTTCAAGCCAACCTTTTCACTCTTCTCTTTCACTGTCATCAAGAGGCTTTTGAGTTCCTCTTCACTTTCTGCCATAAGGGTGGTGTCATCTGCATATCTGAGGTTATTGATATTTCTCCCGGCAATCTTGATTCCAGCTTGTGCTTCTTCTAGCCCAGCGTTCCTCATGATGTACTCTGCATATAAGTTAAATAAGCAAGATGACAATATACAACCTTGACATACTCCTTTTCCTATTTGGAACCAGTCTGTTGTTCCATGTACAGTTCTGACTGTTGCTTCCTGACCTGCATACAGGTTTCTCAAGAGGCAGGTCAGGTGGTCTGGGATTCCCATCTCTTTAAGAATGTTCCACAGTTTATTGTGATCCACACAGTCAAAGGCTTTGGCATAGTCAATGAAGCAGAAATAGATGTTTTTCTGGAACTCTCTTGCTTTCTCCATGATCCAGCAGATGTTGGCAATTTGATCTCTGGTGCCTCTGCCTTTTCTAAAACCGGCTTGAACATCTGGGAGTTCACGGTTCACATATTGCTGAAGCCTGGCTTGGAGAATGTTGAGCATGACTTTACTAGCGTGTGAGATGAGTGCAATTGTTCGGTAGTTTGAGCATTCTTTGGCATTGCCTTTCTTTGGGATTGGAATGAAGACTGATCTTTTCCAGTCCTGTGGCCACTGCTGAGTTTTCCAAATTTGCTGGCATATTGAGTGCAGCACTTTCACAGCATCATCTTTCAAGATTTGAAATAGCTCAACTGGAATTCCATCACCTCCACTAGCTTTGTTTGTAGTGATGCTAAGGCCCACTTGACTTCACATTCCAAGATGTCTGGTTCTAGGTCAGTGATCACGTTATCGTGACTATCTTGGTCGTGAAGATCTTTTTTGTACAGTTCTTCTGTGTATTCTTGCCACCTCTTCTTAATATCTTCTGCTTCTGTTAGGTCCATACCATTAACTTAAGTACCTCTGTAAAATCTCTTTTTCCACGTTACATAACCTAACAGTAGGCATAACCTGGGAGAGTGGAGATCATGGGGGCATCTTAGAATTCTGCCTTTTACACATCCTCACACTGAAAAGACTTGAGAATTGTATTCATAGTGGCAACTCCAAGTTTTCATTTCTTTCCACTTTTTCATTTTATGCAGTAAAAAGAAAAAAGAAAATATGACTTGACAATCAGGAAAACTATAGAATGATACTATTATTGATTTAGTTCAAATCACTGTGACTTTATAGAATCTTGGGGCTATCTATTTACCCATTTGCAATGACTACAACTGTATGAATTACTGATTACAAAAGATAGAATGGTCAATTTTTTTAAAACTGCTTTTGTTACATGGTACATGTTACATATTACATGTTTGCAAACACACACATGCAGGCATGTATAAATATTTCTAATAAAACAGATTTATTGTTAATAACAAACTTTTAGAATAGGTGGTTTAAAATAAAAGTATGCCTAACAATTTTATTAGGTCTTTACCTACTTTTTAAAAAAATTATTTAGTTATTTATATTTTTATTTTTGGCTGCACTGGGTCTTCATTGCTGCAGGTGGACTTTCTCTAGTTGTGGTGTGTGGACTTCTTATCGCAGTGGCTTCTGTTGTTGCAGAGCATGGGCTCTAGGGAGCAGGGGTTTCAGTAGTTGTGACTCTCGGGCTCCAGAGAGTGGGTTTAGTAGTCATGGTGCATGGGATTAGCTCCTCCATGGCTTGTGGAATCATCCTGGATCAGTAATTGAACCTGTATCCTCTACATTGACAGGTGGACTCTTAACCACTGGTCCACCAGGGAAGTCCTACCTACTTTCACAGCAAAAGAAATAACAAATGCTGACATCCAATTAGTTATAACCAACCAGCTGCTCCCAACTGAAACAGCAGAGCAAGGTTGCATAATGCAGTTGGCTTTCAGTTTCTCTACTTAAGCACCAAATGTTTATGAACTCCCACTATAAGCCAAGCACTTGGGTACAGAGATACAGATGGTATCACCATGAACCCAAGTGAAGAGCTCAAAATTTCTCATTTTTCCCAACAGGAAAGTTTCTTATTTCACTATTTCATTTAAACACGTATACTTTAAATATTAGTTGTCAGATTCTGGAGGGCGTTTGAGAGATTCTAAAAATCTTTTCATAATTAAACAAAAATACACCTACATTATAATCAGTGTTTATTCGCTGCTTCTTAAGAAACTGATGCTTTAAAAAAAATAATTTGGAAAATTGTAAGTTTTCTTTAAACATGAGCCTTGATTAAACATTTTCTTGACTATTTTGACAAGCAAGAATCAGGCAAAAGACCCAGGTCACATTCTTTGGGATCACAAACCTTTAAGGTCACATCTCTTTGTCAACATCATCTGTTCTTTGGGAAGATATAGTAGTTGGCCCCAAATAACACTTACTTTGAAAAGATCTTCTTGGCTTAGCCTTAGCCTAACCCAGCCAATCCACTGAATCAACCCAGCAGCAACCCTGGCAGACACTGGAAAAGTGGAACACCAGACTCCTCATGAGCTTTTTCCACTGCAGCATACTGTGTTTTATACCCTTAAAACACAAAGATAATTAGTCATTTAGGCCTACCCCTTGAGGATATTTTATTGCAACCTGGCATTGAATACAATGTTAAAATATTTGGCTAAATGAATTTCTAACCATTACATTTAGCTGCTATTCCTCACCTGCGTACAATTCCTCATCCTGAGCCGCAGTTCTTCTGACCAGAAATGGAGCAAGTGGGGATGGACTACAAAGAGAAACTCAAAAGAGTTCAGTGGGTCCTGGAGCTGAGAGGAGGGAAGAAGGAAGAATGGAGCCTGGCAGATGGGATTTCTTTCACTATTCCTCTTTTCTATTCTCCTGCTCCATGTTTCTTTCATCCCTTTCCTCACCTGAGAGATCTTCCTCACCACCACTAATTCTCAGACACTACCCGAACATCCCCAGCTTCTTATGCTTCTGCTAATGCTGGTTACAGGTGCTAACATAGTCATGCTGTTTTTCCAATGCTAAAAATTAAAAGTCACAGCCTGCCATAAAAAGGTGAACTTATTCACCTGTTCATCCATTCATTCAAAGGACATTTACCAAGTGCCTTCAAGGTGTCAGGCCCAGGGCTAGGTGCTGGGGATAAGAAGGGGAACCAGGACTGATCTCTACCTTCAAGGAACTGGAAGAAGCAGTCATGTACACAAGGATCTGTAACACGTTGCGTTAAGTTTTTATGCAAGAGCATAGAGGAGGAGTGGGCTCATCCTAAATTGATGCACCAAGGGAGGCCAAATTTTAACACCCCTCCTCCCAATAAAACCATAATACTGAAACAAACAAACCAGTCCCACTCAATTAGGTACAGGATAATAAGAATGTTCCAAGGATATCTGGGCACTGGGTTGAATATGGAGCAGAACTGCTTTCCAGGGAACAGTTATAGGTAAAATAAGCATATTTCTTGAAAAAGGTTTGTATACCAGGAAAAAGGATGGTCAAATTTTTGGAAAAGGTACTTTGCAGGACGATTCCGCATAAATTACACATCTGTTTATCTTGATAACTTTTTTGCTCAGAAAGAAAAAAGAAGTATGATTTGAACATCTAAGTTCACAAATATGGGAGGCAGGATATATATCAATACATTTTTTTTAGAGAGCTATCTTAGCTAAGAACAATGAGGTGCAGCTGGTTGCAAATCAGTAAGTAGAACCATAGAGACAGAATTCTTTAGACTTAAAGGTCACCCTCTTCCCCAACCTTCTTATAAAAACATTTGAAATAACTTGAATTCCCTTGCAATGTTTAAAGACTATTTTTTGGTAACAATATCAAATGTCCTTTCCATGGAAATATCTTCCCATTCAACCTTTTATTCATTGCTAAGAACCAAAGACACATACATGCAACTTAATTCTAGCCCTGAAGGTCATGATGTTGAAAGATCCCTTTTGACACTGCAAATTTCAATCTATAATAAAAACATTTTCTTTTAAAGTGGGCTGGAAACAGCACATATCCCACAAAGGGTTTGGCAACCCAGACCACCTGGGGCATACAGAGATGAGGTAAGAGGAAACTTCAAAGTTTTCTTTGGAGGCTGGCCTCTCTTCATTCTTCTTTCAGACATTCCTTGTTCATTGATGAAATATTTACAAAAGTTCTGCCCATGCCAGTCACTGTACATGGTACTAGAAGCATAGAGATTAATCACCAGTTCAGCTCAGCCCCTGTAATATATATTCCTCATGTAAGGCTGAAAACAGTGTGGTATATAATCATAACACAGTGTGAGGAACACAAAAACCCAAACGGGTGCCAAGCCCCTTGGATATAAAGGAGAGTGTGCCACATTAAGGCTAAAGGGGTTAAGCCTTCCTTAGAAGGCTTCTCAGAAGATGGGATATCAGAGGTGAATCTTGAAGGTGGTAAAGGATTTTCCCAGGTGAAAGGACAGAAAAGGGGAGTATATGCTAAAGTCTGAGGACAGGATACCTCACAAAGTGCTGGGGGTGAAAAAAAGAGTAACTTGGAATAGCTCCTTTCTTTTCCACCATCTTCTCATTACTAATGATTATGGTGATGACTTTAACTTTCTCATAACTCAATTGGGCTGCTGTGAACTCATCAACCCCATTGGGAAATTCACTAGCCACCACAGAATTATGCTTGCGTGTGAAATAACCTCTTTATACAGGCTTCTCTGTTCTTGAGATTTTCTTCTCTGTTGGATCTGTGGATGGATCCAGCACTGGAAAGGATCCCCTGACCATGGGGTTGCCCTTCAGTTCAGTTCAGTTCAGTCGCTCAGTCGTGTCTGACTCTTTGCAACCCCATGAATCACAGCACGCCAGGCCTCCCTGTCCATCACCAACTCCCGGAGTTCAATCAAACCCACCTCGATCAAGTCAATGATGCCATCCAGCCATCTCATTCTCTGTCATCCCCTTCTCCTCCTTCCCCCAATCCCTCCCAGCATCAGAGTCTTTTCCAGTGAGTCAACTCATCACATGAGGTGGCCAAAGTATTGGCGTTTCAGCTTTAGCATCAGTCCTTCCAATGAACACCCAGGACTGATCTCCTGTAGGAAAGACTTGTTGGATCTCCTTGCAGTCCAAGGGACTCTCAAGAGTCTTCTCCAACACCACAGTTCAAAAGCATCAATTCTTCGGCGATCAGCGTTCTTCACAGTCCAACTCTCACATCCATACATGACCACGGGAAAAACCATAGCCTTGACTAGACGGACCTTTGCTGGCAAAGTAATGTCTCTGCTTTTTAATATACTATCTATGTTGGTCATAACTTTCCTTCCAAGGAGTAAGCATCTTTTAATTTCATGGCTGCAATCAGCATCTGCAGTGATTTTGGAGCCCAAAAAAATTAAGTCTGACACTGTTTCCCCATCTATTTCCCATGAAGTGATGGGACCAGATGCCATGATCTTTGTTTTCTGAATGTTGAGCTTCAAGCCAACCTTTTCACTCTCCTCTTTCACTTTCATCAAGATGCTTTTGAGTTCCTCTTCACTTTCTGCCATAAGGGTGGTGTCATCTGCATATCTGAGGTAATTGATATTTCTCCCAGCAATCTTGATTCTAGCTTGTGCTTCTTCCAGTCCAGTGTTCCTCATGATAAGAAAGCCTTCCTCAGCGATCAATGCAAAGAAATAGAGGAAAACAACAGAATAGGAAAAACAAGAGATCTCTTCAAGAAAATTAGAGATAACAAGGGAACATTTCATGCAAAGATGGGCTCGATAAAGGACAGAAATGGTATGGACCTAACAGAAGCAGAAGATATTAAGAAGAGGTGGCAAGAATACACAGAAAAACTGTACAAAAAACATCTTCACAACCCAGATAATCACGATGCTGTGATCACTGACGTAGAGCCAGACATCTTGGAATGTGAAGTCAAGTGGGCCTTAGCATCACTACGAACAAAGCTAGTGGAGGTGATGGAATTCCAATTGAGCTGTTTCAAATCCTGAAAGATGATGCTGTGAAAGTGCTGCACTCAATATGCCAGCAAATTTGGAAAACTCAGCAGTGGCCACAGGACTGGAAAAGGTCAGTTTTCATTCCAATCCCAAAGAAAGGCAATGCCAAAGAATGCTCAAACTACCGCACAATTGCACTCATCTCACACGCTAGTAAAGTCATGCTCAAAATTCTCCAAGCCAGGCTTCAGCAGTATAGTATGTGAACCATGAACTCCCAGATGTTCAAGCAGGTTTTAGAAAAGGCAGAGGCACCAGAGATCAAATTGTTGGATCATGGAGAAAGCAAGAGAGTTCCAGAAAAACATCTATTTCTGCTTCATTGACTATGCCAAAGCCTTTGACTGTGTGGATCACAAGAAACTGTGGAAAATTCTGAAAGAGATGGGAATACCAGACCACCTGACCTGCCTCTTGAGAAACCTCAGGAAGCAACAGTTAGAACTGTACATGGAACAACAGACTGGTTCCAAATAGGAAAAGGAGTACGTCAAGGTTGTATATTGTCACCTTGCTTATTTAACTTATATGCAGAGTACATCATGAGGAATGCTGAAAGTAATAGTCCTATATTTAAAGAACAAACAATTTGAATGGAGAGTAATCAGGAAATAAATGTATTTATTTAAATTGAGCACTTTCTTCCATTTTTTTCTGGAAGTGGTTGCCTTTTTTGTAAAATGCTTATATTAAGCTATCTGATCATAATGTTATAGGAAGGGGGACCCTTTCCAGGGCCCGAAACTGGGCTCTTGTCTAACACTCAGGGATGAATTGTACAAGGAGACACATGTTCAGACAAAGCAAGCGATTTTATTGGGAAAGGGTGCCCGGGTGGAGTGCAGTAGGTTAAGGGAACTCAGGAGAACTGCTCTGCCACATGGTTTCAGTCTCAGGTTTTATAGTGATGGGATTAGTTTCCAGGTTGTCTTTATGCAATCATTCTGACTCAGACTCCTTCCTGGTGGTGCACACCTCATTCAGCCAAGATGGATGCCAATGAGAAAGATTCTGGGAGATGATCGGACATGTAGTGTCTCCTTTTGATCTTTCCTGAACTCTTCCGGTTGGTGGTGGCTGATTAGTTCCATGTTCCTTACCAGGACCTCCTGTCAATAAACAATTCATGCAAATGGTTACTATGGTGCCTGGCCAGGATGGGCAGTTTCAGTCAGTGTGCTTCCCCTAACAATTAGAGATATGTATTTTTAAAAATCATTAACTAGGATATTTGTTTACTGGAAATGTTATTAATCATTAGCTTTTCTAGGGAGTAAGAATGTTTTAATGCTTTAAACAAATTTCTGACATATAATTCACAAGCAGAAAACTCACCTCCCCCTAAATTTGCCCATATTAAATGTACAATTCAATGATTTTCCATAAATGTAAATTCACACAGCCATCACCACACTATTTTAGAATATTTCTATCACTCCCAAAAGAATCCTCATGCCTATTTGCAGCCAAAACACTTTTTTACTTCCAGCCCTAGGCAACCACTAATCCGTTTACTCTACAGATTTGCTTTTCTGGATGCTTCATATAAACAGTATCTTATTAAAAGAGGTCTTTCGTGTCTAGCTCTTTTCACTTAGCATGTTTTTGAGGTTCATCCATATTGTGATAGGTGTCAGTAGTTCATACCTTTTATTGTTGAATAATATTCCATTATATGGACTTTTAGGACATACCATAATTTATCTGTTATAAATATTCTTTTCTTAAATTCTGTTTTACCTGACATTATTGTAGCTGCTACATCTTTTTTAAGTTTGCTGCTTGTATCACAGTCACATAGATGCATATATATTTTTTTTAATAAATTATTTTTGATGTTTTTGGCTTATAGAAAATTCTTTAGATAGTATAGAGTTTCCCTATAACTCACATCCACTTTCCACTATTATTAACTTCCTACATTAGTAAGGTACCTTTTTTAAAATTAATGAACTGATATTGATACATTTTTATTAATTAAAGTCCATTATTTAACCAAATTTCCTCAGTTTTTCTCCTATTTCTTTCTCATGGTTCAGGATCCTATCCGGGATGCCACGTTATATTTATTCATTGTGTTTACTCAGGCTGCTTTTGCCTGTGACAATTTCTTAGATTTGCCTTGTTTGTGATAACCTTGACATTATTTGAAGAGTACTGGTCAAGTATTTTGCATAATGGCCTTTTATTGGGATTTGACTTATGTTTTTCTTACAATTAGACTAGGGTTATGGGTTTTGCAGGGGAAAATCACAAAGGTAAAATGCAATTTTCATATTTTATCAAAGATACATACTATCAACATGACTTATCAAAGTGGATGTTGACCTTGATCAGCTGATCGAGGTAATGTTTGTCAGCTTTCTCCACTATACAGGTACTCTTTTTTTCTCCTTTCCATATGGTACTCTTTGAAAGGAAGTCAGACTTTCACTATACACTGGCCAAACCTAATGAGTGGGGAATTACACTCCAACTTTTGAAGGAGGTATATCTACATAAATTATTTAGAATTCCTCTACACAGGAAATTTATCTCTTCTTCCCCGTTTATTATTTATTCAATCATTTATTTATGTCATTATGGACTCATGGATACTTATTTTATAATTTGGCTTATGATGCAATAGTACTTTATTCATTTTGCTCCTCAAACTGTCCCATATTTGGCCACTGGGAGCAGCTTTCATTTGCTTCCTGTGCCCCAGACATATCCCCAACATTGTAGGTGTATGTTGATTGGTTGGTTAGTTTTTTCAACTCTTTCTTACTTTCTGGTGCTGCAAGGTGCTCCAGGCTTATTTTGTGTATTTCCTGTCCCAGTTATAGAATCAGTCAGTTCTTCAAGGAGCCTAGTTCCTTTGATTGAAGAATGGTTTCAAAAACCAAGATCTGGGCATTAGATGTACTCACTTCTACTGGAGTGCTATTGCTTCTGGTCTGCTCAGCTGCCAGAGCAAGGAAATATATATGTATACACTAACTTGTGAATATACACATTCCTATATGTAATCATCTGTATTGATATTAAACTAAACATGAACTCATACTGACATCTCAAACTCTAACCCATTGTGCTGTCGCTTCAGTCGTGTCCAGCTCTTTGCAAACCTGTGGACTGTAGCCAGGCCCCTCTGTCCATGGGGATTCTCCAGACAAGAATACTGGAGTGGGTTGCCATGTCATCCTCCAGGGGATCTTCCTGATCCAGGGGCCAAACCCCTGTCTCTTATATCTCCTGTGTTGACAGTCATGTTCTTTACCACTAGCACCACCTGGGAAGCCATTACCACTTGATTAATTCTAACCGTTCTGCTTTGCATGTCTATAAATTTTCAGTGGAACAGTGAGACTTCTTCTGACATCATCTAACATCTGATTCCCATCATCTGACATCAATTTATTTAATTGTTCAATCCCAGAATAGCAGTACAGAACTGTTAAGCTATATGCTGAAGGGTAATCAAGTAGCGACAGTGCTTGTGCACAGTTTCTTTCGTCTTTGGTTTTGCAGACTCCACTCATCTCCAAAGTTACCTCGGTTAGTACCTGCTCCACACCCTTCAGTGAGGTTGTTTCATACATTTGTAATACATACAGTGTGATTGTTTCTTTACATGCAGGGTCCTGAGACTCCTCCAATCTCTTAAATGATTTGCTTACATTTTTATAATTAAAGTCCACTCCTTTTGCTCTAAAGTTTTGACAAACACACAGTGTGTCATATCCACAATTATATTATCATACAGAATCCTTTCAACATCCTTTAAAAAATCCCTGTGCTTCACCCACTGACCTCCCTGCAACCCCACCACAACCTCCTGCCAAACCTTGAAAATTAACGATCTTTTTACTCTCGCTATAGTCTTACCTTTTCCAGATTGTCATATATATTGAATCATAGAGTATATAGCATTTCTAACTTATCAATAGGCATTTAAATTTCATCATGTATTTTTTATGATTTCATATCCTTTAATCACTGAATAAACAAGGAAAATTGGAAGTGGTCAAACAGGAGATGGCAAGAGTGAACGTCGACATTCTAGGAATCAATGAACTAAAATGGACTGGAATGGGTGAATTTAACTCAGATGACCATTATATCTACTACTGTAGGCAGGAATCCCTTAGAAGATATGGAGTAGCCATCATGGTCAACGAAAGAGTCTGAAATGCAGTACTTGGATGCAATCTCAAAAATGACAGAATGATCTCTGTTCTTTTTCAAGGCAATCCATTCAATATTACAGTAATCCAAGCCTATGCCCCAACCAGTAACACTGAAGAAGCCGAAGTCGAACGGTTCTATGAAGACCTATAAGACCTTTTAGAACTAACACCCTAAAAATATGTCTTTTTCATTATACAGTACTGGAATGCAAAAGTAGGAAGTCAAGAAACACCTGGAGTAACAGACAAATTTGGCCTTGGAGCATGGAATGAAGCAGGGCAAAGGCTAATAGAGTTTTGCCAGGAGAACGCACTGGTCATAGCAAACACCCTCTTCCAACAACACAAGAGAAGGCTCTACACACTGATATCACCAAATGGTCAACACCAAAATCAGATTGATTATATTCTTTGCAGTCAAAGATGGAGAAGCTCTATACAGTTAGCAAAAACAAGACCAGGAGCTGACTGTGGCTCAGATCATGAACTCCTTATTGCCAAAGTCTTCAAGACTTAACTTGAAGAAAGTAGGGAAAACCACTAGACCATTCAGATATGACCTAAATCATATCCCTTATGATTATACAGTGGAAGTGAGAAATAGATTTAAGGGACTATATCTGATAGATAGAGTGCCTGATGAACTATGGATGGAAGTTCATGACACTGTACAGGAGACAGGGATCAAGACCATCCCCAACAAAAAGAAATGCCAAAAAGCAAAACGGTTGCCTGTGGAGGCCTTACAAATAGCTGTGAAAAGAAGAGAAGTGAAAAGCAAAGGAGAAAAGGAAAGATATAAGCATCTGAATGCAGAGTTCCAAAGAATAGCAAGGAGAGATAAGAAAGCCTTCCTGAACATTAATTGCAAAGAAATAGAGGAAAACAACAGAATAAGAAAAACAAGAGATCTCTTCAAGAAAATTAGAGATAACAAGGGAACATTTCATGCAAAGATGGGCTCGATAAAGGACAGAAATGGTATGGACCTAATAGAAGCAGAAGATATTAAGAAGAGGTGGCAAGAATACACAGAAAAACTGTACAAAAAACATCTTCACGACCCAGATAATCACGATGGTGTGATCACTGACGTAGAGCCAGACATCTTGGAATGTGAAGTCAAGTGGGCCTTAGAAAGCATCACTACGAACAAAGCTAGTGGAGGTGATGGAATTCCAATTGAGCTGTTTCAAATCCTGAAAGATGATGCTGTGAAAGTGCTGCACTCAATATGCCAGCAAACTTGGAAAACTCAGCAGTGACCACAAGACTGGAAAAGGTCAGTTTTCATTCCAATCCCAAAGAAAGGCAATGCCAAAGATGCTCAAACTACCACACAATTGCACTCATCTCACACGCTAGTAAAGTCATGCTCAAAATTCTCCAAGACAGACTTCAGCAGTATTTGAACCATGAACTTCCAGATGTTCAAGCAGGTTTTAGAAAAGGCAGAGGCAGCAGAGATCAAATTGCCAACATCCGCTGGGTCATGGAGAAAGCGAGAGAGTTCCAGAAAAACATCTATTTCTGCTTCATTGACTATGCCAAAGCCTTTGACTGTGGATCACAAGAAACTGTGGAAAATTCTGAAAGAGATGGGAATACCAGACCACCTGACCTGCCTCTTGAGAAACCTGTATGCAGGTCAGGAAGCAACAGTTGGAACTGGACCTGGAACAACAGACTGGTTCCAGATAGGAAAAGGAGTATGTCAAGGCTGTATATTGTCACCTTGCTTATTTAACTTATATGCAGAGTACATCATGAGGAAGGCTGGGCTGGAAGAAGCACAAGCTGGAATCAAGATTGCTGGGAGAAATATCAATTACCTCAGATATGCAGATGACACCACCCTTATGGCAGAAAGTGAAGAGGAACTCAAAAGCCTCTTGATGAAAGTGAAAGAGGAGAGTGAAAAGGTTGGCTTGAAGCTCAACATTCAGAAAACAAAGATCATGGCCTCTGGTCCCATCACTTCATGGGAAATAGACGGGAAAACAGTGGAAACAGTGTCAGACTTTATTTCTGGGGGCTCCAAAATCACTGCAGATGCTGATTGCAGCCATGAAATTAAAACACGCTTCCTCCTTCAAAGGAAAGTTATGACCAACCTAGATAGCATATTAAAAAGCAGAGACATTACTTTGCCAACCAAGGTCCATCTAGTCAAGGCTATGGTTTTTCCCGTGGTCATGTATGGATGTGAGAGTTGGACTGTGAAAAAAGTTGATCACCGAAAAATTGATGCTTTTGAACTGTGATGTTGAAGAAGACTCTTGAGAGTCCCTTGGACTGCAAGGAGATCCAACCAGTCCATTCTAAGGGAGATTGATCCTGGGTGTTCATTGGAAGGACTGATGCTAACGCCTAAACTGCAATACTTTGGCCACCTCATGCGACGAGTTGACTCACTGGAAAAGACTCTGATGCTGGGAGGGATTGGGGGCAGGAGGAAAAGGGGATGACAGAGAATGAGATGGCTGGATGGCATCACCGACTCTGTGGACATGAGTTTGAGTGAACTCCAGGAGTTGATGATGGTCAGGGAGGCCTGACGTGCTGTGATTCATGGTGTCGCAATGAGTCAGACACGACTGAGCAACTGAACTGAACTGACTGACTGACCAATATTCTTGCCTGGAAAATTCCATGGACAGAGGAGTCTGGTGCGCTACTGTCCATGGGGCTGCAAAAAGTTGGCCACGACTGAGCATATCAGCATCTAAAGTAAATGAAGAGACTAAAGGAAGGTAAGAGTTATTTTAGCAAGGTCTGTTAGTCCAGCATTCTCCTGGCCTTGACTCCCATTTCTGTTGATGAGAATGTTTCTATCCTCCTGGAAGGGAGGCAGCTCTCACATGGAAGTTTTAACTTCTTCTTTCAGGAAAAAAAGGAGAATCAGAGTGCCTTTCTTGCACCCACTGTTTTAAGTGCCTTTAACTCAAAATTATCACTATATCATGGCAGTTTATTTTGGGTAGCAAGCCTTCAACCCATTCATCTCCCCAGTTTGAAAAATCCTTCAAAATTTTACATGCAGTAACCTGAGTTGGAGGCTGAAGAAAGAAGAAACGGGTTACTAGCTGATTGGTAAAAGATCTTCAAAGGAAAAGAAGTATAGATAAAACAAGAATAAATATGCAGAAAAGAAAAAAAAAAATCTAAGAACGTTTCCCCCAAATGCCTTTAAACCAGTTTCCCATGGCTGGGAATCAGTCTGTCCAATTCAAAAAATTCATAGAGCCTCATTTATCTGATGGAGAGTGTTTATTTTGTTCTTTAAAAGGACAATAATATAGATTAGACATTATTTGTACCAAGTGATTTACATATAATAGAAATACCATTATTCCACTGATGATTACACAAGCTCCTCCTTGTTGGGTTGTCTGTGTGTCCAGAGCACACAGATTTTGGAGTTAAACAGAGGCTAAAGTACTAACTTCCAATTGAAGTGCTTCCAGTATTTGCATATTAGTGCTGAAATTTTGTTCTATTACTATGGAAAGATTTCAAACTGCCTTTTCTAGCTCTTAAGTTCCAAAGTGTAGTCAAAAAGATCTCTATACTGAAAAGAATTTAGAATTGTGATACACAAGTGGTCTTTCTACGACTTCCCGACTAAGTACATTTAATATGAATGTATGGCACTTCTTCTGAACAAAGGTGCCCAAGTCTGTCATATGGTTAGCATTTATAGTGAAGTACCTGGTGACAGAAGGCTCAACCCCCCCAATCCACATTGTCCTGACCATCTCAGTGGAAATCCAAATATTAATACTTTTGTCATTGCATAAGACAAAAAGAACTGTGTTGCTCATGGATAAGGTCAGAGTGGAATTTTTGATCCACTCAGGTGAAGTTTGGAATTTTTTGTCATCTGTCATATTGGCATCTGCACAACTCCATGTTACATGTGTCCCCAGTAGTCTGTAAGAGTGCAACAGGTGGCAAAATAACCTGATATAGGAGAAATGTAATTCAGTTTTGGTAGTTATGAGGCTTCATTTTGCCACCTGGCCAAGTTAGTCCAGAATTTTGGTCTACTTTGGTCTACAGAGATTAACCCATATGTAATCTTTTGCGTTAAGAAGCCTAATTAGGGGAGCAGCTGAGCTATACCAGATTGCACAAGGGTGTCCTGTGACCCAGCTGCAATATCTGATGGTGTGGCAAATGTCTGTACCATAAGAGTCAGTGCCAGGACCATCTACGACCTTTGTGAGAGGCTGGAGCACGTCACCTGTGGAATCCAACCTCAGAGTTTGATTGAAATATTGGCACTACCATTCCTTAGTATGTCAAGTAGGAAGAGTCCAGCATCATGCCTATTTTCAATGCAAAAAGAAAAATTCCCTTCTAATGACCTCACCTGAGCAAATAATTGTCCTTGAGATTCTACAGAGGTTAGTTTGTTTGTTTTTTTTCATGTCCAGTGAACTCAGCAGAAGTAGGTCATATTTTTAACTTGATTGTGGATACCATACCCTGTTGTACATCCATTTTCTAGAACTGCTCCACCAGGTGCTCACTTTGGCAGGAACAGAAATTGTTAGGTTCTTTTGCGTGATTTAGATGTTGACATAATGAATAATTAGAATGGTTAGTTAACGTGGCTCAGGTGCTAAGGTATGGAAAACCAGAGTAAAAGAGTGTCAAGTCTGTGTCTGACCTGTTGAGAAAACAGTCAGGGTTAATAAGAATGAGATACAATTTGAAAGAAAGGTCATATTGGAGGATCAGAAGGAGAATAGGACAGCTTGAGACAAGTAATCTCTGTAAGTCTTTAATATTAATAGGCAAAGAAAGGGCTTCATTAAAAAGAAGAAGGTTGTTTTGGTTTTTTGGGGTGTGTGTGTATGTGTGTGTGTGAAGTTGGGAACTTAGTAGGGGAAGAATATAGGTGGAAATGAAGTTTTTTTTAATCTACATTCTTGGGGAAAGCTATCTAATTCATGATGTCATCTCCTCCCAGCACTTGGGAATTGATGCTAGAAATCCATCCATGCCAGAAATCTGTAGAAATCTGTACATAAAGGTTGTTTATAGGAAGGGTCCTCTACTTGAGCTGGGAGTGCTTATCTGGGTATTGTTTGGTGTGGCTCATGTGAAGTCATCAAAATTATTTTATTTTGATGGCAGTGTAGGTGGTTAGCAATACTTCATAGAGTCCTTCCCAGTGAGGTGACAGTGAGTTCTTTCTTCTAGACGCCTTACTATATCCTCGATCTTCTGGTGGAAAGAATGGCGAGGTTTATTAGTTGGTGGAAGTCATGCTTTCTTACCTGTTGATAATATGTTCCAAGTATCATCTTATATAAGTAATTCTTATACATAGCGAGTTTTTTTATTTTAATATTTATTTATTTATTTGGCTGTGCTGGGTCTTATTTGCAGCATGTACGATTTAGTTATTGCATGAAAACTCTTAGTTGCAGCATGTGGGATCTAATTCCTTGACTCAGGATTGAACCTGAGCCTCCTGCATTACAAACATGGAGTCTTAGCCACTGGACCACCAGGGAAGTCCCTATTTAGCTTGTCTCAACATCAAATTATTCTCTTTAGTCCCCATAGCATTCTCTCAATCTGCAAATGGAAGGCTAGAGATGCCACAAGGCAAAGGGCAACCTAAACATTATTTTTTAAATGGATTAATTTATATCTTCTATTAAAGTATTATATATTTTTATAAGGACAGCAGATAATTATTAAGCTCAGTTTTTTGACGGACTTTTCCTAAAGTCCTTCTTATGTCTTGATTTTTATGTTCTGCTTGCCTTGACGATTGAGGATGGTACAGGTAGGAAATTCTAATGAGTATGCCAGTGTTTTTGCAAGTGAGTGGTTTATTTCTGCTGTAAGATGAGTTGTTTGATCTGATTTAATCCATAATGGATTGCCAAAATGAGAAATAATCTGTTATTAATTTCTTCACCACAACTGTAAAGTGGTAAAGTGTCATCAGCACATCTGATGGACAGCATTCAGTCCATCCACTATATGCACAGACAACTATCACACATTGGGTACATAGTCTTAAGCTGGAGGCAACCCTTTAAAATCCATTTGGAGTAATACAAAGGGAGTACGAGCCTTGGAAGACTTCCTCACGTATGTTGGCTTCTAAAAATTTGGTAAAATTACAAGTAGTGCACTGGGTCAGAAATTTTATGAATGCCAGAGCAGAAATGAGTATCTTTTACTTCCTTGACTAGCCTCCATCTGCATGTGTGTCCCATCTGATGGAAGATCTGTGCAAGACAAAAGATCAGAAGAAAGGATGCCACACCAAGTCTGTTTGGCCCAATGTAAAATCTGTGTGATAATTGTTTGGCATCCTTTTGTACTCATTTGTCTTTTTTCAGACTGAGGAGGACTTGCCTGATAATCAGTAACATCAGTCAGGGATCAAGACAGGTTTATAAATCGGGTGGGAAAAGGATGGGGATTTATTTTGGGCTGTGTATTCAGCAGCTTTGTCAGCCCTGTCATTCCATAGAGTATCAGTCTCCTTAACACAAGCTGGACAATGGAGGCAGATTGCCTCTCATAGGGCAGCCATTATATGCCCATTGGCAAATAGGAGTACCAGCAGTGTTTAAGAATCTGTGGGATTTCTAGGCTGTGCCAACAGTATGGCACACTTGAAAAGCTTATCTGAAAAAAAAGCCTATCTGGAGTCAGTATAAGTAGGAGCATTTTTTTTCCTTTTGTTAGCATGCAAACTATGGTAAAATCCACAAGCAGCCCAGACTGATTTTACAGTGGGCACAGAATATGCCTCAAGTATTTCATGTGAGGAAACAGTTACCATGTTTTCCCAGAAATTTCATCTGCAAGAGCCATAATAAAATAGAAGTCTGGGTTGTCTAAAGGTAGTGTCTAGGAGGTCTTCTTGTGGCTTTGAGACCATTTATATATGTAGTTGTGAGGCAATCATGTAGAATGGACTGAGGCTCTCCATCAGCCAGGAGGGGTGGTAGAGTAACCAGATTTCAAGTTACAACAATGTAAGATGATGGGGTTGGGGGCAGGCAGTGTGGATTGTAAAAAGGGCTTATTTCTAGCCGGTCTGCCTCCACATAGAGAGATGCTGCGTCTTACGAACTTGTAAGAGAGCACAGGGCATATGCTCATTCTCACATTAGGCATGTAATGTAGAGTACTGGCTCTGTCTTTAGGGCAGAGCTGAAGCTACAGCATGTAGGCCCACTGCCACAGGGTCCAACTGACATGAGAAATGTGCTTTAGGAAGGATGAGAGGTAAGTTTCTCCTGCAGCAAGCCCATTATTTTTTCAAGGCAATATGGGTGAAAAGGCTTGTCAAAATTAGGTAAGCCAAGAGCTAGGGTGTGAACAACATTAATTCTAAGGCTTCAAAGTAAGTGAATGCCCCTCGGGGCCAGGAAATGGGCTCTGAGGTAGTACCTGGAGGAGGGCATATAAGGGTCTAGCAAGGGCAGCGAAGTGATAAATCCATTGGTGGCAACAGCCAGCTGCCTCTGGAAATTTATGCAGCTGCTTTTTTGGTTTTGGGAAAAAGGATGAACAAAATCGACTCAAGCCATTTTGGAGTGAGTTTTTGAGTGCCCTGAGATATCTCCTCTCCTAAGTTGTTGTTGTTGTTGTTTAGTCACTAAGTCTTGTCCAATTCTTTGCAACCCCATGGACTATAGCCCACCAGGCTCCTCTGTCCATAGGATTCTCCAGGTGAGAATACTGGAGTGGGTTGCCATTTCCTTCTGCAAGGTATCTTCCAAACCCAGGGATTGAACCCGCATCTCCTGCATTGCAGGCAGATTACTTTACTGCTGAGCCACCAGGGAAGCCCCGACCCCTGTCCTAAGTAGGTAACGGTTGTTTGCACTCAGTGAAGTTTAGACTGGGAGGCTATATGACCTCCTTCAGCCAGTGCCTTTAGGATAATGAGAGCATATATAAGAGCATTCTGTTCAGTCTGGTTCCAGAATGAATCAGTTCAGTTCAGTCACTCAGTTATGTCTGACTCTTTGCAGTCCCGTGGACTGCAGCATGCCAGGCTTCCCTGTCCATCACCAACTGCCAGAGACTGCTCAAACTCATGGCCATCGAGTCAGTGATACAATCCAGCCATCTCATTCTCTGTCATCCCCTTCTCCTCCTTCCCTCAATCTTTCCCATCATCAGGGTGTTTTCCAATGAGTCATTTCTTTGCATCAGGTGGCCAAGGTATTGGAGTTTCAGCTTGAGCATCAGTCCTTTCAATGAATATTCAGGACTGATTTCCTTTAGGATTGACTGCTGGATCTCCTTGCAGTCCAAAGAAATCTCAGAGTCTTCTCCAACACCACGGTTCAAAGCATCAATTATTCAGTGCTCAGCTTTCTTTATGATTCAACTCTCACATCTATATATGACTACTGGAAAAACCTTAGCTTTGACTAGATGGACCTTTGTTGGCAAAGTAATGTCTCTGCTTTTTACTATGCTGTCTAGATTGGTCATAGCTTTTCCTCCAAGGAGCAAGTATCTTTAATTTCATGGCTACAGTTACCACCTACAGTGATTTTGGAGTCCTCAAAAATAAAATTTCTTACTATTTCCACTGTTTCCCCATTTATTTGACATGAAGTGATGGGACTGGATGCCATGATCTTCGTTTTTTGAATTTTGAGTTTTAAGCCAGCTTTTTTACTCTCCTCTTTCCTGTTCATCAAGAGGCTCTCTAGTTCCTCTTTGCTTTCTGCCATAAGGGTGGTATCATCTGTGTATCTGAGATTATTGATATTTCTCCCTGAAAACTTAATTCCAGCTTGTACTTCATCCAACCCAGGATTTCGCATGATGCACTCTGCATATAGGTTAAATAAGCAGGGTTACAATTCCAGAATGAAGGGTCACTGACATATGGAACAAGAATAGAGCCTTGAGTAAAGGCTACAGAATCTAACAGCTTTAAGGACTGTGAAAACTATTGAGGGAGACCCATACTATCCCTGAGATTTGGGAGTCCACGTCAGTGGTCTTCCTCTAAATGTAAATTTAAAAAATCACAAGAACCCATTGGTCAGAATGCAATGGAACCAAAGATCAAAGAGAAAGCTGAGCAGACATCAACTACTGTAAACCTGGCTGCATTAACAGGAAAGGAGATGAGAATAGTGGTTGGATTAGGAACTATGCAGTGGCAAGGTATTACAAAGGAGTTATGGCATCCAGTCCCATCAGTTCATGCCAAATAGATGGGTAAACAGTGGAAACAGTGTCAGACTTTTTTTGGGGGGGAGGCTCCAAAATCACTGCAGATTATGACTGCAGCCATGAAATTAAAAGAGGCTTGTTCCTTCGAAGAAAAGTTATGACCAACCTAGACAGAATATTAAAAATCAGAGACATTACATTGCCAACAAAGGTCCATCTAGTCAATGCTATGGTTTTTCCAGTAGTCATGTATGGATGTGAGAGCTGGACTATAAAAGAAAGCTGAGTGCCAAAAAGTTGATGCTTTGAACTGTGGTGTTGGAGAAGACTCTTGAGAGTCCCTTGGCCTGCAAGGAGATCCAACCAGTCCATGCTAAAAGAAATCAGTCCTGAATATTCATTGGAAGGACTGATGCTCAAGCTGAAACTCAAATACCATGGCCACCTGATGTGAAGAACTGACTCACTGGAAAAGACCCTGATGTTGCAAAAGATTGAAGGCAGGAAGAGAAGGGGATGACAGAGGATAAGATGGTTGGATGGCATCACCGACTCGATGGACATGAGTTTGAGTAAGTTCCAGGAGTTGGTGATGGACAGAGAAGTGTGCTGCAGTCCATGGGGTCTCAAAGAGTCAGACACGACTGTGCAACTGAACTGAACTGAACTTATGACTCATAGATCTGGCACAAATTGATAGTTTTCATTTCTATCTGAATCAAATTTCCCTTCTTTCTTTACTGGCAAGCCTGGTATTATAGAGTGAGGAAGTAAAGATAAGATCATGCTATTAAAAAAAAAAAAAAAAGCTTATTATAGGTTCAATTCCCAACTCTGTGTCTCCTTAGAGGGTCTACTGGATATCTCATCAGAAAGATTTGTTTTTTTTCCCTGGCCCTTCGGAAGCTCTATACTCAGTAGCAATCTAATTTCATTTGCATGTGAAGCCTAGATACTAGCTGGGACAACTTTTAAAGTTTCATTTTCTTCAGAGGATTTAAACTGAGATAAGTTTTCCTTAGGGAAAGTAGGAAACTTGAGGTTTAATCTGAGGGCAGAGGGAGAAAAACCTGCCTTTCTTAGTACATCGTATGGTGACATTAAAATTACATAACAATTCTCTACCTGTTATTAAAAGATTAGCTGGTGAGCAATCAGAAATTGGACAATCATATTGGGGCTTGAGAGCCTAAGGATATTGGGGTGTCCTGAGATGTGGACAATGGAACAGGCTGTCCAGAGACTCTGACACCTCGAATAGAATCCAAGGTGACAGGTAGTTTTAAATCCTCTGAGCAGATGGTAGAGAGATTCACACCAGGGTCAGTTAAGAAGTCTGGTTTCCAATCCTCTATTTTAAGTTTAATAGTGGTTTTTGGAGTGTGACTGAGGATTGGCTGACCCTGTCAATCAGTAGAGTATTGTCCTAGAGGAGGGGAGAAATGAAACTTCTGACAGTTCTGAGGGTTAGGGAAAAGGTTATTCGAACTTTTTAAGTTAAGGAAGGATAATTGTCATTCTAGTGTCCCAGTTTTTCCCAATATTTGCAAATGTCTGGAGGGAAGATATGTGGTTGGTAAGAAAAATGAGTGAACTTTGAGTTAGCCTTATCGTCATCATTTTTGTTTTTGTAAAGACTCAATATGCACATCAAGGTCTGTTCATTTTAATTTCTTTTTTGTCTTGTTTTCCTGTGTGCTATTTCCAAAGAACTACATAGTTACTTCTCTAATAATGTTAAGAGACATACCTGGCCAGCCAAAGACACTACTTTGGATTTCTCTCTGTGTATGAGAGGGAAGATTTCCAATCAAGGCAGAAATTTTAAAATGTTCTAGGCTCCAGGGTGTACTGCAGTGTGCCTTTTCAAAGTTTGTGTAAAGTGTTCCACCACAGTCTTAGAATGTTCCCCTTCCTCTAAGCGTACAATTCAACCTGAGACCAATTTACCTTAGGGAGAAAGGCCTCCATTATCCCCACATCAGGCCCTGAATGTTGGCCTGGTTGAGCCATTTCCAGTTCCTTGCAGGAGGGTCGGGGAGATGCTGGTCACCTGTTTCCTCTGGGGCCAGGGGAAGGTTGGGGGAGAGTTTCTCCCCCTGAGGCCATCTAACCTCTCTGATAATTACAGTATAATCAAAGGTGGGAAGAATATCCTTTAATAGCCAGTCCAAGTCCCTAGAGTGGGGTTGTGAAAGGCCATCTTTCTAATCTTTCTAACTCTGCTCTAAATTTGGTAGAATCTTTGAAAATGTTCAGGCATCCCTGGTGACTCAGATGGTAAAGAATCAGCCTGCAATGCAGGAGTCCTGGGTTCAATCCCTGGGTTGGGAAGATCCCCTGGAGAAGAAAGTAGCAGCCCACTCCACTATTCTTGCCTCAGAAATCCCATGAACAGAGGAGCCTGGAGGGCTACATTCCATGGGATCACAAAGAGTCAGACACAACTTAAATGACTAACACTTGAAAATGGCAGCAAAAAATGCTTTGGAATTTGAAAGAGCTGGTGTTGCTATGTATAAAATAGATAACGAATGAGAATCTATGGTATACCTCAGGGAACTCTACTCATTGCTCTGTGGTGACCAAAATGGAAAGAAATCTAAAAAAGAATGGATATATGTATGTGTGTGTGTGTGCTCAGTCATGTCCCACTCTTTGTACAACTTTGGACTATAGCACACCAGGTTCCTCTGTCCATGGGATTCTCCAGGCAAGAATACTGCAGTGAGTTGCCATTTCCTCCTCCTGGGGATCTTCCCGACCCAGGGGTCAAACCCATATCTCCTGCATCTCCTGCATTGGCAGGAGGATTCTTTATTGCTGAGTGACTTGGGAAGCTCAGATATATTATACATATGGCTGATTCACTTTGCTGTTCAGCTGAAACTTACACAACATTGCAAAGCAACTTGTTGTTCCATCACTAAGTCGTGTCCACCTCTTTACAACCCCACGGACTGCAGCACACTAGGCTTCACTGTCCTTCACTATTTCCCAGAGTTTGCTCAAGCTCATGTCCACCATGGATGATGATGCCATCCAACCATTTCATCCTCTGCCATCACCTTCTCCCCCTGCCCTCAATCTTTCCCAGCATCAGGGTCTTTCCAATGAGTCAGTTCTTTGCATCAGGTGGCCAAAGCATTGGAGCTTCAGCTTTAGCATCAGTCCTTCCAATGAATATTCACAGTTGATTACCTTTAGGATTGACTGGTTTGATCTTCTTGCAGTGCAAGAGACTCTCAAGAGTCTTTTCTAGCACCAAAATTTGAAAGCATTAATTCTTTGGCACTCAATCTTCTTTATGGTCCAGCTCTCACAATCTTACACGACTACTGGAAAAACCATAGCTTTGACTATACTAACCTTTATCGGCAAAGTGATGTCTCTGCTTTTGAATATGCTGTCTAGGTTTGTCATAACGTTCCTTCCAAGGAGCAAATATCTTTTAATTTCATGGCTGCCATCACCATCTGCAGTGATTTTGGAGCCCAAGAAAAGAAAATTGTCACTTCCCCACTTTTACCCCTTCTATTTGCCATGAAGTGAGGGGACAAGATGCCATGATCTTAGTTTTTTGGACGTTGAGCTGAACACTGGAATGGGTTGCCATTTCCATCTCCAGGGGATCTCCTGACCCAGGGATTGAACTCGAGTCTCCTATATCTCCTGCCTGGGCAAATGGATTCTTTACCACTGAGTCACCTGGGAAGATCATTATTTCAATAGCAACCTAATCCAATAAAACTTTTTATGGAAAGACCAAGAGGCAAATTCCGTCCTGCATGGACACAAGATGCATCCACAAAGCAGGTGAAGAAGATGCAGCCACATGATCCAAAAATTTCACTTCAAGTGTTAGCCTGCTGCTGCTGCTGCTGCTAAGTCACTTCAGTCGTGTCCGACTCTGTGTGACCCCATAGATGGAAGCCCACCAGGCTCCCCCGTCCCTGGGATTCTCCAGGCAAGAACACTGGAGTGTCCTAAGAAAGCAAAAATCCTCACTGTCACAGTAGGTAAAAATAGTGTTTGTGAAAATCGTGACTCCAGTCTGCCATAAGAATCTGAGATTCCTCCAGTCATAGACCTACTAGTTTGTGACACAGGGTAGGCAATACTAAGAACGGGCTTTACCAGCACTTGTGAGACAAAGGCCCATTATGGACTGGGATCTTTTATTAAGACAAAGTCCCCTGAAAGCTGTCACAGTTGGACAAAGAGACTGCTGCTTATCATTTCTTATCTTGGGTTCCCAGCCTGAGGCAAAGTCAACAACTGTTGACACCAAAGTCTCCTCCGGCTAGCAGAGACCAAAGAGAATATTCTCTCAAGACATAAAGCAAGATGAAGAGAAAATCTGATCCAGTTGTTGTTTTTTTGTGTGATCCACAGCAAAGTTTGTCTTAACAGATACTGATCTGGTCAAAACTATAAACTAGGCAGACCGTGAGGCCAGCTCAAACAACAGCCTTGTCAGACCTATGCCTCAGTTGTAC
The DNA here is from genome assembly GCF_049115385.1 of Moschus berezovskii. NCBI lineage: Eukaryota > Metazoa > Chordata > Mammalia > Artiodactyla > Moschidae > Moschus > Moschus berezovskii. The sequence goes on along the minus strand of NC_142463.1, from coordinate 44,650,261 downwards.
TCTATCAATCTCCTCTTTGTGACAAATGACACAGAAACAAAGACAAAGGAAAGCAATGACTATCTCTGTGAGGTTGGAAATCAACAGAAAACAAGAGTACTCAAAAGAGAAAGCATTCGAGTTGCTATACCCAACAAGCTACTGCACATAAATGGTTTTCCCCGCCAATCTGAACTTGCATGAGGAAAAAGACAAGGGCAGACTCTTATCACTCTCACCCCAACCGGACCCTACAGGCAGAGATCTGGGAGCAAGTGACATTGTAAGAACTCTAGCCAGAGTGAAGTAAGCCAGAAAGAAGAACATCAATACCGTATATTAACGCATATATATGGAATTTAGAAAAATGGTAACCTGAACCCTGTATAAGAGACTGCAAAAGAGACTTAGGCATTTAGAACAGTCTTTGGGACTCTGTGGGAGAGGGTGAAGGTGGAATGATTGGAGAGAATGGAATTGTAGCATGTATATTATCATAAGTGACCAGTCCAGGTTCGACGCATAAATTTTCCTCTGTTCATTTCTTTGCATTTGTGCTTTTTTAATAAAATTCTTTTTTAGAAATAAAAAAAATAAAAAATCAAAAAAAAAAAAAAAAGAACTCTAGCCAACTTCCAGCTTTTGTCAAAAGTCCCAGGATCTCTCAGCTGCAGCCCCCAGAGTAATCAGCAGTGACCCAGTCAGTACTATCCCATTGTCACCACCAGAAACTGTTGGGAAGGCAAGCACTTTACCCTCTCAGGGTCTCTGGCTGGGCCTGAGAATTAACAGAAGAAAAGAAAACAAAGTTATTTAATATTAGTTTTATATGACATAGGAGCATTCATAAGAGAATGAAGATCCAAAGAGGTAAAATCTAAATGCTTATATACTGGATTGAACAAAGAGTGCTAATTATGGAAGCATAGCCAAAATGAAGAGACTAGGAGAAGATAAGAAATTATTTTAGCAAATTTTGTTAGTAGAGCATTCTCCTGGCCTCGACTCCCGTTTCTGATGATAAAAATGTTTCTTTCCTCCTGGCACAGGGAGGGCTCTCACATGCAAATTTTAACTTCAGCTTTCAGGAATAAAAGGTGCTTCCCTTGTGGCTTAGACAGAAAAGAATCCGCCTACAATGCAGGAGACCTGGGTTTGATGCCTGGGTTGGGAAGATCCCTTGGAGAAGGGCATGGCTACCCACTCAAGTATTCTTGCCTGGAGAATCTCATGGATGGAGGAGCCTGGAGGGCTACAGCCCATGGGGTTGCAAAGATACGATATGACTGAGCAACTAACACTTTCAGGAATAAGAAGTGGAATCAAGTATCTCTCTTTCACCTGCTGTTTTTTAAGTTCCTTTAGCTCAAAATAATCAGCATGTCAAGGTGGCATATTTTGGGGTGGCATGTCCTGAAATCACTTTTCTTCTTGTGTGTGTATGGTCATACTTTCCTAAACTGTTTTTTTTTTTTACATGTAATTTTTAAATTGGAGATTTTTAGATAATATATTGTAGCAACTCTGGATTCTTATCCCCTCCAGGGATAGTTGTTGCAAAATTTTTTTGTTTCTTTAATGACTTGCTGGATTAACTCTGTAGAGTCTGTCTCCCCAGCAGTGTGCAGCCACTGATGTCTTTGTTTTGTTTAATGCATTTTTGTTTCATTTTTAAGCCTGACTCCCTAAGGGACAGCATAATTTAATGGTCAGCCAGTGACTGACTAGAGGTCAGTACATAAACTTTTTGAAACAGTAAAGTTTCCACCCTTTGCCATGGAGCTGTGTGTATTTAAAGAATGTCATCGAACTTCAGGCAGTTTACAGTCTGTTCTAGCTTATTATTTCTGCATCTCAAAGCTTCACATTCATCACGGACAAGTGGATAGCCAGGGCCCTATCTGATCTTTCTGCTGTGGGTGCATATCCTTGAGCACACATACACCTGCTTCTAAATCACAAGGGCTAAGTGGCCACTTGTGAACTCTGCTATCACTGTCTCTGTCTCTGAACTTTCCTTTCACTTTTCTAGCTGGTCTGTCAATCTCACCCTTGCCCAAGCAGTATTATGACCTCAGGCAGCTTACTTAAAATGTTTAAGAAAAAGCTGGCTTTTTCTGTTATCATTTTTGACAATGCCCTTGTGTATATGTGCTTTGCTCCAGAACAAATCAGCCCCCTCTGATAAGGAGATTGCAATTCCTCACAGCTTGCTCTGCCTTAATAAAATTACTGAAGAGTAAAGCTGGGTGAGGAATGGCAGAATCCCTAGGATAAAATGCCACAGACTCCCACTATTCTTACTGATGCTTAGTTTTTATTGAATAACTGCTTCTCAACTAGATGGATGCCTTGGTCAATTTCTAAAATCCTGGAGTGGCTGTTTTTAACAGCTTTGTCTGGTTTTATACTTGCTTTTAAGGAAGAGGTTTTGCCTCCCTTCTCACTCAACCTTTCCAGAAGTCCCACCTCACATTCAAACTTTTTGCTTTGGGTCACAGGTCACTGCAACATTTCATCATAACATGTGAAAAAGGAAGATATTCAAGACTTATGAACAAGCTTATGAATGAGGAGATACACTCCATTTTAAAATAAAATTCAATATCAAAAATTAACTATAGATACAATGAAATTCCAATTAAAATATCAGTGGGATTCTTGATGGAACATGATTAGACAGTGTAGATATTGACACAGGAATAAGCCACTGGTGGAGGTTAGAAAGGGCTTCCCCGGTAGCTCAGCTGGTAAAGAATCTGTCTGCAATGCAGGAGACACTGGTTCAATTCATGGGTTGGGTGGATCCCCTGGAGGAGGGCATGACAACCCACTCTAGTATTCTTATGTCAAGAATCCTCATGGACAGAGGAGCCTGGTGGGCTACAATCCATGGGGTTGCAAAGAGTTTGACTCGACTGAACAACTAAGCACAGCATAGCACAGAGGTTAGAAAGGCTATAAACAGAGCATGTAGGCAGAATTCTGTGGACTCCCAGTGGCCCTTGCCTTTCTGTAATATCCTCCCTCCTGACTGAAGTAGAATATAATGAAATATCCTTCTCATGAAAAGTTATATTATACACAAAAAATGAAGATTATCTATGTAGGTAGTCCTGGTCTAATCAAATGATCCCTTTAAAAGTAAAAACTATTCTCCGGTTGGTGAGAAAAGAGAGACTCAGAGATTGAAAGGTGGAGAAGTATCTGACATGGAATTGCTGGCTTTGAGTATGGAGGTGGCACAGGCCAAGGAATGTGGGTGGCCTTGAGATGCTGAGAGTGGCCCCAGACTAACAGCCAAGGAAATGGGGACCTCATTCTTAAAACCCCAAGGCACTGAATTCTGCCAGCAACCTGAATGAGTCTGAAAGCAGGTTATTCTCCAAAACCTCCAGATAAGAGCCCAGTCTAGCCAACATCTTGATTTCAGCTATGAACCCAGCTGAGCCTACCTGGACTTCTGATCTACCGAGCTGTGAGATAATAAGTGGGTATTGTTTTAACTGAAATTTCTGGTAATTTGTTATACAACTAATAGACAACTAATATACCCCCCTATATTTATATAAGTATTTGAGAGATGACAGAGCTGTCTTTGTAGATTCTTGGTGAAAAGGGGATCTATTCAATGAGTTATTCTAGGACAAATGATCATACATGAAGAATTCAAAAAGGCTGGATCTCTACCTCAATATATGACAAGTAGATAGAAATTTTCAATATTTACAGCAAGGAATTCCTTAATGAAAGGTGTAAAATAAATGCATAAAAGGATTGAAAATTGAAGTATGTAAAAAATTTTAAATTCAACTATCAAAGGTCAACAGCGAACAAAGAAAAAAGGAACGAAAGAACAAGAAGTCTGAAAAGCAGGAGTGTGCAATGTCTCATTGAAGAGCCAACTCTTTGGAAAATACACTGGTGTTGGGAAAGATTGAGGGCAGGAGGAGAACAGGGCAACAGAGGATGAACTAGTTGGATAGCATCCACGACTCAATTGACATGAGTCTGAACAGACTCCGGGAGACAGTGAAGATCCGGGAAGCCTGCGTGTTGTAGTTCATGGTGTCACAAAGAGTCAGATATGACTTAGCAATTAAACAACAACAACAGCGTCTCAAAGAGTCCTGAGAGAAGCATGTTTGTAGAAAGGAAGTGCCATCTGTGTTGAATTCTACTGACGGGGGAATTCGAGGAAGACAGAAAAGCATACACTGGATTTGAAGACACAAAGAAAAGTGATGACCAGAACAAGAGCATCTCAATGGAGTAGGAGGAAACCCAGGGTAGTGCATGGACAGCTGTGTCTCTTGTTCATTACCCTTCCAGAAAACGCCACCCCTCCCCCATGCAGTGTTCTTAAATCAACAGTTCCTACAGGCCTAAAATGCCCCATCACTTGCACATTCACAGCTCTCCTGTAATACCCATGGTAGTGACAGGCGTCTATTTGGCTTTTATTTTGTAACAGAACAAGTAGAATTACTATCTGTTTCATGATTTACTTTTCTGATTTCACATGCTTTTGAGAATTGCATCATTTGTCTGCCAGTTTTTCCTTTCTAGGAAGATTAGAAAGAGAAAAACCGTAACAAAATTGTGGCAGGCTCTACAGTCAAAATGGGTCTTAGTTGTTTCTAGTCAAGCCGAACTTTCTGGAGAGTCAAGGGATAGAAATTTTAGTTGGATTTTGCAGTGCTAAAATCTTACACTATATATACATATGTATATATATAGTGTGTGTGTGTGTGTGCTCGGTCCCTTCAGCTGTGTCCGACTCTTTTCAGCCCCATGGATTGTAGTCTGCCATGCTCCTCTGTCTATGGGATTCTCCAGGCAAGAATACTGGAGTAGGTTGCTATGTCCTCCTCCAGGGAATCTTCCCGACCAGGGATCAAACCTGAATCTTCTGTGTCTCCTGCACTGCAGGTGATTCTTTACCACTGAGCTCATGGGGAAGCCCATATATAGTGTGTGTGTATATATATATATATATATATATATATATATACATAGCATAAAAACCCTGAAACTAATCTCCCTCCCCTTTTTCTTTTCATTGTCCCTTGCAAGGTTGACTTAACTGGTCATTTGGCCCCACTAATTCAATTAAAAAAAAAAAAAACCTGAGGGTAAGGAGGTGCAGGGGAATGGTCAGAGGCCCACTCCTGTGCTCCCTAGGGACTGGTTGTATCTCAACCGGTGAAATCTTGAAAATATTCCTCTTTCTCAAAATTATTCTATTCCAACAAAAATAGCTCCTAAACTACAGAAGCTCTGGATGTGCAAAAGGCTTTCAAGATTTCACTAATGAAGATTATAATTAAAATATTTAAATGGGTTTTTAATTTTCTTTTTAGGCTATGCTATTTCCTAGTCCTCTCAAGGAGCTGCTATTGTTCAATCCTGACAGAATTCTGTTAGAAATTATAGCCTGCTGCCTTTCAGTATCTTCATTAAAATGCAATGCTGCCAGATATATCTGCATGCATATGAATGAAGCATCTATAGAATAATTAAGTCATGAATAACACATTGCTGAGCATGGCTTTTCCTGAATAGGGAAAGACTATTATTTATGAACCCAGAGATTTTATGTTATATGAAAAAATAATTGGCCATAACATGTATTATTTGAAGACCCATTAATTTAAATTATGATTGCCCTTTTATAGACTCCATTTTTAATAAAATGGCATTTACATTACAAAATGAACGTGAATTCATGTGCCATTTTTCTTTATTTTGCTCAAAAGGCCACATGAAAGCTTTTTGGCAATGGGGATCACATAATTTGAGAATCTCGAGATCTTTTACAAACAAAACGTCATTAGAATCCAGGAACTTCACAGACCTGGGTCTAAACTAATAGCTACATATCAATGGAAAAACATAGATACTGTTCACAAGCAGTACTTAGGCTTTTTCAAGGAACACTGCAGAAGCAAAGCTGAACTACCCTGAGTCTACCCCTCCCCCACGCAGCGTGTTTGACTCAAGAATCAGCTCTTTTCCAAAAGCCCCAGTTTAGCAAGGACCACATTCTGGAGTTAAACTGTGCTGTAGTTTCAGCGCTGTTTAATGTTTAGCTCCAGACTCTCCCGAGACCTGTAACCTCGGCTACTGTGTGCTGAAGTCTAGAGACAGAGGAAGAATAAGGGAGAAGACATGAGAAAGACTGGAGAGGGCAAAAGGACACAAAGCTCAAGGTGAAAAGAAAAAGGTAATACCCCTTCCTTCTTGACCTCCCTCAGGTCCCTGGATTGAGTCTCTTTTGTAGTCAAAGCTCTTTGTGATTCGTTTCACATTTGGTTTTTCTTCTGCTTCTTTTTCAAAATGCAACACACCCAGTAAATTCTCGGGAAAGTCTCCTTGAGGAAGGGTCAGAGTTAAATGTCAGCAGAGAAAAGAAGCCTACCATCTACTTAGTCCTTCAGTTCAGTTCAGTTCAGTCGCTCAGTCGTGTCTGACTCTCTGCGACCCCATGAATCACAGCACGCCAGGCCCCCCTGTCCATCACCAACTCCTGGAGTTCTCCCAAACTCATGTCCACAGAGTCGGTGATGCCATCCAGCCATCTCATTCTCTGTCGTCCCCTTCTCCTCCCGCCCCCAACCTTTCCCAGCATCAGAGTCTTTTCCAGTGAGTCAACTCGTCTCATGAGGTGGCCAAAGTATTGCAGTTTCAGCTTTAGCATCAGTCCTTCCAATGAACACCCAGAACTGATCTCCTTTAGAATGGACTGGTTGGATCTCCTTGCAATACAAGGGACTCTCAAGAGTCTTCTCCAGCACCACAGTTCAAAAGCATCAATTCTTTGGCGATCAGCTTTCTTCACAGTCCAGCTCTCACATCTATATATGACCACGGGAAAAACCATAGCCTTGACTAGACGGACCTTTGTTGGCAAAGTAATGTCTCTGCTTTTTAATATGCTATCTAGGTTGGCCATAACTTTCCTTCCAAGGAGTAAGCGTCTTTTAATTTCATGGCTGCAATCAGCATCTATCCTAGTGGCAGTCGAAGGACCTGTCTCAAATCCAGGGAACCCGTTTCCTCCTTTCCACTTTCCCTTGCAGGTGCCTCAGTCCACTCTTTGTACCTGGGTGACAGCAGCTTCCCCTCTGGTGCCCTGTCCACGATCTCCCATCCCCCCACCCAATGCCCCACCCTGCCTTTCTATCCTCCACAGCCCACCCAAGTACAAGTACACTCCCTAAACCATTTCTGATTAAGTCATTTATCTGATAAAAATTCCACAGCAGTTTCTAAGGATCAGTTCCAAACCACTCAACATGATTCAAACACCCTGCAGGACCCTGGCTCCAGACTGCCTCTCCAGCTCTGTCTGCAGAGCCTTGCATGGTTCCCTCTCTCTGGTTTTAATCAATTACTCACTGCTTTTTGAGTGCATCTGTTCCATGTCCTCAGACATACTGTTTCCCTAACTGACATCTAGTCCTCCTTAAATATTCACCTCAAAGACCCACTAGACCTCAAGCATTCCCACCCATCCCCACCCCTACTTGCTTTGATGTCCCCCATGGCACTCTGAGTATCACATTTATACCTCAAAGAAAACACTTTTACTCTTTTCTATAATTGTTGATTTGTTTGTCTATTTTCCCCACTAGAATACAGTCACCTTAAAAGCAGAAAAATATTTCCCTGGACTTTGTGTTCCTATCACCTGTTCCAGGGTATAACAATAAAAGCCCCTTGAATGAAAGAATTAAATATAGCATAAGGCAGAACAAGGTAAGTGCTGTCACCTTCTGCCTTACGTAGTAGTGAGCAAAACAAAGGTTCTTAGAGACCAAAAGTTTATACTTTACTATATACTGAGTGATGACAAATTATCCTATTCCTTTGATCATCTTTACTCTGTAAAGTAGATATGGACATTTGTTTTTTCACAGAGTTGTTTTGAAGATTAAATTAAATAAGGGAAAATAAGTATTGAGTGGGAGACCTGGCATATAATATGTAATGGTAGTTACTAGTATTGTTACTATTTTTATTACTATCAAAGTATAGCCAATAAAACTTAAAAGGCAATTTGAGGTAGGGTGGGATATATTCCCAGGTGGCCTGGAAGTGAAGAATCTGCCAGTGCAGGAGATGCAAGAGACACAGGTTTGATCCCTGAGTTGGGAAGATCCCCTGGAATAGGAAATAGCAACCCAGTATTCTTGCCTGGAAAATTCCATGGACAGAGAAGCCTGGCAGGCTACTGTCCATGGGGCCACAAAGAGTCAGATATGGTTGAGCACACACGGCACACAGGGATATATTCACCTTCACTTGTGGTGCTGGAGAAGACTCTTGAGAGTCCCTTAGGCTGAAAGGAGATCCAACCAGTCCATCCTAAAGGAGATCAGTCCTGGGTGTTCATTGGAAGGACTGATGTTGAAGCTGAAACTCCAATACTTTGGCCACCTGATGCGAAGAGCTGACTCATTTGAAAAGAAACTAATGCTGCGAAAGATTGAGGGCAGGAGGAAAAGGGGACGAGAGAAGACGACATGGTTGAATGGCATCACCGTCTCGATGGACATGGGTTTGGGTGGACTCTGGGAGTTGGTGATGGACAGGGAAGCCTGGTGTGCTGCGGTTCATGGGGTCTCAAAGAGTCAGACACCACTGAGCGACTGAACTGAACTGAACTGATATCATTAAAACAGAATACAAGACTCCCACATAATCCATAATGAAACGCTATAACTAAAATAACATAAGCAGACTGGCAAACCAATCTTATTTTGCTACTCCATTCAGTTCCTCTGTCAGGGTGTGGTGGGGAAAAGGATACTCTGCTGTGGTTGTAATCACTAAGTCACATGTTTTTTTGTTCATTCCTACATTCACCCAATATAGATTTTTCAAGAGATATTGCACTTAGCACTGAGTGAGGAGTTAAAAGTTGAATACTAGGAGATATCCTGACCTGCAGGTAGAAGGTATGGACTCTGGCCAGCAGTGTGATCAAGGGCTAGTCACAGGTTGTTTCCTCATCTATATAATTGGAAAAGTGGACTATCAGGTCTCTAAGGTTCCTCACTTCACCACAAACATAATTACAAGTGGAAGTATGGCCCCTACCCTAAAAAGAAAAAAAAGTAATTATGATGGGACTAGACTATTAAAGTATAAGTGACCTGATTTTGCTCATTTGTCCCCTCTCCCCACTATTCTAATGATGTGCTGTGTGCTTAGTTGCTCAGTCTTATCCAACTCTTTGCAACTCCATGGACTGTAGCCTGCCAGGTTCCTGTGTCCATGGGGATTCTCCAGGCAAGAGTACTGGAGTGAGTTGCCATGTCCTCCTCCAGGGGATCTTCCCAGCCCAGAAACTCAACCCAGGCCTCCCACATTGCAGGCAGATTCTTTACTGTCTGACCCACCAGGGAAGCATACTGCCTAGACTAACACTCAGATCTCATATCATGGAATCCTCAGAATGTGGAAGGTAGAAAAAAAACAAAAGTTAACTGGGTAGTTATCTGGAAGAGAGCAGTGAAAGCTGCACACTGACAGAGCAGGTGGGCAGAGAGGAAGGTGAGGGAACAAGAAGACCTGAGGGAGGACACTGAAAAAGTTCAAGGTAAGATGACATAGATTAAAGTTACTGAGCACTACAGGAGGGAGCAGGGGATTTTCATGAGTTACCATAAAATATAATCTCCATTCCCACTTAAGCCTTTCAAGATAAACAAGTAAAACAGAGTCTTTCCCTAAATGTAGCACTTCCTGAGTGATTGGATTTGATCATCTGATCTGATCATTCAAAATGAGTCAAAATGTCAGTGAACTTACACCAATTAATGAGAAAACAGAAGTACCAGTTGATACACCCACAAATATGTGTACTCTGAATGTGTTTAATTGTCAGGGAAAAGGAGATGAATGAAATATGATTTGAGGTACCTGAGGAATACTTTTTAAAAATTAAAAGGTTGACATTTTAGAGATGAGGGAAAGAGAAAAGTGGTGAACTTCCTTATCCAGTGATAAGCCAGTCAGGCCTAATAAAATCCATGTAAATAACATAATTGGCAAAAGTAAAAAAATTATTCCAATACTGTGGATGAAAAATTATTTCATAAACACGTGAGGATTACTCAAAAATTTTAACTTTTTTACCCCTTTTTTTAACGTTATGTAAGTAATGTAGTCTATGTTTTTTAAAAGGTATGGTTACCTTTCTACTCGATAGTGCTAAGGCTTGTTTTTAGTTTCTTTTTAACATTTATTTATTTGGCTGAGCCAGATCATAGGATCTTTGATCTTTGTTGCAGGATATGGGTCTTTACTTGCAGCATCTGAGATCTTTAGTTGCAGCATGTTGGATCAAGTTCCCTGACCAGGGATTGATCCAGGTCCCCTGCATTTGTTCAGTTCAGTTCAGTCTCTCAGTAATGTCCAACTCTTTGCCAACCCATGGACTGCAGCACACCAGGCTTCCCTGTCCATCACCAACTCCTGGAGTTTACTCAAACTCATGTCCATCAAGTCAGTGATGCCGTCCAACCTTCTCATCCTCTGTAATCCCCTTTTCTTCCCATCTTCAATCTTTGCCAGCATCAGGGTCTTTTCAAATGAGTCAGTTCTTCACATCAGGTGACCAAAGTATTGGAGTTTCAGCTTCAGCATCAGTCCTTCCAATGAATATTCAGGACTGATTTCCTTTAGGATGGACTAGTTGGATCACCTTGCAATCCAAGGGACTCTCAAGAGTCTTCTCCAACCACAGTTCAAAAACATCAATTCTTTGGGGCTCAGCTTTCTTTACAGTCCAACTCTCACACCGATACATGACTACTGGAAAAACCATAGCTTTGACTAGATGGACCTTTGTCCGCAAAGTAACGTCTCTGCTTTTTAACATGCTGTCTAGGTTGGTCATAACTTTTCTTCCAAGGAGTAAGCATCTTTTAATTTCATGGCTGCAGTCACCATCTGGAGTGATTTTGGAGCCCCTCAAAATAAATCTATCACTGTTTCCAATGTTTTCCCGTCTATGTGCCATGAAGTGATGGGACCAGATTCCATGATCTTAGTTTTCTGAGTGTTGAACTTTAAGCCAACTTTTTCACTCTTCTCTTTCACTGCATTCAGTTCAGTTCAATTCAGTCGCTCAGTCGTGTCTGACTCTTTGCAACCCCATGAATCACAGCACGCCAGGCCTCCCTGTCCATCACCAACTCCCGGAGTTCACTCAAACTCATGTCCATCGAGTCGGTGATGCCATCCAGCCATCTCATTCTCTGTCGTCCCCTTCTCCTCCCGCCCCCAATCCCTCCCAGCATCAGAGTCTTTTCCAGTGAGTCAACTCTTCACATGAGGTGGCCAAAGTATTGGAGTTTCAGCTTTAGCATCAGTCCTTCCAATGAACATCCAGGATTGATCTCCTTTAGAATGGACTGGTTGGATCTCCTTGCAGTCCAAGGGACTCTCAAGAGTCTTCTCCAACACCACAGTTCAAAAGCATCAATTCTTTGGTTCTCAGCTTTCTTCACAGTCCAACTCTCACATCCATACATGACCACTGGAAAAACCATAGCCTTGACTAGGTGGACCTTTGAAATCTTAGCCACTAGATCACCAGGGAAGTCCCAAAGGGCAAAATTTTCAAGGAGAACAAATGTCAGTTAGGGAAACAATATGGTGAGGACATGGAACTTGATTAATTCAAGGAACCATAAATCATTTAGTTAGACAAATCAGGAGACTAATGAATACAGTATAACAAAGATTTCCCTGGTTGCAGAGTATAGGAGGCATGAGAAGAAGTATAGTTAGGAAACTGAGGCAATAATTCAGCTGAGAAACAATGGAAACATGAACCAAATAATGTAACTGAAGATGAGGGGTTTTGAAGACTTGGGTTTCAGTCCCAACATTCTCACCCTTTATACATGTGATCTTGGACAAATTACTTACTTCTCTACATCTTAATTTCATAAACTAGAAAATGAGAATAAGAGTAAATAGGACTGTTGAAAGATTTTTGAAAAGATAAGGCATGCAAAGCATTCAGCACAGTATCTGGACTGAAAAACATAGACATGCAAGTAATCAGCAGATATGTGGGCGCTGAACAATGACAATTGCTCAGGTTCCAAGTGTGGAGGAGAAAAGGAGAAAACCAAGGCTGCCTAGGTTAAGAGAGTGGGTTTCTGACTCCTTAAATTCTAACCCACCTGCTGTTCTAGAATTCCATTGCTTCTTTATGGATGATAAAATATATATATACCATATAAATGATGACACTGTCACTACCAACCAGCGATTTGCTGCTTGGTGGCTCATGTTTGAAACCAGCAGCCAGAAACAATAGGAAGAAAGCATGTGTGAATGTTGCTGGTGAGCCTTCTTGATAAATTCCATTCCCCACTTGGCCTGATAAAACTGTATGATTTTTCTCAGTGTCTCAGGATGGAGAAATGAGGTCTGCTTTTTTAAGTTGTTTTGATTTTGAGGTTTAATTAGTATTGTTTCTGGGGAATTCATTGCTTTAATTAATGATGTGCCCTGAATCTCTTAAGTGAAGAACGCCATTGAAAACATGAATATGTAATGACTACAACTTTCTTTATCCCAGCTGAGGAGGGTGGCTGTTAGTTGACTCTCACCTCTCAGTACAAGGACTTCAGGTACTAAAAGGAGCTGGGCTGCAAGGTTTTATTTGCATGTCTGTTTTTCTTTTGTTTTATTTAAAAGCTGAGTGCATTAACTAGAATCCAGAGAGAAAAAACAATCAACTTGCTTTGGTGCCCTTTCAGACCTTCTCTTGCTGCTGCTGCTGCTGAGTCACTTCAGTCGTGTCCGACTCTGTGTGACCCCTTAGACGGAAGCCCACCAGGCTCCCGTGTCCCTGGGATTCTCCAGGCAAGAACACTGGAGTGGGTTGCCATTTCCTTCTCCACAGACCTTCTCTTGCTGCTGCTGCTGCTGCTGAGTCACTTCAGTCGTGTCCGACTCTGTGTGACCCCATAGACGGAAGCCCACTAGGCTCCCCCGTCCCTGGGATTCTCCAGGCAAGAACACTGGAGTGGGTTGCCATTTCCTTCTCCAATGTGTGAAAGGGAAAAGTGAAAGTAAAGTCGCTCAGTCGTGTCCGACCCCTAGCGACCCCATGGACTGCAGCCTACCAGGCTCCTCCATCCATGGGATTTTCTAGGCAAGAGTACTGGAGTGGCTTGCCATTGCCTTCTCTTAACTGCTTGTAAATCAATATGCTAAGTTCTACATTAGGGTTTCTCCATCTCACCACATTTTGGAGCAGATAATTCTTTGTCATAGGAGACTGTTCTATGCATTGTAGGATATCTAGCAACATCGCTGGCCTCTACGCACTAGATACTAGTAGTATCTCTCATTTATGACAATCAAAACATGTCTCCGAAAGGAGGCAAGAATATACAAAATTCTCTTAATATGAGATAAGAGATCCTATATAATTTAAACTCCTTTATCTCTTACTTCATCTTCTACTACTCTCCTGCTCACCTACATACACACTGACTTTCCCAATCTGGTATTTGTGCTATGATATGAGTTTCTGGATCCAAATGCTTGACTTTACATTGTCTATATGCAAATACCTTTTTCTTAGATGTGGCTTTTCAATATCATCTCCAGCTCTGGAGTGCATGTATATTTTCAAATTAGAGTTTCCTCGAGATATATGCCCAGGAGTGAGATTGCCAGATCTGTTTTTAGTTTTTTAAGGAAATTCCATACTATTTTCCATAGTGGCTATACCAATTCACATTCTCACCAATAAGATAGAAGGATACCTTTTTCTCCATACTCTCTCCAGCATTTGGTATTTCTAGACCTTTTAATGATGACCATTCTGACCAGTGTGATGTTGTACTTCATTGTAGTTTTGATTTGCATTTCTCTGGTAATTACTGATGTTGAACTTCTTTTCATGTGCCTATTGGCCATCTTTGTTTCCTCTTTGAAGAAATGTCTATTTAGGTTTTCTGCCTGTTTTTTGATTGGCTAGTTTGTTTTTTGTTTTTGATTTGGATGAGCTGTTTGTATATTTTAAAAATTAAGCCCTTGTCAGTCACATCATTTGTAAGTATTTTCTCCCATTCCATAAGTTGTCTTTTCATTTTTTCATGGTTTCCTTTGCTGTGCAAAAGCTTAAAAGTTTGGTTAGTTTCCATTTGCTTTTATTTTTGTTACCTTGGGAGACTGACCTAAGAAAACAATGCTAAGATTTACTTCAGAAAATATTTTGCCTATGATCTCTTATAGAAATTTTATGATATCATATCTTATGTTTAAGTCTTTAAGCCATTTTGAGTTTATATTTGTACATAGTGTGAGGAAGTATTCTAACTTCACTGATGGACATGTAGCTGTCCAATTTTGCCAACACCACTTGCCCCTGGCAGTGAGCAAGAATCATAGCCAGAAGCCTAAATGAAATGGGAGGTTGTATCAAAGACCCCTGCCATAAAGTCAGGACCACCAAGGGCAATATTCTCAGTGGGTGAACTAGAAACAATCTCTCTCTAAAAGAGAGTCATGGAGATGCTATCTTTCTCAGCCTTAGCTTTGTGTGAAAAGAGAAAAAATATGAAGAAAAAAACAAAAATAAATGTCTCCCTAAAATTCTTCACACAGATTCTTATAGTTTGAGGGCCAAAATCCACACTGTACTTGAAAAGCTAAACCAAAGATAATTTGAGTGACTTTGGTTGACAGTATTCCCAGAAACCTGGCTGAAAAATCAACTGCCCTAGAAAAATTAACCTTGGGCACAGACTCAAAGAAAATTCTCAGATACAGTTCTAAGATAAATATTACATTTCACAATCAAAATTATCAATCTGAAAAGGAAGAAAACCATAATGAGTGAAAGCTGAAAGACAGAACAAACAGCAAATTAAGACAATAAAGAATAGATACTGAAATAATCAGACCCCAAATATTAAATATGTTTCAAAAAATAAGATATTAAAAATATTGAAAGGCACAAGAAACTATTAGAATTGGCCATTTGGATATAAAACATAGCCAAATAAAAATTCTAGAAATCGAAAAAAATTAAAATTAAAAAAGCAACAGATTAAACTCAGCAGTGGAGAGATTTAGTGAACTGGAAAGTAGAGATTTTTCAAAAATGACAAAACACGGTCCAAGAGAGACAAAAGAAAAATATGAAGTAGAAGATAAGACACATGAAAGAGACAGTGAGAAAGTCTGCTGTATTCAATCAACTGGTAAAGAAACTTGGAAGGAAATATTAGCAGTAGCAACTGCAAAATTCAGGTAGACTTCAAAAGCTGCCCCCTGCTATATAGATTATTAATATTAAAGGAGCATGGATACTTGCTGAGTCCCAAGGCTGAAAAGAAAGGCTGCCAACTTGAGACAAAATATAAAGGAAAGGGAAAAATCTGACCAAACCTTCTATTCCTTCCCACTCAAATTGACAGTGACATATTAATATAACCCCTAAAGAAGGAGAGTGCTAGGTCTCAAAGGCCACATGCCTAAGAATGAAACTGTAATGGGACCATGGGACAGGGGATAGTAGATTCTCCAGGAGGAGCGTCCATTGTTGCTCATTCTCCCTGCTTATATAACACAATCAGAGTAATCTAGAAAATAATCAATCTCCCCCTCTCTGCTCTTCAGAAGTCATCGAAAATCTGTCTCTAAGAGGTCTGAGACTCCACCTTGTGTATCCTAGGCATAGACATTCTTCTACAGAAATAATCACACTGAAGAACAGAAGAGGGCAAGCTTTTAAAAGGACCAGAAAATTTGAGGGACTGTTTGAGGTTTGAGAGCCATGTGGTTGGTAGCACAACTACTAAACTCTGCCACTATAGTACAAAAGTAGCCATCCACAATGCATGAGTGAATGAGCCTGGCTGTGTTCTAATAAAACTTTATTCATAAAAGCAGATGCTAGGGGGCTTCCAGGGTGGATAAGTGGTAAAGAATCCACCTACCAATACAGAGACATGGGTTCAATCCCTAATTCAGGAAGATCCTACATGCCACGGAGCAACCAAGCCCATGTGCCACGACTATTGAGCCTGTGCTCTAGAGCCCACGAGTTACAACTACGGAGCCCATGTGCTGCAACTAATGAAGCTTGAGCACCCTAGAGCCCTTGTTCCATATGAGAAGCCACTGCAATGAGAAGCCTGAGCAACACAACTACAGAGTAGCCCCCGCTCGTCAAACAAGAGAGTAGCCCTTGCAGCAATGGAGACTAAATAAATAAATAGAATTATTTTTTTAAAAAGCAGGTAGTAGGTTGTAGTTTGCCGCTGCTGCTGCTGCTGAAACCGCCTCAGTCGTGTCCGACTCTGTGCGACCCCATAGACGGCAGCCCACCAGGCTCCCCCATCCCTGGGATTCTCCAGGCAAGAACACTGGAGTGGGTTGCCATTTCCTTCTCCAATGCATGAAAGTGAAAAGTGAAAGGGAAGTCGCTCAGTCATGTCTGACTCTTCGCGACCCCATGAACTGCAGCCCACCAGGCTCTTCCGTCCATGGGATTTTCTAGGCAAGAGTGCTGGAGTGGGGTGCCATTGTCTTCTCCATGTAGTTTGCTAACCCCTGCTATAAAGAATTATTATCTAGAAATACAAATATTGGTAGTATTCAATAAATGGAACTGTTCTCAAATGATTTCACTCATTTTAAAACTCATGTTATTATAATTGAAAAAAATGTGCTCTAGCATTTGGACATAGTCATAGTATAAAAGCCTGGGAAATATAATCGGGTGAGTCACAGTGGCCCAGTTCAAACAGTATACCCATGATGGGATGAGATAGTCAAGTAGTTAGGGCAACAACAGACTACCAAGTAACTTACACATGGTGATACAGATCGTAAAAGACAGAATAAAAATAACTTTCAGAGGGCATTATGTGTGGCTTTGTTGTTTTCACACAATGAAAGTCATTCGCTTCTGAGGTAGAGACACTCCAGTGCGCAGGCTGAGGAGACATTCCATGGGGAAGTATAGCTTTAAAAAGCAGGAGACATTGAAGGGAGTTTACTCCAGTGCCCTCTTCTCTGGATTCTGTCCCTGCTATTAGAAAAGGTCACGCATGTCATTTTATCCACCTCTAGCTACAAATAAACAAGGATTACCCAATAAATCAGAATTTTAGAATAGAATAGAATGCTTTCTTTTGCCATTTTGAACAAAATGAATATGCTTACAAATTCTCATGTTTTTCTTGGACAAATAAATATATATATAACTTATATGCAGAGTACATCATGTGAAATGCCAGACTGGATGAAGTACAAGCCGGAATTATGGGAGAAATGTCAACAACTTTAGATATGCAGATGATAACACTCTAATGGCAGAAAGTGAAAAGGAACTAAAGAACCTCTTGATGAAAGTGAAAGAGGAGAGTGAAAAAGCAGGCTTAAAACAACATTCAAAAAACTAAGACCATGGCATTCGGTCCCATCACTTCATGGAAAATAGATGGGGAAACAATGGAAACGGTGACAGACTTTATTTGGGGGAGGCTCCAAATCACTGCAGACAGTGACTGTACCATGAAATTAAAAGTCACTTGCTCCTTGGAAGGAAAACCAGGACAAACCTAGATAGCATATTAAAAAGCAGAGACATTACTTTGCCAACATAGGTTCATCTAGTCAAAGCTGTGGTTTTTCCAGCAGTCATGTATGGATGTGAGAGTTTGACCATAAATAAGGCTGAGAACTAAAGAATTATTTGAATTGTGGTGTTAGAAAAGACTCTTGAGTCCCTTGGGCAGCAAGGAGATCAAGATCAAACTAGTCAGTCCTAAAGGAAATCAACCCTGAATATTCACTGTAAGGACTGATGCTGAAGCTGAAGCTCCAATACTTTGGCCACCTAATGCAAAGAGCCAACTCATTGGAAAAGATCCTGATGCTGGGAAAGATTGAAAGCAGGGGGAGAAGGCAGGAGATTGAAGGCAGGGCAACAGCAGATGAGATGATTGATGGCATCACCAAGTGAATGAACATGAGTCTGAACAAGCTTCAAGGGGACAGTAATGGACAGGGAAGTCTGGTGTGCTGCAATCCCTGGGGGTCACAAAGAGTTGGACGTGACTTAGCTAACTGAAGAACAACAATCATAATAAGATTTTTGCATAATAAATTGCTTTCTATTTTCACCTGAATTTTTAATTAGTATAGAATAATAGCTAATATTATTGATTGTTTAATATGCCCAGGTACCATTCTAAATACTTTATATGAATTAGTCAATCCTCATAACTCAGTAAGTTTGGCACCATAATTGATTTGTAAGATATATGTTTAACCTGTGATAACACTTAAGACACCCATTTTAACTTTTCTTTCCTACTTTCCTCATACCTACTTCATAATGTCTTAGATTAAGCTTAATGAAGAACTTACCATGTGAGACACACATACACACAAAAATCTGAGCAAACTAGAGTGGCTCAGCTTCCCAGACTTTATCCTCTGAAGAAATAGGCTTCCCTGGTAACTCAGCTGGTAAAGAATCCCACTGCAACGCTGGAAACCTGGGTTTGATCCCTGGGTTAGGAAGATTCCCTGGAGGAGGACATGGCAACCCATTCCAGTATTATTGCCTGGAGAATCCCCATAGACAGAGGAGCCTAGCAGGCTACATTTCATGGGGTCACAAAGAGTCAGACACAACTGAGTGACCAAGTGCAGCACAGGGGAAGAAATATAAAAATAAAAATGAGTTGAAGAACAAGAAGAGTTTTGGGTGTTCAGATCCAAGTTCCTGGATGCCTGCATTTGTTGCATGAACCCTCACTCCCTCACTCCTGGTTTGCAGGGCACGCCACGAGACAGCTGTGGTAGAGTGAGACTACAGGAAGAGGAGACTGGCGCCTTGCTTGCCAGTTGCTTACCTGCTGAGCCTCAAGACTTACAACCAGAACCTGAGGAAAGGAATTTTAGAAGGGAAAGGTATTAGCAAAGAGAGCAAGACTCAGTCCCCAAAGCTACTCCCCATCACACACATACACACCATGTTTATTTCGAAGCATAAACAATAGAAGCACAGCCACATCCACAAGTCTCAAGACCAGGAACACAGGGACATCAAAAGATAAACAGGAAGGGAAGAAAAGGCATCTGCCAAATGGACCACATTCATCACAATTGTAGTTAAGATGGCTGTCAGGTGGAAGATGCAGCCAGATACTTCATGGAAACCATAAATGCCTAGACCACTGCTCAGAGACAAGTCCATTCCTATCCAGATTTGTGAATCTCCCTCATTGAGAGATCTAGAATAAACTCCATCGAAGACGATGATCGACTCAGGAGTATACAGCCAATTAGCCATCACAGAATCCTAGTGGTCAAGAAAGGCTGTTTTCCCCCAACCACATCTTCTACTTCTTTCCTCCAGATGTGGCAAAAGGAGAGAGGAAACCACTCCAACCCTTTTCTTCCTCAAGAATTCTCCCAGCTGAATGTGTTTGCTATTTCAGATCCTTCAGAAAGCAAATGCCCAGATAAGAATTAGATATATAAATAATTAATTGGAGGAAACAACTGTAAAGCATAAAGGAGAAGGAGCAAAGACCATGATGCTTACCTGACACTTGCGAAATGAGAGAAGGAAGGAGGATTGGGTAGGCAGAGGCCCCAGACGGCAGAGCAGATCTCAGAAAGCTTTGACCAGGCCAATGGAGCATTCCAGAGAAAGTTTGTCCCTTAGAGGAGTGTCGTGTTGGGCAGGAATGGCCCAGTTCATGTATACCTGCCATGAGCAGTTATTAGATTTGAGCAGCCCCGGGAGCATGTAACCTCCTTATCATGAACACCTCAGAGGATCCCAGAATTTCAGCATCTGGAGGCTGTCAGCTAACTATTCTCTTTGCGGTTTGTTCTCACGTCAAGGGACATGTGGACAACACGCTTCATTAGCTACCACGAGCTCCATTAAGTCTATTCTGGGATGATGATATGGACTTCACAGTTGCACATTAGAGTGAAATTATAAAGATTTTTCTCTAAGCCAGGATTAATAAGATCAGTCACAACCTCTCCCCACTTATCAGGTTATATAAAAAGAACTAGGACACGTGATGCATCTGCTGTACCTCAATCACTTTTCACATTCACCTCCCACCTCACTGCCACCTCGCACCATTCAGCTACATGTCTGTCCTGTCAACACCTGCTCTGGGATCAGGACCACCTTCAGACAAAAAAAAAATTACCTTCAGTGCAGGTAATAGCGAAGTATAGTTTGGTCACTGCCTTTAATAGTTGACAAAATGATGTGTGAATATTTTTGACTGGTTTCTGTCATAGAATCTCATTCTCGTTAAAACTATGGTCAAGAAAGAGGAATCATCCCTAATTTGGAATCCATCTCAAATCAAGCACACAGTAATAGGAGAGGCTAGAATAGTCTTCTCAAACTTAATCCAAGAGGTCAGAGGATGTCTATTTGAGGACATGGTTCAGTTAAGATCTGAAAAGGAGAGGGGAGAACATTCCAAGCAGAAGAATCAACATGTATAGTGGCCCTTAGTGACTAGGGAAGGGGTTTAAGATGGACTAGACCAGGTAGGTAAGAGCTAAATCTTCTTACATGAGTTTTCATTATCCTAAATGTAACAGGAGGGCTTTAATCAGAGGTTTGGGACGGGAGGAGGGATGATATGTTAGGACTTTTACTTTGAAAAAAATTCCTCTGGATGAAGAATGGAGAACAGATTGAAGGATGCACAAAGAGATATTAAGAGGTATTTAGGAGTTTTGTTTTAATAACCCAGTTGAAAGATGAAGCTATCTTGAACAAAGAGATGTAGATAGGTTAAAAAAAATATTTAAATAGCAAAATATCCAAAACTCATTGGCATATTAGATATGGAGCTTGGGAAAGAGAAAGGTGTCAAGATGACTCCTAGGTTTCTAGCTAGCACACTGGATGAATAATAAAGGCATTCATTAAAATAATAAACACTAAAAGAGAATCAGGTTGAAGGCCAAAATTGTTACTTCAGAATTAAACAGTTTACCAATTAGGAATCTTTTAGTCACAAGTAATTAAGAAGCCCAATTCCATCTAACTTAAATAAAGGAGAGAAGATTTTGCTTCACCTAATATAAAATCTGTTAGAAAGTCCAGCCACACCAGGAGCCTCATTTAAGAATCAGATGATATCACCAGGATTTATCTCTCAATTCTACTTCCTCCTGATGGGCTTTCTCAGACTTTCCATGGTGGCTCCTAGACAACTTCACACTCACACCATCATAAGACTAATTCAGTATAAGAGGACATTCTTTTCCCGAAAAGTTGAATAAAAATTCAAAATTAAATCTCTTTAACTTTTATGGTCTTGATTTGGATCTATGCTCAACCTTGAACCAATTACTATTGCTTAGGGTGATTAAATAAGCTAATTGGATCCTATAGCCTGAGGCTTAAGTCATCTTCAGAAAGATGTTAGTGACTGAAAATGGAAGAGGGTTACATATCCCAGAGCCAAATCAGATACCATTGCCACAAAAAGGCATAAGGGGACACAGGGTAGTGAAACAAAATATAACTATCTCTTTTAGGTGAACCTGATTTCTGAGATTAACAACAGGAAGGCTGTGGTGGACATTTGAGAAAATCAAATCTTCACTGATAAAGAAGGGGTACTTAAAATCAGCTCCGAGCATTGGCAGAGGTCAAGACAATGGCCTTTCAGTAACAACTGGCTTGACACCAGAAAACAGACCACACAAGGCAAAAGCAATATAAGATATTTCCAAGAAAAACTGTTATTGGTGTAGAGTCTCTGGAAGGTTCATCAGATGTCTTGCTGTAAAATAATCTGAATTTATTTTTTTCTGTTTATGTATAATGCATATTACTTGATGCAGGTTCAGTCAGTCTTACTTGTTCTGTTATACAAGTAGTCTTACTTGTTCTACCTCCAAGTATCAGTAGAAATATATAGACTCTGGCATCTAGAATGGACACAAGCAGGACAGCAACCCTCTTTATATCCTGTTGCATCAGCCAGATCTTTTTCTGCCTGGGAATGCTAAACAGCAAGTGTGAACACACACACACACACACACACAATCTTTGGGGGCTGCCTTGTGGCAACCCACTCCATTACTCTTGCCTGGAAAATCCCATGGACTGAGAAGCCTGGTAGGCTACAGTCCATGGGGTCTCAAAGACACAACTGAGCGACTTCACTTGGTAAGATTGAACATAAAGAATAGCTTCCACTAGAGGGTGCTAAGTCTCAAAATAAAAATGCAAACAAAGTACTGAACAATTTTCCCAAGCTTTCCAATGTCCATTGAGCGACTAGTCACTATTAACCTGAACCCTCCCAAAAAAGCAGAGTCTGAGGCAAAGCTTATGCATTACTACTTCATTACAGAATGCAATCCCAAGGAGCAAGAATGAGGGGAAAGGGAGAGGAGGCAGGGAAAAAGTGAGAGTCAATCCAAGAAGTAATATTGTTGAGCAAGTCACCTTGCTATTAAACACAACTGACTCCTAGATATTATAGTGTGTGTGTGTGTGTGTGTGTGAGTGTGTGCTCAGTCATTCAGTCCGGTCCGCTTCTTTGCAACTCCATGACCTATAGCCCACCAGGCTCCTCTGTCTATGGGATTATCCTGACAAGAATACTGGAGCGAGTTGTCATTTCCTCTTCCAGGGGATCTTCCTGACCCAGAGACGGAACCCGCAACTCCCTTGGCTACAGCATTTGAAAGTGAGTTCTTTACCACTGAGCCACCTAGGAAACCCAGATTTTATGGTACCTTCTTCCAAGAGGGCATATAAAAAGCTGTTTCACAGAACAGTTCATCCAGACTGGCTCAGTCTTCCATTGTCAAAGTTTTACTGAGTGGGATATTAATTCTCTCCTTACAACTGAGTTGCATGTATGTGGATCCAGAGCATATCTTAAGTATTCCATGCCAGTGTCTTCAGAACATAAGGTGAGGGATGTGCAAAGAGGACAGAAGGTAAAGTGATGTCAGGTTGTTCTGAGGAACTGGTCCCAATTCATGCACAGCTGGTTACTCAGTGCCTGGGGCTGAAACAAGTACTCACAATTGCTCAAAAATAAATAACGCACAACTTAAAGGGAAAAAAATACCTTATTAAAGATATACCATCCAAACAGCAGTTGGAGGAAGTTTGTCCTGTGATACTAAACCTTAATTATCATTTCCCATTTAATAAGACAACTAGCTGTGGGTTTCTTAGGTATTTCTTGGTTGAAAATAATTTCCATTAGACTTGCTGGGTTTCCCTGGTGGCTGATGGTAAAGAATCCACCTGCAATGTGGGAGACCTGGGTTTGATTCCTGGGTTGGGAAGATCCCCTGGAGAAGGGAATGGCTACCCACTCTAGTATTCTGGCTTAGAGAATTTCATGGACTTATAGTCCAGGTGGTCACAAAGAGTCAGATATGACTGAGCGTCTTTCACTTCACTTCACTGAGACTTGCTAGTCATCTAAGAAATTAGCTTTGTTATTTATCTTTGAATTAATCTTGCTTCCCTCTGCCACATGAATGCTACATTATATCTTATTGAATAAGCAATTCTATTTACTTTTTAATTGCTTTCTCAAGTTATTTTGAAATATTTATAGCTTTTCCTGTGGCATCAGAAACAGATGGGACTAGAAAGAAGAGACATTTAAGTTGCCTTTGAACAACAATTGTATAACACTACAAGTTTGTTTTCTGTTTGTCTACTTAGTAAACCAAGCAAATGGTTTCCAGAGGGCTTTGTCTAACTGCCATACTAATTAGCATCCCTTTGTCCCAGCTGCAAAATAGATGCTTTAGATCCTCACTAGTTATTCTTAATATTCTCATAAAATGTGTCATTTTTACATTGACTTTTTATTTGGAAATAATTTCAAGCTTACAAAAAGTTAAAAAAATAAAAATAGTACAAATGAATACTCATATACCATATGATTTAGCCAGATCTATCCATTTTTTAACATTTTACTCCATTACGTATAGTTGTCCATCATAGCCCTTTACCCCTAAGTACTTCAATGTGTTATTTCCTTGAAATAAGGATAGTGTCTCAAATAATCAATTATATAAATCTATTATCCACATTCCAATGTTATCAGTTGATCTACTAATGTTCTCCAATACAAGATCAAGCGTATTTTTTTAAGCTTTTTATTTTGAATTGGGGTATAGCCAGTTAACAACAATGTTGTCATAGTTTCAGGTGAACAGCCAGGGAACTCAGTCATATATATATACATGTATCCATTTTCTCCCAAACTCCCCTCCCATCCAGGCTGTCACATAACATTGAGCAGAGTTCCATGTGCTACACGGTAGGTCTTTGTTGGTTATCCATTTTAAAAATAGCAGTATATACATGTCCTTTTCCAGTGGTCATGTGTGGATGTGAGAGTTGGACTGTGAAGAAAGCTGAACACAGAAGAATTGATGCTTTTGAACTGTGGTGCTGGAGAAGACTCTTGAGAGTCCCTTGGACTGTAAGAAGATCCAACCAGTCCATCCTAAAGGAGATCAGTCCTGGGTGTTCAGGCTGATGTTGAGGATGAAACTCTAATACTTTGGCACCTGATGCGAAGAGCTGACTCATTGGAAAAGACCCTGATGCTGGAAAGATTGAAGGCAGGAGGAGAAGGGAAGACAGAGGATGAGATGGTTGGATGGAATCACCGACTCAATGGACATGGGTTTGGGTGGACTCCGGGAGTTGGTGATGGACAGGGAAGCCTGGTGTGCTGCGGTTCATGGGGTCGCAAAGAGTCGGACACGACTAAGCAACTGAACTGAAACTGAAACTGATATACATGTCCATCCCAAGCTCCCTAACTATACTTTCCCCCTGGCAGCCATTAGTTCATTCTCTAAGTCTATGCATCTCTTTCTGTCTTGTTAAGTTCATTTGCATCATTTCATTTTAGGTTCCACATATAATGGATGTCTATAATACGCTCTTTCTCCTTCCCTCTCAGGTCAGTACTATATTTAGCTGTCGTATTTCTTCAGCCTCCATTTGTCTGGAATGGTTCTACAGTCTGTCTGTGATTTTTAAGACTAACATTTTTGAAGAATACAGCCTTACCTCCCTTTTTTAAAAACAGTTGTGACTGTCTGATATTTCCATATGATTAAATTTTTCACGGCCAGCAAACGCATAGGTGATGTTATGTCCTTCTTGAGGTATCACATTTGGAGCTCCATGACTTCTGTCTATCCCTCGTTGGAGACACTAGTTTTGATCACCTGGTCAAAGGGTTGCCTGACTTCTCCACTATTTATTGCTTCTTATTCCTCTTTGCAACTAATAAGCTGTCTGTGAGAAGACAGTAAAAGACCACACAAATACTCTGTTCCAAAGCAAAATTTCTCTTCAGATTTAGCATATATGGAAGATCCTCGGCTAATACAATCTTCACTATGATGGTTGCAAAATTTGTGACTTTTTTCACTCCAGAACAGTTGGTCTTTGTCATTGTTCTGTATGCAAGAGCCCTTCCTTCTTCCCCATTTATCTATCATCCATATGGACTCATGGCTTACTGTCTTTTTAATGGCTTATATTTCATTTTTTAACTTAATTATTTTGCTGCTTAGACACTCCCAGATTTGGTGAGTGGGAACCCTTCAAACCTAGCTCCCATGTCCTTGTGACATCTTTTTCCCCCAACATTTCTTACTATCTGATATAACAAGATATTTCAGGTCCACTTGTACCTATCCTGCTCCAGTTCTAGAAATCAACCATTTTTCTAAAGAACCCTACTTTCTTTTAGCAGGGAATGGTAGTAGAAATCAAGATCTGGGGGATAATGTGTGCTCAGTCCTACTATGGGCAGAGGGATCTCTGTTTCTTGGCTCTTTCAACCAAAGATAGAAAATCTATGCATATACATGCATGCAAATGTTCATATAGACAAAAACATTTAAAAAGAAAAATACACAGGCATGCACACATGCATGTTTTTAAATTTTATTTAGCTGTGCTGGGTCTTCGCTGCACACAGGATCTTCAGTCTTTGTCACAGCATGCCGGATTTTTAGTTGCAGCATGCAAACTCTTAGTTGCAGCATGTAGGATCTAGTTCCCTGACCAGAGCTCTAACCCAGGTCCTCTCCATTAGAAGCTGGTAGTTTTAGCCACTGGACCACTAGAGAAGTCTCCATATATTTTTTTAAGATAGCAAGTGTTCACACTGATGCTTACAATTCCAATTCATGTCTAGAGTTTTTTATTTCTCTATCGTATTTCATATTTGTATGGCCATTTGCCACAGAAAGAATTCTGTGAATATCTTTCCAACAAGATACTATGTATCCATGTGCTTAATCCTATGACACATCTAAAATAGTTTCAGAATTTTGCCAGTACTACTATAATAAGCAAAACTACTAAAAAGAGTTAATTTTTTTCCCCCCAATCTCACCTCCCCTTCTCCACTATCCCAACACACACAACTCTACAGACCATATTCTGGCCATGACTAATGGTATACAGTAAAATATCGTGTTCATTAATTAATTTGCTTCTTCCTTTCTCCTCCTTCTCGTTCTCCTCTTGCTTTCCTTTCCCTTCCTTTTTCTTACCTTCCCTCTTACAGATTAGAATAGTCACTTAAAATTAGATTATTTTTTCAATTGCTACACAAGCAATGTGTGAGCATATGTTTCCTCATAGCCTTACTGAGAGTGAACTTCAAATCTTTGGAATTTTGGTCAATACGATGTGTGAGAAATAGCATCTCATTAGAGTTTTTAGTTGCATTTCTCTAGTCATGACTGAAATTGAACACAATTTTATATCTTCTATGTGTGAATTATCTTTGCATATCTTTTCCCTATTTTTTTCTATTGATATTTAAGGTTTTCCCCTTAATTTTAAAATGTTCTTTATAAAATGAAGATTTAGCCCTTTATCTCTGACATATTTTTAAAACATCTTATCTCAGCTTGTCATTTTTTTTTCTAATTTTGCTTGTAATAAATTTTTGTCATGGAAAAGTTTTCTTTCTTTTTTGGTTAAATGGATTAATATTTTCTTTTATCATACCAAACTTTCAGTCACAGAAATTTTTCTCTATACTCAAGTAAAGTTCATCCATATTTATTCTTTATTACATATTTTGGTTTTGGTTTTATGTTTAAAACCCTGATTGATTTGGGATTTATTCTTGTGCATGTTTGTTGTGAGGAATGGTTCTGTCTTTTTTTTCAAAGTTATCTAATTGCCCCAATTATAGCTATTTATATTTAAGACTACATTTGCCCAGTATTTTGAGATACTACCTTTATCATGTCATACAGTAGATATTTTTAAATAGTTGGGTCTATTTCTGGACTTTCTATTCTTTTCCATTATATGTCTATTCATAGGCCAGTTCTATACTGTTTTAATTACACAGACTTTCTTATATTTTTAATATCTGATAAGGTTAGGCTCTATTCAGAAGTTTCCCTTTTCACTCTTTTTGGTTTTCTATGTGAATGTTAGGACCAATTTGTCCAATTCCATAAGAAGCTCATTAGAATTTTTATTGGGGCTCCATCAATAGTGTTGAAGCATCCTTGCTGTTGCTGCTGTGTCACTTCAGTCGTGTCCGACTCTGTGTGACCCCATAGACAGAAGCCCACCAGGGTCCCCCGTCCCTGGGATTCTCCAGGCAAGAACACTGGAGTGGGTTGCCATTTCCTTCTCCAATGTGTGAAAGTGAAAAGTGAAAGTGAAGTCGCTCAGTCGTGTCTGACCCTTAGCGACCCCACGGACTGCAGCCTACTAGGCTGCTCCATCCATGGGATTTTCTAGGCAAGAGTACTGGAGTGGCTTGCCATTGCATCCTTACCAGCAGCAAAAAACATTTTCCTACTTGTTATGAACTGAATTGTTTTCCACACACACACACATTCATGTGTTTAAGCCCTAACCCCACCACCCAGGCAACTGTATTTGGATATAGCACCTTTAAAGATACAATTAAGGTTGAGTGAGATAATAAGAGTGGAACCCTGATCCAATAGGAATGGTGTCCTTAAAGGAAGAGGGAGAAACATCACAGGTACGCAAGCACAGAGGAAGGCCAGGAAGGCCACATGAGAAGTTGAGCATCTGCAAAATAAGGAGAGAAGCCTCAGAGGAATCCATCTCTACTGGCACCTTAGTCGAACTTTCAGCCTCCAGAACAGTGAGGGAAAGTAACATCTGTTGTTCAAGCCACCTAATCTATGGTATTTATGGTTATGGCAGCCATAAAACATTAAGTCACCCTTCTTTTGAATCTTCTTTATGTGTCTTTGAGGGTTTCACAGGTGTCTCAGTGGTAAAGAACCCGCCCACCAACGCAGGAGACACGGGTTTGATCCCTGATCCAGGAAGATTCCACATACCATGGAGCAACTAAGCCTGGGCGTGCCACAACTTTTGAGTCTGTGCTCCAGGGCCCGTGCTCCATAAGAAGAGAAGCCACCACAATGAGAAGCCGGTGCACTGCGACTAGACAGTAGCCCCTGCTCTCCACAACTAGAGAAAAGCCTGTGCAGCAGCATAGACCCAGCACAGCCAAAAAAAAAAAAAAAACAACAACAACCCTATAACACCTCTTAAAAAAAAAAGGTGATAGCTATTCAGAATTATTTCCACAGGACAGTAATATTTGCAAACCAAAAGTTCAGAGTAGACAAATAATGGACACTTAATCAAATATTGTCCAGCACACCTGACCATAGAACCATTTTTCTTCAGAACACTTGTTAACAGCACATGTAATAAATACTCCTTGAAATATTTCTTAACTCATCATTCATTTGAATCAACTCTTTTTAAGACTACCAGTGATTTCTTATTACTAAATGCAATGGGCTTTCTTTATGTCTTGATCTCTTTCCCTTGTTCCCTGTATTACATATTGTTAACTAAACCTTTCGGAGAAGGCAATGGCAAGCCACTCCAGTACTCTTGCCTAGAAAATCCCATGGATGGAGGAGCCTGGTGGGCTGAAGTCCATGGGGTCGCTAAAGGTCGGATGCGACTGAGCGACTTCACTTTCACTTTTCACTTTCACACATTGGAGAAGGAAATGGCAACCCACTCCAGTGTTCTTGCCTGGAGAATCCCGGGGACGGGGGAGCCTTGTGGACTTCCGTCTATGGGGTCACACAGAGTCGGACACGACTGAAGTGACTTAGCAGCAGCAGCAGCAGCAGCAACTAAACCTTTGGTTTTAAAACTCTGCTTGCTTGAATTTGATGACAATGTATGCTCCTGACTCTCTTTCTACCTCATTGACCTCATCTTCTCTCTATTTTTTGCTGGATTAATATATTCATCTGCACTTCAAATTATGGGTGTTTCCCAAATTCAGTAGTTCTTCTTTTTTGTCTTTTGTCTATGCCAGTGGTGAGAATTTTTTTAAAAATTACGGATCCTGAAGCCACACTCAAGACCCACTCAGTCAGAATTTTTGTAATCTTTTCTCTCCTCATTTTGACCCAAATCCTAAAGGACTAGAATTAGTCAAATCCCAGGAAATTAGTAGATGATGGTTCTGGAGAGAGACAATTTCAAGGGGTTGAAGACTGACTTTCATTATTGATGGTCAGTTACAGTCAGTGGCCATGTCCAAGGGTAGTTTGGGTTGAATGCCCTAAATTTCCTCTGTAATCTCCATCACCACTCCCACAACACCTAAATTTTTAAAAATAATTTTATATGGCAACTGATATTTTTGTTCATTTTATATAGTGTCAATAAAGGCATATTTTTATTACTCTTAACAAATAGGATATCCCATGTTCTAGCCCTCTCCTTTCCTAGACATGCATCTATATCAGCACCCCTCTTCATATGACAAATTACCAAAGTCCCTCTCCTTCTGGACTGTGCCCTTTTATAACCCATCCCATATGCAGCTTCCAAAAAAAAAGCTTCTAAGGTGTAGCTTCATACATGCCATTCTCCTGTTCACCAAGACTTTCCATCACTCCTAGGTTCTTAAGAAGAAGAAACAAGTTCCTCTTCCGATCCTTTTGCAATAGAGTCCCAAACTAGCTCATATCTCCTCCATCCCCAAATTACAGTCTATATCTGATTCTGGCCAAAATGGATTATTTGCTGTTTCCCAACTGTTCCCATACTTTTTCTCATTCATTTCACACTTCTTGGATGCCTTTTATTATCAGACTACTTGCCTTTTGAAACCCTACAGTCCTTTAAGGTTCATCTCCAATACCAGTTCTGCCATAATGGCTTTTATTTTTTTCAATTCATTCTGATTTTAATTACGGTCAAAAATTTTTCCATATATATTATCAAAAAACATTTATTTTCTATCCAATATTTGGAAGAAACTGTGACAGAGACTAAAATAACCTGTATCTACTAATATATTGTGAGGCCTTTATGATTTGACCTTGAGGAACCAGACTCATTGGTGAATCTTAATTTCATTACCAGATAGCTGTGTAACCTTGGACAAGTAATATCTCCAGCCTTCAGTTCAGTTCAGTTCAGTCGCTCAGTCGTGTCCGACTCTTTGCGACCCCATGAATCGCAGCACGCCAAGCCTCCCTGTCCATCACCAACTCCTGGAGTTCACACAAACTCATGTCCATCAAGTCAGTGATGACATCCAGCCATCTCATTCTCTGTCGTCCCCTTAAGCTTATCATAAATAAAATAGAGGTTATAAAGTATCTTCATTGGCGAATTGATGTGAAAAACAGAAATGATCTTGCACATATTCTCTAGGAATTAGTACATTTTTCAATGTTGCTGAATGTACTTAGTAAATGTCTGAAATTAGTTGGGATCGAGAGAGAGAATTTTAACCCCAACTCTGTCAAAACCTTGGATATATCACTTAATCTCTCTAGGCCTCCCTATCTCCCATCAGCATATAGCTAAGTGGAGAAACCCATGCCCTCTGACTGAGTCAACCTGAGTCCCTAGGCGGCAGTCTTGAGTTTAGGCCCATACTCTATGTGGCCACTAGCTGGCAGGATTGCCACATGGCTGCCTGGCCACTCCCTGTCTCCACCTCCAGGAAGGCCCTGCCTTAGGGACTCTGGACCAAAACAAACACAACAGTCCAACCTAGTAGCCGCCAAGACTTCAGAGTGGAGTTTTATGGGGCTTTTATAGAGAAGCGGACGCGCGTCTCCAGCACTCTAGTACAAGCCTAGAGGAGGGAGTAGGATGCCCAGGGCAGCCCATTGATCACATGGCAGATGCCCCTGTGAAGTGCTGCAGGTGACCCAGGCCAACACCAGGGTGCCCTTTGGAGAATCATATGCTGCCTCTCTTGGAAACCACATCCCATGCCTCACAAAATACTTGTGAAAATTTGGGACTTGGACTTGTAATGTCCAAATGTGTGAGCAACTCACTTTGATTTCTTCACTCCTCAGTTTCGTTTGCTGTAAAATGAATATAAGCCTGGTCTCTGAACACCTTGTTCTGCTTCTCAGTGCCATAGGCACTGCAGAATCCTGGGAAGAATACGGGCTTTGTGAACACACAGACTTGCTTTAATTACTGTTCTATCCTTTTACGTGAACCTGAGAAACTAAGTTTCCTCATCTACAAAGTGAAGGTATAAATCCTATTTATTTCACAATTTTTTTTGATGAATGAAATGAAATAAAGGAAGTGAAAGTAGAACATAGAGTTGCTCAATAACATCAAGTCCCTTCCCTGATTATAAAAATACAAAGCAGCATGTTTCTATAGTCATTAAAGATGTGTACGCACGCATAAAAAAGTATGTAACAAACTCTTAAGATATATCTGGAGTGATAAAAATTCAAGTGACTAGTCTTTTCTTCTTTATTCCCCTCTGAAGTTTTTCTAAATTTTCTAAAATGAAACTTTGCCTCTGTTTTTCCTTTTTTATTGTGGTAAAATATGCTAAGCCTAAAATCAACCATTGGAGCCATTTTTAAGTAAACAGTTCTGAGGTATATTCACAATGTTGTGTAACAACCACTCATTGCCATCCACCCACCCCGTGACCAACCCAAACTGAAATTCTGTACCCATTAAATCATAATCTCCATTTCTCCTTCTCTTGACCCCTAGGAACTACCATTCTACTTTCTCTCTGTATGAACTTGACTGTTCTAAATACTTTATGTAAGTGGAATCTTACAATATTTGTCCTTTCATATCTGGCTTATTTCTTACTTTGCTTAGCACAATGTTGTCAATGCTCATCTATGTTGTAGCACAAATAAGAATTTCCTTTCTTTTTAAGACTGAACAATATTCTATTGTGTTTGTGTATTTACATATTTTTATTCATTTATCCATTAATGGATATTTGGATTGTTTTTATCTTTTTGACTCTTCTGAATAATATGAACAACAGTGTACAAATATCTGTTTGAGTCCCTGCTTTCAATTCTTTTGGGTATATATCCAGAAGTGGAATTGCTAGGTCACATTGTAATTCTACATTTAATATTTTAAGCAACTGCTATGCTGTCTTCTATATCAGCTGCAGCATTTTACATTCTCAGATTATATATATATATGCCATCTGATGGATGTGAAGAACTAGCTCATTGTGGTCGTAGCATTTGTTCCAGTGTGCTGATTTGCATCAGAGAAGGCAATGGCGAACCACTCCAGTACTCTTGTCTGGAAAATCCCATGGATGGAGGAGCCTGGTAGGCTGCAGTCCATGGGGTCGCGAAGAGTCCATGGGGACACTACTGAGCGACTTCACTTTTCACTTTCATGCATTGAAGAAGGAAATGGCAACCCACTCCAGTGTTCTTGCCTGGAGAATCCCAGGGACGGCAGAGCCTGGTGGGCTGCCGTCTATGAGGTCGCACAGTGTTGGACACAACTGAAGTGACTTAGCAGCAGCAGCAGCAGCTGATTTGCATCCCTAGTGATTAGTGATGTTGATCATCTTTTCATATTGTTTAGTAGCTAAGAAAAAAATCCTTTCTTCTAAACAAATGAATATATTATGTAACAGAATACAATATTTGTACAAATTTTCAAGTTAAAATATGAGACTTCAAAGGAATTTCCCATGTGTCGAGCAGCTTAGATCTATGGCCCTAGATGCCCCAGGAGTCCTCATTCATTCTTCTCCACCATGAGGATGGGTCAGGAAACAGTTTGAGGAACCATCTGGTCCCTGAGTTCACAAGAGGAGAGAAGAGTGGAAGAGGCCAAGAAGGCTACATCTAATAAGAGAAAACTTCCAAAGGAAAGTCAGCCCCAAATTAAAATGAAATCCATTCGGTAAACATTTACGGTACCTGAAAGCTACTCTGCAAGTGACAGTGATCAAGTTACTTCTCGTGAAGAAGTGAGTAAAAGAGACATTGAGCACTTGTTTGCAGTTTACCACGAACTACTGATATAAATGTATAGTCCCACAGGAGGGTGCAACAGGAGGGCAGAAAGCACAGAGCCAGACACTAAACGGACATGTCAGGGGCTCCGAAGGGAGATGGACCAGGAGCTAAAAGGAACACTTGGGCCAGTTATTCCCACACATCTGTCTGTAGGCAGAATAGTAGCTGATCAGCAGTAAGAAGGGAAAAAATAAGGATATTCTCATGAGTTTTTCATAAAGCTAAATTGACTCCATATGGGAACTATCACTAGGGATTAAATGTCCTTTCTTTTATAAAATAAAAATTACTCTTAACAAGCCAAAATTAAAGGAACAAATCCACATCATTTCTTAAATCTTGTTATGACCTCTAACTGGTCTGTGACATTTTGGTACTCTCAGCACTCCAGGAATTCCTGACTAGAAGCAAGAAGAGGGTGTCTCATAGAGAAGGGTGAGCCAGTCAGGATGCGTGGAAACCCACTGAAGACTTGGCCCAGGATGAGTGTCATAGACTCCAAGTTCTTTCAGAGAAGCCACTTGTAGGTCCTGACACATGCAGCCCCCTCCCCCACCTCTATCATTCTAAGCCAGGGATTTGGATTTAAAGGGGTTTAAAGAGGCCTCTTGATGAAAGTGAAAGAGGAGAGTGCAAAGGTTGGCTTGAAGCTCAACATTCAGAAAACAAAGATCATGGCATCTGGTCCCATCACTTCATGGGAAATAGAAAAACAGTGGAAACAGTGTCAGACTTTATCTTTTTGGGCTCCAGAATCACTGCGGATGCTGATTGCAGCCATAAAATTAAAAGACGCTTACTTCTTGGAAGGAAAGTTATGACCAACCTAGATAGCATATTAAAAAGCAGAGACATTACTTTGCCAACAAAGGTCCCTTTAGTCAAGGCTATGGTTTTTCCCGTGGTCATGTATGGATGTGAGAGTTGGACTGTGAAGAAAGCTGATCACCAAAGAATTGATGCTTTTGAACTGTGGTCCTGGAGAAGACTCTTGAGAGTCCCTTGGACTGCAAGGAGATCCAACCAGTCCATTCTAAAGGAGATCAATCCTGGGTGTTCATTGGAAGGACTGATGCTAAAGCTGAAACTCCAATACTTTAGCCACCTCATGCGACGAGTTGACTCACTGGAAAAGACTCTGATGCTGGGAGGGATTGGGGGCGGGAGGAGAAGGGGACGACAGAGAATGAGATGGCTGGATGGCATCACCGACTCTGTGGACATGAGTTTGAGTGAACTCTGGGAGTTGGTGATGGACAGGGAGGCCTGGCGTGCTGTGATTCATGGGGTCGCAGAGTTGGACACAACTGAGCGACTGAACTGAACTGAAAGAGGCAGGAATCTGCTGATGTGTTTTTCCCATTCAGTAGAGAGGAGTTGGTACACATTTTCTGTAAAGGACCAGACAGTGAATATGTTAGGCTTTGTGAGGCATCTGATCTTTGCCATGACTACTCAAAAGCAGCCACAGACAATACACAAACAAACTGCCATGACTGTGTTTCACTGAACCTTTATTCACAAAATGTAGGCAGAAGGCCAGATTTGGCCCGTGGGCCATCATTTACCTAAGACTACTCTAAAGAGCCGAGAGGAGAGCCTCATAAATCCCAGATCAGACTTAGTAGTAAAAACAGATCCATTAGTTGACATAAAACTTGTGACACGGAGAGACCCCTGGTTTTGAATTCAGCTTAAACAGATGTCTGCTGAGCACCAGTATCATTCCTAGAATTTTATATCTAGCTGGCATGCCAAGCAATATACTAAGTATATCATATGGATTATTTTACTTAATTTGCACAATCACACTATAAATAGCTATTACTACCAATTCCACTTTACAGCTGAAGGAATTAAAGATAGAGAGGTTATGTAAGTTGCTTAGGCCCACACAGCCAGTAAGCAGTGGAGCTGTGGTTCATAAAGCAGAACATGTGGACTTCTGCTTCCAGCCATGGTGGACTAACAGGGACTAGAGTCACATTTCCGCCTTAAACAGCTAGTAAATTGAACAAACTGTGTGCAAAGATTGTTTTCAGACCTTCAGGAAGAGGCAGAGTAGGACAGTGATTCCTACGAAAAAAGAGGTGAGCCCTGCCTAGGATGCCCCAACTCACTGTCTGCATAAAGTTTCCAGGCTAATACCAAAGGGAACAGGACCCATACAGAACCCAGCTATTTGAGGTCACAATGTCTGGAGTCTGGGAGGCCAAAGCAGCTAAACTTTCTGGGGTAGAGTGCTGGAGAGGAAAGAGTCACATAGAAGGGAACTCCAGAGACATGGAGGTTTCCCTTATATCTTTACCTGTGAACTCATCAACATCTGTGTGCAAGAAACTACAAATGCAAGAGGAGAACCATCAGAAAGGAGCATTCCCAGAACTCACCCAGGGTTGGGAATATTTAATATTCATGTAGCCAGAGTAAAAAGATCTCCTGATTAGTACCTACTGGGACTAAACCAGGCCTACACTAAAGGATGCTCTGGACCTAACTAACACAAATTCAAAGCAAGTCAAAAGAATCAATTTGCTTCCAATTAGCTCAACTGCATACCTCAAATGTTTGTTGCTAAGTTGTGTCCAACTCTTTATGACCCCATGAATTGTAGCCCACCAGGCTTCTCTGTCCATGAGATTCTCCAGCCAAGAATACTGGAGTGGATAGCCATTCCCTTCTCTAGGGGATCTTCCTGCTCCAGGAATCAAACCCAGGTCTCCTGAATTGCAGACAGATTCTTTACTGTCTGAGCCACCATGGAAGCCCTCAAAAGAAGGCGTAAAAATATTTAAAGGGTTTGAGAAAAAAATCTGTGCCCAATCACATAAAGTTTACAATGTCTCCTGCTGCTGCTGCTGCTAAGTCGCTTCAGTCGTGTCCAACTCTGTGTGACCCCACAGACAGCAGCCCACCATGCTCCGCCGTCCCTCGGATTCTCCAGGCAAGAACACTGGAGTGGGTTGCCATTTCCTTCTCCAATGTGTGAAAGTGAGGTCGCTCAGTCGTGTCCGACTGAGTGACCCCATGGACTGCAGCCTACCAGGCTCCTCCATCCATGGGATTTTCTAGGCAAGAGTACTGGAGTGGCTTGCCATTGCCTTCTCCGACAATGTCTCCTACCCAACAAAAAAGTAGCAGGCATTCAAAGAAGCAGGAAAATATGCCCTAAAACCTGGGGGGCAGCAGGGAGAATCGATCAATAGAAATAGATACAGAAATGCCACAGATGATACAACTAATAGACAAGGATGTTAAAACGGCTTCTATAAATATGCTCCATATGTTCAAGAAAGTATAGAAGAGCATAAGCATGATGAGAAATGAATTAAAAAAGATCCATATTAAACTTCTAGAGATGGAAAACAAACAACAGTAATGTCTGAGATGAAAGGTCACACAACTAGCAAGTGGCAAATCTGAGATTCCGACCCTGGACTGACCCCAGGTTTGGTTCACTGCACTTCGATAGTTTTGTAGCAGAGACAACTGATAGAGAAGGATAATCAGCACAATTTTATTAATGAAGCCAGTTGGTTCACACATGTAAGTAGACTTTTAAAACTTTCCCTGAGTGAATTTAAACTGTCTTGTGTTTACACTTGTTACTCCAGGTATCTCTTGACTTCCTACTTTTGTATTCCAGTCCCCTATGAGGAAAAGGACATTTTTTTTTTTGCTGTTAGTTCTAAAAGGTCTTGTAGGTCTTCATAGAACCATTCAACTTGAGTTTCTTTGGCATTAGTGTTTGGTACATAGACTTGGATTACTGTGGTATTGAATGGTTTGCCTTGGAAATGAAAAGAAATCATTCTGTCATTTTTGAGATTGTACCCAAGTACTGCATTTTAGACTGTTTTATTGACTATGAGGGCTACTCCATTTCTTCTAAGCGATTCTTGCCCATATTAGTAGATATAATGGTCATATGAATTAAATTTGCCTATTCCAGTCCATTTTAGTTCGCTGATTCCTAAAATGTTGATGTTCACTCTTGCCATCTCCTGTTTGACCACTTCCAGTTTACCTTGATTCATGGACCGAACATTCCAGGTTCCTATGCAATATTGCTCTTTACAGCATCAGACTTTACTTCCATCACCACTCAAATTCACAACTCAGAGTTGTTTTCACTTTGGCTGTGTTCCTTCATTCTTTCTGGAGTTATTTCTCCACTCTTCTCCAATAGTATATTGGGCACCTACCGACCTGGGGAGTTCAACTTTCAGTGTCCTATCTTTTTGCCTTTTCATGCTGTTCATGGGGTTCTCAAGGCAAGAATACTGAAGTGATCTGCCATTCTCTTCTCCAGTGGACCACATTTTGTCAGAACTCTCCACCATGACCTGTCCATCTTGGGTGGCCCTACACAGCATGGCTCATAGTTTCATTGAGTTAGACAAGTATTGCAAAAGATAACAAAGTTCTGTCAAGAGAACACATTGGTCATAGCAAACGGCCTCTTCCAACAACACAAAAGACAATGCTACACATGGATCACCAGATGGTCAATACTGAAATCAGACTGATTATATTCTTTGCAGTCAAAGATGGAGAAGCTCTATACAGTCAGCAAAAACAAGACTGGGAGCTGACTGTGGCTCCGATCATGAACTCCTTATTGCCAAATTCAAACTTAAACTGAAGAAAGTAGGAAAAACCACTAGACCGTTCAGGTATGACCTAAATAAAATTCCTTGAGATTATACAGTGGAAGTGACAAACAGATTCAAGGAATTAGATCTGATAGACAGAGTTCCTGAAGAACTATGGACAGAGGTTCGTGACATTATCCAGAAGGCAGTGATCAAAAGCATCCCCAAGAAAAAGAAATGCAAAAAGGCAAAATGGATATCTGAGGAGGCTTTACAAATAGCTGAGAAAAGAAGAGAAACTAAGGGCAAAGGAGAAAAGGAAAGATATACGCATTTGAATGCAGAATTCCAAAGAATACCAAGGAGAGAAAAGAAAGCCGTCCTCAGTGATCAGTGCAAAGAAATAGAGGAAAACAATAGAATGGGAAAGACTAGAGATCTCTTCAAGGAAATTAGAGATAACAAGGAACATTTCATGCAAAGATGGGCACAATAAAGGACAAAAATGGTATGGACCTAACAGAAGCAGAAGATATTTACAAGAGATGGCAAGAATACACAGAAGAACTATACAAAAAAAGATCTTCATGACCTAGGATAATCATGATGGTGTGACCACTCACCTAGAGCCAGACATCCAGGAATGTGAAGTCAAGGGGGCCTTAGGAAGCGTCACTAAGAACAAAGTGGAGGTGACGGAATTCCAGTTATTTCAAATCCTAAAAGATGATGCTGTGAAAGTGCTGCACTCAATATAAAAGCAAATTTGGAAAATTCAGCAGTGGCCTCAGGACTGGAAAAGTTCAGTTCTCATTCTAATCCCAAAGCCAAAGAATGTTCAAACTACCACACAATTGCACTCCTTTCACACGCTAGCAAAGTAATGGTCAAAATTCTCCAAGCTAGGCTTCAACAATACGTAAACCAAGAACTTCCACATATTCAAGCTGGATTTAGAAAAGACAGAGGAACCAGAGATCAATATAGTTGAATTACAATGTTGTGTTAGTTACTGCTTACAGCAAAGAGACTCAATTATACATATATATATATGAACTTCCCAGGTAGCCCTATGGTAAAGAATTCCCCTGCCAATGCAGGAGACACAAGAGATGCAGTTTCAGTCCCTGGGTCTGGAATATCCCCTGGAGGAAGGCATGGCAACCCACTCCAGTATTCTTGCCTGGTAAATTTCATAGATGGAAAAGCCTGGTAGGCTACATTTCATGGGGTCGCAAAGAGTCTGACATGACTGAGTGACTGAGCATATAGATATGTATACACCTACCTTGAACTGTAGTTTGCTACCTGCAACAGAATGCAACCTAATGAATCAAAACTGGCTTATCAAGAGCACTTTTCTACATGAGATATAATGTTCTAATCAGTCAGCGTATATGTTTGGTCCACCTGAAAGATGGTTTTCAAACAAAATTAATGAATCAACATTTAATTGTATATTTAGATCACATATGATTTTGTTTAGCATGATTCATCTACTTGTCATGTGGGATGTGTCTTCTAGCCTTGTTGAGTGGGTCATTTCTAGCAATACCAACATTTTCACATTTCTGGACCTACAGATCTAAGAGCCAGACCGTGAAATGTGGCCACCATGCTCCATGTTTTGTCTTGCATGACCTAGACTCTGTGTCTGCTCTGTTCATCTAATCTCTCTCCTTAATGACTCCCATTACAGTGCTCTTCCCACCATGCCGCATGTTCATTAGGTGGTTAATTACATCATAAGCTTTAAGTAATAAAACAGCATTTCTTACTTTTTGTTAATTCAGATAGGCCTTCCCTCCAATTAGTGTAAATTGTTAAGGTTTTATTATATACATACATATGTGTTTGTGTTTGTAAAGTTTCATTGACGAATAACGACTATGCAGCCACCCACGGACCAGATGGAAATGATTGGAGATCATTAAATAAAACATTGTTAGGTCATTTCCAGCATGTAATCAGCAACAATGGCTGTGGTTAGACTTGTTATATAAACAGATGGAGGAAAGGATGACTCACAGAGGATAAGAATTACTGAGGCCTTAGGTAGCCCAAACACAGACCTTCCAAGAAATAAGCTAGGCGACTGCTGAGGATGGCTTAGATGGTGCCCTAGGTTGAAGGGATGATGAACAGCACGGAATCTTTGTTCTCTGCATATAGTTTAAAGTTATAAAAACAGACTCTCCATCCATCCTCCTTCTGAACTTTCATTCCTTCCTTTATTTTCTTCTTTCCTAAAAACACTTATGAATGTCAAATATGTGCCACCCATGGGGCTGGATGTTTAAAAAGATGTAATTCTAATGACTTGCCCCTCCTATTTCCTGGTTTTGTGGCCTTGGTCAAGTTGATTAACTTCCAGAAGCTCAATTTCAGCATTTGAAACTGAAGATAAAATTGCCTCTCATATCTCTACTTTATAGATTTGCTTTGAAGATCTAATGACATTAGTGAGGTAAAAGGAAAGAAACTCCTGTAAGGATCTTTATTGCTATTCCATGCCTAGCACTATCACAACCCTCTAACAGATGTCATCTTTATGCTTTGCTTCTAAGCATATTTTCACTAAGTTATGTAGTACTTTAAAGTAGAAAGCATATAGCATTATTATCAGAACAATCAGTCTTAAGTCCCAGCTTCACCATTTAATAACTGTGTGACATTAGGCAAATTCCTTCAAGTCTTCAAGAAGTTGTTGTAAGGAAAAAATCAAGCTTAAAAAAAATAATACTTAGAAATCAGTTAGATTATGTGTGTGTGTGTTGGTTGCAAGGATCATCTTTAAATGGGGAGGGAGTTTATTTTCAGGATTTATACTATCTAGAGCAAGAACAAGAAATCATTAGGACTTGAGACCCTCTGGCAACCAGGCAAATCCTTCAGACTTTCTCACTGAATCTCTGTTTCTCTCCACCTGTCTGGTTTGTAAGCACTGCACAATCTAGATGGAATCCTAAAGTGAACCAATCTGAGTAATTTAGCTATCCATCATGGACTCTGTGACACAGAAGCCCTCCACACAAGATCATCTCCAAACAAGCCAAGGACTAGCTCAGGGCAGCCCAATCAGCAGTCACTTCTGCTCAAAGGACAGCCAAACATTAGTCTCCTGATTAAGGGGCTATGAATGGGCTGAGGGTTGTTTTACGTGGCAGGAAACATGACTGACTATTTCAAAATAAGACAGGAACATATGAATACACTGTATTGGGAAAGAAGAAGCAAATAGAAACCGCCTGCCACCACCGCCCTGCCACCTCCAGCACTCTGAGGCTATATGTAAAGGCATAACACAAGGAAAGGAAGAGGAATCAGAGATCAAATTGCCAATATCCATTGGATCATAGAAAAAGCAAGAGAATTCCAGAAAAACATCTACTTCTCCTCATTGACTATGCTAAAGCCTTAGTGTGAATCACAACAAACTATGGAAAATTCTTAAAGAGTTTCAGGCCACCTTACCTGCCTCCTGAGAAACCTGTCTGCAGGTCAAGAAGCAACAGTTAGAACTGGATGTGGAACAATGAACTGGTTCAAAACTGGGAAAAATGTATGTCAAGGCTCTATATTGTCACCCTGCTTATTTAACTTAAATGCAGAGTACATCATGCGAAATTCCAGGGTGGGTGAAGCACAAGCTGGAATCAAGATTGCTGGGAGAAATATCAATAAACTCAGATATGCAGCTCATGCCACCTTTATGGCAGAAAGTGAAGAGGAACTAAAGAGCCTCTTGATGAAAGTGAAAGAGGAGAGTGAAAAAGCTGACTTAAAACCCAGCGTTCAAAAAAACAACAATCATGGCATCCGGTCTCATCACTTCATGGCAAATAGATGAGGGAAAAGTGGAAACAGTGATAGATTTTATTTGCTTGGGCTCCAAAATCACTGCAAACAGTGACTGCAGCCATGAAATTAAAAGATGCTTGCTCCTTGGAAGAAAAGCCATGACAAACCTAGACAGTGTAGTAAAAAGAAGAAACATTACTTTGCCAATAAAGGTCCATCTAGTCAACGCTATGGTTTTTCCAGTAGTCATGTATGGATGTGACAACTGGACTATAAGGAAGGCTGAGTGCCAAAGAATTGATGCTTTAGAATTTTGGTGCTGGAGAAGACTCTTGAGAATCCCTTGGATTGCAAGAAGATCCAACCAGTCAACCCTAAAGGAAATCAACCCTGAAAATTCATTGGAAGAACTGATGCTGAAGCTTAAGCTCCAATACTTTGGCCACCTGATGTAAGGAGCTGACTCATTAGAAAAGAGACTGATGCTGGTAAAGATTGAGGGCAGGAGGAGAAGGGGCCAACCGAGGATAAGAAAGTTGGACCGCATCACCTACTCAATGGAAATAAATTTGTGCAAACTCTAGGAGATAGTGAAGGACAGGGAAGCCTGGCATGCTGCAATCCATGGGGTAACAAACAGTCAGATATAACTTAGCAACTGAACAACAACACAATGAAATCCCTAGCAGTCTAGTTGTTAAGACCGTGCTTCCACTGTAGGGACCATGTATTTGATCCCTGGTTGTAGAACTGATCCTGCATTCTGTGAGGCATAGCCAAAAAAAAAAAAAGAAGTTATGCAGAAGGTGTGTACTTAGAGA
Organism: Moschus berezovskii; assembly: GCF_049115385.1. Lineage (NCBI taxonomy): Eukaryota > Metazoa > Chordata > Mammalia > Artiodactyla > Moschidae > Moschus > Moschus berezovskii. The sequence continues at coordinate 44,607,660 of NC_142463.1, read as the reverse complement.
CGAAGAGATTAGAGTCTAGTTAGAAAATAACTTTTTCTCTGAAAGTTTCCTTTAACTGCAGCAAATACAGAAAAAAGAAAGTTAACATAGATGTAAGGAATGGGAAGCAGGGTAGAGGAGGCATCGAAAGTGTTGTGATTAAATGAGGGATGCAAAGATGAAATACACTGCAACCATCCACATAGTGTAAAGTAAATCAGACAGCCAGCATTTTGCAGCAGGTTTTGGGGGATCTGGTCTCATCAGCAATATTGATGACAAATTTTGAATACTTAACATGAATTCTAAATAATAACATAAATAATCACCAGTAAGTACCCTGACAAATTAGCGGAGTAACCAGCAGGGGGAAAAGAGTGTGGGGGACAGAGGAAAATCAAAGAAAGTCAGAAGATGATAAATCTAAACTATATTAAAATCGAAGATCTCTCCTCAATAATACTTATCTGTTATGGGTTGAGTTGTGCTCCCTCTTCCCTCACACACAAAAGATATGTTGGTCTTAATCCTCAGCACCTGAGACTGTGACATTATTTGGAAATAAGGTCTTCAGAGCAGTAATCAACTTAACATGAGGTCATTAGAGTGTCTTTGTATGATTCAAGGTGCCCTTATAAAAGAGGGAGAATTCAGATACATAGACAAGCATGCGCAGAAGGAAGGAGATGTAAAGACATAGTGAGAATGACATCTACAAGCTAAAGATTTCCAGCAAACCTCCAGAAGCTAGGAGAGAGAGAGAGACCTCTCCCACAGTCCTCAGAAGGAACCAACCCTGCCAAGTTCTTGGTTCTGGACTTCTACTCTAAGTTTCTGTTGTTGAAGCCACCGAGTTTATGGTACTGTGTTATAGCCCCAGGAAACTAATACATCATCTGAGGATTTTTATCAGTTTCTTAGGGGGAAAGCGAAAAGTCAGAACTCCATTGATAAGTGCATATTCTTGTTGCTTGTAAATAATCCTATCTTATATATTCCACCTATAATGAGATGTGTGTATTTCATTTAGCATAATGTCTTCAAGATCTATCCTGGTTGTTCCAAATAGAATTTCCCCATTTCTAAGGGCTGAATTATATATATTTATTTATTTATAATACATATAATATGTTTATATATATACATTTATGCATAAGCATCCCTGGTAGTTCAGCTGGTAAAGAATTTGCCTGCAATGTGGGAGACCTGGATTTGATCTCTGGGTTAGGAAGATCCTCTGGACATGACAACCCACTCCAGTATTCTTGCCTGGAGAATCCCCATGGGCAGAGGTGTCTGGTGGGCTATAGTCTATGGGTCGCAAAGAGTTGGGCACAACTGAGGGACTAAGCACAGTATACACATATATGTATGTGTGTGTGTGTGTATATATATATATATATATATATATATATATATATATATATCACAACTTCTTTATCCATTCATCCATCAGTGGACACTTAGGCTGTTTCCATGTCTTGGCTATTGCAAATAAGGCAGTTATGAACATGGGGGTGCAGATGTCTTTTTGAGTTAGTGTTTTCATTTTCTTTGCATATATTCCCAGAAGTACACTTGCTGGAATATGGTAGTTCTATTTTTCATTTTTTGAGGATCCTCAAGATTGTTCTCAATAGTGGCTGCACCAATTTACAACCCCCCGCCACCAACAATGCACAAGGGGTTCACCTTCTCTGTATCCATACCAGCACTTGTTATCTCTGATGGCTAGTCTAACACACACGAGGTGATATCTCACTGTGGTTTTGATTTGCATTCCCCTAGTAATTAGTGATGTTGAGCATCTTTTCATGTGCCTGTTAACATTTCACATTTTTTGAATAAATATCTATTCGGGTCCTCTGCCCATTTTTAACCAGGTTATTTAGGGTTTTGTTTTGTCTTTGTTTTTGCTGCTTTATTTCTTTACATTTTTTTGGATATTAATCTTTTATCAGATATATGGTTTGCAAATATTCTTTCCCATTTTGTAGGTTGTTCTTTTCACTTTGTTGATGGTTTCTTTTGCTATGCAAAAGTTGTAGAATGACTCTTTAATACGGCTTTTGCTTTTTTATCCAAAAAAGCATATATGGGATATATGGTACTAAAGCACTTTACAGACAGTGATATATTATGAGATAACAAGACCATATATTCCACTGATTAAAATATTCTCTCTGTTTTATGTCTCTTCCTTCTAATAAGGCTAGCTACAGAAAAAATATAAAACTCCAGGAAAATCATATTAGGTTCATTGGGCAAGAATATTTATTGTTCCAAAGGGAAACTGATAACATGTCAGAAACCATAGCAAAAGTCCAATCACACCAGAATTATCCTCACAGTTACCCAGAAAATCCCTTCAGGAATCCATTTCCACTTCAGCCACCACCTCTCATACAAATGCATCATCATCTAGATGAATTGTGAGGAGTCTCTAGGTTGCAGAGATGAGTAAGCATTCCTCAACATCACTGCTCCTCTTCTTTAGCAACAAGCCCACACATTGTTTCTGGAAGCATAACCATCCAAAGTAAAGTCAGTCTTTCATGCAGCCACATATGTGCTCCATGTGAGTAAGTTCTGACCAATGGCACACAAATAGAAGTGTTGAATGTGATTTCTGTGTCCGTAAAAAGGGAAGACATGTGATCTGTAGCCTCCTGTCTTCCTGGTTAGAATATCAACATTATAGCCTGTCTTTGTAACATAATTCCTGCAGTCATCTATTTAATGTAAAGGCATGATAAAGGAAACACAGGCATTTGCCACTGCAGAGAGTCTACCCTGGGTTGCCAATATCGGTACATTTTTATCAAGAGAGAATTACAATTCTATATTTTAAAAATCATGATTATTTTAGGATTTTGTAAAATGTAGCCAAAATGAGTCAATGCCCTTAAAAACAAAGCAGAGAAAACACGTCATAGTAGTTCAAAGAATACGGAAATATCTCACATAAGGAGAAATGCAGAGGTCAGGCAGCCACAGGGCTGGTTAATCCAGCAATTCAAGAAGGTCAAACATCCAGATTTTTGCATCTTTCTGGTCTGTTTCCCATTGTTTACCCACATATATAATACTTCAGGCTTGACTAACTACTAGTGGTTCCCTAAATATGCCATCCTCTTTTAATTCTCCTTTCAATTCAATGTTCTGTTGCTTCTCCTTGGAACATTCTTCCTGTTCTTCCAGCTAGCTTATTTATTTAGCTCAGGCTGCCATAACAAAATACCATAGACTGTGTAGTTTAAACAAGTTTAACAAATTTGTTTAACAAATTAAACAAATTTATTTTCTCACCGTTTCCGAAAGTCCAAAATCAAGGTTCTGGCTGATTCAGTTTCCAGTGAGGACTCTATTCTGGGCTTGCAGAAGGCTGCCTGCTTGTTAGTCCTCACATGGCTTTTCCTCAGCTTGTTGAGGTGGGAAGCAGGAGGAGGAAGGTGAGGGAGTTGGCTGTCTGGTGTCCCTTCTTACAAGGACACTAATCCTTTCAGACCAGGGCCCCACCCAGTAAAAGTCCTATCTCCAAATATAGTCACCCTAGGGTTAGGGCTTCAGCATATGAATTTTGGGTGGAGGAGACATAAAAGTTCAGTCCATAATATCTGGTAAGTTCCTCCTAATTCTCTCAGATACAATCAAACCATATCTCCTTTAAAAAGCCTTCCCAGACTCCTAAAGTAGGAGTTTCTTCCTGTTTCCATATTAGTTCCTATCGTGTCATGCTAATCACATTGAACAGTAATTAACAGATGTTTGTCCCTCTTTGTTAGCCCATGAAAGCCTTAAAAATAGGGACAGTAGTTTATTCATTTTTTATTCCTAACACCTAGGATAATGCCTGGCACAAAGTTGGTGTTAACAAATGTTTAAGGAAGAGAGAGAGGAAAGAAACATCACATCTTTGGAACAAAATGTAACCTGTGGGCCAAATAACTGAATTACAAATGAACATCAAAATAGTCATCATCCACTGGATTTGTCTCAATGATACATAAATTCAATTACCAGGCTGCTAAACTTGGCATTGTCATTAAGAGTGTCTGAGTAATGCTATCTTCCAATCTACTGGGTATATGACTTGATTGATTATTTACAGTGGCATATTTAAAAGGATTCTCAATCCTTTGACGTCTCTCCTATTTGTTTTTCCTGGAATCTTGGCTAGTCTTAGGGGCAGAAGTCACCTTCTGGGGGTTCTGAGGCTGTGCCAAAAGAAGCCTTGCAGCTTCAGCTCAGGCCTCTTGGAACACTTGCTCTTGGAACCCTGGGGCACCATGGAAGAAGCCAACTACTCTGAGCCCACAACATAACGAAAAAACTCACACTGGCCTATGGAGAGGCCACACCTCATGTAAGATGCCTTACCAGGCCCCAGACATTCAAGTCATCCCAGCTACGGTTCTAGACATCTTGGAGCAAAGCAGAGCTGACTCTGTTCTGTGCCGTTTAGTTTCATGACCCCAAAAAGCATGAGACAAGTGTAATAATAGTGTTGGAACAGTTTTTTAAGTGGTAGAAGATGATGAAATACTTACTCCACTGAGCTTCAGTGTTCTTGATTGAAAATGGAGCTGTAGGGACTTCCTTGGTTGTCCAGAGGCTGGGACTCGATGCTTCCTAGGCAGGGGGCCCAAGTTTGATCCCTGGTCAGGGAGCTGGATCCTACATGATGAAAGTAAGAGTTCACATGCTGCAACAAAAGATCCCAAGTGCCACAACTAAGATCTTGCACAGTGAAATAAATAAATAAATATTTTAAAAGAAGAAGAATAAAATAGAGCTATATACAGATTCTACCTCTTGGCACAATGCAAGAGTTAAAGAATTAGAGCATTTACAACTATGTACCTGGCCCAAAGTAAGTGCTTATAAATATTAAATACTATTTTATTTTACTTTTATTATTTTGTTAAATTTTTATTTCTGTAGATCAAGACTGTTTTGTTTTGGTGAAATTAATGATTGATCAGAGCTAGGGTACATTGCAATTTTGATGACTCTTTATGACTTTGTAGTTAGTGGGCCGTATAAGTAAGGCCATCTCTTGCTGAGAGCCTGCACGTGTAGAGGGTGAGAAAACAAGCCCCTGCCGCAATTGTTGTTTAGTCACTAAGCCATGTCCAACTCTTTTTTGACCCCACAGACTGTAGACCACCAGTTCCTCTGTCCGTGGACTTTCCCAGGCAAGAATACTGGAGTGGGTTGCCATTTTCTTCCCTGGGGGATCTTTCTGACCCAGGAATCAAACCCTCATCTCCTATATTGGCCAGTGATTCTTTACCTCTGAGCCACCAGGGAAGCTCCCTGTCCCAATTATCAACTATTAATCCTTTTCCTAAGCGGTCAAGCTCTGGCTGGGACAGAGGAAAGAAGCTCCATAGCACACTTCCAAATCCTCTGTTTACTCTGCTGCCTTTTTTTTTTTTTTCTTTTTTTCTGCCTTCTTCCTCCTGGAATAATTTGACACTAATGGGCAAAGCTCTCAAGGATGGAAATCATTGGTCTTTTCTGCCTGTGAGCCTAAAATCCAGCTTCAGAGGAGGAGAAATACAAACATGACACTAATGGACTTCCCCTGTTCTCAGTTCTTCTTCTTTCAAGGCAGCAGTCCCCTCGGCATCAAGGCTCCTCCTTTAGATCCATTAGTGCCGGCAAATGAGCCTGTGGCTTCTCTCATCTCCTGCCCAGAAACCACCACACACACCTCTCTCCTGACCCCTCCCTTAGTTAACATTGTTTAACAGACTCAAGGACACATTTGTGGTTCTTTTATTCCTGCTGCTGCTAAGTCACTTCAGTCGTGTCTGACTCTGTGTGACCCCACTGACGGCAGCCCACCAGGCTCCCCCGTCCCTGGGATTCTCCAGGCAAGAACACTGGAGTGGGTTGCCATTTCCTTCTCCAATGTGTGAAAGTGAAGTCGCTCAGTCGTGTCCGACCCTTAGCGACCCCATGGACTGCAGCCTACCAGGCTCCTCCATCCATGGGATTTTCTAGGCAAGAGTACTGGAGTGGCTTGCCATTGCCTTCTCCATCTTTTATTCCTAGAAGAGCAAAATGCGCTAATGCTTCCTGAGCTGGCCTCCTGGTTTGGTCGCAACTCAAAGCCAAGGCCAGGACTGTTTGATGCTGTCTGTTTTAGGACATTATTGATGGTCTGTTACTGAAGACCTGGGCAATGAAAAGGCCCCTGGGAGCCCATGACACTCTTGCGTTCCTCACTGACACACCCTGACAAGGCCCAGTCACGTGCCCTCTCCTGACTTCCCCGTGGGGCTCTGGCTTCACTGGCCTCCTTTAGAGCAGCATCAGGGCTTGAGGCCTTGGGAGGAGCGGCTGAGATACAGAAGAGGAACTGAGGAAGACTTACACAACTAGTGCCCTAACTCACTAACTTATGAGGAAAAAGGAAGCATTTATAGGCTCAGCTGGATATTTAACCAGCATCTCCCCTGGTGGCTCAGACAGTAAAGTGTCCGCCCGCAGTGCGGGAGACCCGGGTTCAATCCCTGGGTCGGGAAGATGCCCTGGAGAAGGAAATGGCAACCCACTCCAGTACTCTTGCCCAGAAAATCCCATGGATGGAGGAGCCTGGCGGGCAACAGTCCATGGGCTCCCAAAGAGTTGGACACGACTGAGCAACTTCACTTCACTTTTCAGGGTAAGGGAAAGTGTATCAATTTCAAAACTGTAGACTGGATTCTCAGGTCCTTTCCAGGTACTAGCCCCTTGACATTAAACTATCTCAATTTCAGCCTACTTATTTGTATAAAAGGGAATATAATATTTAGCTGAAAGGGTTATTTTGACAGTTAGATGAGTATTTATAAAGGTATAAAGTATTACCTTTATGCAATACAATACCTAGAAGGGCATACAGATATCAAACATGACCGGAAAGAGTACAGTTTCCTTGTAGCTGGGTCACGAACACATCTGGCATCCAGAGGACTCTAAACTGTTTTCCAGTCTTCCCAACAGGTTGTATTTCAGTCCACAAAGAGTTTGCTTTCTCTATTTCCTCTTTACTTCCTTTTCCTTTTCTCTCTTCTGCCTTCTGGGTCCCAGCCGAGGTTAAGGTCTGTCCCTCCTGGCTGAGTCTGGGATGAGCCCTATTCCAGGTGTCTTCTGAGTGGAGCTCCTGAAATGAAACAAGACTCTCTTGTGGATCCTGACCGCCTCTCTTAGAATAGCTTTTGTGTATCAATGTAATGATGTTGAAAGGTCTGCCCTACCATGGATGAGAATGGGACCAGATTAAAGGGACAGAGATGTACATCCTTACAAAGGTAGTATTAAGTATTCAATAGTGACACTGTTTTCCTTTAATGTTTCAGTTCAGTTCAGTCACTCAGTCGTGTCTGACTCTTTGCGACCCCATGAATCACAGCACGCCAGGCTCCCTGTCCATCACCAACTCCCGGAGTTCACTCAAACTCATGTCCATCGAGTCGGTGATGCCATCCAGCCATCTCATTCTCTGTCGTCCCCGTCTCCTCCCACCCGCAATCCCTCCTAGCATCAGACTCTTTTCCAGTGAGTCAACTTGTCGCATGAGGTGGCCAAAGTACTGGAGTTTCAGCTTTAGCATCAGTCCTTCCAATGAACACCCAGGATTGATCTCCTCTAGAATGGACTGGTTGGATCTCCTTGCAGTCCAAGGGACTCTCAAGAGTCTTCTCCAGCACCACAGTTCAAAAGCATCAATTCTTCGGCGATCAGCTTTCTTCACAGTCCAACTCTCACATCCATACATGACCACGGGAAAAACCATAGCCTTGACTAGACGGACCTTTGTTGGCAAAGTAATGTCTCTGCTTTTTAATATGCTATCTTGGCTGGTCATAACTTTCCTTCCAAGGAGTAAGCGTCTTTTAATTTCAAGGCTGCAATCAGCATCTGCAGTGATTTTGGAGCCCAAAAAAATAAAGTCTGACACTGTTTCCACTGTTTCCCCATCTATTTCCCATGAAGTGATGGGACCAGATGCCATGATCTTTGTTTTCTGAATGTTGAGCTTCAAGCCAAACTTTTCACTCTCCTCTTTCACTTTCATCAAGAGGCTTTTGAGTTCCTCTTCACTTTCTGCCATAAGGGTGGTTTCATCTGCATATCTGAGCTTATTGATATTTCTCCCAGCAACCTTGATTCCAGCTGGTGTTTCTTCCAGCCCAGCGTTCCCTTATCCTAAACTCTTCAACCTACTGATTGAGTGACCTGGGGCAAATGGCTTAACCTCTTATGCCTCAGTTTTTTCATCTGTAAAAGAGGGATAATAATAGAACCCAGGTCATAGTGTTGTTATGGGAATTAAATGATTAAATGAACTGACACATGTAAAACTCTCAGAATGAGAGTTTTTAACAGTTTTTAACTGTTTTGATTGCCTTATTTTGAAATAAGATTTTATGTATGTTGATGCAATTTAAAGTTGGAGGTTCAAACAATACAGCCTCCTCTTTCTCTCTCCTTAGTCATTTACAGATTTAAAAAGCTGTTTCATACGGTTCAAATTTTCACTTGTTAAGGTGTAGGGTATCAGACTGGGAGCCTAGGAGTCTGAGGTCTCTGGGCTTGGCCACTGTGTGACCTGAGGCAAGGCACCTAGCCATCTGCTCTTCCCTTCTCTCCTCTCCTTAAAAAAAGGGCAACACTCTCAGACCAGATTACCTGTGGAGTGAATTCACCCTCAGGCCAGGAGAACAGCAGGGCCCCTTTGATATGCCATCCCTATATTTCTCCTTCACTCTGGATTCTAGGCAAGGCTGAATTCAAACTGTTTAACTCCCTGTTTTCAAACTCTTTAACTCCCAAGAGAGGAGGAAAGCCTGCCTTCAAACATAGCTCACTGGCTTTCCCCAAGATAAGCACTCCCCCAGCCGAGACTCCCTGATTATCAAACATGTCAGCATATTCTAAGAACCCTGTATAAAATAAGCAAACCAGTCCTCCGGGAAGACCTGAGGGACTGCTTTGAACCATGTGAATGAGCATTAATGTATAAATGGATACATCCTCATTAAGCTGCAGATGCCCGGAGTCACTGGAATTGTGACCTCCAAGGTCCTACACCTCTGCAGATGAGGGTCACCAGGGAGATTAATTCTCTACCCTCTGCAGAATACTTGCCTCCAACGTCTTTATAGTTTCATGATGATACCTGTGGAATCAAGATTTTTTTTCCCTCCCTTTCCTTTAATCCCTCTTTCCAAGGTAGTCTTGAGTCCCTGCTATGCACTACATATTCTGCTTACTGACAATTACATAAGGAAAATTAAGACATGCTTCTTGCTTTCACACAACTTATGTATCAGTAGAAAAAACTAAGATATAAAGAATTCTGTACTGTTAGTACATTACCAGGCTAAATCTAGTTCCTTTGTTAACACATTAATAGCATTTAGTAGTTTTCCTTAACTTCTCATAAGTTAGAAAATGTATTTGTGTTTTCTATTAATTAATATCTATCCTTCCTCACACCCCTGCATAATGTAGGCTATAACGCTTGGAGCTAATATATACTAGTACTTATATATAAGACACTGCTTTAAGTGTCTTACATATATCAATTTTTAATGTCCACAACTACTTCAAGCTGAATGCACTAAATATTATTCTCATTTTACAAACGAGGAAACTAAGAGAAGAATGAAAAATTAAGTAACATGCCTAAAGTGACACAACTGACAAGAGTCAGACCAGGTCTTAGACCTAAGCAGTCTGGCTCCAGATCTCTGCTTTCCATTACTAATCTCTATTAAAGGGGAGACACTGCGGCTCTTTTTAAGGTAATAGATAAGTACATGATATAGTCTAGATAAATTTCCCTGTAACACTAATAAATCTTGATAATGCAGGTAAACTTCATTCAGCTAGAAAATCCATTCATATAGAGTCCCTAGGAAATGGCAACCCACTCCAGTGTTCTTGCCTGGAGAACCCCAGGGACGGCGGAGCCTGGTCGGCTGCTGTCTATGGGGTCGCACAGAGTCGGATACGACTGAAGCGACTTAGCAGCAGCAGCAGCAGCAGTGTCAAATGCCAGTAAGTGAGGTACTGGGTTGTATACAAAAGAGGAAGAAGAGGAAAGCAATGGCAGCACTTAGATTAGATTAAGGAAAAGAATATACACTACAAAGCAAGTCTGTTGTAGAACTGAGAAATGTTCTTATCCTGGAAACATCCATTGTCAGATTTCTGACTTGATCTAAATTTGTAATTGTGAAAACCAAGAAAAATGGCCTCCTATTTCTTACAGAAAGAGCCCAACCCTGACTACTATAACAATTCTTTCATCTCTGGACAGCAGGCATTTCTCTGGTAAACATTTATCATCTCATCAATTAAAACAGCAAAATGCCCATCAAAAATAAAAGTTTCCTTTGTGCAACTGTGTAATTTAAAGACCCACTAGGTTTCAAAACTATTAATTGTTCTGTGCCTTTTGAAAGTATAACATGAAGACTTTTATCTTGATGCATTAAATTCCTGTTGGTAATTTAAAGCGTGAGATCACACCAATTAGGTTTTGACCCCAGCTCTCTTACTAATTATCTACAGAGATTTAGATACATAATTTAGCCTCTCTTGGTCTCAGTTTACTTAGCTGCAAAATTAGGAGATCAGATTAGATGGCTTTTAAGATTCCTTCACTCTCCTCTGACATTCTGAGATTTGGTGATATATTTTTACATCAGTCTGTTTATGTCTTTGTATAATGTTTTATTTCCATTCAGTGATGTTAGAGAATACTGATGTCTGACTCCAGTTCAAATTCTTTCCATGAGTATTTACTATAACAAAAACATTAAATTCATTCAGAAAATAAATTGGGAGTTAGGGCCAGTGTTCAACAGAGTACAGTGGTTCTCAGAGCATCAATAAATAGATGGGATGGGACATCTGTTGCAGAGATTGCTAGTGTTTACAAGCACCAGGGCTCTGCTTTTTCTCTGGGCACATGGCTAGACCACATCCTACAGTTGGCTATGTGTCTACATTTCTACCAAGAGACTTTGAACCTGTGTGATGTGAGCTACTTCTGGGCCTGAAATGTAAAAACCTCTTTCATGCATTCCTGGTTCTTATTCCCCATCCACTAGCTAAATAGACAGAATTTGAAAAGTGGAAAGAGGAGCACAAACTCAAGACAAAAGCAGCCAATGTTCCTGAAAGACCGCAGACAGCAGAACATGATTCGATCGTTTCGTGAAAGAAAAATATTTATTGTGTTATACCACTGAATTCTGGGCAACTGCCTATTCAAACCAATAACTCATCCTTTTAGATTTTTATCCAGGTGAAACTGAGTTATGATGAGCATCTGGCTAAACCTTGAAGGGAGGCAATCTCACAAAATGGTTAGTCTGGAGAGTGTTTGTGGCAAGAAGAAAAGAATATTTTTGCTGGGTATCTTGCATCTTTCTCCCTTCCCTGCCCTATGCCACTATTGTTTAAATACCTTGTCATTCTTATACAAAGGTCACCCTGGTTTTGCCAATGGTCCCTTCCTGCACGTCCCTACAAAACTCCACTTCTGCCTCTCCCTATCCAAGGCACTCCGTTATCCAAATCTCCTCTCTAGTAAATGCAGCTTAGCCACTCTTCATTCATTTTTTTGTTATTTTTAATAGCATTACTTCTAAAACATTTTCAGTTTTATAATCTGTCACATTATTGACTAATCTTTCATCCCAGTCAAAACTGAAAGCTGTTTAAGAAAAGAAACCTGTCCGTGAATTGATCTGTTTCTCCTTGGTGTTCATTAGTTTCTGCTTCATGTATTTTGAAGCTTTGTCATTATGTGCTTATGTGTTTAAGATTGCTATATCTTCCTATTGGAATGACCCCATTATTCTTATGAAATGACATTCATTATTCCTCACAATAATCTTTGCTCTGAAATTTACTTTGCCTCCACTGCCCGGAATCTCTTTAAAAGGAGTAAGCTGGGACAACCTCAAAGTTTGCCCCATTTGTTTCCTGTCTTTCAGAAGTTATTGTCCTTTGTTGCTTGTTGCCCGGTGTCTGAAAAACTATTGCCTCTTATATTTGAGCCAGTTTTGGGTTGTTTCAACCAGGAGGGTAAATCTGGTCCCTGTTAACTCAATCTTGCCCTGAAGGGAAAGTCACTAATGCTTTTATACATTATCTCATTTTGATCCTCATAGAATCTTATGAAATGAATCTTATTATCCTTTTTTGTAGTATTAAAAAAAACTGAGTCTCAGTGAGGTTATATAAATGGTCTAAAGTTCCACAGCAAAACTAGTTAAAATATATGGGATAGGTCAAGATTTGGGTGATAGGTGCATATATTCTTGGAAACTAAAATTAGGAACGTGCTATAGATTTTCTTTTAATTATTTTTGAACTTCTTTACATGATAAATCTGACAAAGATTTATAAAATCAAAATACATTTATGTACGTATGTAGTAATTTGCCTTACTTGACAATAGCTGCAGTATATGAAATGAGGTCTATCTCAGAAAATCTGGGCTACAACTTCAAAGTATTAATATTTGATGGGAAGCGTGATGAAATATTATAGCCAGTGGGATTGGACAAAGGATAAAAGTTATTAACATTATTTCAGGTAGGCATTGGACCTGCCATATTTAAAAAATATCTTTCAAGCCAGGAATCCTGAAGCAGATGTCTTTAGTATTCATGGAAGAGATCAAAAGAAACAACAGAAATGTTTTTAATCCCCTGTTTTCTTTTGCCTGTTGGAATGAAATGGAAGTAAATAGTCAGGAATGGCTTGGGAGGGGCCACGCAAAAGAGATGATCTAATTTATGTCAAAAACATAGTCTTAGGCTCACATGCCTCAATTTAGCAAAGTTCTCCAGTAGGCTCTGGGGGAACAGCGGGAAATCCTAGTTCAAAGGTTCTTTCTTTTTTTAAAGTACCTATCATGGTGGCTGGCACATCAGATGCCCTTTAGCAAATCAAATGTGCATTCCATCCTTTCTCTCCAATCAGAATAGATCAGACCAAACACTATCTCTGTCACAAAGGAAGCAGCAACTCAAGGACACCCAGGCAAGGCTGGATAAGGAGGGTTAATTTGTTTTTATCTTGGAGATCCTTCCATTGACACTAATTAAACTCGCCCCCAAACTTGGAGGGCTAGCAAACCTCTTTTAAAGTAGCAGCAACATAACACTCCCTAAATGGAATTTTAACTAATATATAATAATTACTCTTATCATAATAGCATCTCTTTACCACATTCAGAAGAGAACCCTGTCCGTTAGCCATAAGTGGTGTTATTAGAAGGAAGAGAGTGTTCTTCCTGCCCATTCATGCCCCAGCTGTCATTTAGCTGCATTCTGTGGGGACAATGATCCTCGCCTTTCATAGAGTACAGATAGAAATGCAGAACTGCAGCATACAGAGATTCTGCTGTCTGCCATAGAATTCTAGTCAACCTTATTTCTTTGAAAATGCATAATGTTTCTGAGCTGAATGAAAACTTTCTTTAAAAAGAAAACTGATTTCTGAGTCTACTGTAGCCCAGAAAGAGAGCTCAGATATGGAGAGTTGCCACCACAGACCTGGCCTTTAGATAAAATGCCTTTTTCATTTATTGAATGCAAAGAGAATTTTTTCATGAACCAAAACTTAGTTGCATAAAAATCTAATTGGAGAGCTCACGTTGCCCTTGAATAGCAGGAAAACATCTGCTTAGACCCAGACTCTCTGCAGTTTGCTGAAGTAGAAAAACCATGGGCTTAAGCACCATATAGACCTGTGTTCAAATTTTAACCTGACATGAAGGAACACAGCCTCAAAGGCAGTGCTGTGCAATACAACTTTCGCTATCATATTAGGTTGGTGAAAAAGTAATTGAGGTTTCAGACCATGAATTTTAACTAGGCTCAGACACATCTTTATTAATCAAAGTAGGAACCCATTACAATCAACACATTTTTACCAACAAGAAATGTTTGTTTATTCCTGTATAAAAATCCACGTTTTGGTATTCGATGACCTCTTGGAAAGCATTTTCTGCCTCTTGCTGATTGTGGAAGCATTTTCCCTGCAAAAAGTTGTCAGGATACTTGAAGAAGTGGTAGTCAGTTGGCGAGAGGTCAGGTGAATATGGCAGATGAGGCAAGGCTTCGTAGCCCAATTCGTCCAACTTTTAAAACGTTCATTGTCTGACATGCAGTTGAACATTGTCGTGGGGAAGAATTGGGCCCTTTCTGTTGACCAATGCCAGCTGCAGGTGTTGCAATCTTCCATGAAGCTCATTGATTTACTGAGCATACTTCTCAGATGTAATGGTTTCACCAGGATTCAGAAAACTGTAGTGGATCACACGGGGAGCAGACCACCAAACAGTGACCATGACCTCTTTTTTATGCAAGTTTGGCCTTGGGAAGTGCTTTGGAGCTCCTTCTCAGTCCAACTACTGCACTGGTTGTCGCTGGTTGTCATAAAAATCCACTTTTTATCATTACACATCACAATGTTATCAAGAAATGGTTCATTGTTGTCACATAGAATAAGAGGAGACAACACTTCAAAATGACAATTTTTTTGATTTGCTGTCAGCTCATGCAGCATCCACTTATTAAGGTTTTTCACCTTTCCAATTGCTTCAGATGCTGAATGCCCAAAGAATGGTTGGCAATGAGCTCTTGGGCAACTTCTTTTTTTTTTTTCAGGGATATTTATTTTATTTTTAATCAATTTATCTATTTTAATTGGAGGGTAATTACTTTACAATATTGTAGTGGTTTTTGCCATACATTGACATGAATCAGCCATGGGTGTACATGTGTTCCCCATCCTGAACCCCCCTCCCACCTCCCTCCCACCCCATCCCTTGGGGTCATCCCAGTACACTGGCCCTGAGCACCCTGTCTCATGCATTGAACCTGGACTGGCGATCTGTTTTACATATGGTAATATACATGTTTCAATACTATTCTCTCAAATCATCCCACCCTCACCTTCTCCTATAGAGTCCAAAAGTCTGTTCTTTACCTCTATGTCTCTTTTGCTGTCTCACAATAGGGTCATTGTTACCATCTTTCTAAATTCCATATATATGCGTTAGTATACTGTATTGGTGTTTTCCTTTCTGACTTACTTCACTCTGTGTAACAGGCTCCAGTTTCATCCACCTCACTAGAACTGATTCAAATGCATTCTTTTTAATGGCTGAGTAATACTCCATTGTGTATATGTACCACAGCTTTCTTATCCATTCGTCTGCCAATGGACATCTAGGTTGCTTCCATGTCCTGGCTATTGTAAACAGTGCTGCAATGAACACTGGGGTACACGTGTCTCTTTCAATTCTGGTTTCCTCGGTGTGTATGCCCAACAGTGGCATTGCTGGGTCATATGGCAGTTCTATTTCCAGTTTTTAAAGGAATCTCCACACCGTTCTCCGTAGTGGCTGTACTAGTTTGCATTCCCACCAACAGTGTAAGAGGGTTCCCTTTTCTCTACACCCTCTCCAGCATTTATTGTTTGTAGACTTGTTGATAGCAGCCATTCTGACCAGCGTGAGATGGTACCTCATTGTGGTTTTGATTTGCATTTCTCTGATAATGAGGGATGTTGAGCATCTTTTCATGTGTTTGTTAGCCATCTGTATGTCTTCTTTGGAGAAATGTCTGTTTAGTTCTTTGGTTCTTGGGCAACTTCTTGTGTGGTTGTAAGAGGATTAGCCTCAATGACTACTCTCAATTGGTTGGACTTCTTGAACTACCACTGCACTGTATGTTCATTAGTAGTTCCTAAGCCAAATGCATTGTTGATGTTGTGAGTTGTCTCCACTGCTTTACGACCCATTTTGAACTCGAATAAGAAAATTACTTGAATTTGCTTTTTGTCTAACATCATTTCCCTAGTCTAAAATAAATATAAAATAAACAGCAAGTAATAAGGCAATAGTAAAATAGCTTTATGTTTAAGGCGAGAAAAGCATATGAAAATAATGTATAACATAACCACATTTACTTAAGAATGCATTCTAATATCAAACAGCAAAGTTCAACAATGCAAAACTGTAATTACTTTTGCACCAAGATAATAGAAATGTTCCGTTGTCTGTGCTGCTCAGTAGAATAGCCACTAGCTACATGTAACTTTTGACCACTTGAAATCTGGCCAGCGAAACTGAATTTTTTAATATTCTTAAATTTTTAATTCATTTAAAATAGTCACATGGGGCTAGTGGCTACTCTATCGGAAAGCACATCTCTGAGATAAGAACAAATTGTTGCATCTTGCACCTCCTACCATCAAGAAAGACTTATACCCACCAGCACTAAGTTGGCCTCTTTGGGTTTTCGAGACAACATACACTGCACTCAGGAACATTGCTCCATCCCATTTATCGGATTACTTATAAGACAATTTCACATGGAACTCAGAGCAAGAGAGGGGTTCATAGCAAGTTGAGGCTGTGAACTCCTGGTCCATTTAGCCATAAACTAAAGGCAATAGTGGTAAAAGAGTGCTCAGTGGAGAACCAAGCATGTGTCAGTAGGAAAGTTGCTACACTGTCTCCTAGAACTTGAGAATAAGACCATGGCTTTTGCAACAGAGAACAACTTTCTATTTGAAAATCAACAGCTGGAATCCTACTGGATCCAGGAGGGACTGAGTACTGATATCTAAGATTATGTGACCAGAGCTGCCTATTACATGCTGGATATTGTTTAATTCACCATGGCATAAATTCAAGCAGGTGCAACACAACTCATTATTCCATGTAAATGGTACAATAGAGCTTGGGCTTAAGTGACTTGAAAAGGCACAAGTACATTGCATAAACAGCTCAGACTGCCCCATTATCTATCCCCATTGAATCAATGGCTCTTCTAAAACTCAGATCTATAGTTCAAAGGGGGATATCCTACAAGCAATTGTCACAAGAGAGAACTTGGGCGTAGTTCACAGATGGATTGGCATAATATGCTGCCACTGACTGAAGACGGACAACTGCACTACAGTTCCACTCAGGGGTTTCTAGAGGACAGTGGTAAAGAGAAATTCTCCCACTGGGCAGATCTGCTGGCAGTACACTTGGTCATCCAGTGCTAATGGAGGGAGATGTAGCTTGAGGTATTTAGACTCCTGGTAAATGGTTGCATGACTTGGCTAGTTGTTGAGGGGCCTAGAACAAATAAGACTGGAAGTTTTAAGACTAGTAGTTCTGGGGAAAACAAATCTATAAAAGTAGTCACAAAGTGTGCAGATCTTTGTGTCTTACAATAATACTCATTAGAAAGTATTCCCTGCAGAGGAAGCTTTCAACAGTTAAGCGAATAGAATGACTCCTTCTAAAGATGGCATTTTTCTCCTTTCCTTAGAAACCTAAAGCCTCATGTAATGGACCAATTGACGGAATGGCCATATGGAGGGATGAAGACACCGAATGGGCCTAATAGCACGTACTTCTTCTAATCAAGACTGACATAGCTACTGCCATGGAGAATATCCACCCAGTTTCTCAGAAGAAGAGACCAAATCTGAACCATCAATATGGCACCATCCCTTGAGGCAACTTCAATTTAAGCAGTAGGTCAATTATAATGGGCCAGTTCAACCATGAAAAGGGCAATGATTTTATCTCACTGGAATAGAAATCTACTGAGGATGTTAGCTTTTCTTCCCTTGCACTTTCCTCAGCACCACTATCTAGCTAGCTCACAAGATGCCTGATCTATTAGCATCACATTCCATACAACATTTCCTTTCAGCAATATCCCTTTTGATGCCGAAGGAAGTGCTACAATAGATGCAAAACTGCAAGAATCACTGGTCTTCAATGTACATCCTTCATCAAGAGCAGCTATCTAAAAGAACATTTGAAAGCCTTGTTGGAGTTTCAACTAAGGCACCAACTCAGGATTGACTGCTCTCCTCTAGGATGAAGGGTGTGTGATGCTAAATGGTAGATAGATGGCAATGATTTATCCTAAATGTTAAGAATAAATGGCTCTGGGAAACACAAGATCAAAATACAAATGGGTTCTTTCACGATAATTCCTAAAACTCTCAGAATTTGTACTTTCTGATCTTAGGTTCTACAAGATTAGAGATAGTGGTTCCTGGGGATCAGATAGCTAGAGTGGAATAAAAGGGTACTTCTATCAAATGACACAGAAAATTTCCTATTGAACTTGAAGGTAGGACCTACTTGTTCACTTTGAACTCTTTATACCAAGAAACATCAGGCAAAGAAAGATATTAATATCTTGTCAAGAGTTACTGATCCTCATTATCATGTGAAGAAATCCAGAATTGCTGCTATACAATAGGGGTAAAAAAGGATATGTCAGCAACCCAGGAACTCACTAAGGTATCTTTTGGTTGTTTCATACCTGGCACATGATCAGATGTAGCAAACATAGCCTGATAAAGGCAAGGCCATCATGAATACTTACCTTCAGAAATGAGAGCAACTGAAAGGGAGGGAATTCTGGAATAGACGGTGAAGAAAGGAGATTATATTCATTATACCCTTGGAATCAGTTGAAGCTGACAGCATGTTGTTCCTACCAAAACAAGAAAGAAAAAGAAACGAGAGAGAGGTCTCTTATTTCAGAATGGTAGCTAGATATAATGAGAGCACATGACTTGAACTGAATAGAGCAAGAGGGTGGATTGTATCATATTGTACTTCTGGTTGCCTCAGATTCTCTTGATCTGTTTCTATCATTGCCATACTTGTTTCTATCTTGTTCCAATACCAATAGCCACTGTACTGACAAACTCTGGTTAGAGACTGACTCATTTCATGTGGGCAACCTAATAGCATTTTACCCGTGCCCATACAAAGCATGTCTTGCCTTGCTAAGTAACACATATGATTAACTCAGAAGTATTAAAGAATGAAGGCTCTAGGGAGCAAGTATTTGACCAATAAGAAATGGGACCTAATGGATAAATTCTCCTTCCTTCCCTTCCTGGAAGGACTGACTTGAGAAGCAATTGTTTTTATGATCTCTTAGAAGAGAGTCCCATGGATCAGGTAGCATTGTCACTTGACACCACATATGGCCAGCTTGATAATGCACCTTTTTATTGGCTCTTACCCCACTTTCCCTCTTGTGCTTTCCTTCTTCCTCAGATCTACTGCCCAAGATTAGAAGAACCCATGCCAAGAGAGAATGGAATTACTGAGATTTTCTTCAGAAAAAGAGGGGGCTATGTTTAAACATCTTAAGAAAAGAGTTAATAGGCGTCTTTTTGCCACTTCAGGAGGATAGTATAACTCTAACTTACTGGTTGGCTGTCAATTACAGCACATCCATCCTTTAAACCTAACCTAAGTCCTTCAGACAGCAGTACCAGCATACACATAGAGATACCCAGAAGAGATGAGGGCCATAAAGAAAAGGAAGTTAATATTTTGACACATATCTGGTCTCATCACTTCATGGCAAATAGATGGGGAAACAGTGGAAACAGAGACTGACTTTATTTTGGAGGGTTCCAAAATCACTGCAGATGGTGACAGAAGCCATGAAATTAAAAGACGCTTACTCCTGGGAAGGAAAGTTATGACTAACCTAGACAGTATATTAAAAAGCAGAGACATTACTTTGCCAACAAAGATCCATCTAATCAAAGCTACAGTTTTTCCAGTAGTCATGGATGGATATGAGAGTTGGAGTATAAAGAAAGCTGAGTGCCAAAGAATTGATGCTTTTGACCTGTGGTGTTGGAGAAGACTCTTGAGAGTCCCTTGGACTGTGAGGAGATCCAACCAGTTCATCCTAAAGGAGATCAGTCCTGGGTGTTCATTGGAAGGACTGATGTTGAAGCTGAAACTCCAATATTTTGACCACCTGATGCGAAGAGCTGACTCGTTTGAAAAGACCCTGATGCTGGGAAAGATTGAAGGCAGGAGGAGAAGGGGACGACAGAGGATGAGATGGTTGGATGGCATCACCAACTCGATGGACATGAGTTTGGGTTAACTCCGGGAGTTGGTGATGGACAAGGAGTACTGGTGTGTTGTGGTCCATGGGGTCACAAAGAGTCGGACACGACTGAGCAACTGAACTGAACTGATGAGACATATACTCAATATATTATCTCATCCAATCTTCATAGGATGGCAGCATTATTATTTCTATTTTATAGACAAAGGAATATAAGTTCAGATTCAGTTCAGGTCAGTCACTCAGTCGTGTCCAACTTGTTGCTACCCCATGGACTGCAGCATGCCAGGCCTCCCTGTCCACCACCAACTCCTGGAGTTTACCCAAACTCATGTCCATTGAGTCGGTGATGCCAGTATGAAAATTTCAGATTAATACTACCCAATTACCAAATAGCTGGGAATCAAACTCAGTTTTTTTTCACTAATGCACTTTCTTCATTTTAGATTTCTTTATTGTGATCCAGAGTTATATTTAGATATTACTGTCTTTGTGACCTCGTTGGATTTAGAGAAAAAGAATGTTGGTATTTAGGGAGCAAAAAAAAAAAAACAACCCACAAATCATCTTGGCAAAAGCAGAAGTTAAATACAATTATATGTAAAGGAGAAAAAAATAAAAGAGAACAGAAATTCAGAATCTTGGACTACATTTGTCCAGACCAAAGTTTTACAATGTGATACAGAACATATATGTATCAAAAAAATTGGATGTGTTACAAATTTTTGATCAATATGCCAATATATTTTGTCTCTCACTAAAATACTCTATTTGACAATGCCTGTCAGATTAAGTATTGCATTCAGTGGGTTGTGCAACATGATACAATGATACAGGGCAGAGTAAAACTTCCTGTGAACCAGGAAGGATTATATTGCAGATTCAAGCAGATGCTAAGGAAAAAAATGTTTATGGAACACCTGAGAACATTGTCTTCTGTGTATATAAGAAAGAGTAGTCAAGATAGTATTTCTATCAAACAGCAACAGTGGTGCTGTGAGACCAAAAACCCTAAAGTCTGAGACAACATTATTTTCTGTAGTTCCAACCAATCAGTAATTACTGCTGACTTGTTTACTGTTGCCAAATGAATCTTTTAGTTGAGTCACTGAAAATACATTGAACATGAAAAGTGTGAGGACTATTGTTCCAAGAAACCTATTTACTTGACCAGACTTGCCAACCCACCTAAGCTGAGAAACAAATGGGAAATTGCTAGTTCAAGCAATTTATTGTGTTGAAAAAGCACTTTTCCTCACCAGTACAACCAAAATGAAGACCAGTGATGTAGAGACACACATTCATGGGAATTTCTGTCAGAATCAGCAGCATCTCTTTAAGACAGGTGACCCATCTGGACCCAAATCGCCCAGAAAACATGAAGGGGAGAAGACTTCACTCACTGAGAATGTATTTAGGATGCAGAAGAGCTAAAAATGAAATTCCCTGAGCCCTGGGCAGGAATCACAACATGCATTAGAAAGGACCAGATAGAGCCGAGGAAGAAGAAAGCCAGGACTTTGCTTGGCCTGCCTCTTCTTCCTCCATATTTTGGCACATGAAGGAAGCCTGTAAAGTAGAAAGAGTTTTTTTCAGTAAATGGCAAATGTCATATCTGTTGAAGAATGGAGGTGAAGGTAGCCCCCCAAAGCCCCAGCGTGGGCTTTGGGGGGCTGAATAGTCAGGCAGAGACTGAGTAGTCCATTACTGGCACTGCAGGCCAGCTAGAGCTCTTTCAGGAGAGTCAGCTCCAAGTTTTCTTTACAAGATTTAACCATATGGAGACAAGTTTCACTGGCTAAGATCCCTTCTTTCCCATTTTATAAAGATTTGATGACAACTCAATATGCAATTCTGGCTTCCACACTTGGCTCCTGATGGTGTCCTGAAAATAGCAACCAACATCTGAAGGTGGGTTGGTGAAAAGGACATGAATGGAAGGGCCACAGGGCACTGGATGAAAACCATAACTCCACCACTTCCTGTTCAGATAACAACTCTCTGAGCTACAGATTAATCCCAGTAAAATAGGAAAATGATAGCTGCATTACAAGAGTGTTATGAGAATGATATTGTGTACTGGTTTCAACTCTCAGATGGTACTCAATAAATGTTAATTCCCTTGTCCTGACTTCAGTTAAATTCAGTGTCTTCTTTAATCCTCACAACTCTATAAGGAATGCAGTCAGGCACCATCCATACGTAATAGGCCAGAGAAACTGAGTCTGACAATGTGCCTAAAGGCTGAAGGCTGGGAAATAAGAGAATTAAGAGTTATCGCCACATCTTTTAAAAATTCTTAATATGTTTGCTCCTTTTGTTCTAAGTCACAAGTTTTTATTCATTTATTCATTCATTCAACAATACCAGATTTAGAAAGTAAGGACTGAAAAGACCAACAAATCTCTTTCCTTCCACACCTTATATTATAGTAAAGGGAGACAAATAACAAATATAAAGCATGTACAAAGGTGACAATGCTAGAAGGAAATACAGTGAAGTAGAGGACTGGAGGGCTGACTATATGTATGCACTAATTAAAGAGGCTGGTCGGGAAGGTGATCTGATAAGTTGAACAGAACTGAAGGAGTCAGAAGTGAGCCATACACATATCTGAGGGAAGAGTGTTTCAGGAAACAGAACCACCAAGTACACAGGTCCTCAGGTAGCAGCATGCTGCTTTTGTCAAAGGAATATCAGAGATATTGTGGCTGCAATGGAGTGAGGGGGACGGCGGGCAGTGGTGGGATATGAAATGAAAGAAGCATGCGGGAGGCAGCTTTACACAGGGCTTCCTAGGTGATGGTTAGCTCTTTGAGTTTTATTCTGAGTAAGATGGGAAGCCAGTGAATGTGTTGAACAGAGAAGTAACATGATCTTAAGTTTTTACAGAGCTCACTCTGCTGGGGGATGGGGGAAAACATGAAACTATTTGCTAATTCAGGGGAGTGATGAGGATGGATGGTTTGCGTAGGATAGGAGTGGTGCAGGTGATGAGAGGTCGTCTGGTTTTGTATATATTACAAAATAGGTTCAAAAGAAGTTGTTCATGGAAGAATTTGAGTGTGAGAGACAGAGGAAGAGATGACAAAGATAGTATCAAGGCTTTGCTGTTACTTGTTAAGCTCCACAGAAAATCACCAGTGATTGCTAAAGTGTCAGTCTTTATAAGCAACCGTGAATTAGTCATTTTACCTCTCTAGATTTAGCTTCTTCATTAGCAAATGTCTCATGAGTCTTACAATTGGTCCAGAGGGAGTACCCTTCCCTCCAACATCCATTCCTTCCAGCATCTTTTGAAGGCCTCAAATTTAATCTGAGGGTGGTGTTTCCCCTTTCAAATTCTAAGAGTTTTTCTTCCCCTCTCTCTCTCCAAGCATCATTCTATTTCCCCCTTGTTTTCTTCTTCCTAACTTCCCTTTTCCCATTCAACCTGCCTCTTCCTGAGTCATAGAAAGCTAGGGAGACATGGTCATAACTTGGAATAGACACATTCCTCTTCTTATGCGTTATGCTAGCCTTGCATTCTCAATCAACAAAGGCTAAATTTTTGACATCTACAGTGGGTTAGGTATCCTGGGAAGATAGCCTATGTCCTCAGGAACTGGTTGCTTCTCCTTGTATTAATATCTTGATACATGCAGATCCCTTTAAAAGAGAGTAAGGGAAACACAGTATTGCAGAGCTGAAACTTAAATCTGATAAGCTTAGGTCTATTTTAAAAGCTTCATTTTCCACTTCTGTGACTTGCCTTCCTCAAACCTATTCCCAGCACTCATAAGGTATAGACACTTGACTGACTTGAAAACCAGACAAACAGAAATTCTACTGGACAAAGGGAAATCCCTCATATGTCCTGAGCACTGAATGGCTCATAGAGCTTCCTTTTATTCACTGTGCCATTTAATCCTTTGGACAGCCCTATGAGAAAGAAGGGCAAGACAGAAATTATTTCCACACTTACTGGTGAAAAATTTGATAATCAAATAACTATTATTGCCCAAGGAAACAAGTGCTAAATGTGGGATCCATATTAAAATCACTAGAATGTGGGTCTTCTGGTTTCTAAACACAATGCTATTTCATAATAAGAGTTTCTATTTATTGAACTCTATATACTGAGTGTTCTGCGAATAACTTATATTAATTAGCTTATTCAGTGTTTACAAATGCCAATGAAATGCATGTATTGCCCTATTTTACACATGAGGAAACTAATATTCAGAAAGTTTAAATAAGTTAATCATACTTCAATATAGCTGAAACTAAAAAACATAATAAAGCTTCTATATTTACTCTCAAAAAAAGTTAAATAAACTGTCCATCTGACACTCATAAAAGATTTAGCCAAGGTCAACACTGCCCTATGGTGGTGGTGGTGTCTATCATATAGAGAAACTTTGGGGTTAAAATGGATTTCAATACAGTGGAATACTTCATTTCTACATTTGTCTCTCCTAGGTTTTTTTTTTCTCTACAAATATGTCTTACAATTTTTCTCCTACCTCAAGGCTATGGCTTTTTGGCTTCCTCTGCTAATTAATTATCTTAATTTTGGAGTCCTCAAAGGCAAATCTTGAGCTCTCTCTTATTCCTCTCTCTGCAAGATTTTTATCCATCTCCATAGATTCAAATACTACACATGAACTTCCAGAGAGTCTCAAACTTTTGTTTCCAGCTTAGCAGTATCCTCTAAGCTCTACACTTTCCCCCATATCCAGCTGACATTTTGGCATATCTGCTTGCCTGTCTTGCTGACATCCCAATAACGACATTCCAAAGGGCAACATGGGATTCCCTCTTCACCAAACTCCTAAGCTGATCACCTTGAAGTCTTCCCTTTCTCTGAAAATGACAGAACCCCTGGAACAGTTGCAAAAGCCGGAAACTATGGGTCTTCCCTTTCCTCACTCTTCACAGTCCATCAGCAAGTCCTATTGGCTTGCTTCCCAAATATATCCTGAAAATCTCTAGTTTTTTCTGCTTTAAGCCACCATTCATTTTCATCTGTGCCATCTCATAGCTGCCCCACTGCACCCACGCTTGCCCTTTCTCATCTGTTTTCTTTTTTTTTGGAAAATGTAACCCAGCTCATATCACTCCCCTATTTCAAAGTCCTCAATGATTTCCCATAGATTTCAGAAATCCTCAAACACCTTAAAGGTTTGTGTGATGTGGTTCATGCCTTTATCTCCCTTCCTTCCTTCATTATACACCAGTCATGCTGACTTTCTAGAAGCTCTTAAAATGTTTCCAGCTCTGTCCCACTTCAGCACTCTTATCATTGCCTTTGTCTGGAAAGCTTCTCTCTTGACCCTTCTACCTGGTTGGCTTTTTGGTCTCATCTTGAACACTTCTCCTATGAGAAGCCTTCTCTACGTACTTAGTCTTTATCACAGCATCATGCTTACTTCAGTTCAGTTCAGTTCAGTCGCTCGGTTGTGTCCAACTCTTTGCGACCCCATGAATCACAGCACGCCAGGCCTCCCTGTCCATCACCAACTCCCGGAGTTCACTCAAACTCATGTCCACAGAGTCGGTGATGCCATCCAGCCATCTCATTCTCTGTCGTCCCTGTCTCCTCCCACCCCCAATCCCTCCCAGCATCAGACTCTTAATTACCACAAACTGTAATTATTTATTTGTGTGTTTATTTATTGTCTGATTCTACTTGAGGACAGAGTTTTGTCAGTCTTGTCATTGTCACAATACAGTGTCTGCACTTATGTGTTCCCAGTACACAAAGCTCAGGAAATATTTATTGAGTGAATGAATAGGTGAAATTCAATTTTAGTTATGCAGACTTCCATTTTCATAAATATGATTCCTTGGTCATGTTTATCCTCTGTGTTCTGTGCTCTGCAAACTCAAAGAGGCATCCCAGAGATACCGCAATATAGTAAAGAGCTGTGGTCAGGACCTAACTTCTACTAAACAAGAACAAAGAGGACAAACTGTATTAACCCAAAAGAATTTAGGCCGTCAGGCCAGGTGCCAGAGTTTTTTGGCTTTTTCATTTCCTTAGGTATGTAACGGACTCCAATTTCTGAAAAGTCATCCAAAGTATGGCCATATAGTATAAAAACCATTTCACTTAGCATTCAAACAAATGTCATGCTCTATTTAAATATCAGCCAGGCTTCTTCTTAGCATGTATAGGGTTAGAGGCCATATCTAACCTAGGCCTTAATCTTTGTCACCAAAAGTAGGCAAATGTATCATCATAATAACTAGGAGTCTTGTTTTAAGAGCCCACTTACTGTATGACAAGTACACCCCAGTACTAGCTACTCTATGTGTTATTTCTACTTAATCTTTGCAACAAACCTATGAGGAAAATGTTTTGCCCAACTAATAAAGATTTACTGAGCAGGGCCCCGCCCATCAGAACAAGACCCAGTTTTCCACTCAGTCTCTCCCATCAGGAAGCTTTCATAAGCTTCTTATCCTTCTCCATCAGAGGGCAGAAAGAACGAAAACCACAATCACAGAAAACTAATCAAACTGGACCGCAGCCCTGTCTAACTCAATGAGACTATGAGGCATGCTGTGTAGGGCCCCAGAAGATGGATGGGTCATGGTGGAGAGTTCTGACAAAATGTGGTCCACTGGAGAAGGGAATGGCAAACCATTTCAATATTCTTGCCTTGAGAACCCCACGAACAGTATGAAAAGGCAAAAAGATAGGACACTGAAAGATGAACTCTCCAGGTTGGTAGATGCTCAATACGCTACTGGAGAAGAGTGGAGAAATAACTCCAGAAAGAATGAAGAGACAGAGCCAAAGCAAAAATAACACCCAATTGTGGATATGACTGGTGATGGAAGTAAAGTCTGATGCTGTAAAGGGCAATATTGCAATAGGAACCTGAAATGTTAGGTCCATGAATCAAGGCAAATTGGAAGTGGTCAAACAGGAGATGGCAAGAGTGAACATAGACATTTTAGGAATCAGCGAACTAAAATGTACTGGAATGGGTGAATTTAACTCGGATGACCACGATATCTACTACTGTGGGCAAAAATCCCTTAGAAGAAATGGAGTAGCCATCACAGTCAACAAAAGAATCCAAAATGCAGTACTTGGATGCAATCTCAAAAATGACAGAGTGATTTCTGTTTGTTTCCAAGGCAAACCATTCAATATCACAGTAATCCAAGTCAGTAATCCAAGTCCCCGACCACTAATGCTGAAGAAGCTGAAGCTTTCTACAAGACCTTTTAGAACTAACACCCCAAAAAAAGATATCCTTTTCATTATAGGGAACTGGAATACAAAAGTAGGAAGTCAAGAGATACCTGGAGTAACAGGCAAATTTGGCCTTGGAGTACAAAACGAAGCAGGTCAAAGGCTAACAGAGTTTTACCAAGAGAATGCACCAGTCATAGCAAACACCCTCTTCCAACAACACAAGAGAAGACTCTACACATGGACATCACCAGATGGTCAACACTGAAATCAGACTGATTATATTCTTATAGAGCCAAAGATGGAGAAGCTCTATACAGTCAGCACAAACAAGACTGGGAGCTGACTGTGGCTCAGATCATGAACTCCTGATTGCCAAATTCAGACTGAAATTGAACAAAGTAGGAAAAACCACTAGACCATTCAGGTATGACCTAAATCAAATCCCTTATGATTATACAGTGGAAGTGACAAATAGATTCAAGGGATTAGATCTGATAGAGTGCCTGAAGAACTACAGATGGAGGTTTGTGACATTGTACAGGAGGCAGTGATCAAGATCATCCCCAACAAAATGGTTATCTGAAGAGGCCTTGCAAATAGCTAAGAATAGAAGAGAAGCTAAAGGCAAAGGAGAAAAGGAAAGATATACCCATCTGAATGCAGAGTTTCAAAGAATAGCAAGGAGAGATAAGAAAGCCTTCCTCAGTGATGAGTGCAAAGAAATAGAGGAAAACAATAGCATGAGAGAGACTACAGATCTCTTCGGGAGAAGGAAATGGCAACCCACTCCAATACTCTTGCCTAGAGAATTCTGTGGACAGAGGAGCCTGGTGGACTGCTGTCCAGGGGGTCGCACAGAGTCTAATACGACTCAAGTGACTTAGCATGCATGCATGCATGGATTGGAAAAGGAAATGGCAACCCACTCCAATATTCTTGCCTGAAGGATCCCAGGGACAGAGGAACCTGATAGGTTGCTGTCTATGGGGTCGCACAGAGTCAGACGACTGAAGTGACTTAGCAGCAGCAGAGTTCTCTTCAAGAAAATTAGAGATACCAAGGGAACATTTCATGCAAAGATGGGCACAATAAAGGACTAAATGGTATGGACCTAACATAAGCAGAAGATACTAAGAAGAGGTGGCAAGAATTCACAGAAGAACTATACAAAGAAGATTTTCATGACCAGATAACCACGGTGCTGTGATCACTCACCTAGGGCCAGACATCCTGGAATGCGAAGTCAAGTGTGCCTTAGGAAGCATTACGATGAAAAAAGCTAGTGAAGGTGATGGAATTCCAGTTGAGCTACTCCAAATCCTAAAAGATGATGATGTGAAAGTGCTGCACGCAATATGCCAGCAAATTTGGAAAACTCAGCAGTGGCTACAAGACTGGTAAAGGTCAGTTTTCATTCCAATCCCAAAGAAAGGCAATGACAAAGAATGTTCAAACTACTGCACGATTGCACTCATCTCCCACGCTTGTAAAGTAATGCTCAAAAATGTCTAAGCCAGGCTTCAACAGTACATGAACTGAGAATTCCAGATGTTCATAATGGATTTAGAAAAGGCACAGGAACCAGAGATCAAATTGCCAACATCTGTTGGATCATCAAAAAGCACAAGAGTTCCAGAAAAACATCTACTTCTGTTTTATTGACCACACCAAAGCCTTTGACTGTGTGGATCACAACAAACTACGAAAATTCTTAAAGAGATGAAAATACCAGACCACTTAACTGCCTCCTGAGACATCTGTATGCAGGTCAAGAAGCAATAGAACTGGACATGAAACAACAGACTGGTTCCAAATCGGGAAAGGAGTACGTCAAGGCTATGTATTGTCATCCTGCTTATTTAACTTATATGCAGTGTTCTTCATGCAAAAGGCCAGGCTGGATGAAGCACAAGCTGGAATCAAGATTGCTGGGAGAAATATCAATAACTTTAGATACACAGATGACACCACCCTTATGGCAGAAAGTGAGGAAGAACTAAAGAGCCTCTTGATGAAAGTGAAAGAGGACAGTGAAAAAGTTGACTTAAAACTCAGCATTCAGAAAACTAAGATCATGGCATCCAGTCCCATCATTTCACGGCAAATAGATGGGGAAACAATGGAAACAGTGGCAGACTATTTTTTGGGGTTCCAAAATCACTGCATATGGTGACTACAGTCATGAAATTAAAAGATGCTTGCTCCTTGGAAGGAAAACTATGACCAACCTAGACAGCATATTAAAAAGCAGAAACATTACTTTGCCAACAAAGGTCTGTCTCACCAAAGCTATGGTTTTTCCAGTAGTCACGTGTGGATGTGAAAGTTGGACTGTAAGGAAAGCTGAGCGCCGAAGAATTGATGCTTTTGAACTGTGGTGTTGGAGAAGACTCTTGAGAGTCCCTTGGACTGCAAGAAGATCCAACCAGTCCGTCCTAAAGGAAATTAGTCCTGAATATTCATGGGAAGGACTGATGCTGAAGCTGAAACTCCAATAATTTGGCCACCTCATGTGAAGAATATACTCATTTGGAAAGACCTTGATGCTGGGAAAGATTGAAGGTGGAAGGAGAAGGGGACAACAGAGGATGAGATGGTTGGATGGCATCGCCAACTCGATGGACATGAATTTGAGTGAGTGTCGGGAGTTGGTGATGGACAGGGAAGCCTGGCATGCTGCAGTCCACGGGGTTGCAAAGAGTCGGACTCGACTGAGTGACTGAACTGAATAAATAAAGACTCTAAAGCTCACAACTGAGTGACTGAACTGACTGACTGACTAAGGCTCAGAGAAGTGACATTACTTGTTCTTACACCAGGCTTATAGCTGGTAAGAGGTTACACAGAGATTAAACTCATGTTTTCTGATTGTGAAGTGAGCATTATTTTAAAAACATTGTGTTTGGGGGAAAAAAATACTTATCAATATTTTTTCTGCTGCACACTTTCTTCTTTATTTGGCTGTACCTTGTGGCATGTGGGATCTTAGGTCTCCAACTAAGGCTCGAACCCATGCCCTCTGCAGTGGAAGCACAGAGTCTTAACTACTGGACCTCCCCCCCAACTCCCAGAGAAGTCCCACACATCAATATCTTTTTATTAAATTATTTAAGTATACCATACTTTCAGATCAACTAATGAAATGTGATTCTCTTTAAGAAGCAATCTGTGTAAGCTCTCTGGCTCTCCATTATTTCTCTAGGGTGAAATTCTATCAGTGATCCTATCACAGAGAATAATCTTAATTTGCCTTCCTTGAGTAAATAATTGGCTCACAGATATTAGTTATTTCTTGTTACTTGAAGTCTCAAAGAGAAGATGCATGCACTTCAGTAATGATCTGTGAAACCTTTGGATTTCATGAAGTTGCTGATTGGGTCTATACAAAGAGAAGAAAATGGCACCGTTATTCCGATATTTATTTTCTATTTGGGGTTTTACCAAAACTTTCATTTGAAGTTTGAAAACCACTGCCTTTGAGAAATAGAGAAAAAAAGAAAAAGAAGGAATGAAGGGAGGGAGGGAAGAAGGAAGGAAAAGGGAAGGGAATAAAAGAAGAAAGTTAAGAATCTTCTTTTTTCTTGGAATGGCTTTCACAATTAAGTCATCCTGACACCACTGCCTCTTAAAGTTTCATAACCAACTTTGCACCTTTACTAATAAGTCTAACTTCCTACCTAACATCTCCAATAAGATGAATAGTAGATATAGATATTCTACACTTGAAATACCCAAAACTATATTCCTATTCCCCCAAATGTCATCATTCCCCAAATTTTCATCTCAGAAAAAGTCTACACCACTCGATACTAAAAATAAACAACCAAACAACTCTTGGAGTAATCCTTGCCTCCTATCTCTGCTACACATTTCACATCCAACGTTTGGCTTTACTGCCAAATTTTATAGTATTTGTCCACTTTTCTCAGCATCTTCTGCCACCACTCTAGTTCAATCTGTCATCATTTCTCATCTAGATGAAATACAACAGCTTCCTAACTGGTCTCCCTGCTGCTGCTCTCACCCACCTTCATACAATTTGCTCTCTAGACAGCAAAGTCAGTTTTAAAAAAAATGTAAATTAGATCATGTTACTCTCCCTCTCACAATTTTCCAAAGGTTTCCAATTATACCAAGAATAAAATCCAAACTCTTTACTATAATCTAAGACAGAGTTTTCCAAAGCAAGCCATTATTAGGTTGTGCAACCAATATACTGGGTAAGGATTAGCACTGTAAAATAAAATGGAAAAAAAATCAAAGTTTATTGAAAGAACTTATGTTTAAGATGTGTGGTGTGTGTGTGTGTGTGTATAGTGGACTACATCATAAAATGCATTTCTTTCTGTGGATCCCATTAAAAAACCATTGGCCTACAAGATTTTGAAGATCTGTTTGCTCACATCTCCTGCATAATATTCCACCCCATCCCCTGCTCATCAAAATACCTCAGCTTTTCTAGCATCCTTATTGTGACTTCAGAGAAGGACAGCTTCTCCCCACCTCTGTCCCTAGCACTTGTCTGAATACTTCCAATTATTCATATGGATGGATCCTTCTTACCATTCAGATCTCAGCTTAAATGTCACCTGCTTAGAAGCTTTTCCTCTAACTAATCTAAAGTAGTTCCTACCAATTCTCTATCACATCATCCTAGTTTATTTTCTTATGTTGCTAACCATGCTGTTGCATATTTATTTGTTTGTACATTGTCTTTCTCAGCATAAAGCAGGAATCTTAACTGTCCTGTTTGCCACAGCTCCCCCTACACTTATAACAATCTCTCAATAAATATTAGTTGATAGAATGTTGAATATTTCAGTTTTAAGTGGGTTTTTGTAAAATAGGGACACCTTATAATGAAATCCTTAAATAACTATAATAACACTGCTAGGAAAACAAGATGCTGCTGCTAAAACTGAACAGTGATTGGCAGACAGGGCCCATGGGAGAGTCTGATGGTTCATTTGTCAGCTGATGGAGGAAAATCCAAATGTAGTGTATAAAAGGTAATTTCTGGGCATGCAAGGTATAAAATGTAGATTGGTTGACATTGAGCATAGAATAGCCAGGGACATTGTCATAGTTTTTGTCTAGTGCCCTGTGGTACCTGGCAAGAAAACCCCTTAAAATTGAAGTGTTCCTCTTGAATTCCCTTCACTAGTGGAACCAGGGACAAAAACCTGCCTTCAGTCCTGAATGAAAGAAGAGGGACCCAGGAAGGCAAGTTAAGAGTGGCAACTGCTAAGAATGAAGAGATGGGACGTGCCCTAAGGGAGCCAGGCCCTCTGGAGGAGACTCCAGAGTCAGAGGAAAAGAGGCCCTCATTTCCTTCAGAGTCCCAGCTAGCAAACTCCCCCAAGAGGTGAGTAGGATTATTACCTGGATCTTTATTTAATTCTTTCCAGATGACCCATCATCAAAGCTTGTATGCTACGCTGAGGAGTTTAAACTTTCTACTAGATACAAAGGGGAACCTCTGAGGAGTTTCAGCAGAAGAGTGGCCTGTTGGGGTGTCTTAGATCCCCTGGCTGCATGTGAAGGGGACTAAGGGTTTGCACACGTGGAAGCAGGAAACTTTGTGGCAGATGCGTTGTATGAGAAGCAATGAGCATCTAAACAAAGACAAAGGCTGTGGGACATTTGTGCTGAGGGAATCTGACTCCATCCCTGGTGGCTCAGATGGTAAAGAATACGCCCGCAATGTCAGAGACCTGGGTTCAATCCCTGGGTCAGGAAGATCCCCTGGAGAAGGGAATGGCTACGCTACCCTCTCCAGTATTTCTTTCCTCTACTTCTTTGCATTGACCACTGAGGAAGGCTTTCTTATCTCTCCTTGCTATTCTTTGAAACTCTGCATTCAGATGGGTATATCTTTCCTTTTCTCCTTTGCCTTTAGCTTCTCTTCTTTTCTCAGCTATTTGTAAGGACTCTTCAGACAACCATTTTGCCTTTTCGCATTTCTTTTTTTGGGGGATGGTCTTGATCACTGCCTCCTGTACAATGTCACGAACCTCTGTCCATAGTTCATCAGGCACTCGTGGACGGGGTCAATGCCTTTAAACGTTTTTTGCCTCTGGGGATGGTCTCACTGAGGTGAACATGGAGCTACAGAGTGAAAAATAAAAAGCATTTTGACAGACATTGAAAACTGCAGTTCAGTAGAAGGAAGGCAGCGTTTAACCGGTCTTGACTGGGGTGAGGGTGTGACTGAGGCAGGCCTGGTACGGGCCAAGCCAGGCCAGGTCAGAATCAGTGCTGCGATCCCTTGGCTCTGGCCCCTTCCTTCCCGAGACAAGGCTCGAGTCTTAAGCGAGTGGGAGAGGCGGCAGCCATCCAGGCCCACAAAAGGTCCGGGGTTTGAGGGCCCCTTAGCCTAGATTTTGTCTGCAAACCCAGTTTCTGAG
This sequence comes from Moschus berezovskii, assembly GCF_049115385.1. NCBI lineage: Eukaryota > Metazoa > Chordata > Mammalia > Artiodactyla > Moschidae > Moschus > Moschus berezovskii. Next base: position 44,574,145 of record NC_142463.1, on the reverse strand, counting down.
GTGCCTAAAAGTGTACAAATAGTGAAGCCAGGCCCAGCCGAGCCAATTCATTACCTCGCCTCAGCGCTGCATGCTCATTATCTGCTCTCCATATCACCTCTCCTCAGGGGGCTCAAAGGAATCAGCAAATCCCCCGGCATCAGAGCTACGAATCCCCAGCACAACCCATTCACACGCAGCGGGGCGGCTGGGGATTAATTGGAGGGGGAATGTTGTGAATTCCAGAGAGTTCTTTCTCTTTGCCTCACAGCCGGTGGCCGGGGATATTGCTACATGAAAGCTTCCCTGTCAGTATCGATCATCATTGCCCGGGCTGCTACATTCCAGAGAATGAATTGGCCTCATTTGGTAACTCAACTGGAGTGGGGGATGGGGTGGGGTGTCTTTCCGGATGGGTCCACATTTGTGGTCCCCACTTCTTGCTCCATGAGTGGTTTCCACAGACAAAACAGAAATCCACAGGGCCCCGCTTTCTTCCCCCGGTTCCCGACTTGGGCGATGCTCGGTTCAGCATGACTCTGGGGAGGGTGGGAAAGGGCGGGACCTGGGTTAGGGCCCGGGCAGGAAATTAGTTGAGGCAAAGCCGCGTCTGAGCAGAGAAGCAGGCCAATAGCCCCCCAGGGTTTCTCTGATTGCTTTGATGCGAGGCCGACTTCCCCCTCCCATCCCGGGGCTTCCCGGCAGGAGGCCCGCGGGCTCCCCCGCTCCCCGCGCCGAACGGCGCCCGGGCCTGGGAGCCGAGGGAGCCCAAACCCCGCCGCGCCCTGGGGCAGGGGCGCTCCAGCAAGGCAGATAGGAGATGCAAGCGTCAGACGCCTTCCCCGAGGAAGCGTTGCTGGAAGCCCCGAGAAAGGACAAAAGGAACCTCTTCCTGGGATTTTCTCTCTGAGGTCTGCAGACTGAAACCTTGCTCTAATTCTTACCTTTTTAAATGCATTATTGCTAGACTGCTTTCCCCTCTCCCCCAACCGTCTGACCGTTGCTCGCTCTCCCGTCCTCCTAGACCCTCCCTCTGCCTATCTGCAGTATTTCCTGAAACTCCCACCGAGTGGAGAGTTCAGAGAATGTACCCTGGGGAATCCTGGAGTCTGGGCCTCTTTATGCCGCCACGAGAGGTACCTAAACTGAGGGTCCTGAGGGGCTGGCTGAAGCCCCCACAGGGTCCTGCTGTGGGGCTGTGTGGTGCCGGGCGTCTCTGGGCTCCCTCTGCCTCCCTTTGGGCATCCGTAAAACAGATGATAATAACTCTTCTGCCTCCCTCTTATGACTGTGTAGGGATTAATGGAAGAAGAGATTTTAAAGCACTTTGTGATTTGTAAAGCGCTCAACAGAAGGTATGATGATTATTAAATTCTCTCATTGGGCACGGTATCGAATGTATTCATGATCTTTATAAAAACTTCACTCTGCATTTATCTCCCTCTGTCTTAGTCCTGTGAAGTATGTCCAGGGAGGGACAGAGATAAAAAGTAAGCCAATGTACACAAAAGGAAAAACAAAAAGAAAAAAAAAAAAGCATGATTGTTATTATAATTTTCAAAGATAAAAACAAAGTGATACCCCTGCAGCATTTCAAATTATGGATGCCCAGAAGGTGACTCTCTCCACGTGGGCATTCTTCTAGTCCAATAGTCTATCCACTGGGGATTCTTTGGCATGGCAGCAGGCAAGCATTGGCCTGCAAATCAGAAACACTCTGTAGTATTGAGCAAGTCATTTCCTCTCTCTGGGTTTCAGTTTCCCCATCGCTAAAATATGTGAGTAGGAGTGGACTTCCTTAAAATCTTCTCCAATCCCTCTGTTTTATCATTCTGTATTTGCCTTGATTAATATTTAGCAACAGTTGGGGCTCCAAGGTCATTTCATACTTGCTAGAATATCAAAGAGTTTTACTAATCTTCATCCTGGGATAAAGGACAATGTGAGCAAACAATCCAGAATCATGCCAGCCACTTAGGGACCCTGATTCTACTTAATCATAATGAGAATTTTTCGACATTTGGAAATTAATATGGGTAGAAGCATGACATCATGCCTTAGAACACTCCAGTGCAATTGGCACAGGATCGCATCGCAATTAGCACAGTTTCCCCACCCCCAGATGCTTTAATACTAAAAGTGCCTGCTTCACTTAGTAACTCCACTCTAAAAACTGACACCTGAAAACCACAACCTAGGTGTTACAAGAATCCTAAAGACCACGAGGTCAGCACGAGGTCTAGATTTGGCAGGTCAGTCTGCCAAATCTAGAGTTTCCCCACCCAGGGCCTTTTCTCTCTCTCCCAGGTGCAGTCTGCCTTAGAAAGGCTTCTTTCCCCTTCCTGGCTGCTGTCAGCTGGCTTGTCTGTCCCCAGTGGGAGACTTCAGGTTCAAGGCTCTGTCTGGGAAGGTCATATACAGCCTTGACTATTATTCTGATGGATCGTTTTAATTCTCCCCACTTTGATCATGTCAGTTTCCACAACAAACAAGGCTCACCAGAAGCATTCCTGGGCTTACAAAGGCAAACATGCTTGGCTTTGCATCACATGCCAGAGGCCAGAATTCTTTGGTTTTAGCTTCAAGGCTATTTTAACCCTTGGTTGCATAAGTTTCCAGGTTAGCACGTTTAACCTTCGTTTCCTGCAACCAAAGACATGTTAGGCTCCTCTAGAGAAGTGCAGTGATTTCCAGCCTTTAATTAAGTAAGGATCCAAGTGGCAGATGCAGTTCACACACTCTGGAGCCAAGTCCTGGCTATGAAGATTCTTTTGCTCCAAATGCTCTGCAGTTCACCGAGAGTAACTTCAGCTAATAAAAATAACTCTGTCTACTGAGTGCCAGGAGCCATTTAAAACCACTTAAAATATTATCTCATCTAATATGAGCAAAATGTTAAGGAGAAATAAAGATTGTGGCAACTTCTTAAGTGAAGAAACCGAGAAGATAGAAGCTAAGAAGTCTGTCCAAGATTATATAGCTAGCCTGGAATGGGGCAAGGGTAACCTGGATTTGCCTGACTTGAGGGGCAGTCTCTAACACTATCAGATATTAGCAGTCATTATGCAATAGTTGAAAGAGCTCTTGATTGAGAGTAAAGAAGCCAGAGTTGAAATCTCTGACTGTGACCACCTCAGGCAAATCAGTTTTCTCCAATCCTTGATTTCCCTAACTGTAAACTGAAGAGAGAATTAAATAATTTTCCCCCAAACCTCAGTCATTCACTTTATTACTCATACCATTCATAATGTTATTTAATAACTTTTTCTTTAACTCAATATGCTTTTTAAAACCAAATGTTTTAAAATTAAATGTTACTAAATTAAAAACCAAAATGACTTGCTCAAAGTAGATGGTAGTAATAAAAGTAAGATGATAAAGCCTATACCATTAAATTCTAGCTAGATGCCATTGCTTGCCTGAGGCTTTAAGATGTAGGCTGCTGCTGCTGCTGCTGCTAAGTCACTTCAGTCGTGTCCGACTCTGCGTGACCCCACAGACGGAAGCCCACCAGGCTCCCCCATCCCTGGGATTCTCCAGGCAAGAGTACTGGAGTGGCTTGCCATTTCCTTCTCCAAAGATGTAGGCTAATCATATGTTAAACTGGAAAATATGCAAGCTAGTTAAGGACACTGCAAATCAGTTAAATTCTGTGGAGGTTATACCTATATATAAGATTTTGCCACAACATAACAATGTGGGAAGAAAATCCAACAACTTTCTCACTGTCTTACTCAGTGCTACTTAATGTTTGGATGTGTACTACCTAAAGTTATCTCACCTGAATTTTTCCTGCATACAACCAGTGGTCCCCATCTAATATTTGACCAGAAAATGTTGTGGGTTTCTTTTTCAGCATTTCTAACTCTAAAATACTTGATGCCGATGAGGAAAGTTAATAGTAATTACTATTAAATTTGAAAGTGAATTCACTAGCACCTAATAAGTATTTCCAGAACTCCAGAGAAGGTAAAATATGAAGGGACCTTGACAGTAAAAAAAATCATGTTATCAGTTTCTTTGAATGGCAAATAAATAAAGACTCTTCTCTGGGAAATCTGGGAAGGACTTCAAATCCTTTAGCCATGTAATAATTTTGTATACTTACCATGGTGTGCACAGTGGGTTTTCAAAGTGTGGTTGAAGGCCCTGGGGACAACCAGTACTCATTCAGGTCAAAACTATTTTCATGATAATGCTGAGATGTTCACGCCTTTTTTACTCAGTTTTCTAGAGGCTACATGAAGTGAGATATTGCAACAGATGGAATGGAGAAGTAGATATGAGAATCCAGCTGTCTTCCATTGACACAGACATTAAGGAGATTTACAAAATGTTCAACAATGTCTCTCTTCTCACTAATTAATTTGAAGAAAAATAGTTTGTTTTTTTTTCATAAAATTGAGTTATTTACTTTACCATATGAGTTTATTTAAAAGTAATTATTTTTAAAACATCTCAGCTTACCCTCTAGTATGGTAAATATTGGTTAATATAATCCACATTAAAAAATCTCTTTGACTCTGCAATAATTCTTTATTTTTCCTGCCAGATACTTCTAAATATTTTTTTTTAATTTTTGAAAATTGTATTTGTTTATTTTTGACTGCGCTGAGTCCTTGTTGCCTTGCTCTCTCTAGCTGAGGTGAGTTGGGGCTGCTCTGTGTCGCCGTGCACGAGCTTCTCATCCCCGTGGTCCCCCTTGTTTCGGAGCACAGGCTGTAGGCCCAGAGGCTAAGTATTTGTGGTGTGGGCTCTGTAGCTCAGGCTCAGTAATTGCGGTGCCCAAGTTTAATGGCTCTGCAGCCTGTGGAATCTTGCTGGACCAGAGATCGAACCCGTGTCCCCTGCATTGACAGGTAGATTCTTATCCATCATGGCACCACAGGAAGTCCCTCAACAACTCTTAAAAAGATGTTCTGTAGCCAAAAGGAGAATATCTAAAGGTGCTCGGTTCATGGGGTTGCAAAAAGTCGGACATGACTGAGCAACTGAACTGAAACTGAAAGGCCGTTACAAACAGCAGGTCTGTAGAATATCAGCCGGATTATGAAGTAGGTGAAGTCAAACGTCATTCATCACAGAATTACCTGTAATGGAGAGAAGTATAGGAAAAAACTATGGTTAGCAATAATGAATTGTTGTTTACTGACTAGTCATGTCCGACTATTTTGCAACCCCTGCAATCCTGCCAGGCTCATCTGTCCTTGGGATTTTCCAGGCAAGAATACTGGAGTGGGTTGCCATTTCCTTCTCTGGGGGGGTCTTCCCAACCCAGGGACTGAACCCACATCTCCTGCTTGGCAGGCAAATTCTTTACCACTGAGCCACCTGGGAAGTCCATAATGAATCATTATGGTTAGTAATAATGGAGTTAGCTTTTCTGAAATGATCATCAACTCAGTGACATCATTTGTGATTATGATAAAGGAAAATTAAGAAATGTAACCTGAAAATGTTTACATTTTATATATTAAAAACCAGAAACAGAACTTTGAATTCCAAATGCTGTGATTCCAGCAACGTAAATGATGTCTGCTCACAAGGCCTAGAATAGAATGTGGAAAGTAGAGATTTTTCTTGCAAAGTTGGCATAAGAAAATTTAATCTTTCACAAAAATTATTTTTAATGGTATCCCCAATTAACATATATAATTTCTACACAGTGGTAGTTAAAGTTTAATTTCTTATATAGTCAAGAGACTGCTGAAAGGTTGGGCTACTACAGCAATGGTTCTCTGATCACACACTCGATTAGATCAACAAGTTGGGCCAATGTAGCTTAGCTATTTTATGAGCTGAATCCCATGAACTATATGGCTATACATTGATTGTGACTATCAGCTGAGACCGTGGCCAAAAACATGTAATTGTCAATTAGTGTGTTTCACGTAGATAAGGCCAAAGTGTATTTGCACCTGCACTAAATGCCTCACTCTCATTTTGATTCTGGGAGTTCAATTTACAAAGAGAATTAACATTTCTCTTTATTTTAAGTGGTTTCTATGGATACCGTCTATGAAGCATTTCATTCACATCTATCCAGTTTAAGCTTCTCATTTTAATTTAAATACACTTTTATTCCTTCAGAATCTGTATATGATATTCACAGTTCATTTTCTGAAAATAACCTGTGAAAAGCATTTATGCACACAAAATTTTAAGTTAATATGTTTAAGAGTTAAAAACGAGAAATTCTAACAATATAGAAATTCATAATCTCAAAATTGGAAATCTGTTTTCATTTGCCTCATACTCACTGAAAATCTGAATTGGAATCTAAAGAATCTTGTTTTCTGATTTCAGGTTTGTTTGTTTGTTTTTTTATCCTTACTGGGTGCTTTTTTGTCCCTTTCTTAATCTTATTTATTGTTGCAGTTTTCTTACTTAGCATCAGTTCATTTCAGTCGCTCAGTCGTGTCCGACTCTTTGTGACCCCATGAATCGCAGCACGCCAGGCCTCCCTGTCCATCACCAACTCCCGGAGTTCACTCAAACTCATGTCCATCAAGTTGGTGATGCCATCCAGCCATCTCATTATCTGTCGTCCCCTTCTCCTCCCGCCCCCAATCCTTCCCAGCATCAGAGTCTTTTCCAGTGAGTCAACTCGTCGCATGAGGTGGCCAAAGTATTGGAGTTTCAGCTTTAGCATCAGTCCTTCCAATGAACACCCAGGACTGGACTCCTTTAGAATGGACTGGTTGGATCTCCTTGCAGTCCAAGGGACTCTCAAGAGTCTTCTCCAACACCACAGTTCAAAGGCATCAATTCTTCGGCGATCAGCTTTCTTCACAGTCCAACTCTCACATCCATACATGACCACAGGAAAAACCATAGCCTTGACTAGACGGACCTTTGTTGGCAAAGTAATGTCTCTGCTTTTTAATATACTATCTAGGTTGGTCATAACTTTCCTTCCAAGGAATAAGCGTCTTTTAATTTCATGGCTGCAATCAACATCTGCAGTGATTTTGGAGCCCCAAAAAATAAAGTCTGACACTGTTTCCACTCTTTCCCCATCTATTTCCCATGAAGTGATGGGACCAGATGCCATGATCTTAGTTTTCTGAATGTTGAGCTTCAAGCATAGTTAGGATTAAAACTTTTTAAGTTCTAGTGCCATTAATATTCAGTAAGGTTTCTACTTAGTGTAGAAAAATTGAACGGCAACAAAAAAGGTTTTAGAAGACTACAACCTCAAATATATAATATTGCCAGTATTCGCTAAACTAATAAGCACTTTTGTTAATTTTCCTTTTCTAAGAAAAACTGTTATATATAAGCTCTTGTTGAAGAGATCTGATGTTATCTCCAGCTACAAATCTTTCCTTTTCTATATACTGTGCAAATTTTATATACCTCAACCTAGAAACCAAGATCTTCCACATTTTGGCTCCAGATTTCTACCACCTCCATCTACCTCCCCTCCCTATACAGACCCACTATGCCACAAATAGGCCCACTAAGTTCTCCAGGAAGTCGGCCTCCTTTCAACCTCTGGCCTTTGCTCTCACCATCCTTTTCCTTGGAAATGTTTCCTTCAGGACCCTCACTGTCTGTTAACAGAAATTTTATTCAGACTCTCAAGACAGATGACCAACAACACTTCCCTTAGAAAGTTTATCCTCATCCTCCCAATCAGAGGTGGTCACTTTGCTGTTAATGCCAAAGCACTCTTACTACTCTGCATAATACCTGTTTGTTTGACTTATTTGTGTATTTGCTTTATCCTCTGCTTCAAAATAAAAACTCCTTAAATATTTTTATTTTATTTTTAATAAGTAATGCATGCATACAATACGATACTAGTCAGAGACCACCAGAAGACATTCAAGGAAACATGCTGGCTTCTTAGCCTCACGCAGTTCTCCTCTCCAGATACATCCAATGTTACCAATTCCAGGTATATCTTCTCAGAGATAGTCTATGTGCGTGCGTGTGTGTGTGTGTGTACACAAGTGGCAGTATGTACACAAATGGTATTTTCATGTTATTCTGCAGTGTGGACACATGATATTGGGCAGTTTGTGCCTTATAAAAGAGCGCCCAGGGGAAATGCAGTAAATGGGCTCTGCAATGCAGCCCAGGCTTCTGCCAAACTGTGTGCTCTGTGGTCTTGCTAAGTAGATTCTAAAGTAAGACTCCTATTTTAGATTTCCATGAATGGTCCTTAGAGGCTGTCAGTGGTCCTACTGTATATTTTTATTTCACTTTTAATTTTCACTTTATTGTGAAATATCTTTGTTATCTTCTTCACTTTGCACTCTTATGAGAAAGGACTTGCATTACAAATTCATATTTAAGCACTGTCATCAGGAAAAGATTAATTTGCAAGACCTGTTTTCAGCGCTGGCCTATTTCTTTCAAGACTTGCCGGTTTACAAATCGTCACTGAAAATACTAAGTTGATGTTATTATTTTCAAATGAAATATCCATGAAAAGGCTTTCAGAAGTCATGAAAATATTGTTATACTTATTATGGTTATTATTCTTTTTTGAAGGAAGAATTTTAAGAATGTTTACTAGGTTAGCTTTATTTGGAGTTTATTAAATCTAAAACATGTTTTAAAAATCTAATAATTATACCTTTTTCTTTTCTCCAAATTAGCCTAAAATATTTCTTTAAAAAGGTTTCATACCCTCTTTTCATACCCTGAAGGCTCATTGGGTGTCAGTTGCAAAACATGTCAAAAATCCAAGGCTCTTACAGTTCCAGAAAAAATGTATCTTTAATGCTTCTCACTCCAGGGGTCCTCTTTTGATGTGTTGCTGCCCTCATTTTCCAATAGTTAAGTATAAACCTGTGTTTTTCCTTAGAAGATTCATCGTTCTACTTTGGAGCCTGAGATTTGCCAGCCAGGACCATGGCTCCTTCCTGAATGTGAAAACCCAGAAATACATTCTTACATCCAACCATCTATTTGTATTTTATAAACCTATCTAGATTATAAGCCTTAGATACATCCGTTTCAGAATTTTATTTTAAATGGCTCTGTCACTCTGCTTGGACATGTTATATTTAAGTCAGAATCTCTGGAAGACAAAAAGACATTTTCCCTTACCTTAAAAGATGAGAATATAAATATTTGCAATGCCATGGATACTTAGTACCCTTCTCCAGGGGATCCTCCTGACCCAGGAATTGAACTTGGGTTTCCTGCATTACAGGCAGCGTCTTTACCATCTGAGCTACAAGGAAAGTCTCTAAACCACCACCTATTTATTTATTTGGTTGTGGCAAGTCTTATGTGAACTCATAGCTGTAGCATGTAGGATCTAGTTTCCTGACCAGGGATGAAACCTAAGCCCCCTGCTTTGAGGCCTCAGAGTTCTAGCCACTGGGCCACCAGGGAAGTCCATTTACTCCTGTTGACCTAAAAAAAAAAAACAACCCACTAAGCTTTTAGATTTTTAACATAAAAATCAAATAATACGCCATTCGTCGGTTGCAAACCCAAGGACCATCTGTTCTTCACCTCAGTTCACCTCTGACCTCAGACTCAGGGAAGAGTGAGCAAGATGATGATGATGAAGCAATAAACAGAAGGAGAAGGAGAAACTATGAAATTAATGATCAGCCTTTTCAGGTCTCCAAATGCCAGGGAGTCAAAAGCATTGTCAAAGCATCCTGCTTCTTTTAAGGTTAAGATGTATTCCTGGTTTATTTTTCACAAAGCAGTAATAAGTATTAAGACATTATCACCTTTCTCTGCATTGAAGGAGCCCAGAATACTACAGCATTAAAAATTATGTTGAGCTGAAGGCATTTGAGAAGTCTCTTTTCCTTAACTCTCTTATCTGCCTAAGAGCAGAGCCTCTCAAAAGAACTTAAGAGAATTCAGTTGTCACAAATTCCCTTCCTGGGAGCAACCAGGAAAGTCTGACTCTCATCACTGGCAAATGGAAACCAGCACCACACCTAAACAGACTATCACATCTCCTATCTCTTCTCCTAAGGGCTTGCTTATCTTTCCTTAAATCATTTGTTTTCCAAAAAGTGTTCTTCTCTCCCTCCCCTTCCCCTATTAAAGCAGTACATAAGCCTCAAATTTTAGCCATCTCCTTGTGTTATATTTGTGTGTGTGTGTAAACTCCCATGTGCACTGGACTTGATGGATAAATCTGTCTTTTGTCAGTTTGATTTGAATGCTCCCAGAGTTTGATTTGATTTGAATGCTCCCAGAGACTGAGGTGGAAGATGAGTTTTTCCTCCCAGTTTGGCCAGGAGGGTGGAATGTTGGGACTTAAAGCTTGCTCCAGATACTGAAGCCACAGGACCTCTGATGAAGCTGGCAAGGGTAAGCTTTCTTTACTGTATCCTGGATTTCCACTTGGAGTCCAGCTGGAAAAGGGTGGTAAGAGCTTTTCTTTGTTTTTTCTAACTTGAGGCTGACGAAGAAAGTACTGGAAGGAACTAGTTTGGGGACATTATGACTCTTGGGTGACTCTCAATTTTGACTACTCCTTTCCTTTTCAGGGTCGCTACTGTGTCCTATATGTCTCATTTTGTGTCCTGAGACCTTGGGTTGTATTTAGTAAGAGCCTGTTTGCTCTTAGAGTTTCCACCTGCCAAGGGGTGCAGATTGTTGGACCTGCATGTGCAGGCAGACACCCATCGGGTTGGAGGCCCTGGGAATTGGTATTCAGTTGAACAGAAATTTAAGAATCTGGGGTGCAGCTGGCACGTTACTGACCATTGCCAGCTCTCAGGGGATTTATCTGGCTTTCCTTATTGCCTTGCTAGTGCTGGGACTGTCTGTGGCAATGAGAGTCTTTACTTTCTCTTTGGCTGTCTTTGGGGGTAAATTTAAATCTTGGGGTTTGCATCTTCTGCACTCTTTGGAGGGGTTGTCTTTTGTATCCATGATTAAGCCATACAAGGGCTTATTGGTTTTGAGTCACATTTTTCTGTGAACTCTCATATATACCTATATGAATGAAATACTCACCCTTTAAGACCCAGCTCAAATGCTGCACGTTAAGACATATTTTCTCCTTCTGACTTTCCAAGACATTTGCTCATACTTCTTTTAGAGCATTTCTGCAGATATTATGACGTATACACCTGTATTACTCTCTCATATTCTCATATACAGGTTTTAAAGTCAAAGACTGGAGTCGCTAGTGAGCGAGCAGGAGGCAGTTGGGCCACTGGAGCGGAGCAATGCCTAAGTCAAAGGAACTTGTTTCTTCATGCTCTTCTGGTAGCGATTCTGACAGTGAAGTTGACAAAAAGCTAAAGAGGAAAAAGCAAGTTGCTCCAGAAAAACCTGTAAAGAAGCAAAAAACTGGTGAAACTTCCAGAGCGCTGTCATCCTCCAAGCAGAGCAGCAGCAGCAGAGATGATAACATGTTTCAGATTGGGAAAATGAGGTATGTTAGTGTTCGGGACTTTAAAGGGAAAGTCTTAATTGATATTAGAGAATATTGCATGGATCCAGAAGGTGAAATGAAACCAGGAAGAAAAGGTATATCTTTAAATCCTGAACAATGGAGCCAGCTGAAGGAACAGATTTCTGACATTGATGATGCAGTAAGAAAACTGTAGAATCAGAGCCATATAAAACCTGTACTGTTCTAGTTGTTTTAATCTGTCTTTTTACATTGGCTTTTGTTTTCTAAACATTGTTTTCCAAGCTGTTGTATATTTGGATTGCAGAATAATTTGTAAGATGAATACTTTTTTTTAAATGTGCATTATTAAAAATGTTCTGAATGAAGCTGTCAGTTTTATTAAGGAGGATTGCTTTTGTGTCCCCCACCTAGTATAAAATAAAACCAAGTAATACAAAAAATAATAATAATAATAAAGTCAAAGACTGGATATGCTCTATCTTTGAATTCCAAGTACCACTGAGGACAGTATCTTATGTATGTAATACATATCTGTGCTGTGCTTAGTCACAGTCATGTCTGACTCTTTGCAGCTCCATGGACTGTAGCTTGCCAGGATCCTCTGTCCTTGGAATTCTCCAGGCAAGAATACTGGAGTGGGTTGCCATTCCTTTCTCCAGAAGATCTTCCAGACCCAGGGATCAAACCCAGGATTCTTTACCATCTGCGCCACCAGGGAAGCCCAAGAATACTGGAGTGAATAGCCTATCCCTTCTCCAGGGGAACTTCCTGACCCAGGAATCTAACCAAGGTCTCCTGCATTGCAGGCTTATTCTTTACCAGTCAAGCTACCCAGGAGAAAACTTACCACTTATCTAATGACCCCAATATTATGAATCTGAATAATTCCCCAGATGGTCAGTTCTTAACTATCACTCTTGGGCAAGTTCCCTTCCATTCTCAGCCTTAGCTTCCTCATTAGCAAAATGAGAATCATAGCAGCTACGTAGCAACGTTCATTTACATGATGTGTGGATGAAGTTGTCTCATTCAAGCATCTAGCACAAGTCCAGGACATCAAAGATTCCCTGCAGAGTTAACTCCTCTGCTCCCTCACACCTACCTGAACGCACTCCTGAACACTGAGGAGCACAGCAGGCTTCAGATCTGAGTCCCATCTAAACCTCTCTTTCAGGAGCCTGCCATTCTCTGTCCCATCCAGCTGAAAATTTCCCCAAATAGGAGTTTCTCTTAATAGACAACAAATGCTGGGCAAAAATCCCTTCTAGGGTCATATAGAGTCAAAACTTCAGGACTTCTAGAAGCTGCGGAAGTCTTGTTCTAGGCATACTGTTAGATCATCTTGTCAGGTCATTCACTCTCTCCTGTGTTGGCTAACAGAGGGAAGCTTGAATGGTGCTGGTGGTGGAAAAGGACTGAGCTTGTAGAACTGCTCTTGAAAGAGGAGTATGGATGGAGGAGATAGCCCATGAAATGGCTGGGCCAGCAAAGGGAGGACTTCAGTAGTAAGAACAGTGTTCCCATCTCTGGGAATATATGTGAATTTATGTGATTTATTTTTTGTTTGTTTTGGTCATCTGTATAAGTCTGTGTGTCCATACTTAGGTGCACAGGAGAATCGCCCAAGAGAAACCCGTGCAACCATTCAGTCATCTGTTCATTTTAATCAAATTAAATGAGCTATTGAAAGTGCTCCAGGTACTTGGGGGAAAAGATAAATAAGATACCCTAGGACTCTCAGGCGGAGGAGGCAGTGGCACCCCACTCTAGTACTCCCGCCTGGGAAATCCCATGGATGAAGAAGCCTGGTAGGCTGCAGTCCATGGGGTCGCGAAGACTCGGACACGACTGAGCGACTTCACTTTCACTTTTCACTTTCATGCATTGGAAAAGGAAATGGCAACCCACTCCAGTGTTCTTGCCTGGAGAATCCCAGGGACAGAGGAGCCCGGTGGGCTGCCGTCTATGGGGTCGCACAGAGTGGGACACGACTGAAGCAACTAAGCAGCAGCAGCAGCGAGACTCTTAGGAGTCTGACTACGATTTATTTAGTCTGTTGGAGACAGACAAGTAAGTGCTTTACAAGTACTGTTCTAGGATAGGTTAGCACCTAGCACTAGGTCAGATAGCAGGGAAAGAACTCTGGAGAAGAGGGAAGAAGCACTAAACTGGAGTTTTCTTCTCCTCTGCAGTGTCTCTGTTTCATATGTTCTCCATCCCATTCCCTCCCACCTCAGGATTTATTTGGAAGTGGAAACAAATTTAATGAGAACTTTTTCTTTTGACACGTGCTGAAAAACCAGTATGTGTTCAGTCACTAAGTCATATCCGACTCTGCAGCACACCAGGCTTCTTTGTCCTTCACTGTCTCCCAGAGTTTGCTCAAATATATGCCCACTGAGTCAGTGATGCCATCCAGCCATCACGTCCTCTGTCACCCTCTTCTTCTGCCCTCAATCTTTCTTTTCTTCATCAGGGTCTTTTCCAGTGAAAAGCCAATACTATACAGTTTAGGGACCACCTTTTTCTCTGCCAATTGCAAGGAAGCGAATTAAAATGGGACTTTTAGTTATTGTGTTCCCCTTGTTCGTTGTGGTAAATGGTAAATTCTTTGAAGCACCAGCACAGGGCCTAGCACATAGAAAAGGCTCAGAAAATGTTCTCCAGTTGGTGAGGGAGCGAGTGAGTGAACGTAACTAGGTCTGACTTGTAATATGGAGACACCTCCTCCAGATTCTGCTCCTCCAGTGCCGTTGTGAGAGTAGCCTAATGCTGGGCCTGACCGTTGAGAAGCACTTGATATATGATAGGTGATATTTTTATTATCATTACTAATATTAATAATTGCAATTTAGTGGACTATATCCAAACATTTAAAATGTTTATTTTCATTTTTAAAGTAGATAACGACAGCTGAGGACAGTCACTGCTTTGCTATCTTCTTAAGATTCAAGTCCCTTGGGTCATAGCCTAGTGTGCAAGGAACCCAGGTGATGCCAGCTTCCTAGGGCTGCCTCATTCAAGACTCAAGACTTTCACTCCTTTGCCTCCTAGGCATTTGTGAGGGCAAAATTCACCACTGCCGGGACACCGGGCCACAGTGCAAACCAGTTTGGTTCCCGGGTCTGATCCTAACCCAGCAGCTCACATCTCCCTTTGCTGAGATTTACACGCTAAAGACAAAAGGACTGAGTCATCTGCATATTCTGCCACTGGGTCTGTTATTAATAGAGGAAGAAGGTTATTCATTACCATCTGTGAGAAACATCTGGAATGCCACCTCAAAGATAGAGACCAATTTAATTCACTCATTCCAACCACCCAGATTTTCAATTTGAAAAGCTGACTTCTGGCCCCTGATGCTACAGTTCTATTCTCAATTCAAAAACATCTCCCACACAGTAGGTGCCCAAGAAATATTGTTTCCATTCATGGAGAAAATGTCACATGGGTTTTAACCTGAATGAAGACATTTACCTTGTCTGGGGAGAAAATTATGGTTTGCAAGATGGCTAGTCTCTCAAGCTACCCATTCAGAAAGACTATCTCAGACTTCCTTGATGGCACAGTGAACAAGAATCTGCCCACCAATGCAGCGACCACAGGTCTGATCCCTGGTCTGGGAAGATCCCTCATGCTTCAGAGCAACTAAACCCATGTGCCACAACTACTGAAGCCCATGCATCTAGAGCCTGATCTCTACAACAAGAGAATCCACTGCAATGAGAAGCCCAAGCACCACAGCTAGAGAGTAGCCCCTGCTCGCCACAACCAGAGAAAGGCCTGCATAGCAGTGAAGACTCAGCACAGCCAAAACTAAATAAATACATAAATAAGAATGTCTCTAAGGAAATTATGGCTTTCCAGATGGCTCAGATAGTAAAAAATCTGCCTTCAATGCAGGAGACCTAAGTTCAATCCTTGGGTCAAGATCTCCTGGAGAAGGTAATGGCAATCCATTTAATTATACCTTACAGGCAGTAGGCATTTGTAAAAATTTTGCTTCACAATGATAGGTCTGGAGGTATAGAGAGGACAGAATGGAGTATGTATATATGTATTACTTGTGTAATTGAAAAATTTTATGAATTAAAAGAAAGACTAAAGAAAGTATGATAAAATGCTAACATAAATTAACTTTTCATGTTGTGGAAATACATATTACATCTGTTCTTTTCTATATTCTATTTCTATACTATATTTTTCAAAATGCTCAAAGTTAAAAAAGACTATTATATGTTGCCTGGATTTGGCCACCTAGAGGGTATGGATTAAAGGGCACAAATGTGGGAGTGGCTTCTGCTGACTCTATAAATATAGGCTGAGTCTTGTATCCCTCATACAATCCTAAGTATCACATATTACAATAGTCATTTTACAAATGAAAAATAAAAAGAGAGAGAGAGGTTAGCTAATTACCTAAGATCACACAGCAATGAATGGTTGAACTGTGCTTCAAACCGAGCAGGCTGCTTCAGAACCCTTCTCTTTAACCACTGTTGTGATGAACTGGAACCCCTGACATTGCTGTCATAGAATGGACCAAGAATAGTCCAGTCTCCTGTCTTCCTCCTAGAATAAAAACCTGAGCTAACATTATGTTTTTCTCTAAGGCTGCATTTCTCAGTCTTTTTTTCCCCAATTGTCCCCTCCCCATGAACATTTAATACTGTAGATATGTAGTATATCTGTTTATGTACAGAAAAGGGCCACAAACCATTGTAGTATCTGGTTTTTCTCACTTACTATGAACCAGTTTTCACCTCCTTGCCAATAATGCCGTTCTCTGTAAAAAATGCACACATAGGGAAAGTCTGTAAGACTTTTTGTACTGCCATTTATCCACATATTACAAAAATATGGTGTGAAACAGAAAGCTCCATGTAGGCTAACTTCACAGGAAATGTAGTACTGGAAGAATTTTGGTTCTTTCTCCGCAGCTTCTGAGGTTGTGTGTTTGAGGGGTGGCTGCTGGTGGGTTTTGATAGAATGGGGAATGAGTGACACCAAAGCAACAGCCTATGAGCTAGAGGTTCCAGTTGTCCTTATTATACACAGAGTCAGTTTTCAATTGTGTGTGCTAATGAGGTCCAGCAAGAGGATGGGTAATTGAAATCCACAAAGAATTCCCAAACCTCATTTAGAAAACTGTTTCAAGCTCCTTCTTGAGCCTCTGAGCATGTAAAAACTAGACTGGGGTAACTATTGTTTCTATTGTTTCCAGCCTCAAATAGAATGGAAATAACAATCATGCCATGTTCACCTTGTATTCGTTCACTGGAGTCTTCTCTTTGCCAGTTCTTTGAGGTATCTTTTTTAAGCCTGTGTGTTTGTGTGTGTGTTAGTCACTCAGTCATGTCCGACTCATTGCAACCCCATGGACTGTAGCTCACCAGGTTCTGCTGTCTATGGGATTCTCCAGGCAAGAAGACTGGAGTGGGTTGCCATTGCCTTCTCCATATTTAAGCCTACAGAGTCCATAAGCGGTAGGTATTATCTTTCAATTTTTAAGAAATGAAACTGACTTTTTCCCAGTACTGCCAGTAGGAAATGGCAGAATCCAGATTCAAACTCAGGTATTTTTAATTCCAAGTAAGTTCCTTTGTTGTTTCATCAAAGCCTTATGCAAAACTAGAAGGACCTGAAAAATATTCAATTGGATTCTTTGCATGTTGAATTGTTAATCAGTTTTAATATTAATTGCTTGAGCTTTAAAGTTAGATAAACTAGATTTATTTCTTTCCAATCATGTGTCAGTATGCAAGTTTCTTAACTACTTCTGTGTTTCAATCAACATTCTAATCTGTAAAACTGTGTTGTAGGGAAGATTAAATGAGACAATGTTTTCAAACACATAGTACATCATCTGCATCAAAACATCCTGTTTCCTGCCCCATCCATCAGTTTAGTCCTCATATCTCTTATTTGGCTGTTGTTTTGTGCTCCTCTGCATTGTTAGATGTAATTTTATAGTATCTGTCTGGCCTTCTTTGCTGATTTTTAAGAATTCTGGGATATTGAGCTGTTCTCATAAAGGTTGTTCTCAAGTTTTCATATTTATATCTTTTCAATGTGTGAAATTATATACACTGTACATTGACATTCCTAAAGTGACAGTTCTGAGCTTATTTTATACTTCTATTTGTCAAACAATGAGAAAGAATTTGAACTTTGCAATGGAGGTACTTCTGGGATGGCAACAGTTTTTATTTGTCCTGTTACGTGGAAATTTTATTGGATTTGCCCTTCTAATTTTATAATGAGTAAAAAACGGTGATAAATAAAATTGTGAGATGATAGGAGATATCCCCTAAGTGTCAGATCCATGGCCTCAAATGGATGTTTATTGAACTTCAGTCTATATATCTGTGTTCAACTGTGAAGTATAAGAATAAAATAAAAGGTCATTCATGAAACACTGAAGTCTATTTTCTCAGACTACTTAAAAGGATAGCAGTAGGAGAAATGAAGAAATCTCTAGGTTATGAACTGTGTATCCATGTAAAAATTATTGCTATAATTTGAATGTCCAGAGGAGTTCAAAGCTGAGAGACATATTGCCAGAGGTAATGCTCACACAGATTCCTCCCTCAAGGAGAGAATGCCAGAATTCAACTCTTTTAGACAAAAACTTCAAAAAGAAAAAAATTGCTACAATAAAATCATCATTATAAACTCCTGTTCAATCTCCTGAACAATCTCATTTTGTAAATCTTTTTTCCTCACAATAAAATGATTTTCCCCCCCTGTTCACATGATGCCATTTTTAGAAAGTGAGTTCCTTACAGGCAGGAATATGTTTTGTTTACTGAAGGGCTCCATGCACCAAGATCAGTACCTAGCGCAGAGTGATCACTTCATAGGTATTTACTGAATTTAATTCAAGTAAACTCACAAAAATAGAAATAAATACAAATGGAACAAGATAGAGAGGCCAGAGATAAACCCACACACCTATAGGTACCTTATTTTTGACAAAGGAGGCAAGAATATATAATGGGGCAGAGACAGTCTCTTCAAGTGGGGCTATAATAAGTGGCAATAAGTGGACAGCTACATGTAAAGAATGAAATTAGAATACTCCCTAACACCGTCACAAAGATAAACTTAAAATGGATTAAAGACCTAAAATGTAAGACCAAAAATACAAAACTCTTAGCAGAAAACACAGGCAAAACACTCCACAAATCAAAGCAAGATCCTCCATGACCCACCTCCTAGAGTAATGGAAATAAAAACAAAAATAAACAAGCGGGACCTAATTAAACTTAAAAGCTTTTGCACAGCAAAGGAAACTAAACAAGTGAAAAGATAACCCTTAGAATGGGAGAAAATAATATCAAAGGAAACAACAGACAAAGGATTAACTTCCAAAACATATAAGCAGTTCATACAAGTCAAAACCAGAAAAACAAACAATCCATTCAAAAAGTGGGGAAAATACCTAAACAAACATTTCTCCGAAGAAGATATACAGATGACTAAGAAACATAGGAAAAGATGCTCAACATCACTCATTAGAGAAATTCAAATAAAAACTACAGTGAGATATCACCTCATATCAGTCAGAATGGCCATCATCAAAAAGTCTACAAACAAATAAACTCAAGTTGAAATAAGATAACACTTTATAAAACTATTTGTGGTACTCAGTTTTCTCTTTAATAATCATGTGTGCCTGGTATAAACCAGGAGTTTAACAAACCCTAAAATAGAGAATACAATTAGGAGTTTACTATTTTAGCTCTCTCAGGTCCAGAAAAGTTAAGCACCGGGTTAGGTTCTATTTTGCACTAAACATGTAATATTAATCAAGTCACTTAACCTCTATGAATCAGACTTAAGGTAAATAAATTATGACATATTTGTTTATTTATATATTTGCCATATTTATCTATTGATATATCTGTGAACTGTTTACCTAAATATCTGCCTCACAGAATTAGGACACCTTATAAAAATATATATGCTAATCCAAAACAAATTAGATAAACTGAATAAACAATTACGTAAATATATGTAAGTTTCAAATAAAGTATAGGCTAAAGGAGACGATATGACAAAGAAAGAAGCTTTGTTTCTTTTTCAGTTTTAAATTAAGAAATGGTGCCAACACTGCAGGCTGATGTATTGAATGATTTTATGTGATAACTTGTGACTTGGCAGGTTTTCCTGGTAGCTCAGACAGTAAAGAATCTGCCTGCATGCAGGAGACCTGGGTTCGATCCCTGAGTTGGGAAGATCCCCTGAAGAAGGGAATGGCAACCAACTCCAGTATTCTTGCCTGAAGAATCCCATGGACAGAGGAGCCTGGTGGGCTACATGGGGTCCATGGAGTTGCAGAGTTGGACACAACTGAGCAACTTACTGCTAACACAATTTGTTAAGATTAACACATTATACACATTTTATTTGTAGTAGTTACTGTAATCTTAAAGATGAGTAGGAAAACTTCATGTTTATATGGCTTCACACCATTTTGGCCTTGATCTCCCCTCTGCCCTGTAATCTTTGTGATTGTTGTGGATGTTTAGTGGGTATTACTGAGGGTGACACAGAGTGTGTGATAGATTATACGCTAAGATGGTCACCAGCAACTCCTCCTACTCCTACATGAGTGCTGGCCTCTCCTCTAGCAGTGTAGTTTATTTTCCTTTCTCTTAAATCTGGGATGACCTTGCTTTGTCCAAAAGAATGGAACGGAAGTAATATTGCACCAAGCTTTGTGAAGCATTGCAACTTGTACTTTCATTCTTTTTGGAGCCCTCTGAGACACAGTATAAAAGAGTCCATCTATTCTGCTCAACAGAGAGGCCATAAGAAGAGAAACAGCCCCAGACATCCTGGGCCATTTCAGCCACACTAGCTGGAGCTCCAGACAGGTAAGTGAAGCCATCTGAGATCCTCCAGCCCAGATGAGCCATCCCAGCCAAGACTACACAGGACAGAGAGGAGTACCCCGCCCAAATCCTGTCTAATTTGGAGAATTATAGGCAAAAATGTGGCTGCTGTTGTTGTTGTTAGCCACTCACTTTGGGTATGGCTCCTTATGCAGCGGTAGATCCACAGCGTGGTCTTCCCTGGAAAGAATCCCAGCCTCAGAAGCACCCTATCCAATAGTAGCTTGCTTCCTTTGTCTCATGTTTTTTATCTTCTGTCCTGAGCAACTTCCTCTTTATTTCTTCAGTTACCACTCCACTATCTGATCTATCCACGCTCCATGGATTTTCAAGGAAGATCAGTGATGTTGTGAAAAAGATCTTGACCTTTGATTGGTACCCTCAGAAAAGATTACCAGGTATGAATATGAAGCAAAGATAATATTTAAAACAGAGTCATTTGGCAGTATAGAAAAGGAAATCTAGACCTTTGTAAACCAAATACCAGAAACTAGTGTCACAGTGACTTGTTCACATAAGGCAAAAAAAGGAAGGAAAATGACATTAGTCAATCCCAGTGGACCCTAATAAGATATTGGTATTGTGAAGGAAATGCAACATCACTTCCTTTGTGAAGTGAAAAAAAAAAAAAAAAAAGATTAACATACACACAAACATGTCCTTTTTATTTTCACTTTTAATGTACTGTATAATCAGTATTTTAATAACAAGGAAAAGAATAAAATAAGCCACAATCTTACCACCAAATGCAACTATTTTCATTTTGCCAAGTTCCTTTCGAGTCATCTTCCATGGGCATTAAGTATAAACCCTTATTTTTAGCTTGTTAATTATCCAACTTCTCTTGCACAGGCTTAAAGACCAATAGGAACCCAAAGCAGTGAGAGAAGCTGAAAATAGGGGAACTGTGTCTCTTGTCTCCATGGAGGCTTTGAAGAGAAGGTGTTAATGGCTAATTTATTTCTTCATTTATTCATTCAATGAACATTATTGCAGGTATTTTAAGTACTTTCCATTTCTTAACATTCTTCAGCTGTGTAATTACTTGTTCATTGGTCTTCTGCCCAATTAAACTGTGAACTGTACATGGCCGGATCTGCTTTATCTTATTCACAACTATTTTTCTAACATTTAATATAATGCCTAGCATTTTGAAGGTATTGAATAAATATTTGTTGGATTGACATACAGGAATTGCAAGTTGGGAAAATACATTTACCAAACCAGAGATAGAAGGGAGAAAGAAGAAATGGTTGATGTTAAATTAAATAGTGGGTAAGAATCTATATATTAAAACGAAAACATGCATGCCCTAATGGACTTTAAAATAAATGTGGTCTATTTGATTAATGCTGTTAGTTAGAATTTGGGTCTTCTGGAAAAGAAAATGATGAAACCATCTCCGGAGACATCGTGTATTCAGTTCATTTAATATTTATATGGAGCTTCTTAACTCAGCATTCTCAAGGAGACCAAAAATGATCATTGGAAACTGCAGTGATACTCAGGAGGATGGGGTGAGAGCATTCCCCACTCTCCCAGTCCCAGATAAATCAACATAGATTGAGTTAAATTTAGGTACTCTCCTGAAGGGTGGAGGGAGTACTCTCAAATATTCAGAAAAGAGCAATCCTTTCGCATCTCTTTCTCCACAAATTCCTGGTAGAGGTTTAACAAGTAGGTTTTCTATCACAAGCAATAAAGAATATAAGTTAGATTAGAGGTCAAAAAGACACCCCAAAATTTAATGGCTTGTGTGTATGTGTGCTCAGTCATATCTGTCTCTGCAACCCCATGGACTGTAGCTGGCCAGGTTCCTCTATCCATGGGATTTTCTAGGCAAGAATACTGGAGTGGGTTGTCAATGGCTTAAAGAAGATATTGTGCTCTCTTGTAATAGTCTACAGGCAGGCAGACCAGGCCAGTAGACAGATTTGCTCTACAAAATAATTGAGATTTAGATTTTTTTTTTCCATCATGTTGATCCATTATCCGCTACTGAGACAGTACTTCTCAAATCTTAATGTTCATTCAAACTACCTGAGGTTCTTGCCAAGATGCAGATTCTGGTTCTAAAAAGCATCCAGGTGATGTTGATTCTGCTAATTCAAAGGTCACACTAGGGATAGCAAGGCACTAGAGTGGCACTGTCATAACCTGCATTGTCAAAGCTAGGTGGCTGGCATATTTTGTTTCCAGTTTTCAAGAAGGGAAAAGAAAACAAGTCCAGAGCAAAAAGTTTCCTTAAAGTAAACAATATAGAAATTATATGAGTATCTTCTGCTAAGTATGACAACCATGAGTGGGTTCCAGGGGCTGGCAAATGTGCTTAGTCTCTAGCAAGTAGCCATGTTGCCAATAAAAATGTGGAATATGGGAGGTAAGCACTATTATCCTAGGAAAAAAATAATGACTATTGGGGGATGGTTATCAGTCTACACAGAAAAACTAAGGAGACAGGAACTTACAATTAAGCAAGAGAGATGAAACACACACACACAAAACAGGCTGTATGGGCTAGATATGATCCTGAAACCTAGGAAGACAGCTTTAGCAAAACCTATTGGCTCAGACGTCTATGGACATTGACAGCATTCCATTTTCAGTTTTCAACCCCTGGTATGCTTTGCTTGCATTTCCTCTGTGACTTGTTCTTGGGGAGTGCTGACAATATGATAGGTAACCAGGAATGACTCAGAGACTATTTTATAGACACTGAATAGACTCTTAATATTTGCCTATGGTTTGAGAAAATAGATGTAAACAATAACCAAAAACATAGCTAAAGATATCATTAAAGACATTCAGTTCAGTTCAGTTCACTCGCTCAGTTGTGTCCAACTCTCTGCGACCCCATGAATCACAGCACGCCAGGCCTCCCTGTCCATCACCAACTTCCGGAGTTCACTCAAACTCATGTCCATCGAGTCGGTGATGCCATCCAGCCATCTCATTCTGTCATCCCCGTCTCCTCCCACCCCCAATCCTTCCTAGCATTAGGCTAAATATTAGGAAAATCCAAGCATATATTAGGAACTTCTAGACATATTTAACATGATTTCATGACTTTTATCGCTATGACCATCAGTTTACCCAGGACATATTTCAAAATACATTTCTGGCAGCATCAGAACAAAATTCATTGTCTAGACCTTTAGTATGACGCACTTTTTTTTTTTTTTCAGAATCTTCAGTTGCATAATAAATTTGAGAAGTTTCCAGTCAATAAAATTGCATCACCTTTTCTGATATTCCTACCTCATTTCAACATCTAGCTATCCTCTGTCTCAAATAAGATGCCTTTTGGATCTAATATAGTTTATAAACATGCTGGAACACATCTGAAATTGAAATGGGCATTGTTAACAATTAATAGTATACACTAGGACTATCCTGGGTAACCCAAGCAATATATAACTTAACCTAGGTAGTACCTTACATATCTTCTTTCTTTACATATGTAACTATATATGTATATGTGTGTACATACATATATGTATATATATATATGAACTATATAGAGCTTCCCTCGTAGCTCAGTTCATAAAGAATCTTCCTGCAATGCTGGAGACCCGGGTTTGATTCCTGGGTTGGGAAGACTTGCTGGTGAAGGAAATGGCAACCCACTTCAGTATTCTTGCCCGAAGAATTCCATGGACAGAGGCACCTGGCAGGCTACACAGTCCATGGCGTCGCAAGAGTTGGACATGACTTGGCTTCTAAACCACCATAAACTCTTTAATATATACATATATATATTATATAATTTCTTTGGCAGAAGTAGGGAACTTTAATTGTACTAGGAAGGTTCGTTAAGATTGTAATGAATAATCAATTGTAGATTATCTTTGGTAATAAGAGTTTGTTCCAATAAAAATAACAAGCAGGTGTGACTGGAGGGGTGTACAGTCACTGTTGACTCTAGTCCTGTTCTTTCAAGAATGGGTTGTTCAACATCATTCAGGATGTAGACTGAGTTCCACTGTCTCCTCCTCTCTGTGTGCCGTTGTTGGGCAGAGATATTGCCAAGTCCTCTCAAAGTACATGGCTTCCTTCACATCGAGCCCACTCAAGTTTGCCTTGTTCAGTCAGCAGTACCCAGGGAACATAGATGGTTTACCTCAATGAAAATGTTGTGAACTTTATGTGGTCTTTTTGTAGGAAAAAGAAAAACTGGTTGAGGAGCATTTACTCTGAAGTCATAGCATGCACATAGAACATTGCGAACATTTCTCCAATAAACAAACCTCCTATGTTGTATATTTCCACTCACATGTTTTGCTTTCAATGAAGGAAGCATATAACTGATTGGGATACGCAGAAAGGAAATAACATGGTTTCTATCTCTTTTTCTCTGAGACCTCGCAGAGGTAAAATAAGTAAATTGTGGAACATGGTCCATTATGACCATAAAGCTTAGTTGTTCATTCGATTACTCCTATGTAGGATTCTGTTAGCAGAAGAAGTGGGGAGAGTGAATGTGATAGGCAGACAAAATACAAATACCATCATGCTGGACAAGTGATAAGAGCTGATAGAGTGAAGTAGAAAACGTGTGGAACTTAACCCCAATGATACTGCAATGGGAGCAGCAGCTACCCTCCAAGATGAGAGTTTAGTTTGTGTCTGGAGAAGAATGATGTGTAGACAGTATGAACTCAGAATCACGTTGCCTAGAGAGGGCTTCATATTGAAAGAAAGCATTATGCAGGAAAGGGAGCTAAGGTTATAACCTGAAAAAAATCAAATGCTGCCTTAAGCCGCAGAGACTCAAATGGAAGTATAAATATGATAATGCATACAATAGAGACAGAAGAAAAGTGAGGAATGAAGGGTCAAGGTCAGAGAATTTTCTACATGACTTCTTAAATTTTGCACATCTGGTAGAGAATTTTCTTTTAAATGTGGGTCCTAGCTTGTTTCACCATGGTGAAAGATAATTCTTAAACAAGTTGAAAGGAACCAAATTAGATAAATTTCTCATTTTAAGGAAGTACACAGCATTGAGACAGAAAGTCCCTTCCATAGACACCCCACAGCCTGGGTGAAAAGCATGAAGCCAGCAAGGGAGCAAGTGTCATGGTATTTTGAAGGCGAGAGACCCTTGAGCATTCACTCCTTCCATGTTGTACCAAATGTCAACACTATTCATAGTCTTTATTTTCTATTTATTTATTTTTTAAAAACAATTTATTTGGCTGCTCCAGCACACAGCATCTTCAATCTTCACTGCAGCATGTGGAATCTAGTTCCCTGACCAGGGATCAAACCTGAACCCCCTGCATTAGGAGTACAGAGTCTTAGCCACTGGACCACCACAAAAGTCCCTATCCATAGTCTTTCTATGTACAGCTGCCTGGCAGAGTGAAGACATGCAGTAAAGTTTTATTGGCTGAATGTATGATTAGTACTATTATTTCCCTTCTCCCCCTTCAAATGCAAACAAGGCCTGAAAGCCCAGCTTCCTTCTCTCTAACCACTGTGCAGGTACCAAGTCTAGAAGTGGAATCAAACCAAAAGTGCTCCTTTTAGTAGTTTCCACAAGCTACATACACTTTAACCTATTCAACTTACTAATGTCTAGACCCTGTGAATTCTGTTAATTATACTTCTTTCCAAGGCCAACAGAACTAGTTACTAGGATATAAGAAAGAACGTGTATAGTTAACCAACCTGAGAGACAAGGATACAGAACCCAGGTACTAAGCATTGGTCAAGGGCTTTTTGTAGCAGACACTGAGTTGATATTTATCAAATCCATTTTTTCTTCTCCCTGAAACATTTTTCAGTCTTGTTTGCAATTAAATGTGATCATGTTTTAGCTAATAGAATGTGAACAACAGCGATATGTGCTAATTTTAGACCGGCTCAATAACTTTCCATCCCTCCATGGCATACAATCTTTGTTTTCTTCTCTATTCCTCTGGCTTAGTAATAATAAGCATTTTGACCTGGGATGCCATAGTTGAAGATAGCAGAATCACAAGATAAAGAAGTCCCAAATCTTCACTTGAAGGAGGCCACTTGCCACTCAGATATCTGTTTTGGATTTTATATGGGTAAGAAATAAATATCTTTTGTATTATGTCATTGAAATACTGCTATCTGCCGTAGCATGTAGCATTACCATAACTGGTTCCTATACACATGAAGAAAGAATCTCGGAAATGAGAGCCAGAAAGGGCCTTAGAAATTATCAAATCCAACTATTTCAATATTCAGAAGGGGCCTAAAGAGGTGAAATATTTCCCCAAGACTAATGATCTGGTACTAGAGTCCATGTGTTATTTATTAGTCAGGGTGAACTGAAACTGCACTAAACAAAAACGAGTAATGTATTGGCTCACATAACTGGAAAATTCATGGGTAGGGCTTCATGCAGAGGCTGAGACAACATCATCGAGATTTGGCTTTGCCCTGTGCCTCAGCCGTTCCTTCCACTGGGTGAGCTGTTCTCAGGAGTGCTCTCTACTCCTGGGAGCCAAATGTCTGCTGACAGCTCAAAGATACAGCCACAGCAGAATGAGCATTTTTCTTCAATGCACTTTAACAAAAATCCTGGAATAATTGCTTCTGATTGACCTGGCTTTGTTGTATGCCCATCTCTGAATCACATGCTGCATCCACCACCCTAGATGACTTGCTGCTGCTAGCTGCTAAGTCCCTTCAGTCGCGTCCGACTCTGTGACCCCATAGACGGAAGCCCACCAGGCTCCCCTGTCCCTGGGATTCTCCAGGCAAGAACACTGGAGTGGGTTGCCATTTCCTTCTCCAATGTGTGAAAGTGAAAAGTGAAAGTGAAGTCACTCAGTCGTGTCCGACCCTTAGTGACCCCACGGACTGCAGCCTACCAGGCTCCTCCATCCATGGGATTTTCTAGGCAAGAGTACTGGAGTGGCTTGCCATTGCCTTCTCCAAGATGACTTGCTAGGTGGCATCAACCCACTCAGAAGATTTAGAAAAGCCACAGGTCAGGGTTCTTACTTAATTCACTTAACTTAGATGGACCATCTCTTCCTTACAAGACCACTGACCATGAATTCATTCATTGCACATTTGCAGTGTGCCAGACTCTTTGCAGGATGCTATAATGGATAAAATATAAATAAGACACAGGTCCTTCACTCAAAGAACTCTCAATCCTGTGTGCTTGATAAAACGTGTACACAAATAATTACCTGGCCACGAAGCAACCATATGAGCAAGATGACTATCAGTCATAATTAGGATAGGCTTAGAGTTGGTAATAGCAATTTCCTACCATGGGACAACATGTTTGTTAAAACCCACAGACTATCAGTGCCACTAAAAAGAAGAGAAACTTTTCAACTAGGGAATTAAAGAAAAGCCAACTGAAACATAGTTGGGGAAAATAGAATAAAGCTGGTTTTCCCTTGGAATTGCAAATTCCAACTTTAATTACTAAAACAGAAGCCCAACTTATCAAAAGTGGATTAAACAAGATAGAAATGTATTTTTCCCTCATTGAATATTTTAACAGTAAACAATAATAAAGCAGCTTTGTAGTGTGAAAAGTCTAAGTTTCTCCTATCTCCATCCTTCCTGTTCTCTCCTTGTGGTGGAAGGTGGATGACCCACACATCTCCTCAGTCAGCTTTCAGCAAGCAGAAAGGGGGAAAAGATCAAAGGAAAAGACTTGTTTTTTGCTTCTAAGGTGCAACCCAAATGTTGCAAACATTACTTCTGCTCATATTCTATTGACTACAGGGAAGACAGGTGAAGAGCTTTTGTAGTTGAGAGTTTTAATAAAAGACAAAAAGAATGCACACCAAGGGACTACTCGCAAACGTGCTACACAGAAGAAACAATGATCTAAGCTATCCATGAATGATGGAGAACCTGTAGGCATTATTTAGTCAACTTCTAATATAGGAAACCAGGTTCAGAGAGGTTGGATGATTTACCTAAGGTTGCACAGCAGATTATTGAGGGAGCTAGGACACAAATCAGTGTCAGTTGACTTCAGATGGTAAACTATTATGGTCACCCTGTGCTGCCTTTAAAAGTGTTCCGTTACATGAAGTTGTAAAAAGGAAAGATGTCAATGAGGACTTTTACAAGAAATGTCAAAAGTCAAAAATACTGATTTTTTCCATGTATAGTTGATAGAGCTTATATAGATTTTAAAATATTTGGTTGTGTTATTTAACACAAACTAATATGTAGTTTTTTCCAGTGAGTCAACTCGTCGCATGAGGTGGCCAAAGTATTGCAGTTTCAGCTTTAGCATCAGTCCCTCCAATGATGCTGGGAAAGGTTGGGGGCGGGAGGAGAAGGGGACGACGGAGAATGAGATGGCTGGATGGCATCACCGACTCTGTGGACATGAGTTTGAGTGTACTCCGGGAGTTGGTGATGGACAGGGAGGCCTGGCGTGCTGTGATTCATGGGGTCGCGGAGAGTCGGACACGACTGAGCGACTGAACTGAACTGAATATGTAGTTATAAAAATTGCAGTACCACAAAAGTGGTAAAAATGAAAATCTTCTCAGGCATGACCACTGTTAACAATTTGTGCAGAGATTTTCTTAGGTAGATTTTCAAAGGGTCTTGAATCTATTCCCACAGTGATGGAACTCCCAGCAATATATATATATATATATTTTTTTTTTTAGTAGAACCAAAAGGAAAAGAAATGTAAGTAAATCAGCAGAACCACTGCCAGTCAACCATTGCAACTGGTAGTGATTCTTTCATTAGAAAACTTTGGCGGGACCTGGGGTCAGGCTGCAGAGAATTAAAGGGCCAGGATAAGGTAAGAGGTGGGCACACTTGTACTTGTCATCTTGCCAACACCAGAACTGTTTGCTTGGCACCAATGCCTCCACCAGTCTCCATAACCCAGCTCCCCCCACCCAAGCTGATATTATCCATAAGGATACTGCCTTATTTTCACCCCAAAGACTGGCTTCCACAGCCATGTTTACTTGGTGGAAAATATTAAGTGTGGGGGCAAGGGGAGAGAAAAAGCATGAGTTTTTTGTGTGATTTTCTGACCATTCAAAATTGACAGCCCAGAACTGTATTCCCAGTTCATTCTGTCTGTACAAAAGACTTTTTTACAGCTGCTAAGTTGTGTCCCCATGAACTGCAGCAAGTCAGGCATCCCTGTGCTTCACTCTGTCCTGGAGTTTGCTCAATCTCGTGTTCTTGCCTGGAGAATTCCATGGAGAGAGGAGCCTGGCAGCTTACAGTTGTGGGGTCACAAAGAGTGACTCACACACACAAACACACACACACACGTCCATTGAGTCAATGATGTATCCAACCATCTCATCCCCTTCTTCTGCCCTCAATCCTTCCCAGTATCAGGGTCTTTTCCAATGAGTCAGCTCTTCGCATCAGGTGACCAAAGTATTGGAGCTTCAGCTTCAGCATCAGCCCTTCCAAGGCACATTCAGATCCAAGAGACAGTGTGTGCTGAAAGACAGCAGAACTGAGTTCAAGGCCTTGTGCCACTATTCACTATACATGTGCCTTGTAATGAGTCACTTAGTTCTCTGAGCCTAAATTTCTTCATGGTGACCAGGGACAATTAACTTTACCAGGCTGAGAAAATTAGTGAAACGCTGTGTATGAACACCGTTGTAACTATAAGTCTTTGTGGAAGAGAAGTTGAAGGCCCTGATGTCAATAGGCTACACTTTCTAGATTAAAGTAATTTTTGACATTAAAAAGACTAAACATATTCATACACCATTGAAATTTGTGTTGGAAAGCCCACAAGTTCTGATTTATAAAAAGATTTTGAGAAACAAGACATAACAACAAAAATATTAGAATAAAATCTAATATTCATAATATTTAGGGACTTAGCAAGCCCCAGGTTATACGTTTGAAGTGCCCTGAATATTTTTAGGATTAATAAAAGGATTCTCCTTAATGAATAGGCCATAATTCTATAACATTATTTTTGATCTCAGAACTAAATCAGAGGAGCTAGTCCTTTTATTTTCTGTTTTTATTGTGACTTCTATTATTACATCTGTTTTTAGTTCTAAACTTCATATGAAGATTTTCTGGGCCATGACTGTGTTGGCAACCAGTGAAATGGATTGAAGAAGTTCAACAGGTAGGGCTGATAGCCAGCTGTGCTGTGCTGTGCTGTGCTTAGTAACTCCATCGTGTCCAACTCTTTGTGACCACATGGATTGTAGCCCACAAGGTACCTCTGTCCATGGGATTTTCCAGGCAAGAATACTGGAGTGGGTTGCCGTGCCCTCCTCCAGGGGATCTTCCCAACCCAGGGATCAAACCCAGGTCTCCTGCATTGCAGGCAGATTCTTTACCATCTGAGCTACTAGGGAAGCCCAAGAATACCAGAGTGGGTAGCCAATCCCTTCTCCAGGGGATCTTCCTGACCCAGGAATTGAACCAGGGTTTCCTGCATTGCAGGCGGATTCTTTACCAGATAGCCAAATGGCAACCCACTCCAGTATTCTTGCCTGGAAAATACTGTGGACAGAGGAACCTGGCGGGCTATAGTCCATGGGTTTGCAAAAGAGTTGGACACAACTTAGGGACTAAACCACCAGCAGCAGGTACTATTAATTTCAGTTTCCCTGGTGGTTCAGTGGTGAAGAATCTGCCTACCAATGCAGGAGACAAGGAGACGTGGGTTCCATCCCCTGGAGAAGGAAATGGCAACCCATTCTAGGATTCTTGCCTGGAAAATCCCGTGGACAGAGAAGACTGGTGGTCTACAATCTATGGGTTGCAAAAGAGTCAGACACAAGTTGGAGACTAGACAAAAATCATTAATTCAGCCTAAATGTGGTCGTTTAAGGCTGGCCTCTCCTCTGATTGATTAGTACCTGTACCAGTGCTCATAGGGACCTTTGCATTAAAAAAGCAATGTCAGTTCCAAGACTGACTTATTCTTGAAGAGGGTAGAATAAACTTAAAAACATATTCATTTTGTTTGGCAAAAAGTTTTAAATCAAAATCAGATAGGTTTTTCAGTTCCCCAAACAAATGTCATTTACAAGTCAACTAAATTGTGTAGACTCGCTCTTGAGTTTTGGTGCTGTTTTAAACATAGTTTGCTGTCGCTGATGAAATAAACAAACAAATGAATCAACCTCCTCCACTGTTCCCCTCCCTGCAAAGAAGCCCAGCAAACAAAGCCAGTGGCTTTATCAGGAAAGTACTTAATCCTTTTTGCTCACCAACATTTCAGCATGCATTTCTTTCTTCCCAAGATCCATTTTCAACCAAGAATACAAGCAGATACATACTCCTGATACTCATTATCCCCCTGAAGATTTTCCTGAATTTACATTTTCCTCTTAAATTTAAAAAGCTCTAAACAGAAATTGTATATATATATATGTATATATATACCTATGTATACATATATACATAGCTCAACCCCAAAATGTTTTGAAGACAGCAATTTGTGAATTGGTATATATGTTTTCTTTCTTTCTTTTATTTTTGAAATGTTTTAAGCTAGTGACTAATAAAGCTAAGATTTTCTAGCTTTTCAGCCAAAGATTAGAAACCATTTCCTGGCCTCTGATAATTTTGCTTCTACTTATAGGACACAAAGAAAAGACAGCATGGGGAAATCAGTTAATTCAAAATTACTTCTCTGACAGATGTACATATCAAAATCGGATATAGAGACATATAGAAACAAAATTATGAGGAAAAATAAGAAATTCCAAGAATTCAATCATTTCTATTATAACAGAATAAAAATAATTATTTAAGTCACTATATCTTCCAAGTCTAAGCATAACTTATATAAATGAACAATAAAGTTTAAATTACTCCAAACTATCAGGTTATTCTTTTATTGATACTTTTCTACAACACGCTGAAATAGTCACTTGTTATATTTTAGTTTGAGATTGTTGGTGATCAACTTTTTCTTTAAAAAATTTTTGACTCTCACATATACTACCAAAATTGGTATTACTATTGAAATTAGAAAAATGAACAAAATCGTCAATTTTTATCATTAAAATGCTCTTTTAAGATGTCCCAAAATGTTGATTCCATGCTTTTCAAAGTTTCAAAGAAATGTGAAATGTAAGAATTAATACTTGTTAACTTTGCTGTTGTCCTCTACTGTTCAATTAAATCTTAGAATTTGATAGAATCTTTGTTGGCAAGATACCACAATTCTGAAGTCAGTGTACTTTCATAAATTGAATACTTCTCTTATGTAGTAAGTCTCTGGGAGGTAACAAGAGCCAAATTATTTAACCTAGAAAGGGCCTGAATCACCTCTAGTAGAAGCTAAAGTTCATGATTTTGTTTAACTTTTTCTTTTGCTTAATTTATGAACTTTAGTTCCACCTAAAGAAGAGTCAAGTATCTGATTCTGACCAGGAAATGAAACAAAGACTTAAGCACATTTGCCTTAAACAGTAATATAACCATTAATATAATTTATTATTTTTGATGTTTAGCAACCAGATAATTTCTAAAATAGATTGACTAATGACTAACATTAATCAGAGGAAATTTAATAGTCAATGAGAATTCCTCAAAGGGAAATATCATGACAATCTTCCTCAACTTAATTTATGAAATCAATTAATGAACTTGAAATCAAAATTTGCTTCCATGGCAAAGATGGGTGGGTTATTTTGAACTCTGAATATTAGTAGTCAATCTACAGCCACTTAGACAAGGAGCAGGTAAGACATGTTAACTTTCAGGGATTTAATTTATTCCCATCATTAAAATGTTTGTTTCAAAAAAAGTATCCCTTCTAATATTTCAATATCTTAGAGGGGAAAGAGCTTCTATTGGCTATCTCAAAAATGTAAAATGTTTATATTTTCACAAGAATTGAATTTAAAAGTTATTAGAAAATTTTTAAACAGTAAAGATATTAAGTATGGCTGTAAAAAAATCATTTTTTGTGTATGTGTTACATTTACTAGACATGAATACCATCTATGAAAAGCAGAATAGCCTGATATTTAAGAATATAGTCCTGTGTCAGAATCTTGGCATCAAGTGTTGCCTCTGCCAATTACTAGTGGTAAAACTTTCAATGTTATATAACCCACTTGAGACTCAGTTTTCTCATCTGTAAAATGGGAATATCTAATTGGAATGTTATGAAGTCATGTCCAACTCTTTGCAACCCCATGGACTGTAGCCCACCAAGCTTCTCTGTCCATAGGATTCCCCAGGCTAGAATACTAGAGAGGGTTGCCATTTCCTTCTCCAGCAAATCTCAACCCAGGAATTGAACCTGGATCTCCTGCATTGCAGGCAGATTCTTAACCATAATGATTATATAAAATGCAAAACTACAGTTTCTTATCCAAAACCCTAAGACCTAATGTGTTTCAGAGTTTAGATGGTATGATTACAAAGGAAGTATGGCGAACATATTGTATATTATCCAATACCCCCCCTAGAGTCTGGGGTAGCACTCCAAAATCAAATGTATTAATTAGTTACTGCTTCAATAATTCCTCATAACAAAGCAGTCCAAAATTCAATGGCTTATAAAAACAATTGTATGAACATAAGTATTTTTTATTTACAGGTCTGTGGGTCAGCTGGCATGACCACTTTCCTGCTGTGGGTCACCTGAGCTCAGCTAGAAGTGGCTGTGAAGTGAAAGTGCTCAGTTGCGTCCAACTCTTTGCCACCCCATGGACTATACAGTCCATGGAATTCTCTATAAAGCTTACTATGTTAGGCACTATTAAACTTCACATGTATGGCTAATTCAATCCTCATAACCTCTCTGTGAGGTAGGCACTATCATTATCCTCAGTTTGATATCTCTAGATAAAGAAACTGGACCACAGACACTCTAAAATTTTAATCAAGTTCACATACCTAGGAAGCTGCAGAATTGGGATTCAAATCCATGTGGGGAGGCACTCCTTTCTCCTAACCTTGTCCTAACCTTTTTGTAAATACAAAGAAGCCAAGTCTTTTGACGATGGACCAAGAATCCAAGTTCCTGTTTGCACATGAATCTAGGATGTCTCTAGCTATTTTTTAAGATTTGGGAGATCTAGTCATTAATTTGGGTTTCCCTGGTGGCTCAAGACAGTAAAGAATCAGCCTGCAATGTAGGAGACTTGGGTTCGATCCCTGGATTGGAAAGATCTCCTGGAGGAGGGCATGGCAACCCACTTCAATATTGCTGCCTGGAGAATCCCCATGGACAGAGGTACCTGGCAAGCTACAGTTCATGGGGTTGCAAAGAGTCTGACATGACTGAATGACTAAGCACAACACACAGCACAGCCATGAATTTACTTTTTGTCAATACCATTTATCTGTGAGCTCCTGAAAGTCAGGAGGGCCGTGTGCTGATCCATTATATTCCCAGTGTCTGGCATAATGCCTGGGATATCATAGGCACCAAATATGTATTTTTTGAGCAAAATGAATGACCAAATGAGTAAGCTATATGTAATTAAGGCATTTTAAACATGGATCTTTAAGGAAATAGTTTGTACAATTTCCTTCAAGTCATGTAGTACTTCCTATCTTGTTCTTTTACTCTGCAGTTCCTACTGCTGAGACTAAGGGCTGAAGTGAGGATGGCCTCCCCTCTGCTTAAGTCAGGCAAACAGTACTGCTGGTAAGTGATTCCTAATGTTCTCCATTGTGCCTTGGCCGTTTCAGATTTCATTTACTTCTTTTGTTGCCTTTACAGGACCTAACAAAAGTTTCAGACCCATAGGAGGCCCGTAAAATAATGCTTATTCAATTGGATTGTAATGTCAGTGAAGGCTATAGATGATGGCAGCCAATTGTGAGAAAGCTTGGAGGGTTAAGCCCCAAGGAGGTTCCTGCCATTCAGCTACAGTATTTTATCCATTCATACTCAAATTGCTCTGCTTAAAGAACGTCTGAACAATTTTAAGGTGGGTTAATTAAACGTCTCATTTTCCATTTATTTACTAATTCATACTACCATATTTGTAACCTGAGTGAGATAGTTACTTAGACTTCAATAATATTCTCCAAAAATAAAGAAAACAAATGTTGGCAGTAAAGTTATATTAACATTTAATATCAACTAATAATTAGTGGCTATACCATTTTTGTATTCCCTTAGTTATCTGAGAATCATGTTTCTAAGGAGATTTTAAGTAGAACTGTAGACTTGTGTTTAGAGTGGAATATTGCCCAATAACAGTGCTGTCTACCATATATTTATCCCTAACCCTTTTGGCCTAGATTGTAATTAAAAGAGAGGGTTATTACAACAGCATGGTTATTACTCATTTCACGTTACAGTAGATTGGTTGATGTCTTTTGGAAAAATGAAGAACTCAACTTTAAGCTGAGGGATTTTTCTAAATACTCTGATGCAATTCTTGAGTGCACGAAATTGTGATTTCTCAAGTTTTGAAAGAAGAAATAAATCCAAAGATTTATAAAAGAAAAAAACAGAAATCAATACTGATGAACTACTAGCAATTGAACCAGACAAAAGAGTCAAAATGAATTACATTTATTTTCAAAGCTAGACCATGAAGAAATGGCAAATCAAAAATAAGTAAGATGAGAAATTTTTATGTTCACAAATGAGATTTCTTGGCATTTTTCTTGATTCTTTAAATACTGATGCACAGAAACAATAAAAAATTTCCATTGCTTTTTAAAATTATTTTATTATAACAGTAATAATATAGGTTCAGTATTTTAAATATTAACAGAATAGGGAGGTGTAAGGTAAAACAAAATTTCTCTACTTTCTATCCTTCCTACTCTATAATCCCATATTTTTGGAGTTAACTATTGGTGACATTTTCTTCCTTTTACAACCATCGAAAATTACTGTGTGTATTAGTTTTCTGCTGCTGCTGCTAAGTCACGTTAGTCGTGTCTGACTCTTCGCGACCCCATGGACTGTAGCCTACCAGGCTCCTCCGTCCACGGGATTTCCCAGGCAAGAGTACTGGATTGGGGTGCCATTGCCTTCTCCGATTAGTTTCCTAGGGCTACCATAACACAATACCACAGACTGGGGGCTTAAACAACAGCAGTTTATTTTCTCACAGTTTGGAGGCCAGAATTACAAGATTAAGGTGTCTGAAGGGTTGGTTAATTCTGAGGTCTCTTCTCATGTTGCACATGACTGTTTTCTCCCTCTGTCTTCTTGTGGTCTTTCCTTTGTGCATCTGTTGGCGTCCTAATTTCCTCTTCTTATGAGCACACCAGTTGCATTAGACTAGGGGCCATCCTAACAACCTCATCTTAACTTAGTCACCTCCTTAAAAGTCATATCTCCAAATACAGTCACATTCAGGGGCTCCAGGGGTTAGAGTTTCCACATATGAATTTTGGGGAAACACAACTCATCCATAACACTGTTAAAAGCAGTGCTGCAACAAAATTGTGAAATGCCTGGTGAAAACTTTCCTATAAAAGCTTTCCAATCATTTACACTATCAGCAGTACATAGTAATACCTATTTCCCTTTAGCCTTGAATTTATCTAAACGTTTAATTTTTAATTGAATAGAAAAAAATGACTATTTTGTTTTAATTTGTATAACTAAAAAATATGAATATGGCTGGGTATCTTTTCATGTGCCTGTTTTCTGTTCAGATTTTTCCCCCATGGTCTCCCTTGCCCATTCATTCTATTGGTTATTTATCTTTTGTTTACTTGTGGCAATTTCTTGTGTATTAAGGATGCTTTGTCATATGTATAAAAAATATTTTTTCCAATCTGTTCTTGTCTTTCTTTTTGTCCTTTTTATTGGATTGTTTTTAAATTGATAAAAATTTAATACGTTAAGATAAAAATTTGGGTATTAAATTTCTTGAGTAGCTTGAGAAGTTTGAAAAGAACTTTAGAAAAAGCCTTTCCCATGCCAAAATTATTTATGAATTAATATTATGTCAAGTTCTTTTCTAGGTATTTGATCCCTGGATCGGGGAGATCCCCTGGAGGAGGAGCCTGGAAAACCCTTTGGACAGAGGAGCCTGGGGGGCTAAGTCCATGGGGTGACAAAGAGTTGGACATGACTGAGCACATGCACACACAATTAGCTACATATCCACTATTGCAATTCAGTGGGAAACAAATGGTGCTGGATCAATTGGATAAACATACAGGAAAACTAATTTGAGATGAATCATAATCTTTTACATGAAAATAAAGCAATCACACTTTTAGAGGAAAACATAGAATATCTTCATGACTTCGGAGTTAGGCAAGGTTTCTTAAAATTTAACATCAAGACGACCTGTAAAAGGAAGATTGAAATATTAAACTTAACACTAAGAATGTCTATTCATGAAAAGACACCATTTACAAAGAAAAAAGAGAAGCCACAGACCAAGAGACGATACTTGTAATACAAATCCTGAAAAGGGTCTGTATCCAGAATATACAAAAAACTGGAAATTAAGAAAAAAGTCAGCCGATTAAAAAGTGGAAAGAGGACTTAAACAACAGTTGACAAAAGAGGATATCAAATGACCAAAAGTCAACAGCATTAGTCATCAGGGAAATACAAATGAAAACTTCAATGATATACATCCCATCAAAATGACTAAAATTAGAGACGGATAATGCTAAGTGTTGATCAAGATGTTCAGCAACTGGAACTTACATTGCTAGTGTGAGTATGTGTTGGCATACCTTCTTTGGAAAGTTATTCTATAGTATTTATTAACATTAAAGGCACCCATATATCTACAGCCTAGAAATTCCACTTTTGCTATATACTTTACAGAAAGGAATGATTATGTCCACCAAAAGACATATACAAGAATGCTTGCAGCAGCTTTATCACAAGTCAAAAATTGGAAGCAACTCAAATATTATATAAATTATAATATATTTACACAATAAAATGAAATAAAATACCGCCACATGAAATAATATGGATTAATCTCAAACACATCATTTTGAGGGGAAAAATAGCAGTCAAAATGATAACAAGCATGTAAATATTATGGAGTTCTGAAACAGGAAAAAATATATCAATGGTGATAAAGGTGAAAAGCTATTAGCACTGGAGAATGATTGACTAGATGAAAGTACAGAAGAGCCTTCTGAGATCAAGGGAATATTCTATATCTTGATCTAGGCTGTATCTTATATACGTATTTTTCTATGGTTGAATTGTGTCCTCCTCCAAATTCGTATGTTAAAGTCTCATCTTCATCCCAGTATCTTTATTTGAAGATAAGGAATGTAACATTATTTGGAGATAAGGTCTTTAAAGAAATGATTAAATTAAAAGACCATTTGGGAACAGTCCTAATCTAGTATTAGGTCTTCCCTGATAGTTCAGTTGGTCAAGAATCTGCCTGCAATGCAGGAGACCCCAGTTCAATTCCAAGGTCGGGAAGATCCCCTGGAGAGGGGATAGCTATTCTCAGCCTTCACTTGTGGCTCAGCTGGTAAAGAATCCACCTGCAATGCGGGAGACCTGGGTTCGATCCCTGGGTTGGGAAGATCTCCTGGAGAAGGGAAAGGCTACCGACTCCAGTATTCTGGCCTGGAGAAGTCCATGGACAGTCCATGGACTTGCACAGAGTCGGACACGACTGAGTGACTTCCACTAACTCACTAGTCTAGTGTGACTGAGACACAGAGGAGGGGGCCTCAGGGATACAAGCGCACAGAGCAAAGATCAGGCGAAGAGACAGTGAGAGCGTGGCCATCTGCAAGCCAGGAGAGAAGCCTCGGAGGATGCAGCTCTGACAGCACTTTAATGCTGCACTCACAGCCTCCAAAACCGTGAGAAAATAAACTTCTATTACTTAAGTCAGCCAGTCTATGGTACTTTGTTATGGTGTGTCTAGCGAACAAATACAGTATTCATTTGTAGACATTATCAGTGTGTACACCTATGATTTATGTAATTTACTCTAAGTTATACCTATATACATCAACTTAAATTAAAAGCAAAAACAAAGTTTCCTTCTGTCAGACAGCCTGAGTTATCCCCAAAACATCAGTCCTACTTGTCATCACAAATCTATACCATAACTCATCCAGCATTTCCTGCAGAACTCGTCACCGTATCCAACTGTCTTTAGCTCCACTTTAGCCTTTTCAGCTATAACATTTTGTTCTACTTTTCCATGACAAGGAGAGAAATGGGGAGAGAGTGCGGAATTAGCATGATCTTGTTATTCTGGACACTTCAATGAGCTACAGAAAATTAGAATTCCATTTCTAGGTCCACCAGTAACTTTTTGAACAACCTTGAATTTCTGCCTTCCCTACTTCTGCTTTTCCGGCAATAGTGATAATTATAATTGGTCAGACCTCCAAGGCTGTGAAGATTACTAAGATATTATCTTAAAATTGTACAGAATTGGTGCTATACAAACACAGAAGTGTTATTATTCCCAGCCCAATAATAAACATGGCTTCAAATGATAGCTTTTAAAGATCTATAATCATAATGAGAGCATCACTCCTCCACCCTTGTTGCATTTCTATTTCCCATGGTTATAGTCCCTAGAATCTGTTTTTTTAACCTCTCTATAATTCTACCTGTTATACGTCATTGTACTTGTTGCCTTTTATGTCTCTTTCACTTTCTAGATTTTTTTTTTTATTTTCTGAAGAGAAGAAACATTCTCTGGAGTATTCAGTGTCATTCATACAGTAGGTGTTCAATAAATGTTTGCTTAATAGGTAGATGGCTGAATGAATAAAAGGGACCCTCACTCTCACTGGAAAAGTATCTAAAAGTTTGTGTTAAGTTATCTGAAAGAGAAAGAAAATTCCAAGGAATTCTGAAACAAACATTTAAAAGAGTACAAGCTACTCTTTTGAACTGAGTATTTCAATTCACAGTCTGAATTGTTATCCAGCTTTCTTTAAGTTTATCTATACAGGAAATCAAGGAGAAAGATGGCACCAACAGCCCCTACCTCACAGAAAGTGTTGTAAGGACTGAATGAAATAATGCATGTAATATATTCAGAGTAGTGCTTCGTACATAGAAAACTTTAGGGGATGCTACTATTACAGCTACTTGAATCAAAGGCAGAAAAGAGCAACTGTTAAGAGCAAGGACTTCAGTGCTACACTTATTGGGTTCACAGCCCAGCTCCATGGTTTATTAACTGTGTGATCTTGAGTAAGTTGCTAATCCTCTCTAAATTAAAGTTTCCCTACTGTCTAAAATAAAATAAGAGCACGTATCTCAAATGGTTATTGTGAGGATAAACTGTTCTAAGTGATATGCATAAAAGTACACTTAGAACACTTAATACTCACTACCACTATTTGAGATATATATTAATATTTTTATACTCTATTAGTTCTGTGTTATATATTTATACATCATATCTATCTATCTCTACATACCTGAAGTGAAGTCGCTCAGTCGTGTCCGACTCTTTGCGACCCCATGGACTGTAGCCCACCAGGCTCCTCCATCCATGGGATTCTCCAGGCAAGAATACGGGAGTGGGTTGCCATTTCCTTCTCCAGGGGATCTTCCCGACTCAGGGATCGAACCCAGGTCTCCTGCATTGCAGGTAGACGCTTTAACCTCTGAGCCACCTACCTCACTTCAAACAAGGTCTGTCACATAGTAAGTATGATATAATAAATATTTGGTGTTATTATGATGATGCATATTTATGATGCCTGGCAGGTAATATTGTTAGTATCTATTGACTACATATATAAATGAGAAATCTAGGACAATTTCTAGGTTTCCATTTGGGTCTCTGGGTAACCAGCACTTTTAAGCAGGTAATACAACAGGAGAGATACCATTATAGCTTGGTGACATCACCTTAGGGGTCAACTAGTCTATCCCAGTGATTATGTCACAAGAAGAGAGATATAAGCTAGACTGCAGATTATACACAGTAAGGTACAAAGAAGTGCCTTGGTTAGTCTGGGAACAAAAGGTAGTACAAAGAAACTAGATCTTAGAGTATTCAGTGGAATTTTGCTAGACAAAGGTTTAAAAAGTAGGCTTTATTTGCAGGCAGTGGGAAGATACTGCAAAATTATATTCAGAAACTGAGGAAAATAGATCTGTGTTTTATAATTATCATACTTGGAAACTGTGGCACACTGTATTATCTATAGTAAGAAACTAGAGATTGGACAATTGATAAGGAAGGTCCTCAACAGTCCCAAGTTGGAGAGATAATGAGGGTCTGGATTTGCAGAAACATGGTGAGAATGGAGAGGTAAAGGTAGCTCATTATGAATAAGGGAGACAGAATCTGGTCTAGATAACTGATTGGATATGGAGATAATAATTGCCTTGAGGGTTGCCTTGAGACATGTAACTTAGCTAACTGGTTGGTGGGCCATTAAGTGAGATAGGGAAGACATCTTGTTGGTTTGGAGATGCATGTGGATTGCCAGGGCAGAGATATCTAACAAGCAATTAGCTCTGTGAGTCTTATACTTCAGTCAAGAGGTCAGGGCCAAAGATCCAGATTTGCTCACATAGTCTATGAGAAGAAACAAGGTCAAGGAAAGAATACTCAGGAATATTAACATTCAGAGAGTGAACAGAGGAAATGGAGTTTCTGAAAGAGAGTAAAGGGGATGTTAGAAATACAGGAGGAGAATTGAGAAAGGAAAGTTATTAATATCAAAGCTGAGGTAGGGGGAGTTTTTCCAAAAGGAGTATTAAATTTCAGAGACATCAAGTAGGATGAAGACTGAAGAAGTCACTGGTGATTTTTGTCAGAATAGAGTCAGTGGAGTACTGGGTCTGGAATCTAGATTGTCTATAGTAAATCAGGGAAGAAACAGGAAATGAGGTGATAAAGCCAGTAAATATGAACTATTCTTTCCAGAAATTTGATTCACAACCAAAAGAAAGAAGCCAGTGAAGATGATGGATTAACCAGAATGTATGGTTAGAAGGAGGGCCGAGAGGAGCTACTCCGCGTTCAAGGTCAGGAGGGGGGGCCTTGAGGAGATACCCCTCGTCCAAGGTAAGGTACAGCAGCTGCACTTTGCTGGAGCGGCTGAGAAGAGATTTTCCACGACCAAGGTAAGGGAAACCGAAATAAGACGGTAGGTATTGCTAGGGGGCACCAGAGGGCAGACAAACTGAAATCATAATCACAGGAAACTAGCTGATCTAATCACATGGACCACAGCCGAATGTGGTCCCCTGGAGAAGGGAATGGCAAACCACTTCAGTATACTTGCCTTGAGAACCCCGTGAACAGTAACAAAGGGCAAAATGATAGGATACTGAATGAGGAATTCCCCAGGTCGGTAGGTGCCCAGTATGCTACTGGAGCTCAGTGGAGAAATAACTATAGAAGGAATAAAGTGATGGAGCAAAAGCAAAACCAATACCCAGTTGTGGATGTGACCAATGATAGAAACAAGGTCCGGTGCTGTAAGAGCAATATTGCATAGGAACCTGGAATGTTAGGTCCATGAATCAAGGCAAATTGGAAGTGGTCAAACAGGAGATGGCAAGAGTGAATGTCGACATTCTAGGAATCAGTGAACTAAAATGGACTGGAATGGGTGAATTTAACTCGGATGACCATTATATCTACTACTGTGGGCAGGAATCCCTTAGAAGAAATGGAGTAGCCATCATGGTCAACAAAAGAGTCCGAAATGCAGTACTTGGATGCAATCTTAAAAATGACAGGATGATTTCTGTTCGTTTCCAAGGCAAACCATTCAATATTACAGTAATCCAGGCCTATGCCCCAACCAGTAATGCTGAAGAAGCTGAAGTTAATCGGTTCTATGAAGACCTACAAGACCTTTTAGAACTAACACCCAAAAAAGATGTCCTTTTCATTATAGGGGACTGGAATGCAAAAGTAGGAAGTCAAGAAACACCTGGAGTAACTGGCAAATTTGGCCTTGGAGCACGGAATGAAGCAGGGCAAAGGCTAATAGAGTTTTGTCAAGAGAATGCACTGGTCATAGCAAACACCCTCTTCCAACAACACAAGAGAAGACTCTACACATGGACATCACCAGATGGTCAACACTGAAATCAGATTGATTATATTCTTTGCAACCAAAGATGGAGAAGCTGTATACAGTTAGCGAAAACAAGACCAGGAGCTGACTGTGGCTCAGATCATGAACTCCTTATTGCGAAGTTCAGACTTAAATTGAAGAAAGTAGGGAAAACCACTAGACCATTCAGATATGACCTCAATCAAATCCCTTATGATTATGCAGTGGAAGTGAGAAATAGATTTAAGGGACTAGATCTGATTGATAGAGTGCCTGATGAACTCTGGACGGAGGTTCGTGACATTGTACAGGAGACAGGGACCAAGACCATCCCCATGGAAAAGAAATGCAAAAGAGCGAAATGGCTGTCTGAGGAGGCCTTACAAATAGCTGTAAAAAGAAGAGAGGCGAAAAGCAAAGGAGAAAAGGAAAGATATAAGCATCTGAATGCAGAGTTCCAAAGAATAGCAAGGAGAGATAAGAAAGCCTTCCTCAGTGATCAATGCCAAGAAATAGAGGAAAACAACAGAATAGGAAAAACAAGAGACCTCTTCAAGAAAATTAGAGATTCCAAGGGAACTTTTCATGCAAAGATGGGCTCGATAAAGGACAGAAATGGTATGGACCTAACAGAAGCAGAAGATATTAAGAAGAGGTGGCAGGAATACACAGAAGAACTGTACAAAAAAGATCTTCACGACCAAGATAGTCACGATAATGTGATCACTGACCTAGAGCCAGACATCTTGGAATGTGAAGTCAAGTGGGCCTTAGAAAGCATCACTACGAACAAAGCTAGTGGTGGTGATGGAATTCCAGTTGAGCTATTTCAAGTCTTGAAAGATGATGCTGTGAAAGTGCTGCACTCAATATGCCAGCAGATTTGGAAAACTCAGCAGTGGCCAGAGGACTGGAAGAGGTCAGTCTTCATTCCAATCCCAAAGAAAGGCAATGCCAAAGAATGCTCAAACTACCGCACAATTGCA
The DNA here is from genome assembly GCF_049115385.1 of Moschus berezovskii. Taxonomy (NCBI): domain Eukaryota; kingdom Metazoa; phylum Chordata; class Mammalia; order Artiodactyla; family Moschidae; genus Moschus; species Moschus berezovskii. Next base: position 44,530,010 of record NC_142463.1, on the reverse strand, counting down.
CTCATCTCACACGCTAGTAAAGTCATGCTCAAAATTCTCCAAGCCAGGCTTCAGCAGTATGTAAACCGTGAACTCCCAGATGTTCAAGCAGGTTTTAGAAAAGGCAGAGGCACCAGAGATCAAATTGCCAACATCCGCTGGATCATGGAGAAAGCAAGAGAGTTTCAGAAAAACATCTATTTCTGCTTCATTGACTATGCCAAAGCCTTTGACTGTGTGGATCACAATAAACTGTGGAACATTCTGAAAGAGATGGGAATCCCAGACCACCTGACCTGCCTCTTGAGAAACCTGTATGCAGGTCAGGAAGCAACAGTTAGAACCGGTCATGGAACAACAGACTGGTTCCAAATAGGAAAAGGAGTGCGTCAAGGTTGTATATTGTCACCTTGCTTATTTAACTTATATGCAGAGTACATCATGAGGAACGCTGGGCTGGAGGAAGCACAAGCTGGAATCAAGATTGCTGGGAGAAATATCAATAACCTCAGATATGCAGATGACACTACCCTTATGGCAGAAAGTGAAGAGGAACTCAAAAGCCTCTTGATGAAAGTGAAAGAGGAGAGTGAAAAGGTTGCCTTGAAGCTCAACATTCAGAAAACAAAGATCATGGCATCTGGTCCCATCACTTCATGGGAAATAGATGGAAAAACAGTGGAAACAGTGTCAGACTTTGTTTTTTTGGGCTCCAAAATCACTGCAGATGCTGATTGCAGCCATGAAATTAAAAGACGCTTGCTCCTTGGAAGGAAAGTTATGACCAACCTTGATAGTATATTAAAAAGCAGAGACATTACTTTGCCAACAAAGGTCCGTCTAGTCAAGGCAATGGTTTTTCCCGTGGTCATGTATGGATGTGAGAGTTGGACTGTGAAGAAAGCTGATCGCCAAAGAATCGATGCTTTTGAACTGTGGTGTTGGAGAAGACTCTTGAGAGTCCCTTATACTGCAAGGAGATCCAACCAGTCCATTCTAAAGGAGATCAATCCTGGATGTTCATTGGAGGGACTGATGCTAAAGCTGAAACTCCAATACTTTGGCCACCTCATGAGACGAGTTGACTCACTGGAAAAGACTCTGATGCTGGGAAAGGTTGGGGGCGGGAGGAGAAGGGGACGACGGAGAATGAGATGGCTGGATGGCATCACTGACTCTGTGGACATGAGTTTGAGTGTACTCCGGGAGTTGGTGATGGACAGGGAGGCCTGGCGTGCTGTGATTCATGGGGTCGCGGAGAGTCGGACACGACTGAGCGACTGAACTGAACTGAACTGAACTGATGGTTAGAAGGATACTTTTTAGAATTTGAGATTTGAGAATAAGACTGAAGAAACGGATGCTGCTGCTGCTGCTAAGTCACTTCAGTTGTGTCCAACTCTGTGCGACCCCATAGATGGCAGCCCACCAGGCTCCCCCGTCCCTGGGTTTCTCCAGGCAAGAACACTGGAGTGGGTTACCATTTCCTTCTCCAATACAGGAAAGTGAAAAGTGAAAGTGAAGTTGCTCAGTTCAGTTCAGTTCAGTTCAGTCGCTCAGTCATGTCCGACTCTTTGCGATCCCATGAATCACAGCACGTCAGGCCTCCCTGTCCATCACCAACTCCCGGAGTTCACTCAAACTCATGTCCATCAAGTCGGTGATGCCATCCAGCCATCTCATTCTCTGTCGTCCCCGTCTCCTCCCACCCCAATCACTCCCAGCATCAGAGTCTTTTCCAGTGAGTCAACTCGTTGCATGAAGTGGGCAAAGTATTGGAGTTTCAGCTTTAGCATCAGTCCTTCCAATGAACACCCAGGATTGATCTCCTTTAGAATGGACTGGTTGGATCTCCTTGCAGTCCAAGGGACTCTAAAGAGTCTTCTCCAACACCACAGTTCAAAAGCATCAATTCTTTGGCGATCAGCTTTCTTCACAGTCCAACTCTCACATCCAAACATGACCATGGGAAAAACCATAGCCTTGACTAGACGGACCTTTGTTGGCAAAGTAATATCTCTGCTTTTTAATACTATCTAGGTTGATCATAACTTTCCTTCCAAGGAGTAAGCATCTTTTAATTTCCTGGCTGCAATCAGCATCTGCAGTGATTTTGGAGCCCAAAAATCGCTCAGAAGTTGCTCAATTGTGTCCAACTCTTAGCAACCCCATGGACTGCAGCCTACCAGGCTCCTCAATCCATGGGATTTTCCAGGCAAGAGTACTGGAGTGGGTTGCCATTGCCTTCTCCGAAGAAAGGGATGAAAGAAGATTATTAAAGAAGTAAGTTGTAGAAGATGATGGAAGGTAATTAATAATAATAGCTAACAATTCCTGGGGGCTTTCGCAGTGGCTCAGACAGTAAAGAAATTGCCTGCAATGCAGGAGACCCGAGTTCCATCCCTGGGTAAGGAAGATCCCCTGGAGGAGGGCATGGCAACCCACTCCAGTATTTTTGACTAGAGAATCCCATGGACAGAGGAGCCTGGTGGGCTACAGTCCATAGGGTTACACGGAGTCAGACACAACGGAAGTGACTTAGCATACATACACACAATTACGGATTGTATACCATGTGCTAAGTACTCTATCTACTAAGTACTTTCCACAGACTAACTCATTTAATCCTTATTTTCACCCTGGATTCTTGCCTGGAGAATCCCATGAACAGAAGAGTCTGGCAGACTACAGTCCATGGGGTTGCAAAGAGTCAAACATGTCTTAGCCGCTAAGCCACCAACCACCACTCACCCTGGAGGCAGGGACTAAACAGAACACACATTTAACCCTTAGGCTGTGCTGGTCAGCTCTCTAAAATAGGTCTAAGAACATAAGTAAAAGTGGATATGCATCAGTAAAGGTGTATGCTTTGCCCAAGAGAGGTTCATTGCTTCTTTAGAAATCAGGCATCAGAAAATACAGATGAGTTTGGAGATGGAGAGTGTTTATACCTAGTGGCTCCTTCCCCAAACTTTCCCAGTAAATAGTAAAACTGTTTCAAGAGGGAGGTGAAAAGCCAAAGATCAGGAAGAAAGATCTGGAAGAATCACTATAGATGTTGGGGTTGTTGTTGCTTAGACACTAAGTTTTATCTGACTCTTTGCAACCCCATGGACTATAGTCTGCCAGGATCCTCTATCCATGGGATTTTCCAGGCAAGAATACTAGAGTGGGAAGCCATTTTCTTTTCCAGGGGATCTTCCTGATTCAAGGATCCAACCCATGCTTCCTGCATTGACAGGTGGAGTCTTTACCTCTGGGTCTTCTGAGTAAAACATAGTCCTGTTAACTTAAAAAAAAAAAAAAGTGTGGCCTACTGGAGTAGATATGATACGTTCCCAAATAACTACAATCAGTTCAGTTCAGTCGCTCAGTTGTGTCCAACTCTTTGCGACCCCATGAATCACAGCACGCCAGACCTCCTGTCCATCACTAACTCCCAGAGTTCACTCAAACTCATGTCCATCGAGTCGGTGATGCCATCCAGCCATCTCATTCTCTGTCGTCCCCTTCTCCTCCCGCCCCCAATCCTTCCCAGCATCAAAGTCTTTTCCAGTGAGTCCACTCGTCGCAGGAGGTGGCCAAAGTATTGGAGTTTCAGCTTTATCATAGTCGTTCCAATGAACACCCAGGATTGATCTCCTTTAGAATGGACTGGTTGGATCTCCTTGCAGTCCAAGGGACTCTCAAGAGTCTTCTCCAACACCACAGTTCAAACGAATCAATTCTTTGGCGATCAGCTTTCTTCACAGTCCAACTCTCACATCCATACATGACCACAGGAAAAACCATAGCCTTGACTAGACGGACCTTTGTTGGCAAAGTAATGTCTCTGCTTTTTAATATACTATCTAGGTTGATCATAACTTTCCTTCCAAGGAGTAAGCGTCTTTTAATTTCATGGCTGCAATCAGCATCCGCAGTGATAGCAGGTAGCATATGTGAAGGAACATAATAGACATAACTATATAAGGGTTCATTCAAAGGAGATAATGTATTTGCTTATGAGGCAAGAAAGATCAAATAGCTCCAAGTATCTGTGATACCGGAAAAGTAGTTTCAACAAGCAGTCCTAGAATCTTAGTATTCCATTCTTTCCAATGGACAGCTCCACAGCTCAATAAGAGCAGGGCTGTTCAATGAGTTTTCCAAATTTGCTGGCATATTGAGTGCAGCACTTTCTTTGGGGGCGGGAGGAGAAGGGGACGACTGAGAATGAGATGGCTGGATGGCATCACCGACTCTGTGGACATGGGTTTCAGTGAACTCCGGGAGTTGGTTATGGACAGGGAGGCCTGGCGTGCTGTGATTCGTGGGGTCGCGGAGAGTCGGATACGACTGACCGACTGAACTGAACTGAACTGTTCAATGAGAGTTTTAAACAAGAATTACAGGATAAACTGGAGTTGATGGGAGCACAGCACGGAGTGAGGAAGAGTCCCTGAACAGGGATGAATGGGAAGACAGAGGCTGAGAACACTGAGCCTCAGTTTTCTAACTAAAAATTGTCAGCCCCCTCTTAGATTATTCTCCTTTTCTTTCTCTCCCTCTTTCTCTAGTTCTTCATTATTGAATATTTATCTAATTCCTGATGCTTTGCTAAGGTCTTTATGCATTGAATGTATTCAGTCCTTTCCATTGCTTTTGTGAAGATGCCATCATCTCCATTTTCAGGTGACTTAACTGAGGCTCTAAGAGGTCAAGTTACTTGCCCAAGGAATTCCACTCAGATGCAACTGGTCTTTATCTTTGCTTCTCACACTGGCTCTAATAATTACACAAACAGTACCTGGCATATAGGCGATATCCCATAAATTAGTAACAGTGATAATAATAGTAATAATAATTACTAATGAATATATGTCCAACAACATGTGGCACTTTGTGGATTTGCCAAGATGTTAAAGTGAATGGAATCCAGGGTTCCTTTGTGGGATTGGTAGAAAAGGAAAATTGTTCCTTTTTCCTTTTTAAAGCAAATCCATTGTAGTTAAAATGTTTTAAGCAGTTTTAAATACTTTACACAAATGATCTCATTTTTATTCCCATTTTACAGATGAGGGTACTGAATGATAAAACAATTATCCTAACTGGCCCAGGCACACAATCAGCGATTGGCACAGCAAGGATTTGGACCCCAGGTAATTTGGCTCCAGAGCCCATGCTCTTCACTGCTGCACTGTGTCAACTCTCTGGAAGTCTGAGCCAGACTGTGGAGGATCTTTTACATCCAGCCAAGGAAAGCACACACCCTCTCCTTTCCCTTTCTCAGATCAGAGGTGTCCCCAAGGCCTCTTACATCAATGACTTTTTAGGAGTTGGCTAAATAGAGCCATTGAATCACCAAGACCCTTACACTTACCTGAGATTATAAGCTTTATGAGAGTAACAGCATGTCTCTCCTTTTTGTAATTGTATTCCAGTGCTGGCCAGACACTTAGCAGATGTTAAATATATAATAAATCTTTATGAAATAAATGAAAAAAATATCATCGAATCATTCAGGCTTCAGAATATCAGATTTCTTAGAAAGGTTAGACACATATCAGAACTAGGAATTTTTACCGCTATAAATGATACAGTAAGTAAATAATATTTATAAAGCAACTTCAAATTTGGGGTCAAGACAACAAAATATCAGGCAAAAATATTTTAGGACTCAATTTGCAGCTTAGCTAAGCCAACTTAATTTTGTGCATTGAATATTTTTTGCTAATGTGTACTCTACAAGGATGTCCTCAAAACACTGTGAAATCATGCTTAACAATTACTTTTATGAGTCATTTGACTTGAAAATTGATCTTGAACGTGGAAAAACCTTAGTGGCAGATCCAAGCAAGAAAGAATTGCAAAGATTTAAGGCTTTATTGGATGGAGTCTGACCTAAGTGACAGTAAGGTTCTGAGGAAAAAACAGAATTTAGTGTATGAACAGTGTTAGCTGAAAGACACTAAAAGATTATCTGAGAATTTGCAGGAGGTGTTTCTGAATGACTGTCTCCTGATGAAAACATGGGAAAGAAGGACTCAGCCCCATGACAATACAATTTCTATTCACTTCCACAGCCTTAGGGGGTTCTTTCTTTGGTGAGTTCAAAGGGTATGATTGACATAAAGGAGGTAAAAACTGAGGCTCTGAAGTGGGTTTTCTAATGTAAGTGGCATGAGGGCAAGGCCTGTGTTACACTCACTGCTTTTCCCCAGGGTCTAGATCAGCTCCTGGCATTCACAGGAGCTCAATGCATATTTGGTGATTGAATGAACAGTGTGTTGCATCTACTTTAGAATCTTAACTCACCACATTATTAGCTCTGTGACCAAGGGAAGAGTCAAATTCTCTGAAATGACTTTCCCTTTTTAAAAATGATAAAAAATAGTACCTACCTCATAAGGTCGTTGATGGGGATTAATGGTGACAACATATGTAAAGCATTTAGTGGATTGTTTGGTATATAGGAAGCAATCAAGGTAAGTTTTTGCTGTTGTTGTTGCTGTTATTATTAGGGTTGTTTGCTGTTGGCTGTTTGCTGCCACGTATCTGCATTTGGGAAATTACCTGCCCTCCCTCACTCCCAGTCATCCCAGTTTCCTTTAATTAGTGGGAAGTAACAGAAATATGAAGGTCCTTGAATACCTCCATGTATTTTATCCTCATACAACCTTTATTTTCCCACATTACACACAGACGCCCGAAGCTGTTTTTATTGGAGATTGTCTTTCATACTGAGCTCCTTAGTGATGATTCTGAGCTAATTTACAATTAGCATGGGGTAAGGATTGGGCTTTGGTCCAAGTCAGGGCCTATTCTCACCCCAGATGGTCTGGGGCTGATGTTAAGTCTGAGCCTCTCTTCCTGCCATTGGCCACCTGTGGGGGGCCTTTGACTTGAACTACTGGATGGCCAGGGACTGGAGCATGTTCACTTGTCATTCATTCATTCAGCAAAATGTGTGTGCTGACTCTGTGCCACAGTGTTGAGCATTGTCTCCACATCATAGGATCACTCTCCAGGCTCTTCTCCCACACTGCTCTCGTAGGGAGGAGCAGATGGAGAGGAGCTTGTAAATATGGGGGACTACAAGGTCAGAGGCGGAGGGAGAGCAGTCATGAAAAGGAGGTGGGGTATGCAGGCAGCTCAGACCTCATTAGGCTTATCCTATGAAAAAAGGCTGCGGGAGAAAGCCATTTCCCTCACCTCTGCTCTGGGAATCCAGCACCTGTGACCCCGGAGGTTTCAACACTGGAGCATGTCTGCTCTCTGCTGAAGCTTCTTTCAAGCCTGGGAAACAGCAGGGGGTTGACTGGCTTCTTCAAGTTGCCAGCTGCCTCCCACCAGAAGCCTCTGGAAACCTATAAACTTTCTTACCTGCCCTTCCAGGTTGCAATTTCAAAGAGACAATTTTATGAGACAATAATTAGGTGTTTCATAGTTCTTTGGGGTTTTCTTGTTTGTTTGTTTGTTTTTTCCTATCTGGGAACAGAAATCTCCTTAACAACATGCAAATGTTGGTTGAATGCCCACTTTGTTGCTCTGATCTGGGCACTTTGTAACATTATTTTGTTTAATACTCACCAGAACCTATCAGGTTGATCTTGTCACCTTTTTTTTTTTATAAAAAGAAATAAGTATCAAAAAGGTATGTAATTTTCTGAAGTTTATTTATACAATTAGAAAGACTTAAAGATAAACATGAATAATGTCTGAAATGTATGAGGAATGCAAAAGAAAATGTGAAGTCGAGAGGCAGGGCAGGTGCTGATGTGTAAAAGGGAGCAGAGGTGGGGATATTTATTACTTAAACAAATTCATCTAAAGATAAGGGTGAAATACTGATCTTCCAAGCTCTGGGTTCTAAATAGTTGCTACTCAAGATTAGTGTGTGAAGGGAGGGACTGGAAAAAGTCTTGTATATATACACAAAACAAGACAATGGGACTCAGAGAAAGACGGGAAGGGTTGTTCTGTCTGGAAAAAAAATAAGTATTTTAAAGGAAATGGAATATACATATTCAGACACAGAGAGAAAGAGAGAGAGGGGGACGGGGAGGGAGAGAGAGAGAGAAGTGACACTGAATAATAGAGTGTGAACCCAAAATGCCTGCTCACATCCACAGGCACTAACTATGAGAAAATACCAACAGCAGAGGAGCCACGGGGATGCCATTCATGGGTACAAGCTATTTATGAGAATGAGAGGCCTCAGAGTGAGGTTATTACTCTTGTTAGGTCCCTCTGAGAAGTAAATTAGGTGTTTGAGTAGGTAGATACAATTCTTTTCTATTTCTATGTTACATTTACTGCAATGACAATAATAATATGCCACCCTTGGCTTCCAGAGGGGACTTTCTCAACTCAAGGAACTGAGCCCTTCTCTGTGCAACCTGCTGTGCCAGGCTGTGAGAGACACAAAGGCTCAGGTCATACTCTCCTTGTTTCTAAGAAGGTTGCAAGCCAGGGGTGACAACACAGCACATATATAGATAGGGGTGCAACTTCAGTGCAGGGAAATATGCCAGATGGGCATTTAATCAGTAACTGCTATGTAGGAATGGGATTGAGGGAGGGGGAGGAGTTGCAGTGAGTCCACCTGCAGTTATTCATATGTTCATCCATCCATTCAATAAACATGCATTGCACATCCCTAAGAACTTCCATATGCCAAACCATTCATTAAAGTCTAATGATAAGAAATTGGAATGATCAATTTCAGTTGGCAGAGTTGGATTGCACCCTAGGATTATGTTTTTTGGACAGTCTACCCAATGATCACAAACCCTTGGAGAAGAGAATAGCTACCCACTCCTGTATTCTCACCGGGAGAATTCTGAGGACAGAGGAGTCTGGAAGGCTACAGTCCATGGGGTTACAAAGAGTCAGACAAGACTGAGTGATTAACATACACACACACCAGTGATTGGGAGTAGATTTTAGAATAGGATGTTTTAATGTTTAAAGATCACTGAGTGTTTTTCAGCATTCAATACCAGATGTTGGCCTTATTAGCACTTTTGTCAAATAATCACTCAGGAAGCTCCTAAAATATGTTTCCAAAAATAATTATAATAAAATAAAATTTTAGAGCCGAGAAAGAATCAGTTAGTGATCAGTTTTACTAGTCTTTTAATACAAGGGTTTTGTTTTCACTTAAGGGCTCTTAAATATAATTATCACTATCATCAACATAATCATCATCATCATCATATCTTGCAAGAATACCATGAGGCAGGTACTATTACTGTCACCATTTTACAGATGAGAAATCTGAGCCTCAGAATGGGTAAGTGACTGTGCAATGGCTTACAGTGATCACATATAGCAAGGGGGCAGAGCTGGGATCTAGGCGCCACCCTAGATCCAGCAACTCAAATGCTCAGGCTTGTTTCTACTTAGCTCTATTATTCCCTTGAGAAATATGGATCTAATTGTCACTTTTAATATTCATAAAGACATAATGGACATTGTGAATTTTTTTAAAGCAGTTCAGGGTGATGAATATGTGTCTGCCCTACACTCAGTTTGATGAACATCTGTCTGCCGTACACTCAGTTTGGCAATATTGGTAATCTCAGATAAGTTAGAAGTATTGATTAGCAATTAGAAATATCTGTTTTTAACTAAATTGGTTGTATAAGTACCTGTTCACAATACGGGATAATCTTTGTGAGAAACCACTACTTTATTCCAAATCTCTAGTTTCCAGATGTGGACACTGGAACCTAAAGAGTCAGGCCAGTTATTCTGAAGAGATGCATTTGGGAGCTAAGAGGATCCAGTGTGTTGTAGCAGCTGATAAGAAAATAAATTGAGAACTCACTAATCTTAAACAAACCAGTGCAACTAGTTAAGAATATCTAATAGACCCAATTCACACGTGTGCATTGGACACCATTTCTTCTTAAATAGTGAAATGTGGTATCAAATGGAGAGTAAATCTTGATACTGAATTCTGTCAGCCTTACTTTAGAAAAATCCCTTGATATTAAAAAAGATATTCTAACCCTCAGTTCAGTTCAGTGGCTCAGTCGTGTCCGATTCTTTGAGACCCCATGAATCACCACACGCCAGGCCTCCCTGTCCATCACCAACTCCTGGAGTTCACTTTAAGGCAGTATTATTTAAATGTGTGAAAGTTGGCAGCTTGCTAAAATGAGAACACAGAATGGGGAGTTAACTACCGGTAGAGGTGAGAGGACATTCTTACTTCTTTTATATGATGCTCTGGAACCTCCTCCTGACAGGGGGGAAAAAAAGATGTAAAAGGTTCTGAAAAGGTAAAGAAGGAATACAAATAATCCACTGCTGGTCTATCTATGTTTAGGTACCAGTCAAACTGTTAACCACAATTCTGTCCTCTTCTGCCCATTTGCCACTTGATCTGGTGTTCTTTAAAGATTGTTAATCACTATTTAGTGAATAACAGCTAGACTAGGGCTCCTCCAGGACAAGGGCAAGTGTCTTCATATCTTGGTACCCTCAAGAACTTAGAAAAGAAAGCTTAGGACAAATTAAGTATGTGCCTGTTGATTAAAGGGTTGAAGGAAAGAATAAATAAATAGCAACTGTATCCCCAGAACTGTTAAAAGCTATTAGACTTCAAGGAGATGGAATATATATATTGTATATATATTTTATCTATCTATCTGTATATATATATAGTGTGGCACCTGTCCTTAAGGAGTGTCTAGTCTAGCTGGAGGGTAGAAATGAACACTTCTATTAAGTGTAACCTGCATGGCATCTTCTATAAGGGCAATGAAAAATCAGAAACAGAGGAGAGGAGGAGACAGGACTTGGGATATTCTCTTGGCATGAAGAGGGTGTAGCTGGAGGGGAATATCAAGAAACTAGGTGTGTAAGGGATGGTGGGTGGTGGAAACGGTGTATGTGTGGGAATAGGGTGTTACCAAACCAAGAGTCTATTGGGCAGTGTGAGTTATACTGGCCAAGTGGCCAGTTTATGAAACATGGAACAACCAGGCCCAGGAATTTAGGATTGATGGAGCAGGAAATCTGTAGGGTCCCACTTGCCTTTCCCCCTGAAAGTTAAGCATAAATATAAATATATCCTTACCAAAAAAAAAAAAAAAAGACAAACATTGTAACTTAATATGTGTTCCCTCTAAGACAAATAAGGTCCCAGGCTTTTGAAATGCACACTGTGGGTTTGCTTTCATAGTCACTTATTTATTCATTCCACAAAAGTTTACGGGGGACCTACTAGAGCTAGAATTTTGTTAAGCACCACGGGGGGTACAAAGATGAATAGCACTCGGTCCCTATCCCCAGGAATTTACAGCTCAATGGTGGAGACAAACGTGTACACACAAGTCCTTGCAATAGGAGGTAAGAACGTAAACACAGGAATTGTAAGGGCTTACTGCCTGAAGATATCAAAAGGAGGTGGTTTAGAAAATAAACAAGAATTTTCAGATGAGTTGGTTTTTAAATGAGGTTTAAAAAACTCCGATGGGGTAAAATATATTCTTTCAGGGCAAGAGCCAGAGTTAAGGCTCTGGAAACCTATGGAGTTGGGGGGATAATGTGGTAATGAACAGTGGCCTGATTTGGCTGGAGCGCAGAGTTCTTCAAGGGGTGCAGCGGGGATATTTTGCTGGGTATTTCCCCAATAACGAGGCTGGCATCTGGCAGAAGGAAGCCCAGCTGAGACTTTATGCCTCATCTCCGTGCTTTGACTTAAGCATCTATTGGGTCCCTTTAAAAAATTCTCCTCTTTCCTAAAGAGAGTTCTAGCAGTTGGGGGCGGGGACCATTTCCTAAAGTCAACGCGTAAGTTAAAGGTCTGCAAAGCTGCCCACGGGTGATTTAAATCTCGCACCAAAAGAGGAAACGTGTGGGAAGCGGAGTAGGGGGAAACCACTAAACAACAACAGCAACCCCCTCAACGATACCAGTTCCTGGCGGGACAGGCTGCCGGCCAGACCCGGGAGCGGGACACCGGCACCCGCCGGAGCTCGGAGCCCCGCACGGGCGGGCAAGGGGGAGAGGAAGAGAGGGAGGCAGAGAGGGAGGGAGGAAGCGCGAGAGGGAGGGAGGAAGAAAGGCAGGGAGGCGGCGTCATGTGATCGCTTCCCTGCTCCTTTAAGCGTCCACAGGCGGCGGAGCGGCCACAATCACAGCTCCGGGCATTGGGGGAGCCCGAGCCGGCTGCGCCGGGGGAATCCGTGCGGGCGCCTTACGTCCCGGTCCCATCCTCGCCGCGCTCCCGTACCCCTGAAGTTTTGCAGCGCCTGGAAAGGGGGCGAGGGAGAAGGGAGCGTGAGAGGGGAAGGAGCAAAAAGCACACCCTAAAACATTTATTTCAAGGAGCAAAGAAAAAGGGGGGCGCAAAAATGGCTGGGGCAATTATAGAAAACATGAGCACCAAGAAGCTGTGCATTGTTGGTGGGATTCTGCTTGTGTTCCAAATCATCGCCTTTCTGGTGGGAGGCTTGATTGGTAAGTGCGAGAGCTGCAAACTTTTCCCCCTTTCTCTCTTTTCGGGCCCCTTCCCTCTTTGCCTCTCGGGCTACTTGTTACAGTATCACTGCCTTGCTTCTATGATCTAATTAGTCCGGCTATTGTGCTTAAGAAAGCAGAGCTCCATGGGGCTCCGTGGGGCACAATCCAGTCTAGTGGCTAAGAGAAAAGGAGGGGAAAAAGTTTTGGCCTAGTTTCAGTATCCACTTGAAAGGAAAGAGGGGGGTGGCGGGGGTGGGAATCTTAAGCATGGCGACGGATCGCGCGAGGAAGCGCTGGGTTACAAACTTGATTGCCGCTCCCCCCGGCTTTTTCCCGCGTTCCCCCCTTTTCCTCTCGGTTCCCTCCCAATCAGCTCCGGGAGGGCAACGTAATCGACTTTATTAGGAACAACTGAAGAGTCGGAGAACTGCGCCCGGCGCAACCCTGAGCCCTGGTACTGGGGTGTGATCTCTGCATGTGTAAACGCTTTTGGTTGTCTCAGCTGGGGGTTGAGAGTTTGCATTTTGGGTCCTGACCTTCGTGCCCTCTGCTTCCTCGCCGCATCCTCAAGCCACCCCCCCCAGCCGTGGCCGTTGGCAAAGTCCGAGCCTGGGCTGGGAGCTTGGATGGGGTGAGGTTCGGTGGGAGAAAGTCCTCGGCCAGAGCCGCGGGAAGTTGGAGAGGTCAGGGGGAAACGCGTATCAGAAAGGTGTTGCTTATGGCCTCTGGGGAATCTCCCTTCCCCCATTTCTTAGAGCCCCGAGAGCCTGTGAGTCTGGAGCCCCAGGTCTTGCCCCGGCGCCTCGGAGGGCGGCCCCCGCCACAGCCCCCCGCAGGTGACAGCTTCCCCCTGGGAGATCTCCCCTGGCGTGTATCGCCCGAACCTCTCGAGCTAATCAGGCTTCCGGGTGAAGAAGATGGTTTCCTGGACCTGCCACTCGGAAAACTCCCTTCTCGCCGTGTCTCGGTCTCATCTCCATCCTCCCGCCCCTCCGCACAGTCGCTTTCCCCTCCCCCTCGAGATTCAGGACGTCCCGGCGCAAACTTCAGCGCCAACTTCGCCGCGGGCGCGGATGCAAGGCTTGGCTTGCTTATTTCGCAGATTTGTAAAACTTTGCGGAGTGGAGAGTCCACGGAGGGGCTTTCTGCGCGCGTCTCTTTTCCAGAGCCCGCGTGGTGCGGGTGTTGTGGTTGTGAGAACTGCACAGGCTTGGGCACCCCGAGTCGTGTGCGTGGCGTTTTGTCTCCAGGCTTGGGTTGGATGGGAACAAATGAAAAGGGAGTCTGGTTCTGTAAATCACTGTAACATCCAAGCTAACAGTTTAAACAAAGGAGAGTGGGTGAAGCTTTATCAAGGAGAGAAATTTCTAGAGGAGAACATGCCTTTCTCTGTGTATGTATCCACAAAGCAGAAAGAGGTTCCGAGTTTTCCAAGCTCATATCCTCAGTTTGGGTCAAACAGCTTAATTTTTTTTATTCTTGAACCGCCTCCAATCCCGGCCCCAATCCCATGAGCTCCTGTTTAGCTAAGTGCAATCTCCATGTTTCCCTGTATTGGATTTTTCGAGGCTCTTAATACATTCTCTACTGGGAGCTGAAGGCAGCCTTTCCTGTGCCCTCACAGTGATTATGCAGCGGTTACAATTACACCTCTTGTCTCCCTTGATGAGCAGTTGCAGTTAGATGCCATTGGATCTTGTGTGATTTCAGTGGCAGACCATAATTAAAATTTCTTGCACCTTGTGCTTTCAGAATTAAATTGGCCTATTATCCCTGTCTGACCTTCATCCTCTTTGAGGTTTTTGCACAGGCAGCGAACCATTACACATAGTGCCCTGGTATTTGTTGGTGTGTGTTTCTTTTTCTTTTTCTAAAGCTGATCTAGCCCATTATCCACTGTTGTAGGTTTCTTAGGGTCCATCTGGAACTGGCATCGTTTCTGGAATCTTAATATGGAGGAGAAGGTCCAAGGGCAGTGCGAGTGGCTGCTGGAGTTGCCATAGGTTCAGAAAGGTTGTATGTTCAAAGAGAAGTTTGTTTGGAGTAAGCTGTGCCAAGGGTTGTTTTTCCAATGGAACTTGATTAGTTGACCGCACCTGGTGACAATCTCAAAAAGTTAGTGATAGGTCTAGATTTCCCCTCAATAAATGAGCTGCTTTAGTCCCAGCTTTCCTTGAACAAGACAACTGTCTGTCTCTGTATAACTCTTCTCGGGGAAAGTTGTGTAAGTTTACTTCTTACCTTTCCTCCCTCCTCCTTCCTCAGTTGCTAAGACTGTGTCCCTAGTTTTGGCCTGAAGGCTGAAAAGATCATATCCATTTCACTGTAAACACTTTGAATAGTGGCTTAGCCACTATCTCAACCACTTAGTGATTTCTCTTTTTTTTTATTTGGCTGTTAAATCTAAGAACTTAGGTATGCTCCAAGACCCAAATATGGGGAATAAATATCAACAAAAGGTAAGTGATATGTTTTCCCAGCAAACTGGAAGGCAGGTGAAACTAAGCAAAGGATGGAACTTCAAGAAAGTGGAGGAGTGGAATCAGTAGCTAAAGAGCAGTGGAAAGTCTAAGTCCAGAAACCTTTGTTTCCACCCTCCCCAGTAAAAGGAGAGCTCTTTCTCTGCTCAACCCTATTGATGGTAGGAAGTCAGGTGTCTTGCTTATGCAGTGTCTTTCTAATTCATTTGCAGAGGCCAAGTGAGAAAGTGAAATTTTCACTTTGAATTGGCCTTGGTATTTTGGTATAATGTTCCTTTTTGATCACTGTTGTCCTAGATGAAAGGAAACATGACTGCCTAGAAAGGGGAGGAGCTGAATGGCAAAGCTCCTTATTGTAAGGGTGTAAGTACACCACACATATATTCGCAAAACAAAAACAACCACCACTCCCAAACAATATTGACAAACCATGCACCTAAGTTGATGAGGAGGCACCTTTTCAGTTACCTGACAGGTTTCAATCTTCTCATTGGTAGGTTGATGAGTTTAAGATTCCTTTCAGTTAGGAAACTGTATGAATTTCTCAGTGCTTTTGAGAGTTTTATATGACATTCAGACTGGTGTTTGGTTATAGCTTTCTAGAATTGATGGGGGAAAATTTAAACACTAGGTAAAAAGGAAATAAGAGGGATCTTCCCATACTCCAACAACCTTCTTAGAACCGAGGTTTTTTATTTTAGTTTGTTTGTTTTTGTACTTGTTTGTTTTGTGCCAGGGTCTAAACCTTTAATGGGATTTTGCAAGAAGGCTCTGGAAAGCAATATCTTATATGGTAGAATTTGAGATACTTAAGAATTCATTGAATTATGCCATGCCATGCTTTTGTACAGACTTTGAGCCTTTATAAAATCATGCATTTGATTATTTTCTTATGTATTGAGAAGGTTTCCTAAGTGGATAACTTATTTTGTATTTAGAATTCATTTAAAAATGTAAGAACCCCTGAAGGAAAAGAAAATATTTTTAAAGATATAGCTTAATCTTTAGCCTTCTTAAAAATAAGCCTGCAGAAAATTTTAAAAATAATTTTCCTTTGATTTCACGTTTGGTGAATTTTGTTCCTGGAGAAGCAGCTGCAGGGTGGTGGAAGGGGGGAGGGGAAGGAGACCATGTTCCCTGAAACAAGAGTGCAGCCAACTAAAAATCATGAACTTGATTCCCTGGTCTATTATGTGCAATTTGCTCAGCTTCAAATTAGTCATGTCTGGGGGATTTAATGGTTGGAAAAGCGGGTCACCATTCCCACCTGTTCTAAAGACTGGTAAGAGTATAAAAGATCAGGATTGGATGAACAGAAAATTATTGCATTGTTTTAAGTGTACCCATAAATGGGAATATTCCAAACTTAAACCCAAATAAATATCAACAAACTGACCATTATTATTTCTTTAGGAAAGATTACTTTCTTTCAGAGGTTTAGTATGTGAACAATCTTTCATTGTTTTTTATTGCTGAGAATATTATGTGTGTATATGTGTACGTACATCATAAATGTATGTCCGTATGTATGATGTGCATGCATATATACACATTTATTATCAGTTTTCTCAGTTTTAGCATGGACTTATTACTGCTTTTCAAGGAGCTGGCCCATGTTTTTATGCTATTATTATTTGAATAGGTACTGTGAATGGTTTTGATTATGGTCCATTCATACGAATAGTTTTTGTTTCTGCTACTGTTATTTATTGGAAAGTGGCAGGATTTTAAGAAATTTTAAAAAATAACAGTTATGCAAAGCGTACAAGGGTTTGTTTCTCAGTGTATTAGGTTTTAAGCTTGTTGTGGTATTTATTTTAGCACATATTAATAATGCAGTACTTGGCAGTCCTGAGTGTTTGGGTATCTGTTGAGAAAAGAACTAATGAACTGACTTTTGGTTGATGTTACTCCATATTTTTCTGTATTTGATTCTGCTTTTTATTTTGTAACGTTTCATATTTGACTAAGCTAGGTGATTTTTTGTGTTGTTAACTACCAGAATATCTAATATGGTTGGTAGAAGTACTGTGCAACTTCAGAAATTCTTTTGTAAAGAATGGAAAATCTTTTGTAGATTGAAATTACATTATTTAACTTTAAAAAAACTAAGCTGTCTCCTGGGTTATTGCAACAAAATCAATGCTAGTGCTAACAATCTCTAATCAAACTTTCATCTAATCATTTAGCACAGCCTGTCTAGCCTTCGATTGGAACTTTCCCTTTTTCTTTTTCAGAGTAAAAAACATTTGCTTGAGATAATAGTGGTGCTTTGTAAGATTTTCAAGTTCTCTGCCTGGAACCCAGACCTAGACTCAAAGTCTTTCCTAGCTGGTTGACATTTTGCAATAATGTGGCCTTTAAAAAGATTTTTTTTTTTAAATCCATGTAGACCGAGGAAAGATTCTAACCTTATCTTCCTCATAAAGATGTTTCTATGGAGATTTAGAATTTGAAATTGTATGAAAGTCCTTTGGTGAGAGTTCATGAATGGTACCTGCCTAGTGTGCAAAATATTGGTTAGATTCTAATGTGTACCTAAGATAGGACTACAATGCTGACTGGTGCTTAGAAAAGACCAGATTTGAAGCCTGAGTAACATAGGGGAGCCAGAGGTAGAAAAGAGTCCCTGTTAATCCAGGTTTACTAGCAAAAGATTTCCTGCAATGAGGTTTCTAACATGATGATAGTTCTCACTCATTTATGGAGAATTTGAGAGTATGTGAAATGAGAAGCCTTGTTAATTAAGTCATCAAATAGCTGTATTAATATTTCTTCTTGAAATAAATATATTAGCAATAGAGATAATTTAATGTGCATTAAATGTGCACCGTGTACCAGGCTTTATTTAATTTAATCCACACAAAGCTTGCCACATTGATGGTGTTGTTCTCATTTTACACATAAGTAAACTGAGATACAGAAAGCTCTAGTAAAATTGGTCAAGGCTGCCTATTAATAGCTGCTGCTGCTAAGTCACTTCAGTCGTGTCCGACTCTGTGCGACCCCATAGACGGCAGCTCACCAGTCTCCCTCGTCCCTGGGATTCTCTAGGCAAGAACACTGGAGTGGGTTGCCATTTCCTTCTCCAGTGCGTGAAAGTGAAAAGTGAAAGTGAGGTCGCTCAGTCGTGTCTGACTGAGTGACCCCATGGACTGCAGCCTACCAGGCTCCTCCATCCATGGGATTTTCTAGGCAAGAGTACTGGAGTGGCTTGCCATTGCCTTCTCCGCTATTAATAGCTGCTGCTGCTGCTAAGTCACTTTAGTCATGTCCGACTCTGTGTGACCCCATAGACGGAAGCCCACCAGGCTCCCCCATCCCTGGGATTCTCTAGGCAAGAACACTGGAGTGGGTTGCCATTTCCTTCTCCAGTGTGTCAAAGTGAAGTCGCTCAGTCGTGTCCGACCCCCAGCGACCCCACGGACTGCAGCCCACCAGGCTCCTCCATCCATGGGATTTCCTAGGCAAGAATACTGGAGTGGCTTGCCATTGCCTTCTCCGATTAATAGCTAGTCAGGGTCAAAGCTAGGATTGGATTCCAGTCAATCCAGAATAATCAACCGTTCGGTGCTCCTGCGCCCACCTGCCAAAGCCTTGTCTTCTAGGGCTCAATAGAAATGATTTGAATGTAGGCATGATGAATAAGACTGCAAATGCAAATAATTTCCCATTTTTAACCATTGGGTAACATGTTAAAGGAAAAAAAAAATCTGATGATAAGTGAAATGGAGTCCAGCTGTACTTAATAAAGCAGAGCCTTGCCAAGTAAAGGAGGACAACTTCTGGGAAGTCTACAAATGCCAGTCCATCCAATTTCTTCAGGTTCTAACTAGTCCCTGTAATTCTATGAATCATCTAGATGGCTGAGCAGCCAAGTTCATTAGCCACAAGGTGTTCGAGTTCTACTACCTTAAGGAAAATTACTTGATTTTATTTTCTCCAGTTAGTGGTTTTAACATATTTAAACAGTTATAGAGGTCTAGGTTTTCTCAAAGGAAGATGAGAGAATAAGTCAACTGAGGTTGTAGAGATTTTCGAGGGTGTGATTTGGCAGTGATAGCAAAGCAGTTGAAAGAAGAGCTTCATACTGAAAATTGAAAATTCAGTTTCCCCAAAGGATGATTTTTGTTTATATACACACTCATGCCTAATAATGAGGGCATTTCAAACCAGAGACTTGCATGCTGATACCTTGAATAGGTATATTTTGTTCTTTGGAAAAAATGCTGATAGATTCTCTCTATTGAAAGATAAAATGCTGATAGATTTTCTCTATTGAAAGATTTACTGCTCTCAGTTTTGATAGAGTCTCTAAGAGATGATGGGAGACAGAGAGCATCAAGACATGAAATGATCATATTTGTTTAATTGGTCTTGTGTTTTCTCAGAGGTGGTATAATAGTGGTGCAGTAGAACAGATAGGTATGTCATATGTGGATGGTTCCCAGAAACAGTGTCCAGATGGGGATGGGAATCGAGAGGAGGATCTTGAGGCACTGAAGTTCTCAGACTTGATAGTGAAATGTTTTGTATTTTTCCTTTTTCCTTATAGGGCTAATCTAAAAGGATTGATAAATAACAGAAAAGAGCAGCTGATATGTTTTAGAACAGGGGCCCCCCACTTCTGGGATCTAATGCTTGATGATCTTAGCTGGAGCGGATGTAATAATAATAGAAATAAAGTACACAATAAGTGTAATGTGCTTGAGTCACCCCAAAACTATCCCCTCCCACCTGGCTCTGTTGAAAAATTGTCTTCCATGAAAACTGGTCCCTGGTGCCAAAAATATTGGGGACTATTGTTTTAGAAGACACAAAACTCTAAGGTTCTTTAGCCCTTTAGCACTAGCTCTCCCTCCCCTCCATCCCTCCCCCCACCCATGTCCCACACACAATTAAATTGTGTAGAGGAGCAAAAGCAATAATCAGAGTGTCATCTGACCAGTAGTGAAGGATTTGGCCAATTATGATTTGTTGCCTTTTTGAAGATTCACTGGATGACTATGGAAAACATTTTACATGATGTGTTGATTTATTTAGTGAACATATCAACCTAGAGCAGCAGGTACTTTCTCCAGAGCTGAGATGAATGTGAGGTGCTCACTTAATCACATCAGGATCTTTTGGGGTTTAATAGAGATAGTCAGTCGGAGAAGGCAATGGCAAGCCACTCCAGTACTATTGCCTAGAAAATCCCATGGATGGAGGAGCCTGGCAGGCTGCAGTCCGTGGGGTCGCTAAGGGTCGGACACGACTGAGCGACTTCACTTTCACTTTTCACACATTGGAGAAGGAAATGGCAACCCACTCCAGTGTTCTTGCCTGGAGAATCCCAGGGACGGGGGAGCCTGGTGGGCTTCCGTCTATGGGGTCACACAGAGTCGGACACGACTGAAGTGACTTAGCAGCAGCAGCAGCAGAGATAGTCAGTAAGAGGCCTGGCATTCAAGTCCATGATCCTGAACTCAGTCAAGCCATGCTCTCAAGTCTGATGTCACTCTCCTTCTATTGTTCCTTCAGTTTCTACTGGAAACAAAGAATCAAGTGTGATGAAATATTCCACACAAATTCAATAGAAGGTGAAAGTTCAGACTGGCTTGTTCTGATTTTACCGCTTTCCCAGACCACATGCCTCCATTACTGCCTGGGTACTATTCACTGACCTGCTTATTTTCTGTACAAATAATCCCAATTTCTAAAATATATTATGCTGGGAAAGCTTGAGGGCAGGAGAAGAAGAGGGCAACAGAAGATGAGGTGGTTGGATGGCATCACCCATTCAATGGACGTGAGTTTGAGCAAACTCAGGGAGATAGTAGAGGACAAAGGAGCCTGGTGTGCCGCAGTTCATGGGGTCGCAAGGAGTCGAACACAACTTAGTGACTGAACAGCGACAACAAAAACATATTAACCTTTTTCAACAGCTATTGTAAATGTTGACCAGTGCTTGCAAGCCATGCTGGGGAAGGCTTAGCCTGAGATACTTACGCCCCAGCTCCCCCCGCCAAAAGAAATTATTGCACATAGCCAACAGTGACTGATAGCTGGAATTGAAAACTCATTGAAGTTCCTGACCTGAAGGCCAACTAGACTTAGCATACACAGTAGGTCCTGAATATCACTGTTGAATACAAGAGAGGTGGATGTGCAGAAAAGAGATAGAATATGGACGCAGGAAAGAAAAATTAAGGCCTCTGTAAACTCCGGGAGTTGGTGATGGACAGGGAGGCCTGGCGTGCTGTGATTCATGGGGTCGCGGAGAGTTGGACACGACTGAGCGACTGAACTGAACTGAACTGAACTGAAACATATGAGAGGGCTTCACAGGTGGCTTTGTGGTAAAGAATCTCCCTGCCAAGCAGGAGACACAGGTTCGATCCCTGAGTTGGGAAGATCCCCCAGAGTAGGAAATGCTAACCCATACCAGTATTCTTGCCTGGAAAATCCCATGAACAGAGGGAGCTACAGTCCAGAGGGTCACAAAAGAGTCGGACTCCACTTAGTGACTAGACAACTACAAATACATGAGAACACTCTCTGGGTCATAGCTTATGCCTGGAATTCCAGAATCTACTTCTGATGCCACACACTTTTCCCAAACTGAGCTAGTGTTTCTGTCTTCAATGCCTGTTTAAATCCTGGGCCTCCAAGTGCAATTTCTGCTCCCTCTTTTTTCTTCCTACTCTATTCTTTTAATATTACTTGGTAAAGGGTGTTTTGTTTTTTTTTTTCACTGACCCACAGGAATTATAGGGCCTTCTTAATCTTCCAGTTAATTCCCTGGATTAACTCAGAGGCTTTATCCACAAATACACATTTCCAAGAAAGCAGAAGTGATTGAAAGAAGAGGCCAAGTTATTACATTTGTTTTGGCAAGGCATTATGATTTTTCTTTAGGAAGAAGGTAACCGATCCTTAAATGATTCAGTCTGTTCCCCCTCCCTGCTCCCTGCCCCGCCAACCCCAGATTAATAAGGTTAAGCTCATGAGAGCTGGCTGGGGGCCAATTAACTGCTGCTTTTAGTTTTGGACTAAGCTCCTCCCAGAGAGAGAGCCTGGTGTCAGGGCAGCATCATGTCGGTGAGATGAACTTGACTGTAACTCAGCAGACCATCTATGGTCTCCGTGATCTCAAATAAGTTACAGAAGCTTCTTGACGCCAGCCCTCAACTGTGATGTGGTGCAGAGGCCTCCTATTTCATGGATGATTGTAGTGAGGAAGCCACGATCCCGAGGACAAGGCACCCTCTGGGTTCTCATGGAGCCAGGGCCACCAGAGATGTAATTCTCAGAGGATTTTTCGCTGAAAATGTCTGCTTAACCCTGTGTCCATCTCTCCTATTTTTCTCTGTACCTCTCTGCTCTTAGATTTGGAAAAACGTAGCCTTGAGGTCGTTTATTTTCTATTCTTTTTCTTTCTTGAGTCACCACCACTTTGTCAAACACCTCCAGATTCATGGATCAATTTAGACAGAGGGAAGTGAAATAACCCAAAGCATTACTCATTTTGGGTTTGAAAGTGCATACAGAGTTCAACTACTCTCTAACATGGATTCCCATTATAACTGTTATGTCTCATAAGGCGCCTTCCCAAGATGGTAGATATAATAATATTGTTACAGATAACTAGTGAAAAAGAATACAAGTCTAAGTTGTTATCCTCAAACATGCACATTTTGCTCCAGGTCTATTGCTTTTGCTTTATACACAATTTTAATAGAACTTGGTTATGCCATTTTCTGAGTCTACAATATTTAGGACGATTTGCCATAGAAACTCACTGGCAGCAAAGAGATGTAGGCATGTGGTAGGTAATAGGAGGACACAGGAAGAGAAAGGGAGCATTCCCAAGGTTGTGGGGTGTCTGGATATAGGCAAATCATTTCACACTAGAACCCTCTCCCACCCCAACTGCAGTGGCTTCATTACGTTATAGACTGGTGCATGTTAACTGATTCCACTCTAAATCTGGGTGATCTTAACGCTTGCCATGGGTGCAGCTTTTTGGATCCACAATATCTGTCCCCTTTAGTATTATTTGGGCTCAATGGGAGCTGTGGAACGTTCTGCTATTAAGTTGCAAAGTTGAAAGGGCCTTGGAGATCATCTTGTTCCACTTCCTTTGAGGAGGGACCAGAGTCCCAAGAAAGGGAGGCTCAGTTTACACAATTAGAGTCCTGGTTTAGACTCAGATTCTAATGACCGTCAGCACTCCAAGCATGTATCTCCTCCCGAGTTGCAGGGTGAAAATCATCAGATTTCTATCTGAGACCTTCGAGTTATTGGGCAGAAAATTCCAGTTTGTGGTTCTTAAAGCTCTGTTGACTTTTCTGTTCCTTGAAAATAGTAATGACTTTACTGTCCTCTCCTGCTTGCTTTTGTGTTCTTAATATTCTTAGCTAATTTCTTACGAAGCAATAGGATTGTATGGAATGTTAAGCTGTTCTATGTGGATTTTAAAGAATACTACATACTTAAAAACAAGCTAAATTCCTTGCTTTCTGAGAGTGTAGTATATCCCCTTTGTCCTGCCTAAGAAATTGTAAATAAAAAAAAATAATAATAATACGTGTACTGTGGTCCTTAGCAATCCAACCAAAGTGCCATTCTCATGTTTTAAGACTTCATCAGTCTGAAGCTTCTTGTCTAAAATTTTGTGACTAACTTTTGTGCTTTCAGGGGGTGTTTGTGGCAGGCATAATTCTGAAATTGTAGTGAGTTTAGGGGAAGTGACATGCCCTATGTTTTTTGGATCTGTTTTGCATACCAAAGAAACAACAAAATTGCTCATGCTTTGTTTCTGCCATTTCTTCCCTCTGAAGGTAATTGCAAATTAAAAATTCAAATTGCCAAAATAGGGCTTAAAATGTTGAAGGCCTTATGCCATTGTGACTGACAAGCATACTTTTGTGATATCAGAGGTACAAGTATTACAGGGTAAATTCTTTTATTTTTGTTGATATTAAGCAGAGTCACAAAGCACTGTTTTTTGCATCCTCTGATTTAACTATAATGAATCTTTTTTTTTTTTTAAGTCTGTGTTTAACATGCTGGTCTTCAGGTGATCACAACCAAAAAATTGAGTTCCATAATTGTGAAAGCCAGTCCTCTCTCAAGGCAGATCAGTTCTTTTTTTTTCTGTTCCTTTTACTCCAGGTTCTTATGTATTTTATCTGCTCTCATTTAGGTTGTAATTCGCCTGAGAATGGAATGCCTCAAATGGAGAAAAGACACATCCCCACATTCCTTTCTTTTCTCTGGTCTGTTGAGCTAGTCCTGGCTTGTGTGAAATGGGCTCTGACTTTAGTTCCTGCGTGCCTGGGCTGTGGGAAGTTGTAGATAAGATTTTAACTGAAGCTTTGGAAAGATTGCACCAGGGGCCTTACTGTCACTTAAAAGAACACACCTGTACTTAGAAGGGATCAGCTTCTGCAAAACTGTGAGGTGGAAGTGGGTACAGTGGGGAGGACTGTGTGAGGCAACTCCAGGGCCTTGGACATCCTTTCAGGCACCCTTCCTCCTAATTGTACAGCATTTGCATGCTCATGAGCCAGCCCATGTTAAACCCTTGGCTGGCATTGGTCTTTGAACATGCCCAAACGGAACAGAGTTCTGCTCTATGAGAACATGCTGTTTCTGGATAATAGGTGATGAAAGAGAAAGAAACAGGATAATTTGTAGACACCCAAGATTTTTAAACGAAAAGTATACTAAAGTCACCGTTCAATTAGCATTTTCTTTTTTCTTTTATAAATATCAGGAAATTCTTTCATGTCCCTTCTTCGCTACCCCACCTACCTGTTAAAAAAGACAGAGAAAATATAGTTTGGGAGAAAGATGAGCAGTAGGCTTGGTATTTAAACAAAATCAACACTAGTATATATTTGAGAAGGTCATTTTCCAGGTCAGGATGTGGTTAGGTACTGATACCAAGTCTGTTCAGGGAAGCCACTGACTCTCTGTGCATCTCATGTTAGAGTAACTCTCCCTGCCAGCAGCGCTGGTATAGAAATTTGAAAGTTGCCTTTAATGACTTGGGGTGCTTATAAGATTCCTAGCAAATTGTTGCACTAAAAAACAGCATGGTGTTAGCTCAAAGTTTTCCATATGTTTCTGTTCAATGATAGATTTACTGATCCTTGCATTCAAATAATCAGATTTTCTAACTAATGGCATGCGGTTTTAGGGTTAATCAGTGTGTGTGGTCTGGTTCATTATCCAACTTGGACAAACCATATGCATGTTATGAACCTCAACTTTCTCATCTAAAAATGTCTCCTTCATAGGTGGTTGTGGGTTTAAATGAGATAAGTTACCTGCGCTTACGTGCTCGATTCATCAATATACATTAGCCATTTCCCTGAATTAGAAGTTGATGAAATTAACTTTTTGAAGTTTTTTTTTAGTCATCCCACATCTAGTTAGGCTCATGGCAGCTTATTTCTGCCTCTTAGTGGATTACATAAAATTAGAACCCCAGCAACCCTGCTTGATCACTTTCCCATTTAGCATAATCCATTCAAACCAACAGTTCAAGAAGCATGTCATCCACACATTTGGTGAACTAGAGAAATTAACTTTTTGATCCAGTTAGTGATAGTTTTCATTAAGATTTAATTTGGATCTTAAATTTTGCCTTTTAAAATGCTTGCCAGTACTCATGGCTCTTTGTAGCATAGATGAGCCCAGGTAGCTTGAGTTTTAAATGACTATCACTCAATGTGTGGGAGAGATTCCATCCATGCTTGCTGCATAGCAAATCCCAGTTGTTCATCTGTTTTACATTATAAAATTGAAGTCATCGTCCATTGGGAAATGTTTTTGCTTCTAGATAGAACATAAATGACAAAGACGTTTGAAAGTCAAGCTTCAAGGAAAAACATGATCTTTTCCTTATAAAATATTAACTACTTCTGAAACTTTAGTTAGAATTACCATGGTGTATCATAGGGAATTATAAAGAAAAAATAAAGTTAAAATATAATTCTTATAAGACTATAAGCTACATGACAACATGTCATCTATCTTGCGCATCTTTATTTTCCATGATTACCACAGGGAGGTATGGTATAGATGCTCAGTAATATTTTTTGAAGAAATAAACACCTTGTATTTTGGACCTGTTACAGAGGCAGTCAAAATACTTCAACTTTAAGATCAGCTCTAAAATTTGTAACACTCTCTTCTGGGCTAGTCTTTTATAACTAAAAAAAAAAAAAAAAAAAAAATTTATTTGTCCATTTTTGGCTGTGCTGGGTCCTTGATGCTAGTTGTAGAAACTAAGGCTCTTCTCTAGTTGTAGAAACTAGGGCCCAGAGAAGTTGCAAGGAGAAAATGTTGAACCAGAATTCCAGACTGCTGGGAGAATGTTTCATTACCTATGCCTACTGTTACACTGATTATACTACCAGGTCTGATTTATGTATTTAGTCTTTATTTGGCCATAAAAACAGAAAATTGAATGTGCCTATCCATACTGATTGGTCAAAGAACTGATGCTTTTGAATCATGGACTGGAGAAGACTCTTGAGAGTCCCTTGGACTGCAAGGAGATCAAGCCAGTCAGTCCTAAAGGAAATCAACCTTGAATATTCATTGAAAGGACTGATACTGAATCTAAAGTTCTAGTACTTTGGCCACCTGATGCGAAGAGCTGACTCATTGGAAAAGACCCTGATGCTGGGAAAGATTGAAGGCAAAAGAAGAAGAGGGCGGTGGAGGATGAGATGATTAGATAGCATCACTGACCAAAATGGACATGAGTTTGAGCAAACTCCAGAAGATAACGAAGGACAGTGAAGCCAGGCATGCAATAGTCCATGGGGTCTCAAAGAGTCAGACATGACGTAGCAACTGAACAATCCATACTTGTTGATAAAGTTTGCTTGGAAAAAGGGAGCACACCTTGTGCATGAATTTTGAGTATTCAAGTGAGAATGTGAACCATAATAGAATTTTGTGATTTCTTTAAGAAGTAAATATGTTTCTTCTGTTCCATGAGGGCTGTTTTTTAGGAGCTTTTTAAAAAAATATATGATTTGCTTAATTAAAAAAAAAACTTTTAAAGATGGAAAATGCATCTTTCAAAGTTTCCTTTCTAAAATTTTGCAGATGTATTTATGGTTCTTCTTAGAGATCAGTAATGTATTTATGATGTCAACTTTTATAACTGCCCTTGACAAGAAAGCACGAGACATTCAAATAACTACCTCTGCATTCCATTGTGTTCAGCTTGTCGATCTGGTGGGTGGGAATGAATTCATCCACACATTCTTCCAGTTTCCTGAACAGCACTGAAACATGCTGTGCAGAATATGTGCCTGCAGGCAAACAGGAACCCGAACCTATTGACTTTCCAGTGGAGCTAGGTGGAAATGTGGGAACAGAGATTTGAGAAGGAGATGTAAACTGAAAGAGAAGGAAGCAAAAACCAGGGAGAAGGCACACAAAAGCTGGACTTGGACTTCTCTTAGCCAAACCTACCTTTCACTGAGAGGCAGGAGTGTTGGAGAGGGGACACAGGCTGGCACAAGAGTCAGGGGAGAGGTAGGGGAGTGATGTAGAGAAAACGGAGGCTTGAAAGAGGCCACAGGAATTCTCCTTGGTTGGGTCATCACACATCATCATTCAGGCCTTC
The DNA here is from genome assembly GCF_049115385.1 of Moschus berezovskii. NCBI lineage: Eukaryota > Metazoa > Chordata > Mammalia > Artiodactyla > Moschidae > Moschus > Moschus berezovskii. The sequence goes on along the minus strand of NC_142463.1, from coordinate 44,502,452 downwards.
CCCTCTAAACTAATGGCACTTGTGTAGGTGTGTTCATGCACTGTGAACCTATCTACTGCTCGAAAGGCTAGGTAAAGCCACACTCGAAATGGGAGTTTGCTATTCTAAATGTAAGCAAGGGTTTGGAAGGACTGAATAGAAATCCTGGTTCTTAACAAGGCACATACCCCTTGTTGGCTATGTGGTCTTGAAAAATTATTTAAACTCCGAGTTAGAGTTTCCTCATCTATCTCTTGGGTAAAATAGGAGTAATAGTGCTTGTTTTATAACATTGCTGTGAGGATTATATGAAATAATTTGTGAAATGAAAACTGTGTGTATAGTAACTTGCAAACAGTAAGCACACAGACTGTCAGTCAGTCAGTGCTGCATGTTATTTTATTATTAGTCTTATTCTTTTAATCCAAGAATGAGCTCCCAGTGTGAAGTCTCTCAGAGTTCATAAAAGGTTTTCTGCCTCCTCTGAACCTGGATCCCCTGGTCCAGGGAGAAGTAGGTGGTTCTAGAGTCATGTTTATACTGCTTATGTGAAATTAAACTCTAGTGACTAGAAAGATGCATTTTTTTTTTGCCTCCTAATTTTGTTTTCAACAAGAATACAATGATGTTAAAGGAATTAAAAGCAAAGAAAAAAGGAAAAGAATCCTCCTAAAATCCACCATTTAATACAGTTCCACGTTAATTTTTTATTCTTTCACACTTCTGTGACTATTTCCAATTTTATATAAAAGAAATGTAAAAGCCTAGTTAGCAGAGGCTCAGAAGTTTATTGTTTATGCCTCTACCAATTATGTGCTTTCTTTGGAAATTCAGCAGTCAGTTCCTCCTCTCCTTCTAAAACTCCTCTCTAATACTTAACTCAAGATTGCTTGTTGAACCACTGAACCATGGGAAATTCATTTTCAAAATCTGCTTAATTGCTGTGAGACTTTTAATTTGTTCTGGATGATGGTGCTAATGTCTGGGAACTGGGACTGAAGCCCTCCAAAGTTGTTAATTCAATCAGCTGCTGTGTCCTTGCCATGCCTAATGAAGGGGGGGCATCCAGACCCCTCTCACAAAGAGGCTGGGTCCCTCCTGACCACCTTGTCAAAGATGAATAAGAGGGGCCCCCAAGTTAGGTCGAACACTTGGGGCAAATTACCAGGGTGTCAGTCCACATTATCCAAAGCCCTGGGTTGTGCTTCCCCAAATAATTATTTGGTAGGTTTTATGTAGGACTCCAGAGTTTTAAGGCATGGTTTTTGTGTGCATGTATTCACACCTGCTAATCTGCAAAATTCTTTAATCACTGAGGGTCCATTTGGCTCTGTCTTCAATCTGTAAGATCATAAACATAACCTCCAGACTATTGATATTCCTGTTAACCACTGAAGTTTTCCATGGCGCGACTGGTGAAAGCTTGCTCTGTCTTCATGATAAATTAGCTTGTTTATTCCTCTTCTGCTTATTTCTATCCTGCTGTTGGTTAGTGTAATGAAGCAGAAGTCCATTGTGTATGTTCATTGGGTAGCGATCCTCTGGCACCAAAGGGGGTAATTGAGTAGAAAGGCAGAATGCTGTTGGTGCATGGGAGAAGTTAACACCACATGAGGTCACCAGGCTTCAAGCTTTAATCAATGTGGACACAATGCAATTGAGATTTTGAAAAGGGTTTGTTTATAGTGTGAGAGTAAGGGTCAGTAGTTAATTTGAAATGCTGTAGGTGTGTTTTCCTTGAACCAAGAAGGTACAGAGCATGTGTCATAGAGGATTGTAAATATCCTCAAGGAAGGGATGTAATTGGGGTGGGGGTTTAAAAAGAAGAGCATTTGAGAAGATCAGTATTCTTATTATTGACCCATCCATTTTTTATTTAAACTTTTATCATTCTTCATAAATGATAAAGAGAGTGTAAAAAAAACACTAAGTCTATTGTATAGACGCACAGCCTTACTAAGAAACAACTTTTTTTTCTTTTTGCTTTCCTTTAGGAAGATACTTGAAGTGCTATAAAATATCACTAAATTACTAAGAGTAGTACTGGGCGCTAGTTCTCAAAGGATTCTTACTCTCAAACTCTCAAAAGTTTATATCTTTTCGGATTGTTAATTTCTGTGGCTTGAATGAGACAGTATGAAAACCCTTAACCCTCTGCTCATTTATGCTGCTGCCTTTTTCCATTTCAGGCTCCAGTCTAAACCAGGCATGTCTGTCTGCTTTTTGCATTATCTTTGACATTTCTCTCCATTACTTAATTATCTTAAGTTTCAACAGCATGGAACACCACACTTTTATAATCCCTCTTCCAATCTGAAAGTAGAGAGAGCCCTGTCCTTTTGTTGCAAGGAAACTGCAGACCAACGTCTGGTTTTCAGAAACGACTGTGGGAACAGAATGTGAAGGCTAGGCAGAGCCGATGACTAGATAGGGACTCAGAGATGCTTTGTTAAGTGCATGTTAAAGCTCTGATAAATTCATGCTCCTAATACCTCGTATCTGTACAGTGCTTTTGTCCTTCATACTTTCATAGGAGTTACTGCATTTGATCTTCCCAACAACACTCTGAGACAGGCCACTCTACCAGGAATATTCACATTTTTAAGTTATGGAAACTGAAATGGAGAATAGCTGTTTGTGGTTGGTTTTGTTTGAGAGGGATTGATTTGGTGAGATCTATTTGTTGTGGAATTACTCTGAGGATTTGAAGAGTAATTGCTACATGATGATAGGATAAAGAATGGGAAAAGAGCTTTTTTTTTTTTTTTAATATAGAGAATTAATTTTTGTAGAAGTTGCTGTATGTTAACCAAACATTACTTTCAGAACTATCTTTTAGGACACGTTCATGCCATCTGTGGTTCATCGTCTTTAATTTCCCCATGTAACACTCAGCTGCTCTCTTAAACAACTGTTAAGCAAATATGTAAAAAATATCTTTGAAGGAACAACAGATTTTAGTCGTTGAAGGTTTCCAGGTGTTTTGACCTTTCCCTGAGCAGAATCTCAGTCTTTAGAACCTTATGGGAAAATCTTACAGGAGGAGCCATGGAGCACCTTGAGATAAGAGTGAAACTAATTTACTAATCTTAGCTAGTAAAGGATGCTGTATGGTTACCCACTATAGTAACTCTTCCCTGGCATGCCTTTCTCCCTTCAAGTCATGCCAACAAATACGCATTGAAAGGCCATTTCTGGTGTTGGTATGATAGCCTATAGAATGGATTATCATAATTATATTATATAATCTCCTACTGCCGGACATTAATGATATTTCCTCTTTGGGGGCTCTAGAGTAGCAATACGGGCAAAACCTCCCTTGTAGTTAAATTTTTATTCATACCCTTAATTATTTTTTTTTAGCAATTTCACGTCTGTGAGTTTATCTGAGGTCAAAAATCATGCCAAAAAATTAAGACAAAGAAAAGGAATTTGCCTCGCAGTACAGTAGTTAAGACTTTCCACTTTGATCCCTAGTCAGGGAACTAAGATCCCACATACCGCATGGGCAAAAAAAAAGTCATGCTCATTTTAAAAGATTTTTATAATAATCTCCGCTTGCCCTTTGAAATCAATAATAACCACCCGTATACCTCATAAGTCAATCGTGGGAGTGTTCCAATCCCTGAATCTTGGCCAGTACTGGGCATTGTTTTTATATTTTTGGCAATTTTGCCAATGTGCCAAGAATATGGTTTCTATTAATTTACATTTCTTTGGTTACTAGTGAGAGTGAACCTATTTCCGTATGCTTATTGGCTATTTATACTCCTTTGTGACTTGTCTGTTTCCTTTCTTTAGTATGCTATTTTCAAAGCTGACCATTTTTGTAGTACAACTTCTTAGAGATTATTAAGGAAAGAGGAAAGACTAGGGAGAATGGTTCAGTCTAATTCCGTTGATAGCAGGATTCTGTATTTCCTTTGTGGTACCTCTCCTTTCTCAATCTCAGATCATGAGGTTTGAGACTCTTCACCTCTGACTCCAGTGAAGGGATTTGACCAAGCCACAGGGGCACGTGGCTCAATTTAGTCTAATCAGAATGAAGTCTGAGACTTGTTATGGAAGCTACCAGGAGGAGATGTCCTCTCTGTTTATTATTGAACTTGAACTCAGATAACATGAACCTGGAACTGTTGGAGTCCTTCCCATGAATCCTGAATATGAAACTAGTAAAATATAAGCTAGAATTCAGTGACTCTAAAGAAATGAGATCTGTTGCTATAATTTGATTTCTCAAAACAGTCGCTATCTAAAGACCACTCTGTCTCTGGACATTTTTCATCATCTCTTTACTAATTTATTGATTGATTTAATTTTTCTCAAGCAGCTTGATGCAGGGTTTTCCTTTCTTTTGCAACCAAAAGACCCCAAACTAACACACTTACTATGCCTTTGGTTAAAGACAGATCAATGGAGACCACTACTCTATCATAGAAGCGTATTTGGAGAGTTTGCTCATGTCTGGTGGAATAGGCCTTTAGTAGCAATTAAAAAATAAAATCAGGCATGGAACCAACCTCTGTTAGGCCCAGCTCTTCCAACTAGAGCAGTAGTTGAAATGGTGTGTGTAAGTGTGTGTGTGTGTGTGTGTGTGTGTGTTGCACCACTGTTGGAGCACCAACTGGCTGGTAAAGATCATTAGTGACAATTCTTGGAACTTGGCCAGGCTGTTGGCTCTGAAGCAAAGCTCATTGCAACATGTACTCCTGCTGAGCTGGATGTGTGTGTGTGTAATGAACGGCAAGAGAATGTTCCAGCAGCTAAAATGAGGTTCTTGAAAGCATAGGAGAAACTTTAATGACTACCCAAGTAGACTAGTATTTGAGAGAAATGGTTGGGAAACTTGAGTAGGCATTTTGATGACTCCAAGTTTCTTTGGGACATCCAGAAGTCTGTGAGGCAGAACAAACAATGAGCTGGTACATGTTACTGCAATCCCTGAGTTGGGTTAGTCATGGGCTATAGAAGGAATGCACACATGGATCTTGCCTTCAGGCAACTTAAATTTGACTGGAGAGGCAAGAGCGATAAAATAAAGATATTTGTTAAGGTCAAGGTGAGTGAAATAGACTAAGTGTTTGTTCTAAGTATTTTTTAGATCAGATAAAAGTAATTTTTTCAAAGAATTAGGGAGTTTGACCTGGGCCTTTGTGGTATGGGTGGTCATTGGAAGCACAATTTAATGTCCATAATTCAAGAAAAGATTCATATCATTCAAGGTACTGAATTAAGAATAAACTTAAAAGAAAAAGCTATGAACGGCATATCAGAGAAATCTGGCTGTAGCCCATTTGCCTCCCTAGACATATCATTTAATCCCTTATGCTTCTTCTTGCCTTTGATTATTTGCTAAGTAGAGCTAGTAATGCTTTCCCATGGCAAATAAAAACAGAGGCATGTTTTTCTCAAAGCCGAATATGTTGGCCGTTACCACTCATTTCTTTTCTTTGTGTCAAGGGCATAAAAGTAAGTCCTCAGAGTCTCTGACAGATTAGAAATCTGTTTAGATACATCAAGAGGCATAAATCATGATAATCTGCTCATCTATCTTGTCATGGAAAGAAAGCATGAAGTTAATGAGTTGAGATCTCAAGGAACCTACTTCTCACCAGCTGTGAGACGAGGTTTAGTGTCTTGTCTGTAACTTGCCACAGATCTGTACATCTGTAAATAAGAAGATGTGTATGAAGGCAGGGAATTTATCTTCTGAAATGTACCAAAGAAAGATAAGGTGGCCCTACTCTAGCTGAGTAGACAGGCAGGACATATATAAGAATATCATTAATAAAACAGCATGATGTGGTAAAAATGTTACATAGTATTCATTGAACACTTACTATGTGCTAACCAATGCTCTGTTTTATATGCATATCTTGCCCCACTGACATGGTTGAGCTGGAACTTTGAGCTAAGAATCTTTGTCTTACTTGCTGTTTTCATGTTTAAAGGTCTAGAGAGACTGAATGATCCTGAAAGCACCGATTTGGACCTCTTTAACTCGATAATTATATTTTCTTTAAAAACTGTGCTTTCTAAAAGCAGTGGTTTTGGGGACAAAACCTGGGGGTGGCTGTAAATTGACTAGAAGGTTTACAAATACCCATAAGGACAGGCATTGTGTTAGTCATTGTGGGCAAATCCATTCAGCCTAGAGCCTTCCGTCTGTATTTCCCTTTGTGAACTCTTTTGCTGAATGTCCCGTCATCCTTTGTGAGATGAGGTCCTGTTCATCCTGTCTGCTTTCACGACATAAATGTTTTAGGAACTCTCCACAGACTGGCTGGATTGTCTCTTTGGGCTATGAACAGATTGTGTGGGTGATGAGACAAGTAGGAAAAGACTCAGCAATCAAAACAGGGGGGTGGAAAGCTCTTTCTCTGGCTCTCAGAATTGAGCTTGGACACAAAGGGAACTTCGTTAATCATGCCTCCTTTGTAATCAGAATGGTGGAGGCATTTTTTAAACCACTATGATTTTGTCCTCTGTCTCGTCTGAGTGAAACCAATTGTTAATAGCTAATCAAGGAGTTAAAAATTTCCCAGACATGGCCAGGCAGAATCAACTTCACTTGATAAAGTAGTGGGTGGATTCTGGTTGGAAAACCAAGCCAGGCTTCTTGCAGACATGGTGCTGACCTGATAGGATCCCCTTGTCCACGATCAACCTGGTGGCAGCTTTGTGCTTAGCAGAAAATTTCACCCATGTTTGGAAATGGGGAAGAGAGAAGCTTTAGGAATTTCTGTGAGTTAGGATTCAGTCACTTTGTAATACTAAGCAAATACTGAATGGACAGCCTCAAACATCTCAATTTACTGAGCAACTTGGACAACTTACTTGTTTAATCTTTCTGTAGTCCCTTCCTTAGAAATCGAAGGAGGATAATAATCTTTGCTCCCCACTTAATGTGCAAAATAATGAGAATGTAAATGCTTTGTGTTTCCTGGCAATGAAGAGATAGGGAAAATTCTCTTAGTGTTATTCATATTTAATACGGTAAGATGAATCAGTATTTTTTTTTAAACCTGTTATTATTTTAGCGCCTCTTCCCTTTCACAAGGGAGGTTGTGTGCCTTAGCAGAAGTTGACTTTGTAACAATTTTAGTTTCCAAGACAGATTCAATAAATTTACAGTGTGGCTGGTTTTCCAAGTGGAAAGTTTGAGGTTCAGTTCAGTCGCTCAGTCGTGTCCGACTCTCTGCGACCCCATGAATCACAGCACGCCAGGCCTCCCTGTCCATCACCAACTCCCGGAGTTCACTCAAACTCATGTCCACAGAGTCGGTGATGCCATCCAGCCATCTCATTCTCGGTCGTCCCCTTCTCCTCCCGCCCCCAACCTTTCCCAGCATAAGAGTCTTTTCCAGTGAGTCAACTCGTCGCATGATGTGGCCAAAGTATTGCAGTTTCAGCTTTAGCATCAGTCCTTCCAATGAACACCCAGGATTAATCTCCTTTAGAATGGACAGTGAAGAGGAACTCAAAAGCTTCTTGATGAAAGTGAAAGAGGAGAGTGAAAAGGTTGGCTTGAAGCTCAACATTCAGAAAACAAAGATCATGGCATCTGGTCCCATCACTTCATGGGAAATAGATGGAAAAACAGTGGAAACAGTGTCAGACTTTATATTTTTGGGCTCCAGAATCACTGCGGATGCTGACTGCAGCCATGAAATTAAAAGACGCTTACTCCTTGGAAGGAAAGTTATGACCAAACTTGATAGTATATTAAAAAGCAGAGACATTACTTTGCCAACCAAGGTCCGTCTAGTCAAGGCAATGGTTTTTCCCGTGGTCATGTATGGATGTGAGAGTTGGACTGTGAAGAAAGCTGATCGCCAAAGAATTGATGCTTTTGAACTGTGGTGCTGGAGAAGACTCTTGAGAGTCCCTTGTACTGCAAGGAGATCCAACCAGCCCTGTCCTAATCATTCCCTGAATCTAGTGATGAATTGTTCATTGAGGCATATCAAAGATAGTGAAACTAAAGGCAATATTAGCATTTAGAAGAAAGCTAATGAAATATTCTTCTAGGTACTCCTTTGTTGTCATTCAGTCATTAAGTCGTTTTCGACTCTTTGCTACCCCATGGCCTGCAGCACGCCAGGTTTCCTTGTCTTTCACTGTCTCCCAGAGTTTGCTCAGACTCATGTCCATTGAGTGGGTGATGCTATCCAGCCATATCATCCTCTGTCGTCCCTTCTCCTCCTGCCCTCAATCTTTCCCGCATCAGGGTCTTTTCCAGTGAGTTGACTTTTCACATCAAGTGACTAAAGTATTGGAGCTTCAGCTTCAGCATTGGTCCTTTCGATGAATATTCAGGGTTGATTTCTTTTAGGCTTGATTTCAGTCCAAGGGACTCTCAAGAGCCTTTTCCTTACCTGGATGTTTTTTTTTTTCTGCTCTCTTTAAAATACTGAATGGATTTTTGAAATCAGATAGTAAGAGGTGGCTGAAAATGCCAAGGAAGATGCATCACAGTGTATCTTAGGGTTGGAAAACAATCCTTTTTTAAAAAAAACCCTACTGCACTTTTTTAAAAAAAAACCCTACTGCACTATCCTGTGTTCATCTATTCAGAACAAAGTCCCCCTTTCCTCTCTTAACCTGTTTCACCTAAATGATATTTCCTTCCCAGGCAAGATTGGAGTCTGCCTCTCCTATTATGGCAATGAGCTTCTGCTGGCGCTCTTCACCTAATGGAGACCTCTAGCTTTCCCACCCTCTGTTTTCACTGGAATCGGAAATTTCCCAATTCTTTAGAAAAATGGAGATTCTTGTTTTATAAGGGACCTGAGAATTTGTTGAGTCTAACCTTACCCACACTGGGATCTCCCCAGCAGAGACAACCTCCCTGCCAGCATTTTTCCATTCCAGTGACAGTTGCTCAATAACAATTAAAATTGTTTAATTTTTCAATCTAGTTGAAACACTATGATGGTTAAATGTTCTTTCTTATGATTCAGTGAAAAACTTGTTTCTCTTACCAGATTGTATTATAATTCACTGTAATTTTCACTCATGAATCCTTCATTTTCCTTTTAGAATAACCTGGAACATATGCTACTTCCCTTTTGTTAGATGGTGACTTTTCAAATATTGAGTGGGCCAAAAAGTTCAACTATTGTGTTGACTGGAAACTTCGTTTGGGTTTTTTCCATAAGATGACTATATCATTTCTCTCTTTTGACTTTCTCTTTTCCAGGTGAAAACACCCTTTTCTGATAAGATTCCTTACCATATTTGTTTCTAAATGGTGATTGTATTCTCAGTCAAGATTAAGTTTACTTCTGCTACCATGGCAACCAGATACTGCTTGTTTCTACTTACAGGAAACCACCATTTTCCTGTTTTCAGCAGGGAATCCATAAATCAAAAATCAACTTATTAGTATCCTTAGAACAAACACATCTCTATTGCTGGTGATCAGCTTAGTTCAGAGAACACTGAGTTCTGTAACAATCTATGCACTGACCTCCCCATTTTAGCTCATGTAACTTATGCCAAATGTACTTCCCATATATGTCTGCATTGGTTTTTCTCGTTTGAAGAAACAGTGTGACCTAAGATAGAGACTCTGGACCTGGATGGATTTAGGTTTAAACCCCAGCTCAACCATTTATTGGCTGTGACCTTGGTTGAATTATTTACATTTTCAGAGTCTCATTTTACTCATTTCTAAATGGAGATAATGGTATTTATCACTTACTGCTATATAAGACGGAGAAGACAATGGCAACCCACTCCAGTACTCTTGCCTGGAAAATCCCATGGATGGAGGAGCCTGGTGGGCTGCAGTCCATGGGGTTACGAAGAGTCGGACACAACTGAGCGACTTCACTTTCACTTTTCCCTTTCATGCATTGGAGAAGGAAATGGCAACCCACTCCAGTGTTCTTGCCTGGAGAATCCCAGGGACGGGGGCACCTGGTGGGCTGTCGTCTATGGGGTCACACACAGTCGGGCACGACTGAAGCGACTTAGTAGCAGCAGCAGAGACATTTTTGATTTTCACTGCATTCGAGAGGAGAGAAGATGCTACTGGCGGCTAGTAAATAGAAGCCAGGGCTCCTGCCAAATACCCTATAGTGCACAGAATAGCCAGCCCCACAAAATTTATCTAGCCCAAAATGTCAATAGTGCTGAGGTGGAGAAATTCTGGAATGGAGGGAATGGTACAGGGTAGTCAGCAATATTAACAGGGAATAGACATGTACAGCTCTCTGATTGTAAAGAGCTCAGACTTTGAACAAGATATTGAAATAAAATGATGATCTAGCCTAGCTGTAGCTCAAACCTCATATGGTCAGCCCCTAAGTTGCCTTTCTAAAATGTCAGTCCTTGCCATCTTCCCAATGTCATGTGTTATGTGCTAATTAAATAAGTCCCGCCAAAGGTTTACATGAAGTTTTTGCACCTGTTATCTTTTTTTTTTTTTTAATGTTGCCCTATTTAAAGACGTGACTGACCTAACTGATCCATCTTGAAGTAGTGATTCTGTCAGAGAAATGGGCAATCCACCAAAAATGAATTTAAAATAGTATAATAACTTATCTATTCAGACCGTGAAACACAGTAAAGAAGACATAATCAGTAGCACTGCTTCTGGAAGTCCCCCTTTTCTTTGATGCTTCTAACCTCTCTCAAAATACCCCTAAAACCTCCTCACATAAAATTCTCCGTAATCCAAGCCCTTCTCTTATACTTGTCCCTTTTCTCTTGATTGTGTGTCATGGAAACTCAATCCATTTAGCAGCAATAGTGGAATGCTTGTTGGGGACTAGGTGAGGGCATGCAGCAGAGCAAGCAAGACCAGCATTGTTTTTATCTGCAGAGAGGAGGAGGGAAGGCCTTCATTAATACTCTTGGCTATAGTTATTTTCTAATAATTTATGAAAATGTGAAAAAAGATGTTAAAATCCCATTTCGCTGAGGAGAAAATTAAGAGCTCGTTCTGTGTTCAAACAACATGCTACTTAGGATATCCCTGGGATATTTCTTAGGGAAAGACATCTTAGAATTCAAGTCAAAATTCTGATAGTATCCTCTCTGACTGTTGAGAGCCTCTGTTTTTAATGACCCAAGATTCAGACCTTTTAGTTCTTTGAATGTTTAGATAAACACATCCCTGGAGGGAGGAGGGAGAAACAGGATAGAGAGCAAGGAGTATGTTGCCATCTCCCATCAGATTCTTCTTCACTATCTGCTAGCAGCATCCTTACTATCAGTAGTTAACACTCATTAAGACCTATGTGCGAGGTACTGTGTGTGATGGACTCTTTTTATTAATTATTTTTATCTTTACAACAAACTTACGAGGTGGGTTCTCTCAGCAAACTTTTCCAAGGAGAAACTGGCATTTTGTAAGGCTATGTAGTAAATAGCCCAGCTAAACTGCTAGTTAGTAATAGAGCTGGAATTTGATACCAAGTTTTTCTGAGTCTAGAGCCCTCACTTTTAAATTTTCTTATTCTGTTTTTGTAGATGCCTACAATAATCTAAAAAATCTTTCCAGTGAAAACATTTCTCTTGCTGCACAGTAATTGTTGTTTTCTCTTATGGAACTTTTTTGCATAAAGGGTAATCTGAATAAATTTTGAAATATATTAAGAACCCAGCAGTTTAAATGAAAATCTGAATGAATGTTATGAATTGATGTCTTGTTAGCAAATTTTGCCCATGATCTTTTGGCTTAGAGCAGTGTTTGCCACGATTTCCATTTCTTCTAAATAATAGACTCAGCTCTGTTGAGCCTATCTCTATCATCCTGAAAAATAGAGGTTGGACATACTCCAGATTATTTCATTGTATTGGAATGTCTTTGTGTTGTGTTATACTGTGAGTATATGGGCCATCAGCTAGAAGCGGAATGGAGTTTGTTTTTTTCCCTAAATGTTTTCATTATGAGTAGATTGGACCACCTTCCCATAGTATATATTATGGAGTATATTTCATTGTGCTGAATTCATCAGAATGAAATTTTACATATACAGTTGGCTCTAGCTTGCCCTTACTTTCTGGAATAGTTTGTTGATATCACCAGTTGTTGGAAGATAGAAAACACCCAGAGCCCATTTTGGCCTCGATAGGCAACACAAAGTGTAGGAGATTAGTCTTTTCCTCTAACAGATGTGAAAATAACAAGGAAAATGAGAGAAGGGGCTGGATGGGTAAGACAAGGCAGCTGTAGTATCGGCTTCTACATTGATTCTAATTTAAAAGGGTATGTTTTAACCTTAAAAAGAATGATTTTCACCATAACATAGAATATATAAATTATCTTTAGAGTCAAAACATTTCTAAGTTAGGAGTGTCTAGCAGTAAAAACACTGCCTTTTACAGTTGAGAGACTGGGGGCTCAAGTTTGGTCGAATAGCTTGTCTGCTTGGTGGTATATCTAGTACTAGAAAGCCACAATTCCCATCCCTGGGATAATTCATCCTGCCAAGATTCTTATCCTCAAACTTGTAGTAATTCAGGAGTAGCAAGCCAATTTGTGGCCAGAGTTAAAGCTCTGAACATATGAAGAGTGCTCATAGAATGTAATGATGGAGAAGGCCTTAAGGCAGTCTTTTCATCCCCATCCAGTGCTCAGATGTCCTCTGCAATTTTTTGTTTTTTTAAAGATTTATTTTATGTTTTGGCTGTGATAGGTCTATATTGCTGCACACGGGCTTTCTCTAGTTGCAGCGAGCAGGGGCTTCTCGGTGCGATGGCTTCTCTTGTTAGGGAGCACAGGCTCTAGGCGACCAGACTTCTGTAGTTGCTGCATGTGGGCTCAGTAGTTGTGGCACATGGGCTTAGTTGCTCTGTGACATATGGATCTTCCCAGACCAGAGATTGAACCAGTGTCGCCTTCTTGCAGTGTGGATTCTTAACCCCTGGACCGCCAGGGAAGCCTCCTCATTCTCTGTACTCTTTGCACTTACCAGGTGTTAGTAACAGGAGCATTCCTACTCACACAGGTGTTGGTAATTGTTTGTCTTCAGCTGGTTAGGTCAACTTTGGACTGTCTGATTTTTTATTGCTTTCAGATTTTCTTCCTTTGAACTTGGAACATTGGAACCACCTAGAATAATTCTAACTGCTCTTTCAAATTTTAGTCACTTGTGTATTTGACCTTTTAGCTGTAACACCCCCCACTTCATATAAACTGAGCTCTTTAATTTAATAAGCTTGATATTCCGGCTTCTATATAGTCTGACTGTCATATGGAATATCACTCAATTTCTTTTGATTCCTCTCCTAGCAAATGATATTGCCCATGCAAGGAACTTGGACATCCTTAACTTCTCTCTCTCACTCCCATTCCCTCAGAGTCTTTACCCTAACTAGATCTTCACTCCAGTCACAATTGCATTTGCCTGTCACCATTCAGAAGCTCCATGTGTCATCTCAAGACTTCTATACCATCCCGTGCTCCACAGTTCCTTCAATGTCAAGTCTTCCACTGCTTTTCTTTGCTACTCTTTTGAGAACTTTCATATGTAATTCATTGGACCAGAAAGAAAAACTCATTTAGAGCTGCTCGGTAAATAGATCATACAGGCAGCAGGTTTCTATCTGAGTGTTTTGTAGATTTGGTCTCAAAAGTAGCATTTGATGCCTTTAAAAGGAAGTGCTTGAAATTCACAGGCAAGAATACTGGAGTGGGTTGCTATTTCCTTCTCCAGGGGATCTTCCCGACACAGGGTTCGAACCCACGTCTCCTGTGTCTCCTACCTTGGCAGGTGGATTCTGTAAGATGTGAATATTTTATCTCATTTTGTCTCCTATTTTCTTTCCATTGTGCAAGCCTTGATCCCTTCAGGGCAGTGTTGGCAGGGTAAATAACTATCTTACCTTTGTGAACTTTAGTTTCCAGGAATATGCTAAAGAGTGGTATCTAACCATGCTTCTATAATTTTAATATTGGCTGCAAACCCTTTGGAAGAAACTTTTCAAAAATTACCGTAGTTTTTACTTGTCTGCTGTTTGTCTTATACACCTTCTTTTGATGTGTGAATTCACTTTTTTTTTTTCCCTGTGGATTGGGGTGTGCAAGTTTCAGTTTAGGACAAGTTCATTTTGATCCTCAAAATTCAGTATTCATTTCATGGATAGGTTAATGAAGATCTGCACGAACCATCATGTGCTCAGTGGAAATGAGCATGTGTACCATTGTGAGGTTGGCATCACAGAAGGCAGTCTTGGCTTTTTCCCAAACTCTCTGAATGCTAGTCTTAATTGTATTTTGGTATAGGTGGGCCATGGATATGATACACCAAGGACATATAAATGATCTAATGGGTGTTTGATAAAAGCTTGTTAGATAAATCGAGCATAACAATGTGTTTATTATTACATAAAGACTCTTCAAGGTATATAGTTCACTTCAGGTTTGGAGGACCTATATATTCAATCTCTATGCCTGATGCTATATAAGACTTGGTCCCTCCCCAGTGGAACTTATAATTTTGTAGGGTTCAGAAGCTATGTTTACAAATAAAGTAAAAGGCTAGAACAGAGACACAGACCAGGTGATATTGGCATCAGAGGTAGTGTAAGGATCATTTGTTACTGATGGGAAGTAGGTGGAGACCTTAGATGCTCTCATGTTATAGACGTTTAACAAATTGAATGAAGGAGATGGCACTTGAGCTAACACCTGGACCTGATGAAAATATTAAAATATTTAACCTGTATTTAGTGACTTTACCTTTTTCTTTTTGATTGTGCTGGGTCTTCCTTGCTGCACATTCGCTTTCCCTTTTCGCAGGGAGCGGGAGCTACTCTTTGCTGTGGTATCCTGGCTTCTCATTGTGGTGGCTTCTCTTGTTGCAGAGCATGGGTTCTGGGGCTCATGGGCTTCAGTAGTTGTGGCACAGGGTTTAGCTGCACAGTGGCATGTGGGATCTTCCCAGAGCAGGGTTCAAACTTGTGTCCCCTGCATTGGCAGGTGGATTCTTAACCACTTTATAAGTAGTGAGGGCTAATAAAAAAAAACTGGCAATCGAGGCAATGTGGTGTATTAGAAGGAGCAACAAATGTGAAGTGAAGACCAAGGTTCCAGTCCCAGCTGTGCCACTTACTGGTGGGAGAAAACCACCAATCTAATGCATATACAGCGGGGACCATTATAATGCCAACTTGACCTGTTTAATAATCCAAGTGTCTGAAAGCGCTTTGTAAAATGCAGTGTGCAAGTCACATATTCGTTAATGTTCATGTTTATTTTTAACACTGATAATATTGATAAAAGTAGAATATCTGTAATTTATAAAAATACATGTCTGATAATAATAATGATAGGTAATAAAAGTGTGACATTATTATAGAGTGTAATACAGACTTCAGAGCAAAGCAGCTGTTTCTCCTAGAAGATTTAATTTGAGGGTTTTCTAACCCTAGAGTATCACCCCACAGATGTGCTAGTGGCAAGCTCACCGGCTTGTAGAGCCAGCTGTCTAACTTGGTGTCTTCCCCACCCCAATACTCTGCCAGAGCAGCTTTGGGGGCCTCTACAGGGACTCTGAGAGATTTCCCACATAAGAGGTGGTTTGCCCTCCATGCTGGGTTTATGAGATCATAGCCAAGGTAGTAAATTATAAGATGCTATAATTCACTTTCCATAGGTGGTCTTGGCTGCATTCCACAGCCTTTTGACTGAATAATGGCTGATTTTGACACACTGGCACAAAGTCAAAAATTCAGCCCAGATGACTGGTTTGCCGAGTGATGAGCAATAGCATCAACAGATGAGCCATTTGGTTTTTCTTTGGAGGCCTTTTTTGTTCACTTCATGTGTGTTTAGTTTATAGTGTTCTGAGTATTTCTAAAGTGATGGAGAAACAGTAATTGTAGGTATTTTTCGGAGCTAGAGGTTAGAAACGGTGATTTGATATACTCTTGTCAAGCTTCTTAATTTAATCGCTCTTTGTTGCCTCAACCAAAGTTGAGGGTCAGTTTTTTAACCTGAATTCAGGATTGCTCCCCCAATTAGCATGTCTAATGGTTGGCAGATTTTATGTGCTAAACCTTTGGCAGGGCTCTTTATGTGTATTTTATTATTTAAAAAAAAAAAACTGGCACTAATCTTGAGCCTAAAGAAACTTCATGTTTACCACAGCATTTCAAATACTATGTAAGAATTTGGCTCAGTTTCCCAAAGCACTCTAATTTTTTTTCCCTCTTGGTTCCAACACTCCTCAGTTCCACGGGATCCAAGCCAGGCAAATAATGGAAGCCAAGTGGTGCTTCATGTTTGCTGTGTAGATTCTGACAAATGTAGAGTAATTCTTCTATTCTTCAAAGCTGTTACATCTTTGGCTCCAGAACAATGGAGGTTGCCGGCTAAGCATTTAAAATCCTCTCATACTAAGATATAAACATATACTACTTTTCAATATTTTTTAAAAGAATGAATTGCACCAAGTGTTTGCTACAATTTATGAAACTTTGATGTTGAAATGTCATTTATTCATAAGTTTATGTTGTAGGGAGCTGTTTTAAAATATGTGCTTGAATTGTGTGTACAGTACAAACTACTTTGCATTCCACTCTGCTATGTGGGGTGTGTGTGTGTTGGTAGTGGCAGGTTAGTGTAGAGGATTGTTCTGCTATGTTTAAAAATTTAGCTTTCCTAGAACAGATTTTAGCATAATTAATTACTGCTTACTGAAAACTGCTGGCAAGAATGAATTACATATCACTTAGTGTACCCCACTACACGCACTGGGGCATAGCTAGGGTAATTCTGAAAATTACTTCCCCAGATCTTGACCCTCCACATCCACTCAGTTCTCCAATAATTGAAATTGGATTGTAAAATAATATTTCACTTAGTAATCTAGTAAGATTTAATTGGTCTGGTTGACATATAGGAGAATTTTATCTTCAAAGTCAGTGGCAGAGGTAGAGTGTATGACCATTATAACTTCAGAGCAATTTCAGTGAAGGAATTAACAGACTGAGTCAGTTAATTCTGAAGCTCTAAGTCAGTTTAACACGAGTATTTACACTTTCTCTGGCTGAAAATTTTGAAGTGGTCATTATTATGAAACATTCTAAAACTGAGGTACATGTTGTGGTAGATACTAAGAAATCTTTTTAAGAAACTGACCTAGTGGGAACATAACTAGAATCAGCTTAAGGGATTGCTAGTGTCTGAAACCTCACAACTAGACCGGATAATATGAAATGGCTACTTTGGCCCCATAGCCTTGACTAGATGGACCTTTGTTGGCAAAGCAATGTCTCTGCTTTTTAATATACTTTGGCCACCTCATGCGATGAATTGACTCACTGGAAAAGACTCTGATGCTGGGAAAGGTTGGGGGCGGGAGGAGAAGGGGACGACCGAGAATGAGATGGCTGGATGGCATCACCAACTCTGTGGACATGAGTTTGAGTGAACTCTGGGAGTTGGTGATGGACAGGGAGGCCTGGCGTGCTGTGATTCATGGGGTCGCGGAGAGTCGGACACGACTGAGTGACTGAACTGAACTGAACTGAACTTTGGCCCCATGGTATATGCCACATGTATCTTTTTAACTAGAATTAATGTAGGAGGTTTCTGAATTTGAGAAAGACAGGTACGGTCTCTGAGGGAACTCTATTTAATACATTTAAATGCTAATTTCTAAATTTAGCTAGATTCCTTTATGTTAAATAAGTGTTTTTTTGGGGGGGGTCTTTGAATAAAAATTGTAGTTGTATAAATAACAGATATTCATCTGGTCTCCTTGGTTTCTGCCACTTATGTTCCTCTTTCCCTCATGCCCTTTCTTGGGAGGGAATCAAAGAATTCTAAGCAAACCCTGGAATTGTCCAATGGACTTAAATGCCTAATGCATTTCTTATAAATTCTCATTTAGGCAAGCATAGATATTCAGAAGGAAATGGCAACCCACTCCAGTGTTCTTGCCTGGAGAATCCCAGGGATGGGGGAGCCTGGTGAGCTTCCGTCTAGGGGGTCACACAGAGTCAGACACGACTGAAGTGACTTAGCAGCAGCAGCAGCAGATATTCAGATAGGCAAAACTTAGAACCAATATGAGTATATAATCGTTTATAAATGCCTTATACATACCATTCATAGCCAGGCAGTGGAAGTTTTATTTATATTACAAAGTGGAATGGATATTGATCCATTTAGCATTGTATCAGTAGTTCAGGTGAAAGTTGTGGGGGCTTAAGTTATCCAGCTGTTGCATTTACTCTCTACTTTTAACATACAGACATAGACCAAGTAATTTTAATGCCCCCCAAATTAATTCCATCTTTTAAATCAGCTTCAATTCCTTTTTAAAAGTAAAAGTTTAATATTCACTGGTAAACCAAAATCTTTTGGGGAACAAAGAGAATAAATGGGATTATAAAAAATTGAGAAATCAATTATTCATGTTTATAGAGGTGCAGAGATCATGACAGCAGATTTTGAATTAAGATTAGATTTCAAGAGTTAAATCAACCTCCCTCTTGAGTTAGTAGAAAGTATCTGTTAGCAGTTGTCTGTTTTTATTTAAAAAAATTTTTTGTCCAGCTTTATTGAGATGTAGTTGACATACAGCTCTGTATAAGTTTAAGGTGTACAGCATAATGATTTGACATATAGACATCATGAAATGATTGTGTTTTTAAATCAGTGTGTATGGTTTTTGTTTTTTTCATTTTTGTTAGCTGGATGCTATTATAAAAATTCTCTAAAGTATTTCTGAAATGGTTGATTATTTTTTATTAAGATCATTACTTTTTCACTTTGAGGGGTTCTGATTATGAATGCTTGTAAACATGAATTATCCCTTTAACTGGTCTATTTTCCATATTCCTTCACCTTGAAACCCAAAGCAGATTAATCTTGAAATATCATTGTGGTTGCAATGCTGACAGTCTTCTCTCTTTAAAGTGAAGGCTTTTCCTGATAATGGAGACTGCAAAGCTCTTTGGAGACCCTATTGCCTTCTTCATTCCTTCTGGGGACCCTGCTAGCTACCTTATAGCTACCTATGAGATATCAGCATGTCTTAGAAGGAAAGATCCCCCCCCTCAAATAAAAATTCTGTTGTTTGTGGGTCTCTTCTTTATGTTGCTGTGTAAGTGAAGCTGATACTCTTGGGAGCAGAAGCCAAGGCCCTCGAGAGAACTGTACCACTGGTCAGAAAAAGCCAAGGGCTGTAACAAGGTTGGTGTGGTCCAGCATTTTCGCTTATTAAATGATCACTTTTTAAATTTAATCCTCAAACACAGCCCATACAATTAGCCTTCAGTATCTGCAGATCAACCAGCCAGGGATTGGTCTGCTGATCAGGAGGACTGACTATACTGTGTCATTTTATAGAAGAGACTTGAGCATCCTCAGAATTTGGTATCTGTGGGTGTTGTGGAAGCAACTCTTAGTGGACACATAGGGACGACTGTACTGTGATTTTCTAGATATCTTCTGACCCAGCCCATGCTCTTCTCCAGTGTCTTCCCCACTCCTGTCCCCTTTTCCACTGGCTAATGAACACCTGCTCTCTTTGAAGTTTAAGTCCAGGCCTCAGGCAAGGCAGCTCTCCCAGCCCTCTTCACAAATGATGCATCCTGTGCAAACATCTGTAAGGGCACGTTTCAATCAGGATGTACTTCTCTGCCAACTACTCACCCTCCCACACTCGACTGTGTGAGCAACTCAGGCTCTGGGACTGTCATTTGTCTCTATCTTTAGGTAGCACAGTGCCCACATAATAGTAATACTTCTAGATAATTGCTAAAGGAATCATCTTTATTTGTAATAAAGCAAAGAAATAAATAGTCTATGTTGGCTTAAATGGAGACCATGTGTCATGTCAGCATGTTGTTTTAATTTTATTTTAACTTTTCTAGGAGGCAACCAAGTCTTGTATCTCTGTCCAACTCTCTAATTATAGGGTTTGGCGGGAGTAGGGGCTAATGATTTGATGTTGAGTCAACTTTGAGCATGATAGCGGTAGTGGTTGGCCAGATAGCAATTTGTAAACTGGACAGCCATTTGAGATGCCATAACAGGAAGCTGACTGGAGTCAATGAATATTCTTCCAAAAGAAGTACAGGTTTAGTCATTGTTCACTTGAGTTTTTCTTCAAGGTTACATTGTAATGATGACTGGAATTTTTGCCTCATTCTAGTGAATTCATTTCTCCTACCTTCCAAATATCCAACTATTGCCCTTTCTCAGGTAATGTCAGGGTAAATATAGTATCACCACAGCTATAATTACTTTTTCCTGTAATTATTTATGTATTGTCTGGTTTCCCCATCATTTTTACATTCCACATGGCCGGTGTTTATTAGGGTCACTTAAGTACTTCATGTATAGTAGATACTCAAGATATATTTGGTGAATGCAGTATGACCCTTAGTAATACATGTCACTGAAAGGTCACCAGCTTTTCAAAGAGGCTTCAAGTTTGATTCCCTATCACTTTAAAGGTTGTATAGTGTCAGATTTCACAGTTCTCCATTATAGTGGAGAGGTGGAGGCCAAAAGTACTGTGTTGAAATACAGATTTAAAAAATAGTCAATACGCTTATGTTTGATATGGTAAAGAGGACTGGCCTTAAAATGGGGTGGTGTTTTCAAAGAGTAGCTTGTGAAGGTATTTTCAAAGAGTAGCTTTGGTACCTTCCGGTGAGAGTGGTATTAACCCACATAACTAACCAGTCCACAGTGCCTAGCCTATTCATTTTGGGTCTGATTGTTCTACTAAATTGTACTGATGTGGAAGTAGCTTTAGGCCACTTGTTTTCAACTAAATGCTATATGGATGGGTAGAGGGGACATTTAAAATGTGTGCCAAGGCAGCTGGGTGATATTACATTGCTATCCTAGGAATACTGAAGAGTGGTTATTTTTAGCTTTCACCTGAGCAAACATGACTCAGTTTGTTGACCTGAATCCATCCAGCCCCCTTCTTAAATACACAAACTATTAATCCCTAAAACCACGCTGGTGACTAACTGAGGCCTTCCTTATGTATAACTGTTGGTTAGTCAACTGTGGCTTGTTCAAAGGTTACAGATAATTTCAGCTTCTCCCATCTCATTCTTTTCCCTTACGATAAAATCTTTCACAATTCTAAAAAAATATAAAGACAGAAATCAGAGTTCTTTTGATTTTTAAACACTGTTTTGTGACCTGCGTAGTCACAATTTTGGCCATAGCTGATGAAAAACCTGCTACAGTAGGCAGCCAGCTAGTAGCTGTTGGCTTTGTTTTTGGTTTACATTGATATGCTTTCTACTTAAGAAACACCTGGAAATTCACTTTTAGCTGGAGTAGGAAGTTATCTTGAACTGTAAATGTATTATTCAGGAAACATTATTCTGTTTAACTATCAGAATATCTGTTTACTTTCTCAAACAAGTGTTTTGCCTTTTGAACACTCCTAGAAATGGAAAATGTTGAATTATCTTCAGGTTTTTAAAGTTATGCAGAAGGTTTTTTTTTAGACTAGATTTATTCAAGTGGAGAAAAATACTTGTGATTCTCATATGGCTTGGGATGCACTTGTGGTTTCTCCAAGTTATGATGTTTATGAAAATATTAGTATTCCTGGGATATTTTTCTCTGTGCGAGAAACACTAGACTAATGAAAGAATGAAAATAATTCAGGCTGCTACAAAGGCAGGCGTTCACCATGTCCATTAAAAATGCAGCCTTTGTGCCCGTAAAGTGTTCAGCTTCTCTGTTATTAAAGTTTGGAATGTGGCTTTGGAGGTTAACTAGAAACTCAGATAGTTATTTTTCATTTTGGTCTAAGAAGAGAGTGACTTGTTTTTCAAAAGGATTAAAAAAAAAGAAAAAAGGTTAGGTTCATTTTGGAAGAATAGAAGTTTTAAAATGTAGTAACTATTTTCTGCAGCAAATAGTCAGTTTGAGTATGTTAACCAAAAATAGAATTTCATGACTTTTGTCTCCCTGTTTATACCTCTAACCACATTAAAAGGAGTTTAGTTAAATGTGCCACTTGGTCTTTGTAATGTCAGTGGGCTATTTAGCTGAGTCTGGATGACCAAAGTTTGATCGATTCAAATTTCTAATAATAAGTCAGGTGTCTGATTTCAGATGGATTAGGTATAAAATGTCTTCATGATGCATTTTGAGTTTTAAAGAAAAACTTCTCTGGTTTGAATTAGTGATGGCTCTGTGTTGCAATATTCAGAATACTGCATTGAAGGACTTACAGCTAGAGTTCAGCAGTGCTATGTTTTCTGATAAGTTTTAGTAGGCATTATCCCAACTTTCTGGGAATATAACGTTTTACTACTCAAAATTTACCATTAGGATGGATATTTAGGGATAGAAAAATGTGTATTTGAATATTAGAAGTAGGGCAAAGTATTAATAATAAATAATACACACTCTTTAGTCATAAATGATTTTTTTCTCTTATTTTATATAGTCCTCTAGTTGCTATTTGATCTCTGCCAAATAAGAGATGATTTCTGTTCATTAAGTGTCTGAAAGCACAGTAGGTCAAGTATCATATGTACCAAATTAAACATATTTAAACCATGAACATAAACCATAATTTATGTTTTCCTTTCACTACTTTCAGAGAAAGGTTTTATAAATAGATTTAAACATATATTGTAATAGAAGGATCTACATGAAGAAAACAATGAAAATTTTCAGAGATATCAAAATGGACTCCATTTAATATAGAAGTAATCTCTGTTCTTGGGTGGAAAAACTAAGTGTTGGAAAAGGAGGCTAACTTTGTTCACACTAATTGTTAGAGTTAATGTAATTTCAGTCAAATCCAGCAAAAAAATACAAATATTAAATGGAGTAGGGGAGGGATTTTACTCTATCAGATATTGATATAACCCATCCGTTTACATGATTTAAAATCATATTGGTTGGGCCATGAATTTAAAGCTCAATACATGGAAAAAGAGAAAAAGTACAGTACATGGAACAGAGTAGGTTGTCCAGGAAAAATCTATTGGTAAACATAAGACAAAGATGCTGTCATTAATCAACAAAAGAGAAGCATTTGTTCAGTAAGAAATAATTTAAAGATTTAGAAAAATAAGACTAGATTTTCACCTCATCTCTTGTAGCAAACCAAATTTCAAGTGGTTTTTAAGCATTTTTTAAAAATGAAATTGTTAAAAATAATAGAAAGTAATAAAGGTGACTACTGAATCTGGATATTAGAAAATCTCTCTATATACAGAAGAGTGGAAAAAATATAAAGGAGAGATTATATGTGAAATCTGGAACGTCTCTGTAGTATTAAAATATGCCATAAACAAATTAAGGCAGCAGATGGAAGAGCTGAGGTAAGTTACTAACAAAACATATTCAGTTCAGTTCAGTCGCTCAGTCGTGTCTGACTCTTTGCGACCCCATGAATCACAGCACGTCAGGCCTCCCTGTCCATCACCAACTCCCGGAGTTCACTCAACCTCATGTCCATAGAGTTGGTGATGCCATCCAGCCATCTCATTCTCTGTCGTCCCCGTCTCCTCCCACCCCCAATCCCTCCTAGCATCAGACTCTTTTCCAGTGAGTCAACTCGTCGCATGAGGTGGCCAAAGTATTGGAGTTTCAGCTTCAGCATCAGTCCTTCCAATGAACACCCAGGATTGATCTCCTTTAGAATGGACTGGTTGGACCTCCTTTCTGTCCAAGGGACTCTCAAGAGTCTTTTCCAGCACCACAGTTCAAAAGCATATTAGGCAAAGAATTATTCTTATTTATAGACAAACTTTTTGGACCAAGGGGCTCGGGTGTAAGTAAGTTAAATTGGTATATCACATGATTATTTTGCAACCACTAGGTGAAAATTTTTAATTATATAGAAAATACTTACATATAACAGCTAAATTTTTTTATTTTTTCATGTACTTTCAAGCACTGTTCTGAATGCTTTTCATATGTTAACTTGTTTAATGTATATAGTGACTCAGAGTTAGTTACTACTATGATTGCCATTTAAGAGATAGTAAAAGTAATACACACACAGGTTTAGAAATTCACCCCTAACTTTGCTAGCTTGAATTAATGGTAACACAACCAGAAATGACAGAGCCAGGCAGGTTGGCTCCACAGGTTGTGTTATTTATCACTGTGCTACTTTGCTGTGCTAAGTGAATAGAAAAGAAAATGCTACAAAACTATGTATGGTATGACCCTATTTTATAAAAACATATGTTAATATTAGTATGTATTTTAAAATTATACAAATTAATTCCTCTATGAATTTTTATCTAAGTATACACTGATAGAAAAAACATAATATTTTGATATTTTTACAGCAGTGGTTCCTTCTCTCAAGTGGGATTTTAGGTAAATGTTGTTTTGAGCTTCAACATTTCTGTATTTTGCAAATTTTCTTTTATAGTGATATGGCCATTTTATAATTATAAAATTGTGTTGTTAATGTTCTATCAAATTAAATGATCCCTCTCAAAATGTAGGGATCATATTTTAGTATATCCTTCAAGTGTCAAGTCAGTGTTTGGGTTCCCACTCTCTGATAGGTACCTTCAATGGGATCCCAAAGTCAAAATAATTCTTTCTCTCAATCAAAAGCAGTGTTGTAGAATTTCAGAGTGTAGAAAAGCCTCAGAAACCAGCCATCTTATTTCTCAGATAAGGATCCTAAAGTGATATACTTTGTTTAACCAATTTATTCCAAATTACCTAAGAATAAGTCATTCGACCATGCCTCAGACACCAGGTTTCCTGACTTCAGATACTGTTCTGTGAAGCCCCGTTGCCTGCCAAGCCTTCAAGCAGGTTGAAGCATAGTTGATTCTTGTGACATTGGTTTGGCGTGAGGAGGTAACCGAACAAAATTGGCTACACATGTTTTCAATCACCAGTTATTTATTGAAAGAATATAATGAGAAGGTTCTCAGGTATACTTTATCACACCTCTAGAGATCACTGAAGGATCTTCACCTGGATTTGGGAGATCTCTTGGTATTAGTAGGGCTTCCAGGTATCTCAGTTGGTTAAGAATCCGCCTGCACTGCAGGAGACCCTGATTTGATTCCTAGGTGGGGAAAATCTGCTGGAGAAGGGATAGGCTACCCACTCCAGTATTTTAGGGCTTCCCTGGTGGCTCAGCTGGTAAAGAATCCACCTGCAACGCGGGAGACCTGCGTTCGATCCCTGGGTTGGGAAGATCCCCTGGAGAAAGGAAAGGCTACCCACTCCAGTATTCTGGCCTAGAGAGTTCCATGGAGTGTATAGTCCATGGGGTCACAAAGAGTCAGACACGACTGAGCAACTTTTTCTCACTTGGTATTAATAGGCTTCCCTGGTGACTCAGACAGTAAAGAATATGCCTGCAACCCAGAGGCCAGACTCTATTCCTGAATCGGGAAGATCCCCTGGAGAAAGGAAATCTTGCCTGCAGAATTTCATGGAGAGAGGAGCCTGACGGACTATAGTCCGTGGGAGTCGCAAAGTGCTGGATACAACTGAGCGACTAACACATGGTATTAATGAGCCTAAGTTATGAAAGGCAGTGTGAAAAATGCAGAGAGGACAGTAGTGGAAAGAATGTTAGCCAGAATTAGGCACTTGCATGGATGATTCTTCTAAAACAGAAAAACATTCTCTTTTCAGCTCCAGGACCCACAACAGCAGTATCCTACATGTCAGTGAAATGCGTGGATGTCCGTAAAAACCATCACAAGGCAAAATGGTTAATGCCTTGGGGACCCAACCAATGTGACAAGATCCGAGACATCGAGGAAGCGATTCCAAGGGAAATTGAAGCCAATGACATTGTGTTTTCTGTCCACATCCCCCTGCCTTCCATGGAGATGAGTCCTTGGTTCCAGTTCATGCTATTTATCCTGCAGCTGGACATTGCATTCAAGCTGAACAACCAAATCAGTAAGTGTACTCTCCCTACCCCTCTTCTGTCTTGGGGAATTTCTCTCTTCAGGCTTTTCAGAGCCAGTTATAATAGGAGTGAAATAATAGTGTTACTGGTGACAATTATTGACTGCTTTCTACTTACTAGATGCGTTTCTGAGTACTCTACCTGAATTAACCCATTTTATCTTCCCACCAGTTCCTAAAGGTGGGTCTTATTTCACTTTCCAGAGAGAAAACTCAGGCATCAGTGAGGTTGCCCAAAGTCAGAAGGCCAGAGAGTGGAAGAGGTGGGATTCAAAGCTAGGCAGCCTGGCTTAGGAGCCCTGCTCTAGCCAAGTTCCCACTGCCTTAGTGCCACAAGGGAGCTCACCCTAGTAGAGTCATTTGAAAATTTCTGAAAGGTCCCATATTTCCAAATGTCTTTTCTGGTGAGGCTTTGACGTAAACCACTGACTAAGAAAAATATACCTGTCAAAATGGAAACACCAACCCAGGAGCTCCCATTTTCCCATAAAATCAGGTTATTTTTCTAGTTTGCTCAGTTGTGATTCAAGACTCTGAGGGCATGAGGTATATCAGCCTTTTGTGAGGGGGAGATTGGTGATTTTTGAGAGGCAGATTCACTTGTGACATCTGGGGATAGTATAGGGAATCTGTTCACGGATTAGAACACTTTTTAAAATTCTAATTTTCTTGTATCAGAAATTATTGTGATACATAATTATATTAATTTTACTCCACTTAGGAGTTAGAACAGTATATATGCCTGATTGACATTTTATCTGGAACAGATTATGCTGAGATCATTTTTCAAAATGTAATTCTGCCCCTAATTCATCCAATCTCTTACTCATTAATTCAGACTGTTTTTGAGTACCCACTGCTACCACACACTGAACTGATGGCTGGACATGTAGATACATATGAAGAAACTGTCCTTCGAGGGGCTTACAGTGGAGATGCCAGGCAAATAATCAGTCATTTCAGTACAGTGTCCAAGGTATACCCAGGAGCTGTGGGAGTATGAAGAGAAGGCTTTAGAGCAGAGAAAGGGAAGCCTGCCTTGGCATACACACATGCGTGCATTTGTGTGTGTGTGTGTAGAGACGTGAGCAGACAGATCCTTGAGGTGAGTATTAAAGAGTGAAAATTCTGACAAGGAACTGGAGATGAGGGTGGATGCAAGTGGAAGATCATTTTCTTTTAATTAATTAATTTATTTTGGATTTTTTTTTTTTGGCTATGCTGCCTCTTAGTTGTGGGATGTCGGGTCTTCGATCTTTGTTGCACATGCAGGACCTTTATTTGCGGCATACGGGATTTAGTTCCCTGATCAGGGATCAAACCTGGGCCCTCTGCGTTGGGAGTGCAGAGTCCTAGCCACTGAACCACCAGAGAAGTCCCTGAAAGAGCATTTTGGCTAGAAGGGGTGGTTGATGTGCACCTGGACCTTCATATTAATAACAACCTGACACATTCAAGTGGTACTTCCTATGTCCCTACTCTCTTGCCTATTGACTTGCTTGCTCATTCATCGCTTGTGTAACGCATTTATTCATTCAAACTTACTAAGTCTCAACCATGTGTTAAGTTCTAGATACAGAAGATACAAGATTGAAGAAAGCACTAGGGAAGAAATGATTGAGAAAGAGACACTTAAACATAAGATTAAGAAAGCTAAGTGCTATAATGAGAGGAGTATACAGTATAATGTTTGAGCTTCAGGAAGGGAAATTTGCTATGAGGTTAAAAATGGAGACTAAAACTAAAGTGTATACCTTGAGGTTTGGGTTTTTGTATTCCTAGTTCCCCGAATGTATTCAAGAAAAGGAGAATTAGCATCATTAGAGGAGCCATGGGAAATTAGAGGAGCCATGGGAAGCTGACATGGGTAGATTAATTGATTTATGTTCTGATGTGAAGGTCAAGGACACAGTACTCTGTTATCTGGGCTGGTTGCCTGTTGTGTATTTCCATATAGTGTTCCCAGACAGACTCCTAACTCCAAGGGTAAAGGAAATGATTTACTCTGTAATAGAAATTAAATGATTGCTCTGTATTGGCTGTATTAGTGCTGGGTAACAAGTTATCCAAAGTATTGGAGTTTCAGCTTCAGCATCAGTCCTTCCAATGAACACCCAGGATTGATCTCCTTTAGAATGGACTGGTTGGATCTCCTTGCAGTCCAAGGGACTCTCAAGAGTCTTCTCTAGCACCACAGTTAAAAAGCATCAATTCTTCGGCAATCAGCTTTCTTCACAGTCCAACTCTCACATCCATACATGACCACGGGAAAAACCATAGCCTTGACTAGACAGACCTTTGTTGGCAAAGTAATGTCTCTGCTTTTTAATATGCTATCTAGGTTGGTCATAACTTTCCTTCCAAGGAGTAAGCGTCTTTTAATTTCATGGCTGCAATCAGCATCCGCAGTGATTTTGGAGCCCAAAAAAATTAAGTCTGACACTGTTTCCACTGTTTCCCCATCTATTTCCCATGAAGTGATGGGACCAGATGCCATGATCTTTGTTTTCTGAATGTTGAGCTTCAAGCCAACTTTTTCACTCTCCTCTTTCACTTTCATCAAGAGGCTTTTTAGTTCCTCTTCACTTTCTGCCATAAGGGTGGTTTCATCTGCATATCTGAGGTTATTGATATTTCTCCCGGCAATCTTGATTCCAGCTTGTGCTTCTTCCAGCCCAGCGTTCCTCATGATGTACTCTGCATATAAGTTAAATAAGCAAGGTGACAATATTCAGCCTTGACGTACTCCTTTTCCTATTTGGAACCAGTCTGTTGTTCCATGTCCAGTTCTAACTGTTGCTTCCTGACCTGCTTACAGGTTTCTCAAGAGGCAGGTCAGATGGTCTGGTATTCCCATCTCTTTCAGAATGTTCCACAGTTTATTGTGATCCACACAGTCAAAGGCTTTGGCATAGTCAATGAAGCAGAAATAGATGTTTTTCTGGAACTCTCTTGCTTTCTCCATGATCCAGTGGATGTTGGCTATTTGATCTCTGGTGCCTCTGCCTTTTCTAAAACCTGCTTGAACATCTGGAAGTTCACGGTTCACATATTTCTGAAGTCTGGCTTGGAGAATTTTAAGCATGACTTTACTAGCGTGTGAGATGAGTGCAATTGTGCGGTAGTTTGAGCATTCTTTGGCATTGCCTTTCTTTGGGATTGGAATGAAGACTGACCTTTTCCAGTCCTGTGGCCAAATTTGAGTTTTCCAAATCTGCTGGCATATTGAGTGCAGCACTTTCACAGCATCATCTTTCAGGATTTGAAATAGCTCAATTGGAATTCCATCACCTCCACTAGCTTTGTTCGTAGTGATGCTCTCTAAGGCCCACTTGCTAGGAGGGATTGGGGGTGGGAGGAGACGGGGACGACAGAGAATGAGATGGCTGGATGGCATCACCGACTCGATGGACATGAGTTTTAGTGAACTCCAGGAGTTGGTGATGGACAGGGAGGCCTGGCGTGCTGTGATTCATGGGGTTGCAAAGAGTCGGACACGACTGAGCAACTGAACTGAACAAGTTATCCTAAAATTTAGCAGCATAAATCAATAAACATGTATCATCTCCCTGTTTCTCTGAGTCAGGAATCTGGGCACAGATTAACTTGGGAGTCTCTTGCTGACTCTTCTGAGGTTGCAGTCAAGTTGTTAGTCTGGTCTGCAGTCCTATCAGAAGGTTGAAGCCTCAACCAAGCTTGTGACTGGCATCTGAAGAGAGGGACAGTTTTGTGAGGCTGAGCCCTTTACCTGTGGAATCTGATGTTATCTCTGGGTAGATAGTGGTGTCAGAATTATTGGATGTGTGGGAAATTCCACCCTCTATCCTAATTGGTGGTCAGAACCTATTACATATCTGAATAACTTCACAGAGGAATTGCTTCCCATCATATATTAAATATAAACATAAAAAATATCTATGTTGATGATATTTTAACTAAAACACTGCTGTATGTAAATGAAATGTGAATGCATTGTGTTTTTTTTTCCCCAAGTACATCTTCAGGTTCCAAAATACATTTTAATCTTCATCTAGGAAAAAAGTGGACTAAAGATTCTTAAACAACATTCTTTAATCTCTTGTAACATGAAGATCTGTACTTAATAGGGACACTAAAATTCTAATAAGATGGACGACTAACAGTTGCTTCAATAAATAAACTGGAACTATCAAGAAAACCAAATTGATCAAAAAATGCTTATTTTGAGCAGTAGCTCTGGTGGGGCCTGTTGACTTTAATTTGAAAATGTTATATGTTGGGTTCATGAGAATATTCTTTCCTTAAGTGCATTTTCTTTACTGTTTGCTGCTGCTGCTGCTAAGTCACTTCAGTCGTGTCCGACTCTGTGTGACCCCATAGACGGAAGCCCACCAGGCTCCCCCTTCCCTGGGATTCAGTGGACACTAAAGAGGGCATCAGTTAAAGAGAGGTGGTATGCCTTTGCTGAGTTATATAGACATATACATGTAATAATATTTATGGGACATAGTAGGTCTAGGTTTCCCCCTGATCCATATATTAAAGAGTGTGTGCAACCTCCTGTCTACTTTTTACATTATATCATTGTTTGAATGCCTTTCTGATAGCAGTATGTGGGGCAGAAGAAAAAAGATTGGAATATGGTTCATAAGATCCTATTATATGTGGATGACTTCCTGTTTATTAAAGATTTAGTGCTAGCAATATTACCTCAAATGGAAGTAAGAGTCAGGACCAATCCTATTTTTTCTTTAAGCTTTCCTATGCCGTCTATGAAATGAGTTTCAGATTTCAAACAATAAGAGATTTCACACTTGGACTATGAAATTAAAGTTAGGATTTTATACACACATGTGGAGTTTTCATGTATCCTTTAAGGGTCTTTGACCACACAAAATAATCAAAGGACTATATATTTTACATGACAGTCATTTGGAGCTAGATTGTTTATTCCTTTTAAACTTTCAGTTTAAGATGATACAGGTTTTGGCTAGGATTTGCGATCTTGACTATCCCTCAGAAACTGAATAAGCATTGACATTCACTTTAAAAACTGGTCATTGTTTCATCAATTTCAAGATTTCATCAGACTCATGTCTTGAAAGTGAAGGTGAATGTGCAAGTTGTTCAGTTGCGTCCGACTCTTTGTGACCCCATGGATTTTACAGTCCATGGAATTCTCCAGGTGAGAATACTGGAGTGGGTAGCCTTTCCCTTTTCCAGGGGATCTTCCCAACCCAGGGATCGAACCCAGGTATCGAACCCAGGTCTTCCACATCGCGGGCGGATTCTTTACCAGCTGAGCCACAAGGGAAGCCTGAGAATACTGGAGTGGGTAGCCTATCCCTTCTCCAGGGGATCTTCATGACCCAGGAATTGAACCAGGGTCTCCTGCGTTGCAGGCAGATTCTTTACCAACTGAGCTATTAGGGGATCCCTATGTCTTTGGAGGGGGAAATAATGATATTATAGAGTAATTTATAGTAATAAAAGTGTTTAGAGAATGTGTATATTTTATTTGAGAAAGATATTCTATGTTTATTATGCAAAATAAGTAATCTGTACTTGAAAGAGCAATTTTAAACAGAATTCCTACTTTTATTTTTTTAAAAAATATTCATTTGCTGTGCCATACAGCACTGCATTTGGGATCTTAATTCTCTGAACCTGCATCCCTGCATTTGGAAGCACATGGTCTTAACCACTGGGTCCCCAAGGAAGTCCCCCTACTTTGATTTTTAAAAAATAAACATTTAAATAATCTACTGTTGTCATTCATTGCGAAGTATGAAAAGTAGTAAACAGTTCAACTTGTAAATGGTGATAGTTTTAAAAGGGCTTCCCTGATAGCTCAGTTGGTAAAGAAACCTCCTGCAATGCAGAAGACCCTGGTTTGATTCCTGGGTCAGGAAGATCTGCTAGAGAAGGGATAGGCTACCCACTCTAGCATTCTTGGGCTTCGCTTGTGGCTCAGATGGTAAAGAATCCGCCTGCAATGCAGGAGACCTGGGTTGGAAAGAACCCCTAGAAAAGGGAAAGGCTGCCCACTCCAGTATTCTGGCCTGGAGAATTCCATGGACTGTATAGTCCATTGGGTCGCAAAGACATGACTGAGCAACTTTCATTTTTAAAACAATAGTCTGCAAGAACTGGGAAGGGAAAGCCAGTCAAAGAGAATCTAGAGACTTCTAGATACTTGGAAACTGGTTGTTGTTATATAGTTGCTTAGTGATGTCTGACTATTTGCGATCCCATTGACTGTAGCCTGCCAGACTCCACTGTCCATGGAACTTCCCAGGAGAGAATACTGGAATGGGTTGCCATTTTCTTCTCCAGGTGATCTTCCTGATCCAGGGATCGAACCCACGTCTCCTGTGTCTCCTGCATTAGCAGGCAGATTCTTTTCTACTAATGCCACTTGGGAAATTGGACTGTTCAGTAAATGCCAGCTCAAGGTGGCTCTCTGTGTCTCTTCTGTGGATACTAAGGGCCTACTGAACTGTTCTGTATAGGTGACTTGAGCATCCATAACTTTTGGTATCCACTGGGTGGGTATTTGGGGGTAGGGGGTGGTCCTGGAACCAATCTCCCGTGGATAATGAGGGATGACTATACGAATTCTGAGCAGACCTGTCTGTCGAAATCTGTGTTTGGGTCAGTGGTTGACTTTTACCTAAACATTTCAGAGTCATGGGATTAATGTGTTTGTCAGGGCACAAACATGGTGCTTCTTTAGAGCTGAAAAGGACAGAGGACTTTAGTTTTTGCTCTGGAGAGTTAGAAAATGGAGGGAGTGTGAGTAGACTAAAAAATGTCAGAAAAAAAGTCAGTCTAAACACCTGGTGTCTGGATGGTTAATCGTTGGGAAAAACGAATGTTTATCTATGTGATGGGCTTAGATTGTTCTGTAACAACAAATTATTTTATTTGAAAATATAATCTAGAGTGGATGTATACCCTTCTTTTTATAGTGTTTTATCAATCACTCAATTTACATAGATATTTTTAAAATACAGGTTTGGGATGGCCAAAATGGTACTCACTTGTAACGTAGTATCAACTTACAACATAAATTTACAACTTACAACTACAAAGTTGTAGTGACTTACAACTGCAAGTCACATACTTAGCATAACCTCAGACTCTCTATGGGGCTTCTTTTGAGAAACTTGGGTGCTGAGACCAAAGAAAAAGGTGTTTTTGTTTTTTTTTCAACATATGTCTACCCAGCTTTCAGATTTTCTGTTGAAATAGAAGCACTGAAATTCATTGGCAGAAAGTATCAGGATGGATTGATCTGTCTTTAGCAGTAAATCTAGGATTTTCAGATGTCTAAAAAACTCAGGCTGAAGAAGTACTGATAAATGGTGTGGGATGGGGAAAGCCAGGGTGTTTATTCTGTTCTTAGGTAATGAAGTCATTTTGTTTTGCCTTGAGCCCTATGCTGGACTCTACAACTGAGCACTAAGTCTTAACTTGTTTCACTTTTGCAAATGACTCATGAAATGATCAAATTATTTCTCTAACAAGTGATTTTTCTTTTCTCAAACTGAAAATATTTCTTTGAAATATTTCTAGTAGAAATATAGAACAACATTATTACCCAGTCATTTTTCAAGTTAGATGTCTTAGTGTCCTGGGAGAAAATTGCCTAACTTTTTATGAAATGATTGTACTCTTCCATTTGTGTAGCTGTTATAGAATGTTAGGTAGACACCAGATGAAGATAATTAGGATAAAGGGACAATCTACTGACTGTAAAAAATGAGCTGTCACTTTATCTAAAATGATTGGAGTGGATTTATAGAAGGGAAAAGACAGAATCCTTTGTAATCTTATTGTTGACCATCAGCAAGGGCTGTGGTTCTTAATTCTGTATTTTCGGATACCTCTTGGGAAGAGTCCACAAAGAGAGCTTCATGGAGCAGAGGATTCTCTATACCATAAAACTGTAACTGCTGTGATGGAGCAGACCGTTGGTAATATGGTATTCACACAACAGGAATTCCATGCTTCATCAGCTAATCCTCTTTAACAAACTATGTTGAAGCAAGTCACTGAGAAGAAGTCTAATTCTACCCTCCCACTCCCATTCCCCCACCTTCCCTAAAAGAGACTTCTTTGGTTTATGACTATGTTACAGTCTCATAAAGAAACATTTCTGAGTGGATTATTACAGGCTAGTGACACCAAGAGTTTTCAAGTTCCTTTGTAAATTTTTTTACCTACCCCAGCATCAATGGGGGAAGAAATAAAAACTTCAAATTTTTCCTCTTCTCTCTCCCCACCCCCTCAAAAGAAGATAAGCTGAGAAAGCTCAAAACATACCAGAAAGATGAAGCAGCCTTACATGGAGTGGGATTTGAGGTGGTGAGTAAAGGCAGAGAGGTTGTCAGTATTCAAGATGAATTTACATGGCCAGTCCTCTTTCTTATAGAGTTGTGTTTCCTCTTCAAACCAAGGCTAGAACCTAGAATTTACAACTATAACTCCATCTTACCTACTGACTTAAAATAGAAAGAAACTAAAATCACAGGAGAGGACCATATTTTGTTGATTATAACCCAGGATAGTGAATATTAAAGAGATCATGTTTGTTTACTCTCATCGTGGATTATCTTTCCCTTTGAGGGAATCTTCAGGAACAATGTTGAAATTAACCATTGTGAACATGTTTATATTGGCAGGAGGGTGAGAACCTTTGGTTTTGTTTTATTTGGGTGTGATATGTGTAAGCCCATGACTTGGACAGCATCCCTGTAAAGCTGTCTGGATCTCTATACTTTCTGGCTCAATGGTTTTGTGTTATGTATTTCCAAGTGAAAAAATCCAATCAAGAAACAGAGTTGGACTCTTTCAAAACCTTCCCAAGACTTTGTTTATTTTTTTAATGTTTATAGTTTGCTATGGCTTCCCAGGTGGCTCAGTGGTAAAGAATCCGTCTGCTAATGCTGGAGACATAGGAGATGCGGGTTCAATCCCTGGGTTGGGAAGACCCACTGAAAGAGGAAATGGCAACCCACTCCAGTATTTTTGCCTGGATAATCTCATGAACAGAGGAGCCTGGCGGTCTATGGTCCATGGGGTTGCAAAGAATCTGACATGACTGAGCACGCATATAGTTTGTTATATGAGATCCCTCCCACTTTCTTCTAGTCATCCATTGACTTATTGGTCAATTTAGCATTAGAATGTAGATTGTGTTGGTCTGTAGTTTTAGCAAAACACTCATCCATGGTACTGCATAATTTGTAGTAATTGTTACTAAACATCCACTGTGTGGTTACAAACTTTTGAGCACTGGAAGAAAGGTTAGAGTGCTGTTGGTCTAATAATTTAAACAGGACATTATGGGTAGACTTCAAAGACCATATGAGCCCCTGATACTGTGTGAAATTTTAGTCCTATTTACTTATGTGCATTTTGGGAATAAGAGGTTTTGAGGCTTTTGTCCCCAAATGGGTCCCCAAATGTTAAAAGACTAATTTACGAGATGAGGGAACCTTCCAATATTTGCCCACTGCAGCACAGCTGGCTGGAGACAGCAGGATCTCCTGGTTGTTTATCAACTGTGTAGACTAAATATACAGGTCAATGAGGCTTCTATCAAACAGAGGTCTCTAAGATTCTTGGACAGAATGCGCTGGTCATTCTAAAACTAAAATGGTGTATTTTCTTTTTTTCAACCTCCCAAGTTCAAGTTCAGGAAATGTAGTGCAGTCTAGAATCTAGACTAGGAGGTAGGCTGGTCCTGTTTATAGTGCCACAGCTGCAGATCACCCACGTGTCTCATTTCCTGCTCTGAGTTTAGGATATAAATGAGGAGATTCTCTTTGCATCCATAACAAGTATATCCTGGTTACTAAAATAAAAGCTTGGTGACATCAATGAAAAATGTGAGCAGCAAAGCCACCACAGCAGCAGATTCCTTGATGGCGCCCCACTATATATAAGACATTTTGTGCTTTTTTACCTCCTCTTCTAATTTTGGGTATTGTCAGTATTTAAATGCCAGTCAGTCATCACAAAGCTAACGTGAGGTTATTTTATGGAAAATCATACCTTTATTTTGGGTGACCTAAGAAAATAAGAAGTAAAATTATTTTCTGAATGATACTTCTGAAAGCAAAAGACAGTTAGATGGAGAAAGAAAATCCTTTGCTATACAAAGCAGAATTTTACTTAAAGTGCCAGGGACTCTACAATGGAAAAAAACACTTTCCTCAACAGCTTCATACTATCTACATACTGATGCTGAAAATGGTTCCGATTCTTCTTTTGCTTTAGTAAATTAGTGTTCATGGTATTAGTAGGAGAGGTAGTAATAATTCTTTGAAGGAAGAGGAGGTGTTCTGGTTTTTTAATTGTTCTGGTTGAGGTTGTTCCCTAAGGTAATTG
Source organism: Moschus berezovskii (assembly GCF_049115385.1). Lineage (NCBI taxonomy): Eukaryota > Metazoa > Chordata > Mammalia > Artiodactyla > Moschidae > Moschus > Moschus berezovskii. The sequence goes on along the minus strand of NC_142463.1, from coordinate 44,466,229 downwards.
TCCATTGAATCTATCTTTGCTGCCTTACTGGTTATTCATATTATGACCACAAGGGAAAGCCCAGAGGCCTGACCTAACAGACAAGATTATATGTTCTTTAAATATAAGGGCTAGGGGAAGATAGAAGAATTTAGTGTCTTTTAAAAAAATTGCTGCCACGTAGAAAAGTTTTAATAGATATAATTGTTCAGCAATGAAAAGGCTGTCTCTCCAGTTAGTGAGCAGCCTGTCATTGGTAGCAATCAAGCAGGAGCTGGTTGAGGGGGCAATCATAATGATGACCACAGTGATAAGTTGCATTTAGTGTTGATTTCTTTACAAAGTACTTTTGTACTAGAGATGCTGGTGGTTGTCTCTGTTGCCAGCCATTTGCTTTGACCTTGTATCATCTTCTTACAGAACTTGTCTATTTCTCCTCCCTCAGAGTGTGGACTTCCATCATGCCTCCTGAATGGGTACCTGGCCACATAATCAGTCCCTCAGCCATAGCTGATTGGATTATGATGGGACCTTGCCCCAAGGGGGAACAATCAGATTCTGTCTTATAAGAAATTGGGGTTTACTATTTCTAGGCTCACCTTCATTGGCATTTAAACTGAAAAGTCCTGAGGGCTGCCTGGGCAGCCATCATTCGTCTCATGCCTGGAGAAGCAGAGAAAGTTGGTTGGCAGAGTGGGAAAACCGGATACAAAGAGAAAAGTGGAGATGAAGGACCATGGGGTATAATTACAATCGATTACAAATGATGAATCTCTCCCTGACAGTTCTCTCTTCCTGCTTCTGGTTCCTCAAGCTTGTCAGCGCTTGAGCTTCTCAAGATACCTTTGTATCCTTCCAGCTGATTTCTACTTAAGCTAGTGTGTGTAAAATCCTGTTACTTGCAAACAAATTATCTCTGAGTATGGCAGCTTTATTTTTATTTCATCTGATCATCTCAACAGTTCTCCCTTATAGAATGAGAGGAAACTGAGGATGAGAGAAGTGAAATGATTTGTCCAAAGTCTCCTAGCTGAGAAGTAGAGGGGTTATAAGCGTAAGTGATCTTGGGAATCGAGTGCCTTGATCCCACTGAGTCTATGGCATGAATCCATCGATAGTGCCCTGGAGAGGCTTCCTGATCTAGTGGGAAATCATACGAGATGACCCTTAAGGTCCCGTCCACTCTCTGTCTCTTTTGCTGAGAGTCCATGAGTCACTTAAGTTTCTTAGACTATAAAAATCTCATGAGTATCCCTTCAGCTTTGTGAATCAGTTACTTCAAAGACCCTCAAGAGTGAACCATTTTAGAAGATGCCGTTGAGTGGGGATGGATGCCCTTGTGGTAGTGGGTAAACTTAGTGTGGAGTGCGTGTTCTTGCCTTTCATTTTGTTACGTGTTACTTTGTGTTCATTTCTAGTCCTTGGGTAGGCAGACAGGGTTGGTGTACTGGAAGTATATTTTTAGTCTGACATTAAAAAATGTATCATAGACACCAACTCAGGAAGCAGTTTTTAGGTGAGTCAGTATATAAATAACCTCAAAGAGTTTTCATAAAGGGATGGCAGATCTTTTAAATTTAACAGCCCAGCTTCTGAGGCCCCCTTTCCAAAGTGCTGCATTCGTTTAGTGGTCGTTTATTGGGCTTCTACTGTGTGCTGGCATTTTTTACTCAGAAATTAAGGTGTAAAGATAAATCCTTATCTTTCATAATACAATTTCAAAATACCTCATGGTCCTTCTTTGTTTCCGTCTCTCTATCCTGAAAGACTGGATTTTGAGGTCAGGGACTGTATCTTGTTCATCTTCATGGCCCCATACTTAGCACAGCCCCAAGAACAGTAAATACTTGAGAGGTGCTCAAAAGAATTAGTTAGGAGCTCACTGTCTAGTTAGGAGAGAAAGAAACAAAAAAATCACGCTAGTGTGTTCAGTGCTAAGTGCCCAGAATATTCCACGAACACAGGAGGGGGAAATGATTAAGTCACTGTGAATACAGTTTTTTAATTGAGCCTTGAAGGGTGGAGTCTTAATGAGAGATGGTGGAATCTGTGACTCTACTATCTGTTGGCAAGGAGACAATCCAAGGGCAGCCTTATTTTCTTCTGAAGCCAGAGTGTTGGGCCAAAAATTGGACCTGTCATTTAACCGATTTATGTGACACCTTTGGCAAGTAAGTTTCTAAACTTCCTTATACTTCATTTTCTTTATCTAAAATATAGAGATGATAGTAGTACCACACTTATTAGGATTGTTTTAAGGATGAAACAGTGATACATATGAGGCTTTTACATAGTACATATACAGAATAAATGTTCAATAAAGGTGAGTTACTGGACTTGAGCAGAGAGAAGAAATGTAAGTTCTGAAGAGAACATAGTAGCCCCGAAAGGGCGGCAGCAGGACCCAGAGTGTAAAACAAGGACCCGAACAGATGCCCGCCACAGGCCTTTCACTACTTAAGGACAGTAGTTCTTAACTTTGGATTAAGAACCTTGACCTTGAGAGAGAAATGTACGCAAACCCCATAAGGATAGTTTGTATTCATATTTCAACTGAAGACCTGAAGGTCATCTGTGGGATTCAGGGGTTCATGAATCTCAAGGAAAGAGTTCTACCTTCATGGTATAGGTAGACCCCCTGAGTGCCCGGTTGCATGTTGGTTACCAGTGAAGCAGTTGGCGAACACCCTAAAATAGAAGATGTGTGAAATTCTCAGGACCCTTAGGAGATTATGTGCACAAGGGATGATTTAATCATATTTGACTGTAAACATGAATATGTAAATTAAAATATTTGGGAATAGAGTAATAATTCAAGAAGGGAGCAGAGGTATGTGGGAGAAAACCTCTGAGAAGTCTGCAAATGGAGATTATAGAAGTTACGTGACTTCTCCAAAGTCATCTGGGTTGCAGCTGAGGAAAGCAGGACTAAGAATTCCACCATGAAATACTGTGAAATGATGTGTTGTATGCAGAAGATTGTAAATTCCCTTGTTAAAGGAATTTCATATTGGAGAAAAAAGATAAGCTCCTAAAAGAAGGAGAGGCTGATTGGTGAGTAGCCTTGATGACTGGGCTAAGAAATTTGGAGTTTGATCCTTAAGAAAAAGAATTGAAAAATCACATATTTAGTACTGAAATGAAATGTGGAATTCAGGATTTGAGACTTTTAGCTTGTCCTTTGAATTATACAGCAGCTGGAAATTGATTTTTTTTTTCCCCTCATCTGGACTTCTCACATGGTGGTCTTCCCAACAGGAGGGCATCTGTGAACTTTTTAATGGGAGAAGTCATAAAGCTGGGTTAGGGCTGTGTTCGCACACGGCTGGCTTCCGAGGCAGGTAAAATCTAACTCCCCTTTTGCTTTTCAGCCACAGACACAGCCATCGCTGCCACCACCAGCTGAGTAACTCGGAATCTAGGGGTTGCCAGTAATTGTGGGTTTTAAGTCACAGAGGAAAAAGATAAGAGGCGAGCAAGGCTGGTTTTTTCACAATTAAATGTTGCCTCTCGGGCTTGTCTGTCGGCAGGAATCCAAGAGGTCAGGACCCACCAGCCATATTATTTTTCTCCCTGGCTGCCTGCTGTCATTCTTATCCCCTCCTCATTCATGAGAATGAGGAAAAGGTGATTTGGAAATAAAAAGCTTTTGCTAGCCTACTTTTTCCTTTACGAAACTTGTCGGAAACAAAGCTTTCTGGTGAAACAGACGGGATCCCTTTAGGTAGCTGGCCTGTCCTGGCAACAGCACAAAGGTATTTTTATGGGGGGGAAAGAAACCATTGTTGAATGTCCTCTTGTCATTTTATAGTTATGACATTGTTTTTTCTCCAGGACTGCCATGTACGCTGGTATTTTTACATTTGTTTCTGTTTAACTCTTTATGTTAATCAACATCAAGTTTCTATCCCTGGTCATGCCAGCTCCATTGCAAGTGCCCTGAAGGCAGGAATTGTTTTACTGTTCTTTGTCTTTAACACAGCGCTGCAAAGGTAGAAGGCAGTTAAGCATCTGGTGGTGTTTTCATTTTCTGTGTTCAAGAGATGTTAGTAGAAGGACCTTAGTCCTCATATGTTCAACTTCAGTTATTTAATGAAAGAATATAACGTGTAAAGTGACTTATTCCAATTGTACAGCTAATTAGTGACTTTCCCAGAGCAAGAAACAGGTCTCATCTCCTAACTCATGACGTAATGGGAGAGGCCTGGAGTGATGAAGTCAGCAAACCCTGTTCAGTTTGTCTCCTCCCACGCTGACACTGAGACCACATGCCTCGGTTTCCTCATTTTGAGATTACAGATAATCTTCTATATCTGGCTGGCATCTAGGTGCAGCTAAAAATGTCTACACATAATAGGCACTCAAAAATGAGAGCTTTAGAGAATCTTTGTTTTATGTCTTTTAAAAATACAAGACCTCCTTTATAAGAAAACACATTTCTGTAATCTCTTCACCATCAGAAAATGTAACTTGATTGCTGTTGGTGAGGAGGAACAGCAGGCTAGCGGGGCTCTTGGGAGGATGCAGCCTGGAATGGACCAGAAGTGGAAAATGGTCCTGCCCACAGGTAAGAAAGGTAACAAGTGCCGTGCCTTGGCCTATGTTCCATCAGTCCTCAATGGGAGGGAGTTGGGTTGGCTTGTTCAGCAGTTGGTAAGGAATGCCTGCTGCACCCGCCATGCTGGGCAAGAGGCTAGATAGAGATGTTGGCGGTTGGAGGGGATGAACAAGTCAATGGGCCTAACTTGCTGCAGGAGCGAGATGAGTGTAAGTGATGGTGAGCCACACAGTGAGAGAGGGAAGGGCCAGGGGCTGAGGGACAAGCACTCAGGAGGACACTGCCCAGGCTCAGTGTTATTCAGAGGCAAGTTTGAGGGAGATAGATACATGGAAAGATTGACCGAGATGGGGTGGGGCAGGGGGAGTGCCAACATTACCAGAAAGGAAAGAGTCTTTCGAAGGAGAGACTGAGAGAGGTGACCGGGGAGGAAGAGCAGAAGGAACCTGCTCTGAGCATCAGCGGCTCTTGCTGAGGGCGGAGTGGTGAAGGTCTTTGGGCCCTGACCCAGAGCTCTGGTTTTTGGTTATCCTTCACTCCCACAGACATAGATGCCTTCTCCACCCTCTCTGTGGTGTTGAGTCTGTCTATCTCCTGGAAGCCTGAGCAGCTCCCACATATTGTCCCCTTGCTTCCTGGAGCTCAGGGAATGTCCTCACTGATGATCAAGGGGAGGACCTCATCTGCAAATGAGAACCCCAATCCCTACCTGTGTGCTTAGTCGCTCAGTCCGACTCTTTGTGACCCCATGGACTGTAGCCCACCAGGCTCTTCTGTCCATGGGGATTCTCCAGGTAAGAATACTGGAGTGGGTTGCCATACCCTCCTCCAGGAGATCTTCCCAACCCAGGGATCAAACCCAGGTCTCCTGCATTGCAGGCAGATTCTTTACTATCTGAGCCACCAGGGAAGCCCCCTATCCCCACCTAAGCCATATGAAACAAGTATTCTGTGCGAATAACACAGGCCTGACTCCAGCAATAACACAGCTGCTGAAACAGCTTAGTCACCAGGGCGATGAAGGTAGTGCGGTGTGGGAATGCGGGGTGCAGAGATCTGATGTTTAGCTGGCTGGCAGCCGCCCCGGGAGCCAGCACAGATCTGTGGAAGAGCCTCGGAGAGGGTCCACTCCCCATTCACAAGCATGTCCTTGTTTCTTTTGAAGCCCAACCGTAATCCTCTCCCTGGGCCGGGCAGACTGTGGAAGAAAAAAACTGAAACATTTTGGGACCGAGGAGAGGAAAACCAAAATGGTTCACTCCTCTGAGATACCTGGTTTCTTTCCCTTAATGATCCATGTTTATTTCCTGGATAATTTTTTTTTTCCTGCTCCAGGCTAGGCAGAGTGATTTAGAGGAAGGTCGAGTGGGAGGAGGGGATGGTGCGGAAGAGCTCTTAGCTAGAAAATGTGACTTTCTTAGCTTTTAGGTATCCAAGTGATGTAGGAAGAAGAGGGCAAGTCCTGGTCCTCCTGCCTGATCTTGCTTGAGCTTCATCTTCATCCATCAGAGCTCCTGTCTGAAGGATGCTGGGCAGAACCGGGCACACTGCTTCCCCGGTTTTAAGCAGGGTTTTAGGAGGACTAATAAACTGCTGCAGAGTGACCCCATTCCTCTTCTAGCCCTTTGAAGAAGTGACCTTTGTGTTTTCTCTTTATCCTGGACTACTTCTTCACTGTTTGTTTTGGGAGTTGTTAAGTTAAATTAGCCATCCCTTTCCTCTCCTAGTTACTGTATGAGAATGCAGCTGTCAGTCTGTGAACTCTGCCATCATCTATTTTTAGATTCAGGGTGAATGAAGCCCTCTTCTCTAATTGCATTTGGGGGGGAGGGGGGAGGGCAGGTAGATTTTCATAACCGTTCTTCTAAACACTCTGTGCACTGATGGCGTCCTGGGGAGAAAGCAGAGAAGCCCACTGTGCGTTTCGCTCCCCTGGCTGTCAGGTTTGTTTTCACTCCACATTTATGTTGATTATGGTCAAATAGGAAAGAGCTGTTGCCGCATTTGCTCTCCAGTGTTTTAACACTTGCCAGCTTGGATGGTTCTGATTTCTCTAGCTTTGTCAGGAAATGATTGGTTCATTGTTGAGTTCAGGTTCCTTGGAAAACAGGGAAGATCCTTCTGGTGACATTTACTATGAGAGTGAATAATCTTAAACATCCTGAGAACTGTGTAAGTGCAGCAGGCCTCAATTTTTCGAGATCTCTCTGCCCCCTCCTCCCCCATCCCCGCCCCATCCCAGTCTGCCTTTCACACAGCTGCCAGATCTCTTCGCTTAAACATCCTTCTTCATCAGATGCTGCAACGTTCAGAGCACACTTCTCTTTCTCAGCAGGTGCTTCCTCACCCCAGCCTTGTCTGTTTTCTCTCTACATCTCCCATTCCGTGCCATGTTGAATGAGCTGATTCCTCTGACTGCACTGTGCCATTTTTTTGTCCCCGTGACTCTTTAGCCACGTGGTTCCCTCTGCCTACAATTCCTTCTGCTTCCTTACCTGGTGAGCTCTTACTCATCCTGTGAGTCAACAGTTAAACATCATTTCTTTTAGATGAGATACTCCGGAAGATTGCACGTTCTGTGCTGTGTTTCTCATCCCCCTAGTTATGCTGACTACAGTTGTCCCTTGATATCCCTGGGGGCTTGGTTTCAGGACCCCTGTGAATGTCAAAATTCTCAGATGCCCAGTCCTTTTATATACCGCACCTTTATATGGTACAGTACAGTCAGCCTTCCATTTCTGCAGGTTCTGCATCTGTGGATACGGAGGACTGACTGAATATACCTATTTCATATGTAGAACTGAAGTGAACCCACATGGGGTAATAGTCCTTCCCTGGTGACTCATTAGTAAAGAATCCATCTATCAATGTAGGAAATGCTGGTTCGATCCCTGGTTGAGAATATCCCCTGGAGAAGGAAATGGTAACCCATTCCAGTATTCTTGTCTGGGAAATCCCTGGGACAGAGGAACCTGGCAGGCTATAATCCATGAGATCACAGAGTCAGGCATGACTTAGCAACCGAAAAACAACTGCCTTCCTTACCTTATTGTGAACAATTGAGGACAATGACTCTGCCTTGAAACTAGTAGGTGCTTAAATATATTTGGTGGAGGAAAACATGGATTAGATGGTCCAACTAGCATTAGAGGTTTCAGAGGTATATTATTCCATCTTGGTGGCAGCATCAGCTGCTATGATTACTCAGTTCCTGATGGACTTCTTTTATGTCCCGGAAAAGTAGGCTTGAGTAGATTATCAGAGACCTAACATGTCATACCCAAATGAATGCTGTAGATTTTTCTTCTCTGAAGTCTTACCAGTAGTTCAATCTATTCTCTTATCTCTGTAGACATGGAAAGGCATGATTGTTGTTGGTCAGTTGTTAAGTCATGTCTGACTCTTTGTGACCCCGTGGACTGCAGCAGGCCAGGCTTCCCTGTCCTTCACTATCTCCTAGAGTTTTCTCAAATTCATGTCCATTGAGTCAGTGATGCTATCTAACCATCACATCCTCTGTCACCGTCGTCTTTTTGCCTTCAATCTTTTCCCAGAATCAGGGTGTTTTCCAATGAGTTGAGTCTTCGCATCAGGTGGTCAAAGGAATGGAGCTTCAGCATCAGTCCTTCCAATGAGTATTCAGGGTTGATTTCCTTTTGGATTGACTGGTTTGATCTCCTTGCAGTGCGATGGACTCTCAGGAGTCGTCTCCTCCTTTACCCCATTAGCCCTCTCAGGCAGAACACTATGGCAGCTCCATATTGTAATTCAGATGGAGCAGGAGGAAGGGAATGGTGACGCCCTCAGGCTGTTTCCACCCAGTCCTAGAGAGCAGATGTATTGCTCCTTGATGGTACTCTTGGCCGAATTTGAAAAACATCTTTTTTTCTGAGTGTGTGTGTGTGTACACGTGTGTGTGGTGTGGGAGAAAGGAAGCAGGTTGTGGGGGAAATAAAGTGAATGCCCCCAAAATAGCAGACTGTAGACTACACACAAGTGATATAGAAATGATGGAGTGACAGACAGAATTTTGCATTTTAAGGCTCATTAATTTGGCAGATATTTAATGATGATTTGTAAAGACATGAGTGATGTAGCTATGAACAAGACTGAGGCAGTCCTAGGCTCTCAGAACCTCTCAAAGTGAGGGGTGGGTAGGGAAAGAGATACAGGGAAGTAGCCAGTAGCTGAGCTGCAGTAGGATACATGTTCCAGCGAGGACACAGGGTGCTGTAGGAGCAAGGGGAGAAGCCCTCTGTCTGTTTTAGTGGGTGAGGGAAGGTGGGCATGAGTCTGTAGAATTCTAGAAGATGAGCAGGTGTTATTCTGGCATGAGGGGGGATGCCAAGCACTATCTACAGCCCAGAAGAAAAGCTGTTTTGTAATATATCCTCTCAAAGAAGGCTCCTAGTAAAAACCCAGTGTGCTAGCAGGGACTCCAAGTGCAGTAGTGTAGATAACTTTTAGTGAAACTGAAAAGTAAAAGTTGCTCAGTTGTGTCTGACTCTTTGCAACCCCATGGACTCTATAGTACATGGAATTCTCCAGGCCAGAATACTGGAGTGGGTAGCCTTTCCCTTTCTCAGAGGATTTTCCCAACCTAGGGATCAAACCCAGGTCTCCCACATCGCAGGTGGATTCTTTACCATCTGAGCCACAAGAGAAGCCCAAGAATACTGGAGTGGGTAGCCTATCCCTTCTCCAGGGGATCTTCCCGACCCAGGAATTGAACCAGCGTCTCCTGCATTTCAGGCTTAAAAAAGCAGTCAGCATTTATTGAGTACTTACTGTATGCTAGGGCTGTGTGAGTGACTAGCACATTTAATCCTCACAACCATAGGAGATGGACATACTGTCATCCCCCCCTTTATAGAGAAGTTCAGTGACTTGCCAACCATTGCACAGGCACCAAGAGGCCAAGGTGGTCCCTGATCCCAGGCTGCCTCTGTCTGGAGCCTGAACTCTTACCCATCTTCAAGGCTGGAAGTGGGATGGCAGGCTAAGGTGACTGATATCGCAGGCAGGGATAGGAAAGGGGTTGTGAGATGGGATCCTGAGATGCCAACCAGGAGCCAGGTCTTACTCTTGCATGCCATTTAAGGAATTTCAAGATTAGACTGAGGGCAATGTGAAGGCATTGAAAGTGTTTTAGAAATCATCTGTCTGACTATAGTGTGAAAAACATACATGGGGCGTGTGTGTGTGTCATCCAGTCCTGAGATGATGGTAGCCTTGAGTAAGGGCTTCCCTGGTGGTTCAAATGGTAAAGAATTTGCCTGCAATGTGGGATATCCAGCTTTGATCCCTAGGTCTGGAAGATCCCCTGGAGAAGGGAATGGCTACCCACTTCAGTATTCTTGCCTGGAGAATTCCATGGACAGGGGAGCCTGGCAGGCTACAGTCCATAGGGTTGCAAAGAGTCGGACATGACCAAGTGACTAACACTTGCACTTTGAACAAGTGCAGAGTGGTGGTGAGGACAGAGAGGGAGATAAATCCATAAGACTTGATGAGCTCAGAGAGTGGACTGAATTTGGTGGTTTGACTTTCTTTTGTGAACCGTGGAAATAGAGCCATCCATCCAGTGGAAAGTGGGCATGCAGATTTGAAACTCAGGAGGGAAATCTGAACTTGAGAGGTGGCTGATGCCCCAGGAAGAGATGAGACCCCTCAGAATGAATGTGCTGAGTTGGAAGGGGAAGGAGTGGGATTTCCCTAGTGGTCTGGTGGTTAAGACTCCATGTCTCCACTGCAGGCGGCTTGGGTTCATTCCCTGGTTGGGGAACTAAGATCCTGTATGCTATGCAGCCAAGAAGCTTAAATAAAATAAGGAAGGGAAAAGAGCTAGTCTACAACTCAGTGAACACCGGGATGTGGTTTTCCTATATTCTGTTGTCCTACCAATTCATTTGTTTACAAAACATTTGATGCAGCTACTTTTCGAAATGTATATCCTTTAAGCAGTTCAGTAGGGTGCAGTAGGGCTAAGTGGATATTTTCTGAGAAGATGTCACTTTGCAAAGGGCCTGATGTGAGGAACATTCTACAATGTCCTAGTCATATTTTCATAGACAAGTACTTCAGTGAGGAGATAATGCTTCAGAATATAGCAAGGGATCATTCTGACAATGCTTAGAAAAATGTCTTCCATGTGAAAAATATTTCTCCACAATGCAAATGCTTGACGCGATGGGGTAAAAGTGAGACAGGTGAACTCAACTGTTAGTCTGGTTTGTGAAATAATTGTACTCATTCATTTTATAACTACCTCACACCCAGGCCTGTAGGGCATCTTAAAAAAACAGCCAGGACCAAATTTATAATTAGCTGAGTCCATTTTTGCCAGCCCTAACCATGGATATAGGACAGGGTTGGTTTTGTTATTTCCTTAATTGAAAGCGTCAAGAAAATACAAGCCAGGTCAGGGAGTTTTTGATCAGGGAAAGCACGCTGGCATAAATAACCCCAGATTATATGTCTGCAGGAAGCTGGGAGGAGGCTGGTCTGCACGGCCTCCTTCTGAGGTTACCCAAACAAACCTGGTGACTGGCAGCTCCCATAGGTAATGTGGGAATGTGTGTGAGCATTTTGAAATCTCTAATTTTTTCCCAGGGCAAGGGTCCAGGGAAATCAAGGTTTCTCAGGGAACTGAAAGGCTTTTGACAACCATAAAATAATTCTTTATTTTCTCTTAATGTAACTTGCCTTCCCCCCTTTCCCCTTTATTTCTTTAACTGATCAATAATATCACCTAATCATCATGGCACTGGATGGAAAAGAAATAAGGATTTTTAAGAGTTTATATGCCAAGTGACTCAACAGCCTTGGGAAGTAGTCCCACTGTTTCTGTATTGCAGAGGTGGAAATGGACTTAATCAAAAGTCACTTAGCTAAGAAGACATAAAGATAAAATTGAAAAGTGGATCTGTTTGGTCCCCACACTCTTTGTAATATCCTGACTGGCAAATGCCTATTTCCAAAAGTGTAAGTAAGGAGCATTCTGATGAATTCCTCGAAGAAGGCTCATCTTTCATAACTTCAGCCTTTCCTCCCAGGGGCCATTCTGATATTAAGAAGCTACCCAAGGTTTCTTGGGGTGCTCACGCTGTTTCCCAGCTCTTTGTCCCTCTCCCCCATCATTTTTGGCTTATGCTGAGGACTTGCTCACCTTTCTGGCTTTCCACTTGTCTCACAAAACTCATTGGCAAACACTTTTCCCATGAAGGGCAGGATGGTTTAACTCATGCAGAGCTAAACGCTTCTTAAGGATATGCTTGGTCTGTGTGTCCCAGTGTGGGCAGGCACAGATCTTTCTGCCTGTAACGGTACTCAGTCTGGGTCTGCTCCCACAGAGCCCTGCAGTGCAGGTTCCTCATGTCAGAGCACTGCTTCCATAACAGGATGGAAATCCCAGCGGTGCCTTTCCACACCTCCCTTCCCAGTATTCAGCATGGATTTTCCGTGCAAACAAAATTTAGCTCCAAAGTCATTTGAGAAATGCGAGGCTCAGACAGCCCACAGGACAACAAAGCTGCTGGTCTCATTTAGGTGTGGAAAGCCATGCATCTCAAATCTATAAATGCCCTATGCTGATACTTTATAGCTTCACCCCATAGAACTGGTGTAACCAGCATTCTTGTCTTATAAAGAAGGTTCTCCGGGAGCCAGAGGTAGTCTTGGCCTTCCTGCCATTCTCCCAAGGAGTTCAAATTGAATGCTTCACTTTCATTCTCTCTGTGGAGGTGGGGGAGGGGAGTATTGCCCAAACAGTACCGCAGAAGTCATGAGACCAGTGTTTTATTACCTGCAACATAGTCATTAAAGCTGAGCTTTGTTTCCGAATCCATTGGAGACAGAAGAGAAAGTGATTCTGGTGTCTGACTTCACAGCTTTGCTGGGTTCCTCTGCCCAGTGTTTTCCTTCTGAGTTTTGTGCTCCAGGTTTAGATATGGGTTCATAGTGGGAGGTTCATGTCTCTGAAACCCGGTAACTATTTTGAATTAAAGTGGATTTGAGACTTTCATATATACTTTCATATCCCTTATGAAATTATAAAAACAATAGCTAAACCTGTCATGCTTTCAACACTGATCTAAGAATTTTTCGTGTAGTAACTGATTTAAAGATCACAAAATCCTAGGTGTGTGCTCAGTTGCTTCAGTCATGTACGACTCTGTGCGACTCTATGGACTATAGCCATCCAGGCTTCTTTGTCCATGGGATTCTTCGGGCAAGAATGCTGGAATGGATTGTTGTGCCCTCCTCCAAGGGATCTTCCCAAGCTAGGGATGGAAACCATGTCTCTTGTGTCTCCCATGTTAGCAAGTGGGTTCTTTACTACTAGCACCACCTGGGAAGCCCCAGTGTCCTAGGAGGCAAGTCCTATTCCAACAGGGTGAGGAAACTATGAGTTTCCATGGGTGGGGGTGGATCACAGAGTCCTGTGAGGGGAGGCTAGCAGGTCACTTGAACTGGCCATTCTCCCTGTATAAGAACCACAGGCCATGAAGCTCTAGAAGCTTGAGTCTGATGTTTCTAGGGGAAGCTGAGTTTTGGCTTCTCTGCCTTATGAGAAGGCAATGGCAAGCCACTCCAGTACTATTGCCTAGAAAATCCCATGGATGGAGGAGCCTGGTGGGCTGCAGTCCCTGGGGTCGCTAAGGGTCGGACACGACTGAGCGACTTCAGTTTCTCTTTTCACTTTCACACATTGGAGAAGGAAATGGCAACCCACTCCAGTGTTCTTGCCTGGAGAATCCCAGGGACGGGGGAGCCTGGTGGGCTTCCGTCTATGGGGTCACACAGAGTCGGACACGACTGAAGTGACTTAGCAGCAGCAGCAGCCTTATGAATAGGAATGAACATCTGCCCCAGACAGCACAGAAAGTAGGGAGGTGATCCATGAGGATTAAGCAGAGCCTGTGGTAAATTTCATGAACAAAATAGAAAAGTTTAAAAAGAACTTCACTTGGTGGTAAAATGGGAAGAAAAGGAATAGTGGTGTGGGGCAGTATGTAAAATGTCTCCCTTTACCCCAAAGAATATTTTCTTAGCTGACCTGCGCAGAGATTTTGTTTCCTTTTGGTGTTTTTTTTTTTTTTAAGATATTGATTTTGATGTATTTGGCTGCATTGAGTCTTAGATGTGGCACGTGAGATCTTCGTTGCATCACGCAGGATCTTTTGTTGTTGTGCGTGGACTCTCTAGTTGTAGAACATGGGTTCCAGACCATGCAGGCTCTCTAGTTGCAGCTAGCAGCCTTAGTTGCTTCACTGCATGTGGAATCTTAGTTCCCCAACTAGGGATTAAAACTGCATCCCCTGCATGACAAGGCAAATTCTTAACTGCTAGACTACCAGGGAAGGCCATTCGTTTTGTTTTTAGTGAGTTGGTTATTGATATTCAAAAATTGAGAGCTGTATAACCATTTGAGGAGAAGGAAATGGCAACCCACTCCAGTGTTCTTGCCTGGAGAATCCCAGGGACAGAGGAGCCTGGTGGGCTGCCGTCTATGGGGTCCCACGGAGTCAGACACGACTGAAGCGACTTAGTAGCAGCAGCATAACCATCTGAATCTGGCTTCTCTTGAAGCAGCAGGTCTGGAAAGATAACCTGTACTGTCTCTTGAGGGTTGGAGTTGAAAGCAGCTGCCCGCATACATAGGGCTATCCTGTCCCTGATCACACACCAAGTTAGGGCCAGACCCACGATTGGAACACAGGCGTCCCTGGGCTCCCCGCTCCAGGCAGGGTGGGTCCCACTTCTGCAGTCGGTTTTCTGAAGCAGTGCTCTGTCGGTTCTGGCAGTTCCTCGCCTCAGTGCTCAGATTAGAGACTTGCAGCCATGCTCCTAGTGGTCGCCTGGGAGCACTGCATGCTTCTCTGCCCTAGAAAGTTGTGTTTGGTCAGTTAAGTGACCTCTGCATGCAGTGTGCTTGATTCAACTATTAGGTTTCTTTCAAATTCTGTTTCTGCCAACCAAGATAGTAGAGGGTGGTTGGGTGTGGGGGAACCAAACTAAGGTGTAAGGCCCAGCTCTACCCTTACTAGCATGTATTCTTGGGCAGTTTTTCTAACTGACTTCTTCCTCATAGAATAGGTGTGAGGATAAAAGAGTACAGTGTTCTCATGGAGCCTTGTTTTTATTAAAGATGTACCTGTTCATATTTTATGACTCATTTGAGGGGCTTCTTTCATCACAAGTTACCCAGTTTTCTTTAAGCAATACAAAAAAGATGGTTGTCTTTTAAGAAGGTTTCAAAATAGTTTTTGTTCTCATATTACCAACAACAATACAACTTCAGGCAAGTCACTTCATATCTGAGGGCCTCGGTTTACTTACTAATCAAAAGGAAATAGCCATGCCCACTTTACAGAGTTGTTTAGTGAGGTCATTTAAATGAAAGCACGGAAGTCATGAGGGCCTAATAGAGAGTAATTGTACATGAAAACAGTCTTTAAAATTTTTGTTTTTAACAGCGTATTTTAAAACAGTTTGGAGATTCCCAACAGGTAGCAATAACTCTTGAAATAGGAAGAAGGCCAGGAGGCAAGTGTGTCTGGCCCTTTCTCTCCCTGAGGCACCTGCTCTGTAAGGCCCACCCCTAACATTTGTGGGGCTCAGGGCAAGAGTACTTATGAAGGCATGGCTGCCATATGTCTACGTATTTTAAAGTAATAAATCACACCAACAAATTGTTAAGCCAAATAAGCCCTATCACCCAAATGTAACTAATCTACCTTCATGATGAACTGGAAGTCTGGGTTTGAATTTAGGATTCTTGGACTCCTTGGACTTCTGTGTCCAAAAATGGGATGAACCAGAGAGTGTGGGCATTTCAATGTCTTTTCTTTCCATCCCTGACTCCATCCCACACAAAGTTATGTGTGGACACTGCACCCTCCAAGCTCACTCTGTCCATGTCCTCAAAAACAGCAGCCCTTTGATCACTCGTGAGCCCAAAGGTGCACAAGTGGTTGTGTAGTTCCCTTTGGGAGACCAGATCTGGGGAAGTTGTCCTCCTCCCCAGGAGGTGGAAATAGGCTCAGAGTTGTCTGAGTATGTATTCTGGATTCCTGAGTTCCTGGGCCACGTTCTATAAACTGGGGGAGAGGTTAGGCTCTTGGTGAGCATGTCCCTTTCACTTCAGGGTCGTCTCATCTGGAGAAGAAGTGAACAGCTGTGAAAGGGTGGACAGAGTGGGACCCTTTATTTATTTATTATTTATTTATTTACACTGGGCTTCCCTGGTGGCTCAGAAGGTAAAGAATTTGCCTGCAATGCAGGAGACTTGGGTTCGATCCCTGGGTTGGGAAGATCCCCTGGAGGAGGGCATGGCAACCCACTCCAGTATTCTTGCCTGGAGAATCCCCATGGACAGAGGAGCCCAGTGGGCTACAGTCCATGGGGTCGTAAAGAGTCAGACACGACTGAGCGACTTTGATTCATTCATTTATTTTCGTTGCGCTGGGCCTTCACTGTGGTGTGCGTGCCCTTGACTGCAGCGTGTGGGCTTCTCTCTCGCTGCAGTGCATGGGTTCAGTAGTTGCCGCTGCAGGCTTCTCTAGTTGTGCCACGTGACTCTCGAGTTGCTGCGTGTGGGCTTAGTTGCCCTGCAGCACGTGGGCTTAGTTGCCCTGCAGCACGTGGAATCTTAGTTCCCTGACAAGGGATCAAACCCATGTCCCCCTTCATTGGAAGGCCTAGAGAAGGGCCCTTTAAAAGTGTGGGGCCAAGATTCAGGACCTCTCCTGCTGTGTTGTATCTAAGGCCAGCGCTGCCCTGAACCCTGGCCCTCCATGGAGCTCAACATAAGAACTGATAATGTCCTTTATACCTTTCATATTTATACTATTGAGTTCTGTGGAAATGCCTTTTCAACAGAGTTGACAGTCCCAATTCCTAATCCCAGGGTTAGAAGTGAAAAGGAGGTAACTTGGTGCCTAATGCTCGACTCACAGATGGAAGCTCTGGCCAGTTCTTTCTTTGGACCACTAAAGCTGTCAAGCAAGGAGCAGTTGTAGTCATTCTGGCTCCTAACCAAGAGGATATGCAAACTCTGAGTATTGCTTCTGCCAAGCCAGGCATCCCACAGTTTCTTATACAGACTCATCATTCTGCATTCTCAGCCCTGAGTCTCTGCACAGCCTGGTGTCCTCAAATCCAGAGTCTCCTCCTGGACTGTGTGAAGCTGAGAAGATGGATGAGAACTGGGGTTCCAGTGATTCTGTGTATAGACTTTGTCCTCACTTCTCTGTTGTCAGCATTTGCCTTTCCTGTCTTCTGCAACACCCGATACTTTCCAGTTCTGAGTGGTTTGGGGGTCTATTGGACATATTGGCTCACTTTTCCAAAATATCCCTTCTGTGGAGTTTCAGCTGTGCTCATCTTTGTGGCTGCCAGGAAATCCTACTTCATCTGGTTTTCATCTTCAAAAAAATTGTTGCAATCTCTGATCTGCTCTTGTCACTACCGATTTCCCCCCTTGTGATTTAATGGCTTTTATTTTCATTTCCTGTTTTTTTTTAAATTTTTATTTAATAAATGGTACAAAGTACAATGCCATAAACATTAACAGTTAAAATTTCACCAAATGAAAAAAATACTATAGAATCAGTTCAGTTCAGTCGCTCAGTCGTTTCCGACTCTCTGCAACCCCATGAATCACAGCACGCCAGGCCTCCCCGTCCATCACCAACTCCCAGAGTTCACTCAAACTCATGTCCACAGAGTCGGTGATGCCATCCAGCCATCTCATTCTCTGTCGTCCCCTTCTCCTCCCGCCCCCAACCTTTCCCAGCATCAGAGTCTTTTCCAGTGAGTCAACTCGTCGCATGAGGTGGCCAAAGTATTGGAGTTTCAGCTTTAGCATCAGTCCTTCCAATGAACACCCAGGATTGATCTCCTTTAGAATGGACTGGTTGGATCTCCTTGCAGTACAAGGGACTCTCAGTTGCAAAAAGCTACATTAAGTTATTTTACAACTGCCTCAAGCTGCAAAACGGAGAAGGCAATGGCAACCCACTCCAGTATTCTTGCCTGGAGAATCCCAGGGACGGGGGAGCCTGGTGGGCTGCCATCAGTGGGGTCACACAGAGTTGGACACGACTGAAGTGACTTAGCAGCAGCAGCAAGCTGCAAAAAGAAAAAAAAAAAAAAAAACCCAATGCCATACCTAAGTTATCCCTCTCTCAAAATAATGCCATTTATGTTATAAACCACAAGCTCCCCATCAAAAGACAGGAACTGCTGTTGTTAATTCATATATATATATGACTGTATCACTTTGCTATAGACCTGAAACAAACATAGCACTGTAAATAAAATATAGTACAATATAAAATAAAAATAAGTAACAGACCTTTGGGGCTTTACACTGAGTCAGAGTTCCTATCAGAGGGATAACAGCACCACAGCCGCACTGTGAATCCTCATGAAGGAGGCACACGAATGACTGGGTTACAAGAGTTACAGGAATGAGAGCTGCTCACTTCCCAGAAACGACAGCTCACAGAAAACCAACAAAGGCACGAGATACAGACCATTCACTTATGAATGTGTAAAACTCAAGAAAGTCCACATCACTCCTACATGTTGAAAGTGCCTCAGAATTCACACAATACCAACTTTCTCATGGTTCTGGTTAAGTTACATATACCAGTTTATAACAAATGGCAAAATCTGTAACTCTGTTCAAAGTTTTAAAAGATTACTTAAGAATAGTTTCTTGTATTTCTATGCCACCTTTATAATTCTGGTTTCTCATTTCTTAATTAGTAAATTCAGGGTGGTAGGCTGCAGTCCGTGGGGTCGCTAAGGGTCAGACACTACTGAGGAACTTCACTTTCACTTTTCACTTTCACACATTGGAGAAGGAAATGGCGACCCACTCCAGTGTTCTTGCCTGGAGAATCCCAGGGACGGGGGAGCCTGGTGGGCTTCCGTCTTATGGGGTCACACAGAGTCGGACACGACTGAAGTGACTTAGCAGCAGCAGCAGCAGCAGCAGCATTCCATCTGTAGATAGCTTTGGGTAACATGGCCATTTAACTTTCCATTTCGTTGTATCATCTTCAGTTTCCTGCGTCAGTATTTCATAGTTTGCAGAGTACAGGTATTTTACCTTATTGGTTAAGTTTATTCCTAGGTTTTTTACTCTTTTTGATATCATTTGAAGTGGAATTTTTTTTTTTTAACTTTTTCTCTGATAGTTCATGGATGTAGCCCACCAGGCTCCTCCATCCATGGGATTCTCCAGGCAAGAATACTGGAGTGGGTTGCCATTTCCTTCTCCAGGGGATCTTCCCGCCCCAGGGATCGAACCCAGGTCTCCCGCATTGCAGGCAGACGCTTTAACCTCTGAGCCACCAGGGAAGCCCTAATAAAAAAGTGGGCACTGATGTTCATCGAGAGTTTTGTCTATATCAGAATGACCTCAAATCCCGTCTTTCCTGTATTATTTCTTTCTCTTCCTAGATTTCCTCAGAGAACTAGGAATTTACTGCACTGTCAAATTGTCTTCAAGCCACACTGGGTCAGTAGATAGTAAAGCCCCAGTTTTCTAGACAGCACTATTCTTACCTGTTTCCCTTGTGACCTGGTGTTGAGGTTCCAAAGCCCAGAACTTAGCCCAGTCTCATAACCCCAGTGGGAGCTGGCTCACCATGGTCATTTTAGAAATGTAGTTGTGCTTTTTTCCCCCATTAAGACTCCTCTATTCTGAAACTTGCTCAACAGAGTATAAAACAGACCAAATGGATAGATGCAATTTTTATCAAACGAATCTCTTTAATGAGCTCTGTGATGAGTTAAACCCAATCATGGTTCTTATTGATACAAAAGTATATGTGAATGTTCATTTGTATAATTATGAACTTATTTTAATATTCCTGTCTGTGTATAAGTCTTAAATTTAGAGAAACCCTTCACATCTTAAATTAACTTTGTCCACACTCTGAAGAAAGGGTTTTGAGTTTTAGAGAAGCAGGAGAGCCTGCATTTGAGAACTTCTTGGGGGAATTTTAGAAAGGATCTTTCAGACTAGAGTGTTCCTGAAGAAAGCACCCAAGGTACTTGTCATTTATCTGAGAGGTGGTGAAAGATCTTGGTCATTTTGATCAGAGAGGAGAGGGCAGATGAGTTGTAGGTTTCAAGTACTAAGGCACTTTTGTGGGAAAATGACCTCATGTGCCATGGGACTTATGTGGGGAGATGTAAGACCAGTGGTATAAGTTAAGGAGGATACATGTTGAGTCAGAACCTGACCATTCAGAACTGCCTCAGAGAGAATGAGACCGCCGTCTCTGGAGGAATTTCAGTGGGAGCTCTTTGACTCCTTAGAAGAGCAGTTGGTTATGGAAGGGGACCCAGCATCCAGCCCAGACATTTATCCTGTGACTTTTAAGTGTTCAGATTTGGAAAGTTGGGTTTGGTGCTTGATAGGAACTGATATATCTCTTTTGTCTTGTTGGTTTCCATGGTGGAGCCTATAAGAGTTTTTAAACTGTTTTCAAAGTATCTTTCCAGAAGCCATTTCTGAATTGTGCATCCTTTCTCTTGCAGGAGAAAATGCAGAAGTTTCCATGGATGTTTCTCTGGCTTACCGTGATGATATGTTTGCTGAGTGGACTGAAATGGCCCATGAGAGAGTGCCCCGGAAACTCAAATGTACCTTCACCTCCCCCAAGGTAGGGTACCTTGATGTCCTAGTTGATGGGGTTTTTATTTGGTTTCCAGGTATGTGGGAACATTTGCTCAGAAAGATTCCTTGTTCCTAAGCAGACATGACCCACAAAGATTAGTAGTCACCATCCTTTGTCCTAGAAAAGGACAATTTAGATTTTTCATGTCCCTGAAAAGGAGCAAAGAACAGAAGAAGGAATGTTTGTTTGAAGTGATTTAGTTGTTTCTCTAAAATACCTCCATAAAAATAAGCTCTTTGTCCTTTTGTTAATTAGCTAAAAGTGAAGAATGTTGCTTAGTTAATTTTAGGTGGGTAAATCTGTTCACGTTGGATCAATGAGTGTGTCTGCTCTCTGTTTCTTAGGCATCTCTGTTGCCAAAATCAGTGTGCGGGTGTGAGGACTAACAATCTCCCAGGGAACAAACATCATAGACAAAAAGAAGGGCCTGAGGGAGGAATCCGGTTTCCTTTGTGACCTCTCAGTCTTTTTGCACATCTGTAGGACTCTTCTTTCTTTGGTTCTTCCAGGAAGATCTGTTTAACCACCAGGAGGGAAGAATGTCCCTATCTTGCACTGAGTGTAGCGAGACACTTGCTCTTGGACAAAGGCCTCAGAATCTTGAGGAATTAAAGTATAGGGATGGACTCAGGGACCCTCAGAGGACAGTGGGATTTGACTGTATAAGGACCAAATCAGAATTACTGGGTGCCCTTTTCCAGTGCCAAGTGCTGCCCTCAAACATGCCTCCTCAAGATTCTGTCCCACTCACCCTCCCCCACCTGCCAAAGTCTCTGAAGTTGAAATGGAGCCGTCGTTACTGTTACTCATGGTTATTCATGTTCCTCTAGAGTGTTGACAGGGAGCACCACCAGCTCGGTGCCCTCTGATGTCCATTTCTTCATGGACAGAAATAATCTTGTTTTCTTTGCATGAAATGGAGGAGAGGCCAAACTGCACTGAAGCACATTCCTGATTATGTCGTTTATCACTTGACATCTTCAGGTCATTTGCTGCTGAAGAATTTGGCTACTTTGTAGTACCTGCTCTGTTGATCGACTTAGTTCTTCACTTTTGCTTATAACTGCAAAGTTGGGTTTTCCTGTGGAATGGTAAGGATGACAGGTTGAAGCCTCTGAGAACCATGCCCCCATCCTGCCCTGAAGAGGACTAAAATGGGGCTGTGCAGGTTCATTACCATTGGTTAAAGGCCTGGATTTGGAGCAAAACATTCCCCGGTGGCTCAGTGGTAAAGAATCTGCCTGTAATGCAGGAGATGTGGGTTCAATCCCTAGGTCAGGAAGATCTCCTGAAAAAGGAAATGGCAACCCACTCCAGTATTCTTGCCTGGGAAGTCCCATGGATCAAGGAGCCTGGCAGGCTACAGTCCATGAGGTTCCAAAAGAGTTGGACATGACCAAGTGAATAAACAGTAAACAACAAATACTTGGCTTCAGTTCCAGACCGTTTCATTTACTGACTGCATTCCCTCAGGCTAGCTTGCTTTATCTGCTCAAGCTTCAGTTTCTCTTTTGCCAAATGAAATAATAATTAATACCTGCCTGTGGAATCTCTGTAAGGACTAGATAACAGAACAAATCTTACCACTTGAATCTAGTCTGGGACATGTTTCACCAGATGGGTCACCAGGACAAAACATATTAACTAAAACTCTCATGGGCCAACCATGTACCCGACACATAAGCATCTTTTGGGGCACCTGGTATTTGTTAAGTCTCTCTTTCTCTAGGGTTCCTAGACCAGAGCTACAGAAAGTGTAGCCTAAGAATTAACAGCATCAGCATCACCTGGTAGCTTGTAGGAAATTCAGATTTTCAGGTCACACTCCAAACACAAGAATCAAAATTTCAGCATGTTCAGATCAAGGAACCTGTGTTTTAACAGGATTTCAATTCCTTCTCTTACGCTTGATAAAGTTTGAAAGTTACTTCAGTAGATCCTTTCCTTAATGATCAAATGTAGGGTTCCCCCCACCCCAAATTCATCCAGGATTGTTTTGAGTAGGCCCTTGGGGGTAATCTATAGGTGAAAAGGAATGGTAGAGAGGAACTGGAGGTAGCAGAAGAGAGAGATGTAATATTTCTAGATCTTTGTATGCAGTGGAGGAAATTAATTAAAACCTTTCTAACTGTTGCTGCAAGTTGATTGCATCATTCAAGGGTAAGACTGGTTGGATGTCTAAAGCTAAAGGATATAAAGCTTTTGGATATGGAATTTCATTCTCAGAAAAAGGGAAAAGTCATTTCTCACCTTACTTAAACTCTTAGAGGGCACTGAGAAGCAGAGTCAGGGGAGGTTGTTAAGAAGCCTGCAACTGCTTCTTAATGACAGTTGCTTAATTATCTTTAGGATGTGTTGATCCCTTTCAAGAAAGATACTAAACCTTGAAAAGTGTGAAGGAAATGAATCATCAAATCTATGCTTTTTGATTGCAGTGAAATTTAGACTTGAGTCTGAAGATTAAATGAGAAATTGCTTTAAAGCTTTTTAGTCCCTGGTGGATTGTGAAGTTTAAAAAAAAAAAGTCAAGTTGCCACCTGCTGTAATTTGTCCTAATTAGCCAGTCTCATGCTGGATTTAGGGGAGGGCTGAGGGGGCTGGGGAAAGGAAAAGGAGGGAGAGAGAGCAGGAAATCTTTTTTTCTAAATGCCCTAAATACTGGCAGAGTCAGAACCTCAGTGCATAAAGAAAAGTCCCCAGCAGGATATGGTGAATTTGTCTGAGACAGGTAGGACAGGCCAGGATCCCAGGACCCTGTGTGTGTCTCTGATCTGCTGGATTTAAGTCAATTTGTCTCATGCGGTGGCGTTACCCTCTATTTTGAGACAGGGGAGTGGAAGACAAGGGAGCGGGAGATCCATGAAGGGGCATTAGAAGGAACTCAAGAGATCACATAAATAACCTTCTTGCTTTACTTAGAGGGCTTCCCTGGTGGCTCAGATGGTAAAGAATCTGCCTGCAAAACAGGAAACCCAGATTTGATCCCTGGGTCAGGAAGATCCCTTGGAGAAGGGAATAGCTACTCCAGTATTCTTGCCTGGAGAATCCCATGGAGAGAGGAGCCTGGTGGGCTACAATCCACGGAATTGCAAAGAGTTGGCTATGACTGAGCGACAAAGTATGCATGCACGCTTTACTTAGAAAGAAAGTAAGACCAAGTGAGGTGGGTGACCTTCCCCAGGTACCCCGTAAGAGGTGAGGTCAGGACTAGAATTTGAACCTCTTGGCTTGAAGTTCAGTGCCCCCCTTACCATAGCACAACGCCTACCTTCAGGCGTGTCCAAGGCCACAGCATTCCTTTCTTTCTGCTGCATTCACGTGTCCTCCTCCCTATCAGAGCTGGAGGCTGGACTTGGAAGACTCATGTCCTCAACCAAATTCTGCCACGACTTTTGGGACCTTGGGTGAGACACGTAATGAAGGCAGTGGCATTAGACTAAATAAGTTTTGTTGCCTTCAAACTCTCAATTTCTGTAAATAAGCTTATTGGAAACACATCAGAATATCCACTTTTTGCTGTTACAAGAGCAGGTAATCAGCCTCCTTAGTTCAGCTTCATCTGAGGCTGAGTTAGAGCCTATACTGTATTTTCAGCAATTTTGCAGAGTCCTTCCTGCCTTGATTTATAAGTAGAAGAGAAGGGAGCAGAGGGGAGAGAAAGATCTATACAGGAAGAGTTATCCAACTTGCAGCTGAGGTTTGGAAAAGAAGGATTCTTTCTACAGAAGAATTTTTAAAACTTCAAATGCCATGTCTAATCAACTGGTCATTCTGATAAGAGCCCTTAAGACCTTAGAAAATGAAAAATGATCATGATTGATCAATGATGTCTACCATAAGTAGAAAAGGAAAGAGTGGAAGCACGTAAGCCAGATCTGTACCTGCTCTGCCTCCGTTTTTGTCATTTGTGTCTTCTCTCCCTGTACGAAGGTCTGTTTATTGCACTCTTAAGCTCTGACTGTCTAGTAAACTGCTCCCCCACCCCCACCCCCAAGATCACAGAAGGAACAAGCTCCTTGTTATCTTCCTTTCTCCTCTGGACTTTCTGCTCTGAAGATTTACAAAAACTTTTGGAGGCCCTGAGAATTCAAGCTTAGGAATACCAAAATCCATCCCTCCATCACTTCGTCAGAAGGTACCAGGCAGACATTAAATCTGGAATACAAACCCAGCATGAAGACACAGTTGTCTGGTTCATTGGGAAAGAGTCCTCAGTTGCTGAAGCTCCTGCTTCTCCATGCCCATACTTGAGAGCTTCCCCCACCCCTCAGCTAGGCCACAAAGCCTGTGTCCTGTGGAGTTGGAATAGAATTTCATTTTCAAAAGCAATCTGTGCCCCTACTCATCAGTCTCCCACTGCCATGTACTGGCTGATACCTCTTAAATTGCTTGGCAGGAAGTCCAGGAGGCCTTCCTAACTGTTGTTGTTCAGTTGCCAAGTTGTGTCCAACTCTTTGCGACCCCATGGACTGGAGCACGGCAGGCTTCCCTGTCCCTCGCCATCTCCCAGAGTTTGCCCAAGTTCATGTCCACTGAATCGGTGATGCCATCCAACCATCTCATCCTCTGTCTCCCTCTTCTCCTTCTGCCTTCAATTTTTCCCAGCATCAGGGACTTTTCCAGTGAGTCAACTGTTCGCATCAGGTGGCCAAAGTATTGGAGCTTCAGCTTCAGCATCAGTCCTCCCAGTGAATATTCAGGGTTGATTTCCTTTAAGATTGACTGGTTTGATCTTCTTGCAGTCCAAGGGATTCTCGAGAGTCTTCTCCAGCAACACAGTTTTTCGGTGCTCTGCCTTCTTTATGGTCCAACTCTCACATCTATACATGACTACTGGAAAGTCTGTATCCTTGACTATACAGATTTTTGTCAGCAAAATGATATCTTTGCTTTTTAACACACTGTCTAGGTTTGTCATGACTTTCCTGCACAGAAGCAATCGTCTTCTAATTTCATGGCTGCAGTCACCATCCACAGTGATTTTAGAGCCCGAGAAGAAGAAGTCTGTCACAGCTTCCACCTTTTCCCCTTCTATTTGCCATGAAGTGATAGGACTGATGCCATGATCTTAGATTTTTTAATATTGAGTTTTAAGCCAGCTTTAAAATGTAAAAAGGACTTCCTAGAAACTGTGCTAAATGTTTATTTAATTTCTGCTCCCTTTTGCCATTTTGACTCTTGGGCAGTTAGAAAGATTTAAAGGCAGAAAATTCCAAGTGGTCATCTCTATCAATCTAATCTCATTATTCCCCTCATCCCTTTGTATCTTCCCCAAATTCCAAGGCTCCTTGAATTGCTTCTTCTATTTTTTTTGTTCAGTAAAAAGTAGGTATTTCCTGCTTCTTGTAGCATATCCTACAGGCCAAAACTAAGTAAATAAGTGATCATGATATAAGAATGTGATGAACATTAGCAAGGACTTCCTCCTGAACATTTAAGGAGTTGACTATTCCACAAAGCTATAGAGTATCTGATAGTACGCTGCAAATTAAAAGTTCTTATAGCCCTTATAGACCAGGCTAGTCTGATGTGAGGCTGTAATAAGGATTGAAGAGCTGAGAAAGGTGTTGAAATAGAAGAAATCCCTGCTCATTACCTGAGATTTCTGGTCCCACCTCAAATGTGGCTGGGTTTATTTTGGGGAGGGAGGGTGGCAACTTATATAAACCCATGTACCCTATTATGTGTACCTCTGAAGTATACATTTAAGCCTTAGCTTTTTAGAATTGGTGATATGAGTCAAAGGCAAGACAGTTCAGACACAGTTTGTTGGAAATGGTGACCTTGCCTCAAACCCTCTACTCTTCTTCCAGACACTAGAACATGAGGGCCGTTACTATGAATGTGATGTCCTTCCTTTCATGGAAATTGGGTCCGTGGCTCATAAGTATTACCTTCTAAATATCCGGCTGCCTGTGAATGAGAAGAAGAAAATCAACGTTGGGATTGGAGAGATAAAGGATATTCGGCTGGTGGTAAGTGAATCTGATTGATCACAGTTGTGATGTAGGTTCTTACCATTTTCTCTCTTTAGTAGGGGAAAAAAGTAGAATGTGGAGTAGATTTTTTAAACCTAATTTAGTTTTCTTTTTTAATCTAAAAATCAGCTGCATATTTATTGTAGAAAATTAGAAGCACAAATAAACACATAGTAGAACATGAAAGTTGTCTGTAATATCCTACCATCTTGAAAAATAACCATTTCGAGGTTTTGCTATTATCTCCTTCTCGATTTTTTCTATGTGTGTGTGTGTGTGAATATGAATATATTTAAAATATGAATATATTTAAAATTGTTCCCTTCTAGAGAAGGAAATGGCAACCCACTGCAGTATTCTTGCCTGGAAAATTCCATGGACAGAAAAGCCCAGTGGGCTACAGTCCATGGGGTCACAAAGAGACACGACTGAGCCTGAGCTCAACCCTGCTCTTAAAAACAGGGGGGGATCATATTCAACTGACCCTTCCATCCTTTGCTTGTTTAAATTTAGTGGTATATTATAAATATAAATATACTTTGCGGTACTGTTTAGCTTTCCACAGTATGTGTTCACCTTAACACATTATACCAGGGCCATCATTTGGGACATCTAAGATAGCTCCAATTTTTCAATGAAAACCTTGGAGAAAAATCTTTGATCATGTTCCTAATCATTCCCTTAGGATAGAGTGAGGCTGTCTTCATGCTTTTTGATTCAGTTTTATACAGTGCCTAAGGAGGGGTTGAGGGGAGTGTGAGGACGTTACCTGCTATGAATGTTAAAGCTCTTGATCTTGGAAGTTCAGCAATAAAGATCTCCACTTACTGCTCTTCAAAATGCATCTGCTGGTAGAAAATAACACCAAGATATATTGACCTTCAAAATTATGATTGGTCTCTATCTAGGGAATTCACCAAAATGGAGGCTTCACCAAGGTGTGGTTTGCCATGAAGACCTTCCTTACACCCAGCATCTTCATCATTATGGTGTGGTATTGGAGGAGAATCACCATGATGTCTCGACCCCCAGTGCTCCTGGAAAAGTAAGAGCGGATTTTGCAGCACTCTTAAATACTGGCACAGCCTGCCGTGGGCCTGTTGCTGGGAGTCCAGTTCAAGTGGTCAGTGTGTTATTTGGACTGGAGATTTGACTCCTTTTTCTCCTTCAGCTTTTGCATGCAAATCATTGTTAAATCCTAAGGGTTCTACTGCTCTCATATTTTCAGATCTCTGTTCTGTCTTTGCTCTTTCACATTCTGCACCAGATACATTTCTTTGATACAGTGGATGAACTGCATTGTTGCTCATTAATGCCACCCCCTCTCAGCACCTCTCAGCAAGGATGATTTTCCTGTAGAGATAGCCCCTTTCTCTCCCACATTATTGACTTTTTGCTTTCTGTTGGATTACTCCCATTAATGTACAAATACACTCTTCCATCCCCATTCGTAGTTAGAACTCTTTGTACTTCCCCTCAATGCTACTGCATCATTTTTCGGCTCATCTTTACAACAAAATTCCTCAAAAATCTTGTGTATTTATCTTCTCCTGTTTTTTCTTGAGCCCCTTCCACCCCTTATTAAAATTGTTCTTAATAAGATCACCAATGACCCCCACCTTCCAAATCCAATCCTCATTCCTCAGTCCTCACTTTTCTTGACTCGTCAGCATTTAGGTCACATCCACTATACGACCTAAATCAAATCCCTTATGATTATACAGTGAAAGTGACAAATAGATTCAAGGGACTAGATCTGATAGACAGACTGACTGAAGAATTATGGACGGAGGTTCATGACATTGTACAGGAGGCAGGGATCAAGACCATCCCTAAGAAAAGAAGTGCAAAAAGGCAAAATGGTTGTCTGAGGAGGCCTTATAAGTAGCTTAGAAAAGAAGAGAAGCGAAAGGCAAAGGAGAAAAGGAAAGATATACCCATCTGAGTGAAGAGTTCCAAAGAAAAGGAGGGAGAGATAAGAAAGCCTTCCTCAGTGATCAATGCAAAGAAATAGAGGAAAACAACAGAATGGGAAAGACTAGAGATCTCTTCAAGAAAATTAGAGATACCAAGGGAATATTTTATGCAAAAATGGGCTTGATAAAGGACAGAAATGGTATGGACCTAATAGAAGCAGAAGATATTAAGAAGAATACACAGAACTGTACAAAAAAGATCTTTATGACCCAGATAACCACAGTGGTGTGATCATTCACCCAGCACCAGACATCCTGGAATGTGAAGTCAAGTGGGCCTTAGAAAGCATCACTATGAGCAAAGCTAGTGGAGGTGATGGAATTCCAGTTGAGCTATTTCAAATCATAAAAGATGATGCTGTGAAAGTGCTACACTCAGTATGCCAGCAAATTTGGAAAACTCAGCAGTGGCCACAGGACTAGAAAAGGTCAGTTTTCATTCCAGTCCCAAAGAAAGGCAATGCCAAAGAATGTTCAAAGTACCACACAATTGCTCATCTCATACAAAGTAGTGCTCAAAAATAATGCTAGCAAAGTAATGCTCAAAATTCTCCAAGTCAGCCTTCAATAGTACATGAACCGTGAACTTCCAGATGTTCAAGCTGGATTTAGAAAAGGTGGAGGAACCAGATATCAAATTGCTAACATCCATTGGATCATCGAAAAAGCAAGAGAGTTCCAGAAAAACATCTACTTCTGCTTTATTGACTATGCTAAAACCTTTGACTGTGTAGATCACAGCAAACTGTAGAAAATTCTTAAAGAGATAGGAAGGAATACTAAACCACCTGACCTGCCTCCTGAGAAATCTGTACGCAGGTGAGGAAGCAACAGCTAGAACTGGACATGGAACAACAGACTAATTCAAAATCGGGAAAGTCATATGTCAAGGCTGTATATTGTCACCCTGCTTATTTAACTTCTATGCAGAGTACATCATGCAAAATGCAGGGCTGGATGAAGCACAGCCTGGAATCAAGATTGCTGGGAGAAATATCAATAACCTCAGATACACAGATGACACTGTCCTTATGGCAGAAAGCAAAGAAGAACTAAAGAGCCTCTTGATGAAAGTGAAAGAGGAGAGTGAAAAGTTGGCTTGAAGCTCAACATTCAGAAAACTAAGATCATGGCACCCGGTCCCATCACTTAATGGCAAATAGATGGGGAAACAATGGAAACAGTGATGAACTTTATTTTTCTGGGCTCCAAAGTCACTGCAGATGGTGACTGCAGCCATGAAAGTAAAAGACACTTAATCCTTGGAAGAAAAGCTATGACCAGCCTAAACAGCATATTAGAAAGCAGAGACATTACTTTGCCAACAAAGGTCTATCTAGTCAAAGCTATGGTTTCTCCAGTAGTCATGTATGAATGTGGGAATTGGACTATAAAGAAAGCTGAGCACCGAAGAATTGACGCCTTTGAACTGTGATGTTGGAGAAGACTCTTGAGAGTCCCTTGGACTGCAAGGAGATCCAACCAGTCCATCCTAAAGGAAATCAGTCCTGAATATTCATTGGATAGACTGATGTTGAAGCTGAAGCTCCAATACTTTGGCCACCTGATGGGAAGAACTGACTCCTTGAAAAGACCCTGATGCTGGGAAGGATTGAAGGCGAGAGGAGAAGGGGACGACAGAGGATGAGATGGTTGGATGGCATCAATGACTCCATGGACATGAGTCTGAGCAAGCTCCAGGAGTTAGTGATGGACAGGGTGTCCTGGCGTGCTGCAGTCCATGGGGTCACAAAGAGCTGGACACGACTGAGCTACTGAACTGCAGTGTCAGCATTTGGCGTAGCTGGCCACTCCCTGTTTTTTCATAGAGCCTCCTCCACATTCTCACGGTTTTTCTCTCTCTTTTGCTGGCTGTCACTCGGTCTCCATGGCTGTTTCCAGGGATCTTTCCAACCTCTTCAGCTTCGGAGCCGAGGCTCGGTCTTTGTGTTGCAGGAAGGGGGACCCCTTCCAGGGCCCAAAACTGGGCTCTTGTCTAACTCCTTGGAATTGTCCAAGGAGACAAGGAGACACATCTCTTGCTTTGCCAGCACATGTGTCTCCTTGGACAATTCATTTCCGAGTGTTAGACAAGAGCCCAGTTTCGGGCCCTGGAAGGGGTCCCCCTTCCTGCAACATTTGGACCTCTTCTCTTTACTGGCTACATTTGTTTCCCTGATGATCTCATCTAGTCTTGTGGTCTTAAAAACCTTCTGTACTCTGATGCTCCTCATGTACATGGTCAACTTCAGCTACTCCCAACTCTGGACCCTAGTATTCCATCCGTTTACTTAACACCTTCGTTTACATAGAAATGTACCACATACAAAGAAAAACACTTGTTTGCCTCCCACTTCAAACTTGCTCCTCTTTGGGGCATCTTCATCTTAGAAAATAGCAGCTCTGTCCTTTCAGCTGCTTAGGAGCAGCTGATCAGACTTGCAGGAGGCATCCTTTACTCCACTCTTATTCACACCCCTCTTCCAACATGCCAGGAAATTCTCACCATTTCCATATCTACCACCCTGATCTAACCCTGATTTCTCATTTCTCACCTGGATTATTGAAATAGCCTCTTTAACTGCTCGTCTTATTTCCATCATTTTATTTCCTTCAGTCTATTCACACAGCAGCCAGGCTTTTTCTTTTAAGTAGGAATTGGATCACTTCACTGCTCTGTTCAAAGCTCTCTGTTGGCTTTTCATTTCCTTTACTCTGGCCTATAAACCCTCAGTGATCCTGCTCTTCACCAACTCTAATTTTATCTCCTGTTCTCTTCACCACGGGCCATCCACGTTGATGGTGCTCAGACATGACCAGCATGCACTCGCTTTAGGGCCTTTGCACTTGCTGTCCTCTTCATCTGAAATGCTTCTTCCTAGATATCTTTGTGGCTCAGTGCTTCATTTCCTTCAGCCCTAGTATAATTTCTGTCTTATAGGCTTTCCCCCATCTACCTTATTTAAATTGCCTCCCATCACACTGCATTCTCCCACTTGGCTTTTTTTATACTTCTTCATAATACTTAATCTCTATTTATTATCATTCCCTCTCTACCCCTCTGCTCACCCCATCTGAATACAGGCATCACTAGAGCAGGATCATTGCCTACTTTGTTTACTTCTATATTCCCAGCATCTGGAATAGTGACTGGCACACAGTAGGAGCTCAATAAATATGAATTTGTTGAGTGAATGAATGAAATGATGCTGCTCCATTTTTAAACCTTCTTATTGGAGCCTCAGTCCTTTCAGGATAAATTTCAAATTGTCTAATAAGGTATGCAAGTTTCTTTACCAGCTCAGCCTTTTTATATATATTTCTCTGGTCTCATGACCTGTCATTTCCTGATATGTTCCATAGTCAGATCCCCAAATGCTTCAGGCTCTTCTAGGCTCCATCCAGGCTCTTCCCTCTGTTTGGAATGCCCTTCCACCTCCCTAACCTTGACTTATAACTCAACCTAATTTCTGTCTCTGTCAAAGTAAGAAGTCCTGGTAGCAATCTGCTGTACTCGTCTATCATATTGCTTATCACACTTTATCTGGTTCAGCTACTGAATATCCATAAAGGAAAGAACTGATCCTATTCATTTAGGTACCTATGGCCCTAACAAAATGCCTGGTACATGATTTGTGTTTAATAAACATACATGGGTATGAATGAAAGTATGGATAAATGAGTAACAAAAATGAAATTTTGATAGGGAAGTGGCAATTAATGGGAGAAAAGCAAAAATGAAACAAGCAGCTAAAATAATTTGTATTTCATATTGTTTGGAGTTATGTATTATTGAAATTAAAATGCCTGTATGATTCATAGTTGCTGAGAATATCATAATAACGAGTGTTCTTAATGATCAGGTTGAGGAAACCCTGAATAGGTAAGAGAGGATAATTATTGGTATATTCAATGAGGTCTGTGTAAGAAGGCAAGGGAGGGTGAAAACATTTAGGAAGCACTTAAGGGGACGACAGAGAATGAGATGGCTGGATGGCATCACCAACTCTGTGGACTTGAGTTTGAGTGAACTCCGGGAGTTGGTAATGGACAGGGAGGCCTGGCGTGCTGTGATTCATGGGGTCGCAGAGAGTCGGACACGACTGAGCGACTGAACTGACTGACTGACCTGAGGTGGCACCAAGATAAAGTTCAGAGCATTCAGGTTAGGTTCAATTTTTGTGTAGAAGGATTAATGTAACAGTCCTTCATTCTTCAGTGGTGCCAATGAAAGAAGACATTTAGTATCTCCATGTAGATACTCATTATAATGAGAGCAAAGAAACTGATCATATGGCTTCAGTGCCAATATGGAGCATCTCATTTCCCAGAACTGAGTTTTGATTTTTAAATAAAAAATGTTTTGCCTTCCACATAAATAAAATAGTTTTCCTGATGTTTTCTCACCATCAGAGTCATCTTTGCCCTTGGGATTTCCATGACTTTTATCAACATCCCAGTGGAGTGGTTTTCCATTGGGTTTGACTGGACCTGGATGCTGTTGTTTGGTGATATCCGACAGGGCATCTTCTATGCAATGCTTCTGTCCTTCTGGATCATCTTCTGTGGGGAGCACATGATGGTAAGTGCACCCTGGGCCAGGGGCAGTGGTGAGGCAGAGTAAGCTAGTGCTTATAGGAGTGGGCTCAAGGGCCCTGGAGTCAGACTCATGGTTCAGCTTCCTGCATTACCACTTAGAAACTAGCTGGCACCTGACTTAATTGCTCTCAATCTCAGGTTCCTCATCTATAAAATGGGTTTGAAAGGCTAATGTGTAGGTATTTTTGTGAGGTTTAGATGAGATAATGTGAGTAAATATTTAGCATAAAGCAGATGTGCAAACATTAATGATTATCAACATTTCTTGTCCTTTGACTTCAGCTCTGCTTGTCCCCAGGACGAAGCTAACCACCAGAGAATGTGGGCCAGGCACCTTCCAGCTGGCAGTGTGTTCAGGTGGCCTAGTAACCCCCTGTTACCCAGAAATGCTGACCTCTCGGGTGTCAGTTTGCACAGACACCAAATCATATTTCAAGAGGGATTGATGATACCGTAGATAAAAATAAGAATGGTGCAGCTGTCACGCTGTGGCCGGGATGATATGCCACTTGGAGCCTGGTCCTTGTGTTAGGCATGTGAACCTCATAGTAGCACGGGCTATTTTTAAATTCTATTATGGTTTGATCATGGCTTCTCAAGCCTTGCAGCCCTTCCAGGAGAGTAGTGAGAGGAGAAAGAGACTTTTTCTTACAGCTGGGTGGCACTGGGAGTCCTCCAGCAGCTTCACTGACCATGAGCCCTTGTCAGCATGGATGGGAATGGAGGGGACTGTCTGTTTTCCTAACTGAAAGAAACCTCTTACACTTGACATATTTTAATGCTTTCGAGTCTTTATTTTGTCCTCTGGGAACTACCCCACCTTAAAAAAAAACCAGTGATAAGTCACATCGCAATTTAAATCTGAAAGGGTTATTTTGTGGATCACAGAACTTCTACTACCTAAGGTATGTAAGGGAGTGAAATTTGCCACCACAAACCAAAATATCTCTTTGGCGCATGAATTATTTCTAGCTGAAAACAATCAAAGCCCTGGAAGAGGGCTTCCCTGGTGACTCAGTAGTAAAGAATCCGCTTGCCAATGCAGGAGACACAGGTTCAATCTCTGATGCCCGGGGAAGATCCCACATGCCTTGAAACAACTGAGCCTGTGTGCCGCAACTATTGAGCCTGTGCTCTAGAGCCCGGCGGCCACAACTACTGAGCCCACATGCCGCAACTACTAAAGCCCTCGTACCCTAGAGCCCATGCTCCGCAAAAGAGAAGCCACCTCAATGAGAGGCCCACACATCACAACTAGAGAGTGGCCTCTGCTTGGGCAACTGAGCAAAGCCCCAGCAGAAATGCAAACCCAGTAGAGCAAAAAAAAAGACAGGAAGAAACTTTGACCTTCCCCTTAACTGCCTGAAAGAATTTCGGTAGATGACCTGTTTCCCTAAATAGAGCTATCACCAGAGATATCTGCAAAAAATATGGGCTGGGTGGTGGAGGAAAACTCAAGGCAGGGCCTTAAAGATCAGTTTACTCCCTGTCCCATTGTCTCAGCATGGCCCAGCAAACATTTGTTTACCAAACGTTTGCTTTTCTATCACCCTGTGAATTGCTTTCTTCCCCTTTGAAGTCCCAAACCACTACTCCCAACATCTTTTGTCCTTAGCTGAAGACCTTTTAAGAGGTGAGGGTCAGTGATCTGATGATTAGGTCAAAGTATTCATGAAAGCAAAACAACAAATGGATTAGTTATTTAGATAATTTCTGGAAGATGTTGAGAAAGAATTGGTAAGACTCTGTGATGTAATTTATCAAAAACTATGTGCAGTTTAGAGAAATGTTTTCCATTTGTTAGCACTGTGTTGTTATTTTTAATCTATATCATGATTTGATGCATAGCAGATAGGCAGCAAGGACTGTTGGATGACTGACTCACCTGTAGAATTGCTTTGCTTTCCCCTATCTTTTTCTCATTTCTCAACTTTTTTTTCCTCAGGACCAGCATGAGCGGAATCACATAGCAGGGTATTGGAAGCAAGTCGGACCAATTGCTGTTGGCTCTTTCTGCCTTTTCATATTTGACATGTGTGAGAGGTAAGCAGGGAACTCTGGACTGAAATGCATGTCATCAGGTTCACTCTCAGCTCTTCAGAAAAAGTATCTGAAAAGGCGGAGGAGGTGATTGGGAGCTTGTAGGATGAAAGCATGGACATGACCGCATCCTCAAGTTAGCACTGGGATTAAGAGACAGAGCTCTCTAGATACAAAATATTTGTGCTAGTCGTATTCTTCAAACTTTGTTTCTCTCTACGTCCTCTGTGACTTAGTCTGAATACAGACACCCCTCCTCTGGCTGAAAAGCTGAGAGTGTATAGAAAGGAAAGCTCCCCTTTGCCTCTGTATTAATTGTGTCTTGCCTTTCCGTCTCATTTCTCTTTGTAGAGGGGTACAACTCACGAATCCCTTCTACAGTATCTGGACTACAGATGTCGGAACAGAACTGGCTGTATCCTTCCTTGATGGGCTCAGGGTTTTATTTCTTCCCGTGGCCGCCTGGTCCCCAGGATCATTTTCTGAGTCTCACTGATGCTCTCCATGTGTACTCAGCCGGGGCTTTGATCTTCAGACCAATGATAAGAGCACAATTAAGGCAAATAATGAAGAGAATTAATGCTTGCTTTCAAGCCTGGGTGAGAGCAGGCAAAACAAGGAGGTTGCAGCGAGTCCACGCAGCCGAGGGATCGGAGTGGCCAGTCTTGCCGCTGCCTGTCTAAATGCTCTATTATGTACTTGTTTACCACAGACTGAAGCATGACTGGCTTTTCCCTGCAGCCACGGAGGTTCATCTCGGGGCCCCCGTTACTGACGTTGTCTGTGTGCCAGACTTCTTACAGTGACCATGGGTGTGCTGGCATCCCATGCCGCTGCTATTCATTTCCAAGACCAAGTGGAGATAAGGCTAAGGTGATTAGTTCCAGAAGAGTCACCCAGGCTTCTGGCTGGTTGGCATAAACTCTCTGAGTCATCTTCATGAAGCAGAAGTGACAATCTTAGCTTATCCCTTTTAGGATGCTGGATTTAAACATTTTATCTTCCTCAATAATATGTTAAGTGCTTCAGGAAAAAAAGACTGTCCTAGGGAGAGGAGAGAAAGGCTTGAGTTGTATTCTTTCTTGATGGATACTATCTTGTCATATGCTGATAAATAACTTTGTTCGGCCATGGTCTTTATATTGGCTTCTTAGTATCGCAAGAAATTTGCGAGTAAACTAGATCAAAAGTATCATTGCTTTAAAGATGAGAGAATTGAACTCCCCATTTATGCCATCCCACCACCAAAAAAAGTTAGCTGTACCACCTGAGGACTGTTTATGATCCTTAGTCTGCTTCAACCCCTTCATTTTTTAGAAATGCTGGAGTTCCAAGGAGACAAATTAATTGTTCAAGTCCTGCAGCAAGTAACTCTTTTCCCTTCATTTGAAGGCACCATTGATTTTAGGAAAGGAGTGTAGAAGTAGTTAATTGCTCAATCGTGTCCAACTCTTTGCAACCCCATAGGCTGTAGCCTGCCAGGCTCCTCTGTCCATGGAATTCTCCAGGCAAGAATACTGGAGTGGGTTGCCATTTCCTTCTCCAAGGAAAGAAAGAGAAACTGCATTAAATATATTGTTTAGTGAAATATGGGGCTTCCTTGGTGTCTCAGATGGTAAAGAATCTGCCTGCATTGCAGAAGATCCGGATTCCATCCCTGGGTCAGGAAGATAACCTGCAGAAGGGAATGGCTACCCACTCCAGTATTCTTGCCAGGAGAATTCCATGGACAGAGAAGCTTGGCGGGCTACAATCCATGAGGTCACAAAGAGTTGGACACAACTGAGTGACTAACAATTTAACGTTCAGTTCAGTTCAGTCGCTCAGTTGTGTCCGACTCTTTGTGACCCCATGAATCACAGCACGCCAGGCCTCCCTGTCCATCACCAACTCCCAGAGTTCACTCAAACTCATGTCCATCGAGTCGGTGATGCCATCCAGCCATCTCATTCTCTGTTGTCCCTGTCTCCTCCCACCCCCAATTCCTCCCAGCATCAGAGTCTTTTCCAGTGAGTCAGCTCTTCGCATGAGGTGGCCAAAGTATTGGAGTTTCAGCTTTAGCATCAGTCCTTCCAATGAACACCCAGGATTGATCTCCTTTAGAATGAATTGGTTGGATCTCCTTGCAGTCCAAGGGACTCTCAAGAGTCTTCTCCAACACCACAGTTCAAAAGTATCAATTCTTCGGCGATCAGCTTTCTTCACAGTCCAACTCTCACATCCATACATGACCACTGGAAAAACCATAGCCTTGACTAGATGGACCTTTGTTGGCAAAGTAATGCCTCTGCTTTTTAATATGCTATCAAGGTTGGTCATAACTTTCCTTCCAAGGAGTAAGTGTCTTTTAATTTCCTGGCTGCAATCAGCACCTGCAGCGATTTTGGAGTCCAAACAAAGTCTGACACTGTTTCCACTGTTTCCCCATCTATTTCCCATGAAGTGATGGGACCAGATGCCATGATCTTCGTTTTCTGAATGTTGAGCTTCAAGCCAACCTTTTCACTCTCCTCTTTCACTTTCATCAAGAGGCTTTTGAGTTCCTCTTCACTTTCTGCCATAAGGGTGGTTTCATCTGCATATCTGAGGTTATTGATATTTCTCCCGGCAATCTTGATTCCAGCTTGTGCTTCTTCGTGAAATATAAATGCTGAGTTCACCCTAGTTTAATTTTTTTCTTTAAATATGCTACTTGGCCTGGAGTTATAGCAGAAAAAAGTTGGAGTCTAGTCATCTGCCTCCCAAGTCAGATCACTCCACCCCAACCCTTACTGATTGTCAGATTAAGTTTTGAAGATCAACCTCAAGGTATATTGCCCCCACCCTCAACTCCCACCTTGGCCATGGGTCCTCTGCTCCCCATTCCATCTGACAAGATTTTTCTTGTGTTGAGAGAAGATTGCAACAGAACTTCATCTTGAAGGTTTCACTTCAATACCTTCAGCCTCATGCCCAGCATCTCTTATAGCAGCAGTTGCTGCTACTGCACCCAACGCCCACTCCATGCCCTCCAAATTCCAGGGCACCTCAACCTCCCAATAAAAATCTGGATACTAGGCCAATGGTTTGCATACATGGTTGTACTTGGTTTCCTAGCCCTTGGAAAATCTGATTCTGTAGATCTGCAGTGGGACCTAAGCACCTGTATCTTTACTTTTGTGGTGATTTTAATGCAGCTTTCTACTTGATCAATATTTTACAACCAATATCCAATATGTTAGTGCTTTTCAAACTTACTGTGCTTATGACTCTCCCTAGGACCTTGTTAAAAAGGCAGATTCTGATTTAGTAGGTCTAGGGTGGACCCTAGAGTCTGTATATCTAAAAGCAAGGTTCTGTCCCTCTTGTTATCCAGCTTAGAAAGCTATCTGGAACATTCTTCACTCACTGGTACTTTTATGTCAGGAAACCTCTCTAATGTTGATGTCAGAATGCCAGGTTTTAATATTTTATCCTCCTGAAAATTGCCTACATATTTGGAGACATAGAGTGTCACCCTTGAGTGAAGTGCTTGGGTCCTTGGCGAACTGACCATTTCCTTGACTGGACACCATCAGATGGCCTTCATCATAGTGGCTGGGATCTGCCTCTGCCTCTACTTTCTGTTTCTGTGCTTCATGGTCTTTCAGGTTTTTCGGAACATCAGCGGGAAGCAGTCTAGCCTGCCAGCCATGAGCAAAGTCCGGCGGCTACACTATGAGGTGAGCAGGGAACAGAAGGGAAGAGGTCAGGGCACAACCTTTAAAAGAATGATACGGCCACAGGACATGACTAAAACTGTTAGAATCAACTACGTCCAAGATGGCAGAAGATGTGGCTTCCAGTAGACCTTGAGCCTCATTATACACTAATTGTAATACATTAGTATAAGCTAAATGACACACCCACCAGCAGCATGACAGTTCTGAGGCTAACCCATAAAAGACCAAAAAGTGGGTGATGGCCCAGTTCCTGGAAATCCTTCCCCCAAATAATTGGAATAATCCTCCCACTCTCTAGCTTATGAATTTACCTAGTCCATAAAAACTAACCACACCGTATTTCAGCACGTCTCACCTTCTGAGATGGCCCACACTGTGTCTGCGGAGTGTGTTTTTCTCTAAATAAATCTATTTCTTGTGTATCACTTTGTCTCTGAAATCTTTCGAGGGGAAGCAAGAACCTCACATTCACCAGCAACATACTGGTGAAGCCAGCCAGGAGGAGGATTGGGTAAACCTCAGCCTCTGGCCTCCATTACGCTCAGGAGGCACTATCTTACTTCCTGCCATTTCTTGCCCACTCTCTCCCATTCTCTTGTTTCTTTTGCTTTCTTACTCTGTCGCCTTTTAGACTTAGCCTCTCACCTCCCTTGAATTTGAGTGGCGCTGCTTTGCTCTGCTGGAAATGGGAAAAGAGAGATCTGCCAGGCGTTTTCAACCTTGCCACTTGGTCTTCCACTTCTTACTGTTATATATGCACAGGGCACGTCAGGGAAAGTCTCCAGCCATGCTCACAGGATGGGAACCGAGCCGTACGATGTTTGTTCTTTGGGTTTACCTTATCCACCATATAAGTAACTGTTAACAAGTGCAACTGTGTAAAAATTTGAAATACAGCCTGAGAGTGTGTACCATGGGCTGCAGTTCTGTTGGGAGTTCCCTCGAGTAGTCGGTCATTTGTGCCCTTTACCCCTGGGTGTTGGCAGGGCGGGGGCTGGTCCTGCTTTTCTATTGGTGGTAGCCCTTGCCCTCCTGGTGTTGGCCGGCCTCCTCTAGGGTCCACCTGGCCCCACCCTGCCCTTGTAGGGCAAGGCAGGAGACCCGAGCTGGGTTGTTGCCCACATGGCTATGCCCCTGGGGTGGCATGCTGCGGCAATGACCTGCATTTGCTGTGCTTGACACCCCTGGGGTCCTGTGATTGGGAATGTCCTTCCAGTGTCCTGGGGTCCTGCTCCTCCCCACCTACAGTCATGACGTCTCTACCTCTGCTGCCATATCTGTGCCTGCACCCAGCCCCACTGCCTGCTGACCAGAGCACGGGTGGGAAGGCACAGGAGGAGGATGGCTCTGAGCCCCCAGGGATGCTGCCCTCAAAAAGGAAGGGGAAGGAGGTTTATTTATTTCTTTTTCACATACCATCTCCTTTAATGGCCAGTGCCTGTTTTCCAAAACGTCACCACCGTTTTAGAGAAAAAGGCTGGGACTTAAATAGGTCTTAGAATAATGAGGGGTTTTCCCTGGTGGTGCAGTAGTAAAGAACCTGTCTGCCAATACAGGAGATGCAGGTTTGATCCCTGGTTTGGGAAGATCCCCTGGAGGAGGAAATGGCAACTCACTCCAGTATTCTTGCTTGGGAAATCCCATGGACATAGGAGCCTGGCGGGCTGTAGTCCATGGGGTCACAAAGAGTCAGATACAACTTAGCGACTGAGCACACATGCAGAACCATGAGGATGTCCTTCCAGCATAACCTGGAACACAGGAATTAATCTATAGAATCTATAGAGAAGCCTTCAGGAAGGTCACTCATGCTGGGTACCATGGATGTCAGGATAGGACACAGGCCCCAGTACTGCCACAGCAGGGAGTAGCTGACTCTTGTCGTGGATAAAGTTGACAGGATAGGTGGTCAGGAACACTTGGAACCAGTCCTCTCTCAGAGAGCCCCCATGGGACCTGGCAGTGATAAGTATTCCTCTCTGGTACAGGAGCATTCTCTCCCTGAAGGGATGATGGGGAACACCTCCTCCATCCCCAAGAACTCGCCCCTGCGGTGCATTTTGAGTCACTGGGTCATGTTTTCTCTAGATTGTTTTTCTAAGAAGTAATTTTCTTTCTTTATTTTTGACTGTGCTGGGCCTTTGTTGCCATGTGGGCTTTTCTCTGGTTGCAGTGAGCAGGAGCTGTTCTCTAGTTGTGGCACTAGGGCTTCTCATTGCAATGGTTTCTCTTGTTGTGGAACACGGGCTCTAGGACATTCAGGCTTCACTGGTGTGGTCCATGGGCTCAGCAGTTGTGGTTGCTGGACTCTAGAGATAGGCTGAGTAGTTGTGGTGCATGGGCTTAGTTGCTTAGTGGCATGTGGGATCTTCTCAGACCAGGGACCAAACCTGCATCTCTGGCATTGGCAGGGAGATTCTCTACCACTGAGCCACCAGTGAAGCCCTCTAGATTCTTTAAAACAAAAGAGCTCATTTGTTTTTGTAATGAAGACTGGTCCCAGTATAAAATTCAGGATGATGAGGCCTGGCCAGAAAATGGGAGCCTCAGCTATAGTACCACGCTACAGTTAGACATCTTTTTGCAAAGGGCAGGGAAAATGAATAGAAATTCCTTATACAGGCTTTCATGGCCTTAAGAGAAAACCCAGAGCTATTCAATTTCCATGTTAGGGAACCTTGCCGACTGGGACCCATTCAGACTACACAAAAACTCTGTCTAGTGGCACCCCTGGTAGAACAGGAGCCCCAGAGAGAAGACCCAAGTCCCAACACTCTTCCACCATCTTCAGCCTCTCCCCTGCCTGTTAAGCGTCTTTGCCCTTCCACACCAGAAATGCAGCCAGAGTCTCCTTGCCACCTTCAGAAAATAGTATGTATGCCTCTGGGAATTACCCAAACTCCACACCCCTTTTTTCCTTGTCTGACCTTAGCCAATGCCTCATCTGCTTAGGCACCCTCTCAGAGGACTCTAGCTGGCTCACGGAAGAATTCCAGGCACTGATTCTTTCCTTTGACCTTACCTGGAAGGATGTAAATTTTATCCTTTCCCACTGCTGCATCAGTGAGGAAAAGGCCCGTATTGGGGCACAGGCTCAAAAATATGCTGATGAATTACACGTTGCTCAACCACATCCATGCCCTGTTGGCCTGACAGCAGTGTCTCTAATGGATCCCAATTGGGAATATCAGCCAGGCCAGCCTGGTTTTGCTGGTAGGGACCCTTTGCCTCATTAAAGGGATGAAATGATGCATAGTTAAACCTGTTAACTATGGTAAGGTTAAAGAGATCACCCAAGCCCAAGATGAAAATCCAGCCCTATTTCAGACTTGATTATTTGCAACCCACTTCATTAGTCAGAAGCTTCAGAAAGTTGCCATGGGGCCCCAGACCCCTCTCAATCTTCTTACTGACCCAGCCTTCAGTGTTTTTAACAATAAGGAGCACGCTGAGGAGGAAAAGAAGAAACAGCATGACTTAAGGAAGGACAGCTAGCCAGGCTTTTGGCAGCTGTCATGACAAGACCTAACCCACCTCCTGGTTACCCTAAAAGTTCTCCCAGAAGACTCCC
Source organism: Moschus berezovskii (assembly GCF_049115385.1). NCBI lineage: Eukaryota > Metazoa > Chordata > Mammalia > Artiodactyla > Moschidae > Moschus > Moschus berezovskii. The sequence continues at coordinate 44,424,126 of NC_142463.1, read as the reverse complement.
ACCAGGAATGGGAGCATCTTTTATCCCTGAGAACCCTAAACACTAGATCAAAGAATGCCATAGAAACATGTCCCAGCCTCCACCCTAGCTGCCATGCCAAAGAAGATGGGTCACTGGAGGAAGGGATTGCCCCAGCTCTGAAGGAAGTAAGGAAATTCCCCCATGCTAGTCATGGCAGTGGTTGATTGACAGGACCTGGTACCTCCCAAGGGTTCCGAGAAGACAGTCATCATCACATGGGAGGTACTGTGGGTGACCATTGATGTAGCAGGTAAGCTTGTCCAATTTCTAGTGGACATGGGAACACTGACTTTGTCCAGACTTCTCACACTGGGTCCCTTGCCCCTGAAACCTGCTCTGTTGCAGAAGGAAAGCCAAAACTAAGACATTTACCACCCCTTTAACTTGCACCTGACTCTTACAACTTTCAGGTTTCTTGTCATGCCTGAATACCCCTAACCCATTATTGGGAAGTGATTTTCTCTTAGCTTTGGGGGCAAATCTTACTTTCTCTGAAGACCAAATTGAAGGAGTGTTTTTGACTGGACTGTGTATTATATGCGACATGGATGATCCAATCCAAAATATTCCCTCAGAATCTGAAAAACTTACAGATACATAGGAAATCCCAGGGAAGGCAAACTTTGTCACTCCCATAAAAATCACCTCAAAGGAAACTAATCATTTCCCTTCTAGGCACCAATACCCCATAAAATCAAAGGTTCGATGAGGCCTCCAACCCCTAATCTAAAAATTCATTAAATATAGGCTTTTGGTGCCATGCCAATCTCCCTGTTATACGTCAAATCCTACCTGGTCTCCTTCAGGAACCCTTATCTCTGCCATCTTTTTTAAATGCAAATTTTGAAAAAGGGGGTAAGGTAATTTAGAACTTGACTGGTCAAGGATAAATGGAAATCCTAAGCATCTTTTCTTGTGGCTCAGCTGGTAAAAAAGCTGCCCACAATGCAGGAGACCTGGGTTCGATTTCTGGGTTGGGAAGATCCCCTGGAGAAGGGAAAGGCTACCCACTCCAGTATCCTAGCCTGGAGAATTCCACGGACTATATAGTCCCTGGGGTCACAAAGAGTCGAACACGACTGAGTGACTTTCACTTCACTTCACTTCACTTCAAGTATCTTTTCTGTTAACACCAGTAAGAAAGGGTTTAGCTTTCTAGATAAATGACCTTGATTTGTTCCAACTGCCAGAAAGCCCAGTTTGAATCCAACCCCTTGTAACTGATGGGTTTTACATTTTTGTAACTGACTCAGGGCTGAAATTTTGAAATGGGAACTACGAGGTCTCTGTGTTTGCGTGTTTGTATGTATCTGTGCTGTAGATGTATGGTATTGCCAAAAGGAAATTAAGTGCTTATAGTAATACAAACACTCAGAAATAGAAAACTGGCCAGAACCAAGTTCAGGTTCATGTCATCTGTAAGATTTTCAGTACTAAACAGATATCTGGGATTGGAGGTGCCTAAACTTATTGATTTGATTGATACAGACATGTCTTTAGTGTCATCAACATTAAATATAATACCTTTATTGTACCTAGCTTTATTAGAGGTCAAAGAAGACCTCATTCAGTCTTTTACAAATTTGTCAACAAGAAAATTAACTTGATGTGAAAAAAAGCTTTTAAGGAAAGTGGGTTGTGTGTTTTCAGTAAAAAAGTTATGAGCAGTGGGATTGCATTTTATTAAGGAAAAAGAAAGTAAGTCTGCCTTCCAGTTGTTTCTGGATGGAAAAAAATAAAGTAATGGATACAGACAGTGATGGAGGGTTTGTGGAAACTGGACCCTGAGAAAAGGGAAATTGCATGGTCAGAATTGGAATTCCATGTTTGGAATACATGTAATTGAGTAAATTAATTTTAAAAGTAAGTTGGTGCAGAACTTGAATTTGGGCTTTCTCTTTGTTAAAAGGACAAGTTTTCTTAAAATGTTGAATTGCCTATGATAACAGATTTAAAATTTCTTTGCCTTTAAAATCTTTTATTGTCATTTTGGTTAAGGTACAAATATTGTCTCACAGTGACTTAGATCTTATTTGATCAAGTGTTTTAAAAACTTTTTGACAAGCTTCCCAAATATTGAATTTTAATTAAAGTTCTTTTGATTTCCAGCTAACTTTGGGGTACTTTAGAGGGTCCCTGAGGTATCTCAGAGAGAAATATTTGACTAGGAATATTTGGTATGTTAATTTAAATGTAATCATTTGTAATTCTGGTAACTGTAACCAAGTTTCTTTATTGATTAAATTGTAATCAGATGTTTAACCTTGTGTTTTAAAGTCTTTTATCATTTATAGATATTTTTGTACTCTGTTACAAAAAGTGCTTCATCATCAAGGAGATTCATATAAAGTCTATGGAAGCGGTTACAACAGTTCCACATCATGATGGTGGCTACATGAGGATTGCAGCCCGTACCAATTTAAAACAAGACTCTATCCTGCCCCTGCAGCCTGTAGATCAGGCACCCAGAGATTTTTACTCCCTGACAGGCAGGGTCGACACCCCTACTCAGCCTTGAAGCAGTTACAGAAGGCAGTTGCCCCTCTGCTTCCCATAAGTGTAAAACTACTGAGAGGGGAATGAAGCAGAAGGGAAGGGGGCAGGGCACAACCTTTAAAAGAATGATATGGCCATAGAACCTGACAGAAACTTAGAAGTAACAGAGTCCATGACCAGTAGACCTAGAGCCTCCTCATGTGCTCATTGTAATACATTAGCACATTAATACATCCACTAGAACCAGGACAATTCTGAAACTAACCAGAAAAGACCAAAAAGTGGGCAGGGCCCAATTCCTGGAAATCTCCACCCTTTCCCCAAAATAATTGGAATAATCCTCCCACTTATCAGCTTATGAAATTACTCAGCTCATAAAAGCTAACCACGCCCCATTTGGGGGCTCTCAAGCCCTATGAGATGGAGCACACTCTGTGGAGTGTGTTTCTCCCAAGTTTTTCTCACTTTCTGAGATAGCCCACACTCGGTCTGTGGAGTATTTCTCTCTAAATAAGTTCACTTCTTATCTATCACTTGTCTGAATTCTTTTGCGACGAAGCAAGAACCTCAGATTCACTAGGAACAGCACATCTCTGGGCTCATGGAGGAACTGGTGCTTACTGGCTCCTGCTTGATAAGAACACCCCCGTCCCACACACACACACTATGCCTGGAGATGTGGGGGATATGGAAGCCTCTTTCAAATACACAGAGATTCTCATGTGTTATAGGCTCTCTGGGCAAAATAAGAGGCTAAATCCTGCTCGGAGAGGCATCTGGCTTTCTGACTTATCTAAGGCTTTGAGTTTCCTGTGATATAAATGTCTTTCTATCCTCAATAAAGAGTAAACTTGTTCAGCAGGTTCTTCAGCTTTGGAATGGAATGTGGGTGCGAACTAGATAGGAGACCTGACTATAGTAGAATTGGGATTTGGCTTGGAGTGAGGCTTTATATAAAATTCTCTTGCTGAGAATCAGCCTTTAGAGTAGGATTCAGTCCAGGTGATCTGATTTCAGTTAGCCAACTTCCAGACTTCAGTTAGCCAACTTTTCCCTAAAATATCCAGCAGCTGCTCACATACAGTTCAGTGATCTCTGTTTACATATCGTGCCCCTATTTAAGAAACACACTGGACAGACTGACATCTCTGATGCAGGCAATGCATTTTTGATTTTTCAAGAATCCCTTGGGCTCGTGCGACTTCCTTGGAGGCATGGGCCTCATTCCTTTGTGCAAAGAGAAACAGAAACTGCAAAACTACAGGGTTTTCATAGACAGCAGAATAAGAGGCCTCTCTCCCTGAAACACAGGTTCCCTCAGTACTCCTCTCAGGAAATCGGGGGTATTTTCAGAAGCTTTGCCCGTGTCTCGAACTGGAATGACACATGAGAAAATGCAACCAAATCCACTTCATGTTGATTAATATGCACAGTTCTTTTTGTTCACTGGAGCAGAATTTTATTACAACCGCAGAAAACTTGGATTTGGTAACTTTGAACCCTTGCAGAGAAGCATAACCAGCTTAGCAGGGAAATTAGCAGCCTCGTGACGTGCTGTGAATGTAATTTCCCAGGCTCTGGTATCACTGTTTCATGAGAGATAAGAAGCTAGGAAATATTTGGCCCAGTAAATTTTTCAGTCACATTCACCTCTGCAGAAGAAATGTTACTATGTGAAATTATTTTACTGTCACTCCTAGGGATTGGTTTTATAGATTTCTTTAAAATTAGCTTTTGATAGGTTTATATTTTGAGAAAAGGATTGGTGGTAGAGTGTTAAACTACTCTTTCTCTCTTTCCTAATAGGGACTAATTTTCAGGTTCAAGTTCCTCATGCTTATCACCTTGGCCTGTGCTGCCATGACTGTCATCTTCTTCATTGTTAGTCAGGTAAGTGGACCCAAAGAGGTCAGGATGAGAATGTCCTGAAAAGGTGCCTCTACTTTACAGGAAATTCTATAGAGCTACTGTGAAAGCAGTGAAGAAGCTGTTATGCTGGGCAGCTCATCAAGCTATTTGTTTTAGGCTGCTCTGATCTGGGACTTGTTATCACTTTTCCAGAGGTAGACTGAATTTTCCTTTCAGTGCAGCCTCATAGGAGGAAAAAGTTAGTAAATTAAAAGCCTGCAGCTAGATTGAAGGGCACGTGTTTCATTCACTTAAGAGAATAACTTTTCAAGCTCCGTAGCAGAATACCAATGAGCAAGTATTAATATGATTTGATCCTTATCTAGCATCAACATAGATCCTTTTACAGTCCATCAGCCATTCTTTATAGTAATTATATTGCCGCTTACAACATGAAATACATTTCAAAAGTCCCCTTGATAGAGCTTTATCCTTTTGCTAGTTATCTCCAAAACTGAAAATCTCAGGCATGATAATGGTTTTTAAATACCGGTAACTTGTTTTGGAAAGTGGAAAGTACTGTTTAAATCATGTGCTGTGCTTAGTCGCTCAGTTGTGTCTGACTCTTTGCAACCCCTTGGACTGTAGCCCACCAGGCTCCCCTGTCCATGGGGATTCTCTAGGCAAGGATATTGGAGTAGATTGCCAAGCCTTCCTCCAGGGGAGCTTCCCAACCCAGGGATTGAACCCAGGTCTCCTGAATTCAGGCAGATTCTTTACCGTCTGAGCCACCAGGGAAGCTTATGTATCTATCATTCTTTTGAGCTTCACAGAAGTCTTATGGGTAAGTAGGATATCCCAGTTTGCTAGAGTATGAAATTTAATACCCTTAGAGGCATTTCCCATTTATGCTGTCTTCCACTGGGTGAGCTGTGACTGGATTACTTAACAATTCCAAGGATTAATTTTCTTATCCATAAAATGGATGTAACAATAGTACCACCTGAAGTAGGTGTCTGTAAGGATCATATGAAGTAATGTTTATAAAGGGATTTGTGGACTGCCTGGCACACTGTGAGCATGAATAGCTGTCAGAGCTAGTGCTGCTGCTGAAGGCTGAAGTGAGTAGGAAAAAATAAATACGCATACATATCCTAAGAAGTTCTCTTCACCACCTTTGCTTTGACCTATAACAGTGCTGTGTTTGTATCAGACTGTTTGTTTATAAAACTTTGGAAACTTCACTCTCCACTCCAAATGCGGTAAAAATATTTCAAATTCTGAATGAGTTTTTTATTCAACCAGCTGAGGCTCCAACAAGGGTGTCTGAGGCCAGACTTATCCCTTGGTTGATTCCCTTATGTGACCAAAAAGCTCTCTAGTCCTCCAGTCCCTCAGTAATGCACGGTGACACATAATACAGCCAGTTCTGCAAGGCTGAGAGAGCAGGACGCACTCTTGGAGAAACAGAACCTTAAGAAGGTAGCTGAGGATTAAAAGGTATTACCAAGATACGTTCTCAGGGAGACAAAAAGAAGGGGCATTTTTGCTCCCAGCACATATTTCTACCACTTTATTTTCTTATTTATTTATTTTTGGCTGTGTTGTGTGGCATGCAGGATCTTAGTTTCCCAGCCAGGCATTGAACCCGTGCTCCCTGTAGTGGAAGTGCAGAGTCTTAACCGCTGGACTGCCAGGAAAGTCTCTCTGCAACTTTAGAAAGCTGAAGTCATCCCCCACAGCCCCACCCCACCTACTTTCTGCAGAGTCCCTCCCACCTGAAGTCAAGAGGGACTTTGTGCTGGTGTTTAAGGCGGCTATGTGTTGCCCAAATTTATCTTGTACATATTTAATTAGTTGGAGAAGGAAATGGTAACCCACTCCAGTATTCTTGCCTGGAGAATCCCATGGATGGAGAAGCCTGGTAGGCTACAGTCCACGGGGTCGCATAGAGTCGGACACGACTGAGCGACGGAACGGAACGGATTTAATTAGTGCACCTTTTTGAAGCAAAGGAGGCCAGTCTTCCAAGTTGCAGACTTTGTGGCTTTTAGAAAAAGATTGATATTCTACTGCCCTAGTATTTTCTAGCAGGGCTCCAGCCTGTGGCTGGCTTTTTATATCTGCTGCAACAGTCAACAGTCAGCCTGGAGTGGATTTCAACTCTGAGAGGGTAGCAATGATGTCTTTTGGATTCCATTAGCTCCTTACAGTCCTCCTGCTGGGTTTTTTTTTTTTTTTAAGGTTTATTTTTAGATATCTAAGACGTTTTCAGGCATAACTCTCAGTGTCCCAGGTACTGTATTAATACAGTCATCAGAGGATTTATTTTTTAATGTCATTTTGGAATGTCTCAGCAATGAGCTCACCTGAAAGGAAACCTATTGGGTAACTTTTTGAAATAGATCCCAGCCTTAGGTAAAAGGAATGTATTAAAATCTCCCATTATACTCTCAGACTTGCTGGGAGAGCTTGCATTTAAGCCCCATGAAATATAATGCGAGGGGATCTCGCCAGGATATTGAAGCTCTGAGGCCAGGAATGAAAGGCTGATGGAAGCTGTGGAATGCAGTGACCTTGAGGCTTTGTAGCTGGGTACTGAGGTGCAGTCTTTTAATGCCTGCCATTTTAATGGCCTCAGTCATAGCAACCAGGCGATGGCACATCACAGTCTGGTATTTTAGCCCCTTCACTCTGGAAAAGAAAGAGGCGTTCCATTTAGAGGTGGCAGGCAGTAGGGAACAGAAGTGCAATGCAGGAGAGAAGGTCACTGACCTTCACGAAGGGGACTCCAGGTACCTGACATTCAGGTCAAGTCATATGCAGCAAACTCCCAGAGAGCCAGTCCACAGTTTTTTTTTGGGGGGAGGGTGGAAGGGTGGGGGTGGGCATGTCATCACTTTATTCTGTTACTTATAGAGGAAATGTTTCCAGTAAGAGAGCCTGTGTCTGGGATCTGGAAATCTTGTTGTGAAATGGAATGCTGGTTGTCAAGACTACTGGTTGTAAAGGGATTTGACCTTCACTTGGCTACAGGGGTATAATTGGGTGGTTTCACACAAAAGTAAATTGTTCAAATGTGAAATCGGGAAAAACGGGGACTTTTAGAAATAAGACTTTAGGTAGAGGGGAGATTATTTTCTTTTTTCTTTTTGTGGTTGGGGCTACCTGATTTTTCTCTCTGAAAGTTGAAAGGGCGTGACTGTCACCTCTTTGCCTTGGCATTCATAAGATTTGGACTCACAAGGCCTGCTCTGTTGAGGCTGCTCATTGTGGTATGTATTAGTGGGAATGTACTCAGAGCTCAGGATGTCTCAAGCATGAATAATTGAGAGAGGAGAGAGGAAAGTGCAATGGGGTCTCCTCACAGTAGAGTGGCATTATGCATACAGTCCATTTGTGCAGATTCAACTCTTTGCCCTCAGCAGGAAATAACGCATTTAGAGATTACAAATTAAAGAGTATGGGTAATTCTGCAACTCCATTCCAAACAAGTGCACGTGTCCTGAAGCAGGCATGAGCAGGGGGCATGAATCTATTTCTTCAGCTAGTCTTGGCTCCAGTGTGTCCCTCATAAGCATTTCATTTCAATGGTTCTACTGTAAAATTGTATTTTGCATGTATATGCAGTTATATACCAAACATTACTACGTCTGAGATACACAGTGCGTATATATTTTATACAGATTTGAATATACAAACTATATATATAGTATATATATAATGCATATATACTGTCTAAATATATACTATATAAATATATGCATAATGCCCAATTAAGTGAATTTCAAAGGAAATTTGACCTGACGTAATAGTTGCCTCTTAGTCTCTCTAAGTGAGAGACTCATCCTATTTAAGATAATATTCCTACTCTTGTGTTGAATAGTAATTAGGAATACCCACCTTCTTTGGTGGGTCAGAGCCACAACTTTCTAGCTGAATAGTCTTGGGCAAGAGACTCTCTGTGTCACAGTTTACCCATGAGTTGAGATGTTACCTGCCTACCTTATAGAGCTGTTATTAAGACTAAATAAGATCTTCCATACACATGGAAGTACTGTACTTAAAAGTAAGAAAAGTGACATTTGGTGATGTTTCTAAGAAGCAGTCCTGAATAGCTTGAATGCTGGTGCATTATTCTAAAATCACTAATGAAATCCTTTTTTGCTCACACTTCCCTGAGCATGTCATATAGCGAATTATTTCCCAAAGGAAATAGCTTAGTGATGGCGGTTTGTTTATGAATCACAAAAATGAAAAATTATGTATGACCAAGGTCAAACTAAAAGTAAATAAGTGATAAGTCTATAATTCATTAACCTGGTTAACTGACACCCCAGGTCTTTCAGAAGGAAGTACCTGCCCTTAGAGCTTTATTTTTCCTGGTGGCCCTGTAATGCAGAGGGTACCAAATGAATATAGGCCCACAGCCTCATGAACAGGAGGTGAAAGCAACCTGCTTGTATAAGTCATTAGCATTTAGAGATAGCTTGCCATCTTGTACTTTAGCTGCTAGAAGGAGGGGCTCCTAAAGATGAATTATGTAATCCAGCCTCATTATGCTATCACAGAAACAGCTGTCTAACACTTTCTTTTATTCCCATTTAAAGTTTCCTGTGGGCTTCCCTTATGGCTCAGCTGGTAAAGAATCCACCTGCAATGTGGAAGACCCTGGTTCGATCCCTGGGTTGGGAAGATCCCCTGGAGAAGGGAAAAGCTACCCACTCCCAGTATTCTGGCCTGGAGAATTCCATGGACTGTATGGTTCATGAGGTCGCAAAGAGTCAGACACGACTGAGCGACTTTTACTTACAAGATTTCCTGTAGCAGGCAGTAGTCAAAATTATTTCATTGATCTCAGAACCAGCACAAATTTTTAGTTCCTCTGCTCCAGTTTTCTTGACAGTTCTTAGTGCAATCTGTATGTCATCAGATAGCCCTTAAAACAATTACCATGTCATTAACATGGACAAAACCAGCCTCAAAACATTCTTGCCAAATTGTAAAGCATATGAAAGCTTCATAATTACCTTCGTAAGTGGCTTACATACGTAACATTATAAAATAAGATTTATTGAATGTTTTCTGTGGGCCAGGAAATTCCTAAAAATATTTTTACCTAATTCTCCTTAGTGGTTAACCCTGCAAGTTTTTGTTTTGTACCTAAGAAAACTGAAGTGTAGAGTTGTAATCTTACTTCTCTTGCGTTAAATAGAAAGGGAGTGGGAGAGCCTGGATTTGAAGCCAGGTTTCTGACTTCAAGCCTGTGTCTTTCTGCTTCTCTACACTGCCCCACCCAGGAAAACTACTCAGTCCAAGGACCATTTGTTTATTTAATCGATGCTGTGGTACATCAGGTCCTAAAGATACGGCAGAAAACAAACCAGAACTGGTCTTGCCTGCAAGGTGTTTACATCCACCTTGCAGAAGGTGGATAGCAGGGGAGGAGCTGTAACTGTGGAGAAGTGTTAGACTCAAATGTAGGTTCATTCAATTAGGTGTAACAATGCACTCCTGTTTTAGGAAGAAATACTCTCCAGCTGATGCTGATGTGCAGACAAGATGAGAACCACTGACTTTGTGCCTGACATAGGAAACCCTCTGCTAACCTTAATTCATCCTAGTATGATTCAGATTGAAAAAATGGAATCTTTGGGGCTTTCTTGGTGGTCCAGTGGTTAAGAATCCACTTTGCAATGTAAGGGACACCGATTCAGTCCCTGGTCTAGGAAGATTCCACATGCTGCAGAGCAGCTAAGCCCATGTGCCACGGCTGCTGAGCTGGTGCTCTCAAGCCCATGTGCTACAACTGCTGAAGCCCATGAGTCTAGAACCTGTGCTCTGCAACGAGAAGCCACTACAGTGAGAAGCGTGCACACTGCAACAAAGATTAGCCTCCACTCACTGCAACTAGAGAAAGCCCATGTGCAGCAATGAAGACCAACCACAGCCAAAATTTGTAAAAAGAAAACCTTTAAAAAAATGGAATCTTACATGGCCCTTCACTTTTCCACATATGGATGAGACTTGGTGTTTTTGTTAGGTGATTGTTACATTGGAGTTGTTTCTTATTGGTTCCGATTGAATGTCACCCCTTTTTCCCATAGGTGACTGAAGGCCATTGGAAGTGGGGCGGTGTCACAGTCCAAGTGAACAGTGCCTTTTTTACTGGCATCTATGGCATGTGGAACCTGTATGTCTTTGCTTTGATGTTCTTGTATGCACCATCCCATAAGAACTATGGGGAAGACCAATCCAACGGTGAGTTCCAGTCTCCTTGGCATAGCTTTATTCAGGATAAGTAGGCTTCTGACTCTTCAAGACTTAGGCAGCAAAGGCTCCGGATTCCCTAGTCAAATGTTTTCTCCAAGCGTGAACAAGCACCTCTAGGGACTCTGGGGCCATAAGACAAAAAGGCAATACAGGACTGATATTTCTATGAATCCTCATTTAAAAAAAATATTTATAATGCATTGGGAATATTGCATTCTAGTTAACAATATCTCCCAGTTTTAGTACAAAAATTAAATTTGCTTTCCTCAATTTTTTGAACAAAATTGACTGTTGGAAAGTGTGCCAAATTTATTCTTCTAGTTTGAGAACCACAATCTGAGCTATTGGGTGGATGGGGACTGGGCCTTGAGTTGAAGTGGATCTGGCTTCATTTTTTCCCTGCTCATTCTCCTGTAAGCCTGTTGACTTGTCCAAATCTATGGCCATGCTCCTGTCCCCATCGATTTCCTCCCCTTAAGTGCTAGTATGTGCTGTCTGTGGTGCTGATGCTTCAAGGAGCCTTGGAGAACTTAGTCTAGCAGTTCTACAGAAAGGAAACTGAGACCCAAGAGAAGGGAGGGACTTGCCTGGGACTTCTCTACCAGCCATGGCAGAGGGAAATGAAGATTACTGCCTGGGCCAGTGCTAGTAACATGGAAGAGGTGGCCTGGTAAGCAACACATCTGATAGCTCTTTTTTCTTTGCATCCTTCAGCCTACATTGTTTGGCTCCACCTTTATTCTTTCTCCTCTTTTTTTCATACCTGCTTTACCCTGAAGTGAAAGTGTTAGTTGCTCAGTCATGTCCAACTCTTCATGACCCTATGGACTATACAGCCTGCCAGGCCCTCTGTCCATGGAATTCTCTAGTCAAGAATACTGGAATGGGTTGCCATTCCCTTCTCGAGGGGATCTTCCCAACCCAGAGTTTGAACCCAGGTCTCCTGTATTGGGTTGCCATTCCCTTCTCCAGGGGATCTTCCCAACCCAGAGATTGAACCCAGGTCTCCTGCATTGGGTTGCCATTCCCTTCTCCAGGGGATCTTACCAACCCAGAGATTAAACCCAGGTCTCCTGCAATGGCATTGTCTGAGCCACTAAAGCCCTGGCCATATGCCTGTTCCCCAGACATATCCTACCTCCATCTGGGCCTGACAAAACCCTATTCATCTTTTGGGTCTATTCAGAATGTTTCCTCCTGATCACTCCAGTTGGCGTATGGCAAATTATATTTAATAAAATATTGTTGCCATGGGATGATGGTAGGTTTTAGTGGTAAAATAAGTTTGAGAATCATTGGGTTTTTAATCAACATTAATGTGATTTACTGTAGGATATATTAATGCCTTTAACACATTAATTTGTACCGTTAAGTCTTTTAAAATGGGTGGGGGTAACAGCATTTCCAAATTCTTAAGTCATTTGACCCTGCAACCCTTTTTCCAAGCTATCTTTTTGATGTTCTAAAGAACAAGCTCATGTCCCCTGCATTGGCAGGAGGATTCTTAACCATTGGACCACCACGGAAGTCCTGCATTAATGCTTTAGAAATAAGAGTTCTAGATCAGCTTTCTTATTTCACAGATGAGCCAGTGATCTTGAGACAGGGCCGTGGTGACATGAGAGAGAGGGCAGGGAGAAGAGGGCATCTGTGCTGAGGGTCAAGGGTAGTGGAATGGTCTCACCCACTGTCTGCAGTACTACACCTGACTCTGTACAAAAGCATCCTAGACACCAGGGTTCTCTTCCTTCCTACTCCATGACTTCCTGTCATTGTATCTCTGGCTATAGGTCCTGGGCAAGAGTCAAGACCTTTGGCTCACCTATACACCTGCCCAACTCTTGGTTTGATTGACTTCCCTTCTAGGAAGTATGTGAGCTGGGTAGGCTTTAGCTTCCTTTCTACTGCTAGCACCCTGTGTTTTGCATATGTTTGTGATTGGGAGCATGTGGTCTCTCTGTTGTTGCTGTTGAGTCGCTAAGTCGTGTCTGACCCATTGTGACTCCATGAACTGCTGCATGCCAGGCTTCTCTGTCCCCCTCTGTCTCCCAGAGTGTGTTCAAATATATCTGTTGAGTCAGTGATGCTCTCTAACCATCTTATCCTCTGCCACCCCTTTCTCCTTTTGCTTTCACTCATTCTCAGCATCAGGGTCTTTTCCAATGAGTCAGCTCTTCGCATCAGGTGGCCAAAGTACTGCAGCTTCAACATCAGCCCTTCCGATAAATATTCAGGGCTGATTTCCTTTAGGATTGATTGGTTTAGTCTCCTTGCTGTCCAAGGCACTCTCAAGAGTCTTCTCCAGCACCACAGTTCTCTCTCCATAACCTTCTAAAATGCCAGAGGAAGAGGTTCTGGACTTGTTAACAAAAATCTTGATTTCATTTCATCACCATCCTGTTGGACTGTGACAGAAACCATATGGACCTGTCCTTGACTTGAGAGTATTAAGCAGGAACCTAGTAGATGGAGTTCCTTCCTTCCAGGGAAATACCACCTATAGCAGTAGCTGGACTTCCCGGGATGTTGGAATGATAATCCTAGTGGGTAAAAGTTGTGGGTGTGCTGCAGCAGTTTTTGGATGTAAACTGTTCTGCTTGTTTTTGTTGTGTGACTTGTCAAACTGCTTGCCCTCCCTATGCACCACTTTTCCCACCTGTACATGATCCCTTAAAGTCTTCTGGGAGCATAAAGTTCTATGATTGTCTTCCTTCCTATTATTAGCAGGGAAGGGGCAGAAGAGCACCTCGTTTCATATAGTGGCCATCCAGGGGGTGATTCTATCACATGTAAGGGTTTTCCAAACACTGGTAAGAATTCACCCAAGCCCAGCACTTTCAGACACATGTGAGGCCAGAGCTGCGGCCAAGCCTACAGGGGCAGGATGACTGCCCTCTACCCGGTGACACCAGATGCTTGACCTGTGAGCCAGGTGCTAGGTGGCTCCCATGAGGACTTCTTACCCAGGACAACAGCCACCTTCCTAGGCTTCAAACCTTGCAGTTGAGGAAAGTACTTGATTTGTTCCCCAGTAGACTCCCTGGTGGCTCAGAGGTTAAAGCGTCTGCCTCCAATGCGGGAGACCCGGGTTCGATCCCTGGGTCAGGAAGATCCCCTGGAGAAGGAAATGGTAACCCACTCCAGTATTCTTGCCTGGAGAATCCCATGGACGGAGAAACCTGGTAGGCTACAGTCCACGGGGTCGCATAGAGTCGGACACGACTGAGCGATGGAATGGAATGGAGACTCACTGGAAAAGACTCTGATGCTGGGAAGGATTGGGGGCAGGAGGAGAAGGGGATGACAGAGAATGAGATGGCTGGATGGCATCACCGACTCTGTGGACATGAGTTTGAGTGAACTCCAATAGTTGGTGATGGACAGGGAGGCCTGGCGTGCTGTGATTCATGGGGTCTCAAAGAGTCGGACACGACTGAGCAACTGAACTGAACTGAACTGATATTTGTTGCTGTTGAAGACCACACAACACACAGATCTGCAATTTCACAGAAAGCTCAAGGCTATTCTCCACAGGAGGTTATATTCCCCGAATCCCATGCCAAGAGGTGTTTGGAAACAAACATGGTTGTTCTGGATTGTCGTTTACGACTGGGATGTGCTGCCTGCATGTAGTGGCCACATTCTAGGGGTGCTCTATGTCCAACATTGAGGAAAACAGTCCCTTATTGTAAAGAGTGGTCCTGCCCAACATGCCAGTAGGGCCCTGGTTGAAAATCATTCAAGCAATCCGGTGGCAGACTCTTTGGGGACCCTTTTCTGATCATAAACACGTAGTCACACAATTCAGCATCTCTGTGGTGATGACACGACCCGCTGTGACTTTGCGGCAGTCAGCGAGCCCCTGGTGGCTTTCTGTGCTTCTCGCGTCCCTGGGCAGTGCTGTGTCTGGAAAGGGCTCTTCCAAGTTGGGTTCTCTGATCATTTTCCTTCTCTGCTCTCTTTTCATCTCCTCATCTGCTGCCAGACCACACACTGTATCACAGGAATTATGGAGCGTTTACCAAGATTTTGAAGCTACTTGGAAAGAGCTAATTTGGAATAGTAGGTGGAAACCTAGAAAATGAACTCTCAGAGGCTACACTGTATTTTTAAATTCTCTGAGTCTCTGGATGGCATTCCTCCTCCTCCCCCCAGCCTTCTTTTCCTTTCTTGTGGAAAGTTTTTATTTTTAAATGGCTTGGACTCCCTCCCCACTCTAGCGTTTAAGGTCCAGAGCCAGGAATTCGGATTTCTTGCTATGGAGAATGAATCCCAGGTGTGTTGTTCTTCTTGCCTTCGTGAGATGGATCTTGGGTGGACCGCTGGAAAAAAGCTCATTTCCAGGAACTTGGTAAGCAGTTTGTGATGCAGCGGAAGCCAGGGAGGCTAAGGCAAGAGAAAGAGACATTAAGAAGCATTTTGTTTGGGAGATGGAAAGAGATGCCCAGAAGTATGTATATGTGGAGGGGGAGTGGGTAGGAAGAAAGTGAAAGTAGAGAGCTTGGATTTTTGTTTCTCCGTTCCGTCAAGGAATGGCGGAGAGAAGCGAAGTGGGAGGCAGGTTTGAGAAAGGGTCGGTTTCCAAAGAACGTTTCCTCTCACATAATTCTGTTTCTCTTTATTGTGTGGCTTGAAAAGCGACCCTTAGAAATGAAGCGATGGGTGCCGCAGTGCTTTGCACTGTGTGGGGTTTGAGAGGATGAACGGTAAAGACATGGTCCTTGCTCGCGCAGAACTAGGAGCCTGGTCTGGGAGGCGAGACTTCCTCCTCTGCCTCTTGAAACACGGGACGTGGCAGGACAGCTCCAGCCAAACTGTCCGAGCCAGAATGTTTTCATGTGTCAGCGGCTGATTGGTGCCGCAGGGGTGTGGTGTTCTGGGTTCCAGACTGCTGGTTGATCCACTGTAGCTACAGTGTCGGTATAATAAACACGTTCAGATCAGTCTGTTTATGTGAGACGATCAATGTGTTTGTCTGTTTACAGACAATCATTTTGTCTGTATAAGGATGCATATATACATATATGCAGTCAACGTAATACACTTTTTTTTTTTAATCTAGCAAAGATACTTTAGATTCTCTTCCAAGGCCCATTCACATTTTCTGCCCTGCTGCTCCTGGGTTTTCATTAAAGCTCTTCTTTTTGCATGTGTGCATGCTAATGCTGCTTCTGTTGTGTCTGACCCTTTGCAACCCACTGGACTGCATCCCACCAGGCTTCTCTGTCCATGGGATTCCCAAGGCAAGAATACTGGAGTGGGTTGCCGTGCCCTCTCTTGGGGAACGTCCCAACTCAGGGATCGAATCCGCCCGCATCTCTTACATCTCCCACATGGCAGGCCAGTTCTTTACCACTAGCGCCGCCTGAGGACCCTGCTCTTCCTTTTACCTGTTTTCATAACCACTCTGTGAACTCATTCCTAATGTCTTCCTAGGCAGAAACGAACTCCAGCACAGGCTGGTGCTAACCCTTAGCCCAGAGAGAAGGCTTCATACCCCAGGGGTGTGACATCGATAACCTGCACACAGGACACACTGACCAGATTCCCTCAGTTACCAGTTCATGTAGAGAAAAAACTTGGAGCTGCTTAGGAAGTCAGACAATTCTCGATACTAGGTTTCATTTTTGTGTTATTTCGTCTACGGAATTCTTGTCAGAAGGTTTTAGAGATAAAATAAGAAATAGAATTCCTGACTGGATGAGATCAGGAACAGGAGACACTAATTGCCGACAGGTTCCTTTCTATTTCTGTTTGTGCTGAATGGCTTCTGTCTGATAACACTCTCTTTTGGAAGCCACAGCGGCAAGCCCAGGCCCCAAGCCTTCGGAGCTACCGCTTGGTGTCAGTTTAGCTTCTGGGGGCCCCTGAGGTCTCCAGCTGCTTGTTTCACAGGAAAGGTGGCTTTGGCCTTTGTTGCCTCAGTAAATGTTTGGTTTGAGTTGTGAGGCTTAAACAGTGGCTACTTTTTATTGCGATCTTTCCCCTGCTTGTGTGTTAGATAACATGCACCCACCCATGGTTTCCCTGGCTTCCCCTTGCTGTCTGTGAGCAGTGATGGCCTGGGCCTTACCCCCTGGACTAGACTCAGATTCTGAAGTTGGGCTTGACATCCTGTGTCTTCACATGGTCTCCCCCCATGTGTGTCTATATCCTAATTTCTTTTTCTCATGAGAAGTTGTTCATTTGCTAAGTTGTGTTCGACTCTGTGATCCCATGGACTACAGCACACCAGGCTTCCCTGTCCTTCACCATTTCCCAGAGTTTGCTCAAACTCATGTCCATTGAGTCGACGATGCCATCCCACCATCTCATCCTTTGTCGCCTCCTTCTCTTCCTGCCCTAAATCTTTGCCATCATCAGGGTCTTTACCAATGAGTCGGCTCTTCACATCAGGTGGCAAAGTATTGGAGCTTCAGCTTCAGCATCACTCCTTCCAGTTCAAGGTTGATTTCCTTTTGGATTAACTGATTTGATCACCTTGCTGTCCAAGGGACTCCCAGGAGTCTTCTCTACAGTTCAAAAGCATCAATTCTCTTGGATGCTCAGCCTTCTTTATGGTTCAGCTCTCACATCTGTATGTGACTACTGGAAAAACCATAGCATTATGGTTACATCAGATTAGGGTTCACCCCAGTGACTTCATCTTAAACTAGTCACCTCCTTAAAGACCCTGTGTCTAAATACTCACATCCTGAGGTACTGGGAAATAGGACTTCAACAAATGAATAGGGATGGCATATGATTCAGGCCATCATGCTAAGATTTCACGCAAAATGTCTAGGCTTTATTGTTCCCTTCTTAGAGAGGCCTGGCGCTGAGTGTCTGGAGACAGGAAATGGCACACTTCAAGCCTGTTATAAACTGTCTTGACGGTTGAAAGGAATTGAGAGATGGCTGGACCCAGGGTTCCTGAACCCTGTCTCGCCAAGATCTCACTGTGCCTTACTGCCCAGAAGGGATCACAAAGGCTGAGTCATCACAAAGCACACCTGTTTTCTAGCCACGTGTTTGTCCCTAAACCCCGGTGGGGAACACCAGTGCTGGGGTGTGGGGCTAGAAGCCATGCAGAGCAGGGAGCAGCTGGACCAGCCCATGCTAGGACGTCCTGGTGGGTATTTTAATGATCACTTAACTACATACCAGATACTGTCCTGGTGATTTACATTCCTTAAAAAAATAGAAAAAAAATTTTTTTTAATTTAGAAAACCCACCATTCACTACTTTGTTAACACCCAAAATGCAGAAAGAATGTAATTTTAAGAGTAAACAACAGTCCTTGAAATGGAAATAATTTCACTTTACAACATTACTCGCGCCTTGATTTTTTTCATTTTGCCATGAACCAGGGACATCATTATCATTTGAGCTTAGCTTTGAAGGTGAATCGGAGATTTGTTGTGGGAAAAAATTCCACAGAAAAGGCAGGGGTGTTATAGAAAGAACATGAAGTCTCGAAGAGGACACAGATGGTTTGGAATCCTGGCTCCAATATATACTGTGACCTCAAGAAATAAATATGAACTCATGGTGTAAGAGTTGTCTGGCTTCCACATCTGGATAATGAGGTGTTAATTTATCCTAGTGCTTGTGAGGACAGAATTAGGTAGCCCTTATTAATATTAGAAAATGGTGGCTCTCTCCCAAATTTGTGAAACAGCCTTGAAATTCAATTAGAAGTTCCCCTTCTTTTGACTAAAGTATCCAGAGATATACAAATGATTGTCATTAGAATGCTGCCAATCTTAGGAAGCTGTGCTCATTATTATATCATTAGAGTGCATTTTGTGTAGCTTTCTACATCCCCAGTATGCATTCCAGGCAGTTAAAATCCAGCAGCAGCTGCATATCCGTGGATGTGATATGGATCCACTGATAGTCCTTTGAGATTACATTCAATGCCAGAGATTGGTCTCATTTCACAATGGTTAGAAATAAGCCTTCATCTTATTCTTGATTAGCTGAGATGAAATGACATCATAACTAGAGAAAGAAACTTACTGCAAACTAAAGAATTCTTTTCTTTTCCTTTCATAATTTATTCTTTTCCATTTATTTTGCCCTTCCTCCCTAATAAGCAACAGATCACATTTTTGAAAGGGCTTTTTTTTTTTTTTGTCTTGGAAGGGAAAAGACTTCAAGCATGTTTGTATGCTGAGCAGCAGAAGCTGAGAGAGGGAGGGTAACAGATGGAGTGAGACCTTGGCAGAAGAGGGAGTTTGATGGGATCCCCACTCCTGCTATGTCACTGCCATATTCCCATCCGTTCCCTAAGGGGAAAATGTTGGCCTTCATGGTACAGTAAAACCATGCATGCATCATAGATTTTGCTAGCCAGAATCCCATTGATCTGGGCTCTCATTCCAGCTCTGCCGGGAGCAAGCCTGGTCACATTATAGAAATTCATTGCCTATTTGAGCCTCGGTGTCTTCACATCTTAGTAGGAAATACTGGGCATGCTAAGCCCCTAATCGTGTATACGGTAAATACTCATAAATAATAGCTCTCTTTACTATCAGCGCACTGATGTTGCATGCTATAAATTCTCTTTCATCAGATGCAAAAGCAAAATTAATATGCTGAACAATTCATCCAAGTTGTTGTATGTATATATTTATGATGGTAATGCCTCGCACAGGGACTCATACTTCACCCGCAGTCTCAATGGCAGTTGGAAACTTGAATATTTCAGAGTCAACATAGCTTAAGTTTGAGGAGCCTGGATTCTGGAGCCTCATTGCTCCAGTTTCAACCCTGCATCCTGTTATCAACTTGGGCCTTGGGAAAGTTACTTGATCTCTCTCTGCCTCAGTTTCTTCTTCAAAAGAATGAGGATGATGAAATAGTAGCTCTATCAAAGGGTTAGTAATGAGGAGTAAATGCATTAATATTTGTAAAGTGTTTAGAGTCAGACATAGGACAATATCTGTTAAAAATAATAAAAAAAAAAACAAGTAATTTTGTCTGTTCCTTCATGTGATATGATCTGTAGGGTTATACACATTTTCCAGGACCTGCTAATTGGAATCACATTTTAAGCTTAAATACTTGGCACCTTCGGTTCAAAACTGAAATAGAATTACACTGTCTGTCTATTTCCAAGAAGTCTTCAATGAAAGGAATTTCTTAGGTAAACACTTGGAGCTGCTAATGGGTCTACTGGGGTGGTCAGGACTCTCTCTGAAATTTTGATGACTTTCAGACATGCAGATCAGGGAATCTGCTTTGAAGTTTTGGTGGCTCAGCCAGAGATGCAAATCCAGAACTAGCGTTGAGCAAGAAATTTGAGGTTTATACCTGTTCTTGAATGAGGAGTGAGCCAGAAGTTGCAGCAGTGAGAAAACAAGTTAGTGACCTGGGAAAGGTTCTGCGTGGCCCCAGGCAGCTCTGTGTAAACCCTTTAGGCAGACTTTCCACCTATTAGTGCTGTGCCAAGGGTCAAGAGTGTTGGAGGTGGGTTGACACCCCTTTGGTACCTGCTCCACCCCCTGTCCTCTGATGGGATACTTACTGTGCTATGCAAAGTCAGTCATGTCCGACTCTGCAACCCTGTGGGCTGCAGCCCACCAGGCTTCTCTGTCCATGGGGATTCTCCAGGCAAGAATACTAGAGTGGGTTGCCATGCCCTCCTCCATGGGATCTTCCCAACCCAGGGATCGAACCTAGGTCTCCCGCATTGCAGGCAGATTCTTTACCGTCTGAGCCACCAGGGAAGCCCAAGAACACTGAAGTGGGTAGCCTATCCCTTCTGCAGGAGAACTTCCTGACCCACAAATCAACCCGGGGTATCTAGCATTGCAGGCAGATTCTTTACCAGCTGAGCTATCAGGGAAGCCCAAAAGGGCATGTTGCCTCCCCATCAGGGAATCGAACCCTGGTCTCCCACATGACAGGCGGGGATACTCACCACTATACTAAAGAGGAAGGTGGTGGGCTACTTGCTAGTACAGCCCCAAATTGCCATTAGCAGTCTCTGCAACACTAATGACCCTCCTTCTAGGACAAAGGATTCTCCTGGGTAGAGAGCTGCCATGGCAGCACTTCATGAGACTGATGTAGTTCCACAGCCTCTGAGGGTCTACAGTGAAAACCTAACACCATGTGGCACACATGAAGGGCACCAGCCAGGCAGCCTGCAGGGCCAGTGAGTGGGGTGGTCCCTGGGTTCCTAAGGCCTTCAGATTCATGGATGCGCAGCAGGTCCTAAACTAGTGGCAAGATGTTAGTCCTAAGGGTCAGGTTAGAGCTTTCTTCTAAGTACAGGTATGGAATCCCAATGGAAAACAGAGCTTGTATATTTAATTCCATGCTTCAAACCAGGAAAAATTTTAATCCCCAAAACTATGGAATCATATGTGTACATGTGGAAGTATAAAAATCCCAGATATAACCATAACCTTTTGTTCTCCGGTCCCCTAAATATGACTGTATACATGCACCCCATACACTGTCTAACTGAGAAGCACTGGGTGTGGGTTTTTTCATTTTCCCTTTGCCAGTTATATATTCACGGAAAAGGAAATGACAACCCACTCCAGTATTCTTGCCTGGGAAATCCCATGGACAGAGGAACCTGGCCGAGTACAGTCCATGGTGTTGCAAAGAGTCGGACATGACTGAAGCAATTAAGCATGCGTGCAATTATATATTCACTTAAATATCTTATGGCAGGTAGCAGACTTTAAGGGTTTAACACAGAAACTTATTTTTCTCCTGATAGTTGAGAAGAGGCCACATTATACCATTTTAGCAGAGGAAAACCTGTGTTCACTGGTGATGACTCCAAAACACTGGTGGTGTGTAGAATCCTGGAGGCAACAGAAAATTCAGAGCACATTTCTGGTACTTTTCTTCTTGGTGGAGAAACCCCCTAATTATTCCTAAAGGCATTACATGTAGTACCCTACCCAATCTTTTGGTAAATATAGGCAGATTTTCTTTGCCTTCACATGGCATAGCTGCTTTGTAAATTATTCACAGCAAATGTGTCTGTGGTCTTGGAATCAGACCTTCCTTCCTGTCTCCATCATATGTCTGCACCTCTTCCTGGCCTCCCTCCCAGCTTCCTCACCTGTAAAGCTGGCAAGACCAGAGTGCCTGCCTCAGAGGGCAAAACCACATGGTCATCCAATAGATGCAGAAACAGCATGAAGCATTTGACAAAAATCATGTATAAAGTGTTGAGAATAGCGCTAGGCACAAAGTAAGCTCTCATTAAATGTTAATAATTACTATGAATAATATAAGCAGGAAGCTGACTCATCTGTTATTAAAATCTTTTTTGGAAGACAAAAATGTTAAGAAATTACTGCCAAGTCCGAGTGCAAAGGGTGGGAGTCAGCCCCAGTTTTAGGTGTCTGTGCCATAGTTTTCTCTCTAAGCTCAGAATGTGAAAGAGGTCTGGTTGGGCAGCTGTTAGTGAGGCGAATCCCTGCTTTCTCCTTCCTCCTTGAACACATCTAACACCAAAATCTCTGTTTCAGGTGATCTGGGTGTGCACAGTGGGGAGGAACTCCAGCTCACCACCACTATCACCCACGTGGACGGGCCCACTGAGATCTACAAGTTGACCCGCAAGGAGGCCCAGGAGTAGGAGGATTCAGCGCCCGACTGGGACTGTCCGCCACATCCCAGCTGTTTTTACTAGAACGGGGAGCCTGCCAGAGAGCTCCACGTGCCAACGAATGCTCTATCTCTTAGCTGTGGCTTCTTGGACCAGTGGTGTGGACATTTGTCAGCTTGCCTTCTGACAAGTAGTTCTCGGAGGAAGACTCCTGCAGCCACTAATGTGTTGTGTATGGTAACAAAACCTCTGGTATGACACATTTTCTGTGATCATTGTTAATTAGTGACATAGTAACATCTGTAGCAGGTGGTTAGTAAACCTCATGTGTTGGGGGTGCACTCCTTGGGGGGATGGTTTGGGCCAGATGGGGTCTATATGGAGTGGAATATTTGACTCTTTTTTTCTTGTTTTAGGCTCTAGGATAGAATTTAACATTCTTTGCGGTCCAGGATGGGCTGGTGTCATAGTCTTCTCACTCCTAATCCATGACCACTTTTTTCCCTATTTATATCACCAGGTAGCCTATCGAGTTAATATTTAAGTTGTCAATAGATATGTGTCCCTCTTTTTTAAGGCATAATATAAAATAACCGAATTTCATGAGAAGATCTATTACACCAGGGGCATTTCAGCTTTGAAACCAAATCTGTGTATCCAATACTAACCAGTCTGTTGGATGTGGGTTTTAAAAAAAAAATGTTTGCTAAACTATCCAAGTAGGATTTATTGTATTAAATGGCCTTTGGGTCTAAAAAACTTTTTTAACCTCTTGCTTAAAATGTGTTTTCTTTTGATAAGATGCTTCAAACAGCCTCCAAAAGTGTAGATCTGATCATTTAAATAAACCTGTATGTATATGCATGTATGTATATGCATACCTCGTCCTCCTGCTCAGCCGGAACACATGCATGCAGATTCTTTTTTTGAGTTGTATCTGTGGGGTGGGGGGAAATAGCTTTATGAAAAATTAAAATATTTTGCCACCAAAGTTTTGGGGGCAGTATATATTTCTGGAAATAGGGTAACATTTTCTGCACTGCACGGTTAACCTCCACTGGATGGCATGTGTGGCAAAAAGTGTGCGTGTGGGGGGAAGTTAAATGATTTAGAAGTAGACTATGACCCCCCTGCTATGCCCAGTTCCCCAAGTAGACTGTTTCATTGTACTTTAACTCAGCCATTGGAAAGGCAACATAGTACAGCAGAGAAAGAATAGTGGGCGGGAGGTTAGAAGGCAGCATTTCCTAGCAAAGGTCTGACATTTATTACATAGCATGACCTTGTTGAAGCCACCTGACCTGGCTGTTCCCTCACGTACAAACTGCTATTCATGAACTTTTAACTGCTTCACAGGGTAGCATTGCAAATTAGATCAGTTAATGTGTATGGACTAGTTGGATTGGTTGGATCTCCTTGCAGTCCAAGGGACTCTCAAGAGTCTTCTCCAGCACCACAGTTCAAAAGCATCAATTCTTTGGCGCTCAGCTTTCTTCACAGTCCAACTCTCACATCCATACATGACCACAGGAAAAACCATAGCCTTGACTAGACAGGGAGGAGAAGGGGACGACAGAGAATGAGATGGCTGGATGGCATCACCGACTCGATGGACATGAGTTTGAGTGAACTCCGGGAGTTGGTGATGGACAGGGAGGCCTGGCGTGCTGTGATTCATGGGGTCGCAAAGAGTTGGACACGACTGAGCGACTGAACTGAACTGAATGTGTATGGAAATGCATTTTAAACTCTCAAACTGTGTAACTATGTTCTTTCTGGAGTCTAAAGACAATTTCATGAGTGTCCTGTTTTTCAGACATCGATGCCTGGAGGTTCGGGACACAATCCACTTAATTTACCTACTCAGCACTCCTTCTCTATCCTTTCTTTTCCCTGATTTTGGCTAAAGCCATGGTAAATAGTGATGGGAGGAAATATTTTGGTTTTGACTGTTCTCTCAGGCCTTTTCCTGTCCTGGTAAACATTTGATCCAGTGCACTCAGCATCCACTTCTGATCGATCACTTTGGTGCCAGGCTTTAAATGTAGCCCATGTCTCAGTCTGAAAGGAAAGACGAACTTAAAATACAACAAGTAATCTCATGCCTCAGAGGATGGAGGCAGAATTTCTCCAAGGAGATGAGAAAAGGGCCTGAGATAGGTCTTGAAGAAGTAGTAAGATTTTACCAGGGCTGAAGGACAAAGGGAACAGCAGTACAAAAATCATAGAGGAAGGGAAGAATGGAGAATGTTTAGATAAGGCTGGCATATAGAAGGAGTGGAAACAGCAGAAGGTAAGGCCCATGCATCTGTAAGCCAGGATAAGAAAGGTCCTTAGTGCTGTGGGAAGAGTTATCAGACTCAGCCTAGGGTTTTATGGGCTTCTCCATAAGAAGTGATATGATCAGAATTACTGCTGGAGCAACAGAGAGGCTGGACAAGCCCAGGAAAAAGATCACAAAGGCTGAAATCAGGGCAATAATAGAGGACATGGAGAAGAGCAGATTAGTTTTGGAGATAGAAATGGCAAGGTTTGGGCTTTCTGAATGTGGACATGGAAAGCAACAGCAAAGTCAAATGTCAAGCCCTTCTAGGCGAGAGAATGGTATGGCCCTCTAAGGGTTCCTGGAGGGGCAGCATCAGTGAGTCTATCACCTAAGGATCTGTATCAATACTAGAAGTCAAGTCTAGCAAGCTTACCTAAAAGAGAGACTTGAGCAGAACTTTCCAAGGGCACCAATACCAGTAATTCATGGACCTTTCCACTAAAACAGTACCATTTACTAGCTGTCTGTCTCTCTAGCTTCTGAACTAGGGGAGGGAAATGAGTGGCTCAGTCTCAGGCAAGTGGCTGCCCCTTGTTGATCAACTGTGATCAGGAAACCAAGTCAAATGGCCGCTAGCAGATTACCCTGTGGATTGGAGTCAGTTTCTGAAGAATGAAGAGTCCATTTTGAGCTGGCACACAGCCAGAAAAGATGTACTACAGTGGGCCAGATGAGAAGTTTGGATTTGCTTGGGCTGAGTTTTAAAAGCTGTCTTCTGGAAGAAATAGCAAGCTAACTGAAGCAAGAGGAGAAGCAGACCAGTCAGGGCAGGAGGAGAATGAAGTTGAGCTTGGCAGAGCATCAAAACATCACATAACTATGGTGAACCAGGCATGGCCATATTCAAGAGGTGACAGGAGGTAACTGAGGTAGGTGACTCACAGCCATGCAAAGTATCAAAGAAGCCAAAGAAAGAACCAGATTCAAGGGGGGAAAGTTAGATACCCTGAGAAACTCAACATTGTTTAAAGATTGAATAAGGCATGTAGGATTTGGCACTGATATGTGGGACCTCATGGCAAGCACAGTAATTAGACATAGAATAAGGTCAGTGAGTGCTCGTGATGGGAAGATAAGAAGTAGGATGGTGAAACCACCTGGTTTCCAGGAGAAACCAGAGTCTGGGGAGAAAATGGGACTGGGTTTGTAGACGTTGCGGGTGAGAGTCAGCCATGAAGTCAAGATGATGATGAAGTAGTTTAAGCCCCAAGGAAGGTCAGAGACTTGGGATAAAGGACACAAGCTGATGAGTCAGTTTTGACAGAGTGAAAGGTCACTTTTATCCAGAGACAGGAGAGAAATAACCAATGGATGCTGGAGGAAAAACTTGAGGTCAAAAAAAGAGAAGTTTTCAACCTGTCCCTCTGTGTGTTCTGTTTTCTCTTTTTCCCTTGAACATTAAATGAGCTTGGAGTTGTCCTGAAGAATTTCTTGGTTTCAACAATGCAGGTAGAACACAATTGTTTTCAATCGGCGGAAAGTTCAAGAGACACTTCAAGAGGTGAGAAAAAGCCTTTAATAAGGACTATCAACCCAGAGCAAAAATTAATTGTTGGTCATGTATATGTTTTATGAATCGTCTTAAAATTTTTATGTAGTTTTGAAGAATATTATAATAAGTGTAATAAGTTTAAAATTCTCCAACTGTCTGCTTTTTAAAAATAAGAAAACTTGCCATTATATGCAACAAACAGGTAATAGAAAACAGTTTTATATTAACTTATTGGGTTCACCAGGTGTTAATCCTACATTTTCCCCTTAGGGGGGAAAAATGTCTATAATAATGAAATAAGTAGTTTCTTTCACAACCTCTAGGTACTTCTAATCATTTCTCAGAACCGAGATGATGCCTCAATTCTGATGCCTGAGAGCTGGTGAAGCTTTTGGAAGTTGCACCCCTGGGATCCCTGCAGGTACTTTGAGAAAGTCTACAAAAATGTTAGAAGGCAGGTTATGGGTCTTATCCTCATCTTTGCAGTTCCAGAAACTATATTGTCAATGCTTTCAAACAGATCAAGTTCTGCGAGGCTGTCTGGCCACACTGGGGCGTCTCAATGAATGACAATTCCTATGCAATCTTTTATAGTGAAGAGTTCGCCATGTCTTGTGTCTCCATCATTCCCTACACATTCTGCCTTGCTATTGTTGAGTAACCTGGAGGCTAAGAGAGGAAACACAAAGGGATTTTTTTTGGTGGACAAACGATAAAAGTACAGAGGAATGAGTGCACTGGAAAGAAGTAACATCTCAACCACGATAAAGCCTGAGGGATCATCCCTGTACTTCTAAAGGAAATACACACAGCTCCCTAGAAAGTGCCTAACACAATGTGGGAATTCAGCTGGGGAGGGTTGGTGGGTGAACCAGTGAACGCACCTCAGCTCATCCCATTCTGTCTGACTGCTGTGGACTCCTTCCTTTGATTCAATCAGACCCTGCTCCTTTTGCAGCCATTCAGCATCAGGATATGTTAATACAGCAAATTAGGCTTAAGTGTGGATGCAGCCTGACTCTCGTGGGTCTATGCGTCACTCATAGAAGGTCCCATCATCCTTTCATGCTACGGGAATCCTTCTGACTTTGCCTGCTTGCTCTAACCCCATCACACTTTGCTTTGTGACTGATTAAGTTGTACAGGGATGACTTGGTTTCTGAGACTGTGTCAGCAATGCCTTTCTCTTTTCTCCTGACATCAGAGGGATCTTCTGGGCACTCCTTGAACCACCTACTGTCTGAGAGCCTCCTGTCTCATGACCAGGCATTTGGCTTCAGAGGTTGAGAAGACCCTTGTGTATGGAGACCAGACCCTCTTTGTTTTGAACAAAACTTTGCTGATTTGTTCTGACTGTACTTCCTCCCACAAGTCCTGTCCTAGCCCGGACTTTCACCTTCAGGCTCATGTCTCGGTCCCTCAGCCCCTCCTCCAGACGTGTTTTCCAGACCCTTGCCTCAGTGCCCTGTTAACTGAGTTCTAGCTCCTCGCTGTTCTAGAATATGATTATCAGGCTGCAGCGTTGCTCTAGCCGGCACAGATTAGTGGAAAAATAATACTTCTACGAGGGTTCAACATCCTAAGAAAATGGCCCTAGATTTGTAAAATTATCCACTTCTTACTTCTTTGCTTCTCATGAACATTTAACCACTAAAACACCGTTTTAAAAATTAATACAGGTATACCTCATTTTGTCGCACTTTGCAGATACTGCCTTTTTTTCCCCCACAAATTGAAGCTTTATGGCAACCCTCTGTCAGATGATGGTTAGCATTTTTTATTTTAGCAATAAAAT
The DNA here is from genome assembly GCF_049115385.1 of Moschus berezovskii. Lineage (NCBI taxonomy): Eukaryota > Metazoa > Chordata > Mammalia > Artiodactyla > Moschidae > Moschus > Moschus berezovskii. The sequence goes on along the minus strand of NC_142463.1, from coordinate 44,396,311 downwards.
ATTTTTTACTGAGGTATGTGCATTGTTATTTAGACTTGATGCTGTTGCACACTGAACTACAGTATGTGTAGACATAACTTTTATATGCATTGGGAAACCAAAACACCCACGTGACTCCTTTTATTGTGGCATTCCTGCAGTATCTCCAAGGTATGCCTATATCACCAAAAATATTGCATTCAGCTAAATTATAGGACTTTACACATATGAATTTCACTTTTCCCACACACAGATTCAATGGGTAAAGCACATCTTTAACTTTTAAAATACACACAATTTGATATATAAATGAAAGTAGTTAAGTCCTTTGTAGGTGCAGAATGTGTTGGCTTCAGCTGCTGGAGAATTGCCTCCCTTGACTTGATCCTCTTTGTCCTACTCTCTGTCTACGCGCGCGCGCGCGCACACACACACACACATTCTATTACTGTTAAACGCCTTTTTTTGTGTGTTGATGTTTTGTAATATGGAACTTTATAATTTACGTATGTTTCGTTTAATATCTCCTCTTCATAGTCACGGGGCTTCTCAGATGGCACTAGTAGTAAAGAACCTGCCTGCCAATGCAGGAGACATAAGAGACCTGGGTTCAATCCCTGGGTTGGGAAGATCGCTTGGAGGAAGGCATGGCAATCCACTCCAGTATTCTTGCCTGGAGAATTACATGGACAGAGGAGCCTGGTGGTCTGCGGTCTATAGGGTCGAGCATGACTGAAGCGATTTGGCATACATGCACCAACACTTCAAAGTCACATAGTGACTGCTTTACGTAATACAGAAGTGTGGTTCAGAGAGGTCCGTTCCGTTCCGTTCCGTCGCTCAGTCGTGTCCGACTCTTTGCGACCCCATGGACTGTAGCCTACCAGGCTTCTCCGTCCATGGGATTCTCCAGGCAAGAATACTGGAGTGGGTTACCGTTTCCTTCTCCAGGGGATCTTCCCGACCCAGGGATCGAACCCGGGTCTCCCGCATTGGAGGCAGACGCTTTAACCTCTGAGCCACCAGGGAAATGACAAAATTGGAACCAAGAAGAGATCTTCAGTCTCTGAACCTACCTCTTAAGTAGCTTACTTGCAGCAGAAGAGTCAAGAATTTTGTTTTGAGCTGCAGCTCTCATTAGAGCAGAATGACCTTATTGGGAAATGTTATTCCAGAGGAAGAAAATATCTGTCTACTCTCCACTTTCATCGATGGCAAGTGTCTGCCCTCTTCTGGCCAAAGGCAGGATGACGGCTATCACTGAGCAAATTCTTAGGACAAAAGTCAAACCTTCATATGGGGGTTTGTAGTGGCTCCATGATAATTATTGCTTTTTTTAGTGAGTTCTTGTCATAGCTTTGCATATGACTTTGCTCTGGGACCTTCCAGATGACTGCCTGTACCCTATCCCCCTTGAACTTAGTGATCTCTGAAGTCCTCACCAGCCCTGATTGTAAGAACTGTAAAGGAGGCTTGTATTAATGACGTCTTACAGCAATGCAGGGCCAGGTCTGCTGTGGGTGGATGCGAAGGCATGGCAGTATGGAAACCTGAGCGGGGGCAGGTGCTAATGCAAATAGACCCCCTGCATTTATTGATTAGGAAGCCCCTTTGATCCTGCTTATTGTTCTCCTGAGTCCCTAGGAGGCTCTGAGCTCCCTCAAGTGGCTGCTATGTCCAGCAACCTTTTTCATCGAGATAAGTCAAGGTCAGGATGGTCTTCACTGCCATGATGAACTCTTCTCAGTTCAGGGACACCAAGAGACTGAAAGTGAGCCATAAACAGGAGTGGCCGACACACGAGGTCTTTCATTGCACGTGCTTGGCGGACGTTGCTCACATGCTAGTCGATGGAAACTTCATGGACAGCACGAAAGGCCAGAAGCCAGTCAAGACACAGGAGAACTGGGAATCCAATGTAAAGACTTCCTTTGTTTGTGAAATGCTTCACAAAGGCAGTTGTTCCTAGGAATGGGCAAGACTTTTAAATCACGTATGTGTTTTTAGGCTGGGTTACCCTAAAGGCAGCTTCTGAGTCAAGAATTCATGTGCAGGTTTGGAAAGGCACCAGAGGATACAAAGAGAAGGTGGGGGACTGGGAAGGCCCCAGGGTGAGGGGCAGCCCTACTGAGCAAGGAGGCAGAGTCTCGGCGGCACCTGCCCTCTGTTGGTGCAGGGTCACCCCTGAGCTGTTAGCTACCTGGAGCCAGGGTCAGCTTGAAGAATACGGGTGCTACACTGTGTGATTAGCTGATCCCCAAAGCAAAACAGGCTTGTTTTAAAAACCTTGGAGAGATGCGTAAGAGTCAAGAACAAAAGGTAAATTTTCATTGATCATACCAAGTATTAGAGATAAATATTAAAATGTCAGTGTTCTTACACAACTTGTGATAGGCATGTTTATATCATGTATATGTGTATATATCAAATATACATGTGTATATAATATTTATCATGTATTTTGTATGTGTTACGATGGTATTATATATGGAAGATTTCTGGAGAATTTCTCCAGAAATTCTCTAGAAAGCAGTATTATGTAACCTGCCTTTTTTACAGTTTACTATATCTAGAAACTCTTTCCCTTTTTCCATCACCTACAACATGATTTTAATGACTTTATTATTGTAGTCTCTGATAAGGATATGTCATCATTTGTTTATTAAGCCCCTACTTTGGACATCTAAATGATTTACAAAGTCTGACAATTATATGCTGAAATGATCATCCTTGGATATAAATTTTGTTGTAGATCTCTGATGGTTGCCTTAAGATCAGTTCCTAACGGTAGAATTACTGGGCAGAAGTTCAATTATTCATTCGTTAAGTGTATATCAAACACCTTATTATATGCCAGTGCTGTCCTAAGTCCTTGGGACAGACCAGTAAGCCATGTCTCTGTCACTAAGATGTGTATTGATTGGTAGGGGGAGGTGGTGAGGGGGCAATAGATAATAAATAGATACAGTGGTGCTGATAAAAGCTATCAAGAAAAGCATTTATCATGGATACCTGAAAGCTTACCATGCCCCCAGTAACATGCCACCAGCAGAATGGGGCCTGTGGCTTCATGTCCTCACTGACATTATGCAGTTTTGACATTTATCACTTCAAAACACAAAAAAGTTGCATTTTATATTTATTACATGACCAGTGACGTCGAACACATTACGTGAGATTATATTTTTAGGTTGTCGGTTCAGATTCTTCATCTGTCTTCCTCTGATATTCTGCTTTAGGATGGTCATCCTTTGTCTCTCATACACGTAACCAAACTTTTCCCCATTTACTACTTTTAATTTTTTGATGTTTTTTGGGGGCATGGCGTTTTTAAATTTTATGTAATCAAATCTGTAAATCCTTTCCTTTATATAATCTATGTTTTCTGTAATGCTGAAGGAAATCTTCCTAATCTAATACGTTAGGTCATCCATATTTTTTTCTATTTTTCTAAATTTTTCTTTTGAAGTTTTCTTTAATTAAATTCATATGGAATTTGTTTTTCAGTAGGAATCTCCAATACTTTTTTCTGAAGTTTTTTGGAAAATGATTGGGAAAGACCCTCTTAAGCGAGCTGAGGGGAGGGGTGGTGGTGGGGCTGTGGTTTTGGGCCACCCCTGAGCTGAGACTCTGGGCAGCCCTGAGGCTGAAGTGCGGGAGCCCTTCCAGCCTCCAATCATGCCAGAAGCTGCCTTGGAGAAGTACAGCCCTCTGTGCTCTGCTGCCGAGGGGCTCCCCATGTCTTCACCTTGACTTTGCTGGTGTGGGCCCTGCCACATAGGGAAGGTAGACTATCACAGGGTCATGGAAGAAAAAGGAGAGTTGTGGGCAGGGGTCGAGTTTACTGAGGAACAAGTGGGTAGTGGTTGCTGACTGTCCCCGGTGCCTAGGCCTCCCAAGGGATGCACTGGAAAGCCACCAGCTCCTCTGATGCAGAGCTCAGGGGAATAGCATCCAGGATCAGAAACTATTAGCCACATTGATTGGACCAATAAATGACAACTACTTGAGCCTCCTCTGTGGGTAGAAGGGGAGGTGAGTGATGGCCTGGTGGGATAAACAAAGCAGAATGTCCTGGTTGGTGCTCTAACTTTGCAACTAATTGCTGTGTGTCCTTGACCAAGTTACAGTACCTCTCTGGTTCGAGTTTTACCAGATCAGATGTTCTATTATACTATATCTAGCAACATTAATTGGTTGGGAAGAATATCCACTGTAGACTTCTTGGTTTGGAGTGCTTGGTACAGTTGTACAGATAAATTTGGGGAATGTGTACAGTACACTAGCTTGATGCTTTGGAATGAGTGAGTGAGAGTGTGTGTGTATGTGTGTGTGTGTGAGAGAGAGAGAGAGAGATAATTAGAGAAAAGGGAGGAGGGAAAGAAGGGAGGGAGAGAGGGAAGTAAGAACGAAAGTAAGAAAGAAATTGAAAATAAGTTGTCCCTGTGAAAAAATTGAGCCAAGGTTTATTGTGAGTTGGAATTTCTGCCAATCATCCTAACCTGCATAAAGGTAAGTGGGAGAGGTAGGGATCACTCATATAGGTGCAATAGCAAACTTTCAACCCACCAACTGCCTCAGGAGGAGAGAGTCCTGTTAGCCTTCAAAATTAACATTTGAAACCACCCTTGTCCAGAATTGTCACTCACGGCTACTTGCTGCCCTCTGCTGGTTAAAATAAATAATGTCTGCATTACAAAATATGCTTGTTTTTCTTTTAAAGTTTAAGAGTATAGTTGCTTTGCCAACGGCTCAGATGGCAAAGAATCCGCCTGCAATGCAGTAAACCCAAGTTCAATCCCTGGGTTAGGAGGATCCCCTGGAGAAGGGAATGGCTACCCACTCCAGTATTCTTGCCTGGAGAATTCCATGGACAGAGGAGCCTGGTGGGCTATAGTCCATCGGGTTGCAAAAAGTTGGGCACAACTAAGCAATTAACATTTTCACTTCATAGTTGCTTTACAATGCTGTGTTAGTTTCTACTGTACAGCAGAGCGACTCAGCTATATGTATACATATATCCCTTCTTTTTTTGGATTTTCTTCCCATTTCAGTCAGTTCAGTTCAGTCGCTCAGTCGTGTCCGACTCTCCGCGACCCCATGAATCACAGCACGCCAGGCCTCCCTGTCCATCACCAACTCCCGGAGTACACTCAAACTCATGTCTACAGAGTCGGTGATGCCATCCAGCCATCTCATTCTCCGTCGTCCCCTTCTCCTCCCGCCCCCAACCTTTCCCAGCATCAGAGTCTTTTCCAGTGAGTCAACTCGTCTCATGAGGTGGCCAAAGTATTGAAGTTTCAGCTTTAGCATCAGTCCCTCCAATGAACATCCAGGATTGATCTCCTTTAGGATGGACTGGTTGGATCTCCTTGCAGTATAAGGGACTCTCAAGAGTCTTCTCCAACACCACAGTTCAAAAGCATCGATTCTTCGGCGATCAGCTTTCTTCACAGTCCAACTCTCACATCCATACATGACCACGGGAAAAACCATTGCCTTGACTAGACGGACCTTGGTCGGCAAAGTAATGTCTCTGCTTTTTAATGTGCTGTCTAGGTTGGTCATAACTTTCCTTCCATTTAGGTTACCACAAAGTATGAGTTGAGGTCCATGTGCTATACAGTAGGTTCTTATTAGTGATCTGTTTTATACATGAAAGTGAAAGTGAAGTAGCTCAGTCATGTCCAACTCTTTGCGACCCCGTGGACTGTAGCCCACCAGGCTCCTCCCAAAATGGGATTCTCCAGGCAAGAATGCTGGAGTGGGTTGTCATTTCCTTCTCCAGGGGATCTTCCCAACCCAGGGATCGAAGCTGGGTCTCCTGCATTGCAGGCAGACGCTTTAACCTCTGAGCCACCAGGGAAGCCCTGCTATTTTATGCATAGCAGTGTATATGTGTCAATCCCAGTCTCTCACTTCATCCTACCTGTGTTGCCCCCTTGGTATCCATGCGCTTCTTCTCTACATCTGTGTGTCTATTTCTGCTTTGCAAATAAGTTCATCTATATCATTTTTCTAGATGCCACATGTAAACAATATTATACAATATTTATTTTTCTCTTTCTGAGTTTTTCTCTCTGAGTCTCTAGGTCCATCCACGACTCTGTAAATGGCACTATTTTGTGCCTTTATATGACTGAGTAGTATTCCATTGTATATATGTATTACATCTTCTTTCTCCATTACTCTGTCACTGGACATTTAGGTTGCTTCCATATCCTGGCTGTTGTAAATAGTGCTGATGCTTCAGTGAACATTTGGGTGCATGTATGTTTTTGAATTATGGTTTTCTCTGGGTTTGTGCCCAGGATTGAAATTGCTGGGTCATATGGTAGTTCTATTTTTAGTCTTTTAAGGAACCTCCATACTGTTCTCCATAGTGGCTGCCTCAATTTACACTCCACCAACATTGTAAGAAGGTTCCCTTTTCTCCACACCCTCTCCAGCATTTATTGTTTTTAGATTTCTTGATGATGGACATTTAACTGATTGTAAGAATGATATTTATTTACTCCCTGCCCCAAATATTTATGGAGCACCTAAGTACCAGCCACAGTCATTGTTCAGTCGCTAAGTTGTATCTAACTCTTTTGTGACCCCATGGACTGTAGCCTGCCAGGCTCCTCTGTCCATGGGATTTCCCAGGCAAGCATACTAGAATGGGTTGCCTTTTCCTTTTTTCAGGAAATCTTCCCAACCCAGGGATCGAACCTGCATTTGCTTCATTGCAGGTGAGTTCTTTACCACTGAGCCATCTGGGAAGCCTCTTCTAAAGCAGACCAGTGACCAAAATGTACAGATATTCCTACCTTCATGAGATTTAATTCAATAACAACAATGATAATATCTAACATTTATAGAGTTCCTGCTATGTATGTGTGAGGTAGTATTTTAATTCTTTGATATTTATCAATTCTTTTTAATCCTAAAATCAATCCTAAGAAATAAGTATGTATTTCCATCATTTTAAAGCTGAATAAATTGATATGCAAGAGAGGTTAACGATTTCCCTGAGGTCAGACAGCTGGGACCCTGGAGAAGGGTATGGCAACCGACTCCAGTATTCTTGCCTAGAAAATTCCCTTGGACAGAGTAGCCTGGCAGGCTGCAGTCCAGGCTCCAGGGGTTGCAAAGATTCGGACACGACTGAGCGATTAAGCACAGACAGCTGGGAAATAACTGAGCCAGGTTTAATTCATTTTTTCTCTAGAGTCTGTTCTTAACCAAGTCCCTTCACTGCCTTTACTGTCATTTCTAGCAGATACATTTCTCTCCCTGTCCCAAATACTGTGCAGACACTGACATGAAATGGAAAGGCAAACTCTGACCTACTTGTTTGGTTCAGCCACTCATCCATCTTAGCCTCTGTGTGGCCCGAGCCAGTCTCTTATCCCACGTAGTTATAGGCACATTAATACATGGTAAGTGCAAGCTCACAGCAGGCCCTGACAAATGCTGTCCTTGTCCTCCTCCTCCTAAGCTGATCTTCAGATGAGAGGGTCTAGGAAGCCACTGGAGGGGCGGAATCTCTGACCTGTTGCTCCAGGCTTCTGTCTCAAGGTCCTTGTGAGTCCTGCATCTCCAGTTCAGCATGAAGGGCAGGAGGCAACCTGGAGGTTAATGAAACTGAGAGTTCTTCCCTGCTCAGCCTGGATCTCTGGGGCACAGGGACAGCTTACAGCAAGAGGGCTTTCAGGTCAGCTCCAGGAGAGAGCTGGCATCTCTGGACTGGAAGGTGGAGAGCCAGCCAGGCTCCAGGGAAAGCAGCAGTCAGATGCTGGAGGGAGGGTGGAGAGCAGCCGGGCCTGGAACAAGTGAGGGAATCTTCACATTTTATAAGCCCTGGATTTCTACTTGCTAATTTTCTTTTTAGCACATGTACCCAACCTCATAAAATGTCAACTTTATAGAGAAAGGACATATTGGTAAATTCATTTAAAAAAAATATCTTCAGAAATTTGATGTTTTCAAATTTTAGAGAAGGAAAAAGATGGCAAAGGAATAGGATGGCAAGACCACTCTCTCCCCCACAAATTCATCAAAAGAACATTTGAACGCAGAGTAAAGTCCACAAAACAACTTCTGAATGCTGGCAGAGGACATCAGACACCCAGAGAAGCAGTCTATTGTCTTCAAAAGGAGGTAGGAAAAAACATAAAAAGAGAGACAAAAAAGGTAAGGACAGAGCTCCGTTCTGGGAAGGGAGGCTTTAAAAAGAGAGAAGTTTCCAAACACCAGGAAACACTCTCACTGGCTAGTCTGTGGCGAGCCTTGGAACCTCAGAGGGCCACATAACTGGGAGGAAAAAGAAAGAAATAATTAAAACACACAGATTACCCGCCAAATGGTAACTCCCAGCGGAGAAGCAGCGCAGATGCCTGCATAGGCCATTAGCAAGTGGGGGCTGGGCAGGGAGGAGCCGGCTGAACTGCTTAGAGAGAGGACTGGGCTTGAATGCCGCAAGAACAATCTGAGAGAACTAACTGGAGATAGCAAAGCAGACTGGGATAGCTTCCGCATGAAAAGGTGGAAAGCTCTAACCTAAGACTCCGCCAGCCCAACAAAGGACTGAGCAGAGTGAGCTGGCTGTGGTCAGCCCATCCCCGATCCCCCGCCGAGACAGGCAGGGAGGTCAGCCAGAGCCGGAGGGGGCAGCCACGGCCCCAGAAAGGCATCCGATACAAATTGAAGGCAGGCTTGTTGCTAATCAAGACTTCTTGGGCTCAGGCTGGTCGATATCCGCCTGAGAAGGTGTGCCGGTTGTACACCTAGAAAACCGAGTGGCAGGGACTGGGGAGGAGATAAGTGACAGCGACCGTGCTTGCCAAACACCTGGTCACCTGAGCTGCTCGGACCGGGGAAGGCACAAAACGCAGACCCAGCCAAGTGTGTGCCTTTGTGGAGTACCCGAGAAACAACTTGAGACGCTCAGACCTGGGAAGTGCATACAACCCAGCGCCGGCCTTGGGCAGTTCCCGGCAGAGCAACCTAGAGCCTGTGCAGTGTAGATTGGGACAGCACATGCGCTGTGAGCGGGGGCAAACCCAGTGTGGCCGAGATGCTGTGAGCACTCACCACAGATGCCAGAGATATTTGTCTGCCATGTTCCTCCCTTCCCAGAACAGGACTGAACAACTGAGCCTTAAGAAGTGTCCACCCGCCCCCTAGTATCAGGGCGGAAATTAGACACTGAAGAGACAAGCAAACAGAAGCTAATACAGAGTGAACCACCTTGGAAATGACAGATAGAGAAGTCTAGAGACTACTCCAAGAATAAGACCAAAAACCAGAGGCAAGAGGCTTAAGCCCGAATCCTGAGAACACCAGAGAACTCCTGACTCCAGGGAACATTAATCGATAGGAGCTCATCAAACGCCTCCATACCTACACTAAAACCAAGCACCACCCAAGGGTCAACAAGTTCCAGAGCAAGACATACCACGCAAATTCTCCAGCAACACAGGAAAATAGCCCTGAGCTTCAATATACAGACTGCCCAAAGTCACTCCAAACCCAGTGACATCTCATAAGTCATTACTGGACACTTCATTGCACTCCAGAGAGAAGAAATCCAGCTCCACCCACCAGAACACCAACACAAGCTTCCCTAACCAGAGAACCTTGACAAGTCACCCGTCCAACCCCACACACAGTGAGGAAACTACATAATAAAGAGAACTCCACAAAGGACCAGAAGAGGGAAAGGCCACCCCAAGCAAAGCAATATAAGCAAAATGAAGAGGCAGAGAAATACCCAGCAAGTAGAGGAACAGGATAAATGCCCACCAACACAGACAAAAGAGGAAGATATAGGGAATCTACCTGATAAAGAATTTTGAATTTTGATGGTGAAATGATTCAAAATCTTGAAAGCAAAATGGAGTTACAGATAAATAACCTGGAGAAAAGGATTGAGAAGATGGAAGAAAGGTTTAATAAGGACTTAGAGCAAATAAAAAAGAGTCAGTATACAATGAATAATGCAATAGATGAAATCAGAAACACTCTGGAGGGAACAAACAGTAGAATAACAGAGGCAGAAGACAGGATAAGCGAGCTAGAAGATAGAATTGTAGAAATAAATGAAACAGAGAGGAAAAAAGAAAAACGAATTAAAAGACATGAGGACAATATTAGAGACCTCTGGGACAATGTTAAATGCTCCAACATTTGAATCATAGGCGTCCCAGAAGAAAAAGACAAAAAGAAAGACCATGAGAGAATACTTGAGGAGATAATAGTTGAAAACTTCCCTAAAATGGGGAAAGAAATAATCACCCAAGTCCAAGAAATCCAGAGAGTCCCCAACAGGATAAACCCAAGGCGAAATACTCCAAGACACATATTAATCAAATTAACAAAGATCAAACGCAAAGAACAAATATTAAAAGCAGCAAGGGAAAAGCAGCAAATAACACACAAGGGGATTCCCATAAGGATAACAGCTGATCTTTCAACAGAAACTCTTCATGCCAGGAGGGAATGGCAAGACATACTTAAAGTGATGAAAGAAAATAACCTACAGCCCAGATTACTGTACCCAGCAAGGATCTCATTCAAATATGAAGGAGAAATCAAAAACTTTACAGACAAGCAAAAGCTGAGAGAATTCAGCATCACCAAACCAGCTCTGCAACAAATGCTAAAGGATCTTCTCTAGACAGGAAACACAGAAAGGGTGTATAAACTCGAACCCAAAGCAATAAAGAAAATGACAACGGGATCATACTTATCAATAATCACCTTAAACGTAAATGGGTTGAATGCCCCAACCAAAAGACAAAGGCTGGCTGAATGGATACAAAAACAAGAACCCCATATATGTTGTCTACAAGAGACCCACCTCAAAACAAGGGACACATACAGACTGAAAGTGAAGGGCTGGAAAAAGATATTCCATGCAAATAGAGACCTAAAGAAAGCAGGAGTAGCAATACTCATATCAGATAAAATAGACTTTAAAACAAAGGCTGTGAAAAGAGACAAAGAAGGAAACTACATAATGATTAAAGGATCAATCCAAGAAGAAGATACAACAATTATAAATCTTTATGCACCCAACATAGGAGCACCACAATATGTAAGACACTTACTGCTGCTACTGCTGCTGCTAAGTCGCTTCAGTCGTGTCCGACTCTGTGCGACCCCATAGACGGAAGCCCACCAGCCTCCCCCGTCCCTGGGATTCTCCAGGCAAGAACACTGGAGTGGGTTGCCATTTCCTTCTCCAATGAAAGGGGAAATTAACAACAATGCAATAATAGTGGGAGATTTTAATACCCCACTTACATCTATGGATAGATCAACTAAACAGAAAATTAACAAGGAAACACAAACTTTCAATGATACAATAGACCAGTTAGACCTAATAGATCTCTATAGGATTTCACCCCAAAACAATGAATTTCACCTTTTCCTCAAGCGCACAGGGAACCTTTTCCAGGATAGATCACATCCTGGGCCATAAATCTAGCCTTGGTAAATTCAAAAAAATTGAAATCATTCCAAGCATCTTTTCTGACCACACTGCAGTAAGATTAGATCTCAATTACAGGAGGAAAACCATTAAAAATGCCAACATATGGAGGCTGAACAACACGCTGCTGAATAATGAACAAATCATAGAAGAAATCAAAAGAGAAATCAAAATATGCATAGAAATGAATGAAAATGAAAACACAACAACCCAAAACCTCTGGGACACTGTAAAAGCAGTGCTAAGGGGGAAGTTCATAGCAATACAGGCACACCTCAAGAAACAAGAAAAAAGTCAACTAAATAACCTAACCCTACATCTAAAGAAACTAGAAAAGGAAGAAATGAAGAACCCCAGGGTTAGTAGAAGGAAAGAAATCGTAAAAATTAGGGCAGAGATAAATGCAAAAGAAACAAAAGAGACCATAGCAAAAATCAACAGAGCCAAAAGCTGGTTCTTTGAGAAGGTAAATAAAATTGACAAACCACTAGCCAGACTCATCAAGAAACAAAGGGAGAAGAACCAAATCAATAAAATTAGAAATGAAAATGGAGAGATCACAACCGACAATACAGAAATACAAAGGATTATTAGAGAATACTATCAGCAATTATATGGCAATAAAATGAATAATCTGGAAGAAATGGACAAATTCCTAGAAAAGTACAACTCTCCAAAACTGAACCAGGAAGAAATAGAAAATCTGAATAGACCCATCACAAGCATGGAACTAGAGGTTGTAATCAGAAATCTTCCAGCAAACAAAAGCCCAGGTCCAGACGGCTTCACAGCTGAATTCTACCAAAAATTTAGAGAAGAGCTAACACCTATTCTACTCAAACTCTTCCAGAAAACTGCTGAGGAAAGAAAACTTCCAAACTCATTCTATGAGGCCACCATCACCCTAATCCCAAAACCTGGTAAAGATCCCACAAAAAAAGAAAACTACAGGCCAATATCACTGATGAACATAGATGCAAAAATCCTTAACAAAATTCTAGCAATCAGAATCCAACAACACATTAAGAAGATCATACATCATGACCAAGTGGGCTTTATCCCAGGAATGCAAGGATTCTTCAATATCCGCAAATCAATCAACGTAATACACCACATTAACAAACTGAAAAATAAAAATCATATGATTATCTCAATAGATGCGGAGAAAGCCTTCGACAAAATTCAACATCCATTTATGATAAAAACCCTCCAGAAAGTGGGAATAGAAGGGACATACCTCAACATAATAAAAGCTATATATGACAAACTCACAGCAAACATTATCCTCAATGGTGAAAAACTGAAAGCATTTCCCCTAAAGTCAGGAACAAGACAAGGGTGCCCACTCTCACCACCACTATTCCACATAGTTCTGGAAGTTTTGGCCACAGCAATCAGAGCAGAAAAAGACATAAAAGGAATACAAATTGGAAAAGAAGAAGTAAAACTTTTCACTGTTTGCCGATGACATGATCCTCTACACAGAAAACCCTAAAGACTCTACCAGAAAACTACTAGAGCTAATCAATGAATACAGCAAAGTTGCAGGATATAAAATCAACACACAGAAATCCCTTGCATTCCGATACACTAATAATGAGAAAATAGAAAGAGAAATTAAGGAAACTATTCCATTCACTGTTGCAACGAAAAGAATTAAATACTTAGGAATATATCTACCTAAGGAAACAAAAGACTTGTACATAGAAAACTATAAAACAGTAGTGAAAGTAATCAAAGAGGACACTAATAGATGGAGAAATATACCGTGTTCGTGGATTGGAAGAATAAATATTGTAAAAATGAGTATACTACCCAAAGTAATTTATACATTCAATGCAATCCCTATCAAGCTACCAACGATATTTTTCACAGAATTAGGACAAATAATCTCACAATTTGTATGGAAATACAAAAAACTTCCAATAGCCAAAGCAATCTTGAGGAAGAAGAATGGAACTGGGGGAATTAACCTGCCGGACTTCAGGCTCTACTACAAAACCACAGTCATCAAGACAGTATGGTACTGGCATAAAGACAGAAATATAGATCAATGGAACAAAATAGAAAGCCCAGAGATAAATCCACGCACCTATGGACACCTTATCTTTGACAAAGGAGGCAAGAATATAAAATGGACAAAAGCCAGTCTCTTTAACAAGTGGTGCTGGGAAAACTGGTCAGCCACTTGTAAAAGAATGAAACTAGAACACTTCCTAACACCATTCACCAAAATAAACTCAAAATGGATTAGAGAACTAAATGTAAGACCAAACTCCTAGAGGAGAACGTAGGCAAAACACTCTCTGACATAAATCACAGCAGGATCCTCCAAGATCCACCTCCCAGAATATTGGAAATAAAAGCAAAAATAAACAAATGGGACCTAATTAAAATCAAAAGCTTCTGCACAGCAAAGGAAACTATAAGTAAGGTGAAAAGACAGCCTTCAGAATGGGAGAAAATAATAGCAAATGAAGCAACTGATAAAGGATTAATCTCCAAAATATACAAACAGCTCCTGCAGCTCAATTCCAGAAAAATAAATGACCCAATCAAAAAATGGGCCAAAGAACTAAACAGACATTTCTCCAAAGAAGACATAAAGATGGCTAACAAACATATGAAAAAATGCTCAACATCCCTCATAATCAGAGAAATGCAAATCAAAACCACAATAAGATACCATTTCACACCAGTCAGAATGGCTGCTATCCAAAAGTCTAGAAGCAATAAATGCTGGAGAGGGTGTGGAGAGAAGGGAACCCTCTTACACTGTTGGTGGGAATGCAAACTAGTACAGCCACTATGGAGAACAGTGTGGAGATTCCTCAAAAAACTGGAAACAGAACTGCCATGTGATCCAGCAATCGCACTCCTGGGCATACACACCGAGGAAACCAGACTTGAAAGTGACACATGTACGCCAGTGTTCATTGCAGCATTGTTTATAATAGCCAGGACATGGAAGCAACCTAGATGTCCATCTGCAGACGAATGGATAAGAAACCTTTGGTACATATACACAATGAAGTGTTACTCAGCCATTAAAAAGAATGTATTTGAACCAGTTCTAATGAGGTGGATGAAACTAGAGCCTGTTATACAGAGTGAAGTAAGCCAGAAAGAAAAACACCAATACAATATACTAATTCATATATATGGAATTTAGAAAGATGCAAATGATAACCCTGTATACGAGACAGCAAAAGAGACACAGATGTATAGAACAGTCTTTGGGATTCTGTGGGAGAGGGTGAGGGTGGGATGGTTTGGGAGAATGGCATTGAAACATGTATATTATCATATGTGAAACGAATCGCCAGTTCAGGGTCGATGCATGTTACAGGATGCTCGGGGCTGGTATGCGGGGATGACCCAGAGGGAGGATAAGGGGAGGAGGGAGGTGGGAGAGGGTTTCGGGAGGGGGAACTCATGTACACCCGGAGTGGATTCATGTCGATGTATGGCAAAACCAACCAATATAATATTGTAAAATAATTAGCCTCCAATCAAAATTAAAAAATAAAAGCAAATTTTAAAAGTATTCTGACATTGTATACCCTAGAATCCCCTCTTGTAACCATCTAGTTAACAGCATTATACTAGCTACTGTTTAGGAAGCACTCCTGTGCCAGCACCTCATAGCACCCCCGTGACACATCTTCATTCATATCACTTAGACAGCAACACGCTGAAGCTCAGAGAGGTTAAGTCATTTGTCCTGGGTCACACAGCCAACTCTCACGGCTGGGCCTGGACGGCTCCATTACCACCACCCTATTCTGTGTCCCAAAGTGAGGAGAACATCATAAACTGACTGACTGACCTCTAGGTCCCAGGGACTTCTAAGTGTCATCTCAAAAAGCAAAGACAGTTTATCACTGGGTTTTGTCTGAACACAGAACAGAGGTTTTATCCTCATCTCTGGGCTTCTGTCCCATGATCTGAAAGCAGCAGATATGCATGTCCCTGAGAGAGGGGTGATGGGGTGAGCTCTCATGTGATACAGATCCACCAGCCTGGAGCAGCCAAAGGCTGAAGGAGGCCCAGAAAGGGCCTCATGAGAAGCAGTCAGTGAGTTGAAACAGGAGCTGCCAGGAACTGTCATGCATACTTGGTGAGAAATTCTCAGTAGCTTTATGTGGGGGTGGGAGGAGAGGGATATCACTATTCTGAACACTAAAGAGAAAGGACTGAGGTCCAGGGGAAGAGGCCTGCCAGAGGACAGGTGGTGGCTGGACGCCAGAGCCTTACAGAAGGAAGTTCAGTCCTACATGTGGTCCAGCCCCGTGGCCCTGCCCTCCAGGTCGGCGGCAGCAGCATCAATACCACCTGGGACATGACAGAAATGCAGAATCGGGCACACCAGCATCCTATCCCAGCCCCGGCCCACCAGTGAGGCTGCTGTAGCCTGCACCTGCCCACTGAGGGCCACCCACACCTGAAAAGGCACCTCCAAATTGCAGCCAGGAGAGACATTTTCCCAAAGGAGATGCACCTTTCTTGGTTGACACTATTCCAGTAGGAAGACCATAACCTGGTAACTGGAAGTTTTACTGAGGCACAAATTTGAGTCATGGCCACTGCCTGGCTAGTGGTCTGGGGAAGGAGCTCTGCCTTGGGGGATGACTGGGAGGATGGAGGGAGCCCAAGGGCCACTTCATCCTCTGGCTGGCTTGGTCCTGTCACTTAGATCTCAAACAGTGCATTCAGCATAAAAGGGATCGAAGTGAGGAACCCAGCTCTGTGCCACTGTTTCCCCATGTGTAAAATGATGCTTACTGTTTATCTCACTGCATTTTTATAGGGAAAGGTGAGTTAGGTCAGGCTTGGCGTGTCAGAAACGATCCACAAATGTTAGCTGTGATCATCAATATCATGGATTCTTGACATCTGTGGGTATAAGGTACCCCAAACCCTTTTCCAGTTTCCTAAAGGACAAAGAATGCATATGTCGGCTCCTGAGTTTCTCCAAACGACATGTTCCATGTTGAATGCATGCAGTGTTTTCTCTGTACATCATCACACTGCGAGTCAACCAACAATTTGGCTTAGCTCTCACCATGGTGGTGAGTATGTGGTGGCCAGTATTCACTGAGATGCAGTATTTTTATTACCCCATGAGTTTGTCACTGACTCGGTCGTAAGCAGAGACCAACCCAACCACATGAATGAGCAGTCCCTGGGTCCCCTCCATCCTCCACAAAAGCCACCCCCCGCCCCCAGAGCTGAGACTTTTGCCCAGAACCCAAGAAGTGAACATGACTCAAATTTGTGGCCAAGCAAAGCTGTCAGTTATCATTCCATCTGGGCTCATTCCATCTGGAACTGTTTAAACCAAGTAAGTTGGCACCATGACTGTCAGAGATCTATTATGACTTTTCCCAAGGTGTATTTCAGAGGATGCTAGTTCCAGTGAATGTTTACAGGTGCTGAGTCTTCGCTAGGCTGTCAAGGAGGTTTGAGGAACCTTGGCGTTTTAAGCAAGTTCCTTTTCTGGGGACATCTGCATCTTTCACACGCCAGCTTTGAGTTTGCAAGGGAGGAACAGGTAGGCTCTTCCTCACACTTCTTTGATCACCTACTCTTGTCTGTGTGGGACATGCTCTACTGCAGTACTTTCCAGACCTTCCTCTGCTCATGGTTCACCTGGGAGCTTATGTGCTGTTTCTGACTCAGAAGATCTCGGGAGGAGCCTGACAGTCTGTATTTTTATCAGGCTCCCGGGTCCTGTGGATGCTACTGGTTCCACGGACTTGGAACACTGGGGTTTGAGGAGATACTTCTGAAAGGTGTGTGCTTCATTCACTACCCCAGAGGGCTCCTGTGACCTCCCTTTCACAGCCTTAACACTTGCTGAAGCGCTTGGAGTGTGTGAAAAGTGAGCCAAGCACTGGGCTGGAGAGGAAGCTCAGGAGAGCAAAGGGTTCCATCTGTTTTGTTCCCAGCAATATCTCCAGAACCAGGAGCTGAGCCTGGATCACACAGGGGCTCAGTCACACCTGTGGAATGATGTCATTACTAGGGAAACTCAGCCAAGATGCTCTTTTCCAGCATCTTCTGAAACATGTGCTGTGCTGAACTGTTATGGATTTGAGTTTTTCAGTGGGCTGCGATTGCTGCAGACTCACCAAAGATTTTGAAAAGCATCCAAAGCATCTCTTTCTTAAGCTTATAAATCTGACTCAGTCAGCATCTAGGTGAGGCCCCCACCTGTGAGGCATGGCTGCTTTTCTTGTTATTGGAGCTTCAGCTTACATGGTCTTTGAGCATTCATGGAGAGAGAGGGCATCCCGCTCTGGCATTCGGGGGTATGAGCTACAGGCAGCCCATTATCCCCAGAATGAAGCACTCTCTCTGAGATAGGAGCAAAGTGGCCCAGGCAAAGTTCATGGGCAAATTATTAAACCAAGATCAAGGATTCGGCCTCAATCTTGTCCTGATGTTCTCATTATCAATCCAGGTAGAGAGCCAAATTCCTTGCTCTTCAAGTGCGTGTTTGTTTGTTTGTTTTGATCTGAGAGAATTGGTTACACCTGAATGGTCTAGTGGTTTTCCCTACTTTCTTCAATTTAAGTCTGAATTGGCAATAAGGAGTTCATGATCCGAGCCACAGTCAGCTCCTGGTCTTGTTTTTGCTAACTGTATAGAGCTTCTCCATCTTTGGCTGAAAAGAATATAATCAATCTGATTTCAGTGTTGACCATCTGGTGATGTCCATGTGTAGAGTCTTCTCTTGTGTTGTTGGAAGAGGGTGTTTGCTACGACCAGTGCGTTCTCTTGGCAAAACTCTGTTAGCCTTTGCCCTGCTTCATTCCATCATCCAAGGTTAAATTTGCCTGTTACTCCAGGTGTTTCTTGACTTCCTACTTTTGCATTCCAGTCCCCTATAATGAAAAGGACATCTTTTTTGGGTGTTAGTTCTAAAAGGTCTTGTAGGTCTTCATAGAACCGTTCAACTTCGACTTCTTCAGCGTTACTGGTTGGAGCATAGACTTGAATTACCGTGATATTGAATGGCTTGCCTTGGAAACGAACAAAGATCATTCTGTCATTTTTGAGATTGCATCCAAGTACTGCATTTCGGACTCTTTTGTTGACCATGATGGCTACTCCATTTCTTCGAAGAGATTCCTGCCCACAGTAGTAGATATAATGGTCATCTGATTTAAATTCACCCACTCCAGTATTGACTATGCCAAAGCCTTTAACTGTGTGGATCACAATAAACTGTGGAAAATTCTGAAAGAGATGGGAATTCTAGACCACCTGACCTGCCTCTTGAGAAACCTATATGCTGATCAGGAAGCAACAGTTAGAACTGGACATGGAACAACAGACTGCTTCCAAATAGGAAAAGGAGTACGTCAAGGCTGAATATTGTCACCCTGCTTATTTAACTTATATGCAGAGTACATCATAAGAAACACTGGGCTGGAGGAAGCACAAGCTGGAATCAAGATTGCTGGGACAAATATCAATAACCTCAGATATGCAGATGACACCACCCTTATGGCAGAAAGTGAAGAGGAACTCAAAAGCCTCTTGATGAAAGTGAAAGAGGAGGGTGAAAAAGTTGGCTTAAAGCTCAACATTCAGAAAACAAAGATCATGGCATCTGGTCCCATCACTTCATGGGAAATAGATGGGGAAACAGTGGAAACAGTGTCAGACTTTATTTTGGGGGGCTCCAAAATCACTGCAGATGGTGATTGTAGCCGTGAAATTAAAAGACACTCACTCCTTGGAAGGAAAGTTATGACCAACCTAGACAGTATATTAAAAAGCAGAGACATTACTTTGCCAACCAAGGTCCATCTAGTCAATGGTATGGTTTTTCCAGTGGTCATGTATGCACGTTAAAGGTGGACTGTGAAGAAAGCTGAGTGCCGAAGAATTGATGCTTTTGAACTGTGGTGTTAGAGAAGACTCTTGAGAGTCCCTTGGACTGCAAGAAGATCCAACCAGTCCATTCTAAAGGAGATCAGTCCTGGGTGTTCATTGGAAGGACTGATGCTAAAGCTGAAACTGCAATACTTTGGCCACCTCACGCAAAGAATTGACTCATTGGAAAAGACCCTGATGCTGGGAGGGATTGGGGGCAGGAGGAGAAGGGGATGACAGAGGATGAGATGGCTGGATGGCATCACTGACTCGATGGACATGAGTTTGAGTGAACTCCGGGAGTTGGTGATGGACAGGGAGGCCTGGAGTGCTGCGATTCATGGGATCGCAAAGAGTAGGACAGGACTGAGCAACTGAACTGAACTGAACTGAGAGAATAGGAGAAGCTATTTGTTACCATGGTAAGTACTCAGTGAGGTTCTTATTTATTTTTTTGTATGAAAGTATAGTTGACTCATGATATTAGTTTCAAGTGTACAATAGCGATTTAGTATTTTTTTATGGATTATACTCCACTTTAAAATGAAAGTGAAGTAGCTCAGTCGTGTCTGACTCTTTGCGACCCCATGAACTGTATCCTACCAGGCTCCTCCCTCCATGGGATTCTCCAGGCAAGAATACTGGCGTGAGTTGCCATTTCCTTCTCCAGGGGATCCTCCTGATCCCGGGATCGAACCTGGGTCTCCCACATTGCAGGCAGACACTTCAACCTCTGAGCCACCAGGGAAGCCCCATACTCCACTTTTCAGTTCAGTTCAGTTCAGTCGCTCAGTTGTGTCCGACTCTCCGTGACCCCATGAATCACAGCACGCCAGGCCTCCCTGTCCATCACCAACTCCCGGAGTTCACTCAAACTCATGTCCACAGAGTCGGTGATGCCATCCAGCCATCTCATTCTCCGTCGTCCCCTTCTCCTCCCGCCCCCAACCTTTCCCAGCATCAGAGTCTTTTCCAGTGAGTCAACTCATCGCATGATGTGGCCAAAGTATTGCAGCTTCAGCTTTAGCATCAGTCCCTCCAATGAACATCCAGGATTGATCTCCTTTAGAATGGACTGGTTGGATCTCCTTGCAGTTCAAGGGACTCTCAAGAGTCTTCTCCAGCACCACAGTTCAAAAGCATCGATTCTTCGGCGATCAGCTTTCTTCACAGTCCAACTCTCACATCCATACATGACCACGGGAAAAACCATTGCCTTGACTAGACGGACCTTGGTTGGCAAAGTAATGTCTCTGCTTTTTAATATACTATCAAGGTTGGTCATAACTTTCCTTCCAAGGAGCAAGCGTACTCCACTTTAAGTTATCATTAAATATTGGTTATATTTCCTGTGCTGTACAATATATCCTTGTAGCTTATTTTATACACTGTAGTTTGTGCTTCTTAATCCCCTACTCCCATTTCAGTTCCTTCCTTCATCCCGCTTCCTCCTGGTAATCACTAGTTTGCTCTTTTTAATCTGTGAGTCTATTTCTGTTTTGTTGTATTTGCTCATTTGTTTTATTATTATTATTTCTAGATTCCACATATAAGTGAAAATATGCAGTCTTTGTCTGCTTATTTCACAAAGAATAATACTTTCCAGCAAGGTTCTTAAATAGGGGAGCATGGGGGCTCCTAAATAGGGGTTTAGTCTCTTCAATGGCTTCTCACCTTTGAGAAACTTTATCTTCTTAGGGAGCCCCAGCTCTCAGTACATGAGCTGTGTCGCCAGTGACCAATGGGAAGTACACTGGGTGCTCCTCAGTGATTCCTGAGCTGAGGCGATCCCAGAGGGCCTCTCAGAGAAGTGGAAATGAGCTGAGTCTCCAAGAGGGTGGTTAATAGGGCAGGATAAAGGAAGAGTGTGTGAGTATGCAGATGAACTTCCACAAGCATTGTGTGGAAAGCTGTGACTAGAGTAGCCTGCCTAGAAGATGGTGAAATGCAGTGGATAGAAAAGCAGACCGGAAGCGGAGTGCAAAAAGCCTTAAATGTCAGGCCACGGGGGCTGGACACCTGGACCCGTCTCTTTAGAACTGGAGTCTGGTTCCGGCAACCACTAGGCAGTCACAGAAAGGCTCCTCTGGAGTGAGGCCGAGGGTGGGTCACCAGGTCGATAGGGAGTCACTGGGTTCGGCCACAAGGTACGGTTGTACAGCTTGTGCACTGCACCAGAGAGCCCGGCCAAGGGAGCAGTTCTCAGTCCTCATCAAGCTGTGCACCCTGGCATGGGGCTGCCTTCTCCTAGAGGGCCTCCTTCATCTGGTGTTCACACAGACACCCTCCTGAGCTGGCGGTGGTCAGCTCCTCTCAAGTGAGACAGCCATGGGTGTTTACGTTTTCTCAGAGCAGCCGCTGTGCATGTTCCCAGGGTGTCCCGGGGAGGGCGCTGCTCAGCTTAGCACAGGCCGACGGAGCCCTGGACGCAGAGCTGCTCTAAGAATGCAGCCAGAACTGGAGCGAGCCAGTTTTCAGCTCCTGGGCTCAGGGACCAGCGAGCAAGTGGTCCGTACCTGTCTTAACTGCGAGGGGGACTCAATTCCCAGCACGAAAGAAGTGAGAACAGAGCGTCCGCAGCCCTAAAGCTCCTAAAGTTAGGGCCGGCAGCCCTCTGTCCTGAGGGGCTTGGGCGGAGGCTGGTCCCGCGGTTTCCGCGCGGGCAGGAGCGGAGACCGAGCAGAGGATCCGGAGAGACGCGCGGGCGCCGAGGATGGGGCGGCGGGTGTGTCTCATCAGGGCCACCGCTGGCCTTTGGGTTATCCGGTCACTGTGACAACCAGAAACCTTCCCCTGCGTGTTTCAAAGGCTCCCTCAGGAGGGTCGAATCATTCCCAAATGACAACTGAGCCAGCGTCCTGGCGTCAGAGGCAAGGGTCCCAGCCCCACTGAGAGGCTGCTGAGCACAGCGGCCCGGCCTCGCGCCGGCTTCTTGGTTAGGCTCCTCTGAAGAGTGAGTGCGCGCTACGGACGGTGGCGCAGCGCCCCCAGCAAGGAGCGTCCAGGGTTTCCCCCGCCCCAGTTACTGTCGGGGAGGTGAACCCAGCATCAAGTCCGCCACTTAGCCTGAGAAGATCATGCGTGACTTGGGGTGTTTACTGCTCCTTTGCCTTATTTTCATATTTTATCACATTCTTCAGTCGCTCAGTCGTGTCCGACTCTTTGTGACCCCATGAATCACAGCACGCCAGGCCTCCCTGTCCATCACCAACTCCTGGAGTGCACCCAAACTCCTGTCCACAGAGTCGGTGATGCCATCCAGCCATCTCATTCTCTGTCGTCCCCTTCTCCTCCCGCCCCCAATCCCCCCCAGCATCAGAGTCTTTTCCAGTGAGTCAACTCGTCGCACGAGGTGGCTAAAGTATTGGAGTTTCAGCTTTAGCATCAGTCCTTCCAATGAACACCCAGGATTGATCTCCTCAATGTATTGTTTCATCTTGCTCGTTTTGGAATGTTACGAAAAGCTCATACCTTAGGTGAGTTACATTTTTTAAAAATCGAAAGCTATGTTTGTGAGATTGATTTGAGTTGATGCAAATAGCTGTAGTTCATTCATTTTCCCGTTCTCCACACAAGTCTCCCAGTCCACGTGGGCAAATGTCTTTGAGGTATATATTTAGCAATGAACTGGGTAGGTCATAGAGTCAGATTTTCAACTTCTATGCGCCACCAAATTGTTTTGCAAAGTGATTGTACAAATTTCACTGCTACTGGCAGTATGTGAAAGTTCCTATTAAACCACATTCTCATAAACACCAGCTATTATCTTAATTTTCTCAATCTAGTGTGTGTAATATGGTATCTTCTTGGTCTTAGTTTTCATTACCCTGATTACTAATGAGATTAAACATAATTTCATGTTTATTTGTCATTTGTGCTTCCTCTTCTGTGAAATGCTTATTTGTTCCTGTTCTGTTCCCACTTTCATTAGGTTGTCCTAATTTGTAGAATTAAAAAAAATGCAATCTGAATATTAATTCCTTGTTAGTTATATCTCTCACAGTTATCTTGGTATTTTCACTTTATGGTGTCTTTTGATAGTATTAATGTAGATGTATTATCAGTGTTTTCTTTTTAAAAAAATATTCTTTCATTTATTTGGTTATGCCAGGTCTTAGCTGTAGTATAAGGAATATAGTTCCCTGACCAGAAATCGAACCCAGGCCCCCTTCACTGGGAGCACAGAGTCTAACCACTAGACCACAAGGGAAGTCCTGTCAATATTTTCATTTTTTGTTGGTAGTTTTTGTGTCTTTTTAAATAAATCATTTTAATAAATTGCAAGTTTACAAAGGTATTTGAAATTTCTTCTAAAAACTTTTTGCATATTTAAAATTTTTAATCCGTTGGAGATTAATTTTTGTATATGAGAATTAGGATTACCTTTCAAGTTTTCTTATATGGATAACCAGTCACCTCAGCACCTTTTATGGAATGCTCTGCCCATGATTTTCAAGGTCACTCTCTTCATCTAGCAACTTACCGTATGATAAACGTAGACCTATTTGCCTCGTCTGTTCCATTGATAAGTTTGACTATCCTGACCTCAAAACCACACTGTTTTAATTACATTAGCTTTTTATTAAGCCTTGTAATTCAGAAAAGAAAGTTCCTTCATCCTATTTGTCTTCAAAATGTCTTGGCTCTTCTTGACTATTTGCTCTTCTGTATAGAGACAGAATCATATGCTAATAAAGCCATTTAACCCTTTTCTTTGCAAAAACAGTTTGGACTACTCCTTCAGTCTATTTAATAATTATGAAGTTATTTAGATTTCCGTTTCTTCTTCAGTTACTTTCATAAGCAGTATATTTTTAGGAATGTTTTCATTTCTTTTAGTGTATAGGCTTAAAGTAGTTTATTCTAGTACCACTTTTTAAAAAACTTTTGTAGACATGTCCCTTGGTTCATATATATTCATTCCTTCTCTCTTCTCAATCTTACCAGAGATTAATTAATCCAGTTTTAATAGTTTTTTCAAAGAACTTTCGATTTGCTAGTTCTCCTGTATCATGTCCTTGTTTCCTGTTATACTAATGTATGCTCTTTTCTGTGTTGTATCCTCCCTTCTGCTTTCCTAGTGTTTGTTTTATCTTTCAAATTGGGTGGATTTCAGTGAATTCCTCACCACCAGTTGATGATTTGGCTTGCTCAGTTCTAGTAAGTCTGGTATCGTGTGTTCACCTCCTTTCCCTTCTCCAAAAGGTCATTGCTCTAGTTGTTTTTTCTTATGTTCTACCCATATTTGTGAGCATATATCATTTTTTTTTAAATAATAGGTTTGGGGAAGGGAATAAAATTGTTTATATGTAGATGTATGTGCTCAGCTTTCAGTCTTCACCTGAAACCTATAACCATTTATTAATCTTTCTCATTTATCACCTTCTGATTCTCACTGGGATATATTCTGTTTAGTTTCTCCAACTCTATCTTCTACTTTACTAATTCTATCTTCTTCTTTTTAACCCATCCCCTGGGTTTTACTTGATAATAATAATATATTTTGTTTATAAAAATTATATTTAATCTTTAATCTCTACCATTTTATTTTTGATGGTCTGCCCATTGCATTCTATTTCTGTGACTTTGTAATCTATGTCTTTAAGGATTTCATACATAGTCATTTCACATTTATGTATAGTTATTTTAATATTTAAAATCTGACGATCTAAATCTGATGTACTTTCTTCCGTCTCTGGCCCAAGTTATTTGCTTTCTTATGTTTGGTTTCTTAAATTTTATTAAGAGCTTCTACTTTGATCTTCATCTGTGGAAATCCTAGAAACCCTAATTGTTTAATTGAGGAAGCTTTTCTCTAGAGCAGAAATGCATTTGCCAAGAGCCAAAGGGTGTTATCCACGTATAGAAACTTTAGCCCCCTGCTACTGGAATCCCAGGCTTAATCTCTTCATCTTGTTACTTAGCTTTGATTTTTGATTTTAGTATCAGCATTTACCAGCAGGGCAGCCCTACCTTTCTCCCGTACTTATCACTTATCACAGTGAGTTCAGATCTTTCGGAAAGGGGGAGTGTGAGTGTGGATGAGTCATCCATTGCTTCTCACAAACCTAGGGATAAAATCAAAGGTGTGTTTATCAGGTTGTATTCATTTCATAGTAGGGGAGACTCCACAGCGTCTAGTCCCCATAGTGCCAGACGTGCTTTGTAGCACTTCACTACTGGATTCTGCTCTCAGGGGATTTTGGTATAGCTGTTGAGGACAGAAATTATCTGGTGTTCACAGTCATCTCTACCTCCCAAGTGGTGTTTAAATACCTTTAGGCGATTCCATTTCTTTTCTTTGTATTTGGCATTTCTCTGAATCCACAGCATCTTGGTGTGAGACTTTTTCCTGTGATAAGAAAATCTCTTCAATGTTTTTCAGCTCTTTGATTTCTGTTTTTACCCTCTTCAGAGAATGAATCTAAATTATGCCTATGCCATTCAGTACGGTTGCCACTAGCTCCCTGTGGCTATTTAATTTTTTTTGTGGCTATTTAAATTTAAATTATTCAGTTCTCAGTGAAAAATTCAGTTCTCAGTGAAAAAATCTCAAAAGAAAGAGGGTGTTCCAAGTGACTCAGTTTAGCATATTGATGGCTTTCTTTGAGACCAACTCCCTTCTCTTTGGTGTAACTGTTCAGCTCATTCTAATCAACCACAGCAGAAAAGGGAGTTGGGGGAGGGGATTGAGTCCCCCATAGAATCCAAAGCAGGGTCTCTCCTGAAGCAGGGAGAAGTGAGTACACTGTGTTTGAGGGAGGAGGCAGACAGTCGTGGGCATTTCTAATATTCTCATGACCTCATTTGGTTTTCAGGACAATCCTAGAACATAAAGTTGTTATTATCTCTGTTTAAGACTCCTTTTAAAAGATGAGGAAACTGAGAATCTGAGCATTAAGGTAAGTTAACCAAAGATGCACAACTGAGGTAGAAAAGCCACACACACGTACTCACAGTTTGTAGAAGGATCCTTTCCCTCTTTCCTACTGAATGTCTGGTGCATTCCTCTGACTGTGTACTCCTGATAGGTTTCCCATAGCTGTAGCCTCGGAACCCAGTCCTGTTTTCCCACCCCTGCTTCCTAAATCAGACATATTCCAACTCCTTGCTCTTAAGTCTGAGGTTACTTACATCCCCCACATTCTAATGAGTATAATTTCCCAGTTTTACATTGTAGCTAGTTTCTTAGTAATTCTTGAACAGAATTCTGAGAGAAAACTAGGATTATTTCTTAAATGGGATTTGGACTTCCTAGAGAGCCCAGTGCTCCTTTGACAGTGATATCTGCCAGCATTCCATAGTTTGAAATTTGCAAAGTTGCCATTCATGACCAGTTACTTCTACCTGGGTTCTTTCTCTCCAGTGAGGCAAACCTTGGTTATGAATTTGTGGCACAGAAAACTGGATTTCCGTAAGAATGAATAAGAATTTAACATGTGTCCTTTTTTATAGACCCAGAAGTTGTTAAAACAATTAGCACAAAAACAATGAGTACTAAACAATGTGAAAGGGCTATGCAAAATACAAAACACTCATGTTGGAAGTCTTTTTCCAAAATCCTAAACTATTATCTCTCACATGGGTAAGATAAATATTATCAGATAAAATATGATGCTTCAGTAGATCAGAGAAGGACCTGGGCCCCTTAGCCCCTCCAACTTTTCGGTCAAGGAATTAGAGAGACTAGACGCTGATAAAGGGCAGATTAGACATTTAATTTCATTAAGCACACCGGTCTGAATAAATTAGAGCTGAGGAGAATAGGAACATGCTGATGAGATCAATTATCCACAGGCAGTGATCTCCTGGGAACTAAAAAACCAGAAGAGGTGCCAAAGAGCCAGGACACTGAGATCCCTGTGATCCTGAATTTTAAAATGCTGAAGGTGAACTCATAAACTTGACTTCGGGTGCAGACAAGGATCTAGAAGTCCTGGACATCCATGGTCCCAAGAGAGCTGGGGTGGGGGCCACATAATGTTGGACCAACAAAGGAGATGCAGCTGGGGGATTCTCAGTGACTGCAGACTCCAGCATGAGTCACCGCTGGGATACAGCAGCCACGAGCTAATGTCACAGTCATCCACGTTCACAGAACTATAGTGTTTCCGAAAGGGAGCACGATGATCCACCCAGACTTAGTGACATCTGAAGCACTGAGTCATCCTCTGTTGATCCTGCTATTGTATAGAGAAGAGTTTCATGACATTTATGCCGGGCAACAGGGTCTGTGCTTTGATTTTGATTTTTTATCACAATGAGATAAACATCGCTAGGCCCTAGAGACAGCGGCTGTTCCCTTTGTTTTTAATCAAGCGCTGTATCAAGGAACATTCTGTTTTTGTCCCTGCTGCTGCTCCTCTCCATCTGAAGGTAGGAGTCCCCAGCTGTATGGATTCTCCTGGGCCCCAGCACCAGTGTGGCTTGTTGGTGATGAGCTTCTGTGACAGAGGAAGGATGCTTCTGAGCTTATAAACAAGCCTCTGGGAGCTTAGCCAGTCGACTGCATCAATCAGGGAGTGTGCCACCCATCCCGCACCCCTTTTTTTGACTCAATTTAAGGCAGATTTCCTAACAATCAGGGCTGTTTAAAAACCAAACTGGCTGCCTTGGCGAGGAGTGAGTGCCTCATCAACTGAAAATGTTCAAGAGCAAAGTGTGTGTGACTCTCTGAATACAGATGTGGATCAAGAAGAAGCTGGGCAGGGAGAATGCCAGGACCTCTTCCAAATCTTAACACCAGGGTCGTTCATTTAGACCACCTTGTTTTTGCTGAAGATAAAACTTTCCGAGTAGTTTGATTCTCTTTACTTGGAGTTAGTGGCCCCCTTTAAACAACAGTGTTAGGCCTCCAAATCCATTTTAAAGGAAGTCTTTGCAGATGTTCTTTTATCTCTCTCCATTGCTACCGGTATTGCCCCCAATCCCTCTGCTATGACCACTTGAGTTCATAAGGAGGGAGAGACCCCTTCTTGGGTTTTCTAGCTTTCTGAGTCCACTGGAAGGACACCTTCTGGCCTCCTCTCTAATCCCTGTACCTTTTTCAGCAAACGGGAGGAAAAACCACTGTATAAGGAATACGAACAACTTGCCATGGGAGCTCACCTGTGAGCATTCTCTCTTCCTCACCTGCTTCCTAGCTGGCTCAGTCCAAATACATTTGAAGCAAGAGCATGAATTACTCTAATTTAGGGCAGTTATACGGAGAAGGCAATGGCAAGCCACTCCAGTACTATTGCCTAGAAAATCCCATGGATGGAGGAGTCTGGTAGGCTGTAGTCCTTGGGGTCGCTAAGGGTCGGACACGACTGAGTGACTTCACTTTCACTTTCACACGTTGGAGAAGGAAATGGCAACCCACTCCAGTGTTCTTGCCTGGGGAATCCCAGGGACGGGGGAGCCTGGTGGGCTTCCGTCTGTGGGGTCTCACAGAGTCGGACACGACTGAAGTGACTTAGCAGCAGCAGCAGCAGGGCAGTTATAGGATTTACAAATTAAACATATTCCCAGTGGTTTCCCTAGCAACCATCTCTGAATCACACGATGAGATAAAACTATTGTTCAATTTAATAGATTTCGCTATTAAGAGAAGTCCAACTATAATTCACAGCAAGTACTCACCTGGTGTGGGCAGAAAGGGCACTGGGTAGCAGGGCAGGAGACCTTCATGCAGGTTCCAATTCACAGGGGTCAGATTCAGAACAGGAACACACCCTGAGACCCTGGTGACAGCAATGCAGATGGGTCTGAGCAGGGCCAAGAGAAGGAAGACTCCGGTGCTTCTGAGTGAGTGAAAACAATAAGCACAGAACAATTTTGTGAAGGATGCTGAGACATAGTGAGGTCCTATGCAGGGCAGGCTCACCCAGCTCCACAGGGCTAAGGCAGTGCTTCAGGTGGCAGGGCCAAGCCAGAGACTGAGCACACGTCTTTATGCCGCCAGCCTCAGTGGGGTCTGGGAGGGCAAGCTGACAGGAGGACTTTCAGTTCTAGAATTTTTACCTGGACAATAGAATCTTGAGCCATATCACTTTTGAGGCTCCTTCCAGCTCTTTTGGGTAGGAGGACTTATCTGGTTATGGAACAATTTAAAAATAGTCATATTTATATTCAATCAGCTGGTAAAGAATCCACCTGCAATGCAGGAGATCCCAGCTCAGTTTCTGAGTGGTGAAGTTCCCCTAGAGAAGGGATAGGCTACCCAATCCAGAATTCTTGGGCTTCTCTGGTGGCTCAGACAGTAAAGAACCCACTTGCAGTATGGGAGACCTGGGTTCGATCCCTGGGTTGGGACGATCTCTTGAAGAAGGAAACAGCTACCCACTCTAGTATTCTTGCTTGGAGAATCCTCATGGACAGAGGAGCCTGATGGGCTACCATCCCTGGGGGTCTCAAAGAGCTGGACACGACTGAGGGACTAAGCACAGCCCAGAGATGAAAAGAGCAACTTTATTGGTAGTCATCTTGGAGCACTTCAGCTGGACCTACAATCAAGTGACCTTCAAAATGGCACGACCCTGACCGAGTCTGGACCTGCATGTGGGTAGAAATGGGAATATAGCTCAGACACACAAGAGTGGGCAACTTACCTGGAACCGATGAATTCTGGAGAAGGATACATCCCCCTAGACTGTGGACAGGGATCCAACTGTTTTTCCTTCCTACAGGAAAGCATAAGTAAAGTCTGCATCTAACACGCAGCCAGCCTAACAGAGAGTCCAGCCTCACCAAAAAGAGAAGTCCTCCCCTAGCCCCCCGCCCCGGGAAGAAGTGAAGGAGGGGGAGAAAGATGGGAAAAGTTAGCAGCAAGCTAACTGCTGTCGACTATAAAAGATGCACAACATGAGGGTTGCAAGGTAAATTTTATTGGGGCAAAATGAGGATTGCAGCCTGGGAGTTAGCACCTCAGGTAGCTCTGAGAGACTGCTCCGAAGAGTGGGGGAAGGTCAATATATAAGATTTTGGTGAAGGGGGAGTTCAGTACAATCAAGCACTTGCTTCACAAGTTTTCTACTAGTCTCATGGAGCTGATGTCACCATGAAGGGATTTAGTGCTTTTCTTGATATGAAGAGATGTAAGGATTGGGAGTATGAAATCAGTTCCTGAAAATATCTAACTTTCTAAAAACCTGTTCCACCAGATTCCCTGGAGCACAGAGTGCTTCACTCCACCCTGAACTCCGTCAGGGGGTGTTGAAGGTCAACAGCTGTGGCACCACAAGTTTCAGCCTCTGCAGCGGCAGATAGCCAATGCCCTTGTTGTTGTTCAGTTACCGGCAAATGCTCTTGGCAAGTGCCAATTTGTAGTTGACACTTCCAGTACCCCAAAGAGAGCAGAGATTCCTGTTTTGTGGAGTGGCAAGAATGCAGGTGGGGAGAAAAGGGTTCCCTAACACAGGGCAGGGGGTGTTAAATGAAATATTAGAGGCATGTAGCTGGCTCACGGTGGATGCCCCTTGTCTCTTCTTGCTTCTCAGACAATAGACATCTGGCCACCCACAACCTTGTGTGTGTGCGGAGAGCCTGCAAATCTCAGCAGCTGCCACCCACACATATACGGGTCACACTACCTTTAAAAATTAAAATCTGCAATTAGACAAGCCTTTTCTTTCCCGAGACAGGTTTGAGTAGAGTGGAGCTATTGCATTATTGAATTTTTAAGGGTATAATTTTTTTTTAATTTTCCAATATTTTTTATTATGACTGAACTGTATAGACTTTTATAATGTTCCTTGTAAAAAGAGAATGTGTTTGTAAGCATGCATCTTGCAAAGTCCTTTGCTGCCAGTCTTTCTGAACTATCACCAGCGGGAGATTCATCCTATCTTTCTAGATTTCTTTTTCAGTTTTTCAGAGTTTCTTATTTAGTAATCAGCACTCTAGCAATAGCAAACCCTGATGGGTATTACATTCTGGACAATGAACAGATGTTTGTCTAAGGGTCAGAGAGAGAAGAGAATATGCTCGAGAACTCACTATAGTGAGTGCCTGAGTTGGGTTCAGTGCCACATCCGTGCTGCCTTGTGCTGCTTCTCATGGGCCTAGAGTGGCAGTGACTGGACTTTCAAATCCTCTCTTTCCGAGATCTGCGCCCATCCCCCCCACCCTACCTGCCCGTTCCCTCCACTAGATAATTGGGTTCGTGGAGGAGAAAGACACCAGAATAAAATCTTTCTGGGGTAGAATAACACATGGCCTCCTGTTTTTGGAAAGTAAAGGAAAAATCTCTCTCTTTTGGTAGGTTGCTGATACCTGATAATATTTATTGGCTCCTGCCTGTGCCAGGCATGGTGCTGGACACTTTATGTTGTTTCATTTAGTCTTCACAGCAATCCCATGAGCAATGATTATCATCCTCGTGGTACAGGTGAGGAAAAAAGAGGCTTGGAGGCTCTATAGCTTTCTATGCAGTCTCACCAGAAAGTGGTGGAACTTTGCCAGCTCTGACAATTTCGTTTTAAATCCTTCCCAAAGCCTTTATCCTTTACCTATCCATTCCTCCTCCTACCCAAAATTAGAGACTTATTTAAAGGAAATCAATGGCATCTGGTCCCATCACTTCATGGGAAATAGATGGGGAAATAGTGGAAACAGTGTCAGACTTTATTTTTTGGGCTCCAAAATCACTGCAGATGGTGATTGCAGCCATGCAATTAAAAGACGCTTACTCCTTGGAAGGAAAGTTATGACCAACCTAGATAGCATATTAAAAAGCAGAGACATTACTTTGCCAACCAAGATCCGTCTAGTCAAGGCTATGGTTTTTCCCGTGGTCATGTATGGATGTGAGAGTTGGACTGTGAAGAAAGCTGATGGCCGAAGAATTCATGCTTTTGAACTGTGGTGTTGGAGAAGACTCTTGAGAGTCCCTTGGACTGCAAGGAGATCCAACCAGTCCATCCTAAAGGAGATCAGTCCTGGGTGTTCATTGGAAGGACTGATGCTAAAGCTGAAACTCCAGTACTTCGACCACTTCATGGGAAGAGTTGACTCACTGGAAAAGACTCTGATGCGGGGAGGGATTGCGGGCAGGAGGAGAAGGGGATGACAGAGGGTGAGATGGCTGGATGGCATCACCGACTCGATGGACATGAGTTTGGGTGAACTCTGGGAGTTGGTGATGGACATGGAGGCCTGGCGTGCTATGATTCATGGGGTCGCAGAGAGTCAGACACGACTGAGCAACTGAACTGAATGTTGAATTTGCATGGTCCTTGAGTGTTTGAGTTTATGAATCACTTTTATTTAATTTCCTTCATTCTTTGCTTTCTGTACTTACAGAGAAACAGGTGTTTGGAAAGTAAGAAGACTGTTGGGGGAAGACAGGATCTTGGAACCTGGAGACATGCTGGGTGCAGAGACTGTAGGCCCATCCTTTGCATCTCCTCCCTAGGCCAGCTCTAGTCGTGGAGTGTTGGTAAGAGCAGCAGACAGGAGCCAGTGACTTGGCTTAGCTATGCAAATTTGGCCACTAGATTTCCACTCTCTGATTACAGTCTCCTGTACTGTAATACAAGCAGGTTGGGGTTAATGACTGCTGAATTTCCCCTGAGCATCTAACCTAGGTAACTCAATCCCACACCTCTGAGAGACACTGCTAGGAAAAGCAGTGTTTTCTCTGAGCAACTGTTTCAGCTTGTCTGTTAGGCAAATGCTCGTATAACATATACAGCTAGCTACTGTATACTGTTTTAGGCACTTTATAAACATCAACTTTTCTAATCTTCCCAATACCATGTGGTAGGTATTCTAGAATATTATTGTTATTATCTCATTTACAGGCAAGAGGGCTGAAGCACATGGTGATTTACTCAAGGTCCCAAAG
The DNA here is from genome assembly GCF_049115385.1 of Moschus berezovskii. Lineage (NCBI taxonomy): Eukaryota > Metazoa > Chordata > Mammalia > Artiodactyla > Moschidae > Moschus > Moschus berezovskii. The sequence continues at coordinate 44,363,138 of NC_142463.1, read as the reverse complement.
CTAGTAAGACCGGAGTCAAGTTGAATCTGAGAAGTCCAGCTCCAGAGCCCACGTTCTTACTTTGTTTTTATCTCATGGACAGTGGAATTGATTGTGTAATTGATCAAGTGTCTCTCTGTAAATTAACAATCCAGCTTCCATGTTACCTCTCACATGTAGAAAGTGTGCAGACCTTGGAAATGTGTGCTTTAGATATTAGCTTCACCCCAAGCTTCATTCTGCCTGCTTGTTTTCGTCTCACTCTTCACCACACCAGATTTTTCCCCCTGTTTATGAGTATACCTCTTTTTGTTGTTGTTCAGTCACAAAGTCACGTCTGACTCTCTGTGACCCCATGAACTGCAGCATACCAGGCTTCCCTGTCCTTCATTATCTCCCTGAGTTTGCTCAAACTCATGTCCATTGAGTCAGTGATGCCATCCAACCATCTCATCCTCTGTCTCCACCTTCTTCTTTTGCCCTCAGTCTTTCCCAGCATCAGGGTCTTTTCCAGTAAGTTGGCTCTTCACATCAGGTGGTCACACCACTCGCCAAAACATCCTTTTGGGAAGATGGTAAGTCATTTTAAGAATAATAATAAAAATAAATATACAGATGATTCAAGTATAAAATAAATATAAAGGTGGTGTAAGTTTGGAATCCTAAGAGACTAACTGTATCCTGCAGGGTCCGTGTGGTGCTTCTGCAGAGTCGGGGAGAGACAGTGGGGTAAGAGGCAGCTCTGTCTCAGAGGAACAGAGTACAAGTTCTTGGAAAGGATGCATGCTTCCTGGCTGGAGGTGGGGGCTATTGGAAATTTTGTTGGATGTGGGGGGATTGATTATCGCAATAATTGGGGGATGCTATTGGAATAAACTGGGCAAAGGGAGACAGTCCCACACAAATTACAAATGTCCCATTAGAAATGTATGGATATAAAAATCTCTATGGTTACAAGAGCCTAGCACCTAATTCCATTTTGCATACATTTAAAAGAAAGTTTTACAAGGTTTTGACATATACTGAATTTTCCAGGAATGTAACTCCCATATAAATTAAGAGAAGACTGCACATCATTTGTTTCAGAACTTTACCAAGAATTGTCCACCACATTGGAATATTTCGGGCTTCTCTGGTGGTTCAGACAGTAAAGAATCTGCAATGTAGACAGTAAAGACTCTACAATGCAGGAGACCCGGGTTTGATCCCCAGGTGGGGAAGGTCCCCTGGAGAAGGGAATGGCTACCCACTCCAGTACTCTTGCATGAAGTATTCTATGGACAGAGGAGCCTAACAGGCTACAGTCTATAGGGTCGTAAAGAGTTGGACATGGCTGAGTGACTAACACTTTCACTTTTTTTAGACTATTCCTTTATCAACAACAGTACTTCTGGTATCTGAGTTAGCAATGTAATACACCTGTATCAGTTTGCATTTGCAGCTGTTGCATTAACACTGATTCTACTTATGCTCGCGCACACACACACACAAGTATGCTCATTTACTCTTAATCTCAAAATGTTAAATATACATAATAGTAATCATTATTTGAGTGTTGTCATCTCACACGTACAGATTTGCTTATTATAACTAGGACCTAGCATCTGCCAACTTTATTATGTTTCTAGTGTAGTCATGCCTGGACATCTCTAGGTAAAAATACATATGCTTTTATTATAAATTACTTTTCATTTGTTGATTTTCTATTCAAGAGGATATTGTATTATTTTCTAAAAATTCAGACTATTTGTGAATTTCTTTTGAGATAGTGAAGGGGGAGTTAACAAATGTATATTTAAGATTATGGTGTTATGTCTGATAGGTTTGACATACCCTATGTCTTTTGAGACCTTAGCCTCAAAGACAGTCTCCCTGCATGTACAAGGGTCTCCTTCATCTCTGTGCTTCCCAGATTAACATGACAGTAAGTAGCGATCTCAAAAATGACAGAATGATCTTTGTTCGTTTCCAAGGCAAACCATTCGATATCACAGTAATCCAAGTCTATGCCCCGACCAGTAATGCTAAAGAAGTTGAAGATGAACGGGTCTATGAAGACCTACAAGACCTTTTAGAACTAATACCCAAAAAAGATGTCCTTTTCATTATAGGGGACTGGAATGCAAAGTAGGAAATCAAGAAACACCTGGAGTAACAGGCAAATTTGGCCTTGGAGTACAGAATGAAGCAGGGCAAAGGCTAATAGAGTTTTGCCAAAAGAATGCACTGGTCATAGTAAACACCCTCTTCCAACAACACAAGAGAAGACTCTACACATGGACCTCACCAGATGGTCAACACCGAAATCAGATTGATTATATTCTTTGCAGCCAAAGATGGAGAAGCTCTATACAGTTAGCAAAAACAAGACCAGGAGCTGACTGTGGCTCAGATCATGAACTCCTTATTGCAAAATTCTGACTTAAATTGAAGAAAGTATGGAAAACTACTAGACCATTCAAGTATGACCTCAATCAAATCCCTTATGATTATACAGTGGAAGTGACAAATAGATTCGAGGGATTAGATCTGATAGAGTTCCTGAACAACTATGGACGGAGGTTCATGACATTGTACAGGAAGCAGTGATCAAGACCATCCCCAAGAAAAAGAAATGGAAAAAGGCAAAATGGTTGTCTGAGGAGGCCTTACAAATATCTCTGAAAAGAAGAGAATAGAAAGGCAAAGGAGAAAAGGAAAGATATACCCATTTGAATGCAGAGTTCCAAAGAGTAGCAAGGAGAGGTAGGAAAGCCTTCTTCAGTGATCAATGCAAAGAAACAGAAGAAAACAATAGAATGGGAAACTAGAGACCTCTTCAAGAAAATTAAGAGATACCAAGGGAACATTTCATGCAAAGATGGACACAATGAAGGACAGAAATGGTATGGACCTAACAGAAGCAGAAGATATTAAGAAGAGGTGGCAAGAATACGCAGAAGAACTATATTAAAAAGATCTTCATGATCCAGATAACCATGATAGCATGATCCCTCATCTAGAGCAAGACATCCTGAAGTGTGATGTCAAGTGGGCCTTAGGAAGCATAATTATGAACAAAGCTAGTGGAGGTGATAGCATTCCAGTTGAGCTATTTTGAATCCTAAAAGATAATGCTGTGAAAGTGCTGCACTCAATATACCAGCAAATATGGAAAACTCGGCAGTGGCCACAGGACTGGAAAAGGTCAGTTTTCATTCCAATCCCAAAGAAAGGCAATGCCAGGGAATGCTCAAACTACCGCACAATTGTACTCATCTCACTCACTAGCAAAGTAATGCTCAAAATTCTCCAAGTCAGGCTTCAACAGTACATGAACTGTGAACTTCAGATATTCAAGCTGGATTTAGAGAAGGCAGAGGCATCAGAGATCAAAAGACCAACATCTTTTGGATCATAGAAAAGGCAAGATAGTTCCAGAAAAACATCTGCTTTATTGACTATGCCAAAGCCTTTGACTGTTGTGGATCACAGCAAACTGTGAAAGATTCTTCAAGAGATGGGAATACCAGACCACCTGTCTGCCTCCTGAGAAATCTGTATGCAGGTCAAGAAGCAACACTTACAACTGGACATGGAACAACAGACTGGTTCCAAATAGAGAAAGGAGTACATCAAGGCTGAATATTGTCACCGTACTTATTTAACTTATATGCAGAGTACATCATGAGGAACGCTGAACTGGAATAAGCACAAGCTGGAATCAAGATTGCCAGGAGGAATATCAATAACCTCAGATATGCAGATGACACCACCCCTATGGCAGAAAGCAAAGAAGAACTAAAGAGCCTCTTGATGAAAGTGAAAGAGGAGAGTAAAAAAGTTGGCTTAAAGCTCAACATTCAGAAAACTAAGATCATGGCATCTGGTCCCATCACTTCATGGCAAAAAGATGGGGAAACAATGGAAGCAGTGACAGACTATTTTTTTGGGCTCCAAAACCACTGTGGATTGTGACTGCAGCCATGAAATGAAAAGATGCTTGCTCCTTGGAAGAAAGCTATGACCAACCTAGACAGCATATTAAAAATCAGACACATTACTTTGCCAACAGAGGTCCATCTAGTCAAAGCTTTTGTTTTTCCAGTGATCATGTATGGATGTGAGATTTGAACTATAAAGAAAGCTGGGCATCGAAGAATTGATGCTTTTGAACTGTGGTATTGGAGAAAACTCTTGAGAGTCCCTTGAACTGCAAGGAGATCCAACCAGTCAATCCTAAAGGAAACCAGTCCTGAATATTTGTTGGAACGACTGATGCTAAAACTGAAGCTCCAATACTTTGGCCAGATGTGAAGAACTGATTCCTTGAAAATGACCCTGATGCTGGGATGGATTGAAGGCAGGAGAAGAAGGGGACGACAGAGGATTAGATGGATGGTTGGCATCACTGACTCAATAGACATGAGTCTGAGTAAGCTCCGTGAGTTGGTGATGGATAGGGAAGCCTGGCGTACTGCAGTCCATGGGGTCGCAAAGAGTCGGACACTACTGAGCGACTGAACTGACTGAAGTAGCATTTGGTCAATGTGTCACGTGTTTCTCCTTCATTCCTCAAGTAATTTATTGCATGCTACCAGCTATAGACACTGTGCTAGGTGCCACAAAGGCAGTTTGCTTAAACTCAACTAATACTACAAAATTAACAAGAGGAAAATATAAACAATTTTCACCAATTAGAAATTTTACGACATGTATAAATTCCTTAAAATCACTTACTGAAATTGACCCAAGAAGATACAGAATATATGAATTAGTCCTATAAGTGTTTTTAAAAATCTAATTTCACATGTCTTTCCCAGAAAGAACAGTTTGGCTTCAGTAGTGAATTACACCAAACATGTAAGAAAGACTAATTCTAATTCCATGAAAACTATTACAGAGACTAAAGAGGAAAAACTTCCCCATTTGTTTTATGAGATCATATAACTTTGATACCATAAACTTGATGTCAAAAATCATAGGCAGATATTACTCATGAACATAGGTGTGAGTATTCTAAAGAAAATATTAGCGAACTCAATCCAGCAATATATAAAAAGTATAATTCATCAAAATCAAGTTGCATATTTTGTAGAAATGCAAGAGTAGTTTAACATTGGAAAAAACAGGCAGTGTATTTCACTGTATTAAGAGTAAGAAAGCTATAAATCTTTTGGACATTACTTCAATAGATGAAATATTTAGTTAAATTCAACATCTATTCATGAGAAAAAAACTTAAAAACTAGAAATAGAAAAGAATTTCCTTAGTTTCATAAGAGTTAGTTAAAAAAAAACAAACAAACATACCATATAGTGAAATGTTGAAAGCTTTCTCTTTGAGACTAGAGATAAGACTAGTGTGCCCAGTATCACCACTTCTGCGAAGCATTTTAGAGAAATCCTAGCAAGTGCAACAAGAACAGAAAATAAAAGATACAATGAATGTAGAGTAAGAAATAAAACTGTTATTATTTACAAATATTGTTGTATGAAGTAAAAATTAATTTACAATTAAATTACCAGAAGTAATAAGTGAGTTTAGCATAGTTTGTGAATACAAAGTCAAGGTACAAAATCAATTACAGCAGTAAAAGAAAATAAAAATTTTAAACACATACCATTACAGTAGCAACAAAAGCATCAAATCCCTATGAATAAATCTTACAAAATACATGTATGAACTCTGCTCAGAGGATAATACAATATTGAGAGAAATTAATGAGGACCTATATAAGTAGAGAAATAGCTAATGTTTATACATTGAAAAACCCTATAAGACATAACTCCATGATTTACAATCCCGATCAAAATCACAGTAGTATTTTTTAATAAAAAACTTATGAGCTGCTCCTTTAATATATATGGAAATAAAAAGGGCTACTATGAAAGAATAAGTCCAAAGAAATTACATTCTAGATGTCAATACTTATTATAAGCTGCAATAATTAAGACAGTGTGATATGGGTGTAAAGGTAGACAGTGGACTAAGAGTCCTCAAATAGATCCACACATACTTGGACATGTGATCTTACAAGTCTACACTAAAAAAGCAATGGGGAGAGGATAGTTCAGTCAGTGTTATTGTCTTTTGGATAACTGTGTGATAAAAAGAAACTTTATTATTATGTCATACATAAAAATCAATTTTTAACTGATGGTAGCTCTAAATGTGAAATTTCTATAAGATTAAATTTAAAAAATTTTCATGATGTGAAGGTAGAGAAAAGTACTCATTAAATGAAATATACTCATCAACAACAAAGGAAATAGTAATAAATTGGACTACATTAAAGTTAAGAACTTTTGTTTATCAAATGACATCACTAAAAGAATGAAAAAGTAAGCCACAGTGTAGAAGATAGATGTGACATATTTTACAAAGGACTTGTGTTCAGAATATGTGAAAAACTTTTTCCAAATTGGTGAGTAATATATATAATTCAAAATATCTTCTCTACAAAAGAAGATATCCAAATATCTGATATACCTATCAAAGGTGCTTGACCTTATCAGTAATCAAGGAAACACACGCTGAAACAGACACCTATCCTGTGACCAGCAGCTCTCCTCCTAGGCATGTACACAACAGAAGTGCAAGCATAGGTGTATGAAGCCATTTATGAGAATGTTTATTGCAGCATTATTTGAAACACCCCCAAGTTGGAAGCAACCCAAAAGCACATTCATAATAGAAATTATAGTATACTCTATTCAGTGAAATCGTCTTCAGCAATTATGATGGAAAAAAACCATGGAAACATACAACACGAGCAAATCTCACAAACATTATTTTGAGCACAGAAATCCAATGAAAAGAATATATAGACTGCATGATTTCATTTGTAGAAGGTCAAAAACAAAACTATAGCTTTGGAAGTCTGTGTAGTAGTCAAATAGGGAGAAAGCAGTTTTGGAAAACAGGCCTGTACTTGGCCTTGGGAGGTGCTAAAAATGTCCTATTGATTATGGTGATAGATTATATCAAGTTGTATGCTTATGATTTGTACATTTTTTTTAGTGAGGTATATTTCAACTTAAAAAAAAATTCACCTGTGACCTAATCAGACCAATCTTATGGAATTTTTTGTTTATCAGTTCAGTTCAGTCGCTTAGTCATGTCCGACTCTTTGCGACCCCATGAATCACAGCACGTCAGGACTCCCTGTCCATCACCAACTCCCAGAGTTCACTGAAACTCATGTCCATCGAGTCGGTGATGCCATCCAGCCAATCCCTCCCAGCATCAGAGTCTTTTCCAGTGAGTCAACTCTTCCCATGAGGTGGCCAAAGTATTGGAGTTTCAGCTTTAGCATCAGTTCTTCCAGTGAACACCCAGGACTGATCTCCTTTAGAATGGACTGGTTGGATCTTCTTGCAGTCCAAGGGACTCTTAAGAGTCTTCTCCAACACCACAGTTCAAAAGCATCCATTCTTCGGCTATCAGCTTTCTTCACGGTCCAACTCTCACATACATACGTGACTACTGGAAAAAGCATAGCCTTGACTAGACGGACCTTGGTTGGCAAAGTAATGTCTCTGCTTTTTAATATGCTATCTAGATTGGTCATAACTTTCCTTCCAAGGAGTAAGCGTCTTTTAATTTCATGGCTGCAATCAGCATCCGCAGTGATTTTGGAGCCCAGAAAAATAAAGTCTGACACTGTTTCCCCATCTATTTCCCATGAAGTGATGGGACCCGATGCCATGATCTTAGTTTTCTGAATGTTGAGATTTAAGCCAAACTTTTCACTCTTCTCTTTCACTTTCATCAAGAGGCTTTTGAGTTCCTCTTCACTTTCTGCCATAAGGGTGGTATCATCTGCATATCTGAGGTTATTGATATTTCTCCCAGCAATCTTGATTCCAGCTTGTGCTTCTTCCAGCCCAGCGTTCCTCATGATGTACTCTGCATATAAGTTAAATAAGCAGGGTGACAATATTCAGCCTTGATGTACTCCTTTTCCTATTTGGAAGCAGTCTGTTGTTCCATGTCCAGTTCTAACTGTTGCTTCCTGACCTGCATACAGGTTTCTCAAGAGGCAGGTCAGGTGGTCTGGTATTCCCATCTCTTTCAGAATTTTCCACAGTTTATTGTGATCCACACAGTCAAAGGCTTTGGTATAGTCAATGAAGCAGAAATAGATGTTTTTCTGGAACTCTCTTTTTCCATGGTCTAGCGGATGTTGGCAATTTGATCTCTGGTTCCTCTGCCTTTTCTAAAACCAGCTTGAACATCTGGAAGTTCATGGTTTCTGTATTGCTGAAGCCTGGCTTGGAGAATTTTGAGCATGACTTTACTAGCATGTGAGATGAGTGCAGTTGTGCAGTAGTTTGAGCATTCTTTGGCATTGTCTTTCTTTGGGATTGGAAGGAAAACTGACCTTTACCAGTCCTGTGGCCACTGCTGAGTTTTCCAAATTTGCTGGCGTATTGCATGCAGCACTTTCACAGCATCATCTTTCAGGATTTGAAATAGCTCAACTGGAATTCCATCACCTCCACTAGCTTTGTTCGTAGTGATGCTTTCTAAGGCCCACTTGATTCACATTCCGAGCTGTCTGGCTCTAGGTGAGTGATCACACCATTGTGATTATCCGGGTCATGAAGATCTTTTTTGTACAGTTCTTCTGTGTATTCTTGCCACCTCTTCTTAATATCTTCTGCTTCTGTTAGGTCCATACCATTTCTGTCCTTTATCGAGCCCATCTTTGCATGAAATGTTCCCTTGGTATCTCTAAGTTTCTTGAAGAGATCTTTAGTCTTTCCCATTTTGTTGTTTTCCTCTATTTTGTTTATATTATCAATTATAATAAAATAATAGTTACTGTGACAATTTATGCATAACACTGATGAAACAAAAGTAAGAAATTATCTATGACTAATAGTTGTTAATAAAAGAATAAAGTTGAACTCATGGAAGAAAAGCTACACCTAGAATGTAACCTTAAGATTTTGTGGAAGGAGGTTCAACAAACATCAAACACTTTAGAAAAAGGCAGTTTGCCTGACTCAAGACTTTGGGCCCTGCTGGTGTTCAAGCACACTCTGTGCTGGCCTCTGAGTCTCCGGCTGGTTCGTACCCAACCTACACCGCCTCTGGTCCCCACAAGTTTTTTCTCTTAATCTTGGACCAAATGAAGGCAGAATTCTTTGAGCACTGACTGGCTCATAGAACTGAAATGTCTCCAACAGCACAGAGCTGCAAATTGCTGTGATTCATCCTGAGAGCAGGCAGCCCTCGGAGAGCTTTGTTGTAAGAGAAAGACACTTGCCAGAGCCCTTCTGTGTGGCTACAGCCTCCCTCATCTACACGTGGGATGAGGAGACCTGGGTTTTAAATTTTAATCTGAGAGCACAGATTAGTACCGGCGCTGTTTTCCTCTGTGAGGTTTTTGTCTTTGCTGTTGCCACTGCTATTACTGTTGTAAGAGAAAGAGAAGGAGGAAGGGAGAAATTTCATATTCCCTTGCATGGATTTCAAGACCCTTTTAATCACTCCCCAAGCTACCTTTTAAACATATCTCCCACTGATCCCCTGGGTGGTGCCTGTATTAACCAAACAAAAGTCACCACCACAAAATACCATGTGCTTCATGCTTTTAAGCATTTGTCCATACTTCACCCATTCATTTCTACTTGGATGAACCAATTCCACCTTCAAGGCTGAATTCAATGCAACTTCTACCAGAAGGGGGTTTACTGACCATTTGCAGCTCCCATGAGCACTCTTTCCTGCTTATTCTGGTGACTATTTACTGACTATTTTCCACACCCTAAATCAAAATGCACAATCTTCAGGGGATTTATCTACCACTGATGAGTATGAACAGCCATCTGTGAGCTGTTTGAAGCTGGGAATAATAGAATTTCACGTCAATAATTTTTTCCTCCTGTTAAAATACATATCATGTGCCAGGCACTATATTATGCATCATGCTGCATGCTCAGTCGCTTCAGTCATATCCAATTCTTTTGCGACCCTATGTTCTGTCCATGGGATTCTCCATGCAATAATACTAGAGTGGGTTGCTATGCCTTCCTCTAGGGGTCTTCCCAACCCAGGGATTGAACCTGCATCTCCTGTGTCTCCTGCATTGCAGGTGGATTCTTTACCCACTGAGCCACCTGGGAAGCCCAGTGTTCTCATAGCCCTTTGTTAATTTCTGCATTTGATTCTTATGTTATCGCTATGTTATGTAACAGTATTCTCGCATTTTGTGGTCAAGGACATATATGTATCAGCAAAGAGCAGAACCAATTGGAAATTTACAAGTATTCACATGTCTCCATATTATACAGGAAAACAAGAGTAGCTTTCTTTGAGTCTTGTCAATTTAAAACTTTATCAAATCAGTTTCTTCTTGTGGTCTTTATGAGTCAGAAGGAAGCATCACTCCCACTGTTGGTACGAGTGAAGGGAAACCTCTTCTCACTCTTTTCTAAGAATATTTTGATTAATTGTAAAGATTTCATGTTTTAATACATGACTTAGTGACTGAACAACAATGACATGTTTTAAGGCCAGTCTCTGTAATTTCATTAATTAATCTTAAAATTTAAAAGCAGGCTTGTAAGTATAGGATGGAAAGGGAGAAAGAGAAGAATAACTTGATAGTGAAAAAGCTGACAAACACCTCCACCAGGTGATCAAGGATAATATCCATAGTGGTGAGTCATGCTGATGGTGTGTCCCTTGATGTGGTATGATGAGAATGATACTGTGCCTCTGTGGTCCTTCTCCCGGAACATGACCCAGTCTAATTAGGAGAAAAACATCAGACAAACAAAATATCTCACCAGTAATCTTCAAGACTGTCAAGGTCATCAGAAATAGGGAAATTCTGAGAAACTCTGTCACAACCAGTAGTAAACTAAGGAGACATGATAACTAAATATAATGTGGTAAATGGAATAGGATCCTGAGCTACAGAAAGGGTATTAGGAAAGAAATGAGACCATCTTAATTAAAAAATGAACTTGAGTTAATAATCACGTATCAATATAAGTTCTTTATTGTGACCGATGTACCATGATAATATAAGATGGTGATAATAGAGGAAACTGGCTGTGGGATATATGGGAACTGTTCACACTGTCTATGATGATTAATTTTATGTGTCAACCTGGCTAGACCATGGCACCCAGTTATTTGGTCAAATGCAACTCTAGATGCTTCTATAAAGATATTTTTTTATATGTAATTAACATTAAATCAGTAGACTTTGAGTAAAGCATATTACTCTTCATCACGTGGGAAGGCCTTTCCAATCAGTTGACGTTGTTAAAAGACTGAAGTCCTCTTAGTTGAAATAGGGATGAAGCATGGTCTTGAGTTCATAGTCACGTATTAACATTGGTTCATTAATTGTGACAAATGTACCATACACATATGTTAATAACAGGGGAAATTGGCTGTGGGCTGTATGGGAACTCTCTTTACTATCTTTGTGATAATTCTGTGAGCCTAAAACTGTTATAATATTTTTTAATCTTTTAAAAAAAAATTAGACTTGCAGAATTCAACTTAACTGGCAGAAGTATGATTTTGTTTTAAAACAGTGAAACAAGGAGCGTATATCATCGTGTTCCACAATAGCATTCTGAGTCCTGCTGAATTGACACAATGGGGTAAAAACTTATTTCTCTGTATTAACTTGTACAAAGAAATGCTTTTGTTCAGCCAATGATTGTTTTACAGTTAAACACTGTACATGGAAAAAAATCAAAAGGGAATGCATTGTAGAACTAAACTCCTTTACTTAAAAGGGGCCTAAAATGTGTTTCTTGTTTTTAATGGGGATAATTATTTTCAGTCTTTAATAATCATTCCTCTTTTTAGGCAGCTCTTGCTGCCACTTTAATAGAACACAGTGGCACAGAGAGAACTGGGAACAGGGGCAAGGGAGATGTTGGACAGAAAGGTCTTTGCTCTGTCTGGCAGGTAACGCTAAGAACACTGGGGAAGTTGAAATGAAGCCATTAATTCAGAAATATGTCTTGTTTGCCTACTATACACCAGAGTATGAAGGCTTCTAAAATGAATCATTTACAGATGCTGATCTCAGCACCTTATCACCTTATCATTGTTCAGGGTTGTAACATATACATGATTTATATAAAGATATAAAACTATATATCCTTATATAAATCACATCTGTATCATAAATATAAATTATGTGTGTGTGTGTGTGTATCCTGTATAGCTCACTGTCTTTCCTTGCCTCCCATAGGCAGCTATTGTAATGTGTTTAATATGTATCTTATATGTATGTATGTATTCCTGCAAAAATGTATATTATTGTTTGGTGAGCATATATCTTTAATTTATGTAAATAGTGAGGTGCCACATTATCTTGTCCCATTTTATTACTTTTTTATAGTAAGCACTATGTTTTTGTGATGCTGATTGCAGCCATGAAATTAAAAGACGCTTACTCCTTGGAAGGAAAGTTATGACCAACCTAGATAGCATATTCAAAAGCAGAGACATTACTTTGCCAACCAAGGTCCGTCTAGTCAAGGCAATGGTTTTTCCCGTGGTCATGTATGGATGTGAGAGTTGGACTGTGAAGAAAGCTGATAGCCGAAGAATTGATGCTTTTGAACTGTGGTGCTGGGGAAGACTCTTGAGAGTCCCTTGGACTACAAGGAGGTCCAACCAGTCTATTCTAAAGGACATCAACCCTGGGTGTTCATTGGAAGGACTGATGCTGAAGCTGAAACTCCAATACTTTGGCCACCTCATGCGACAAGTTGACTCAACTGGAAAAGAGTCTGATGCTAGGAGGGATTGAGGGTGGGAGGAGACGGGGACGACAGAGGATGAGATGGCTGGATGGCATCACCGACTCGATGGACATGAGTTTGAGTGAACTCCGGGAGTTGGTGATGGACAGGGAGGCCTGGCGTGCTGTGATTCATGGGATTGCAGAGAGTCAGACACGACTGAGTAACTGAACTGAACTATGTTTTTAACCCCCATCTTTGTTGTTAGTGAATACCTAATCTTTAACCTGTAATTGCTACATCATATTATAAGAAAGAAGAAAAGACCTCACTTGCTGGTCCCTGGCAGACCCTCCTCTCCCACCAACCCCCTCCTCAAGGAGCCTTCATTTGGTTGAAGTATTTGGAATACTTCATAAGTATTCACTTATAGAGACCTGATTGTCTAGGAAAGTTTCCAAAGAATAATTATGGCTCATTTCATTAAGAAGACTATGCCAGCAGCTTATTCAAAGTTGTAATTAGTGAAATTGGGCAGATACTCTCTCCCTCCTGAGAAAATATAATTTCTGATTCCTTTTTTTACCCTTGACCCAGAAGACTATGTAAATTCCATCTCTAAAACCCCCATAGAAATTTGTTTTCCAGGATGTGCTCCTGTGGGAGAATAAAAGGTGAGGGCCTGGAGACAGAGGCTAAGATCTTGTCTTGGCTGTGTCTGATTGCCTGAGCCACTTTGAGCAGGTCCTAATATCCTTCTGTAGTTTGAATAGGTGCTGAAGTCACTCTTCCTGGGTTTGAATCCCGATTCTGCAACTTCTGAGCTGTGTGACCTTGGGCAAATTATTCACCCAGGAAAGGAGGTAATTAAACCATGGATGATTTCTAGGAGGGATTCCAATTCAACTATTGTTTCATCCATAGGTGCTTTCTTGGCTCTGTGCCCTTTTGGCATCATTCTTCTGTCTTTTCCCCAGTAACCTCTTTTCCCTTCAAGGTTCTCTCCAGATGGCATGTTCTTTAAAGCTTTTCCTCAGATTTCAGATTTAAGTAAAGAATAAAAGAGCACTAGAGATGAAATACATAAAGGTAAAATAAACTCTTTTATTTTTCTTATTAATTGATCTAATAGATAACTGTTCAAAGTGATAATATTAATAGTAACAATGCATTAGGTGATTATAGCATATGGATGAGTGAAATGAATGACATAAATTTGTAAGGAATGAGAGGGATTAATTGGGAATACTATAAGGCACATGTGTTGCATCTGAATTGTTATTTGAAAGTGGACTTAAATTTGTTATAAATGTATTTTGTAAATAGACTAAGAGAGGAGAGAAAATGGAATTATATGAAATGCTTGGTTAAAAACAGAAGGCAGAAAAGTGGAGAAAAAATAAAGAACAAGTACAATGAATGTAAAACACCTACAAACATAGTAGATAGTAAACCAAATACACTGATAATAACACTAAATATGAATTGTCTAAATATATCAGTTAAAAGACAGAGGCTGTTAGAGTAGATAAAGAAGTAGTTCCAACTATATACATATATTTTTTCCACAATGAATCTATTTTAAATATAAAGATACAAATAGATTAAAAGTAAAGGGATAGAGAAAGATATTCTATAGTAACACTAATCAAAAAAAGCTGAAGTAGCTATATTAATTTCAGACAAATTAGACTGAAGAACAAGGGAAATTATCAGGGATAAAAGGGTCATTACGTAATGATAATGGAGTCAAATCTCCAAGAAGACATAGCAGTCCTTAATGTGTATGTACTTAATAACAGAACGTCAAAACACATGAGGCAAAACTAATAGAACTGCAAAGGAGAAATAGACAAATCCATTAATATGGATTTGGAGACTTGAATACCCCTTCAGTAATTAATAGATCCAGCAGGCAGAAAATGAGTAATAACATAGTTGAACTGACACAGTACCATTAATCAACTAGACCTAATTAACATTTATAAAATACTTCATCCAACAATAGCAGAATACACAGGAACCATGCTATGCTGATCACTGTAGCTTTAGAGTAAGTCTTGAAATGGGTAATTGCAGTCCTTCAACTTTGTTCTGCTTTGTGTTGTGTTGGCTATTATTTTTTGCTTTTCATATAAACTTGCTAATATCCACAAAACAGCTGCTTAGATTTTGATTCAGACCATATTGCATCTACAAATCAAGTTGGGAAGAATTGACAATATTGAGTTTTCTAATCCATGAACACAGACTGTCTCTTTTTAGATGTTTCTTGACTTTGTTCATTAAACTTTTTATTTTTATGCATAGACCTTGTATATATTTTGAAAGTTTATAACTTAAGTGTTTCAAGTTTTTTTGGTGCTACTATAAATGGTTCTGTGTTAATAATTTCAAATTCCAATGTCCATTGTTGGTATGAAGGAAAGTAATTGATTTTGTACATTTACCTTGTACCTTGTAACCTTGCTGTAGTCACTTACTCATTTCAGGTGGGGTTTTTTTTTTTTATTTTGTCAGTCCTTTGGGATTTTGTACATAGATAATCATGCAACCTTCAAACAAAGACAATTTTATTTCTTCCTTTCTAATCTGTATACCTTTTTTTTAAAAAAAGTATTTAGCCCTATTGTTTACATAAGTAGGAATAGCTAACATTTGCTGAGTGATTACTATGTCCAAGCACTGCCCCAAGCATTTGTTATTTGTTTACTCTTGAAATACTTGTTATTTAGTCACAGGAACTTTCTAGAGTAGGTACCACTATTATCCCAGTGTTACAGAGGAGGAAACAGGATAGAGAAGAAGCAAATTGCTTAAAACTTTGAAACGTTGTCAACACTTTGGTATTAAAATTTTCTCTCTTTTCCCTGGGAGAAGCATAAAAATCCATGCAAACAATGGTTTCCAGTTCTTGTTTCAGGAAATATAGTCATCAAATCTATCTAACCAGCCCCAACCTTTCCCTGGAGTTTTATTCCTATAATCCAACTGAGTACTAGAAATGCGTGTCCCACAGGCATGTCCAACTCACTATGCTCAAAGTCATATTCACAATTTTCTTCTCCAGTCTTGCTTTTCCTCTTGTGTTTCTTTTTTCTTATTATCTCTTCTTCCTTTTTATCTTTTAACCCCCACTTTATTCATTCTGTTAGTTTAGAGATAGGATGATTGATCAAGCAAGATTCTAAAGCAGTTTCAAGCTTTCTTCTCTATTAGAATCACCTGAGAGCCTTGTTAAAATGCAGCCTTCCCCCCCAACACCTGTCAGGTATCACCTATAGATTCTCATTCTGTAGATGTGGCTTATGTATTTTTTTAATTGAAAAGTTTTGACATATTTTGACAAATTTTGGCATTGTAGCATGTATATTATCATAATTGACATATAGATCTTGTAAGTTGGGTTGAATACTTTTAGCAAGCATCACAGTTGGGCTTAATACGGGTGATCCTAGAACCACATGTTGAAAAATACTCCAGGGCTCAGATGAAGGCATCAGTCTTGGGTGGACAAAACAGAAAATGCTGCAGGATATGTGTGGACTAGGGACTGCTGGAGTTTTATCTGGAATCCTCTTTTATGAGGTAGTAGCTGATATCCTGTGAATAGGGAGCTGTTTATGGCATCAGAGTGCTAGGAGAAAGCAGTCAGAAACAGAAGTCATAGGAATGGAAGAAGATCCTTGTGGGAGTAAGAGAAGAGAGTCTGAAGCAACTCTGATCAAAACCACAAAGATATTTTATGGTGAAGAATGGGGAAGACAGCTGCCCATAGTTGTCTTCAGAGCTTAAAAGGGGGAAACAGCTCAGAAAGAAACTGAAAGAAAACAGATTCACTAAGTCATGATTGTGAGGGTCCTGAATATTACCACCTGTCTCTGCTAGAGAGAGAGGCTTCACAAGTCCAAGAGCTGGGAAGTCCAGACTTCCTAGCCTCTACCACATAGTTCATCTCTCGATGCCCAGTATCCTCATTTGTAAAATGGAGACAGTATCAATTCTACTTCATAAACTCATAGTAGAAGTTCAAATGAATAAACACACGTAATATATTAGGCTCATAGCAAAGACTCTAATGGATGTTAGCTTATTCGCATTCCATAAGCAATATTCTGCTTGAATTTTGTACAAATAAATCAATTAATCTTACTTCAAACAGAGGTCCTCTCAACTCCTTTTTACAAATGAAGAAACTTAATGCACCAGGAAAACGTGATTTGTCTAAGTCTGTATAAGTAGTATGTGAATGAACAGGAACTAGAGAAAGCTCCAGCTGCATTTTGAGTGTCTACTTGTTGCCAGGTATTGAGGAAGATGCTTTTTAACGTGTCAGCACTTGCTATGTATTTCCCTACTTTGATAATATTGAGGATAGAGTTAAGGGCCAAACTATAAAAGTAGTAGAACCAGGGCTGGAGAGAAGCCAGTTGGCTCCAGAGCTGGGAACTCCTACAGTGACTTCTGCCTCTCTTGATGGAAACCTACAGTACCCCACACCATCCTGGTTACCTCTGAGAGCTGTGTGCTGGTGGTTACTAGCATCTGTGAGGAAGTCAGAGATAAATGAATCTCAGTTCTGTCCGAGAAAAGCTCATTGCTTTGTGAAGAGTATAAAACAAGTATTGATATGTACAAAACTACCATACAAGGTGGAGCTTCCCAGGTGGCACTAGTGATAAAGAATCTGCTTGCCAGTGCAGGAGACTTAACAGATGTGGCTTTGATCCCTGTGTCGGGAAGATCCCCTGGTGGAGGGCATGGCAACCCACTCCTGTATTCTTGCCTGGAGCATTCCATGGACAGAGGATCGTGGCGGGCTACTGTCCATAGGGTCGCAAAGAGTTGGACATGATTGAAGTGACTTAGCATGCACACGCCATACAAGGTAAAAAGGTACATGGGAACCCAGAGGGAGGGGCTCGCTCCCTTTTGCCATTTGGAGGTGAACTTTGAAGGAGGGTAGGATTGGGGCATATCAAGGAGGGGTTGGGACTGGAGGATGAACTGAGTGGAGAAGCAGACACAGCAACTCCCAAGAATATCCAAGTATTAAGCCAGTGTGTGCAGACTTCTGGAAGGTAAGATTTGGGATCTGTTTGCAAGTATCCGGAAATCTGAAGCTAAATAGTTTTGAACTTTAATTTTGTAGGCAACAGGGAGACATAAGAGATCTGTTGCTTTTGGCTTTATTTTAGGCAAATGCTTCTTAATATTAATGGTTTTTACTTCGAGATAATTGAAGATTCACATGCAATTGTAAGAAATAACAGAGAGAGATCCTGAGTAACTTAATCTTCCTAGATGGTAACTTGTAAAATAGTAGTCACTATGACAACTAGGATATTTACATTGATATAATCAACTGCTCTTATTCAGATTTCTTCTGTTTTACTTGAACTCATCTGTATATGTATTTATAGCTATAGAATTTTACCGTGTGGGTAGGCTTGCAAATCTACAACCACAGTAAAGATACAGGACAGTTCCATCACTATGAGAATCTCTCCTGTTGTCCTTTTACAAGCATATCCATCTTCCTTCCATGCCTCTTCCTTAATCTCTAATCCTTATTACTAGCGTGGTTTCTGTAATTTTTTTCAAGAATGTTTGATAAATGGAATCATATAGTATACAGTCTTTGGTAAATGGCTTTTTTTCACTCACCATAATTCTCTTGAGCTTCATCCAAATTATAACCTGTATCAATAATTCTCTGTCTCTCTTGTTTTGAGTAGTGTTCCATGATATGGATGTACCATAGTTTAACCATTCACCTGCTAAAAGGCCACTGGGTTATTTTCAGTATTTGACTACTGTGAGTTAAGCTGCTGTAGATATTTGTGTACAAAATTCACACATAAAGTCGTGTGTATCTTGTGTGAACCTGTTTTCATTTCTCTGGGATAAATACCCAAGAGCTCTGGGTGTGTATGTTTACTAGCAGTAGGTATGTATGCTGCATTGTATGTTTAGTTGCATAATTAGTTTTATAGCAAGCAAGTATATATATAACATATATAATATATATTCTTTTTCAGGTTCTTTTCTATTTTAGGTTATTACAAGATAGTAAATACAGTTCCCTGTGCTATACAGCAGGTTCTTGTTCATTTTATATATAGTAGTATATGTCTGTTAATCTCAGATTCTAAATTTATCCCTCCCTCCCCTTCCCTCTTTGGTAACCATCAGTTTGTTTTCTATATCTGTGAGTCTATTTCTGTCTTGTAAATAAGTACATTTATATCTTTTTTTTTTTAGATTTTGCGTTTATGTGCTATAATATGATATTTGTCTTTTTCTGTCTGACTTCACTAAATATGATAATCTCTAGGTCTATCCATGTTGCTGCAAATGGCATTATATAATTCTTTTTAATGGCTGAATAATATTTCATTGTCTCATTGTGCTTTTAATTTGCATTTCTTTAGTGGTGAAAATGATGCTAAAATTTTTTCATATGGTTATTTGCTCTTTGTAGGTCTTCAGCAAAATGTCTATTCGTATTGTTTGCCCATTTTCTAATTGGACTTTTTTATTACTGAGTTTTGAGAGTTCTTTACATATTCTCATATTAGTCCAATGGCAGATATGTGGCTTTAAAATATTTTCCCAATGTATACCTTTTCTTTCCATTACCTTTACAAGATCTTTCACAGAACAAAAGTTTTTAATTTTCATGAGCTCTAATTAATCAAGCTTTCCTTTTATGGTTTATCTAATGGCATCAACTCTAAGAATTCTTTCCTTAGAAATCCTGACGGTGTTCTTTTAAAAAAAAAAATTGTACTTTTACATACTATGTTGAAGTCCATTATCCATTTTAAGTTAATTCTTATATAAGGTGTGAGATTTAGGTCAACTTTTTGTTTACTTGTTTGTTTTTGTCTTTGGATGTCCGGTTGTTCCAGCACCATTTATTGAAAGAACAACAATCCTCCTGAACTGAATTGCGTTTGCACCTTTATTGATAATCGGTTGGACTTATTTGTGTAGGCTTACTCCTGGGCTCTCTGCTCTGTTCCATTAATTCTTATGTCTCTCTCTCCACCAGTGTGACAACTCCATGATTACTTTAGCTATATAGTAAGCCTTACTATCAAGAAGGATTCTTTTCACTGTACTCCTTTTCAAGAGTGTTTAGCTATACTAGATACTATGCCTTCCCATATAAATTTTAGGATAAACTTCTTTATGCTTATAAAATCTATGCTGAAATTTTGACAAGAATTGCATTAAACCCATAGATCAACTTGGAGAGATCTTTACTAAGTTGAATCTCCTAATTCATGAACACATTTTGTCTTTCCATCGACTTAAGTCTTCTTTGATTTCTTTTATTAGCATTTTGTAATTTTCAGCGTTCAGACTATTTATGTGTTTTGTATATGCACAAAGTACTTTCTCTGTAGTGACTATAAATAATACTGTTTTTAATTTTGGTTTCCATATATTCTTTTTTATTATAAAAAATATATTTTATTTTCAACCTACCTATGTCATTGAATATGAAGTGAATTTCTTCTTGCTTCAAACATCATATAGTTGCCTTGTGTTTCTTTTTTGTTTTGTTTGTTTTATTCACCCTGCCAATCTGCCTTTTTAATTGGTGTATTTACACCATTTACATTTCAGGTGATTCTTGATATATGTGAACTTATACACAATTTTATTGTTTCCAGCTTTTCCTCTGCTTCTCTTTTATCACCTTTATGTGGGTTACTGGAAAGTTTTTTTTAATAGGATTCTCTCTTGATTAATTTTTAGTGTGTTTAAGTATATCACTTTGTATAAAAAGTTACTGCTTTGGATATTACAATATGCATATATGACATTATAATCTATTATTGCATGAGTGAAGTATGGAAACCTTGCTTCTATTCAGGTCTCTTTGCCTTTCTGAATTTTTAGTGCCATTGCCTTGAGTATCAGATATTATAATTTTTCTTTCAATCATCATGATTGTAAAAGTTTATGAGAACGATAAGTAGGTAAGTGTAAGTAAGTGTTAGTCGCTCAGTTGTGCCTGACTCTCTGCAACCCCATGGACTGAAGCCTGTCAGGCTCCTCTGTCCATGGAGTTCTCTAGGCAAGAAGACTGGAGAGGATAGCTGTCCCCTTCTCCAGGGGAATCTTCCCAACCCTGCGATCAAATATGGGTCTCCTGCATTGCAGGCAGATTCCTTACCATCTGAGCCACCAGGGAAACCCATGAGAAGGATAGTCTATCATATTTACCCCTATTTAAAAAATCTATCTTGATATTATGCTTTCCTTTATGAAGTTCCTAATTATCTTTTCCTTTCTGTTTATGAAACTTCCTTTGTTGTTTGCTGTTCAGTTGCTCAGTCATGTACGATTCTTTGCGATCCCATGGACTGCAGCACTCCAGGCTTCCCTGTCCTTTACCATCTCCCGGAGCTTGCTCAAACTCATATCCATGTTGGTGATGCCATCAAACCATCTCATCCTCTGTCACCCACTTCTCCTCCTGCCTTCTGTCTCTCCCAGCATCAGGGTCTTTTCCAATGAGTTGGCTCTTAGTATCAGGTGGTCAAAGCATTGGAGCTTCAGCATCAGTCCTTTCAGTGAATATTCAGAGTTGATTTCCTTTAGGATTGACTGGTTTGATCTCCTTGCAGTCCAAGGGACTCTCAAGAGTCTTCTCCAACACCACAGTTCGAAAGCATCGATTCTTCAGTGCTCAGCCTTCTTTACGGTCCAACTCTCATATCCTACATGACTACTGGTAAAACTATAGCTTTGACTATATGGACCCTTGTTGGAAAAGTAATGTCTCTGCTTTTTAATACTCTGGCTAGGTTTGTCATAGCTTTTCTTCCAAGGAGCAAGTGTCTTTTAATTTCATACACGGTGGTGATTTTGGATCCCAAGAAAATAAAGTCTTTCACTGTTTCCATTGTTTCTCCATCTATACGCAATGAGATGATGGGACCAGATGCCATGATTGTAGTTTTTTGAATGTTGAGTTTTAAGCCAGCTTTTTTATTTTCCTCTTTCACCTTCATCAAGAAACTTCCTTCAGTCACTCTTTGAGGGTAGGTTTGTTAGAAAAAAATCCTCTTTGCTTTTCTTCATCTGATCATGGCTTTGTTCTTGATGGTCTACTTTGTTGGATATAGAATTTGCAGTTGACAGTTCTTTCCTTTCAGAACTTGAAAAATGCCATGCCATTTCCTTTGGTATCTGTGGTTTCAAATGAGATATCTGCCATCATCTGAATTAATGTTCCTCTGACAGGTAATATATTCTTTCTTTCTATCTGCTTTCAAGAATTTGTCTTTGTTTTCAGAATTCAATTATGTGTCTTGGCATTGATTCTCTTGGAATTATCCTGGTGGGGTTTGTTCAGCTTCTTGGAACTGTAAGTTTGTGTCTTTCAACAAATTTGGGAGATTCTCAGGCATAATTTCTTGCCATACTCATTTAGACTGTTTCTTCTCTCCTTCTGGGGCTCTGATACACATGTTGTGATTTTGGTTCAGTTCAGTTCAGTCACTCAGTCGTGTCCAACTCTCTGCGACCCCATGAATCACAGCACACCAGGCCTCCCTGTCCATCACCAACTCCCGGAGTTCACTCAAACTCACTTCCATCGAGTCGGTGATGCCATCCAGCCATCTCATTCTCTGTCGTCCCCTTCTCCTCCCGCCCCCAACCTTTCCCAGCATCAGAGTCTTTTCCAGTGAGTCAACTCGTCACATGAGGTGGCCAAAGTATTGGAGTTTCAGCTTTAGCATCAGTCCTTCCAGTGAACACCCAGGATTGATCTCCTTTAGAATGGACTGGTTGGATCTCCTTGCAGTCCAAGGGACTCTCAAGAGTCTTCTCCAACACCATAGTTCAAAAGCATCAATTCTTCGGCCATCAGCTTTCTTCACAGTCCAACTCTCACATCCATACATGACCACGGGAAAAACCATAGCCTTGACTAGACGGACCTTTGTTGGCAAAGTAATGTCTCTGCTTTTTAATATACTATCAAGGTTGGTCATAACTTTCCTTCCAAGGAGAAGGTGTCTTTTAATCTCATGGCTGCAATCAGCATCCGCAGTGATTTTGGAGCCCAAAAAAATAAAGTCTGACATTCTTTCCACTGTTTTTCCATCCATTTCCCATGAAGTGATGGGACCAGATGCCATGATCTTTGTTTTCTGAATGTTGAGCTTCAAGCCAACCTTTTCACTCTCCTCTTTCACTTTCATCAAGAGGCTTTTCAGTTCCTCTTCACTTTCTGTCATAAGGGTGGTGTCATCTGCATATCTGAGGTTATTGATATTTCTCCCAGCAATCTTGATTCCAGCTTGTGCTTCTTCCAGCCCAGCGTTCCTCATGATGTACTCTGCATATAAGTTAAATAAGCAGGGTGACAATATACAGCCTTGACGTACTCTTTTTCCTATTTGGAACCAGTCTGTTCCATGTACAGTTCTGACTGTTGCTTCCTGACCTGCATACAGGTTTCTCAAGAGGCAGGTCAGGTGGTCTGGTATTCTCATCTCTTTCAGAATTTTCCACAGTTTACTGTGATCGACACAGTCAAAGGCTTTGGCATAGTCAATGAAGCAGAAATAGATGTTTTTCTGGAACTCTCTTGCTTTCTCCATGATCCAGCGGATGTTGGCAATTTGATCTCTGGTTCCTCTGCCTTTTCTAAAACCTGCTTGAGCATCTGGGAGTTCACGTTCACATATTGCTGAAGCCTGCCTTGGAGGATTTTGAGCATGACTTTACTAGCATGTGAGATGAGTGCAATTGTGCGGTAGTTTGAGCATTCTTTGGCATTGCCTTTCTTTGGTTACTGCACCACAAATCCTAGAAACTCGTCTCATTTTTTTCCCAGTCTATTTTATCTCTATTGTTTATATTGAGTAAATCTTATTTCTTTATCCTCAAGTTCATTGATGCTATCCAATGTCATCTCCATTATAATATTAAGCCCATTCAGAAAGTTTAAAAAATTTCTGTTATTGTATTTTTCAGTTCCATAATTTCCATTTACATATTTTTTATATGTTTTATTTGCTGAACTTTTAAAAAATTTTATTTTATATCAGAGTTCAGTTGATTAACAACCAATGTTGTGTTAGTTTTAGGTGTATAGCAAAGTGACTCAGTTATTACAGAGTGTTGAACAGAGTTCCCTATGCTATACAGCAGGTCCTTGTTGGTTGTCTGTTTTAAATATATCAGTGTGTACACTGTCAATTTCAAACTCCCAACCTATCCTTCCTGCTTTCTGTGGACATGAGTTTGAGTGAACTCCGGGAGTTGGTGATGGATAGGGAGGCCTGGCGTGCTGTGATTCATGGGGTCGTGGAGAGTCGGACACGACTGAGCGACTGAACTGAACTGAACTGAACTGAAACATAAGTTCATTCTCTAAGTCTTTGAGTCTGTTTCTGTTTTGTAAGTAAGTTCATTTGTATCATTAAAAAAAAAAGATTCTGCATATAAGCAATATTATATAGATATTTGTCTTTCTCTGCCTGACTTACTTAACGTAGTATGATCATCCATGTTGCTACAGATGGCATTACTTCATTCTTTTTTATGGTTTGGTAGTCCATTGTCTGCATGTGCCACATCTTTATCTGTTCCTCTGTCAGTGGAGATTTAGGTTGCTTCCGTGTCTCGGCTATTATAAACAGCACTGCAGTGAACACTGGGGTGCATGTATCCTTTTGAATGATGTTTTTCTCCAGATATAATCCCAAGAGTGCTTCCCTGAGAGTTCAGTTGGTAAAGAATCCATCTGCAATGCAGGAGACCCCAGTTTGATTCCTGGGTCAGGAAGATCCTCTGGAGAAGGGATAGGCTACCCACACCAATATTCTTGGGTTTCCCTTGTGGCTCAGCTGGTAAAGAATCTGCCTGCAATGCGGGAGACCTGGGTTTGATCCCTGGGTTGGAATGATGCCCTGGAGAAGAGAAAGGTTACCCACTCCAGTTTTCTGGCATGGAAAATTCCATGGACTGTATAGTCCACAGGGTCTTAAAGAGTCGGACATGACTGATTGACTTTCTGTATTCTATAATCCCAAGAGTTGGATTGCTGTATTATATGGTAGCTCTAGTTTTAGCTTCTTAAGTAGCCTCCATACTGTTTTCTATAGCTGCCGTACCAATTTACATTCCCACTGACAGTGCAAAAGTGTTCCCTTTTCTCCATACCCTCTCCAGCATTAGTTGTTTCTAGACTTTTTGATGATGGCCAACCTGACTAGTGTGAGGTGTCATCTCATTATAGTTTTGATTTGCATTTCTCTATTAATTAACAATGTTAAGCATCTTTTCATGTGCCTCAGCCATCTGTATGTCTCTATTAGAGAAATGTCTATTTAGGTCTTTGCTAAAATTTTTTATTTTTTGTTTCAAGAAAATTTGTAAGCACTGTAGAAGCATTGTTATGAAGGCTGCTTTAAAATCCTTGTTGGGTAATTCCAACATCTGTTTCATCACAGTGTTGGTTTCAATTAATTATCTTTTCTCCCTGATATATCTCTAAACTGTGGATCCTAACTAACCAATATTTGCTCCAGAACTTTGGTCTGGTGTATTCCTTTTTTTAAAAAATAAATCTTATTGGAGTATAGTTGCTTTACAATGTTTATTAGTTTCTGCTGTATAGCAAAGTGAATCAGTTATACATATACCAAGGAGAAAAGGACTGGTGAGATGAATTGGGAGATTGGAGTTGACATATATACATTTCAATATATAAAGTAGATAACTAATGAAAACTACTGTATAGTAGTTCATTTATAACTACTGTATAGTAGTCTTATTTCTCAGGGAACTCTGCTCAATGGCCCATTCCTTTGACTATCTGGCATACTGCAATGCTGGATCCCTGGGCTAGGGCTCCTCTTAAAGTGAGATATTTTATATTGACTTTTGAAGTACAAGATGGTTTGGATGGAGAAGCTATGGTTTTACCATTCCTTGTGATTTCTATGTATAACCTCATAATTTGATCTCTCTGGCATTTAAAGGCTTTACTTTGGGTTATATACTTCCACACCCTCTTGCTTTCCTCCTCCTTTTTATTCTTTCTCCTCCTCCTCCTTTGTCTTCTTTCTCCTCCTATTTTTTACTTCCCCTTTTTATTTTGTTGTTTCTTTGTTTTAAATGTCTTTCCTCCAAAGGCATCTTCACTCATCTTCCATATATTAGGACCCTCTTTTTTTGTGTGTATTTGAAACGTGTATTCTTAGTTTGTTTACTATAAAGAAACAAATATGCATTATAAAGACAGGAAAAAACTAAAAACCAGTGGAACAAAAGAAATCCATACACCCCAAGGAACAGTTGTTTTCAAACAAAAGGCGAGGCCCCAGGAGAGAAGAGTAAGCTTGGTCTCAGGTCAGAGCATGACATGGCCCCTGAGGTTCAGTTTCCTCATCACCAAAATGAAGGGTTTGACTTGATGGTCCTCAGGCCACTTCCAGCATTATAAATGAATTAGACATAATGATTGTCTAATTCATATGTCCATAATGATTGGACATAATTGTCTTCAAATAGCTGAAAGGCTGTAAGGGCATCCATGGGAGCAGACTGACCAATGCAGTTCCAGACTCCAGAAGATGAAACTGGAATCAGTGGGTGGAGTGACAGGTAAACTATGAAAACTTCACTAATAATCAGAACTACCCACAAATAGAGAGGACAACCTGTCAAGTGCCAAGGTGTCTGCTCTAGGGTAAACCCATGCCCATCAGTTTGTTTCAGGACCCTCTTTTCTAGTCTTTCCCATTCCTAAAGACTTTTTGTGGTTGTTTAGTCACTAGGTCATGTCCGACTTTGCAACCCCACAGACTGCAGCACGCCAGGCTTCCCTGTCCTTCGCTATCTCCCTGAGTTTGCTCCAACTCATGTCCATTGAGTCGGTGATGCCACCAAACCATCTCATCCTCTGTCACTCCCTTCTCCTCCTGCCCTCAATCTTTCCCTGCATCAGGATCTTTTCCAGTGAATTGTCTCTTTGTATCAGGTGGCCAAAGCATTGGAACTTCAGCTTCAGCATCAGTCCTTTCAATGAATATTCAGGGTTGATTTCCTTTAGGATTAACTGGTTTGATCTCGTTGCAGTCCAAGGGACTCTAAAGAGTCTTTTTCAGCACCACAATCTGAAAGCATCGATTCTTAGGTGCTCGGTCTTCTTTATGGTCCAACTGTCATATCCATACATGACTACTGGAAAAATCATAGTTTGACTATGTGGACCTTTGTCAGCAAAGTGATGTCTCTGCTTTTTAATACGCTATCTAGGTTTGTCATAGCTTTTCTTTCAAGGAGCAAGCGTCTTTTAATTTTGTGGCTGCATTACCATCTGCAGCTCAAGAAAATAAAATCTGTTACTGCTTCCTCTTTTTCTCCTTCTATTTGCCATGAAGTGACCTTTTAGGTGCCCTAATTTTAATAGGCAGATTGTTACTTGTAATTTAGGAGGAATGTGCAAAGATTTCATTCTTGCTCAGAATTCGCACTGCTCTTCTTCCCTGCCCCAAGTTCTTCTATCCTCAATTTATTTTCCCCAAACCTGCTATGTTTTCCCGGTGGAAATCTGCTCTTATTTGGTTTAAATAAAAAGGTCATTGGCACTTCCAAAAATGCTCAAAGACTACATGATTATGTGTATACAGATTTCTATATTATTATGTGAAGGACAATAGCTGTCATTTATGAATTGCCTATTGTATTCTAAATTACTTCTAACTAGTGCATCAGAGAGTAGCTCCTTGAATCCTCCCCACAATTCTTTCTCATAGGTATCAGTTCCCCTCTACAGAAAAGTAATTTCTCCAGGATCACACAGCTCAAAGGCATATTATCATTTCAGTTGCTCAGTCATGTCAGTCTCTTTGCGACCCTATGGACTGCAGCATGCCAGGCCTCCCTGTCCATCACAAACTTGCGGAGTTTACTCAAACTCATGTTCATTGAGTTAGTGATGCCATCCTACCATCTCATCCTCCATTGTCCCCTTCTCCTCCCGCCTTCAATCTTTCCCACCATCAGGGTCCTTTCAAATGAGTCAGTTCTTTGCATCAGGTGGCCAAAGTACTGGAGTTTCAACTTCAGCATCAGTCCTTCCAATGAATATTCAGGACTGATATCCTTTAAGATGGACTGACTAGATCCCCCTGCTGTCCAAGGGACTCTCAAGAGTCTTCTCCAACACCACAGTTCAAAAGCATCAATTCTTTGGCTCTCAGCCCTCTTTCTAGTCCAACTCTCACATCCATACATGACTACTGGAAAAACCATAGCTTTGACTAGATGGACCTTTGTTGGCAAAGTAATGTCTCTGCTTTTTAATATGCTGTATAGGTTGGTCATAACTTTTCTTCCAGTAATAACATGTATTCAAAAGAAGGAAAAGGGGAAAAATCCATTAACATTCTAAAGCTAGTTTTCTGCCTCTAAAGCATGTGTCAGACTTTATTTTTTTGGGCTCCAAAATTACTGCAGATGCTGATTGCAGCCATGAAATTAAAAGACACTTGCTCCTTGGAAGGAAAGTTATGACCAACCTTGATAGTATATTAAAAAGCAGAGACATTACTTTGCCAACCAAGGTCCGTCTAGTCAAGGCTATGGTTTTTCCCGTGGTCATGAATGGATGTGAGAGTTGGACTGTGAAGAAAGCTGATCGCCGAAGAATCGATGCTTTTGAACTGTGGTGTTGGAGAAGACTCTTGAGAGTCCCTTATACTGCAAGGAGATCCAACCAGTCCATTCTAAAGGAGATCAATCCTGGATGTTCATTGGGGGACTGATGCTAAAGCTGAAACTGCAATACTTTGGCCACCTCATGCGACGAGTTGACTCACTGGAAAAGACTCTGATGCTGGGAAAGGTTGGGGGCGGGAGGAGAAGGGGACGACGGAGAATGAGATGGCTGGATGGCATCACCGACTCTGTGGACATGAGTTTGAGTGTACTCCGGGAGTTGGTGATGGACAGGGAGGCCTGGCGTGCTGTGATTCATGGGGTCGCGGAGAGTCGGACACGACTGAGCGACTGAACTGAACTGAACTGAACTGAAAGCATGTGTTCTTGATCTCTGCCTAACACGTATGAGTCTATGGGTAAGAAGGAAAAATTATAAAAATGTTTTCACTGTTGAGTAAAATACACTGTATCAGCTTAATGACACAGAAAGATAATATCAGAAAAAGAGCAAGAGTTGGAGTGAGGAGTACTAGGTTTTGGCCTAGGTCCATCATTTATGAGCCCTTTAAACTCGAACAAGTAATTTTACCTGCTGAATTAGTTTTCTTTTGCTGTGTAACAAACTACCACAAATTTTGTGGCTTAATTGGATGCCCAACTGCAAAATCTAGAACTCTCTCAAGTCGGAAGTCTGGATGAGTTCAACTGGATTCTCTGCTTAATTAAGGCTAAAATCAAAGTGTTGACAGTCTGATCTTATGTGCAGTTTCTAGAGAAGACTCTGCTTTCAAGATCATTCAGGTTGTTGGAAAAATTCAGTTGCTAGCTCTGCGGTTCCTGCTTTCTTACTGGCTGTCGGCCAGGGGTCGCTCTCTACTCCTAGGAGGCTGCCCACATTTCCAGTCTGGATTTTCCTAAGAGGTTTTTGTGACGACGACTAAATGAGAAGTATTGTACACATAGTGGTGATGGATATGACCATTGCTTGATGTTGCTGGGTGTAGAGAGTATCTCTCAACCTCTAAACACAGAACATGTCTACACCACAGGAAATCCTACCAAGAGGCAGGTTCCAAAGTCTCTTATAACAGAAGTGTCAGTTGGTCTTCCTCAACAAAGACAGAAACTGAGTTTTGTTCTAGACAAATGTTTATTGAGTGAAGTGGATGAGATGCGGTGAGTTGTCTGTCACCAGTAATGAGAAGGGTGCTAACTGGCCTTCCTGCAGTGAAAAGAAGGTGGCAAGGGTTGGGAAAGGCTAACCCCGCAGGGGGCAAAAAGCGAAGAAGTGGTTTGGATTGCAGTAGGTGAGAAATGCCTGCAACGCCAGCGCGGTAAGCGGACCCCCCTCAATGGGCGGGCACTTGTGAACACAGGGCCGCCTCTCACCCCCGCCCCTGCCCGGGCTGTGGGTACCTGTGTGGGGGACGCCGGGGAGACTGCCGGGGGCGCGTCTGACTCGGACAGCCCCTCACAACCCAATCCCCCCTCCGTGAGCGGTGCAAGTGGAGTCTCCCAGTCTGCGCCCCCTGGCTCTAGCTAACCAATCTCAGTCCCACTGCTGGCTGGAGCATTTCGCCCGGAGCCTCCGAGCGTACTGGTTGCCGGCTGCGGCTGGGAGCTCGGTTGCGCAATTACTTGCTGCCGCTGCGGCCGCAGCCAAAGCCACCTGGGCAAGGAGCGAATTTGCCGCGAGGTTCCCGCCTCGGACAGAGGTAAAAGCTATCGTTCGCCTTTTTTCGGGCACTCAAACGCAAGGTGTAGCGAGCGAACCAGCCTGGATGATCGCGGGGGTAGAAAGCAGTGGGCACGTTATCAGGGAAGCGGGTACCTGGGGACAGTTGCTGCAGGTTAGGGGTCTCTGTCAGCGTTGTGAATCCTGGTCCCTGTGGGCTTCCTGGGCGCACCCCTCCGCCACTGCCCCCCGTGACCACACCCTGGATCGCGGCGTCTGCGGCAACCTACCCTTGCCCGCAGTGATCGATCCTTGTCAGAGATGCGCATAATTTTTAATACTGCAGGAGGGAAGACAGCAAGGGCTTACTTAGCGTGAAAATGTTGGCTAATATCGCTCGGATGTGCATGTTTTAAGGGTTGGCAAGCTGTTCATTATTGCGGTATTCTGTAGTGTGGCATGATAAAAATAGGTGCGTAGCCACCGCCAAAGTAACAAACAGGTATCATTGGAAGAAGAGGCTCGGGGCGCTCCTGCCCTCCTCCCCACCCGCATTGCCTTTGGTGGGTTCCTGGGGTGGGCAGAGAGGCAGCTCGCCGCAGAGCATGGAGGAGGGAGGAGGGAAGTGGGAGGAGGGAGGAGGGTGGGGTTAGCGAGCGAGACGAGGCAGACACCACCCCCGCCCCCCCACCCCATGTCCCCCGGGAGCAGCGGGCCAGGCAGGCGCTGCGACAAGACACCATTCCGAGTTAGACTCCCACCCCTCACACATCCTCTCTTCTCTCCTTCTCTGTAGGCATCCCTCACTGCTGGCCAAGTGCCAGAGAAGCAGTGCACGCACCTCTCAGCTAATACCTGACCATGGGCAACTCCTGCTTCGGCCTCAAGGAACGGCTGATGAAGCGGCTGCGGCCTCTGCCGACCGTGATCGTCATCCGCACCTGCCTGCCCCAGAGAAGGAGCAGAGATTTCCGCGTGGTGGTGCTCGGCTCGGCCGGCGTGGGCAAGAGCGCGCTGGTGCAAAGGTGGGTGCGCGGCAACTTCCGTGAGGCTTACCTGCCGACCATCGAAGATACCTACCGCCAGGCGCTAGGCTGCAGCCACAAGGCGGGTGCGCTGCACATCACCGACACCACCGGTGGCCGCCGCTACCGGGGCCTGCAGCGCCTTGCCATTGCCAGGGGTCACGCCTTCATCCTGGTTTATTCTATCACCAGGAAGCAAACCCTGGAGGAGCTGAAGCCGCTCTTTGAGCTGATCCGTCAACTCAAAGGTAACAACCCGCAAAAGTGCCCCGTCATCCTGGTGGGCAACAAGTGCGATGAGAGCCGTCGGGAGGTGAGTGAGAAGGAAGGTGCTGCCTATGCGTGCGAGTGGAATTGCGCTTTCTTGGAGACCTCGGCCAAGATGAATATCAACGTCCAGGAGCTGTTCCAGTTGCTGATAAATTTCGAGAAGAAGCCCGCCGCCGCCGGCGCCGCAGCCCCCGCCGGCGCCCAGCCTCCGCAGAAGAAATCCCAGATCCCCAAGACCGCCGAGAAGCTGCTGGGCAAGTGCATCGTCATGTGAACCCTGAGCCTTAAAGATCGCGACCCTCTTCTCCTTCAGTGTGCCGAAAACATGGACCAACCCCATTGTGCTGTGTCACCTGTACATGACTGACTTTTGTGCTGTGGTTTGGGTTGTAACAATTAGATGTCAATAAATGTCCCTTGTGAGTTAATAACTTTCCTTTTCCCCAGGCGAGAGAATTCGAATTGTTAAAATAATGGACATTGGAGGAGGAGAGGAAAAAAGGAACAGGATGTATTTCAAGGATGGGACTTGGACGGACTTTAGAGATTAATGTTTGAAAAAGAGACTGGAAATAGCAAAATGAATTGAAAGATACCACTGCCCTTCTTGTAATCCTATTATTGTGTATTATTCTTAAACATTTCAAGTCCTGTAAATGTCTAACCATATCTCCCCATTGTGTATTTAATTGTTAAAAAACATGTTTTTGCTGCAAAAGCTCTGACAGATGGCTGTGAGACAGAAATACTAAACATGATAAATAAATGAATGTCTTATAGTTGAGCATTGAGGGTGGGAGCAGAGAGAATTGTTAAAGTGGATCTTGCTTACTAAATATATGCCAGTTGTTTCATAGGTCATTTTAAAGTGTTTGAGTATTCTCCATCCCTGTTTAAAAAAATTATAACAGTTCCTTGACTTAATAAAGCTTTTCCTGCATGCAGTCAGCTGTAATAATTTCTTTTTCACTAAACAACAACAAAAATTACCATTGCCAGTCACAACTGGTGAAGATTTCTAATAAGAATTTTTACATACGGAAGCCCGTGCCCTCTCGAAATTAGCCAGTTGGGGATGGGGATGGTACATGGGTCCCTGCAATGCAGAACTAGTTTATATCCATCACCTTTCCTGGACTGATTCAGGAAGAACTCCAGGCATCTTTGAAGAGGTTACTTGCTCATTTTGCTGCTGTCTTGGAGGTGGGTGGTGAAAAGCAAACTCTGCCTCAAAAGTCTTTCCTCAAGAACCACTGGATAGTGGATGAACCTAGAGTCTGTTATACAGAGTGAAGTAAGTCAGAAGGAGAAAAACAAATATTGTATATTAAGGCATATATGTGAAATCTAGAAAAACGGTACTGATGAACCCATTTGCAGGGCAGGAATAGAGATGCAGACAGACCGGTCAGGTGGACACGGGGGTTGGGGAAGGGGATGGTGGGACAAATTGAAGATTGGGTTTGACATACATACACCATGGGTAAAATAGATAGCTAGTGGGAACCTGGTATATAGTGCAAGAAGCTTAGCTCGGTGATCTATGGTGACCTAGAGTGGTGGAACTGGGGAGGAGGGAGGTCTAAGAGGGAAGGGACATATGTATACATATAGCTGATTCACTTTGTATAGCAGAACTAGCACACCGTTGTAAAGCAGTTATACCCCAATTTAAGAAAAAAAGTACTGGAAATAGGCGTGGGGAGTGGGATGGAAGGTAACAGGAGAAACAGGTGGGATTTGAAATCAGAAATTTCTAAGGAAGTTTTTTTCTAAAGATTCATTTTATATTTGAACACAATTTTTTTTTTGAGTGAGGGAATATGTAGCTATACACATCCTTGTTTTCAAGTGTTTTTCTTTCAGTTAAATAGAAGCGGGGAGGCTCTAAGTCTGGTGATTTTTCTCCATAAAATATCTCTTATTGGATAAATATTTATTGAACAACTTAAATGTTTACAAAATGCCTTCTTATAACTTGATTTTTAGGGGAGAAGCACATCACTGAGAAGGAATCATAAACATCTATCACATAGTAGAGTCAAAATTTTGAGCTTAGAAAATTCATTCAGTGGCTCCTTTTAAATAGACAATTATTTAAAATTTTTCCTATTCACTTTCAAATCAATTCTCAACCACTAGAAAATACCTAAGTGGTTCTGCCCTATTGCTTTTTATGTATTCTATTTTTAAAATAATATTTCTTAGGTAACATCCCTAATGGAGTAATTACATTTCTAAAAGAAAACACTCTATCTTGGTTATTTTCCAGGTGAATTCTCCTTGAAAAAATGTGTTGCACTCATTGTTTTTCTTCGTAGAGGAGCAAAGGGATTACTAAGTGACAAATACTACACTTTAGAAAAGGAAAGGAGGAGATTTAATGTTGCAAGAAATGCTTAGTAAAAATTTTTAAATTATAGTAAATATTTATACAGTCTATCTATATGCCATTGTTTCTACATCACATTAGAGCAAATATTTATATAATTTCTGTACATGTCAATGTTCTACATTATACTATTTAATCCTCATGACAATCCAGTGAAGCAGATACTGTTACGCCCATTTTGCAGGTTGATAAATGTTACAAAACCAGTAAGCAACAGAGCCAACATTTGAAGCCAGGTGTTCTGCTACATAGTTGGTGCTCTTAACCACCACAGCATACTTCCATTCTAAGATGACTAGTCCAAGGACAAGTGAGTTGACTTTTCTCTTCTCTATTTGTACTATACAGATGTGGAAAAGGAAGCTTTCTCAGAGCCTCCCTAGAATCCTGAAGGGAGGCAAAGAAGCACATTGACTATTTCAAAACACACATGATGGTTTAGAAATAGAGAAGAGAGCATGAGGTGTTAGATAACTTTTCCCTGAAAAGATTACATGGTTGGAATCTTTTATGTCTAGAGATTTAGTAGATCTCTCCCCAAAATAATTATAAGCTTGAAAGAAGCTTTACATTGTTACCTTGGAGCAGGGAAGACATAAACCAGTCTAACAGTTCTTCCAGCTAATAGTGTTTTTCAAAGAAGCTGGAACCTATAGCTTCTAGTTTTTGCACTATCCAATATAGTAGCCTCTAGCTTTATGTAACTTCTGCACTTGAAATATGGCTAGTCCAAAGTGAGGTGTATTGTAAATATACCATACATTATTATGAAAAGAATGGAAGTAGAATATCTCATAATTTTAATGTTCATTACATGTTGAGATAATATTTTAGATACAGTGGAAGAAATGAAACATACTAATTTTGTATTTCTTTTTGCTTTTTAAAGTGTGACTAGTGGAAAATTGTAAATCATATTTGTGGCTCATATTTGGCTCACATTATATTCTTCTTGGGCAGTGCTGATACATAGTAAGAGTGGCTAGCAGAACTAATTTCTAATTTGAATCTTACTGTATATATTAGCTAGGATCAACAATCAAGTGTCAAAAAACGTTAGCATGTATTTAAAGTAATATGTGTTGTCAGGTATCTACATAACTTCATGAAATCCAAGATTAACAGAAATGTAACAAAATCCACTGAGAGGTATGTTTGCATATAAATGAATGTGAATTGAACACCTATAAGCTACATCTATAAACTTGGACCCACAGGCCCAGAACTCAGAAAAATAAATATGTCAGCCAGTGAATTCAGGGAGTTGGTGAGGATTAAAATAAATGAAAACTGAAAATATGCCCACTGCACTGATATGATGTTTTTTCAGGCTACTGATACTGACAAACCTACCATCCATTATGATGCTGGAAAGTGAAACGTGGAGGAGAGAAACCTAGTATGGAGATAAATACAATTTTATAAACTGGGATTCAAAATATTTAACTGACACCAGTGTCATGGGTCTACACAGGTGCATTCGCAGATGCTCTGTTCTGTCCCTCGGGGTAGTCCCCCATGTCTGCCTCCAAGTTTCCTTTCCAGTCTTGTCTGTGAGCATATCCCACCATGTACCCTTTTCCCCAGACAGCCTGGGCAGTTTTCTGTTTCCTCTAACATCCTATGTGGTTATTCCTTTGTTGTTTCTTCATAAAAAGAAGAAAAATTTTCTTCCATTTTCTGATCATCAAAATTTTATTCACCCTTTAAAACCCTACCCAAATACCAACTATCATTACCTTTGAAGGCTTCCTTATTTTTTATAATAATTATTCACACATGTTATTAAGAGTCAGCAATATCCTTCCTCAGTGCCAATTCCTGGGGTACAGCATCCCTACCT
Source organism: Moschus berezovskii (assembly GCF_049115385.1). Lineage (NCBI taxonomy): Eukaryota > Metazoa > Chordata > Mammalia > Artiodactyla > Moschidae > Moschus > Moschus berezovskii. The sequence continues at coordinate 44,327,539 of NC_142463.1, read as the reverse complement.
TTAAGAAGCTCATAATCTAACAAGGAAGATGGTGGGGGGCAGGGAAATGCACAGCAGAGTGTGACAGGTGCCATAAGATGAGTCCATTCTCCACCCTGCTATCATATTGATCTTTCGAAAATGCAGTTTGATTACACTACTGCTGTTAAGAGCCATCATTTGCTAGCTATTCTGACAAATGTGCACAAAGCTACGCAGACAAAGATGGGTTACAGCATTGTTCATTCTACCTCTGCTATTTACTGTGTGTCTGAGGGGCAAGTCCTCTGGGCATCATTGTCCTCAGATGTAAAATGGGATGATGATAATAGCTTCTATTCAGGATGGTTATATTAAATGAGTTAATACATACAATGTACTTAGAATAGTGCCTGGCACATTCCAAGCAATCCATAAATATTAGCTATTACTATTATTAACAGAAGACTGGAAATTACCTAAATGACTATCAATATGGGCTTAGCTACATTAAAATAATAATGAGGTGATATGGGCCAATACACAATATCTTCAAGGCTTATTTTAAGTCTGCTTCCATTTGAGGGTTAGAGTATGTGTGTGTGATTGTATATGCATAGTAGAAAACTCTTCTAGAAGGATATTCAAGTAAATGTTAATAGGCATTGCCTCCAAGAAAGGCAATGACTGTTTAATGGGGAAGAAGACCCACTTTTCATTTTATAACCTTTAATACATTTTGAATTATATTGCCATGTGCAATGTTGTTTTTCTAATTATTGAAAAAAGCCAGATAATTTCCTTATGTGTCTTAGCAGTAGAGGACAGAGTAGGAACTAGAATCCAAATTTTCGAATACCAGCCCCAGTGCTTTTTAAATTGTATTCAATATTAGTAACCCCAGTGAGGAAACCACATAGTTTAACTGAAAGAAAAAAAAACAAAAAACTATTATTGTATACCTAGCATAGGGCATTTAACAGATGAGGACCAGATGAAGCTTAGAACCATTAAATAATTAACCTGAGGTCACACACTGGGATCACTGGGTCTGGGATTCTTCCCCAGATCTACCTGATACCACCAAAATGAACCCAGAATCAAAAAATGTAGGTTTAATACTGTGTCTTTCCTTCCTTGCTTTTTTTTTTTTCCCTGTTCACAACCTTGTGAGTTGTGCAAAGGAAATAAACTAAAACCTGTGAAAGCATCATGCACAAACAACTAGGCACATAGTAAGTCCTCTGCCACTCAAAGGAATTGGATTGATGTTTTCTTCCCTCTTTAATGCTCCTGGATATTTACTCCATGACTGCTGTGAATCATTCCACCCAACACCCACGGCCTCGGAGATTATGTTCACCTGATATTTGTAGGAGAAGCACATCTAAAAAATTCCATTTCTAAAAGCTCTATATTCAGGCGTGGGAGGTAACCAGCTCGCCACGTTAATGCATGTCCTCCTGTTTACTCCTTTGGCTCTGAAAGCTCATGTGGACTCTTTGTGAAGGCAATCATTAATCCAGAGTGGGAGAGAAAGAGAAGGATTCAGAGAAAAATTGCTCATAATTGCAGAGCTCTATTAGTATGGTTTTCTCTGCAACCTGGAGCTGAACATTGTGCAATGTATTTGTTCCCAGTGTAATTTAAATGTGAATTAAGCAGTGCTATGAGGCCAGGCTGTTTGAGGACAAGGCAGTTCATCACATGTTTGCAATTATTGCTTGAAAATGTCCACCTGAGTGAAAAATGCCTCCTATCCTGCTGGTAGAAACACTCCTTAAGATACTAACTATAATATTAATTCTGCTGTTCTTAACCAGCTAGCCACCTCTGGAAACTTCTGTGGACTGCAGTTCATCTTTGAAATGAGAGGACCTCAAACTCAACTCAAGGTCCACGGAGGGCTAGTAGGCAGTCTAGATGATAGTTATGTGGGGAGATTATTATTAAGTTCCCTTCCATAGGGAACTGCCTCTGTCCAGTTCTGCTGGGAGATATGGACCCCAGTGTTACAAATTTTTTTCTGATTTTTGTGGTGAATCTCAAAATTTTTAAATATTGCCAATTAATTTAAAATTGTTGGCACAAAACATACACATAGATCAATGAAATGGTATAGAGAGCCCAGAAATAAACTCATGCACTTATGGTCAATTAATCTATGACAAAGGGAGCAAAAATTTACAAGGGAGAAAAGATAGTCTCTTTAATAAGTAGTACTGAGAAAACTGGACATCTACATGTAGGAGAATGAGATTAGAACATTTTTCTCATACCATAAACAAAAATAAACTCCAAACTGATTAAAAACCTAAATGTAAGACCAGAAACCATAAAACTCCTAGAAGAAAAGATAAGCAGAACGCTGACATAAATCTCAGCAATACTTTTGTTTGGTTCTGTCTCCTCAGGCAAAGAAAACAAAAGCAAACGTAAAGAAATGGGACCTAATTAAACTTAAAGGTTTTGCACAGCAAAGGAAACCATCAATAAGAAAAAGATAACCTACTGAATGGAGGAAAGTACTTACAAATGATAAGTCCAATAAGGGATTAATTTCCAAAATATATAAAGGTCCAAAACCAAGTTCACACGATGCTGTTCCCAATGCTAGAAAACATCAAGATGTCATGCAGGAGTTGGGGTAATTGCCTTGTCTCAGATTCTGTGTACTTTGTCCCCAAAGTGGCATGACATTCCAAGAATCTCACCAAACCTCCTATGAAAGCAGAATCTTCATTTCTAGTTCTAAACCATAGCTCAATACTTTTTCTTCTTTCCTTGCAACCCACTCACCACATCTTTTCTTTGCCTGACTCAGTTTAACCCTTACTGCTTTAGTTAACCTTCTCTGACTGTCCTGGCTAGATTATATCCCCATTGGAGCTTCCCATCACACCATGTCTTCCCCTTTGCATCATTATTTGTTAAGCGGTTTTGCAACCAGAGAAAGTGTAAGATTGTAAGCATGAGGCCATGTGTGACTTTTGCTCACTGGCGGTACTTCTAAAGTCTAGCACAATGATTGGAACTTAATAGGTGCTGAATAAATGCATATTAAGGGAGGAAGCAATATTTTATAAAGGAAACTGGGGCTCATAAAGGTTAAGTTATCTTCCCAGGGCACAGAACTAGTAAGGGGCAGAATCAGGATTCAAGCCTAGTTTTGCCAGATAGAGCGTAGCTCCGTGTTCTATTCCTAAATTCACTCTCTCAAGGGAGAGCACCAGTCAAACAAATCTGAAGGTAGGGTTTTGTTCTTGTCAAAGTCATCAACCATCTTTTCTGTACAGATTGAAAACAAGAGCTAAATATATGCTTTGAAGTGCAATTACCCCATTGTTGCTGGGAAACTTGTCAGTTTGAGGTTGGCTTCATCAGGTATGAAGCTGAGCAACTTCTGGGATGTCAGGTTCTAGTAACAAACTGAAAAATTTCTTGGCAGAATAAGAAATAAAATTCTCAAGTAGATTTCTTGCCTCCTCAGAACACAGTGGGGAAGATGGTATCACCAAAAGGCCTTGGAACTGATGCATGATGTTAGGCCAGGAGCTTGAGGAGGCCATGGCAGGTGCCAGGGATGAAAAATGGAAGCAGGCTCACAATGCAAGCAGGTACAAGTGAGCCACCCAATGGGGCTCCTAACCCAAAGGTAAGTAATTGAAAAATTATGAAATTAATAATAACCAACATTTATTGAGCTCTCCACATGCCTACCTAACCATCCCTTCATTTATCCAAGCATCAAATTTTATCTATCTATCCATCTATCCATCCATCCCTATACATCCACCTATTCATCCATGCATCAATCCCCACCCATCGAATATTTACTGGGGGCCTGTTAGGTACTGAGGACTTTCTTGATGCTGAGAATATGGAGATGAATGCAGCAGATTGAACCCTTGTCCTCATGAAACATACATTCTAGTGGGATGGAGATGGGAGGAGACAATGAGCAAATACATAAATATTATGTAATATAACCTCAGTGATAAGTGTTATGAAGCAAAAAAAACCAGGATGAGGGGACCGAGACTGTCAGGGGAATTTTTTAGATAACATGGCCAGGACATTTTGCTAAGCATAGGACAAAAAACATAATTGTATGTAAGTTTCCTCTGCAGTGTATACTAGATGACACTGGATGGTAGTAAATTGTTTCAAGAGTTAGATTCAAATTCAAGCCCACCTAATGCCACAGTCTATGCCCTTGGCCCTTCTGTTTTTCAGTCCCAGGGATTTGAGCTGGTCAAAGCTGAGCCAGATAAATGATGGTGTGTTGCTGTAGTTTTTTTCTCTAGCACAAATATTTATGAAGTTTGTATAATGTATGACACACTGCACCAAACTCTGGGAAATAAACTGTCCCTGCTCTAAAAGAGCGCATAGTCTGGTAGGAATGTGGACAACTTAGACTTAGGCATATAGAACAGTCTTTGGGACTCTGTGGGAGAGGGTGAAGGTGGGATGATTGGGGAGAATGGCATTGTAGCATGTATATTATCATAAGTGACCAGTCCAGGTTCGACGCATGATACAGAATGCCTGGGGCTGGTGCACGGGAATGACATGGAGGGAGGATATGGGGAGGAGGGAGGTGGGAGGGGGGTTCGGGAGGGAGAGCACAGGTACACCCGGGGCGGATTCATGTCAATGTATGGCAAAACCAACCAATATATTAATGTAAGGTAATTTGCCTCCAATAAAATAAATTAAAAAAAAATAAAAAATAAAACCTGCTTGAACATCTGGGAAAAAAAATATATCAATTTATACTCCCCAAAAAATAAAAGAATACAGCAGAGCACACCCGGGGTTTTCTGTAAGGGTCGGTGCTGGGATAGGAGCTCTAGAGAAGGCTGGAGCCCCTCAGCCTGACCGCCCCCGCCCACCTCTGTGCTCAGCCCTGCCTTCCTTGGATCTCACCTCCTTTCACTCACCTCTTGCCCCAGTGCTCCACCCAGCCTGCCCGCCTCATTGTTCCTCAAGTCCACCCTACTTTTCACTACCCACTGCATCTGCATTGCTTTCCATTCCCTACCCAGTTTTCTTCAAAGAGCTTTGCCATCTTCATGTACGGTGTATAATTTCTGCTTCTGTGTGTTTATGCACTGTCTCCTCCACTTGAATATCAACTCTTCAAGAGCAGAGATTTTATTTTATTCAGTTTTATCTTCCTGGCGCCTTGAAACAGTGTCTGACACAATACAGGTCCTTAATGAAGGGAAGAATGTACAAATGACTCTCACTAGGCTTGATGATAGCTGGGGGACTCAAATGTAAAAATGCAAAAGCCAGGCCCCACCCTGGGGAGTTAGTAATTTTGGAGTAAAGCCTGAGCATCTGAAATTGTCAAATGCTGAAAGTTAATTCTAAGGCACCAGAGCCAACTGTTAAATATTCAGGAATTTTGTGAGCTAGTTGCTAAATGCAGCCATTGTGAAAAATTAGAGTATATAAAGCCACAATTATGTTTAATTACATTTAAAACAAATATACTCAAACTTGAAATACCCCAAATTCATCACTGTAATTCCTAGGTATTTTACTACAGATTACTATTATTTGTGCTCTTGGGTTATGTTGACTGTATTTGTACAACAGATGGGCCAGCATGAGCTACTGTGTGGCCCTTCCCAACACTATTCAGTGATGTCACATTGATAGCTTGAAATTGGTCACCACAGAAGTATTTTCCATGGACCATAGCCTGCCAGACTCCTCTGTCCATGTAATTCTCCAGGCAAGAATATTGGAGAGGGTTGCCATTCCTTTCTCCAGCAGATCTTCCCAACCAAGGGATCAAACCCAGGTCTCCTGCATTGCAGGCAGGTTCTTTACCCTCTGAGCCATTGGGGAAGCCCATGGGAGTATTTACACCCTGGAAATTGCTAAGTGCTACAGGTTAGGCCTTGGTCTTTCTGAAGAACCAGTTGTTGAAAATTTACCAGCACACCACTGGACACCCTCAAGTTCAAGAACCACTGACAGATGGGGAGAGAACAGATTCAAATCAGCGGTGCCATTCGTTAGCTGACACTTTGGAATAAATACTCTGGGTGGGTCCATTGGGCTACTGATGTGGTTCTCAAACTTTCAGGTGCTGGAAACTCTTGTGTTAAAAACTATTCAGGACCCTCAAAATATTTTGTTTATGTGGGTCAGATCTCTGGATATTTATTGCAAAATACTGAGTTAAAATGAAAAAAATTTTAATGTGCTTATTAATTGAAAATAATAGTTTTAGTTTAAATAAACATAAATAGTATATCTTTTATGAATAATAAATGCATTTTCCAAAACAAAAATTTAATGAGAAGCTGACATAGTTACATTTTTGCAAACATCTTGTCAAGCTTAACAGAAGACAGCTGGCTCCTTATACCTGCTTTTTCATTCGATCTGTTAGAATATGGCCCATTATGGAGCTTTGGGAAAACATCACCGAATTCTCATGAGAGTGTGAAAGTGAATAAAGCAAATAATGTCTTAGCATTATTATGAAAATAGCTTTGACCTCAGGCCCTTTGAAAGGGCCTTAGGGACCCCATGGGTCCTTGAATCATGTTTTGAGAACCTCTCATGTAGCATAAAAAGTCCAAAGTATGCAGGGGAGGAACTGATGGATTGGAGATAAAGCATGAGAGAGAAGCAAGGGCCAGATGGCATCTGATGGAGTTCATGGCGAGTCACTGAGGGCTTAAAAGCTCACTCTTTTATTTTGGAGAGATCATGGGTTATAATGAGAAAACTAGACTAGAAAGGCTGAGGGGGTTTGGGGTGGTGGCCCAGCTGGGAGGTCGTTACCATAAAGCAGATAAGACATGAAAGAGGCCCGAACTGAAGTCATGGCTGTAAATCTGGAGGGCAAGTGTAGCATGGTAGAGTTGAAATGATTTTGCAATGAATTATATGTGAGGGGAAAAGCAGGGAGGGAGGGTGTACCTAGATTTCTGCTTTGGGCAGCTGAGTGGGTGGTGAGTGGTCCAGGGGAGGAAATAATTAACTCCACTTTGCACTTGTAAGCAAAGTTTTCTAGTAGGCAGTTGACAGGTGGGTCAGAGAATAGGAGAGGTATCCAGGCAGGGAAGAAGTGGCCTGGGGAAAGCAGCCAAGGCTTAGAGGGACAAACTGATTTGACTATGATCACACAGTGATCTAGTGCCTAGAACATTTTTCAGCAGGATAATGCACGAAACTGTTATCGCAGTGCCCAGTACACAATGGTTATGTAAATAAATTGGTTATATTTTGCCTTCATTTATTTATTTTTCTCTAACTTGCAATTGAATTGTGTAGGTGGTCCCCCCGCAGTCCACTCCACAGTTCCTGAGGCTCATTTGCAATAGTATAATGTGTGGGCTAAAGTGAGAGGCTTAGTGCAATTTTCTTTAGGCTGTGGCCAGGAAAATTAATAAGACTGAAAAAATATTAGGTAGCTATTCTGCAACTTGCAATGGAAAAATCTGAACAGATTAGAAACCTGGGAGCAGGGTATTAAGCATCAGCCCCTCTGCCCCCAAATGCTTTAGGAGCAGAAGAAATCTGGTGCCGAGTTAAACAGCTACTGCGCAGGCTCTGTGTGTAATGAGCACAGATACTGACCACATGATTGATGGGGGACAATTTAGTCACAGGGTGCACAGAAGGGTGAGGGGTATGGTCAGAAAAGGCTCATATAACTGTCATTCAGTCACACTTTTACCCAACAAATATTCGTTGAATACCCAGCCAGAGACAAAGCAAGATGCTAAGTCCTGTGGGAGTTATAAAGTGGGATGAAATTAGGATCCTACCTTTAAGGAATTTACAGCCTTTAACATAAATAAGGAACATTTCTAGAACTTTTATATTACGCTAGACACTGTTCCAAGCCTTAGACACGTGTTAGCTCTTTTGATCTTGACAACAAAGAGTATAGATTGCATGTTATTATTATCAATACAGTTCTCATTATTCACATGGGAAAGCAAAAGCAAGGAGGAATTAAGGCACTTGTCTAAATCTTTAGAACACGTGCTTCCAACGGGGAGACAAGTGAAAATCTCTGAAAGTGAGATCAAGGTAATCATCGGTCAGATTAACTAAACCTGTAACATGTCTTCACAAAGCAAGCTTGCTTTAACTATTGCTACAAAAACGCTGCATGTTCTCCAAGCATAAGGTAGCTTAAACGAGTTGTCCAAGTTGTTTGTCAAGAACTTGGAACCAGCTATATCCAGTTTAAGTTCAAGCCAGTTAAGACTGCTTCGGACCACCAGCTCTCCAACTGGGCTTGCACAAGTGTTTGCCCATCACCTTTTCACATTCAGTTCAGCCGCTCATTCGTGTCCAACTCTTTGCGACCCCATAAATCACAACACGCCAGACCTCCCTGTCCTTCACCAACTCCAGGAGTTCACTCAAACTCATGTCCATCGATCTGGTGATGCCATCCAGCCATCTCATTCTCTGTCGTCCCCGTCTCCTCCCGCCCCCAATCCCTCCCAGCATCAGAGTCTTTTCCAGTGAGTCAACTCATCGCATGAGGTGGCCAAAGTATTGGAGTTTCAGCTTTAGCAGCAGTCCTTCCAATGAACACCCAGGATTGATCTCCTCAAAAATGGACTGGTTGGATCTCCTTGCAGTCCAAGGGACTCTCAAGAGTCTTCTCCAACACCACAGTTCAAAAGCATCAATTCTTCGGCGATCAGGTTTCTTCACAGTCCAACTCTCACATCCATACATGACCACGGGAAAAACCATAGCCTTGACTAGACAGACCTTGGTTGGCAAAGTAATGTCTCTGCTTTTTAATATGCTAAGTTGGTCATAACTTTCCTTTCAAGGAGCAAGCATCTTTTAATTACATGGCAGCAATCACCATCTGCAGTGATTTTGGAGCCCCCCAAAATAAAGTCTGACACTGTTTCCCAATAGATTTCCCATGAAGTGATGGGACCAGATGCCATGATCTTTGTTTTCTGAATGTTGAGCTTCAAGCCAACTTTTTCACTCTCCTCTTTCACTTTCATCAAGAGGCTTTTGAGTTCCTCCTCACTTTCTGCCATAAGGGTGGTGTCATCTGCATATCTGAGGTTATTGATATTTCTCCCAGCAATCTTGATTCCAGCTTGTGTTTCTTCCAGCCCAGTGTTCTTCATGATGTACTCTACATATAAGTTAAATAAGCAGGGTGACAATATTCAGCCTTGACATACTCCTTTTCCTATTTGGAACCAGTCTGTTGTTCCATGTCCATTTCTAACTGTTGCTTCCTGACCTGCATACAGGTTTCTCAAGAGGCAGATCAGGTGGTCTGGTATTCCCATCTCTTTCAGAATTTTCCACAGTTTATTGTGATCCACACAGTCAAAGACTTTGGCATAGTCAATGAAGCAGAAATAGATGTTTTTCTGGAACTCTCTTGCTTTCTCCATGATCCAGCGGATGTTGGCAATTTGATCTCTGGTGCCTCTGACTTTTCTAAAACCAGCTTGAACATCTGGGAGTTCACGGTTCACATATTGCTGAAGCCTGGCTTGGAGAATTTTGAGCATGACTTTACTAGCGTGTGAGATGAGTGCAATTGTGCAGTAGTTTGAGCATTCTTTGGCATTGCCTTTCTTTGGGATTGGAATGAAAACTGACCTTTTCCAGTCCTGTGGCCACTGATGAGTTTTCCAAATTTGCTGGCATATTGAGTGCAGCACTTTCACAGCATCATCTTTCAGGATTTGAAATGCTCAACTGGAATTCCATCACCTCCACTAGCTTTGTTCGTAGTGATGCTCTCTAAGGCCCACTTGACTTCACATTCCAAAATGTCTGGCTCCAGGTGAGTGATCATGCCATCGTGATTATCTTCGTCATGAAGATCTTTTTTTGTACAGTTCTTCTGTGTATTCTTGCCACCTCTTCTTAATATCTTCTGCTTCTCTTAGGTCCGTACCATTTCTGTCCTTTATTGAGCCTATCTTTGCATGAAATGTTCCCTTGATACCTCTAATTTTCCTGAAGAGATCTCTTTTTTTCCTATTCTGCTGTTTTCCTCTATTTCTTTGCATTGATCACTGAGGAAGACTTTCTTATCTTTCCTTGCTATTCTTTGGACCTCTGCATTCAGATGCTTATAGCTTTCCTTTTCTCCTTTGCTTTTTGCTTCTCTTCTTTTCACAGCTATTTGTAAGGCCTCCTCAGACAGCCATTTTGCTTTTTTGCATTTCTTTTCCAAGGGGATGGTCTTGGTTACTGTCTCCTGTACAATGTCATGAACCTCAGATATAGTCCCTTAAATCTATTTCTCACTTCCACTGTATAATCATAAGGGATTTGATTGAGGTCATATCTGAATGTTCTAGTGGTTTTCCCTACTCTTCAATTTCAGTCTGAATTTGGCAATAAGGAGTTCATGATCTGAGCCACAGTCAGCTCCTGATCTTGTTTTTGCTGACTGTATAGAGCTTCTCCATCTTTGGCTGCAAAGAATATAATCAAGCTGATTTCTGTGTTGACCATCTGGTGATGTCCATGTGTAGAGTCTTCTCTTGTGTTGTCGGAAGAGGGTGTTTGCTATGACCAGTGCGTTCTCTTGGCAAAACTCTATTAGCCTTTGCCTTGCTTCATTCCGTGCTCCAAGGCCAAATTTGCCTGTTACTCCAGGTGTTTCTTGACTTCCTACTTTTGCATTCTAGTCCCCTATAATGAAAAGGACATCTTTTTTGGGTGTTAGTTGTAAAAGGTCTTGTAGGTCTTCATAGAACCGTTCAACTTCGGCTTCTTCAGCATTACTGGTTGGTGCATAGACTTGGATTACTGTAATATTGAATGGTTTGCCTTGGAAACGAGCAGAAATTATTCTGTCGTTTTTGAGATTGCATCCAAGTACTGCATTTCGGTCTCTTTTGTTGACCATGATGGCTACTCCATTTCTTCTAAGGGATTCCTGCCCACAGTAGTGGATATAATGGTCATCTGAGTTAAATTCACCCATTCCAGTCCATTTTAATTCACTGATTCCTAGAATGTCTACCTTCACTCTTGCCATCTCCTGTTTGACCACTTCCAATTTGCCTTGATTCATGGACCTAACACTCCAGGTTCCTATGCAATATTGCTCTTTACAGCACCGGACCTTGCTTCTATCACCAGTCACATCCACAACTGGGTATTGGTTTTGCTTTGGCTCCATCCCTTCATTCTTTCTGGAGTTATTTCTCCACTGATCTCCAGCAGCATACTGGGCACCTACCGACCTGGGGAATTCCTCATTCAGTATCTTATCATTTTGCCTTTTGATACTGTTCATGGGGTTCTCAAGGCAAGCATACTGAAGTGGTTTGCCATTCCCTTCAACAGTGGATCACATGTTGTCAGACCTCTCCACCATGACCCGTCCATCTTGGGTGGCCCCACACGGCATGGCTTAGTTTCATTGACATTAGAGGGCCCAAAACTCCACCCTCAGAATATGCTAATGTCTCCATTTCTTGACTCTTCAGCCTATGAAGAAGCCTATAGCATAACTGCGCCTGCACAGAACAACGATTACATCGCTTTCTAATTTCCAATCATCTTTCCCCTGCTTCCCACGCCTCAGCTTTATTCCGTAAATACCCCCAGCCTCTCATTTCAGGGGAGGCCGTTTTGAGAGTTCTCTATCTTTCTGTTTGGCTACCTTGTGGATGAGCCCTTTGGTGCAAAGTTTGGCATCTCAGCATTTGGTTTGCTGTATGAACTGTGGTGTTAGAGAAGACTCTTGAGAGTCCCTCGGACTGCAAGGAGACCCAACCAGTCCATTCTAAAGGAGATTAGTCCTGGATGTTCATTGGAAGGACTGATGCTAAAGCTGAAGCTCCAATACTTTGGCCACCTCTTGCGAAGAGTTGACTCACTGGAAAAGACTCTGATGCTGGGAAGGATTGGGGACAGGAGGAGAAGGGGATGACAGAGAATGAGATGGCTGGATGGCATCACTGACTCGATGGACGTGAGTTTGAGTGAACTCCGGGAGTTGGTGATGGACAGGGAGGCCTGGCAGTGCTGTGATTCACGGGGTTGCAGAGAGTCGGACACGACTGAGTGACTGGATTGAACTGAACTGAATGTGGCAGAAAGCAACCTGTTTAAGTAAGAAGAGGATGTTGTGAGTGCACCGGGTCTTCTGCAATGCAGTGGGCCAAGGAGAAGAAACTTGTAGGTAGGAGCATACGAGACTGCTCTGGGGCACAGGCAACATGTGGAGTGTAATGGGAGGTGAGGGGAAAAGCATGGCGCCAGCGTGGCACAGCTGCTGCTGCTGCTGCTAAGTCGCTTCAGTCGTGTCCGACTCTGTGCGACCCCATTGATGGCAGCCAATCAGGCTCCCCCATCCCTGGGATTCTCCAGGCAAGAACACTGGAGTGGGTTGCCATTTCCTTCTCCAATGCATGAAAGTGAAAAGTGAAAGTGAAGTCGCTCAGTCGTGTCTGACTCTTAGCGACCCCATGGACTGCAGCCTACCAGGCTCCTCCATCCATGGGATTTTCCAGGCAAGAGTACTGGAGTGGGGTGCCATTGCCTTCTCCAATCTGGCACAGAGATGACCCTTATATATATATATATATATGCAGTGAAGAGCTAGAAAACCTTTTAAAGCACAAGGGGTTATGTAATAAAAAGAATAGAAAAAAATGACACAGCAGAAGAGTTGAAAGAGAGGGAGAACGAAGGCAGGGAATCTTCCTTGAAAGAAGAGTTAGGGTTAGCTTGTTTCTGCAATCGATATTCTTTATAACTCTCTTTCACATTTAAAGTAGCATGTACTCACTATGGGTTTCCCAGGTGGCACAGTGGTAAAGATTATGCCTGCCAGTGCAGGAAATGCAAGAGACTTGGGTTTGATTCCTGGCTCAGGAAGATCCCTGGAGTAGGACATAACAACCACTCCAGTATTCTTGCCTAGAAAATTCCATGGACAGAGAAGCCTGGTGGGTTGCAGTCCCTGGGGTTGCCAAGAGCAGCACTCAACTGAGCACGCAGCAGGCATGCACATGCTCTCTGTAGAAAACTTAGAACATGCAGAAAAGTGTAAAGATGAAAAACACCCATGACACTAATACTCCAAGGTAACTACCGCTAATATATTTATTTACTGCCAGGCTTTTTTCTAGACATTACACTGGAAAAGACTCTGATGCTGGGAAAGGTTGGGGGCGGGAGGAGAAGGGGAAGACAGAGAAAGAGATGGCTGGATGGCATCACCGACTCTGTGGACATGAGTTTGGGTGAACTCCGGGAGTTGGTGATGGACAGGGAGGCCTGGCGTGCTGTGATTCATGGGGTCGCGGAGAGTAGGACACGACTGAGCGATTGAACTGAACTGAACTGATTCTCTAGGTGTGTTGAGAGATGATGTGTGGTGGATAAATAGATAAATAGAATCCATTGAACAAATTGGAATTATGTTGCCTGGAACGCTGCATTCCTCTCTCCTCCCCATCATGGTCACATTGGGAATGTTTTTCCCCTTCTATTAAACATTTCTTTAAACAACCATGTATTTGGTTGGTTGAAATATGGCATAATTTAAGTAATTTGCTACTGTTGGATATTTTCTTTGGTTCCTACTTTGCTTTTGTAGTTGCAAATCATGCTATAGGTAACAACCTTGTACACTGACCTTTGTCTCTGACTATTTCCTCAGGTTTAATTCCTATGACTGAAATCACTGGGTTAAGGGGTCTGAGCATTCTTAAGGTTCTTGATCGGTATTTCTAAATTGCTTTTTGGAAAGACTGCAACAGTTTGCATATCCACCAGCCCTGGGCAAATGTTCTGCCAGTGGATTGTATATTCTGCATCAGTTTTTAAATATCTAGCCCTGAATTGTGTTGGTTATGCCAGACCACGGTTTCAAATTGGATTTCAAATATTTTGACTTGTATCATGTGTGAGATCAGGACAGTTCTTTCTCAAATCCAGGTTTGTGCAGTGACCCAGGTGTTTGATAAGGAGCTCTTTATGTCATCGGTGTAGAAATGAAATTGACGTCATCGACCATTGCTGGACAGAAAGGAATACAACTTGAAGAAAGCTCTTTGTAAAGAGACGGGAGGACTGGCTTTTCAGACACCTTATTTTTAAGTCCACTTCAGCATAGGCAATCCTGATGATTTGGGGCCTGACTACCACACATTTTTAGCCCTGGTCTGTCTCTTTCTGATAGCTGGGATTTGACCAATTCATTTTTCATTAACCCCTCTGCCAGAAGACTGAAAAAAGGAACAAAAGAAAAAGAAAATCAGAGATGCCCAAGCTTTTCTGGTTTTCTTTTTTGATTGATGGGTGAATAAACTCAGAATGTAAGTGAACACTCTAATAATCCTTGCTCTTTGACCCTCAAATCACAGAAAATTGAGACGTTGTCTTAGAAATGATTGGGAAGAATTTTTTTTTTCGATAGTAATGATGTCTGATTTTTCTCGCTTTGGATAGTACATGTCTAGTCTTTTTTAAACCTCTAACATACAGAAGTCCAAGGGACTCCCAGGATTTTGTCCATCTCATCCTCCTCCTTGCATGCCCCAGTTTATCTGTGTGATGAAGAGTGGCTGAATTAGGTTACTGGCCATTCTAACCCCAGTGAATCTTTAATCCTAACATCTTAATCCAGGACGAATGCCCTATGGGGAAGATTGAGGGGAGCAGGGAATCCTGGTGTTTTGACATTTCCCATAGGCAAACTACAGTTCCTTTCCAAAACAGCTACACTATGCTAAGTGCTCTACAAATATTATCACATTCATTCCAAATGATGACAGGTACTATTAATAGTGCCAGGGTTTACAGGTGGGGGAACTGAATCATATAGGCATTAAGTATTGGGTTGACCAAAAAGTTCATTCAGGTTTTTGGTGAAATGTTACAGGAAAAACCCAAAGGAACTTTTTGGCCAACCCAATTCCGTGGAGGGGTCGCACAGCTGGTGAGTTGTGGAGATGTGTTTCAAACTAACCAGTCTGGGCCCAAAGTGAGTGCTGTCAACCACTGTACTATGCTGTCTTCACAATTACAGCTTTTTCTCAATTAGCCTCTGAATGGTCCAAAGCCCGCTGACTCTGCTTCCCATGATTGGCTCTGTCAACAGATTTATGTGTCTCACCAGCCTCAAACTGGGGCTTCCCAGGTGGCGCTAGTGGTAAAGAACTTGTCTGCAATGCAGGGGATAGAAGAGACACAAATTCAGTCCCTGAGTTAGGACTTTCTCCTGGAGGAGGGCATGTCAACCCACTCCAGTATTCTTGCCTGGAGAATCCCATGAACAGAAGAGTCTGATAGGCTACAGTCCATGGGGTCTCAAAGAGTTGAACACACCTAGAGAGATTTAGCATGCATGCCTGGCCTCAAACCGATGGTGGAAACACAAGCATACCTCATGGTGCTGGCTTGCAGCATTAATAAGATGTTGTTTGTAATGAATAACTCTCTTCATTTATTGGCATTTGCTAACTGGGCAAGTTGACTCTCTGTGCCTCAGTTTACCTATCTGTCAAATGGATGTGATAGTATCCATTTCAGGGGAGTGTTGTGAAAGTCAAATGAATTAATACATGTACTGTTCTGAGTACATTAGTACTCAGAACAGTATCTAGCACAGTGACACTACTCTTTTAAGTGTTGTTAATATCATTACATCACATTATAAGCTACAACTGTTTATGAGGCACTGTGCAAAACTTTGGAAAAACAAGGTTAAACAAGACAGGTGGGTCCCTCCCCTCAGGTCTAGTGGAGGAAATTTTTTTGAACAAATACTGACAAATGATAAACGTTAGGAGTGTTACAAAGAAGAACTATGGGTTGCTGTCAGAGCAACCAGTAAAAATCTCTAACCTGATCCCTAACTGGAGATCAGGGAAATCTTCCATAAGAAGGTAGCTTGGTATATCAGACGGTGAAATCTTAATTTCTCCCCAGGCGTATTTCTCCTTACTTTCTGTATTCTCACCTGTTTTCTTCACTCCCAATGTCCAATCCATGAACAAGATATACAGGCTCTTATTGAAAAATAAACCCCAGTTTTATTCAATTCCACCAATATTACCCTTTCTTGAACCACCACCATGTCCACCTTGCCTTCTGCAGGAGTCTCCAAAGGTTTTCCTTCCATGCTTTCTCTCTGTCATATCTACTATCCATTCTCCATGACATCAAGAGTAATCTTTTAAAAATGTGAACATAAATTAAGATGTCCCAGTGACTTACATTTAAACTGAAAATCTGAGGTCCTTACCCATGGTTTATAATGCCCTAGGTGATCTGCCCCACTCACCTCTCTGACCAGTGGTATACCTGTCTATCTCCATCACTGCCCTAGGAATAAGCCTTTTTAAGCCTTTTTCCTCTTGATTTTACAAAGCTTGTCCTGCCTCAGGACCTTTGCACTTGCTGCTGCCTCTCTCTAGTGTATCCTTTTTATCAGTATCACAGCTCCAGTCACTAAGAGGTGATCCAATCAAGCTGTAGAAACCTCTCCCACCCAACCACTACTCTCCAGAGAGCCTGGAGCTCCCTACCCCTTTTTTGTCTTTCCAATAATCACCAAAATTATCTTGTCCATTCATTGCTTGCTTGTTTCCTCTTTCTCCCCAGTGCTAGAATATAAGATAAACAGGATCTAGGGCTCTGCCTTTTACTCACTACTGTCCGTATCATCTAAAACAGTGCCTGGGACTTCCCTTATGGTCCAGTGGTTAAGAATCCACCTTGCAATACAGATGACACAGGTTCAATTCCTGGTCAGGGAACTAAGATCCCACATGCAGCAGGCAAGCCCATGTGCTGCAACTAAAACCTGACCCAGTCAAATAAATAAATATTAAAAAAAAAATCAGTACCCAACACACAGTAGGTACTAAATAAATATTTGTGATCCAAATGACTGAAGTTCTTTTCATTTGAATCCTAAAAGGAGGATGAGAGTTATCCAAGTGAAGATGAGAAGCAAGAATCTTCCAAGCAGGGGAACAGAATGTTTAAAGACCTAGAACTTCAGGAAGAGTATGGTATCTTAAGTGAACTGAAAAGAAGGCCGGTGCAGCGGGAGTGCCAAGAGCTGAGGATGACATGGTACAGCTTGAGGCTGGCAGACAAGTGGGGCTGGAGCATCCTGGGACCTGCAGGCATGCTGAAGATTGTGGACTTTTGTAAGGGCAGTAGAAGGCTGTTTTAAAGCTTAAGCCACAGACTCAGGTTAGTGTTTCTAAAAGAACTCTCTGTAGTCAATGGATTGGCTTAGGGTAGATTTTAATACCAGGTCATAACTCCCTTTCCCTTGGCTCAATCTGAGCAGAACCCTGTAGGGTAGACAAGAAACATATGATTACTTCCAAACTGCAGGTGTAAAATTAAAAAAGCAAAGATTCCGAGAGCATAAACAAATTGCTGATGGTCATCATGACTTGATTCTGGCCTTCCCTGGCTTCAAGCAGCCATGAACAAAGGACACAGGAAGTGCTTATAGGGAACACCCGGCTGAATGCCCTTGGTGTCTCTCCTCTCTGTCTTAAGGAGGGAGGGCATCAGGCACAACATACATTAGAACCCGTGCTTGTAATAAATCTTCTGCTTCCTTGTGAAAAGACCATCATGAATCTTGTCTATTAAAGAGCTTCTCTGCTCTGTGAATTTTAACAACCTTCTTTAGTGTAGAAATTCGGCCTCTTGTTGTCCACGTTTGAAATTCAAATCTTGGGTGAGTAGATATATTACACCGCTGGGGTACAGGAATGGGAAGGCCATCCATCCATCCACCTCCATTTAGGTCATTCCTTTTCATCTGTAACGGATGGATCCTCTGCTTCTACATCACTGTTCACCCATCCCACGATGAGAGCCCAGAACACTGACTGCTGGGGTGGGAGGAAGAGAGGTAACGGCTATGACCAAACGCCAGGCTCCAGGTGAGGTGTGGTACGAGCCGGATCCCATTTAATCCATCAGCAGCAATCCCTTCCTTGTTTTGCTGATTGAGAGATCTAAATCGCATGTTTCAGGTAAAACGTACCAACACACTGGAATTAAAAGTCAATATTCTCTATTCTGACTACCCCCACACCGAATCCACCCCCATCATCCCTTACATTGTAAGAATCACCTCCCCAGTGACTCAGGCTCAGATTTTTCTCCCAACTATCTCATGCTCCATTACCATCAGTCATCTGATGGAAACACAAATCTGGTTAGGTTTCTGCCCAGCTCAGAAACATTCCCTGGCTCCCCACTGCCCACAGCTTACCATCTAATAAGGAACAAAACCAATCATCCTAGAAGAACAATAAGAGAAGAAGGCTGTTAGGGCAACGGGAGGTGTGGATGATTCATGATGCTTTTGCTGCAGGAGCAGCGGCTGAGGGGTGGGGGGCTGGGGGTGGGAAACAGGGAGACTCAACAGAAGGCGGCTGAGCTGGATTTGGTGATGCATAGAGGGGTCTCTTCGAAAAAGAAGGCAGCAACATGAGCAAAGGCACCGAAAGGCCGAAGCCACCGCTTCAGCTGCCCCTGGGACACATAACTGGTTGTTACTGCGCCATGGAATCTTTCTCTCCAAGCTCTGAGGAGCAGCATAGCAACAAGCAATGATTTGTTACAGCTAGGTTGTCAGGCAGTTTATCTGATGTTAGCGTCCACGTGAACTGCATGATGATTTATGAAACTCAATTTCTCAACCAATACAGGCAAACAGATTCAGCTGCGCAGTTAGGAAGAGCTTGGGGAAAGGGAGCCTCTAGGGAGAGACTGAGGCTGCCCTCCCCCGTGGCTCCAGCTCCACCTCCACGCCGCACTGATTGGGATCAAGGCTCTGAAACACAACTACAGGGTTGGGGCCGAGCTTGCAGGCTAATAAGGAAAATGATTTAAAAATAAACCAAAAAACAGCGCTGGAATTCAAATGCCATGGTGTCGCTGTGGTTTTTCCCTTTTTGCCTTCTGGATTTTGCTTTGGAACTCTCTCTTTTCCTGTGGGGCTAAGGAAGGGGTATCTGTGTCCTGGGAAGGTCAAGTAAATACTGCAAGGGCACCAGTAGAAGTGCTCACAGGAAGGGAGGCTTCCTCTGTCTCTGAGGCAGTCCCTGCTGCTGCTAAGTCACTTCAGTCGTGTCTGACTCTGTGCAACCCCATAGACGGCAGCCCACCATGCTCTGCAGTCCCTGGATTCTCCAGGCAAGAACACTGGCATGGGTTGCTGTTTCCTTCTCCAATGCATGAAAGTGAAAAGTGAAAGTGAAGTCACTCAGTCGTGTCCGACTCAGCGACCCCATGAACTGCAGCCTACCAGGCTCCTGCATCCATGGGATTTTCCAGGCAAGAGTACTGGAGTGGGGTGCCATTGCCTTCTCCGGAGGCAGTCCCTAGCCTAGACTTAAAGCTAAAGGGGCAAAGAGTCCTGAATATTTTTCCAGTTCAGTTCATTGGGACCATAGGGCTCCACAGAGGCACTGGGTCTAAATCATAGCTAATAAGAAAGAGGGTCCATCTGCCCAGGCTTGTTCTGTTTGTTGCTTTCATCAAACTTGGCAGCCTAAGGTCAATGGTATTTGAAGATTGTCCTTGAGGCTAGATTGGTCCCAAAGTTTAGAATTGCCAGGTCCCAGGGCCACAAGGAAGACTCAGATTCATGCTCTGTGAATTTTTTGTCTGGGACTCTGGCAAGAACTCACAGTAAGAAACAAGGGTATGATACAGTTAGTTCCAATTGCCTTCAGCCCAAAGCAGAATTGCTACTGATAAAGGCACACTAACTTGTCCTAGGCTACCTGCCCCTTTGGCACTGCTTCTGCATAGCATGCCATTTCCTCTCTAGGCCTGTGTATATATTAGCCAAGCGACTATATAAGAGTCACCCTATAAGAGTCAAGTGATCTATAGACCTAATGCAGTTTCTATTAAAATCCTAGCACGATTTGGTAGACATAGACAAGCTTATTCTAAAATTTACACGAGAAAAGAAATGTGCTAGAATGGCCAAAATCATTTTTAAGAAGAGTAAAGTATGAATAGAGACTTTTCAATGTTAAGGCTTAATAGTTACAGTAATCAAGGCAGTGTGGTATTGGTAGAGAGAGGCACACAAATCAAGGGGGCAGAACAGAGAGCCCAAAAATTGTCCTGAAACATATGCCCAAGTGATTTTTGACAAAGGGGCACAAACAATTTAAGAATAATCTTTTTAACAAATGGTCCTGGAGTGACAGGATGTTATAAATGGTGACTGCCCCACACTCCCACAAATTCATATGTTGAAACTCTAATCCCTAAGGTGATTGTATTTGGAAGATAGGGCTTTGAGGAGGTATTTTAGGTTAAATGAGATCCTAAGGATAGAGTCCTAATGCATATTAGAAAAAGGAAGAGAGATCTTCTCTCCCTTTCTCTTGCCCCTCCCTTTTCTATGTGAGTACACAGCAAGAAGGGAGCTCTCCACAAGCCAGGGAGAGAAGGGGCCTTCACCAAGAACCCAACTCTGATCTCATGCTTCTAGAGTTCAGAACTGTGAGAAAATAAATTTCTGTTTCAGAACCCTCCCAGTCTATGGTATTTTGCTATGTCAAGCTGAGCTGATTAGCAGACATCTACAGGCCAAAAAAGAGCCTAGACCCCCCCACCTTATAAAAACATATTAATGCAAAATGAATCATGGACTGAAATGGAAAATGCAAAACTATAGAACTTTCAGTGAGAAACATAGGAGAAAATCTTTGGAACCTAGGACCAGTTGAACAATTCTTAGACTTGAGGGTAAATGCATCATCTATAAAGGAACAATTCAAATATTTTCATCACCAAGAAAATTAAAATCATTTGCTTTGTGAACAACTCTATTAAAAAGGTGAAGAGATAAGTATGTAGACTGGAAGAAAGTATTTGTAAATCCCCTATTGGACAAAGTATTCCTATGAATAATATGTAAGGAATGCTAAAAACTCCACGTGTAAAAAAATCCCAATTAGAAAATGAACAAAAGATATGAATAGATATTTATCAAAGAAGATATACAGATGGCAGATAATCACATGAAAAGATGTTCAGCATCATTAGCCACTGGGGAAATATAAGGCCATAATGAAATATAAGGCCATCACACAATCCTACCAAAATTGCTAAAATTAAAAACGTGATAATATAAAATTCTGGGGAAGATGTGGAGAAACTGGCATACATCGCTGGTTTGTAAATGGTACAGCTATTCTGGAAAACAGTTTTTAAAAACGTTAAACATAAATTAATCATATAACCCAGCAATTCTACTTCCAGGTAAATATCCAAGAAACATGAAACACACACATAAACTTGTTCATGAATATTCATAGCAGCTTTATTTATAATAGCCAAAGTGAAGAATAGACAAGATACCTGTTAGTGAATGGATAATCAAACTGTTGCAGACACTCAGTTGTGTCCGACCCTTTGCGACCCCTGGACTGCAGCACGCCAGGCTTTCCTGTCCTTCACCATCTCCCAGAGCTTGCTCACACTCATATCCATTGAGTTGATGATGCCATCCAACCATCTCATCCTCTGTCATCCTGTCTCCTGCCTTCTATCTTGCCCAGCATCAGGGTCTTTTCCAGTGAGTTGCCTCTTTGCATCAGGTGGCCAAAGTACTGGAGCTTCAGCATCAGTCCTTCCAATGAATATTCAGGGTTGATTTTCTTTAGGATTGACTAGTTTGATCTCGTTGCAGTCCAAGGGACTCTAAAGGGTCTTCCTCAGCACCACAATCTGAAAGCATCGATTCTTAGGTGCTCAGCCTTCTTTATGGTCCAACTCTCTTATCCATACATGACTACTGGAAAAACCGTATCTTTGACTAAACGGACCTTTGTCAGCAAAGTAATGTCTCTGTTTTTTAATACACTGTCTAGGTTGGTCATAGCTTTTCTTCAAACAGCAAGTGTCTTTTAATTTCATGGCTTCAGTCACCATCCATAGTGATCCTGGAGCCCAGGAAAATAAAGTTTCTCACTGTTTCCATTGTTTCCCCGTGTATTTGCCATGAAGGGATGGGACTAGATTCCATGATCTTAGGTTTTTGAATGTTGAGTTTTAAGCCAGCTCTTTCACTCTCTTCTTTCGCCTTCATCAAGAGGCTTTTTAGTTCCTCTTCACTTTCTGCTATTAGAGTGATGTCATCTGTATGTCTGAGATTATTGATATTTCTCCCAGCAATCTTGACTCCAGCTTGTGCTTCATCCAGCCAAGCATTTCACATGATGTACTCTGCAAATAGGTTAAATAATCCAGGTGACAATATACAGCCTTGACATACTCCTTTCTCAATTTTGAACCATTCTGTTGTTTCATGTCTGGTTCTGACTGTTGCTTCTTGACCTGCATACAGGTTTCTCAGGAGGCAGGTAAGGTGGTCTAGTATTTCCATATCTGAGAATTTTCCATAATTTGTTGTGACCACAACAAACACAGTCAAAGGCTTTAGTGTAGTCAGTGAAGCAGAAGGATTCTGAAATTCCCTTGCTTTTCCTGTGATCAAACTGTGGTACATACATACAATGAAAATGTAATGATACTTTTTATAACATGGATGAATCTCAAAAACATTATGCTGCTTGTCCCTGCCCCTTGCCTCTTAGAACATCCTTGATGTGCTCAGCTGAGTGTTCTGTGGGCCCAGAGTGTTTACTGTTTAAAAAAAAGTATTCAAAGCCATTTCAAGCCCCTTGGAGACCACAGTTAAGAATAAGGAAATAGGACCACTCTTTTGTTGGTCTTTACAATTGAAGCCATGGTTTGAGGGATAGCTAGGGGATATTCGTATTGTGCTTCTAGAAATTCATGAACAGACAGAAGAAATATAAGTATTTATCAAGAATGTTTGAGTTTCATGCTTGATTAAGGTAGGGATAAAGCAATGCAAAATTAGACTGTGATAATGTAATTCCCATGACTTTTAGGACAGCTTCTGAGAAACCAATCTTTGAGTTCTAGGGGCAGCATGGTGGCAAAGCTTAAACTTAAGGGAATTGAGGAAGGGAACCCCCAGAAGTGGTACCCGTGGTATAATTTGACTCAACTGGGGGATCCTTGGCCAGTCTAGACAGAAAAGATAGATACATACAGTTGTACTGGCCATTCTAAGTTGGTAAAGCAATTTGTTTGGTTAATTCTGATAAGGAAGGAGATCCTGGCACCCTAAGTCATTATATGACCCTAAGAAGCCAGTGTCCCGCAGCTTCTTACAGGAACAAGTTGTGTTCAGTCACTCCAGATGGAGTGCTAACCAGTCCGTGATAACTCTGGATGGCCATAGATGCCTCAGCTATTCTGACTAGCTCCAGGTATGCCTAACAGATGCCAGCACGTTTGGGTAACTCATTGAACTCCATTCCCCTATATGGAACTGTAGTTATTCCTCCTGAAGGGAGAGTTACCAGTAAGTGCAGGTCATAAACTTGCATTAAGTCCCTGCCCTTCATCCATTCAGCCACTCTCATAACAACTGTACAGTGCAATGAAACACTGGCGTCAACCCCGCTGCAAAGGCCATGACCCTGATGGAGCTCTGAGAAGATGGTTGAATTTAACTTTGTAAAAGAAGTCAAAGTCACCACAAGGCTTCCTTAAAAGGACGTGGGAGTGTCAAGATCTGTTGTTTCCTTCTCTGTGCTGTTCAGAACGATCTGAGGCTGTGGGGTGAGATAAGCACAGATGGAATCAAGGTGTGCTGAATTTCACCCTGTGCTTTGCCCCACTAGCTCCCTCAGGGAGTCCCAGAAGTGATCTGAGCCCAACTTTTAGTGGGACAGACTGACTTCCGAGGGAAAATAAGAAGCCGGACTTGGAAGACCATATATTGTGGAGTTCCATTTATATATCATAACCTGAAAAGGCAAATCTATGAGACAGAAAGTAGACTGGTGTTTGTTTACAGCTAAGAGTGGGAGCCAGGAGTGAAAGTGGGTAGGATGTATCCTTTAGAGGTTATGGAAATGTTCCAAATTTTCACTGTAGTTATGGGTGCAACTCAGTAAATTCACCCAAAATTATTAAATTTGCATAAGTGAATTTTATGTAGGTTGCACCTCAAGAAAGCTAATAATTTTTAAAACTTGATTTTTAGTTTGAAAATTTAGTTACAGAAAACTAAGAAATGAATAGTATATTTAGTATGCAGCTATAGTTTTAAGGTAATAGAAATTGGGGAGACCCTTTGTTCTATACCCTCAAGTTCCATTCCAGCCCCTAGATTCCTTGATACTAAGATACTGAGTTGAAATAAAAGTTTAACCCGTAGAATCACAAATACAGTGGGTCTGTCATTAGCTCACGATATATTGTCTATTCAGAAGTTCAGACCTTCCTTCACTAGAGCTATCATTATTAAAGAAATTACAGCTTTTTGGAGAAATCATTCCGCAGTAGAACTTTCATGTCCAACTTGAAACCATTTCAGTAGCAAAAGTCAAAATGATCCATCCCGTACCCATGTTCTGATCTCAGAAGAAAAATTTTACCCAGTGCAAAATCATAATTGTAGTTTTACAATTTTAACTTGTTCTCTGGCATCTTTAAATTCATCTTCAGGCTTGAAAAGTGGGGGAAGTCGTCATTTCCTGCAAAGAAGTTCAGTATACTTAGAGAACAAAATAAGCCAAACTAGAGAGTTCTAGTGAGAGATCAACATGTGAGTTGCCATTATTTGTTTGCTAAAAATATGTTTACTATAGTAGAACATATTTTCAGAATGCCAAGATGTGGAATCCTCAACTCATTCTTTTAACTCTCCATCTGTTCAGTTCTCTGCCACTTTTATTTTTATAGTGTGAAGATAACGTAGTCTCAGTAGAATCAGTTCAGTTCAGTTCAGTCGCTCAGTCGTGTCCAACTCTCTGCGACCCCATGAATCACAGCACGCCAGGCCTCCATGTCCATCACCAACTCCCGGATCTCACCCAAACTCATGTCCATCAAGTCGGTGATGCCATCCAGCCATCTCATTCTCTGTCGTCCCTTTCTCCTCCCACCCCCAATCTCTCCCAGCATCAGAGTCTTTTCCAGTGAGTCAACTCATCGCATGAGGTGGCCAAAGTATTGGAGTTTCAGCTTTAGCATCAGTCCTAGAGACTAAAATTACAATAAGGTGTGTGTTTATCTATCTATCTATATAGATATGTATATATTTTTTCCTTTTTATAATTTTTTTTATTGGAGGCTAATTATTTTACAATATTATATTGGTTGGTTTTGCCATATATTGACATGAATCCACCCCGGGTGTACATGAGTTCCCCTTCCTGAACCCCCCTCCCACCTACCTCCTCCCCTTATCCTCCCTCTGGGTCATCCCCACATACCAGCCCCGAGTATCCTGTAACAAGCATCGACCCTGAACTGGTGATTCGTTTCATATATGATAATATACATGTTTCAATGCCATTCTCCCAAATCATCCCACCCTCACCCTCTCCCACAGAGTCCCAAGGACTGTTCTATAAATCTGTGTCTCTTTTGCTGTCTCGTATAGAGCTATCATTTGCATCTTTCTATATTCCATATATATGCGTTAGTATGGCTCAATAAAGAACAGAAATGGTATGGACCTAACAGAAGCAGAAGATATTAAGAAGAGGTGGCAAGAATACACAGAAGAACTGTACAAAAAAGATCTTCACGAGCAAGATAGGCATGATAACGTGATCACTGACCTAGAGCCAGACATCTTGGAATGTGAAGTCAAGTGGGCCTTAGAAAGCATCACTACGAACAAAGCTAGTGGAAGTGATGGAATTCCAGTTGAGCTATTTCAAATCTTGAAAGATGATGCTGTGAAAGTGCTGCACTCAATATGCCAGAAAATTTGGAAAACTCAAATTTGGCCACAGGACTGGAAAAGGTCAGTCTTCATTCCAATCCCAAAGAGAGGCAATGCCAAAGAATGCTCAAACTACTGCACAATTGCACTCATCTCTCATGCTAGTAAAGTCATTCTCAAAATTCTCCAAGCCAGGCTTCAGCAATATGTGAACTGTGAACTCCCAGATGTTCAAGCAGGTTTTAGAAAAGGCAGAGGCACCAGAGATCAAATTGTCAACAACCGCTGGATCATGGAGAAAGCAAGAGAGTTCCAGAAGAGCATCTATTTCTGCTTCATTGACTATGCCAAAGCCTTTGACTGTGTGGATCACAATAAACAGCGGAACATTCTGAAAGAGATGAGAATACCAGACCACCTGATCTGCCTCTTGAGAAACCTGTATGCAGATCAGGAAGCAACAGTCAGAACTGTACATGGAACAACAGACTGGTTCCAAATAGGAAAAGGAGTGCGTCAGGACTGTATATTGTCACCCTGCTTATTTAACCTATATGCAGAGTACATCATGAGGAACGCTGGGCTGGAAGAAGCACAAGCTGGAATCAAGATTGCTGGGAGAAATATCAATAATCTCAGATATGCAGACGACACTACCCTTATGGCAGAAGGTGAAGAGGAACTCAAAAGCCTCTTGATGAAAGTGAAAGAGGAGAGTGAAAAGGTTGGCTTAAGCTCAGCATTCAGAAAACAAAGATCATGGCATCTGGTCCCATCACTTCATAGGAAATAGATGGAAAAACAGTGGAAACAGTGTCAGACTTTATTTTTTGGGGCTCCAAAATCACTGCAGATGCTGATTGCAGCCATGAAATTAAAAGACGCTTACTCCTTGGAAGGAAAGTTATGACCAACCTTGATAATATATTAAAAAGCAGAGACATTACTTTGCCAACAAAGGTCCGTCTAGTCAAGGCTATGGTTTTTCCCGTGGTCATGTATGGATGTGAGAGTTGGACTGTGAAGAAAGCTGATCACCGAAGAATTGATGCTTTTGAACTGTGGTGCTGGAGAAGACTCTTGAGAGTCCCTTATACTGCAAGGAGAGCCAACCAGTCCATTCTAAGGGAGATCAATCGTGGGTGTTCATTGGAAGGACTGATGCTAAAGATGAAACTGCAATACTTTGGCCACCTCATGCGACGAGTTGACTCACTGGAAAAGACTCTGATGCTGGGAAAGGTTGGGGGCGGGAGGAGAAGGGGACGACAGAGAATGAGATGGCTGGATGGCATCACCGACTCTGAGGACATGAGTTTGAGTGAACTCTGGGAGTTGGTGATGGACAGGGAGGCCTGGCGTGCTGTGATTCATGGGGTTGTGGAGAGTCGGACACGACTGAGCGACTGAACTGAACTGATACTGTATTGGTGTTTTTCTTTCTGGCTTACTTCACTCTGTATAATAGGCTCTAGTTTCATTCACCTCATTAGAACTGATTCAAATGCATTCTTTTTAATGGCTGAGTAATACTCCATTGTGTATATGTCCCAAAGCTTTCTTATCCATTCGTCTGCAGGTGGACATCTAGGTTGCTTCCATGTCCTGGCTATTATAAACAGTGCTGCAATGAACATTGGCGTACATGTGTCTCTTTCAATTCTGGTTTCCTCGGTGTGTATGCCCAGGAGTGCGATTGCTGGATCATATGGCAGTTCTATTTCCAGTTTTTTGAGGAATCTCCACACTCTTCTCCATAGTGGCTGTACTAGTTTGCATTCCCACCAGCAGTCTAAGAGGGTTCCCTTTTCTCCACACCCTCTCCAGCATTTATTGCATGTAGACTTTTGGATAGCAGCCATTCTGACTGGTGTGAAATGGTATCTCATTGTGGTTTTGATTTGCATTTCTCTGATTATGAGGGATGTTGAGCATTTTTTCATATGTTTGTTAGCCATCTTTCTGTCTTCTTTGGAGAAATGTCTGTTTAGTTCTTTGGCCCATTTTTGGATGGGGTCACTTATTTTTCTGGAATTGAGCTACAGGAGCTGCTTGTATATTTTGGAGATTAATCCTTTATCAGTTGCTTCATTTGCTATTATTTTCTCCCATTCTGAAGGCTGTCTTTTCACCTTGCTTATCATTTCCTTTGCTGTGCAGAAGCTTTTGATTTTAATTAAGTCCCATTTGTTTATTTTTGCTTTTATTTCCAATATTCTGGGAGGTGGGTCTTGGAGGATCCTGCTGTGATTTATGTCAGAGAGTGTTTTGCCTACGTTCTCCTCTAGGAGTTTTATAGTTTCTGGTCTTACATTTAGCTCTCTAATCCATTTTGAGTTTATTTTGGTGTATGGTGTTAGGAAGTGTTCTAGTTTCATTCTTTTACAAGTGGCTGACCAGTTTTCCCAGCACCACTTGTTAAAGAGACTGTCTTTTCTCCATTTTATATTCTTGCCTCCTTTGTCAAAGATAAGGTGTCCATTGGTGCGTGGATTTATCTCTGGGCTTTCTATTTTGTTCCATTGATCTATATTTCTGTCTTTATGCCAGTACCATACTGTCTTGATGAATGTGGCTTTGTAGTAGAGCCTGAAGTCCGGCAGGTAAATTCCTCCAGTTCCATTCTTCTTCCTCAAGATTGCTTTGGCTATTCGAGGTTTTTTGTATTTCCATACAAATTGTGAGATTATTTGTTCTAGTTCTGTGAAAAATATCATTGGTAGCTTGATAGGGATTGCATTAAATGTATAAATTACTTTGGGTAGTATACTCATTTTTACAATATTTATTCTTCCAATCCACGAACATGGTATATTTCTCCGTCTATGAGTGTCCTCTTTGATTACTTTCACTAGTATTTTATAGTTTTCTATGTACAAGTCTTTTGTTTCCTTAGGTAGATATATTCCTAAGTATTTAATTCTTTTCGTTGCAACAGTGAATGGAATAGTTTCCTTAATTTCTCTATTTTCTCATTATTAGTGTATAGGAATGCAAGGGATTTCTGTGTGTTGATTTTATATCCTGCAACTTTACTGTATTCATTGATTAGCTCTAGTAGTTTTCTGGTAGAGTCTTTAGGGTTTTCTGTGTAGAGGATCATGTCATTGGCAAACAGTGAAAGTTTTACTTCTTCTTTTCCAATTTGTATTCCTTTTATGTCTTTTTCTGCTCTGATTGCTGTATCCAAAACTTCCAGAACTATGTTGAATTGTAGTGGTTAGAGTGGGCACCTTTGTCTTGTTCCTGACTTTAGGGAAAATGCTTTCAGTTTTTCACCGTTGAGGATAATGTTTGCTGTGGGTTTGTCATATATAGCTTTTATTAGGTTGAGGTATGTGGAGAAGGAAATGGCAACCCACTCCGGTGTTCTTGCCTGGAGAATCCCAGGGACGGGGGATCCTGGTGGGCTTCTGTCTGTGGGGTCACACAGAGTCGGACACGACTGAAGTGACTTAGCAGCAGCAGCATGTCCCTTCTATTCCCAATTTCTGGAGGGTTTTTTTTTATCATAAATGGATGTTGAATTTTGTCGAAGGCTTTCTCTGCATCTATTGAGATAATCATATGATTTTTATGTTTCAGTTTGTTAATGTGGTGTATTACATTGATTGATTTGCGGATATTGAAGAACCCTTGCATTCCTGGGATAAAGCCCACTTGGTCATGATGTATGATCTTCTTAATGTGTTGCTGGATTCTGATTGCTAGAATTTTGTTAAGGATTTTTGCATCTATGTTCATCAGTGATATTGGCCTGTAGTTTTCTTTTTTTGTGGGGTCTTTACCAGGTTTTGGGATTAGTGTGATGGTGGCCTCATAGAATGAGTTTGGAAGTTTCCCTTCCTCAGCAATTTTCTGGAAGAGTTTGAGTAGAATAGGTGTTAGCTCTTCTCTAAATTTTTGGTAGAATTCAGCTGTGAAGCCCTCTGGACCTGGGCTTTTTTTTGCTGGAAGTTTTCTGATTACAGCCTCTAGTTCTGTGCTTGTGATGGGTCGGTTCAGATTTTCTATTTCTTCCTGGTTCAGTTTTGGAAAGTTGTACTTTTCTAGGACTTTGTCCATTTCTTCCAGGTTATTTATTTTATTGCATATAATTTCTGATAGTATTCTCTAATAATCCTTTGTATTTCTGTGTTGTCAGTTGTGATCTCTCCATTTTCATTTCTAATTTTATTGATTTGGTTCTTCTCCCTTTGTTTCTTGATGAGTCTGGCTAGTGGTTTGTCAATTTTATTTACCTTCTCAAAGAACCAGCTCTTGGCTTTGTTGATTTTTGCTATGGTCTCTTTTGTTTCTTTTGCATTTATCTCTGCCCTAATTTTTATGATTTCTTTCCTTCTACTGACCCTGGGGTTCTTCATTTCTTCCTTTTCTAGTTGCTTTAGATGTAGGTTATTTAGTTGACTTTTTTCTTGTTTCTTGAGGTGTGCCTGTATTGCTATGAACTTCCCCTTAGCACTGCTTTTACAGTGTCCCAGAGGTTTAGGGTTATTTTGTTTTCATTTTCATTCATTTCTATGCATATTTTGATTTCTCTTTTGATTTCTTCTATGATTTGTTCATTATTTAGCAGCGTGTTGTTCAGCCTCCATATGTTGGCATTTTTAATAGTTTTTCTCCCATAATTGAGATCTAATCTTACTGCAGTGTGGTCAGAAAAGATGCTTGGAATGATTTCAATTTTTTTGAATTTACCAAGGCTAGATTTATGGCCCAGGATGTGATCTATCCTGGAAAAGGTTCCGTGTGCACTTGAGAAAAAGGTAAAATTCATTGTTTTGGGGTGAAATGTCCTACAGAGATCTATTAGGTC
Organism: Moschus berezovskii; assembly: GCF_049115385.1. Classification (NCBI taxonomy): domain Eukaryota; kingdom Metazoa; phylum Chordata; class Mammalia; order Artiodactyla; family Moschidae; genus Moschus; species Moschus berezovskii. The sequence goes on along the minus strand of NC_142463.1, from coordinate 44,296,970 downwards.
TAATTAGTCTACTGTATCATTTAAAGTTTGTGTTTCCTTGTTAATTTTCTGTTTAGTTGATCTATCCATAGATGGAAGTGGGGTATTAAAATCTCCTACTATTATTGCATTGTTGTTAATTTCCCCTTTCATACTTGTTAGTAATTGTCTTACATATTGTGGTGCTCCTATGTTGGGTGCATAAATATTTATAATTGTTATATCTTCATCTTGGATTGATCCTTTAATCATTATGTAGTTTCCTTCTTTGTCTCTTTTCACAGCCTTTGTTTTAAAGTCTATTTTATCTGATATGAGTATTGCTACTCCTGCTTTCTTTTGTCTCCATTTGCATGGAATATCTTTTTCCAGCCCTTCACTTTCAGTCTGTATGTGTCCCTCGTTTTGAGGTGGGTCTCTTGTGGACAACATATATGGGGTTCTTGTTTTTGTATCCATTCAGCCAGCCTTTGTTTTTTGGTTGGGGCATTCAACCCATTTACGTTTAAGGTAATTATTGATAAGTATGATCCCGATGCCATTTTCTTTATTGCTTTGGGTTCGAGTTTATACACCCTTTCTGTGTTTCCTGTCTAGAGAAGATCCTTTAGCATTTGTTGAAGAGCTGGTTTGGTGATGCTGAATTCTCTCAGCTTTTGCTTGTCTGTAAAGCTTTTGATTTCTCCTTCATATTTGAATGAGATCCTTGCTGGGTACAGTAATCTGGGCTGTAGGTTATTTTCTTTCATCACTTTAAGTATGTCTTGCCATTCCCTCCTGGCATGAAGAGTTTCTGTTGAAAGATCAGCTGTTATCCTTATGGGGATCCCCTTGTGTGTTATTTGCTGCTTTTCCCTTGCTGCTTTTAATATTTGTTCTTTGTGTTTGATCTTTGTTAATTTGATTAATGTGTGTCTTGGAGTATTTCGCCTTGGGTTTATCCTGTTGGGGACTCTCTGGGTTTTTTGGACTTGGGTGATTATTTCTTTCCCCATTTTAGGGAAGTTTTCAACTATTATCTCCTCAAATATTCTCTCATGGTCTTTCTTTTTGTCTTCTTCTTCTGGGACTCCTATGATTCGAATGTTGGAGCATTTAACATTGTCCCAGAGGTCTCTAATATTGTCCTCATGTCTTTTAATTGGTTTTTCTTTTTTCCTCTCTGTTTCATTTATTTCTACAATTCTATCTTCTAGCTCGCTTATCCTGTGTTCTGCCTCTGTTATTCTACTGTTTGTTCCCTCCAGAGTGTTTCTGATCTCATCTATTGCATTATTCGTTGTATATTGACTCTTTTTTATTTCCTCTAAGTCCTTATTAAACCTTTCTTCCTTCTTCTCAGTCCTTTTCTCCGGGTTATTTATCTGTAACTCCATTTTGCTTTCAAGATTTTGAATCATTTTCACCACCAAAATTAGAAATTCTTTATCAGGTAGATTTCCTATATCTTCCTCTTTTGTCTATGTTGGTGGGCATTTATCTCGTTCCTTTACTTGCTGGGTATTTCTCTGCCTCTTCATCTTGCTTATATTGCTTTGCTTAGGGTGGTCTTTCCCTCTTCTGGCCGTTTGTGGAGTTCTCTTTATTATGTAGTTTCCTCGCTGTGTGTGGGGTTGGATGGGTGACTTGTCAAGGTTCCCTGGTTAGGGAAGCTTGTGTCAGTGTTCTGGTGGGTGGAGCTGGATTTCTTCTCTCTGGAGTGCAATGAAGTGTCCAGTAATGAGTTATGAGATGTCAGTGGGTTTGGAGTGACTTTGGGCAGCCTGTATATTGAAGCTCAGGGCTATTTTCCTGTGTTGCTGGAGAATTTGCGTGGTATGTCTTGCTCTGGAACTTGTTGACCCTTGGGTGGTGCTTGGTTTTAGTGTAGGTATGGAGACGTTTGATGAGCTACTATTGATTAATGTTCCCTGGAGTCAGGAATTCTCTGGTGTTCTCAGGATTCAGCTTAAGCCTCTTGCCTCTGGTTTTTGGTCTTATTCTTGGAGTAGTCTCTAGACTTCTCTATCTGTCATTTCCAAGGTGGTTCCCTCTGTTTTAGATTCTGTTTGCTGGTCTCTTCAGTGTCTAATTTCTGCCCTGATATTAGGGGGCGGGTGGACACTATTTAAGGCTCCGTTCAGTCCTGTTCTGGGAAGGGAGGAACGCCTCAGACAAATATCTCTGGCGTCTGTGGGGAGTGCTCACAGCGTCTCAGCCACACTGGGTTTGCCCCTGTTCACAGCACATGTGCTGTCCCAGTCTACACTGCACAGGCTCTAGGTTGCTCTGCCGGGAACTGTCCAAGGCCGGTGCTGGGTTGTTTGCACTTCCCAGATCTGAGCGGCTCAAGTTCAGGTTCTCGGGTAGCCCACAAAGGCGCAGACTTGGTTGTGCCTGAGTTTTGTGCCTTCCCTGGTCCAAGCAGCTCAGGTGACCAGGTGTTTGGCAAGCGCGGTCGCAACAACTTATCACCTCCCCAATCTCTGCCACTCGGTTTTCTGGGTGTACTACAGGTGCACCTTCTCAGGCGGATATCGCCTGGCCCGAGCCCAGGAAGTCTCGATTAGCAACAAGCCTGCCTGCAGTTTGTATCGGATGCCTTTCTGGGGCCGCGATTACCCCCTCCGGCTCTGGCTGACCTCCCTGCCTGTTTCCGCGGGGGATGGGGGATGGGCCGACCGCAGCCAGCTCGCTATGCTCAGCCCTTTGTTCTGTGAGCGGGGCTGGCGGAGTCTTAGGTTAGAGCTTTCCGCCTTTTCATGGGGAAGCTATCCCAATCTGCTACTATCCCCAGTTCTCTCAGATTGTTATTGCGGCATTCAAGCCCAGTCCTCTCTCTAAGCAGTTCAGCCAGCTCCTCCCTGCCCAGCCCCCGCTTGCTAATGGTGTATGCAGGCGTCTGCGTTGCTTCTCCGCTGGGAGTTACCATTTGGCGGGTAATCTGTGGGTTTTAATTATTTCTTTCTTTTTCTTCCCGGTTATGTGGCCCTCTGAGCTTCCAAGGCTCGCCACAGATTCGCCAGTGAGAATGTTTCCTGGTGTTTGGAAACTTCTCTCTTTTTAAAGCCTCCCTTCCAGGGACGGAGCTCCGTCCTTACCTCTTTTGTCTCTCTTTTTATCTTTTATGTTTTTTCCTACCTCCTTTCGAAGACAATGGGCTGCTTTTCTGCGTGTCTGATGTCCTCTGCCAGCATTCAGAAGTTGTTTTGTGGACTTTACTCCACGTTCAAATGTTCTCTTGATGAATTTGTGGGGGAGAGAGTGGTCTCGCTGTCCTATTCCTCCGCCATCTTGTTCCTTCTCCTATATAGATATATTTAAACAAGGTATAAATATGAAGACACACACATATACATAGTCTAAGGAAAAATATATCATTTGTAGCTTCAGAGGTATTTTTAACAGCTATTTTATTTTTAATTCTAAGTAGGACACTCTACCTTCAGTGGTCATGGATGATATTATATTAAAATATTTGAAAACCATTTTTGACTAAAAAGCAAGTTGATATATAGGACCATTTGGATGAAGAAAAGAAGACTTGGGTTCTGGTCCCTCACGTGAGCTAGTCACTTGTATCTTTAGGCCCCCTTTTCTCATGTTTGAAGGACTATAAGAGATTTAAGGAAGATAATCTCTAAAGGGGCTTCCCTGGTGACTCGGCCAATAAAGAATCTGCCTAAAATGTGAGAGATCCAGGTTCAGTCCCTGGATCAGGAAGATCCCCTGGAGAAGGGAGTGGCAAACCACTCTAGTATTCTTGCCTGGAGAATTACATTGTCAGAGGAGCCTATAGTCCATGGGGTTGCAAAGAGTCGCACAGGACTGAGGGACTAACACACTAATCTCTAAAATGCCTATAAACCTAAAATATGATCCAGAGACTTTTTAAAATTTTAAATAGATTTGTTCAACAATCAATTGAACAACAGTTTTAAGATACTTTGTAACATTGTAGAAATACAAAGATCTTTGGAGTCAGAACTCTGCCTCTGTCACTTTCAAATTTCTTGCCTTAGTCAAGTTGTTTCATCATTCTGAGCCCTAACTCCATTACCATTAAACATGAGGTTAATAATATATACTTCCTAGGGATGCAGTATGGTTAAAGTAACACTGCTGCTGCTGCTGCTAAGTCACTTCAGTCGTGTCCGACTCTGTGTGACCCCACCAGGCTCCCCTGTCCCTGGGATTCTCCAGGCAAGAACACTGGAGTGGGTTGCCATTTCCTTCTCCAATGTGTGAAAGTGAAAAGTGAAAGTTAAGTCACTCAGTCGTGTCTGACCCCCAGCGACCCCATGGACTGCAGCCCACCAGGCTCCTCCATCCATGGGATTTTCCAGGCAAGGGTACTGGAGTGGCTTTCCATTGCCTTCTCTGTAACACTAACCAATATAAAATATAAATTCCCAGGCCTTGGTGGATTATATGCTAGATATTTATTTCTTCCTCTTTAAAGATTTTAGTAGTGAAAAGGGACCGAAGCTGCTTCTATTAATACACAGTTTTCCAGGTGTGTGTAGCAGAGAAAGGAAGAGTGAAGTAAGCATACAAACTTGCTAACCACATTCAGTTCAGTTCAGTTGCTCAGTCATGCCCGACTCTTTGCAAAGCCATAGACTGCAGCACGCCAGGCCTCCCTGACCATCACCAACTCCCAGAGTTTGCTCAAACTCATGTCCATTAAGTTGGTGATGCCATCCAACCATCTCATCCTCTGTCATCCCCTTCTCCTGCCTTCTATCTTTCCCAGCATCAGGGTCTTTTCCACTGAGTCAGCTCTTCACATTAAGTGACCAAAGTATTGGAGTTTCAGCTTCAGCATCGGTCCTTCCAATGAATATTCAGACTGATTTCCTTTAGGGTTGACTGGTTTCATCTTGCAGTTCAAGACTCTTCTTCAACACCACAGTTCAAAAGAATTGCAATTCTTCGGCATTCAGCTTTCTTTATGGTCCAGCTCTCACATCCATACATGACTACTAGAAAAACAATAGCTTTGACTAAATGGACCTTTGTTGGCAAAGTAATGTCTCTGCTTTTTAATATGCTGTCTAGGTTGGTCATAACTTTTCTTCCAAGGAGCAAGTGTCTTTTAATTTAATGGCTGCAGTCACCATCCACAGTGATTTTGGAGCCCAAGAAAATGAAGTCTTTCACAGTTTCCATTGTTTCCCCATCTATTTGCCATGAAGTGATATGACCAGATACCATGATTTTTGTTTTTTGAATGTTGAATTTTAATCCTAACCACATTACCTCTGCTCAGATTTCACTAGCAAAATCTATCATGTGGCCATACTAAGATGAATGGAATATTATAGGAAATATAGTCTCTTGTTGGACAACCAGTTTCTAGAAACAACTCTGCAAACATTTTGTACACTAATCTATCACTACAGCGTGTTGATAGAAAAATTAAATGACTATTTGTAAAGTGCCTATTATAGTGCTAGTATACTATAAGCACTGGAAGAAGTTAAGATTTTTAGTATAAAGGAATTATTTTGGTATGGTTGTTTAGTTGCTAAGTCGTGTCCAACCCTTTTGCAGTTCCATGGACTGTAGCCTGCCAGGCTCCTCTGTCCATGGCTTTCCCAGACAAGAATTACCATGTAATATATACATATATTTATATACTGTACTCTCTGATACCACAATTTACCTTGTAATATATGTATATATGTGAATACTATGTATATTATGAGGTGAATAGTGATAACAGAGAGTACAGTTAAAATACAGTGGGACTTTATATTGGTTTCCTATGGAGGCTGTAACCAGAAATACCAGAAACCTGAGAGCTCAAAGCCACACACATTTATTATTCTACAGTTCTGGAGGTCAGAAGTTAAAAGTGAGTCTACAGGGCTGAGATCAAGATGTCAGCAAGACTGTGTCTCTTCTGGAGGCTCTAGGGGAGAATCCATTCCTTGACTCTCCCAGCCTCTAGAGGCTGCCCTTGTTCCTTGGCTCATGGCCTTATCTCTCCAACCTCTGCTTGCATAGTCATATCTTCTCTGACTCTGATCTTCCCTGCCTCCCTCCTATTAAGGACCCTTGTGATTACATTAGGCATATCTGGATCATCCTAAAAATAATTTACCTATTCCAAGATTCTTTCCTTGACCACATCTGCAAAATTCATTTTGCCTTGTAAGGGAATATATTCTCAGGTTCTGGAGATTGGGATGTGGACACTTTTAGCTGGGGGTAGGGAACTGGGAGGGCAGCATCATTTTGCCTATCATAACATCTTAAAGTCCATAGACAAGGGCTTCCCTGGTGGCTCAGACTGTAAAAAATCCACCTGCAATGCAGGAGACCTGGATTCGATCCCTGGGTTGGGTAGATCCCCTGGAGGAGTCATGGCAACCCACTCCAGTATTCTTGCCTGGAGAATCCCCATGGACAGTGGAGCCTGGTGGGCTACAGTCCATGGGATCTCAAAGAGTCAGACATAACTGAGGGACTAAGCTCAGCAACACAGCACAGACGTCTTAGGAAAAAGAGATAGTAGTTATTTTTTCACATATGGAGAGTGGCATGAACTTGAAAACTAGCTGTCTTTTGCTAGATAGATGACCTTGAAATGTGCCTGTTTTTATTTTCTGTAAAATGGGAATGGCAAAATTAACCATCTCACAGATAAAAGGATTGTAAGAATTAAAAGATAATGTATATAAGTTTCCTGGAATATAATAGATGCTCAAGATAGGAGATCCATCATTATTTTACCATTTCATGGTATACAGTGGCCCATAACACCCCATTTATCATCTTACACTCTCTAAGATCACAGCTGAAGCAAGAAAGAGTAGAATATTTCTTTGTACAGAGAGACTATCAATCATGTTTAGCATACTGACCTTCTCTTGGAAGAAAAGCAGGTTAATGCATCTTAGGGAATTTTGCATCAGTAGAGACTGAGCAATATGGTTCTTCTGCTAAGTCTGGTAACCCATATGTTCCAGAATATCATTATGGTCTGAGTTTTCAGAGCCTGTGGTTTTACTGTGCTCACCCAAGAAATCATTGATGGGGGTTAAGAGAGCTGAAGCATTTTCTTCCCTGAGATAGATGGTCACATAAATCAATCACAAGGATTTGGCCACAGTGAGCAGGAGCAGGAACAGTTTCCAAAGACAAGAGCCCCAGCTCCATTCACCCGACTTCTAGGTGGCTTAGAAGGTTTCTTCTTAATTCTTGTCACAACTATATAATTTCCAGGCTGAGAAATTTCCCGGCTGGCAGCCCACCACACATCAAAAGATTTTTAGGCTCACGGGGGAGTGGGGGATGGATGGATTGGGAGCTTTGGATTAGCAGATGCAAAGTATTATAGGAAGAATGGATAAACCATAAGGTCCCATTGTATAGCACAGGCAACTATATCCAATATTCTATAATAAGCCATAATGGGAAAGAATATTAAAAATATATATGTATAACTGAATCACTTTGCTGTACAGCAGAAACTACCACAATAAACTATACTTCATTAAAATGAATTAAAGAAAAAGATTTGTAGGCTCTAGTTTATTGTACATAATCTGGCTTCAAAGACATAGGACCGTATTAGTGTTATTAACTCTTCGGTAGTGTCTAATCATCTAGAGTGACTTCAAAGCTCCTCAATTTTCTTATCAACAAAATAATTGTAATAATATATGTCATAGCAACTCTATCATAAAATGAGGAAGCTCCCTTTCCAAGGTCAGCTTCAGATGTCAAAACCTTAAGAGTAGTTCTTTAGTATAATCAAAGAAAGAAAGGGTTATGACTCACACAGCTAGGGAATTCCCAAGGTGATGAGCAAGGAGGAAAACTCTGATGGAATAGATCCAGAAGTGAGAGTGTGTGAGCACTTTTAAAAAAAACTTTTTATTTTGTATTGGGGGTACAGTCAATTAACAAACAATGCCGTGATAGTTTCAGGTGAACAGCTCAAAGAGACTCAGCCATACATATACATATATCCATTTTCCCCGAAACCTCCCTCCCATCCAGGCTGCCACTAACATTGAGCAGTTCCATGTGCTATACAGTAGGTCCTTGTTGGTTATCTGTTTTAAATATAGCAGTGTGTATGTGTCCATCCCCAATTCCCTAACTATCCCTTCTCCCCATCCTTCTTCCCAATAAGCATTTAGTAGAGAGGAAAGTCCTGCCAGTGGGAGGAGAGCCAGCCTACGGCCACAAACTTTGGAAGAGGCAACCAAGAGTACACATGAGCTTTAGGGATGGGAGTGGACCAGTGTGAACCTTACTGGACAAGAGTTGACAGACACAGACAGGGGATGAGACAGAGTTTACTGGCACTAGATCAAACATCACTGAGGACCAAGCTTCTTTCCTGTGTTCTCTGTAATTCACCTGAGACATTTGGGTAAATACAGCAACCTCCCAGTTTTCCTGTAAATAAATGTTTACTTGGAATAAATTAAATTTACAAAGCTGATGAAAATAATAAGTCCAGCAAGTGTTACACTAGCTCTCTGAAGGATAGTGGGGAGTCAGCAAAAGGAGATAGCCAGCAGAAGAAATCAATGGCATCCAGGGAATCTCTTTGAGTATTTTAGTAGTAATATTGACTGTTTTGGTTTGCTGTTTCATTTGTTGAACTCTTATGGAGCTGTCTCCTGTGTTATTGACTCACATGGAGTATGAGCATCCCTTCAAGGCACACGCTCCTCCTTAAGATGCCAGCAGGTAGTCTAATGCCAAACTATTATCAGCTACCATAGCAACTAGAGAACTTTGTCCCTCATTAACAGCATCGAGAGCTGGGGCTGTTTGATGTATGTGGTCTTCCAGGAGTTGTGGCATTTGTCTGTGTGACCTCTCTGAGTTGTGACTATTACAGAATAGAAAACACCTAAAATGTGTTGGAGAAGACTCTTGAGAGTCCCTTGGACTGCAAAGAGATTCAACCAGTCCATTCTAAAGGAGATCAATCCTGGGTGTTCATTGGAAGGACTGATGCTAAAGCTGAAACTCCAATACTTTGGCCACCTCATGCGACGAGTTGACTCACTGGAAAAGACTCTGATGCTGGGAGGGATTGGGGGTGGGAGGAGAAGGGGATGACAGAGAATGAGATGGCTGGATGGCATCACCGACTCGATGGACATGAGTTTGAGAGGACTCCAGGAGTTGGTGATGGACAGGGAGGCCTGGCGTGCTGGGATTCATGGGGTTGCAAAGAGTCGGACATGACTGAGCAACTGAACTGAACTGAACTGAAAATGTATGCCTGTTACACCAAGGATTGTGATGAGGTCCAATATAATAGCTAAAAAGTGGCCCCTTTGAGGGAAGTCTCCATGAGAGTAGTGAATTCTCTAGTTGAATAAAGAGTGACCTGGGTACCATATGCATACAGGACACAAACCAGGTCACACAGGTGGGAGTGGGTGGGGTGGAGAAGCTGAGTGGAGGACCCCATGGAGGAAGAAAAGTGCTACAGGGGAACCAGTAGCCCACAGGTCTTGCAGGGTGGAGTTTCTGGTGAGAAAATCTGTATCAAAGCAGGAACTTGATGGCTAAATAGTCCCAGCAGTGGGTGGGGAGACACAGCGGTATGTAATACTGATTGACCCAGGAGGCAGAGAAAGACAAGGAGTCCGAGGAGGGAAAGTTAATATGGAGGCATCTGGTGAGGCTGAAGGAGTGCTGGGCTGGAGGGTGACTGGAGAGGATGACAAGCAGCTGAGATGAATATGGCTTATCTATAAAAGGGCAGAAATTAGTTGTATGCTGGTTGTCTAGGCTGGGGCACCTAAAAGCAGGCCATATACTGATGAAGGGCTAGCTCCAGGTAATATGCTCTGCTATTGTTATCTCGGTAGTGTCTAGGTTTAGGAAAGTAGGGAGTGGAGATGATGACAGAGCAGTAGTAAAGATTTAAATGAGGGTAATTGGATGAGAAGACATCAGAGCTTATATGTGGTCATAGGAATAGTTAATATAGCCAGGTCTCAACTAATGCCACGGTAGAGTTTTAGGCTTTTGTGTAGGGATAGTGGAGATGGGGATCCAAACTCAGGTGTTAAGTATCTAAAAGGAGAGATACATTGTAGGGCACCAGTGAGGTAGTCAGCTAATTTGTAAGCTGTTAGCTTCCACCAAGAAGCAACCCCAGAAAGAGGGAAATGAATGGATCAAGAGAAATTGAAATAACCTAGTGGGAGTTCCTTGATGCAAAAGGTTAGGTAACGTGTAAAGGTAGGCCCCTATGTTGTCATTCTAGGAAGGGAAGAGCCTGACAATAATTTTTAGCTTCATGCAGGGTGTCCTTCCATTCCATAGGAGAGGATATGGAGTTGTAGAGACTTATGTAATTTGGGGCGGGGGGGGTTGGATCTTTATGAAGCGGTCCACAATAGGCCTTGTGAGGTGGCATCAGTTAGGTTGGGAACATGATTAATCTAGGTAGAACTGCATAGACTGAAACTTGAGTAAGTCAGAAAGCAAAAAAGAAGAAAATGTAGTTGGGAAGTTATAGGGATACAGGTGTGTGGCAGAGCCATGGTTAGGTATGGGAGAAGAGACAGGATCAGGGAGCAAAGTCTTTATTTGGCAGGTTTCAGTATGGAATTGTGTTAGCAGGATACCTTGGAGTACTGTTGCTGAGGCTGGGATTGTTGGCTGTCCTGAGGTCACCATCTGGGATGCATTGTCTGCAGGGCTGAGATGGTCATTCCTGAGATGACTGTGCTATTGACTGGAATTGACTTGTGGATAGTACCTGTAAGAACCCTAGTGTGGTTGAGGGTGGGGGCTCTTGATATAAGTCCTGGACTAGCCCCAAAACCTTGAGGCAAAGTTTTGCACTTGAGAAATTATTACAAATATGATGGAGGAGCAGTATTCCTTTGCCTCTAGGAGTTATGGTATAACTTCTTATTGGGAAGCTGTGGGCTGATTGACCACCCCAAACAAGTAGGGGTGACAGCATGGGCAGAAAGGAGAATAAGGCATTTGGCACTGAACTGGAGTAATAGAATCCCAGTCCAGCATCTTGAATATAAAGTCTGTTTTGAGCCTACTGACTAAACCAAAAAACAAGACCATTAACCACTGCATCAGTTCAGTTCAGTTCAGTCGCTCAGTCGTGTCCGACTCTTTGCGACCCCATGAATCACAGCACGCCAGGCCTCCCTGTCCATCACCAACTCCCGGAGTACACTCAAACTCATGTCCATCAAGTCGGTGATGCCATCCAGCCATCTCATTCTCTGTTGTCCCCGTCTCCTCCCACCCCCAATCCTTCCCAGCATCAGACTCTTTTCTTGTTAAAAACATGAACAATGAACTTGCATTTATTGAGGACATCCTCCAGTACCCAAAGCAATGAGCAGTTGATTCCAAAGGATCACAGACTCAAGGCCCATGGTAGTTCTGGACCAAGAAGGATCAAATAGGCCTCTAAGAGTTGTATTTCAAGAGGGGTGCCTTTTGGCTGTTGAGGGAAACTGTTTGTTCCAGAAATCCATAGGAAGTCATGTGATATCATATGTGGTCCAGAGACTCTAGAAGGTGTAATAAAATTTGTGGTTTGGTTGACTTCCTACATCTTCAAGTCCAGCAACACAGCACTGTTTTTATCATCTTTTTCTGATGCTGTCTTCTGACTCCCTCTTCCGTGTTTAAGGATCTCTGTGATTATTTTGGCCTCACTGGAATAGTTAAAGTTAAACTCCCTATTTTAAAGACAACCGAATTGCTACATTGATTACATCTGCAACCAGCAATTCCCCTTTGTCATATAACCTAATATATTCACAGGTTCTGGGGATTAGGATATGGACATCCTTGGGGGACCATTATTCCACATGTCACAGACAACCTTTTGGATATCCTCAAGGGCCTATTCTTGGAGTGACCCAATTTGAATTGAACTCATTTGCTAGTGACTGCATAAATAGGTTTTAATAAAATGTGTAGATGGGAAATACATTGTTACTAGAGGCCAAATAGGTCAAATAGGTGTTGGGCTTGAAAGTAATGAAGTAGAGAGCACCAAAAATTGTTGGGAAATATGCAGTAGACCTTCCAGGAACCTGGACTGTTAAATACATGAATCAAGGTAAATTGGATATGGTCAAGCAGGAAATGGCAAGAGTGAACATCAACATTTTAGGAATCAGTGAACTAAAATGAACGGGAATGGGTGAACTTAATTCCAATGACCATTATATCTACTACTATCTGTAAGAATCTCATATTAAGAAATGAAGTAGCCCTCGTAGTCAACAAAAGAGTCTGAAATGCAGTACTTGGGTGCAATCTCAAAAGTAACAGAATGATCTTGGTTTGTTTCCAAAGCAAACTATTCAGTATCACAGTAATCCAAGTCTCTGACTCAACCACTAAATGCCAAAGAAACTTAAGTTGAATGGTTCTATGAAGACCTACAAGACCTTTTAGAACTAACACCAAAAAAAAAAATGTCCTTTTCATCATAGGGAATTGGAATGCAAAAGTAGGAAGTCAAGAGATACCTGGAGTAACAGGCAAGTTTGGCCTTGGAGTACAAAATGAAGTGGGCAAAGGGTAACAGAGTTTTGCCAAGAGATCACACTAGTCACAGAAAACACCCTTCTTCCAACAACACGAGAGACAGTTCTTCACATGGACATCACCAGATGGTCAAATACTGAAATCAGATTGATTATTTTCTTTGCAGCCAAAGATGGAGAAGCTCTATACAGTCAGCAAAAACAAGACTGGGAGCTGACTATGGCTCAGCTATGAACAACTCATTGCAAAATTCAGACTTAAATTGAAGAAAGTAGGGAAAACCACTAGACCCCATTCATTATGACATAAATCAAATTCCTTATGATTATACAGTGGCAGTGACAAATAGATTCAAGGGATCACATCTGATAGAGTGCCTGAAGAACTGTGGACAGAGTTTCATGACCTTGTACAGGAGGCAGTGACCAGACCCATCCCCAAGAAAAAGAAATGCAAAAAGGCAAAATGATTGTCTGAGGAGGCCTTACAAATAGCTGAGAGGAGACGCGAAAGGGAAAGATTTACTTAACTGAATGCAGTGTTCCAAAGAATAAATAGCACAGAGAGACAAGAAAGCCTTCTTAAGTGAAGAATGCAAAGAAATAGAGGAAAACAATATAATGGAAAAGACTAAAGATCTCTTCAAGAGAATTGGAGACCCCAACGAAACATTTCATGCAATGATGGGCATAATAAAGGACAGAAGTGGCAAGGATCTAACAGAAGCAGAAAAGATTAAGAAGAGGTATCAAGAATACATAGAACTATACAAAAAAAGTCTTAATGACCTGGATAACCACAGTGGTGTGATCACTCACCTAGAACCAGACATGCTGGAGTGTGAAGTCAAGTGGGCCTTAGGAACCATTACTATGAACAAAGCTAGTGGAGGTGATGGAATTCCAGTTATTTCAAATCCTAAAAGATGATGCTATTAAGGTGCTGTACTCAATATGCCAGCAAATTTGGAAAGCTCAGTAATGGCCACAGGACTGGAAAAGATCAGTTTTCATTTCAATGCCAAAGAATGCTCAAACTACACTACAATTGTGTTCATTTCACATGTTAGCAAAGTGATGCTCAAAATCCTTCAAACTAGGCTTCAGCAGTAGGTGAACTATATGAAAGCCTTTGGCTTTGTGGATCACAACAAACTGTGGAACATTCTTAAAGAGATGGGAATACCAAACCACCTTACCTGTCTCTTGAGAAACCTCTATGCAGGTCAAGAAGCAACAGCTAGAACTGGACTTGGAACAGCCCCGTGGACTGCAGCACGCCAGGCTTCCCTGTCCTTCACTATCTCCCTGAGTTTGCTGACTCATATCCATTGATCTGTGATACCATTCAACCATCTCATCATCTGTCAGCCCCTTATCCTCTTCCTGTCCTCCATGTTTCTGAGTCTTTTCCAACGATTAGCTCTTTGCATTAGGTGGCCAAAGTAGTGGAGCTTTAGCTTCAGTATCAGTCCTTCCAATGAATATTAAGGACTGATTTCCTTTAGGATGGACTGGTTGGATCTCCTAGGAGTCCAAGGGAAGTCAGGAGTCTTCTCCAACACCAGAGTTCAAAAGCATCAATTCTTAGGTGCTCAACTTTCTTTGTGGTCCAACTCTCATATCCATACATGACTACTGGAAAAACCATAGCTTTGACTAGATGGACCTTTGTCAGCAAAGTGATGTCTCTGCTTTTTAATACGATGTCTAGGTTTGTCATAGCTTTTCTTCCAAAGAGCAAGTGTCTTAATTTCATGGCTGCAGTCACCATCTGCAGTGATTTTGGAGCCCAAGAAATAAAGTTTCTCACTGTTGCCATTGTTCCCCATCTATTTGAAATGAAGTGATGGGACCCAGTGCCATGATCTTCATTTTTTGAATGTTGAGTTTTAAGCCTGCTTTTTCACTCTCCTATTTCATCTCCATCAAGAGGCTCTTTAATTCCTCTTCACTTGCTGCCATTAGAGTGGTATCATCTGCATATCTGAGGTTATTATTATTTCTCCTGGTAATCTTGATTCCAGCTTGTGCTTCATTCAACCTGGTATTTCACATGATTGTATATAATTTAAATAAGCAGGATGATGATATACAGCTTTGAGGTACTCCTTTCCCAATTTTGAACCAGTCTGTTGTTCCATGTCCAGTTCTAACTGTTGCTTCTTGACCTGCACACAGGTTTTTCAGGAGACGGGTAAGGTGGTCTGGTATTCCCATGTCTTTCAGAATTTTCCAGTTTGTTGTAATCCTGTGGCTTAAGCAGAGTCAATGAAGCAGACATAGATGTAGCTCCTACCTATTAATCTCATATTCCTAATTTATCCTCCCCCATTCCCATTTCCCTTTTGTAACCACAATTTTGTTTTCTATGTCTGTGAGTCTGTTAATTTTTTGTATATATATTGATTTGTATTATTGTTCACATTCCACATATAAGTGACAGCATAAAGTATTTGTCTTCCTGTCTGACTCACTGGTAAGTATAGTATTCTCTAGATCCATCCATGTTGCTGCAAATGGCAGTATTTCATTTTTATGGCTGAGTAATATTCCTGTGTGTGTGTGTGTGTGTGTGTGTGTGTGTACATATATATGTTTCTATGTCTTGGTAACTACAAATAGTGCTGCCGTTAACATTGGGTTATCTTTTCAAATTAGAGTTTTCATCTTTTCCAGATTTACCCAGGAGGGGATTGCTGGATCGTATGGTAGCTCTATTTTCAATTATTTAAGAAACCTCCATGCTATTTTCCATAGTGGCTGCACCAATTTACACTCCCACCAGTAGTGCAGGAAGGCTCCCTCTCATCCACATCCTCTCTACCATTTATTATTTGTGTACTTTTTGATGACAGGTTTTCTGACTGCTGTGAGATGATATCTCGTTGTGGTTTCGATTCGCATTTCTCTAAGGTTTAGCCATGTTGAGCATCTTTTCATGCATCTGTTGGCCATATGTATGTTTTCTTTGGAAAGTGTTTATTATGGTCTTCTGCCCATTTTTAATTTTTTTTTTTAAATTTTTTTGCTATTGAGTTGTATGAGCTCTTAAGGTATTTTGGATGTTACCCCCTTGTTGTTTGCATCATCTGAAAATATTTTCTCTCATTCTGTAGATTGTCTTTTTGCCTTCTTGATGGTTTCCTTTGCTAGGTAAAAGCTTTTAAGTTTGACTAGGATCCATTTGTTTATTTTTTGCTTTGGGAAACTGACCTGAGAAAATATTGCTGTGATTTATGTCAGAGAATGTTTTGCGTATGTTCTCTTCTAGGAGATTTATAGTGTTATATATTGTATATAAGTCTTTAAATTTTTGACTTTTTATTTTTTTAGTAGTCTTTTTTATTGCTATATAGTTGATTTACAATGTTGTGTTAGTTTCAAGTGTATGACAAAGTGAGTCAGTTATATATATGTGTGTGTGTATACTTTTTTCAGATTCTTTTTCATCATAGGTTATTACAAGATATTGAATATAGTTCCCTGTGCTATACATTATAGTAGGTCCTTGTTGTTAATTTTATATATAGTAGTGTGTATCTGCTAACCCTGAACCTCTAATTTATCCCTTCCTGCCCCTTCCCCTTTGGCAGCCATTAGTTTGTTTTCTGTATCTGTGAATCTATTAATTTGTAAATAAAGTAATTTGTATTACTTTTTAGATTCCACATATAAGTGATATCATATGGTATTATTTTTCTCTGACTCATTTCACTTAGTATGATAATCTCTAGGTCCATTCATGTTGCTCCAAATGGCATTATTTCATTCTTTTTTGACTGTGAAGAAAGCTGATCGCCGAAGAATTAATGCTTTTGAACTGTGGTGTTGGAGAAGACTCTTGAGAGTCCCTTGTACTGCAAGGAGATCCAACCAGTCCATTCTAAAGGAAATCAATCCTGGGTGTTCATTGGAAGGACTGATGCTAAAGCTGAAACTGCAATACTTTGGCCACATCATGCGACAAGTTGACTCACTGGAAAAGACTCTGATGCTGGGAAAGGTTGGGGGCAGGAGGAGAAGGGGATGACCGAGAATGAGATGGCTGGATGGCATCACCGACTCTGTGGACATGAGTTTGAGTGTACTCCGGGAGTTGGTGATGGACAGGGAGGCCTGGCGTGCTGTGATTCATGGGGTCGCGGAGAGTCAGACAACACTGAGCGACTGAACTGAACTGAATATTGCATTTGATATGTAGACATATCTCACATCTTCTTAAGCCAGTCATATGTCCATGGACATTTAGGTTGCTTCCACATCTTGACTCTTATAAATAGTGCTTCTGTGAACATTGGGGTGCATGTATCTTTCTGAATTACAAATTTTGTCTTTTCCATATCCTGATACCTGCCCAGGAGTGGGATTTCTGGATCATGTGGTAGCTCTAATTTTTAGTTTTTTTAAAATCCTGCATACAATTCTCCCTAACAGTTGCACTAGTTTACATTTCCACTAACAGTGTAGGAGAATTACCTTTTCTCCACACAGTGTCCAGCATTAATTATTTGTAGACTTTCTGATGATTGCCATTCTGACTGGTGTAAGGCCTTTTGTCATTATGGGTTTGATTTGCATTTCTCTAGTAATTAGTGATGTTGAGAATCTTTTCATATGCCTATTGGCCATTTAAGTGTCTTCTTTGAGAAGGGTGTGTCTATAGATCTTCTGCCCATTTTTTTGCTTGAATTGCTTTGTTCTTGCATGTTTCTGTTGAGTTGTATGAACTGTTTATATATTTTGGAAATTAATCGCTTGTCAGTTACATCATTTGCAAACATTAGGAGTTTTTAAAATGTAAGATTTTTTTTTTTCACTTCTAGTAATGGGTCTGTTCAAATTATCTGTTTTTCCTTGACTCAGGTTTGGCAGGCTATATGTTTCTAGAAACTTGTCCATTTCTTCTAGGTTGTCCAATTTGTTAGCATATTACCATTCATAATATTCTCTTATGATTTTTTTTATTTCTGTGGTATCAGTTGTTATTTTTCCTTTTCATTTCTTATTTTGTTAATTTGGATCCTCTCTCTTTTCCTCTTGGTGAATCTGGTTAGAGGTTTGTTGATTCTGTTTACCTTTTCAGAAAATAGCTCTTGGCTTTATTGATCTTTCTAGTGTTTTTTCATCTTTATTTCCTTTTCAATCTTTATTATTTCCTTACTTCTACTGAATTTAACTTTCATTTGTTCTTCTTTTTCTAATTCTTCCAGGTGGTAATTTAGGTTTGATATTTTTATTTTTATCCAGGTGTTTGATATTTTTCTTGTTTTTTGAGAAAGGCCTGTATCATTGTGAACTTCCCTCTTAGAAATACTTTGGCAGTTGCATAGATTTTGTAAAGTTGTGTTTTATATCTTCATTTGTCCCAAAGTATTTTCTGATTTCTTCTTTGATTTTATTGTTGACCCATTGTTCTTCTAATTGCATTTTGCTGAATTTTCACATATTCATTCTTTACCTATTTTTCTCTCTGCAGCTGATTTCTAGTTTCATACCACTGTGGTCAGAAAATACTCTGGAAATAATTTCTATTCTCCTAATCTTGTTGAGACTCGTTTTATGACCTAGTATGTGGTCTCTCCTGGGCTTTCCTGGTGGCTCAGCAGTAAAGAATCCACCTGCCACTGCAAGAGATGTGGGTTCTTTCCCTGGGTTGGGAAGATTCCCTGAAGAAGGAAATGGCAACCCATTCCAATATTCTTATCTGGGAAATCCCATGGACAGAGGAATCTGGCAGGCTCTCTGGAGCCATGGAGTCACAAAGAGTCAGACATGATTTAGCAACTAAACAACAACAAAATGTGGTCTATCCTACAGAATGTCCCTTGCACTCTAGGAAAGAATGTGTGTTTGGTTTTTTTTTTTAATATAGTGTTCTGTAGATATAAATATCAATTAAATTTGACTGGTTTATTGTATAATTTAAGACCTCTGTTGCCCTATTGATTTTTCTGGGTGGTCTCAGTGGGGCGTTAAAGTCTCCTGCTATTATTGTGTTCCTGTCAATTACTTCCTTTATATTTGTTAGTATTTGTTTTATATATTTAGATGTTCCTGATTGGGTGCATATATGTTACCAAGTGTGATATTCTTTTCTTGTACTGATCTCTTTATCATTATACAATATCCATCTTTGTCTGTAGGAGCTTTAAGTCTATTTTGTCTGATATGAGTATTGCTACTGTCATTTTCTTGTCGGTCCCATCTATAGGAAATATCTTTTTTCATTCCCTCACTTTTAGTCTGTGTTTTTTGCTCTGAAGTGAGTCTCTTGGGGCAGCATATTATAGGTCCTTTTTTTTTTTTTAATCTTATCTGCCACTCTATATCTTTTGATTGGAATGTTTTGTCCATTGACATTTAAAGTAATTATTAATAGTTATGCAACTTATTGCCATTTTAAGCCTTTTTTCCAGTTGTTTCTGTAGTTCTTCTTTGTTCATTTCTTCTTCTTCTTTTTTTAATTTTTCCTTTTGTGATTACCCTTCAGTTCAAGTATATTGACCCATAACTATATTTACTTGCTTTAAACTGTCATACAAGTTCAGACACACTCTAAAGTATCCACATATTTGTACTTCCCTCCTATACATTTTGTGATTTTTCAAGTTCTGTTTACTTCTTGATGCATATCATTTTGCTATTAAATATAGTTATAATTGCTTTTGCAAAATCTTTTTCTCTTTTAATTTTTGTCCTGGCTTACTTAAGTGATCTTGAATCCTCATAAATATTTGCCTTTCCTATTGTGATTTTTCTTTTCCTATAAATTCTTGCTTATCTATTTAGAGAAGATTTTGCAGTTGTTTCTTTTTGGGTAGATTTAGTATAGGGCCTCCCCAGTGGCTCAGTGGTAAAGAATCCACTTGCAATGCAGGAGACATGGGTTTAATCCCAGGGTCAGGAAGATCCCCTGATGGAGGAAATGGTAACCCACTCTAGTATTCTTGCCAGGAAAATCCCATGGACCAAGGAGCTGGCTGCTGAATTCTTTTAGTTTTTGCTTGTCTGATAAATTCTTTATTTTTCCGATTCTAAATGATCTAGTAGATTACCTTATGTTGTAAGTTTTTTTCTTTCATAACTTTGAATATATCTTGCCAACCATTCATTTTTATTTGGTTTATAGACAGACCAAAAGAGTTAGTAAAGGGAGAAATGATAAGAGTGAGGACTCCTTCTGCAACCAAATTATGAACAATAGGTCTTAATTCCTTAATATGTTGTTTAATGTAAATATTGTAAGGTGTTTACAATTTTAATAGTATATAGTAGATCAGCTGGGGCCCACTTAGTATAGCCAATTGTAAGGGCAATGGATTTAAGCTTAGACCATTGTGAATCTTTATTTATTTGGAGAATCTGTACCAGTGGTAGGATTGGGCGATTTCGTTGGTGTCATCATTTTGCTGAGTTTTCAAGTTTAATGGTGCCTGTGGTAATGGTGAGAGATATTTGAGCTGCATGGACTCAGTGTCCAATGACCCTGCTGATACTTACAGATTTCTCTCTTTAAAATTTGAAGTATTACTGAGAATTAAGATGACCTGCGATTCAGGATCAAAGAGGGCTGTAAAAATTGAAAATTTTGTGGAGGCCAATGTAGTAAATGGGATGTGTTCGCAGAGAATGGTCATGGTATCCAAGGACTGTCAGGTCCCTAATGGGGCAAAGGGCTTCCATTTATGGAGGTCAGGAAACTGGTTTGATATAGATAAGGAGTTCACTTGAAGATGAGAGAGAGTACATTGATTGAAGCCATGATTGGCATGGTAGCTGAAAGAGCAGTAGCAATATTGGAAATGGCATTAGGAACAAATAATGATTTAATTATTTGGAGTAAGTCTTGCCACTGGTGGACTTTTCCCAAAATCAAATGATTCAGTTCAGTTCAGTCACTCAGTCGTGTCCAACTCTTTGCGACCCCGTGAATCACAGCACGCCAGGCCTCCCTGTCCATCACCAACTCCCGGAGTTCACTCAAACTCATGTCCATCGAGTTGGTGATGCCATCCAGCCATCTCATTCTTTGTCGTCCCCATCTCCTCCCGCCCTGAATCTCCTGTACCAAACATTTGGAATAGGGTACTAATGGGGGCTTGTTTGAGAGACTTCTATTTAATTTTTATTATCATTGTAATAATTATAAATCTTACCAAGGCTACTATTTGCTTGAGTTGGGTACACTACTATCCAGGAGAGATTTATGTGCAGTTAATATTTCTAATTCACAGGTGGCTCAGAGATAAAGAATCTGTCTGCCAATGCAGGAGATGAAGGAGACATACGTTGGATCCTTGGATTGGGAAGATCCCCTGGAGTAGGAAATGGCAATTCACTTCAGTATTCTTGCTGGGAAAATCCCATGGACAGAGGAGCCTGGAGAGCTACACTCTGTGGGGGTAACAAAGAGCTGGACATGACTGAGCACACACGCAAAAAAAAAAGTTCCAATATGTTTACAGCCTGGTGGCCTGGCCTATTTAATGCAATAATAAGGCACAATGAATGCAAGAAGATCCTTATAAGAACAGCTGGAGGATGTCTAAACATAAAAGAACCTGTTCAGGAATGGTTAGAGCATCTCTTACTTCAGGGTATTTGGCATAATAACAGATCTGTAATGAGACCAAATAGGACAATGTCTCTATTCCAAAATAATTGGCAACTCTCCTCTGAAATAGCCTGATTATTGAGGATATGTATACTAAGAACAGTGGCAGTTGGATGGGTTATTTTCCAGATCATCAATATCCATTGGAGGAGGGAGGAGGTCAGGGTTACAAGGTTATGTCTTCCTGCCAGGCATGGGAAGGTATGGGCTAGCTACTTGAGGAGCTCAGCCAGAGATCTCAATAGATTTAACTTAAGGATCTTGAGAAACACTGGACTTTTGTCTAATTATGAGGTGGCTGCATTCTAAATTTGTATTAAAAAGAGGTAATCAATAGGCCTCCAGTTATAAGATAAATAAGTACTAGAATGTAATGTATAACACGATGACTATAGTTAATACTGCTGTATGATTGGATAGATATCCATGATATGGATAGATCATGATGGCTCAGATCATAAAGAAACTGCCTACAATGTGGGAAACCTGTGTTTACTTCCTGGGTCAGGATGATCCTCTGGGGAAGAGAATGGCAACCCTCTCCAGTATTCTTGCCTGGAGAATTCCATGGACAGAGGAGCCTGGAGGGATACAGTCCATGGGATTGCAAAGAGTCAGACACGACTGAGCAACTAACACTCACACACTCTTATGGTATATATGAAAGCTGTTAAAAGAGTAAATCTTAAAAGTTCTCATTATAAGGGAAATTGTTTTTTCTCTTTTTTGTATCTATATGAGATGATAGATATTAACTAAAGTTACTGTGCTAATCATTTCACAATAAATGTAAGTCAAATTTATTACGCTGCACACTTTAATCTTATATAGTACTTGCTGCATGTCAATTACATCTCAAAACTAGAAAAAATAAGACAAAAAAAGTTTAAAAAGAAAGTGATATTCCAATGCAAAATAGTCATATTATTGTATACTTTGCTTATTCAATTGAATACTCATTCATTGAACACCAATTACCAAATTATAACTACAAATACTAGTTTGTCCTGGCTGGTGTGAATGGTGAATGAATAATTCAAAAAAGGAAATTCTAGAAAATAGGAAAGGTGATGCTAAAGGATACTAGGATAAATAAGACACGGAAGACAGACATGCCTATAAGGTTAGAAGGAGAGGAGGGGGGAGGAGAGGAAGAAGAAGAGAGATTAATTCCATAAGATTGCCACGAGCAAAAGAAATAATGATTACAAAAGGGAGTGGGTGAGTCATACTGCTTCTCACAGGAGCAGAGAAGGAGCTAAAGATGGGAGGGAGTGGGTGCTCTTAACCTTTCCCATTGTACTTAACAGCTTCCTCTAATGCCTCTTGTTGAGTTTGTCACTTTTTCACATTAACATTTAGTCCTTTTTAAAATTCTTGAGATAATCACAGTAATTATTCTGAGGCAACAATTCACATAATTAATATATCACGACTGGCTGTATGAATTTTAAAGCAGAATCAAGGTTAAAAATTGAAGTTATACTTTCTTCGTCTTTCAAGCTGGAGGTAAATATCTCCCACCTCTGAACTCCCACAACATTTATCTGTTATGCTTTGTATTCTGGCATTTGTGTGAAGTTGAATCAACTCTAAGAGACTGAATTCCTTGAGCAGAAGGAACATGCCTCTCATCTTTCATCCCTGCTGCCTAACACAATGCCTAGCACATTGTAGGTGTCGTTAAGTGTTGTGTTTTAGAATAATGATAGAAGGCTGAATTGCTATTGGATAAATCATTCTAGCCTTTGGCTATCTGTTCTGGACATACTTTAGTGAACGAGAATGTCTACCCAGAAGAAACTACTAAACTGGAGATATCAAGAAAGAATATTTGACCACATTTTGTAAGCAGGCAATTTCTGACACTGTGTGAAAAACAAACAATTTTAGTCACTAGTACTGGCAACTCACCTGCCAAGAATTCATAGAAGTTTGCAGATTGCTCAGACCTGAATGGCTTTTTAAGGCCATTCCAAGGGATTTATGGAAAGTTCATCAGCGTGACTGGGAAACATATGAAGAGGGGAAGGGGAAAATTTTATACAAAGCAGATTCCTGTCTTAAGAGAATTTAAGTGTTGTTAAGAAAATAAGGCTTATATATTTTGAACAATAAGAGTAAACGGTAAGTCAGGATCCAAACTGAGAGCCCAAGAAGAGGGAGAGTCAAAATGGAAGACCTGAGATTGGGCTTGGTAGGCAGTAGTGAAAAAAGAATAAAAATCTCTGTCACAAGACCCTGAAGTCCCAGTTGTGTGTAACTTGGATCTAAGCCTCACTTTTCTCACCGGCACAAAGGGGTTAGTATACATACCCTGGTAACTTGCAAGGTTAACTCATAAGTCAAATGAGGTCCTCTATGTAAATACATTTTGGTCGATGCGAAAATGCTGAACATGTGGTTAATACGGATACACCTTGAAGGGTGGATTTTTCCATTAAGTGTCCCATAGGTATGAATAGCTCATGATGAGCTATGAACTATGTAGGTAAAAAGTGACATCAGTTCAGTTCAGTTCAGTCGCTCAGTCGTGTCCGACTCTCCGCCACCCCATGAATCACAGCACGCCAGGCCTCCCTGTCCATCACCAACTCCCGGAGTACACTCAAACTCATGTCCACAGAGTCGGTGATGCCATCCAGCCATCTCATTCTCCGTCGTCCCCTTCTCCTCCCGCCCCCAACCTTTCCCAGCATCAGAGTCTTTTCCAGTGAGTCAACTCGTCTCATGAGGTGGCCAAAGTATTGGAGTTTCAGCTTCAGCATCAGTCCCTCCAATGAACATCCAGGATTGATCTCCTTTAGAATGGACTGGTTGGATCTCCTTGCAGTATAAGGGACTCTCAAGAGTCTTCTCCAACACCACAGTTCAAAAGCATCGATTCTTCGGCAATCAGCTTTCTTCACAGTCCAACTCTCACATCCATACATGACCACGGGAAAAACCATTGCCTTGACTAGACGGACCTTGGTCGGCAAAGTAATGTCTCTGCTTTTTAATATACTATCAAGGTTGGTCATAACTTTCCTTCCAAGGAGCAAGCGTCTTTTAATTTCATGGCTGCAATCAGCATCTGCAGTGATTTTGGAGCCCAAAAAAACAAAGTCTGACACTGTTTCCACTGTTTTTCCATCTATTTCCCATGAAGTGATGGGACCAGATGCCATGATCTTTGTTTTCTGAATGTTGAGCTTCAAGCCAACCTTTTCACTCTCCTCTTTCACTTTCATCAAGAGGCTTTTGAGTTCCTCTTCACTTTCTGCCATAAGGGTAGTGTCATCTGCATATCTGAGGTTATTGATATTTCTCCCAGCAATCTTGATTCCAGCTTGTGCTTCTTCCAGCCCAGCGTTCCTCATGATGTACTCTGCATATAAGTTAAATAAGCAAGGTGACAATATACAACCTTGACGCACTCCTTTTCCTATTTGGAACCAGTCTGTTGTTCCATGACCGGTTCTAACTGTTGCTTCCTGACCTGCATACAGGTTTCTCAAGAGGCAGGTCAGGTGGTCTGGGATTCCCATCTCTTTCAGAATGTTCCACAGTTTATTGTGATCCACACAGTCAAAGGCTTTGGCATAGTCAATGAAGCAGAAATAGATGTTTTTCTGAAACTCTCTTGCTTTCTCCATGATCCAGCGGATGTTGGCAATTTGATCTCTGGTGCCTCTGCCTTTTCTAAAACCTGCTTGAACATCTGGGAGTTCACGGTTTACATACTGCTGAAGCCTGGCTTGGAGAATTTTGAGCATGACTTTACTAGCGTGTGAGATGAGTGCAATTGTGCGGTAGTTTGAGCATTCTTTGGCATTGCCTTTCTTTGGGATTGGAATGAAGACTGACCTCTTCCAGTCCTGTGGCCACTGCTGAGTTTTCCAAATCTGCTGGCATATTGAGTGCAGCACTTTCACAGCATCATCTTTCAAGACTTGAAATAGCTCAACTGGAATTCCATCACCACCACTAGCTTTGTTCGTAGTGATGCTTTCTAAGGCCCACTTGACTTCACATTCCAAGATGTCTGGCTCTAGGTCAGTGATCACATTATCGTGACTATCTTGGTCGTGAAGATCTTTTTTGTACAGTTCTTCTGTGTATTCCTGCCACCTCTTCTTAATATCTTCTGCTTCTGTTAGGTCCATACCATTTCTGTCCTTTATCGAGCCCATCTTTGCATGAAATGTTCCCTTGGAATCTCTAATTTTCTTGAAGAGGTCTCTTGTTTTTCCTATTCTGTTGTTTTCCTCTATTTCTTGGCATTGATCACTGAGGAAGGCTTTCTTATCTCTCCTTGCTATTCTTTGGAACTCTGCATTCAGATGCTTATATCTTTCCTTTTCTCCTTTGCTTTTCGCCTCTCTTCTTTTTACAGCTATTTGTAAGGCCTCCTCAGACAGCCATTTCGCTCTTTTGCATTTCTTTTCCATGGGGATGGTCTTGGTCCCTGTCTCCTGTACAATGTCACGAACCTCCGTCCAGAGTTCATCAGGCACTCTATCAATCAGATCTAGTCCCTTAAATCTATTTCTCACTTCCACTGCATAATCATAAGGGATTTGATTGAGGTCATATCTGAATGGTCTAGTGGTTTTCCCTACTTTCTTCAATTTAAGTCTGAACTTCGCAATAAGGAGTTCATGATCTGAGCCACAGTCAGCTCCTGGTCTTGTTTTCGCTAACTGTATACAGCTTCTCCATCTTTGGTTGCAAAGAATATAATCAATCTGATTTCGGTGTTGACCATCTGGTGATGTCCATGTGTAGAGTCTTCTCTTGTGTTGTTGGAAGAGGGTGTTTGCTATGACCAGTGCATTCTCTTGACAAAACTCTATTAGCCTTTGCCCTGCTTCATTCCGTGCTCCAAGGCCAAATTTGCCAGTTACTCCAGGTGTTTCTTGACTTCCTACTTTTGCATTCCAGTCCCCTATAATGAAAAGGACATCTTTTTTGGGTGTTAGTTCTAAAAGGTCTTGTAGGTCTTCATAGAACCGATTAACTTCGGCTTCTTCAGCATTACTGGTTGGGGCATAGGCCTGGATTACTGTAATATTGAATGGTTTGCCTTGGAAACGAACAGAAATCATCCTGTCATTTTTAAGATTGCATCCAAGTACTGCATTTCGGACTCTTTTGTTGACATGGGAGAGTGAAAATCCTGGCCTTATTATAACATGCTATACAGTGAAAACTAAAAAAATGTATACTCATTTGATAAATCTGGCAACTCTACCCAGGCTCACCCATTTCTGCTGCCAAAGTTCAACTCACATGTCAAGGATCAAATGCCATTTTTTTCCACTGAGTTTTCTGTTTCTCCTGGCTAGGAGATCTTTCTCTTCACGAGATTGAGGGATTGGTATGGAAGTTGTATTCTTTAGTGTTTAAGACCTTAAACTCTGAGGTTGGATGTCCAAGATTTATAGTGCATCTCTCTCGTTGACTGTGTGATCCAGGATTTTAAGACATCTCTCTGGGCCCCAGTTTCTTCTTCTATATTATGTAGGAAAAGTACTTATGCTATGGGATTGTTTTGAGGATGTGATAAACTCAATAGTGCTTGGCATGTTTTCCTTCATAGTCTCCATCCATCCATCCATCCATCCATCCATCACATTTTTGAGTACACACTATATGGAAGGTACCCAGTATACAGAAATGAAAAGACATGAACTTGACCCTCAAGGAACTTACAATCAAGGGTTGCATAGAAGCTGATATGATTAAAATTAATACCAAGTTCATCCAGTCTCATGTTTTTCTTGGCATCTTCTACTAATGACTAAAAATCTTGTATTTCCTTCCAGCTGCTGCTGCTGCTGCTGCTAAATCACTTCAGTGGTGTCCAACTCTGTGTGACCCCATAGATGGAAGCCCACCAGGCTCCCCCCTCCCTGGGATTCTCCAGCTACTCTCCTTCAACTTATACTGCACAATCTCCCATACCACCTACATAGCCTATAGACATATCAACCTCAACAAATCCAAAGTGGAACCCCAGGCTTCTTTGTCCTTTGGTACCCCCATCTTTGTGAACTATACCACCCAGTCACACAACCACCTTTTCTTTTCCTTTTCCAAGTTCCCCCATGCAATTAGGAACTGATTTGCATCTAGTTTTTTATGTTTTATACAATATGTGGTAGGCAGAGTTTAAGATGGCACCAAGATTTCCTGCCATGCACACGTTGTGCGTAATTCCTGTGCAAAATATGATGAATTTTGCTCTTGCCATTAGGAATGGCGGTGATTAGTAATATGGCACAGTTGATTAAGAAAATGAAGTTTTCTGGGTGGACCCAACCCAAACACATAAGTCCTTTGAAAACAGAATTTATTCAGGATGGTTATAGAACAGGAAGTCAGAGATGCAATCCAGATGACATGAAGAAAATAAACATCTGTGTTGGGAGCTGCATCTGGAGAATGATGTCTTTGGGGAGCTAACAGCAGCTACTGTCTCATAGCAAACAGTAAAACTAGAACCTCAGTTATATAAATGCAAGGAAATAAATTCTGCCAATAACCTGAAGGAGGACCTTGCGTCCCAGATGAGAACTGCAGCCCTGGCTGACACTTGAGTTCAGCCTCATGTGACCATGTCCAATGAATGCACCCACATCAGGCCCAGACTTTTGACCTGCAGAATTGTGAGCTAATAAGGTGCTTTTTTAGTGGGAAAAAGACTTAAACAGACATTTCTCCAAAGAAGACCAACAAATGGCTAACAAACACATGAAAAGATGCTCAACATGGCTTGTTATTAGAGAAAGGGAAATCAAAACTACAATGAGCTATGATCTCATACCAATCAGAATGGCCATCATCAAAAAATCTGCAAACAATAATTGCTGGAGAGGGTGTGGAGAGAAGGGAACCCTCTTGCATTGCTGGTGAGAATGTAAACTGATACAGCCACTATGGAAGATGGCATGGAGATTCCTTAAAAAACTAGGAATAGTACAACCATATGACCCAGCAATCCCAGTCCTAGGCATACTCCCTGAGGAAACAAATTGAAAATGACACAGGTACCCCAATGTTCGTTGCAGCACTATTTACCATAGCTAGAACATGAAAGCAACCTAGATGTCCATCAACAGATGAATGGATAAAGAAGTTGTGTTACCTATATACAAAGGAATATGGTACATATATACAATGCATACTGCTGCTGCATACTACTCAGCCATAAAAAAGGAACACATTTGAGTCAGTTCTAATGAGGTGGATGAACCTAGAGCCTATTACACAAAGTGAAGTAAGTCAGAAAAAGAAATATAAATATTGTATGCTAACATATGTATGGAATCTAAAGAGATGGTACTGCTGAATGTATTTTCAGGAGAGCAATGGAGAAACAGACATAGAGATCAGACCTATGGACACGCGGGAAGGGGAGGAGGGAGAGGGTGAGATGTATGGAGAGAATAACATGGAAGTTTACAATACTGTATGTAGAATAGATAGCCAATGAGAATTTCCTGTATGACTCAGGGAACTCAAACAGGGGCTCTGTGACAATCTAGAAGGGTGGGATGGGGAGGGAGATGGGAGGGAGGCTCGGGAGGGAAGGGACATGGGTGTCCCTGTGACTGATTAATGTTGATGTTTGACAGAAAACCACGAAATTCTGTAAAGCAGTTATCCTTCAATTAAAAAAAGGTGCTCCTTTTTTTTTTTTTTCAGCTAAGGGCATGCTATTTGGTTCCACAGCAATAGAAAACAAATCTGCCATCTCACAGATGCACCAATTTCTCTACCTTCCTGTGGTTGCTTTGACTTAGTTCTCTCCTGGACCATTGCAACTGTCTCCTGACTAGTTTCCTTGCCTCCTCTCTCAAAGCCTCTCGAATCATCCAGGTTTCACACAGATGATAGAATGAACTCTAAAAAATGTAAATCTGCCCACACCACCCCCACTGCTTTAAACCCTCCCACAGCGCTCACAACAGAGTAAATTCCAATTTATTTTTTAACATGGTTTAAAGTGCTTTTAATATTTTTCATGTGCCTACCACCACTGTGACCTAAATCTTGCCCTCTTCACACCAGCATTAAACCCCTGTACCTCTGCTCTTACTGTTCCCTCTGTGGGCATATTCTTCAATTTTCTGCTTTTCAATATGGAGCCAGGCTCAGTGATTCGATGCCTCTCTTGGGTATTCTTGCAAAATTAAATGTGTTCTCTCATATCCCCACAATAGCTAATTAAGATTTCGATCACAGTACTGAAATAATCCATTGCATGAGTTTTTGCTTCTACATTACCCACCTGGAGAGACAAGACTATGCCTAGATCATATACAGGTCCAGTCCAGTGTCTGGAATTCTGCATGCTGAATAAATATGTGATCGATAAATATTCATTTGGTGAATAAACAGCAGTTATTGTGTTGCTACGATATTACCTGTTTCTTCTTTCAGGTTCTTTTCTTACAAGGTAATTGATTTAGGTGCTTAGTCAGGAATAGAACATTGAATAGAACATTGAATAGAACATTATCTGGGGTAAAAACAGCTGCTAATGAGAGGCTGGCATTAAATTAGATTGTTCGTGTTGCCTGAGAACGGTTGCTGCCTCTGTTATTATGTCCAGTATTTCACAATGTTCATGTCCTCAAGGATTAAATACTGGTTTAAAGACTATGGGAAACTTGTTTTCTGACTCTTTCTCTTGGTCCCTGCCTTTTAAAGTTTCTTTCTACTGACTTAGGATAGGCAAGACCAAAAAGGAGATAAACTCTATCAGTTAATTTTATTATTCATCAGTAGTCCCCCAGAATACTGACACAGTAAAAAAATTTAGAATGATTTGGTCCAAAGTTGTCACTTTACGGATGAGAAAATGTAGATCCAAAAAGATGATGTTTCTTGCAGGCCCTTACCCGAGACCTGAGCTGTGCCCAGATTGATAGATTTTATTCATAATAATAGTAACTTAAATATTTTTTAAAACACCATAATTCAAATTATAATTAGAATGATAAACAGGAAAAATATCTATGTTATGATAAATCACCATCAATTTCAGTAAGTAGAAGATGACTATATAATAGAAAAAGATGAGAACGTAAATAGACACCATATGTCATTAATTCTAGGATGCATATTTTCCATAGTTTTAACACTTCGAAAATCAGAGTAGCTATTTTAAATAACAAAAAACATTTGCAGTGTGGTTTAGCAGCAGAGGGTATAATTGAAAATTTTCCAGGTGGTCCATAAAGTAATGGTATGTTTTATAATCAATGGTGTCTCAGGGTTAGTAAGATGCCATTCTTTACAGCAGAATAAATGTACATTGTCAATAAATATAGGAATATAATACACTATGTAACTCAGTTTTCAGGGAAGTGGAAATTGAAATTATGCACTTAATTTTGGGCTATCAGATTGAGAAATATAATTTTCTTATGGTAGCACCAGTGTTGGCTCTAGTGCCAGAAAATGGGTCACCTTTTATACTGTTAGTGAGAAAACAGATTGGTACAAACTTTTTGAAGAAATAAAACTTGCAAATGTATCAAAAAGTCTTTAAAATATACGTCCCTTTTCACAGGGAAATACTCTCTAAGAAATCAAACAGTAAAAGGCATCTTTTAATTTTTTTGGCCATCACGCATCCCTTCCCCTTTCTTTTGTTTGTTATTATGTTTGATATGTTAAATTCCTTTGAAGTCACTCTGTTTCCATTATCATTTCATAGTTTAGATTGAGCTGATATCTCTCTAGCTCCAGGGCTGAGTCATTCAATGCTTTCTACACATCTAGTCACAGTCACAAATTCAGGGATGGACTTATGACTTAATACAGTCCTTATGAATCAGGTGTGTGTGTGCTCAGCCACTCAGTAGGCCCAGGATTTTTATCCAGTTCTGAGAAAGAAACTTTCCCCCTTTTCGCTGGACTTGAATACAGGAGGAATTGGCTTGGGGGCATTTTGTCACTGTGTGAAACCCGAGAGTAAGTCTAGGATGAAAGAGGGCAAGGTAGAGAAGTGAAAGGCACCGAGTTCTGCTGGAAGTGATTCAGCGCCTGGATTAAGCAGCACCAGCTGTAGCTCTGGACTTTGAAGTTATACAAAATACTGGAGAAACAGCTGCTATGCACATTCGTGTTCAACTCTTTGCGACCCCCTGGACTGTAGCCCGTAAGGCTCTTCTGTCCGTGGAATTCTCCAGGCAAGAATACTAGAATGGGTTGCCATTTCCTACTTTAGGAGATCTTCCCTACCCAGATATTGAACCTGCATCTCCTGCATTGACAGATGAATTCTTTACCAGTGTGTCACCTAGAAAGCCATATGAGCCGATAGTTTTATTTATTATATTATCTAACTGTCCATTTATTATCTATGTTGTTTTAAGTAGTTCAGGTTGGATTTTTTTGTCACTTGCAGTCACAACAGTCTTAATTGATACATATGCTGAGAATATAATTAAGGATGTACAAGAAAATTTTTATATAAGTAGAAATATTTCAGAATTGTTTATCATAGTGAAAAACTGAAAATCACTAAAATATCCAAAAACAGAAGAGCGGTTAATGTCTAACACATTCATGGAGATACTGTATGCCAAGCACTGTTGTAGGAGCCCTATGTACACAGTAACTCCTCTAATCCTCCCAAGAACCCTATAGCATCAGTACTAGTATATCTCTACTTTGCAGATGAAGAAAGTGAGACCTAGGGAGGTAAACTAATGAGCTCACAGTCACCCATAGTAGAAGAGGTAAGTATGAATATAGGCAGAATAACCCCAGAAACTATTCTTTTAACCATTAAGCTGCACCAGTTTTCAAGTAAATCTATCCATATAATGAAATATGTATTCAAATGTTGAAAACATATTTATTGATACCAAATAATTAATAATATGTCATAAAGAAACAAATCAGGTTATGAAAGAACATGTAGATTTCCAGTTTCCAATTCAGCATAAAAGGAACTTAGAAATTGGCACTTAAACCCAGTGAGTAAAAAGCTAAAGAGATTGAAAATCCACTCTTCTTGGATCCATCAGTGATGTGAGGTCACAGGGCAAACTGCTGCCCCCTAAACTGGAGAAACAGGCAGATACAGAGACTCATAATTTACTGGAGCAGAAACTTCTTGGAAAAGTCCTCTGTGGAAACAAGTACTGGGGTAGGAAACCAAGACTATAATTGATGAATCACTGGAGGTTTGTTGTAGACAAATCTGAGAGTGAGAACTCCCAGGGAAACCCAGTCATAGGAGGTCCCCAAACTTTTGTGAGTTTTACCTGCAGGATCTCAACCATGTTCTCACGTTGAAGATCAGAGAAAAATTCCCTTGAGTTTCCAGCAGGGGCAGAGGAAAAGAAATCATTTGGAAAAACACCAGAGAATTTTGTTCTTAATAAGGCCTGCCCTAGAGAGAAACTGTTTTATCAGAGCCTATTTAGTTTTTTTCAAAGCCAAACTGACCTGAAGAAAAGAAAATACCTGACTCTGGTTGGCTCTAGCCATCCTGTCTTACCTACAGTTTGGGGCAGGGACGGCTGAGAAGCAAATGCTAAGCTCACAGTCTAGAGACAGTCTCACTAGGAGACTGAGACCTTAGCATAGGACTATATAGCATTTCCCCTCCAACCACACTTGGCCATCACATTACTAAAGGCCTATTACAGCAATTTGTTTTACCCAGTATATCATGTGCAGCTATCAAGAAAAAAAAAATTACAAGGCATACTAAGAGTCAGAAAACTGAATTTGAAGAGACAAAGAAAACTTTAGAATCAGCTTTGGATATTGCAGGCATGTAGGAGTTATCAGACTGGGAGTTTAAAACAACTATGATTTACATGGTAAGGTGTCTAATGAATAAAGTAGATAGCATGTAAGAATAGATGTTTAATGTGAACAGAGATGAATTTTAAGAATCAAAAAGAGCATGTGTGGCTATATCAAGTACAGGTGCATCTTTTTTCGTCATAAAAGTATGTTTCTTATGTAATAGTATCTAAGTGGTTGTAAGAAATTATCCCTCTTCTTCTTTGTTAGTTAGGTTGTTGATAATTGAATCTGTAACTATCTTAGATAAAATAGGTTAAAAGACTTAAATGTCAGCAATTTCATATGGTTCAACGTAGTAGCTAAACTTCTTTGCCCAGTGGAGACAAAGCATGGCCTTCCAGCTTCTTTGATTAGGAGAAAGCTTCCTCATTCATCAGCCTTCACTTTCTACACTCTCACTTTATCTCCTGCTTCCAAGGATAATTTAAAACAACCACACAGTCACAAAGCTCATTTAAAGGTGTCGTATTGATTGCTTGTGTGCTTTATATTCCCATCTTGACTTGCCCTGCTGTTAAGATTTAGGCTGCACATTTCTTGCTGCATTGTGCCTTATAAATCCAGTGGTAAAACAGTAGGCTAAATGCCTTCTGTTGCAAGAATTAATACACACACACACACAGAGCTAAAACTGTGTTACTGATCCAAGAAGTATAACACAAAGATGATATCAATGCAGCAAGATAGAGTAATAAATCTTTAATTTAGCCTTGAACATTGAATACATGTGTCTTCCAACCCCACAATACTATAGGAGAAGATGGAATTTCATATGAGTCCCACAGATTCATCAGTCAAGAGAGCTCCCAATGAAATGAGGTAGTGCCCGTGAATGCCAATGGCAAATAAAAGCAGGAGAGAAAGAAGAGGAAAGGAAAGGGTCCCATCATGGGACAGTGACTAGCATACCCATTAGGAATGTCACTAGGAATAGAATGTTGCTGCTGCTGCTGCTGCTGCTGCTAAGTCACTTCAGTCGTGTCCGACTCTGTGTGACCCCATAGATGGAAGCCCACCAAGCTCCCCCATCCCTGGGATTCTCCAGGCAAGAACACTGGAGTGGGTTGCCACTTCCGTCTCCAATGTGTGAAAGTGAAAAGTGAAAGTGAAGTTGTTCAGTTGTGTCCGACCCTTAGTGACCCCACGGACTGCAGCCTACCAGGCTCCTCCATCCATGGGATTTTCTAGGCAAGAGTACTGGATTTAACTCTTCATACAAATGAGTTTCAGGCAAGTCTATACTTAGTTTTAAATATGAATTTGCATGATGGTATTTTAATGGTTCCTTTGACTTTCTTTAGTTTATGGATATTAAGAAGCTGAAAGGGACTTCATGATTTGTATATAATTTTTAATGTCTGTTTCTGCATTATATCACTATATCTTCAACTAGAAGGAAACATTCATTTAAAAATTATTTTCATAACCCTGTATACGAGACAGCAAAAGAGACACAGATGTATAGAACAGTCTTTTGGACTCTGTGGGAGAGGGCAAGGGTGGGATGATTTGGAAGAATGGTATTGAAACATGTATATTGTCATATGTGAAACGAATCGCCAGTTCAGGGTTGATGCATGTTACAGGATGCTCAGGGCTGGTGCACTGGGATGAACCAGAGGAATGGGATGGGGAGGGTGGTGGGAGGGGGGTTCAAGATGGAGAATACGTGTACACCCGGGGCAGATTCATGTCAATGTATGGCAAAACCAATAGAATAATGTAAAATAATTAGCCTCCAATTAAAATAAATAAATAAATAAAGATAAATAAAAAATAAAAATTATTTTCCTTGTTAATAATTATCTGAAGCTTCGTAAGAATTTGGGATCCTTTTCTATTAAATGCAATGTCTTTACCGTTAATCGCTATCACTAAGCTTGTGAATACTTACTTTGTAATACTGCAGCAGCTTTCACAAATGAGGGATTCTAAACTCTGAAGAATTGTAATGACTCCCTGATACGCTTTATTGTGGTTTCAGTGTGTGTGCTTTTACTTTGTAATTATCTGCTGACAAAGTTTACTGTCTGAGCACAACCAATTTCTGTCCAGTGCTTAGAATAAAAAGTTAATATTTGTGCAAAACCTTAAGAACAGGCCTCAGGGATGGGATGGAGGGGCAAGCCAGCCTCCCACCAGGGGTTCTGAAGGTGCTTCCTCTTGCATCTGTGCCGATTGCTGCTTTCGCCACTATTGTCACTCTGATTATTAGTCATCTGAGCCTCATCCTGGCCCTAGACCCAAGACCCCAAAGCACCCTGGGCAGTCCCACTGGCGTGTACATGTACATCAAATGGGCAGGCCAACTGTGTATGTGGGCATTGCTACTGGACCACAACTGTGTGTGCGCATTGTTGTCCAGGATATCTCCTCTGCTCATTCTCTCCTCTGTGCCTACCCCATTGTGAAGTTAGACTGTATATGCTGCACGCAAGTTCAAGGACAAAACTGTGAAGAAATTTAAAACAGCAGCAGCAGGGACCTAAACCAGGCAGAGGGTCCTTTTAGGCATGGAGCCCTGTTTAACAGCACAGGTCACATGCTCATGAAGCCAGCCCTGATCTAATATGTATAGTTCATGAAAATTTATCTTTAGCAGAAGACACTGAAAAAGAACAGATAAACAGGGAAATACATGCTAAGATCCCTGATAGTGAGAGTGAAGTATTAAAGAAAGAAAGCAGAACAAGGAGACAGTGTTAGGAGATGCGATATATCTATCTAGTATAGTCAGGTCAGGCCTCTCTGATGAGATGACATTTAAGGAGACAAGAATCAAGAGAGTAAATCTCAGTAATGACTGGGGGCAGGGCATTCCCAGGAGAAGAAAGAGCGAGCACCTGATCCCTGATAAGGGAACATGCTTTAAGAGTTCAAGCAAAAGCAAGAGGGAACACCATGCACAAGGAAGCAAGCAGAAGAGTAGTAGAAAGTGAGGTCAGGAGAGGTCGATGGGGCCTGATTAGGCTCTGGATTTATTGTTAGTGCAAGGGAAGCATTGGAGAAGAGTTGAGAGCTGGAGAGATAAGATCAGGCAGTGGGTGGATGGTAGGAATGTTGGAGTTCTTCCCTTCAACCTCACCAGTTCCTTTCTCCTCCTTTCTTGTGACTTCGTTCATTGGCACAGTCATAGCAGTTTTCTTTCAGTTCTTCAAAGACTTCTTTCCTACCCAGGGCCCTCATTCATGCTGTGCTTTCTGCCGAGATGTTCTCTGATCACTCTTCTGATGATGGACTTCACTTATCTTTCCGGTCTCCACTCGATACTTCACCTATTCTAGGAGCTGACACCCTGTCCCACGTATCTCCCCCACAAATTCTGTCTTAGCTCTTTTTAAGTTCCCTTTGTGGCATTGATTTATATCCACATTATCAGTTTGTTTACTTCAGTTCAGTTCAGTTCAGTCACTCAGTTGTGACCGACTCTTTGCGACCCCATGAATCACAGCACGCCAAGCCTCCCTGTCCATCACCAACTCCCGGAGTTCACTCAAACTCATGGCCATCGAGTTGGTGATGCCATCCAGCCATCTCACTCTCTGTCGTCCCCTTCTCCTACTGCCCCCAATCCCTCCCAGCATCAGAGTCTTTTCCAGTGAGTCAACTCGTCGCATGAGGTGGCCAAAGTATTGGAGTTTCAGCTTTAGCATCAGTCCTTCCAATGAACAACCAGGATTGATCTCCTTTAGAATGGACTGGTTGGATCTCCTTGCAGTCCAAGAGACTCTCAAGAGTCTTCTCCAGCACAACAGTTCAAAAGCATCAATTAGTTACCTGACTGCAATTTACATTTTAAAAAGTGTGTTTACTTATTTTGGATCTATCTCCTCAACCAAAATGTAGAATCTGTCAGGGCCAGGACTATGTCTTCTTTAAAACAAAAAAATTTATACAATTTTGAAAGGTTACTTTATGGTTATTTCAAAATATTTACTATAATCCCTGTGTTGTACAAAACCAGGAGTTTGTTCTCTATATCCAAGTCTATCCATGTTACTCCACATGGCAAAATTTTCATACTTTT
Source organism: Moschus berezovskii (assembly GCF_049115385.1). Lineage (NCBI taxonomy): Eukaryota > Metazoa > Chordata > Mammalia > Artiodactyla > Moschidae > Moschus > Moschus berezovskii. Next base: position 44,260,018 of record NC_142463.1, on the reverse strand, counting down.
TATGGTTGAGCACTATTCTCTCTACATGTGTGTGTATATGTGTGAGTATAAGTAAATGTAAATGTATATATACACATATACACACACACATACATACATACACACATATAGACACCACATCTTCTTTATTCATTCATGTGTTGATGGGCACTTAGGTTGCTTCCATATCTTGGCAATTGTAAACAGTGTGCTATCATCTTTGGGGTTTATGAATTTTTTTAGGATTATGTCTTTCTTGTTCCTCCTGGGAAGCAGCCTTCTCACACTCCTGGTATAGAGCAATAATGAATAAACATTTGCCAAATGAAAGGATCTCTCCTCTGTACACATCGCCATAATTTCTATCTTGTGGTTTGGCAATTCTTCACCTTCTCTGGAAACTACAAAATTTTATTCCCACACTTGTCATCTAGTAAGTTGTACGCATCCTTCAAGTATTATATACATTCTTACCTTCACTATGGGAAGGTTTGTATGTTGCAAACACACACATACCCATACACACTACACTAAATCATCTATTGTTTCTTCTATTTGTTTCCAGCACCTTTATCCCTACCTTTCAAAAGACCTATCATATTGTATCATATTATATTAAAATTATCTCTTTATATGTTTGCCCTCATGGGACTGATAGCATTAAGGGGAGATAGAGGGCAAATCAGTGGAGCTCAGTTTGGCAACCCTTGCTTCTAGCACCTTGCTTCTAGCACTGCCCTGGCACACAGAGGCGATTCGTATATGTATGGGAAAGGAATAATGCATCTTAAGAGCTTCTTTATATACAGGCTGCTTCAGTGATCAGATCAAATGTTACTCAGACCCTGCAGTTAAATTGACACTTTTATTTATGTAGTTCAATGATTTTTTTCAAGAAAGACTTAAATGCAGAACTCTCATGGGTTTAGAATCACCTTCAAATTTGAAATCCACCCTAAACCCAATTGTAAAAGAGCATGGTCTATTGGCAAAACCTCAGGCCCAAAGAGAGAGTGCTGAGCCACAAAGGGACCATGTTGGCTCTGAAACGTCATTATTAACCAGCATTTACTTCTGAACAGAACATACCTGTAGAGGGAACAAGAGAAGCCAGAGGTGGAATGAGACTCCTTTCCATGTCAGCTCTGAAACTAGACAGCCTAGTGCTTTCCCCATTACAGGTCCACACAGTGAGCCCATCTCTCATTGGCTAGGTGATAATTATCCTTAGGCTGGCTGCCAAAACCTAGTGCTGACTCTGCCTAGCCTGGCAGATGCACCTGCTGTTGCTGGGTGGGCTTATTAGATTCTTTAGAGATTAGGCTGCTGCTCAGAGTGGTCAGTTCAGAGCAGGTCTCACAGCTTGCTTTAATCCTTCACACTCTGATTCTACTGTCACAGCACAATACTTGGTGATGCTCTGATAAAACCCTCCTACCAGTTGCCTCTCTCTATCTCTTCTCACTTAAAAAATAATTATATTATATATTTTATGCAAACCACTTTATAAGCATATTTTCACTTAAACCTCAGGATAGCTCAGGGAGGCAGGCATTGTAATCCCTATCAGGATACTGGTCCTCCATAGGTTAAATAGCTTGTATAAGGAATGGGTTTAGCCAGGATCAAGCTCTTATCTGTTGATTTATGTGTGATGACATGTATCAAAGCACTCAAAAGTGACTGAGAGTTAAAGTTTGTATCTGAATGTATATTATCTGAATATATATTTGTATGTTTTTGTGTGTATATATATATATAAAAGAAATGCCAACCCACTCCAGTATTTTTGCCTGGGAAATCCCATGGACAAAGGGGCCCCCATGGAGTTCATGGGATTGCAAAAGGAATTGGACATGACTTTAGTGACTAAACAACAAAATATACATATATGCCTTGACTTTGTAAATTAAATATTTTAGGTGTGAAATTAAAAATGGAATTGTAGATACAAAGACTTCTGGGTTTAGAAGGGTCCTTAATGATTATCTAGTTCATTGACCTCACCCTTATTGGACAGAGAAGATGAAATGGTCGTAGATTCACTAGTGGTCCATGTAGAATAGCCAAACATCCCCTGCTTCAGGCCTGTTCAGCCCTGATTGGGAATGTCCCAGTGTATTACTACACTACTAGAAACCCCTTTCCCAGTTCTTAACTCTGATCATAGCCCAAGTCCTATCTGGTTGTAGTTTTCCTATTTGTTCCCTTTCTCATTACACACCTCAGACCTGGTAGGATGACAATATACTTTCTCTTCGTCCTACCACCTCCACCCCAACACAGATGTGCTGAGAGCACTCTGCCATACCATATTCTGAGCCAGACCTTCATGTTTGCAGGCTCCTTCCAGGTGAAAAAGTGCTGTGCCACCAAATATGCTTGCCAGAGAAGCTTGTTTTCTGCCCCAGGGAATCAAAGACCAGCATTCTGAAAGTTCCATAGGAAACTAGGCCCTTATAATAAGTCACCCAAAGCCATGACAAACCCTTTCATTGTTTCAAGACATATGAAAGGAGTTTGATGTACAACTACTCAGGACAAAAAAATTAGCTGCTTGCTGAAATAGAATATATTTTATGAGATCCCCAGGATTACCTCTTTGGTAGGTGGCCTCATCGCTGAATTTCAGATTCTATGCCATCAGCCCAGCACACAGGTCCTAAGTCTAGAGGCCCACTCTTAACCCCAAATGGAGAGGCCTGTGGATAACCATGAGCCGGGCTCAGGCTCCTCTCCTGGAGCACAGTAGGGAGGAATCCTGGGGAAAAAAGCTCATGTAAAAGCAGATGCCAGAACCCATTTCAGTAGTCTGTTTTCCAACAAGCAGAGAAGACTAAACGTGCTTACCAGCTTATGAGTGCAATGATTGCCGACTCCTTAAAAATCAGTTCCTGGAGGAACTATGACTGGTCACAAAAAAGTCTGAAAGGAAATGCAAAGAATCAGCTCAAATTCCACCTCCCCTCTGATGTATTACCCAAACCCCTGAAGCAATGTGTGTCTGCCTCCTCCATGCGTCCCTCTAGGGCATTTTTTAAACATATGAACCTATATAGTTTTATGGCTCTTTTTTTTTTTTTCTTTCACGTGTCTTTTATGACACAACGTGAATTAGTGACCAGCCAGGTTCAGGAACCAATTTTAACTCTCAGTCACTCCTAGGTGCTGCTGCTAAGTCACTTCAGTCATGTCCGACTCTGTGCGACCCCATAGACGGAAGCCCACCAGTCTCCCCCGTCCCTGGGATTCTCCAGGCAAGAACACTGGAGTGGGTTGCCATTTCCTTCTCCAATGTGTGAAAGTGAAAAGTGACAGTGAAGTCGCTCAGTCGTGTCCGACCCTTAGCGACCCCACGGACTGCAGCCTACCAGGCGATGTGGTATATATATCAGCATGCATCTGTTAGCAGATGAGAGCTTGAATCCTGGGTAAACCCTTTCCTCGTGAAAGTCAGTTAACCTAGTGGAGGCCCAGGGTCCTGATCTGTGAAATGGGGATTGCAAGGCCTGCCTCCCTGAGCTGGACTGAGGTTTAAGTGGGATGATGCATAAAGTGATTGGCATGGGATTTGATACTCAGTAGAGTCGGACATGACTGAGCAACTGAACTGAACTGAAGGGTGTTCATTGGAAGGACTGATGCTAAAGCTGAAACTCCAATACTTTGGCCACCTCATGCGACGAGTTGACTCACTGGAAAAGACTCTGATGCTGGGAGGGATTGGGGGCAGGAGACGGGGACGACAGAGAATGAGATGGATGGATGGCATCACCAACTCGATGGACATGAGTTTGAGTGAACTTCGGGAGCTGGTGATGGACAGGGAGGCCTGGTGTGCTGTGATTCATGGGGTCACAGGGAGTCGGATACGACTGAGCGACAGAACTGAACAGAAGGTGCTCAATAAATGATTTATTTCCACACCAGCCCCTCTGTTTATACAGGCATGTAATCCATACTTAGAGACTCTTGCAGCCAGAAGCATTTCAGAATTGAGGATTTTCATATTCATAATCCCCCTGCTGGGTCTGAGGCAGTACATTATAAATTAAACATTATTAATTATCTCCCGCGATATATCTGAGTACATGGCATATGTTTAAATAATTGGAAAAAAATGTCTATAAATGACTTCAGTCTCGACAGGTCTGCTGTCAAACAAGTGTTGGAAACTTCTAAAAAAATATTTGTTTTCAAAGTTCTTTGGACTTGAGAACTGTGACTAAGGGATTTTGAACCTGAGTCACGATTATTGTTAAAGACGTTATATCCCCACCAGGTATTAAAAACAGGTTTAGCTCTTGTTTTCCTTCATGCCTAGACTCATGGCAGAAATTCAATAATCCTTTCTGGTGACTAAGCAAATGAAGGAAACACAAGAGTAGCCCCTTCCCTCCACCGCTCCCAGATGGAATTAGTCTTTATTCTTCCTGTTTCACCTCCTGCGCACAGCCATCTCACTAAACACTGGGGAGTCGGGGTGGAGATACAACATCAGAGTAGACAGATGCTCACAGGCAAGGGTGCCTCTGACTTTTTCCGCATTATGGTTATGAAATTTATTCTTTCTGAGAAAGAAATATGGTTAGCTATTCTATACAAGATTTTACTTGAATAATTGTTCTGGCACCAGAGAAGAAATCAGCAACTTTTAATTATGATAGAAATGATTGTAAAGATAAGTTTAAAATTTTCTTGCACCCAAAAAAGCTGAAGTGTTTGTGATTCAAGTTTACTGCAGTACACTAGACATTATTCTCCTATCTCTGATACCAACTAAACAAAAACTGTGATGGGAATGACACAGCGCATGTTTAATATAACACTGAGTACCTTCAAATGCTGGGAAGGTGAGGACAAGTCAAGAAATTGAAAGGTTGGGAGAGTATTAGAATGATCTCTGAAGATGGTCTCTGAGGAGGCTGAATCCTGAGCACAATATGAGGGATGGGTTGACCTTAATTGGGAAGAAGATATATTTTCCACAAATTTATGAATGGAAGGGTCTGGGATAGGTGGGAATATGGATGAGTTTACGGGTAGGAGGTATCCAGAGGATGAGGACATGTCAATGTAGTGTTTATATTTTCTCAGTTAAAAAGGGTCCAGGGTTATCTACTGCGTATCCAGAGTAAGAGATGGAGCAGGGGGCCGTGAGCGTAGTGAAACTGGAGAGGGCCATGTGGGAAGTGGGACAGAAAACTCACTCCAGAAATACAAATGACTTGCTATTGAGAGTTCTGTGGACCATGGTGCCGTGACAGTATTTATAACATTTCCCCAGGCTCTGTGGATTCTTCAGAAGTATCCAGCACCTTGGGTCCAAGGGCATAGAAAGCATACAGTTTATAGACTCAAGGAGTTGGGAGGGTGGGGGCTTGCCCTGTGAATACAGTGGAAGAAGTATCATAGGAAAAGGACTTGAGTATATCTTCAGGGGAATGTTAAAGTCTTCAAGCATGTACTCTGATCTTAGAATCGAAGGTCGTGAAGATGAAGGAAGAGATTTGATCTTTCTCCCCAAATCCACTCTTCCAAAAGATAATATTGTGCAGTGGTTAAGACCACAGGCTCTGAAATTGGACTTTAAGCATCCAAAATCCACTTACTACTGACTGGGAGATCTTGGGCAAGTTATTTGACCTTTTTATATCTCCCCATTTTTATTGATTAAAAAATGGATGTTACTACTACTTGCCTTACTGGGTTGTGGTGAGGACTGAATGAGTTTATATACTTAGGATAAAATAGATATAAAATAAGATCTGTTTAAGTATTACCAATGATTATTCCTCTATAAGTCTCCATTTCAGTAAACTGTACTTCCATTGATCCTGAAGGTCATTATAGCAACTTGTTGAGGAAACTTTCTCTCCTAGATCTTTCAAAAAAGAATGCAGCCTGCCTACACCTAGATTTCAGCCCAGTGAGACCCGTGTTGAATTTCTGAACTACATAACTGTAAAATAGTAAACCTGTGTATTTTTAAACCACCAAGTTTGTGGTAATTTGTAAGAAATTAATACAGCTCCTTTTAAACTGTAGAACCATAGCCTTAGTCATACAAATTCTTTGAACAACAGGTTTTTCAGTATAGAATAATAAAAATAAAATAATAACAATACTTTGGCCACCTGACATGAAGAGCCGACTGATGGGAAAAGACCCTGATGCTGGGAAAGATTGAAGGCAGGAGGAGAAGGGGATGACAGAGGATGAGATGGTTGGATGGCATCACTGACTAGACAGACATGAGTTTGAGCAAACTCCAGGAGAAGGTGAAGGACAGGGAAGTCTGGTGTGTTGCAGTCCATGGGGTTGCAAAGCATTGAACATGACTTAGTGACTGAACAACAACAACACATAACCCTTGGCTATTGTGAGGAATAAGTAAAGGAATAGGAATAAAGTTATTAGAGCAAGGTCTGGTATTATGGGTAGAATTCTGCACCTCCTTCCTAAAAATACACTGAAGTGAATAAGTTTCTACCTCAGAATGTGACTATATTTGGAAATACAGTCTTTAAAGAGGTGATTCAGATTAAACAAGTTCATACAGATTAAACAAGTTCATACAGCTGAATTCTGATCCAATATAACTGGTGTCCTTATTAAGAGGAGGAAACAAACACATCAGGGTGAATCTACAAAGAGGAAAGTTTATGTGAAGAAACAGCTAGAAGGCGGCACCGGCAAGGAAAGGAGAGAGTCCTCAAAAGAAACTATTGATAACTGAACTTGTTGGTGCCTCAATTTTGGACTCCCAGCCTCCAGGCCTCTGAGAAAATTCCTGTTGTTCAAGCCCCACAGGTTCTGATGTTTCATTATGGCAGCCCCAACAGACTTAACACACGGGATTCTACTAGGTAGTCAAAAATGTTGATTCTTACTATTACTTGTTCTTTATTAATATATTTGGATACTAGGACTGTTTGTGGAATTGCATTTAAGAAAAAGAAGATGTCAGAAACCTGAGTTCCACTTTTGGCTCTGAATCTTTGGCAGCATCAGCTTGTGAAGACTTACACATCCATCATTTTGTGTTGATGGTTTCTCTCTTCCGGCTGACAGTGGTAGATTGAACACATGAGGGACCCCCCGATACCTCAGCCCCATTAAAAAGATAATAAGGGGATTTTCTTTTAAAGGTATAAGAAAACAGAGAAGGAAAAAAGCAACAAAACTTGAAGATGGGAAACAAAAGGATTGAGAAAAACTGAATGAGCCAGGTGAACTCAGACACAGCCTGTCTATGGGAGAGTGCAGAAGCAAGCTGATAGGCATGCAGAGCTGCAGAATGACTGGAGAATCAGCCGAACCAGGGATCAAGGAAAGTGTGGGCTGTGTGTGTGCGCGCGTGCGTGTGTGAGTATGTGCATGTGGATGTGACGAGGTGGGTAAGGACTTGAAGAGTGGAGGGCAAGTGGTGGCTGAAAACCAGAAGACTGGTTGAAAAATCTCCTTAACCCAGTTAACCCTTTAGACCCCCTTTCTTACTTCTCTAAGCTGATAGCTGCCCCTGTTCTGGAAGTAGAAGACAGAAATTGACTCTCTGGAGAGACTGAACCAAAGGGACTCTGGATTGGGGGATTTCTAGATGCTGGGCAGGGATAACATACTGAAAACAGGATTTTGATGGAAATCCACATTTTGAATTCCAAGACTCCTGGCCTATTGCCCATTAGGTTCTCAGAAGGCTGGTAGTCAGGCTTGTATACTCCACACTAGAGTCTAGAAGAGCTTTCTTTGAGTTATCTGCCCACCCTATAGGAAAAGACTTGGATATTGCTGCTTCTGACCTACCTACCTACTACTCCAGACTAGAGTCTAGAAGAGCTTTCTTTATCTGCCCACCCTATAGGAAAAGACTTGGATATTGCTGCTTCTGACCTACCTACCATGAAGCCCATCCACCAGCCCTGTTCATGCCCCTTCAAGCTTCCATATAGCTTTCTTAGTATTCCGCGCTTAAGTACTTGGTAACAGCTCCAAGTTGGCTGATAACACGTGAAGTAAGCCTCTAACATAAATATTGGGAACTCAAACTAACAAACACCAGTAAAAACAGAATTTGTAGAAATGAAAAACAATGTAGGGACAAGGAACTTAAAAGAGAAATAATTATCATGAACATCCTTATACAGAAGGAAGACTCTATTGCAGCCACAACATAAGAACAGGTTTTTATTATTACAAAGTATATTCGTAAAACAGCTGGACAATAAAAAAGGCTGAAGAATTGATGCCTTCAAACTATGGTGCTGGAGAAGACTCTTGAGAGTCCCTTGGACTGTAAGGAGATCAAACCAGTCAATTCTAAAGGAAATAAACCCTGAATATTCATTGAAAGGACTGATGCTGAAGCTGAAGCTCCAATACTTTGGCCACTTGATGTAAAGAGCTGACTTACTGGAAAAGACCCTGATGCTGGGAAAGACTGAAGTAGGAGGTCAAGAGGACAACAAAGGGTTAGGTGGTTGGATGGCATCACCAACTCAATGGGCATGAGTTTGAGCAAGCTCTGGAAGATGGTGAAGGACAGGGAAGCCTGGTGTGCTGCAGTCCATGGGGTCGCAAAGAGTCGGACATGACTTGGCAACTGAAAAACAACAATTCATAAAACAGGGCTTTTGGAAATCTGAAAATACGGTAGCAAAGGAGAAAAACTTGGAAGAAGAGCTGGCAGATACCATCTCCCCCCTGCCCAGAGAAAATTGTATATCTTATGGTGCAACTATGAATAAAATTGACCTCATCATTTTGATATCACCAGATATTATAATACAAATATTTTAAAAGAATTGAGGAAGCAAAGTTCGTGGGGGATGTGTGTGTATGTGTTTTTCAGGAACGATAAGAGAACTGAATTCTCATCTTTCATAGCGAGAAGTGAAGATGCAGAAGTAGTCATGCAAGTGTGTTATTGAAAAATGCAGAGATAAATAAGCAAAATAAATCCTAAAAGGGTTCATAGCAGTTGTCTCTGGGTAGTGGAAACAATTTATTGGAGCATGATGAGTATGGCAGTTTTGCTGATTTCCCTTTAATAAATCTTATAGAAATAATTAACTTTGAAAATGATTTACATGTTTTTTATTTGAAATTAAATTGTAAAAATACTGAATAGACATAGCAGTTGGCACAGTGTCTGGCACATAGTAGATATTCTATATAACACCATCTGTTTTCTAATTTTATTATTTTATGATTCATTCTTATTATTTTGACTCTTCAAATGTTGTTTATAATACTTCAGGGAGCATTCTTTTTTTCCAGAACTTTATTTTGTATAGTAATAAAGACACTTGTCAGGAAGTTTTTAATGATTGCTTTCCAGCAATAATGGAGTAGCCATCCCACACCCATCCCACTGCTGTTGAAATCAGGTCCAGGATATGTTCAGTTCCCTTTGCTTAGCCAATGTTTGGAGTGAGCTGAGTCTGGGCAGAGATGGAGGAAAGCCACAGGTCTTATTCATATGGACCCAGTGTACCAGCTGGAGCTTCTAAATTGATGGAGAAGAAGCAGAGGATGAGGATCTCAGCAACTCAGCTTTTGGTTGGGTAGAGCTGGCAATTCTGATGCTTTATGCACATACACTTAATGTGCTTCCCTGGTCCTTCTAAGTGGCAGCTCATTAACACCTCAAGACTGATGGCTTACGTTTTACATTCTAATTGAATGTACATTCGCATAATGGAATGTGTGTTATGACTGCTTGCCTGGAAAAGCTGCCCTATTTATTCAGCCACCCTGGGGAAAGGAGAGAGATTTTTCTTGCAAAGGCAAGAAATAGCCACATGCTGCTATGAAACACCTTGGAGTTCTAACTCTTCAAATGTTGTTTGTTTGTGCTATCTTCTAACATTATATGTTACATTAGTATGTCACATTAGGTCAGAGCAAAAGGATAGATATTATTGTTCTTCTCATTTGGCAGATGAGAAAACTGAAGCATAGAGATGATTTGCCTATGGTCACATAGCTCAATAAAGATGAGTCACCAATTCCCACCTTGATCTCAAATATGAGTCTTTCTACCACACCAGGTAATTCTATTTCATTTGCTTATTTCCATATCCATCTAACCCAGAGATCTGAGCCAGCACAGAGGAATATAAAGATAGTATGACATGTTAAGACCCCTTCTTTTAGAGACGGCATTAAGGGTAAGGAACAGGTGTGACCAATGACCTGAGATACTTAAAAAATGCCCTGGGGATTTGACTCTTGGGCAGGCTACATATAAGTGCTGAGAGAAGGCTTCTGCTCCAGTGAAATGCCCTGGAGTAGAAGCAGCATTGCAGAGGTGAGGTCTGTAGGAATAGTCATAAGCAGCAGAGTTCCTGTCATCATAGAGCACAAATTGGGGGCAGCTGGGCAAAGGAAAAAATATAGGTTTCATTTCTCATGATAGCATTCATCACATGGTGGGAGCTGATAAGAATTCTGAGCCAGAGGCCAGGCTCAGCAGGAAGACTGCCATGATCAATTTGCAGTGTCTCCAAGGGCTCAGGAGGGTTTTGAAAGCTGTTGCTTAGTGTTTGTCATCCCTGAGCAGGAGCCTCTATTAGACACTCCCTCCAGAATGATAGGGTTGTCCTTCAAGCTGTGTCACCAAGGGAACGATGGTCCAATCCATTAGAGAGTCAACAGGTGGCTACTGCACAACCACTGCAGGGGTGCTCAGTCGTGGCTAGCCACCAGATTCAGTAATAATCACTGCATGCATGCTCAGTCATGTCTGACTCTTTGTGACCCCATGGACTGTAGCCCACCAGGCTCCTCTGTCCATTGGATTTCCCAGACAAGAGTACTGGAGTGGATTGCCATTTCCTCCTCTGGGAGATCTTCCTGGCCCAGAGATCAAGGATTCAGTAATGGCGCTTTACAAAAAATATACACCTTTGGGTCTCACCCCTATTATTCTCATTCCATGAAGTGAGGCCCAGAGTCAATATTTTTTAAAACTCCACAGTGTATTTTAATGCCCATTCAAGACTGAGAAAAATGTATAACCAATTTCGTGTAGGGCATAATCATACCTGCTTGGGGTATGTGTGTGTGTGTGTGTGTGTGTGTGTGTGTGTGTGTATGTGTGTAGGTATAGGTGTTTTATAACCTCTTTTTCACCCCACTGGTGAAAGGAGGAATTTTTGCCTTGGGTTCAGGGGTATCCAAACATATAACAGCTGACACTGAAAGCTGAGATCTACAGGAGTTTATTAGACACATAAACAGAGCCCAAGAAAGGAGGATACTGTACCTGCTGCAGGATCACACAGGGAGCAGTGTGAATCAGCAGGGAATGTGGGGGGCAAGTTCTGTAGTTAAAAAAACAGGGTGAGGTGACTCCTGGTTTCTGTGGGAGGATGTGATTGGATGGTTTGAACAATCCTGCAATCTTTCAGGAAACTGAAACCTATTAGGTTGAGGATGAGGTGAGGTGAAGCTGATTTTGCTGATAAAAGATCTTCCCTACTGGGTGAAAGACTTAGGAAAAGCAGTAGGACTTACAGGTAGGCCTTTGGGGTACTATGGGACTCAAAGATTTCAAGGCAGCATGCAACATTTTAGGTTTTCCAGTGCAGTCGCAGGGGTGGGGCTGATAAAAGTAAGCAGGACAGGAATGGTCCCCAGGAGTCTAGTGACAATAGATAAGGGTACGCAGATCATTGCTGTAGTGACAAATGCTAAGATACAGGAATCAGGGGTGTGGGGACACACAAGTAGGGCAGCTAAGGTAATGGTTTGGGTTTTATTTAGCCCTCCTTTAACCCTCACATTTAACCAGAAATGTGAAGGTTAAGATGAGCTATTAATATCCAGGTCTTTCTGACCCCAAAGCTGAAACCCCTCTCCCCACTGCCCCAGTGGCTTCTCCTTCTAGATGTGTCACACTTGCTAGTGCAATACTTTGCACATGGTAGAGATGCAACATTTTTGTTTTTCATGAACAGATTCCTTAGAACAAGTTTAAAAGTATGTGGTAAGGCTCAATCAAAGATAAGTAATACTCATCTTTATTAGGTTGAGGAAATGAAGGCTTTTTTATTTTAAACTGGGCACCTCTTGTGTTTTTGCAGTCATTCTGCTGGGCATTGGGGATGCAAAGAATAGATGCAATCTGTCTTGTTGAGGTTATGTTTCACTGGGGACACACATCATAGAAAACAATGCCAAATGGCAACTAGTGCTCCTCTAAAGGAAATGGACAAGGCAAGAGACAAAGTAAGGGAGAGGAGACCTACCATGTGTAAGTGGCTGGAGTTGGGCTAGATTTGGTTGGGAACCATTTAAGCTGAAATTTAAGGTATAAAAAAGAGCCCTGAATGTGAAATGGACAAGCCTCTTTTGCAGATAGAGTAACATGTGTTAGTATTCTGAGGTGATAGGAGCTTAGATTTTCTGGGAAAATGAAAGGCAACTCGTATATCAGGATTGCAGAGAGCAGAGAAAGGATAAGAATTAACAGCAAAGGTTAGTAATGATATACGGAACATGATAAGAAATTCAGATTATTTTATGAATGCAATGGAAAGGTAGAAGGATTTCCATTTTAAGATCACTCTGGCTGACATTGTGATCGAATTATAGGCACAGAGAACAACAGCAAAAAAAAAAAAATGTAGCAAGCAACCATTGAGTTGATTGTGAGTTACAGTAAAAGATAATGGTTAGTGGTCTCATCCAGGTGGCAGTGGAGGTGGGAGAACTTGGTTAACATTGAGATATAATGTACCTCAGTGGTAGAATCAATAGGAATTGCTACTGGAGTGGATGGAAATGTGAGAAAATAATTCAAAATGGTACCTAGGTTTTTGGTTTGAGTGAAAAAGTTGATGGTAATGCCATTTTTGTATATGTAGAAGACTGTGGAAGAATGAGTTTTGACAAAGAGAAATCAAGGGCTCTTAGACCATCTAAAAATTAGTAACTTGCTTGAGGCCATAGAACTAGAGAGTGACAGAACTTGAATTAGAATCGATCCTGTGATTCCATTATAGTTGTAAATAAATCATTACAAATCGCCATGGTTTAGTCTTGGCAAAGAGGGAAATAAATTCATTATGATTTATAGACAATTACATTAAGCTGCAATTAAGCCTTTGCTATTTTGGAAATAAATATAAGAAAAATAAGGAAAAAAATAGGGAGAGGATTGCTAGAATAGTTTATCAATGTGCACTTATTGACCAATGTTTGTGTGCACAATGTTGCTAGATTATGCCAAATATTTATAAGACATGGCTCCCGCCTTCAAAAAGCCCATAGTGTAATTCAGCAGTTTCCAAATAATTGTATAGTAAGAGATACTTGTGAGTGTGGTATGAGAATATGGTTCCATGCGCAATCAGTTAAGAGAAAGCCTTTTATAAATTAACATAATTTGTGAAAACTGAGAGGAAAGAAATATGGTTATAGCACTTTCTCAGTTTATTTGACCTAATAATCTTTATTTGCCAGATCTTTGTCTTGTAATGATATAACATACTTGTTATAGAACAAGTATGGGTAGAACACATAGAACACAGTTTATGAAAACTATCTAGTTAGAAATATGGGAACATGAGGCTTCCATACATAAAGCTGTCTCTCTAATAGATCACAAGCTCTGTAAGCATAAATTTATACCATGATAAAGAACTCTTTATATCAGTAATAACGACAACAACAGTAGCTAACATTCACTCAGTTATCATTCTACAAGTATCAGTTGAGCCTGTCACCTGCCAGGCACGGTGACAAGAGCGAGGGACATAAGTGGGAAGAAGACAGACAAGGCTAGTATCTTCCAGGTAACCTAGAGTCCAGTGGAAAGATGAGGGATGAGGTTAAAACTCGGTCTGAATAAGCACAACTCGCAGAGGTTGTGAGCAGGGCATGCACCAGCCCTCCCCAAACCTCTCCCCTATTCTTCTCCGTATCCATGTTAGCTGCTACACTTTTCCGAAGGGCTTGTCATGGTTGACTTGGATAAAGGCAGCAGCCATTGCCACAGGAGAGCAGGCTCCCATTATTTAACTTCGGATCCTTTGACATTTTCTTTCTTTGCTTCAGTCAGTTCAGTTCAGTTCAGTCGCTCAGTCATGTCCAACTCTCTGCGACCCCATGAACCATAGCAGGCCAGGCCTCCCTGTCCATCACCAACTCCCGGAGTTCACTCAAATTCATGTCCATCGAGTCGGTAATGCCATCCAGCCATCTCATTCTCGGTCGTCCCCTTCTCCTCCCACCCCCAACCTTTCCCAGCATCAGAGTCTTTTCCAGTGAGTCAACTCGTCGCATGAGGTGGCCAAAGTATTGGAGTTTCAGCTTTAGCATCAGTCCTTCCAATGAACACCAGGAGATCCAACCATATGACTGGTTGGATTTCCTTGCAGTACAAGGGACTCTCAAGAGTCTTCTCCAACACCACAGGTCAAAAGCATCAATTCTTCGGTGATCAGCTTTCTTCACAGTCCAACTCTCACATCCATACATGACCACGGGTATGGTCATGTATGGATGTGAGAGTTGGACACATCCATACATGACCTAGACGGACCTTTGTTGGCAAAGTAATGTCTCTGCTTTTTAATATACTATCAAGGTTGGTCATAACTTTCCTTCCAAGGAGTAAGCGTCTTTTAATTTCATGGCTGCAATCAGCATCTGCAGTGATTTTGGAGAGCAAAAAGGTTAAGTCTGACACTGTTTCCACTGTTTTTCCATCTATTTCCCATGAAGTGATGGGACCAGATGCCATGATCTTTGTTTTCTGAATGTTGAGCTTCAAGCCAACCTTTTCACTCTCCTCTTTCACTTTCATCAAGAGGCTTTTGAGTTCCTCTTCACTTTCTGCCATAAGGGCAGTGTCATCTGCATATCTGAGGTTATTGATATTTCTCCTGGCAATCTTGATTCCAGCTTGTGCTTCTTCCAGCCCAGCGTTCCTCAAGATGTACTCTGCATATAAGTTAAATAAGCAAGGTGACAATATACAGCCTTGATGTACTCCTTTTCCTATTTGGAACCAGTCTGTTGTTCCATGTACAGTTCTGACTGTTGCTTCCTGACATGCGTACAGGTTTCTCAAGAGGCAGGTCAGGTGGTCTGGTATTCCCATCTCTTTCAGAATTTTCCACAGTTTATTGTGATCCACACAGTCAAAGGCTTTGGCATAGTCTTTGCTTAGTTAAGACTTAAAGAGAATTAAAGAGGTCTGGATCAAGATGGCAGAGTAGGATGATCCTAAGCTCACGTCTTCCCATGGGTACACCAAAATAAACGATTAATTACAGAGCAACTATCTCAGAGAATGACCTCAAGACTAGCAGAAAAGACTTTATACGATTAAAGATATAAAGAAAGAGACACAACAAAATGGGTAGAAGAGATGGAGGTACAGTCTGGTCAGGAGGCACATCCCTGGCTTGGCGACCCATGGGTAGGAGGAAAATCACAGCCACAGAAGTCCTCACCTCATGGGACTCCTCAGTCTGCGGTTCCTGCACCAGGAAAAGGAGCCTCCAAAATGTCCAGCAAATACAAAATTAGTATAAAAAAATCTGTTTTTTTCTATACATTAATAATGAACTCAGAGAAATAAAGAAAATAATCCCATTTACAATTTCATCAAAAAAGAATACTTAAGAATGAATTTAGCCAAGGAGATGAAACACCTGTACTCTGAAAAATATTAATATGTTGATAAAAGACAGAAGACAACACAAACAAATGGAAAGATATACCATGTTTATGGGTTGAAAGAGTCAACATTGTTCAAATTTTGACACAACTGAGAGCAATCTGATTCAATGCAGTACTTATTAAAACACCAGTGGCACTTTTCACAGAACCAGAACAAATAATCCCCAAACTTGACTCACAAAAGACCCCAAAAAGCCAAAGCAGTCTTGAGAAAAACAAAACTGGTGGTATCATGTTCTCTGATTTCAAAATATATTACAAAGATCTAATAATCAAAACAATATGGTACTGGCACAAAAACAGACATGATGTAAATCAATAGAACATAAAATAGAGTCCAAATATAAATCCATGCTTGTATGATCAATTTATTTATGGCAAGAGAGGCAAGAATATAAAGTGGGGCAAAAACTGCTTCTTTAATAAATAGTATTGGGAAAACTGAACAGCTATATGCAAATAAATGAAGCTAGACCATTTTCTTATACCATATTCAAAAATAAACTCCAAATGAATTAAAGACTTAAATGTAGACTGAAACCACAAAAGCTAGAAAAAAATGTAGGCAGGAAACTCTGATATCTGTCTTAGCAATATCTTTTTGGATCTGTCTTCTCAGGAAAAGTCAACAAAAGCAAAAATAAGCAAATGGGACTACATCTAACTAAAAAGCTTTTGAACAGTGAAGGAAACTATCAACATAATGAAAAAGCAACCTACTAAGTGAGATATTTCCAAATGATATATTCAGTAAGGAGGTTAATATCCAAAATATATGAAGAATTCATACAAGTCAATATTTTAAAAAAACAAGCAATCTGATTTAAAAATAGGCAGGAAAACTAAGTAAACATTTTTCCAATTAAGACATAAAGATAGCCAACAAATACATGAAAAAATGCTAAATTATCAGGGAAATGCAAATCAAAACCATTATGAGTTGTCACCTCACACCTATCAAAATAGCTATTATCAAAAAACGAATAACACATATTGTTGAGGTTGCAGAGGAAAAGGAGCCCTTGTACACTGTTAATAGGGATGTAAATTACTGCAGCCACTTTAAAACCATATGGAGTTTCCTAGAAAAATTAAAAATAGAGCTACCATACAATCCAGTGGCTTCCCAGGTGGTGCTAGTAGTAAAGAACCCTCCTGCCAATTCAGGAGATATAAGAGACATGGGTTCAATCCCTGGGTTGGGAAGATCCCCTGGAGAAAGAAATGGTAACCCAATCCAGTATTCTTGCCTGGAGTATCCCACAGACAGAGGAGCATGGTGGGCTATAGTCCATGGGGTCTCAAAGAGTCAGGCATGACTGAAGCAGAAGATTCACTCACCATACAATCCAGCAATTCCACTCCTGGGTATCTAACCAAGGAAAACCCAAACATTAATTCATAAAGATATATGCACACCTATGTTTCATCATAGCATTGTTAACAATGGCCAGTAGCCAAGATATGGAGGCAACTGAAGTGTCCATCAATAAATAGATAGGTACAAAAGGTAAGCATTCCATTCCCAAAATGGAATGTTACTCAAACAAAAAGAATGAAGTCTTGCCATTTGCAATAATATGGATGACTCTAGGTTATTCTAAGTAAAGTATTTCCGACAAATACCATGCTATTTCACTTATATGTGGAATCTAAAAACAATGTACATTGACAATTACAACAAAACAGAAACAGAATTACAGGTGCAGAAAACAAACTGATTACCCATT
This sequence comes from Moschus berezovskii, assembly GCF_049115385.1. Classification (NCBI taxonomy): domain Eukaryota; kingdom Metazoa; phylum Chordata; class Mammalia; order Artiodactyla; family Moschidae; genus Moschus; species Moschus berezovskii. Next base: position 44,242,613 of record NC_142463.1, on the reverse strand, counting down.
TACATGGGGAAAATGTATAAAATAGATGAAGGGGATTAGGAGGTATAAGCTTCCAGTTATGTAATAGAGGCATACCCCATTTAGTTGTGCTTCATTTTATTGCACTTTGTAGATACTATGTTTTTATAAATTGAAGGTATGTGGTAACCCTGAATTGTCATTTGATGGTTAGCATCTCTTAGCAATAAAATATTTTTTAAATTAAGGTATTTATATTGGTTTCTGGACACAATGCTATTGTACACTTAATGAACTACAGTGTAAAAATAACTTTTATAAGCACTGGGAAAACCAGAAAGATTGTGATTTGCTTTATTGAAGTATTTGCTTTATCTTGTGGTGCTCTCTAACCAAACCTACAATGTCTTTGAGGTATGCTGGTAAATAAATCAAGGGGATACAGTGTACATCACAGGGAATATAGTTCAGTTCAGTTGCTAAGTCGTGTCCAGCTCTTTGCGACCCCATGGACTGCAGCACCACAGGCCTCCCTGTCCATCACCAACTCCCAGAGCCTACTCAAACCCATGTCCATCGCGTCAGTGATGCATTCCCACCACCTCATCCTCTGTCGTCCCCTTCTCCTCCCACCTTCAATCTTTCCCAGCATCAGAGTCTTTTCCACTAAGTTGGTTCTTCTCATGAGGTGGCCAAAGTATTGGAACTTCAGCATCAGTCTTTCCAATGAATATTCAAGACTGATTTCCTTCAGGATGGACTGGTTGGATCTCCATGCAGTCCAAGGGATTCTCAAGAGTCTTCTTCATCACCACATTTCAAAAGCATCAATTCTTCAGTGCTCAACTTTCTTTATACTCCAACTCTCACATCCATACATGACTACTGGAAAAGGCATAGCTTTGACTAGATGGACCTTTGTTGGCAAAGTAATGTCTCTGCTCTTCTATATGCTGTCTATTTTGGTTGTAGCTTTTTTCTAAGGAGTTGCTGCTGCTGCTAAGTTGCTTCAGTTGTGTCCGACTCTGTGCGACCACGTAGATGGCAGTCCACTAGGCTCCACCGTCCCTGGGAATCTCCAGGCAAGAATACTGGAGTGGGTTGCCATTTCCTTCTCCAATGCATGAAAGTGAGAAGTGAAAGTGAAATCGCTCAGTTGTGTCCGACTCTTCGCGACCCCGTGTACTGCAGCCTACCAGGTTCCTCCGTCCATGGGCTTTTCCAGGCAAGAGTACTGTAGTGGGTTGCCATTGCCTTCCCGTCAAGAGTCTTTTAATTTCATGGCTGCAGTCACCATCTGCAGTCAAAAAAATAAAGTCTGTCCCTGTTTCTATTGTTTCCCCATCTATTTGTCGTGAAGTGATGGGACTGGCTGCCATGATCTTAGTTTTCTGAATGTTGAGTTTTAAGCCAAATTTTTTACTCTCCTCTTTCACTTTCATCAAGAGGCTCTTTAGTTCTTCTTTGCTTTCTGCCATAAGGGTGGAGTCTGAAGCGTATCTGAGGTTATTGATATATCTCCCAGCAATCTTGATTCCAGTTTGTGCTTTGTCCAGCTCGGCGTTTCGCATGATGTACTCTGCATATAAGTTAAATTAGCAGGGTGACAATATACAGCCTTGATGTACTCCTTTCCCAATTCGGAACCAGTCTGTTGTTACATGGCCGGTTCTAACTGTTGCTTCTTAACCTGCATACAGATTTCTCAGGAGGCAAGTCAGGTGGTCTGGTATTCCCATCTATTTAAGAATTTTCCACAGTTTGTTGTGAACCACACAGTCAAAGACTTTGGCATAGTCAATAAAGCAAAAGTAGATGTCCTTCTGGAACTCTCTTGCTTTTTTGATGATCCAGCAGTTGTTGGCAACTTGATCTTTGGTTCCTCTGCTTTTTCTAAATCCAGCTTGAACATCTGGAAGTTCACAGTTCACCTACTGTTGAAGCTTGGCTTGGAGAATTTTGAGCATTACTTTGCTAGCATGTGAGATGAGTGCAACTGTGTAATAGTTTGAACCTTCTCTGGAATTGCCTTTCTTTAGGATTGGAATGAAAACTGACTTTTCCAGTCCTGTGGCCACTGCTGAGTTTTCTATATTTGCTGGCATATTGAGTGCAGCGCTTTCACAGGGAATACAGTTAGCAGTATTGTATTAACTTTGTATGGTGACAGATGGTTTATGAAGACCATTTCATAATACATATAACTGAACCACTATGTTGTACACCTGAAACAATATTATATGTCGGCTATACTTCAATAATACTTAAAAACTAATTAAAGAGGATGGAGTCATAGGGGCCAAGAATGCTCCATCACCACACCTTTGATAAGCAACTTCCTGGACTAGCATGAATGATAAATCTAAAGCTAGAACCACTTATTCTTCTAAACCTTGAATTTATCATTTTTTAAAGCTCTACATTATCAGCAACTCTCTAATATACAATATAGAGATATTAGCCATAGTTACTATTTGGTCCATTACATCCCAGGACTAATTTACTTTGTGTCTGAAAGTTTATACTTTTGACAGTTTCACCCATTTTGCCCACCCGAGACTCCCTGCCCCTGGAAAACACCAGTCTGTTCTCTGTATCTGTGAGTTTCTTTTGTTCTGTTTTTGTACATTCTACATAAAAGTGAAGTTATACAGTGTGTCTTTGTCTGACTTATGTCATGTAGTATAATGCCATTGGGGTCCACCCAAGTTGTCACAAATGGCAGGATTTCTTTCTTTCTTTCTTTTTTGTGACTGAATAATAGTATATATCTAGCTCACATTTTATCTATTCATACATCCATCACTGGACACTTAGGTCATTTCCATATCTTGACTACTATTTATAATGCTGCAATGAATATAGGGGCTTATATATATGTATACATATATATATATATATATATATATATATATATTCACATTAGTGTTTTTGTTTCCTTCTGATATATACCCATAATTGAATTTACTGGATTATTCATTAATTTTATTCTTAATATTTTGAGGGACCTTCATACTATTTTCCATAGTGGATACACGAATTTACATTTCTTACCAACAGTGCACAAGGGTTTCCTTTTCTTTACATCCTCACAAACACTGGCTATTTATCTTTCTTTATAATAACCATGGTGATATCTCATTGTGGCTTTGATTTCCATATCCCTTATAATTAGTGATGCTGAACACTGAACCTTGCATTTGGCCAAAATATTTAGAACCCAAAGAAGTTGAGGAACCACTCAAAGATGTCAGCCTTTACAGGTACTAAGGAGCTGTTCTCTTAAGGAACCATGGACAGATTCACTCGGAAGACAGTGACCCTGGGTTGGGGCTTTGCCCCACCAGGTCCTTCTCTCTCTTGCTTCCCTCCATTCAGCCAGTTTCTACTTTCTAGATGAAGAAACTGAGGCATGGTAGGTCTTTTAACATTTCCAAAGTCACACACGGAGAAGGCAATGGCAAGCCACTCTAGTACTCTTGCCTAGAAAATCCCATGGATGGAGGAGCCTGGTGGGCTGCAGTCCATGGGGTTGCTGGGGGTCGGACACGACTGGGCGACTTCACTTTCACTTTTCACTTACACACATTGGAGAAGGAAATGGTAACCCACTCCAGTGTTCTTGCCTGGAGAATCCCAGGGACGGGGGAGCCTGGTGGGCTTCCGTCTATGGGGTCACACAGAGTCGGACACGACTGAAGTGACTTAGCAGCAGCAGCAAAGTCACACAACTAGTAAAAGCTGAAGCCAGAATGCAAATCCAAGTCTGTGGAATTCAGCTCCTTCTCATCATTAATTTTTCCCAAAGTAAGCATGTATGAAGGAACAGGCCAGCAAGGGGAGCAGGTAAATGGCAGGTCTCCCTATACTTTGGCTTAGTTATCCTCTTTCTCAAGGCTTGTAGGGTTCTGGCCAGGGTTGTTGGAGCAGGCACATCTGAGGATGCTCCAGACTCTCTCTGATGTAGAGATTTCAGGCCACTTTCCAGGGAGGTCACCAGGACACAGAAGCCACCCCACTGCCATGCTGAATTATGATAACAAATGTGCATAGTGGGCTTACTATGAGAGCTGCGCTCTGTACCTTTCCCAAGTTTGTCGAGGTGGTGAGTGGAGGATCAGGTTTCAAACTGGGGCGAATAGTCTCTGTACCCCTGGTCCCCTCGTTCTGCCTCTCCACGCTGAGGAGCTACGTGATGTATCAGGTTCAAATCCTCGCTTTGCTATGAAAACTCAATCGTGTTCCTTAAGTTCTCTGGACTTGTTTCCTCAATCACAATAATGGGGATGGAAAAAGTGCTTCCTAGTGTTGTTGGGTAGTTAAATGACTAAGGCATGTGAGTCACCTGGCAAGATGCTTAACATATAATAAATACGCAATAAATGTTGGAAGATTTTGCCATTGGATTGATATAAGCACACAGTAATCCCCTTAACAGCTCTCCCTGGTGGCTCAAACAGTAAAGAACTGCCTGTCATGTGGGAGACCCAGGTTCGATTCCTGGGTTGGGAAGATCCCCTGGAGAAGGAAATAGCAACCCACTCCAGTATTCTTGCCTGGAGAATTCCATGAACAGAGCAGCCTGGTGGTCTACAGTCCATGGGGTCGCAAAGAGTGGGACACGACTGATTGACTAACACTTTCCTTTCACGTTCAACCCCCTTAACAGATGACTCCCTCCTACACCATGTAGATAGATCTCAAGAGCCCATCTGTGACCTGGAGAGTGGCGAGGTGGGGGATGGGGTACAGCGGTGGTAGGAGAAGCAAGCTTCCATGTGGAGCTCTGAGGCTTGGAGCTGGTGAGCTGCCAGAGGATGAAAGAGTCCAGTAGACCCCTCCTCTCAGCTTCTGCATAAATCAAAGAGAGGGTGCTGGATTTGGAAGGGAAGGAAGGAGAGAGAAACCAGACTGAGCCTGCAGAGGGGCAAAGGCAGTTATCTCCACAACTCCCATTGCTGTTGTTTCTCTGGGCACTCTTGGACTGCTGATTCCAGGAGTTCACTGGCTGCTTGATTCGTTCCAGAGCCTGCCACTATATGTCAGTGAAGCCACTTTCCACTCCCTTGAACACTGGTATCTGTAACCTCCTGAGCCTGGACTGGGCTGGCCTGAACCAGTTCCCTGTTGGAACTGTCAGTTTCCTCCTCTTGGAAACCTCTGTAGGCCCAGTCTTGCATCCTCCCCAGGTATTTCCACCTCTGGAAGTCTCAGACACCCTGTGATTATTGAAAGGAATCCACAGGTGACTTGGGAGGAGGGGCAGGTCTGTGGTCTGTCCACACCTGATATGAGCTTAGTGAGAGAGAACATTTCCTGGAATGTTAGACATCAGGAAAAAAAAGAGTCAGACTTATGAAGCTGAGAACAAAACCCCAGTGAAAACCTGAAACCGTGTTAGATGAGTGCCAGCTGCTGGACTAGACAGCCTATTAAAAAGCAGAGACACTACTTGACCAACAAAGGTTTGTTTAGTCAAAGCTATGGTTTTCCAGTAGTCATGTGTGGATGTGAGAGTTGGACTGTAAAGAAAGCTGAGTGCCAAAGAATTGATGCTTTTGAGCTGTGGCGTTGGAAAAGACTCTTGAGAGTCCTTTGGACTGCAAGGAGATCCAACCAGTCCATCCTAAAGGAAATCAGTCCTGAATATTCATTGGAAGGACTGATGCTGAAGCTGAAACTCCAATACTTTGGCCACGAGATGTGAAGAACTGACTCATTTGAAAAGACCTTGATGCTGGGAAAGATTGAGGGCAGGAGGAGAAGGGGACGACAGAGGGTGAGATGGTTGGATGGCATCACTGACTTGATGGACATGAGTCTGAGTAAGCTCCAGGAGTTGATGATAGACAGGAAGCCTGGCGTGCTGCAGGGCATGAGGTCACAAAGGGTCAGACATGACTGAGTGACTAAACTGAACTGAACTGAGCTGCTGGACTCTATCTGAGGCATCTCGAATAAGGCTCAGAAGAACCCCATGAAGCAGGTATGGTTGGAATGTCCATTTTGAGGACAGTGAAAAAGACCAGAGAAGTGAAGTCTCTGACCCCAAGTCACACACAGAGTTAGCTGCAGACCCAGGATGCAAATAAATTCATGTCCAGGCAAGCCCAGAATCCTTGCTCTCAAACCATGTCTCTGCACTAAATTACCATCATCAGCCCCTCTGCCCTGCTCACATGTCCCAGTGCTGCTGCAGCTATAAACCAAATATCAGAGCCTGCCACTTGAATGAACTCCCTATGATATTAATTGTCAGTGCTTTTTAAAATCAGAAGCAAACAGGAAAATAGTTTCTCCAAAGGTTAATTAATTCAACTCAACCTGACAAATACTTTTTGAGTATCAACTTGGTGACAGACGCAGGCTTAAATGGTACTGGTAATGTGAAAGAAGGAAGGGGAAAGGACAGAAAAGAGGAATAAAATTGGAAAACACTCAGTCCTTATTCTCAGAGAATTTTATATCTGTAGGTGAAAACACCCAGTGATCAGAACGGGACCTACAGATGTTTTTCTTGAACAACTTAGCCAGGGGAAAAAATGTAGATAAAAATATTGTCCAAAATGAACACAAACCAGGCTGACATTTCCCTGGGCTCAAGTGTCAGACATCAATATACACACCCCAGTCTCCCAGCTCTGCTCTGCCTCACCATGGTAACCACCAGGGCCCTCATCTGCCAGATGGTTTTTTATTTATTTATTTTAATGTGCTCTGGATGTAGCTGGAGAGGAGAAGATGGATGAATGGATGGCTGAAGCACCCTCAGTCCGTTTGCAGCCCAGCAACCCCAAATGTCTCTGAAAATCAGTCCCCTCTATAAGCAGCACATCTTGAGAAATCTACTGTGTATCAGAAGATGTATTTGTCTGAAACAAATGAAGATCAAAGCCCAAGTGTCCCATCCTGTGGGGCAGACGCAGGCTGTGTGTTAGTTTGCTTCGTGCTAAGTTGCTTAAGTTGTGTCCAACTCTGTGATCCCATGGACTGTAGCCCACCAGGCTACCCTATCCATGAGATTTTCCAGGCAAGAATACTAGAGTGGGTTGCCATTTCCTTCTCCAGGGGACCTTCTGAACCCGGGGATCGAACCCGTGTCTCTTACATGTGTTGCATTGGCAGGATGGTTCTTTACCACTAGCACCACTTGGGCTGCCATAACAAAGTACCTCAGACTGATGGCTTAAACCGCAATCTATTTTCTCACAATTCTGGAGGCTGGAAGTCTAAGATCAAGGTACCTGGCAGGTTTGGTTTCTCCTGACCTCTCTCCTTAGCTTTCAGATGGCCTCCTTCCTGTCGTGTCCTCACACTGCCCTGCCCCTGTGTGTACATCCCTGGTCTTTGTGCATCCAAATTTCTTCTTCTTATAAGGGATACTTTATACCTCATCAGATTGGATGAGGGCCTATCCCACTGGCCTTATTTTAACTTAATCACCTCTTTAAAGACTCTCCAAATACAGTCACATTCTGAGGTAGGGAATTATGGCTCCAACACAGGAATTCAGAGATGGTGGGGGGAGGGGGGAGGGGATACACAATTCTGCCTATAACACCAGACTTTGCTCTAGTGACTTTATTTCTACTTCTTCACTTGTTACTCACAATAAGTGAAGGGTTAAGTACTATGATTATTCAGTTCAGTCGCTCAGTCGTGTCCGACTCTCTGCGACCCCATGAACCACAGCACGCCAGGCCTCCCTGTCCATCACCAACTCCCGGAGTTCACTCAAATTCATGTCCATCGAGTTGGTGATGCCATCCAGCCATCTCATTCTCTGTCGTCCCCGTCTCCTCCTACCCTCAATCCCATTAGGTATTGAAAACACTTGTTCAGAGAATTTGACTAACTCTAAGGGCTTCCCTGATGGCTCAGTGGTAAAGAATCTGCCTGCCAGTGCAGGAGATGTGTGCTTGATCTCTGGGTCGGGAAGAACCCCTGGAGAAGCAAATGGCAACCCAGTCTGGTATTCTTGCCTGGAAAATTCCATGGACAGAGGAGCCTGGAGGGCTACAGTTCATGGGGTTGCAAAGAGTCAAACATTTCTTAGTGACTAAACAACAATAACAAGGTTCTATAGCTAGCAAGGGGTTGTATTAATCTCCTCTTGCTGCTATAACAAATTATCACAAACTTGGTAGCTTAAATCTACACAGGTTTATCATCTTACAGTTGGGTAGTTTAGAAGTTAAAAATGGATTTCATTGGGCTGAATCAACATGTCAGCAGGCTGCATTCTTTTCTGGAGGATCTAAGAAAGAATGTTTTTCCTTGTCTTTTTCAACTTTTAGAAGCTGCTTAAATTCCTTAGCCTTCAGACCCTTCCTCTATCTACAAAGCTATAACCAGCAGGTCAAATTCTCTTCACTCTGCATCACTCTGACCTCTTCTTATTTTTCCACTAGACCATGAGGACACTGCTGTTTTTTCACTTCCACATGATCCCAGCACCTAGCTCATTGTACGAACTCAATAAATTAATTAAATATTTATTAACTAGTTGATTATTAACAAGTATAAATTTAAAAGATGAACAAGCAAAGGTGGCAGAGACTGCAAAATTTGCATTATGCCTGGTTCTCTCACTATTCTACTGTGGGAGCTGGAGAAACTTATTTCTCTTCTCTGGAGTTCACCTTTCTCATCTGTATTATGATGAGCATTTGTTTCATCTTGAATAGCTAGGCCAGTTCTAAAACCGCATGATTCGCAGACACGGTACCAGCAGCTCCTGCTTTGCTTTTATTTTCTGTTTTCCTATTTCATAAAGGCTCAAGTTTTCCACAACTCCAGGGAGCCTAATCCTTGTCACTTGTCAGTCATGTCAGTTGCCGCATTGCCTCCGATCCATTCCATACTCTCATCTTTCCCAGATTGCTTCCTGGCCTGTGCTCAAGCCATTAGCTCTGCCTTCCTCAACAAGCCCTTTTCATCATCACAGACTCAAAGCAATTTTCTTCTTCTGTGAAATGCTCCCAGACACTCCAGCCCCCAGAGCTCTCTTCTGTCTTGGCATCAATCACAACAGCACTCAGAGAATAAAAGCTTCAGTATCACTGCATCAGGAATAAAGGGACAAAGCGGGTATTCATTCATTCAACAAATATTTGTTGAGCATCTCCTCTTCTGCTGTTTTCCTCTATTCCACCAATTCGAGGTGGGGATACAATAATGAGCAAAGCATTCATAATCTCTGCCCCGAGGGAATCCGTGTATCTACACATGGGGGATAAGACAATTGCCAAATACCGGGCATCTCAAACATCACATAGTTAGGGGATGGGAGAGTGTGGGAGAGATGATTATGAAGGGGCAACAGGATCTCATAGTCCTGTGGGGGGTGATGGTACATCAGCATCTTGGTAATGATGAAGATTTCAAGAGTGTGTACCTACATCAAAACATCAAACCATACACTCAAAATATGTGCAGCTTATTGCATATCAAATAACAAGTATATACCTCAATACAGTTCCTTAAAGTTAGGTGTTTCCATTAAAGAAAATGAGAAATTTGTCTGCGCGCACGCGCGCGTGTGTGTGTGTGTGTCAGGGGTGAGAAGAAGGAAAGTGATAGGAGACTTTTAAAAGAGATGGAAGGAGGGTAGATCTGTTAAATATTTTACCATCTTAAAAATAAGAGCTTAGGAATCACATAGATTCAGTTTCCATCCTGGACCCTGAAGCTGAGAGCTGTGACGGTTTTCCTAAGGTCCCATAACTCTTTTCTGGTTATTAATACTGTGAATAACAACTGCCATCATTTAGGCAACCATTAAGCACCATGCCCTGTAAGAGGTGCTTGAAGTCCATTATCTCACCAGTCCTCATAATTTCCCTTCTAAATAGAGATCATTATTTCCTTTTATGAGAAATGAGAAAACAGGCTCAGCTAAACACCTTTCTGAAACTCACATGGCTAGAAAATTGAAGGGCCGTGATTTAAATCCAGGTCACTTTGAGTCCAAAGACAGAGTGTTTTTCATTTTAATAAAACCTAGCATTACCTTCATATAATTACCTACAAAGCATTTCAATTCCAAGTATAAGGTGAAATTATCATATAAATTTTATAAAACGCAGGGCCTTTGGGATGAAAATGTTTTGGAGCCAGATAGAGGTGACGGTTGTACAACATTGTGAATGGACTGAAAGCTACTGACTTGTAGACTTTAAAATGCTTAATTTTATGTTTTGTGAATTTTACCTCAATAAAAATGAAGAAATATTTAACTTCAGTTAAGGTAAAATACATAACTTTTTTCATCATTAAATTCAGTAAAAGGGAGTTATTATTTCTAGCTTGATTTTATATTAATAGACCTATTATTTTGAAAGCCCTCTAGAAATTTCTTGAGCTGAAGAATAATAATACAAGACAAATTAGAGTGCATTAGCAGTGCAGAGGGTATGGCAGGAAAAGGTTTCGGCTATAATCAGGGGGCTGCATGGAGTTGGGTAGGTTGGGAGTTTACGCCCATATACCTTGGGTAATTTTTTTTTTTTTTTTGCTTTTTGAAATCTTGGTTTTCTTAAAGTCAGGATGGTACAACCTGATCTGTCTGCCTCAGAGTCTTATTATGAGGCTCAAATAAGATCCAATTGGAAGCTCTTTGTAAATCTAAAAAGCTAAACAAAATTGAGGCATTATCATTATCGTCCAAAACAGTATAATTTAAGGCAAAGAGCTTCTCTGTGGCATGACGGCTGATAAGGAGCAGAGATGATGTTCACAAAGCATCTAATGAGCTAGTCATGAATCTGGACAGGCTCTGTGACTCATATGGCCGATATAATATGCAAAAGTCATACTGGGCCAGCTCCTGGGCTTAATACCTATAAAACTAGCAACTTCTGATTTCTGTTTCTTCCTAATGGGCATGGAGAAGCTAGTCACTGTGTAAAAACTGACTATCCTGAGTACACCGTGCTTTTTGGAAGCTCAAGCCAGTCACACCAAGAGGCTCGGGGAGAGACAGAGTTGCTATTCCAACCATCAGAATCCAGGCCCCAGATGAGAGGGGGGAGAAACTATTTTGGACTTCAGTAGATACATTAGGGATTAAAAAAAAAAAAACAGGAAAGAACCTAGTGGAAAGTCAGAATTGAGAGCCCAGATATATGGCCTCAGTAGAGCTATCTCCAGTTCTCTTGGGGCCACCTCACCTGACACCCCAGTCACTGTGGGACAGAAATGAGCCATTCCTATTGTGTCCAGCCTAAATGCTCACCCAGAGAATCACAAACATGATAAAATGATTGCTGTGTCAAGCCACTGACTTTTGGCGTAGCTTGTTATGCTGCAATAGAAGACTAGAACCCCAGGAGAGAAGAACCATCATGGATCATAGAATCAGGCCAGATTTGATATCTGTCTCTCCCACTTCCTTCCACCTTGTGTGACCTGGGCACCTTAATTAGCATCCCTGAGCCTCAGTTTCCTCATCTATCCGAAGGGAACAATCCCACCTACACTGCAGGGCTATTGTAAGAAATATACCAAATGTATGCAGACTTGCAGACATGTAGTAGCACTCAATAAATGGCACCTATAATAGTCATCATTTTAAGTTCTTGCTGAGCTTTTAGTCCTCCTACACGGAAAAAATGGAAACATTTTTGGAAGTGTTTCTGCAATTAATTTTTTAGTTCAAATAGGCTGCCAGATTGTTTTCTTAATCAGAACCCCTTTCCCAGGACTGTGCCCTGTTGGGAACTGCTTTTGGATGGGGGTGCCACCTCCCATACTGCTGCTGGCATTTTTCCCCTTCTCCCTTTCCCATTTTCCTTTGAACCTGGGGCTCTGTGTTGGATATCTGGGGGCTCCCCGCTACAAATGGTTTCTAGAGTGAAGAACTATAGATCAGGATGACAGGGTAGGGGTTCGGTCCTTTCGCCCTTTCTCACTAATTATACTCCTGGCTGAGAGTCTGGCATGAGGTTTTGATTCACAGCCAGCTGTAGATGGGGCACTCTGGGCCATCAGTGCCTGTGCCACAGCTGTTAGTCCTGGCCTGGGGGGTCTCTCTGGATCTTGGGCGGTGATGTGAATGCCAAACACCACCCTCACTGTGCCTGCTCTGCTCCTTCATTTGCTTTCTCCTGCCATAGCCACTGTCTGGCATGGGGGCCGTGCGTGGGAGCACAGGCTGTCAGCCCCCCTCCCAAGGCTCTTTAATTTCCTGTCCTCCCAAATCCGAGCAGCCTCTTAGGACCTGTTTAGAAAGACTGATTTATCAGCTCCAAATACCAACAGCGGGATTGTGGGGGATCATGAGCAGCCGGGCTAGAGATTGGAAACGTGGCTTCTTTATAAATGTTACAATTAACTAGACAGAATTTTCCTCACTCCTTTTCTCCCCCCGCCTGTAACAGAGTCCCAGCAGGGAAACGATGAGAGGGCCGAGAGGCCCCTGAGGCACCAGGCCTTGCTTGTCAGGACCACGTGAGCAACCTGGGGGGCCCTGAGCCATGGGACCCGCCACCCTCTCAGATAAAAGGTGTTAGAGTTGGCTTCGACCCTGTGAAGCAGCAGCCAGAGCACTGCAGTCTTGACATTTATTTCCTCATCTTCCTGTAAACACAGTAACCCCTTAATTAGTGCCCGCCGTCTCTGACGTCAGGCAGCAGGGCTCCTGTGGGCAGCAATCCATTTATCACCAGCTCAAACCGGTCTGCTTCCAGCAGCAGTCAGTGCCCCCAGACGATTTTCTCTGTCTGGAAAGAAAGAGTCAGAAGGGAGCCAAGGCAGTGAAAAGAGGGAACTGGTCAGACCAGTGCTGATTTTCTCAGGAGCTGCTGGCTGTCCCTAGAACCCTGACGGTAGCTGAGAGAAGTGGGCAGTGTAGTGATGGGCACCTCTTCCCTCTGAATCTTCTGGAAGTGAGCTAACACTGATTGAAATAAAGGCTTCAGAGAACCCTATTGTATGTGTCTGCTTTTGTTCCCATTTTATGGAGGAAGAAACTGAGGCTCAAGGGAGTACTTAATGTACCCAGCTTGCCTTCATTTCAGTACAAAATTACTGTAAAGCAATTACTACGAACTAGGTAGCTGAAAACAACAGAAATTTGTCCATTCACAGTTTTGGAGGCAAAAGTCCAAAACCAAGGTGTCAGCAGGGCCGTGCTCTCTAGAGGCACTAGAGATGAATTCTTTCTCATTCCTTCTAGCAGTTGCAGGCGTTCCTTGGCACTCCTGGGTTTACAGCAGCGGAATTTCTATCTCCACCTCTGTTTTCACATGGTAGGCTTTCCCCTCTGTGTCTGTGACCTTCTAAGCATACCAGTCATTGAATTAGGTAGGGCTCCTCCCAAACCAGTATGATCTCATTTCAATTTGAGTACCTAAGCATAGATCCTAGGGCTTCCCTGATGGCTCAGACAGTAAAGAATCCACCTGCCATGCAGTAGATGTGGGTTCGATCCCTGAGTTGGGAAGATCCCCTCGAGAAAGGAATGGCAACCCACTCCACTATTCTTGCCTGGAGAATTCCATGGACAGAGGAGCCTGCCAGGCTATAGTCCATGGGGGTCACAAAAAGTCGGACACAACTGAGCAACTGACACTTTCACTGTTTGACTTTTTTCAAGCATAGATCCTATTTCCAAATAAGGTGGTATTCACAGGTTCAAGGTGATGATAACTTTGCGGGGGGCACTGCTTTGCCTGGCATACCTGTAAGTAACCAGGCTCAGAGTCAAGATCTTTCTAAGGCTGGTGCTTTTTATGCTCAACAAACTGCCTCCCAGGGCTGAATTCATGGTACATGTATGTGTTGGCGAAAACCTAGATTTTTGTCCCTGGACAATGGTAACATTTCTCTTTTGTAGATTTGGAAGTATAAACGGACACAGTGCTTTGCCCTGTGCCCTAGCTGCTCTCTGACCTCGAGCCCTTCCTCCCTGGATTGCTCCTTCACTCCTGTCTAGTTATCACCCAGACTTTCCTCCTTGTCCTTCTTGGGCTCCCTGGGAGCACAATCTCAGAATCCTCAGGCATCAAAGAGCCCTAAACAGAAAGAGACTCACAGATACAAAAAGCTAATAGATGGTTGACAGAGGGGAGATGGGAGGAGGTATGGGTGAAACCGCTGAAAGGGATTAAGAGGTACAAGTTTCCAGTTATAAGTTACGGGATGCAATGTACAGCAAAAGAGTATAGTCAATAATAGTGTAATCATTTTGTTTGGTGATAGATGGTTATTAGACTTATCATGGTGGTTATTTTATAATGTATTTGTCAAATCACTATATTGTATACCTTAAACTTACATAATATTATATATCAACTATACTTCAATTAAGAGAAAAACGAGAAAAAAAAAGGCCTTAAAGCTGTGTACAAACTTATAATCAGCTCACAAACACTGCCATCTTCTTCACAAACACAGACATCTTTGGCACTTCAGTGAAAGACAAAGTCTGCCTCCCAGCCCTAGCTTCTGCCCACACACAGCCTGTAGGCTGTTCTTCTGTGGCTGTTCAGTTGGAGGTGGCATGAATTTAAAGCCCTTAACCCTACACCCCTACACAATTCCTACAGGTCTCTCATACTCTCTCAGCTTAGTCCAAGCAGCCTAAGAGAGGAAGCAAAGGTAGTATTATAAAATAATCATGTGACTTATAATGAGGCGAGCTGGAGTTTGACCTTGAACTTTGCCTTATCCTAGTTACACCACAAGTCACATATCTTTTCTGAGCCTCTGTTTCTTCATCTCTAAGATGAGTAGAATAATATTGACCCAATCAGGTTGAAGTGAGGAAGAAGTAGGATGATACATGCCAAGTACTTGGCACACTGTAAGGTGCTCAGTTGGCTTCCCTTGTGGTTCAGGCAGTAAGGAATCTGCCTGCAATGCAGGAGACCCGAGTTTGATCCCTGGGTTGGGAAGATCCCCTGGAGAAGGGAATGGCAACCCACTCCAGTATTCTTGCCTGGAGAATTCCACTGACAGAGAAGCCTGGTGAACTACTGTTCATGGGATCGCAAAGAGTCAAACATGACTGAATGGCCAACAACAAAGTGATGGATAAATGCACAGCGGGGGCCATTGGTGGTCCCCCACCAGACATCATTGCCCCCACTACTTCAGGGCTCTTTAACCTGACCTCCCCCTGCCAGCACCTGGTCTTCTCCTGTTGCTGGAGCCTTCATTGTCACCCAGGTGCCAGGAGATAGCTCCCTGGGAGTAGCCTTAGACAAATGACTGTTGGGTTAGTGTTTCAATACTCTTGCTCCCTTGTCTCCAGAGTAGAATGGCTTTGAGCTGCTCTCAGAGGGTCTCACCAGGATTAAGCACGAGTTATCCACCGTAGTGGCTGGATTGACAGAGTGCTCTTTCTTGGTCATGTTGCCTCTCTGTCACACTTTTCTATTCCTCTCCCCGTGATCCTTCTTTACCTCCCAGATAAACTGCTAGCACCCAAATCCTTGTCTCAGAGTTGGCATCTGGACGACTTGAAACTAAGACAAAAATAAAGCTGTTAGTATTATAACCACACACATCTCATTGATAAGACTTCAGTGGTTAAAAGACTTTATGTTGAGCTGGAATCTGCCTCCTCATAAGTTTCGATCATTGGTCTCCATCTTGTCCCTAAACAGTATGAGTTGTTTCCTTTCCCTTTTCTACACCAGAGTTCTCTCATCAGCCATCCATCATGCCTTTACCCCTCCATTAAGTCTTTTATTCTTCACTGTCTCACACTAGTTCTGTAAGAACCAGATCTATCTCCTCTTAGGACAACATGCTGCATTCTGTTCTCAGGAATTTCATTGGATTTTTTTATGGTTAAACCATTATTCAGATCTACGTTTATGATGGTATTATGAGAGAAAGAGAGAGAAAAAGTAAGGGAGGAAGGAAGGAAAGGGAGGAGAAAGAAGAAAGGGAAGAGGAGGAGAGAGAGAGGAAGGTAGAGAGAGAGGAAGAAAAGGAAGAAGGAGGAGAGAAAGGAAGGAGAAATCAATCAGGACAAGTGCTTCTCCTTTCTCTTAGAGGCTGCTTCCTACTTCCTAATATTTGTATAACTCCAAGCATTGGGTCCCAGTTGAAAATCTGCATGTAACTTTACAGTTAGCCCTCTGTGTCAGCAGGTTCAACCAACTATATCATGTAGCCCTGTATCATGTAGGACTGTTCAGTTCAGTTCAGTTCAGTCGCTCAGTCATGTCTGACTCTTTGCGACCCTATGAACTGCAGCACGCCAGGCCTCCCTGTCCATCACCAACTCCCACAGTCCACCCAAACCCATGTCCATTGAGTTGGTGATACCATCTAACCATCTCATCCTCTGCCGTCCCCTTCTCCTGCCCTCAATCTTTCTCAGCATCATGGTCTTTTCAGATGAGTCCACTCTTCGCATCAGGTTGCCATTGGAGTTTCAGCTTCAACATCAGTCCTTCTAATGAACACCCAGGACTGATCTCCTTTAGAATGGACTGGTTGGATCTCCTTGAAGTCCAAGGGACTCTCAAGAGTCTTCTCCAACACCACAGTTCAAAAGCATCAATTCTTCAGTGCTCAGCCTTCTTTACAGTCCAACTCTCACATCCATACATGACCACTGCAAAAACCATAGCCTTGACTAGACGGACCTTTGTTGGCCAAGTAGTGTCTCTGCTTTTAATATGCTGTCTAGGTTGGTCATAACTTTCCTTCCAAGGAGTAAGTGTCTTTTAATTTCATGGCTGCAGTCACCATCTAAAGTGATTTTGGAGCCCAAGAAAATAAAGTCTGACACTGTTTCCACTGTTTCCCCATCTATTTGACATGAAGTGATGGGACAGGATGTCATGATCTTAGTTTTTGAATGTTGAGTTTTAAGCCAACTTTTTCACTCTCCTCTTTCACTTTCATCAAGAGGCTCTTTGGTTCTTCACTTTCTGCCAGAAGGGTGGTGTAATCTGCATATCTGAGGTTATTGATATTTATCCCCGCAATCTTGACTCCAGCCTGTACTTCATCCAGCTCAGCATTTCTCATGATGTACTCTGCATATAAGTTAAATTAGCAGGGTGACGATATACAGCCTTGACATACTCCTTTTCCTATTTGGAACCAGTCTGTTTTTCCATGCTCCGTTCTAATTGTTGCTTCCTGACCTGCATACAGATTTCTCATGAGCAGGTCAGGTGGCCTGGTATTTCCATCTCTTGAAGAATTTTCCACAGTTTATTGTGATCCACACAGTCAAAGGCTTTGGCATAGTCAATAAAGCAGAAATAGATGTTTTTCTGGAACTCTCTTTCTTTTTCGATGATCCGGCAGATGTTGGCAATTTGATCTCTGGTTCCTCTGCCTTTTCTAAAACCATCTTGAACATCTGGAAGTTCACGGTTCACGTATTGCTGAAGCCTGGCTTGGAGAATTTTAAGCATCAATTTACTGTAGTACTGTAATATGTATTTATTGAAAACAACCCCATAGATCAGTGGACCTGTGTAGTTCAAACCAATGTTGTTCAAAGATCAACTGTATACTTGTTCTTTCTTTCACACTTAAAAAAAAGACAAAGTTATATAAATAATTATATAACAATATATTATTTGGTTTATAGCATTAATAGATATAATATGTATAGAAGTAATTCTACTAAAAGGGAGAAAAGGGAATAGATCTATATAGGAGTAACATTCTATATCTCACTAGAATTACCAGTGTAAAGCTGAGTCTGATAAGTTAAGACATGAATGATAAACTCTAGAATAACCAAACCACTAAGGAAATAAGTTTTAAAAGTACAGTAAATTATATCATTAAAGAAATTTACATGAGCTTCCCTGGTGGTTCAGTGGTAAAGAATCCACCTGCAATGCAGGAGACGCAAGTTCAATCCCTGGGTTGGGAAGATCTCCTGGAGGAGGGCATGGCAACCCACTCCAGTATTCTTGCTGGGGAAATCCCATGAACAGAGGAGCCTGGCTAGTTCTTAGGGTTGCAAAGAATCAGACATGACTAAAGCAACTGAGCACACACTTGAGTACAAATGCTATATTAGAAAATATTTGCTCAATTCTTTGCAAAGGAAGAAGAGAGATACAAAAGATATGAGACATATACAAACAAAAAGTAAAGTGGCATGCATAAATCTAACCATATCAATAATGACATTGTGTGAATGAACAAGCAATCCCATCAAAAGGCAGAGTTTATCAGACTAGATTAAAAATAAACAATGCTCCAATTGCATGTTGCCACAGGAAACACACTTTAAATTCAAAGATATACTCAACAATCTGGGTATAGAAGGTAATTTCTTCAACCTGATAAAGAGCAGCTACAGAAACCTCACACCTAATAACATATTTAATAGTGAAAGACTAGATGCTTTCTAGTCAGGAAGGTCAGGAATAAGACAAAGATGTTTGCTCTCATCACTTCTTTTTTTGTTTTTTTTGAGGGTCTAACCATATCCTCAGTTCAGTTCAGTCGCTCAGTCGTGTCCGACTCTTCGTGACCCCATGAACCGCAGCACACCAGGCCTCCCTGTCCATCACCAGCTCCCGGAGTTCACTCAAACTCATGTCCATCGAGTCGGTGATGCCATCCAGCCATCTCATCCTGCCCCCAATCCCTCCCAGCATCAGAGTCTTTTCCAATGAGTCAACTCTTCGCTTTCTGCCATAAGGGTGGTGTCATCTGCATATCTGAGGTTATTGAACCACATCCTAGGCAAGGAAAAAAATGAAAGCATGCTTTTGAAAAGGAAGAAGTAAAATAATCTCTTTTTGCAGATGACGTGATTTTGTGTATAGAAAATTGTAAGGAATCTACTAAAACTGTTAGAACTAATTAGCAAGTTCACCAAGGGTGCAGGATATAAGATAATATACAAAAATTAGTTGTATTTCTATGCATTTGCAATGTATAATGTGAAAATTCTGCACTGTAACAATTGGATTTTCCTTTTCAGTGAGAATTAAGGTAGGATAGGAATTTCTCTCATTATCTCTGCCTATTGAGATTTAAATTTTTATGGAAATTTCACCATTCATTGATTTAAAGATACTTTCTGAATGCCTGCTATGTTGCTAATCTGTATCTGTGTTTACAAACACTTGAGGGGATATAAATGGTTTATTCTTTCGAGAATTTTAGGGCATGCTCTTGTTTCTGCATCATGCCTATGATAAATTCTTTGTAGGGAGCACATTAAGAAAAAAGTCTCATTCTCACCTTCTAAGATAAACTGTTTTCCAACATTTTCTAAGTTACTTCTTTGCAACTTAGAATGCATTTTTCCGTTGTCTGGCTAAAATGGTGCCTTACTAAAAAAAAAAAATATTAAATTTCACTTTGGGAGGCCTTATCCCAAGTAAGCACTATTGAGTGCTCCCATTATAAACCTATTAAGTCTCATAGGAGACACTGTATTTAAGTAGCTATTTGCTTTTCTTTGTGCCTTTCTCCAAAGAATGTAAGCTCAGCAAGAACAGGCACTGTACCTGCCTTGTTTACCTCTGCTTTGCCAAAGATTAACTGTGGTTAGCACTGTGTGTCTGGCATATAACAGGGACTCAGTAAATATTAACTGAATGAGTGACTGGACTCTATTGGCTGCCAATGATAGTAAATCAGAATAAAACTTAAGCACTGGGAGCTTTGATCCACACCCACACTAGATGAATAATTAAGAATAAGTTGCACAAAAAAATTATAAAAATTCTGAGAGAAATATTTGTGACTTTGACTTAAGCAATTTTTAGATACACAATCAAGGTTAGGCAGATTTTTAGAGTTCTTCACTTTCCGGTGTTCTGCCATAAAAACTCTAAATAATTTTCCCTCACTGTATCCTTGTATCTGCAAGGAGCTCATCTCAGCAAGAACACTGGACTCTGCCTGCATTTACCTTTCCTGCGCTGTAATCCCAGAACGGAAAGAGCGTACAAGTATCTATGCATACACACTCACACACACACACACACACACACACAATACCATTTAACAAAAAGGAATCAACTTTTGATACATACAAGAATATGGATAAATCTCAAAATAATTTTGCTGAATGAAAGAAACTAGACACAAAAATGAATGTATTGTATGATTCTATTTATATAAAATGAGAGAAACTGCAAATTAATCTATAGTGAGAGAAGGCAGATCAGTTTTTGCCTGACAACAGGGCTGGTGTAGGGAGAATCAGGTAGGAAGGAGTATTATAGGATGCAAGGAAACCATTGTGGGAGGTGTTCAATATCTTGTTTGTGGTAATGTTTCACAGGTATATTCTTGCATAAAAAATGTATCAAGTTATAACCCTTCAGTTCAGTTCAGTTCAGTCGTTCAGTCGTGTCCGACTCTCTGCGACCCCATGAACCACAGCACGCCAGGCCTCCCTGTCCATCACCAACTCCCGGAGAACCCTTAAAAAACAAACAAAAAACCCCTAAGCACTGGGATATGAAAAGACAACACATGGTGCTAGAATGAGCACTCAGTGGAGAGGCAAAAGGCCCTGTTCAAATCTATCACTGTGTAGAGGAGGAAAAATAATTTTCTCTCTGTCCTTCTGAGTTCTTGGCTGAGACTTCTGTGATGAAAGGTAGATGAGCAAGAGAAAACAAAAAAGAAGTTTGTTGACATGTATTTTGACTGCTTGCCCCTTGGAAGAAAAGCTGCAACAAACTCAGACAGCATGTTAAAAAGCAGAGACATCACTTTGCCGACAAAGATCTGTATAGTCAAAGCTATGGTTTCTCCAGCAGTCATGTATGGATGTGAGAGTTGTACCATAAAGAAGACTGAGGGCTGAAGAATCGATGCTTTCAAACTATGGTGCTGGAGAAGACTCTTGAGAGTCCCATGGACAACAAGGAGATCAAACCAGTCAATCCTAGAGGAAATCAGTCCTGACTATTCACTGTAAGGACTGATGCTGAAGCTGAAGCTCCAATACTTTGGCTACCTGATGCAAAGAGCCAATTCATTGGAAAAGACCCGGATGCTGGGGAAGACTGAGGGCAGGAGGAGAGGAGGGTGACAGAGGATGATGTTGGATGGCATCACTGACTCAATGGATGTGAGTTTGAGCAAACTCCAGGAGATAATGCGCTGCAGTTCATCGGGTTGCAAAGAGCTGGACATGACTGAGTGGCTGAACAACAACAGCTCATGTCTACAAGGGAGATACCCAAGGGGAAATGATTAATTCTCTGACGTAGCTAACTTAACATCCCCAACTTAAACATCCTCCTCCACTAAAGATGAAAGAAATGTGGAGGGAATGCCAGTTATGGGAAGACTACCAGGAAAAAGCATGATTAAAAAAGAGTAGCTCAGAGGTTAAAGCTTCTACCTCCAATGCGGGAGACCCGGGTTCGATCCCTGGGTCGGGAAGATTCCCTGGAGAAGGAAACGATAACCCACTCCAGTATTCTTGCCTGGAGAATCCCATGGAGGAGAAGCCTGGTAGGCTACAGTCCACGGGGTCGCAAAGAGTCGGACACGACTGAGCGACGGAACGGAACGGAAGGTTTGTTATGTCGGTGCCTTCTCTCTTGTTAAGGATCTTAGGTTGGCTCTGGGAATTAACTTTTGTCCCTCTGAAAAAGAGGAAGAAGTATACCTTGTAAATTTATGTCTTGCTTTTAGGCAAATGGGGGTGGGGCAGAGAGCTTGTGTTTTATTTGTTCCTCTTCAGTTGCTTTTAGCTCAAAAAAATCCTTATGCCAAGATAACGTATTTTGGAGTGGTGTATTCCTGTTATCCTTCATCTATAAGCCATGTGTTCTTCTGTAAGCAGCTTTTCTAAGTCTTAATTTCTTCAGTATAAAATCTCTCTAAAGTTCTTCCCAGAGATCAAACAGTATGGGGGAAATACTTGAATTTACTTATCTTGTACAATGCCACTTGAAGTGGGATAGGCATGATTAGAGAAAGATAGAGAGGTAGGCAGAAACTTTCTGGGAGATTCTGAAGGAGACTTCTGAGGACTTTGAAGGACTTTGCAAGTGATGGCCCTGTTATTATAATGTCCTCATTTTCCCGGAACACTATGGCTCTTTTTCTCCTAGCTATAAGTGCGTCATTAGAGTATCCTTATGCTCATCATTTGTAATTAGGGCCATTTTTGCACTCATGACAAGTCTGGAGAGAAAACATCTCATGACATAATGAGGTAAGAGACAGAAAAGGATCGGGTAAAGGAGACATACGTGTTTGTGTGAGAAGGAGTTGGCTGGTGATGAAGCAAACTGGTTTGTAAGTGGCAAATGACAGGGAAAAAAAAAACCCACAGAAATAATGTTCCTCATTAGGAGGAAGAAGGGAAGTGGTGGGGAATAAATGGTGGATGAACCATTTCTCCATGCTGTGCATTTAAAGGCAGTATCAACCCATAGCGATTAGGAGCAAGAAGGAAAGCGTGTTACCTATATGTGAGAGAGATCAATTACTCTTTTGCAGATGCTGTTTGCTTTTTAATGTTTTGTTAACAGAGGACAGTCTCTTTTTACTCAATACCTCAATTATTTTGCAACTGGGCTTCAGTTTGATGTCTTAATCTATCATGGGTGACTCCTTCTGTATCCTGACACTGAAGCAGGTAGTCAGGGCTGTGCCAGTTGCCTCTGGGGAGGGGGTTATTCTGGCAGAATCAAAGGCAAGATAGCCCTCAGAATCTCTCCCCAGGATCTTCCATTCTTCATGGGGAGTCACAGAGGGAGAAGTCTCTTCTTCAGACCAGAAAGAGACATCCCAGGCTGAATGAAGGAGGAGGATGAAGGCTGAGAAATCTATGGATCTTAGAATAAAGGGGACCCAAGAGAATGTGTTAGAGCCACAGAGGAGAGGGCCACTGCCTGTGCTTCTTGGGATACCACAGAGGTACAGAGGAGAGACCTAGAGACCTGAAAAATGACTGGTACCTCCTGGATCCTAGATTGTCCCAGAAAAATCCCTGTGTCCCAAGCATGGCATGGAAGAGTGTCGCTGAATCTGAAGGGAGTGATGATGTTTCAGTGACTTTGGGGGGAATAAGACACCATTCCACACTCCCCAGGCCTCATTTGGCATGAATATTATGGCCCCATCATTATCGGTTGAACTGTGTCCCCCAAAAGATACAGTGAAGTCCTCATCTCTAGGACCTGTGAATGTGATGTTATTAGGAAATAGCATCTTTGCAGAAGTGATCACAATAAAATCAGGTATACTAGGTTTCGGTGGGCTCTAATCCAATAATTCTGGAATCATATAAGAGGGAAGGACATACAGACACAGAAGGAAGACAGTCACAGGAAGACGGAGGTGGAGATTAGATTATGTTGCCACAAGCTGAAGAAAGCCTGGGGCTACCCAGAGCTAGAAGAGGCCAGGAAGGATCCTCCTCTAGAAACTTCTGAATGCCTATGGCCCTGACAATACCTTGATTTTGGACTTCTAGCCTCCAAAGTTACCATGAGTAAATAGATTTTTATTGTTTTAAGCTACCTAGTTTGTGGGCACTTTGTTAAGACAGGCTTCAGAAACTAATAGAGCACCTTTAAAGATCTTGGAACTGTGATACAATCCAAGAGAAAAAACTCGGTTAGGGTAAACATAAAATTAAGTACTTAAAAAAATTTCCCCCTAGCCAACAGAAGAAGAAAACTTTCCCCTTTTTTCTCAATTTAACATTTTCTTTAGAAAAATTTGATATGGTAAATGCTTTCCCTGGTTCTTTGAGATGTATGCAACTCTTTCTAAAAATTAAATAAGCCACTTGCCAGTTTTGTATCCCAAGAATGCCTTCCTTGGAGGCCTCAGAGCTATCTTTGAATGTTAAGGAGTGCAATGCCTGCATCTGTGGGGGTTTAAGCCTACCACTTGGCTCTATGATGTAGTTTTTGGTTTCTCATAATGATAGAAGTTCTATATTTTTCCATTTAGTAAAGATAATTAAACATGTGTGTAGTAAATTGTATCCGCCTGGCTATATAAAAGAGTGAGATCTCTTTCTGTTGGCAATTTCCTTAGCAGATTGCCTTGATATGCATCACAGTCTGGTTTAATGCTTAGGATTCACTGGGTTGGCATGAGATTTTATATTGAATTATTTCCCTTAACAACTCCAATACTGGAGTAGCATGCCAGATGCTCTGGGTTTGAATATGGTAAATCTACTCCACCTACAATTGCCTTTTTTTTTCTATGGCCCCTCAGCTTTCTTGCGGTTAGTGTTTGCATTATATACCTTTTTTTGGTCTTTTAAATGTTTTAGAAAAGCTAATCATAATATTTACATGCTTAGAAATTTCAATGGTTTCTCACCACCAACCTACTGTCTAAATCCCTCAGCACTGTATAAATTTTTTTATTATCTGACTGCAGTCTTCCTAGCATCGTCTACCATCAATACTTTGTAGTAGGACATTTTGACACCCTTATATGATGAGGTAATAGGAGCCGAAAGCTAAGGAAAAAGTGGAGCTAGGAAAAGCTTTCTGGTCCTAGTGAGGCCATGAACTGTTAGACAAAGATAAAAAAAAAAAAAAACCCACTTCATTTATCTGGTCTTAGCTTCTTCATCATAAAGAGAAGATTGTAAGAAATGGTTTCTAAAGTACACACTGTGCATTACTCGTACACATTGAATGTGATGGTCTGTGATTCTAGGAGAATCAAGTTTAGTTTTTCAAGTCATTGACCAGTCTGGTGCCTCAGTACCTTGGCTGGATTTTCAAAGATAAAAATCAATTTGTGCTTCTCTTTCTACCCACTGTGAACCTTGTAGGAACTATTACTCTGAAGAGCTGGAATGTCACCCATGCACTGGTCATGAGCTTTGTTCCATGGAACCCGCTGTGAGTATCTTCCTTGACTGAACTTCTTTATCTAAAAATTTAAGATTAACTTTAGGATTAGCCTGGAGAAGTGTGTATAGCTCATGTGTTTCTGCTGGGAGTCTGATTCCTGCCTCAGAGATGCATCATAAGTGATGACTACTGTGATTGCTGGCTATCAACCACAACCTATATTCACCTAGTTTTGCCTCTTGGTTTCCCTGAAGAACAAATGTTGAGGGAGCCTGGTACCTACAGTTAGAATATTCATTATCTGTTCATTCAGTTATCAAGTACCTACTGTATACCAGACACTGCCTTACATACTAGGGATGTGGTGTACAGATTCCCTGTACTCAAAATCAGTCTTCCCAAGTGTTGAAATTCTTCAGATTGTCTGTGTCACACAAATGCAGGGAGCACATTCACATTGTGACCATGTGAAGGGTGAGCCCTAGGAATGGCGCAACACAGTGGCCAAACTTGGAACATTTCTCAGCTCTCACTAACCTTCATTTCAGTTTGAAAGAGTGCTTCAGGTAAGCCAAGCATAAGATGGTCTTTAACTTGAAAAAAGCTAATTAACAGGAAACCTGTTAAAAAGGTCTTAGAAGAATTTAAGTCTCTTAGATTTTAGCTTTAAATAAGTCAAAAGTCAAAGCTTCAAAAGTGATTCCCACTTGGGCGCGTTCTTATTCCGTTTGAGACCCGTGTCAACAGCCCTAATAGTTTAAGGGGCCTCTGGATTGACATTTCCCAAAGTATGTTCCTTGAAACATAAACAGAAAAGTTATTTGATGAAAAGGTTCTGAGGTTAAGTAAGTCTGGAAAACTCTAGGTCAAATAGGTTTCTTTATTGCCAAGTCCAGGAGAGATGGATGTGCTAATGAGGAGTGTATGTCTCTAAGGGAAGGAATAAATATATTAAATCAACAGAACACTGTTTTCAGGAAGCACATCATAGGCCTGGACCTCTGTTAGAGCCATTTGGGGAAATCTTCCAGATGGTTCTTTGATCTTGGCCAGGATCACCTGTTAATATGTGTATACTAGTGGATTGTACAATACCTGGCAGCAAGTGGAACTGGGTGGGGGACAGAGCATAGTGTGCCCCTAGGAAAAAAAGTAAACTTGAATTTTATGATATCCTGTGACACTGTTGTTCACAGAATAGTAGTAAGAGCAGATATTCTCCCTGAGGGGGAGGGTCAGCTCTGTCTCCTCAGTGCTTTGGGCAATACCTCACCCAGGTTAGTATTCTAGACATGCCTGTTGAAATAAATGTCATGCATGGGTTTGCAACATTTTGTAGGCTTCACATCGGTGTACATGGGTTTCTATGTGTGAACAACTGCATTCACTTCATTTGTCATAAATATTCTGTCCCAGTGTACCTCTAGCACTGCCGGTAAGAGGCAATTTTTATCAGCAACAGAGAGAATAGAGGACCGCTTTGTTCTGTTTTTTTCTGAAAACCAATAACACTGTGATCAGGACAAAATGGGCCTCACCGATGAAGCTGAGCACCACTCACAGGTGACCTTTTCAGCATGTAAATTGTTATCCTCTCTGCCGCCCCTGCCCTGAAATTTCCCAGCACTGGTTCCCCAAACAGAGTGGCAGCAAATGTCATCCTGGCTGATGGCGGCATAGCACAGAGACAAATCAGTATTACTTTTACCTATCCTTTTGGGAAGAAAAACAGCAGTCGTGACCTGCTGTGGGTCGAACTTTCCCCCAGATGATATGATTTTTCTTCTGGATTTGAGATAATTTCCATATTCTAAGGAGGAAGGGAGGGAGCAGCTCCCAGAGAGAAGCCCAGGCTGCAGCAGCCTGTTCCTGATTCTCTCTTCGTGTGAGCCAGCGGCAGGTCCAGCATACTAAGTACTTCTCAGTGCTATTTTTCTTTTCTAAAACGTCAATGCTGTTGTAATCTGCAAGAAGAAGCTGAGTCCCCAGGGGAGCATTTGGAGAGAGGCTTAGTCATAAGGACACACATATTGATTTTACCTGCCATGCCCTGAGCTCTGCAAGGACCTGGAACTTTCAAAGAAGCAACGCCTTTGTTTATTACCTTCATCTTTGGACTGAAATATCTCCAGTAGTGGGGCTGAGCTAGTGGGGCTGGGGGTTGATTTTTTTGTTCCTGTTTTAATTTTCTCACTGTGAAAAAATTTTAATATACCTCAAAACAAGGTAATTTAATAATTATCAAGATTTTGCACGTAGTTTGATCTTTCCCCCACACCCTTCTCTGGCTAAAAGAATTTAAGGCAAACACCTGACATCATATAATTTCATGCCTACTTACTTGAATATAATCTCTATTAAAAAAAGATAACCAAAATTCCATACATTACTCAAACTGTGACACCATAACTCATAGATGGTTATCATATTTGAAGTATCAAGATATTTTCAAATTCCCTAATTGCTCTTTTCATGGTTGTCTTATTCAAACCATTTGCATCTATTTTTTTTTTTAAAGGCCACATGTATCATTTGGTTGTATGTCTCTTAAGTTTCTTTTAATCTAGAGCTGAACCCTCTCTTGTTTTTTTCATGCCATCAACATGTTGAAAATAAGTTATGCTACCTTAAAGAAGAAACAGGTCTCTCATATTATTTCCTTTCCCTTCCAGTATCTCCTCTGAACCCAGGAAAAGGGGAGCTTTAATATTCATGAAAGAGAGCCTTGGTTACCAACGTTATTTCTCTTCTTCAAAGGAATGGAGTTTTAAGTTGGGCCCATGATTGTCCAGTAGAAAGATCGCAGTCACCTTCACAGTTAGATGTGGCCAAATGTGCAAAAGTGGCTGTGAACTTTGCAAGTTCAAGATGATATCCTTTCAGGAGAGAAGCTCTCCACACCCTACTTCTTTTACCCATTGCCTGAACTGCAGGCATGGTGTGAGCCATCTTGGACCATGCAAATGGCACAACATCCCCCAAACTGGCAGAGCCACCAAATTGGAGGTAGCTAGCACCTTCCTAATTTTGTGAGGCAAAGCTCACATTCCACCTCAGGCTTACTTCAGAGATAAATATCTACCTTGGTTAAGCCACTGTTACTTTGGGACTTTGTCTAACGCAGCTACATATATTTGCTTACAAATTTAATATCCAGATTTCATATGTCTTCAACCTCATTTTCTGTTTTTATGCCTTTGGGAAGGTATTTCATCTTGCTAATTCTGAGTTTCCTCAAATATTAAAAGGAATGATATTAGTACCTCTCTCCTAGCATTGTTGCAAGAATTAATTCATGCATGCATTATTCAACAGATATATATTGAGTACCAGGTGTCAGTTAATATGCTGCGACTGTTTGGGCATTAAGTGTTGAGTAAGATTCTCTTTGGGGCCCTGCAGGAAATGATGATCTATCAAGGGTGTCAATGAGTAAACAGATAATTTAAAAAACAATAGGAGAACTTAGGCACTGTGTATTATGGAAACAAGAGAGGCAGCATCCAGCTCTATCAGTGTGGGGCATTAGGAAGAGTTCCTTGTGGGGACTATCCGAGACCTGGGGGAAGGACAGAATTAGATCAAAGGAGCCTGCATAAGGAACTACTGGACTGTTTGTTGCCTTTCTCACTTGAAAACATATGTTGGTGTTGTACTTTGTACCAGGCACTGTGCTAAATGTTGCACACACAGATGACTAAAACACGATCTGTTTTGCCTGGGGGAAGTACACAGTCTAGTGAAGGAGACAGATGTTAAGAGATAAATTATAAAACACAGTGAGAAGTACTTCAATAGGACCCCAAACTCAGCAGTAGGAAGACAGAGCACAGACAAAAATAATAACAATTAACATTTACGGAGCTCTCCCCATGAGCTTGGCACTATGCTAAGCACTCTATACACATATCTGATTTTTAAATGATAATAACAGTTACACTTATGGGGTCTGAGCCAGGCACTCTTCAAAAGGTTTTGCATGCATTGTTGTTGTTCAGTAACTCAGTCGTGTTTTGACTCTGCAACCTCATAGACTGCAACACACCAGGCTTCCCTATCCTTCACTGTCTCCCAGAATTTGTTCAAACTCACATCCATTGAGTCAGTGATGCCATCCAACCATCTCATCCTCTGTTGCCTCCTTCTTCTCCCCTCAGTCTTTCCCAGCATTAGGGTCGTTTCCAGTGAGTCAGCTCTTTGCATCAAGTGACCAAAGCATTGGAGCTTCAGCTTCAGCATTGGTCCTTCCAGGGAATATTCAGGGTTGATTTCCTTTAGGATTAACTGATTTGATCTCCTTGCAGTCCAAGGGACTCTCGAGAGCCTTCTCCAGCACCACAATTCAAAATCATCAATTGTTTGGTGCTCAGCCTTCTTTATGGTCTAGCTCTAACATCCGTACATGACTCCTGAAAAAACCATAGCTTTAACTATAGGGAAATTTGTCAGCAAAGTGATGTCTCCATTTTTAATGCGTTGTCTGGGTTTGTTATAGCTTTTCTTTCAAGGAGCAAGCAGGAATTAATTTATCTGCATGTACAATGAAAACCCTAAAATCAAAGCAATATTATTATCTCCACGTCTAAGATGAGATGACTCAGGCCTAGAGAGGTTAAACACCTTGTTCAAGGGCTTCCTTGGTAGCTCAGCTGGTAAATAATCCACTTGTAATGTGGGAGACCTGGGTTGGGAAGCTACCCGGGAGGAGGGCATGGCAACCCACTTCAGTGTTCTTGCCTGGCAAATCTCTTTGGACAGAGGAGTCTAGTAGGCTACAGTCCATGGGATCACAAAGAGTTGGACACAACTGAGCAACTAAACACAGCAAGGTCATGTGGCTGGTGAGTGGCCCAACCAGGATGTGAACTTGGTCTCCAACTCTGTACTGTCAGTCACTCTGGTGAGCCTTTCCCCACAGAACACGTGTGAGACAAGAGGAGGTTTTGAGGGAGATGAAATTATATGGACCTCAGCTAAAGGAGAACAATAGGGCTAGAGAGGGGACTGTAGTCATCTGAGGGAGACCTGACAGAATTTGTTGCTTATTAAGTATTGGTGAGAGGTGGAGGAAAGGCAGATGGAGCCAGGGAGCTGAAGAAGGGACCATGGGAGGCTCTAGAATAAAAGGATGGGAGGATGGCAATGCTGTTAATTAAAATATGAGAAAACAGATATAGTACAGGGAAGACAAAGAACACTGTTTAATGATGTTCCCTTTAAAAATCCTGGTGGATAAATTACTTTGGGTAATATACTCATTTTCACAATATTTATTCTTCCAATCCACGAACACGGTATATTTCTCCATCTATTAGTGTCCTCTTTGATTACTTTCACTACTGTTTTATAGTTTTCTATGTACAAGTCTTTTGTTTCCTTAGGTAGATATATTCCTAAATATTTAATTCTTTTCGTTGCAACAGTGAATGGAATAGTTTCCTTAATTTCTCTATTTTCTCATTATTAGTGTATAGGAATGCAAGGGATTTCTGTGTGTTGATTTTATATCCTGCAACTTTACTGTATTCATTGATTAGCTCTAGTAGTTTTCTGGTAGAGTCTTTAGGGTTTTCTGTGTAGAGGATCATGTCATCGCAAACAGTGAAAGATTTACTTCTTCTTTTCCAATTTGTATTCCTTTTATGTCTTTTTCTGCTCTGATTGCTGTAGCCAAAACTTCCAGAACTATGTTGAATAGTAGTGGTGAGAGTGGGCACCCTTGTCTTGTTCCTGACTTTAGGGGAAATGCTTTCAGTTTTTCACCGTTGAGGATAATGTTTGCTGTGGGTTTGTCATATATAGCTTTTATTATGTTGAGGTATGTCCCTTCTAGTCCCACTTTCTGGAGGGTTTTTATCATAAATGGATGTTGTATTTTGTCAAAGGCTTTCTCTGCATCTACTGAGATAATCATATGATTTTTATTTTTCAGTTTGTTAATGTGGTGTATTATGTTGATTGATTTGTGGACATTGAAGAACGCTTGCAATCCTGGGATAAAGCCCACTTGGTCATGATGTATGATCTTCTTAATGTGTTGTTGGATTCTGATTGCTAGAATTTTGTTAAGGATTTTTGCATCTATGTTCACCAGTGATATTGGCCTGTAGTTTTCTTTTTCTGTGGGATCTTTACCAGGTTTTGGGATTAAGGTGATGGTGGCCTCATAGAATGAGTTTGGAAGTTTCCCTTCCTCAGCAATTTTCTGGAAGAGTTTGAGTAGAATAGGTGTTAGCTCTTCTCTAAATTTTTGGTAGAATTCAGCTGTGAAGCCATCTGGACCTGGGCTTTTGTTTGCTGGAAGATTTCTGATTACTTCCTCTAGTTCCGTGCTTGTGATGGGTCTGTTCAGATTTTCTATTTCTTCCTGGTTCACTTTTGGCAAGGTGTACTTTTCTAGGAATTTGTCCATTTCTTCCAGGTTATTCATTTTATTGCCATATAATTGCTGATAGTAATTTATACATTCAATGCAATCCCTATCAAGCTGCTGCTGCTGCTGCTAAGTCACTTCAGTCGTGTCCAACTCTGTGTGACCCCATAGACGGCAGCCCACCAGGCTCCCCCGTCCCTGGGATTCTCCAGGCAAGAACACTGGAGTGGGTTGCCATTTCCTTCTCCAATGTGTGAAAGTGAAAAGTGAGAGTGAAGTTGCTCAGTCATGTCTGACTCATAGCGACCCCATGGACTGCAGCCTACCAGGCTCCTCCATCCATGGGATTTTCCAGGCAAGAGTACTGGAGTGGCTTGCCATTGCCTTCTCCGCCTATCAAGCTACAAATGATATTTTTCACAGAACTAGAACAAATAATCTCACAATTTGTATGGAAATACAAAAAACCTCGAATAGCCAAAGCAATCTTGAAGAAGAAGAATGGAACTGGAGGAATTAGCCTGCCGGACTTCAGGCTCTACTACAAAGCCACAGTCATGAAGACAGTATGGTATTGGCATAAAGACAGAAATATAGATCAATGGAACAAAATAGAAAGCCCAGAGATAAATCCACGCACCTATGGACACCTCTGCTTTGACAAAGGAGGTAAGAATATAAAATGGAGAAAAGACAGTCTCTTTAACAAGTGGTGCTGGGAAAACTGGTCAGCCACTTGTAAAAGAATGAAACTAGAACACTTCCTAACACCATACACCAAAATAAACTCAAAATGGATTAGAGAACTAAATGTAAGACCAGATTCTATAAAACTCCTAGAAGAGAACATAGGCAAAACACTCTCCGACATAAATCACAGCAGGATCCTCCAAGACCCACCTCCCAGAATATTGGAAATAAAAGCAAAAATAAACAAATGGGACCTAATTAAAATCAAAAGCTTCTGCACAGCAAAGGAAACTATAAGCAAGGTGAAAAGACAGCCTTCAGAATGGGAGAAAATAATAGCAAATGAAGCAACTGATAAAGGATTAATCTCCAAAATATACAAGCAGCTCCTGCAGCTCAATTCCAGAAAAATAAGTGACCCAGTCAAAAAATGGGCCAAAGAACTAAACAGACATTTCTCCAAAGAAGACATAAAGATGGCTAACAAACACATGAAAAAATGCTCAACATCCCTCATAATGAGAGAAATGCAAATCAAAACCACAATGAGATACCATTTCACACCAGTCAGAATGGCTGCTATCCAAAAGTCTACATGCAATAAATGCTGGAGAGGGTGTGGAAAGAAGGGAACCCTCTTACACTGTTGGTGGGAATGCAAACTAGTACAGCCACTCTGGAGAACAGTGTGGAGATTCCTCAAAAAACTGGAAATAGAACTGCCATATGATCCAGCAATCGCACTCCTGGGCATACACACCGAGGAAACCAGAATTGAAAGAGACACATGTACTCCAATGTTCATCGTAGCACTGTTTATAATAGCCAGGACATGGAAGCAACCTAGATGTCCATCTGCAGACGAATGGATAAGAAAGCTTTGGTACATATACACAATGGAGTATTTTTCAGCCTTCAAAAAGAATGCATCTGAATCAGTTTTAATGAGGTGGATGAAATTGGAGCCTATTATACAGAGTGAGGAGAAGGAAATGGCAACCCACTCCAGTGTTCTTGCCTGGAGAATCCCAGGGACGGGGGAGCCTGGTGGGCTGCCGTTGATGGGGTCGCACAGAGTCGGACACGACTGAAGTGACTTAGCAGCAGCATACAGAGTGAAGTAAGCCAGAAAGAAAAACATCAATACAGTATACTAACGCATATATATGGAATTTAGAAAGATGGTAACCTTAACCCTGTATATGAGACTACAAAAGAGACATAGGTATGTAGAACAGTCTTTGGGACTCTGTGGGAGAGGGTGAAGGTGGGATGATTGGGGAGAACGGCATTGTAGCATGTATATTATCATATGTGAAATGAATCACCAATCCGGGTTCGACGCATGATACAGGCTGCTTGGGACTGGTGCACGGGGATGACCTGGAGGGAGGATGTGGAGAAGTGGGAGGTGGGAGGGGGGTTCAAAAAAGGGAACACATGTACACCTGGGGCGGATTCGTGTCAATGTATGGCAAAACCAACCAATATATTAATGTAAGAAGGCTGATCGCCGAAGAATCGATGCTTTTGAACTGTGGTGTTGGAGAAGACTCTTGAGAGTCCCTTATACTGCAAGGAGATCCAATCAGTCCATTCTAAGGGAGATCAATCCTGGATGTTCATTGGAGGGACTGATGCTAAAGCTGAAACTGCAATACTTTGGCCACCTCATGCGACGAGTTGACTCACTGGAAAAGACTCTGATGCTGGGAAAGGTTGGGGGCGGGAGGAGAAGGGGACGACCGAGAATGAGATGGCTGGATGGCATCACCGACTCTGTGGACATGAGTTTGAGTGTATCCGGGAGTTGGTGATGGACAGGAAGGCCTGGCATGCTGTGATTCATGGGGTCATGGAGAGTCGGACACTACTGAGCGACTGAACTGAACTGAACTGAATTTGCCACCAATAAAATAAATTAAAAAATAAAAATCCTGGTGGAAATCCAATTGCAGTTTAGGAGCTAGAGCTCAGGAATAAGGATAAAACCAGAAATAGAGACTGCTCAGTCATCATTTGGAAGATCATAGGAGACATGGGGTGAGATCATACATGGAGTGGATATGTGTGGCATGAATCCGTTCCGTTCAGTCGCTCAGTCGTGTCCGACTCTTTGCGACCCCGTGAACTGTAGCCTAACAGGCTTCTCCGTCCATGGGATTCTCCAGGCAAGAATACTGGAGTGGGTTACCATTTCTTTCTCCAGGGGATCTTCCCGACCCAGGGATCGAACCCGGGTCTCCCGCATTGGAGGCAGACGCTTTAACCTCTAAGAATGGAACCAGGAGAAACCCTAACATTTAAGGGTAGGCTGAGCTGGTGAGACAATAAAAGAGATGGTGTCAGGTAAAATATTTCCCTTTCTTTTTCCATGAACCTGGAAATAAATTCTGGATCATCAGCAGCCATCTTATAACCTTGAGGTAACAAGAGGAGGGAAAGATCAAGAGAGTCACAGATACATTAACCTAACATAGGTTACCAGCTCTCATGACTATTTAGCTTTCTACAAACTTTTCTTTTTCTTTTTGGATATTTTGTTGACATGCAATATGATATTAGTTTCAGGTATACGACATAGTGATTTGGCATTTACATACATTGTAAATTGATCGCCATGATAAATCTAACAATTACCTATCACCATATAAAGCTATTACAGTGCTGTTGACTAGATTCCCTGTGCTGTATATTACATTCTCATGATTTATTTATCATATAGCTGAAGGTTTGAACCTCTTAACCCCTTTATATATTTCCTCCATACTCACACTCCCTCCCTTTTGGCAACTACCTGTTTGTTCTCTGCGTCTATGAGTCTGTCTGTGTTTTGTTTACTTGTTAGATTCCACATAAGTGAAGTCATCAGTACTTGTCTTTCTCTGACTTATTTCACTTAGCGTAATATCTTCTAGGTTCATCAATGTTGCAACAAATAGCAAGATTTCATTCTTTTTAATGGCTGAATAGTATTCGATTGTGTGTGTATGTGTATAAAGCACATCTTCTTTTGTCCATTCATCTATCAAAGGACAGTTAGGTTGCTTCCATTTACTCAAATATTGTTTCTGCTGCTGCTGCTAAGTCACTTTAGTCATGTCTGACTCTGTGCGACCCCATAGACGGCAGCCCACCAGACTCCCCTGTTCCTGGGATTCTCCAGGCAAGAACCCTGGAGTGGGTTAAATATTGTTGCAATGGATATCAATTCAGTTCAGTTCAGTCACTCAGTCATGTCCAACTCTTTGAAACCCCATGGATGGCAACAAGCCAGGCCTCCATGTCCATCATCAACTCCCAGAGTTTACCCAAACTCATGTCCACGGAGGCAGGGATGCAATCCAACCATCTCATCCTCTGTCATCCCCTTCTCCTCCTGCCCTCAATCTTTCCCAGCATC
Organism: Moschus berezovskii; assembly: GCF_049115385.1. Classification (NCBI taxonomy): domain Eukaryota; kingdom Metazoa; phylum Chordata; class Mammalia; order Artiodactyla; family Moschidae; genus Moschus; species Moschus berezovskii. Next base: position 44,207,440 of record NC_142463.1, on the reverse strand, counting down.
AGGGTCTTTTCAGATGAGTCAACTCTTCACATCAGGTGGTCAAAGTATTGGAGTTTCAGATTCAACATCAGTCCTTCCAATGAACACTCAGGACTGATCTCCTTTAGGATGGACTGGTTGGATCTCCTTGCAGTCCAAGGGACTCTCAAGAGCCTTCTCCAACACCACAGTTCAAAAGCATCAGTTCTTCAGTGCTCAGTTTTCTTTGTAGTCCAGCTCTCACATCCATACATGACTACTGGAAAAACCATAGCTTTGACTAGATGAACCTTTGTGGGCAAAATAATGCCTCTGCTTTTTATATGCTATCTACGTTGGTCATAACTTTCCTTCCAAGGAGTAAGCGTCTTTTAATTTCATGGCTGTAGTCACCATCTGAAGTGATTTTGGAGCCCAAGAAAATAAAGTCTGCCAATGTTTCCACTGTTTCCCCATCTATTTGCCATGAAGTGATGGGACCGGATGCCATGATCTTAGTTTTCTGAATGTTGAGCTTTAAGCCAATTTTTTCACTCTCCTCTTTCACTTTCATCAAGAGGCTCTTTAGTTCTTCTTAATTTTTTGCCATAAGGGGGATGTCATCTGCATATCTGAGGTTATTGATATTTCTCCCAGCAATTTTGATTCCAGCGTGTGCTTCATCCAGCCCAGCATTTCTCATGATGTACTCTGCATATAAGTTAAATTAGCAGGGTGACAATATACAACCTTGACGTACTCCTTTTCTTATTTGGAACCAGTCTGTTGTTCCATGTCCAGTTCTAACTGTTGCTTCCTTAACTGTATACAGATTTCTCAAGAGGCAGGTCAGGTGGTCTGGTATTCCCATCACTTTAAGAATTTTCCACAGTTTATTGTGATCCACACAGTCAAGGCTTTGGCATAGTCAATTAAAGCAGAAATAGATGTTTTCTGGAACTCTCTTGCTTTTTCCATGATCCGATGGATGTTGGCAATTTGACCTCTGGTGCCTCTACCTTTTCTAAAACCAGCTTTTAACATGAATCAGCAATAGGTATACATATGTCCCCTCTCTCTTGAACCTCCCTCCCTAGCGTGTGAGATGAGTGCAACTGTGTGGTAGTTTGAGCATTCTCTGGCATTGCCTTTCTTTGGGATTGTAATGAAAACTGACATTTTCCAGTTCTGTGGCCACTGCTGGATTTTTCCAAATTTGCTGGCATATTGAGTACAGCGCTTTCACAGCATCATCTTTTAGGATTTGAAATAGCTCACTGGAATTCCATCACCTCCACTAGCTTTGTTCATGGTAATGCTCACTAAGGCCCACTTGACTTCACATTCCAGGATGTCTAGCTCTAGGTGAGTGATCACACCGTTGTGATTATCTGTGTCATGAAAAAAATGTTTTATACAGTTCTGTGTATTCTTGCCACCTCTTCCTAATACCTTCTGCTTCTGTTAGGTCCATACCATTTCTGTCCTTTATTGAGCCCATCTTTGCATGAAATGTTCCCTTGGTACCTCTAATCCTCTTGAAGAGATCTCTAGTCTTTCCCATTCTATTATTTTCCTCTATTTCTTTGCACTGATCACTAAGGGAGGCTTTCTCATCTCTCCTTGCTATTCTTTGGAACTCTGCATTCAAATGGATATATCTTTCCTTTTCTCCTGTGCTTTTGGCTTCTCTTCTTTCACAGCTATTTGTAAGGCCTCCTCAGACAGCCAATTTGCTTTTTTGCATTTCTTTTTCTTGGGGATGGTCTTGATCCCTGTCTCCTGTACAGTGTCACGAACCTCCATCTGTATATTATCATGCACTCTATCAAATCTGTCCCTTAAATCTATGTGTCTCTTCCACTGTAATCATAAGGGGTTTGATTTAGGTCATACCTGAACAGTCTAGTGGTTTTCTTCACTTTCTTTTAAGTCTGAATTTGGCAATAAGGAGTTCATGATCTGAGCCATAGTCAGCTCTAAGTCTTGTTTTTGCTGACTGTATAGAGCTTCATCTTTGGCTGCAAAGAATATAATCAGTCTGATTTTGGTGTTGACCATCTGGTGATGGCCATGTGTAGAGTGTTCTCTTGTGTTGTTGGAAGAGGGTGTTTGCTATGACTAGTGCATTCTCTTGGCAAAACTCTATTAGCCTTTGCCCTGCTTCATTCCGTGCTCCAAGGCCAAATTTGCCTGTTACTCCAAGTGTTTCTTGACTTCCTACTTTTGCATTCCAGTCCCCTGTAATGAAAAGGACATCTTTTTTGGGTGTTGGTTCTAGAAAGTCTTGTAAGTCTTCATAGAACTGTTCAACTTCAGCTTCTTTAGTGTTACAAGTCAGGGCATAGACTTGGAATACCATGATATTGAATGTTTTGCCTTGGAAATGAACAGAGATCACTCCGTCGTTTTTGAGATTGCATCCAAATACTGCATTTTGGACTCTTTTTGTTGACTATGATGGCTACTCCATTTCTTCTAAGGGATTCTTGCCCACAGTAGTAGGTATAATGGTCATCTGAGTTAAATTCACCCACTCCAGTCCATTTTAGTTCACTGATTCCTAGAATGTCAATGTTCACTCTTGCCGTCTCCTGTTTGACCACTTCCGATTTGCCTTGATTCATGGACCCGACATTTCAGGTTCCTGTGCAATATTGCTCTTTACAGCATCGGACCTTGCTTCCATCACCAGTCAGTGCTTTTTGCTTTTTGCTTTGGCTCCGTCCCTTCATTGTTTCTGGAGTTATTTCTCCACTGATCTCCAGTAGCATATTGGGCACCTACCCACCTGGATAGTTCATCTTTCAGTGTCCTATCTTTTTGCCTTTTCATACTGTTTATGGGGTTCTCAAGGAAAGAATACTGAAGTGGTTTGCCATTCCCTTCTCCAGTGGACCACATTTTGTCAGAACTTTCCACAATGGATATTTGGGTGCACGTATCTTTTCAAAATAGCAGTTTTGTTTTTTTCAGACAAATACGCAGAGGTGAAATGATGGACCACATGATGCTTCTATTTTTAATTTTTTGAGGAGCTGCTATACCATTTTCCATAGTTGACTGCATCAATTTACATTCCACTAACAGTGCACAAGTGTTCCCTTTCCTCCACAGCCTTGCCAACAGGTATTATTTATTGTCTTTTTGACAGTAGCCATTGTAACAGTCATGAGATGATAGCTCATTGTGGTTTTCATCTGCATTTACTCAATGGTTAGTGATGTTGAGCATTTTTCATGTATCTGTTGGCCATTTGTATGTCTTCTTTGGAAATATGTCAATTCAGGTCCTCTGCTCATTTTAAAATCAGACTGTATTTTTGGTGTTGAATTATGTGAGTTCTTCATATATTTTGTATATTAACCCCTTATTGGATATTGGATATATCATTTGCAAATATCTTCTCCCATTTGGTAATTTGCCTTTTTGTTTTGTTGATTATTTTCTTCACTGTGCAAAAACTTTTTAGTTTGATGTATTCCCAATTTTTTCTTTTTCTTTTGTTTCCCTTGCCAAAGGACATATGTTCAAAAATATATTGCTAAGGTTGAAGTCAAAGAACTTACTTCCTATGTTACCTTCTTTATGGTTTCTGGTCTTACACTTAAATCTTTAATCCATTTTGAGTATATTTTTGAATATGGTGTAAGAAAGTGGTCCAATTTTTTTATGCAGTACAAGAAAGTGGTTCAGTTTCATTCTTTTTCATGTAGCTATCTAGTTTTTCTAACATTATTCATTGAAGAAACTGTCTTTTCCCATATATTCTTAGCTCCTTTGTTGCAAATTAGTTGGCTATATGTGCATTTGTTTACTTCTCCATTCTATTCCACTGACTTATATATCTGTCTTTATGCCAGTACCATGCTGTTTTGATTACTCTAGCTTGTAGCATAGTTTGAAATCAGGGAGCCTAATAACTACATATTTTCTCTTTTTTTTTAAGATTGCTTTGGCTATTTGGGGTCTTTTGTGAATTGGTACAAATTTTAGGTTTATTTGTTCCTGTTCTGTGGACTTTTCAGTAGGTAGTTATAAAACAGAGATTATTCTCAGCTACAAAGTGAAAATAGCTGTCATAAAGAATGGTTGTTCTTTCACAACTGTTATTTGTGACAGCTAAGCCTAGAAAAGTATACTCCATAAACAGATGTGGCATCAAGATACATGGTAGTATGATTTCCTTAAGCACTATCTGACAATCTGAGAACAGTATCAAAGAAAACAAATGATTGGCTATCTCTTAAATTGGGGACCAATTGCATGGGGTAAAGAGAATGTGTTATACACAATAAATGGTAAAAACACAAGTTTTCCATGACATTTGGGTCCTAACTAGGTAGAGAAGATGAATCCAAGTGGAGGCTGACATCTTGGACTTTCCTATCTTATAGAGAGGTTGAGTTCTCTACGAGGACAAACTATAATCCTAATAGTTAAAGAGGAATAAAGGGCTAAATCTTATGCCTACAGAAAAAGATTCCCATAATTTAAGATTTCATGACAAGAAAGTAGAATTGCAATAATTATAACAGAGAAAATAGACTTTAAAACAAAAGCCATAGACAAAGATAAAGAAAGACACCAGATAAAAGAATCAGTACAAGAAGAGGATATGACTCTTGTCAACATATATGCACCTAATATAGGAGCATTTGAATACATAAAACAAATAGTGATAGACATAAAAGGAGACATTGACCAGAAGACAATAATAATAGACTTTAAGACCCCACTCACATTAATGGGCAAACCTTCTAGGGAGAAAATCAGTAAGACAACAGAGATCCTAAATGATACCACATTCTAGGGCACAAAACAAGCCTCAACAAATTTAAGAGGATAAAAATTATTTCAGAAATCTTTTCTGACTACAAAAGCATGAAACTAGAAATCGACCAGAGGAAAAAATGATTATATAGAGACTAAACAGCATGCTAATAAAAAACCAATGCATTAACAATGAAATTAAAGAAGAAATTTAAAAAATGCCTTGAGACACTGACACACAGCTATACAAAATCTATGGGATGCAGAAAAAGCAGTTCTTTTGGGGACATTCATAGTGATACATGCCTTCATCAAAAACAAAACAAAACAAAAAAACAGAATTAATATAACCTACTACCTAAAAGAATTAAAAAAAGGAGAACCAACAAAACCTAAAGTCAGCAGAAGAGAGGAAATAATAAATATACAAGAGAGAATAAATAAAATAGAGGTTAAAAAACAACAGAAGAAATCAATAAATCAGAGCTGATTCTTTGAAATGGTAAATAAAACTGACAAACCTCTGACCACACTCACCAAGAAAAAATGAGGGAGAATCCAAATCAACAAAATAAGAAGTGAAAAAGAAGAAATAGCAACCAATACTGTTAAATTTAAAAAAAAGTTATGACCACTTATATGCCAACAAATTTGACAATCTAGAAGAAATGGACATGTTTTTAGAAGCATACTGTTCTCCAAAACTGAATCAAGAAATAGATAATTTGAACACATCATTCTCAGGAAGTGAAATAGCATCTGAAAAAAGAAAAAACCCAAACTCTCTACAAACAAAAGTCCAGGACCAGATGACTTCAACAGTAAATTCTACCAAACATATGAAGAATATAAATTGATTCTTCTTAAATTCTTCCAAAATATTGAAGAAGAGGGAATATTCCCAAAGAAATTCTATAAAATCACCATCACCATGATAGCAAAATCAAAGATATCATCAAAAAAGAAAATTACAGGCCAGTATCTCTGATGAATATAGACGCAATAATAGTATAAGCAAACCAAATCCAACAACACAAAGAAAAGATTATACACCATGGTCAAACTGAATTCATCCTAGGATCACAGGATGGTTCAACATACACAGATCAGTTACTGTGATACACCACATCAACAACAGAAAAGACAAAAACCACATGATCATCTCAGAAAATACAGGAAAATACATCTGATAAAATTCAACATCTATTTGTGATAAAAAAAAAACCTTTACCAAAGTGTCTATAGAGGGAGCATATCTCAACATGATGAAAGTTGCAACAAACCCACAGCCAGTATAATACTCAGCAGTGAAAAGCTGAAAGCCTTCCTGCTAAAATTTGGAAGAAGCCATGGTTGTATACTCTCACCACTTCTGTTCAACACAGTGTTGAACGTCCTAGCCATAGCAATCAGACAAGAAAAGGAAATGAAATGTATCCAGATTGGAAGGGAAAGGTAAAATTGTTATTATCTGTATATGATGTAACACTATATATGGAGAACTCTAAAGACACCATACAAAAGCTATTAAAACTGATAAATGAATTCAGCAAGGTAGCAGCATAAAAGAAATACAGAAATCTGTTGCATTTCTTTATATTAACAATGAAATATCAGAAAGGGAATGAAAGCAAACAATCCCTTTTAAAATCACATCAAGAACTCCTAAGAACAGAGGTTCTATTAAATCTAGAAAGTCTGGAAGTCTGGAGAAGCTAGCTATGACCGTCAAAAGTAACCTCAATGAAAAATGAAACCCCTCCCCCTTTTAGGAGAGAGCTGCAGATTCTTTACAGTTGAACCTGTTCCCTTATCCTCATAGTGCACCCACTGCTGCTGCTGCTGCTGCTAAGTCACTTCAGTCGTGTCTGACTCTGTGTGACCCCATAGACGGAAGCCCACCAGGCTCCCCCGTCCCTGGGATGGAGGCATAATTCACCACTACACTGACTGTCTGTCCAAAGACTTCTCCTGGGAAAAACTCCATAGATCATTGTAAACTGGTGGCCATAACTCTCAGGTGCTTTCATGAGACCAAGTGGAAAAGGACAGTAATTTGAAACTAATTACACTGTTACTAGTCCATGAAATAAATAAATAAAATTTTAAAAACCACATAAAAATAGAAATAAACCTCACCAAGGAGGTAAAACAGTTATATTCTAAGAAATACAAAACATTGATAAAAGAAAATTGAAGGTGATTCAAAGAAATGGAAAGATATCTCCTGCTCTTGGATTGGAAAAATGAATATTGTTAAAATGGTAGTACTATCCAAAACCATCTATAAGTTTAATGTGATTCCTAACAAATTCTCCATGACATTTTATCATAGAACTAAGACTAATAATTCTAAAATTTATGTGGCACCATAAAGACCCAGAATTGCCAAAACAACCCTGAAGACAAAGAACAAAGTAAGAGGCATACTCCTTCAAGACGTCAGACAATGTTAAGAAACTACAGTAATTAAAACGGTGTAGTGTGACACAAAAACAAACGTATGGATCAAAGAAATAGAACGTAGAGTCCAGAAATAAACCCACATAGCATCTGCAGTCACTTAATCTTTGACAAAGGAGACAAGACTATAAAAATGAGAAAAAGAGTCTATTCAGCAAGAGGTATTGGGAAATTTGGACAGTTGCATGTAAATAATTTAGAAAACACCCTCACACCATGCACAAAAATAAACATAAAATGGCTTAAAGACTTAAATATAAGACATGACACCATAAAATTCCTAGAAAAGAACATTGGCAAAAGTTCTCTGACTTAAATCATACCAGTGTTTCCTTAGAGCAACCTCCCAAGTCAATAGAAATAAAAGCAAATGTAAACAGATGGGACCTAATCAAACTTACAAGCTTTTTGCATAGCAAAAAAGATCATAAGCAAAATGAAAGACAACCTTTAGAATGGGAAAGATATTTGCACACAATGCAACTGACAAGGGCTTAATTTCTGAAATATACAAACAACTCATGCAACTCAACAAAAACAAACAACCCAATTTAAAATGGGCAGAAGAACTAAATAGGCATTTCTCCAAAGAAGACATACAGATGGCCAACAGGCATATGAAAAGATGCTTCAGTGTTGCTAATTATTGGAGAAGGGCAAATCAAACCTTCAATTATGTATAACCTCACATTGGTCAGAATGGCCATCATTAAAAAGTCTACAAATAACAAATGCTGGAGAGGATGCAGAGAAAACAGAAATCTCCTACACTGTTGGTGGGAATGTAAATTGGTACAGCCACTATGGCATATAGTATGGAAGTTCCTCAAAAAACTAAAAATAGAGCTACCATATGATCTAGCAATCCCACACCTGGGCATATATGTGGATAAAACTAATTCAAAAAAATATATGCACCCCTATGTTAATAGCCAATACATGGATAGAACCATATTCAAATAGCCAGGATATGGAAACAACCTAAATGCCAAATGACAGATGAATAGATAAAGAAGATGTGGTGCAGCTATGCGATTCCATGGACTGTAGCCCACCAGGCTCCTCTGTCCATGGACTTTTCCAAGCAAGAATACTGGAAATGGGTTGCCATTGCCTTCCCCAGGGGATCTTCCTGACCCAGGGATCGAACCCAGGTCTCCTTCATTGCTGGCAGATTCTTTACCGTCTGATCCACTAGGGAAGCCTCATACAATGAAATACCAAACCATAAAAAAAAAAGGAAATAATGCCATTTGTAGCAACATGGATGGACCTAAAGATTATCACCCTAACTGAAGTAAGTCAGAAAAAGAAAGACAAACACCATATGATATCATTCATATGTGGAATCTAAAATATGACACAAATGACCATATTTACAAAATAGAAACAGATTCACAGACACAGAAAACAGACTTGTGCTTGCTAAGGGGAAGAAGGGTTGGGAGGAATGCGGTGTGAGTTTGGGAGTAGCAGATGCAAACTATTACATATAGAATGAATAAGCTACAGTGTCCTACTGTATAGTACAGCAAACTATGTACAATATCTTGTGATAAACCATAATGGAAAAGAATATAAAAAAGGATGTATATATGTGTATAACTGAATCACTTTGTTGTATAGCAGAAATTAACACAACATTGAAAATTAATTATACTTCAATAAAAATTTAAGATTTCAGAGGTAAAATGTTTTCAAATAGTGACAAGTTCAAAAGTGAATGGTTGTAATGGAGTAGAAGTGAAGTCTACCATCAAAATAGTTAAAATTAATGATTAGCATTTTACTTCGGTTGAGAAATGGAGTATTTCCTGTCATATCAGTAAACAAGGATGTTGCAGTCACCAGCAATTGCAGCCACTACAGACGGTGAACTCTTAGGAAATTCAAGAAGGAAAAGAAAACCTGCCAAATAGTACCATCAGACTGCAGCCACTACCGATGGTGAGCCCTGAGGAAACTCAGAATGTTGTGAAAAAACAGGACACTGGCCTCAGCTAGGTGAATTGCATATCAAAGGAATGATTTCTGTGAGCCAGGACTCTTGCATCTTCCCACACATAGAAAACTAAATTCCTTAGCCTAGAATATCTGGTTTTCTGTAATTAACAGTAATCTTTTGGTATTTAGACTTGCTGTTTAGTCGCTAAGTCATGTCTGACTCTTTGTCACCCCATGGACTGCCCTCCAGGTTCCTTTGTCCATGGGATTTCCCAGGCAAGAATACTGGAGTTAGTTGCCATCACCCTCTTCAGGGCAGCTTCCCAGCCCAGAGTCTGAACTTGCATCTCATGTTTGTCAGGCAGATCCTTTATTACTGAGCCACCTCAGAAGCCCAACGTTTAGACTACCTGCCTTTTATTGCAAAATTTCTGTATAACCAGACTCTTCCTCTTGCCTCCTCAGAGCAATTGTCTCAGGGTTACTTGAAATGCTCTCTTCCAGGCCTGAAGTCCTAAAAATTCCCACCAAATAAAACATAACTCTCAACGTGCAGGTTGTGAGTATTTTTTAAGTCAAAACAGCCCTTGTCTACCAAATTCCAAGTGTATTAAGAAATATTGTGAAGGCTGCCATAACAAAGTACCACAAACTGGGTGGCTTAAACAACAGAAATTTATTTTACAGTTTTGGAGGCTAGAAGTTCAATATTATTGTATCAGCAGATTCAGTCTCTTCTGCAACCTCTCTCCTTGATTTATAGGTAGTTATCTTCTTCCTGTGTCTTCACATGGCCTTCCTTCTGTACCTCTGTGTCCCAATCTCCTCTTTTAATAAGGTTACAAAATTTTTTGGGTTAAGTCCCACCCTGATGATCTTATTTTACTTTAGTTACTTCTTTAATATTCTATCTCCAAACACAGTCATATTTTGAGAGGGTGAGTGTTAGCCCTTCAACATGTTAAAAAGGCATGGGTTAGGGGGTAGGATACAATTTTGCCAGTAACCCCAGGCAATTTGCTGTTTTTTTCCTATATATGAGAGTGCTAAATTATGTATGTAGCATTCAGTTCTCACACAGTCTTTTGAGAGCAAAAGTATTATTTTCAAGTTTACATATTAAAAATAGTAATATGTATTCAGATTAACTTGCCCAATGTCTTATTTGGGCTGCTGTAATGAAATACTGTAGACTAGGTGGCTTAACGGAGAAGGCAATGGCAAGCCACTCCAGTACTCTTACCTAGAAAATCCCATGGATGGAGGAGCCTGGTAGGCTGCAGTCCGTGGGGTCGCTATGGGTCGGACACGACTGAGCGACTTCACTTTCACTTTTCACTTTCACACTTTGGAGAAGGAAATGGCAACCCACTCCAGTGTTCTTGCCTGGAGAATCCCAGGGACAGGGGAGCCTGGTGGGCTTCCGTCTATGGGGTCACACAGAGTCGGACACGACTGAAGTGACTTAGCAGCAGCAGCAACAGCAGGTGGCTTAAATAATCATTTATTTCTCACAGTTCTAGAGGCCTGGAAAGGCCAAGATCCAGGTGCCTGGTGATTCAGTGCTAGTGGGAGCCTCCTTCCTGGTTTGCAGATGGCCTTCTTGCTTTGTCCTCACATGGCAGAGAGAGAGAGAGAGAGCTCTCATAAGGACATTTGTACTGCCACGAGAACCCCACCTCATGACTCTAATCTAACTAAATTACCTCCCAATACCATCACCTTCAAATACCATCACAAAGGGGATTAGGGCTTCAATGTATGAGTTTGGGAGGAACACCTTCAGTCCACAGCACCTGAGTATACATGGCTGTTGCTCGGTAGTGCTTGTAATCAAGCTCAGGTCTGATTCTCAAGCCCGTGTGATTTTTTTTTTTTACCATGTTTCTTCTTCTAATTTATTTATTTATGTGTTTGGCTGTGTCGGGTCTTAGTAGTGGCATGTGGGCTCTAGGACATGTGGGCTGTTACTCCATGGCATGTGAAACTTAGTTCTCCAACCAGGGATTGAGCCCATGTCCCCCATGTTGGAAGGTGAATTCTTAACCACTGGACCACCAGGGCAGTCTCATCTTCCTTTGGTTTAAATTTTACACCCTCTTCAAAATGGATTAGAGAAAGCATCCTACTGTTATTTCTAACATGAAGTTAAAGTACTTTTTATCCTCAAGTTCTGTGTTTTAATAGGTAATGAGGAGTATAGAGGAGAGTTCATCAACCATAAAAGGGAACCAATAAGAAAGTTTTAAAGAAGACCAGTGTGTAGAAATAAAAGATCTCCAAAGAGAGCTGTGAAAGAAGCATAACTCCAGGATGCTGCATTTCTGTTTGCTACACTATTAGTTTCCTATTGCTGCTCTATCAAATTATCAGAAACTTAGCAGCTAAAAAGACTACAAATTACTGAGAGTTTTGGAGGTCTGAAGTCTGAAAATGAGTCTTATGGATCTAAATCAAGATGGTAGCAGGACTATATTCTTTTTGGAAGCTCCAGGAGATAATCAATTTCTTTGACTTTTCCATCTTTGAAAGGCTGCCTGTATTCCTTGGCTCCTGACCCCTTCCTTCATCTTTAAAATGCATTGCCCCAACCTCTGTTTCTATCATTACATCTCCTTTTTCTCATGGTGGCCCTCCTGCCTCTCTCTTACAAGGACCGTTATGTTTTCATTGGACCTACCTAGATAATCCAGAATAATCTCCCCAAATTAAGATACTAAATCACATCCTCAAAATCCCTTTTTCATGGGTTGCTGGGTATTAGAACGGGGACACCTTTGTGGGGGACATTATTCAGTCTGTTGTACCTACTAATGTTTGTCCTTTAATGAATAGTTGAACTAGGAGGGACAGTACAATGAATATTATTAAAGCAGGTCAAAATTCTCAGTATTTAGAAATTTAAAACAAGAAATTGGGAAGAGTGCAGCACCAGTAAACCAGTTAAATAATGTTCCTCTATATATTGTAGTTTGTATGGTGTAGCCAATTGTAGTTGACGATGACTGCTCTGAACAATGAACATCCCCAGGCATAAGATGTATGACTCTTATTATGTTAATGTTTGGGAGCTTAAAAGCAGAGCATAAGTTATGTTCATGATTCAGTCTTCTGTGTGAGATGTGAAAGGGACAATAAAACATTGCTATTGTCAAGCACACGTCTTGATTTCTTTCTTTAACTCTTATAGCAAAAGCCATTTTAGGCAAGCAAGATGTACTTTCTCATCTAGAGAAGTGAAATAATAATAACTTCTTTGTAGGTAGGGTTGCTTGGAGTTTAAACAGAGGTGAGGGAGGTGGTATGTGAGAACACATTGTAGTTTTTACTTTCATTGGACTTCCTATGGCCATAGCACCATTTACAGGAATTTGGGACCCGATTCTTCCAAACCCACAGGAAAATAGCTCTTTTTGAAATTATAAGGAGTCTTATAACTTGCTTTAGTCAACAAAGATGATTGAAGACTCTCAGGCTACATTGCCTCTGCAGCAGTGATTGTGAGAGCAAGTCTTAACATCATCATATACAAAAAATACCTGATGCTGAGCCTACACATCAAGGAAATTGCACTGAAAAGCAGCCCAGACCCAAAGCAGGATAGATATGAACAAGAAATAGACTCTTGCTTGAAGCCACTGAAGTTCCGGAAGAAGGGGTTGATTTTGTATAGTTCAACCAGCTTTATCTGGCTAACATACTGTTACAGACATAAACCTTTGAAGGTGAGAGAAGCTGCTTCAATGAGATTTTGATGCTAAACTGCTTCAGAGCTTTAAGACTTTCAAATTACTATATAGTAGTAATATTAATAATAATATAATTGTTACTGATGTTGATGACACTGAAAGCACCTTAGACTCATTGTAAATGTCTCTACTGATCATGGTGGTATCTATAGTGCCAGTTCAGTTCACTTCAGTCGCTCAGTCGTGTCCCACCCTTTGCAACCCCATGAACCGCAGCACGCCAGACTTCCCTGTCCATCACCACCTCCCAGAGTTTACCCAAACTCATGTCCATTGAGTCGATGATGCCATCCAACCATCTTACCCTTTGTCGTCCCCTTCTCCTCCTGCCCTCAGTCTTTCCCAGAACAGTGCAAAAACACACAATGGGCACTTATTAAATATTTGCTGAATTAGTAAATTTCAGTTTTCATTTAGCAAGGGATTTTAGAATTAAGTAAAAGAAAGCCACAGTTTGAGCTGTAATTGATAGACAATAATGTAAAATGAGTCAGATAACTCACTGTATATAGGCATTCATTTGCTTTTCAAACTTTCCTCTTTACCATTGTCTTCATCAACCAGTGTACTGAATGTTTGGTATGTATATATCTGCTTCAATCTTTAATGGTTTTCCTAGGTGTTTTAAGACTGTTATAACAGAGGTAAGGTGAATAAGCAGAGACATTACTTTGCCAACAAAGGTCCGTCTAGTCAAGGCTATGGTTTTTCCAGTGGTCATGTATGGATGTGAGAGTTGGACTGTGAAGAAAGCTGATCGCCGAAGAATTGATGCTTTTGAACTGTGGTGCTGGAGAAGACTCTTGAGAGTCCCTTGTACTGCAAGGAGATCCAACCAGTCCATTCTAAAGGAGATCAATCCTGGGTGTTCATTGGAAGGACTGATGCTAAAGCTGAAACTCCAATACTTTGGCCAGCTCATGCGACGAGTTGACTCACTGGGAAAGACTCTGATGCTGGGAAAGGTTGGGGAGGGAAGAGAAGGGGACGACAGAGACTGAGATGGCTGGATGGCATCACCAACTCGATGGACATGGGTTTGAGTGAACTCTGGAAGTTGGTGATGGACAGGGAGGCCTGACATGCTGTGATTCATGGGGTCACAAAGAGTCGGACACGACTGAGTGACTGAACTGAACTGAAGGTGAATAAGCAAAATATAGTTTTGCTTATTCTGTCTACTCTGTCATTAGAGGGCAAAATCAGTTCAGTCACTCAGTCGTGTCCGACTCTTTGCGAGCCCATGGACCACAGCATGCCAGGCCTCCCTGTCTATCACCAACTCCTGGAGACTGCTCAAACTCATGTCCATCAAGTCAGTGATTCCCTCCAACCATCTCATCCTCTGTCATCCCCTTCTCCTCCCGCTTTCCATCTTTCCCAGCATCAGGGTCTTCACAAATGAGTCAGGTCTTCACATCAGGTGGCCAAAGTATTGGAGCTTCAGCATCAGTCCTTCCAATGAATATTCAGGACTGATTTCCTTTAGGATTGACTAGTTTGATCTTCTTGCTGTCCAATGGACTCTCAAGAACTTCTCCAGTACCACAGGTTGAAAGCATCCATTCTTCGGTGCTCATCTTTCTTTATGGTCCAACTCTCACACCCATACATGATTACTGGAAAAACCATAGCTTTGACTAGATGGACCTTTGTTGGTAAAGTAATGTCTCTGCTTTTTAATATGCTGTTTTGGTTTGTCATAGCTTTTCTTCCAAGGAGCGAGCATCTTTTAATTGCATGACTGCAGTCACCATCTGCAGTGATTTTTGAGCCCAAGAAAATAGTCTGTCACTATTTCCAATGTTTCCCCATCTATTTGCCATGAAGTAATGAGACAGGCTCCAAAATCACTGCGGATGCTGATTGCAGCCATGAAATTAAAAGACGCTTACTCCTTGGAAGGAAAGTTATGACCAACCTAGATAGCATATTAAAAAGCAAAGACATTTCTTTGTCAACCAAGGTCCGTCTAGTCAAGGCTATGGTTTTTCCAGTGGTCATGTATGGATGTGAGAGTTGGACTGTGAAGAAAGCTGATCGCCGAAGAACTGATGCTTTTGAACTGTGGTGCTCATTGGAAGGACTGATGCTAAAGCTGAAACTCCCATACTTCGGCCACCTCATGCGACGAGTTGACTCACTGGAAAAGACTCTGATGCTGGGAAAGGTTGGGGGCGGGAGGAGAAGGGGACGACTGAGAATGAGATGGCTGGATGGCATCACCGACTCTGTGGACATGAGTTTGAGTGAACTCCGGGAGTTGGTGATGGACAGGGAGGCCTGGCGTGCTGTGATTCATGGGGTCACAAAGAGTCGGACACGACTGAGCAACTGAACTGAACTAAACTGACTGAATGAGACAGGATGCCATGATCTTTGTTTTCTGAATGTTGAGCTTCAAGCCAACCTTTTCACTCTCCTCTTTCACTTTCATCAAGAGGCTCTTTAGTTCCTCTTCGCTTTCTGCCTTAAGGGTGGTGTCATTTGCATATCTGAGGTTCTTGATATTTCTCCCTGTGATCTTGATTCCAGCTTCTGCTTCATCCAGCCCGGCATTTCACATGATGTACTTGGAATATAAGTTAAATAAGCAGGGTGACAATATTCAGCATTGACATACTCCTTTCCGCATTTGGAACCAGTCTGTTGTTCCATGTCTGGTTCTAACTATTGCTTCTTGTTCAGTTCAGTCACTCAGTCATGTCCAACTCTTTGAGACCCCATGGACCACAGCATTCCAGGCCTCCCTGTCCATCACAAACTCCTGGAGTTTACCCAAACTCACGTCCATTGAGTCGGTGATGCCATCCAACCATCTCATCCTCTGTCATCCCTTCTCCTCCTGCCTCAGTCTTTCCCAGCATCAGGGTCTTTTCAAATGAGTCAGCTATTCGCATCAAGTGGCCAAAGTATTGGAGTTTCAGCTTCAACATCTGTCCTTCCAGTGAACACCCAGGACTTATCTCCTTTAGGATGGATTGGCTGGATCTCCTTGCAGTCCAAGGGACTCTCAAGAGTCTTCTCCAACACCACAGTTCAACAGCATCAATTCTTCGGTGCTCAGCTTTCTTTATAGTCCAACTCTCACATCCATACATGACTACTGGAAAAACGATAGCCTTGACTAGACGGACCTTTGTTGGCAAAGTAATGTCTCTGCTTTTTAATATGCTGTCTAGGTTGGTCATAACTTTCCTTACAAGGAGTAAGCATCTTTTAATTTCATGGCTGCAAGCACCATCTGCAGTGATTTGGGAGCCCCCCAAAATAAAGTCAGTTACTGTTTCCACTGTTTATTGACCTGCATACAGTTTTCAGAAGGCAGGTAATATGTTCTGGTATTCCCATCTCTTGAAGAAACAGAAGTAGATGTTTTTCTGGAATTCTCTTGCTTTTTCTATGACCCAAAAGATGTTGGCAATTTGACCTCTGATTGCTTTGCCTTTTTTAAAACCTGATTGAACATCTGGAAGTTTTATTGAAGCCTCGCTTGGAGAATTTTGATCATTACTTTGCTAGCATGTGAGATGAGTGCAATTGTGCAGTAGTTTAAACAATCTTTGGTATTGCCTTTCTTTGGGATTGGAATGAAACTGACCTTTTCCAGTCCCGTGGCCACTGATGAGCTTTCCAGATTTGATGGCATATTGAGTGCAGCACTTTAACAGCATCAATTTTGGGGATTTAAAATAACTCAACTGGAATTCCATCATCTCCACTAAGTTTGTTCATAGTGATGCTTCCTAAAGCCCACTTGACTTCACACTCCAGGATGTCTGGTTCTAGGTGAGTGATTACACCATCAAGGTTATCTGGTCATGAAGATCTTTTTTTGTGTAGTTCTTCTGTGTATTCTTGCCACCTCTTCTTAATATCTTCTGCTTCTGTTAGGTCTATACCATTTCTGTCATTTATTATACCTATCTTTGCATGAAATGTTCCCCTGGTACCTCTAATTTTCTTGAAGAGATCTCTAGTCTTTCCCATTCTATTGATTTCCTATATTTCTTTGCATTGTTCCCTTCGGAAGTCTTTCTTATCTCTCTTTGCTATTTTGGAACTCTGCATTCAGATGGATATCTTTCCTTTTCTCCCTTGCCTTATTTGTAAGACCTCCTCAGACAACCATTTTGCCTTTTTGCAATTCTTCTTGGGGATGGTTTTGATCAGTGAAGGAGAGTTACACAGCTCAAAACAGCCTGGAGTTAAACTCCACTCCGGGTCCTCCCCACCATTCTATGCAAATCAAAGAACTCTCTCACCCCAAGAAAAAAATGGACCTTAAGGTTGATTACACCCAGCTCCTAACTGGTCCAGCCTCTGGCTGATCTCCAGAATTTCTTGCCCCAGCCATTTAAGAGATAACTACTCCGAACAACCTTGGAGAAGAACAGGCACCCTTAAGACAGTAAATTTCCACATATATGCCTATATATACTTACTCTTTTCTTGGGTTAGTGCAGCAGCTCACTAATCTGACTGCTGCCCTTTCTTGCCTCATTAGAGGTGATCTGTTCCTGTAAAGTGCCAGCCTCGTTCTTTTTCTGAACCTTGCCTTGTCTAACTCCATACCCTACAATCACCACCTCCTGTACAGTGTCACAAATCGCCATCCATAGTTCTTCAGGCACTCCGACTATCAGCTCTAATCCCTTGAATCTCTTTGTCACTTCTACTGTACAACTGTAAGCGATTTGATTAAGTCTTACCTGAATGGTCTAGTGATTTTCCCTACTTTCATCATTTTAAGTCTGAATTTTGCTCAGAATCTTGTTTATTAATATTATGACATCTATCCTACATTAAAAAGAATATACATGTATATTTGTCTAGTTTAATAAGAAAACACATATTTCACATACCCACCCAGAGTTTCAGAGAAATTCCAGTACTTCTGAAATCTTCTGTCTGCCCCATCCTGATGTATTTTTCCTTCCCCATGAAGAGATGGTCACCCTCCTGAACTCTGTGTTAATCATTCCCTTTTTCTCTTGTATTTCCTATGTGTATACAGTATCCCTAAAAACATATATTTTTGGATATCTTAAACTTTATATTATGCTGTTTGCATTCTTCTTAGTCATTATATTATAATCAATAATATGTTTTGGAGATTCAGTATTGACGTGTATAGTTATCATTTAATCACTTTCATTACTGTAGCGTATGTTTTATGACTTTACAGAAAAAAATTATTCATTCAATTTTAGTGAATTTAAGCATGAACTTGATTATTTTGACAATGAGCAATTGTACTATGGATATTTTTGTACATGTGCAAGATTTTTTATAGTTATTGTTTCAGTTAGGCCTGGTTTCAGCCATGAGTGATAGAAATGCAAAATAGCAATGGGCTAAACTAGACCACCAAGGCCAAATTTGCCTGTTACTCCAGGTGGTTCTTGACTTCCTACTTTGGCATTCCAGTCCCCTATCATGAAATGGACATCTTTTTTGGGTGTTAATTCTAGAAGGTCTTGTAGGTCTTCATAGAACCATTCAACTTCAGCTTCTTCAGCATTACTGGTCAGGGCATTGACTTGGATTACTGTGATATTGAATGGTTTACCTTGGAAACTAACAGAAATCATTCTGTCGTTTTTGAGATTGCATCCAAGTACTGCATTTCAGACCCTTGTTGACTATGATGGCTACTCCATTTCTTCTAAGGGATTCTTGCCCACAGTAGTAGATATAATGGTCATCTGAATTATATTCACCCATTCCAGTCCATTTTAGTTCACTGATTCCTACTGTCAGTGTTCACTCTTGCCATCTCCTGTTTGATCACTTCCAATTTGCCTTGATTTGTGGACCTAACATTCCAGGTTCCTGTGCAATATTGCTCTTTACAGCATCGGACCTTGCTTCTATCACCAGTCCCATCCACAACTGGGTGTTGTTTTTGCTTTGGCTCCATCCCTTCATTCTTTCTGTAGTTATTTCTCCACTGATCTCCAGTAGCGTATTGGGCACCTACCCACCTGGATAGTTCATCTTTCAGTGTCCTATCTTCTTTCCTTTTCATACTGTTCATGGGGTTTTCAAGGCAGTAATACTGAAGTGGTTTGCCATTCCCTTCTCCAGTGGACCACATTTTGTCAGAACTCTCCACCATGACCTGTCCATCTTGGGTGGCCCTACAAGGCATGGCTCATAGTTTCATTGAGTTAGACAAGGCTAGTAGAGGTGATGGATTTCCAATTGAGCTATTTCAAATCCTGAGAGATGATGCTGTGAAAGTGCTGCACTCAATATGCCAGCAAATTTGGAAAACTCAGCAGTGGCCACAGGACTGGAAAAGGTCAGTTTTCATTCCAATCCCAAAGAAAGGCAATGCCAAAGAATGCTCCAACTACTGCAAGTTGCACTCATCTCACACGCTAGTAAAGTCATGCTCAAAATTCTCCAAGCCAGGCTTCAGCAATATGTGATCTGTGAACTTCCAGATGTTCAAGCTGGTTTTAGAAGAGGCAGAGGCACCAGAGATCAAATTTCCAACATCCACTGGATCATCAAAAAGCAAGAGAGTTCCAGAAAAACATCTATTTCTGCTTTATTGACTGTGCCAAAGCCTTTGACTGTGTGGATCACAATAAACTATGGAATATTCTGAAAGAGATGGGAATACCAGACCACCTGAGAAACCTGTATGCAGGTCAGGAATCAACAGTTAGAACTGAACATAGAACAACAGACTGGTTTCAAATAGGAAAAGGAGTACATCAAGGCTGTATATTGTCACCCTGCTTATTTAACTTATATGCAGAGTACATCATGAGAAATGCTGGGCGGGATGAAGCACAAGCTGGAATCAAGATTGCCGGGAGAAATATCAATAACCTCAGATATGCAGATGACATGACCCTTATGGCAGAAAGTGAGGAAAAACTAAAGAGCCTCTTGATGAAAGTGAAAGAGGAGAGTGAAAAAGTTGGCTTAAAGTTCAACATTCAGAAAACAAAGGTGATGGTATCTGGTCCCATGACTTCATGGCATATAGATGGGGAAACAGTGAAAACAGTGGCTGACTTTATTTTTCTGGGCTCCAAAATCACTGCAGATGGTGTCTGCAGCCATGAAATAAAAAGACGTTTACTCCTTGGAAGGAAAGTGATGACCAGCCTAGACAGCGTATTAAAAGCAGAGGCACTACTTTGCCCACCAAAGTCCATCTAGCCAAAGCTATGGTTTTTCCAGTAATCATGTATGGATGTGAGAGTTGAACTACAAAGAAAGCTGAGCATCGAAGAAGTGATGCTTTTGAACTGTGGGGTTGAAGAAGACTCTTGAGGATCCCTTGAACTGCAAGATTAAACAAGTCCATCCTAAAGGAAATCAGTCCTGAGTGTTCATTGGAAGGACTGATGTTGAAGTTGAAACTCCAATACTTTGGCCATCTGCTGCAAAGAACTGACTCATTTGAAAAGACCCTGATGCTGGGAAAGATTGAGGGAGAGAGGAGAAGGTGACGACAGAGGATAAGATGGTTGGATAGCATCACTGACTCAGTGGACATGAGTTTCAAACTCCATGAGTTGGTGATGGACAGGGAGGCCTGGTGTACTGCAGTCCATGGGGTCTCAAAGAGTCAGACACGACTGAGCGACTGAACTGAACTGAACAGAAACTAGACCACTCAGCTCCTCTGTTCATGGGATTCTCCAGGCAAGAATACTCCAGTGGGTTGCCATTTCCTCCTCCGACAATCTTCCTGACCCAGGGGTGGAACCCACATTTTTTGCATCTCCTGTATTGCAGGCAAATTCTTTACTGGGGAGCCACAGGGGAAGCAAACTAGATAGAAATGTATTTCTTATTTCAGTGAAGTTTTGGTGGATGTGGTGCATGGCTTGTAAGCTGTTCTGTTCTCATAAGTTCCCAGAGACCCAGGTAACTTCTAGCTCATGGTGCTGACATTTCTAGAGTGTGGCTCTCATTCTCACAGTTCAAGATGATGGCATTCTGTAATTCAGCCAGTGGGACGAAGGAAGAATGAAAAGACAGGTACAAAGCATACATGTATAACTTGTCTGTTAAGGAAGTTTCCTGAAAACTGCCACAAATATTTCTACTTATATCCTACTGGCCATGAATTACGTGGCCATGCCTAGCTTCAGTGGAGAGTGAGACATGAAGTCTTTTTCCTTGGACAGAATATGACCGTTAGAAATTCTGCTTCCATGGTAGAAGAAGAGAATAAATATTGGGAAAGAGCTAGAAGGTTTTCCCATACATAGGTACATACCTAAGAGTAAGATTGTTGGTTGACAAGCTGTGCATGTGTTCATTTGTACAAGGCAATACCAAATCATTCTCCCAAGTGTTTGAATCAGAGGGTGAAACCTGAGTATATTCATTCATTAAATAAGTATTTATTGAACATTTACTATGCATCAACATTATTCTTAGAGTTGGGCTCTTACAGTGGGCTTACATTCCATGGGGACAATCAATAAACAGGTAAATAAATAAGCATTATAATTTGGCTAGTAAAGTGAGTAGCAGTGAAGTAGAGTAGCAGAGATATTTGGGGAGTACTAGGTTTTGGAGAGTGGTCAAGGGAGATGGGTCTCCAAGGGCCTAGAAAAATAGAGCTGAAAGAGTGCACGTGGACTAAATTCAGATCCTTCTGTGTCTGTCCTTGGCACGTAAGAGCAAACTTGTCTTTCCAAACAAGTGGCCTATTTGTTTAGCACATCAAAACAATTGAGCATGATGTTACTGATAATCTACTCAAATAATAATTATTCTCGTGAGGATCTCTTACCTGGAATACAATAGAGCTATCAAGTTCAGAGTCCAGCCCTTTCATTTTCCATTTATTCATCAAGTACATCACATGTGCAAAGCATGATAGGGACATTAAAAATACAAAGAACAAGAATGCAGATGCTAGCTTTCAGGCACAGAAACAATGCAGTTACACCGCCATTAAAGTGGGTGCAGGAGGATAGGTAAGCTGCCTGGAAATGTGCAGGCCTGAGGTGCACGCACCAGGAAGCAAGTCCCAGGTGCAGGTGCTTAAACTTAATTTTCCCAAAAGATGCTTAGAGGCTTTTTCAAATCAGCAGCCAAGCTGAACGTTTTTTTCTTTCCTACTGTAGTTATAATTCTACTACAACTAATCCAGCTCCCATTCAACACAATTTTAATATTATATAGACACATTCTCTCTCTCTTTTTTAAAATCAAATGTATGTGAGCTATGTGGTATTATAAAAACACATGACACAGCATAGAAAATTCTATTTATGCACTCACTGCATATTTCACACTTGACTATCCAGTCCTGAACTGTAAAACTTTTCTTGATATAACTCAACATCTCCACCCACCTTTCCCTCTCATGTGATTTGATCACTGATTGCTGACTAAACTTTTTCCTAAAGGGTTAAGGAAGAGCATGTTGCCCGTCTACCCAAACCTGGCTTGAACTCATAGCCTCAACTGCATGTTTATAGCTTCAGACAGCTGAATTAACCAATCTTGAACAGCAAGGAACCCAAAGCAAATAAAGCAGCTACCATTCAATAAATAGACACCAAAAGGGAATGGAAGAAGTATTCTTTTTGTGAACACTGTTGTCCTAAAACAAAGAGACTACTAGACATTGCTTCAGCAAAGACCGGTTGACTTAGGACCAGCAGAGAAATACAGTTCAGAGTCTGCAACCATGCTAGCCACATACAAGCCCCTGAGGCAAAGGAAGGAGAACATTCTCATAGAAGGGAAAAGGAAATTGGGAGGTTGATAGTAAACAAGGAGACCATTGCTTTTCATTGGCTGATTTGTTTCCAGGAAAGAAAAGGGTCTTTGATCTTCTTGTTGGGCACTGCTATCATTCCAGGGCCTGAGAGCTTCCCCTCTCATTTCCCAGCTCTATTTAATTACGGTTTCCACTTATTTTATTTTTTTACATTTACCCCTTTTGATCAAGATCTTTCTCTGAAAGAATCACTGATCAAGAGTTAGGCTTTCTAGTTTGAGAAGCTTTTGTCCCCAGTGGCAGAAGGGACATTTTCTTGGTGTGATGTCTCACTTTGGAGGAAAAGTTCACAGATTAGAAACCTATTGAGTTCACATTTGTGTAAGAAAAGAAGCAGGAGGGAAAAACTCTCAGGAACTTTTATCATTTTACTTCAAAAGTTTATTTAATTGTATGAGTAGGTAACTCAAAACCAAGCAAATATTAAGAACAGAAAATTTCTAGTAATTTTTTTCATGATGAACATTCTTTCTTTTTAATTATTTTAATTAGTGAAGTATAATTGCTCTACAATGTTGTTAGCTTCTGCTATACAACAAAATGAATTAGCTATATGTATACATATATGCCCTCCCTCTTGATATAATGCCCCAGAATCTTAGTAATAGATAAAGCAGCAAGTAAGAGTATTGCGTCCAATAATTCCTGAATATAGGGGCCATTTTAAATTTTATTTCCACTGGAAGTAAGGAATCCACGTTGCTTCCACAACATTCCAGCATCATGAGCTATTTCAAAAGCATATCTACCATGAGTAAAATATTGGCAGTTTTGTCCTTGGCTAGGAGGGATTGGGGGTGGGAGGAGACGGGGACGACAGAGAATGAGATGGTTGGATGGCATCACCGACTCTGTGGACATGAGTTTGAGTGAACTCCGGGAGTTGGTGATGGACAGGGAGGCCTGGCCTGCTGTGATTCATGGGGTCGCGGAGAGTCGGACACGACTGAGCGACTGAACTGAACTGAACTAAAAGTATTATAAATATAAGATTATGTAAAAGCATACAGTTCAGCCTGCTGAACTGAAGTTCAGTTCAGTTCAGTCACTCAGTCGTTTCCAATCTCCACGACCCCATGAATCACAGCACGCCAGGCCTCCCTGTCCATCACCAACTTACGGAGTTCACTCAAACTCATGTCCACATCTCATTCTCGGTTGTCCCCTTCTCCTCCCGCCCCCAACCTTTCCCAGCATCAGAGTCTTTTCCAGTGAGTCAACTCGTCGCATGAGGTGGCCAAAGTATTGCAGTTTCAGCTTTAGCATCAGTCCCTCCAATGAACATCCAGGATTGATCTCCTCCAGAATGGACTGGTTGGATCTCCTTGCAGTATAAGGGACTCTCAAGAGTCTTCTCCAACACCACAGTTCAAAAGCATCGATTCTTCGGCGATCAGCCTTCTTCACAGTCCAACTCTCACATCCATACATGACCACGGGAAAAACCATTGCCTTGACTAGACGGACCTTGGTTGGCAAAGTAATGTCTCTGCTTTTTAATATACTATCAAGGTTGGTCATAACTTTCCTTCCAAGGAGCAAGCGTCTTTTAATTTCATGGCTGCAATCAGCATCTGCAGTGATTTTGGAGCCCAAAAAAACAAAGTCTGACACTGTTTCCACTGTTTTTCCATCTATTTCCCATGAAGTGATGGGACCAGATGCCATGATCTTTGTTTTCTGAATGTTGAGCTTCAAGCCAATCTTTTCACTCTCCTCTTTCACTTTCATCAAGAGGCTTTTGAGTTCCTCTTCACTTTCTGCCATAAGGGTAGTGTCATCTGCATATCTGAGATTATTGATATTTCTCCCAGCAATCTTGATTCCAGCTTGTGCTTCTTCCAGCCCAGCGTTCCTCATGATGTACTCTGCATATAAGTTAAATAAGCAAGGTGACAATATACAGCCTTGACGCACTCCTTTTCCTATTTGGAACCAGTCTGTTGTTCCATGTCCAGTTCTGACTGTTGCTTCCTGACCTGCATACAGGTTTCTCAAGAGGCAGGTCAGGTGGTCTGGTATTCCCATCTCTTTCAGAATTTTCCACAGTTTATTGTGATCCACACAGTCAAAGGCTTTGGCATAGTCAATGAAGCAGAAATAGATGCTCTTCTGGAACTCTCTTCCTTTCTCCATGATCCAGCGGATGTTGGCAAAATTGATCTCTGGTGCCTCTGCCTTTTCTAAAACCTGCTTGAACATCTGGGAGTTCACGTTCACATATTGTTGAAGCCTGGCTTGGAGAATTTTGAGCATCACTTTACTAGCGTGCTGAACTGAAGTAGCCTTCGGTAAAGATGTTGCCACAACAATAACATTGAAAGGAGTCGCAATAGCAAACTCAGCACAATATTTGAAATTGGCATCTTTTAAATAAGAACCATCAATGAACCATGAGAACTCATTGTTATGTGGAGGAATTTCTTACATATCATCACAAGGAGTCAGAGGTGATCCATCAGCATTAAGCAGTCATGAAGGACTTCATCAGTGGTAGAAGGATGATTGGTAGAAGGATGAATAGCAGGGTTAATCTTATTATAACATAAAGAGTTATGTGCAGAGCAGTTAACAAAAAGACTTCATAGCAGGTGAGGCAGTTGACTAAGAGATGTTGAGTGTGATGAGAATTCGGGAAATCTTCTATTGCATTAGGGACAAAAGTGGTTAAAGGGGATCCCAATGGTCTTAACCAAAAGGACAATGGTTCTAAGGCAACGGAGGGGGCATCTCTATGCACCAGTTTCTCGCTATAATACCCTATGGGTTGATATGGCTCCATACTTTGGGGTGAGAGAGTGAGTACTCTAAGAGAATTTTCTTCCCTTTTATATAGAAAAAGTAAAAAGGGAATCTATGGCTGACTCATGTTGATATATGGCAGAAACCAACACAGTATTATAAAGCAATTATTCTCCAATTAAAAATAAATAAAAGTGAAAATGAAAGTTGCTCAGTCATGTTCGACTCTTTGCAACCCCATGGACTGTAGTCTGCCAGGCTCCTCTGTCCATGGAATTCTCCAGGCAAGAATACTGGAGTGGGTTGCCATTCCCTTCTCCAGGGGATCTTCCCAACCTGGGATCGAACCCAGGTCTCCAACATTGCAGATGGATTATTTACCATATGAGCTACCAGAATAAACATATTAAAAGAATAGGTGGGTTCATCAAACTGTCCTTTTAAGCCTTAAACACTATTTTCCTCCTTTAAATTGGGTCAGGGTTATTATTGTTTGGTAAGATATACAGAGGTTTGGCCATCAGAGAAAATTTTGGATCCGATTTTGGCAGTAACCAACTAGCTGCAGAAAACTTGGCAGTTGGCATTTAGTGTTGGGTTTTAGGAAACTTATAATACCATGAAGACTATCTGGATCTTAGTATAGCTCTTGTTCTGATATCAGATACCGTAAATATTAAACTTGGGTTTGGGAAAACTACAATTTTTCTTTGACAATCTTACTTCTCTTTAAAGCTAAGAGCTTTAGCAAATGTATATTGTCTTCCTGTGAGGAAACCTGAGGAGAGTAAAGAAGCAAATAACTCATATATTGCAACAAAGTGGAACCTTCAGGAAACTTTATATTGTCCAGATCAGTCTCAGGATTTGCAAGAAATAAGAAGGATTCCCAGTAAAATCCTGAGGAATTACTGTCCAGGTAAATGGTTTTTCTTCCCAAGAGAAGGCAAGAAGGTATTGACCTACTTCATCAATTGAAACTAAAGGATGCCCTGCATAAATCTGTTATAGTAAAAAATTTGCTTACAGTGGGAATGGATGTTAGTAATATATGAAGGTTTGAAACAACAGGGTGTTGAGGGATGACAATGTGTTTATTGCTCAGGGGTCCTGGGCAAACGTCCACTCTCAGCCTTTATGTATTCTCGCCAGTAAAATGGGAGTGTTACAGGGGCTAGTAAAGTAAATAATGAGACCTTGAGCCTTGTAATTTTCTCTTGTAGGCTTTATGCCTTGAAGGGTTTCTTTACTTATAGGGTACTCATTAATTCTGGGAAGAGATTTTGAGAGATCTGTTTGAATTTTGATGGGAGGTGCACTGTGAGTTTTGCCAATATTATTTGAAGATTTTGCCTATAAAGAAGATGGTAGCTGATTCAATAGGGGCGAATGATCAGTGCCTCCAGAATCATCTTTTATAGTGTCATAGACAGAACAAATAAAGGATGTAAGTGGGTCATTTAATTCACCTGGTTGGTTACTCTGATGACTATTGTAATGTTCAAGAATTATTGCCCCCTCTTGGGAAAAGAAGTTCTGACACAATACTTCATTGACAACTAAGAGTAGAGGAATTAGAGTGAAAAGAGTGTGTATCTCTTCTTAAAGATTTATTTATTTTTACTTTTTGTCTGTGGTGAGTCTTCATTGCTGCACATGGGCTTTCTCTAGTTGCAGAGAGTAAGGGCTACTCTCTACTTGCAGTTGCGGACTTCTCTTATAGTGGCTTCTCTTGTTGCGGAGCACAGGCTCTGGGCACATGGGCTTCAGTAGTAGCAGCATGTCGGCTTAGTAGTTGTGGTTTGTGGGCTCCAGAGCCTTGGCTCAGTAGTTGTGGCACACAGGCTTAGTTGCTCCGTAGCATGTGGGATCTTCCCAAACCAGAGATAAAACTGATGTCTCTTGCATTGCCAGGCAATTCTTAGCCACTGGACCACCAGGGAAGCCCTGAGAGTATGTACTTTAAAAGGGCCTAAACAAAATGAAATATATTCAGAGACAGGACCCTCTTATGGTTCATTGGAGATCCCCACTATTTAAGTCATTTTCTTACTCCAAGGCAAGGGCTGGCTGCTTTACAGTAGTCGGATTGATCACCAAGAGCGTGGCTTCAGTATTAATTAGGACTGGAATAGATTCATACCCAGTCTGGAGAAATGTTTCTCCAAGCTAGGACACTGAGAAGATTGGTCTAACAGGGCCTTCAGATCTCACAAAACTAATTTTATAATGCACAGTGTGGGGTGAAGTGAGTGCTATGCAACCTGGTGATGTATTCACTTCTTCTAGAGCTCCATACCGAAGCTACTGAAAGCCCCATTTTGCTAGTTTTGGAAGGTGGCTGGGGCCATCCATTACATTGAACCAGACAGGGCTCTTCTCCATTCCCCATCCCACAGTCCATCTTGGAAGCAATCTTGGCACACAGTTTTATTACAAAATGTTATCATCCTAAAATAATCTAAGACATCCTCAGGAAACAGATTAAGGCATTTGGCAAGCCCTTTCCCTAGACTGCCAAATTTCTGATCTTTGGAGTGCCCTTGATTTCACCTATAAGATACAGGCCTGGAGTTGGATACCCAGTATTCAGCCAGCAAACCATCATGCTGTCAGGCAACACATTCTCAACGGTGTTATTAGAACC
Source organism: Moschus berezovskii (assembly GCF_049115385.1). NCBI lineage: Eukaryota > Metazoa > Chordata > Mammalia > Artiodactyla > Moschidae > Moschus > Moschus berezovskii. The sequence continues at coordinate 44,179,392 of NC_142463.1, read as the reverse complement.
CACGGGTTTAGACTAACTGTGGACTTCACTGAAAGGAAATAGAGACTCTCTTAGCCAGTTATCATCTTCTGCCTGCTGCATTTGTCCTTCATCTATCTCTACCCAGAATATCCTTCTCCACCCCACAAAAAGGGAGGATCATGTCCTAACTCTTCTGTAGGCCTTCACAGTTCCATTCCACAGATCTTCATTTCCTGCCCAACTCACCCCCACAAAACCCCTGTATGGATATACCCAACAGTTGATGTATCCTATAAAATCAGGCTTTTAACAATTACACGTTAATTTGAAGTGATATGCTTTGGTTTTGTTTAAAGCCCTATAGCAACTACAGGAATACGGAAGAATAATTTAGTAAATCCTACTGGGGGTCTGAGAAAGGTCTCGAGAGAAGGGGACAGTTGAACCATATCCTGTCTTCTTAGACCAAAAGGGACATCAAGGCACCCAGGATGATGGAATAAAGCATGAGTAAGAGAGTCGTGTTCAGGAAACACTGAGAAATTTGGTGATAGCACAGGTTGTATGAAATTGATGGGAAAGAAACTGGAATAGGCTACAGCTTGGTCATGGAGATCTAAATAACAGGTTAAGAATTTGGATTTGATTCAGTAAACAATTGGAAGCCATCAAAAACTCTTGTGGAAAGAGCTTCACCTGTTCTTTAGAAAGTCAGAGACACAAACGTGGAGGACACTCAGAGGTTACTGCAGCACTCCAGGTGAAAGAAACTAATGTGAGTTTATCATGAAATGGTTGGATAACATCACCGACTCAATGAACATGAGATTGATCAAACTCTGGAAGATGGTGAAGGACAGGGAAACTTGGTGTGCTGCAGTCCATGTGGTTGCAAACAGTTGGACATGACTGGGTGACTGAACAACAACAAATCATAGAAAGTAATAGATCTAAGTGGAGGGGACCAGATTAGCAAGTCACTGGGGAAACTAAGAGTTGGCTGCTGTTTCCCTAATTACTAAATGGGGATGGATTATTTAACCTAAGGATAGTTTAACCTAAACTAGAAAAGTCATGAGTCTGCTCACATTTTTATCCAAAGGCAGGGAAAGAACTAGGACTAGTGAATACATGTAGACTGACATTGAGAGACATAAATAAAATTGATTTGTAGTTAAATTCCGTGAGTCATGCACCGTCAGCATACTGGTTTCTTTAGGGTCTTATACATTCGTCAGGAAACAAAGTGTTATCCTGAAGGCAGCTGAATTTCCTTAGTAAGTGGGAACAGCTTCATTTATTCAGCCATCAAATATTTATTGATCACTTACTATTGCTAAGTGCTCTGTACATAACAAACAAGACACAGCCCTTGCCCTTGAGTTGTTTGTTGACTGAGGTGATGCTTCACATAAATGAGGCAATTCCAATGTATGGAAGGGGTAGCAGTTAAGATAGGGGCAAGTACAGGGCACCCACAGAACACCAAGGAGGCAGCTAACTCTAGCCTGAAGGAATAAAGAAGCATCAGTCAGAAAAGCAGGGGATCAGTAAGGGGAAGGATACTTCCATTAAGGAGAATAATCTGAATAAAAGCCGCAAGGTGAGAGAGGGCTTAGTGGGTGTGAAGGAAAGAGGTCACTTGGGTGGTGCAAGGTAAGAAGAGAGGGCACAAGCCTGTGTCCAGACGGGCAGCCTCCCAAACTGTCCCAGGGCCTTGGGACTATATCCCAGGGCCCTGGAAGTCACTGAAACTTTTAAGCCACCCGATGACAGCCTTGTGCTTTAGAAAGCTCACTCTGGCTGCTGGGAGGAGCATGGATCAGAGAGGAGTAAGGCTGCAGCTTGGGTACCTGCCATTCATCACGTGGCTGGCCCTGCCCAGTGTCCACTTCCGCCTATAGAAATCCACCCCATCCATCAGGACTCAGCCCCTGGGACACCCTCTCTGTGCCTGCCAGTCAGTCATTGTTAATTGCTCCTTCTTCAGCATTTCCATCATCCAGTTGCATATGCCTCTGTGTCCCTTAATAAGCCCAGCTCTATAACACCTCCTGGGATATTGAAATCCTGAGAATGCCCTTTGTAAATTATAAAGTGTTGTAGAAATGTTTGCAGTGTGATGACAGTAGCAGCGAGGTTGTTTGTCTTCCCAGCTAGACTGAAAGATCTCTGAGAACAATGATTGGGCACTAAATCTCCCAAGTCCGAATGTCTCAGCTGGAGCAAGTCCGTATTTCAGAGTCTTTCATGCTGAAGAGGCACTGAGATATATTAGAGATCACTTTGATGCAAGACAGACCTGAGTTTGAATCCCAGCTCCTGACTGGAGATGTAGACTTAAGTGCATTTTACCTCTCTGAGCTTCAGTTTCTGTGTTTGTAAGTAGAAGTAAAAATGCCTAGCCAATGAGGTTGTTGTGAGGTTCAAGAGTACATATAGAAAATGCAAGACGTGGTAGCTGCCGCTGAACACTAGTGGCTATTCTTATGTTTTCTCCCTTTGTGTACACATCCTGGAGAAACCAAGTCCCGGTTTAGGAAGTGACACTCTGAAGAAACTAACAGATGAGCAAGAAAAGCTGCAATGAGGGGAGATGAATTAAGAATTTTTGGACTAACATAAACACACTGCTATTTCCCTGGTGGCTCAGTCGATAAAGAATCTGCCAGCAATGCCAGAGACCTGGGTTCAGTTCCTGGGTTCGGAGGTTCCCCTGGAGAAAGGAATGGCAACCCACTCCAGTATTCTTGCCTGGGAAATCCCATGGACAGAGGAGCCTGGTGGGCGACACCCAATGGGGTCGCAAAGAGCTGGACACAACTGAGGGACATTCACATGTATAAAACAGGTAAGCAATAGGATCTACTGTACAGCACAGGGAACTATATTCAGTGTCTTGTAATAACTTATAATATAAAAGAATCTGAAAAAAAATATATATATATACACACACATAGAGAGAGAAAGATAGAGAGGATATATACATAAACTGAATCACTTTGCTCTATACCTGAAGCTAACACATTGTAAATTAACTATACTTCTATTTTTTTTAATTATTGAAACAAAAAACTGAAATGAAAAATCATTTTTCTTGGATAAAAATCCAATAAACAAGTCCAAGAAAGACAATTCCTCATAGTAACAGTATATTCAAATAGAATTTTCTGTGATACCAGAAATGTTCTAAATCTGTACTGGCCAACATATAGCCACTAGCCACACATGGTGCCTAAGCACTTGGAATGTGAAGAGTATGGATTTTTAACTTTCCTTAATTAATTTCGGTTTAAATAATGGCCCTGGTTTGTGGGTACCATGTTGGACAGTGCAGGTGGATGCTATGCCCTCTAAGCCTGTGTTGCAGAGAGGAGCTTGGGTAGGATGTACAGGGACAGGAAGGGTGGGCAGGGAGATTGATTTTTAAAGCTGTCCAGGAGAGTGAGTCTGCATACAGCTGTTTTAAGAAGTTTAAGAAGGAAGAGCCAAGTGGCCAGGCAGCAAGATAATAGTGGGTAAAGAGGGCAGATGCCCACCCCAGCATAAGAATGGAGAAGATCACCACTGTGTGCAAGGAAGGGAAAGCCATTCCTAACCTGGTTCTCCCTGGTAGCTCAGCTGGTAAAGAATCCGCCCGCAATGCAGGAGACCCCAGTTCAATTCGTGGGTCAGGAAGATCCCCTGGAGATGGAAGAGGCTACCCACTCCAGTATTCTTGGGCTTCCCTGGTGACTCAGACAGTAAAGAATCGCCTGCAGTGCAGGAGACCTGGGTTCAATCCCTGGGCTGGGACGATCCCCTGGAGGAGGACATGGCCACCCACTCCAGTGTTCTTGCCTGGAGAATCCCCAAGGACTGAGGAGCCTGGCAGGTTACAGTCCATGGGGTCGCAAAGATTTGGACACGACTGAGTGATTAAGCACTGAGATTGTGCTAAGTGCAGGCCCTGTCTAGGCTGTCTAGTATAACATCCTATGGCGTCCTAGCAAATGAATTACATCAGCAGGATGGACGGTTTGATATGTAAGAGTTTTATGATCCTGCTTTATGGCCTTTGGCTGAACCTTAGATTTTCCCCCCAAAGACAGTGTAGTTCTGGGGAGCAGTGAGCAACTGTCAGATTGCAGAGGAAAGATGAAGTGCTAGAGTAGCATCCTGAATTCCAGAGGAAGAACCTCCTGCTCTGGGTTATATCCTTATGTAAATTTCATTACAGAGCACGAGGGAAAAGGGGGCCAGAAAACCTGCTTCACTCTCCCGTTCCTTCACATGCCTGCAGCTGGACCAATGCCTGTGACATCCCAGGTCACCATGGAGACAGTCCCAGGGAGGTTCCCCTTCCTTGCTTCCTTCCTTCCTCATTCTTTGTGGGCACATCAAATAAACCAGAGGGGAAAGGAGGCTGACCCCACTGCCTACTGCTCATGTAGATGAGGTGGCAGCAAGCCCAAGATTGAGAGGGAAGGGGAGAAAGAGAGGGACAGCACAGGGGCCCTGGGTAGCAGGGATTTCAGCTTGGTGGGATCTGAAATATCTAAAAATTCCAGGGATCTAAAAAAGAGTGGATATATGTATATGTTTAACTGATTCACTTTACTGGACAGAAGAAACTAACACCATTGTAAATCAACGGTATGCCAACAAAAAATTAATTACAATAAATAAATAAAAATAAACTTTAAAAAATTAAAACTTTTAGGGAATCAAGAGAACATAATTCTATGGAATATCAAGTATTATTCCTTGGTGATATAACCAAATATTCAGCTTGCACATAAAAGTTTAGCTCAATTCAACAAATGTTTATTGAACATCAGTTGAACCAGGCCCTGAGGGGATGCATCCAAATTAGGCAAAATCTCAGCCTTCCAGGAAGGAGCCAGGTGTAACAGTTGTTAGAGAGAAGCAAACGAAATGCAGCAGGAGCGAAGAGAGAGGGAGCCAGATAGGTATTCAGGGAAGTATGCAGAGGAGAAAGATGTGGGAGTTGTTCCTAGAAGGCTAAGAAGAATTCTAATTAGTTTTAAAAAAATCAAAAACATTCTTATAAGAGAGAGAAAATAAATAAAGGCCCAGAGTCATGGAGGTGCCGTGGGTGACGAGGAACAGAGTAATGTAGGGTGACTATATTGTAGGCTAAGACAGAATATGAGAGGAAAAGACAATGGTGGGGTGGGGGAGGGAGCAGGAAGTGCTCATTATGCAAAATTCAGAAGGCACTTTGGATGCTGTGCCAAGTTTTTCAGACATCAGCACAGGCAGTTAATGAAGATTTTTGTGCAAATAAGTGACATGTTCATGAACGTTTTTTTTTAACAGACTCTGGAAAGTTATGACCAACCTTGATAGTATATTAAAAAGCAGAGACATTACTTTGCCAACCAAGGTCCATCTAGTCAAGGCAATGGTTTTTCCATGTATGGATGTGAGAGTTGGACTGTGAAGAAGGCTGACCGCCGAAGAATCGATGCTTTCGAACTGTGGTGTTGGAGAAGACTCTTGAGAGTCCCTTGGACTGCAAGGAGATCCAACCAGTCCATTCTGGAGGAGATCAATCCTGGATGTTCATTGGAGAGACTGATACTAAAGCTGAAACTGCAATACTTTGGCCACCTCATGCGACGAGTTGACTCACTGGAAAAGACTCTGATGCTGGGAAAGGTTGGGGGCGGGAGGAGAAGGGGACGACGGAGAATGAGATGGCTGGATGGCATCACGGACTCTGTGGACATGAGTTTGAGTGAACTCCGGGAGTTGGTGATGGACAGGGAGGCCTGACGTGCTGTGATTCATGGGGTCGCGGAGAGTCGGACACGACTGAGCGACTGAACTGAACTGAACTGATTGAGGACAAATATTCATAAAGGTGAAGAAAACCTAAATCCTCTGTTGGATTCTCAGGGTGTAAGTGGCAAGGTGTAGGCCTTTGGAAGGGTGCTGGGGCAGTGATGAGGTAGAAATGGAATATTAAGTGACTATAGCAAGGGGATGAATTAGGAGGTAGCTGAAGATGAAGGCCTCAACCAGGGAAGTGGTGATGGAATTAGAAGGAAAACATGGTTTACCAGCTGGCCCAGTCATGGAGACTCAGTGGTCCGTCAGCTGATAGATAGAGCAAGGGACTGAGAGGAGTGGTTATATAAGGAAACAGGAGAATTTCTCAGTCTGTTTGGAGAGAAATGAAAGGATCAACTCTATTCCCTTTCCCATTTATCCAGTGAAGTGAATTGAAAAAAATTATTAATCGAACCATGAGTAAGCCATCCACATATACCCAATATTCATCACCATCCCCAGGGAAGACCACTAGGCATTACACTAACATGTCCAATAGCTCTGCATCTAAATGGATGTGTGCATGCATGCATACACATGCATAAATGTGTAACATGCAATGTGCTACACAAATATACCCAAGTTGCTACTTGTTTTCCCCTCTTAACCACTCAAATTGCTATTAGCTAGGGGAAGTCATTCTGTATTTCCTATGTGTCTACATAAGGTGATGTGTTGAGAAAGAAACAACCAGCTCAGGATTATGAACAGTATGGTATGTCATTCATCCAAAGCAAGCTTTAAGTTTGCCAAATTTAACCACTGAAGGTTGACAAAAAGATCACTAGCAAACCAAGACCACATTAAAAATAGTGAAAACAATTTTTTTTAAAAAAAGTTAGTATTCCATGGTTTCAAAAAAATATCTGGATACTATCAAGGAAGTAAAAAGATGGCCCAAAGAATGGGAGAAAATATTTGCAAACCATGTAGCTAATAAGAATCTGCTGCTGCTGCTGCTGCTAAGTCACTTCAGTCGTGTCCGACTCTGTGTGACCCCATAGACGGAAGCCCACCAGGCTCCCCCATCCCTGGGATTCTCCAGGCAAGAACACCAGAGTGGGTTGCCATTTCCTTCTCCAATGTGTGAAAGTGAAAAGTGAAAGTGAAGTCGCTCAGTCGTCTCTGACCCTTAGCGACCCTGTGGACTGCAGCCTACCAGGCTCCTCCATCCATGGGATTTTCCAGGCAAGGGTACTGGAGTGGCTTGCCATTGCCTTCATCAGGAATATATAAAGGACTCTCATAACTTTGTGATATAATGACAGTCCAGTTTTTAAAATGAGCAAAGAATTTGATAGACGTTTCTCCAAAGGAGATACATAAATGGCCAATAGGCATACAAAAACAGTATCGTTAGTCATGAGATAGATGCTCATCAAAATCACAATGGAATATCATTTCATACTCATTATAACAGCTATAATCAAAAACATGGACAATAATGAGTGTTAGTAAGCATGTAAATAAATCAGAACCGTCATATTGTGATGGGGCAAGGGGAATATAAAATAGTGCAGCCACTTTTAGAAGGCAGTTTGGCGGTGCGTTAAAAAGCTAAATGTATTACCCCGTGGCCCAGCAATGCTACTCCTGGGTATATACCAAGAAAAGTGGTGTGTGTGTGTACATATATATATATATACACCAAAATATGTTCACTCAAAAACTTGTACATGAGGGTACATAGCAATATTATTTATACTAGCCAAAAGGTAGAAACAACCCAAATGTTCATCAACCAATAAATGGATAAACAGAATATGGTGTATCCATTCAGTGGAATATTATTCAGCTAAACACACACACATCAAAAAATGCAGTACTGATACATGCTACAACATAGACGAACCCCAAAAACATGATGTTAAATAGAAGAAGCCAGACACACAAGGCCACATATCTTATGATTCCGTTTATATGAAATGTCAAAAAAATAGCCATAGAGACAGAAATTAGGTTGTTGGCTGCCAGGGCTGAAGGAAGTGGAAAGGAGAGTTAACATCTAATGGGTGTAAGATTTCTTTGCAGGGTGATGAAAATGTTCTGAAACGATACTGCTAATGATTGTACAACTCTATGATGATACTTAAAGTCACTGAGTTGTACACTTTAAAAGAGTGAATTTTATGGTGTGTGAAATATATCTCAGTTTTCAAAAGTCATTTGACTCTTTGGTCTAGTATTTATTTAATACTTCAGATGTTGTTTTTTTTTGAGGATAGTATATCTTTCTGACTTGTGGCTTTTAATATACACTATGATATGCCTAGGACTATATATCTTTTAACGTAATCTGCATAGAATCCATTGGCCTTTTGAAGTTAGAGGATTAGAGTTTTTCATCAATTCTGGAGCCATTATTCTTCAAAACTTGCCTCTCACTCAAATTGTCTCTCTTTTCTCTGTTTGGGACTCTAATTAGACTCTTAATAATTTATTTCACTCCCCTTTCGGTACCTACTCACTTCTTTGTCATATTTTTCATCACTCTATTTTTCCTTGCTGCATACTGGTTGATTTCTTTAGCTCTATTTTCCAGTTCCTCTATAAATTTTATTTATTTTGGTTGGACTGGGTCTTCATTGCTGCGTGTATGGGCTTTCTCCAGGTACAGTGAGCGAGGGCCTTCTTCGTTGCTTCTCTTGTTGTAGAGTACAGTCCCTGGAGTATGTGGGCTTCAGCAGTGGTGACTTATGGGTTCTAGAGCACAGGCCCAGTAGTTGCAGTGTGCAAGCTTAGTTGCTCTGCAGCATGTGGGATCCTCCCTGAACCAGGGACCTATGTCCCTTGCATTGGCAGGAGGATTCTTATCCACTGCACCACAAGGAAAGTCCATTCTATCTTGAGCTGTACCTAATCAATATTAAATCATCTGTTAAGTATCAAATTTCATTTACTACTACTATCCAGGTGGGACTTCCCCGGTGACTCAGTTGGTAAAGAATGCTCTGCCTGCAATACAGGAGACCTGGGATGGGTCAGGAGGATTCCCTGGAGTTGGAAATGGCAGTCTACTCCAGTATCTTACCTGGGAAATCCCATGGACAGAGGAGCCAAGTGATGACATCGCCAGAGTCGGACATGACTGAGTGACTAAACTACAACTACTACTATCCAGGTGATGGGTGCATGCCTGCTGAGTTGCTTCAGTTGTGTCCAACTCTTGGAAACCCTATGGACTGTAGCCCACCAGGCTCCTCTGTCCATGGAATTCTCCAGGCAAGAATACTGGAGTGGGCTGCCATTTCCTCCTTCAGGGGATCTTCCCAACCCAGGGATCAAGTCAGCGTCAAGTCTCCTGCATTAGCAGACAGGCTCTTCACCACTAGTGTCACCTGGGAATTCAGTCTAAAAGAGACCATATTGTGCTTATGAATGTTCGAGAGGGTGTTTCCCCCCTGCCACTTTCTAATAGGCGTTTGAAGTCAAAATAGGCAGTTTTCCTATCTGTCCCCTCTCAGGGAACAGACAACTATTTTCGTGCTTGTATATGAGCAAAAATTTATGGCAAAGAATGAGTGAATGGCTAGTACTAGTTTAAGATGGTATATTTACAGCTATTTATCTATATCTCAAAGGGTTGTAAGCACCTAGGGGTTTTCCCCTTTTTTTCCACCCCCAGAAGGTCTGTTTACATCAGACAGCACATGTTTCTCTCTTATTCTGCCGAGGGGAAGCTGGCCTCTAAGAGGCAGTTCCTATATAAGCTCGGTGAGTCAAGATTTCAGGGCTCCCCTCTTTTGTGACAAACCCCTCAGTCCATGCAGGGTGAACACCTGCCCTTATCACATCACCCCAGCAGGGAAATGGAGCTTGAGAAGACAGCACTGTTACTGGCTGTAGGTAAATATTGGTCTGATCCCTGATCCAGAAACCTAGTATTTACTATCAAGATAGAATAACTATTTTTGTTGTTTAGTCACTCGGTCCTGTCCCACTCTTGCCACCCCATGGACTGTAGCCCGCCAGGCCTCTCTGTGTATGGGATTTTCCAGGCAAAAATATTGTAGTGGGGTTGTTGTTTCCTTCTTCAGGGGATCTTCCAACCCAGGGGTCAAACCCGCATCTCCTGCATTGCAGATGGATCCTTTATCGCTGAGCCACCTGGGAAGCCCCAAAACTATAGAAAGACATTAAAACCATCATCTCCTGAGTGGGCAGAGGGTGAGAGGCTGTTTTATTTTCTGGTCATGCTTACATAAAAGTGTAGGACTTTGAGGTTCAGCTTTGTACAGGAAGGTTCACCTGGTGGCTCAGACAGTAAAGAATCTGCCTGCAACGTGGGAGACACGGGTTTGATCCCTGGGTGGGAAAGATCCCTGGAGAAGGGAATGGCTACCCACTCCAGTATTCTTGCCTGGAGAATTCCATGGACAGGGAAGCCTGGCGGGCTACAAAGAGTAGCATGGAGTCGCAAAGAGTCAAGCATGACTGAGCTACTAACACTTTCACTTTCACACGTTTGTACAGGGCTCTCTTACTCTACTCATCAGTTTGGGCTTTTTCTCCATTTTCCATCACCCTGTAAAATTGTGAAAGGGAAAATCAAGATCACTAGTTGAGTGTATGTCCTCAGGGTGAAGATCACTTCACAGCTGAAGTTTCAGTTTGAGTTCCAGGTATCACTTTGTTTTTTGTTAATTAGTTTTTTGTTTCTTACAACCTTATTGCTGCATATCTGAAGTACCATAAACTGCACATATTGGATCAATTTTAGCAGTTTACAGTAATGAAACCATCCCTATAATCAAGATAAAATAGACAACTGATGGCAACATACTCTGTAGCACAGAGAACTCCACTTAATGCACCATGGTGACCTGCATGGGAAGGAAGTCCAAAAGGGACTGTATATGTGTGACTGACTCATTTTGTTATGCAGTAGAAACAAATACAACATTATAAAGCAACTATACTCCAATAAAAATTAATTAATAAAAATAAAGAGGGATGAAAGGAACCTTGAGAAAGGATAATGGACATCTCCATCCCCCCAAAGCTTTCCTCCTGCCCCTTTGTAGCACATCCCTCTATCTGCCCTCATCCCCAGGGAGCCGCCCTCTATCACTGCACTGTCACCACCAGTATAGGCTTACTTTCTATCACCATAGATTCATTTGAAGTTCCTAGACCTTTACAGAAATGAAGTCATACTGTATGAACTCTTTTTGACCTGGCTTTTTTCACTGAGCATAACGGTGCTGAGATTAATTGATTTTGCATCTATCAATGGTTTGCTCCTTTTTATTCTCTTTGGTCTTGGATTCCAAGTATTCTCTATTCACTTACTTATTTAAAACTTTTTTTCAGACTTGTCAGTTACATTTGGTAGGAGGGTCAGCCAGAGCATCTAGTTTGCCATACTTCCAGACCCAGAAATTCCATCTTAATGTCCTGAGGAAAGAAATATCTTCTAAGACCTCTTGATGGCCATTATGGGGGAAACAAATGAGGCATGCATAACAGAGTCACTCCAGGATTCCTATCTCCCTAAGTATTTCATTTCTTTTGCTAAGTTATACCAATGCATTTCTGGCATCTCAGTTTTATTTAGAAGGCATAGGGCTTTACTTAGAGAGCTACAGGTAGTTTGAGACAATCTTTATCTTCCTTCCAAATCTCCACTAGCCCTTTACACTCTGCGGTAACAATTGGTTTTTTCTTTCAATGTAATGTAAATTTCCAGGCAAATGCAGCTTGCCGTGTATCCTTTCCCTTCCAGTTTGATTACACCCCATAATTCCTTCCCACATCAACACTCTAAATTACAGTAGTGTATAGGGGAGAGTTATGGAACCATCTTTTCTCAATTAGTGTACATTGTGCCAACAGGAAGGATCCAAGACACTAAACAAGCTAAGTATCTCCCAGGAGGGGGTCTCAGACATGCCAGAAGGCAGTGAGTATCTCTGAGGCAACAGAATGGCTTTAAACAGGAGCATTCCTAGGGGAGGGCAGACCTGGAATTCATCCCATACACTATTCTTCCACCAACACCTAAAAGGTTTAAGCAGATAAAATAAGGTTAAGATGAAGCATCATGATAGCCCAGATGTGGGAAAAGAAGTCAGAAGTCATCCTATGTCAACTTTCTTCTACTATTTCTGTGTTCACAGAGCCAGCATTTACTGTTCCTGGAAGACAGTGAATGCTTAAGGAAAAATCAACTTGAGTGACTTATTTAGGGACAAATATCAATAGTTCAAGCGAACTATTGGAGGAGAGAGAGCTATTGAAGCAAACTATTGAAGGAGGAGAGACCCTCCTTCTTTATGGTTGAGGTATAGACGTGTTTGCAGATGTTTACAAATGTTTAACACATTCAATCCAAACTCAAAATAAATAATTTCATTGTTTAGTATGGGCCAGCGTAGAAGAAATTGTCGATATGGGTATTATGGAAAGAATGGACATGGTGTCAGAAACCTGGGCTTAAATCAAGCTCTGTCACTTATTAACAGTGTAGACAAGTCACTTTGGAGGGAGGGAAGAGTGTTTCAGTTTCTTCAACTTTAAATGGAAAAAAAAGTCTGCCCTGATGACCTTATTACTTTGCCAATTGTTAAAATCAGCAAATGAGAGAATAGAATCATTTTGAAAAGTATATGGTGGAAAATCAGTATAAAGAATAATAAATGTTTTCTCTGCTGATAATACTAAGAGCTCAACGTAACCTCTCATTTGAATGGGCAGTTTAGCATAGGAAACCCAGGCAGGAAAATCTATTTGTTGCTTTTGCCAGAACCTACTGCAAGCAGATTCAACCAGTCCATTCTAAAGGAGATCAATCCTGGGTGTTCATTGGAAGGACTGCTAAAGCTGAAACTGCAATACTTTGCCCACCTCATGCGACGAGTTGACTCACTGCAAAAGACTCTGATGCTGGGAAAGGTTGGGGCTGGGAGGAGAAGGGGACGACAGAGAATGAGATGTCTGGATGGCATCACCGACTCTGTGGACGTGAGTTTGAGTGAACTCCGGGAGTTGGTGATGGACAGGGAGGCCTGGCGTGCTGTGATTCATGGGGTCGCGGAGAGTCGGACACGACTGAGTGACTGAACTGAACTGAACTGAACTGAACTCATTGATATGGTATGTCTGAGTCATGGCCTTGCTTCTTTCCTGCCAACTTTATGACAAATTGGAAAAGACAAAAAAAATCATTAAATGTCAACCTTGTGGGCCAGATACTTTGAAGGGAAGTTTGCATGGATTGGAGCATGAAGGACATGGTTCCCCTGGTGCCAAGAGTTATTTTAAACCTCTTTAAGATGGAGGGTCACAAGCTATTTAGAGCCAGAAATCTCCAAACATAGCAACTATCTCATCCTGACTCACAAAGATAATTTCGCACTCAACAGTTATTCTCCCATTCTCCTGGCATATAGAGGTTACATTTTATTTCTTGAATGACTCAGAAGGAAAATCCTAATTATCTTAAGTCAGTCCTAACTCCATGTCCCTGTATAAATACTCCATGTATTTATTGAGCATCTCTTATTAGTTTGGTAGAAAAGTAATTGCAGTTTCAGATTGTGAATTTTAGATCATTATAACTAGGCTCTAACACATCTTTGTTAATCAAAATTATAATCAACATATTTTTGCTAATGAAAAATAAGTTTGTTTACTCCTGTAGCATAAAAATCTGTGCTTCAGGATTTGACAAACTCTTGGAAAGCATTTCGTGCATCCTGCTGATCTTGGAAGCATTTTCACTGCAAAAAGTTGTTGAGATGCTTGAAGAAGTAGCAGTTGTTTGGCAAGAGGTCAGATGAATATGGCAGATGAGGCAAAACTTTGTAGCCCAGTTCATTTCAACTTTTGAAGCACTGGTTTGTGCTATATGGTCAGGCATTGTTATGGAGAACTGGACCCTTTCTGTTGACCAGTACTGGCTCCAGGCATTGCAGTTTTCAGTGAATTTCATCAATTTGCTGAGGATACTTCTCAGGTGTAATGGTTTCACCAGGATTCAGAAAGCTACAGTAAATCAGATGAGCAGCAGACCACCAAACAGTGACCACAACCGTTTTTCAGTACAAGTTTGGTTTTAGGAAGTGCTTTGGAGCTTCTTCTTGGTCCAGCCACTGAACTGGTCATTGCCAGTTGTCATAGAAAATCTACTTTTCATAGCATATTACAATCCAATTGGGAAATGATTCATTGTTGTTGCATAGAGTGAGAGAAGACCACACTTCAAGATGAGGAGTTTTTGATTTTCAGTTAGCTCAAGAGATACTCCCTTATCAAGCTTTTGCACCTTTCCAATTTGCTTCAAATTACAAATGACTGTAGAATGGTCAGCCTTGAGTTCTTTGGCAATTTCTCATGTAGTTATAAGATCAGCTTCAATGATCCTCTCATTTGGTCATTGTCAACTTCCAATGGCCAGCCACTACACTCCTCATCTTCAAGACTGTCATTTCCTTTGCAAAACCTCTTAAACCCCCACTGCACTGTATATTCATTAGCAGTTCTTGGGCCAAATGCATTATTCATATTGAGAGTTGTATTTGCTGCTTTATGACCCATTTTGAACTCAAATAAGAAAATTGCTTGAGTTTGCTTTTTGTCTAACAGCAATTCCATAGTTTTAATAAATATAAAATAAATAGCAAATAATAAGTCATTAGCAAAAAAAAAAAAAAAGTGAGAAATGCACATTACAATTATGTATAGTATAACCACATTTATTTAGAATGTATTCCAGTATCAAACAGCATACAATTTCAACAATGCAAAAGCCTCAATTACTTTTACACCAACCGGTGATTGCAGCCGTGAAATTAAAAGATGCTTACTCCTTGAAAGGAAAGTTATGACCAAGCTAGATAGCATATTAAAAAGCAAAGACATTACTTTGCCAGCAAAGGTACATCTAGTCAAGGCTATGGTTTTTCCAGTTGTCATGGATGGATGTGAGAGTTGGACTATAAAGAAAGCTGAGCGCTGAAGAATTGATGCTTTTTGAACTGTGGTGTTGGAGAAGACTCTTGAGAGTCCCTTGGACTGCAAGGAGATCCAACCAGTCCATCCTGGAGATCAATCCTGGGTGTTCATTGGAAGGACTGATGCTGAAGCTGAAGCTCCAATACTTTGGCCACCTCATGAAAAGAGTTGACTCTGCAAAAGACCCTGATGCTGGGAGGGATTGTAGGCAGGAGGAGAAGGGGATGACAGAGGATGAGATGGCTGAATGGCATCACCGACTCAATGGACATGAGTTTGGGTGAACTCCGGGAGTTGATGATGGACAGGGTGGCCTGGTGTGCTGCGATTCATGGGGTCGCAAAGAGTCAGATACAACTGAGCGACTGAACTGAACTGAACATTTTTTGGGCTCCAAAATCACTGCAGATGCTGATTGCAGCCATGAAATTAAAAGACACTTACTCTTTGGAAGGAAAGTTATGACCAACCTAGATAGCATATTAAAAAGCAGAGACATTACTTTGCCAACAAAGGTCCATCTAGTCAAGGCTATGGTTTTTCCAGTGGTCATGTATGGATGTGAGAGTTGGACTATAAAGAAAGCTGAGTGCCAAAGAATTGATGCCTTTGAACTGTGGTGTTGGAGAAGACTCTTGAGAATCCCTTGGACTGCAAGGAGATCTAACCAGTCCATCCTAAAGGAGATCAATCCTGGGTATTCATTGGAAGGACTGATGATGAAGCTGAAACTGCAATACTTTGGCCACCTGATGTGAAGAGTTAACTCATTGGAAAAGACCCTGATGCTGGGAGGGATTGGGAGCAGGAGGAAAAGGGGATGACAGAGGATGAGATGGATTGATGGCATCACTGACTTGATGGACATGGGTTTGGGTAAGCTCCAGGAGTTGATGATGAACAGGGAGGCCAGGCAGACTGCGATTCATGGGGTCTCAAAGAGTTGGACATGACTGAGCGACTGAACTGAACTGAACATATGTCAGACACTGCTTGATGTTCTGGGGAATCAGCAGTGAACAAAACACAGCCCTTCCTCTCAGACCATAGGGTAGGTAGATAGTAAACAAATAAAAATATATAATGTTGTATCATATGGAAAGAAGTACTTTACATAAAAATGAAGGAGAATAAGGGTTCAAAGAAAGACATAGACGGTAAGGTTTTAAAGTAGAGTAGGGTTTCCTGGGAAGATAACACTTTAGCAGAGACTTAAATAAAGACAGTTTACAAAATAATTATAAAGGAGATTAAAAAACAAGAGAAAAAAACCAACCATACAAATGGTGAAAGCAAAATAACACACATAAGAAACAAAAACAGAACCAAAGAAAACAAAAAAAAAGAACAACCAAACAAAAGAACCCCAAAATGAAATCAAACAGTTAAAAGCAAAACTAACAAAAACACAAAACCAAGGCAGAATGCCAAATGAAGAATAAAGCAAAGAAAACAAAACAGACAAAATGATTTTTAAAAAATGGAACAAAGATAAAAATTATAAATGCACCTTGGTACAGCAGTACCTAAAGCCCTTTTGGTGTGCTTTCTATTTACACTTTTTATTAATACTAGTCTTCCAGTATTCAGTTTATTTTTTCAAGTGAAGAACATATAAGGGCGGTCTTCACAGATATAACTTATGTTTGTTACAAGCAGCCATGTGACATTGTTCTGCCCAGTGAGATATGAGCCAAAGTCTGCAGAAGGTATCCAGTCATGTTTTTCTTGCTCTTGAAAACAGATACATATCTGAAAAGTTTGCATACTGTACGAAATTCCAATCATGACATTCTGGGAAAGGAAAGATTATGGAGATAGTAAAAAGGTTGTTATCAGAGATGAGAGTGCAGTCAAGGATGACTAAGTGGAGCAGAGAGAATTTTTAGGTCAGTCAGACTTTGTATGATACTACAGTGATGGATACATGTCAGTATTCATTTGTCCAAAGCTACAGAATGTACAGCACCGAGAGTGAACTCTATTATACTCTGTGGACTCTGGATGATCATGATGTGTCCCTGCAGGTTCATCAGCTATACTAAACTACCCCTGTGGAGTGGGATGCTGATAGTGACAGAGGCTGTGCCTGTGTGAGAGGAGGAGGTATATGGGAACTTTCTACTTTCCACTCAACTTTGCTGTGAAACTAAAATTGCTCTTAAAAAAAGACTATAAAAGTAAAAAAGGACAAAGGTGGAGATATATGAGCAAAAATAGTAACTCTTCCTTCATTAAGCCTTGTCGTGAAGCAAGCTATCTTGGAAAACACAAGGCCAGCCAGGCCAGGATGGACATACAGAAACCTAGACTGTTAAATTACTGAATTGATCAACCCGAGTGCCACCCTAACTTTCCCTATGGTTTAAGCCTGTTGAAACTTTCTATAAATTGCAACCAAAGCATGTTAATTAATACAAGGCAAGTTAATACAAAGAATGTTAATTAGGATAAATATAAACGTCCCAGAGTGAAAGGAAAGCAGGGCCTGCCCTTGGCTGGAGAAAGCCAGGCCTCTTACATGGTCACTGTTACTCAGGGTGACGCCTACTGGGCCAGGCTGTCTTCCCAAGTTACCCACTTCTAAGGAGGCCAAAGAATGCTCAAACTACCGCACAATTGCACTCATCTCACACGCTAGTAAAGTCATGCTCAAAATTCTCCAAGCCAGGCTTCAGCAGTATGTAAACCGTGAACTCCCAGATATTCAAGCAGGTTTTAGAAAAGGCAGAGGCACCAGAGATCAAATTGCCAACATCCGCTGGATCATGGAGAAAGCAAGAGAGTTCCAGAAAAACATCTATTTCTGCTTTATTGACTATGCCAAAGCCTTTGACTGTGTCGATCACAATAAACTATGGAATATTCTGAAAGAGATGGGAATCCCAGACCACCTGACTTGCCTCTTGAGAAACCTGTATGCAGGTCAGGAAGCAACAGTTAGAACTGGACATGGAACAACAGACTGGTTCCAAATAGGAAAAGGTGTACGTCAAGGTTGTATATTGTCACCTTGTTTATTTAACTTATATGCAGAGTACATCATGAGGAATGCTGGGCTGGAAGAAGCACAAGCTGGAATCAAGATTGCTGGGAGAAATATCAATAACCTCAGATATGCAGATGACACTACCCTTATGGCAGAAAGTGAAGAGGAACTCAAAAGCCTCTTGATGAAAGTGAAAGAGGAGAGTGAAAAGGTTGGCTTGAAGCTCAACATTCAGAAAACGAAGATCATGGCATCTGGTCCCATCACTTCATGGGAAATAGATGGAAAAACAGTGGAAACAGTGTCAGACTTTATTTTTTTTGGTCTCCAAAATCACTGCAGATGCTGATTGCAGCCATGAAATTAAAAGACGCTTGCTCCTTAGAAGGAAAGTTATGACCAACCTTGATGGTATATTAAAAAGCAGAGACATTACTTTGCCAACCAAGGTCCGTCTAGTCAAGGCTATGGTTTTTCCCGTGATCATGTATGGATGTGAGAGTTGGACTGTGAAGAAGGCTGATCGCCGAAGAATCGATGCTTTTGAACTGTGGTGTTGGAGAAGACTCTTGAGAGTCCCTTATACTGCAAGGAGATCCAACCAGTCCATTCTAAAGGAGATCAATCCTGGATGTTCATTGGAGGGACTGATGCTAAAGCTGAAACTGCAATACTTTGGCCACCTCATGCGACGAGTTGACTCACTGGAAAAGACTCTGATGCTGGGAAAGGTTGGGGCGGGAGGAGAAGGGGACGACGGGGAATGAGATGGCTGGATGGCATCACCGACTCTGTGGACATGAGTTTGAGTGTACTCCGGGAGTTGGTGATGGACAGGGGGGCCTGGCGTGCTGTGATTCATGGGGTCGCGGAGAGTCGGACACAACTGAGCGACTGAACTGAACTGAACTGAACTGAAGGAAGATGAGATGAGTCACTGACACTGTGGTCACTCTTCCTGTTCCCAGGAAGGTGCTGACACTCTGATATTTTTAGAGGTCCTCAGAGAGCAGAATCATGAAGCATTTAAGGGGAGACCAAATGGGCTTCCCAGGTTACTCAGCTAGTAAAGAATCCGCCTGCAATGCAGGGACCTGGGTTCAATCCCTGGGTTGGGAAGATGCCCTAGAGAAGAGATAGGCTACCCACTCCAGTATTCTGCCCTGGAGAATGCCATGAACTTTACAGTCTATGGGGTCACAAAGAGTCAGACACAACTGACCAACTCTCATTTCACTTCACTTCATTCTCAGGAAACACTGTGCCTCCCACTGTGAACTGCACCTATCCAACCACCTCCACTGTGCTGTTCTCTACACATGCTCTGACCATTCTCACATATAAAGTGTGGATGACACATGCCTGGTGCAGCCATACTTACATGTGACTCCACAAAACCATGTGAGTAACTGCATAGATATAAGTTCAGTTGCTCAGTTGTGTCCAACTCTTTGTGACCCCATGGACTGCAGTATTCCAGGCTTCCCTGTCCATCACCAATTCCCAGAGCTTACTCAAACTCATGTCCATCAAGTCGGTGATGCCATCCAACCATCTCATCCTCTGTCACCCCTTCTTCTCCCACCTTCAATCTTTCCCAGCATCAGGGTCTTTTCAAATGAGTCAGTTCTGTGCATCAGGTGGCCAAAGTATTAGAATTTCAGCTTCAGCATCAGTCCTTCCAATGAATATTCAGGACTGATTTCCATTAGGATGGACTGGTTGGATCTCCTTGCAGTCCAAGGGACTCTCAAGAGTCTTCTCCAAACCACAGTTTGAAAGAATCAGTTCTTCGGTGCTCAGCTTTCTTTATAGTCCAACTCTCACATCCATATGTGACTACTAGAAAAACCATAGCTTTGACTAGATGGACTTTGGTTGTCAAAGTTAATGTCTCTGCTTTTTAATATGCTGTCTAGGTTGGTCATCGGAGAAGGCAATGGCAAGCCACTCCAGTACTCTTGCCTAGAAAATCCCATGGATGGAGGAGCCTGGTGGGCTGCAGTCCGTGGGGTCGCTAAGGGTCGGACACGACTGAGCGACTTCACTTTCACACATTGGAGAAGGAAATGGCAACCCACTCCAGTGTTCTTGCCTGGAGAATCCCAGGGATGGGGGAGCCTGGTGGGCTTCCGTCTATGGGGTCGCACAGAGTCGGACACGACTGAAGTGACTTAGCAGCAGCAGGTTGGTCATAACTTTTCTTCCAAAGAGCAAGTGTCTTTTAATTTCATGGCTGCAGTCACCATCTGCAGTGATTTTGGAGCCCCCAAAAAATAAGGTCTCTCACTGTTTCCATTGTTTCCCATTTATTTCCCATGAAGTGATGGGACCAGATGCCATGATCTTAGTTTTCTGAATGTTGAGTTTTAAGCCAACTTTTTCACTCTCCTCTTTCATTTTCATCAAGAGGCTCTTTAGTTCTTCTTTGCTTTCTGCCATAAGGGTGGTGTCATCTGCATATCTGAGGTTATTGATATTTCTCCCAGCAATCTTGATTCCTGCTTGTGCTTTCTCCAGCCCAGCATTTCTCATGATGTACTCTGCATGTAAGTTAAATAATCACGGTGACAATATATAGCCTTGACGTACTCCTTTTCCTATTTGGAACCAGTCTGTTGTTCCATATCCAGTTCTAACTCTTGTGTCCTCACCTGCATACAGATTTCTCAGGAGGCAGGTCAGGTGGTCTGGGATTCCCATCTCTTTCAGAATTTTCCACAGTTTGTTGTGATCCACACAGTCAAAGGCTTTGGCATAGTCAATGAAGCAGAAATAGATGTTTTTCTGGAACTCTCTTGCTTTTTCGATGATCCAATGGATGTTGGCAATCTAATCTCTGGTTCCTCTGCCTTTTCTAAATCCAGCTTGAACATCTGGAAGTTCACGGTTCATATATTGTTGAAGCCTGGCTTGGAGAATTTTGAGAATTACTTTGCTAGTGTGTGAGATGAATGCAATTGTGCAGTAATTTGAACCTTCTTTGACATTGCCTTTCTTTGGGATTGGAATGAAAACTGACTTTTCCAGTCCTGTGGCCACTGCTCAGTTTCCCAAATTTGCTGGCATATTAAGTACAGCATTTTCATAGCATTATCTTTTAGGATTAGAAATAGCTCCACTGGAATTCCATCACTTCCACTAGCTTTTTTCATAGTGATGCTTCCTTGATTTCAAATTCCAGGATGTCTGGCTCAAGGTGAGTGATCACACCATCGTGG
Source organism: Moschus berezovskii (assembly GCF_049115385.1). Taxonomy (NCBI): domain Eukaryota; kingdom Metazoa; phylum Chordata; class Mammalia; order Artiodactyla; family Moschidae; genus Moschus; species Moschus berezovskii. The sequence continues at coordinate 44,158,428 of NC_142463.1, read as the reverse complement.
TTATCTGGGTCATGAAGATCTTTTTTGTATAGTTCTTCTCTGTACTCTTGCTACCGTTTCTTAATATCTCTGCTTCTGTTAGGTCCATACCATTTATGTCGTTTATTGTGCCCATCTTTGTATGAAATGTTCCCTTGGTACCTCTAATTTTCTTGAAGAGATCTCTAGCCTTTCCCATTCTATTGTTTTCTTCTATTTCTTTGCACTGATCACTGAGGAAGGCTTTCTCATCTCTCCTTGCTATTCTTTGGAACTCTGCAGTCAAATGGGTATGTCTTTCCTTTTCTCCTTTACCTTTCACTTCTTTTTTTTTTCTCAGCTATTTGTAAGGCCTCCTCAGACAACCATTTTGCCTTTTTGCATTTCTTTTTCTTGGGGATGGTCTTTATCACTGCCTCCTGTACCATGTCATGAACCTCCATCCATAGTCATGAACCTCCATCCATAGCATTCTATCAGATCTAGTCTCTTAAATCTATTTGTCACTTCCACTGTATAATCATAAGGGATTTGATTTATATCATACCTGAATGGTCTAGTGGTCTTCCCTAATTTGTTCAATTTCAATCTGAATTTGTCAATAAGGAATTCATGATCTGAGCCACAGTCAGCTACCAGTCTTGTTTTGACAGACTGTATAGAGCTTCTCCATTTTTGGCTTCAAAGAGTATAATCAATTTGATTTCGGTGTTGACCATCTGGTGATATCCATGTGTAGAGTCTTCTTTTGTGTTGTAGGAAGAGGGTGTTTGCTATGACCAGTGCATTCTCTTGGCAAAACTCTGTTAGCCTTTGCCCTGCTTCATTTCGTACTCCAAGGCCAAATTTGCCTGTTACTCCAAGTATCTCTTGACTTCCTACTTTTGCATTCTAGTCCCCTATAGTGAAAAGGACAGCTTTTTTTGGTTGCTAGTTCTATAAGGTCTTGTCCTCATGCGACGAGTTGACTCACTGGAAAAGACTCTGATGCTGGGAAAGGTTGGGGCGGGAGGAGAAGGGGACGACGGAGAATGAGATGGCTGGATGGCATCACCGACTCTGTGGACGTGAGTTTGAGTGTACTCCGGGAGTTGGTGATGGACAGGGGGGCCTGGAGTGCTGTGATTCATGGGGTCGCGGAGAGTCGGACACAACTGAGAGACTGAACTGAACTGAACTGAACTGAAATCTTCATAGAACCATTGAACTTCAGCTTCTTCAGCATACTGGTTGGGGCATAGACTTGGATTACTGTGATTTTGAATTGTTTGCCTTGGAAATGAACAGAGATCATTCTATCGTTTTTGAGATTGCATCCAAATACTACATTTTGGACTCTTGTTTACTACGAGGGCTACTCCATTTCTTCTAAGGAATTCTTGCCACAGTAGCAGTTATATTGGTCATCTGAGTTAAATTCACCCATTCCAGTCCATTTTAGTTCACTGATTCCTGAAATATCAGTGTTCACTCTTACCGTCTCCTGTTTGATCACTTCCAATTTGCCTTGATTCGTGGACCTAACATTCCAGGTTCCTATGCAATATTGGTCTTTACAGCATCGGACTTTGCTTCCATCACTAGTCACATCCACAACTCGCTGTTGTTTTTGCTTTGACTCTGTCTCTTCATTCTTTCTGGAGGTATTTCTCCACTGATCTCCAGTAGCATATTGGGCACCTACTGACCTGAGGAATTTATCTTTCAGTGTCTTATTTTTTTGCCTTTTCATATTTTTCATGGAGTTCTCAAGTCAAGAACACTGAAATGGTTGCAATTCCCTTCTCCAGAGGATCACGTTTTGTCAGAACTCTCTACCATGACCTGTCCGTCTTGGGTGGCCCTACACAGCATGGCTCATAGTTTCATTGAGTCAGACAAGGCTGTGGTCCATGTGATCAGTTTGATTATTTTTCTGTGATTCTAGTTTTTATTTTGTCTACCCTCTGATGGATAAGGATAGGAGGCTTATGGAAGCTTCCTGATGGCAGAGACTGAGGGGGGAAGTGGACCTTGTTCTGATGGGTAGAGCCATGCTCCATAAATCTTTAATCCAATTTTCTGTTGATGGGGCTGTGTTCCCTCCCTGTGCTTGACCCGAGGCCAAACTTTGGTGAAGGTAATGAAGATGATGGTGATCACTCAGTGCCCCCAACCCGCAATAGGCCACCACCAACCTACACCTCTGCCAGAGACTCCTGGACACTCACGGGCCAGTCTGGGTCAGTCTCTTGTGGGGTCACTGTTTCTTTCTCCTGGGTCCTGGTGTGTACAAGGTTTTGTTTGTGCCCTCCAAGAGTCTGTTTCCTCAGTCCTGTGTAAGTTCTGGGAACTCTATGGTGGGGTTAATAGTGACCTCCTCCGAGAGAGCTTATGCCATACCCAGGTCTGCTGCTGGGCCCCTGCTGACCTATACCTCTACATGAGACACTCAAACACTCAAAAGCAGGTCTGCCTCAGTCTCTGTGGTGTCTCCTGGTACGCACAACATTTTGTTTGAGCCCTCCAAGCATCTTTGGTGGGTGGGGTTTGATTCTAAACATGATTTTACTCCTCCAACCATCTTGCTACAGCTTCTCCTTTGCCCTTGGACGTGGGATATCCTTTTTTGGTGGGATCCAACATTCTTCTGTCGATGGTTATTCAGCAGTGAGTTGTAATTATGGAGTTCTAGGAGAAGATGCGGAGAAGGCAATGGCAAGCCACTCCAGTACTCTTGCCTAGAAAATCCCATGGATGGAGGAGCCTGGTAGGCTGCAGTCCGTGGGGTCTCTAGAGGTCGGACACGACTGAGTGACTTTACTTTCACTTTTCACTTTCACACATTGGAGAAGGGAATGGCAACCCACTCCAGTGTTCTTGCCTGGAGAATCCCAGGGAAGGGGGAGCCTGGTGGGCTTCCGTCTATGGGGTCACGCAGAGTTGGACACGACTGAAGTGACTTAGCAGCAGCAGCAGCAGGAGAAGATGACCATCCATCCTCCTACTCTGCTATCTTGCCAGAAGCAAGGTATATTGCATAGGTATATCACTGGACAAATATGTAATTTTGCCACATGCCATTTTGTTGCTATTGTTCAGTTGCTCAGTCAGGTATATTATTTGAGGAATGAAAGGACTAACCAGGTGAAATGTTTTACCTTTCTCCTATCCTTTAAATATTGTTTTATCCAGGACCCTACCCTTGGCCTTCAGCCCTCAGATTTCCCTCTTTAAGGATCCTTCTTCTGACCTCAGGCTTACCTAGGCTTTTGCTCCCTCCTAGGCTCTGAAAGCATCTCTTTATTCTCCAGCCTAGATGTCTTTCCCCCAGTTTTATTGAGATACAATCAACATACAATACTTTATAAGTTTAAAATGTGAGCACAATGATTTGGCTTACATGTATTGTGAAATGATTACCACAGTAAGTTTAATTAACATCTACCCTCTCATATAGATACAAAAAAAGAAAATGAAAACAAATTTTGTGTAATGAGAACTCCTAGAATCTACTCTTTTAACAGGTTTTATATATACCCTACAGCAGTCACCATGCTGTACATTACATGCCTGGTACTTCCCTGGTAGCTTTGGACAGCCTTCCTTCAATTCCCCCTTCTCCCAGCCCCACCTCTGGTAACCATAAATCTGATGTCTTTTAGGAGTTTGAAATTTTTTGTTTTTTAATTTTTTATTTATTTTTTGCCTGTGCATTTTCTTTTTTCAGTTTTGTTGTAATATAATTAACACATAAACTTTTGTAAGTTTAAAGTGTACAATGTTAAGATTTGATACACGTATGTATCGAGAAATGTTTACTACATAAGGTTAGTTTACACATCCTTCACCTCTCAAAATTACAGATTTTTGCTTATGATGAGGCCATTAAAGCTCTACTTTTATAGCAGCTTTCAAGTATATGAGCTTCTCTGGTGGCTCAGATGGTAAAGAATCCACCTGCAATGTGAGAGACATGGGTTCAATCCCTGGGATGGGAAGATCCTCTGGAGAAGGGAAGGGCTACCCACCCAGTATTCTGGCCTGGAGAATTCCATGAAATGTATAGTCCATGGGGTCGCAAAGAGGCAGACATGACTGAGCAACTTTCACTTTCAAGTGTATAATCTAGTCTTGTTAACTATAGTAACCATGTTGTACTTTAGATTTCCAGAAGCTGTTCATCTTACAGGTGAAAGTTTATACTCTTTGACCAACGCATCCCCATTTACTCCACACTTAAGGCCCTGGAAATCACCATTTATTCTCTGTTTCTATGAGGCCAGTGTTTTAGATATCACATACAAGTGAGACCATATAGTATTCATCTTTCTCTGATGTTTCACTTAACATAATGCCCTCAAGGTCCATCCATGTTGTCTCAAGTAGCAGAATTTCCTGCTTTCTTAGGGTTGAATAACATTCCTCTGTATGTGTGTGTGTGCGTGTGTGTGTGTGTATCTGTGTATGTGTATACCATATCTTCTTTATCCACTCACTTCTTAATGGACACTTAAGTTGTTTTCATATCTTGGCTGTTGTGAATAATGTTACAGTGAACATGGGAGTGCAAATATCTCTTTAAGACAATATACCCCAAAGTGAGATTGCTGGATCATACAGTAATTCTATTTTTAATATTTTGAGGAGCCTCTATACTGTTTTCCGTAGTGGCTGTACCAATTTATGTCCACCCACAAGGCATGCAGGTTCCGTTTTCTCCAAAACCTCTCCATCATGAAATCTCTTGCTTTTGATAACAGTTATTCTAACAGGGGTAAGATCTTGTGTGTTTTTTGTTCTTACTTTTAGATTTCACATGTCAGTCAGATTATAAGGTATTCATCTATCTCTGTCTTATTGTATATATTCAGTCTTAATCTCTTTCCACCCTTTGACACACAATTAAAACAACCAAATCTACTTCCTGTGACTACTACTGAACTCCCAGTCATTCGTCAACCCTAGAGTCTGATTTTATTTTTCTTTTGCCTTACTTATAGTGACTAACTCATCCTGGTTTGCCTAGAACTCTCCTGGCTTTAACACTGCATGTTCCACGCCTGGGGAACCCCTTCACCCCAGTCCCAAGCAATAGGAACCATTGGTCATCTTAGCTACCCCTTCATAGAATTTTTTTTTGTCAAAGATCACCTTTGTTTTTAAATCCAATGGACACTTTTTAAACTTTATCTTCCTTGTGCTCTCTGAATTTTGTTCACCATTTCTTCTGGCTCCAGTGACTCCACTCTATCCTAATTTTTCCTCTGCATCCTAGTTATTCTCTCTCAGAGGCTCCTCTTTTTCTTTTCTGTCTTTCAATGTGGTTTGTTCAAGGTTTAGTCCTCAGTCTGCTTCACTTCTTACCAATCCTCACAGACTCTCTATGAGGGAAGGACCTCATTTTGCTCTGTTGACGTCACCTCCCATTTCTGTGACTGCAGTTTATCAATCTTTATCTTAGAACCTCTCAGGAGCCCCCAACCCTGCTACATTCAACTCTTCTGGAGCCTCACATCAGTATTGGGTGGGCAGACTGGCACGACTGATAAATAGTCCCTCTTTGCAGACTATTAACAAGGCTTGTTTACATCAGAGTGTAAGACAGGTTACACTGGGAGATACACAAAGATAAATAACATGTTCTCTGCCCTTAAGGTACTGTTTTCACAGTCTAGTAGGAAAGACTGATTGCTTTGCAACTCCCACTAATTCAAAAAGAAAGAACCATAGTGAAGTCCAACTATGGCGAAAGAGAGTTCAAAGTAGGAAAAGTTCACATCTAGCTGGAAAATCAAGAGTGCTTCAAAGAGTTAGGTATTTAAGCTGGGTCATGAGAGTGACTAAGTCATGCAGTGTCAACAGGAAGGGCACCGCAGATGACAGGATCTATGCGCACAAACGCAGAGGGGCAAGACAGCATGGAGAACGTTTGGTGTGGCAGGCTTCCTGGGTTATATGTGTCCTCGTGTGTGCACGCGCCCTCAGAATAAAAGTGCTGAATTAGAAATTGCCACAATTACTATTTGTCCCCATTAACAGTGATCATCAACAGCTCATAAATTATTACATTTTGTCCATATCCGTATGCAGTGTATTCTCCACAAGTACAGGGATGGGGTCTCTTTGTTCACCATTGTGTCTCAGCATCTACCATGTAAATATTTTGGATTCATTATGAATACCACAAACTGTGGTTTCAGGGTCTCCAATTCTGCCTCCATCAGACCTTTCATCTCTAGTTCCTTCTGTGGCTAAGTAGTGAGTGGATCTCCCAGGCACGTGTCCTCTTACAGGTTGACTTTCCAGATTCCTGAAGAACCCAAATGTTTCCAAAGTCATTTCAGGAAAGCATGACAGTTTCAGGACTCTCTAGGCAAGCCACAGAGCAACTGCTTTGTTGTAGCAAGAGTGAGACCTCTCTCATCACCTGGATGCCTCCTTCTTTGCCTGCGACTTCTCTTTAGCTTCCTCCATGTGTCCTGTCTCTCTGGACCCTGACAATTATCCTGTACATTAGGGGCCGGCCCAGGGAAAAAGATACCCCCAGCATGACCACCGCAGGGTATACTACTTTATTAAGTCAGAGACTATTGAACACAGCATGCAAAATTATACAAATGTTCATGCATATGCATGTGAATGTTAATTATATGAAATTTATGTTCTGACCTCCTGGGGCTGGAAATATGGTAACTTTAATCAAGGGTTCCCTGAGGGAGGTAATGTTGACAACTTGTCTGAGGCATGAGGGATTCCAGGTGTGTTTGTGAAGGAACTCTTCAGTAAGCAGCTGCTTTTTATCTCTACTATCAATCACTGTTCACCAATCGCTCTCGCCAGATCCCTTTAATGAACTGGGTACTGTGTTGAGCACTACTACCTACCTTTCTCTACTTGTATCACTCTCATATGTACAATATATACTTTTCAAAGCACTTTGGAATGAGGCAATATACATAAACTCATTCAATTCTCTAAGTATGAGGTGAGGAAGAAGAGGTATTACTATGCCCCTTTTATAGATAAAGAATCTGAGGACATTCCGAAGCAACGACACTAGAAGGAAGCATATTGTGTAAACCAAAGCTAGTACCTGTAACGTATGCTCCAAGTTGGACCCTACACACCTAATGCGGTGTCAGTTAGAGGGAAACGCCAGGTCTAAGGTTCCAAACATCTGTGTCTGATCCCAGCTATTCCCCAAAACTAGCTTGTAAAACTTCACCACCCTTCAAATGTTTGTTTCCCTCACTACTAAATGAAACCATTGGATGAATTAGTGGTTCTCCATTTGGGCTGCACATTAGAATCACCAAGGGAGCTTTTAAAAATTCCCATGCCCAAACTACACCCTGCAACAATAAAATCCAGACTCCAGGGATAGAAGATTCAGATTCACCCATGTTTGTTTAATACTCCCTTGGCTACTTGAAAATGTAGCCGAGGTTGAGAATATTGGCTCTGAACTAAATAATCACTTAGATTTTTCAACTCACAGTGCATTTCCATCTGAAGACAATTTGCAGCCACTGATCCAAATAGTGGCACAAAACGCCAGGCCTCCCTGTCCATCACCAACTCCCACAGTCCACCCAAACACATGTCCATCGAGTCGACGATGCCGTCCAACCATCTCATCCTCTGTCATCCCCTTCTTCTCCTGCCCTCAATCTTTTCCAGCAACAGGGTCTTTTCCAATGAGTCAGCTCTTCGCATCAGGTGGCCAAAGTATTGGATTTTCAGCTTCAACATCAGTCCTTCCAATGAACACCCAGGACTGACCTCCTTTAGGATGGATTGGTTGGATCTCCTTGCAGTCCAAGGGATTCTCAAGAGTCTTCTCCAACACCACAGATCAAAAGCATCAATTCTTCGGCGATCAGCTTTCTTTATAGTCCAACTCTCACATCCATACATGACCACGGGAAAAACCATAGCCTTGACTAGACGGACCTTTGTTGGCAAAGTAATGTCTTTGCTTTTTAATATGCTGTCTAGGTTGGTCATAACTTTCCTTCCAAGGAGTAAGCATCTTTTAATTTCATGGCTGCAATCACCATCTGCAGTGATTTTGCAGCCCAGAAAAATAAAGTCAGCCACTGTTTCCATTGTTTCCCCATCTATTTGCCATGAAGTGATGGGACCAGATGCCATGATCTTAGTTTTCTGAATGTTGAGCTTTAAGCCAACTTTTTCACTCTCCTCTTTCACTTTCATCAAGAGCTCTTTAGTTCTTCTTCACTTTCTGCCATAAGGGTTGTGTCATCTGCATATCTGAGGTTATTGATATTTCTCCCGGCAGTCTTGATTCCAGCTTGTGCTTCTTCCAGCCTAGCGTTCCTCATGATATACTCTACATATAAGTTAAATAAGCAGGGTGACAAGATACAACCTTGACGTACTCCTTTTCCTATTTGGAACCAGTCTGTTGTTCCATGTCCCATTCTAACTGTTGCTTCCTTACCTGCATACAGGTTTCTCAAGAGGCAGTTCAGGTGGTCTGCTCTGCCCATCTCTTTCAGAGTTTTCCACAGTTTATTGTGATCCACACAGTCAAAGGCTTTGGCATAGTCAATAAATAAATATTGAGCTGTCCCCAAAGAAACCCATTTAACTGAGATGGCTGGATGGCATCACCGACTCGATGGACATGAGTTTGAGTGAACTCCGGGAATTGGTGATGGACAGGGAGGCCTGGCGTGCTGTGATTCATGCGGTCGCAAAGAGTCAGACATGACTGAGTGACTGAACTGAACTGAACTAAGCTTCTCCCACTCAGGTGTGACCAACGAAAGCCTCTCCTTGTGTGATAATTATGAAGATCCTATTAATATCCCAGAGTACTCATGTATTCTGGAAAACACTCCATTCATGGTCCACCTTGAAAAAAACAATTTTGAAGAACTTGATTCCCTAAGCTGTTTGGGGATATCAGTTTATGCCTTAGGAAATACTCTTGCAAAGTACCAGAATCTCACAGCTCATTCCCACATGAGATGATGGCCACTACTGCTTACCTCTCTTGGATTTGGTTGCCGCTATAGAATTAGCATTCACTTCAGATGGTCTGTCTAGGGTAAAAACAAAGAAACTTCCACGTATGTTTAACAGGTTTCAGATGTTTTAAAGAGCCAACCATGAAAGTAAAACATAAATGTATAAAAAACAGCAGAATACACAAAGGCACAAAATGCAAAAGCAAGAAAGGCAAATACATTTGAATACATCAGACTTTTAAATGACAAAAGAGTCCATAGAATGAAAATTTTAAAATATAGGTTGGGAAGAAATATCTATTGCATGTATAAGAAATAGAAACGTGGACTATGTAAAGAAGTCTAATAAATCAACAAAACAAGGACAAATAGTCCCAAATAAAAGCAAATGAAGACATGAGGAGATAATTTGTAGAAGAAAGACAAATAGCTGATGAGAAAAGATGCACAGCCTCACTAGTAATCAAGGGAAAACAAATTAAATAATAACAAGGCATCATTTCTCACACATGAGATTGGCACAAAATGTAAAAAGATTGATAACAACAGGTCTTTCTGAGAAATAGCAAAAGGTGTGTTCTTGCACACAGTTGGTGAGGAAATAAATTGAAAAAGCCTTTTTGGAGGACAATTTGGAGTAGCTAATCAATTTTTTTTTTAATTTACATTCTTTCCCACCAGCAATTCCATTTCTGGTCTCTACATTGAAGAATGACTTGTAATGCCATGCTGTTTACAACAGGAAAAAAAATGGGCAAACTCTAAATAGCTATCAAATGCCTATATGTAAATACAAAGAAAAACATCTTTAACTCCAGTGTGCTTAGTTGCTCAGTCGTGGCCAACTCTTCGTGACCCCATGGACTGTACCCCACCAGGTTTCTCTGTCCATGGGGATTCTCCAGGCAAGAATACTGGAGTGGGTTGCTATGCCCTCCTTCAGGAGATCTTCCCAATCCAGGGATCAACCCCAGGTCTCCCACACTGCGGGCGGATTCTTTACCATCTGAGCCACCAGGGAAGCCCAGGGGAACAGGTATATGGTGCTCAAAGTGGACTGCATTGGGAATTCCCTGGAGGTCCAGTGGTTAGGATTCTGCTTCCACAACAGGAGGCATGAGTTCCACCCCTCCTTGAAGAACTAGGATTACACATGGTTGTGGCCATAAAACAAACAAACCCAAAAAATGAACTGCTTTATCTGCATTATTTCCTCTCCCCCCTCTTTTTGCATAAAATTGTCTTAATGACAGGGCCCAACTCATATGGTTGTATGTTTTAGATGAGTGAATATGCATAAAGCATTCAGTGCCTATCCCACACTAACTATTCAAACACACATCACTGGGAGTATTTTTGTCACCTTAGGCATTAGAGATTTAATAACTCCCTGTTACCCAGGAATGTCTTCGTGCTTCTGCCTTTGCTGTCAGAGGCCTCTGTCACCTACCCTGGCTCCTGGGAAGTCCTTTAAAAGTCACTCCTCCTCCATTCATGTAGCAATCCCTGCAATGATCACTGTAAATAATGACCCTGGGTTCTTACACACAGGACATATGCTTTCTCAGGCCTCTAAGGCAGGGCATCATGGGAAATATGCAAATATCGGTTTTCACACAGAATGCTTTGCCAACTAGCAGGACGCATCTCCAAGAAAACCTGTCTTCCTCTTTTTCAGAAAAGATCCCAGGCTCGATGTGGGGTAGGGGTAGAAGTGGGGAAGGGAAAGAATAAAGGAGCATCACATTTTTGTTTCGGACAAATGCTTAGTCAGACTTTGGAGACAGTTTCTCAGCTTCTTCTCTGAAACGCATGGACATTTTAGCCCTGGAAGAATGTATCCGGCAACCGCAAAGAAAATGCTTTTCAATAAATTAATTTTTCTCACAGCACTAACGATCTGTGGCCGAGGATGGGGGAAGGGCCGATGTTAGAGCTTGGTAACTTGGCACCGCCCCTACAAGGACATTACACTGAGGACTCCAGCAGTGAATGGTTGCTCAGGGAAACAGAGAAGAAAAGTGAAGAGCTGCCCGCACTAGGAAATGTGCAGTGCCTTGCTGGAGATCTGTTTATTTCTTTTTATCTCCAGCTGCTTCTTCTAACATACTTTTTTTTTTCTTTTCTTTTTTTTTAAACTTTAGCTTCGCACCTAAGATGACCAATTTGTATCAACCCATCAGTTTTTCCTCCCTGCTCACTGGAAACCCTGCTTCCTTTTTTCCCTCCTTTACCCAGAAACCCTTCTGACCAATATGAGGTCTTTATCCCACTCACCTTTTGCTGAATTTGACTCAGTTGACTTCTCATCCCCTGAGGGAGAATTTACCCAGAGATTTGTATCTTTTTCCTGCCTTTCTTCTCTTCCTCTCCATTAGGAAATCTCTCCATGCTCAAATTTTCATTTCTATTCAGAGGCAAGTGGTCTCAAAGATTCCTTGAAGGAACTAAAGTGAAGTGTTAGTCACTGAGCCATGGATGACCCTTTGCAACCCCATGGTTTGTAGCCCTCCAGGCTCCTCTGTCCATGAAATTCTCCAGGCAAGAATACTGGAGTTGGTAGCCATTCTCTTCTCCAGGGGATCTTCCTGATCCAGGGATCGAACCCAGGTCTCTTGCATTGCAGGCAGAATCTTTAGCATCTGAGCCACAAGGGATTCTTTGCAGACTACAATTCTGATGCACAACTACTACTTCCAAAGCTCTGTATTTCTAGCTCCATCTCTCTTGGCTCCCTCCAAAGTCCCAGCTGTCCTCTGAACACTAAGGTGTTAGGAAATCCCCCTTGTTTCCTTCGCCAAAATAAATCTCATCAGGTCCTACCTTGTCTAAGCCTTTCAGGATCTCTCCAGGCAGAAGAAATTTCTCTTAGTCTGAATTCCTATGGCACTTAACATCTATATCTCTTAAATACCCCACCATCTATGTAAGTCTTTGAAGAACTACAAGGAATTTATGAGGTGCTGACAGATGAAGCTGTATGCTTGTGTTCAGAGAAACAGCTTTACCCTCTAGGTGTAGAGCTAAGCATAGAGAATGCAGAGATGATCAAAAAGGGGTCCCTCCTTTCATGGGTTCTTTATAGCCTAAGAAAACACAAATTTAGCCACATTTTTTTCCCTTGGGTGAATTGGATAGTTGGAAAGTACTATCATTTGCTCCTTTTGGGGTCAATTGCACCTAATTTCTGAACTAGTCTCAGGCCCTTTGATGAGATAGCATGTACATAATACCTTTATCTGGACAAATTTTAGGTTAATTCCTCAGGGCAATTAGCTTCGTGGCATAATAGTTATTTCTCCTTGGTATATTTCCCTAGTTTCTTTTCTTACCACTATAGGAAGTATCAAATATACAGGACAAATAGCCAATACAAAATTATACTAAAATGTATGTCACTGTTGTTTGGCTACTAAGTTGTGTCTGATTCTTTTGCAACCCCATGGACTATAGGCTACTAGGCTTCTCTGTTCATGGGATTTCCCAGGCAAGAATACTGGAGGGGATCTTCCTAACCAAGGGATCAAACCTAAGTGTCCTGCATTGGCAGGTGGGTTCTTTACCACTGAACCACCTGGTTTACTGTCCAACTAAAATGTATATTTAAGAGAAAATGCTGTATAACATATACATTTCACATTAAATACGCAGACCACATCTAGACACTGAGAATCCCGTCAAGATCCCAGCTTCTAAAACTCATTCACTTTGCCTACCACAACTGCTAACACTCCTAACAGACTCATTTCCAAAATCTCAGATTTCCAATTTTCTTAGCTGTCGTAACTCTACTATATTTGTTGATTTAGATTCTGCCTAAACCTTCTCTGGAAGCACCTATATCAGATTTTATGTTGCCCTGGTCCACAAGATACTCCAAATATTCAGACTGAACAGAAAATGCTCCCTGAGTTTAGAAGCACTATTTCTCTGTACCATCTAGATGTTAATGGCCAGTTTTCAGGCTCTTTTCCTTTGACTCAGAACTTTCAAACCTGTACAAATTTTTTAAAGTTTTTTACAATTTTTTCTTATTTTGTAATTGAAGGATAATTGCTTTAAAGAGTTTTGTTGTTTTCTGTCAAACATAAACATGAATCAGCTATAGGTTTACATGGATCCCCTCCCTCTTGAACCTCCCTCCCATCTCCCTCCCCATCCCACCCCTCTAGGTTGATACAGAGCCCCTGTTTGAGTTTCCTGAGCCATACAGCAAATTCCCACTGGCTATCTATTTTACGTACAGTAATGTAAGTTTGCATGTTACTCTCTCCATACATCTCACCCTCTCCTCCCTTCTCCCCAAAGTGTAGTTGCTGTACAATATTGTATAAATCACTGGTGTACAATATTGTAAACCACGCTTTTTAACGGTTCTGTTCCTTATATTGAATAAAATATTCCACATGTTGTGGAATATAGCCTTGTAGCTTATTTTATATCTAATAGTTTGTACCTCTTAATCCCCTGCCCTTGTATTGCCCCTCCCCACTTACCTCTCCCCACTGGTAACCGCTAGCTTGTTCTCCATATCTGTGAGGCTGTTTTTTGTTGTTGCTGATGATGTTGTTATTATATTCACTAGTTTGTTGTATTTTTTTTAGATTCCACAAATAAACCATATCATACAGTATTTGCTTTTCTCTATCTGACTTATTTCACTTGGCATAATGCATTTCAAGTCCATCTGTGTTGCTGCAAATAGCAAAATTCCCTTATTTTACGGCTGAGTAGTATTCCATTGCATATATATATATATCTCACATCTTTACCCATTCATCTATTAATGGTGGACACTAAGATTGTTTTGATACCGTATTCATTTCAGTCGCTCAGTAATGTCCGACTCTTTGCGAACCCGTGTACTGCAGCCTGCCAGGCTTCCCTGTCCATCACCAACTCCCAGAGCTTACTCAAACTCATGTCCATTGAGTTGATGATGCCTTCCAACCATCTTTATCCTCTGTCATCCCTTCTTCTCCCACTTTCAATCTTTCACAGCATCATGGTCTTTTCAAATGAGTCAGTTATTTGCATCAGGTGGCCAAAGTATTGGAGTTTCAGCTTCAGCATCAGTCCTTCCAATGAATATTCAGGACTGATTTCCATTAGGAGAGACTGGTTGGATCTCCTTGCAGTCCAAGGGACTCTCCAGAGTCTTCTCCAACACCTCAGTTCAAAAGCATCAATTCTTCGGCGCTCAGCTTTCTTTATAGTCCAACTCTCACATCCATACATGACTACTGGAAAAACCATAGCTTCGACCAGATGGACTTTGGTTGTCAAAGTTAATGTCTCTGCTTTTTAATATGCTGTCTAGGTTGGTCATAGCTTTTCTTCCAAGGAGCAAGTGTCTTTTAATTTCATGGCTGCAGTCACCATCTGCAGTGATTTTGGAGCCCTCAAAAATAAAGTCTCTCACTGTTTCCATTGTTTCCCCATCTATTTGCCATGAAGTGATGGGACCAGATGCCGTGATCTTAGTTTTCTGAATGAGTTTTAAACCAACGTTTTCACTCTCCTCTTTCACTTTCATCAAGAGGCTCTTTAGTTCTTTGCTTTCTGCCATAAGGGTGGTGTCATCTGCATATCTGAGGTTATTGATATTTCTCCCGGCAATCTTGATTCCAGCTTGTGCTTCATCCAGCCCAGTGATTCTCATGATGTACTCTGCATGTAAGTTAAATAATCATGGTGACAATATACAGCTTTGTCGTACTCCTTTCCCCATTTGGAACCAGTCTGTTGTTCCATGTCCAGTTCTAACTCTTGCTTCCTGACCTGAATACAGATTTCTCAGGAGGCAGGTCAGGTGGTCTGGTATTCCCATCTCTTCAAGAATTTTCCATAGTTTGTTGTGATCCACACAGTCAAAGGCTTTGGCATAGTCAATAAAGCAGAAATAGATATTTTTCTGAAACTCTCTTGCTTTTTTGATGATCCCATGGATATTGTGAATCTGATCTCTGGTTCCTCTGCCTTTTCTAAAACCAGCTTGAACATCTGAAAGTTCATGGCTCACTTACTGCTGAAGCCTGACTTGAAGAATTTTGATCATTACTTTGGTAGTATGTGAGATGAATGCAATTGTATGGTAGTTTGAACCTTCTTTGACATTGCCTTTCTTTGGGATTGGAATGAAAACTGACCTTTTCCAGTCCTGTGGCCACTGATGAGTTTTCCAAATTTGTTGGCATATTGAGTGCAGCATTCTCGCAGCATCATCTTTGAAGATTTGAAATAGCTCAACTGGAATTCCATCACCTCCACTAGCTTTGTTCATAGTGATGCTTCGTAAGGCCCACTTGACTTCACATTCCAGGATGTCTGGCTCTAGGTGTGATCACACCATCATGGTTATCTGGGTCATGAAGATCTTTTTTGTACAGTTCTTCTGTGTATTCTTGCCACCTCTTCTTAGTATCTTCTGTTTCTGTTAGGTCCATACCATTTCTGTCCTTAATTGTGCCTATCTTTGCATGAAATGTTCCCTTGGTATCTCTAATTTTCTTGAAGAGATCTCTAGTCTTTCCCATTCTATTGTTTTTCTCTATTGATACTGTATACATTGTTTTAAAATAATCATTTATTTCACTTGTTGGAACTCTTCCATTTCTGTTCCCTCTTAGATATTTTCTCTTTTCTCTGTATTTGCTCCCCTAAGTGATTTCAGGTTCTCCCTGAACCATTCTCATAGCCAATCAATTTCAAAATTGATTTTTGGTTTTTCTCTACACATAGTATTCCCATATTATGGCCTCCTTCCATATACATCATTTCATGTTCCATCTTTTATTCCTCTGTCCACCAGCTCCAAGTTATTCCTCCTGTATCAGAACTCCTATAAGGACATTCTGATTCTCTTGTACGTACCACTTTTTGTACCAGTTTAGAATTACTCAGCTTTATAGCTAATATCTCCAGTGTATTTTAAATTCCTTAAGAATAGGATCTGTGGCTGACTCATATTTCTATTTGCCAGAGCACGTAGTACAATGCCTGGCTTATGATAGTCACTCAGATATTTTTGTTGAATGAACTGATGATTAATTTGTAGGTGGATGGATAGACTGATGGATGAAAGGTAGGGGATATGAGGTGAAGTGGAGAAACTTTGGACTTAAATTCCAAGGAATGGTGCTCAAATCCGGTTCTTCTGCTTCTCCTACTGTGATTCTGGGCATGCCTTATGCCTCTTTGGGAATCAGTTTCTCCAAAGGAAAAATGAGGATAGTAGGAGCTGCCTACCTAAGATTGTTCTGAAAATCAATTGAGGCATTTTATGTGAGAGTGCTTTATGAACTCTAAAGAACCTAGGGGGAAAAAAAAAGGAATCAAATGGTAACATGAAAGCTTCCTGCGTAAATTGTATTCAGAAGCATTCAGATAATTTCTTTCTCTGATACCATGACAAAAATGCTCCCATCCTCTGCAAGGTAGGTCAAAGACTAAAAATACAAAGACAGTTAAGTACATTAGCATCAACCACAGTTTAAGTTGTCTTCCCAGTAGCAAGTAGGAGTGAATTTTGATAACTAGTTATGTTTACAATACTGTTATATTACAAATCAATTACAGTATCTTTTATTATTATAAATTTGTGTCAGTTCAGTTCAGTCGCTCAGTCGTGTCCGACTCTCCACGACCCCATGAATCACAGCACGCCAGGCCTCCCTGTCCATCACCAACTCCCGGAGTACACTCAAACTCATGTCCACAGAGTCGGTGATGCCATCCAGCCATCTCATTCTTGGTCGTCCCCTTCTCCTCCCGCCCCCAACCTTTCCCAGCATCAGAGTCTTTTCCAGTGAGTCAACTTGTCGCATGAGGTGGCCAAAGTATTGCAGTTTCAGCTTTAGCATCAGTCCCTCCAATGAACATCCAGGATTGATCTCCTTTAGAATGGACTGGTTGGATCTCCTTGCAGTATAAGGGACTCTCAAGAGTCTTCTCCAACACCACAGTTCAAAAGCATCGATTCTTCGGCGATCAGCCTTCTTCACAGTCCAACTCTCACATCCATACATGACCACGGGAAAAACCATTGCCTTGACTAGATGGACCTTGGTTGGCAAAGTAATGTCTCTGCTTTTTAATATACTATCAAGGTTGGTCATAACTTTCCTTCCAAGGAGCAAGCGTCTTTTAATTTCATGGCTGCAATCAGCATCTGCAGTGACTTTGGAGACCAAAAAAATAAAGTCTGACACTGTTTCCACTGTTTTTCCATCTATTTCCCATGAAGTGATGGGACCAGATGCCATGATCTTTGTTTTCTGAATGTTGAGCTTCAAACCAACCTTTTCACTCTCCTCTTTCACTTTCATCAAGAGGCTTTTGAGGTCCTCTTCACTTTCTGCCATAAGGGTAGTGTCATCTGCATATCTGAGGTTATTGATATTTCTCCCAGCAATCTTGATTCCAGCTTGTGCTTCTTCCAGCCCAGCGTTCCTCATGATGTACTCTGCATATAAGTTAAATAAGCAAGGTGACAATATACAACCTTGACGTACACCTTTTCCTATTTGGAACCAGTCTGTTGTTCCATGTCCAGTTCTGACTGTTACTTCCTGACCTGCATACAGGTTTCTCAAGAGGCAGGTCAGGTGGTCTGGGATTCCCATCTCTTTCAGAATGTTCCACAGTTTATTGTGATCGACACAGTCAAAGGCTTTGGCATAGTCAATGAAGCAGAAATAGATGTTCTTCTGGAACTCTCTTGCTTTCTCCATGATCCAGCGGATGTTGGCAAAAAAATCTTGAATATGTTTTGCAAACATGAGGTTGCTTTTATCCTTCCACAGCGGGGATCTGTTGGGTGCTCTGCCTGCCTTAGAAATGCAACATGCACACAATATTTCTCAGGCCTTGGCTGCCAAAAGGGGACATTGAGGGCATGTAACCAAACTGCAGATCTCTGTCTCTGCCTGTGATTTCTGAGCTGAGGAGACTCCAGCTGATACCTCCACCTGCTCAAACCCTCGGTCTCTAGGTCAGTGTGATTCTCCCCTACAGCTGTTTGGGCACTGTTCTTATCGTGGGGTGTGCAAATGGAATCCAGATTGCTGTTTCCTTCATATGACTACCAGTGACCTTGAGGAGCCCTGGGGCCAATGTTGTCACTCATGGGAGGTGATCTGAGAGGTCTGGCTCCCTGACCAGTCTTCCACAGTTTTCTCCCTTTGAGATGTGGCCACTTCAAATCCAGTGGGGAAATACTCCTCACCTGCAAAGTAATTCTATTCTTGTTTTCACTCCCCTTTCAGGTCTTGGGCAAAAAGACCTGGTACAAAGGGTAGAACCAATAGAAATGTGAGTAGGATACCTCCTATCATACTTCTCCTGCAACAATGATCCTATGTCAACAACCCAGGAAAGCTTTTCTTAATGGTCTCGTCTCTTAAGCTAAATTCCTTCCAATGGGGATCCTTGGACCAATGGACCCATCCTTTCCATTGATAAGTTTGCATACCCAGCTAACAGCACAAGACTCTGAAAATAAGTTCATCATATATTACCTGTGCTAAGTACGAGTCGTCATCCAGAATGAATATCATAAGACCTCAGATATAGGATCTTTTATAGAGGCTACTTTTTTTTCCTCTTGTGGGTAGAGGCATTATACCATGGTTCTTAAAATGATGGACTTAAGAGCCAGTGTGTGCTCAGTCTCTCAGTTGTGTCCAACTCTTTGTGACCCTATGAACAGTAGCCCACCAGGCTCCTCTGTCCATGAAGTTTTCCAGGCAAGAATACTGGAGTGGGTTGCCATTTCCTACTCCAGGGGATCTTCCCGACCCAGGGATCGAACCTGAATCTTCTGCTTTGGCAGGCAAATTCTTTACCACTCTGTCACCTGAGAAGCCCAAGAGCCAGGATACCTGCATTCAAATTTTAACTCAACTTTGAGTAAGCTTTTTTTAGCCTCTCCAGTGCCAATTTCCTTATCTGTACATTGGAGGGATGATAACATCTATCTCATAGTATGGTTGTGAGGATTATAAAAATTGTTCATAAGCTAGATCATAAACCAAGTCTCAACTAATTTTGAAATATTGAAATCATTCAAAGTATGTCCCCTGGAATTATTCTAGTAACAAAAAGATTACTAGAAAGTGCTCCAAAAAGTGAAAGTGTTAGTCGCTCAGTTGTGCCCAACTCTTTGCAATCCCATGGACTGCAGTGCACCAGGCTCCTCTGTCCATGGGATTTTCCAGGGAAGGATACTGGAGAGGTTTGCCATTTCCTTCTCCAGGGAATCTTCCCAACCCAGGGATCAAACCCAGGTCTCCTGTACTGAAGGCAGATTCTGTAGCAACTGAGCTACCAGGGAAGCCCAAGAATATGCCCAGCTGATTGGAAATTAGTCAATTCATTGCTCAAATAGTGTACTCAACCTGTGTCTACCTGGTTTTCCTACATGCACTGAACACCTCAATTGTCAGTATAAGTAAATAAATAAATAAGTAAAAGATGAAAACAGAAGCTGCCCAAGCAGAAAGCCTAACAAAATGCTGCCTAACAGATGCCTCCCTTAGCCATCACATGCAGACAACTAGATAATATAGTACTCTCAAAGGCTTGGGCTTCCTCCTTCACATGGGAGAATATGTTCACACTAAACAGGAGAATGCCACCCATTCTTAATACACACATTTGTACAAACACACAGCTAGGTGAATTTCAGTAATCATTTTCCAAGAAAACAAACACATTTTGCAGATTCCTGGAAAAAAAGGGGTTTTATAAGCAATGCACAATTTACTCAATTCATCTCTCTGTTCAATAAATATAGGAATCACAGGAGGACAGAACTGGAGATTAAAGATACCGTTTCTGAGAAGTAGAACTAACAGGCTGGAGGCCTTGTGGGCCAGGAGGGGTGCTAGCTGATTCACGGGTGTGATAGCTGGAAGACCGTGCAAATATTTCCAGCTCACTAAACAATTTGCGCTTGGCTGAGATCAGAACATTTTGTATTTGCACTCATGCCCAGCATTTCCATTAGCGCATATGCTACGGCTATATCTCCTAGGAAACATCAGGGATTAATGATAAAATTGTGAATCATCATCCAGGGTTAGGAATTAACCAGTCCTATTTCACTCAACAAACATTTATCAAACAACTATATTTAGTTAGACACTGGGCCAGGGTAACAGTACCACTCAATGCAAACATCCAGATGGACTTGTTATATAGAAAACATTGCATCTCAGTTCAATTTCAGGGACAGGCTGATCTAAGGAAATCAACAATCGATGTGAAGTTCGAGGTTCTGTGTCCTAGTTCAAGCTCTGAAATTTTCTCCCTGTGTGTCAGCAGGCAAGTTTATTAACCCTGCTGATTGTCACACAGGGAGTCAACCAGTCATTTCCAAATAAGATGATGAATGTGAAAGCTGTTTAAATACACTTGAGGAGGCTCTTTGTGCAACACTTGGAATGATCTCTAAGAACATCCTGTTAATTTTTTTTTAGAAGGTTACAGAAAAGTACTTTTTCATGTGTGTCAGAAAGAGAGAAAATTAATACACCTGTGGCCTGTTAAGTGCATAGACTATCTTCAGAGGTATACACCAAACATGGTGATATTGCTGACCTCTGAGGAGGGTTTCAGTGTGGACAGTGAAAATGACAAGAAGGTGAATTTTTAAGATAAGGAAATTGAAGCATGCAAAGGTTAAATTACTTGCCTGAGGATACCTGGTGAATATCTCAAAAAGCAAGGATTCAGAATTAGGGAATCTAATCATAGAACTCAACCTTACCACCATGTCTCACTGCCTCCTAATGTTCTGAGGAGAGGATATCTCTATGCTGGAAAGGTTAATAGCCTCTGCTTTAAAAGCACTGCCATCATCTGTAGAATTCAATCTACTGACCATTTTCCCCTCATTTCCAGGTTGATGCGCTACCCTGGCTGAGAACATTATGTATTTCATTAAATTACACTTTATTTCTTTGGTACAAATCAATACAAAATCACAGTGATTTCTCTAAAAACACACACAACATCCCTGTCCCTGGTCTGTGCTTTTCTTCAACGTCATATCTGAGCACTGGAGAAGAATCACTGATTTTAACAGAAATGATCCTCTCTGAATGACACTAATTGAAATGTTATTCATGTTCAGAAGACAGCTGAACAGAAAATATGTCTAATTTAATTTGTTGATGCCTTTCCAAAAGTCGCTGTCCACCTCAGGGATCTTGGCCAGAGGTCCCTTGGTCCTTTCACTTAATTGGAGATGTTTGTATTGTATTTTGTTCGTGGTGGTGGTTCCTGCATTCTTCTTGTCTCTCTAGTGGCCCTGTTTTAAAGCACTCATCAGCCCATTTGGAATTCTTTCCAGAAATTTTCAGTGTGACCTGCCTAAGCTAAAACTGTTGTTCCTCTCCGTTTCAGTTATTTTGGCAGATTTCAAGTTGATATCTTGCTGGGCCACTTCAGTAAACAGGATCCTCCTCCTACCTCCCCCGCCCCACCTTCAAAGAAAGCCAACATTCTCTGGCCCTTCTTTGTCACAATAACTTCATTTCCATCCTACTGCAGTAATCTCCTCACTCCCATAGCCACACACAGGCCTTAGCATGACTGTTCTGCTATCTGATCACATTTTCCTAAGCCTCTGCCTGTAGAGCCATAAAAACTCTTCCAAAGTCCTCTTCAAGAATCCAGTACCCTCAGATCATCAGTCATCATTTGGCTTCACTGTCTTTCCTGTTTGACCTGGATGCCAAGGTCAAAGGCTTCAAACCCAATAACTGCACAATCTTTAGTTCTTCACTGAACAGGTGTTTAGCTGCCTCTGTAGAATGACTCCCAAGTCAGAGAATCCGTTAAGTCTATGCCTCTGCTTCTGCTTCCAGGCTGCCTACAATGGAGAAAAGCATATAATCTTGTAGACTGATGACTCCCTCCCACTGAGGCCTCAGCCCATGATTCTCTTTCCTACTTACCATAGAGAATGTACTAAAGCTTTAATATGATCCTATTTCACTTGGGATTTTATTTAGGTAGTTATAACTGAAACACAAAATAACAGTGGCCTAAGGAGATCGATCCTGGGTGTTCATTGGAAGGACTGATGCTAAAGCTGAAACTCCAGTACTTTGGCCACCTCATGTGAAGAGTTGACTCACTGGAAAAGACTCTGATGCTGGGAAAGATTGGGGACGGGAGGAGAAGGGGACAACAGAGAATGAAATGTCTGGATGGTACCACCGACTTGATGGACGTGAGTTTGAGTGAACTCTGGGAGTTGGTGATGGACAGGGAGGCCTGGCGTGCTGTGATTCATGAGTTTGCAAAGAGTCGGTCATGACTGAGCAACTGAACTGAACTGAACCGAACTGAAACTTGATCTCAGTTTAATTCTTAACTGGGTAAAAGAGAATCAGAGATTCATATTGTGCTCCGGAGACATGAGCACAAAATCATCAGAACCTAGATGTCTATCCTTCTATTCTTCCATCTTCAGCAGATGGCTTCTATCCTGCAGATAGCCTCATGACACAAAATGATGACTGCTGGAGCACTAGTCATCATGTCCTAAACAGCCAGAAAGTGAAAGGTCAGAAAAGCAAACGGGTTCCCCTCAAAGCTAAGTTATCTCCCTTTAGGAAGCCTTCCTAAAAGTTCCTTATAATACACACACACACACACACACGTATATATGTAGACACTATAGTCACATGGTCACATTTAGTTGAAAGGAAAACTGGGAAATGAAGTCTTTTAGCTCTCTATGTCACTTACCTAAACAAAATCAAGGCTCTGTTACTAAAGAGGAAGAGGAGAATGAATTTGGGATAAGCATCTAATTGCCTCTGTCATGTCTTCTTAACCCCTCTTACTCCCACACTGCTGCTCTCATTTCAATATGATAACTCTTTTACCAAGGAAAAAAGCCCATTAGATGTCAAATCCCTTAAAACCTCTTCCCTCCACTTCTAACTTATCTGTATATAGAATACCCCCTTACTCTTTGTTAGCTTATTTCTGTCTCAGAGGAAGAAAAGCCTATACTGAATAAAACCTGTGGTTTTAATATGTGCAATTTAACATATGTCAAGTATACATCAATAAAGCTGTTAATTTTTTTTAATTTTTAAACTCATTTACTTCTTAATCCCTTGCCATCTGTTTTGTAGTCATTATTCTCCTGGTACTCTTCTAGCTAGGATCAACAATTAATGTCAAATTGCTAAATCTGAAATAAGTTTTCAGAAAGCAGTTTGGTAGTTCCTCGAAAATTAAGCATAGAATTATCATATAACCCCACTCTTTCACTCTGACACATATACTCTCAAAACTTGAAAACAGATACTAAAAAGGTACATACACATGCATGAACACAGCAACACTATTCATAGTAATCAATAGTAGAAACAGACCAAATATCCATCAATGATAGATGGATAAAAAATCATGACATATATATACACGTATATATAGAGAGAATATAATATTATTCAGCCATAAAAAGGAACAAAGCACTGATAAATGCTTTAATATTGATGAATCTTGAAACCATTATGCTAGATGAAAGATGCCTGACATGAAAGGGCACATGTTGTATGCTTCCATTTATATGAAATACTCAGAATAGTTAAATCTATAGAGATAGAACACAGATTGGTGGTTACCAGGGCCTCAGTTCAGTTCAGTTCAGTTCAGTCGCTCAGTAGTGTCCGACTCTTTGCGACCCCATGAATCACAGCACGCCAGACCTCCCTGTCCATCACCAACTCCCGGAGTTCACTCAAACTCATTTCCACAGAGTCGGTGATGCCATCCAGCCATCTCATTCTCTGTCGTCCCCTTCTCCTCCCTCCCCCAACCTTTCCCAGCATCAGAGTCTTTTCCAGTGAGTCAACTCGTCGCATGAGGTGGCCAAAGTATTGCAGTTTCAGCTTCAGCATCAGTCCCTCCAATGAACATCCAGGATTGTCTCCTTGCAGTATAAGGGACTCTCAAGAGTCTTCTCCAACACCACAGTTCAAAAGCATCGATTCTTCGGCGATCAGCCTTCTTCACAGTCCAACTCTCACATCCATACATGACCACGGGAAAAACCATTGCCTTGACTAGACGGACCTTGGTTGGCAAAGTAATGTCTCTGCTTTTTATCAAGGTTGGTCATAACTTTCCTTCCAAGGAGCAAGCGTCTTTTAATTTCATTGCTGCAATCAGCATCTACAGTGATTTTGGAGCCCAAAAAAATTAAGTCTGACACTGTTTCCACTGTTTTTCCATCTATTTCCCATGAAGTGATGGGACCAGATGCCATGATCTTTGTTTTCTGAATGTTGAGCTTCAGTCCAACCTTTTCACTCTCCTCTTTCACTTTCATCAAGAGGCTTTTTAGGGGAAGGGAAAAGAAGCCATTTAATGCATACAGGGTTTTACTCTGAAGTAATGGAAATGTTTTGGAACTAGATGGAGGTGATGGTTACACAACCTTGTTAATATACTAAATGCCACTGAATTAGTCACTGTAAAACAATTTTATGTTATGTGAATTTCACCTCAATAAATTGCTTTAAAAAGTCCATTTTGGGAGGGTGGGGGAGGAGTGGGGTTAGTAGATGCAAGCTATAATATTACATAAAGAATGAATAAACAACAAGGTCCTACTGTATAGCACAAGGAACTATATTCAATATCCTGAGATAAACCATAATGAAAAAGAATATAAAAAAATGATGTATATATGCGTGTAACTGAGTCACTTTACTGTACAATAGAAATTAATAGAACACTGTAAATCAACTTTACTTCAATTAAAAAAAAATCCATTTCAGTACTCAACTTACTCATACTTTCTACCAGTGACCAACCATCTATGTCCCAAATTCTTCTTTCCCTTGATTTCTTTTTAGTGGGGGTAGGACATGGTGTATGGCACGCAGGATCTTAGTTACCCAACCAGGGATCCAACTCGTGCTTACTGCAATAGAAACACAGAGTCTTATCCACTGGACCGCCAGGGAAGCCCTTTCCTTGATTTCTTGAGCATCAGTTTTTTTCTGGTTTTTCATCTATTCCTCTGACCATTCTTATAGTTTCTCAGGCTAATCCAATCTTTTTTTTTAATCATGTAGTTTTAGAGAAGTCTCTATTTTTATTTTATTTACTTAATTTCTCTATTTCTCTATTTTGGTCCTCTTTTATTCTTATTCTCCCAGTTTTCTGACATCCATTATCTCAGTTCTATTAGAGAAAACTTTATACTGCTCTCCAAATGTTTCCAGATAAATAGCTTCTATTCCAAAAAATAAAACAGTTTTGGAAAACTCTGCCTGAATGGAAACTTTTCTTTCCATGGAAGGAGAATTGCTGTATGTAATTGAGTGACAATAAACTTTGACACTTTTTTATACGTTTTTATACAGGCCTTTATTAGGGAGAGGTTAAGATATTGAAGCAAAAGTCTTGCTCTCCTCCATACGCTAAGCTTAACTGTCGGCCTTAGTCATTTCAAATCAGAAGGAGTTTTAGGAAACCCAACTGAAGCAATGGATCTAAGCTACATTCACCATGTTCACCAGGCCAATATTGCCAGGAATGAAACAGAACATTGCTCTCTATCTACTGACATCTTAATTTCTCTGTTAGTTCTTAATACAGAGAAAGAGGAATATGAGCTAACATCCCCTTCAACCTCAATAGTCTCCAACCACAACATCAATGCTAATTGTTTTCAACCTTGTCACTCTGGCCCTGACTCTTATTTTCAAACAACCACCTAACTGTCTTCCCTACCCATCCCAAGCTTCTATATTATTTTAGGTTGGTTGGCTTTTAAACCTTTAACCTTGTTTTTCTTAATATTTCTTTATCTGTTTCTTTGGTTACATTGGGTCCCAGCTGTGGCATGCAGGGTCTTCATTGCATCATTGTTGTTATTATTGTGTGTCTGACTCTTTGCAACCCCATAGACTGCAGCACACCAGGCTCCTCTGTCCTTCACTATCTCCTGGAGTTTGCTCAGATTCACGTCCATTGAGTCGGTGATGCTATCTAACCATATCATCCTCTGCCACCCTCTTCTCCTTTTGCCTTCAATCTTTTCCAGTGCATCGTGTAGGACCTTTTTCATTGGGGCACAGCCTGGGCTTACAGCATGTGGAAATCTCAGTTCCCTGATTGGTGACTGAACCCATGCCCTATCTCACATTGCAAGACAGACTCTCAACCACTGGGCCACCAGGAAAGTACCCCCACCACCATTTTTACCTTGTTTAAGCATAAGTTTTGAAGTGTCAAAGGATAGGACCCTCGAGAGGCTTAAAATTATTAAACATCAGAACGTTATATAATTGATGAAGATTACAAAATTGAGGAATATCAAGGATGTAGGATCTAAGGAGTTGTTTTTCCAAATTCTTCATCTTGAAAAATGGCCCAGCATCCACCCAATCTGAGGAAGAGAAGGAAAATGGTAAAATCTCACAGGAGTTGAAACAGGAACCAAGAAACCATAAAGAACCAAGACAACTGACCTTGTCCTTTTTAAAGTCTTTTCATTATTCCAGGAGCTCTTGCATTGTCCTTTGCACACGTTTTTCTGTTAATTCCAGTCACTTTAGAGGGTTTCTCCTATTTGCAACCAATATCTGATGTTTATTGCGTTCTTTATACTTGTCATGTTTTCCCAGGTTTTTCCTGAGTATGTAATAATTAATTAGAGCATGTTTTAAAGTATAAAGTAATACACCACCATATCTTAGTCTGTTAGGGCTGCTGTAACAAAATATCATAGACTGGGTGGCTTACAAACAAAAGAAATTATTTCTCACAGTTCTGGAGGCCAGAAGTCCAAGATCAGTAGTGTTTGCATGGTTGGATTCTGGTGAGAAGTCTCTTCTGGACAGCAAACTGTTGTTTTCTTATATCTTCACATGGCAGAAAGCAAAGGAAGGAAGTGTTCTCATGTGTTTTCTTTTTCTTTTATTAAAAAAAAATATATTTCCTTTTGGCTACGCTGGGTCTTTGTCATTGTGAGCAGGTTTTCTCTAGTTGCAGTGAGTAGGGGCTACTCTTCATTGCCGTGCACAGGCTGCTCATTGTGCTGGCTTCTTTTGTGGCAGAGCACAGGCTCTAGGGCACACAGGCTTCAGTAGTTGCAGTTCAAGGACTCTAGAGCTTGGGCTCAGTAGTTGTGGCATATGGGCTTATTTGCTGTGCAGCATGAGGGTTCTTCCTGGATCAGGAATCAAACTCATGTCCCCTGCATTGGCAGACAGATTCTTAACCACTGGGCTACCAGGGGAGCTCCAAGAGTATTAGTCCTATCCATGAGAACACCACTCTCATGACCTATTCATCTCCCAAAGGCGCTAACTCCTGATGCCATCACTTTGGAAGTTAGGATTTCAACACATGAATTTGAGAGCCACATACATTCAGCCCATAACACAGTGCTACCCTTCATTTGCTCCCTGTGATGATGGATTGACACCTTGTTCAGCTTCCTTTCCTCCCTCCTGCTGCCATGACTGTCTGTACTACACAGGTGCAAGTCTGCATTGTCAGACTCCTTTTCAGCTAGGGTGTGGACTCAAATTATGACTCACCAATTAGAGCCACTTATGCAAAATATAAAAGGCAGAAATGGAGCAAAGGCCTTTTCCTTGCCCCTTTTGACTGCTTTTCTTCTGGCCAATATTATCTCAAAGACAGACAATGTTACTATAGCAGAGTCCCAGTGTGTGTAAGAGAGGCAGTTGTGATGGAGGCAGTGGGGATAGTAGCCTCCTGACTTTGATTCTGATCCTTGGAGACCTATTCAGATCATGCAGTGTAGGATCCCTGGCACCAGAGTGATGAGTTTTTCTACTCAGAATTTCTGGGGACGTCCTCAGAGGTGATAACTTTCCAGCAGTTGGTCTTGCTGTTCTGGCAGGAACGATTTCTCTCTTCCTACCCTCCCAGTGATTTTTGTTGTTTAGTCACTCAGTTGTGTTCAACTCTTTATGACCCCATGGACTATATGGCTCAACAGGCTTCTCTGTTCATGGGATTTCCCAGGTAAGAATACTGGAGTGAGTTATCATTTCTTCCTCCACGGGATCTTCCTGACCCAGGGATTGAACCCGTTTCTCTTGCATTAGTAAACAGATTCTTTACCACTGAGCCACCAGGGAAACCCTCCAATGATTTTTCAGTTCAGTTCAGTTGTTCAGTCATGTTCAGCTCTTTGTGACCCCATGGACTGCAGCATGCCTGACTTCCCTGTCTTTCAGCACCTAATTTCCTTCCTTAAATTTTTTCTTGCGTTAAATAGCTAAAGTGGCTTCTCTCTATTGCACAGAACCCTAACCAATACACTGTTCTACTTTCTAGCTCTAGTAGCAGCAGGGAGTTAAAGTGAGATATTAATGATTTTATAGCCAGGGACTCAGAAATGCCCAAATCCTGCTCCACATGTGTTCTCCTTCCATTGGAGATCCTGAGGGAGCAATCTAAAAAAGGAATAATACATAAAAACCAAGCTACCACTTTACTAATAGTTGTTCCAAGCTTGGAACCCAAGTGCAACACCTTGATAAAGGTTACAGTGGGGCCCGGGACCCCCTGCTCTACTTTTCCATCTTGACGTCTTATCAGTTTCGCTGAATATAGGCAGGAACAAAGTTGAAGAGAGAATGAACCAACAGAATTATCTAGAATTCACTTACTCATCTAGCTGTGAGAATTAGAAGAGAAAGAGAAGCTATAGTAACCTTACCCACTAGTCAGCATAGCCCAATCAGATGACCTGGACTCGACTACACAAACAGTTCTCCCATGGGGGGAATTAAGTAAGGCACTGAGAGAACTGGGTTAGTCATGGGAAATGCAGAGGCTGCATGAGAAATGACTGGCCTTGGCTGAGCAGAGGGGCAAGGACTAGCAAATCTCCCTCTGTGAGTGTTATGGTCTCCTCTTCTGTCCGTGTGAAAGCTCTAAAGTCTGTTTACATGTGGTTTCTCCCTCTGAAGTCACTTGCAAAGCTAAATCCTTCTGTTTTCATGAACTTGTAATAGATGAAAGAGTGTGAGTAAAGGAAAGGAAGATAAGAGTGACGGGGAAGCAGACCTGTGGGTAGTGGTATTATTAAGCAGGAGGTATTGATCATCACCATCAAATGCATATGAATTTTAAAAATTTATTTGCCTTATTGAAAATACTAGTAGAAACACTGCTAGCATATACTGATTTGTCTGGGAAGGAGGGACTAAGAATAGAAATCCTAGCTATATTGGATTGGCCAAAATGTTTGTTTGGGTTTTTCCACAGCCCAAAGTATATTTTTGGCCAACCCGATACCTCTAATAGGATGTTTGACTTAACCAATCTGGGAGACAATGGGTAATATGAACTTTAAAAAGTTCCTTCTAAAGTTTTGCAATTCTACCCCTGCACTCCAAACTGGAAGCACCCCAGAGTTATTGCAGTCTCTATAAAGCTTCCTGACTCAAATAAATCAACAACACTACTCTCTATTCTGGTAATAACTACCTCCTTAAAGACACCCCTGCCAATTCCTCTCATCTTTGCCTGTGTTATAGAAAAGAATGCCTCTTTCTGAAAAAAAAGAAGGTAGAGATCAGATTTCTTTTGTAATTCAAATTGATCCTTTGTGCAAAGAGGCAGGAGAAAAATCGGAAAAGCTGTATTAGCCAGAAAATAAAATTCTGTTTTGTTCGTATTGTTGAAAATATTATTTGTTGAATGGTCTGATCATGAATGATCCAAGTTTACAGCTAACTCCTTAACTAGCACTCTGACAACATTTAAGGCTTTACATCAATACTGTCCTTCAGAATATATCTTAAAAATTGTGTCATCCCCACCAAAGATGAAATTTCTTGGGGGCAAAAACTGTCTCATTAACACCTACATCCTTCACAGCATTGGCATGTCTTAGTAGACTCTAGGAACCATTGGATGGATGAAGAGGTAGTGGTTTGGAAGCTTAAGAAAATGATTGTACAGATGGCAGGGTGGATGAATGCAATGAGTTATTTTGTTATCTCAATCAGTATACTCCTTTGGAAGGGCTTCAAGAGGAATCGGTAATTAAATTCTGTTGAAAGAGAGATGCAAGATGTCAGGGACAAACACAAAAAAACATGCTAGCATTGAAAGTTTTGTTAAAAAATTTACACTCTTAAGTTAATAACCCTGATTCAATGTTTTTCTTATAATAGTTTTTAGTTTTATTTTTCATTTCTTTTATTTCAGTACCCTTAAAGAATGTTATGTCAATATTTGCTCCAAAGTCTGGAACTCAGTTACTCAAAGTACAGTCCACTGAACAGCAACATCCCATGTCCTGGGACCATATTAGTGTAGACAGGGAACATTGCTGCCATCCCAGTCAACAAGAATCAATCCACTAGCCACTGCAGTGGCCCTCCCCACCATGGTGCATCTTGAATGGAATTCAAAATAGAGAAAAATAGGAAGCCTTATGCACTTTGGATACTGGCCCTAAATAGTTAAGATGCATATCTAAGGAATAATTTTCATGATCCCATATTCTTACATTTTCTCATATAAAGAAAAGTAGTAAAATAATTAACTTGAGATGACTGGTTTTGTGATTAACTGTAATCTTTTGATGTTTGACCACACGTTTTTTTCCCTGCAAAAAACTTCTCTGAATACTGTCTCCTCCCTTCTTCAGAACAGTTCTTCAGAGCTGAGAGGCTGTCCTGCCAGGCTGAAGCCTTCAATAAGGTCACAGAATAAAACTTGACTCACAACTTTTAGGTTGTGTCTTTTTATTCAGCTGACATTAGAAATACAGTCTTGGGCTCCCCGCTAGAACTAATAAGCCAAAATCTGCATCTTAATAAGTTCCCCAGATGATTCTCATTCAAGATAAAGTCTTCGAAACACAGGAATAATAATGAATGGAAAAACAGGGCTTCTGGAATCACTTAGCCCAAGCAAAGTATGATAAACCCAAGTATTGTCCTTCTGATGGAGAAGAATAGGTGGGGCAGAAGAGAGTTTGATATGTTAGAACATAAAATGTGAACTTTGGAGGTGAAGAATGGAGGCTGTGGGAAGGGGAATGGTGTGTATGTGTATGGGGTGGAGGGAACAGTAGTACAGCTCATCTTCTGGAAAAACAGGAACCATAGGAAATGCAGGAGGCTACAGTCAGTGCATTGAAATATGATGCAAGGCCTCCCTTAGGTTCTACTGCACTAAAAGTAGATGGAAAATCCTGTGACACTCAAGTTTCCCCAAAGCACCCTGACTTTTTCTGATATCACCACTGGGCCCTTCAGCTTCAAGAAGAGGTAGCCAAGTTCATGGCCTGCTTGGGGGAAGGGAACAATAGAGAATGAACAGCCCATCCACAGCAGATTTTCTAATTTTGGTGAGAGGCCAAGTGTTACTGAACCAAACTTTGGTCCACTGGCCCATGTGCAATAAAGCCAATCTACTAACTCTGCCTTGCTGTGAAGTGTTTGTTGTAAAGTACCAGAGAAGGAGCCTGGGACATCTAATACTCAAAAAAACCTAAACTCCTGATGAGTTTCAGGAAAGCATTTTTAAAGGCCAGGCTGAGTTTGAGTGAACTCCAGGAGTTGGTGATGGACAGGGAGGCCTGGCGTGCTGTGATTCATGGGGTCGCAAAGAGTCGGACACGACTGAGCGACTGAACTGAACTGAACTGAAAGGTGACAGGGCAGTGTCACAAGAGTTAACATGATCAGTCCTTGAGCTCCAGGAAGCCTGGGGGCTACATGCTCATGGTCACCAGGTTGTTAACCAGCATCTCCGTTGGTGGTGGTTTTAGCACCTGTAAAACAACTCAGGAAATATACACCAGATACTACTTGGTTGGCCAAAATGTTCATTTGGGTTTTTCCATATCATAAACCTGAATGAACGTTGTGGCCAACCCAATATTATCTAGGTACTTCAGAGAGAAGCTAAAGCAAAGGATAGTGGGGAGTGTATCCTAGGAAGGCCCCAAAGGGGCTTGCTCCTTCTGCTCGTTACATAAGTAGCTGCAGTATACTGGGTGTTCCAGAGAACTAAGTCAAATGTAAGATGGGAGGTCAGAACCCAAGTGAGGATGTGTGGCTGGTGTGACTGTCCTGAACTGACATAAGGAGAAACTAAGGGAGGCAGGTGAATTGTCTCCACTCCCACTAACTGGTTAGATGATGCTTTCAAATCAATTCCCTTTTTAACTCTAGATTTTAAAAGTTATTTTCTTTGGAATTGCCCTAGGGATTACAATATACATCTTACTACAATTCATGTTAATACCAACTTAATTCTTGTAATATAGAGCAACTTTGTTCCAGTATAGCTCCAGTTCCTTCTTTGTTCTTGGTGCTGTTGTCATTCTTTGTATGTATACAGGTCAGTTTCAAGTGTGCCCCAGCTTGCTGCCATCTATGGGGTTGCAGAGTCGGACACGACTGAAGCAACTTAGCAGCAGCAGCAGCAGTCACCTCCCGGGATTTTTCTTTTTGTATGTATTTTTTAATTTATTTTTTAATTGGAGGAAAATTGCTTTTCAATGTTATTGAATTCTGCCATACAACAACACGAATCATGTAATTATCTGTATCCTCTGCCTCCTGAGCCTCCCTCCCCTCCTGTCATCCCACTGCTCCAGGTCATCGGAGAGCACCAGGGCTTCTTGTGTGTGCACAGCCTCTCAGTCAGCCAACGATATGTGAAGAGCTAGTCTAATTTCCAAGGTCTCCCTGTTGAATTTTGGGCCACAACCTCAGGCAGGCAAGGCTTTTCCTATTTGTTTTCTAATGAGTTTTCTAATTTTACTGACAATGCCCTTCACTCCAAATCAAGTCAGTCCCCTCTGGCAGCTAAGCTGCTGCTTTTCACAGGCAGCCCCACCCTAGCACACTTCTGTGTGGATAGATCTGGGCCAGGGGTATGGAGCAGCCCCAGGCAAGCAGGCTACAGACTCTCATTGTTCATAACCAAAGTTTAGCAGCCTCTCATGAATAAATGTTTATCAATTTGTTCTCTGCCTTTTTTCAGAGCCCTGAAATGGTTGTTTCAGATCATTTTCTCCAGTTGTTTTAGAGGCATAGAATTTGGCATCTTCTCTAGTCTGCATTCCTAGAAATCCTGCCTATTATTCATTTTAATGGGCTTTCAGTTTCTCATTAATAAAATTGGGTATCTTCCTTTGTAGTCCTGTTCTAGGGACCAGGAACCAAAGGTTTTAAGGAACTAGAGGAGTATTAAAATATGGCATGGGAGGAATTGCCTAAGGTTCAGGTATGAGCAACCTTGCCTGACACTGGCTGAAGTATTGATAGTTTAGAAGGATCTGAGGCAGCTCAGAGATAAGACTGCAATTCGTACAAATTAAAAAGGTTGCTCCTTCTTCAAACAAAAAATTACTGTTAGTTTATTATTGTACAAATAAATACCATACCACCCAGGGAAAGTAGAAACCAGGCATGTAACTCTCATCAGTAAGGGAAGACAAAGAGTAGGGAAAGAGAAAGGAGTGAATACATAAAAAGAGAGGCAGGATTCTATCAAACTTATCTTTCAAATTGACCCATACATATATATAATGAATTGTTGTTCAGTTGAACAGTAGTGTCTGATTCTTTGCAACCCCATGGACTGCAGCACACCAGGCTTCCTTGTCCTTCACTATCTCCCAGAGTTTGCTCACTCATGTCCACTGAGTCCATGATGCTGTCCAACCATCACATCCTCTGTCGTCCCCTCCTCCTCTTGCACTCAGGCTTTCCCAGCATCAGGGTCTTTTCCAAGGAGTCAGCTTTTCACATCAGGTGGCCAAAGTATCAGAGCTTCAGCATCAGTCCAATGAATATTCAGGGTTGATTTCCTTTAGGATTGACTGGTTTGATCTCCTTGCTGTCCAAGGGACTCTCAAGAGTCTTCTCCAACACCACAGTTCGAAAGCATCAATTCTTCAGCACTCAGCCTTCTTTATGGTCCAGCTTTCACATCTGTACATGACTACTGGAAAAACCATAGCTTTGACTCTATGGACCTTTGTTGGTGAAGTAATGTCTCCGCTTTTTGTATGCTGTCTAGGTCTGTCATAGCTTTTCTTCCAAGGAACATGTGTCTTTTAACTTCATGGTTGCAGTCACCATCCACAGTGATTTTGGAGCACAAAAAATAAAGTCTCTCACTGTTTCCATTGTTTCCCATCTATTTTCCATTAAGTAATGGGACCAGATACTATAATCTTATTTTTTTGAATGTTGAGTTTTAAGCCAGCTTTTTCACTGACCTCTTTAATCAAGAGGTTCTTTAGTTCCTCTTTGCTTTCTGCCATAATGGTGGTGTCATCTGCATATCTGAGGTTATGGATATTTCTCCTGGCAGTCTTGATTCGGCTTGAGCTTCATCCAGCATATGTATGTGTAAATATAAATATATATGTGTATGTGTATATGTATGTGCATGCATGCTCAGTCATGTCTGACTGTTTGTGACCCTATGGCCTGCCAGGCTCCTCTGTCCATGGAATTTTACAGGCAAGAATACTGGAGTGGTTTCCCATTTCCTTCTGCAGGGGATATTCCCTACCCAGGGGTTGAACCAATGTCTGTGGCATCTCCTGCATTGGCCGGGGGATTCTTTACCATTGGCCCACCTGGGAAGCCACTCAAAGTAAAATTAAAGCCTCTTGCTTGGACACTGCTATAGTCCAAATGCTTGTGCCCCACAAAATTCACATTGAATAGGAAGTCAGTCCTCTTGGGTGATGATTAGGTCATAAGGATAGAGTTCTCATAAATGGGATTTGTGCCCTTATGAAAAAAGCCCCACATGGGAATAGCACTTCCTTGGTGGTCCAGAGGCTGTGACTCTGAGTTCCGAGTACAGGGCACCCAGGTTCGATCCCTGTGTGGGTAACTGGATCCTACAGGCTGCAACTGAAATTTCTCATGCCACAGCTGAAGATTCCAGGTGCCACAACTACAGATCCCGCATGCCACAACTAAGACCCGGGGCATCCAAATAAAATTTTTTAAAAATAAAAATGCCCCACAGAGATCCCTCATCCCTTCCACCATGTGAGGGCACAGAAAAGTTGGCAGTCTACAACCTGGAAGAGAACTTTTAGCAGGATCCAACCACGCTGGCACCCTGACCTTGGACTTCAATCTTCCAGAACTGTGATAAACATATTTGCGTTGTTTATAAGCTACCCGGTCTGTGGTATTCTGTTCTGTCAGCTCAAACAGACTACTACAGATACATAACATTGGTTTCCCAGACCCTCCTAAAGGAAATTTGCAAGGGCCCTGGCAAGCAGAAGCTGTAATGGCATGGACACACATATGTGCTCATACTTCTAGCTGCTCAGCCACATCTTGATACTGAAGGTCACACACCCTGGTCGTAGGCATGCTTCATGCCCTCAGGACAACTCCCCAGGCAGGGGGACTGTACTTAGATGGGGAGTCTCAGATGTGTCAGTGCATCTGAAAGCTGTGGGCTAGCAAGAGAAGCAACCTCAGGGAATACTTGTGCTGCATAGGAACAAGACCTGTTGTGCGTGTGCAGGCATCAATAAGTGGACATACGGGTCTCCAGGGTGAATGTACATTTCTGGATGCCAGTGCAATTCTGTCGTATCAAGAGCTTTCCTCTGCTGCCTCAACATGCAGCCAGAAATCCCAGACTCTCCACAGTCTACCCCCATTCTCACAGGAGTTAAAATAAGTCTATAAGGTGAACTGCAAGGAGATCCAACCAGTCTATCCTAAAGGAAATCAGTCCTGAATATTCACTGGAAGGACTGATGCTGAAACTCCAATACTTTGGTCACCTGATGCAAAGAACTGACTCATTGGAAAAGATCCTGATGCTGGGAAAGATTGAAGGCAGGAGGAGAAGGGGACAACAGAGGATGAGATGGTTGGATGGCATCACTGACTTGATGAACATGAGTTTGAGTGAACTCCGGGAGTTGGTGATGGACATGGAAGCCTGGTGTGCTGCTTGGGGTCACAAAGAGTTGGTCACGACTGAACGACTGAAATGAACTGAACTAAACTGATAAGTGAATGCTTTCCATCTTCTGCACAGTGTACAATATGAACGACAATACAAGGAAAAGCTGAATAACCAAATGTTAAAGGCACAGATGAAAAAAAGCAGTATAAAAAAATCCAGGAAGCAGGACACCATGACTGGGATAAAAGACTTCAACCATATTTAATTATTGCCTTGTTCTACTCAAGATACAAATTCAGAGAGAAAGCATCTGATTGCCTTTTCTTGGGCCATATGTCCATACTTTGGCCAGGACGAAGCAAGCTGATTAACAGCCCTCCAGCACTGTGTTCAAGCAAGAGGAATAGTTCCCCAGAACAAAATTAGGGTGCTGTTCTTAGAAAGGAGAACCCATGCTAAGTAGGTAAAACCAACAAATGGCTAATACAGAACAATTAATTAGGTATTCAATTTCTTTACTGTAGGATTTCTCAGAGCCTTTAATTAGAAAATTTTGGTTTTATGAACTTTAATAGGAAATAAAATATGTAACATTCTTAATTATTTTGCAAATAAATTTTTTAACAGAATATTTCTAGAGACTAAAGTAATTAAGATGGCCAAATAGGGAGAGCTTGAACTCACTTCTTCCCATGGGTACACCAAAATTAAAACTAGCTACAGAGCAAATACATATGAGAATGACCTGAAGATGAGCAGAAAATATTTTCCACAACAAAAGCTATAAAGAAGGGTGAGATGGGTGAGGTTTGGTGATATGGGCTCCTCAGGACCCACATCTCCAGACTGTGACCCACAAACAGGAGGAGGGATATTATAACCACAGAAGTCTTCCCCAAGGCCCAAAGGGCCAGAGTGCCACATTAAGCTCCCTAGTCCAGGCATCCTGTATTAGGAAGATGAGCAACCAGAATGTCTAGCTTAGAAAACCAGCAGGGCTTATGTTGAGAAGAGCCAGAGGGCTATAGAAAACAGGGAGTCAACTCTTAAAGGGTACATGCAAATTTTCACAAGCTCTGAGTCCCAGCACAGAACCAGTGCTTTGAAAGCTTCTTGGATAGAACCACTTGCTGCTTCTAGCTACTTGGAGAGGCTCGAGGCAGATGGGATTCACCCTGAGGACAGAATGCAGGCAGCAGCCATTTGGGGGATATTGGCACTGGCAGAAGCCCTTTTGGAATCCTCCTTCTAGGCTATTAGAGCCAGGGACCTGTCCCACACACAAGCAGGCCCACAGTGGTTGCATGTCACTAGGCACTGCAAACCACAAAGCCAAGGCAAAGCCTCAAAGCTCCTGGGCTGGGAGCCAGCCCCCTCAACAGGCATGCCCACACGGGTTAACTGGATCATAACACAAGGGTACATACAACACACATAGGGGATAGCTCTGGAATAACTCACTTTCATGCCCAGAGAGGGGTATATTGCTGGGCTCCATAAGGTGTCCCCAATATAAGGCCATGTCTCCAAGATTGGGAAACATAACCAACTTACCTGATACATAGAAATGAGCATAGAAAATTAAGCAAAATGAAGACACTGAAGAATATGTTCCAAATGAAAGAACAAGATAAAGCCTCAGAAAAAAGAACTAAATTAAACAGAGATAAGCAATCTACTAGTAAGGAGTTTAAGGTAATGATCATAAAAAAGCATACCAAACTCAGGAGAGAAATGGACGAGTATAGTGAGAATTTCAACAAAGAGAAAATATTAAAAAGTAGCAAAGCTTAAGAATACAATAGCTGAAATGAAAATTGCTATTATAGAGGGAATCAATAGTAGATTAGATGACACAGGAGAAAAAGTAAGCACTCAAACACAGAATAGTGGAAATCACTGAAGCTGAACAGAAAAATGAAAATGTCTGTCTCTAGGTGAATGACCAAACCATTGTGGTTATCCAGGTCAGTAAGACCTTTTTTGTACAGTTCTTCTGTGTGTTCTTGCCACTTCTTCTTAATATCTTCTGCTTCTGTTAGGTCCTTACCATTTTTATCCTTTATTGTGCCCATCTTGCATGAAATATTCCCTTGGTACCTCTTATTTTCTTGAAGAGATCTCTAGTCTTCCCCATTCTATTCAGTTCAGTTCAGTCACTCAGTCATGTCCAACTCTTTGCGACCCCATGGAGTACAGCACGCCAGGCTTCCCTGTCCATCACCAACTCCCAGAGCTTACTCAGACTCATGTCCATCGAGTCGGTGATGCCATCCAACCATCTCATCTTTGTTGTTCCCTTCTCCTCCTGTGTCCAACCTTTCCCAGCATCAGGGTCTTTTCCAGTGAGTCAGTTCTTCGCATCAGGTGGTTAAAGTATTCAAGTTTCAGGTTCAGCATCAGTCCTTCCAATGAGTATTCAGGACTGATTTCCTTTAGGATTGACTCATTCTATTGTTTTCCTTTAATTCTTTGCATTGTTCACTTAAGAAGGCTTTCTTGTCTGTCCTTGCTATTCTTTGGAACTCTACATTCAATTAGGTATATCTTTCCCTTTCTCCTTTGCTTTTTAATTCTCTTCTTTTCTCCTCTGACAATCACTTTGCTTCTTGCACTTCTTTTTCTTGGGGATGGTTTTGGTCACCACCTCCTGTACAATGTTATGAACCTCCATCCATAGTTCTTCAGGTACTCTGTCTATCAAAAATATCCCTTGAATCTATTTGTCAGTTTAATTGTATAATCATAATGGATTTGATTTAGGTCATACCTGAATGACCTAGTGTTTTTCCCTACTTTCTTCATTTTAAGTCTGAATTTTGCAATAAGGAGCTAATGATCTGAGCCATAGTCAGCTCCCAGTATTATTTTTGCTGACTGTATATAGAGCTTCTCCATCTTTGTCTGCAAAGAATATAATCAATCTGATTTCTGTATTGACCATCTGGTGATGTCCATGTGTAGAACCATCTCTTGTGTTGTTGGAAAAAGGTGTTTGCTATGACCAGTGCATTCTCTTGGTAAAACTCTGTTAGCCTTTGCCCTGCTTCATTTTGTACTCTAAGGCCAAATTGGCCTGTTACTCCAGGCTTATCCTGACTTCCTACCTGACAAGATTATCATTCGGTTTTGAAGGAAAGATAGAGTGTTACAGATAAGCAAAAGCTAAAGAGATCATCACTACCAAACTGGCCTTTCTAAAAATGTTAAATATACTTCTGTAACCAGAAAAGAAAAGGCCACAACTAGAAATAAAAAAATTATGAAAGGAAAAATTCTAGGTAAAGGCAAAGGGAAATGTACAGTAAAGGTAATAAATCACTACTTATAAAGCTAGTAAGAATATTAAGCAAGACAAGTAGTAAAATCATCTATGTCTACAAATAAGTAGTTAAGGGATACACAAAATAAAAAGATATAAAATATAATGTGAAAAATAAAATGTAGGTGAAGAAAAAAATATATAGCAAAGTCTGAATTGCTGTTAGAATGAATTCTAATATAAGAATGCTGCTGCTGCTACTGCTGCTGTCGCTTCAGCCCTGTCCGACTCTGTGCAATGCCACAGACAGCAGCCCACGAGGCTGCCTTGTCCCTGGGGTTCTCCAGGCAAGAATACTGGAGTGGGTTGCCATTTCCTTCTCCAATGCATTAAAGTAAAAAGTGAAAGTGAAGACGCTCAGTCTGTCCGACTCTTAGCAACGCCATGGACTGCAGCCTACCATGCTCCTCCGTCCATGGGATTTTCCAGGCAAGAGTACTGGAGTGGGTTGCCAATGCCTTCTCCAAAAGTTAAGGTTAAGCAATGACAAAAATGGTGCAATGTGAAACGCCGCCATTTAAAGAACCACGTGGCCTTCCCGAGAACAGGAGGCCGAGGAAAGTTCATTCCCAGGTCATTAAGAAAGACCCACTCCTTAATCAACTTAAAACACATAGATATAGATAGATATTGACATAGATATAGACGTACATAGTTATATATAGAACCTTATGGATACATATGAACCTCATGGAATCCACAAACCAAAAACCTATAAAAAATACACAAAAATAAAGAGAAAGGAATCCAAACATAATACTGAAGACAGGCATCAAATTACAAGGGAAGAGAGCATGAGAAGAAAGGAACAGAGAACTGCAAAAACAACCAGAAAACAACTAACAAAATGATAATCAGCACATATCTATTAATAATTACTTTAAATGTCAATGAACTAAATGCTCCAATCAAAAGACATAGGATGACCAAATGGGTTAAAAAAAAAAAAAAGACCCATATACGTTCTGCCTACAAAATCTTCAATTCAGTTGTAAAGACACAGACTGAAAATGTGGGGATTTAAAAGTTTTCCCATACAAATATAAACAAACAGAAAATCTGAGTAGCAATACTTATATCAGACAAAATAGACTTTAAAACACAAAGAGTTTAACAGGAGACAAGAGCATTACGTAACGATAAAGGACTCAATCCAACAAGTAGATGTAACACTTGAAATATGTATGTACACAACATAGCACCTAAATACATAAATCAAATATTACAAACATAAAGGGAGAACTTGACAGTCATACAATAACAGTAGAGGGCTTTAGCACCCCATTTACATCAATGGACAAATCATCCATGCAGAAAATCAGTAAGAAAACAGTGGTCTTAGATCTCAAGAACACCTTTAGGGGAATTAGACCATGTCACCTTTTTGTTCAATATGTATTGTTGCCCCTAAGGGTAAGAACTTGCCTGTCTTATTTACTGTTGAATCTCCTATGCTTAGAATAGACCTGGCACAAAGAAAACACTCAATAAATGGAGGCACTGAGGAGTATGTTTATATTATCTGTATATTTCATCTTGGAAAGTCTGAATTGCAAGAGGCATTTGCAAGAGCCCTGCTCATCAAAGGAAAATTTAGTTAGGTTAATTATATTGTGTTCAATAAGATCTGAGCAAACTTCATCCTCTATAGAGCCCCGCAGACATAGTGCTAAAGGGAAAACCTTACATGTCCCTCCTACACCTTAAACTCTCTAATACATATCTCAGGCCTACCAGCATAATCTCGGGAGCATATTATACACAGCTTTCCTATGCCCCTTCTGACCACATGTCCTGGAATTCCCCAACCCCACCTATGCTCCAGAAAAATGACTTATGAGTCTCCAAATATGGAGGCTGTTTTGCTCTTCTCTAACTTTGCCGACACTGTTCCTGTGTCTGAAATGCTATTTGTGCCTCCTCTTCGCCACTCACAAACTTCATCTTCAAAATCCAGCTTAACTGTTAACTCCCCTGCGAAGTTTTCCCTCATCTCACCCAGTTTTCCAGATAATCTCTTTCCTCTGAATTTTACACATTTTTGAATTGCTATATTCATTACATGCTGTTCTTTTTTTTTCCTTTTTTTAAATAATTGTGTTAGTTTCAGGTGTACAGTAAAATGATTCAGTTATACATATACATGCTGTTGCTGCTGCTGCTAAGTCACTTCAGTAGTGTCCAACTCTGTGCGACCCCATAGACGGCAGCCCACTAGACTCCTCCATCCCTGGGATTCTCCAGGCAAGAACACTGGAGTGGGTTGCCATTTCCTTCTCCAACTGAATATACATATACACACATTTATTCTATTTCAGATTCTTTCCCCCATACTGATTATTACAGAATACTGAGTAGAGTTCCTTGGGATATACAGAAGTTCCTTTTTTTTTATATTAACAATTGCAACGAATTTATTTATTTATTTTTAATGTTTTTTTTTTATATTTTATTTTTTCAGTTCAGTTCAGTCGCTCTTGGAGCCTAATTATTTTACAATATTATATTGGTTGGTTTTGCCATACAGTGACATAAATCCGCCCCGGGTGTACATGAGTTCCCCTTCCTGAACCCCCCTCCCACCTCCCTCCTCCCCAAATCCTCCCTCTGGGTCATCCCCACACACCAGTCCCAAGCATCCTGTATCATGCATCGACCCTGAACTGGCGATTCGTTTCACATATGATAATATACATGTTTCAGTGCCATTCTCCCAAATCATCCCACCCTCACCCTCTCCCACAGAGTCCCAAAGACTGTTCTATACATCTGTGTCTCTTTTGCTGTCTCATATACAGGGTTATCATTTCCATCTTTCTAAATTCAGAAGTTTCTTTTTAATTATCTGTTTTATATATCGCATTGTGTATATGTTAATCTCAAACTCCTAATTTACCCCCTCCCACCTTTCCCCATTGGTACCTATAAATTTGTTTTCTAAGTCTGTGAGTCTGTTTCTGTTTTGTAAATAAATTCATTTGTATCATTTTCTTAGATTCCACGTATAAGAGATACCATCTGATATTTTTCTTTCTCTGTCTTATTTCACTTAGTTTGATAACCTCTAGGTCCATTCATGTTGCTGTGAAAGGCAGTATTTCATTCTTTTTATGGATAAGCAATATTCCATTGTGTGTGTCCCACACTATTACTGTGTTACTGTCACTTTCTCTTTTTACGCCTGTTAGTATTTGCCTTATATCTTGAGGTGCTCCTATGTTTGGTGCATTTGTATTTAGAATGGTTATATCTTCTTGGGTTGCTCCCTTGATCATTATGTAGTGTACTTCTTTGTCTCTTATAACGGTCTTCATTTTAAAGTCTATTTTGTCTGACATGAGTATTGCTACTCTAGCTTTCTTTTGATTTCCATTTGGATAAAATACCTTTTTCCATCCCCTCACTTTCAATCTGCATGTATCCCTAGATCTGAAGTAGGTTTCTTGTCGACAGCATATATACAGGTCTTACTTTTGTATTCATTCAGTCTGTGTTTTTTGGTTGGAGCATTTAATCTGTTTACATTTAAGGTAATTATCACTATGTGTGTTCTTGTTGTCATTTTATTAATTGTTTTGGACTTGTTTTCATAGGTGTTTTTTTCCCTTCTTCTTTTGTTCTCTTCTCTTGTGATTTGATGACTATTTTTAGTATTGTGTTTAGATTCCTTTTTCTTTTTTCTGTGTATATCTAGTGTAGAATTTGTTTTGCAGTTACAATGAAGTTTTGATATAGCAGTCTATATATAAACAAGGTTGTGTTAAGTTGCTGGTCTCTTATGCATCTCCAGTCACCTGCATTTGTATTCTCCTCTTCCCATGATTGCTGGTTTTGATATCACATTTGTGTGTTGATGGTTTCCTACCTTTACTATATGTTTGCCTTTGACAGTGAGCTTTCCCATTTGTAATTTTCTTATTTCTAGTTGTGGCCTTTTCTTTTCCACCTAGAGAAGTTCCTTTAACATTTGTTCTAAAGCTTATTTGATGGTGCTGAGTTCTCTTAGCTTTTGTTTGCCTGTAAAGCTTTTTATTCCTCTGTTGAATCTGGATGAGATGCCTTGCTCAGTAGAATATTCTTGATTGTAGCTTTCCAGTTTTCTGCTTCAGTTCAGTTCAGTTCAGTTCAGCTCAGTCGCTCCGTCCTGTCCAACTCTTTGCGACCCCATGAATCACAGCACGCCAAGCCTCCCTGTCCATCACCAACTCCCGGAGTTCACTCAAACTCACGTCCATCAAGTCGGTGATGTCATCCAGCCATCTCGTTCTCTGTCATCCCCTTCTCCTCCTGCCCCCAATCCCTCCCAGCATCAGAGTCTTTTCCAGTGAGTCAGCTCGTCGCATGAGGTGGCCAAAGTATTGGAGCTTCAGCTTTAGCATCAGTCCTTCCAATGAACACCCAGGACTGATCTCCTTTAGAATGGACTGGTTGGATCTCCTTGCAGTCCAAGGGACTCTTAAGAGTTTTCCCCTTACATCACTTGAAATATATTGTGCCATTCCCTTCTGGCATGCAGAGCTTCTGCTGAAAAGTCAACTGATAACCTTATGGGGATTCCTTTATATGTTTTTTGTTGCTTTTCTCTTGTTGCTTTTATTATTTTCTCTTTGTCTTTAATTTTTGTTAGTTTGATTAATGTGTGTCTTGGGGTGGTTTTCTGGGGTTATTTATATGTTTTTTGCTGTGCTGGGTGTTCATCGCTGCGTGAAAAACTTCTTTAGTTACGGTGAGCGAAGCCTACTTTCTAGTTATAGTGCATCAGCGTCTAATTGCGGAGCACAGGCTCCAGGGTGTGTGAG
Organism: Moschus berezovskii; assembly: GCF_049115385.1. Classification (NCBI taxonomy): domain Eukaryota; kingdom Metazoa; phylum Chordata; class Mammalia; order Artiodactyla; family Moschidae; genus Moschus; species Moschus berezovskii. Next base: position 44,114,398 of record NC_142463.1, on the reverse strand, counting down.
CTCAGTAGTTGTGACACACGGGCTTAGTTGCTGCATATATGGAGTCTTTCCCAGACCAGGGATCGAACTGGTGTCTCCTGCATTGCAAGGTAGATTCTTAACCACTGTACCACAAGGGAAGGCCTGTTCCTCCTTGGTTTTATCCTGTGTGGGACTCTGCACTTCCTGGACTTGGGTGACTTTTCTTTTTCCCTGTTAGGGAAGATTCCAACTACTATCTCTTCAAATATTTTCTCAGGCCCTTTCTCTGTCTCTTCTCTTTCTGGGACCCCTACAATGTGAATTTTGGTATGTTTAATGTTCCTGAGGTCTCTTAAACTGTCCTCGTTCCTTTTCATTCTTTTTCTTTATTCTGTTCCATGGCAGTGATTTCTGCTATTCTGTCTTCCAGCTCAATTATTCATTTTTTCTGCCTCATTTATTCCGCTATTGACTCCTTCGAGTATATTTTTCATTTCAGTTATTGTATTGTTCAACTCTGTTTGTTTGTTCTTTATATCCTCTGGCTCTTTGTTAAACATTTTTTGTGTCTTCTCGATCTGTGCCTCTATTATTTTTCTGAGATCCTGGATTATCTTTATTATCATTACTTTGAACTCTTTTTCAGGTAAATCCCCTGTCTCCACTTCACTTGGTTGTTCTTCTGGGGTTTTATCTTATTCCTTCATCTGGAGCACATTCCTCTGCTGTCTCAGTTTGTCTAACTTGCTGCTGTGGTCTCCATTCTACAGGCTGTAGGATTGTAGTTCCTCTTCTTCTGGTGGCTTCACTGTAGTGGGTGAGGCTGATCTAGAGGCTTATGCAGGCTTCCTGGTTGGAGGAACTGGTGCCTGCCCTCTGATGTATGGAGCTGGGTCTTGTCCCTCTGGTGGACAGAGTTATGTCAAAGGGTGTGTTTAGAGGTGGCTGTGGCCTCAGGAAAACTTTAGGCAGCCTGCCTGCTGATTGGTGGGGCTGTGTTGCTGCCCTGTTGGTTCTTTGTCCTAAGGCATCCTGGCACTGGAGCCTACAAACTGTTGGGTGGGGCCAGGTCTTAGTGTCAAAATGTCAGCCTCCTGGAGAGTTCATGCCAGTGAGTACTCTTTAGTACCTCCACCACCAGTGCCCTTGTTCCCACAGTGAGCCATAGACATTCCCTGCCTCCCCAGGAGACCTTTCAAGACCAGCAAGTAGGTCTGGCCCAGGCTCCTGTGAAGTCACTGCTTTTTCCCTGGGAGCTGGTTTCATGAGATCTATGTGTGCCCTCCAAGCATGGAGTTTTAAGTTCCCCTAGTCTTGTGGAGTTCCTGCAATCAGGCCCCATTGGACTTCAAAGCCAAATGTTATGGGGGTTCTTCCTCCTGATTACAGACCCCCAGACTATGGCGCTCAGAACTTTCATTTTCGTGGGAGAAACTCTGTCATAAAATTATTTTCCAGTTTGCAGATTGGTCATTTGGTGGGTGTGAGATTTGAGTATATTGTGAATATGTCCTCTGACCATCTTGTTGTGGCTTCATCTTTTTCTTTGAACGTACAATGTCTTTTTTGGTAGGTTCCGATCTTTTTTGCTGATGATTATTCTGTAGTTAGTGGTGATTTCATGTTTTCATGTGAGAAGGTGGCTCAAGTCCTACTCTGCCATCTTGTCTCCAACCTTTCTTCACATATATATATGTATAAACTTGTTTGTCATCTCTTATAGCAGATGAGCCTCTTGAGAATAAAGTTCATGCTTGTTCACTTGAATACTTGTGGTGTTTAGTACCTAGTTTCATCTAACCAGGATAAGAAAAATTCCTCCAGGAGTTTCAAACAGAAGAACTGTATTTCCAGGAAGTGAATATATAGGTGATAGAGGAAGCTGAGAAGCCAACCAAGGACAGTGAGCATCTTAGTTTGGGTTTCTAAGAAGCAGACTCTGAGACAAAATTCAAATGCAGCCAATTTATCTGAAAATGCAAGGAATATAGGTAGGTGAGAGGGAAGTGCTGCAGGAAAGAAAGGCAAAGCAGCTTGCCCACCAAGGCATCTATTTAGCCTAGATGCTCCACAAAATAGCACAAAATAGACCAAGGGGTAAAGGAGCTGGGGTATTTATACTAGTCAGTCATTGATTAAGGGCTATCCCCTAAGAGAATGTTAATTCTTAAGCACTTACAGCCTGCTATATACACAAAGTGGATTTCAGCAGATTTGGTTAGTCCTCCAACAAAGATACAGGCAAGAGCTTACCTTTGGAAATTAGGTTGGTGAACTAAATGGTAAGTGATTTCTTGAAGATGCAGATGGAGCACTGATAGCATCAGCTATAGTGAGGCAACTCAGAAGTTAACAAAATCAATAACTGCCTCTACCCCTGACCTTGACATCCAGAGGCTGGGGCTGCGGTTACTGTGTCCCAGAAGCCAGGAATACATGTAGAATCTGGGATGCTTATTGTACACTTGTTCTTGTTTGGCACTAGAGTCATAGAGGGCATTTAATCACTCCTAATGACTGCAATGGCAACCCACTCCAGTACTCTTGCCTGGAAAGTCCCATGGATGGAGGAGCCTGGTAGGCCGCAGTTCATGGGGCCACTTTGAGTCAGACACGACTGAGTGACTTCATTTTCACTTTTTACTTTCACACATTGGAGAAGGAAATGGCAACCCACTCCACTGTTCTTGCCTGGAGAATCCCAGGGACGGGGAAGCCTGGTGGGCTGCTGTCTATGGGGTCACACAGAGTCAGACATGACTGAAGTGACTGAGCAGCAATGACTGCAGATAGTGACTGCAGCCATGAAATTAAAAGATGCTCGCTCTTTGGAAGAATGCTATGACAAATCTAGACAGCATATTAAAAAGCAGAGACATTACTTTGCCAACAAAGGTCCGTCTAGTAAAAGCTATGTTTTTTTCAGTAGTCATGTATGGTTATGAGAGTTGGACCATAAAGAAAGCTGAGCACCAAAGAATTGATGCTTTTGAACTGTAGTGTTGGAGAAGACTCTTGAGAGTCCCTTGGACTGCAATGATATCCAACCAGTCCATCCTAAAGGAAATCAGTCCTGAATATTCATTGGAAGGACTGATGCTGAAGCTGAAACTCCAGTACTTTGGCCACCTGATGTGAAGAACTGATTCATTGGAAAAGACCCTGATGCTGGGAAAGATTGAAGGTGGAAGGAGAAGGGGTGACAGAGGATGAGATGGTTGGATGGCATCACTGACTCGATGGGCATGAGTTTGAGCAACCTCTGGGAGTTGGTGATGGACAGGTAAGCCTGGGGTGCTGCAGTCCATGGGGTTGCAAAGAGTTGGACATGACTGAGCAACTGAACTGACTAGCTGAATGACATTTAGACACTCCCTGGTGGCTTAGATGGTAACGCAGGAGACCGGGGTATGATTCCTAGGTCGGGAAGATCCCCTGGAGAAGAGAATGGCTATCCACTCTAGTATTCTTGCCTGGAGATTTCCATGGACAGAGGAGCCTTGTGGGCTACAGTCCATGGGGTCCTAAAGAGTCAGACAGGACTGAGTGACTAACACTTCAACACAAGGACTCCACAGGAGGCAAAAAGAGGCTTCTTCCTTCCTCCTGTCCTACAGTCTTCCACCAGTGGCCAGTCTTCTTCCCATTGGTCAAAACCAGCTGGAAGGCCACTTGATAGGAATTTTGGAAACCAGCCTGCTCTCCAGGATGCAGAGCAGAGAAGAGCAAATCACAGTAACAGAAAATAGGCCCAGGACTGGCAGACTACTATGACATTATGAGTTAGAGGGTCTGGCTATATGCTCCTGCAAATTAACTGCAGTTAATTTAACTGCAGTTTGTTTAAAGTACAGATTTCTGAGCCCTGTCTTGGCCTAATAAATCTGAACCTCACTAAAAAAAGTTTGGGTCCCAGGGGTCTATTTTTAACAAGTCCTTTAGGAGGTTCCTATACATAACTAAATGGAGAAGGCAATGGCAAGCCACTCCAGTACTCTTGCCTAGAAAATCCCATGGATGGAGGAGCCTGGTAGGCTGCAGTCTGTGGGGTCGCTAAGGGTCGGACACGACTGAGCGACTTCACTTTCACTTTTCACTTTCACACATTGGAGAAGGGAAAGGCAACCCACTCCAGTGTTCTTGCTTGGAGAATCCAAGGGACAGGGGAGCCTGGTGGGCTTCCATCTATGGGGTCACACAGAGTCGGACACGACTGAAGTGACTTAGCAGCAGCATACATAACTAAATTTGGGGACTACTGTAGAACTGAGTCAACACAATATTTTGGAGATTTTAAAAAATTAATTGAGTAGAACAGGTAACAGTGAAAATTCCACTTCTTGCCAATTCAAAAAATTAGTTAACAAAACTGATCCTTTCCTGTTAATCTAAGTTTAATGGCTTAACAATAAGTCTTTGATTTTCATTTTACAAAACAGTACTCAAAGTCAAAGGATGTTAGGGGGAGAAGGAACAAGATGGTGGAGGAATAGGATGGCGAGACCACTCTCCCCCAAAAAAATTCATCAAAAGAACATTTGAACACGGAGTAAAGTCCACAAAACAACTTCTGAATGCTGGCAGAGGACATCAGGCACCCAGAAAAGCAGCCCATTGTCTTCAAAAGGAGGTAGGAAAAAACATAAAAGATAAAAAGAGAGACAAAAGAGGTAAGGTCGGAGCTCTGTCCTGGGAAGGGAGGCTTTAAAAAGAGAGAAGTTTCCAAACACCAGGAAACACTCTCACTGGTGAATCTGTGGCGAGCCTTGGAGCCTCAGAGGGCCACATAACCAGGAGGAAAAAAGAAAGAAATAATTAAAACCTACAGATTACCCGCCAAACGGTAACTCCCAGCGGAGAAGCAGCGCAGACGCCTGCAGATGCCATTAGCAAGCGGGGGCTGGGCAGGGAGGAGCCGGCTGAACTGCTTAGAGAGAGGACTGGACTTGAATGCCGCAAGAACAATCTGAGAGATCTAACAGGGGATAGCAAAGCAGACTGGGATAACTTCCCGGCAAAAAGGCAGAAAGCCCTAACTTAACACTCCACCAGCCCCGCTCACAGAAGAAAGGACTGAGCAGAGCGAGCTGGCTGCGGTCGGCCCATCCCCGCCGAGACAGGCAGGGAGGTCAGCCAGAGCCAGAAGGGGCAACCGCGGCCCCAGAAAGGCATCCGATACAAACTGCAGGCAGGCTTGTTGCTAATCAAGACTTCTTGGGCTCGGGCCAGTCGATATCCACCTGAGAAGGTGCGCCGGTTGTACACCCAGAAAACCGAGTGGCAGGGACTGGGGAGGCGATAAGTTGCAGCGACCGCGCTGGCCAAACACCTGGTCCCCTGAGCTGCTCGGACCGGGGAAGGCACAAAACGCAGACCCAGCCAAGTCTGCGCTTTTGTGGAGTACCCGAGTACCTGAACCTGAGCCACTCAGACCTGGGAAGTGCATACAACCCAGCGCCAGCCTCGGACAGTTCCCGGCAGAGCAACCTAGAGCCTGTGCAGTATACAGTGGGACAACACATGCGCTGTGAGCCGGGGCAAACCCAGTGTGGCCGAGACGCTGCGAGCACTCCCCACAGATGCCAGAGATATTTGTCTGCAGTGTTCCTCCCTTCCCAGAACAGGACTGAACAACTGAGCCTTAAAAAGTGTCCACCCGCCCCCTAGTGTCAGGGCGGAAATTCGACACTGAAGAGACCAGCAAACAGAAGCTAATACAGAGGGAACCACCTTGGAAATGACAGATAGAGAAGTCCGTGAACAGTAACAAAGGGCAAAATGATAGGATACTGAATGAGGAATTCCCCAGGTCGGTAGGTGCCCAGTATGCTACTGGAGCTCAGTGGAGAAGTAACTATAGAAGGAATAAAGGGATGGAGCAAAAGCAAAACCAATACCCAGTTGTGGATGTAACCAATGATAGAAACAAGGTCCGGTGCTGTAAAGAGCAATATTGCATAGGAACCTGGAATGTTAGGTCCATGAATCAAGGCAAATTGGAAGTGGTCAAACAGGAGATGGCAAGAGTGAATGTCGACATTCTAGGAATCAGTGAACTAAAATGGACTGGAATGGGTGAATTTAACTCGGATGACCATTATATCTACTACTGTGGGCAGGAATCCCTTAGAAGAAATGGAGTAGCCATCATGGTAAACAAAAGAGTCCGAAATGCAGTACTTGGATGCAATCTTAAAAATGACAGGATGATTTCTGTTCGTTTCCAAGGCAAACCATTCAATATTACAGTAATCCAGGCCTATGCCCCAACCAGTAATGCTGAAGAAGCCGAAGTTAATCGGTTCTATGAAGACCTACAAGACCTTTTAGAACTAACACCCAAAAAAGATGTCCTTTTCATTATAGGGGACTGGAATGCAAAAGTAGGAAGTCAAGAAACACCTGGAGTAACTGGCAAATTTGGCCTTGGAGCACGGAATGAAGCAGGGCAAAGGCTAATAGAGTTTTGTCAAGAGAATGCACTGGTCATAGCAAACACCCTCTTCCAACAACACAAGAGAAGACTCTACACATGGACATCACCAGATGGTCAACACCGAAATCAGATTGATTATATTCTTTGGAACCAAAGATGGAGAAGCTGTATACAGTTAGCGAAAACAAGACCAGGAGCTGACTGTGGCTCAGATCATGAACTCCTTATTGCGAAGTTCAGACTTAAATTGAAGAAAGTAGGGAAAACCACTAGACCATTCAGATATGACCTCAATCAAATCCCTTATGATTATGCAGTGGAAGTGAGAAATAGATTTAAGGGACTAGATCTGATTGATAGAGTGCCTGATGAACTCTGGACGGAGGTTCGTGACATTGTACAGGAGACAGGGACCAAGACCATCCCCATGGAAAAGAAATGCAAAAGAGCGAAATGGCTGTCTGAGGAGGCCTTACAAATAGCTGTAAAAAGAAGAGAGGCGAAAAGCAAAGGAGAAAAGGAAAGATATAAGCATCTGAATGCAGAGTTCCAAAGAATAGCAAGGAGAGATAAGAAAGCCTTCCTCAGTGATCAATGCAAAGAAATAGAGGAAAACAACAGAATAGGAAAAACAAGAGACCTCTTCAAGAAAATTAGAGATTCCAAGGGAACTTTTCATGCAAAGATGGGCTCGATAAAGGACAGAAATGGTATGGACCTAACAGAAGCAGAAGATATTAAGAAGAGGTGGCAGGAATACACAGAAGAACTGTACAAAAAAGATCTTCACGACCAAGATAGTCACAATAATGTGATCACTGACCTAGAGCCAGACATCTTGGAATGTGAAGTCAAGTGGGCCTTAGAAAGCATCACTACGAACAAAGCTAGTGGTGGTGATGGAATTCCAGTTGAGCTATTTCAAGTCTTGAAAGATGATGCTGTGAAAGTGCTGCACTCAATATGCCAGCAGATTTGGAAAACTCAGCAGTGGCCACAGGACTGGAAGAGGTCAGTCTTCATTCCAATCCCAAAGAAAGGCAATGCAAAAGAATGCTCAAACTACCGCACAATTGCACTCATCTCACACGCTAGTAAAGTCATGCTCAAAATTCTCCAAGCCAGGCTTCAGCAGTATGTAAACCGTGAACTCCCAGATGTTCAAGCAGGTTTTAGAAAAGGCAGAGGCACCAGAGATCAAATTGCCAACATCCGCTGGATCATGGAGAAAGCAAGAGAGTTTCAGAAAAACATCTATTTCTGCTTCATTGACTATGCCAAAGCCTTTGACTGTGTGGATCACAATAAACTGTGGAACATTCTGAAAGAGATGGGAATCCCAGACCACCTGACCTGCCTCTTGAGAAACCTGTATGCAGGTCAGGAAGCAACAGTTAGAACCGGTCATGGAACAACAGACTGGTTCCAAATAGGAAAAGGAGTGCGTCAAGGTTGTATATTGTCACCTTGCTTATTTAACTTATATGCAGAGTACATCATGAGGAACGCTGGGCTGGAAGAAGCACAAGCTGGAATCAAGATTGCTGGGAGAAATATCAATAACCTCAGATATGCAGATGACACTACCCTTATGGCAGAAAGTGAAGAGGAACTCAAAAGCCTCTTGATGAAAGTGAAAGAGGAGAGTGAAAAGGTTGGCTTGAAGCTCAACATTCAGAAAACAAAGATCATGGCATCTGGTCCCATCACTTCATGGGAAATAGATGGAAAAACAGTGGAAACAGTGTCAGACTTTGTTTTTTTTGGGCTCCAAAATCACTGCAGATGCTGATTGCAGCCATGAAATTAAAAGACGCTTGCTCCTTGGAAGGAAAGTGATGACTAACCTTGATAGTATATTAAAAAGCAGAGACATTACTTTGCCGACCAAGGTCCGTCTAGTCAAGGCAATGGTTTTTCCCGTGGTCATGTATGGATGTGAGAGTTGGACTGTGAAGAAAGCTGATCGCCGAAGAATCGATGCTTTTGAACTGTGGTGTTGGAGAAGACTCTTGAGAGTCCCTTATACTGCAAGGAGATCCAACCAGTCCATTCTAAAGGAGATCAATCCTGGATGTTCATTGGAGGGACTGATGCTAAAGCTGAAACTCCAATACTTTGGCCACCTCATGAGACGAGTTGACTCACTGGAAAAGACTCTGATGCTGGGAAAGGTTGGGGGCGGGAGGAGAAGGGGACGACGGAGAATGAGATGGCTGGATGGCATCACCGACTCTGTGGACATGAGTTTGAGTGTACTCCGGGAGTTGGTGATGGACAGGGAGGCCTGGCGTGCTGTGATTCATGGGGTCGCGGAGAGTCAGACACGACTGAGCGACTGAACTGAACTGAACTGAACTGAGAGACTACTCCAAGAATAAAACCAAAAACCAAAGGCAAGAGGCTTAAGCCCAAATCCTGAGAACACCAGAGAACTCCTGACTCCAGGGAACATTAATTGATAGGAGCTCATCAAACGCCTCCATACCTACACTAAAACCAAGCACCACCCAAGGGTCAACAAGTTCCAGAGCAAGACATACCATGCAAATTCTCCAGCAACACAGGAAAATAGCCCTGAGCTTTAATATACAGGCTGCCCGAAGTCACTCCAAACCCACTGACATCTCATAACTCATTACTGGACACTACATTGCACTCCAGAGAGAAGAAATCCAGCTCCACCCACCAGAACACCGACACAAGCTTCCCTAACCAGGGAACCTTGACAAGTCACCCGTCCAACCCCACACACAGCAAGGAAACTACATAATAAAGAGAACTCCACAGACGGCCAGAAGAGGGAAAGGCCACCCCAAGCAAAGCAATATAAGCAAAATGAAGAGGCAGAGAAATACCCAGCAAGTAAAAGAACAAGATAAATGCCCACCAACACAGACAAAAAAGAAGATATAGGGAATCTACCTGATAAAGAATTTCGAATTTTGATGGTGAAAATGATTCAAAATCTTGAAAGCAAAATGGAGTTACAGATAAATAACCTGGAGAAAAGGATTGAGAAGATGGAAGAAAGGTTTAATAAGGACTTAGAGGAAATAAAAAAGAGTCAATATACAATGAATAATGCAATTGATGAGATCAGAAACACTTTGGAGGGAACAAACAGTAGAATAACAGAGGCAGAACACAGGATAAGCGAGCTAGAAGATAGAATTGTAGAAATAAATGAAAAAGAGGAAAAAAGAAAAACCAATTAAAAGAAATGAGGACAAAATTAGAGACCTCTGGGACAATGTTAAATGCTCCAACATTCGAATCATAGGAGTCCCAGAAGAAGAAGACAAAAAGAAAGACCATGAGAGAATACTTGAGGAGATAATAGTTGAAAACTTCCCTAAAATGGGGAAAGAAATAATCACCCAAGTCCAAGAAACCCAGAGAGTCCCCAACAGGATAAACCCAAGGTGAAATACTCCAAGACACATATTAATCAAATTAACAAAGATCAAACACAAAGAACAAATATTAAAAGCAGCAAGGGAAAAACATGGTGTTGGAGAAGACTCTTGAGAGTCCCTTATACTGCAAGGAGATCCAACCAGTCCATTCTAAAGGAGATCAATCCTGGATGTTCATTGGAGGGACTGATGCTAAAGCTGAAACTGCAATACTTTGGCCACCTCATGCGACAAGTTGACTCTGCGGGGAGCGGCCCTGAATAAGGGAAACATAGCTCTGGGAGCTGCCTTGTGAATTCAAGGGTCTGTGCACAGACATAGCTCTCTGTCCCGCCACCCCTTGGAATTTAGGTAGTTAAGATAGTTAATCTTTAAGAAGCACCCTTTTGCCTTGAATGCACAAATGACACATAAGGGATTTATTATGACTGCCCAGAGGAAAAACAGACCATCTTGGTATGACTCAAGATAACATGTGAAGCCTTGGGATTGATGTACTCTAGACATTATCTCTTATGAGAAAACACCTGTGGCAGTAGAAAGTTTCTTGTAGCATAAGTATAAATATGCCTGTGAGAAATAAAGTGGTATCGCTTGCTTTCTTGTCTCATTGTAGCAGCGATCCTCTCAACCGCATCTTTTGTCTGTCTTTTTTTTTCTTAGCCATCATAGCCGCGCTCCGTGCCCAGTTAGCTGTTGCCGGCGGGTCCAGCAGACTCACTGGAAAAAACTCTGATGCTGGGAAAGGTTGGGGGCGGGAGGAGAAGGGGACGAACAAGAATGAGATGGCTGGATGGCATCACCGACTCTGTGGACATGAGTTTGAGTGTACTCCGGGAGTTGGTGATGGACAGGGAGGCCTGGCGTGCTGTGATTCATGGGGTCGCAGAGAGTCGGACACGACTGAGCGACTGAACTGAACTGAACTGAACTGAACACACAAGGGGATCCCCATAAGGATAACAGCTGATCTTTCAACAAAAACTCTTCAGGCCAGGAGGGAATGGCAAGACATACTTAAAGTGATGAAAGAAAATAACCTACAGCCCAGATTACTGTACCCAGCAAGGATCTCATTCAAAAAGAAGGAGAAATCAAAAGCTTTACAGACAAGCAAAAGCTGAGAGAATTCAGCATCACCAAACCAGCTCTGCAACAAATGCTAAAGGATCTTCTCTAGACAGGAAACACAGAAAGGGTGTATAAACTCGAACCCAAAGCAATAAAGAAAATGACAACGGGATCATACTTATCAATAATTACCTTAAACGTAAATGGGTTGAATGCCCCAATCAAAAGACAAAGGCTGACTGAATGGATACAAAAACAAGAACCCCATATGTGTTGTCTACAAGAGACCCACCTCAAAATGAGGGACACATACAGACTGAAAGTGAAGGGCTGGAAAAAGATATTCCAGGCAAATAGAGACCAAAAGAAAGCAGGGGGTAGCAATACTCATATCAGATAAAACAGACTTTAAAACAAAGGCTGTGAAAAGAGACAAAGAAGGAAACTACATAATGATCAAAGGATCAACCCAAGAAGAAGATAATAACAATTATAAATATTTATGCACCCAACATAGGAGCACCGCAATATGTAAGACAATTACTAACAAGTATGAAAGGGGAAATTAACAACAATGCAATAATAGTGGGAGATTTTAAGACCCCACTTACATCTATGGATAGATCAACTAAACAGAAAATTAACAAGGAAACACAAACTTTAAATAATACAACAGACCAGTTAGACCTAATAGATCTCTATAGGACATTTCACCCCAAAACAATGAATTTCACCTTTTTCTCAAGCGCACATGGAACCTTTTCCAGGATAGATCACATCCTGGGCCATAAATCTAGCCTTGGTAAATTCAAAAAATTGAAATCATTCCAAGCATCTTTTCTGACCACAATGCAGTAAGATTAGATCTCAATTATGGGACAAAAACCATTAAAAATGCCAACATATGGAGGCTGAACAACACGCTGCTGAGTAATGAACAAATCATAGAAGAAATCAAAAGAGAAATCAAAATATGCATAGAAATGAATGAAAATGAAAACACAACAACCCAAAACCTCTGGGACACTGTAAAAGCAGTGCTAAGGGGGAATTTCATAGCAATACAGGCACACCTCAAGAAACAAGAAAAAAGTCAACTAAATAACCTAACCCTACATCTAAAGAAACTAGAAAAGAAAGAAATGAAGAACCCCAGGGTTAGTAGAAGGAAAGAAATTGTAAAAATTAGGGCAGAGATAAATGCAAAAGAAACAAAAGAGACCATAGCAAAAATCAACAAAGCCAAAAGCTGGTTCTTTGAGAAGGTAAATAAAATTGACAAACCACTAGCCAGACTCATCAAGAAACAAAGGGAGAAGAACCAAATCAATAAAATTAGAAAGGAAAATGGAGAGAACACAACCAACAACACAGAAATACAAAGGATTATTAGAGAATACTATCAGCAATTATATGGCAATAAAATGAATAACCTGGAAGAAATGGACAAATTCCTAGAAAACTACAACTCTCCAAAACTGAACCAGGAAGAAATAGAAAATCTGAACAGACCCATCACAAGCACGGAACTAGAGGAAGTAATCAGAAATCTTCCAGCAAACAAAAGCCCAGGTCCAGACGGCTTCACAGAATTCTACCAAAAATTTAGAGAAGAGCTAACACCTATTCTACTCAAACTCTTCCAGAAAATTGCTGAGGAAGGGACACTTCCAAACTCATTCTATGAGGCCACCATCACCTTAATCCCAAAACCTGGTAAAGATCCCACAAAAAAAGAAAACTACAGGCCAATATCACTGATGAACATAGATGCAAAAATCCTTAACAAAATTCTAGCAATCAGAATCCAACAACACATTAAGAAGATCATACATCATGACCAAGTGGGCTTTATCCCAGGAATGCAAGTGTTCTTCAATATCCGCAAATCAATCAACGTAATACACCACATTAACAAACTGAAAAATAAAAATCATATGATTACCTCAATAGATGCAGAGAAAGCCTTTGACAAAATACAACATCCATTTATGATAAAAACCCTCCAGAAAGTGGGAATAGAAGGGACATATCTCAACATAATAAAAGCTATATATGACAAACCCACAGCAAACATTATCCTCAATGGTGAAAAACTGAAAGCATTTCCCCTAAAGTCAGGAACAAGACAAGGGTGCCCACTCTCACCACCACTATTCAACATAGTTCTGGAAGTTTTGGCTACAGCAATCAGAGCAAAAAAAGACATAAAAGGAATACAAATTGGAAAAGAAGGAGTAAAACTTTCACTGTTTGCGATGACATGATCCTCTACACAGAAAACCCTAAAGACTCTACCAGAAAACTACTAGAGCTAATCAATGAATACAGTAAAGTTGCAGGATATAAAATCAACACACAGAAATCCCTTGCATTCCTATACACTAATAATGAGAAAATAGAAAGAGAAATTAAGGAATCTATTCCATTCACTGTTGCAACGAAAAGAATTAAATACTTAGGAATATATCTACCTAAGGAAACAAAAGACTTGTACATAGAAAACTATAAAACACTAGTGAAAGTAATCAAAGAGGACACTCATAGATGGAGAAATATACCGTGTTCGTGGATTGGAAGAATAAATATTGTAAAAATGAGTATACTACCCAAAGTAATTTATACATTCAATGCAATCCCTATCAAGCTACCAATGATATTTTTCACAGAACTAGAACAAATAATCTCACAGTTTGTATGGAAATGCAAAAAACCTCCAATAGTCAAAGCAATCTTGAGGAAAAAAAATGGAACTGGGGAAATCAACCTGCCAGACTTCAGGCTCTACTACAAAGCCACAGTCATCAAGACAGTATGGTACTGGCATAAAGACAGAAATATAGATCAATGGAACAAAATAGAAAGCCCAGAAATAAATCCACGCACCTATGGACACCTTAGCTTTGACAAAGGAGGTAAGAATATAAAATGGAGAAAAGACAGTCTCTTTAACAAGTGGTGCTGGGAAAACAGGGCAGCCACTTGTAAAAGAATGAAACTAGAACACTTCCTAACACCATACACCAAAATAAATGCAAAATGGATTAGAGAGCTAAATGTAAGACCAGAAACTATAAAACTCCTAGAGGAGAACATAGGCAAAACACTCTCTGACATAAATCACAGCAGGATCCTCCAAGACCCACCTCCCAAATATTGGAAATAAAAGCAAAAATAAACAAATGGGACCTAATTAAAATCAAAAGCTTCTGCACAGCAAAGGAAACTATAAGCAAGGTGAAAAGACAGCCTTCAGAATGGGAGAAAATAATAGCAAATGAAGCAACTGATAAAGGATTAATCTCCAAAATATACAAGCAGCTCCTGCAGCTCAGTTCCAGAAAAATAGATGACCCCATCAAAAATGGGCCAAAGAACTAAACAGACATTTCTCCAAAGAAGACGTAAAGATGGCTAACAAACACATGAAAAAATGCTCAACATCCCTCATAATCAGAGAAATGCAAATCAAAACCACAATGAGATACCATTTCACACCAGTCAGAATGGCTGCTATCGAAAAGTCTACATGCAATAAATGCTGGAGAGGGTGTGGAGAGAAGGGAACCCTCTTACACTGTTGGTGGGAATGAAAACTAGTACAATCACTATGGAGAACAGTGTGGAGATTCCTCAAAAAACTGGAAATAGAACTGCCATATGATCCAGCAATCGCACTCCTGGGCATACACACCGAGGAAACCAGAATTGAAAGAGACACATGTACTCCAATGTTCATCGCAGCACTGTTTATAATAGCCAGGACATGGAAGCACCTAGATGTCCATCTGCAGACGAATGGATAAGAAAGCTTTGGTACATATACTCAATGGAGTATTACTCAGCCATTAAAAAGAATGCATTTGAACCAGTTCTAATGAGGTGGATGAAACTAAAGCCTATTATACAGAGTGAAGTAAGCCAGAAAGAAAAACACCAATACAATATACGAACGGATATATATGGAATTTAGAAAGATGCAAATGATAACCCTGTATACGAGACTACAAAAGAGACACAGATGTATAGAACAGTCTTTGGGACTCTGTTTGAGAGGATGAGGGAGGGATGGTTTGGGAGAATGGCATTAAAACATGTATATTATCATATGTGAAACGAATCACCAGTTCAGGGTCGATGCATATTACAGGATGCTCGGGGCTGGTATGCGGGGATGACCCAGAGGGAGGATAAGAGGAGGAGGGAGGTGGGAGGGGGAACTCATGTACACCCGGGGTGGATTCATGTCAATGTATGGCAAAACCAACCAATATAATATTGTAAAATAAAAAAATAAATAAATAAAAAATAAAGGATGTTAGAAAATATATCCATAAAATCTGAGGTAGCACCAGGGTGCAGGATTCAAATGGTAAATACTTTTGTTGGTGCACTTATCATACTATATTACTACTATTATTATTATTGTATTATTGTTGTTGTTTATCATGGCTTCCTACACTCTATTAGACTCTGACTTCAAGGATTGTGTCTTACTACTTTCTGCACATGCAGCACAAAACATGGCCAATTACATAGCAGGTGTCTGAAAAATGCCTGTAGAGTTAAGTTCAGAATCTAAAGCTTCCCTTAGCCAGTAACTTCTTTGAAACTGGCTCTTTCAGGTATATGTCAACTCAAGAATGTAACCAAAGTATTTATTTTTTTCTTTTAATTTCCAAAATCCTTTTAGGTTTTCCATAAAATTGGCCTTTATAACTTTTTCTCTTGATTTTGAGCATTCATGTGGTAAATTTGTTCAATGAGGCATTGCACATGATATATTGTGTTTATTTTGGGATAATTAAGCAATTGTTATCATAGAAATTGCATTACTCTGTTTTATTAAGAAAAATCTCCCCTTTCATAAGACAGTAATATAATCAGACTAAAAAATATTCCAAGGCAAGAATCAGACAAAATATGCATTCAAAAGCACAAATCCAAAATAAGAAAAAGATTAACTGTGTTCCAAAATGAGATGAACAAAAACAGTTTATCAGTTCTACTATTTCCAGGGAGTGGACAAGAGGATGAAAACTGCATTAAAAGAATTTTCATTACCATAAAAACTCATACAGGGACATTTATTTACATGGAAATAAAATAGAAACACAATGCTGCATGTAAAATAGGAAGCCTATAAGCCCAAACCTAGATCCATTTAGGAGACAGTTCTCAGAAATTAGTATGAGGACACACTGAAATCAGTCAGACATGGTTTAAAATCTAGGACCAAGCATAAAACACCTACATGATCTTGATCTGTACCTTTATCTTTTCAAAAATAGAAACCATAGCACCTACTTTATAGGGCCAGTTAACCAGTGAGCGGCCTATTAATTGCTGTTTCAGTATCTATAAAGTCAGGGACTAAATACAAATACAAATTTCCCCTTTAGAATTGGCTCCTGGCCATCTCAGGTACCTGATGAAATGATCTGACAAGGAAAAGGGAACGTCAGAGACACATGACAGTGAAGGGATAAGGGTCTGGTTCCCATCACAGAGAGACGTCGACTAAGGAGTAGAAAGGACACAGGAAGGAAAGTTATTCCCAGATCAAGTTATTCCCTGGTCAAGGAAGCTAGGGGGCTCAAATTTGTGTATCAGTCTATAGTGGGCAGTACAGATGGTGATGAGAAGCAGGGATTTTTCAGTCACCCTGAATCCTAATCCTTGTTCCATCCCCCACTAACCAGCTATGTAAACTAAAATAAGTTGTATATTTTCTCTGAGCTTCAGTTTCATCATTAAAAAAAACCCACAAAACACAACAGTGTGATTCATTGGATAGCTGTCAGAATTGTGTGATCATCTATGTAATGTGTTTATCACAGTGTTTGGCACATAATAAATGTTCAAAAAATGCTAGACAGTGGAATGAGATGTAGTAGAGTTTGTTTCCAGCCTTTGGTTCAGGAATAGAATGCCTGCTCCAACATGAATGAGAACTGAAATGGAAAAATTACAGTCACAGTTCTACATAGACCATGGTATCAAGGCAGGCAACCCAGCAAAGCAAGGCAAAAGCCTAGACAGAGAACAAGGTACACATGGGAGATCAGGTCATAATAACAGGGTGGAAATGCAGAAAGTAAAACTGGGGCAGATAATCAGCTTTGAACTAGCAGCAAGTGAGACACAGTGGAGTTGGACCAAACCTACTCACAAAGATCAAGCTGTCAGCTGGTGACAGAGAAGATGGCTAGGGAGAGCAGACAGGCAACGCATAAAGATATCGAACCTGAAGTCAGTAACTCCTTATCTATCTAGAGATCATTTATTCAGTAGTCTCTTTGGCTCCATAAGTAAGCAAACAAGATTTTTGAGCATATCACAATAAATCATTGTGATATTATTTATCACAATAAATCCCACAGGAAAAATACTTATCTTTTACTCATAGGCAACTTTTCATCTCCTCATTCAGACCGTGTTTACTCTCTTTTAAACTTTCTAAATTGAAGTAGAGTTGATTTACAATGTTGTGTTAGTTTCTGGTGTACGGCAAAGTGATTTATAACAGACCCTGTTTGCTCTTATCTTATATGCAATTTTAATGAACATTTGTATTTCGTTTCTTAGACCATGACAGATTTTGGGAGAAAGGGAAAACTTCTTTGGTTGGAATCCTGTCCCCAAAAATGTACTATAAAATTATATAAAATATAAATAGTCTTAATTTTTAAATGTGTTTTATAGTTTATTTATAGTTTAAAACCTTTATACATTTGTCCCACTTAGTGTATTTGGCTAAATATTATTTTGTTCCTTTGTTTAATTTTCTATTCTGTATAGGATTAGTCCCATAAAGAAAAACCATCTTGCTTATTTCATACCAGGGCAAATTTCCCCAGATGCCTTGTAAACCAAGAAAGCATGGTGGATAATTTTGAGTCCCCTCATTAAAAGAAATAGTATCACCCACTGGATCAAGCCAAAAAATCAGAAGTCACTTTCTTTGCCTCATTCTAGAAATCTAATCCTTCAACAAGTCCTATCAGTTGTAAGTTCAAGATGTGTTCCGGATTTGTTCACACATCTCTCTTTTCCTCCACCTTCATCACCCTTGTCCAAGTCACCACAGTCTTGCCTGGACATTGCGATGTCTCCTGACTGTTTTCCACAATAACCCAGTCATCTAAGTGAACTTTTAAAGACAAATATTAATATATGCCAATTCTCTGACTTAAACCTCTAGTGGCTTTATATCACAATAAGAGAAAAATCAAAGCTCAGTGCCTGAGACCTAAGATATGATTAGTCTTTCCTTGCTGGCTCACCCACCACCCTCCAGTTACACTCTCCTTCTTTCTGTTCCTTGAACACTCCAAGATCACATCCACCTGAGACCCCTCGCACTTGCCCTTCTCTCTTCCTGGAATACTCATGTCCCAGACATCTTCACAGGCATCAGCTCAAATGTCATCTCCTTCCAGAAGTCCTCTCTGATTACTTAGTCCAAAGTAGCCACCAATCATTCTATTACTTCCCCCGTCTGAATATTTTGCCTTGCATTTAACACAGTGAGATATTTCTTGTTTATTTCATAGAGTATGCTCTGTCTCTCCACTCTGGGAGGTACACTTTTCTCTCTTAGTCACCCTGTGTCTCCAGTACCTAGAACAGTGTCAGGTACCTAACAAATGCACTGGAAATATTCATGACATGAATATAAATGAATATATCTGCCCCCCAATTTTTTTATAGAAAGGAAATCAACTATATATCTTAGAACATCATTACTGGATACATACAAATGACTTGCAACCCCCTTACCACTAATCAGATCCTACTAATAGCTGAGAACCTTGACTATGCCTGAAAATGTCCTTGTAGGACAGTGTGATGAAGAATGTTTTTGAGAGAGATGAATCTGGAGAGCACATGCAGGACAGATCAGAGGGTAAAAGACAAAGGGACCAGTTAGATGCCTATTTGTCTAGATGTGGAGTGCTAGAGCCTGAATCAGTGGCTGTGAAAGGAACAGATGCAAGGACTATGGTGATGGAAGAACTAACAGGGCTGGAGGCTGATTAATTTGTGGAAAGAGTTACAAGGGTGGACCTCTGGGAGTGCAAAATCTTGGCAACATTCTTCTCCCACTTATATGAAGTCTGCTCTATGTAAATGACAAGCCGCTTGATTTAATAGAGAAATATAGACTCTGATGTAGCAGAATGCTCCCTTATAATTTGATTTTCCTTACATGATAGTCATGAATATCATGCATTCCTTTAAAAGACTGGAAAGGCTTATTTGATATCAATAACACATCAATCAAAACTGCTACAGTAATTATAGCTATGTACTTAACTATATGAATACAATCATTTTGAATGAACTCAATCAAAAACAACAGTTGAGTCTTTTTAGTCTTTTTAACAATTGGATGACTTGCCTAAGTTTTTACTTTACCTGTACTTGGTATGGTCTATTAGTTTTCTATTGCAGCTGTAACAAATTATCACAAACCTTGAAGCTTAAACACAGTTCTGTAAGTCAGAAGTCCCACACGGGTCTCTCTGGGCTAAAAACCACTGTCTAGGTAGGCTTACTTTCCTTTCTGTGAGCTCTGTAAGAGGGAGCTCCCCATACTATAGGGGAGAATACATTTCTTCACCTTCTCCAGTTCCAAGAGGATGCCCACATTCCACAATTTGTGGCCCCTTTCTCCATCTTCAAAGCCAGCAGTTCTGTGCCTCTCTAACCCTATTTCCACAATTGATTCTCTCTCTCTGATCACAGTTGGAAAAAGTTCTCCACTTCTACGGACACTTGTAGTTAGACTGGACCCACCCGGAGCATCCAGCATAATTCCCCATCTCGAAGTCCTTAACTTAATCACATATGCAAAGGTTCTTTGCCATGTACAGTAACATTCACAGGTTCTGGCGGTTAAAGTTTGGACATCTTTGGAGGCCCATTGTTCTGACGTCCACATGAGTTATTACCTATTAGAAGTAATGTTTTAAAGTGGTGCCTATTCTCTGTTTTGAAGCTGGATTCTCCTAGTGGCTACTCAGTCACAGGAGGAAGAGAAAAATCATAAACTTGACTTAAACGATTTTCAACTTTTTAGAAATGTATTTTATTTCATTTATGCATATCCCCAACTTGTTCTAAAAGGACTTTAAGGACACATGGGTCCTTAAAAATATGATGAGGATGATGTGTCAGGTACTTTTGGAATGACAGCCTCCTCTATTTTTCACTTCATAAAAACCGTCTTGCAAAGGTAGAACCTAGCAGTTCACAGTACAGGCTCTGGAGCCAGACTGGAGCAGGGGCTGAACCCATACCCAGCACTGTCAAATTCCCTAATTCTTTGATTTAGCCTCATCCATAAAATGAGAGTTATTCCTTTAACCAGTATTTATTGAGCTCTTACTATATGCCATCATAATTCAAGGCACAGGGGAGTCAGCCAGAATACACATGTACATTGTCATTGGTTATTAAGAAATTCAGATACTCTCAGCCTCAACTTCATGTCTGCCTCAGTCTCTACCCCAGGACCCTCTGGACTTCCCACAATCTAGCAACTAAAAGGATGAAGCATGGCAAAGCGGGGGCCCTGCAGAAGCCTTCCCCAGTGCTCCTGCCTGCATCTGTCCCTTTATGGGTGAAATCATTAATGGTGCTCTAATCTGCAGTCTGTGGGGTCGCTAAGAGTCAGACACGACTGAGCAACTTCACTTTCACTTTTCACTTTCACACATTGGAGAAGGAAATGGCAACCCACTCCAGTGTTCTTGCCTGGAGAATCCCAGGGACAGGGGAGCCTGGTGGGCTTCCGTCAATGGGGTCACACGGAGTCGGACACGACTGAAGTGACTTAGCAGCAGCAGCAGCAATATGACCTCTGGATTCAAAAGTGAAAAAGAAACAGAGAAAAACGCCTTTATGATCCTGATAGAGGAGACAGACAATACATAAGGCACGTAAGTGTGTGGAAGGATGGATGGATGGGTAGGTGGATGGATGGATGGACAAACGAAAGGATAGATAGATTGAGAGAGACAGATCTTGCAGGGTAATAAGTGCTGTGGAGAGAAATGTAGCAGGCAAGGAGGAGAGAGAATGTCAACTTGAAAATGTGACAAGAGAAGTCTCACTGAGAAGGAGACATTGGAGAAAGGACCTGAGGAAGGTCAGGGAACAGGGCATGCGGGCATGTGGGAAGGAAGAGAGAGCAGAGTGACAGCTTTCAGGGAAGAGCATATCTGGCCTGGCCTGGGCACCATGAGGAGCATAAGTGAGCCTGGAGTGAAGGGAAATGAGGAAACAGAATGCTAAGGCCTGCCTCAGAGGATAGTTGTGAGGATTATATGAATTACATTTAATTACTGAATTGAATGACCCTAATGAAAGAGGATAGCGAAAAGGTTGGCTTGAAGCTCAACATTCAGAAAACAAAGATCATGGCATCTGGTCCCATCACTTCATGGGAAATAGATGGAAAAACAGTGGAAACAGTGTCAGACTTTATTTTTTTGGGCTCCAAAATCACTGCAGATGCTGATTGCAGCCATGAAATTAAAAGACGCTTACTCCTTGGAAGGAAAGTTATGACCAGCCTAGATAGCATATTAAAAAGCAGAGACATTACTTTGCCAACCAAGGTCCGTCTAGTCAAGGCTATGGTTTTTCCTGTGGTCATGTATGGATGTGAGAGTTGGACTGTGAAGAAAGGTGATCGCCGAAGAATTGATGCTTTTGAACTGTGGTGTTGGAGAAGACTCTTGAGAGTCCCTTGGACTGCAAGGAGGTCCAACCAGTCCATTCTAAAGGAGATTAATCCTGGGTGTTCATTGGAACGACTGATGCTAAAGCTGAAACTCCAATACTTTGGCCACCTCATGCGACAAGTTGACTCACTGGAAAAGACTCCGGTGCTGGGAAAGATTGGGGGCAGGAGGAGAAGGGGACGACAGAGAATGAGATGGCTGGATGGCATCACCGACTCGATGGACATGAGTTTGAGTGAACTGCAGAAGTTGGTGATGGACAGGGAGGCCTGGCGTGCTGTGGTTCATGGGGTTGCAAAGAGTTGGACACGACTGAGCGACTGACCTGAACTGAACTGAACTGAATCCTAACCCTTAAAGCAAGGGCTGGCATATGGTTTTAAATTTATATATATATAAACCTATTATTTTTACCATTATTTTAGAAGTATGTCTTACTGAATAAAGTTAAAATGTTTTCCCCCCAGGGCTATAATTTCATTCCCCCAAACACCCTCTTAGGATGTTTCAGTACCTCAGGGGTTTCACTGGGACCTGCATGTCCTCACTCCTGCGTGAGCCCATATCTCTGGAGATGTCCAGATTTGGGGTGACAGGAATCCTTTCACACCCAGGACCTACAACATCAGATCTTGAATGCTCTTCCTCCAAGGAATGATTTCATTATAATTTAGAAATTTGAGTTTGAGTGAGAATCCTTAGTATCCTCCATATATTGCCTTGGAGATTCAAGGTAAAGCTGCATCTTCTACAACTCTCCTTTGCAATTCTTGTCTTTTCTTTTTTCCTAAATATCCTGCCCACCACTCTGTGCTTACCCAGGGGTTTTAGAGCTTTCCCTAGAGCTTTTTCTAAGCTGTGCTCAGCACAGTCCCCTAGAATCCTCCCAGTCATCAGTACCTTTTCCATGATAAGAGTGGTGGCCCTTATTTCAGTCACTAAACAGCTTAATTTCTAGGGGAAGGTATTCAATCTGTGATAATATGGGGTGTTCAAAGCACTGTAACATCTCCACTGAATCCCACAACACACACACAAACACACACACACACTACCAGTATGTCATGTCCCACAAGTTCAGAGCATAAATATGGTCATATCACCTATTTTGTACTTGAATACTCAAACACCCTCATGCCCTATTAGCAAGAAGTGATATCTTGGGACATCCTCAACTCTAACTAGTTCAGTGATCTCCTAAGAGCTTACACAATGCACCAGCATTCAGACCTGCCCCTCCACAGCAAGTTGAAACAAGTGGCTGGATGAGCCTAGAGCTGCCATGTCTTCTCCTGTGTCACCATGGAGACTGGTTCTGCCCATTCCTTCCCATGCTTGTCCCCTTATTTTTACTCTGAAATTACAGGTCTTTCCAATGACACCCTTGTTCTCAGGAATTCTTCCCAATATTCTTTCACTGTGTTGGATAGCTGACCCGGAAGAGCTGTTTTTATGAGTGATTCACTGTGTAAGACCTAGCCCTGTGTCACAAACTTTAAGATCTTGGTCCCAGATCCTCAGCCTAGATGTCTTCTATCCATAACGTTGACTTTATTTTAGGAATCTCATAACCCTTCACTGTCCTGGGCTTAATGGGAGTCCTCCACCTACCCTTCTTCAGCATCTCTACCCAACCAGTCCATTCTAAAGGAGATCAATCCTGGGTGTTCATCGGAAGGACTGATGCTAAAGCTGAAATTGAACCAGATCTCAGGGAACAGAATTTGGAACCTGAGCCTCATGTCTTCCAAAATGCCTTGGGCTCTTATACAAGTCAATTATCATCTCCTCCCTCATCTCCAAATCAATTTCCCCAAGTGGCAGGCTTGCTGGGTTGACAAAATTCAGATATACCCCAACCCCCACCCCCAGAACAATGACTGCTTCTTAGCTCTATATTAAACCATTACAGGGGCCACTCAAGAAACAGCATGACAGATGAGCCACTCTTGATAATATGTATATCCAGACATTTCAGATGAAAAAGCAAAGGCTGAGGATAAAATCGGATAATGCAGTGTGAGCTAATTGTATCTGATACATTATTTTATCTGTCTAAACATTCCCTGAGAGCTCAGTTTATAAAGAATCTGCCTGCAATGCAGGAGACCTCAGTTCAATCCCTGGATTGGGAAGATCCGCTGGAGAAGGGATAAGCTACCCACTCCAGCATCCTTGGACTTCCCTTGTGGCTCTGCTGGTAAAGAATCCACCTGCAATGCAGGAGACCTGAGTTCGATCCCTGGGTTGGGAAGATCCCCTGGAGAAAGTGAAAGACCACCACCCCAGTGTTCTGGCCTGGAGAATTCCATGGACTATATAGTCCTCGGGGTCACAGAGAGTCAGATGCTACTGAGTAACTTTCACTTTTCACTTTTAAACAACATAGCACATTTCATTAATCTCCTCTTTTGTCTAACTTGGGTGAGCCCTGGAAGACTTGAGTAATTAAGATGTGCAGACAGTAATATAGTGTAACTCCTCTTTAAATATGTTGGCTACCGACAGAGCTTTCAGAAAGATATTTTGATATAGAAACTCTAATCTCTCCTTGGTTAAAAATATTTGTGAAAAGCAAATTGCTAGCAGATGGAAGCCCTCAAGACCTTCCGCAGCAAGAGGAAAGTGTTGCTACTGTGGGTAAATGATGCACAAGGTCCAAAGACATCAACCTGTTTCCTCTCTGCGCTGAAAGGAAGCGATAGCAGCATGCGTCATTACTCTTGATTGTGCATCACAGCACAGAAACGTAAGACTTTAAGATGCGCGATTTGAATACATTCCACTCACCAGAATTGTTAAACAGTTTAGGGAACAACGCTTTGGGAGAGTCTGATCCCTGGCCAACAATATCCGTGACCGTCTTAATCTCTAGATTCGTCTCCGCACGTCTTTTAGCCTGAAGCTTATTGAAAAACCTCAATTTCCTCTCAGAGGGAGAACTGATTAGGAATCAGTTCTGTCGGACTCTGAATCATGCCCGCCTGAGCCAGGGAGAGCAAACAGATTTTCATCTAAAGGGCCAACTCTGATCAATAACGGATTCCGCATCTACATGCAGCCGACAGCCAAGAGTAATGTCTGCGTAGGCGCTGGAGGGACATGCGTAGGCTGTGGTCTGACTCATTCACCTCCCTGCTCCCAGGGCTTCGAGCAGTACACAGCTCACAGAAGGCGCTCAATCACAGTGTGTGAATGAATAAATGGATGAACTAATTAATCTATCACCTCTGGCTCCTATCTTTGAAAAAGTGCAGTGTTGTAGAAATCACACTCAATGAGGAGATGTTAGTTTCAAGGCTACCAACTACCTGGTTAAGTCTCTTTACCACCGCCTCTCAATATCCTTCTCTATAAGATGAACACAGCAGAATCTACCCTGATTAATAAGCAGCTGAAATAATGCACTTTACTGAAAACAACCCAGCACCAAACATTTTTCTGTAGCTGAATCCATTGATTCACCATGTTGCCGTCTGCGTCTCAGAATGAACTGGCCTTTTTTAGCCTGTCTGACCTCAGGACCTCCTGGAGACAGGATTATTTCTCAGGTGCAACTCCCTCTGGGAAACTAGCTTCAGAAAGATGGAGAAGGACTAAGGAGCAGAATAGGGAATGCTCCTGAATAGACACATCTATTCACTGCCGTGAATAGACACATTGGTGATGAAATTGTTAACTTCTACACAAAATTACATGGTGAACTTTACAATAACATAATAAAAGGAGAACATGAAAAATCTAAGTGCTACACAGTGACATTTAGATACAAGAGAAGAGGTTTCCAGAGGTGTCTCCTTGACAACCAAAGGCAGAGTGGAGGGAATGTAACCTTCTGTAGCCTGTTTCTGTCAAAACAAACTATCACATCACTGCATCTGCTCTAGGTAGGGGGGCCTCTCTGGGTTGCACACGAAAAAAAAATCATATTTATCCATTAGAGTAGATTTCATACTCTTTAAATGATTTAAAAATGAACATCACAGGGACATTAGAGAATCACATTCAAACTTTTTAGGGTGGCATTACAACTCCTCTGTGATCGATCATATATCATCTATTTCCCATTCTCTTTCCTCTGCTCAGATCTTTTCAAAGGCTTTACATCCACGTGAAATAAAACCCCCAAACCCTTATGACGCTGGCAAAGCCTATAGAATCTGGATGATGTCACCTCCCCACAGGTATCTGCTGTCACATTGCCCCTCACCTTCTCTTCTATAGACCTGCTGTGTGTTAGACAGTGATCCCCACCCCCACACCAACATGTTTGTCTCCGCTGTGCCCTCATCCTGGTTCTCCCTCAACCTTCCTCCTTTCAGGTCCCTGTTGATGCTTCACCTTATCAAAGAGGGCTTCCCGGGCCATTCTCTTTGAATTAGCAACTCCCACTCCAGCATCCTCAGTTCTCTAACCCTTCATTGCTCTTCTGCCATCTGACATTTTGTCATATATGTGTGTGTGTATATATCTTTGCCCTCACGCACTGTTGCCCCTCCACCTAGGATATCTTCTCCCCTGTTCATCTAATCCTGGTGCCCAGGGGGATACTGTCTACCAGACACGAGTGGAACTAACTGGGAGGAAAGGACAGAAAGCGGGAAGGAGAAGCTCGCCAGAAAAAGGCTGCAGCAGAAAAGAATTGTGATAGGAAACAGGGAGAGGTGGAGAAATCACTAACTCTAGAAAAGAAGAAGAGAGAGGGAAACACTGAGCAATGATCTTCACCAGCCTCAGCCTCTTGTCTTGACATGCATTTAAAGTGTCTGTTTCATCACCAATATCCAGAGTATAGCCTCTCGTCTCTCTCCTCCTCCCACCTTTCCATCAACCAAGATCTTTCTTTTTTAATTTATTTCTTACTGAAGTATAGTTGATTTGCAATATTAGTGTTAGTTTCTGGTGTATAGCAAGGTGATTTAGTCATATGTATATTCCATTGTAGTTTATCACAGGATATTGAATATAGCCCCCTGCGCTATATGGTAGGACCATGCTGTTTATCCATTCTATATGTAATATCAATAGTTTGCATCTGCTAATCCCAAACTCCCAAAATCTTCCTTAGCCTTTAGGATCAATTTAAATGCCTATCCAGAGGCTCCTCTGTCCAAGCCCTCAGAGTTTATACAGCCCTGAAGCCTTGGGTAGGTCTTCTCTCCAGATTTAGAGAGACTTTTCTTTTTCCACTTTTTTTTTTTTCTCCAACTAGATAGTAAACTTCTTGGGAAGCAGAGATGTATATTCTTTTGAGATATGTTTGAATCCTAATTCCAATACTTAGGAATGTATTTCATTGAATCAAAACTGATATAAGACACAGCATTATTTTATATACCAGTGAAAACAGAAAAATACTGCCCATTAATTATAAGACACCATCAAGTATAAAATGCATCCTGATTGCAGAAATCTGAGAATGTGAAAAGGATACATCAAAGAAATGATGAAATAATGGAAGCTATGGGGACTTAGACAGAGGCTAAACTTCTTTGAAATTCAGACTTTCCATTTATGAAAACCAGGCTTTTTTCATTTATTCAACAAATATTTATCCATGCTTAAATGTTACAATTTTTTATTAAAAGGAACAGGAACTGGCTCTGCTTAAACAATCCGAGATTTACTTAAGGAAAGGTATTGGGATCTCAGAAAACTAAAGAGCGGCTGGAGAAGCAAGACCCAGAGGAACATGAGGCCTAGGAAACAGGAACCATGGCAACGGTCTCCCACCAGGAGGGGTCTGGTTAGGATAGAGATTCTGGTACTTAACACTTTCTCTTGCGTTGGATAAATTCCAAGGAGCCTCTGATGGATGGAGCCTGCCCCCTGGTGTAGGGGTCCTGGCCAGCATCTGCCCCTTTTGGCTTCCTAAGTAGAAGACAACACCTGAATTTTCCATCCTGTCAAAGCTACATACAACAGGAGACAGAGAATTCCCCAAAGTGAATTGGGACACTGTTGGGAAGGCAAGGAAGGAGGAATGGATGTTCTGTAGCAAAACAAAAAGCAAAAGGAAGACAAATTTCACAGTGAGTTCTTAACATATTTTCCCCAGGTGGCTCAGTTGGTGAAGAATCCACCTGCAGTGCAGGAGACACAGGAGATATGGGTTCTATCTCTATGTCAGGAAGATCCTGGAGAAGGGAATGGCAACCCACTCCAGCATTCTTCCCTGGAGAATCCCACAGACAGAGGAGCCTAGCAGGCTACAGTCTATAGTGTCACAAACAGTCAGACATGACTGAAGTGACTGAACACACACGCACTATGCAGGGAAAGAGACAGGCATTAGCATATTGTTTTTTCAGTGAAGAAAAGAGATTGCTATGAGAGGATAACTGGGAGACCTGTTTGGTTAAATCTAATGACACTTTTCTCCATCCTCATTTCACATGAGCTGTCAACAGCTTTTGATGCAACTGACGACTCCCTCTCTGCAACATTTTCTTCACTTGGCTTTGAGAAGATCCTGTCCTCGTGGTTTTCCTCCTTCCTCACTAGCCATTCCTTCTTCCATGCTAGATCCTTCATCTCCCCAACCCTCCAATGCTGGCGGATCCCAGGATTCAGACCTCAGACCTCTACTCCATCTGCACTCACTCCCATGGGGAATCTATCTAACCTCAAGGTTTTCAATAATATCTGTACACTGAAGACTGATACATTTATTTCTCCAGTCAGAACCTCTATGTGGACCCCAGACTTATATATCCAACTGATATTTCAATATCTCCATTGAGGTGTCTAATCACGGGTTCAAATTGATCATGTCTAAATCTAATTCCTCATCTTCTCACTGCCAAGCCTGCCCCACTGTCTCCTTCATTTCAAGCAGTGGAAACTCTATCCTCCCACAAACCTTGTGTTGCCTTGGGCTCCTGTCTATCTCTTACACCCCACAGCTAATCCATTGGCAAAGCCAATAAATCTGACCGCTTCTGGCAACCCCATCACCAGCACCCTGGTCCAAGCTAAACTCATCTCTCCTGAACTATTGGAATAGCCCCATAATTGACCAGCCAGTTTGTTTCTCCTCCTACCCTCCTACATTCTAATTGTAACACAATGCGTTGTAATCCTGTGAAAAGCTGGATCAGATTATGTACCCCTCCTCAAAGTCTTGGGATGGTCCATAAGCCTTACACAATCTTCCTTCAACCCTCTCCAAACCTTATCCCCTGGCTCCCTCTCATTTATCCACTCTTCTCTAGCAGGATTTCTTCCTCCACGTTTTGCAATTGCTCTTGCTTCCTCCCAGAATACTCTTTCCTCTAGGCTTTCATATGGCTTCCTCCCTCTACCTTTTAGGTCTTTAACAAAACACCATGTCACTACCAAAGTTAAAGCTGTAACACACCACCCCCAAACACACCCAAGCACAACCTCCTGCTGAATTCCCCATCTGATTTCCTCCATGCCACTCATTGCTATCTGGCATATTATATATTTTATCTACATGTGTGTTAACACATTAGAATGTGTTAACATTAGAGTGTAAACTGTGTGAGGGTGGGGGCTTCCGGTCATTGCTTACAACATTGCCTGGCACACAGCATGCTTTCAGTAAATGTTCTTTGAATGGATCAAGTTGCCTAATCTTTCTGAATATCAATTGAATAAATGTGAGAAATAACCCACACCTACAATATAAGATTAACCTAAGAGGCCAGTGAAATACTGTGCCTTGTAAACCAAGCTAGGCTATATAAATATGAGGAAGTTTGAGAACCTGTGTTCCGTGTGGCCACATTTGACATTCTGCTAATTTAATACTTTTATGTGGACTGAAAACATAAAAATTTGATTCGCTACTTGCAGTACAAGTTGTTTAGTCACTAAGTCATGTCCAACCCTACTGCAACCCCGGAGACTGTAGCCCACCAGGTTCCTCTGTTCATTGGATTTCCCAGGCAAGAATAATGGAGTGGGTTTCCTTCTCCAGAGGATCTTCCTGACCCAGGGATCGAAACTGCATCTCTTGCTTGGCAGACAGATTCTTTAGAGACCAAGAAATATCTTTTCCGTTCCTCCACGAAGTTATATGTCCTATCCTCTTTACACTACACTCTTATTACCTGCTCCTCAAAACCCTATATGAAATAAAAAGAAGCTAACAGACTTCTATAAAGCAATGTTATGGGACAATAATAATAATTGGTAGCTTTCCTGAAAACATATTTTTAAAGCATACAAATATTTTAGGCTTTTATAAGAGAAAACGAAGCATCTGGTGGGCTGAACTAGTAGATTAAGAGGAAGATAAATACAGTGGGAGGGGAGTGCTGGCTGAACCCCTGCCAAAGAAATATTCCCTACAGCTGAACCACAGATACTAGCATTGAGCTGACTTCCTCCCAAGACAAATCAGAGCTGCATTCATATTGCATCAGCCTCCAAACAAAACAAGTTCTTGGACCTATCCCACCTGGCAGGCTGGGAATATATAATTATAAGTCCGCTGATAGCAATTGTACATGTTTCAGTAGATTAGGAAAAGCAACTAAACAGGGAGTAATTGAATTCAACGCGGTATGCTAGGAGGGGCTGATTTTTTGGCATTTGTGTTCCATTCGGGCACTTCCTCCCTCTCCATCTTCGTGGCTTGCCTGTCCAATCAGACAAGTCAATTACAGAAGGACTCTATCTTTCTGTAAATGCAGTGGGGAGGAAAGATTATCAAAGAGGAACACCTGCCATGTTGTTGTTTAGTCACTAAGTCATGTCTAACTCTTTGCAACCCTATGGACTGTAATCCACCAGGCTCCTTTGTCCATGTGATTTCCCAGGCAAGAATACTGGAGTGGGTGGCCACTTCCTTATCCAGGGGGTCTTCCTCACCCAGGGATCAAACCTACATCTGCATTGGCAGGCAGACTCTTTAACCCTGAGCCACCCGAGAGGACGTGGAAGGGAGTCCACCATCTTGCTGGGACTCACCTACTTCCCTTGTGAAGTTCATGCCTGGAAGGCAGTCCGAGGCTGGCCAGGGGTCGAGCCTGGGGGTGGGGAATTAAGGGTCACTGCGGGGATAATATGGTAATTAGACCTACCAGTTATGAAGTGCTTACTTTGTACTTTGTACCAGGACTACGCTAGGGACCTTGTAGGCATGCATCATCTAATCTCATACTCACCGTAACCTAGTGAGGTTGGTACTAATATGTTCACCACTCCACAGTGAGAAAGAGGCTGGGAGAGGCGATGTGAGGTTTCCAATGTCACTCGTGTGCTAGCACTCAGGATTAAGGGACTTTTCATGATGTGAAGCACCTGGTCCCACTTAGTGCAGCTGTCCTCATAAAACTGCCACTGCCTATGCACATCACTAGAAGAAGTAGCAGCAGATGGGGCTCTGCTTTCAACAATTTGGACTAGACTCTGACTCTGTGCCCCTCAAGAATCTACCTCGATGTAGCGGCGGTGAAGGTATGGTTTCTAAATCTGGGCTTTTATAAAGAAATATTGCCATCTGGTGGACACCTGCCCACACTTTTTAAAAAATCTCCATGAAAAAATTTCAAAAGCAAGGGAAAGGGTGATGATGTATTTTGAACTTGAGTTGTTCTCTTTAGCCTCAACTCTTTCAGATTCAGTTGTAGGTTTCCTGTTTGTGTCATGCTATTAAATAGACTTTTTTTTTTTGTAAACATATGTGAGTCTTCAGAATTCACATGCATCTAAAAGGAACCTGAACACTATCCACTGCCTCCCAACCCCCATGCAAATCAAGCCCTCCTCTTGTTTTCACCATCTTTCTCCATCAACCTGGGAGTTATTTTTGATGCCTTCTTCCTCCTCACCTGATCTCTCTGCCCCACATCATACAGTCCCTCACCACGTCTCATCCATCCTATCTCCAAGGTATACGTCAAACTATCTACTTCTCTCTCCACTGCCTTGGCTACAACGCCGATTCATATCACTGTCTCTCACTTGAACTATATACAGTAACTTCCTAACTGATTTTCTTTCTTCTTATCTGGGTCCTGCCTATATTGCTAAACTCCACTCACATCACTCTTCATTTGGTGCTCTGCATCCCAGCTACACTTGCCCACTTTTGGATTTATACAACATTCTCAGTAGTTTCCTTCCTCAGGACCTTACCACATGTTGTTCTCGTGGACTTAGATAGTCTTAGCCCTAAAGCAGTTGAATATCACCCATTTATTTTACAGCTATGAATTGGAAATATTTGACTCTCACTGTAAATTACGTCTCCTGTATTCTTTTTTAGGACATCTTGGTTTCTTTTTAGGGGACATCATTTTTGTAATTTTACATTTGTGTATTTGTTTTTTTAAAACACTTTTCCATTTCCTCACCTACCTCATTAGTATAAGTTCCGTGAGGGAAAGAGCCATATATGTTTGGTTAAACTTTGTATCTCTGTTACCTAGCACAGAGTTTTATGTGTAGGAGATTTTTAAAAAAGAAAGCTTATTTTTACCAATGTTACTACAATTGTTAATAAAAAAAATCCCACTTGCCTTTAGCACATGACTTATTAAAAATGTTGTTGCCACTTTACCAAAGAAGATATACAGACAGTTCTAAGGACAGAATATTTTTGTTCTCCAAAAATTTATATGTTTAATATTAGCATCCATCCAATGGGATAGAATTAGGAGCTAGGCCTTTCTAAGGTAATTAGGTCATGAGGATGTTGCCCCCATGATAGGATTGGTGCCCTTATAGGACCAGAGCTAGTTCTTTCTCTGTCTTTTAAGGATACAAAGAGAAGATGACCCTCTATAAACCAGGAAGAGGGACTTTACCAAGAACCCAACCATGCTGGCACCCTAATCTCAGACTTTCAGCTTCCAGAATTGTGAGAAATAAACATCTGTTCACTTAGCTACCCAGTCCATGTTATTCTGGTTTAGGTGCCTGGACGAAGACAAATGGCAGATAGGGACATGAGAAAATGTTCAGCATTATGAGGAGTTAATCATCTCTCTACCCATATCTATTCATATTTTTTTAATTGAATTATCCTCCATATGTGTACCATGCTACATGTCTTTGTCAACCACTCCCGTCCATTCTGGTCTCCAATTCCTGTTTCATGCACACAAAAGGGTCCACTGAAGTGCTCTGCAAGTAAGAGTCATTGTTTCCTCTAAAACTGTCAATAATGCCTTGATTTTAACCTCACAAACTCTTTTTGGACTTCTGACCTCCAGAACTATGAGAGAATAAACTTGTATTGTTTTAAGCTACTAAAAAATAAATAAATAAAACTGTCAACAAACCTCCTAGAACATTGTTTTTCAATTTGAGGGTCCCAACACATTAGTGGGTCAAGAAACCCATTGAGTGGATTGCAACTAGCACTGATATAAAGGATAAGATAGAATAACTACAAATGATGTTTAAAATAGTGCCATTTTTATCTCCACTAAACAGAAATATTGAGAAGAGAGCCTATTGTTTTCTTCTCCCCACATTTCCACCTCGATGCACAGCAAGAAGATTGTTTTTTCCTAGCTTCTGGGAGAAAGAACATTTCCACCTCCACTTCCAGGCCATTTCACAGTTGCCTCAAGGAGGAAACTTGTTCAGTCACTTAAGTCATGTCTGACTCTTTGTGACACCATGAACTGCAGCACTTCCCTGAACTGCCAGACTTCCCTGAACTTCACTGTCTCCTGGAGTTTGCTCAAACTCATGTCCATTGAGTCAGTAAGGAGGAAACTGCTGCTGCTGATGCTGAGTCACTTCAGTCGTGTCCGACTCTGTGGGACCCCATAGACGGAAGCCCACCAGACTCCCCCCCGTCCCTGGGATTCTCCAGGCAAGAACACTGGAGTGGGTTGCCATTTCCTTCTCCAATGTGTGAAAGTGAAAAGTGAAAGTAAAGTCTCTCAGTCGTGTCCGACCCCTAGTGACCCCACGGACTGCAGCCTACCAGGCTCCTCCATCCATGGGATTTTCTAGGCAAGAGTACTGGAGTGGCTTGCCATTGCCTTCTCCATTGCCTAATCCAAAAGGTTGGGGTCAAATTCATATTGAGTCACTTTTTAAGGACTACCTGATCTATTCCCAGCATTCTCCTTTATTTCCTGTGCTCTCGCATAGCGGCAATCACACCCTGGGCACAGGTATCCCTATTGGAGGTAGGCCGAGCAATACTTGCACTCTCTACCCAGCTTTTTGGTCTGCAGTGTGAGGAAGGTGAGGCATCCGGCCTTTCTCTCCTGCGCAGCAGGTTAGGTAAATGGATTAGAACCTGCTGCACAGGCCTCACCCACCCTCCTAGACCCAGCCAGTCTCCACTTGAAGGAGCAGGAAAGCCCTTGTCAGTTTCTAGACCCAACCCTCCAGCACAGCTAACCAGACATCCCTGCTCTTCTATCAGATAAATCTGGTTTTCTGCTTTCTAATTGGCTATTGACATGTGGTTCCCTCTCCTGGGAGCCTTGGAGATTTGGGGCACCAAAACCCCACTGCAAACTCCTAACAAGCAGTCTCTCTGACTCTGATAATAAAGAAACCAGATTCATTTCATGGATATTGTAAAACTTCACTCATTTGCTGTTAAGAGTGTAGGCAAGTTTTTAACCTTAGTCTTGCATTTGTAAAATAAGGCGATAGAATCTGATACCTCATCCAAAGCAGAGGTGATAGTGATAACTATCTCATGGGGAAGAGCAGAATTTCATAAGGTAATGCATGTAAAACTCACAGGACAGTGTCTTGCACACAGCAAGAGCTTGATAATTATTAGCTACTTGTTTTTCTATTATTTCCTTCCAACTTTTTTTTTAAGAAAAAGCACTATTTTACTGTATAACAATGCATATGTGTGATAACTAGGAATTTAGTCTGCAGTACTTTCTCACCATGGGTATCAAAGCAAGGAAAAAGTGATGATCAGTGACAGAAATACAAGAAAATGAAAATATGATTTGAAGGACAAGAAGGTTAAATGAGATATGTTCTAAGGCCCAAGAGAAATAGAGAAAGAAAATGAGCCATGATAATAGAGGCCCCAAAACAGCGTGTGATCTTATTGTCAATTCAAACAATACACCTTCACAGATATGTGACTGTCAGAAAATCAGGACCTGATCCTGCCACCATCCAGGGTGGCACCATTTTTACCTGTCAAACAAGCAACTTTGTGCCCATAGAGAGAGGTGCTGGTATGTGACTAAACAAAGTTGATTGAACACAGAATTCTCTCTATTCCTTCCCCAAATCTACACTAAAATAATATTCAATGAAAATCAAAAAGGTATAAGTAACAAGAAAAAGGAAAACGGGAGAGAAAACTAAAGCAGACAAGAAATAGGAAGTTTTCATAGGTGAACAAGTGACAAGGCAATTGACTTAGCAAAGTGAAGAAAGCTGAAATCTGAATGCCTATGAAGGGTGGGGGGATGAGAACAGAAAGCTGGTGCGTTCCACCAAAACCCAGAAAGGCTCAGAATCAGAGGCAGTGAGCACTTTTGGAGATGGGGATGTAAAACGGGGCTAAAAATAAGAGGATTGGTTGAAAGTTTTCATAAGCAGCACTTAGACCTCCATATTCCACCCCCCCACTTCCTTTGGCACCCACCGTCCCACCCCACCCCCAACTCTGGAAAAAGACAGGAGATGTTTTCAGGAAAGACCAAAGATTCTATGGGCTTCCCTGATAGCTCAGTTGGTAAAGAATTCACCTGCAATGCAGGAGACCCTGGTTCGATTCCTGGGTTGGGAAGATCTGCTAGAGAGGGGAAAGGCTACCCACTCCAGTATTCTGGCCCAGGGAATTCCATGGGGTCACAAAGAGTCAGACATGACTGAGCGACTTGCACTTCACTTCACTTCTAATAGAGACTGTATTAGAATGTAAGTTTCACGAAAGGATTTTCATCTGATGTGATTACTAGTGGATCAACAATATCTAGGATTATGCCTGGCACAAAGTGCTAAGGGGGTACTGGATAAATATTTGTTGAATGGCTAAAAGATTGGGCAAACCAAAAGTATGACATGAGTCATAGCTGAGGTGACAGGGTACACAGAAAACAAGGTCAGCTGAAAAATCTATATTTAAAAAACACAACAAGGCAAAAAAAAAAAACATGAGACTTCAGGCTCTTTGAATGATGGTAGCCAAACTTAAACCTTCCCCACCTGCAAGTGCTGTGTCGGATTCTTACTGATGTATCTGACTAGCCCAAGGAAAGAGACCTACAGAAACCAATAGAGATCTGTAGGCAGACAGAAGGACCAGATGTACACTACATCACCCATTCGCCCCATGCAATAAGCTCTGCACACACACAGACAACCTGAATCAGCCAGGGATCAGTAAACTCCTGAGGAAGGCTGCCAACATGAAAGACACAGACTATAAAAAGGGAACAAAATTTTTTTTAAAGATAAAAACAATTGAGGCAATGAAAATAACAGAAAAAAACTAAAAAATAAATCATTAATACTCTCAAAGAGAGGAGAAAATATTGCATCCTTGTAACCAAAACATTTATTATTAAAAAATAAACTGTGTATGGAATGGAGCAGGGTTGGGAGAGAAGACATTCAGAGAATAAAAGAGATTTTTCTTAAAATAGCAAGATGACAAAAACAATTGTCAGTAACAATAGACATAATCAGAATGTATATTTCCTGGAAAATTTTTAATAGGAGATACACTTTTAGAGAAAAGTATGACCCATCGCGATACTGAATTGGAAAAACTCATAACTATTATTCATATAAAAGAGTATACAATATCATTAATATACCACGGTAAAATATATGTACAAAAAATAATATGTATTTTGTAAGGACACATATAAATAAAAAGATATACAATAGAATTAAAATGTTTGTGAATAAAAGGGAATGGGAATAGGAATAGGGTAAAAAGGGTATGAATAGAAATTCAGTAAATCAAATAAAAGAAGGTCCCTGAACAGATTGATAATGAGAGTTAAGTCAAGAACTGAGAATTACGATTAGCTAAAGCTTTTGCACCTGAGTTAAGAGAGTGTCATTGTATTATTCATAATTCTTCTGGTTGGAAGTGACAGAAACCCAACATGCACTAGCATAAACAAACTAAAAGGAATGTACTGGGTCACTGCAAAATCCAGGGGTAGTTCTGCTTCAGGCAGAGTTTGATCCAGGTATTCATGGGATGCCTACAGCTCTCAGCTCTCCTGTGCCAAAACTTGACAACTGAACAGTTTTACTGTGTTCATGAGCTTGTACATTAGGAATTCAGGAAAGGCTCAACTGGACACTCCATTTCTAATCCAGTTGGTGTCAGGTCCAGGGCCAGAAGTTCCTCTTCCGCAATAGCTTCTTCATTCACAAATCTGGTGTGTTGGTAATCCCTGTCCCCCTTCCTAAGCACTCACACATACTTGCATGTTCACACACACACAGACACACAGTGTACTGGGCTTGGTTTTTACTCAATTGCTATTTCTGTATAATTATAGTAAATAACTTCGTATGTCTAAATTTCCTTATTTCCATCATCTCTTCAGTAATTGTGTCTCTTAACATGCACTGATGGAGCCTTGGGAAATAGTCATGGTCTTGCAGTTATTGTTTTGGGTTCATAATTTAGTCTCTAACTGAGCCTAACAGGCTTCATCAGTTCAGTTCAGTTGCTCAGTCGTGTCTGACTCTTTGCGACCCCATGAACCACAGCACGCCAGGCCTCCCTGTCCATCACCAACTCCCGGAGTTTACCCAAACTCATGTCTAGAGTAGAACTAAATATATACAAATCTTGGCTGGGAGCAGACCCATATTCTTCTGAAATCAAAGGGCCTGAGCCAAAGTTCAGCACATTTAAAATTATAATGTGTTGTACAGATGTGAGGGCTTATTAACAGTTGTGGACTGAATGTGTCTCTGCATAGAAAAGTTCCATTCTTTTTAATTGTCACTTGCTCTAAGAAATGTTTTCTCATCTTGAAGCCATAGAAGGTGTGGGGGTTTGGGTTACTCATTGTTGTTTACTCGTTTGTACTGGCAGAAGAAAGGGAAACAATTAAAGGTGCCTTCTAGGAAGAGTAATCTGGCCTCATTTAGGGTGGGTTGGGAGAGACTAGATCTATGATCCCTAAATATTTTTTTATTGTGTACGTCATCAATAGAGACTTTGAATATGCAACCCAATATACATATTTTTATTTATATATTATATCCCAAATATGACATAACAAACAAAAAGGATATAACTAACAGTATAACTAACAAAAGGAAAAATAAGTGTAGCTATAATCTCAAATACTTTTATCCTGCCTGCATTGTCTTAAGGGCAAGTCAGAAAGACCAGTGGAGATGCTTTTGCAATTATCACATGAAGTTTAAGGAAACTATTCACCGGTCAAGCTTGTCATTAGGACACTAACTGACTAAGAATGTTGGTAAAAATATTACCCTAACCTTTCTCTTTTAGGAAGGAGGAATAAGCTTCCTATTATGGGACAGAAATGCTGAACACTGGTCCCAGTGATACCAGCCTAAGAAAAGAGGTCAGGGTGGTAACTCCATTGTGAGACATAATTAATATCTGTAAATGGCTTAGAGCCATTAAGATTAGGAGGCAGGGTCAAAGGCAAGATTCATTATGACTGCCAGGTTCCTCAGTTACAAACAGATTCCAAAAATGTGACCTAATCTACCGATAGCTTGGGCAGATTTACAAAGAGAGGAATTTGAGTGAAGTCACCAGCAAAGCACCCCACAAGGCCCTCAAATTGCAAGTGAATAGGATTTTATATATGTCTTTCAAGGCTTGGAATAAGAGCCTCTGCTCTCAGCAAAACTTGTTCCGTTTCCTTACTGGGCATTCAAAGTCTCCCATGATCTGGCTCTCATCTAGTTTTCATTCAGTATTTAGTGAGCACTATTATATTATTATTATATAGTAGAATAATAAATGTTATTATATAATAGCTGAGGATGCAACAGTAAACCTAATAGACATAATAAGTTCCCTCATATATCTTATGGTCTGATAAGGCAGACAGACAATAAAAAAATGGGGGGGGGGGTTAGTTGCTAAGTCCTGTCCGACTCTTGCAACCCCATGGACTGTAACCTGCCAGGCTCCTCTGTCCATGGGATTCTCCAGGCAAGATTACTGGAGTGGGTTGCCATTTCCTTCTCCAGGGGATCTTCCCAACCCAGAAATCAAAACTTGGTCTCCTTCACTGCAGGCAAAATCTTTACCAACTGAGCTATAAGGGAAGCCTCTTAAAAAATAAATGTACCAAATAATATTTTATAATGATAAGTAGAAAAGAAGAATATTGTATGTTTTAGAGTGATGGGGAGACTGCTACATATAGTATAGAACTGGTTTTACCCCTTATCTGAAATAACCTAAAATCAGACAAAATATAGAAACAACAGTTTGCAAAACACTGTACATCAGGTGACAAAAGGGTGGTGATCCCTGAAAGATGGAATACAAATGAAAGGAGCTGACTACTTTGAAAGTATTTCCAGGCAAAGCAGAGAGGTGGAAATTCAAGAGGAGCTGATGGGCTTCTTGAGTCAAGGAGATAGGTACAGGAACTCAGGGAGATCAAAGCAACTAGGATTCATGGGAAGGAGCACGAGATTGAAGAGAGCTGAACAGAGAACCCAGAGACTAACTGAAGGTCCCCTCTGAGTATAATGATGAACTGACTCATTGGAAAAGACCCTGATGCTGGGAAGGATTGAAGGCAAGAGGAGAAGGGGACAAGAGAGGATGAGATGGTTGGATGGCATCACTGACTCGATGGACAAGAGTTTGAGCAAGGGCTCTCAGAGTTGGTGATGGACAGGGAAACCTGGTGTGCTCAGTCCATGGGGTCACAAAGAGTCAGACACGACCAATCAACTGAACTGAACTGATGATGAGTGATGATGAACTCATTCAGGTAAAGCAACTAATCAAGGCCAGGGAAGAACCAGCTGTAAGGATCAATAGTAACAGTGCCTGATGTTGATGCAGGACCAGAAATGTTGCCTCTTTCCACCATCCAGACTGGAAAACCTCAAGATTTATGGATCATTGGGTAGACAAACAACTTGTCTTCAATAGGGGGAGAAATTAGCCCTAGAGCAATAACCACTTTAATCCTGCCAAATTAATCTTAAAAGCAAGACCTAAAAGGATAAATTTGGTTCCAGTAACTTAACTATATTCCAGAACAAAGATCAAGGCTATTTATAGCAATACAAATATATCCAGCACAATTCATCAGAAACCTCTAAAAGTAGATCCGTGCCCAAACTGGTAGTAGGACCAGACGTGACTAATGAATACAAGAAAAAATGTGCAACCTTCCTAGTAATCTAGGAAATAGGAGAGAAAACAATGATAAGACATCTAGAGAGTGTTTCAACAGAAATGGTCAGAACACTTGAAATTAATGCACCTTTGTTGCACTCAAAATTTGAATGTGGTCTATAATTCACAGT
Organism: Moschus berezovskii; assembly: GCF_049115385.1. Lineage (NCBI taxonomy): Eukaryota > Metazoa > Chordata > Mammalia > Artiodactyla > Moschidae > Moschus > Moschus berezovskii. The sequence goes on along the minus strand of NC_142463.1, from coordinate 44,074,322 downwards.
GTAGTCTCAGGACAGGAATAGTCCATATTTTTATTTTTAGAAACACTGAGATAATGGAATAATACCAATAATGATGCCAGGATTCATTGTGGTTGGTATTATTCTATTATCTCAGTATTTCTAGAGTAATATTGGAATACTAAGAAAAATAGCATTTTAATCACATTTTTTGAAATTACTCAATACTCTGGGGAAAAAAAAAAAAATTTTAGATACTTTGAGAACCATGCAGTGTAAATTGGACTCACAGAGGTTGCAGGAAAAGTATGTTCCACTCGCCCCAGAATATAAAGCTAAATGAAATTAGCAGGTCTGTTATCAGAGTGCCAGAGAAAATACTTTCCATTCTCATCACAACTTAGCTCACAGATCCACATGGTTGACTGTGTCTGAGTCAAAACCTTGTAGCATGGGCTAAAGATGGATTGATAATCTAATCATCTATCAGGCTGCTTCTCTTTCTGACACTGCAGGGGCCTTATATTTTCTTCAGGGAAGGTCGGGGGTGAGTGCTTGACGAAGAGAATGTTTCTGTCGAACCATTTAATTAGTTAGCATCTGCATACATTCCACATCAGGGCCAACATCCAGCTCCTCTGGCCAAATTCTGGCAGTGAGCAAGGGCCTGGCTTGGCCAGACTGGCACTAGCTATCCTTGCTGTGTGTTCTCTCTAACTGACGGTGTTCATGCTGAGTACCACTGATGGTGAAGAAGAAACATCCCAAACCTCCTCTGCGTACCTTGAGGCCAGATGGACTATGCAGGAAGGGAAGCTTTCAGGAAAACTGGAGGATTGTGTGATAGAGGAATGAGAAGAGGGCGAGATGGGACTTGTTCCATCCAGTTCCCAGGCTTCCCCTCTGGAGTGTGCTACTCTCTGATCCTCTGCAGCTCCCCTGGCTTGCTTTCCCCCAAGTCTGGGTGCATCCTTTGGGAGCTCACCCTTCCTTCCACAGGATAATTTATTTTGTCCAGAACTTCACCAGTCATTTTATCTCGGAGAGACCCAGCCAGAAGGAGAGAGGAACCTCCATTCTCTATCTAGTCCTCATTCAAATGGAAAATCATCTGAGGGCAAAATGGAGAGTGTGAGACTTAGCATATCTCATTGGAAGAACGAGTAGGAACAGAGAAGAGGAAGAAAGTAGGAGGAGAAGAAAGAGCAGGCGGAAAGGAAGAAGGAGGGAAAGGAAGACCAAAGATACATATTGCCTCTTTGCTGTGTTATTGTAATCACTACTCAGAACCGGGAGGTACTTTAAAATATACAGACCATGTTTAGGTTTTGTATATTTTAAGAAAATTCAGATATGTTAAAATCTGAAGAATTAGTGAAATCTAAGCTTCAATTTGCCATATTGAAAAAGTTTTCTAACTGTCTACACCAGGGATTGCCACAAGTTTTCTGCCTCTGGAGAGGCAGATACATATTTTAGGCCTTGAGACCCATAAGATTTCTGTCATAACCATTCTGCTCTGTAAGTAGAAGCAGTCAAAGACAATAGATAAAAGAATGGGTGTAGTGGCATTCCAGCAAAACTTCATTTACAAAAACAGTTGATGGTCTAGCCCTCTTGGCCATAGTTTTCCAACCACTGATTGACAAAGTGCCTTTTTTATTCTATTTATAACATGAAAAGATAAGTGTTTGTGTGTGTGAGAGAGAGAAACCCCATGTTATTCAAAGAAAAGATATACTGTCATGGTAAAAAGAAAAAAACATGCAATATGTAAAAAAAGTGTATGTTACTCAAAACTGCACCACCTTGAGAAAATCACTAACATTTTGCCAAACATCATCACAGATTTACTCATACTGACATTTGTGCTGGTATATATATGCTTTTTTATACATGAGTGGGAAATTCTATGCATGGTCTTCTATAACTTGCTTTCTATGCTCAGAAATAAATGTGGGGCATTTTCCATGTGAATATATTTAGATCTACCTCTTTTCACAGAGTGCTTTATATGGAGGTATCATATCTCCTCTAGTGGACATTTGGGCTGCTTCCCTTGATAATCTCTATATCTCTTTTTCCTAGCTGACTAGTGGTTGAATCCTTCCAATGATGGGAAATTTTGCTAATTCTTGAGCCCACATACTTGACCTCTATAAAACAGTGTCTGGGACTTCTGTTCTCCAGAGCTAGAGAGCCTAGCTCTGTAATAAGTCAGAAAGCTCATTTTGAGTTAGTAATCAACTAACTTGAGTTAATAACTCAGTTTTGGGCCACTCCCACCCAGGCCTCTGGAGGCTTCCATCCCCATTTGAGAATGGCATGGCATTGAATTGACTACCAATCTATAGTCATAGTTTATGTCATAGATCCTGCCTATGCCCATACATGTTTCAACAAGTTACTTGGGGATTTCCAAGATTGTGGGTGCTTCTCCCTGATCTAACTTCTACGTGAGAAGATGGCAGCCTCTGACTGAGCAGAAAAACCAGTTTGTGAAACACTAACCCAGGTAAGCTATTCAAAAGGAGGCAGTTCTCCATAACTTTTAGGGCAGGTTCAGACAAAGAGTGTGGCCATGTGCATTAAGATAAATAAAATCCTTAGGAAGCAACTCTGATATCCCAGATAAATTGTTCTGAAGTCTGTGGAGATCCAATCACCCACAGACTGACTGATCTGCCTCATTCTTTCATCTCTCTTCCCCATCTTCTGATTGGGCCTGTGGTTAAAGTATTGTTGTTGAATACTGAGTGGAAGTTTACATCACAAATTGCAATTAAGTTAAAAAATCAGCTGTCCTGAGTTATAAAACTATTTGCCTTGCGTGCTTCATGAGGGATAATACAGCAGAGAAAGTCATCTTTTAAAACATCTTTTTTAAATTTCAAAGAACTGGAATCTCAGAGACCATTGTAAATCTCTCTTTAAAGACAAGCAAAAACTCCATAAGGTGATGTGCTTGCCCCAAATTCACAGAGTGTTAGTGGCAAAGCCAGGACTTAATCTCAAGGGCCTTGTTTCATTATGCATAAGATTTTACTTCACTACACTGCCACTTTTTCATAGGCAACTGATTGATTGATTTGTCTCAAGTGCTATTGGAGGGTAGAAAATAGTTGGACCAGAAAATAGAAAGGGAAAGAAAAAGGAGTTTTAAAATGTCTGGAGAAAGGAAAAATGGGAAATTAAATAGGTTCCTGCTGCTGCTAAGTCACTTCAGTCGTGTCCGACTCTGTGTGACCCCATAGATGGAAGCCCACCAGGCTCCCCCATCCCTGGGATTCTCCAGGCAAGAACACTGGAGTGGGTTGCCATTTCCTTCTCCAATGTGTGAAAGTGAAAAGTGAAAGTGAAGTCGCTCAGTCGTGTCTGACCCTTAATGACCCCATGGACTGCAGCCTACCAGACTCCTCCATCCATGGGATTTTCTAGGCAAGAGTACTGGAGTGGCTTGCCATTGCCTTCTCCGAAATAGGTTCCTAGTATAAAGCAAATAAGAAGGCAAAATGCAACCAAGTATTGCTTGAGTGCTCCAAGGAAGACCAAGGGGTCAGGCATTCCTGGGCTGGGCTAAGTATGCCAGTTATAACTGGGTATAACCTCAAGTGCAGTCTTAGAGATATCCCATCTGTCTTGTATGCTGTGCAACTTCTCCTAGACCCTCTGTTCAGGGCACACCTATACCTGAGTTGTTGGTAATATTGGTTTCTGATCAGTCACAGCTGTATCCATCAGTGAGCACTGCCCTCAGGGAATTGCTTTGCCTAATGCTACACCTCTTCCCAGGAATGCAGGATATGGAGATATAAAGGTCTAATATCTTGTACTCGATTTGGCCCATTTCTGAAGAGCCACCCACCTTCACTTGCCTTTGGACTATAGGTCTAGCCATGACCAGGTTGAGAGTCAGCCTCTTCTTCTCCCCTATCCTGCCAGCCTCTCTTCCTTACAGGTTTATCTTTTTAGCCACTCACCAATAAGCCTTTTTCAAGCAAGGTATGTTTCTAGGTTGGAGAAGGCAATGGCAAGCCACTCCAGTACTCTTGCCTAGAAAATCCCATGGACGGAGGAGCCTGGTAGGCTGCAGTCCATGGGGTCGCTAAGGGTCGGACACAACTGAGCGACTTCACTTTCACTTTTCACTTTCACACATTGGAGAAGGAAATGGCAACCCACTCCAGTGTTCTTGCCTGGAGAATCCCAGGGATGGGGGAGCCTGGTGGGCTTCCGTCTATGGTGTCACATAGAGTCGGACACGACTGAAGTGACTTAGCAGCAGCAGCATGTTTCTAGGTAACTCAGTCTAAGATGCTACTCAAATTCACACTTCGTGTGTATCACTCAGTGTCAGAATTGAGAAGAAAATCCACATCTCTTGCCCCATCACTTGTTAACCTAAACCATTCTCATCTGCTATACCACTTCCTGTGGTTAAAGCTCTTTACATACAACTTGGCATGACCCATCCTCCTACACGATGGTCTTGCAAGCTATGGGATGCAGACCACTAGTGTATTAGACAAGATGATTCTGATAGTCCTTGAATGTGCTGGCTTTTACTGTAATAGTTGTTATCTTAGCTTGGGATCCCCCAGAAACAGACCTGAGATGAGAACTCATGTGAAAATTACTTATTAGTGTTCAGGCCAGCGTCGCTGTCATGCAACCTGTAAAGCGGCACACCAGTGCAATCACATGGGGCCCTGTACTTGGTTTGATAGTCTCTTGCCACCTTCAAACTCTTAATAATTCATGAACATTTAAAAATCTTATGCCAGGCCCTGCAAATTATATAATTTGTCCTGATTAGAATATGTTCCTAGGTGAGGGAGTGAGAAGTAAGTCCCAGAAGGGTAAGAAGGACAAGCAAGAATGTGGCATCAGTCCTATAGAAGTGCGGAGAGAATTTGGCTCAGTCTTGTAGGGAGCCCGGTAGACCCTGGAGATCTACCCTGAAATCATCCCAACTGAGGGCAAAGGAACTGGAGTATTTATACAGCCATAGTCCTTAGTCACTGTTTAAAGGCTGAGGCAGGGATAGAGGGAACATTAATTCCCAGGTACTTTCAGCTGTTCTGTGAACTGGCCAAGTAAATCTTACAGCTGAGGATGGTGTTTTGACAACGAGACGCACGTGCCAGGCACGGGTGATGGGAATGAACCCACACCTGGAGCCAGCGTGCACGAAACTGGAGAAGGATCAGAGGGGATATGGGGGAGCATTCACAGCAACTGCTGGAGTTAAGCATATACCTTGTGATCCAAAGTGAGAGACTGATGCTAGTTTACCATTGTCATGATTTCACTGGTAAAATTACTAACCACAAGCATCATATATGCAAGAAATCACAAAAGTAAGTCAATCAAAAATATAAATTTTAAAAATCATACAGGAGGTACAGCAATATGTAGATGAAATGTGAACGACTGAAGTTTAGACACAGCAGAGCGAAAAGAACCCTGGCTAAAGAGGGGTCACAGGTAAAAGCATGAAGTCTGGAGCCAGACTCTTCGAGTGGAATTCTGATCTTGCCACTTTGGGATCGCATTGCTTCACCTCCCTGAGCCTACCTGCTAGGGTGGTTAGAAGGATTAATAGAGTTAATATATGTAAAGCACTTAAAGCAACATCTGCTGTGAAAGCGTTAGCTCTTATTATTCGTGCCTTGCTCCTGCCTAGATCAGTGCCTCTCAAACAATCTGTGGGATTTTATTTTCAATCTGTTGCGGCTGATGCTTTTATTCAACATGATAAATACAAAATGGATAATGAGAAAAAGAAAGAGACATACAGAATACAAGGCCATATTTTTAGTTATTAAGTTCAACAGGCAGGAAAATTACTCAGATTGCTATATAAGTTTTTACATGTTCACCTTCAGTTTCTATGCTTATCCCATCGCAGATGGGTAATAGTTCCCAGACGGTCACTGTTCTATGGACCACACTTTGAATAACACTAAATTAGAAAAGCTTCAATAATTCAAAAGCTTCTTGGCACCTCAGTTTCCAGATGAGATTACATACATGAAAGCATTGACTAAACTCTAAAGTGCTCCAGAAATGGAAATTATTGGTAGGGCTTTAGGAGCTGATTCTGTAGTCTGTGGCCAGAAGATACAGTGTATGATGGTCTTAGTCCCAGTTGGTATTAGGCTGTTCTGTTCAGCATATATCCTTGGAACTGTCAGTATCTGTGAATCAGTCAAACAATTCCTACCACTGGACAAAGCAAGGAATACTGAGCTCCCCTAGCAGGCTGTGGCTTGCATCCCAACAACCACTGCCATCCACAGGTTGCAAGAACCACAGTCCCGGGACAAGGCATCCAACCACTGATTTCCTATACCCATAGCCCCTTTTCTGCAGCCCAGTGGAAGATTTCACCAAGAATGGTACTTGAGTAGGGGTCAGAAGGGAAAAATGAAAGGCAGTGTCCTCCCTCCTGTACCTGGCTTCTTACTTCCCTAGGCCTTATTCCTCTTCAGCGGGTGAAGCTCAACACACAGGCGTCTTTCACCAATGATTTAAGACTCCACTTCAAGTATGGACTCGACCCACACTGGTTCTAAGTGTCCTCCCTTGGCCTCCTCTCCTCTTTCTACACCCTGTCAAACAAGAAAGCTGATTCCTAGGAGCAGGAAGAAGTCTGCTGGGTAGCAAGATTTCTGCACATCCCTCTTTTTCACGCTTTCAGGACTTTTTGAGGGTGAGTCTGCGTCTGAATCATCCAGTCACCTTTGTTGAAATGCTGGGCACATACAGGTGGTCAGTGAACGTTCGTTGAATGACTGTGTATAGGAATAGTCTGAAGTTCGTGGAAATAGAAGTGGCTTTTCAAACTACGTCACCCTGAGTCCCTCCAGAAAAGACTAACCAAATCTAATTAATTCAATTAATAAGCAGAATTCTCTTGAGAGTCCCTTAGACTGCAAGGAGATCCAACCAGTCTATTCTAAAGGAGATTAATCCTGGGTGTTCATTGGAAGGACTGATGCTAAAGCTGAAACTGCAATACTTTGGCCACCTCATGTGACGAGTTGACTCACTGGAAAAAGACTCTGATGCTGGGAAGGATTGGGGGCAGTAGAAGAAGGGGACGGCAGAGATTGAGATGGCTGGATGGCATCACCAACTCGATGGACATGAGTTTGAGTGCACTCCGGGAGTTGGTGATGGACAGGGAGGCATGGCCTGCTGTGATTCATGGGGTCGGGGAGAGTCGGACACGACTGAGCGACTGAACTGAACTGAACTGAAGCAGAATTCTGCCAGGTAGGAGGCATTCGGAAACACAAATCTCATGGCAAGAGATGAAGGGGAAGCTCATGATGGGTGGATGTACTTCAAATTTAACAACCAGCAGTTATAGCTCCATTTTCTGGGAAGCAAAATCTCTCGGTGGCCCCAGGGCCCTTTAAATTTTACCGTGACTGTTTTCTTAAGAAATTCCTGGAGCAGAGCCTAACTTTTATGTAGGGGGTTGGCATATTCGTGGCCTAAGGGACGGTTGGCAGAAGGGATGCCTAGAGTTCGCAAGGGAAGGAAACTGCTGAGGAGTCAAGAGCAGCCCTGTGGAGGGTCTCTGAGTGGGGGACCCGAGAGTCCTTGAACTTCCAAAGCTTCGGGGAATTCGAGGAAGGGACCCTGAGGGGGTGGCCAAGGCTGCCAGATGTCTGCTGGGCTTCAACGCTGCCGACTTTTCTCCTCTGCCGGCCCAGGCTCGACCCGGGTTCAGCAGCCAGACCAGGGAACAGCCAGGGCATCTGGGCAGGAGGGAGGCGGGCCGGCCGGGAGGAAGGAGTCCTGGGCCGCCGCCGCCGCCCCGCCCGTCGGGCTGTCCGCCCCGCCTACCCCGAGCGAGGCGGAGCCGGCCCCCGCCGGGAGGAGCAGGAGGAGGAGGAGAGGTCGGAGTCGTCTCCAGGAGCCCTTAGAGACCGAGTCCCCGGCAGCGGCGGTGGCGGCAGGGGCAGCGCACCGGCAGGCGAGTGAGCACCGAGCGGCGGGCGCAGGTGGCCAGTCCGGTCCCCGAGGGGACCGGGGCGCAGCGCGGGGCGTCGGCCGACCAGTTTGGGAGCCGCCTTCCAGTTCCTGGTGCTGGGAAGCGAGATGGAGGGAGGGAACGGAGAAAGGAAGGAAGGAGGGAAGAGTGTCCCGGAGGGCGGGGACTGGTCGGGGCACTGGGCGCCGGAGACCGCGATGGGGGTGGAGGGTAAGGGACGCCGAGACCCGGAGACGGACGGCGCGCTCGCCCTCGACGGGCGGCGGCCAGATGGCCCGGGAAGCCGGAGGTCCTGCGGGGCTAGGTCCGGGGACGCGGTCCCGGGGATGAGGGCTGAAGCAGGAGGAGAGGTCTCCCCGCTCGCTGGCTCCGCGGCCGGCCCGCAGCCGTGCGCCCCGCGCCAGGTTGGGGCTGGAAGGCTCCGGGGTTCCCCGCTAGCTCCCGCTGCGGTGGTGCCAGGTTTGGGAGGCGGGCAGGCGGCTGGGGGAGACCGGGGCGCCACGCCCCTCTTTCCTACTTTCTTCCGCTCTTTCCGGGGACTAGGCGGCGAGTGTACGGTCCTGGAACCCGCTAGGCGCCGGGGGTCTGGCGGGGAGATAGCACGGGTCACCGAGAGGACTCCAATCACACATCCCGCGAGGGACCCCGGAGCAGTGGGTGGCCAGGAGACTGTATTTGCAGGTGGTATGAGGAAGTCAGGACTCGGACGTGAGTCTTGAGTGATTTTTTTAAAAGTGTTGCCCCCGACACTTACTGCGTGGGTCAGAGTGACTCCCCACCCCTCTTTTTAATTTTAACTAGGGCATATCAATTAAAGCTAATTTTAAAATGCTGCGGCTGAATTCGCCCGACACCCGCTTGTCCCTCGCCTTCTGTTTGTGTCTTGTAAACTTAAACCATTCATAACTTTCGAAAAGGACCTCGTGATTCTCGTTAAATCCCCGCCGTGGAGTGAAACTTTGGACAACTAGAAATCCGAGTGAAGGAACTGCCGAGGCCTGTCATCTTGTGGTCACCCCCTATCCGGACGAGGTTGTATACAAACAAGCGCACAGTGAAGGAAATGGCCAAAAACCGGCGAGAAGGGAGGTCCCCTGCGCCCACGTGTCAGGGCACGTTTAATGGCTGCTCCGAGTGGAAACCAACCGGAATATTAGACCTTGTGGAGTCGGGCAAACTTCACATGATTAGTTTCCTTCCCATCAGTTGTTTCCTGTCCCCCCGGCGGCCCCCCTCCCCCGGTCTTTGCAGACTCTGTTTATATTTCCTGGGGCTGCTGTAGCTTCGTCTGAGTAGGTTGTCTATAAGGAATCTTTTGGACGTTGTCAGAGACGGGAACTGTGTACGTGTGTTCTCTGCTTTAAAAGCGGAGTTTGGCTTTGTTTCTAAAGTGCTCGTCACCACACTGCACCATTGCTGGTGCGTCTTAGCCCTGCGTGTAAATTATCGCAGGATGGCGGCCCTCACCTAGGAGAACCAGGAAGGCAGGCAGCGCTAGAATGACGGGGTTGAGTTTAACTGTTGCCAAAACAGTCACATTCAAGTAAGGAACTGTTTTGATTCTTAAAAAAAAAAAAAAAAACCCAAAGTGTATGTGTCAGCAAGCCCTTTTTTCAATAAACAAACTTATGATTTACACATACATGATTTTTGAAAGTAATCAAACGTTTTACGGAGACTTCAGTGATAAGAGGACTTTGGGATCGATCACTCAGTTTCTTTGCCTTCTCTAACAGTTAATTAGCACCATAAAACTCTGGTTTAAGTCCAAAAAATGCCAAACAGTGTAAGGACTGCTCCTTTAGGCCTTATGAGAAAAAAAAAAAGCTGTCATATTTTTACTGTTTTTAACCCAGGTAATTCAGGAAGATGATGAATGCAGACAGAATTTAGATTTGTCTAGAAATACATTAAGATGTTGGTCTGTGTTTCACAAGAAACCAAAAAGATTAATACTATAAAAATTTTCAATGTAGCAGGCTCCAGTCTCATTTGAAAGCTTAGCTCTCTAACAGTGAGATTTGCAGTGTTAGGCTTATGTTGTCACTTGTTGAAGGACATGGGTGATTTGTCCAGTTGTGAGAGCAGAAAGCTGCATAGTCAAAACACTTGAAGAAATGGCTAGCAAATATCAGATTAATTTTGTTTTTTTTATGTTAAAAACCTCTCACGGGGGGAAAAAAGTCAGATTTGGAATTATGTCATTTATTTTGTTGGATTCGTGTTGGGTGTTTTTTTAAGTTTATATGTTAGCTTAAGCTTAATTTAGGGAGGCAAGTAGTGGAAGTCAAGTTTTTCTGGAGTCTGATTTGGCAAAGAGGCAGCTTAACAGTGGTTTGAGGTATGGTTTCAGTGCTGGACAGATGTGGATGGGAATATCAGTTACTTAACCATTTTCACTCTGATTTGTAAAATGAGAATGAGTGTGGTCCCAGTCTCAAGGGTTTTAATGAAAGTATGTGAAACAATCTTTGGAGAACACTGCACCTAATACATAGATAATATTCAAGATTATTAGATATTTTATCGACTGACTCTAGCAGCCAGTCATCAGAAAAAGTGAAATATGGCAGTCTGAACCTTCTGGAAACATAGATAGAGACATAAAATAAAGAAGGCATCTGATTTTATAGATAGATATCAATAGATAGACAACTAGAGCTTCTGGAAATAATAGAGCAATTAAATTCCAAAGAAGTTGCCTGGTTTTATAGATATGTAGAGCTAGATATCTGTCTAGTCAACTATCTGTCTAAATATCTGAAATATTTGTATACATGTATGTGTCATATATTTTCAGCAGCAGTATGAATACTTATGATTACTGGAGTTAACAGTTTTAATGTGCTTTTAGTGTGAAGTTATTTATAGTCGTATAATATTTTTAGAGCCAGGCAATCAGAAACATTCCATTAATCATATTTTAAATTTAAAGAGAACTTTATATTTAAAAAGCTATGCTTATTAACCCTGGATAGGCTATAAACAGAAATGTGTATCTTTTACCTAGTATAATTTTTCATTAAAGTATGAAAAAAATGTGACCCAGGGTATCCAGTTATTTTTCATGTACTGATGTCCAGTGCTAACAGATAAGCCATAAGAAGTGTTTCGGAATAATTAGCAGCACTATTTAACAGTAAAAGAGAAACCCTGTTGGAAATTTATGGATTTATCTTCTTAAGAGATGTTTGAAATTTGGGTTTACATGCAGACCCAGTTCGTAAATGTTTTATAAAAGCATTGTGACTGATGGTAAATTTTTGTGAGACTGGGTGTCCAGTTAATTCAGGGAATCTACTCATCACATCACTGACTCATTTGCAGAATTTTAGAAAAATGTTTCCATCTTTAAAACAAACCCTTTTAAGCGCCTGTTGTTTTCTTAATGCACATCAGGTGCTTAGAATTGGGCTGATTGGAATCGCAGCTTGCGCCACAGATGACTTTTCATTTTACTAATTGTTCCATAGGGACTCAGAGATCATGCTTATAATATTTTTAAATAACCATAAGGGGTACAGCATTATTATGAATCATTTCTTGCCTATGACATTATACTCTGAAGCAGCGGAGGACTTGATTGAATAAATTATTGATTCCTTTCACTCTTAGAACATTAACGCACAGAGATGGATTCCAGGCTCATACTTCTAGGTGTGTAGCATGTGGGCAAGTTCCTTAATACCCTCTGTGCTTCAGTGAGATGCTGGGAGGGATAAGTGAGTTTCTCTCTGTAAAGCACAGTGCCTAACATAGTCTATGCTCAATAAATATTAGCATTAAATTATTACTTACTAAGATTTTCTACATGTTATGAACATGCATTGTTTTTACAACAGGACAACAACCATATGAAATTTTAATGTTTCCCCTGAATCTAAAAAGGCTCAATAATTGATAAAGTCCTATCAAGCAGTGTTCAAGAGGAGAATACCATCAGGCAATTGTCATTGTGTCTTAATCATGAAATGGATTGCAGTGTTGATTTGCTCAACAAATTAATTCTCTTGGATCGCAATCCCATTTTCCTTTCTTATTCAGTTCAGTCGCTCAGTTATGTCCAACTCTTTGCGACCCCGTGAATCACAGCACGCCAGGCCTCCCTGTCCATCACCAACTCCCGGAGTTCACTCAGACTCATGTCCATCGAGTCGGTGATGCCATCCAGCCATCTCATTCTCTGTCGTCCCCGTCTCCTCCCATCCCCAATCCCTCCTAGCATCATACTCTTTTCCAGTGAGTCAACTCGTCGCATGAGGTGGCCTTTCTTATTAGATACTTGAAAAAAAAAAATCCGTGATCCATAAAGTCCACCGTAGGATAAGTTAGTAGCAGAAGGGCAGTGTGCCCTTATAGTGCATTATTACAATTACAACTGATTTTTTTAAAAGTTTAACTATGCATAGAAAACAAAGTACAAATGGATGGTGGAATTGGGGTACATCTCCCCATATTTTCTCCAGTGAGCATGTATAGAAAATAAATAATAGTCTATTTGTGTAACAATCAGTAAAACCTGATTAGCTGTAAATAGCAGGATTTGGGATTTGTTTAGGAAAAAAACACCAGCTTGCATAAGCAATTGAAGGTTCTGGACTTACATGTGAGAATTATTTAGCAGTAAGAGAGACCCTTTTGGACGTTTGTAGTAGGTTTATCTTCTTAAAAGATGTTTGAACTTCGGGTTTGCATGCAGACTCACTGAACAGCCAACCCTGACTTTATGGAAACTGTCACTTCCCAGATCTGTTACGTCCCAGCCCTGACTGGAGGAGTTGTGTGCATATGGCCCCTGCTGCATGTCAGAGGCCTCCAAGATGGTCACAAGGGAGACATACTGCACTTAGTTTAATGGGAAAGGTCAATAGGTAAAAAAATATATATGGCACAATTGTGGGACTCCTTTGACGGAGCTGTTCTACATCCTAAGCCCAAGTCTGATTCCTTTATGATCTTGCGTAGTCCTCACAGCAGCACAGGTGAGGAAGCTGAGGCTCCCTCGGCGGCAAGATGAGATTGTGACCTGGAGTTGTTCTGACTGCACATCCCATGCGCTAAGGCACTCTGCAGCCACTTCATTGGAGGTGCATCCAGCTAAAAGTGGGGTGGGGGGAAGAGGGCTTTATGGAGGAAGTATTGTTTAGAAGCTATAAATCAAACCAAGAGAAACAGGAGGAGAGGGCTTATGTTGGAGGTGAGATGACCCGCCTGAGGAGTATTACCAGCGCCTTGCCAGTGGGCTCACCGCCTCTGCAGCCATAGAAGTTGAAGCTTCCACAGTTGCCTCAGAGATGCAGCAGACCTGAAGGAGTCTGTATAGTTGTCCTTTCCCATCCCTGGACTCCCAGAGAGGACCTTGAGAGGAAGTGGGGGCACTGGCCACATGTCCTACTCTAGAACAAGCTCACACTAGCAAGTCCTGTCTCCCCACTTCTCTCTGGAGAATATAGGAAAGAGCATTGAACCAGGTGGCTTGGACACGGGGCAGAGGGTGGAGGTGATTTGACCGAAGGTTGCTTCTAGATGGATTATTCCATTTAATCCCAAGTCTCTTGAAAATCATTTCTAGTGTCACTTAAATGTCTGGTTTATTGTGTCAGGCTTTATTGGGTGTCGTAAAACTGCTTAGCTAGGAGTGTCTGGTTGCCATCCTCTGACAAGGAGGGTTTTTGTCTTCTTTTAATGGGTCTGCATTTCAGAAGATTACTGTATAATAAAAACCAAGGTGTTGTAGACTGTTAAGACTTTTGATATTTTCAACTCTGCTGGAGAATTAGTAGTTCAAAGAAGAATTTCTTTTAGGTCTGCTTTAGTGAATCAGTTGCTAAGTATCTTTTGTCATTTTTCATGTGCGTTTATTGTATGCAGGTGACTTTGGGGCCAGCAGGTCTTATATTTCCTTTGCTTTCTTACAGAATAGACTACCATTCCCCTTGCAGTCAATGTCATGTAACTGACATAGCATCCCCTTGGTTGACTGAGGAGAGGAGCTTCAGCTCTGATTTAACTGGGGTTGGTGTCATCACAAGTGCTCCCTGGAGAGGGCTCTGAGTCAGTGATCGTTGCCGCACTCACCTACCAGATACAGAGAACTGCCTTCATTCCCAACGGCTGTGTGCAAACCCTCGTGAGCCCATGGGGGAGGAATCTTAACTTTACCCATGTAGAATAACCAGGCTCTCATTTAGCTGCAGATGCTACGTCCTTTCCTTGTGGCTTAGCAGTAAAGACTGCCTGCAATGCAGCAGATACAGGTTCAATCCATAGGTTGGGAAGATCCCTTGGAGGAGGAAATTGCTACCCACTCCAGTACTCTCACCTGGAGAATCCCATGGAAAAAGGAGCCTGGCGAGCTACAGTCCATAGTGTCTCAAAGAGTCAGATTCAACTGAGTGGCTGAGCACACAAAAGGTTCTGAACTCTGGACATTAACACTTCAGCCCGCCCACTGGAGCCCTTTGACTTAAGATCCCAAGCTTTCAGTGACTGTAAATTTTGTCTGCTTTTCCAAGAGAAATTACTGCAGTTTAGCCCTCATCATGAACAAAAGAAATTTAAGGATGGAAAGAGGGATCAAAATCCAAAAACTTCTTTTACCTTATTGAGACATCATGAGAGTTTTATTGATATGAAACCATCATGCCAGGTTTATTCAGCCAGAACCTCAAATTGGCAAAGTGTTGAGAGCCGCAGACTTGGTGCCTGTCCTGTACCTAAGCCACCCAGACTTTTGCACTATTAGACCGTTGCCTGTACATTAGACTGTGAGGCTTCTTGTGGGTATGTAAGGTCACAGTCAGCTGCTCAGATGAGTTGTCAGGGGAAGGTTGAATGTCTCGCCAAGGAGCAGAAGAGTTGAATTGTGACTTCTTGACAGGGCGGCTTTGGACAATAGATTGTTCACTGCACAGGAGTAGCTGGTCAAGGAAGTGAAGTTGGGCCTCAGATCTCCTCCAAAAGCCATGTGTCCTGGGCTGGAATTGCTTCTGTCAGGAGGAGGGGATGCTTCTTTATGACTCTGTCGAGCCTGCAAGACTGGGTCCACTTGGAGGGCTGGCTTTTTCCTAATTCACACAAAGACACAATATGATGAGCAGGCAGAGTCTGGCACATAGTAGGTACTTATTGAATGCCACTGGAATGAATGAATAAAACCACATTCTCTGCACGCAGTGAAGTAGATGAGCGAATGTTCTTTTTAATCAAAGGTAAAATTGATAGTATCTACTGGGAATTGCACATTCAGTGGTGCATATTCCCTCTGACAGGCTGCTGCTTCGGTTCATCATTTCCTAAGGGGCAGGTAAAACCCAGCACTTGAGACCAGCACTTGAAACAA
This sequence comes from Moschus berezovskii, assembly GCF_049115385.1. NCBI lineage: Eukaryota > Metazoa > Chordata > Mammalia > Artiodactyla > Moschidae > Moschus > Moschus berezovskii. Next base: position 44,059,014 of record NC_142463.1, on the reverse strand, counting down.
CACTGACATTGTTTACTGTGAGTTGAACACCAACAAACAGGCTTGCTCAGCATTGCCCAATACCTGCAGTGGTGTCTCCTGAGAACAGACAGAGGGATCTGTGGTATTATTGACCAGCCATGGGCTCTCCTCTTGGGGACAGGATGCAAAGGACAGTGACTGCGGGAGTCTTGGGAATTTACCTCTGAGCAGCTGCTGCTTGCATAGAAAGACTTTTCTGGTTTCGAGTGAGAAGTGGGGAGGTTTGTTGCTAATGCCACCAATAACTGAGAAAAGGGGTTTGTCTGTGTCCCTCACAATGCCAGCTGGTGCTGCTTGCATGCTTTCTCTTTTAAGTTGACCCTTTAGAAGCAGACTGTCAGAGTTACCTTCCTCTTGGCTCCTCTCCTGAGAGGTAATCTGCACAGCAGGTAGGGTCAGCCACATGTAGTGGGTCAGACTGCTAAGGCAGTGGTTCGAAGGATAGAGGTGCTGACTTGCACTTAGGACCTTGGCCTTCTGCTGTTTTTATGGACTGGCTGCACCTTTTGAAAAGTGCCCACAGGTGCAGAAACGTGAATGCCTTTCACATTTCATCTGGTTAAATTCAGCTTTCTTCAGGCAAGCTCTGATTCTCAAAACAAGGAATCACAGGAAGTAACAGTTCCTAAGAAGGATTCCCCACAGAATCTCTTGAGAGAGCAGATTTAACCTGTTGCATTTACAGTATGACTTGATTTTATAAAACTCCAGGAATCTCAACTTTTCAGGAATATCTCTCTGTTGAATTAGGCAGAATCTTCCGACACATGTTTTGCCCTCTTTTTCAACATAAATATTTAATGAGCAGCATGCTTCAGCCATTACTGTCCAAATCCAGAAAGCAAATAAATGCACCTGGCGTGCTGCCTGAAAGGGAATCCTCACATTTCTGCCTTTACCTCTCTTGCCTCCAGGTCTCTGACTTCCTCCTGCTGTCATAAATGTCATGTGGCTCAGGGACAGCCACACCCCACAGTGACATCACACAGGGCAGAGACCAACCTCTCCGTGCACACCTTCTGAACCCTGGACTCAGATTCCTCTGATTTACTAATGCCGACGTGAGAATTCACCTGCCTCAACCTGCATTTCCCAGACCTCAGATGGCTCCTCAGCTTTGTGTCTTCCATGCTGGGCTTGTTCTAGTCTTCACGCTCCTGTGAAAAACTGCCTTAGACAACTTCTCCATTTTTAAAAAATTGGTCATGTATATACAGTGTGCACACGTGTGCTCAGTTCTATCTGACTGAGTCCTATCCTTTGCCATCCCATGTACTTCAGCAAGGTTTTTATAGGGTACCCCCCAAAGCTCACAATCATATAGAAAGGTAAACACTGAGAAATCTTGCTCTTATCCAAGCCTTTACCGCACTCTCTACCGGTTGCAACTTGTAAATATAAGCAAATATATACACAAATACACACACACACATATACATATCCTCATTTGCTCATATATATAAATGAGCATATATATCCTTATATAAATGTTTTTCCCTTCTTTCACGAAAGGTGGTATATTTATATATATATTGTTCTGTGTCTTGCTTTTTAAAATTAGTCTGTCCTGGAGATCTCTGTCAGCACAATTGTTTTTCATTGTGAGGATGGACCACAGTTTATTCAACCAGTCCCCTACGACTAGACCTTTGAATTGTTCCCAGTCTGTCGCTAATACACACAGCGTTGCAGCAGATCAAGGTGTCATTTTGCTTTTGTGCAGGTGAACCTAGAGAATTGATTCCTGGGAACAGGCCTGCTGAATCACGGGGCCTATCGTCCCCTCGGGAAGGCTTGCCTCATTTCACCCTGTTGCGGCCATGCGTTAGACGGCCTGCTTTCCCACAGCCCCACCAGCACGGAGGGTGTCAGCTCTTTTTATCTTTGCTAGTCTCAGTGGTGAGAAATGGTAATTAGGGTCAGTTACATTTTTCGAATTGTGAACGGGTGAGAGGATTGGAGTCATTTGTACGTGTTCTCCCATGGGCAGTCCAGGCCTGCCAGTCCCCCTGTGGGCATATGTTGACCTTTCCTCCTGAAGCAAGCCTCTTGCCTACATCACTGTCAGAATCTCTTAAATACAGACTCAGGAATGTGATAGCTCTTGGGGGCCTAAGGGGAAAGTGGGCTGCCAAATTGTCAGTGCAAAATCGAGAGAAGTGGAAAGTAGGGTTTTATGCCAGTTGCTAATGTCTGATTTATAAATAGTTTTCAGCTAATGGTATTATTAAACTGGGACTTCTCCAAAACCATTATGAAGATGACCTTCTAGTCTAGAATTTCTCACTCTCAAACAAATACAAGAGAGATTGAGAATATATAAATTTCAGTGGCATTTTCTGCAAAATCTTCTTAGAAATCTAGATTTTTCCTTTCACATGCATCTCCTGAAAGCTTATACATGCTACTTTTTGTGTGTATCTGCTGAATAGGCCTCCTGTTCACCCTTTGATTTCACCATCAGAGAGCTGTCTACTCTTATTTCCAGGGTGAAAGAAAAAAGGCAAGTCAAAGTACAAGGTAAGAATACCAGCCAGAGTTCAGGGTTCGATGAAGGGCATGAGGTTAGAGTTACAGTGAAGCATCTTTCTTTTTGAAATGTTCTTTCAGTTAGCTCTTGGGATCCTCTTTTAATATGAAATTAATTTCCGTCTTTTAAAAAATGAAATCCATCAAAAGAGAGAAAATCTTTGGTTGAGTGAAAAGGTGACTGTGTGTGGTTTATTTTTATTTTTAATTTCTTTTTTGCTTTTAGAAATTCACATGAGGCAGACTGGTGTAAAGCTAGCTTCCATCTCCATCAACAAAAGGCAAAGCAAAACAGAACAAGAAAATCCCACCACCACAACAGTCTCTTCCTTCTCAGAATTCCCACATTTAACAGAGGCCCATGAAAGTTCTACAAAGGAGGGTCTGGTTTTCCAAGCCCAGTGCTCTCTTCTGAGCTCCTAAATGTATGGATTGTTACCTTGTGAAGATGGTATTTCAGCACTCTGGATGCTTTGTTTTCCTTCCGGTGCTCCTGCCTTTGTAGTGTTGACCTCACTGCAGCGTCAGCTCTCGCAAAATAGGCGGCTGATCTAGCTGAGGATCTGGAAGGGTACCTGGTACCTTAGGATGCTCCACTAATGGATGAATGAATGCTGCTGAGGGTGGGTGCCTTCTGGACCCGATTGGGTCTTTGTGATCAGCCGTGTTAGGGATCCCATGTTGGACACAGCCCTGGGGTGGAGGTCATGTTAGCCCTTCCTTGGCCTTTTGGCATGATGCTCCAGCCCCTGTGCAGTCTATGGCAGTATGCATGATGGTTTACAGCTCGAGCCTTCAATCTGATTTACCTGGGCATGTCACCTGACCTCAAAGAGCCTGTTTTCCCATTTTCAAAACAAAGATAATGATACCATATTTCAACAAATCTAAGAAGTTACCCATTATGCCATTGAACTATAGCTATACTATCAGCTATAACACACATCAACCCTAAGAATGTATTTGTTTTCTCTGGCTGCCATTGCAGATTACCATAAATTTAGCCGCTTAAAGCAGCACATATGTATTATCTCACAGTTCCAAAGTCATCATAGGTTTGGCTCATTATTGTGCCCTGGATTTTACAAGTCAGAAATCTTACAAGGAGGCTCTGAGAAGAATCCATTTGCAGAGTTGTTCAGGTTGGTAGAAGTCAGTTCCTTGCAGTTGTAGGACTGAGGTTCCTACCTCCTGGCTGGCTGTCAGAGGGGGAAGCCACCCTTAGCTCTTAGAGACTTATCTTTGGTTCTTGCATTGGACCCTGTGTCTCAGAGGCAAGAATAGCATGATGAATCCTTCTCATCCCTGGAATCTCTCTAAGGTCTCCTCCGCTCTGCCTCCATCAGAAAAAGTTCTCTGCTTTTAGGGTTCATTTGATTCAGTTGGGCCCATCTGAACTATCGAGGCTCCTGTCCCTTAATTATATCTGCAAAGTTCTTTTTGCTGTGAGATATAGTCATAGGTTTCAGGGATTAGGGCAAGATCATCTTTGAGGGGCCATTCTGACTACCACAGTCACCCTAGTATCAGAGATGTTAAAATGTGAACAGAACATGTTTCTTAGAATTGACTAAATACTGTCTTTGGCTTAAAAGAGCTACTGAATGTATAGAAAGCATTCAGGGGGTCGATGGTAAGTGCTCAGGTATTAACTACTATTATTATAATTAATATTATGATTATAGTGCTCAAATAATGCCCATCATCTTTAATTTCAATTGAAGTTACTCTAAGAGTTAAATGCATTTGGCAAACCCTAATTGAGAGAGTGTAGGGTGCCGGCAGTTATTTCTATGACAGTGATGGTGATAGTCACCCCTTGAGTGACTCCTGTGTGCTGACATGTGCTGGGACCTTTCACGGGCCTTGAGTAGCCCTCTGAGGTAGGCAATACTGGCTCTGTTTATAAGCAGGGAAACGGGCTCAGGGGCTTGAATGTCACTTTAGAGCTCAGCAGTAAGTGGCTTCTTACTTTGAATCCACGGCTATCTGGCTTTGCAGGCTATGCTCTTCATGGCACCATATTACCTGTTCTGATGCCCACCAGGTGTGTGAGCTGGAGGGGGTGGCCTCCTGGAAGGAGAAGGAACACGGGAGAAGAGACGTCGCCTTGTGATGTATCTCTCTTGCACTCAGATGTTTCTTTGCTGTTAACTGTTTAATTCATCAAAGGTAAAGATCCTGTCTCTCTGTCCTATTTTCAGTTTTCAGTAAACACAAAAATGATCTTTTTTCATTCACAAGGCATTTATACCTACTCTGTGAGGATACAGCTATGAACAATACTGTGATTTATAAGGAGAAATATATATACAATCTTTGTATACTTCCTATCACAGAACTCCTAAAACCTTTGAAATTTCCTAAATGATGAGAGCAATAAAAGTGTCTTTTGCTCTGTTATTGAGGTGACTTTGGGACCACACCTAAGGTTGGGGGCTGTTTGTCTAGAGAATAAACCATGTGATTAGAAGGGTGGAACTTTTGACCCCCACCTCTTAGACCTCCAGGGAGGAAAGAGGGACTGAAGGCTGAATCAGTCACCCAAAACCAATGATTTAAGCGATCATGCCTATGTAACGAGGCCTCCATAAAAACTCAAAAGGACAGGGTTAGGAAGGCTTCGGGTTGGTGAACACGTGGAGATGTGTGGGGTTAAGCTGTTCTTGCTAAGGGGGTATGGAAGCTCCATGCCCTTCCCCCACACCTTTCCCTCTGCATCTCTTCCATTTGGCTGTTCCTGAGTCATATCCTTTTATAATAAACTTTGTGATCTAGTAGGTAAAAAGTTCTATGACTCCGCTCTGAATCTGTGGAATCCGATGCTATCTCCAGATAGTGACAGAATTGAGTTGAACTGTACTATACTCCGCTTGCGGCAGTGATTGCTGGGCTATGTGGAAGCCTCTGCCACAAATTGGGATTAGTGACCAGAACACTTGTATATACTGTGTGCGACTTTCAAAGCTAGGAAAGTTAGCATTGGGGAATTTCTACTTTTTAAACTATTTTAAGTGTAACTGGGGCACAGAGGAGGGGAGAAGAGAAAGAGAGTGGTTGAGCAGAACTGGAGTAAAATAGTATTGCCCTGAATGCAATAAACTGCTCTTAAGATTTCAACCTCCGGCATTTTCCCAGGACAGCTGCAGACTGTCTTAGGCTCTTCAAATTCAGTTAGGCACCCTTGAAAACCAACCTTATCATCTTGCCCTTAAAACCTGTTTTTCTTTCTGCCTTTTCTGTTAGTGGACATCTCCATCCACCCAGGAAGCTCTGGCCTCTTGAGTCTTCCGAAACCGTTCCTCCTCTCTTCCTTCCTCCAGCTCAGACACCCCGGCCCACACCAAAGCCTGCCACATCCACTTCCTAACTAGCCCACACATCTGGTCTGATCTCTGCTACCCCCGCTGCCTCTCATCTGGATTGTCACCATGGCTTCCTCATTCACCTTTCCTCTCCACACTGCCATCAGGAGGGTTTTTCTAAGACATGGATTTGAATATGCCACTTCCTATCTGGCAGCTCCCCAAAGGCATCACAGGCTAGTAGTTCAGAGTTCCAAGTTCAAGGCTGCCTGTGCTTCTTACAAGCTCTGGAATCTTGAAAGAGTTATTTAGTTGCCCCGTGCCTCAGTTTCCCCATCTCTAAAATGGGTGTAATAATAGTACCAACCTTACAGAGAGGCTGTAGAATTTAAATCAGTTAATATGTGTGGAGCAATTACAACGACCTCCGCCCACAGTTCTTGATTGCTCGACTGGAGCTCACCTTCCCTGCTGATCTGCACCTCATCCTCCCACCCTATCAGTTTCACGCCAGGCTTGCTCTGCAATAGACTCTTGGCTAATGATCAGACACTAGGTGAGTACCCACACAGACAGCATACATTTAGGCCTTTTCATAGCAACTTGGCAGTCATCTTACATCTCTTAAATCTACTGAAAAATTGGACTTGCATTTTGTATTTCATTTTTCTAGCAGTTCTTTTTATTGCATCTTATAAAAAGTATTGGTCTATGATGAATTGGAAATAAAACCAAAAGGCTGATGTTTCACCAAGGATAGTTTGAGAAGTGCTTCTATGTTCCCACACACCCTTTCTAGTTGGTTCATCCTGGCCAGGTTATCCATCGTCACTGTGTAGCCTTAAATCTCTCTGGATTTCTCCACAGCACTTCCTCTGCCCAGAGTTTATTACACATTTACTCAGCACCTAAGTGCTAGGTTTGGGGCTAGAAGAGTGAGTAAGATACTGCCTCTACTCTGAGGAAGTTTCCCTCCAACGTCCCAGTGAATTCTTGCCTGTGTTTTGAAACCTAGGATAATTTTGTTCTTTCTTTCACCCATTAAAAAAAAAATATTAGATATCAACTGTTTATGAGGCTCTTGATAGCATTCTGCTCCTGCCCTTAAGGACTTTCAAGTGGTGGGGGGAACGCGTGAACAGACACGAAACCAATGATGTTTACATTTTCCCTTGTCTGGCTGTCCAGTGGCACTCTTCAGCCAGCTTACTGATGACTGCAGTGAGTCGTGTAGTTTCACCTGCCGTTTCTTCGCCTCCTCTCCAGAACGTATTGTACCTCTTGAAGCAAGTGACAGGTTTTCCTCTTTCTACTGCCAGTGACAGAGTGTTCAAGTCATAGAAGACTCAAAGCATATTTAGAGAATTTTTATTGCATTAAAATTTAGATTTGAGCACTTCTTGTCAAAAAACTTTGTGGAGTCTGGTTATTAAGGACTGAATGTTTATGTCCTCCCTAAACTCATAGGTTGATATCCTAACCCCCAACCCCAGTATGATGATATTAGGAGGTGGGGGCCTTTGAGTGGTGATTAGATCATGAGGGTGGGGCCCTTAGGAAGAGGGTTCGTGAACTTATTATGAAAGAGGCCCCGGAGAGCTGCCCCATCCCTTCCACGGTGAGGGGCACAGTGAGAGACTGGCATTTGTGAACCTGGAAGCAAGCTCTTACCAGACACTGAATCTACTGGAACTTTGACCTTGGACTTCCAACCTCCAGAACTGTAAGAAGTAAATGTTTGTTGTTTAAGCCACCCAGCATATGGCATTTCTCTTATAGCAGCCTCAATGGACTGGTCAAACATTAGCTACTGCTTTGCAGATGGGAAACCTGAGGCTCCTTCTAGAAAGTTTCTGTTACTTGTCCAAGGTCATGGAGCTTGAGAAAAGCAGAGGTGAGATTAGAACACCTCACATCTTTTGTGTCCCTGTTTTGTACCACCTTGTCAAATCCACCCTGTGAGCCGGGGGTCTGGCTGGGTGCTGGCCGGTCTCAGAAGCTCTTGTCATCCAACCAGCCTGTATAAGAATGGCTGAGTAGGCAGGAACCAGGCCTGGAGAGACCTCTAGACACACCTGTCTCCACCTATCTTGCTACAGCTGCCCCAGTAGTATTTACAGGTCACACCCTTGGCAGTGAGCGACCACGTGGAAACCTGGGTTGGAGGTGGAGGACCGAGCAAACCTGTGGGAGGCAGGAGGACCTTTATTAAGAGTGAGTGATTTGTAGCAAAGCTACAGGACTGAGTCAAGGAGGAGCCCAGTAAAGTCAAGAGGCAGGAGAGTTGAGAAAACTCTCGTAAGGCTATCCAAAAGCAGTGAAGCTTTCTTAGACTTCTTTTCCCCTCTAGGAACATCCTGATGCATTTCCCTTCACCCCCTCTATGAAAAGGACACCCTTGACCCTCTGCTGAAGAGTATATTCTGTGCTTTCATCACTTTGATTGGGTTGTAATCTTTATTATGAGGTCAGGGTGCAGTGGTGAATTCTGACCTCAGACTTCTTGAGAAAAGTTTAAAATGTATGACTTCAGACATTCTTTTTTTTTAATCTTTCATTAGAAAAAAAAAAGGAAAATAATTCTCAAAGGGAGTAGGATCTGTGGCTCAGATAGCCTGGAAAGCAGAAGAAACCAAGGGTGTGGTTTGCAAACTTGTCTGCATATTAGGATCAGCTGGGGAGTGATTTTTGACAATCAGGGAGCCCTGGCTGCTTGCAGACCTGTTAAGTCAGCCCCTCAGGCATGGGGCTAAAGGGTGGCCATTCCTGTAAAGCTCCCAGGTGGCTTCAGGGCACAGTCAAGCGTAGGGGGCGGTGCCGGAGGATGGCCTTGCTGCCCAGATTAGCGTCAGGTCTCTGCAGTGCAGGTTGACAGGAGAAATCGTGACTTGGCTGCCAGTGATTCTTACAGATCCTGGCTCATTTCCTTATCTAATTGTGGGGTTGGGAGCAGCCTTTGAGCACAAATCCTCTCTCCGCATCAGCCACAGAGCCCCTTTGAGACACACTGAGCTGTACCATTGAGCTGTCTAATCCAGCTCTTCCCGCTTCTGAATAAATTATTGGTGTATCCTATTAGGTAAAGACAAACAGGAGTGTTCTAGGAGAACGTCACCGTTCCCACCATTCCACCCTCAGTGGAAGAGCACAGCATCTCTGGGTGCAGGAGGGCTTTCAGTCAAGGCTTCTGTCTGACAGATCACGCCACCCGTGGACAGTTTTCTCAAGAAAGCTAAATCCGTTCCACTCTTGTGTCTTCTGAGCATGTTCAACATGTGTTCTTCATGGCCAGATTCATCACGTGGAGCCTAGGAACAAATTAGTGTTTGGGAGGAACATATATAGGCTCTTGACTTTTGATTAGAAATGGATTTAATAATCAGTGTTCATTTTGTTTTATGTCCAGTAGCATCTTTTATTTTTGCCAGGGATTTAGTAAAGGCAAAATTGTGAAATGTGAAATTCACTTTCATGGAAATGATTTGTGGATTTGTTTTGCTGGATACAAGTACAACTTTATTTTTAGAGAGAGGTTGTTTTTGGATTGAATGTCTATTCCACATAGATATCCCCCTTCCCCCTTCAGAACTAGAAGTTTTCTGTATGGTAATGCCTTCCAGAAACATCTGAAAGTGGCAGTCCCTCGTAACTCTTATGGCCACACACCAAATTAAAATGAAATCTCTGGAGTGCCACTATGTTTTGAAACTAACTTTGCTTTTTACAACTTGGATGATGAGGAGAGGGAAGTAACGTTTTTGTGTGCCTGCTCTTGACCAAGTATTACAGCCTTATAAAGGAAGTATAATTAGTTCATTTTATGGAAGAGGAAACCACAACTCAGAAGTTCAGTAACTTGTCCAACTGCACAGATCATGAGGAGCAGAGCCAAGTTCAAATTTGTGTGTCCATCAGACTCCACCATTCTGCCCTCTAGTACTAAAAACAAAAACAGAAAAATGCCCTTAACTCCATAAGAGCTAATTTTCTAGTAGCTTTAAGAGACTTTTCTTTTATCGTTCATAGAAGATTGTCTTGAGAAGCATATAAAACATAAAAACACATAAAGGCATTGTAAAACCCGAGGCTTTAACGGAGTCAACATGGATGGGAGGACAGAAAGTCCAGAGAAGAGAAAGTGGAACTGCTTCCTGGCAGGTACCCTCTTTATAAAGAGCCCAGCAATCACTCATGTGAATTTGTTTTTAAACTGACTCATAACAGCTGCGAAGACTGGAATTATCAGTTCCTAGCTCAATTGTCTTTTTATTATTTGTGACGTGCCCTTGTTAAACACGGCGTTGTAATAGATATGAACAGCCTTGCTGATTGTTAATATGCTTTTGGTTGACGGTAGCATTCGGTAGCATTGAATGCACAAGTTCTGGTTGTTTCACCAGAAAACAATGCTGAGGAAGTTTAGAGTAAATGTTGGAAAAGTGACAGAATTACAGTGTTGGCATTCTCCAGAATTTCTAAACAGGAAAGGCTCAGAACTGGCAGGCTGCGAGGGGTGCGAGGGGACAGATCTGGAAGTTGTGTATGCTAAGCAAGAAGAATTTTTTTTTTGGCTTGGCTTGCATGCTTTTGTAATAGTTTCTAGAGATGTTTTAAAATTTATCCTTGATGAATTGAGACAAGGGTTTACTGTCCATATTGAAAAAAGGGCTTCAGCAATGGCAGAGAGGAGGAGCCTAACTAGGAGGGAGGTTAGTCCCAGCTCTGCCACTTGCTACTGGGTGACCTTGAACAAGTTACCTCACCTTTCAGTGCCTCAGTTTCCTCTCCTGGAAGACGAAGATTATACTGTGTCTTCTTTCTAGGATTATTGTGAAGTGTAAGTTAATACATATAAAGCGCATAGAACTATGCCTGACACTGAGCAATCTAGATGCCCCGTAAATGTTTGCCATTGTTCTTTTAATTAGTTGGGAGTTTAATTAATCTAATTGGAGGGGGCTGATGGAGACAGTTTGGGAGGGGGATGTTAAGATGCCATAGAGCCAGCCTTTTGCGAGTTCTGCCAGAAGAGGTAATTCTGTTCAGCTCGATAATTTGAAGTCCATGTGTTTTATTCTCACAGTGCTCCAAATTTATACTACAATATAGTATAGTGGGAAGATAGTTAAGCTGTTTTTAGGCATGTTATCATTCCAGCTGTACTTTCAAAAAGTGTTAGATGTGGCCTCTGCTGAAACTGTATGGTCATGGGGCAAAGCTATGGTCATGGGGAAGCCATCAAGAGCTCTGTGTACGAGATGTCATTGATCCAGGTGCAGGACAGACGGGCCCTGGGCTTGGGCACTGATTGAGTGGAATCATGTGTTCCTCTGAGAAGCCAGCCCCTCCCCACCTGCTGCTGCTGCTAAGTCGCTTCAATCGTGTCCGACTCTGTGCGACCCCATAGACGGCAACCCACCAGGCTCCGCCGTCCCTGGGATTCTCCAGGCAAGAAAACCTCCCCACCCGCTCCCCTCAAATCAGAGTGAACAGTGTGGTTTTCATTCTGTGGTGAAAGGAATTGTTTTCTGGAGAAATATGCTTTTTTGCTGACTCTAAACACCAGCAAATTTGTCATAGGTCCATGTGAGGTACCCTGGAGGTAGATTGCTGAGTATCTTCAGCAGTCACCCCTGGGGAATGTTTGGAGACACTTGCTCGTGACCATTTCTTCTGTTAACCCTTGAAGTAATTAGAAGGATGCTATTCTCATCCAATGACTGTGTTTCTACAGGAAATAATTAAGTCCAAGTGCATTGTTCTCTTGATCTAATTTGATAAAGGGCCAGCCAGGAGGTCCTAGGGAAGAAGACTGGAGAGAGTCAGGAGCCCACTGTCTTGCGCATTTTTAGGTACAAAATTAAGGGAGGTTACAGAGGAAATGGGCCATTGTGATCAGGGAGCCCAACTTCTGCTTTTTACAGATGAGGAAACAGAGGCCCAGAGATTGGCCTGAGTTCATAGAACTCATTGGTGGCTCCCCCGGGACTCCTGGTTCCAGATTCCAGATACCTGTTCCACCCAACTACACACTTGTCGTTAATGTACTTTCAAGCAGCATTCCTGCAGAATGGAAATGTTCAGTCTGTCTAGGATGGTAGTCACCAGCCTCATGTGGCTCCTGAGCACTTGAAATAAAACTATTGAACCTAAGTGGCTGGATTTTTTTTTTCTTGCTTCGTTTAATTTTTGTTGTTATTATTGTTCAGTCGCTAAGTCATGTCCAGCTCTTTACCACCTCATGGACTGCAGCATTACAAGCTTCCCTGTCCTTCACAATCTCCTGGAGTTTGCTCAGACTCATATCCATCGAGTTGGTGATGCCATCCAACCATCTCATCCTCTGCCCCTGCTTCTCCTTTTGCCCTCAATCTTTCCCAGCATCAGGATCTTCTCCAGTGAGTTAGCTCTTCACATCAAGTGGCCAAAGTATTGGAGCTTCAGCTTCAGCATCAGTCCTTCCAATGAATATTCAGGACTGATTTCCTTTAGGATGGACTGGTTGGATCTCCTTGCAGTCCAAGGGGATCAGCCTACTTTATGGTCCAACATTCGTATATGACTACTGGAAAAACCAAAGCTTTGACTATACAGACCTTTGTCAGCAAAGGGATGTCTTTGCTTTTTAATACTCTATCTAGGTTTGTCATATCTTTCTTTCCAAGGAGCAAGTGTCTTGTAATTTCATGGCTGTAGTCACCATCCGCGGTGATTTTGGAGCCAAAGAAAAGAAAATCTGTCACTGCTTCCACTTTTTCCACTTGTATTTGCTCTGAAGTGATGGGGCCAGATGCCATGATCTTAGTATTTTAGACTTTTTAGCCACATGTGGCTACTGATGACCTTTCTGGACAGCCCAACTTTGGAGACATTGAGGAGGAGAAGAAGGTCTGTCCTCACCTCCTATCTTATTCTTACTAGGTGAGAGGCTCACCTTTCTAGTGGCTCAGATATACCTGGTTTTGTGACAACCGTAGAGAATCAGCCTGGGCCAATCACCCCCTCTTTCTGGATGAAAAGTAACTCCTCTGTGAAATAGGGGGTTGGATTGTTATCTCATTGTGTGTAGTCGTGGCTCTCCACTGATAAGCAGTGTGACCTTCAGAAGGGCACTTCACTTACCTCTGCCTGTTCTCCTCATCTGTCACCTGAAGTTAATACCTGTTCTGCTCCTGCCTCTCCATAATACTGGGAGAGGCTCAGAGTAGGAAATCAGTGAGAAGAAATACCTTTGCAAACATTTTTTAATGGTCTTTGGTGTCTGGAAGTATTTTTGGTTTGAATAGAAGTCTTAGGTGGGTTTTCTTTTCTTTGAGATGCCACAGTTGATGAACTTGGCGTGTCAGAGTGATCCTCATCACCAGAGCAGAGACAAACACCACACAACCCCTATGAAATAGGAGCTGGGAGATACGGTCCTAATGACAGATGACTGATTTGATCAGTGGGTGCTAGTTTTTCCTAATAATCTTGCTTAATGAAGCAGTCCCTAATCTATCTCTGCACAGTCAGCCTTTCATCTGAGAAACCAGAGTGGCTCTCCTCCTGGTTTCTCTTCCTTTTGCTCTTTTTCTCGTGACAGCCTACGTTAAGCCCTCTGTGGAATACATGGGACCATGTCGCCTTCAGTAAACAGATAAAACCCTCTCAGGGCTCCTTGGGAATGGATAGCCTCTCCTTTAACGGTTCTCAAACCTTGTCCCCAGGCAGTGATTCACCCCTGGCAGGCACCAGTGGGCCTCAGCTCTCTTCAGAAGTGTGCCACCAAGTCTTGATCAAGGCATCGTATACTTCCACTTCCACAGAAGAAGAGGGTCTTCTAGCCTGGCATGAGTGGAGTAAAACTTGTTCTGAGTAGCAGGCAGTATAACATCAAGCTGGGGCCAAAGACAGACGGCTAAGTTGGCAGTTGTGGGAAGTTTGCCCCCAAGCATATGAGAAGCCAAGTAGGGCCAGTAATGAGGTGTTGGCGGGTGACCCTGGGGTGGGGGGTGACCCAGGGTGAGGTGGCTTAGCTGCAGTGCCATGGAAACCCCAGGGAGCAATATTTTATCGCAACTGGGTGTGCCTTGTAATTGTGGTTGAACAATTTAGTGGTGTGTTGAGTCTTTAGTCCTTTTAGTTGTTCAGTTGCTCAATCATGTCCAGCTCTTCGCAACCCCGTGGACTGTAGCATGCCAGGCCTCCCTGTCCTTCACTATAAATCCCAGAGTTTGCTCAAGCTCATGTCCATTGAGTCAGTGATGCCATCCAACCATCTCATCCTCTGTCAGCCTCTTCTCCTGCCCCCAATCTTTCCCAGCATCAGGGTATTTTTCTGAGTGGTGCCACTCAAAATTGTAGCATCTGTAACTTAAGTCAGAGACCCTGTTTACTGCTCCTGAGGTCCATTGGGTTGGCTGGGTGGAATGAGGGTACTTGTCCGAGTTCTCCCTACCCAAGATCTTCAGAGCTGTTTCAAGCATTCATATTTCACAAATCAACCTTTTGAAGAACTTTCTGTGTAAAGGATTCCTCTGTTTATTTTTTAAAAAGCTGAAAACCATAGCCATAGAGCCGTGGTTCTCAGATTTTAGCACCAGAATCACCGGGAAGGCTTGTTAAAGCCTCCCTGGAGGGCTAGTTAAGGCTTGTTATTGCTGGGCCTATCTCCTGAAGAGTCAGTGTGTCTGCCTTGAAAACTGCATTTCTAACCAGTTCCCTGGGTGATGCTGCTGCTGCTGGTCCACGGACCCACACTTTAAAAAACTGAATCTCTGGTTGATTGTACAGAACTAAAGTAATCATAGTAGCTACCTCTTCTGTGTCAGATACAGTGTTGCTGCTGCTGCTGCTAAGTCACTTCAGTCGTGTCCGACTCTGTGTGACCCCATAGACGGAAGCCCACCAGGCTCCCCCGTCCCTGGGATTCTCCAGGCAAGAACACTGGAGTGGGTTGCCATTTCCTTCTCCAATGTGTGAAAGTGGAAAGTGAAAGTGAAGTCGCTCAGTCGTGTCCGACCCTTAGCGACCCCACGGACTGCAGCCTACCAGGCTCCTCCATCCATGGGATTTCTAGGCAACAGTACTGGAGTGGCTTGCCATTGCCTTCTCCACAGATACAGTGTTAGAAGTGATAAATACAGTCCTAAATGAAACTACAAATCTTCTATTAATATCCTCATTTTACAAAGGCAAAAACTGAGGCATTACAAACTGTGTTTCAGTAACTCACCCATCATTAAATCGCTGGAATTTGCAATGAGGTCTGGGTTTTGCCGGACCCTCCCCATCTAGGACATCATTTGCCTTTCGTGTAGACTGCTTCTTCCCAACCTGTGGCCCAAGGTGAGGATGGGGTTTGCAAATCCAGCCTGCATGGCCTGCAGACTGTCTCACGTATTGGATGTTTGTTGCACAAATGCATTCCTGTGATAAAGGCCCCGTGAAGTCATCTTAACTGTCTCAGCTGAACACAGCTAATGTGAAGTGAGCGTTTTCTCACACAAGCGGACACCAGAACAACAGCTACTATTATTACTGAGGGCCTGGGCCGTTGTTTTGTTTTTTGTTTCTGATGGCAAGAAGTTCTTTTTCATACTAGAAAAGATTGGGAGTTATTTCACTAAAGCATGGTGTCCGGTTGCCTTTTCTAAATCTGGGCCTTGGGGAGAGAGGAGGGAGGCATAGTATGCACTGATAGCGCATTTGCGAAGATTGCTGCACAGAGTAATGCGATCCTGTGCGTGGATTCCACCAGGGACTCTGCACAGTCTGCCTGCAACTGCCGGCCCCAGGATTTGCCCACTCCTGCTGTCCCCGGGCCCTGCCCCCGGCCCTGAATTGGCTTTCTCCACTTCTTTCCTCCCTCCCTGTTCTGCTGCTGGCAAGGCCAGCCCTTCCTCCTGGACTCTGTCATGTTCTGTTGCTTGGATTCCTTCCCCATAAGCTGTCTCCTCTCCTAGTTGCCTTTCACTTCTCTGCTGTCTCATTCAAATAGCACTTTTTTTGGGTACACTCACCGGGTAGCAGACAGGTCTTCCGCTCTCTCTGTAGATGTGTCTAGACCTGCCAGCTCTGTTCATAGTTATGGTATGTCCGATCTGGGCTGAGGACTAAACGTGCATCATTTACCGCAGGTCTTTGGATAAGCTGCCTACATTCTCTTAAGCATCTGTACAAAGGGAACATAACTTCCTAAGGCTGTTGTGAAGATAAAAGTAAAACAGTACAGGTACATCACTTCCTGCAGGGCCTGAGGTGTGTAAATAAGTACTCGGTGATTATGGGTCAAGAGGCTTCCCTACAAAGGGAAGGTGGGAAAAGTCATTATCATTGCAGTTTCCTCCACCGTCTCCTTTGCCTTCAGTCCTTACAGAGTACCCTCCTCCAAAGTACGCCCCTTTCATTGAACTTTCTAGATCAGTGCTTCCCAACATATTTTCATTATCACCTATAAGGAGAGAAGACACTGATGCTGGGAAAGATGGAGGGCAGGAGGAGAAGGGATGAGATGGTTCATTGGTGTCATCAGGTCGGTGGACATGAGTTTGCAAACTCCAGGAGATGGTGAAGGACAGGGAGGCCTGGCGTGCTGCAGTCGCATTGGTAGCAAAGAGTCGGACACGACTGAGTGACTGAACAACAAAAAAAGGAGAAAGACTAAAAAATAAGTTTAAGTTAATTGGATTAAACATTAAGGAATGAAAATCTTATTTCATAAGGGTGAGCTGTAGGGGGCCACAAACGTTGTCATATTAAGAATTGTTTACCCTTCCTATCCTGGCCCAGGAGCCAGTGTGCACCCTGCTTGGGGAGGGGGAGTGGGCAATACCCCATCCAATGAGAGTACATGCTTTAGATCCCTAATAGTCTCTTACTTGTGAAACCCCTCAGCTTCCTCTGGACCTGCCATCCTTGGTCTCTCCTCAGACCTCTGACCAGTGGTATCCCACCCTTTGCCTGCTGCTGCTCTAATGACACCTCCTCTGTCTGTTTTCCTGGACCACACAACTGGGACCGAACATCTGAGACTTCAGGACAGGGTCACAACTCAGGGGAAAAGTCACACCTCATTTTATTATAGCGGGAGAAGAGTGGTGGGCAGAAGGAACAGGATCCAGTGAAACTAAAAAACGAGCCAGGAGAGGCGAGTGTGTGGTGGGCATGTGCAGGGAGAGGCAAGGCAACCAGAGCTTCAAATGGACCACTTTGAAGGCTGCTATTCCTAATTGCTTTGTTTTGCCGTAATCTTAACATATAACTTTAAAAATCACAAGTACCACTTTTTGAGAAACTATACTTCCAGGGAAGAGCAGTGAAAGACTTGCAGGCAGAGAGCACAGAATTTGGTGCTGTGAATGCATCAAATGTCAGGTTTGGTGGAGCAGGAGTGGCTGGCTGGAGATGGGGAGAGTCTAAATACGCCTTGCATTCGAGAGTTGGGAGCCAGTAAAAGGTCTAAAGCAGGTGCTTTATTTTTGTGTCTCTGATCTGGTTTCCTCCTTTCCCTCCCATTTGCCTTCACTTATGATGCTGCACGTCCCGAAGATACTAATTGATCCTTTACTCTGTGCTCTTCCCTGACTGTCTAGATCTTTGTTGGAAGTCTGACCTTTGGCATCCATAGAACCAGCCTCCTTGGCACCTCCATTTGCTTGCCCTGTGGGCACCTGCATACCAGCTCATCAGTGGTCACCCAGGCTTGAAACCTTAGAATGATCTTCTTCTTTATTCTTATCGTTGCCCTAAGAAAGCACAGAGAGGGCGTAATAGATTGTGTCTCCCTCTGGCACTGCCCACATACACTTGGGCATTCAACAAATATTTCCCTCTCCTCCCCGTTATTCCTCCCCCTTCCTCTCCTCCCCTACCCCCTTTTTCCCCTTCCTTCTTCTTTTCCTGCCCCTACCCTTCCTCCCTCTCACTCTTCTCTTGTTTGTAGCTAGTAAGGAGCCAAGAACTGTGCTGTTGCTTTG
Source organism: Moschus berezovskii (assembly GCF_049115385.1). Taxonomy (NCBI): domain Eukaryota; kingdom Metazoa; phylum Chordata; class Mammalia; order Artiodactyla; family Moschidae; genus Moschus; species Moschus berezovskii. The sequence continues at coordinate 44,041,202 of NC_142463.1, read as the reverse complement.
TGCACAGCATTTTTCATTTAACTCTCACAATAGCTCTGTGAAGTTGTATATTATTATCCCCTTCTGCAGGTAAGAAAAGGAAGGATCAAATGGGAAGAGTAACTTGTCCAAATTCACACAGTTAAGTGTCAGAATTAGGGGGAATCTGTGGTGTCTGTCTGATAGCCCCCAGGTCATGCTTTTCACATAAACCACTGAAAAAATCCGAATGGGTCTCTCTTCTTCCTATGCCTCTCCACTCCAAGCCTTCCCAGATCCTGCTGAATTTGATCCTCGAAGGCACAAATGTGGTCATGTAAAGTGAAAGCAGAGAGAAAGTGTCAGTCGCTCAGTCGTGTCTGACTCCGTGCAACCCCGTGGACTGCAGCCCACCAGGCTCCTCTGTCCATGGGATCCTCCAGGCAAGAATACTGGGGTGGGTTGCCATTTCTTTCTCCAGGGGATCTTCCTAACCCATGGATAGAACCCAGGTGTACCTCACTGAAGGCAGATTCTTTACCATCTGAGCTACGAGGGAAGCTCTGATCATGTAACTCCTTTATTTAAAAAAAAATCCCTCAATTTATAACTGTACTAGCATCCAAGTCCCCCACAGTAGCATGCCCCTGGTTTTGTTGTTTTAATCCCTTTGAAGACATCAGGGTATGGTTGGAACAATCTGGGATTTGATTTCAGAAGACCTGGGCTCAGTCCAGTCCTGGAACCACCACTTTCTAGATGTGTGATCCTGAGCAGCTTTCTCTGAGCCTCATTTATTTATTTATTTATTGAATGTTTATCATGTGCCTTTGATATGCTGGCCTCTGTGTGAGGGTTTTGAATGTGAAGAAAACATGCATGATATTTGCCTTCAAAGAGCTTCCAGACTGGCCTCAGTTTTCTCATCTGTACGAAGATTATGCTGATTTTTATCTCACTGGACTGTTGCTTAGAGTTGACAGAGGTGATGGGCATGAATATGCTTTGCTCCATGTAAGGTGCTGATCATCTGAAGTTATATTTTCTTCTGCTCCTATTCCGGCAAGGTTCCCTGCACTTTTCTAGCTCCGTATGTTTGCTTATACTCCTCTCAACTTTTAAACATCCTATGTTATCTTGCTGGCCCAACTGGAAAAGTATATTATCCTGTAAACCTTTCTAGAACCTTTTCACTAAATATGAAGTTTTATTCATTCATTGAAGGATTCAAGAATACTTATGAAACACTTTTTAGAACAGTTGTTTTCCAGCATGTGGTATGCAGATCCTGAGGGGCTCAAGAACCTTTGAGGGAGTTCTCAAGGCTCTTTATAATATTCTTACATAGTTCTTTTATAATGTTAAGATGATATTTGACTTTTTAAGTGTATTGATGTTTGGAGTAATGCAGCAAAAACAGTGGAGGCTAAGACTCCTTTTTGGAAAATTTGTATCTGCTGCCATGAGCTTGACAACATCTCAAACATACTTTAAGAAAGTATACTTAGTGATTTTCCTAATGAGATTGGTGGTAATGTTAATGAGTATTCTTTCTTGGTACTAAGTGATGAAATATGTCCAGATATGGAAAACCTGAATAACTCAGTGAACTGATAGTTTTCACCGATGTGTGATGTTAAAAGCCCTGAACAGTAGTCAATTCCAATGAGAGATAGACTAAGCAATTCTAACATAGCAGTATATGAAAAGATCATCGAAAGGGTTTCAGCTAACCTTTAAGAAATCATCATTTGTTAAGTTGTGGTGTTGTCAGAAACATCCACCTCTGTCTGTGTGAGGCCAAATTTCATATACTAAGCCAGTACAGCATATCAAAACAGATTGGACATAAAGGCAAAAGTAAGAATCCAGCTGTGCTCAATTAGATTTGCAGAGATGACATTGAAGAGATTTAAGAAAAGGTAAAACAGCTGTACACTTCTCACTTTGTCTTCTTTTGTTTTGAAAAAGTTTCTCACAATGTGTTTTTATTAGGATATAATGGATTTATTGTTGCTATGTTTTTAGTCCATTAATAAATATTTTCAAATTTTCTGCTTTAGTTTCCAATAGTGTGTATATATATATGGATATAGATATGTATATCAATAGAGTAAAAAAAGTAAACAAAAGCCCTTTGTGACCCCGGTTTTGGAAACTGTAAAGGGATCCTGAGACCAGACAATTTTGAGAACTACTGAATTAGAACAATCTAGTCATTATGGGGTTGCAGAGTTGAACACAGCTGAGCGACTGAGCTGAATCACTGGCATACCGAGCAGTGAAAACTTGAGTCCCTCCTCCAGTGAAGTTTATCCACAGATATCACTGTGATTCTGGGTTTTCTGGCAGGATCTAAGTACAAAATCAGTTCAAATAGTCATGAAATGATTATAGACTAGTGTATGATGCTCTGGCATCCATACCAAGCCTGGAATGCATATTAATATATTAGAGATGTGAAGAAGAGCAGTTCACCCAAGAGACTAAAAATGTGTCATTCTCTTCTAAAAAGTCCAGTTTCTGCTGAGGGAAGCAGCCCGGGCTATTAGTTAAAGATAGAGTGGTCATGTTCCTAACTAATATGACTTATCCCCAGGCCCTTCTCCCTTAGCCCCAGATGATTTGGTCAAGAGGAACCCCTGACCCTACGGAAGCCATAACCTGACAGACAGCCTGGTCTGCTGTGAAAAGTTCAGTTCAGTTCAGTCGCTCAGTCGTGTCCGACTCTTTGTGACTTCATGGACTGCAACAGCCAGGCCTCCTTGTCCATGGCCAACTCCTGGAGTTTACCCAAACTCATCCCCATTGAGTTGGTGATGCCATCCAGCCATCTCATCCTCTGTCATCCCCTTCTCCTCCTGCCTTCAATCTTTCCTGGCATCAGGGTCTTTTCAAATGAGTCAGTTCTTTGCATCAGGTGGCCAAAGTATTGGAGTTTTAGCATCAGTCCTTCCAATGAATATTCAGGACTGATTTCCTTTAGGATAGACCAGTTGGATCTCCTTGCAGTCCAAGGGACCCTCAAGAGTCTTCTCCAACACCACAGTTCAAAAGCATCAATTTTTTTTGGCTCAGCTTTCTTTATAGTCCAACGCTCATGTCTGTACATGACTACTGGAAAAACCATAGCTTTGACTAGACGGACCTTTCTTGGCAAAGCAACGTCTCTGCTTTTTAATATGCTGTCTAGGTTGGTCATGACTTTTCTTCCAAGGACCAAGCGTCTTTTCATTTCATGGCTGCAGTCACCATCTGCAGTGATTTCGGAGCCCAAAAAAATAGTCTGCCACTGTTTCCCCATCTATTATTGGCCATGAAGTGATGGGACTAAGATGCCATGATCTTAGTTTTCTGCATGTTGAGCTTTAAGCCAACTTTTTCACTCTCCTCTTTCACTTTCATCAAGAGGCTCTTTAGTTCCTCTTCACTTTCTGCCATAAGGGTGGTGTCATCTGCATATCTGAGGTGAGTGATATTTCTCCTGGCAATCTTGATTCCAGCTTGTGCTTCCTCCAGCCCAGCGATTCTCATGATGTACTCTGCATATAAGTTAAATAAGCAGGGTGACAATATACAGCCTTGACATACTCCTTTCCGGATTTGGGACCAGTCTGTTGTTCCATGTCCAGTTCTAACTCTTGCTTCGTGACCTGCTTACAGATTTCTCAAGAGGCAGGTCAGGTGGTCTGGTATTCCCATCACTTTAAGAATTTTCCGGAGTTTGTTGTGGTCCACACAGTCAAAGGCTGTGGCATAGTCAATAACGCAGAAGTAGATGTTTTTCTGGCACTTTCTTAAAGGCACCATGTGCCCAGTTGAATTCTTTATAAAGATTTGTGAATGAAGGACACATGGGACTGGGAGAGCTGGCACTCCGATATGTGGCTGAGAAGACAAGCGCAGAAGCCACGTCGCCCGCTCTGAGTCAGCAGAAACTGAGAGAAAACAGAAGCAGAGGGGAGACCTAAGATGCATGGCAGGAGCAGTCCAAGCAGAGAAGAAGGGCTGAGTCATCAGTGTGTGTGTGGTGGGGAGGGGGTCCCATATTCCTGCTGTTAATGGGAGACCAGAGAATTCAATCCCCAAAGCTGCCTTGGCGCCTCTCAATTCTTGAGCTCATACAGTTGGTCTCAGGGAGGCCTGTCACCATGGCCCTCACTATCTTGTGTATGTTTGCAATAAACCTCTAATAAGTGAGGTCAGCGGAGGTAGTCTGTACCTTTCCACAAAGGAGCCAACATACACAAAGGTGATTGGAAGTCAGTCCAGGTGGTGGGGTAGGGGACATGCCTTACAGGAGATGCTGTCAGCAGGGCCTGACAGAACTTTAGTGGACAGAGTGTTCCAGGCTGGAGCCCCAGCATGGCCAAGAAGCTTGTGTGAGGATAGGAAGACGGTGGCAGGATAGGTCACCAAAGGAGCATATGAAGGGATTATTTGGTTGGTCAAGCTGGTTAGCTCAGATGAACTCTTGCAGAGAGCATGGGAAAGCACCAGAGGAGGCCAACTATGGCAAAAGATGAAAGGAGCCTTCTATAGGTTCTTGAATAGAGAGGACTGAAAATGGAAGTGGGTGAAAATTAGACTGGCCTGCTACCTGGGAAGGATCTGAGGAGAGAGCGTTTGAGGCAGGGATACTGGTTTCAAGGCCATCATGGTAACCCTGTAGTGTCCATGGATGTGCTGGTCACCTCAGCCCTGGTTACAGTAGAGCCTGAAGAGCCAGTCCCATTCATTCACCCAAGAGAGGGCTTGGTTCGAGGGACTTGGTATGGTTAACTGCTGTGCAGCTGTGTTAGGAACATCCCAGAGGCAGCTAGAACCTGTGCTGACTAGAATGGGACTAATCCTTCTCTCTTCCATCTCCCAACCCATGCTGTACATTCAGGTAACCCAGTCTTTGCCAGGAAAAGCCCTTTCTTGCCGAGGGAAAGGTAAGAACTAGGGAAGAACTTCTTTGGGAAAAGTGCGAAAAGTTCAGTGGGGAATCATTTGCATAAAGTCAATTGGGGATTTTCCAAAAGGGCTTCTCTTATGGCTCAGCTGGTAAAGAATCTGCCTGCAATGCAGGAGACCTGGGTTCGATCCCTGGGTTGAGAAGATCCCCTAGAGAAGGGAAAGGCTACCCACTCCAGTATTCTGGCCTGGAGAATTCCATGGACTGTATAGTCCATGGGGTCTCAAAGAGTCGGACACAACTGAGCGAGTTTCACTTTCAGCTTCCAAAAGTCAGCACAAGCACAGCAAGGGGCCCTTTTCCCAAAGCCATGTACTCCTGGTTGAGTTTCTCAAGATTTCAGATGTGAAGTGTAAACATTTTATTTTCTGTTATTCATACTTGAGTTGTTATTGTTTTTCACAGTGAATTTAATTTATGGTTTTGTACTGCCTGGCTCAACTGTGCTTGTGAATTTAGATGCTCAACAAGCAGCAGGGTCACCTTCCTCTACATGCTTGTGTTATACGCAGTGGCATCTTAGGAGAGCATTTCACCCTTTCAGTAACGTTGAAAGGGAGGGGGGTCCCTGCGTTTCAAGGACCCGTGTTTTCACGGGAGGTCAAGCTGGAGATGGTTAGAAAAAGAACCTTAGAAGTTATTCTAGTGAGCATGACGTTTTGTGTTTTGCCAGTTAATTAATTTTTGACACATAAAAGTGATAGTCCAAGTTAGAATGAACCGGGTATTGAGTTGGGGTGAGCTGCGGTAAGAAGCTATTCCATTTTATTAACCTTAGCAAATTGTTAGCCGCTAAGCAATTGCCTTTACTTCTCTGCACCCCATCTATAAAATGTTGATAATTAAAATACCCTCTTCTTAGTGTGGACATAAGTGTTAAGTGAACTAAAGTGTAACTCCATTGATAAACAGGTATTTTTATTAAGTATCTACTGTATGTCATTTACTCTGTGCCTGAGGTTATAGTAGAAGCCAAGATTGAAATGGGGCTCAAAGAAAAGTACTTCCAAGTGTGCCTAGCAGGTAGTAAAATGTTCAGTAAATGTAACCCATTGCTTTTATTGTTTTTGATGGAAGTGCACCCAAATTCAGAAATTCTTGAACAAACCAGAGTTAGCCAGAGGAAGGGGATAGAAATCCAGGCCTCAAGCAAAAAGCCTCCTGAATGCACTAGTCTCAGCAAGGAAGGGTTGTCCCTGGCAAAGACTGGGTTATCTGAATGCACAGTTTGGAAAGAATCATGTGTTATGCTTTTCAAACACATACACACACAGAGAACATTCATTATGTGGTCTTCAGGCACCGAGAACAATGTATATGTTTAAGCTGGCAAATAAATGGGTGTCTTTTATCACTAGGGCATTCATTTTCATGATAGGCATCCAGCAGGCATGTTTTTCAAAGTTGGTCACACATTAAATTGTAAACATGCATCTGTAAGAATTCTGTAGTATTGATCATAAGAAGAACTATGAAGATAAAATAGAAGAGTCAATTGTGAGTGGTTTTATTCTGAATTTTCATTGAACACTTTAGAAATATTCTTATGAGTCCTCACATTCTAGTGCCAGTTTTCCCAGCATGTTTATTTTTACATGGTTGTGTCAGTGTGTACATCTTCTGTGTTGATCTGCTTTGGAATCTAACCCTGGTGGATACTGCCCTTTTCCTGTTTCCTTTCACTCCACCACTTTCTCCTTGGGTTATCAATAAAATGATCTCCTGTACTGATAAGTAGCAGTCCATTCACCCTTGTATCCAAATGCTAGACATTTGAGTTGTTGCCAGTGTTTCATAATGAGGAACATATTTGCTGTAAATATAGTGTAGAGATTGCTTAGTCAGTGACTTATTGTGCACCTTCTGGAATGGCACTATCTGGCAAGGTCTTAGAAGTGATATCAGCTCATTAACCTAAGAGTCTTGAGAACTGGCACTCAGGAGTTCCTGAGACAGCATCTTATTATTTGGCTTATTTTTCTTTATATAATTAGGAGATATGTAGGGAGGACCTAGCATGTGCAAGGGAGTACAAAGCACTGGTGAGCAAGGTAGAAAAGATCTCCAGCTAATGGTACGTACATGGCCAGCAGATGCAAGATGAGTGTTGTGGAAGCAGACATTGTCATGGTGACATTGCTGTCCTGTAAGCACAGTGTCAGACTTCCAGGTGAAAAGTGGATATTTGGTTTGGGTGGGTCTAGATACAGTATACCAGAGAAAGCAATGGCAAGCCACTCCAGTACTCTTGCCTAGAAATGCCATGGACGGAGGAGCCTGGTAGGCTGCAGTCCATGGGGTCGCAGAGTCTGACATGACTGAGCGACTTCACTTTCACTTTCACACATTGGAGAAGGAAATGGCAACCCACTCCAGTGTTCTTGCCTGGAGAATCCCAGGGACAGGGGAGCCTGGTGGACTGCCATCTATGGGGTCACACAGAGTTGGACACGACTGAAGTGACTTAGCAGCAGCAGCAGATACAGTATACAGTATAAGTACTACTTTAACTGCAGAAGGTGGGGTAAGAGGCAATCAAAATTGTAGAATATTAAAAAGCAATACAATGTTTTGTTAATTCTAAATTGGGCTAACAGAGTGATGGCAGGTTCAAAGCTGCATGGTAGAGCAAAAAATGCAAGGCCTGTGAGTTCAGACAGCCCCAGTTTTGACTCTTAACTCTGCCACACGTTGGCTTGTGGTTTTGGGGGAAACGTTTAAACTTGCTGAACTTCAAATGTCCTTACCTCTAAAACGGGTATAGTATTTTCTATATTTTGGCATTGTTTATATTCCTAGTGCCTAGTTCAGTGCCCAGCGCTGGATAGAGGCTCAGAAGTTGGTTGTTGGCAGAAAAAAAGAAAGGATGGATGGTTGGATGGTTAGTTGTGTGGCTAGTTAGATGGATGGATGGATGGTTAAACAGACCAATGATTGATGGATGGATGGTTGGGTGAAACAATTGCTATGGATGGAGAAAGACTGAGAACCTCTGTGCTAAATGATTATAAGTCATCTATAACAATCATATTTGCCCTATCAATTTGAAATTTGCCAAACTAGTTTTCTCACTTTGAAGTTAGTGGGGATCAAATTAAGAAACCATAAACCTCTCTTTTGTCATCTCATGCATATCAAGGCTATAAATAACAGAAAAGAAACTATGACTAATTGTGGCCCTAACAAGTAGGAGTTTTTTCCCCCACACATTCTGAAAGTCTAGAGGAGATGGTCACTTCTTTCATTTGCCGCTGATGATCTGTGCCCTTTTCATTCCTTGGATCTACCATTTTTGAAATTTAGACTTGCTTTCTCAGGGTGATCACGGTTCTGTGCTTTACTGCCAGTGTCACGTTGAGAACCGAGGAGGCATGGCTCCTGTCTTTTGTTGTTGTTCAGTCGCTCAGTCATGTTCAACTCTTTGTGACCCCATGAACTGCAGCACGCCAGGCCTCCCTGTCCATCACCAGTTCCCAAAGCTCACTCAAACTCATGTCCATCGAGTCGGTGATGCCATCCAACCATCTCATCCTCTGTCGTCCCCTTCTCCTCCTGCCTTCAATCTTTCCCAGCATCAGAGTCTTTTCCAGTGAGTCAGTTCTTCACATCAGGTGGCCATATTGGAGTTTCATCTTCAGCATCAGTCCTTCCAATGAATATTCAGGACTGATCTCCTTGCTGTCCAAGGGACTCTCAAGAGTCTTCTCCAACACCACAGTTCAAAAGCATCAATTCTTTGGAGCTCAGCTTTCTTCACAGTCCAACTCTCACATCCGTACATGACCACTGGAAAAACCATAGCCCTGACTAGATTGACCTTTGTTGGCAAAGTAATGTCTCTGCTTTTTAATAAGCTGTCTAGGTTGGTCATAGATTTTCCTCCAAGGAGCAAGCGTCTTTTAATTTCACGGCTGCAGTCACCATCTGCAGTGATTTTGGAGTCCCCCCAAAATAAATTCTGTCACTGTTTCCATTGTTTCTCCATCTATTTGCCATGAAGTGATGGGACTGGATGCCATGATCTTAGTTTTCTGAATGTTGAGTTTTAAGCCAACTTTTTCACTCTCCTCTTTAATGTTCAAGAGGATGTACTCTGCATATAAGTTAAATAAGCTAGGTGATAATATACAGCCTTAACATACTCCTTTCTCATTTTGGAACCACGTTCAGTTCTAACTGTTGCTTCTTGACCTGCATACAGGTTTCTCAGGAGGCAGTTAAAGTGGCTGGTATTCCCATCTCTTTAAGAATCTTCCAGAGTTTGTTGTGATCTACACAGTCAAAGGCGTTAGCCTAGTAGATGAAGCAGAAATAGACGTTTTTCTAGAATTCTCTTGCTTTTTCTATGATCCAGCAGATGGCAATTTGATCTCTAGTTTCTCTGCCTTTTCTAAATCCACGTTGAACATCTGGAAGTTCTCGGTTCACATACTGTTGAAGTCTGGCTTGGAGAATTTTGAGCATTACTTTGCTAGTCTTTTGTGAGGAGGCAGAATTTTCCCATCATCCTCATACTATATCCCCTCAGGACTTACTGAGCTGAGAGCAATGGCCACCCTTAGGCCATTAGGCCACCCTTAGGCAGAAGCACCAAAAGTGCTCCCACCTTTCCTGAGCTCACAGCATCTGCACACAAATAGACTGGGGTTCTGTTAGCAGGGAAATGTTGAGGGCTGTGTGGAATCCTATTTTCACAGAAGTGAACTGGTTTAAAAAAAAGCAAAAATTCAACTTTAATGGATACGATTAGCTTGTAAAACTTTGTAATATGTATTAGGAGATTCAGGATTTGCAAGACCCCAATTAGGGTGTTAAGATTCTGCTGGTTTTAAGCTGGGTAGAAATGTTTTTGTGACTATATGTCTCTTCATTGTGTGTGTGTGAAGGTTTTTTTCCTCCTCTTCTTTTTTGAGTGGCAGAAGCAAAGAGGAGGAAGAGTTAAAGTAGGAAAATATTTTCTGGAGTTAGTGCAAGGCCTCTGAAATGCTGCAACCCTGACTTGCCAGAAGCCCTGTGCTGAAACTGGCCAAAAAAACTGTTAACAAAATACTTCCCAACCAAGCTAAATGAAGAGAAGAAAATATAAAACAGTATGGGCAGAGGCGGAGGGGGTAGATACTCTGAAAGGAGGGTTGGCAGTGAAACTTTGCAGAAAGTGCAGGAATTTAAGAGTTGTTCACTAGTGTGCAGTTTATGCTGGCTCTCAGGTTCAGTGCTCAGAGAGCAGAGGAAGAAAGGACAACCCTTGCCTAGGCTGAGAAGGATGCAAAGACTACAGCGGGATTAAGTCCAGAGTTAAGTTATGCATACACACATTCTAGGAATCCGGATTGTGGTTTAAAACATATATGAGTATATCTAAGTATTTTTGTGGAGCTTTCGACTTGGACAACAAAATTCTTAATAATCAATGTCTGCCATTTTCCTCTTTTGGAGAAGAGGAAATCCAACAACTTACATTCCTAAATAGGATTTCATGTCACAGACATCAAAACTTTTAAGCTTTAGAAAAAATGCACATGTCAGTAGAAGTTCACCAAGACTTGCAGTATTTGATTTATTGCATCTCATTCACTGAAGAGGTAAAGGGGCAGAATTGATACCAATCAGTGTTTTATGTTATCTCTGCTCTTTGAATTTGACCATATCCCTGAATTGTGCTATTTCTCAAGTGACTGGAGATGAATAATATCCTGTCTTTATGTAAGGATTTCAAAATCTCACGTATAAAAGCTCCTGAAAGATGATACTTTAAGAAAAGGAAGAAAAGACACAGTAGACAAATGCCAGTTGACTAGACTCTCTGAGGCTGAGGTTTGCCAAGAGGCCAAGGAGAGAAGGCTGGAATTCAGAGAGAGATACTAGTCTCTACAGGGTTGCATTCACTGCCACACTGGGAAAATGCCAGAGGGCTGGGAATGGCTGTCCCCTCGGAGCTCACATTGACCACTTGGTGCCTCATCATAAATGGAGCTCATTCATGAAGGAAACACTGCTCTTCTGAAAAGCACCCATAGTGAAGAAGCAACCAGAAAACCCAGATGTATAGGGGATGCCTGGCAAGAGGGATCTGTGTCTCCTCCTTCCTTCTGTCTTTTCCATAGATTTTCCTTAATATTTCCCAGTATTTTCTGTGACCACTGGGGCCCATACTTTCTGGAAGCATACAACAAAAGTAGTGTAGCCAACCACTTGGTATTGAAATTTGAGCCAGCTGTATTCAGAATTAGCTGAAAGAAACACAGCCACTATCATAAATAAGGCAGACAGTTCTCTTTATTAGTTGAATTCTCTGGGCATTTTTTGAAGATAATAAAGCTTTAAGGCTTTAGTAAGAGACAGAAGACTGTAAAACATGTCAGATGCTTAGTAAAAACTCAGAGTGTAGCTATGAGTTTGTATGCATTGAACTGGGTGACCACACCACTGACCCTCAAGGGGATGGGGCACCCTAGCCCCACCCCTGGCGGGGTGTTTTAGGAAGGGCAGACGTACCAGAATCTTAAATGTGTGTGTGGGGTGGGGTCGTTTAAAAATCATGTCTTATGATTCACGTGGGGAAAGGGGGAATATTTACTTTCGTAACACAAACATCTGAAAATCAAGTTCAACAAGACATTTCTGGTTAGCTGACAATATGCATTCATTCATTAACAAAAAAGATTATTTTATGGAATGCCTAGTCTGTGTCAGGCATCGCCTTGAGCACTGAGGGTCCAGCAGGGAACAAACAACGTCCTTTTCTCATGGAGTTTACATTCCAGTGGAGGACAGGGCTCATAACTCAATAGGACAGAAAATAGAGTGCTGAGTACTATGAAGAAGAGCAAAGCAGGGTAAGGGAAGAGAGAGATGACACTTGTCAGAAACCAGCAGGGAGGCCGCCAAGTGTGCAGGCCTGTGGTGTCTGTAAGAAGAAGGCCACCAGCATGAAGGATCAATGTCGAGGCTCGAAGCAGAGATTGTGTATTTGAGAAAAGGGGAGGTCATTGTGACCGGATAGAGTGACCTGGTCCAGTTCCTGCAGAGCCTGATAGACAAAGGGTTGGCAGTAGTGGGTGCGCAAAGCATGCTGGGAAGCCATTGGAGGGTTTTAGCAAAGAATCAAGTCATCTGAGGACGCCAGTGCTCCCTGCTGGGAGGGAGCAAGAGATCAGCATGGAGGCTACTGATGGCACCGGGTGAGAAATGCTGCCAGTTTGGACAAGGAAGAAGGGAGGGGAGGGATGCTGAGATGTGATTGGATTTGGCAGATGTTTTGGAGGTAGGGCTGATAGGATTGTGCTGACAATTGACTGGACGTTCCCTGGTAGCTCAGATGGTAAAGTGTCTGCCTACAATGCAGGAGACCTGGGTTTGATCCCTGGGTCAGGAAAATCCCCTGGAGAAGGAAATGGCAACCCACTCCAGTATTCATGCCTGGAAAATCCCATGGACCAAGGAGCCATGGGGTCGAGAAGAATCAGACACAACTGAGCGACTTCACTTCACTTCACTTCAGAGTAGGTAAGAATGGAGCCCAAGATGACTGAGGATTTCGCCTTGAACAGGAAGCATGAATGGTGGTGTCCCACTTTCAGCACTGGCAGCTCTGGGGGAGGAGCCGTATGGGGAGATTATTAATTAGGCTGTGGCCCTTGTAAGTTTGAGATGCCTAGTAAGGCTTCATTGAGGAGATGTTAAGTCAGAGAAGAGCCTGGGAATGGACTTGTAGATTTTTAAAGATTTAGGAAAGAGGAGATAATCCAGCCAAGAGGTAGATATCATAGTTTCCTAAAACAGCTTAGGAAGGACACATCAGAATCTGTTTGGGGAAGGGAAGGAATCATTTTTATGGTTATCAAAAATGAGTGTAAGTTTTAAAAGGTTAAAAAAGATTGTCTTACATCATTAGTATCCGCAGCTGTTCCCAGAATCAAGGAAGACATATTCATAGAAATAAAAACTAGCTTTGCCAATAGAAGATAAATAGGAAATAGCTGATTTCTGAACTGGCTATTCTCTTGAGCTTCTCCTAGACCACTGGAACTTCTTAGGTTTAGATAGAAATATGTACATCTAAATTTTTAAAAATTTATTGGAAGCCTAGGATGTGTTAAGGAGAAGGCAGTGGCACCCCACTCCAGTACTCTTGCCTGGAAAATCCCATGGACGGAGGAGCCTTGTAGGCTGTGGTCCATGGGGTCGCAAAGGGTCGGACACGACTGAGTGACTTCACTTTCACGCGTTGGAGAAAGAAATGGCAACCCACTCCAGTGTTCTTGCCTGGAGAGTCCCAGGGACGGGGGAGCTTGGTGGGCTGCCGTCTATGGGGTCGCACAGAGTCAGACACGATTGAAGTGACTTAGTAGTAGTAGTAGTAGGATGTGTTAAATAAATAAATCATTCTTGTGGGAAGGAAAAGAAATACATGGAAATTTAAAGTGTCGTAGTCAGAGGACCTTATAATCAAGTTGTCCATGCAGATACATTAAGAAATGAGATACATGAGGGTTCAAGCCAAGGTTAGGTATGGAAATAGCTAACCCACAGTCAGAATATTGCTTAATGCCCTGGACTGCCTTCAAAATCATCCCAGTGGTATGGTGAGTGGCAGATTTTTTTTTTCTTGGTTCTGGGTGGTGGTGCAGTGGGCATATGCCTGTATACTCCCCTGAAGTAGTGTCAGCAGTTTGTGTCCAGAATATGTATAAAATGCATGAGAATGTCCATGAGACTGTCTGGAGTGGGGTACAAACTAAGTTAGAATAGAGGCAGCAGAAGAGATGGCTTTACCCAGAAAGCAAGTGCAAGTGGTAGGTGTAAAAACAGGAAGTTTGCACTAATTTTCTTAGGAGCTATCTTGTTGAATTGTGCCTTTGAGTGGATTATATTGAACATAGTTGGATTTGCTTGCTTGTTTGTTTAAGCTGTTGACCTCTTGATAATATGGGATAAAGATGAACAATTCCTAGACGATTCTCAATGCCCAGGCACGTATTTGGTGGCTACAACGAAAGACTGAACTATCCAGTAGAGTCCCAAGTGCCCAAACCAGGGTGGGATATTTCATAGCATGGCACTCCACGTGACTGTGAACATCGGGGACTTGGAGAGAGCCGCTCACAGGCTAACTTGAGGACCGCTTGTCATTTCCGAATCCTCTTGATTCAAAGGCCTGCAGACGTACACTCACCCACAGCAAAGTCTGGCAGAGTGAAAACAAAACCTCTGTCCTGTTTTTTTGACCCAGGCTTAGGGCTGTGCCCTTTGCTGCATCCTGCCCTCGTTGTGCTGCCTGACTCTGTGCAGCGGACATAACCCAAATATTTCTGCAATGAATCTCTCTGTCTCAGTGTCTGATGGAAAGCGTGTCATGGAGAGGAGTGCTGTGATTAGAGAGCTAGGTCTCATGGAGAGAATGATTATTTTCATTGTATCTGCAGAACCTCAGTTACCTAGTATACCTTGGACTTTTTAGAGGGAAGCACAGTTCTAATATACATGCCCTGAACTTTTTAGAGGGAAACAGTTCTAATGTACGTTACCAGTGATAAATGCTGCTATGTTTCACTCTTTTTTGAAAACGTTTTCTGAGGCTAATAAAATTGAACCCTGCAGAATGGTTTTTCTTCCTTGAATAGCTCTGTTCAAGCACGATTGGATTTTGAAAATAGTGGGGTTTTTTCCCTTGAAAACTAATCAGAAATGTGTTGGAGATCATTGTTTGTTGCAGAAAAAAAAAGAGTCTAAGGTCATATCTCCATCCATTCCTGTTTCAGGAATCTTCACAAGGAACGTTGAGCCTTACTGACATTAGCTGAGCTTTGTTGGGGGTGGGGGTGAGGGGTGCCTTTGAAGCAGGATTAAATGGTGGGCCCTTGGCTCTTATCAGTTTGAAGTCTTTCTGCATCTTCTGCTGACTACACACCCTGGGGGCTGTTTTACTCATCACCCTGTTGCAAGGAAAGCAGTGCTCTTCAAGAGCTTGTGTTTCCTTTTATCAGACAAGAGCTGTGCGCCGTGGTTGGCTGAATCAACAGCACTGAAGTGAAAACTCAAGTATGGCCATCATCTAATCCACAAGCCCTGGTACTTTTTTTCTGTAGTTCTCCATGGCCCAGTTTTTCACCCCCAGTCATTCTATAAAGATTTATTAGCTACTCTCTGCCTTGCAGATATGCCATAAAGTAATATCCTATTGGACCTATAGTTATTGGAAACCATGTTGTTGTTTTTCTTTGTCTTCTCCGCTTTCTTAACTGTCTGTTGACCAGTAAGAAGATAAGCCATTACAATGGGTTAGGTCCCTAACCAACAAAGTAATGAAAATATGTTTATGACTCTGTGTAAGTAAATAGTTTCATTTATTTAAGGATGATTTGCAGTATTAAACTTGAAAGGTATTTGGTTAATTCTCAGTCAACAACAGGAAACACAGAAATTAAATTCAGGCCCATCTTTTGGCTGATTACTGTGTTCGGTAAGCATTTAGTTAGTGATTCCCTTTAGCACAACAGCTAGTGATCACTAGGCCCTAAGCTAATCATTGTGCTTTGCAAATATAATTCATCGTGAATTATTGCAAATGATATTGGGTCCCCAGACAAGCCCCTGAGATGTCCAGGAGGGTCCTGTAGCTCAAAGAGTCTAGATTAGCTTCCAGGATGTTTTTTTTTTTTCAGTTGCTCAGTCCTGTCCGATTCTTTGCGACCCCATGAATCACAGCACGCCAGGCCTCCCTGTCCATCACCAACTCCCGGAGTTCACACAAGCTCATGTCCATTGAGTCGGTGATGCCAACCAGCCATCTCATTCTCTGTCGTCCCCTTCTCCCCCTGCCCCCAATCCCTCCCAGCATCAGAGTCTTTTCCAGTGAGTCAACTCTTCGCATGATAGATCACATTTAATTTTGCACCAGTTCTAATGTAAAAGCCTAGGGCATAAACCCTATTGTCCACTTCATGTACTTCACGAACTCTGAGTAGGTGAGCAACATCATAGTTTGTATGGCACTGAGGGGGGTTTCCTGGGATGTAAGACTTTCTAGTGTTAGCACTGGAATGTTCCAGCCATACCAAGATGAGTTGGTTTCTCTAGTCAGATGTGGAATCAGTTAACAGAAAGGAATATCAACAAATACTGTCGTCTAAAACCAGCAACTTTTCTGTAGAGTGAGATGATTCTGTCTTCCCCATGGGGTAGTGATAAGGCCTGCTCACTATTCCTATCGTGAGGTTGGGAAGCTGGCTGTGTGCTTTTCCTTGGAATTGGGGACCAGCATCATCTCTGATGGGGCAGTCTGTCTCCTTGCCCTCCTCCAGAGGCCTGTCACCTAAGGGGGCCTTGACTGTTCCCTCTGGATGAATCAATGCCAGTTCTTTCTGCTGTGAGGGTGCTAGAGAGCCTGAGTTCTTTCTTTTGGCCTTATGCTTCTCACTGTGGTTATCCCCTTTGGGTTTTACCTGCTACAGCCTCTTACGTAATAAGGCCTCTCACTGATTTGAAACTCTTTGCTTTTTTTCTTTTAATGTATGAAGTCTAATTATTTCAATTTGCCATATCACTTGGCATATACAGTTGGTTGGAAAAATGCTCAAATATTTTTTTCAGATTTTTAAAAAAACGATTGAAATATAGTTGATTTACAGTGTTAGTTCAGGTGTACAGCAAAGTGATTCAGTTACACATATATATATACAAATATAGACATTCTTTTTTTTACATAGGTTATTACATGCTATTGAGTATAGTTCCTTGTGCTATATAGTAGGTCCTTGTTGGTTATCTATTTTATATATAGTAGTGTGTATATTTTAATCCAGTTCTAAAAGATACATGCACCCCAGTGTTCACTGAAATCCTTACTCTTAAAATTGCAGCCAGAGCAAACGAAGGTACTTGCTTCCCCTCCAGCGTTTGTACAGACTGTTCCGTCTGTCTTGCTCATGCCTCTCTCCTTTCATCTTCTGGCTAACCCTGGTCATCCTTTGCATTGATGCCACTTCTCCCTGGGTGCCTTCCATGATCATCCCAGACTGGTATAGGCACCCTTCCTCTGTGTTCCTGGAGCTCCTGGGACTTAACATGTTATATTACATGCCTCTGGAGTAGTAATTGTCTGATCAGTCATCCCTGTGACTCATGGTAGACTCCTTGTGGAGAAGGAATGTATTTTGTTCTTTGTTTTACCCACAGAGCCTTCCATATTGCCAGGCTTATAGTCGGTATAGTGAGGCTTATAAGGAGCAGGATAGTGGAAGACCTGCCAAGAAGCAGATCACTTTTATATACAGTGGCTTTGGCCTTGCAGTGACCCTGACTGTCCTTTCAGCCCTCCTTGGGAGACATAAGCCACTCTATATCTTTCTCAAAATAGTTACATCCTCTTCATCCATGGACCACCATCTAGTTTAGTTAGGTCTTCCTTTGACCTATAAGACACTGAGCACGGTACAAAAATACATGTCAGGTAAACAACCCAACTGCCAAACATTGTAAATATCAGTAGGGGAGACACAGGACCCAAGAATATTATGTAGGGTGAGGACATTCCATTTTATGTTTATTTGTATGTACATGTCATAAAAATATTTCTCCTCTTGCAAGTTTTAATAAAATGTGAAATCTTCCCCTCAGTTCTGAAGATCTGATGACTTGCAGGCTATATCATATTAAATTGTGAATCTTGGATGTTTCATTTCATAATGTGATCCAGATTATTTTTCTTTCTCCCTTGTGGACATTAATCGTTTCCTGTGAATTTTCCTGATATTAGGAAGCAGATGTTCCATATATTTATCTTGAGTTTTTTTTCCAGATGCTGAACCAGGACTTTTATGTGTATTTGTGTGTGTGTGTGTTCACAGTGAATTTTTGAGGAATGAGTTATATCAGAATCCTCAAGTAAAAACATAACAGATATATCTACAGAATTATACAGATTTGTCCAAGGCTGGAAACGCTTTTGGATGTTCTGTTTAATGTAGTTCAGTATTGTTTAGCTAATGTAGACTTCTGGCTTAAGACCGCATTAGAACTGTTCCATGATAGTGTGCTTGCCAAAATAAAGAGTGGCGTAGCAGAAAGTGCACAGTTCATGCAAACTATATTTCAATGCCCCGATCTTTAACTAAACTGTAATTGCTTTTTCCATTGTCTCTTAGCTCATAAAATTCTTCCCCCTTCTCCCCATAAAACACTGACTTGAGTGCGATCTGTGTGCTGAGCAGGGTGCTAGGCTCTTTGGGAGATACACACAAATATTATATGGAGCCTTTGGTTGTTGATAAGTCACTAAGTCTTGTCTGACTCTCTTGCAGCCCCATGGAGTATAACCCACCAGGCTCTTCTGTCCATGGGATTTCCCAGACAAGAATACTGGACTGGGTTGCCATTTCATTCTGCGGGGAATCCTCCTGACCCAAATGTCAAACCCACATCTCCTGCATTGGCAGATGGATTCTCCCATAGAAGAGCTCAAACATGTTCTGAAGCACCTATAATGACAGGTAGAAAGTGGCAGCAGTTGTTGGAATTCAAAGAGAGTGGTTTCATGCAGCCAAAGAGGGAAGGAATACTTGGGGAAAGAAGTTGTACTTGAGCTCGGTTAAAAAATAATAATAAAGCAACACTAACTTTAGGTCTAAGTTATTTAATTTATCATAACTACATAAAAACTCTGTAAGGATGGTCCGTAATGTAAGCCATTGTTAGAGGATTTGCTAAAACCATACTAAGATTTCTTGAGTGCCTCCAGTGCAGCAGGCATAGTGCTCTGATGCTGTGAAGTTGTTGTTCGTTGTCTAGTTGCTAAGTCGTGCCTGACTTTTTGCAACCCCATTAACTGTAGCATGCCAGGCTTCTCTGTCCTCCACTATCTCCCTGAGTTTGCTCAAGCTCATGTCCATTTAGTCAATGATGCCATCCAACTTTCTCATCCTCTGTCTAAAGAATTTTAAATCAAAGACAGTGTGGAATTGGTGCTTGGGATAATACTCCATTTTGCACAAAATACATCTCTTCACTTTACCTGGTAAGCTTCCTTTCGTGAGGAGCCCTTGGGTTCACAGAACAAAGGACTGAGGCCAGTCTTGGCCAGCTTCAGGATTTGGGGACCCTCTATAAGTCACCTGGCTTGTCTGGGTCTCACTTTCTCTGCTCTGTAGTGGGAATTATCCTCCCCAGCTCAGTCGCAGGGTTGCTGGGAAAATCAGAGTGTCAATAGACATTGAAAAGCAGTCAAAAGTCAAACATTTTGCCACAAAGCAAGGTCATAGCTCTTGAGGTTTATACAAAATATGCCTGTTGTTTATTAGTTATTAAAATGCTGTATAAATAAAAAATGGTTATCTTTACATTGAAAAATATCAGAAATATATTTGTAGCAAATACATATACTAATTTTTGATTATCATCCACTATAAAAAACTCAAATTCAAAAGAAAAATATCAAGATCCTACTCTGTGAATAAGCAAAGTGTATATAGACTTACTGTTTCTCAAAGTTACAAATCATTAATAAACAGGAAAAAATGTCCATCCTCACTAATTATCTTATGTATGTATGTGAAAGTCACTCAGTCAAGTCTGACTCTTTACGACCCCGTGGACTATATACAGTCCACGGAAATCTCCAGGCCAGAATACTGGAGTGGGCAACCATTCCCTTCTCCACGGGATCTTCCCAACCCAGGGATCAAACCCAGGTCTCCCACTTTGCAGACGGATTCTTTACCGCCTGAGCCACCAGGGAAGCCCAAGAATACTGGAGTGGGTAGCCCGTCTCTTCTCTAGCAGATCTTCTCAACCAAGGAATTGAACCAGGGTCTATTGCATTGCAGGTGGATTCTTTACCAGCTGAGCTACCAGGGAAGCTCAGTTATCTTAGAAATACAGATTAAAGCAGGATTAGGAATACCATTTTATGTATAAAATATCTATAAAATGTCAGTCTCAGAAATTCTCATTTTGTTGATATTATTGTATATTAATTAAAAAGCCCCTTTAAAAGCAAAACCTATGAATTGTACTGTTAGGAATTTAGGGAAGCTAGGGAAACAAGTTAAAGGGATGTAAAAAGCAGAAGCATGAAGGTTTCCAACGTAATCTTATTTATAGTAATAAAAACTGGCAATAATTTAAATATCCAGCATTAGGGGAGAGATTTAGGTCCCTACAACAGCCATTATTCATATGGATAGAAACACAAAAAAAAGATTTGAAATTGAAAGTTAAATGAAAAAAGAAAATAGCAGCCCGTCATATATGGGTTTTTTTTCCTGATGGCTCTCCGTGTCCTCCCTTTTTTTCTCCCCTCAGAGCAATGATATGCAGAAAGCATATTAATCCTTCTTTACATGTTAGACAATTGAGGCTTAGGGGTGTTTTGTCTCAGAGCCCGCACTCAAACCTGGATCTGTCAAACTTGAAAGCCTTGCTGCCAATAGTCTACAAGCTATGGTCACAGTAATATAGCACATATGTCTATCAAGCGCAACAGGCAAAAATAAATTGTAGCTCTGTGATGGTAGAAATATGGGTAGTTCCAAAGAATGCTATCCTTTTAAAAAAAACTGCCATTGGGAGAAACAAACCAACAAAATTGTCATTGCCTTCTCAGTAGAAAAGGAGAAAAAAAATTATGTGCAGTGTAACATTTCATAATTAATTGTTTTAATATATTCTCTTAAAGTTTGGCAACGTGTGTATATATATATATATATATATTTTTTTTTTTTTTTACAATTTCTCACTGGCATTATGAGAACACTTTCTCCAAACCTATCCACCAACTAGTTGAGGATATATACCACCAGATCCTCAGAAAATTTTTTTAAGTCACTAGAAACTCTACACAGATTCAGAGCAATGACAGGATGCAAAAGTTTCTCCCAGTGAACAGCCCAGACCAGTTCTTCTGGCCAGGAGATAATCCTGAGGTGGGGAAAATGGAGGGGCACCATTTGGCTAAAGCAGGCCAGCTAACCCCGGAGAAGGCAATAGCACCCCACTCCAGTTCTCTTGCCTGGAAAATCCCATGGACCGAGGAGCCTGGTGGTCTGCAATCCATGGGGTCGCTAAGAGTCGGACACGACTGAGCGACTTCACTTTCACTTTTCACTTTCACACATTAGAGAAGGAAATGGCAACCCACTCCAGTGTTCTTGCCTGGAGAATCCCAGGGACAGGGGAGCCTGGTAGGCTGCCGTCTATGGGGTCGCACAGAGTCGGACACGACTGAAGCGACTTAGCAGCAGCAGGCCAGCTAACCCACTCCAGGTGTGCCCTTCCCTGGGACAGAAACCTTGCACAAGAAGGGAAAATGTCACCATTTTGGTGACTGCCTGCTGTCTTTTACCTTTGGGGATCAACACTTGGTTCATGACGCTGTAATGCACATGGCCTTACTTTATCAAGTCAGTAACCCTGCCAACATCCCCAAACACACAGCTTTCTGTGGCAGACTTAAGGCATGGGGTATCTTTCTTTTGGCTCTGTCTTGCCTTTATGGAACATATGCCTTTTATGCTACGGGAGGGTCCTTTATGTGCTTCAAAGGCCGTCTTATATCTGTTCTGCCATCTAATATCATGTCAGTATTTGTAAGTGAAAACATAATAGATATGACCAGAGAACCACGGGGCTGTCTGCACAGGTGAAGCATTCTCCAGCATACTTCTCAATCTAGTCCGTTCCAGACCATGCCCTGTTTTCTAGGGGAAATTGAGGCACATAGGCATTTAGTGATTTTGCTGGAAATCATTGGCAGTGAAGACAGCTGGAAGCCAGGTTTATAAATTAGTGTTCATTCTCCCACTGTGCCCCTATTGTGTTATTTTTCTTGAGAATTGGAAACAAATACGTTCAGACCGATCAGAATCCAGTTGCCATTCAAAGCTAAAGGTCTCCGAGGATCATAATCTTATATTTTGTAATTGCAATAAGCTTGATAATAATGAAAGGAGTCTAGTAAGTTATCATGTTCATTCTAGACAAGTCCTGCCCAATAGAACTTTTTATGGTGATGGAAACATTCTACACCTGTGCTGTTCAGGACGGTAGCTGCTTCTGTGTCTGCCTGATCACTTGACTGTGACTCAAGCAACTGGGGAAATGAGTTTTTAACTGTGTTTATTTAAATTTAAATCCCCACGTGTACTAATAGCTTTAGTATTGGACAACACAGTACCAGACTTTTCAATACTTTCTTGCCATCTTCACTTAGATGTCTTCAAGTGAACAAGGTCAAATCAGAATTCTTGATTTTCCTTCCTCCCTCGACCTGTTTCTCCCCCAGTAAAGTCATCATCGACCTAGTTGCTTAAACTGAAACCTGTGTATCATGTCAGCCCCTTCCTCTCCCTCATCTCCTACACCCACTTTGTCAGCTGGTCCTAGCTATTTTACTTCCAGAACCTGTACTGAATCCATCTGTTTCTCCCATCTCTGCTGCTACCACCCTAGGCCAAGGTACCGTCATATCTCTTCTACACAATTTAGTGACCTCAGAATTGGTTACCACTGATCTATTCGTTCACTGTTGCCTTTTCTAGACTCCTCCATACAGCTTCCAAAGAGACATTGTTAAGCTTTTCATTGGGTTGCATCACTCCATGCTTGTATGAAAGAATTTGTAGAATTTATCGCTGTTGGAACTTCTCTTATTTTCTTGTTTGTACACTTATTTTCTGTCTCCTATTGCAATGTAGGAAATCTGAATGTTCATTGGAAGGACTGATGTTGAAGCTGAAACTCCAATACTTTGGCCACCTGATGCAAAGAGCTGACTCATTTGAAAAGACCCTGATGCTGGGAAAGATTGAGGGCGGGAGAAGAAGGGGACGACAGGATGAGATGGTTGGATGGCATCACCGACTCAATGGACATGAGTTTGTGTAAACTCCGGGAGTTGGTGATGGACAGGGAGGCCTGGTGTGCTGCAGTCCACGGGGTCGCAAAGAGTCGGACACAACTGAGCAACTGAACTGACTGACTGACTGATTGCAATATAAGGACCCCTATGTCAGGAACCCTATTAACTCATTCACCGCTGTGTCTCTAGCACCAACAACTGTGCCTGGCCCTTAATTTGCACTCAAGAATAATTAAATTACTGTTTATCATGGAAGGAGATGAGATAGCAAGAATCAAAAATGAAGATTTATAATTTGGTTGTTAATATCTGAAAGGATGCTGACGTCCATATTCATGGGAAGTTGATGGTTTCTTTTACATTCTGTATGCAAGTAGGAAGGTTGGGTATTATGGCTAATTGTATTAATATTTATCTCTGAGTAGATAGACTGGGCCAAAGTCCTGATGCAATCTCTGATGTGAGTCAGAAGTTCTTTTGTTCTCTAGAAGTTTATGTACGTCCCAGATTTTGAAGTTTTTGTCTTTCCTATTGTTATTGAAAGAGGGAAGTGTCCTACAGAGACTTTTATATCCATCCAAGGAAAGTTTAGATATTGGTGGAAAGAAACATATTATGAAATTCTAGGGTAGAAAATGGTAAAGCTGTGTCTGAACAGCAAAAGGAAGTTTTTCAACATGAGGCTGTTGTTTTTTTAAAAAAATATTTGGAATATACTTATAACCAATTATTTGAAACCAAGGAAACCTCTCATAAATAGGGTCTTGTATCCTTTTTGGCTTGAATATTACCTTTTTTAAAGGAAAATGTCTTTTCTGGCATTTCTTTATGATGGCCAGCCAAAACTTTTTAAAGGGCGTATTATTACTTAAATCCATGTGCAAAAGTAAAATGAAACGGATGAACTTGGGAGTATAGTCAAGTCAGCCAAGATCTGAGTTGCTTCTGTTCCCTCTGGTATTAAACAGGCCTAGGAAATGACTGTGCTCTTAGCACGGGCTAAATTTAAAAGATGAAGTTAAAGCTTGTTTTATTCGAGTATGTATTTGGAGACTTTTCTCCCTGTGTGTTTTTCTTACGCCCAAGTTTGTAGCCCTGATCCCCTGTCCTTCCAGTGCTGTGCCAGTGTTCTCGTGTGTGTGTCTTTATGGAGCATCTGCTGTATACCAAACACCTTGCAAGGTCCTAGAAAGACAAGGATGAGTTGGACACATTCTCATCCTCCAGAGATTCTGCAAACAAGGTAGCAAAGAGGCCATTAAATGAAAAACTGAAACACAGGAGTCACTTGGATTAGCAGAGAGAAGTACAGGAGCAATGAGAGTAGAAGGCCGGGGAGCATAGTGAGAGGCAAGCATGGTGCAGCCTTAAGAGTGCAGGCTCTGGGTCAGAAAACAAACTTATGGTTACCAAGGCGGAAATGGTGGGGAGGGAAAAATTGAGATTGGAATTAACAGATACGTACCACGATATAGAAAATAGATAAATAAGAACCTCCTGCATAGCACAGAGAACTATATTCAGTATCTTGTAATAACCTATAATGGAAAAGTATTTTAAAATGTGTGTGTCTATATATATATATTTATATTCTTTATACATTTATAAAATGTATAAAGAATCATTTTAAATATACACCTGAATCATTTTGCTGTACACCTGAAACTAACACAACACTGTAAATCAAATGTACTTCAAAAAAAAGAATATAGGCTCTGGAACCAGGCTGTCTGGGTTCACAGTCTGTCTCTAACATTTGTAAACTGTGTGACCTTAGGCTACTGACTTGACCTCTGTGCTTCAGTGTGCTTACCTGCTAAATGGGGTAATAAAATAACCCATTTCATGAGGTTACTCAGACGATTAAAGGAGCACATAGCACTTGAAATAGTGCCTGGCATATAGCTCCGTAAAGGTCAGCTTTTATTATTATCTGTAGTAATTGTACACGATTATTGGTTGAATTGAGTGAATAATGCTTTACTGCTTTTACTGCAGAGAAGTTGTCCCTACACTAGCCAAGGGAGTTCACACAGGCTCCCCAGAAGTTTTGATTTTTTTTAACTGAGACTTGAAGGCAGGCAGATACTGCAGGGAAAGGACATTCTTGACAAAAACAACACAGTCTTTGGAAAAGATGCAGAGAAGTGGGAGGGGGGTAGTATTTAGGGACCTATAAATTGGTTTGTGTGGGTAAAGGACAAGATGGCCACCAGAGGGACTTCCCTGGTAGTGCAATGGCGAAGACTCTGTGTGTGTAGATCTAATTATGCTCACTAGTTATGATTTCTTTGTGTGTGGGGTGGGGGGAGGGAAGGGGGCACAGAAACAGTTCAGTCCAGTTGCTCAGTTGTGTCTGACTCTTGGTGACCCCATGGACCGCAGCATGCCAGACCTCCCTGTCCATCTCTAACTCTCAGAGTTTACCCAAACTTATCTCCATTGAGTCGATGATGCCATCCAACTATCTCATCCTCTGTCATCTCCTTTTCCTCCCACCTTCAATCTTCCCCAGCATCAGGGTCTTTTCAAATGAGTCAGTTCTTTGCATCAGGTGGCCAAAGTATTGGAGTTTCAACTTCAACATCAGTCCTTCCAATGAACACTCAAGACTGATCTTTAGGATGGACTGGTTGGATCTCCTTGCAGTCCAAGGGACTCTCAAGAGTCTTCTCCAACACCACAGTTCAAAAGCATCAATTCTTTGGCGCTCAGCTTTCTTTAAAGTCCAACTCTCACATCCACACATGACCACTGGAAAAACCATAGCCCTGACTAGATGGATCTTTGTTGGCAAAGTAATGTCTCTGCTTGGTAATAGCTTTTCTTCCAAGGAGTAAGCATCTTTTAATTTCATGGCTGCAGTCACCATCCACAGTGATTTTGGAGCCCAAAAAAATAGTCTGACACTGTTTCCACTGTTTCCCCATCTATTTGCCATGAAGTGATGGGACTGGATGCCATGATCTTAGTTTTCTGAACGTTGAGCTTTAAGCCAACTTTTTCACTCTCCTCTTTCACTTTCACCAAGAGGCTCTTTCGTTCCTCTTCACTTTCTGCCACAAGGGTGATGTCATCTGCATGTCTGAGGTGACTGATATGTTACTCCAGGTGTTTCTTGACTTCCTACTTTTGCATTCCAGTCCCCTATAATGAAAAGGACATCTTTTTTTGGGTGTTAGTTCTAGAAGGTCTTGTAGGTCTTCATAAAACAGTTCAACTTCAGCTTCTTCAGCATTACTGGTCGGGGCATAGACTTGGATTACTGTGATATTGAATGGTTTGCCTTGGAAATGAACAGAGATCATTCTGTTGTTTTTGAGACTGCATCCAAGTACCAAACCCTTCTGTTGACCATGATGGCTACTTCATTTCTTCTAAGGGATTCTTGCCCACAGTAGTAGATATATAATGGTCATCTGAGTTAAATTCACACATTCCAGTCCATTTTAGTTCACTGATTCCTAATGTGTCGACATTCACTCTTGCCATCGCCTGTTTGACCACTTCCAATTTGCCTTGATTCATGGACATAACATTCCAGGTTCCTATGCAGTATTGCTCTTTACAGCATCGGACCTTGCTTCCATCACCACTCACATGGACAACTGGGTATTGGTTTTGCTTTGGCTCTATCCCTTCATTCTTTCTGGAGTTATTTCTCCACTGATCTCCGATAGTATATTGGGCACCTACCAATCTGGAGAGTTTATCTTTTAGTGTCCTATCTTTTTGCCTTTTCATATTGTTCATGGGGTTCTCAAGGCAAGAATACTGAAGTGGTTTTCCATTCCCTTCTACAATGGACCTCACAAAATGAGGTCCACTGGAGAAGAGCACAGATTAATCAGGTGAAATAGTGTGTTTACCTGGTTCCTTTCTGCTTCCTACCCCTGTTAGGACAGACACAGAGATGTCTGTCTTACAGACTCATTTGAGAATCACATGAAAGTGATAGACTGACTCTTCCCTCAGAAAAATCACAGAGATACAATTTTCCAGATACCTCACATTGCCGTGCCCCTGTACCCCCATCTTGATCATCCAAACAGATCCCTGGATGCAAGGCAGTCTTTTCGACCCCAGGCTTGCCTGTGGTTTTTGTATTCCCACCTCAAATTATTTTAAATTTAGTTTGCTAGCACATCCCATAGCGCCTCCGTCTGCCATCACTGCTATTATCTGACCATGTGTCATGGGAACAGCCTTGGATCACTTGATGGTTATAATTAAAACTGAAAGTAATTATTCATATCTTATTTTGAGCCGTTCAAATTTAACTTGAGAGTATAGTGGCTACAGGCATGGGCTCTGGAGGCCAGCTAAGTAGATTAGAATCCGAGCTCTTTTAGTATTTTATTAACCTCTCCATGCCTCAGTTTCCTCCTTACAAAAGACCATGATTCTGGGAAAGATCGAAGGCAAGAGAAGAAGGGGGCGACAGAGGATGAGATGATTGGATAGCATCACTGACTCAATGGACAAGTTTGAGCCAATTCCAGGAGATAGTGAAGGACAGGGAAGCCTGGCATGCTGTAGTCCATGGGGTTGCAAAGAGTCAGATATGGCTTTGAAACTGAACAACACGAAGTTATTGTGAGGGTTCATTAAACTAACAAGGGAGCTTGCCAAGGACACACAGTGAATGCTATATTGGGTTGGCCAATAAACTCGTTCAGCTTTTTCCATAGCATTGCATGGAAAACCCTAATGAATGTTTTGAGCAACCCAGTATCTGCTATTATTATGTTATTATTTATGCTAAATGACATTCTGAATGGGGTAATTAAGGATGGATTCCTAAGAGCAGGAGACTAGATGAACAAAATCTCTCCATGCGTTTCAGTCACTTTGGAGCCTTGCCAGTACCTACCTGAAGGCCAAGCTTAGATTGCCTAGACCTGTGCTGTCTGCTATGGAAGTCACTAACTGCTGTGACTGTTGACTGCTTGGACTGCTGCCAGCCTGAGTTGAAATGCGCTGGGTCTTGAAGATTTAGGATGATACACACACAAAATGCAAAACATCTCAATCATTTTTTATATTATTTATATTATATTATTCAATATTTTATATATGTTTAAATGATAATATTCTTAATAAATTCAGTTAAATAAATATTAAAATAGTCCTTATTTTTGCTGTTTTAATGTGGCTACTAGACAGAATTTGGGCTTCCTAGGTGATGCTAGTGGTAAAGAACCTGCTGCCAGCGCAGGAGATGTAAGAGATGTGGGTTTGATCCCTGGGTCGGAAGGATCCCCTGGAGGAGGAAATGGCAACCCACTCCAGTATTCTTGCCTAGAGAATTCCATGAACAGAGGGGCCTGGAGGGTTACAGTCCATGGAGTCACAACGACTCAAGCAACATAGCACAGACACTAGAAAATTTAGAGTTACCATTGTGGCTTGTGGATAGTACTGTTGAACAGCAGGGCTTTAGACTCAACCATTATCAGTTAAAGAAAAGGTTGTGATTATCTGAGAACAGGTGACCTCTGTTGGAAAGCCTTGTGTACTCCTCCCATTGGCCTTCAGGTTATGCTGGACCATCTGTTTTTTCATTGGTTCCATAAAGGAAGTCAGGGCATGGTCCTTGCAGAAGGGAGTGGAAGGGCCAAGGCAAGATCAACAACCAGGGAGGCTTCTGCAGGGGTTTGGATGAAAACACTACCATTTATAGTTATACTGGCTTCAGACTTTCCAAACTCCCTGAAGGAGATGAGGGAATGTGCTCTGTTGAGGAAGTTGAAATATGTAGGCGAAAAACTCTCCCTATTCCATCAGGAGCCAGAAAAAGCTTTGTTAATCTTTAAAAGAATAAATACTCACCAGGATGGCGGTCGCTGGGATCGAAGGCACACCCTTTCCAAATGTGATTTTCTTACGGGATGCTTGTTTCATTCTATTTCAGATTCATTCCATCACCTAAAACCTGTTGACAGTGGGCCACACAGAGTCTTCCTGGTAAGTGCTCTTTCATTTTTAAAACAAAGTGACCATTTGACATTATTTTTGAAATGATATTCACACTTCTAAGTTAAATGCATCCTTACTGGTACTATGATTAGGTGTCTATTTATTCATGTTTTTTTCCCCCCTCTGAAATGATTCACAATGTTTCCGGGCCCTAAAAAAAAAAAACAAAACAGATCAATCCATGTTCTTTTGCTAAGAACATGGTCAGGGAAAAGATCTATGATTACATGCCAAATACTATTAAAATAAAAACTTTTTTTGTAATGAAACTATTTCCAGGCCCCTGTTGATGGTCTGCTTGTTTCAAACAGTATCCAAAACAACAAAGTCTTACTTCAGCCAAGGAATGCAGACAGTCCCTTGCAGTGTGTTATAATGAAAATTGGCTCATAGCTGTAACTTATTAGCTTTCATATTGCTGTATATTTTTTGTCACATCTCTCCTTAAACCTAAGTGTGATTGTCACGAGATAATAGTTCTCTAGTGATAGAAAACTTCCTTTAGACCTAGGAAAGTAATGTACTTAAGTGAAAAATGCTTCTGAGGCTTCATGTGGCTCCTCTCCCTGATATGTGATGTTACTGTTATTTGTGGTGTATTTCAGTTAGCTTTTGCTGCATAACAAACCACCCCCCAAATTTACTGCCAGAAAGATAAGCCAAAATTTACTGACTCTGAATAGCAATCTTTTTTTTTTTTTTTTGGTACCACAATTCTATTGGCAATTTGAGGTGGGCCTAGGTGTGTGATTCTTTTGATTTCAACTGGGACCATTCGTGTGTCTTCAGTTAACTGCAAGTCCAGGTCAGCTAGGCTGGGGGTCACCTGGCTATTGGCTGGAGAGATGACAATGACCCAGACATGTGTCTCAGTGTTCTGCAGGCTCTCCGGAGCTTGTGCGCCTGGCGTTTGGGCAGAGTACCAAGAGAGACAACAGAAGTGTCGAGGCCGAGGCTCAGAACTGCCACCACATTGCCTCTATCGCATTCTGGTGGCTAAAACCAGCTCTGGGGCTATCCTCGATTCAAAAGGTACAGGACTAGATTCTACCTCTTGGTGAGAAGAGTTGCAGAATGACATTGCAGGGAGGGCAGAGAGGGGAAATCTGTGGCCATTTTTAGAGTCCGCCCTACAGTATTTATGGAAACATCTGTGATGGAATGAAAATCACCTAGAGGGTGAGAGAGCTCAGGACATGCTCCCATCTCATAGCCCATCCCTTCGCCCTGGCTTTGTGATTTGCCATCTGGCATCTGGGTCAGTTCAGCAGGATCCTGGGTGGTCTTGCTGATACCAGGTTACCACTCCCATCCTTGCATCACGATGTAGAACCACCACACTAGTCATCCTCCAGTTCAACTTTCAGGATGTGGCTCTTTGGCTCAGCAGCTGTTGCTGCCTCTGTGTCATCCGCCACACCAGTCTGGACTTCTCTCTAGTCTCCCTGCTTCTATTATCTGGCCCTGTCCTCTCCTACTATTCCTTTTTATCTCACCAAACTAGCCTGTCTGCCATTTCTCCAACAGCAACCAGTTGAAATAATATTTCACTTGAGGATTGTCCAGAAGATTAAAAAAAAAGAATGATGTATGTTCAAGTGCTTTATCAATCATAAAATGTAATTAAAATACATTAACCGACTATGAAACTGTGACTCGCCAGTGTTTTTGAAAGGGGCAGTTCCATCCTGGGGGTAATCATGGTACTGATTGAGGGATAGACAATGAATATCCAGTGGTAGAAAGATTAATAATGACAGTAGTAATAGTCATAATTAGTGTCTACTGTTTATTGAATGCAGACTGTGTGCTCGGCACTTTGCTAACTGCTCTACATAGAATTATTTGAAATTTACGAGAAGATCATCTCACTCAGTTGCATCTGTACCATAATTGCAACCTGTTCCACTATTAGTGATTTAGTCCTTTGATTTCTTCCTCTTCATTCCTGAGAGAAATAGGTGTTAAACCTACTGTCAGCCATTGACAACTTATCATTGTCAAGTACAAGGTGCTATAGAAGTGTCAGCTGCTTTGATTGGTGGGAGAAGTTGGGGAAGGGAGAGCAACCAGCAGTATTAATGAAAGGGCAGGTGTGTGAAGAAAGCTGAGCCCCTAAGAATTGATGCTTTTGAACTGTGTTGTTGGAGAAGACTCTTGAGAGTCCCATTGACTGCAAGGAGATCCATCCAGTCCATCCTAAAGGAGATCAGTCCTGGGTGTTCATTGGAAGGACTGATGCTAAAGCTGAAACTCTGATACTTTGACCACCTCATGCGACGAGTTGACTCACTGGAAAAGACTCTGATGCTGGGAGGGATTGTGGGCAGGAGGAGAAGGAGATGACAGAGGATGAGATGGCTAGATGGCATCACTGACTCGATGGACATGAGTTTGAGTGAACTCCGGGAGTTGGTGATGGACAGGGAGGCCTGGCATGCTGTGATTCATGAGGTCTTAAAGAGTCCAATATGACTGAGCGACTGAACTGAGGTGTGGGATGTGTAGGAATGGGTAAGAGGGTACCCAGTTGCCCAAGGAAGGATGAAGTGGGGATGGGGAGTGGTTTGCAGGAGGGCGGGAGAGTGGGGGGTTGTCTGAGGCATTTGCTGACCTGACAGTTTGGCCCAGGGCTATTCCGGGTCCAAGGCCACCACCTTCTCACCCTGCTCCCTTGGAATGTCCCCATTCTGGCTGTCAGAACAGGCAGCATTTGCAAAACTGTCCTCCATTCACCATCCAACTGGTTACACATTATTTTGATTGCTGTTGATGTAGTATATGTGCCTGTCTTCTTTCAAAGATTTTTGAGGTGACGTCTAAATACACATGTAATAAGATCCAGAAAAAGAAGGAAGGGAGGAAACTTGTGGGGAAGGAAAAGTCAGGTGAAGTCAGGGATAAGGTTAGGCACCCAGTTCTTAAGTGAGAAGCCTACACACGCACTAGCAGGTCCCGGGGTCTTGCCTCTGAGTTTCTGGTAAGTCAGTACTAGGAAAGCATACTCAGTTAAGAATTCTTGGTGGCTTGAGGATAAAAGCATGCTAGTTACTCAGAAGAAGCGAGGTTAATTGTGATTCTTTTGAAATTTGGTGTAATTTTCCCCCAGTGATTATGAAGTGGATGCCACCAAAGGTAGTGAACAGCATCCCTATAGGAATGACTGATAAGGACCACCGTCGGTGTAGAACTGCAGTGTTGACCCCAAAGTGCAGCCCGAGAAGTTTGCTTTCAGTCTGGGTGTGCATTTCTCTGCTGGCCTTGCTTCATCCAAGTACAAAAGGTAGTATTTTCCGCTGGAAAATGAGTGCATACATTCATCCCCACTCCTTCCCCTGTGATGCACGTCTGAGACTGTCACACTTCTTGGTGCTGAGCCTGGACAGTTGGCTGTGGACCAGACTTGGCACATGCATTGCAATCTCCCTACCATCCCAGTTCTGAAAGAATAATAAACAACTTCCGGAGAAGTACTCAGTGAATATTATTTCTCCCAACTCCCAGTCATGCTATGCCCTGACTCAGCCTGCGGAGTGGCTTTTTGATACACAGAATCTCTATGGACCCTGCCCACCGTGACCTGCGCAGCCCACTGTCCTGCTCCACGCCTCTCTCCTTCCATTTGGAGCCCCGTGGCTCTATGTCATCTTAGATCCCAGCGTGTTCTATACCTTTGGGGGAAACCAGGGCAGTTTGAAAAGCTTATTGGAATACGATCAGTGGACTCCAAGGATGTGTTGGATGGCAGCAAACTATAAACTGAGCTATATATTGTCTACCTCTAATTTTCCTCTTCCAAGCTATAACTTTAATAAATTTTTCCAGGAGTAATGGGTCTGATTGGCTGGCAGCACTGGTAAGATGAACCAGCAGGAACAGAGGGTGATGTAAGAGTATTGTGTATAAGATGAAGAAAATGTGTCAGAGAGGAGGTCAGAATTCCATGAGGACTGCCCACAGATGGGAATTTCCTTTTGGGCTTTGTCTTTCTTTAGATCAGTTTTCTTAGAGTTATTTCGGTGGCAAGGAACAGAAATCCAATGTAAACTGGTGCCGTGACTTGACGACTAAAATGTCCATGCTAGCATGGACTTCGGGCATGGCTGTGTGCATGGGTTCAAAACAAATTATCAGGGTGTTATCCTTCACTCTCTTCATCTCTTGGCTCTGCTTAACTCATTGAGCTTCATTCTCAGGCAAGAGGTAGACACTAGCACTACATTCCCATCATCTTCACAGCTGTGGATCTCAGCAAACAGAGTGCCTCTGTTGCCTTTGTTCTATTACTATCTCCAGAGAGGTTTGGCCCTGTTTGGAGTCCTTGCCTCAATCCCAGAAGTAGGCAGTAGACAGTAAGCAGCATCTGTTTGGCCAGGGCTTGTTCATGTGTTCCCCAAGAAAGGATGAATCCCACCAGAATCACATGAAGTAGGGTCCTTAGGAAAAAAGGGGAAATGAGGATTTTTTGTTTGTTTGTTTCCGGAAGAAGAATGAAAGTGCATGCCAAGCAAATAAAATTTTTAGGTACCAGAGTGTACTGATTTAGAAATTCTTTTTTTTTTTTTGGTAATTAATTTATTTTTTATTGGAGGCAGATTATTTTACAATATTATATTGGTTGGTTTTGCCATACATTGATATGAATTTGCCCCAGGTTTACATAAGTTCCCCCTCCTGAACCCCCCTCCCACCTCCCTCCTCCCTTTATCCTCCCTCTGGGTCATCCCCGCATGCCAGGCCTGAGCATCCTATAACATGAAATTCTTAATGTGGGATCCACTAAACTTGAAAGGTTAAAAATTAGATTCGGCTTCAGTTACATTGACTCCCTATTCCAAGTTTGGTATCATGATGGAGACTGGCAACAATGAGCACATGGAGAGGGGGAGCATGGATGACCCCACTGTGGGGCCAGGTAGGCAGCTTTTGGCCTGCAGACCTCACGTGCATCCCCCAGATCTAGATTATTAACCTGAAGACAATGGGCTTCAGTGGGTCTGTGATCCATTGAATGGATCAATGAATGGGCTTCTGTAATTATTTGCAAAGTGGTGTGTGGTACTTTTTTTTTTCTAAACTGGAGAAAAGGATCATGCTTCGTTCATTTTTTTTTATGGGACTCCCCAGCTCCCTAACTGCTTAAGAGCCAGCACTTCAGACTTAGTTCAATTGTTTTAGATTTGGCTAGTTCAATCCTATGTGCTCATTTCTTTTCTTGGCTAAACTAGTAGAGTTCAGCGTCCATGATAAACACAGCTCCTTATGGAGCAGACACGGTGATGTCAGTGGCTGAGTATGTTGCATCAAATTGCACGTTGAGGTTTTTAGGAATGTATGTAAACTTATCACAGTTGTAGTTGCCACTTCCTTAATACTGTGGCGCTCACCCCATGCTAAGTGCTTTACGTGCATTTTCTGAACTGTGTATTTATGCATGTGACCGTAATTCTGTGAACCTCGGGTGTGTTATGGTACCACCTGCTGGAACCAGCTCCTTCTGGCTGTCTCTGGATTCTTCCCTCTTCTCCGTGTCTTCTTGTGGGGTCCGCCTCTCTCCATGCCGCACCCACAGATGGTAGAATCCTAGAATCCCAGAATTGGAGGAGATTGCTGAAATCATGCAGTTCAGTGGTTTGCAAACTCAGCTCTCTATTTTTCTAGCTCAGGCTCCTGAGGGTAAAGGATGGGAAGGTCCCTTGACCCTGTCGTGTTTCAGTCACCACTGGCTGCTGAGAACCATTCGTCTGGGAGCACAGAGTCCAGGGTTCCATGTGAGACTTGAGGTTGATTCCAGGCTACTACTCTGCTCACCTACCTGTGTGACTCTGGGAAACTTGCCTCACCTCTCTGAGCCACGGTTTCCTTTTCTGTCAAAGGGGGTGATAATGCCTGCCCCACGGCGCTGTTGGGGGCCTGGATGAGGTCACATCTATAAAATCCTCATGCCAGTGCCTGGCACACAGGTAACGATGCAGAGGTTAGCTGGGACTAATACGCAGCACAACACAGCTTGTGAAACGTAATTAAGACATGGCTTTATTCTTGTCTCTCACTGTGCCTTTAAAGTTGATTCACTGGGATGTGTTTCTGTTTCCTGATGAGAACTTGATCAGGCCTGTGATGTTTCTGGTTACTCTTCAGTTCAGTTCAGTTCAGTTCAGTTCAGTCGCTCAGTCGTGTCCGACTCTCCGTGACCCCATGAATCACAGCACGCCAGGCCTCCCTGTCCATCACCAACTCCCGGAGTACACTCAAACTCATGTCCACAGAGTCGGTGATACCATCCAGCCATCTCATTCTCCGTCGTCCCCTTCTCCTCCCGCCCCCAACCTTTCCCAGCATCAGAGTCTTTTCGTGTCCTTAATTCGTGTCCGACTCTTTGCAACCCCATGGACTGCAGCACACCAGCCTTCCCTGTCCATCACCAACTCCCAGAGGTTGTTCAAACTCACATCTATTGAGTCGGTGATGCCATGCAACCATCTCATCCTCTGTCGCCCCCTTCTCCTCTTGCCCTCAATCTTTCCCAACATCAGGGTCTTTTCAAGTGAGTCAGTTCTTTGCATCAGGTGGCCAAAATATTGGGGCTTCAGCTTCAGCATCAGTCCTTCCATTGAAAGTCCTGTGGTTTCTTTAACTGACACACAGGCACTCACGTACACACACATAAGTACCCATCCTTTATGGAAATTGAAAATGCTCATTTTAGTCTATGTATGGTCACTTTTCACTCCAAGAGAAGACTTCCTCAATCTTGCCCATCACTCAGGCCTGCCCAGGTGAGGCAGAGCGAGAGGAAAGTTCTTACCTGACCACTGTTGTCAGGCCTGGTGCTGGGTTCTCTGAGCCTGGCTGATGGGTAGATGGACTCTCTCACTCTTCTGGCTGCTTCTGAGGCAGCCCCGGGGAGTCCCCGAAGGACTCCCCTGCCAGCACTATCCATCTGAATCTCACAGGATTCAGGCAGTGCCTCTCCTGCTGTCTGCTGCCATCCTTCTGGTTCCCATTCAGACTCTTTGGGCGTCACTCACCCTCAGTGTGAAGCCCTGCTGGGTAGAATCTGATTCAAGGAGACCAAGGCTGACATTCCTGGTGCCCTTTAACCTCCCATTAGGGGAGGGAGCGAGCAGTCACTTTCTTCTCCTCTGTCACCTTGTCTCTTCAGCCCCTTCCCACATTGTGGTTCCTTGGGTGGGTGTCACGTACCAGTCCCCAGACTCAAGGAGACATGTATCAAGCTTTCTGCATGTTTCCTTTGAAACTCTTGTCTCCAGGTTTCAGATGAAAAGTGTACTCCTACCACCCCACCCACCTCAGGGAGGGTGGGAATCAGAGCATTAGCAAGGAATCGGCCCCACAAAATCCTCCATCACTTTCCACTGTCCTAAACTTGTTTATGTCCTCCTTGTGGACCTTTGAGCCAGCACGGTCAACTTCTTAGAAATTTCCATGTAACGGTCTGGCTCCTGGCTTTGGAATTTCCCATCTGTTGAATTGTGTTGCCTCAATGGAAACTTCCACTTGAGCATCTTATTATATTAACTGTTGGCCCAGTTCAGGGAACTTCTGCAACAGCCCTAAAAGCTGCCCTTCAACCTGTGCTTGAAAGCTGTCCAGGCATGGGAATCTCCCTCTTCCCTCCCTCCCAGGCATCCCATTCTGACTTTCAGATGCTTGGAGTTGTTGGAAAGATGCTGCTCCCATGAAGCTGAGCCTGGGTCCCCATAACATTCCCTTTAATGGGACCGGAACTGTGTGCGTGAGGCTCATCTGAGAAAATCTGCCTGGGCTCAGGGATCTGGGGGACAGCCAGGCTTGCAGCCACACTCCATTCTCTAAGCCCCCCGGGAAGCCGCTGACCTCTTCTCTGGGTTTTTTTCCTGTCCTGTCACCCCAAGGTGCGCTTGACTCAACCCCAACAGAAAGCGACCATCAGGGAAACTCTGCTCAAGCATCGTTTCCCATGCTGTTGATCTGAGCGCTGATCTGTTGGGCTTCACGGGGGCATCTTGATCAGGGTCCATCCACAGTTTATTAACTCTCCACATACCAGCCTTGCAGAATGTTCCCCTACTGCCCTCCAAAACACCCCTCCCAGTTTTTGGGTTTTTTTTGCAGTTTTTCTCTTATGTCTAAGTGTCCTTTGGATTCAGCTGGTGGTCTGCCTTGTCCAGCCCCAGCATTGCAGACGGGCCTCTCTTCCAGGTGCCCTTCTGCTTCATGAGCAACTTGGGCCACTGTGATGGTGGATCCCACAGCAGGCAGGTCATTCTGTGTTTAGATTCCCACCCCGTGCTGAGGGCAGCATCTCAGATGAGCAAGTGACAGGTGCTAGCAAGACGCTTCGAAGTCACTTTAGGGGTGACAGCCTAAGAAAATATTCAATGCATTTTGGGTTGTTCCATGATGGACTGGTTTTCCTGGCCAGTCTCAATCTTACATATCCAGATGTGAACCTGCTTTACATCCTCGTGTTGCTTTTCATGGCTGTCTGCAAAGCTGGGGAGCTGTAGCTCCCCTCCCGTCCTCCTCCACTGCCCTTGGGTCCCCTCTTCTGCCGCAGATAACATTGGAGACAGAGACCCAGAGGGCACAGCTCATCTAGCTTAGCACTGCTCACCTAATCTTCTCTTGGCTTGAAAGAATATATATATATTGGGCCACTGGAAAAAATCTAGATATGTAAAATAGCTCACAGGCTGTCACCTAAAGCCAGCTTTCTATTTATATATTTTACAGTAGGAAGTAACATAGTATAAGCAGATAGACTAGATTTCAGACCGTTCCTCAGCCACTTGACATGCTTTGAGCACAGTGGTTTAGCTTTTTTGAGTCTGTTTCCTTATCTGTTAAATGGGGATAAGGACAGTTACCTTACAAGAGAGCTGTATTAAAGAAACCACTGCAGGTAATGAGTTCAGCACAATGGCTTGCAACATGGAATACATTCAATAAATGCAATATTACCATCATTTGCATTTGACTATTGTGATGATTTCTTAAAAAATTTTAAAGCCTTGAAAAAAGTATCAGTTCTCCAGCAATACTTGGGCAAGTCACTCTTTAAGTCTTAAATTTGACCTTAACAAATGGAGGATAATCCTCCACAGGAATATTGTGAGGATTAAGTGAAATAATCTATAGGAAATGCCCAGCACAGCCCTGGCACATAGTAAGCACTCAAAAAATGGTGGCTGTCATTTCCCCATCCCTGCATTATCAACATTTTACAGATAAGAATGTGCAGAACCCTTCTTTCCTTGTGGTAAATGGCTTCACGAAGACACTTTGATATATAAGAAATTGTTTTCACTGTTTTGTTCAAAAAAGAACAGGAACATATAGTCGCTGGCTTGCTTATAAGTCCCAAAGTGTAGGATATATGAAAGCAGGCTACGTAACTAAACCAAACAGCTTTCCAATTTTTTAGGCTTCACCTCCTTTTCTTGTTAAGTCTTGGGTAAGTGATTTTGTCACTAGAGAGTTTACATATTATTTTTACAAGTCCTGTGAAAATATGCAAACATAGCTATATTTAACTAGATGCTGTAAATTCAGATCAGTTTATTTTGTGCTCTTTCAATAGAGACACTAGGCACCTTCATGGCACCCAAAGAGGACTTGGGAGGGGACGTGGAGGAGACGACAGGGCCTGAGCTATAAGAAGAGGGCCCAAACTGGAGGTCAGAGTTTGGTCAGGAAGATGGAGAGCTGGCCTCAGTGGAGCGGGGAGCTTTGCCCCTGTCCCAGGGCGGAATGGGGATTCCTGACGGGGAGCTTTGCTCCTGACGCAGGGCAATGCCTGCGCTCCACGGAGCAGCTAGTCCCTAGGGCCCTCCTGGAGCGGTGGGCAGTTCTGAGCCGGCAGAGCTCCTGTCTCCGTGCTTTTTACAGACCAGTGCACTTGCTGCACCAAAGAGCAGGTTTGCAGGGAATAGTGATGACATCACTGTTTGTTGGGCTGATTCTGAAGTTTGTGTCACTCATGCTTGGATACCTTCGATGAGGAAATCGTCCAGGTGAACAGGACACCTGCTCATAGGTTGGGTCTGAGTTACTCGCCCTAGGAGACAGTTCAGCGATCAGTGATCTTCCTGTCTGATCTTCACTGATCAGACAGTTCAGTCCAATGATCTTCCCTGATGTGGAAAGTTGAAATGTGGCCTGGAAGCTCGAGAGAAAAGGGAGGAAGGGGTAGGGGACCAAGCAGCGGGGCCACTTGGATTGGTGGGTCAACAAGTGTTTATGGAGCCTCTCGGGCAGGATAAATGGAGAGCAGAACCAAACCTCTTGCCCTCTTCCTTGCCCAGCTCCATGACCCACTCCCTAAGGCAGGGGCTGAGCCATGTGGCCTTAGAGAAGTCTCCCATTGACATTCTGTGGACAAGGCTCTCGGGAACCCCCTGCCTGCATATCCTCAACTTGCAGGGCCCATGATGGAGCTGCTGGCATTATGAAGCTTAAGCCTAAGGATCTCTCACTGCAAGGACCCCTTCTGATGTCCTGTAGCGCAGGTTCCCAAACTGTATAAGACTCAGGATTCACAAAAAACTGGATCTGTCCCCAGACCTGGGAGAACTAGCACACACTCTGAGTCTTTCCCTGTACCCAATTTCGCCTTCACCAAGATGCTGAAACTCCAGTTTGCTTCTCCCTCAGGAACAGGCATCCCAGGTGGCCCTAGTGGTAAAGAACCTTCATGTCAATGCAGGGGACGCTAGAGATGTAGGTTCAATCTCTGGGTCCGGAAGATCCCCTGGAGAAGGAAATGGCAACCCCCTCCAATACTTTTGCCTGGAGAATCCCATGGACAGAGGAGCCTCCGGGCTACCGTCCGCAGAGTTGCAGAGAGTCAGACACAACTGAAGCAACTTAGCAAGAAAGCAGGAGCAGGCTTTGCCCCTGTGTGTCTTCTGCTGTGGCTAGACCCAGCCAGACCTGAGTTCCCACTGGGAGCTCTTAAACCCCGTGAGTGAGGGGGAGGAAGTCCCAGCCACTGATTGCCGTCTGGGCTTCTTCCTGGCTACCAGACACCCTCCCCGCAAGCTGGGAAGGTCCCACCATCCCTGCAGGAAGGCAGGCCCTCCTGTGGCTTTGTGATTGCTGGGAAGGCCCTGAAAGGAGCCAGGCAAGAGGGAGCCAGTCCTGCATGAAGCATCAGCTGGCTGAATTAGCCTGCTGGAAGATTCTTCTTTAAAAACAAAAAGAGAGAATATCCTTGAAACTGTTTCAGCTTTGGCAAAACCATAACTCTAATCTCAAGTTTGGGGAGAATGGGCCAGCCAACCTACAGGACTGTGCTAACCATGTCTGCTAACTCACTGTCGGCAATGATCATGTATGTCCCATTCCTCTTAGTCTGCACAAGGGCTGGAGTGCTTTGCTAGTCAGTCAGGACTAAATGTATGGGAAGAAAAGAGAGGAGGGGAAAGGCCCTTTTTGTATGTGAATATCTTTCTACTATTTTGTAGAAGGATATCCAAATTTGAAAATAATTTTCTTTCAGTCAAATAGTGGCCAGCTTCGCCCCCTGGTGGATAAATAGATAACTGTATAAAATGAGCCATCATGCACATTATGGCTGATGATCTGGAAAGAAATTGTCAGCCTGTGATGAGTTGGGACACTGAAAGGGGCTGGGTCTCTAAGATTTGGGGAATGGGTTTGTTGTCTTGAAACAGTTATTCTAAGCTTCTGTTAGATTTTTTTTTAATATCTCTAGAGAATAAAATGGTTAAAATGCCCCTAAGTTTAAGGGTTACACCTATTAAACTGCAGTGGACTTTTTTTGCCAAAACTGTCACCAGTGCTGATTATGGCAAATCCTTGCCAGTCTGTGGGCCTCTTTTACTCCTTGAGATTGTGACAGAGACCTAACACCAACCAGAAAATATGAATTTCAACTGCTAGCTGGATATCTATCAGTGATCTTGACTCGCAAACTCCAACTCACTGCTGCCCACATTGATATCTTTTGCTTTAGTCCTGCTAGTTTAATTATTTGCTTCAGTTCATTTATACTTACTTCTTACAGTTGCCAGAAAGTCACAGTTGGGCTAACTGGTGATAGTTATTTCACTATTTCCTACACCTCTTTATATATTCTTAGAGGTAAAACGCAGAACAGACTTAGAAGGATAACGGCTGAAATATGAAAACCTTCCCATATATGTCATTTTATGTTGAAATATGGTTTTATCCTGCCACCTTTCTGAGGCCTCTGTAAATTAGTCAGCTGCTTTTAATTACCAGAACTGACCTGATTATTTAGCTTCTATTGTAACTTCAGTAATAAGAGCCTTCGTAATTGAAATCTCATCTGCTGTCCTTTGTCCACCAAGTGGTAATTTGTGTCCCTGGTGAATGTTTATCATCTCCATTGTCCTGCATCTCCATCCCCCAAGTGGAGGATACAACCATAGTGTTTATATTAATAATGCTTTTAATAGTTGTCTTTCTTTTTTCCTTTCTGTGCTCTCAGAAACCCTTAGATGCACTTAAGATTTGAAGGCCTGGCATTGTAAGAAACTGTTTATTACTCATACATCTAATTAATTGCCTATTTGGGGTTGTTTTTCCTCAGAAGGAAGATGTGAAAGGAAAAGAATGTGCACATACCTTATAGGTTATTATAATTTTCTCAATATTTGATAGAGTTTTCTAATGATTATTGATCCCATTTGTATATTTATTGTCTAATTTTTTACCTCATGTAAGTTTTATGTAAGAAAAATACTTTTTTTGGTGGTATCATCTGTTTGTTTTTTCCCCAGGTATATGGAAATCAATTGTCCTAAGCACCAAATAGGAATTGCTTAGTGGTTGAGGTGGAGATTATATTTTCCCAGGTGGCGCAGTGATAAAGAATCTGCCTGCCAATGCAAGAAATGTGGATTGGACCCCTGAGTCAGGAAGATCCCCTGGCATAGGAAATGGCAACCCACTCCAGTATTCTTGCTTAGAAAATTCCATGGA
Organism: Moschus berezovskii; assembly: GCF_049115385.1. NCBI lineage: Eukaryota > Metazoa > Chordata > Mammalia > Artiodactyla > Moschidae > Moschus > Moschus berezovskii. The sequence continues at coordinate 43,999,476 of NC_142463.1, read as the reverse complement.
CATGGGAGCCTAATGGGCTACAGTCCATGGGGGTTGCAGAGTCGGACATGATGGAGCACACATATTTGCCCCAGAATTAATTGCTGGGAGATTCCTCTAGTTTCTTGCTGTTTGACTCACTGTGACAAAGCCCAGAAGAGGGAATGGGCCTGGGAGCTGGACTTCCTCCTGATCCAGCCTCACCCATAGCACAAGCTGGATTCTTTTCTTTCCTTGCCTATGGTTTCAGTCACCACCCTGGTTATTTGAGGGGAGATCACACACACATACCCCCACACCCCTACCTACCTTTATTCCTGGCCATCACACACACACACACACACACACACACACACCCCTACCTTTCTTTATTCCTGGCCAACACACACACACACACGCATACACACACCTACCTTTCTTTATTCCTGGCCAACACACACGCACACACACACCTACCTTTCTTTATTCCTGGCCAACACACACACACACACACACACACACACACCCCTACCTTTCTTTATTCCTGGCCAACACCCACACACCACCCACCCACACACACACACACACCCCTACCTTTCTTTATTCCTGGCCATCACACACACACACACCCACACACACACACCCACCCCTACCTTTCTTTATTCCTGGCCAACACCCACACACCACCCACACACACACAGATACACACACCTACCTACCTTTCTTTATTCCTGGCCATCACACACACACACACACCCCTGCCTTTCTTTATTCCTGGCCATCACACACACACCCACACCCCCCCCACACACACACACACCTACCTACCTACCTTTCTTTATTCCTGGCCATCACACACACACCCACACACACACCCCCCACACACACACACCTACCTACCTACCTTTCTTTATTCCTGGCCAACACACACACACATACACACATACACCCTTACCTTTTTTTATTCCTGGCCATCTGTCCTGTTTCCACTGTTGAAACTGGCCATTAATCTAACATTGACATAGCCTGATTCATTAATGATTCCTTAATATTCAGATAATTGCAAGGCTGAGCAGCATCAGAGTGGTTTGTAAGTTCCCTCTAATTTCAGGGCATTTTCAAGCTGTCATTATTACTCACAAATGGCAGCCCTCTCAAGTTCAGACTCTGCTGACCAGGAAGGAGAAGGTCAGACTTTAGAAGTGTGTATTTGAACTTGGTCCATCTGGGGTTCGTGATTTTAGTAAAGAGCAAGTTTTGCAGACATTTGGGGGATCAAAGTGGTAGTTCCATGGGGTCTAAGTGAAGAGGCTCCCCCTTTCCTTTGTTTGTCCCAACTGCAGGCTCACTGGTCTGTGTCTGTCTTCGGGCTCTTGCCTGCTCCAGCACGAGTGCCCCTTCCCATCACTTGATATTGGGGTATTCCACAGCCCTTGTATAATGTGTTACCGTATTTATTTTTTCCCCACAAGAGCTTGATGTCAGCATGTAGGAGAACATTGGCACAGAGCAGACACTGAAGATTTCCTGAGTGAATGAAGGAACGCACAGACTGAACAGGGAACAGATGAACAAACAGACACATTTATTCTGGATCAGTCCTGAGAGGAACAGCACTCTTTGTAACCATAATTGAAGATGAAGTCTATTGAAACAGCAGTGCAGTGTTAGTTTTTGTCTCCCTAAACTAAAATATATCTCATAATATGCCAGTGTGCACGGCCAGTTATCAGCTGTGGGACTGCAAATTGACAGGAGTGTCTTGGCAAAAGTTAATATATCCTTAAATATATAAATGGATGGAGAAAGGTCAATAGACAGTTGATTGGAAAAAAGAGAAAATGCTACATTTTGGAACTGTAGCAAAATTGTACAGCTGCCCAAGATTCTGCAATCAGGAAATGCCTATGTATAATGAAATCTTTCTGAAACCATTAAAAATTATGTGTATTCACTTGCGTGGGCTAAAAGTGCAAAGCCTAAATCTATCTGATTAGGAAGAAAAGAGCTGAACAAACCCAAACTGAGGAGCATTCTACAAAATAACTGACCCTTTACTCTTAAAAATATCAATACTGTGAAATATAAAGAAAGACTTAGAAATTGTCCCAGATTGAAGGAAACTAAAGGCCTTCCCTGGTGGCTCAGAGGTTAAAGCATCTGCCTCCAATGCGGGACACCCGGGTTTGATCCCTGGGTCGGGAAGATCCCCTGGAGAAGGAAACGGTAACCCATTCCAGTATTCTTGCCTGGAGAATCCCATGGACGGAGAAGCCTGGTAGGCTACAGTCCACAAGGTCGCAAAGAGTCGGACACGACTGAGCGACGGAACGGAACAGAACGGAAAGGCCTCACAGGTGGCGCTAGTGGTAAAGAACTGTCCTGCCTGTGCAGGAGACATAAGAGATACAAGTTTGATCCCTGGGTCATGTAGAAGGGAAGAAGATGCTAGAGAAGGGAATGGCAACCCACTCCAGTATTCTTGCCTGGAGAATTTCATGGACAGAGGAGCCTGGAGGACTACAGTCCATGGGGTGGCAAAGGATTGGACACGACTGAAGCGACTTAGCCTGCACACAGAGATCTAACAGTTGAATGACTATGTAGAATTTTGGGTTTTCTTTTGCTATAAAGGACTTTATTGGGACAATTGCTGAAATCTGAATGAGGTTGTAGATTGGATAACAGCAGTGTATTAACTGTAGTGAGGTTATTTAAAAGAACTCCTTATTTGTAGAAAATACACAGGAAAGTATTTCGGGATAAAAAACATTCTCTCTCCACTTCCGCGCCTCAGAGGGAGTGTGCAGGGATTAAAGTAAATTATAAATGTTGACATTTGAGGAATCCGAATCTGGGTGAAGGGGATCAGAGAATTCTTTGTACTAGTCCTGCAACTTTTCTTTAGGTCCGAAATTATGTCAAAAGTTTTAAAGCAGGATGCTTATGAAGAATTTATAATCACTTAGTGAAATGTCATTGCTGAAGAGGAACAAAACAAAATTACACAAGAGTGTGATTTCAGCTACCTTAAAAACTCATAGAGAAATGAGTAAAAGAAAGTATAGCAACGTGTTAACTTTTGTTATCTTATATCCATATTAATGTATTTCACACATTTTTCTATAAATAGCATACATTTCTTGAAAAATAAGGAGGAAACAAAATTTCTCAAGAAAGATGATGGCTAACTGTCAAAGAAAACCTGAGTGAATCTTGTTCTTTGTGTCTTTACTACCACGCACCTCATTCTTAGGACGCTGTATATGTATGGATGTATACATATAACATACACAAACTTTTTAAAACTTTTCATTACTGATATTTCAGCTTCTCGGTTGGCTCAGTGGTAAAGAATCTGCCTGCCACTGCAGGAGACACAGGAGATGTGGGTTTGATCCCTGGGTCAGGAAGATCCCCTAAAGGAGAAAATGGTAACCCATGGCATTATTCTTGCCTGGTGGAGCCTGGTGGGCTACAGTCTGTGTGGTCACACAGAGTTGGATGCAACTTGGCTATTGAACACAAGCATGGGCAATGATATTTCAGAGGAAATCCTGTATTGAGCAGTAGCTGAAATAAGATATCTCTTAAGCTTTGTCTAGCCCTGAAATTCCTTTCTCTTCTTTCCAGTTCTTTGGAAGTCAGCACCTTTGCAATCCAGACAGGATGCTTTACCCAGGTCCCACAGACAAGCCAAACAGTGATTGCAATCCCATGCTAGGTACTATAGGAGCATAGCACCTCTTACGATGGGCGGACCTGGCTTGGGGCAGGAGTGGTGGTTGTTCAAGGCAGGGATAAATCTTAGACCTAGAAGTTTAAGTGAAATATTGCCATTTGGAAAAGGATAGCAGAGCATTGTGGGCTGAGCATTCTTGTGTGTCTAGCATATGTCCGCTCTCTGGCCCACTGACATGTCACTCTGGAGACCCTGACTAGACAGGTGAGAGTTTTACAAAACCCAGGAAGCTCCAGGTCCCACAGGGTCTGCTTTCCCAGGTGTTGGAGGAAGTGGCCCCGCTGCAGGAAGCAGGAGGAGCTTTGTGTGGCTCTGGAGCCAGGCTCCCTGTGAACCCGAGGCATCCATTTGCAGAATCACTGTTGAAGTTTGCACAGAAAGCAGATGCTGCATGGATACCCAGGGAGAATAGAATAAAGGAGATGGTAGGACCATGTTGGAGAGTTTGCTGATCTCTGATATACTTAGTGGAATTCCTGGAACCTACTTTATTCATTTGGTCTCAGACCCTTCTGCAAGCGGTGAGGTCTGGCTCATGTGGCCTCACAGTGTCTGGAGTCCCAGAGTTACCCCCAGAGCAGTGTTGTTGTTGAGAAATGTTTTTCTTGAGAAATGTGTTCCCTGGACAGTAACTATTCTTTGAGCCATTCATTTGCTTGGGCGCATTGTCCTTTCCAGTTCTTAGAGCCTGGGGTCATCAGTATATAAGTATTTGTTAAGCCACCACATAACTAGATCAGTCAGAGGCAAAATAGTGGTTAAGAATCCTACACTTGGGTTGGGCTGAAAGCGTCTCCGTTTGTCTTGGAAACTTTTAAGCATTTTAGAGCATGATATTTTTACTTGTATTACTTTCATATGTCCATAGTTTGTTAAGGGCTGCATGAGCTGATATTAATTCAGGATATAATATATATAGTAAGTATTTGATTCCTACCAGTTATTATTAATAAGCATTGGTTAGCACAGTACATGAAGAGAAAGCACTGGATTCTTGGTCAAGTGACCTGCTTTCTAATCTAAACTTTACCCAAAAAGTCCCAGAAGTAAAGAGAAACAGAGCTGGAAACAGGCCTTAGAAATTTTTTAGCATCTAGTCCAACAACCTCATTTTCAGAAGCTTAGAAAGGTATCATGAACCTTGCAAAGGTTTATTAATCACAGCTTTCATGTCTTTTCATTCATTTTTAAAGCAAGAGTAGTAATCGCAGAGTAAGCCCTTAATTTCTGTTAACTAGTGTTGTCACGTTGATTCTCAGTTTTATTATCTTCTGGTCCCGTTGGACTATGAAGATAGACTTGTCCTCTTTGCTTATGGTCCTGTCCCCACTATCTGGCACAGTGATGAGCACACAGTAGGTGCCCAACCTATGTTTGTTGAACAATTGAAGGAAGCATCTTGCTGAAGGTAGGATTTAGGCGGGATCTGAATCAGAACCATGTCCTGATTCTAGGGTGCAGGTCCCTTTCCCTTTAACTTGAGGCAACCTGCTTCATTTTTCTGGGCTTCATTTTTCCGGGCTTCATTTCTCTGCGCGCCTTGGATTTGATCATCAGGTCCCTCCTGTGGTGAGAATGGGTGTCATCTGCCGGCCTTTCACAAAGACCTGTGGTTGTGTGCTTAAATGGCCACTAGGTGGCGTGGTTGGCCAAATAGCAGACAAAGGAAAGGAAAAAAAAAAAAATCGGATTGATTGCCCTACCAAGAGGTAGGAGTGATTTGATACCCTTCTACACTTGGATGAGGTGGGAGGCTTGCCTTGAGAAGGAGGCAGGGATCCCAGGGTTTGCGTGCATGGACTTAGGAGCCAAGTGTGGGTTAGCTCTGCTCCTACCAAGTAGACATCCTGAAACTTTGCCGGGGCCCTTGTTTCAGTGATGTCATGCATATAACATGCTCAGCACTTCTCCAGGGTGGGGAGGAGCTCTGCAAGGTTAGTAGCGATGAGTCTTGTTTTTGATACCATGAAACACCATTTTTCTGTTCTCTGCCAAGCCAAGTAGATGGACTTGAGAAGCCTTTGCAGGAGAAGTCTGTGCCTTGCTTCCTGTTTCACAAAGCCAGAATTCAAAATAATCCCTTAAATGGAAAAGTGGATGGCATGTCAGTATCAGGTTAAAGGGAAGCCTGAAATATTTGGAGGGACATCAGAACTCCTTAGAGAGTCCCTATGGAGTTTACTCAGCAAAAAGCACAGTGATTTGTGCATAAGTGGAACTCAGAGGGAAAGGGGATGGTGGGGGATAGTGACAAAATGCCTTTGCTCAAGTTTTCAAAGAAAGAATTTGTTTCCTGGACTTTTATTCAGATCTGAGTGTCTTATTTTTAAAATCGTTTGGGGAGAATCTCCTAGAAGTAACAGTGGCTAGCATTTGTTACGTAACTTACTATGTGGAAAGTATTGTGCTAAACACCATACGTCATTATTCTGTTTAATCCTTACAGCAACCCTGTGAGGTTGGTTGGGTTATCACGCCCATTTTACTGATGAGGAAATTGAGGTGCAAAGAGTGTAATAATAATAGCAAACAGATATTGCCTACTTACTAGAGGTCAAAAGTTACTCTGAGTGCTTTAGGTACCATCCTTACACTCCTCCTCTAAGTCAGATGCTATTATTACCTTCATTTTACAGAGAAGGAAACAGGCACAGAGAGGTTATGTAACCTTGCCAAAGTCACACAGGGAGTGAATGGAAGTCAGAATACAAACCCCAACCCACGCGATTCCAGAGTTGTTGGTTTGTTTACCATTGCATTATGCTGCCTCCCACAATACACTGTATGCAGTAAGAGCTTGATAAGTATTTGTTGAGTTGAACTTTTCCACTCAGACTATAATTAGCCAACACAGAGAAGACTCTTTCAGGAAGAACTGTACCGGTCTTCACACTCTCACCCAAAAAGCGCATCAGCCTCCATTATGGGAGATATATGCAGCTCCATGTGCTGGATTTTGCTCCTGACTTTTTGTCAGTAATAGGATATTCTTCCATTGGAACAGTCAGGAAAAATCTGTCATCGTGACAAATGTTTCCAGGAAACACTTCCACAGGGAGCATCTCAGAGAACTTTATCTGCTTCGCACTTTTCTGGCAAGCGTTTCTTGGGCTTGTTTGTTCTGCTAGAGTGGTGTCCAGCCACATCTCATTAGCCTCAAAAGGCCAGAGGGTTGCAGGGTGTCAAGCCAGCCCTGCACACAAAGCCATCAGTTTGTGCGTAGGGCACCCAAGCAGGCCTGCTTCCCTGTCCTGGATACCTGGCTGGTGCTGGGGGATGTGAGCAGCAGCGGGGATCTGCTGCCTCTGTTAGTGAGCTGGCTGCTGAGACCAGGCAGTGTTTTTGATTGTCATGGTGCCAGTGAGGTCTGAGAAAGGAAAGGACCCGGGTCTCTTAAATCATTCTCTGGGTATAATAATTCAGTCCCAGGGGTTTGGCTGCTTGTTTTTTTATGTGTGTGTCACTGAAATGGGAAACCCAAAAGAAGTTAGACTAAAACCTCCTCCTCAGACCTGTGACTCTGAGCACAGAGACTTGTTTATGGAAGCCTCCATCTGCTGCTGCTTCTCTGTAAATGATCTGTGCCATCTTGTATCTTCTCAGAACTTCTTGGCATCTCTGAGGGCAGGGGTGGGGGGTGAACTGTAGGCCTCAGGTTCAATCTTTTCAAGGAAAGTAATGCTTCTCTCTCTGAATATTTCTCCCTCAAAACAGATTTTTTTTTTCCACTGTAATAAAAATTATGCATGTCACAGGAGACAGAGGGAGAGCTTGGAACTGTGGAGGGGGAGGTGATAGTCCACAGAGCAAGGTCCCCAAGCAGGCAGAGGTGGAAGTTTGAGAGCACAGGTAGAAAGGCTCCCATTTGCCATTGCTCCCTTGTCTCCACAACTTGTCACCTTCCGGCCATGTTGGTCCTTTGCTCACCTTTCCAAGTTGCAGTTGGAAGTGGGTGGATGTCTGCTGTGTCATTAACAGAGCTACCAGACACATGTGAGGCAGGGGACGTGGAAGTGAGAAGCCAAAGGCGATGCTGGGCTCCTGGGGGTGTTTTCCGCTTTCCTGTCCAGAGCAGCACTTCCTGCTTGTTCTCATGTAGGAGCATCATATCAGGGTAGGGAGAGAGATGCCCACAACTCCAGGATCTGGACAGTCAGGCCCTGCTCGGCCACATGGGGCTGGGACACACCCGAACTTAACCCAGGGGTGCTGCTTGAGAGGCTCTGAGCCACGGGATCATCACCTTCAAAGTCATCATCAGATTACCCCATGCTCATTATCCACGACTCTTAATTTACCAAACCCTTTTGCTGCCAGAAGTTGGAAATTCAGACAGATGTTTGATTTTTAGAGATTCTGAGGTCCAGCCCCTGTTTGGAACTTTCGAAAAAACTGAGGGTCAAAGAGACTTGAGCTGGGTCACCTTGTTGGGACCAGAACCATCCTTGTGCGCACGTAACTGTGGGATCAGTGTGAATGAGGAGGCATGACATCACACACACATGCGTGTGTGCACACGTTTACATCAGTCCATACACACACCAGGCCCAACAGGGCTGCGCTTCTGCTTTCATCAGGTTTTCATATCTCATTCTTATCCAGTGTTTTACAACCGAATAGAAATTGCAAGCCACATAGCTATACCATGTTGCCTCCAGCTCAAACCCATTCCCCATCCTGAACTCAAAAGATGAGAGGCTTGGTGTTCAGAGCCGTTGCCCTTTGGGCAGAGACCACAGCACCCGAGATCTTAGGGAACCTGATGTCATTTGTCGTCAGCCTGTTTCTAGTCTGAGACGCCCCTGTTATTCCACAGTGAATTATTTCAGTAGCCTCCCAACTGGTCTTCTTGAGTCCAGCCTCGCCTTTCGTACCAAATAATGTAGCCAGAATGGGCTTATTCTAAACTACAAACCTGCTCATGCTACTCCTCCTTCTTCTCTCTTCGTGCCCCTTTGATTAACTAGCTCCTCTGCTGCATTCAGGTGCGGCATTAATGTTTCTCTGGGGGACCTTCCTGACTCAGCACATCTGGCCTGGGCATCCCTATCGTACCCTCTCCATTACCTCTCCTAACCCTGACCACATGGTTTGGAAGTTGTCTGTTTTTCTCCCCCAACCCTGCAGATTCAAAGCCCCTTAGGATGGCGGGTCTGTTTGATTAGTGTTTGTGGCCCCAGAGCGGGCACAAACAGCAAAAGCATTCAGTACACATTTGGCTCCTTCGCGTCTGCTGCTTGAACTTTAGTTTTTGCTTCATTCGCCAGTACCTGGCTCTGCTGCTTATTCTTTTAAATGCCTTAACATCTTGGTGGTATCAGGGCTCTCATATAAACAAACAACAACTTACCACTAGTGATGTCCCAGGACCAGGCTATATTTAGCACAGTTTGTTCATAATTACTACTCATCGTTATGACCCTAGGACACTATAAAACTCTTAAGTGCCCTTGACTCATCAGAGGCAAATTAAATTATTCACTTAGCAAACATTTTTGAGCATCCACTTGGTACTAAGCATGTTCTCAGCACTATAAGGTGTATAAGGATGGGTGGGGTGGGTTGTGCCTCTTGGAGTTGACTTACATTTTTTGTTCCTGTTTCTTCCTATGTTGAACACTTTAAAGCACTGGCACCTCACAGTATGAGCCCAGAAGATAGTGGTTTCTCTTCACTCAAGCACAGGAGTGGGATAAGCCACTTTGGAGGATACAAGGATACATAAAATACAAACCCTGTCCTTAACAAGCCAAAGGTCTAACAGAAGAAACAAGATTTATACCTAAGTGCCTCTAAGACAAAATAGAAAGTGAAAAATGCCCTAAGAAGCTCTATCTGTTTGGGCTACAGGTAATAGGAAACCCAGCTCAAACTGGCCTAAACTGAGAAGGGGACTCAGTCTCTCACCTAAGAAAAGAAGTCCAGAGGTAGGCTGTTCCCAGTTGACCAATTTAGTGCTCATTGACAACATCAAGTTCTAGCTATCATGTCGACCTCAGAGCATCAGCTAACTCTCCACATAGGTACAGAAAGGCTGCAGGCATCCCATCCTCTCATACCAGTACCAAAGTCGATCACGATTTCTTATGCAGCCCTCTTTAAGAACAAAGAGATCTTTCAAAAGCCCCCAACCAACTCCCCGGTATGTCGTGTAGACCAGCCCTGAGACAAATGCTAATTCATAAATTCAGCACTGACAAATAGGATGGAGTCATTTATGTGCCCTCGAGCAATCTAGATTTTCCCTCATCATATGAGGAGATGATGCCCCTGTTCTGCCAATACCGAGAAAGCAGGGGGATGGCCATTGAGTGACAGGCTAGAGTCCTTACCATGGAGGGAATTGTTAAATAGCTCATGTTGTTCTGAGGGAAACAAGCTGATGCCTCATTGGGGAAGCGCCCCCCGCCCCCAGGCTTCTAAGGGAAGAAATGCAGATGTTGTGAGAGCAGGTTTCCAGGAGGAAGCGACATCTAAGTTGGGGCAGAAGTCTCTCGAGGGGAGGGATAGGATCAGATTTTTCTTTCAGGAACCACTGGCTGTGACGAAGAGGTTGGGCTGGGTTCTGGAAGGCAGAGCAGCCAGGGAGCTGTCGCAGTGTTGCTGTAATAGTCATGGTCCTGAGTAGCATGGTGGCGAGGGGGATAAAAACACAGCCACTTGAGAAATGCCGGGGAGGTCGAGTGAGCAGGACCTGGAAGAAGAAGCCGAGGTGCAGTGGGTGGGGGGAGCCCAGGGTGACTCCCGAGTGTCTGGTTGGGCAGCTGCCAATGGTGACACTGCTCCCCGAGCAGGAG